>NC_133703.1:10000000-12630472 GCF_048934315.1 Petromyzon marinus | reverse complement strand
CTCACGTCATCACCTACACACTCACCACCTACACACTCACTCACCTACACACACACACCTACACACTCACCACCTACACACACACACCTACACACTCACCACCTACTCACCACCTACACACTCACCACCTACACACTCACCACCTACACACTGACCACCTACTCACCACATACACACTCACCACCTACACACTCACCACCTACACACTCACCACTTACACACTCACCTACACACTCACCACCTACACACTCACTCACCTACACACTCACACCTACACACTCACCACCTACCTCACCACCTACACACTCACCACCTACACACTCACCACCTACACACTCACTCACCCACCTACACACTCACCACCTACACACTCACTCACCACCTACAAACTCACCACCTACACACTCACCACCTACACACTCACCACCTACACACCACCTGCTCACCAACTACACACTCACTCACCACCTACACACTCACCACCTATACACTCACTCACCACCTACACACTCACCACATATACACTCACTCACCACCTACACACTCAATCCACTCACCCAACTCCACACTCACTCACCATTACCACAACCTACACACTCACCACCTACACACTCACCACCTACACACCACCTACACACTCACCAACACACCCCCACTCACCACCTATACACTCACCACACACTCACTCACTCACCACCTACACACTCACCACACACTCACCACCTACACACTCACCACCTACACTCTCACCACCTACACACTCACTCATCACCTAGACACTCACCACCTACACACTCACCACCTACACACACACCACCTACACACTCACCACCTACTCACCACCTACACACACTCACACCCCTCCACACTGACCACCTACACACCACCTACACACTCACCACCTACACACTCACCACCTACACACTCACCACCCACACACTCACTCACCACCTACAAACTCACCACCTTCACACTCACTCACCACCTACACACTCACCACCTACACACTTACTCACCACCTACACACTCACCACCTACACACTCACACGTACAACACTCACCACCTACACACCATCTACACACTCACACCTACACACTCACACCTACACACTCACCTACACACTCACCGCCCACACACTCACTCACCACCTACACACTCACCACCTACACACTTACTCACCACCTACACACTCACCACCTACACACTCACTCACCACTTACACACTCACCACCTACACACTCACCACCTACACACTCACCACCTACACACCACCTACTCACCACCTACACACTGACTCACCACCTACACACTCACCACCTATACACTCACTCACCACCTACACACTCACCACCTACACACTCACCTACACACTCACCACCCACACACTCACCACCTACACACTCACTCACCACCTACACACTCACCACCTACAACACTCACCACCTACACATCACCTACACACTCACCACCTACACACTCAACACCTACACACTCACCACCTATACACTCACCACACACTCACTCACTCACCACCTACACACTCACCACCCACACACTCACCACCTACACACTCACCACCTACACACTCACCACCTACACACTCACTCACCACCTACACACTCACCACCTACACACTGACACCCCTACACACCACCTACACACTCACCACCTACACACTCACCACCTACACACTCACCACCCACACACTCACTCACCACCTACAAACTCACCACCTTCACACTCACTCACCACCTACACACTCACCACCTACCACTTACTCACCACCTACACACTCACCACCTACACACTCACACACGTACACACTCACCACCTACACACCATCTACACACTCACCACCTACACACTCACGACCTACACACTCACGACCTACACACTCACCGCCCACACACTCACTCACCACCTACACACTCACCACCTACACACTTACTCACCACCTACACACTCACCACCTACACACTCACTCACCACTTACACACTCACCACCTACACACTCACCACCTACACACTCACCACCTACACACCACCTACTCACCACCTACAACACTGACTCACCACCTACACACTCACCACCTATACCACCTCACTCACCACCTACACACTCACCACCTACACACTCACCACCTACACACTCACCACCCACACACTCACCACCTACACACTCACTCACCACCTACACACTCACCACCTACACACTCACCACCTCACATCACCTACACACTCACCACCTACACACTCAACACCTACACACTCACCACCTATACACTCACCACACACTCACTCACTCACCACCTACACACTCACCACCCACACACTCACCACCTACACACTCACCACCTACACACTCACCACCTACACACTCACTCATCACCTACACACTCACCACCTACACACTCACCACCTACACACACACCACCTACACACTCACCACCTACTCACCACCTACACACTCACCACCTACACACTCACCACCACACCACCTACACACTCACCACCTACACACTCACCACCTACACACTCAACACCTACTCACCACATACACACTCACCACCCACACACTCACCACCTACACACTCACCACGTACACACCACCCACACACTAACCACCTAAACACTCATCACCTACACACTCACCACCCACACACTCACCACCTACACACTCATCACCCATACACTCCCACCTATACACTCACCACACACTCACTCACCACCTACACACTCACTCACCACCTACACACTCACCACCCACTCACTCACCACCTACACACCACTCACCACCTACACACTCACCACCCACACACTCACTACCTACACACTCACAAACTACACACTCATCACCCACAAACTCACCATCCACACACTCACCACCAACACTTACCACCCACAAACTCACCACCCACACACTACCTACACACTCACCACCTACACACTCACCAACCCACACACTCACCACCTACACACTCACTCACCACCTACACACTCACCACCTACACACTCACCACCTACACATCACCTACACACTCACCACCTACACACTCAACACCTACACACTCACCACCTATACACTCACCACACACTCACCACTCACCACCTACACACTCACCACCCACACACTCACCACCTACACACTCACCACCTACACACTCACCACCTACACACTCACTCATCACCTACACACTCACCACCTACACACTCACCACCTACACACACACCACCTACACACTCACCACCTACTCACCACCTACACACTCACCACCTACACACTCACCACCTAGCACACCACGTACACACTCACCACCTACACACTCACCACCTACACACTCAACACCTACTCACCACATACACACTCACCACCCACACACTCACCACCTACACACTCACCACGTACACACCACCACCACACACTAACCACCTAAACACTCATCACCTACACACTCACCACCCACACACTCACCACCTACACACTCATCACCCATACACTCCCACCTATACACTCACCACACACTCACTCACCACCTACACACTCACCACCCACTCACTCACCACCTACACACTCACTCACCACCTACACACTCACCACCCACACACTCACTACCTACACACTCACAAACACACACTCATCACCCACAAACTCACCATCCACACACCACCACCTACACTTACCACCCACAAACTCACCACCCACACACTACCTACACACTCACCACCTACACACTCACCACCCACACACTCACCACCTACATACTCACTCACCACCGACACACTCACCACCTACACACTCACTCACCACCCACACACTCACCACCTACACACTCACCACCCACACACTCACCACCTACACACTCACCACCTACACACTCACCACCCACACTCACCACCTAAACACTCACCACCTACACACTCACCACCCACACACCACCACACACTCATCACCCACACACTCACCACCTACACACTCACCACCTACACACTCACCAACTACACACCACCTACACACTCACCACCCACACACTCACCACCTACACACCCACACACTCACCACCCACACACTCACACCTACACACTCACCACCTACACACTCACCACCCACACTCTCACCACCTACACACTCACTCACCACCGACACACTCACCACCTACCACTCACTCACCACCCACACACTCACCACCCTACACACTCACCACCTACACCCTCACCACCTACACACCACCTACACACCACCTACACACTCACCACCTACACACTCACCACCTACTCACCACCTCACACTCACCACCTACTCACCACCTACACACTCACACCTTCACACTCAACACCTACACACTCACTCACCACCTACACACTCACCACCTACACACTCACCACCTACACACTCACTCACCCACCTACACACTCACCACCTACACACTCACCACCTACACACTCACCACCTACTCACCAACTACACACTCACCACCTACACACTCACTCACCACCTACACACTCATCACCTACACACTCCCACCTACACACTCACTCACCACCTACACACTCACCACCTACACACTCACCACCTACTCACCACCTACACACTCACCACCTACACACTCACCACCTACACACTCACTCACCACCTACACACTCACCACCTACACACTCACCCACCACACACTCACTCACCACCTACACTCACCACCTACACCACCACCCACACACCACCTACACACTCATCACCCACACCCCACCTACCACTCACCACCCACACACTCACCACCTACACACTCACCACCCACACACTCACCCACCTACACACCCACACACCACCACCCACACACTCACAACCACACACTCACCACCTACACACTCCCACCCACACCCACCACCTACACACTCACTCACCACCGACACACTCACCACCTACACACTCACTCACCACCCACACACTCCACCACCTACACACTCACCACCTACACCCTCACCACCTACACACCACCTAACACACCACCTACACACTCACCACCTACACACTCACCACCTACCACCACCTCACACTCACCACCTACCACCACCTACACACTCACCACCTTCACACTCCACACCACACACTCACTCACCACCTACACACTCACCACCTACACACTCACCACCTACACACTCACTCACCACCTACACACTCACCACCACACACTCACCACCTACACACTCACCACCTACACCAACTACACACTCACCACCTACACACCACTCACCACCTACACACTCATCACCTACACACTCACCACCTACACACTCATTCCACCACCTACACACTCACCACCTACACACTCACCACCTACTCACCACCTACACACTCACCACCACACACTCACTCACCACCTACACACTCACCACCTACACACTCACACACCACCTACACACTCACTCACCACCTACACACTCACTCACCACCTACACACTCACCACCTACACACTCACTCACCACCTACACACTCACCACCTACACACTCACCACCTACACACTCACCACCTACACACTCACTCACCACCTACACACTCACCACCTACACACTCACCACCTACACACTCACAAACTACACACTCACCACCCACACCCTCACCACCTACACACTCACAAACTACACACTCATCACCCACAAACTCACCACCCACACACTCACCACCTACACACTCATCACCTACACACTCACCACCTATACACTCACCACCTATACACTCACCACACACTCACCACCTACACACTCACTACCCACACACTCACCACCTACACACTCACCACCTACACACTCACCACCTATACACTCACCACCTATACACTCACCACACACTCACTCACCACCTACCCCCTCACCACCCACAAACTTACCACCCACACACTCACCACCTACACACTCATCACCCACACACTCACCACCTACACACTCACCACCTATACACTCACCACCTACACATTCACCACCTATACACTCACCACCTACACACTCATCACACACTCACCACCCACACACTCACCACCTACACACTCACCACCTACACACTCACCACCCACTCACTCACCACTTACACACTCACCACCTACACACTCACCACCTACACACTCCCCACACACACACTCATCACCCACACACTCACTCACCACTCACTCACCACCTACTCACTCACCACCTACACACTCACCAACTACACACTCACCACCTACACACACACTGATCACCTACACAATCATTGACACAATCACCACCTGGATGAGATATTGCCCTGCTGATGGTAATCGTGTGGGTGAGGACCTCTCCTCTGGTACAAAGACAAAGAGCCCCGTCTAGCCTCAAGTTTGTTTTATTCGTACGAGATTTGTTTAGTCTGCCACTTTACGGAATGTATTTGCTCCTCTTCCACCGCCTGCTATGAAAGCTTTCGTGACTGCAGGGATTCATATTCTTGGTTCTTCCGGTAAAGTCACGTATAAAGGAAACAATAAAATAACAAATATATAAAACAATAACATTATCACGACGTTTCGACTGCAACACAAGCAATCATCATCAGGTGTGAAAAACACGGCAAGAAATTTTGAAAAAAGTGGCGGTTTTTTAACGTTAGCACCACGGAGAGCGATTTGGCAGTTATTCAGATGGACAAGTCCATCTATGTTCGGAAAAGAGGAGGGGGGAGACGAAAATAATGGATGCGTTCTGAAAGCCACCGTAAGCGTGAACAATCAATTTAGACCCGAAATGGTTTATCAAATCCTTCCAATGATTGCTAAGCCAGAATCCATCTTCTCAGTTGAAATTGTCTCTGTGTTTGTATATGTGGATAGCCTCATGAACGAATCTCTCATGGTAGCCAGATGGCTTTCAAAGGACCTCTGTCTTGGAGAAGTCAATGTCATGTGAGCCTACTGAATTATAACAGTGATCTGCCACGGCCGAGGTGTTGGTCCTACCGTGTTTTAGGTCTGCTTTGTGTTCACGAATGCGGTCCGAGACATGTCGTTTGGTTTCTCCAATGTAACTACTACCACAGAGGAAAATTATTTTGTATACGCCAGGGTACTGTATGTCCGGAATCACATCTTTTACAGATCAAGCAAGCTACCTTTTTTTGATGTCCTAATAAAAAAGAGACCTGATGGTTCAATGAGCCACTGTCTACGGGAAAGCTACCCATACGGATGCTTACCTGAAACCGGATTCCCACCACCATCCATCTCAGAAGAATTCCCTCATCAAGACTCTGCACCATAGTGCCCAATGCAAATCCGACCAGGAACACATAGCCAGTGAACTCAAGCATGTACACCAAGATCTTAAGGCTAATGGTTACTCCGACTACACAATCCGCAAAACTATCACTCCAACCATGAAGAAGGACCCTCTTGAGCAGCCTTTCAAAACCATCACTTTACCCTACATTTCGGGGATCACAAAAAAGATCTCCAAAATCTTGAATAAACACAAGATCCAGGTCCGATTCAACACATTACATAAAATTCGTGATCTGGTTCCGTCTATAAAAAATGTGATTCCGGACATACAGCATCCTGGCGTCTACAAACTAAGTTGCCTCTGTGGTAGTAGTTACATTGGAGAAACCAAACGACATGTCTCGGACCGCATTCGTGAACACAAAGCAGACCTAAAACACGGTAGGACCAACACCTCGGCCGTGGCAGATCACTGTTATAATTCAGTAGGCTCACATAACATTAACTTCTCCAAGACAGAGGTTATTTGCAAGCCATCTGGCTACCATGAGAGATTCGTTCATGAGGCTATCCACATATACAAACATAGAGACAATTTCCACTGAGAAGATGGATTCTGGCTTAGCAATCATTGGAAGCATTTGATAAACCATTTTGGGTTTTAATTGATTCTTCACGCTTACGGTGACTTTCAGACCGCATCCATTATTTTCGTCCCCCCCCACCTCCTCTTTTCCGAACATGGATGAACTCGTCCATCTGAATAATTGCCAAATCGCTATCTGTGGTGCTAACGTAAAAAAACCCGCCACTTTAAAAAAATGTTCTTGCTGTGGTGTTCACACCTGATGATGATTGCTTGTGTTGCAGTCGAAAAGTCATGAGAATTTTATTGTTTTATATTTTCATTATTTTATTGTTTCCCTTCTACGTGACTTTACCGAAAGAACCAAGAACATTGGGGGACAGTTTGTGTTTTTTTTAAACAGCATCCACAATTCAGCATCATTGTAGGTGTCCTTTGACAGCCACCACAGCCAAAAAAAGCAACTTATTTTGAATTAATTCCTGCGGGATTTAATCTCGACTATAATTTGCCACGATTTATGAAATCGCAATAAATCTTTATTTATTTTTGTATAATAGTGTTTATATTGTCCTGCAACCCATCCGTCGTTTGGTGTCTTCAGCGAGCAACCTCTGCCGCCCAACGGCGATCGTGTTGCTCTCCACAGGGGTCACGTTACTCCCTCGGAAGGTGAAATTTATTTTCTGACTTTATTCTTGTTATTTTTTCTTAGCAATTCTCACGCTTGAGCTTCGGCACTTGTGTTCGCCCTGGAATCACTCCCGACATAGCGTGTCCCCCACCCCACCCCACCATCCTCCATCCGAACCTGGGGGTGTCACAGCCAGAGAAGTTGCACCACGTGAGCACCGTCCAGACCACGCGGGACACCGGGCAGCCGACGGTGCCCGGCTGCCTGGGCGAACCTGCGGTGCCCCCTTTGCTGGCTCACGTGGGGTGCGTGGCACGCGGTGATCTCATGGACGGGGTCACGATGAATGCATTTGTCGCCACGAGGCTCAGCATCTGCACGTATCGTGGAGAAATCCGACGAGCAGCGAAGCTCTTTTCTCACATGTCCAGTCGAGGGGCGGGTCAGGAGAGTTACAGCAACAAACTATACAAAGGACAACTGTGGGAGTGCCAAAGTACGAGGAGCAGTAAGCAAATCACTCGAAATAAATAATCTACAACTAGACGAGTTTTTATCTGAACAGGTAAGGCCCACTGAGCTGTGAGTTATTGTTCAGAAGCGACCTGGACATCACAAATGATAGCTCAACGAAGTGGATCATCATCATCACCACGTGGACAGTTCCAGCAGCCACATACTCTGACTCAGAGAGCCACGTCGGCGTCACTCTGCAGGATGAGACCTTTTGGCAGTCGCTGGTGGCAGGCCAATCAGTTCCAAAGACAGTGCCGTAATATTGTCAGAGCATGTATGTTTGCATGTTCACCCACAAGGGCTGTGTGTGGTTAATGCAGACAGGATTCAAAAGGTTTCTAATTCTGCGTTTGAACACCTGTTTCATTGCCAGAAAGGGTAAAACTTCGTCTTATTTCTTCAAACTCCGTGGGCTGTTTCACATCGCCGAGACGGTACTCGGGGAGGCAATGTGAATATACATTACTCGAGGTCCAACGGTGAATGAGGTCATCTATTAATGTTAACTCTTAACGCTCACGATACGTGCATCGTGGTCACGTATGTAAGAGTCGTATGATATTTTTTTCCTATTCAATGTTGTAAATGTGTGTGTGTGTAGGTCGAATCTGCCTCAAATGAGTACCTAGTGCAACTGGAGAGACAAAGGCGGTCGGGCGCGGTGCTGGCCATCCACACCCCCTTCTGTACCGTTCCGGCCTTTATAGGTGCTCGCTAACAGCACTTGCCCCAACAGTCTGTTAAGGCTGTACGGGGGATCTTTGTCTTTGTGTGTGTAAAACAGGGATCCCGAGAGATAGCCACAGCTTTGGGGAGGCCTTCATCCAGCAGTAGATTGATACTGGCTGCTGCTGCTGCTACTGATGACGATGACAGCTTGTAATGGGCCCACGGTCAACTCCTGCCGCCACTCGAGATGCCGACAAGTCACTAAGCGGACTGCGATCTTAATTCGCGACAACATATCGAGTGGCCGAGTGGGGCGAGGTAGGGGGGGTGACGATTCGGTTCGACCCGGGACTCATTCACCAGTCGGTGCCACCTCGACGTGGCTCTCACCCCCCTACTCCCCCCCCCCCCTAGCCTGCGACCCCCCCCCCCCCCCACCACGCTGTTGACACGTGCTCACGTTTGTGACGCGGTGGTGGGGGGGTGGGGTGGACATTGTGACGGAGGGAGCCGCTGTGGGCTTGGGTCAGGCGGCACCGCGTTCCCGCAGGCGCGCGGGCCAAGTTTCAGGTGGCGGCGCTACTCCCGCGAGCCCCCGTGGGTCCTAGTGGGTCCCAGTGGGTCCCAGTGGGTCCCGGTGGGTCGCAGTGGGTCCCAGTGGGTCCCCGTGGGTCCCAGTGGGTCCTAGTGGGTCCCGGTGGGTCCCAGTGGGTCCCGGTGGGACTCAGTGGGTCCCGATGGGTCCTGATGGGTCCCAGTGGGTCCCGATGGGTCCCAGTGGGTCCCGATGGGTCCCAGTGGGTCCCAGTGGGTCCCAGTGGGTCCCAGTGGGTCCCGGTGGGACTCAGTGGGTCCCGATGGGTCCCAGTGGGTCCCAGTGGGTCCCCGTGGGTCCCAGTGGGTCCTAGTGGGTCCCGGTGGGTCCCAGTGGGTCCCAGTGGGTCCTAGTGGGTCCCGGTGGGTCCCAGTGGGTCCCAGTGGGTCCCAGTGGGTCCCGATGGGTCCCAGTGGGTCCCGGTGGGTCCCAGTGGGTCCCAGTGGGTCCCAGTGGGTTCCAGTGGGTCCCGGTGGGTCCCGATGGGTTCCGATGGGTCCCGATGGGTCCCAGTGGGTCCCAGTGGGTCCCAGTGGGTCCCAGTGGGTCCCGATGGGTCCCAGTGGGTCCCAGTGGGTCCCAGTGGGTCCCGATGGGTCCCGATGGGTCCCAGTGGGTCCCAGTGGGTCCCAGTGGGTCCTGATGGGTCCCAGTGTGTCCCGATAGATCCCAGTGGGTCCCAGTGGGTCCCACTGGGTCCCGATGAGCGTGACTGCAACCACTGCCAGCTGCGTCCTTGCGGCTCGTACCGCGTGTCGCTCGGTGACGATGTCCCCGACTAAGAGACTGGGAAGCGGCGTACGGAACGGCTCCTAGCACGTGGAAGCGAAACGTGGACATCACGGCGAACAACACGCGGTACGAGCCGAAAGTCCACCGGGAGTGCCGTAGAGCGCAAGCCGGATAAAACACCCACGTAGCGGTGTAGCCCAGTGGGTGTAGTGAGAGAACCCAGCGGTGTAACTCAGTGGGTGTAGTGAGAGATCCCAGCGGTGTAACTCAGTGGGTGTAGTGACAGATCCCAGCAGTGTAACCCAGTGGGTGTAGTGAGAGATTCCAGCGGTGTAACTCAGTGGGTGTAGTGACAGATCCCAGCGGTGTAACCCAGTGAGTGTAGTGAGAGATCCCAGCGGTGTAACCCAGTGAGTGTATTGAGAGATCCCAGCGGTGTAACTCAGTGGGTGTAGTGAGAGATCCCAGCAGTGTAACCCAGTTCGGTGTAGTGAGAGATCCCAGCGGTGTAACTCAGTGGGTGTAGTGAGAGATCCCAGCGGTGTAACCCAGTGGGTGTAGAGACAGATCCCAGCGGTGTAACTCAGTGGGTGTAGTGAGAGATCCCAGCGGTGTAACTCAGTGGGTGTAGTGAGAGAACCCAGCGGTGTAACCCAGTTTGGTGTAGTGAGAGATCACAGCGGTGTAACCCAGTGGGTGTAGTGACAGATCCCAGTGGTGTAGCCCAGTGGGTGTAGTGACAGATCCCAGCGGTGTAACTCAGTGGGTGTAGTGACAGATCCCAGCGGTGTAACTCAGTGGGTGTAGTGACAGATCCCAGCGGTGTAACTCAGTGGGTGTAGTGACAGATCCCAGCGGTGTAACTCAGTGGGTGTAGTGACAGATCCCAGCGGTGTAACCCAGTGGGTGTAGTGAGAGATCCCAGCGGTGTAACTCAGTGGGTGTAGTGAGAAAACCCAGCGGTGTAACCCAGTGGGTGTAGTGACAGATCCCAGCGGTGTAACCCAGTGGGTGTAGTGAGAGATCCCAGCGGTGTAGCCCAGTGGGTGTAGTGAGACATCCCAGCGTCTTTGCCAGGGAGATGTTGCTGCACGGCAAACAACTCTACATTCACATTGAGGTGGCTGATGAGCCAGATACTCGCGTCACGAGCGGCGGAGTGTACGGCTCTGGCGATGCCTCCTTTGAACGCCGCTAGTTGAGTGACGTGGAGGTCTCGAGTGGTGGAGACGGATCGTGGCTGAGGTCTCGACTGGGGGTTTTATTTTCTTTACCCACGCAGTTAGACACTCTCAAAGCCACCCTCATGAAAGACGTCTTGAGACTCGAGGGTTGTGTTTCGTTTGTTTGTTTTGTCACGGAGCTCATCAGCAAAGCAAACCTCAGAGTTGATCTCAGGGAATCTCGAGCATGAATGTCCACGAGGTCGATTGATGCTCCGAGCGCCTTGCTCGAGTGACAATTGGACGTACATCCCTGGGCCGCCGAAGGTTGCGCCGTTGCAGCACACGCGGGGGCACTGAGCGGCGATCAGAGGGAACGGGAGATCAGTGGCCTTGGCGTGGGTGGCATGGGTCGTGATGCAAGGAATGAAATGGGCCATGCCCACCCAGCCCCCAACACGTCCAATTCCTCTGCTTTTCATAGCACGACGAACGGCCCCCTCCGCTCTGTGAGCCCCCAAGGTGCAGTTGCACCGCCTGTACACTCGCTAGCTACCCCCCCCCCCCCCCCCCCCCCACTGAGATGCCAGACGCGTGCTCGAGTGAGGAATCCCATTGGTCCAGAGGCCGTCTCCTGCTCCTCCTCTGCACGCTGCTGCCCCCCCCCCCTCCACGCACTCTCTCCAGGCCCCCCGGGAGGCCTCCGCGTGCCCCCTGCGTCAACTCAGACGCCGCTCGCGTCGCTCGCCGAGAACGTCGGTGGCGCTTCGTTCGCAACAGACGAGGAGACGCAATCGCTTCACGGGAGAAAGGAGAACAATGAGGCCCCCCCCCCGCCCCGAGCCCTCGGTGGTGTTAGAAGCCCGCCGGCCCTCCCCAACAGCACCACCACCACTGCTGCCTTTTTTAAGTGGAATTCTGGAAAGGAGTGGGAATGATTTACCCCCCAATCCCCGAGGGAGGGAGTGAATACATGCGGCACCCCCCCTCCCCCTGCAGTTTGGCAATCGCCTCGGTGGGGTGGCGGTGGGGGTGGCGGTGAGGGTGGTGGTGGGGGTGGCGGTGGGGGGGGGTGGGTGGGGGGGGTGGGTGGGTGGCGGTGGGGGTGGCGGTGGGGGTGGCGGTGGGGGTGGCGGTGGGGTGGCGGTGGGGGTGGCGGTGGGGGGTGGGGTTGGAGGTGGCGGTGGGGGTGGGGCCGTGGGGAATGCCTGAGGTGGAATGTGGTGTGCACGCCGAGACGACGGCGCAGGCATCGGCTGACATGGGGGGGGGGGGGTGGGAGGCTGAGGAGCCACCGTGGCACCGTGCGCCTAGAGTGGGGAGTGGTGACGTAACGCCTTAAGCCGCTTCGCTGCGCTACAGAACCCCGGCAGCCCCAGTTCGGATCCCGCTCGTGGCCAACGCCGCTGATGCTTATCTGAACCGGTCCTGCGCCTCCTCTGGGTCGACTCCGCCTCAAATGAATACCTGGTGCAATGTGGAAACATCGCAACTGGGGAGACAAAGGCGGCCGGCTCCCTGCAGTGCTAGGAGTGGGCTGCGGGAGAGACATTCGGAGGCGGCCTTGCGAAGTGTCACCGCCTCGCGATGCCGTTGGGTTTCCCCCCGGGTCTCGCCGCTTTCCTCCGTACGAAGTCGAGCTGCCCACTGCTGCAGTGGCCGTGGTCAAAGATGTTCCATTGTAGCGGCGCCCTCCTGCAGGACAAAAAGAGTCTTGAGACTCGGTGAGGAGTTCCTGCGTAAATTATTGGCGTTAAGAAGAGATGCGTGAAAAAATAAGAATGATATTCAGCCATTTGTCAATCTACTGCTGGATGAAGGCCTCCTTACCAACTCTCTTGGTCACGGGGATCTGGACATCTGCGACCGGATTCCTCCGATATAAATGAATATTACTGATTCTGGGATCCGTTGGGCCACACCTCAGCGCTGGCCAGGGCCGTCTGTGGGCAGGGAGCCGGGCAGGGAGCCGGGCGGGGAGCCGGGCAGAGAGCCGGGCGGGGAGCCGGGCAGGAGCCGGGCAGGGAGCCGGGCAGGGAGCCGGGCAGGGAGCCGGGCAGGGAGCCGGGCAGGGAACCGGGCAGGGAGCCGGGCAGGGAGCCTGGCCACCGATCGCAGCCACGGCCGCGGCAGTCCCATTCAGGTGGCTCGCACCACGCCAAGAGGCAGCGCCACCACTATTTCACACATTTGGCATCGTCTTTAAAAACTAAACTTTTGTTTATTCCACTGCGACGTGGAGCTTTTGTTTACCTCAGTGAAGTGGAGCTTTTGTTTACGTCACTGTGACGTGGAGCTTTTGTTTGCGTCACTGTGACGTGGAGCTTTTGTTTACCTCAGTGAAGTGGAGCTTTTGTTTACGTCACTGTGACGTGGAGCTTTTGTTTACGTCACTGTGACGTGGAGCTTTTGTTTACGTCACTGTGACGTGGAGCTTTTGTTTACCTCAGTGAAGTGGAGCTTTTGTTTACGTCACTGTGACGAGGAGCTTTTGTTTACGTCACTGTGACGTGGAGCTTTTGTTTACCTCAGTGAAGTGGAGCTTTTGTTTGCGTCGCTGTGACGTGGAGCTTTGTTTACGTCACTTTGATGTGGAGTTTTTGTTTACCTCAGTGAAGTGTAGCTTTTGTTTACGTCACTGTCACGTGGAGCTTTTGTTTACGTCACTGTCACGTGGAGCTTTTGTTTACGTCACTGTGACGTGAGCTTTTGTTTACGTCACAGTCAGCTGGAGCCCCTTCGCCTCTCGTGGGTGGCTCTGCAGGCTGTGACTCCGCGTGTGTTTGTCGCCACACCGCACCTCCGTTGAGCACGGTTGGCTACGTACGGCGCGAAAGAAGTTCAACACACGTGCGTACATACACAGCCTCTCCATCCTGCCAATTAACGTTGTCTTTCCTTCTCTTTTTACAGATTTCCCACTCGCGTGATTTCATACCGAGCACATTGCAATCACCCGCCTCGCTGATGTGAGTAGAACACTGGAAGATCCCCCAGCCGTCGTCGCCGATTGATTCCACGTTCAGTAGCAAACCCAGGGGATCTCTGTTTGATGTTTACACCGGAGTGCTGTACACAGAATCCACGTTCTTCCAGCTGGATTTAACGAAAAAGATGCGGCCGTGGCAGCAGTGGTGTGACGTGGCACTGCGCTACGAGCCCGCGGAAACCCGGTCCGACCAGTGACGATTATCTGAACCGGTCCTGGGCCACCCCTTGGCCAAGTCAGCCTCAAATTAATACCTGGTGCAGTGCGTGAACAACGTCACTCGGGAGACAAAGGCGGCCGGGCGTGGTGCTGACCTCCCACTCCCCTCCGTGTGCCGTGCCGGCCTTCGTAGGTGCTCGCTAACAGCACTTGCCCAAGGCTACACGGGGGATCTTTGGTTGCGCGCGTGTGCGTGACTCCGGGCACAGTTCTTGGAGTGGGTCTCAACTCCACGGGAGCATCTCAGAATGCAGTGAATACAACTTGCCTCCTCCTGGGTCTCCATTGCCATGTGTGTCCATCCGAAAGGCCACAGCCCCACGCCTCGGGAATGCAAAACGCGTTTCGCAGGAGGGTGGCGAGCAGACTTATCGCAGGGGTTTTTTCCCCCTCTGCTATTTGCGCAATTTTATTACAGCCGTGCCATCGCAGCCACGTCACGAGAGGAATAATCCATTCGGAACTCTCTTACAGTGATCATCCAGTTGTGGGAAGAAAAAAAACACCGGCAGAAGCAGAACTCAAAGAACTACTTCTGAGATCCCTTCAAGTTGCACATTTTTTTACATCCACATACTTAGAGGCGGCACTTTCCCCACGCGCCCTGCTGTGGATACATGTTCAATCACGTGGCAGTGAAACCAACAATATATTTGATCGTTCTCAGAGCTGGGATTTAGTGATAACACTGTGTAACACAAAACATTTTTTGTTTCTGGGTATAAGTGTTATTTCCTAATTGCTTATGCCTGAAAAGTACAAAAAATAGCTATTATTCCCCACAAACTTTGTTTTTGTGACCAGGACATTGATATTTTGAAAATTTCCAGAACATTCCAGATAGATTAAGTGCTGAGTAAATTTGGAGTAACTTCTAGAACATTCTAGAATTTTACAGTAACATAAATAGTAGTATAAATCAGGGGGCCTTAAGCCCACTAGTTCAGTTTAGTTCCAGCTGCCTAAGTGTATACATATCTGCATTTTTCTGAGATGGCATCAAGAGGGTCAAAGCATCCGGCAGACGCATTTTGCTTTGTCTGCGGCCAATTTATCAAGACAAGAGCGAAAAAGTACTCTGTGGAAGCATCTGCTAAGATGTGTGGGGCCTACAACAAGGCATATTTCGGCATGCCTGTTTGGGATCAAGACAAACCCTGGGCACCTCATTTCACCTGCGAGCAATGCAAAACAACTCTGGAACGTAAGATGGACAATTGTTGCTCGGAATTTTATGTTATAAAATTTGTTATAAAAAATGTAAATTGTAAAAGTTTTTTTTATTTAAAAATGTTTTACAATTAAAAATGTTATTGAAAAATATATCATATATGAAAAATGTTGCGAGAATCTCTTACACATTAGTCATGGGTGAAATAAATGTATTTTTGTAGGATGGTACAGAGGGGAAAAAAATTGGGCCTCATGAAACAATTTTTCGGAGCTGTAGATAACGAGTCGGCAGCCTTCAAGTACCTTCAAGACTTCTTCCCTAAGCTGTCTGAGGCAAAGGTCAAAGCCGGTGTCTTCGTTGGACCACAGATAAAGAGGATCCTGGAGTGCAAATAATTCCCCAAGAAGCTCACGAGTAAGGAGAAAGCGGCTTGGAACAGCTTTGTCGCAGTCGTTCATGGCTTCCTGGACAATCACAAGGTCGTAACCTACGTGGAGCTGGTTGAGACTGGTGAAGAACTATGGCACAATGGGCTGTAGGATGTCCCTCAATGTCCATATCCTTGATGCTCATCTTGATAAATTCAAGGAGAACATGGGAGCGTAATTGGAGGAGCAAGGCGAGCGCTTCCACCAGGATATACTGGACTTTGAACGCCGCTACCAAGGACAGTATCACGAGGACTTGATGGGAGACTTTATTTGGGGGCTGATTCGTGAAAGTGATTTACAGTATAATCGTAAATCTCGAAAAACTACTCACTTCTAAATCTTTTGTAGTATTTTTTGTATTACTTTAGTATAAATACATGTTAATTTTGATTCATATGTTTTGATTCATATGTTTTGAAAATAGGTAAATTTCAAAATATCATTGTCCTGTTCACAAAAGCAAAGTTTGTGGGGAATTATAGCCATATTTATTCTTGGGTCTTTCGGTAAAGTGACGTAGATAGGTTCAAAGAAAATAACAAAAAATAAGAAAAACTACGACGTTTCGATCGCAACACAAGCAATCGTCATCAGGAGAGGCAGGATGTTTTAAAGGTTTGAAATGGGTGTAGCCCAAGGGTCATAAGCGAAGTGGGTGGGGTTAGTTATGTTAATGTGAGGAATTTGCATGTCAATGTAAGACGAAGCTGCGGAGGTGGCCATTGTATTGTGAGAGATTAGCATGTCAATGTAAGATCGCAGAGCCACCACCACATCGAGGAAAACAAGCAACGGCGGCTGTGTTAGTGAGACATTTAACCTGTTAATGTAAAGACATTTCACCTGTTAATGTAAAACCAGAGAGCCGAAAATAACTTCTAACATTGGAAGGTAGGATGGAGACGTCACAGCCAGTTATTACTTAAACTAGTTAATAACGTCCTTCCAATGATTGCTCATTTTGTACCCATCTTCTCGGTTGAAATTGTATCTGTGTCTGTATGTGTGGATGGCTTCATTAACGAATCTTTGTTGATAGCCAGTGGGCTTGCAAAGTACCTTCGTCTTAGAGAAATCAATTTCGTGTGAGCCCACCGCATTAAAACAATGATCAGCCATGGCCGAGGTATTGGTCCTACCATGTTTAAGATCTGCCTTACGTTCACGAATACGGTCTGAGACATGTCGCTTAGTTTCCCCAATGTAACTACTGCCGCCGACACAGCTTAGTTTGTAGATGCCAGAGTATTGCATGTCAGGGATCACAGATGGGATCAGATCACACATTTTATGTGCTGTGTTAAATCGAACCTGGATTTTGTGTTTACTCATGATTTTGGAAATATTTTAGTGACCCCTGCTATGTATGGCAAGGTGATGGTTTTGATTGGATCTTCAGATGGTTCTTTCCCAATGGTTGGGGTGATAGCTTTATGGATTGCGTAGTCTGAATATCCATTCATCTTGAGAGCTTGGTGTACGTGTTCCAGTTCACTGGCTAGGTGATGATGGTCGGAAATACATCGAGCTCTATGGTGTAGAGTTTTCATGAGGGAATTCTTCTGGAATGAATGGTGGTTAATTAAGGACATCTCACTATCTCCAGGTGATCCTACATTGACATGCTAATCTCTCACAATACAATGGCCACCTCCGCAGCTTCGTCGTCGTGGGTGTAGCTCTCCGATCTTACATTGACATGCAAATTTCTCAGGTTAACATCACTGGCCCCGCCCACTTCACTTATGACCATTGGGCTACGCCCATTTCAAACCTTTAAAACATCCTGCCTCGGCAGCTTTCCCGCTATTTTTTCTCCTGATGACGATTGCTTGTGTTGCGATCAAAACGCCGCAGCTTTTTTGTTATTTTCTTTGAACCTATCTACGTGACTTTACCGAAAGACCCAAGAATGTGAATTCCTGCAGTCACCAACGCTTTAAGTCAAGATATAGCCATTTTCTATACTTTTTAGGCATAAGCAATTAGGAAATAGCATTTACTACCCAGGAACAAAAATTGTGTGTATTTAGCGAAAATGTCAAATGTTTACTGGATTTTCTTGTGTAGAAATCTTTTATTGAAGAGGTGACAACGTGCTGCATTTGAGAAGCAACCTTAATCAGGGATGGCTGAGAACTGGAATCATCACCCCCCGACGATCTCGTCTGTGACCCCCCCGATCCGACATCGAGGCACACGGACACCCCCATTGCTCGCAGGGTCCTGTGGGGGCAGCGGCAAGAGGTTCGCAATTGTGGCAGCAGATTTCCGTACATGTGCTCGATGTATGATGATGACGATTTTATTTTAATCGAGCCTTCCCCCCGATGCGTCGCGGCATCTCAGAACGTCTTTACATCCCATCTCAAACACATTTGAAACTGGCACCCCCCAGTGGCGGCAGTCCCTGTGGCAGGAAAACTGTGACTTGGCACCTGACCCGCAAATGCGCATCCGTCTTGCCAGGAAAGGGACTCCTCTACTTGCGAACATTCGACTTACGAACTTTCAGAGATACAAACAAACCTGTCCGTATGTCCAGTTGCCTGTTCGGACCGAGAGTCGTGATTTCAACCGCCGCGCAATAGATGGCGGCAGTGGCATCTACATCTACAGAACATGAAGAACCAGTGGCATCTACATCTACAAGATATTATACAACTTTTAAAGCCGTTCCCCTTGTTTAGTGTACATGCCGTACAACATGTTTGGAATCCACAGGAGTAAAGTTGGACTTACGAACAAATCGACTTACGAACAGATCTCTGGATCCTAACACGTTCGTTAGTAGAGGAGTCCCTCTGTGCTCTTCTTGCTATGCCGTCCAGTCTCGTGGCACCACCAGTAGCAGCTGTCCCTGTGGCACAAGGAGACTCAGCACCTGGCCTGCAAAAGGGGACTACTGATTGCTGCTCTGTGTAATGCCAATTGAGTAGAGTATGTAGACGTGTGTTGTTTGGGCAGAGACAAGAGCAGGCTATTGCTGCTCTGTGTAATGCCAATTGAGTAGAGTATGTACACGTGTGTTGTTTGGGAAGGGACAAGAGCAGGCTAATGGACTCGCCCCTTTCACGAGCCCACCTCATGGTCGCTGTCAATCGCCCTCGGTGTGCAAGGCGAACCACGTGGCTGAGCCCATCGTGGGCACCGGCGATTCCGATTGCCCCCCCCCCCAGCGCACCACGGTCGCAGCGGTGCGGAGAGCGCCAACTTTGGTCGCCGCCGCCACCGAGTGGAGTTTAAAAGTTCCTTCCCCTCGAGGTCTTCGCGAACGAAGTCTGACCGAGTGAGGACGAGCTAAGTGCCCTGTCGAGTAGCTTCGTCACAATTCGGTGGTGAGGTGTTAACTACCTCGCCTGGTATACAGGAGGTCGTGGGTTCAATCCCGACCCTGACAACGCCTGCTGTATATTTGGAGTTTGCGTCTCTCTCATCATCATCACGGTGGCTAGGAGATATTAACTACCTCGCCTGGTATACAGGAGGTCGTGGGTTCAATCCCGACCCTGACAACGCCTGCTGTATATTTGGAGTTTGCGTCTCTCTCATCATCATCACGGTGGCTAGGAGATGTTAACTACTTCGCCTGGTATACAGGAGGTCGTGGGTTCGATCCCGACTCTGACGCCTACTACTGTATATTTGGAGTTTGCGTGTCTCTCTCTCCCCACGTGGACACGTGGATTTAGAATCAACGTGTGCTTAAAGTATTTGTCTGCTATACATTTCCACGCGATAAGCCACTTCGTTGAGATAACATTTGTGGCCAGGTCGCTTCTGAAATAAGAGCCATACAGCTCTTATTTGGTAAAATAAAATAAAAAGTTTAGTTTTAGTTTAAATTCGGGGGGCCCGAGTTCATTCGTTCATTCAAGAATCAATTCCGTTTGCCTTTGTGGCTACAGGGAATCACGACACCCATTTAAGTATCACGCCACGCGCAACTTCACACTCATCACACACAAAGTGCTTGCCACAAATGAACCACAACACCTTGTTGATTTTGTCAAGGAGCATAAACCACAGTCACGCGAACTCCCCCAGTCATCCTCGCAGCAGCAGTGCCTTTTGGCTAAACCGTCGAACAAAGGCGGTGGTCACCGCATCACGCGGCGCTTTCAGATGCGCTTCTACGGCCGTCTGGAACGCTCTCCCTTCCGATATTAGGAGGCCACTGGGATCTACGCATTTTTAAATTTACATTGACAAACTAATTTCTCTATAACTGCTTTTTGTGTGTTTAGTGTTTGTTGTCCTTCCCCCGCACCTCCGATTAGAGCGGTTGGCTACGTACGGCGCGAAATAAGTTCAACGTGTACATACTGTCAATACAAATTACCCGAGCATTTGAATAATCGATTGCCACGCGCGTCACTGGAACTCCCTCGTATCGCGGGCGAGGGGATCGATGTTTCGCGGTGGACAGTGCCTGGCGGGGCAGCGGAGAGCGATTAAAAGAACCGGGGGCGATCGGCGGACAGTCACAAGGGATGGCGGTGGATTGGGGGGCTGGGGCGGCCTTCATCCAGCAGCGGATTAGCCATTGGCTGATGGTGACGATGACGATGATAGCAAGCAGAGGGGTCCTTATTCACCCTCTCGGTTGAATGTCACGCTCAACGAGGCGTTTCACTGACGAGGCGTTTCACTGACGAGGTGTTTGACGAACGAGGTGTTTCACTGACGAGGTGTTTGACGAACGAGGTGTTTCACTGACGAGGCGTTTCACTGACGAGGTGTTTGACGAACGAGGTGTTTCACTGACGAGGTGTTTGACGAACGAGATGTTTCACTGACGAGGTGTTTCACTGACGAGGCGTTTCACTGACGAGGTGTTTGACGAACGAGGTGTTTCACTGACGAGGTGTTTGACGAACGAGGTGTTTCACTGACGAGGTGTTTCACTGACGAGGCGTTTCACTGACGAGGTGTTTCACTTACGAGGCGTTCCGCTAACCCAATGGTTAAAGGTCGGGGCACGAGGCGACTGCAGACATCCGAGTCGGTCTGCGCCCTGTGTGACCACGTGGTCTGTGCCCTGTGTGACCACGTGGTCTGCGCCCTGTGTGACCACGTGGTCTGCGCCCTGTGTGACCACGTGGTCTGCGCCCTGTGTGACCACGTGGTCTGCGTCCTGTGTGACCACTTGGCCCGGGCGTTGCGGTTTTGCGTCAAGAGTTGTTTGTCTGGGGCTGGGCGCTGGCTGCTGGCTGCTGACCTCTGCCGTGTCCCCGGCTAACACAGAGATCCGTGTGCGTTGATGGTGGTGGCGGTGCAGGGCGTTGTGTGTGCGTGTGTGGGGAGCGGTGGCGTTGCGGTTAACGCCACGAACCCGGCGACCCCGGCTCGATTCGCGCTCACGGCCATCGGCGCCGGTGGCGATTCATCTGAACCGTTGCTGGGCCTCCCCTAGGTCGATTCAGCCTCAAAATAGTACCTGGTGCGGTGTGTGAACGTCGCCACTAGGGAGACAAAGGCGGTCGGGCGTGGTGCTGGCCACCCACCCCCTCGTGCTCCGTGTCGGCCTTCATAGGTGCTGCTCGCTAACAGCACTTGTCCCAACAGTCTGTTCAGGCTATCGGGGGGGGGGGGGGGTGGGGGGGTCTTTGTCTTCGTACAAGCAGCAACGTGGATAGCGCGGGGCATTGCGAGCAGGTCAAGAGAAGTTGTACAATGAGCATGGTGGGAAGGGCGGTTGTTGATGGGTCAACGCAGAGGTGGAATGCGATGTGAAGAGACGGGACATTGAGGTGGAAGTAATCCATGGCGGAGCCAGGATTTCCAGGTAGGGGGAGGGGGGGGGGCAAACCCCTCCAGCAATGAAAAATGATAGATGTTAATAAGTAAGGACTTGCCCCTTGCTTTTTACTGTGTGATCGGCATCGCGCTCGCTGGAGGTGATGATGCCTTCAGGGAAGTCGTGGACTCTGTAGACGCAACTGCGCACAATTCTGAGTCACTAATAACCGCTTTGCCGTTACTTATTGCCAATTATGGACTCGGACTATTGTCCTATCATCTCATAGAGTTCCTGGCACGTAATAATATGCTACACAGTGGCAGTTGGGGTCGAAAAATGCCGATTTATTACTAATAAACCCCAATGATCCGATCGAAATTAGGGATTTCGATCGGATCATTGGGGGGGCACGTGCCACACCCCCCCCCCCCCCCCTCCACTGGCTCCGCGTTTTTCCTCCGTGTAACCCGGAGAGCCGCAGCTGAACAAAGCAAAGAGACAAGAAGGCCTCTCACCTTTTAATTTACTGGGCGCCACGTTGGCAGGAAGATGTTAACTACCTCACCGGGTATACAAGAGGTTGTGGGTTCGAAACCGAGCTTGACGCCTCCTGCTGTATATTTATAGTTTGTGTGCCTCTCTCCCCGTGGTCGCTTGAATTTGTCTCCGGATCCTGCGGTTTCCCCCTCCACATTCAGAAACAACGTGCGTTTAGATGATTTGGCTGCTGTAACTTTACACATGATAAGCGACCTTGTTGACCGACAATTTGTGGCCACGTGGCTTCTAAAAAAGAGTTATATAGTTCAGCGGGGCCTTACCTGGTAACATAAACAAAGTAGAACAGTTAGACTGGTGCACACAGAGGCTGCAAGGACTTATCATGGTGAGATACGGAAGCAACGTGGAGGTTGTGGAGGAAGAGGGCAGGTGACCGAGGCAGGCATTGGAGTGGCACACAGAGGTGGGCCACCAAGTGGAAGTCGATTGGGGCCGAAATGCCACTCGATACTATGACCTCTTGACCTTGGCGCTTGTGGAATAGGAAATTGTGAATTCTTGGTACATAAGCTTTTCAGTGTATGAAATTGGCTTTAAAAAAGAAAGACATTGAACCGCAGGCGCGTTCTGCGCAGGCATCACGACTCGACGACCCAGCCACCGTGTGATCTGCGTGAGCCCGGGTTCGACTCCTGCCCACGACTCACAACACCCCCCCCCCGCCCCCCCCCCCTGATTGATTCGCTTTTTGGCATCTGAGTGTGACCCGCAACTCCCGTAGAACAGACACGACCACCACATCGGTACGCGTTGCAATATTACGGTCGCCACCACCACCACCACCACTCGCCCCGGAGAGACAAAGGCGTGTGTGTAAGTGTGCTCACACGCACACTCACACACACATATATATTTATAATATATAAATTAGAGCGGATGCGCTTCCGTCATTCTTGGGTGCGTTTTTGATTTTCCTTCCGAAGGCCGCTCGAGACACCGCGGCGGTTTTGAGATTGAACGCACCCTTCTTGATCCCCTCTCCCCCCCCCCCCCAGCCCACCGTGTGAAACGAAAGCTTTCACGACTCATCGACGACGAGCACGACGAGGATGGAGGGGGGGGGGGGGGTCGAGCCCTCGGGCCGCGCCGTCTCGCGTGGGTCCTCACCGCCGTCGGGATCGCGTCCCGTTGTTTTGTCTGCCCCGTGTCACGGTCGTTGCGTCGTCGTCGTCGTCGTTTTTTTTTATCGCGAGCAAATGTTGACGCCTGCACTTGACGGTGACAATGGTGATCGTAATCCCGACGACACCACCACCACCACCACCATCACGCTGGGTGGCGTTTGCAGGGCGTGGCGCTGTTGACATGGACCCAGGTGGATGGAAGCAATCACATCTGAATATTTAGTAAATACTGGAGGAATCCGAAAAGCTATGAAGCTCTTTTTCACATGTCCAAATGCCACCCGCCCCCCCCCCTCCCCTCCCTCGTTCAACTTCCCCCACACTCTTCATAGCCCGGTGATGCCTGGGCACCCTCTCGCGCGTAAGGCCCCAGCGCAGTTGCACCGCCTACACACTGCACAGCAATGCCACTGAGCGAGCCGCTAAACACACGCGCTGGTGAGGAACTCTCCCTCCGGCCGTCCTCCGGCTTGTAGGGGCAGGGCCGGGTGGGGGTGAGATGGAGGAAGAAGGGGGGTGGGGGGTTGGGGGTGGGGGGTGGGGGGGAGGGTCGGGACCCCGCCGCAGTTGCACCGCCTGCACGCTCCGCCCGGGGGTTTGTCCTCGCCGCCGGCGAGACAGCCGCGGTCAGGGCACGGACGCCACCACGAGGGTGGTGCGGCTCTCCCTCCTGGCGCGGCTCAGCTCGCGGTGCC
This sequence comes from Petromyzon marinus, assembly GCF_048934315.1. Classification (NCBI taxonomy): domain Eukaryota; kingdom Metazoa; phylum Chordata; class Hyperoartia; order Petromyzontiformes; family Petromyzontidae; genus Petromyzon; species Petromyzon marinus. The sequence goes on along the minus strand of NC_133703.1, from coordinate 12,605,418 downwards.
TGTGCAGGAGGCAGCCGGCGGCGCCCAGCAGCCCCAGCAGGGCGCCGAGCCCCAGCAGCGCGAGGCCGAGCAGCGTGATGGGGCTGCCGTGCGCGTTGCGGCCGTACGCCACGGCGCTCACCGCCGCGCCGCTCACCAGCAGCGCCACGCCGAACGGCGCCAGGCACTTGTAGCAGGCGCCCTCGGCGCCTCCCGTGGCCGCCAGCAGCTGCAGCTGCTGCTGCTGCTGCTGGCGCTGCGGGGAGAGCGGGTACCGGCCGGGCGCCAGGCGGGCGCCGCTCCCGCCGCATCCCGTCGCTCCTCCTGCTGCTGTTGCTGCTGCTGAAGACGGCGGTGGCGGTGCTGGTGGTGACGATGCTGTCGCCTTGGGGTTGTTGGGCTCCGTGCCCGAGTGTGGACGAGGTGGCTCCGAGCGCCCCGACTGGTGCAGGGGCCCCTTCTGGATGTAACCGTCGGACATGGTGCCAGGGGTCACGGGGGGTCACGGGGGGTCGCGACTCGGGCCTTGCTCTGCCTACAGGGGAAGCGAGAGTGCAGACACAGGGCAAGAGACGGCGGCGTCAGGCCAGTGGCTCTTCTGGTCTGTCGAAACCGGTAACCGGTTTGAGAATCGGTAACCGGTTTTCGAAAGTCAGGAACCGGTAACGGATCGCGGTGGAACCGTCGTCGCGAACGCACCGACGATGAGGAGTGCGTCGGATTGTTGTTTCGACTGCCGCGCCCGGGAGGTGGCATCGAACCGTCGACCACCTGGACTATATGGGAGGATGTATGAGAGGAAGTACAATGGGCGAAAACCCCTGTGGTGCGTGAATTAAGTAGAATACTTTTTTTTGTAATGTGACGAGAGCGAATGATGATGAACGGATTGGATGAATGGGGGATGAGTGGGAGCCACGGGGGAGAGATTGTGAAGAGGGAGCAGGAACGGTGGTGGTTTAGAAGGCGGAGATTATGGGGCCGTGGGATGAGCTAGGGAGGGAAAGTGAGCTTTGAGGGAGGAGAGGAAACGATTTAGCGAAGATTACTTCTTAATGGCCCTGCTGACAGAGCCATATCGTTTGAATGAGGGGGGGGGGAGGCCCTTACTAATAGCATCTGACAAATCCCTCAGTATCAAGGAAGCCTCATTCGGCTGACACTTGTTCATAATAAGAGATATAGTGGTAGTAGTAGCAGTAGTAATAACGTCAACCTGCAACGCGCTGCACAGCGTTCACTCTCGCACAGAGAGAGAACGCGCTCGGAGGGGCGAGCAAGATTCGCACGGCGAGCCTGTGCCCCTGCCCCGCGCTTCCGCCCAACAGATGGAGGCGTTATCAGCCGGTCCGTGAGTGTCCGTGCGTGGGACGAAACCGGAGGTGAAACCCCCGTGGCACGTGCGTGGACAACTCTCGACCCAACAACGCGCGCGCAGATGAAAACGGGCGGAGTTCACACTCTGCCGTGCCCCTTGGCGAGCCACAGCGGCACGGCTGATCCTCGACCCCCACGGGAAGAGGGGGAGTCTCGCAACATTCATGTGTGCGGCGATCCACCAACTGAGTCCCAGAAGCGGTGTGTGGGGGGGTCCACATTTGTGTTGCTTCGTACCCGCATGCCCCTGATTCTACGTACATCTCCGCGGCCAATCGGCAGAAAGATTCAAATATACAGGGTGGCCCCTACAAGTGCGGACACATGGGGTTATGTTTGCTGTGTCTTAACAAACCACACGGGCTTATTTCAGCTATTTGAACAATTGTTCAAACTGCCTGCCCTAAACACGAATGCATTAATGCGTGCATGAATATTTCTGTTCGAAATTAATTTCGGGCTTTTATATTTTTTTTCATTACAGGTGCACTCTCGAATATTTATCGGTTGTGTTGTCTCAATTCAGTTAATTTGTTTTCCATTTGAAGTCATCATCAAAATATATTAATCACGATATTAGATAACATATTGACTTAAACAATAACTGATTAAAATGTTTCAATCCCCGTCTTAAAAATAATATAACAACCCGATGTGTCCTGACTTCTGGACCACCCTGTATTCCGTTTTCTTTTTAGAGGGTGATTCAGAACAGAGGTTAATTTTCAGCACGTTCAGAATGCGGCTGCTAGGGTGTCAACCAGAAGCCCTTCTTCACGTCGTACGACGCCCGTGTTGACCTCCCTGCACTCGCTTCCATTTCCACGTAGAATCCAGTTTACAATCCTCTTGTTAACTTAACGAAGCACTGAACCGTCTTGTCCCAGCCTACATTTGCACACGGCGTTGGTGTACCGGTGCTTTTTTTTGTTTCAGGAATATTTTGCTGTTTTTTTCATGGATTTTTCTGTTTGCACAGTCACATAGTCACTTGAAGATGTTTTTCTTGTTCGTGTTTTAGTTTTTTTGTTTGTTGTGGTTGCACCCGATTCAAGAGCCGAATGGCTCACAGTTGCTATACCAAAATAAATAAACTGAAACCGAAATAACTGAAATCATTGACAAGCCGCACCCGCATGTACCACTCAAGGTCCCCTACGATCTGCGGGATGCAGACATTCTCTGCGTTCACAGGTCGAGGCTTACTCGGTCTACGGGTGGCCGAGATATCCGCCGTGTAGCCCCCAGGCCATGTAACTCTCTCCCACGAGATTTCAGGGATCTCTCTCTGAGAGTCTGTGGACATTTGTTGAAATGCGTCTTAAAACCCATTTATATTCGCTTCCGCTTGCTAAACTTTTGGTTTATATCGTAAATGGATTCTTAAAATGTATTTATGATATAAAAAAAGATTGTGCTGGGTACTGCTGCTGTGTCCTGTACAGCACTTTGAAATCCTTGATGAGAATCGTTCTATACATGGAATTATTATGAATGTAATCAATTATTAGTTAATGATTAATTATAAGGAAAGCAACGCTGTGTGAAATTACTAATTAATTGTTGCTTTTATTTAAAGCTTTCGTGACTGCAGGGATTCATATTCTTGGTTATTTCGGTAAAGTCACAATCATCATCAGGTGTGATGATGATTGCTTGTGCTGCAGTCGAAACGTCGTGAGCATTTTATTGTTTTATATTTTTAATATTTTATTGTTTCCCTTCTACGTGGTGACTTTACCGAAAGAACCAAGAATATCATTGTTGTTTGCTTGATTACGATTAACTATTCATTAATTACGGTGTATTAAGTAATCAATATTACTTACTCCTAATTAATCGTGTGATATTATTATGAATGTAATTCTTAATGAATGTATGATATTATCATGAATATAATTCTTAATTAATGTATGATATTATTATGAATGCAATTCTTAATTAATGTATGATGTTATTATGAATGTAATTCCTAATGAATGTATGATGTTATTATGAATGTAATTTGTGACACGCGCTGCACTGGATCTCGGCGTGAGATGCTAGCGCGCGCTGCTGCAGCTGTCGCGGAACGGGGCATCCGTGCGTCGCAACGCTCCCGTAACAACACCACGCGCCCAGCCACGCGCTTTGACGTCTTACACGTGGCGTTAGATGCCCCGCTGTGCTCTTCTCTGAGTGTGCGCGTGCGTGCATCGTCAAGCACACGGCCGTAGTTCATCATCAGCAGCCATGATCAATCGACTGCTGAGTGAAGTTTCTTCCCGAGCCGTCGCCATCGCTCATGATCCTGCTGTAATGCAGCCCACCCGGCACCCGCACGCCAGCCGGTGTGATCGCTCCATCTCCTCGGTTGTCATTAACAACAACAGTAATTCTAAAAACGATTATTGACATTTAAAAGACGACATTCATCCAGGGATCTCGGCTGCGCCCTTCACGGGGCACGACAAGCGTGGGTTCACATCCTCACGCGCGCACAGCGGAGCGCGTGAGTGACAGTGCGTGAGAAACGCGCGCATCAGGGCGGCGCTTGTGCCAGGCTAGGTGCGCATCGAATGAACGCAGAACGCTGGCGACCCGAGTGGAGCAGCGCGGACGTCCTGAATAAACCCCTCGTGCGAGAGCCAAACATGGCACTCCCTCTTCGCTTTGACTTTCATCCTCGTCTAAGACACTGGGGGGTGTTGTTCGTCAACCACATCGTGCCACCACCAGGCGGGTGTGTGATTGTGTCCATGCAACCCAAACTATGGACCCGACAGCAAACGCCACTGCGGTCTGAAAAACATCAATAGGTTTTGCCCCTTTCTGCCAATAAAACAGGAGGCACTAAGATGTTCAAACATCAAATAGAAACCTTTTTTTTTTGCAAGGAATCAAGTTACTGCATTAACCACACACGGTAGTTGTGGTGAACATGCAAACAAACATGATCTAATAATATATACATCGTCTTGGAAACTGTTTGACCTACACCAGAGACAGACTTCCTCATGGCCTAGTCTCACCACCAGTGTCCGACCAGAGAACCCCAAATAGGCATCTATTTGAGGCTTGAACGCCAGTTTTATCGCCCGATAAGGGTAAAAGCTATTCTTAATCTTCATTCTTTGATACTCGCAAAAAATGGTCCCATGATACCACCACTGTGGTCTGCACTCCTTCAGCGGACGACCACGAAGAGAGAGAGAGACAACGCAAACTCCAAATATACAGCGGCAGGCCCCAGGGTCGGGATCGAACCTACGACTTCCCGTAGACCGGGCGAGGTAGTTAACATCGCATAGCCACCGCGGCGGCCCTTCGCCAGCGTGTTGAGAAGTTTGGCCAAACAAACCTCGAACACCCCCCACCCCCCGCCGCCGCTGCCCCCCGTCGTGACCGACAAAGCCGCGGCGGACGCCTCCGTCCATCCAGCAGTGGATCGACGCCGCCGCCCCCGCCGCCGTCTGCCAAGCGGGAATGCGCAGATGGCGACGTTGCGTGACCCGAAACCCGCGACTGCCTCGGTGCAAGGCAACCACACATCGCTCACGGAGTTTCCATTACGACAGCCACGCGTCAGAGAGCCCCCTAGCACGGGGGAGGGGGGGGGAGCTGGGGGGGCCTGGGGGGTGCTGGGGGCTTGGCCCCCCTGGGGAAGACTCGTCCCCTCGTCCTGTCGTCTCCTCGTCTCCTCGTCTCCTCGTCCCCTCGTCCCCTCGTCTCCTCGTCCCTCGTCTCCTCGTCCCCTCGTCCCCTCGTCCTCTCGTCCCCTCGTCTCCTCGTCTCCTCGTCCCTCGTCCTCTCGTCCCCTCGTCCCTCGTCTCCTCGTCCCCTCGTCCCTCGTCCCCTCGTCCCTCGTCTCCTCGTCCCCACGTCCTGTCGTCTCCTCGTCCCTCGTCTCCTCGTCCCTCGTCTCCTCATCCTCTCGTCCTCTCGTCCCCTCGTCCCCTCGTCCCCTCGTCCCTCGTCTCCTCGTCCCCACGTCCTCTCGTCCCCTCGTCTCCTCGTCTCCTCGTCTCCTCGTCTCCTCGTCTCCTCGTCCCCTCGTCTCCTCGTCCCTCGTCCTCTCGTCTCCTCGTCCCCTCGTCTCCTCGTCCCTCGTCCTGTCGTCTCCTCGTCCCTCGTCTCCTCGTCCCCACGTCCTCTCGTCCCCTCGTCCCCTCGTCTCCTCGTCCCTCGTCTCCTCGTCCCCTCGTCCCCTCGTCCCCTCGTCCCCTCGTCCCCTCGTCCCCTCGTCCCTCACACCGGCGTAGCCCGCTGCCTTCTAAATTCAAGTCGAAAATGTTGTTATAGAATGAGTCAACATCATCATCATCACCACCACCACCACCATCAATCGTCGACAATGAGTCATTACACTGTGTAACACCATTTTTGTTCCTGGGTAGTAAGTGTCATTTTCTAATTGCTTATGCCTCAAAAGTATGGAAAATGGCTATTATTATTCCCCGCAAACTTTGCTGTTGTGACCAGGACCTTATGTGAACGAAAGACACAAATTCACACGACGTTTTCTCATTGAAAATAGGTACATTTCAAAATATCACTGTCCTGGTCACAAAAGCAAAGTTTGTGGGGAATAATAGCCCCTTTTCTGTACTTTTGAGGCATAAGCAATTAGGAAATAACACTTACTACCCAGTCCATCAACCAGTCATCATCACCGATCATCACCTGTCATCATCATAATCACCAGAGATCATCACCAACCATCATAATCACCAATGATCATTACCAATCATCACCGGTCATCATCATAATCACCAGCGATCATCACCAATCATCATAATCACCAGTGACCATTGCCAATCATCACCGGTCATCTTCATGTCAAATCATCGTCACCAGTAATCATCATCGATCATCACCAGCCATCATCACCAAACATCAGCAATCACCATCATCATCATGGACAATCATCACCGTCTGTTGATGCAGCACCAGCAGCTGTGTGTGTTGTGTTGTGACTGCCACAGGAACGTGGACATTCCAGCAGTTTGAGCGTGGGGGACCGATGCATGGTCGCCTCACTTGGCCCGCGATTGCTCCCTGCCCTGCACGATCGATGGAGGGTGAATGCGGTATGAAACGCGAGTGTGTGTCTGTGTGTGTGTGTCTGTGTGTGTGTGTCTGTGTGTGTGTGTCCGTGTATGTGTCTGTGTGTATGTGTTTGTGTGTCTGTTTGTGTGTACGAACCTGGCGACCCGGGTTCGATTCCCGCTCACGGCTGAGTCGACCTGGGCCTCTCCTAGGTCGACTCAGCCTCAAATGAGTACCTGGTGCGATGTGTAAAAATCGCCAATAGGGAGACAAAGGCGGCCGGGCGTGGTGTTGGCCACCCACCCCCTCGTGTGCCGTGGCGGCCCTTATAGGTGCTCGCTAGCGGCACTTGCCCCTACAGTCTGTTAAGGCTACATGGAGGATCTTTGTTGTGTCTGTGTGTGTGTCCGTGTGTGTCTGTGTGTGTATTTGTGTGTATTTGTCTGTGTATGTGTCTGTGTGTGTCTGTGTGTGTGTCTGTGTGTGGTGTAAAAACATCGTCACTGGGGAGACAAAGGCGGCCGGGCGTGGTGCTGGCCACCCGCCCCCTCGTGTGCCGTTCTGGCCTTCATTGTTGCTCGCGAACAGCACTTGCCCCAACAGTCTATCACAGGCTATACGGGGGTCTTTGTCTTTGGTGTAGCGGTTAGCGCTACGCTGCGCTACGAACCCGGCGGCCCGAGTTCGATTCTTTCTCACGGTCGATACAGTGACGATTATCTGAACCGGTATTGGGCCTCCCCTAGGTCAACTCAGCCTCAAATGAGTACCTGGTGCGGTGTGTAAACATCGCCACGTGTGCCGTGGTGAATGTGAGAGAGTGGTGAGCGTGGGGAGTGGTGAGGAGTGATGAGTGTGGGGAGTGGTGAGCGTGCGGAGTGGTGAGTGCGGGGAGTGGTGAGTGTGAGGAGTGGTGAGTGTGAGGAGTGGTGAGTGTGGGGAGTGGTGAGTGTGGGGAGTGGTGAGTGTGCGGAGTGGTGAGTGTGTGGAGTGGTGAGTGTGGGGAGTGGTGAGTGTTTGGAGTGGTGAGTGTGTGGAGTGGTGAGCACGGGGAGGGGTCAGTGTGGGGAGTGGTGAGCGTGGGGAGTGGTGAGCATGCGGAGTGGTGAGTATGCGGAGTGGCGAGTGTGGGATGTGGTGAGTGTGTGGAGTGGTGAGTGTGCGGAGTGGTGAGCGTGGAGAGTGGTGAGCGTGTGGAGTGGTCATTGGTGAGTGTGGTGAGCGGTAAGCTTGGGGAGTGGTGAGCGGTGAGTGTGGTGAGTGTGGTGAGCGGTGAGCGTGGGGAGTGGTGAGCGGTGCGCGTGGTGAGCATGGTGAGTGTGGTGAGCGGTGAGCGTGGGGAGTGGTGAGCGGTGAGTGTGGTGAGTGTGGTGAGCGGTGAGCGTGGGGAGTGGTGAGCGGTGAGCGTGGTGAGTGTGGTGAGCGGTGAGCGTGGGGAGTGGTGAGCGGTGAGCGTGGTGAGTGTGGTGAGCGGTGAGCGTGGGGAGTGGTGAGCGGTGAGCGTGGTGAGCGGTGAGCGTGGGGAGTGGTGAGCGGTGAGTGTGGTGAGTGTGGTGAGCGGTGAGCGTGGGGAGTGGTGAGTGGTGAGCGTGGGGAGTGGTGAGTGGTGAGCGTGGTGAGCGGTGAGCGTGGGGAGTGTGGTGAGCGGTGAGCGGTGAGCGTGGTGAGCGGTGAGCGTGGTGAGTGGTGAGCGGTAAGCGTGGGGAGTGGTGAGCGGTGAGCGTGGTGAGTGTGGTGAGCGGTGAGCGTGGGGAGTGGTGAGCGGTGAGCGTGGTGAGCGGTGAGCGTGGGGAGTGGTGAGCGGTGAGCGTGGTGAGTGTGGTGAGCGGTGAGCGTGGGGAGTGGTGAGCGGTGAGCGTGGTGAGTGTGGTGAGCGGTGAGCGTGGGGAGTGGTGAGCGGTGAGCGTGGTGAGCGGTGAGCGTGGGGACTGGTGAGCGGTGAGCGTGTTGAGCGGTGAGCGTGGGGACTGGTGAGCGGTGAGCGTGGTGAGCAGTGAGCGGTGAGCGTGGGGAGTGGTGAGCGGTGAGCGTGGTGAGCGGTGAGCGTGGTGAGCGTGGTGAGTGGTGAGCGGTGAGCGTGGTGAGCGGTGAGCGTGGGGACTGGTGAGCGGTGAGCGTGGGGAGTGGTGAGCGGTGAGCGTGGTGAGCAGTGAGCGTGGGGAGTGGTGAGCGGTGAGCGTGGTGAGTGTGGTGAGCGGTGAGCGTGGGGAGTGGTGAGCGGTGAGCGTGGTGAGTGTGGTGAGCGGTGAGCGTGGGGAGTGGTGAGCGGTGAGCGTGGTGAGCGGTGAGCGTGGGGACTGGTGAGCGGTGAGCGTGTTGAGCGGTGAGCGTGGGGACTGGTGAGCGGTGAGCGTGGTGAGCAGTGAGCGGTGAGCGTGGGGAGTGGTGAGCGGTGAGCGTGGTGAGCGGTGAGCGTGGTGAGCGTGGTGAGTGGTGAGCGGTGAGCGTGGTGAGCGGTGAGCGTGGGGACTGGTGAGCGGTGAGCGTGGGGAGTGGTGAGCGTGGTGAGCGGTGAGCGTGGGGACTGGTGAGCGGTGAGCGGTGAGCGTGGTGAGCGGTGAGCGGTGAGCGTGGTGAGCGGTGAGCGTGGGGACTGGTGAGCGGTGAGCGTGGTGAGCGGTGAGCGTGGTGAGCGGTGAGCGTGGGGACTGGTGAGCGGTGAGCGTGGTGAGTGGTGAGCGTGGTGAGCGGTGAGCGTGGTGAGCGTGGTGAGCGGTGAGCATGGGGACTGGTGAGCGGTGAGCGTGGTGAGCGGTGAGCGTGGGGACTGGTGAGCGGTGAGCGTGGTGAGCGGTGAGCGTGGGGAGTGGTGAGTGGTGAGCGTGGGGACTGGTGAGCGGTGAGCGTGGTGAGCGGTGAGCGTGGGGACTGGTGAGCGGTGAGCGTGGTGAGCGGTGAGCGTGGGGAGTGGTGAGTGGTGAGCGTGGTGAGCGGTGAGCGTGGGGACTGGTGAGCGGTGAGCGTGGTGAGCTGTGAGCGTGGTGAGCGGTGAGCGGTGAGCGTGGTGAGCGGTGAGCGTGGGGACTGGTGAGCGTGGTGAGCGGTGAGCGTGGTGAGCGGTGAGCGTGGGGACTGGTGAGCGGTGAGCGTGGTGAGTGGTGAGCGTGGTGAGCGGTGAGCGTGGTGAGCGTGGTGAGCGGTGAGCGTGGGGACTGGTGAGCGGTGAGCGTGGTGAGCGGTGAGCGTGGGGACTGGTGAGCGGTGAGCGTGGTGAGCGGTGAGCGTGGGGAGTGGTGAGCGTGGGGACTGGTGAGCGGTGAGCGTGGTGAGCGGTGAGCGTGGGGACTGGTGAGCGGTGAGCGTGGTGAGCGGTGAGCGTGGGGAGTGGTGAGTGGTGAGAGTGGTGAGCGGTGAGCGTGGGGACTGGTGAGCGGTGAGCGTGGTGAGCGGTGAGCGTGGTGAGCGGTGAGCGGTGAGCGTGGTGAGCGGTGAGCGTGGGGACTGGTGAGCGGTGAGCGTGGTGAGCGGTGAGCGTGGTGAGCGGTGAGCGTGGGGACTGGTGAGCGGTGAGCGTGGTGAGTGGTGAGCGTGGTGAGCGGTGAGCGTGGTGAGCGTGGTGAGCGGTGAGCGTGGGGACTGGTGAGCGGTGAGCGTGGTGAGCGGTGAGCGTGGGGACTGGTGAGCGGTGAGCGTGGTGAGCGGTGAGCGTGGGGAGTGGTGAGTGGTGAGCATGGGGACTGGTGAGCGGTGAGCGTGGTGAGCGGTGAGCGTGGGGACTGGTGAGCGGTGAGCGTGGTGAGCGGTGAGCGTGGGGAGTGGTGAGTGGTGAGCGTGGTGAGCGGTGAGCGTGGGGACTGGTGAGCGGTGAGCGTGGTGAGCGGTGAGCGTGGTGAGCGGTGAGCGGTGAGCGTGGTGAGCGGTGAGCGTGGGGACTGGTGAGCGGTGAGCGTGGTGAGCGGTGAGCGTGGTGAGCGGTGAGCGTGGGGACTGGTGAGCGGTGAGCGTGGTGAGTGGTGAGCGTGGTGAGCGGTGAGCGTGGTGAGCGTGGTGAGCGGTGAGCGTGGGGACTGGTGAGCGGTGAGCGTGGTGAGCGGTGAGCGTGGGGACTGGTGAGCGGTGAGCGTGGTGAGCGGTGAGCGTGGGGAGTGGTGAGTGGTGAGCGTGGGGACTGGTGAGCGGTGAGCGTGGTGAGCGGTGAGCGTGGGGAGTGGTGAGCGGTGAGCGTGGTGAGCGGTGAGCGTGGGGAGTGGTGAGCGGTGAGCGTGGTGAGCGGTGAGCGTGGGGACTGGTGAGCGGTGAGCGTGGTGAGCGGTGAGCGTGGTGATCGGTGAGCGTGGAGAGTGGTGAGCGGTGAGCGTGGTGAGCGGTGAGCATGGGGAGCGGTGAGCGTGGTGAGCGGTGAGCGTGGGGAGTGGTGAGCGGTGAGCGTGGTGAGCGGTGAGCGTGGGGAGTGGTGAGCGGTGAGCGTGGTGAGCGGTGAGCGTGGTGAGCGGTGAGCGTGGGGACTGGTGAGCGGTGAGTGTGGTGAGCGGTGAGCGTGGGGAGTGGTGAGCGGTGAGTGTGGTGAGTGTGGTGAGCGGTGAGCGTGGGGAGTGGTGAGCGGTGAGCGTGGTGAGTGTGGTGAGCGGTGAGCGTGGGGAGTGGTGAGCGGTGAGCGTGGTGAGCGGTGAGCGTGGGGAGTGGTGAGCGGTGAGCGTGGTGAGCGGTGAGCGTGGTGAGCGGTGAGCGTGGGGAGTGGTGAGCGGTGAGCGTGGTGAGCGGTGAGCGTGGGGAGTGGTGAGCGGTGAGCGTGGTGAGCGGTGAGCGGTGAGCGTGGTGAGCGGTGAGCGTGGTGAGCGGTGAGCGTGGTGAGCGGTGAGCGTGGGGAGTGGTGAGCGGTGAGCGTGGTGAGCGGTGAGCGTGGGGACTGGTGAGTGGTGAGCGTGGTGAGCGGTGAGCGTGCGGCATCGCGCCTGTGACGCAAGCGACTCCACTGCTCAAATCAGCGTGCTGATCAGACTCAATATAAATGCTAAACAGCGAGAACATCGTAGAGGAAACACACAGTCCCTGCTCCGATATGCATACAAACACACACACATATATATACATATATCCCTAAGTCTTATCATTATGGTTGTAGTTGTTGTTATTGGACGGTACGGGTCACGACCGCACAACCTCAACCTGGCAGCTTCAAGAGAGAAGCCGAGTGAGAGTGGAAGGATGGCACGAGAGGAGACCGCGAAACGCCTCGGAGCCGAGACGAATGGGACAGTGATTTATTTAAACTAAAACTAAAATGCGTGTTTGTTTTTTTTATCTTACCAGGTAAGGCCCACTGAGCTATGTGACTCTTTTTTACAAGCGACCTGGCCATGACGAATGACAGCTCAACGAAGTGGCTTACCACGTGGAAATGGAGAGCAGCTGAGTAGTCAAAACGCGTGACGTTGGTTCTAAATGTGGAGGGAAAAACCGGAGGACCCGGAGGAGAAGAAAAAATCCACGCGACCACGGGAAGAGAGAGAGACACCGCAGACTCCAAATATACAGCAGCAGGTGTCAGGGTCAAGATCGAACTCACGACCTCCTGTATACCAGGCGAGGGAGTTAACATCTCCTAGCCACCGTGATGATGATGATGATGAGAGAGACACCGCAGACTCCAAATATACAGCAGGTGTCAGGGTCAAGATCGAACTCACGACCTCCTGTGTACCAGGCGAGGTAGTTAACATCTCCTAGCCACCGTGATGATGATGCTGATGAAAGAGAGACACCGCAGACTCCAAATATACAACAGCAGACGTCAGGGTCAAGATCGAACCCACGACCTCCTGTAGACCAGGCGAGGTAGTTAACATCTCCTAGCCACCGTGGTGATGATGATGAGAGAGACACCGCAGACTCCAAATAAACAGCAGACGTCAGGGTCAAGATCGAACCCACGACCTCCTGTATACCAGGCGAGGGAGTTAACATCTCCTAGCCACCGTGATGATGATGATGATGAGAGAGAGACCCGCAGACTCCAAATATACAGCAGCAGGTGTCAGGGTCAAGATCGAACCCACGACCTCCTGTGTACCAGGCGAGGAAGTTAACATCTCCTAGCCACCGTGATGATGATGATGATGAGAGAGAGACACCGCAGACTCCAAATATACAACAGCAGACGTCAGGGTCAAGATCGAACCCACGACCTCCTGTATACCAGGCGATGGAGTTAACATCTCCTAGCCACCGTGATGATGATGATGATGAGAGAGACACCGCAGACTCCAAATATACAGCAGACGTCAGAGTCAAGATCGAACCCACGACCTCCTGTATACCAGGCGAGGGAGTTAACATCTCCTAGCCACCGTGATGATGATGATGATGAGAGAGAGACCCGCAGACTCCAAATATACAGCAGCAGGTGTCAGGGTCAAGATCGAACCCACGACCTCCTGTGTACCAGGCGAGGAAGTTAACATCTCCTAGCCACCGTGATGATGATGATGAGAGAGAGACACCGCAGACTCCAAATATACAACAGCAGACGTCAGGGTCAAGATCGAACCCACGACCTCCTGTATACCAGGCGAGGGAGTTAACATCTCCTAGCCACCGTGATGATGATGATGAGAGAGACACCGCAGACTCCAAATATACAGCAGACGTCAGGGTCAAGATCGAACCACGAGCTCCTTATATACCAGGACGAGGTAGTTAACATCTCCTAGCCACCGTGATGATGATGATGAGAGAGAGACACCGCAGACTCCAAATATACAACAGCAGACGTCAGGGTTGGGATCTAACCCACGACCTCCTGTATACCAGGCGAGGTATACAGGACGTACAGGGCCGTACATGCATCCAACGCCACGTGGTCTGCTAAGCAAAGCGAGTAGAACTCGGAGAAGTCAACATTGACTTCTCCAAGACAGAGGTTCTCTGCAAGCCATCTGGCTACCATGAGAGATTCGTTCATGAGGCTATCCACATATACAAACACAGAGACAATTTCAACCGAGAAGATGGATTCTGGTTTAGCAATAATTGGAAGGATTTGATAAACCATTTCGGGTCTTAATTGATTGTTCACGCTTACGGTGGCTTTCAGACCGCATCCATTATTTTTCGTCTCCCCCCTCCTCTTTTCCGAACATAGATGGACTCGCCCATCTGAATAACTGCCAAATCGCTCTCCGTGGTGCTAACGTTAAAAAGCCACTTTTTTCAAATTTTCTTGGTGTGGTTTTCACACCTGATGATGATTGCTTGTGTTGCAGTCGAAACGTCGTGATAATTTTATTGTTTAATATTTTATTATTATTTTATTGTTTCCCTTCTACGTGACTTTACCGAAAGAACCAAGAATATCATTAAACGTCTTCAGAACTGCCTCTGTGTGTATAGTTTGCCGTCCTTCGCCGACACCTCCGATTAGCTCGGTTGGCTATGTACGGTGCGAAAGAAGTTCAACTTGGGCAGGACGCGCCACGGCTACAAGAGATGACAAGTCGGAGTTGGACTCCATCCACGTGATACCCGGTGCTCGAGAGTCAGGCCGGAGTGGCAGCCAAAGGAGGGAACCGTGGAACGCCAGGAGATGAAGCGATGGAATCGGCGCCCGTGCGGAAACCGCGGTGCATGATGAGTGACAGCGCACGGCCGAGAAAGGTGGTGACGGCTTGGGGAAGCCTTCATCCAGCAGTGGATTGACCACGGCTGCTGATGACGACGATAGATGCCTCGAGGGCAGGGATCGGCAACCTGCGGCTCCGGAGCCACGTGCGGAGACTCTTTGGATGTCTCCTTGAGACTCTTTGACTGTCTCCTTGTGACTCTTTGACTGTCTCCTTGAGACTCTTTGACTGTCTCCCTGTGACTCTTTGTCTGTCTCCCTGTGACTCTTTGTCTGTCTCCCTGTGACTCTTTGGCTGTCTCCCTGTGACTCTTTGGATGTCTCCTTGAGACTCTTTGACTGTCTCCTTGAGACTCTTTGACTGTCTCCTTGAGACTCTTTGTCTGTCTCCTTGAGACTCTTTGACTGTCTCCCTGTGACTCTTTGACTGTCTCCCTGTGACTCTTTGACTGTCTCCCTGTGACTCTTTGGCTGTCTCCCTGTGACTCTTTGACTGTCTCCCTGTGACTCTTTGACTGTCTCCCTGTGACTCTTTGACTGTCTCCCTGTGACTCTTTGAATGTCTCCCTGTGACTCTTTGACTGTCTCCCTGTGACTCTTTGTCTGTCTCCATGAGACTCTTTGACTGTCTCCCTGTGACTCTTTGTCTGTCTCCTTGAGACTCTTTGTCTGTCTCCTTGTGACTCTTTGACTGTCTCCTTGAGACTCTTTGTCTGTCTCCATGAGACTCTTTGACTGTCTCCTTGTGACTCTTTGACTGTCTCCATGAGACTCTTTGTCTGTCTCCATGAGACTCTTTGTCTGTCTCCATGAGACTCTTTGACTGTCTCCCTGTGACTCTTTGTATGTCTCCCTGTGACTCTTTGACTGTCTCCCTGTGACTCTTTGGCTGTCTCCCTGTGACTCTTTGTCTGTCTCCCTGTGACTCTTTGACTGTCTCCCTGTGACTCTTTGACTGTCTCCCTGTGACTCTTTGACTGTCTCCCTGTGACTCTTTGACTGTCTCCCTGTGACTCTTTGACTGTCTCCTTGAGACTCTTTGGTTGTCTCCCTGTGACTCTTTGACTGTCTCCTTGTGACTCTTTGTCTGTCTCCTTGAGACTCTTTGGATGTCTCCCTGTGACTCTTTGACTGTCTCCCTGTGACTCTTTGGATGTCTCCTTGAGACTCTTTGGATGTCTCCCTGTGACTCTTTGACTGTCTGCTTGAGACTCTTTTACTGTCTTCTTGAGACTCTTTGGCTGTCTCCCTGTGACTCTTTGACTGTCTCCCTGTGACTCTTTGGATGTCTCCTTGAGACTCTTTGGATGTCTCCCTGTGACTCTTTGTCTGTCTCCTTGAGACTCTTTGGCTGTCTCCCTGTGACTCTTTGACTGTCTCCCTGTGACTCTTTGACTGTCTCCTTGAGACTCTTTGACTGTCTCCCTGTGACTCTTTGTCTGTCTCCCTGTGACTCGTTGACTGTCTCCCTGTGACTCTTTGACTGTCTCCCTGTGACTCTTTGACTGTCTCCCTGTGACTCTTTGTCTGTCTCCCTGTGACTCTTTGCCTGTCTCCCTGTGACTCTTTGACTGTCTCCCTGTGACTCTTTGACTGTCTCCTTGAGACTCTTTGGCTGTCTCCCTGTGACTCTTTGACTGTCTCCCTGTGACTCTTTGACTGTCTCCCTGTGACTCTTTGACTGTCTCCCTGTGACTCTTTGACTGTCTCCTTGAGACTCTTTTACTGTCTTCTTGAGACTCTTTGGCTGTCTCCCTGTGACTCTTTGACTGTCTCCTTGAGACTCTTTGACTGTCTCCCTGTGACTCTTTGTCTGTCTCCTTGAGACTCTTTGTCTGTCTCCCTGTGACTCTTTGGATGTCTCCTTGAGACTCTTTGACTCTCCCTGTGACTCTTTGTCTGTCTCCTTGAGACTCTTTGACTGTCTCCCTGTGACTCATTGGCTGTCTCCCTGTGACTCTTTGACTGTCTCCCTGTGACTCTTTGACTGTCTCCTTGAGACTCTTTGACTGTCTCCCTGTGACTCTTTGGCTGTCTCCTTGAGACTCTTTGACTGTCTCCCTGTGACTCATTGGCTGTCTCCCTGTGACTCTTTGACTGTCTCCCTGTGATTCTTTGACTGTCTCCTTGTGACTCTTTGACTGTCTCCTTGAGACTCTTTGACTGTCTCCCTGTGACTCTTTGGCTGTCTCCCTGTGACTCTTTGACTGTCTCCTTGTGACTCTTTGTCTGTCTCCTTGAGACTCTTTGTCTGTCTCCCTGTGACTCTTTGACTGTCTCCCTGTGACTCTTTGACTGTCTCCTTGTGACTCTTTGACTGTCTCCTTGAGACTCTTTGTCTGTCTCCCTGTGACTCTTTGCCTGTCTCCCTGTGACTCTTTGACTGTCTCCCTGTGACTCTTTGACTGTCTCCTTGAGACTCTTTGGCTGTCTCCCTGTGACTCTTTGACTGTCTCCCTGTGACTCTTTGACTGTCTCCCTGTGACTCTTTGACTGTCTCCCTGTGACTCTTTGACTGTCTCCTTGAGACTCTTTTACTGTCTTCTTGAGACTCTTTGGCTGTCTCCCTGTGACTCTTTGACTGTCTCCTTGAGACTCTTTGACTGTCTCCCTGTGACTCTTTGTCTGTCTCCTTGAGACTCTTTGTCTGTCTCCCTGTGACTCTTTGGATGTCTCCTTGAGACTCTTTGACTCTCCCTGTGACTCTTTGTCTGTCTCCTTGAGACTCTTTGACTGTCTCCCTGTGACTCATTGGCTGTCTCCCTGTGACTCTTTGACTGTCTCCCTGTGACTCTTTGACTGTCTCCCTGTGACTCTTTGACTGTCTCCTTGAGACTCTTTGACTGTCTCCCTGTGACTCTTTGGCTGTCTCCTTGAGACTCTTTGACTGTCTCCCTGTGACTCATTGGCTGTCTCCCTGTGACTCTTTGACTGTCTCCCTGTGACTCTTTGACTGTCTCCTTGTGACTCTTTGACTGTCTCCTTGAGACTCTTTGACTGTCTCCCTGTGACTCTTTGGCTGTCTCCCTGTGACTCTTTGACTGTCTCCTTGTGACTCTTTGTCTGTCTCCTTGAGACTCTTTGTCTGTCTCCCTGTGACTCTTTGACTGTCTCCCTGTGACTCTTTGACTGTCTCCTTTTGACTCTTTGACTGTCTCCTTGAGACTCTTTGACTGTCTCCCTGTGACTCTTTGACTGTCTCCCTGTGACTCTTTTACTGTCTTCTTGAGACTCTTTGGCTGTCTCCCTGTGACTCTTTGACTGTCTCCCTGTGACTCTTTGACTGTCTCCCTGTGACTCTTTGACTGTCTCCTTGTGACTCTTTGACTGTCTCCTTGAGACTCTTTGACTGTCTCCTTGAGACTCTTTGACTGTCTCCCTGTGACTCTTTGACTGTCTCCTTGAGACTCTTTGACTGTCTCCCTGTGACTCTTTGTCTGTCTCCTTGAGACTCTTTGTCTGTCTCCCTGTGACTCTTTGGATGTCTCCTTGAGACTCTTTGACTCTCCCTGTGACTCTTTGTCTGTCTCCTTGAGACTCTTTGACTGTCTCCCTGTGACTCATTGGCTGTCTCCCTGTGACTCTTTGACTGTCTCCCTGTGACTCTTTGACTGTCTCCCTGTGACTCTTTGACTGTCTCCTTGAGACTCTTTGACTGTCTCCCTGTGACTCTTTGGCTGTCTCCCTGTGACTCTTTGGCTGTCTCCTTGAGACTCTTTGACTGTCTCCCTGTGACTCTTTGACTGTCTCCCTGTGACTCTTTGGCTGTCTCCCTGTGACTCTTTGGCTGTCTCCCTGTGACTCTTTGACTGTCTCCCTGTGACTCTTTGACTGTCTCCTTGAGACTCTTTGACTGTCTCCCTGTGACTCTTTGGCTGTCTCCTTGAGACTCTTTTACTGTCTCCCTGTGACTCATTGGCTGTCTCCCTGTGACTCTTTGACTGTCTCCCTGTGACTCTTTGACTGTCTCCTTGTGACTCTTTGACTGTCTCCTTGAGACTCTTTGACTGTTTCCCTGTGACTCTTTGCCTGTCTCCTTGAGACTCTTTGACTGTCTCCCTGTGACTCTTTGACTGTCTCCTTGTGACTCTTTGACTGTCTCCTTGAAACTCTTTGACTGTGTCCCTGTGACTCTTTGTCTGTCTCCCTGCGACTTTTTGACTGTCTCCTTGTGACTCTTTGACTGTCTCCCTGTGACTCTTTGACTGTCTCCTTGTGACTCTTTGTCTGTCTCCTTGTGACTCTTTGGCTGTCTCCTTGAGACTCTTTGTCTGTCTCCTTGTGACTCTTTGGCTGTCTCCTTGAGACTCTTTGTCTGTCTCCTTGAGACTTTTTGACTTCCCCGTTGCAGTCAGCCGTTAAAAAAATCCCGTAAATCTTGAACGTAATTTAACGTAAAGATAATTGATTAAATATTGACAGGCAATGGATCACTATGGTGTGTCTTGACAACAAACTGCATTGTTAGAGACTAAGGGTCGACACAAACTAAATAGACGCAGTTCATTCCATCACCTATTTTGTTAATTTTAGTGAGAATGTGTGGTTGTTGTCGTCTGCTGCGTACCCGCGGCTGTGTTTG
Organism: Petromyzon marinus; assembly: GCF_048934315.1. Taxonomy (NCBI): domain Eukaryota; kingdom Metazoa; phylum Chordata; class Hyperoartia; order Petromyzontiformes; family Petromyzontidae; genus Petromyzon; species Petromyzon marinus. Next base: position 12,586,894 of record NC_133703.1, on the reverse strand, counting down.
TGTACAAGTAGCTCCGACAAGGAGATCATAAGAAGTGCCTCATCTGCTTCATCTTTTAAAGGTTGCCAAGCCCTGCTCCGGCACAATGCAATGCATCGACGAGCAGTTGCGCAATACATCGCCGCTCTATAACAGTGTCGTTGTGTGGCCACGACGAACAACCCCCCCCCCCCACCCGTAGCCTCAACAGACTGTAGGGGGCAAGTTTTGTTAGCGAGTAGCACCCACAGTGAGGAAAAAAAGTGTTTGATCCCCTGCTGATTTCGTACGTTTGCCCACTGACAAAGAAATGAGCAGTCTATAATTTTAATGGTAGGTTTATTTGAACAGTGAGAGACAGAATAACAACAACAAAATCCAGAAAAAACCCATGTCAAAAATGTTATGAATTGATTTGCATTTTAATGAGGGAAATAAGTATTTGACCCCTCTGCAAAACATGACTTAGTACTTGGTTGCAAACCCTTGTTGGTAATCACAGAGGTCAGACGTTTCTTGTAGTTGGCCACCAGGTTTGCACACATCTCAGGAGGGATTTTGTCCCACTCCTCTTTACAGATCTTCTCCAAGTCATTAAGGTTTCGAGACTGACGTTTGGCAACTAGAACCTTCAGCTCCCTCCACAGATTTTCTATGGGATTAAGGTCTGAAGACTGGCTAGGTCACTCCAGGACCTTAATGGACTTCTTCTTGAGCCACTCCTTTGTTGCCTTGGCCGTGTGTTTTGGGTCATTGTCATGCTGGAATACCCATCCACGACCCATTTCCAATGCCCTGGCTGAGGGGAGGAGGTTCTCACCCAAGATTTGACGGTACATGGCCCCGTCCATCGTCCCTTTGATGCGGTGAAGTTGTCCCATCCCCTTAGCAGAAAAACACCCCCAAAGCATAATGTTTCCACCTCCATGTTTGACGGTGGGGATGGTGTTCTTGGGGTCATAGGCAGCATTCCTCCTCCTCCAAACACAGCGAGTTGAGTTGATGCCAAAGAGCTCCATTTTGGTCTCATCTGACCACAACACTTTCACCCAGTTGTCCTCTGAATCATTCAGATGTTAATTGGCAAACTTCAGACGGGCATGTATATGTGCTTTCTTGAGCAAAGGGACCTTGCGGGCGCTGCAGGATTTCAGTACATCACGGCATAGTGTGTTACCAATTGTTTTCTTGGTGACTATGGTCCCAGCTGCCTTGAGATCATTGACAAGATCCTCTCGTGTAGTTCTGGGCTGATTTCTCACCGTTCTCATGATCATTGCAACTCCACGAGGTGAGATCTTGCATGGAGCCCCAGACCGAGGCAGATTGAAAGTTATTTTGTGTTTCTTCCATTTGCGAATAATCTCACCAACTGTTGTCACCTTCTCACCAAGCTGCTTGGCAATGGTCTTGTAGCCCATTCCAGCCTTGTGTAGGTCTACAATCTTGTCCCTGACATCCTTGGAGAGCTCTTTGGTCTTGGCCATGGCGGAGAGTTTGGAATCTGATTGATTGATTGCTTCTGTGGACAGGTGTCTTTTATACAGGTAACAAGCTGAGATTAGGAGCACTCCCTTTAAGAGTGTGCTCCTAATCTCAGCTCGTTACCTGTATAAAAGACACCTGGGAGCCAGAAATCCTTCTGATTGAGAAGGGGTCAAATACTTATTTCCCTCATTAAAATGCAAATCAATTTATAACATTTTTGACATGCGTTTTTCAGGATTTTGTTGTTGCTATTCTCTCTCTCACTGTTCAAATAAACCTACCATTAAAATTATAGACTAGTCATTTCTTTGTCATTCGGCAAACGTACAAAATCAGCAGGGGATCAAATACTTTTTTCCCTCACTGTACATGTAGGCCGGCACGGCACACGAAGTATGTGGGTGGCCAGCACCACGCCCGGCCGCCTTTGCATCCCCAGTGGCGATGTTTGAGGCCGAGTCGACCTAGGGGAGGTCCAGGACGACCTCAGACAACCGTCACTGATGTTGGCCGTGATCGGGAGTCGAGCTCGGCTCGCCGGGTTCGGAGCGCAGAGCAGCGCTAACCGCTGCACCACCGCTCCCCACAACCCTACCAGCAACGCCCCGTTACACGGAGCATCGCCGCTCCGTCTGCACGACAGCCGATCGACCATGCGACTCGCAGAGAGCACACCGACGTCATCGGCCGCGGTCGATCCACTGCTGGATGGAGGCCTCCCCAAACCGCCACCACCTCTCGCGAGCGTGCGACGTCATTCACAAACCTCCCCGGCATCCGCACTCGAGACAATTCCATGGCTCCGTCTCCTGCCGTCGCCACCATCCCCCTCCCATTGCTGCCACTCCGTAGCAAGTCCGTCATCCGTTGTCAGCGACGCGTCCTGCCCACGCCCAGCTCAGCTTCCCTGAACCGTTGGAACGTCGCGTTTCACCGTAACACGCGATTCATAAGTTTACTGTTTTGTTGTTGTTGTTGAGTCAGATCGCCGCGTGAGTGAAATGTGTGTCGTGCACCCTCCTCCACCCGAAACACAGCCAGGTAATGAATGCACGCGTCACGTGATCAGCACTGCCGGTGCTGCTCACGCGGTGATCACACGTCGGGCACGTTTGTTCACCACGTGACCACTTTAGTTAGTGGGTGCGTCGGGTGGCGGAGGGAGTACGACACACGGTTTTTAACTTACGTGGTCTGACCCAACAATCTATTATTATATTATTGTTCACGGTGCGTTTAACCCACGTAATGCGTCTCCAACACACATGTACTATCTTCATCTCAGCATCCGTGGGTGCCACGGTGGCCAGATGTTAACTGCCTCGCCTGGTACACAGGAGGTCGTGGATTCGATCCCGACCCTGACGCCTGCTGCTGCTGTATATTTGGAGTTTGCGGTGTCTCTCTCTCTCTCTCCGTGGTAGCGTGGATTTATCTCAGAGTCCTCCGGTTTTTCCCCTCCACGTTCAGAATCAACACCACCACCACCACCACGCGTTTAGAGTGTCTGGCTGCTGCTGTCAAGGTCCACGTGATAAGCCCACTTCGTTGAGCCGTCACTTGTGATAGCCAGGTCGCTTCTGAAAAAAATCTGTAAAGCTCAGTGGGGGGCTTACCTGGTGAAATAAAATAGTTTCTAGTTCTATACTTTTAGAACGTAAGTGGCGGTGACGTCACCACGGCGCTCGTGCCAGGCCAGGTGCACTCCGAGGCCACGTGAGACCACTGCGTGCATTCGGCCACACGGCTGAGTGTCTCACTCAACATTTTCCCCCCCGGAACCTTCTGCCAGCTACCATTAGAACGCAAGTTACATCAGTCTATAACAATAATAATCATACCCTATTAATAGTACACACACATTTTCGTGTCATTCTATGAACGCGGTTCGCTACGTACTGTGCGAAAGAAGATCAACGTATGTACCTTACAGGTCAATATAATGTTGGTGCAGTATACATACACGCAGAAGGAGCTCGCACACACACACTCGCATGCAGTATACATACACGTGCGGTGAGCAGAACCCTCGATGCTTCTGCTGCCTGTGGCCGTGATGTCCTTGCTACCGGCGCTGATGATGCTGATGATGCTGCTGATGATGATATTGATGGCTTTGTTGATCTCGATTCATGCCCTGGTGCGCGAGATCCGCAGTAGGTCCGCGGTGCATGTCCTGAGTCCACGTCTCGATCCTTCTTCTATAGCTCCTCCTCGTCCTCCTCCTCCTCCTCGGCGGATCGGAGCTCCGTCTCGTCTCGAGGATCGACGTGGAGCGCACCCCGAGCTCACGTGCGGCGCGCGGGAGGACGAGCGCGCACGCGAGCCAGCCTGTGCGTCTCGGCAATCAAAGGTGTGTGTGTGTACGTGTTTGTGTGTGCACGTGTGTGTGTGTGTGTGCACGTGTGTGTGTGTGCACACGTGTGTGTGTGTGTGTGTGCACGTGTGTGCACGTGTGTGTGTGCGTGTGTATGTGTGCGTGTGTGTGTGCACGTGTGTGTGTGTGCACGTGTGTGTGTGTGCACGTGTGTGTGCACGTCTGTGTGTGCACGTGTGTGTGTGTGCGTGTGTGCACGTGTATATGTGCACGTGTGTGTGTGTGTGCACGTGTGTGTGTGTGTGGGCAGGCGCGCGTGTGATGCAAGATTTGGGTGCGCACGAGTGTGTGTGTGTGGTCCCCTAGTGTATGTGTGTGGTCCCCTTGTATGTGTGTGTGGTCCCCTAGTGTGTGTGTGATCCCCTAGTATGTGTGTGTGATCCCCTAGTATGTGTGTGTGTGTGGTACCCTAGTGTGTGTGTGTGCACGAGGGGGTGTGTCAGTGTGTGTCTGTGTGCGTGCGCTAACGTGAATGTGCCCGAGTGTGTGCGCGCGCGCGCGCTCGTGTGATGAGTGCACACACACACACACACGCGCGCGCTCTGACACACGTGTGTGTGTGTGTGCGTGCGTGCGCGCGCGCGCGCTAACGTCAGTGTGCACGTGTGTGCGTGTGCGCGCGCGGGGGGTGGTGGTGGGGGGGGGACATCATGACACGGGATTCCTCCTCTGACGTCATTGGGGTGCAGGGAGCTGCGGGCCGTGGACGGGGGGCGGGTGGAGGGGAGTGAGAGGCGCCGGGGGGGTTGGTGGAGGGAAGAGGATGAGAGGGGTGTGGTGAGTGGAGGGGCGATTGGAGAGGGGTGGAGGAGGAGGAGTGACGGGGTGGGTGGGGGGGTAGCTGCGTGGTTGTTGGAGGAGGGGGGGTGGAAAAAGAGGCCACCGCAAAAATGGAAACAGCAGCAGCAGCAGCGTGGCAAGCGGCGGTGACGCGTGGCGGCGCGTGCCGACCCCCCCGCTGTGTGGGTGTGTGTGTGTGTGGGGGGGGGGTCGTGGATCCAATCGCAGTGGAGAATTTTCGGACCGGTTCTGCGCTTCCCTCGAGCTCGGCTCAAGCCTTAAATGATGAGCGATCCGGTGCGGTGCGTCAAAACGTTCTGCGCTGGGGAGACAAAGGCGGCCGGGCGTGGTGCTGCTGGCCACCCGCCCGCCCGCCCGCCGGCGTGGGCCTTCACAGGTCCTCGCTAACATCAGTGATAGACTGGTCGCTTCCCATAGCTCAGAGGGCTTTACCTGTTCTCGTGATTTGCTTACGTTTCCGACACTTTGCACTCCGATCGTGTGTTTGTACTGTTTGTTTGTTGTTGTTGTTGTTACGTTCTGACCCCGTGCCCCTACTGGGCATCTGTGGAGAAAAAAAAGAGCTTCACAGCTCATCGGATTCCTCCTGCAGTATAAATAAACATTGCGAGTCTGTATCGTGCAGCGCGATCATTAAGACCAGCAGGGAGGAGGAGGAGGATTTGTTTGTGTGTCGAACCCCTTGCGACCTCGTCTGCGACAGACGAGGTCGCATTTTAGACGCGATATGAAAGCGCATTGAAGATTGCGATGGAGCGCAGATCGGTCGGGACCCTCCTGAGAAGGAGTCCCGAGTCTCGGGCGGGCTTTCCCCGGATGAACAGAAGGCCACCGCGGGGTTTATTCTGTAGGTCACAGCGGAATGTGTCGCACCACGCAACTTCGTCTCCCTTCGCCGGACCACATCCAGAAGTGAGAAGTCCACAGTGGCACGACGTGGCACCGACCCCTCTCTCTCTCTTCCTTCCAAGTCGCTGCTGTTTACCTGCTGGAGTGGTAATGGCCGGTGAGTTGGAATTGCCTCTTGAGCGGCAGCCAACGGAAGGGGGTTCGGAGCATCCATCGTGGAGATGGAGCGCTGGGATCAGCTGGCGTGCAGGAGCTGGGAGGATTGCTTCGTCGCGATGCCCGTGAATAATGGCGAAGGTGGCGGCTTGGGGGAGGCCTTCATCCAGCAGTGGATTGATCATAGCTGCTGCTGCTGCTGCTGGTGGTGATGGTATTGATGAACTGTGCTTCGTGAGCTTGTTCAGAGAGGACACACAGAACACTCAGAGGAGGGCGGCTCTACCCAGCCAGTGGGCGCCGCGAGATGTTAACTCCCTCGCCCGGTATGCAGGAGGTCGTTGGTTCGATCCCGACGCCTGCTGCTGCTGCATATTTGTAGTTTGCGTGTCTCTCTCTCACGCGTGGATTTTTCTCCGGGTCCTCCGGTTTTCCCCCTCCACACCTGACACAAGCCTCTTCGTCGGGCTATCATTTGTGAGAGCCAGGTCGCTTCTGCAATAGCTCAGCGGGCCGCCTTACCTGGTAAAATAAGTAAATAAACAGCTGTATAGTTTTAGTCGAAACGAACCCTAACCGTGGACGCGAGCCAAGGCAGCGGTGCCCATCGCTCCATCGCCACTCGCGTCAAATACCGAGCCTCCGTTGTGTTGACGAATAATAAGAATAATAGGAAGTACGGAATGGGGGAGCAGGTGCTTCAGCAGTGGGGGGCTGAGCCCCCTTTAGATCCACAGCCCCTCCCCCCCGCGCTTTGGGGCTGAATGGCGGTGATGATGATGATGAGTGGTGATGATGATGAGTGGTGATGATGATGATGAGTGGTGATGATGATGAGTGGTGATGATGATTAGTGGTGGTAATGATGAGTGGTGATGATGATGAGGAATGGTGGTGATGATGAGTGGTGATGATGATGAGTGGTGATGATGAGTGGTGATGATGATGAGTGGTGATGATGAGTGGTGGTGATGATGAGGAATGGTGATGATGATGAGTGGTGATGATGATGATGAGTGGTGATGATGATGATGAGGAATGGTGATGATGATGATGAGTGGTGATGATGAGTGGTGATGATGAGAGGTGATGATGAGTGGTGATGATGATGAGTGGTGATGAGTGGTGATGATGATGAATGGTGATGATGATGAGTGGTGATGATGAGTGGTGATGATGATGATGAGTGGTGATGATGATGAGTGGTGATGATGAGGAGTGGTGATGATGAGTGGTGATGAGTGATGATGAGTGGTGATGAGTGGTGATGATGATGAGTGGTGATGATGAGGAGTGGTGGTGATGAGGAATGGTGGTGATGATGAGTGGTGGTGATGATGAGTGGTGGTGATGATCCCACTTGGGCACCACGAGCAGACATTATTTTTGTGGTTGTGTCACGTCACTAAAAACTTGCGGGACAAGCTGCACAATTTAATTGTCACAGCCGAATACAATCATGAAGGCACGAATTACAAAATCATTTTATCAGTCTTATGTGGAACGTTATCCTTAAAAAGACAGGGATCTGGCCTCGAGCTGATATTCGGGGCACCCATATTTTGGGGCCCTACTATTGTTGCTGACTGTTCACTTGCTTAGCACCACTCACTGATGAACGTCGTGATGATGATAATGATGATAGGCAATGCATTCACGGGAAAGTGTTGGCGTTTTGTTTACATGTTCTTTTGTAAAGAGCCGAGTCTTGGCTAATAATGGTACCGTGGTGCACTCCGATCTTGCCGCATGAATCCTACACGTTTACTTTGCTTGCTTACGGCGACTGCTTTCCATCATTTTGTTATGAGTATCTTGAGATCGAATTGTATATATTTATTTAAATTCATGAATCCTGGTCCTCTTGAAAGCCACTTGGGTGTAAACCCTCTACATTGCGTCGCTCAGTGAACTCTGAATGATGCCCGATGATGGCACAGCAATACCCCAATGTACGTCTCTCGGCCCTTCACGTCGTCACTTGATGAGTAACACCGCCACCTGCGTCGCCTCAACCCCCACACTCACGTCGCTGACAGCGGCATCGTCGTCGTCGGCCGTGCTGTCTCGTTACGCGTCGCATCTCAACCTTCGCCTCCACCACCACCACCACCCACCACCACCACCACCCCCACCACCCACCACCACCCACCACCACCCACCACCCACCACCACCCACCACCCACCACCACCCACCACCACCCACCACCACCCACCACCCACCACCACCCACCACCACCCACCACCACCACCCACCACCACCCACCACCACCACCACCACCCACCACCACCACCCACCACCACCACCACCCACCACCACCCACCACCACCACTACTACTACTTACCCTGTAAGTCGCTTTGATTTGCGTCGTTTCGATATTCGTCGTCGCACCTTTTGGGAACGCATCCCCCCCCCCCCACGTTAACCGGGGTACCAGGGTGAAAGTAAACACTGCGTGGCATTGCGTGGCGCGTGGCTGGCACGAGTCCAGCAAGGCGTGTGATGGTGCTGGTGGTGGTGCTGGTGGTGGTGGTGGGGTTGCTGTTCTTGTGTCGGTGCAGCGCTCAGCGCTACGCTGCGCTACGAACCCGGCGACCCGAGTTCCATTCCCGCTCACGGCCAACACCGGCGACTATTATCCGCAGCGGTCCCGGGCCTCCCCTAGGTCGCCTCGGCCTCAGACGAGTACCTGGTGCGGTGTGTAAACATCGCCACTGGGGAGACAAAGGCGGCCGGGCGTGGCGCTGGCCAGTCCCACTCTTCGTGTGCCGTGCCGGCCGTCTTGTCGGTGCCGCTCGCTCACAGCCCCTGCCCCGACTGTCTCTGTGTCCCGGGTGTGCGTCACTGCAAGGCCCGCGGGCCACTGGCGACCCCTGGTGGCCTTTGGTGTGGCCCACTGACGTGCCCCCCCCCCCCCCAACACACAGTGACAACACCGCCCCCCCCCCAACACAGTGACAACACCGCCCCCCCAACACACAGTGACAACACCGCCCCCCCAACACAGTGACAACACCGCCCCCCCAACACAGTGACAACACCGCCCCCCCAACACACAGTGACAACACCGCCCCCCCGCAACACACAGAGACAACACCGCCCCCCAACACACAGTGACAACACCGCCCCCCCCAACACACAGTGACAACACCGCCCCCCCCCAACACACAGTGACAACATCGCCCCCCCAACACACAGTGACAACACCGCCCCCCAACACACAGTGACAACACCGCCCCCCCCCCCCAACACACAGTGACAACACCGCCCCCCCAACACACAGTGACAACACCGCCCCCCCAACACACAGAGACAACACCGCCCCCCAACACACAGAGACAACACCGCCCCCCCCAACACACAGTGACAACACCGCCCCCCCCCAACACACAGTGACAACACCGCCCCCCCAACACACAGTGACAACACCGCCCCCCAACACACAGTGACAACACCGCCCCCCCCCAACACACAGTGACAACACCGCCCCCCCCAACACACAGTGACAACACCGCCCCCCCCAACACACAGTGACAACACCGCCCCCCCCCAACACACAGAGACAACACCGCCCCCCAACACACAGTGACAACACCGCCCCCCAACACACAGTGACAACACCGCCCCCCCCAACACAGAGACAACACCGCCCCCCCAACACACAGTGACAACACCGCCCCCCCCAACACACAGTGACAACACCGCCCCCCCCCCACCCCCAATGGTTTCAAAGTTGTGGTGGCCCCTCACATTGACGGCGTCTTATGGGCGACAGTGGCGAGGATTAGCTAAGAACGCCGGTTTAGGCGATGCGGGGGATCTTTGTTGTTGTTGTTTGTTGTTGTTGCCGCCACTGTTGGTGCTGCTGCTGCTTCTGTTGTGCCGTGCAGTGAGTGATCCGCCAGACGTGTATGAGTCACGTGCACGCGCCTGGCTCACGGGCGTGATGAGCGCGCCGTGCGCTACGTACGCACGTGTGTGTGTACGTGTGTGTGTGTACGTGTGTGTGTACGTGTGTGTGTGTACGTGTGTTGGCTGGGTCATGTAGCCCGCATGCCCAGCCACCGCATGCCGAAACATCTTTTGTTCGGCCGGATCGAGGGAGCTAAACGGGCGCGGCACGGGCTAGAGAAGAGATGGAGTGATGTGGTACAAGAGGACGTGGAGCTGAGTGGACTTGCCGATGACTGGTACCAGCGGTGTCAAGATCGGCCTCTGTGGAGGAGGCTCGTGAAGGACGCTACTGGGCAGTTGGAGGCAGTCGCCCTCCAACAACAACGGAGGGCGGAGGAGCGACGCTCACAACAACGAGCGGAGCGCAGGGTGGCTAAAGCACAGCAAGTTGGCACAGTAGGGGGCACAGGTGGTGCATCAGCCAGTCATCTCAGTCATCTCAGTCAGTCGACCCGTGGCACCACCTGGGTCTGCCCCGTGACCTCCTGCCCGCGGGCGTTCGACACTTCACGTGGCCTCAAGGTGCACATGGCCTGGCACAAGCGTCGTGGTGACGTCACCGCCACTTCGTGGCGAATGGCGGTTATTGTTGTTGTGTGTGTGTACGTGTGTGTACGTGTGTGTCTACTTCTGTGTTGAACTTCCTTCGCACCGTACGTAGCCAACCGCACTCATCGGAGATTCAGCCGCCACGCCACACACCCCGCCGCTGACAATCTATTTACTACTATTGAATATTTAACCATATTACTATTCAATATTTAACTATATTACTATTCAGTATTTTACTATTCACCATTTTGCCTCTAGGTATTTTACTATTCACTAGTTTACTATTCAACATTTTACGATTCAATATTTTACTATTCACAAGTTTACTCTTCAATATTTTACTAATCACCTTTGTATTCACTTTTCCACTATTAGTTAATTTACTATTCACTAGTGTATTATTCACTGTTACTATTCGTTAATTTACTATTTCACTATTCAATATTTTCGATTAACTATTTCACTATTTAATACTTTACTATTCCCTCTTCCACTATTAATTATTTTACTATTCACTACATTTTATGTAACCAGGTAAGGCCCACTGAGCGATGTAGCTCTCGATTCAGAAGCGACTTTGGCTATCACAAATAACAGCCCAACGAAGTGGCTCACCACCACCATCGTCGTCGTGGAGATGTACAGCAGCGGTGAAACACTCGAAACGCGCGGTGATGTTGTTTATTGTAAATGTGGAGGGGAAAACCCGGAGGACCCGGAGAAAAATCCAGCCGGCGTCAGGGTCGGGATCGAACCCGCGCGACCTGCTCAGTTGAACAAGTAAACTTTTTGCGACGAATATTATCCAGAGTAGAGAGGGGTTTTTTTTTTTGGGGGGGGGGGGGTGGAGGGGAGCGGGTTAGATCGCGTAAATATAAAAAAAAAATGTGTCGTTAAACCCGCCACCACCCGACGTAGCCAATGAGCAAAGCCTGCCACGTAAACAGAACACCCTAATGAACGCGACCACGACCTGCTGCGTACCGGGCGAGGTCGTTCACATCTCCCGGTGCCCCGCCGCGTGCTCGACCCCCACGCCACCCAGGAGGCCACGAGCCGCCACGGGCGACTGGCGGCCACAGGTGGGCAGGCGGCGGGTGGGTGGGTGGGTGCGTGGGTGGCAGTAACGCCAGGGGACACGGGGCGACCGTGTTGTCTCTCTGTTGTGGCTCCGTCGCGGCGGAACAAGCGGCACGCCGCGCCGGACCACACCGGAGCCCCCCGGCACACGTGACGCGTTGCCCCCTCTAGGGATGTTTTTGTTTTGGTTTCCGTTTCGCATTCCCGAGTCGTCTCATCTTTGGCCCGTTTTTTTTTCGTTGGTTTGCTGGGGGGGGGGGGGGCATTGGTCAGCGGTTGCTTCGGCTGGCTTGCCACGTTGGCCCATCGAGCGCCGTTGTTTTCTCGGCGGTACGAGCTTACGCGTGGCGTGCCGTCGCCCAGTCCTGGCGGCTTCGCATTGTCCGGACGCCTCCGATTTGCACGGTTGGCTGCGCACGGTGCGAAAGAACTTCAACGTTAAGTGTGTACCATTTAGGCCAATGGGGTGCGGAACGTACACCGCTTCTACAGATGTGCACGCATAGAAGTACAGTACAACAACGATGTTGTTGCTGCTGCTGCTGCTGCTGCTGCTACCACGGGGCCCATCGCATAGCCCCCGCAAGCCCGATGTCAACCTTTGCTGGTGCACCATCACCCGTCCCACCATCACCCGTCCCACCATCACCCGTCCCAGGCCTCGAGGTGTGGCCCATGCCAGGAGATTCGGCTGCCCCGACCAACACTCATCGCTTCCCAAGCCGCGGGATCAGTGGCGTAACGGGCAGTGTGGGGGCATGCAGGGGGTGCCTTAAACCCCCCCCATCCCCCTGGTGGCCAAAGCTACGAGTTGGGGGCCCCCCTTGACAGTCACCATGAGATTTGTTTTCAATAAAAGTGTCAAAGAACAACCCTTGTTTAAAACACGGTTTAATTTTTGTGTTTACCGAAGTGCTTTCATTAACGTCCCACGTTTTATATTTAATTAGAATGGCAATCTTTGGCTTCACAAATTGCGCATCGCGGGTTTGTTTATAAGGTCACCACCACCACAGTGAACCACAGACACGCTCAGAAATCCACAGACAGGCACAGAGATCCACATACACACAGAAACCACATGCACGCTCAGAGACCCACGGACACTCACAGGTACCCACAGACACGAACAGAAACCACAGACACGAACAGAAACCACAGACATGCTCAGAGACCCATAGACACGCTCAGAGACCCACAGACACACACAAAGACCCACAGACACACACAGAGACCCACAGACACGCACAAATACCTACACACAAAGCGATGCTCCTCCTCAGCTCTAGTGCGGGGTGGGGGGAATCATTGATGAGTTACCCCAGTAATCTCTTCCCATTTGCAGCGTTGAAGGGCAGTAGGTACATCAGAGGGTGGCAGAGGGTTTTACGTCGGTCAGTGTAGGGCAAGAGGAGGAAGAGAGAGAGAGAGACCGAAGGAGAGATAGGATCGGCTGAGAAGACGATGGAGCTTCTTCGCGTGGCTGCTGATGGTGATGTAACGAGCGACAGCTGTGATTTTGCGTTGAGGCGGTCGAGCCAGATGACTGCGTCACGAGCCGCGGAGTGTCGCATCATCGCTGTGTTGACGCCTCCTCCTTCGCCTCCCCCTCCGTCGTGTTTGTGAATCGGGCATCCAGTCGTTCTACATCGAGTCGGTCTACATGCAGTCGTTCTACGTTCCATGGTTCCCGTTCTGGGTGACCACCGCAGTTGCACATTGAGAACAAGAGTTAACGCCGTTTGAGACGAGGCTCAAAAGAAAGCTGTCTCTGGTGTGGACCAATCAGTTTCAAGGACAATGCATGTGTTATCAGAGTATGTTTTTTGTTTGCATTCTGACCACAAGTATTGTGGTTAATGCAGACATGATTCCTTGTAAAAGGTTTCAGTTTGGTGTTTTAACAACTTAACACAGCTGTTTTGTTGCCAGAAAAAAGGGGAAAAAACCTATTACCATATTTTGGTAATGGCAAAGAAGGTCCCATGAAAGAGTTTAGAATGTCTAATTTGCATACCCGTTCAATTCCTTATCAGTGCCCTACCTTCTTACAGACCAATTCAGACCTTATTGGTCACCCCGTGCGCCCTTATAAATCTCAACGTTAATCCTACAAACTCACATCACAAGGCAGAAACACAAGTTGACTCGACAAATTGTTTGCCCGTTTTGAAACGGCTGTGCGCCATATGGACCTGAAAACTCAATTTGGCTGTACAAGAATGCGGGGTAAACCGTGTGGGTTGACACGGTATGCATTTGCCCATAAACTATCCGCATCTGCTGCTGCTGCCATGGTTTGTGTGTGGCTGCGGTGTCGGAGTTGCTGCTGCCCCTGAGCTTCGCGGACGGTGGAAGCCAGTGGGGGCAGAGCTTCTGACACGCGATACGGTGGAGCGAAGTTACAGATTCGGAATGATCTGAACCCCACTGGGAGCACACGCGATGCTCTCCGTCTTTGTCCGATCGATCACTCGGACGCGAAAAGATATCCGGTCAAATTCTGATCGTGACCTCGGCCGATGTCAACTGCTGCTGCTGCTGCAGCTGCAGCGTGCGGCTGCTGCTGCTGCGGCTGCTACTGCTGCTACTGCTGCTGCTGCAGCGTGCGGCTGCCGTCTGCCTTGAGGTCTTCCCTGCGGCTTCTCATCTGTCGACGTTCCGCTGCAATGCGTTGAGCGACGTGCGTCTCACCTAAGCTGCCTAAGCTCCCCCCCCCCGCCCCGAACACGTATGTATGTGTGTATGTATGTGTGTGTATGTATGTGGGCAAGGTCCCATCGGTGAGCTCCTCCGGCAGGCAAGGCTGCGTTGGCTGGGTCATGTAGCCCGCATGCCCAGCCACCGCATGCCGAAACAGCTTTTGTTCGGCCGGATCGAGGGGGCTAAACGGGCGCTGCACGGGCTAGAGAGGAGATGGAGTGATGTGGTACAGAAGGACGTGGAGCTGAGTGGACTTGCCGATGACTGGTACCAGCCGTGTCAAGATCGGCCTCTGTGGAGGAGGCTCGTGAAGGACGCTACTGGCCAACAACAGACGGTGGAGGAGCGACGCTCACAACAACGAGCGGAGCGCCGGGTGGCTAAAGCATAGCAGGTTGGCACAGTAGGGGGCACAGGTGGTTCATCAGCCAGTCATCTTAGTCAGTCTGCCCCGTGACCTCCTGTCAGCGGGCGTTCGACACTTCGCGTGGCCTCAAGGTGCACATGGCCTGGCACAAGCGTCGTGGTGACGTCACCGCCACTTAGTGGCGAATGGGGGTTGTTGTTGTGGTATGTGTATGTATGCACAACTTCTTTCGCGCCGTACTTAGCCAACCGTGCTAACTGCAGGTGCGTCCCATCCACCACCCCATACGTCAGCAGTGCTTTCTTGCCACGCTCCATCCACCTATTCCCAACGTGGACTTTGTAAGAATGCAACGTTCCATTCCGAATGTGTTGCATCAGCGGATTCGCATGGCCCTCAACAGCCACGAAAGCAGTGTTCTGCACTCATTTTCAGAGAGGGGGGCCTCTTTCGCCGATAAGAGATCATCAGTGATGGGGGCCGCCACTCATTTGAAACCATTGGGGGGTTTGACAGCAGCACGATGATGATGATGGGGTTGTGAGCCTGATTAGCTCACAAGTGACGACATCACATGTGTCTCTCCTCTATTTGAGGCCAACGCAGGATGACGATGTCTCCACAACTCTGTGGCTGTCGCCTGATGATGCTGCTTGGTGTAATTACCGGCGAAACCTCACAGCACTCGAATGGTAAATGTTGTTGTGGGTTTACTCTCCAACACCATCAGGTGGTGTTGAGCTAGTAACTAATTGCCACGTTTTGTTTCCGTGATAAACCTAATTGCCTGTGTCAGGTGGTGGCGGGTTTAACGACACATTTAGATTTAAGCGATCTAACCCAAAAACCTCTATTATGGATAGTATTGGTCGCGAAAGCCGACTACTACTACTACTACCATTGCGTGTTAAACTCATGATGGGGAGTGTTTTCACATTGGCGAATATTGCCGGGGGCCGCACGTCACGGGCCCTGCGGGCCTTGCAGTGAAGAACACTCGGGCTAGAGGCTTTAGCGTTAACCACTCCGGAACCCGATACCCATCGGCCTTTTGAAGAATCGCCGCCCGACCGCCAAATCCCGAACAGTGATTCCACCACGGGCGTTCACATGTTGCTCACAACTCCCCTCGCACGGTGCACACCAACCACAAGCTCCCCGGTCGCTCACGTCTCTCCAGTGGCGATGTTGACACACCGCACGAAGTAATCATTTGAGGCCGAGTCGACCTAGAGGCCGCCACTCGCACGTCGGTGGGCGAGGGGAGTTCTCCGGTGTTTGATGAAGAACTGGCGGCGAATCCGGGCCGCGTGCCCGATACGTGGATAGAAAATAGAAAATAAAATGTCGGGACCGAAACTCGAGGGGGCAAGCTGCTCTTTGCCATCAATTGTCAGTCCTCTTGGTCTCCTGCATCTCGGATTTAAAAAAAAATATTTTTCCATGAACTACCTGCCAGTTTTTATTTTCTGGGAGTCAAAATCATTCGACTCGGGGGATTTTTTTTTACATGAAACTCACCACCACCATCGTCGTGTTACGAGGGCCACCTCTGCCAAAGTGACAACACGTTTGCACAACTCGCAGGCGCGCGCGTTCGTTCCCTCTGCGCGCGAGAAAAATTCCCCGCAGCTCTGAGCTGACGGGGGGGGGGATTCTGTTGCTGGCAGTGACGGCGTGGAACAGGTGGGGTTCCGGTGTCGTCCGTGCATGTGTGGTGTGTCCGTGCATGTGTCTGTGTGTGTGTCTGTGTGTGAGGAACAGTGGCGCAGCGGTTAGCATGCTGCGCTACGAACCTGGAGACCCAAGTTCGATTCCCGCTCGCGTGCCAACACCAGTGGCGATTATCTGAACCGATCCTGGGCCTCCCCTAGGTCGACTCAGCTGCAAATGAGTACCTGGTGCGGTGTGTAAACATCGCCACCGGGGAGACAAAGGCGTGGTACTGGCCACCCACTCCCGCACGTAATGTTTTGGCCTTCATTGGTGCTCGCTAACAGCACGTGCCCCAACAGTCTATGAAGGCTACACGGGGAGCTTTTGTGTTTGTTCCCTGCATCTCTGCGCGCGTGTGTGTGTGTGTGTGTTGGGGGGGGGGTTAGCGGTCGTGTGGGGGTTAGCGCTACGCTGCGAACCCGGCGAGCCGAGTTCAATTCCCGCCCACGGCCACCAACACCAGTGACGATTATCTGAAAAATACCACTCCAGTCTCGTCGAAATATCATGATCAGGACATCGGCCATGACCTATCCACTGCTGAATGAAGGCCTTCTCCTCAAGGCGCTGCCGCCTCTCACGGCAATGTAACAACCCAGCCGGGCACCTGAACGGATTTCATCGCTTCATTCCCCTTGGCAGAGAGAAGTCGCCTTTTAACACAACACTTCTCCGTAAGAACAAACACAACGATTACAACAAACAGGTAAAGTGTTGTTGAGCAGACATCTTTTTTTTTATTTCTCAAAACCTTTCGAGAATGCACGTGGAATTGTCTTCAGCCGAGGACAGAATACCCATCCTTTATGCAACACTCCCGGGGTGCACAGCTCATTAACGGCAACTATATTTACCCCGACGAAATATCATACCAGAGGCAACGAAGGCACGCCAAACTAAAGCAACGGTAAACAACAGCGAAGAGCAAATTAAGCCACACACACACACGGAGGCAAATGTCATCAAGCCCATTAAATATTTGGTAGGTATGCACCCCAACGGCACTATTAGGGATACATTGCTTAGAAAAAACGTAGGGAATTCATCAAAGTCAAAAATGTGGAGGCCGATATCTCTGCTATGACCGAGCAGGTCATTAACGTAGACAAAGGCTGCCTGATAACACAAAATAAATGTGTTTAATATTTCCACCACATTAAGTGAAAATCTTCAACGGAAAAAAAACAACCCCAGCTCTGTGACACCAATACCGACTCGGCTGTCATCGTACGAAAGACGTCACCACTGATATGAAATTCAAACAGCTAGCTCAAATAAAATCTCTTTTTCGGTTCACTTATTCCATTAATGGCAGCCTTCACCACATCCATTCCCTTTGGAGCCGCCTGCGCAAATTCTCTGTAGGTTGGGAAAGTAAAAGGTTGCGCAGCTCTGCTGTTGCCGAGTTTGAGAAAAAAACAAATGCAGTTGGGTCTGAGAAATTGTTTCACAACAATGCCATGAAAACAATCAGCTGTGCGTACCCCCCCCCCTCTCTCTCTGGCCATTCTCTGCAAGACTGCGAGGTAAAACACTAGGCCCCAAGGGGATGGACTCGGCCCACAGTCCACCTGGAGTGAATAAAACAAAGTGACCCCCCCCCTCTGCGAGAGAGAGGTCAACATAGATCGTCGCATCAGTAGACCGGACCCTGTCATCGTGATAGGAATTTCCACCACTGGCCAAGGGGGCTGGCCAGCAGAGATGAGTAAGGAGACGCCGACTTCAACGGCTGGGGCTCGCATTCAATTTCATTGTTGTAGCGATCTTTAGTTTAACGATCGTAAATATTTCACGTGGTCACAATTAACCAGTTTGGTTTTGTCTGCATTCCCTTTCAACATTAAACAAATTAAAGCTGTATATAAAAATGCTTGTATACTTGCAGTACTCTATAGCAAATAATGCAGGAATGTTCAACATCTCAGAACGGACCTTTAAAAAAAAAAAGATACATTTTTACATGTCATACATTCATTACCTCTAAGTGGGGGTTCGGGAAGGAATGCGGAACAGAATTATAGACTGAACATGACTGGAGGAAGAAGAACAGAATGTGGAATCAAAATGAATATTTCGTGAACTAACAATCAAGGGGAAAGAATGATCAATGGCACTACAATATATTTGATATAACAGTGGAATAAAACATATATTTCAATTGTTTTTTTACAAACACAATCTAGGAATGTTCCGAATATTGTCAATGTATATAGATTCTTAAAATGTCAAACCTAGATTTTTTTCTCTTCCAAGTAACTTGATAGCATTAAAACACACGTCGTTTAAACGTGGCGATGTACTATGGCGTACATCTAATAATCCAAAATCCAAACAACCTGCTCATCATACCCACCAACCAGGACTGTCTTGGCTGAGCGGCGTTTCTCCGTAGCTACACCAGGCATTTGGAACTCTCTCTCTCCCACCGCATGTACGCAGCATCCAAGCACCATCCACCTTCAAGCAGCAGCTCGCCTGTCCAGTCTCTCCCCTGTGCAGAGCCCAAGTGGAGGAAATCTGGCCTCTAAGTGCACTACCAAATCTATAAGGACCAGATCCAGCTACATAACCGGTCGCCTCGCACTAAGAACAACCCCAGGACCTTATTCTCCACTATACGCCAGCTCTTGAGCAAGAGAAATGCACCTAACCTCCCCATCGTTTCACAGCCATTTGCAACTCCATCCATAAGTTCTTTCCGAACACAATCCACACAATTCGAGCACACACACATACACACTATGCCAACGATTCCCGCCTCCCACTGGCAGCATTCCCCCCCACTGGGTTTTCAGGCTCTTTATTGAGGGCTTTTATTCCCATCACCACCACTCAACTCAATAACCTTATTCAAGACTCTCGCCCCACTTGCCGCTCACTCGGCCCCTTTCCTACCAGACTCCTCCGAGACGATGTCCTGCCACCAATCCCCTTCCCTCTTCAGCCTTTTCAACTAGTCTCAAAGTGGGCATTATTCCAACCAGTGTCACGACATCTGCTTCAACAACCCTTTTCCGAAGAGAAAAAAAACCATCTGGATTCGATCCGGGTGATCTCTCTAAACCTTCGCCGCATCTCCCATTCTCTCTTCGAAAGCCCTTGGAACGTGCTGCAGCGCACCGCATTGCCACTCATTTGACATGCGACGACCTTCTGAATGCATCTTCAATCTGACTTCCAAGCGGGCAACAGTAAGGAGATGTGATTGGTTCGCCATTGAGCCAAAGATGTCACGTGGCACAAAGTGCATTAAGTGAGCCACACGGTACGATTTTAATGGTGATCTACATTTGTAGGCTCGTGCCTCGACTCTTGTGCCGGCCAGAAAGGACCCCAATTCCACGAGACGTGGGGGGAAAACGGTGGAGTCCAAAACGTGAACCGGACGGAAGAACAGACGAAGGAACAGCCCCACCGGTGAGTTACCGCTCTCAACTGCGTCCCAACAACAACACAGGGAAAGGAGGTGTACATATTCCCTCCATAAATGGAAGATGAAGTACTCGCCAAACTGCGAATGCAGTGAGATGCAAATGATCGGGTGTAAATCACCGATGTCTGTCGATACAAAACGCATATTCTTGTGAAACTAGCGGACTCCACTCAGGTACACCAATACACCACGTGTACTCTGGTGGAACTAGCAGACTCCACTCAGCTACCCTGATACAACACGTGTACTCTGATTGAACTAGCAGACTCCACTCAGCTACCCTGATACACCACGTGTACTCTGGTGGAACTAGCAGACTCCACTCAGCTACCCTGATACACCACGTGTACTCTGGTGGAACTAGCAGACTCCACTCAGCTACCCTGATACACCACGTGTACTCTGGTGGAACTAGCAGACTCCACTCAGCTACCCTGATACAACACGTGTACTCTTGATTGAACTAGCGGAATCCACTCAACTACCCCGATGCAATGTGTACTCTGGTGGAACTAGCTAATTTTCTCATAAATCAACATGTAAACACGTGTAGCACACACACCCTAGCTCACCTCCACCCGTCTCTCTGAGCTCGTCTTACTGTTGTCCTCCACACGCTCTCTGGTCAGGCAACCAAGGCCTTTTCCAGAATCCGTCCATCAACCTGTGTGTGATGAGTGCTCACTCCTCTGGAACTCGCTCCTCCTGCTCGACCATCCTGCCAACCACTTCCCCGATACCCCAGACTCAAGACGTCAAAGATTGCTTTCTCTTCGTACGATGGACCCAGCGCTATTGTGCTTGTTCAGTCCCTAATTCTGTAGAGAATATATTTTTAACCCTGCTACACACAATCCACTTATCAGCGTTGCTCGCAACTCGGGCGTAACATTTTTCACGTCAGATATACACCATATTCGGATGAAATATTTAAGCATAACTTCTATCGGATTAGCACAAGGACTTTGAATTGAATACAAAAATACGCCCCAATTCACTCAAGATTACAAAACATATTTTATCCCAGGCTGGTGCGAATTCAAACGAGACCGTGGTTTAGGCTCCGATCACCATGGCCGGCCGTTGGACACAAACGCTATGCCCACAGTCGGAAGGAAGGCCGAGGGCTTCAAATATAGATCAGGGGGACAAATTCAACCTATTCCCGGGTGGGGGGGGGGGGTCAGTAAATTTAGTAGCACTTTGTAAGATGTCCACAGTAGTTGGTTGTCCAAGGGACGACTGGTGCTTGTCATAGGAATGTGCAATTTCCATCACCGACTCTGGGCTGCCAACAGTGATGAGCACTGTGCTTCTCCTTGCTTGCCCGAGCGTAGAGGCACTTTAACCGATATGTCCTTAGCGGAGTAGCTATTACCCATGCTCTTCTGATCCTTGTGCTCTCCGGTGACCTTAGTAATTTTGGCTGCAATGTGGCCATTGTCTCCAGCGGTCCACCCAAGGTCTCCAGTATCCGTGGGGGAGCGGCGAGGATAAGTGGACACGGCGTGACATGTCCCTTCATGGGCATTAGAATACTTTTTAGCCACCGGCTGGCTGAGGGGTGAAGGTTCAACAGGGTCTTGACCTTGCCGTGTGATTGATCATCATAAACCGTGGATAAATTTCGATTTAAAGCTTTCGTGACTGCAAGGATTCATCTTCTTTGGTTCTTTCGGTGAAGTCACGTAGAATGAGAATAAAATAATAAATTGATCAAATAAAATAACACAATAATATTCTCACGACGTTTCGGCCACAACGCATTTCTGTGACCAGTCACAAGCTAATCACTCAGCTATTCTATGCTAATTCCTTTGTCAAGGTGCTTTGTTTCTTCTCACACAGCTTAAAGGTCGCGATCTGAGCGTGGCTTTGTTCGCTCCAGCGCTGTCCTCCAGACAGTCTCGTCCCTTCACCTGATGAAGGCCGCTTGTGTTGTGGCCGAAACGTCGTGAGAATTTTACTGTGTTATTTTATTTTATCAATTCATTATTTTATTCTCATTCTACGTGGTGACTTTACCGAAAGAACCAAAGAAGATGAAACGGTGGATAACTGGGGAAAGGAGACCCGTGCCGAGTTGCACAATTGTAAACTTCGGCATGAATCGCGGTCACAAAGCAACTGACATTTCTAGCAAAACAATCCTGCTGTATAATTACACGCGGGCCGAGGAATTTTTGGGAATGTTTCGAACCGCGCCGCTGCAGACCTCTGGCGAAAAGCTGGAGCCTCCAGTTAAAACGGTGAAATATCCCCACGAGTGGGAGCCGCATCGCAACCTCCGCATGCCACCCAATGCCCCAAGCTGAACGAGATCTCGGATAAGGGGTCGGCTCACTTCCCACGTCTTCCCTCCAGGGTCCATAAATTGTGTACCATTTTGCGGCAAAAATTAAAGAGAGAAACTGCAATACTGCAGGAGCAGTGGTGCAAGAGCACATTGAACGAACGCTGCACGTAGCTTTCGAATCACACGTAGTTCAATGAAGAGATTACATTTTCACTTGAGCGTCAATGAAAATGAACTCCTGCATCTATAAGTAAAACATGCCTGCACGTTGAACTTCCGTTTGCACCGTACGTAGCCGAGAGTGCAAATAGGGAGGTGCGGGGGAAGGACAACAAACAAAACACAAAAAAAACTGTTTGAACGCAATGAGTTTTCATTCTAGATTTAAAAGTGCGCAACTTCACCCGCATCTAATGAGTGGCCTCAATTAAATTGTGCTGTGGGAGGGACAGAGAAGCCCGCGACACATGGAGCTCATCCACAGATAGCTTGGGATATACAACGGCGATCCATTTATAGCGACCCCACTTATTTGCAATCAACCTCTTACTATATTCTCAAAAGGTGTGATTGAACTGTTGTGAAATGATGGCTCTGTTATTATGTTTACAAATGGTTGTTTACCCAAGAGGGCTTCAGCGAATCTCAGGACCCGGAGGGTCCTGCCAATTTGTCACGGCAGGGGCCGGTGAGTGCCGCGTGTATACTCCAACCGAGCGATCTGCGGCACGGTTCTTCAAATTTGGCAAATTTGCACCGTGACCGCCGGCACGCAATTGAATGATGTCACGGGATCCTTAACATTCACTGTGACGCAAGAGGGCTTTTTAAGTATTTTTACGGTTAATAACGCGCCGTATCCATGAACGCGGTTGGCAGTTAAGATTTTTCATAATTTGCCAGTGTGGACTGCAAATGGATGTGATCGAGCTGCAACTCACATGGTCGGGTCTTGCGGAAGAGGCCATCGTGCTCCGACACTTGCTACTAAATGTCTGGTGCCCAATCATTAACCAGGGCGGCCGCGAGATTCGAACGTGTGACCCCGCTGGACCCGAACGTGCGACCACTGGACCGTGTCACCTCTCACATCTTACAGGCGAACGGGAAGGAAAGGCGGTAAGCGTCTTGGGATTGGTGCGAGACACGTATGCGGCCTTGTGAATTAAAATACAGCAAAACCCCTCTTAACGACGGCAATTAGTTCTACGAAACCGGTCATTAAGTGAGTATAGGAAATACACGTTAATGGCTTAATTCCTTCCGATAGCATCGAAAGTTACCCTTTTTCACCCAAAAAACGGACTTGATAATATTTAAACAATGGATATTAATGCATAAAGATCCTAACATTGTAAACGCATATTAAAGGAAACATGGTTAATCAATGGATTCATTCATATTTACTGTACCTAAAACAGCCCGTCGTTAACAGGGGAATAGTCGGTAAGCGAACACATTGTGCTCTACGGAGGCCTGTTGTTAAGCGATTAGTGGTTAACCGGGGTGGTCGTGAAGAAGGGTTCTACTGCATAGGTTTTTTTTCCCCTTTCCTATAACATCTCCCCTAGTATTTCAGTGGGGCATTTATAAACGGATCAACCTTTAAAAGGCAAATAACGGAAAGAAGAGAGTTGTGAGCAGATGTACGGGGTGAATAAGGGAGCGACCGTGACATTTTTATACTTGTTAGTTTTTTTTTTTACGATCGCGAGGTTTAAGTGTTTTTTTTTTGCGAGCGAGCCTGGGGGTGCGTCACCGCTCATTCGCACTGCTTGCGGAACTCCCCCCACGCGTGGAAGCAGCGCGTGAAGTACAGCGTCTCGTTGCCCTTGCGCACCAGCTTGAGCTTGCGCGGGCGACCGGTGTCCTTGCTGCGCATGTTCTGGATGTACACCTGCAGGGGCGACATCGCGGTTTCCGTTGCCGCTCCCGCCGCCGCCGCCACCAACCACACACGTGGTTACGCGTGTACTTACACAGGACCTTTTGTCAATTCAATGCGGGATGAGGGCCTTTTAAAAAGGGGGTAATTTGACCAAACTTCACCATGTCGGTCAGTGCGGGTTGGTGAAGGGCAAGCCACGGAGCAGTGGCGTGGAAGCATAGAAGTACAGTATCACAATGTATTTTTGCCACGCAGCCCCGCGCGTACGATTCCACCCTGCTACGCAAGGTGGTCACAACCCATCAGAGCACTATCCTGGCTCAAACGTGCTGATCTTCTGAAGATCTGATGACATCAGGCGCTGATGACCCAATCACCACAGCTCGGTATATATGTTGAACTTCTTTTGCACCGTTCATAGCCCACCGAGCTACAGTGAGGAGAAACGGCTGTGAGAGAGTGGTTCTTACCTGAACGGCCTTCAGGCTTAGCTTGATCTCCACCTGGCTGGTCTGAGTGCCCACCCACATGTAGACCTGCACAGAAGGAACTCGTGTTAGAGAGTCACTTGCAATTGCATTTGACAAATGTCCTTGTCTGTTTGCATGTGCGTACAATGGTCACCTTAACACTTATTTAGCTTAACTTGCAATTGTGCTATGATCAGGCTATGGATCATCTGCCCGAGCTGACTTGAGATACAGGGAGTTTATTAATTGGCATCGATGTGTGTGTTGCGCAGTGTTTTCGAATTCCCATGTGACGCGGTTACTTTTGTTTTGCTCCGATTTTTATTCGCTTCGCTGCTGAACTTTTTTTTTTTACTTTTGGAAAAACTGGCGACCCAGGTCACTCTTTCAAACACGGTTTTCATCCTGGTCTCTTTTAGTTCCCACACCTGGTTAAACAAAATAAACTCGCTCTGCGACTCGCTATACTGCTTCCCTGCTGCCACCGTCGCAAGTGCTTCACAAGGCTGGAGACTTAAAATGCAGAGTCGGGGTTGGCGGTTCGCTCGGATGCGATCGTCGGGCTGGAAACTGGGGTCTCAAGATGAGCTTTACAACAAACTAAGTTGATGGTAGCGGTTAGGGAAGGGGGGCCCCCCTCCCCCCTCCCCCCACCCACCTCCCCCTTGCATATATATAATGGCCGCCAAGAGGAAGTAAAAATGTGGCGTTGGTAGATAACTCAATGTGCGTAAAACAGTCGGTTGTGAGAAGGCGGTCAGAGACGTTGTTTTACCACGTAGATTTTTGAATAAAAAGTTTTTTGGGGTGGAATTGCGTAAATGTAAATGCGTCGTTAACCCGCCACCATTCGACACAGCCAATTTGTAAGGTTTGTCATGTAAACAAAACGTTCCAATTAGTTACTACTTCAGCACTCCAGTGTGTTGGAGCGTAAGCCCACAATATTTCCAACACACCGGTGTGCTGAACTAGTAACTAAGAGGCACATTTTATTTACGTGAAAAACCTGAATAAATGGCCGTGCCGGGTGGTGGTGGGTAAACGACACATTTATATTAACGCGATCTAACCCCAAACACCTTTATTGTGAATAATATTGGTCGCAAAAGCTTCCTACATGTTAAACTAGATTTCTGAAGGTGGTTGAGGCGTACTTGAATTATATTCTTGCATGTGTCAATGCGTTCAGGAGCCAAATGCCAATGCCGAGGTCTACTCAAGGGGGCTTAAGGAGAGAGGAGTTTCTGTAGTTTTGCTATTCCTCCGCCGATGAAGGGTCACACACAACAGAGAGATTTACCATGTGGTCCATAGTTTGGGTTGCATGGCCACCACCGTACTCCTGTGATTTGCCTCTATAATCTACGAGTCTCTATGTATTTCTGCGTGTCTCTATCGGTTCATCGATTGGTTTATAGTTTGGGTTGCATGGCCACAGTCGTACTGTGGCTTGTTTTTAAGGCACGCTTGAATGATGTGCAGTGCTAGGCAGTGTTCTTTGACTTGGGGAATGAAAGCGACGCATCGGGTTTTGTGGTTGGCCGTGGTTGTTGGGAGGAGTGGTGCGACGCATTGGAGGGACGGCGTGGTGTTACCTCCTGCCCGTTGTCAAGCAGCATGATGTCATCATCTGCCAAATCGTCTTGACAGAAGTCGGAACACTTCTCTGACACGGCAAAGTAGCCCTTCTCATTCGAGCATCTGGAACCAAAAAACGAGGACAAAAGATAATGAATTAACAGTAACAAATGCACACGCAGCTAAACACGCTGGGCTATCCCCATCTAGGGGGCTAAACCTTAACAACAAGTACAGAACATCGCTGAACCTTAAAGGGGAAAAAAAAAACAAGGAGAGTAACTTGGCATTCCGAGAGTCAGTCTGTGCAGTGTCCGAGTTGCCCCGCGAATGATTTTTCAAAGGCACGTTTTCCCCATGCTCAGAAATGAATTGGGTTTCATATCCCAAGCAGCTCTGGAATATTCGAAGATGACGAGCCTTCAGCCGAGCATGCGCATGAGGATTTCACGTCAAATATAAATGTCACCCCCTCCGGAGTCTGTCTGTGCCACGAATTATCGCAACCAAATGGCACGAGCAGCTGGAAACGCCATTCGCCACGCCTAACAAATGTCATCACAGCCATTGCTTTGCAGTAAATTATTGAAGTGGCATCTGATATATGGTTAACGATGCTCGTAAAAATACGTTTCTTGCGTTTCTTCCCATTGCTGCAATAGAACCGAGCAGGTCTAGGGATAGGTGTTGGACATTTATCAGCTAATACGCTGTCCAGATTATTATTTCACACCGATATGCTGAAGGAGTGCAAGCTCGTGCACGCTGATATTTTGGCGAGGATTCTTCAGAAACAATGTGGACCCCAAAAAAATTGATTTTTAGATAATAGTCAATCCCCTGCACCTATCCTCTACAGCAGTGGTTCCCAACATCTCTGGGCCACTGTCAACACTCAGGATCATTTCGTGGCCAACGGTGCATCGATAACATATTTTTCCGAGTGAAAAAGGAATGTTTTTGTTGCTGTAATGTGTTCGTTAAAACAAATCCATGACAACGATCAACTTGCTTTTCATTGCCTAATCTGAGCAGTTGAGTAACGGGCAGTGGGGAAAAAAAAAAATGTTATTTTGTGTGTAAAAACAAAACAAAAAATTGTAGCGGACCACATCCGATGGGGCTGGTGGACGAGCAGCGGCTGCAAGGAGCACACAAAATACCACGTCAGAGGGGAGAGCGCGACAGCCCTGGAAGAGCAAGCGGTCCCCGGAAGAGCAGGGCTGCCCGAGCAGGTATCCACGCGCTAGGCGCGAGCACTCACCTGAAGAGGCGTGCGTACTTCATGTACTCAGCGTCCTCCTCGTAAGGCTTGCTACCCCCGATCCCCACCCAGAAGAAGTTCTCCGGCTCCTCTCCCTCGTCCACCACCTGCAGGGAAGAAGGGGGGGGGGGGGGGGGAGCCACGACAGGGAGGTTTTGTGGGACAAACCGAGTGCCATAATGCGTGCGAGCAACCTTGCATTGGCAGCGCCAGCCTCCAAATAAAAAAAATTTCAACGTTACGGCCACATTATTTTAGCCAGCCGCGGAACAATGAGACAACCGTGTACCAGTTCCATATTCGCCATGGAACCTCGCACCTCCGATTAGCACGGTTGTCGATGCACGGTGCAAAAGATGTTGAACATACATACATTTTTAACACGTAGGCTTTCGCGACCAATATTATTCATAATAAGGGTTTTTGGGTTAGATCGCGTTTATAAACGCGTTTATAAACGCGATCTAACCCAAAAACCTTTATTATGGATACATACATTTTTATGAATATACATTGTGATTGCTTTGTATGGGCCATCCACACCCGACCAGCGGAACAGTGTAAAGCATTTCTGGGGCTGTATCCTTTGGTCAAAAGCCACAGAGAGAGAAACACAGGCGGCTGCGGCGAGACGGGCAGCTGGAGAGAAAACCTGCTTGCTGTAGTCGCTGCTGAACATGGTGTTCATTATTTCCTCCGCCAGCTTGGCCTGATCTGGGTCAGCGGCACGGCCAATCCAGGCGTACACGATCCCTGGGCTGTCCTCGCTGTTGAAAGGAACCTGCAATGAATTTGTGCAACAACAAAAAGATTAATTTGTTTATTCGCAGAAGCCCTTGAGAAATGTCCTTTTAGCAAGTAAATGTTTATATCTGGCGTGGCGCACAAATGGTTGCTGTGGCCAGAACTACGCATCAAGACTGCACATCTTTGTCTCCTCAGCGCTGATGTCCATTATTACGCATGTTTATCCAGGAAAGCCTCAACGACTCACTCGACTCTTTTTTGGGAGGATATTGCCACCCTTCCTTCTCCCTTTCTTGTCCTCCCCACTCGTACTAACGCCTTCCCTGTCCCCAACTCCCCATGGCCACCCATCATCAATCCACTCATATTTCCATCTTCGTTTATTCCACGCATCGTCACCACCTCATTTTACATATAGCCCATCCACTCATCTCGTTTCATCTCGCCAACCATCTTGTACCATAGTTAGTTTAATGTACAGTGCTTTGGTTAAGGTGATGAATATCTAAAATTAGTAATATACGGGTATTTTCTTTACATTTTGGTAAATGTGGACCGTGATGCTGGCACACAATGGCCTTCTCTTGCGAATGAAGCCATGGGACCTTTACCGGCCACTGTGAATCAGACGCTGCGCATTTTTACGATTGGTACACCCGCAGTGAGAATCAGGGCGGCCGCTGGATTCGAACTGTGAAGCTCTGCAACAAGCCGCGTCACCGTCCAATGTTGATGCCGCACTAAACACTGCCATTAAAGTGACTGAAGCAAGCTGAAGCCATCCCATAGCTCAGATGCCTGGCATTAAAGATCAATATTACCATCATCATCATCAGTGATAATCAGTCGATTGTAAGATGAAGGCCTTTAAAGTAACAATCCACTTGTCAACTTCAGGGACATTCCCTACTTCCGCTGTTACTCCTTTGTTAGTCTCAACCACCAGTCATAATCCCTTCTTCCGATGTAACCCGTCTAAGCCCATGAAGAACAAAGATGTTAACTCCCTCGCCCGGTATGCAGGAAGTAATAGGTTCGATCCCAACCCCGACGCTTGTATATTTGGAGCATGCATATCTCTCCCCATGGGCGCGTGGATTATTTTTCGGGTCCACGGGTTTTTCCCTCCACGTTTAGAATCGACGTGCGTCTAGAGTATGTGGCTGCTATAGATGTCCACGAGATAAGCCAACTTCGCTGAGCTATCATTTGTGGCCAGGTCGCTTCTGAAAAAGAGCTATACAGCTCAGTGGGCCTTACCTGGTAAAACACATTTTTAGGTATTAATTCAACTAAGTGAAAATGTGCCATCGACCGTGTTTTAGGCGGTTTAGCCAGATAGTGCAGCTCTATTACGTGCATACAGCGAGGGAGAGGGGCGAGGGAGGGGGGCCGAGAGAGGGGGGCAAGGGAGGGGAGGGCGAGGGGCCCTGCCACTTGGTGAGAGACCAACTGGGGCATGTGTAGCGGGGGGAGTTCAGATTAAAGTGCACTTCAAAGGAAATACACTTTGATCTTACCTAGTGAGTAACTATGGAGATAAATGGGGATTAAAAGCCACAATGTTTTTATGTTTTTTACATGCAGGGAAACTCATTTGACTATATTTTCTTATACTCTTTGGTTCTTTCGGTAAAGTCACGTAGTTAGAAATAAAATTAAAATACAATAAATCACGACGTTTCGATCGCAACACAAGCGGTCGTCATCAGGCAAAGGAGTCAGCCTCTAAAGGCAAACTGTTTATAAAGATTTGGGGATGGGCGTAGCCCAAATGTACCAACAACACCAGGAGCATGGGCGGTGCACGAGTGCCAATGCAGCAACAATGCCAATGCAGTGGGCGAGAGAGCTGCCGTGGCAAGAGGTTATATAGGTAAGAAATTCTCCATTAAAGTGTAATTATTCACATATACATGCATTCGCTTGAATCTGTGGTATGCATGAAATATTGCAGTTCATCTTGCCGGCAAGCAAGATTCTTGAGAACTGCTCTTTGTGGTTAGTTTGTTCTTCCCCCGCACCTCAAATTAGCACGGTTGGCTAAGTACGGTGCAAAAGAAGTTCAACATATATACATACGCAGACGTAGTTGTGCGTGCACACAGCCCGCGGCAAGCAATGGCTGCGAGATACTCTGCAGACACCACGCAGAGCCGCAAGCACAAGAGCAGCGTGGCCTGCGCCAATACGCACCTTCAATATGTAGCAGAATTCCGAGTTCAGGAGACTTGCGTCCGTATTCACTTGAATGGACCTACAGCGGGACAATTATTGACGAAAACAAATCAGGACAATGCCACCCAACCAACCGGCTTTCTTATCATCTTCCCTTTCTCAGCCACAAGTCCCACTGCTGCGTGGGAAACAGCTGCTCGGGTTTTCTCTCTCTCCCCGTGAGCTTCTATTCTGCGCCTCTTCTCTCATCACATGCACCGTCCCCGTATCTCGTTCCACTGCCTCCTCCCATCCCGTCCCCCCCTCGGGCTCCCTCTGCTTTGCACCGGTGGCATCTCCACAGCACTTCTCATTGCGTCATCTCTGCCTCTTCTCAACACGCGCCCAAGTGTGAGTCTCACCCCCCTGACCTTCTTGAGAATATTTAGTAATCGCTACCGAATTCCTGCTTGCCTTTAGAGGTATTGCCGACATCCATCTCAGAATTATCATCTCCGTCCTTCTAAGCACCCACTCAATCTTCATTCTTTCCTAATAACGACGTCTCTGCACCCTCAAGCAGCACCGGTGGTATGACTGTTTAGTTTTACTGGGATCGTTCGATCACGTACATTATAATACAGCAAACCACTGTATTCTGTGCTCCTTCAATGGAGGAAGAGCAAAACTACGCAGACTCTCACGCCTAAAGCCCTCTCTCGACTTTGGAATTTAAGCTCCTGAACACATTGGCGTATGTAATGACAGAATCGAGTACAATTCCGTTTACACCTAACAGCAGCCTCCGCCCCTTTCCCTAACCTCCAGCCAACATGCCTCATCTGAAGCCGCCTACGCTGCAGCAGCGGCACGCGCAAGTGGCAGCCCGGGCGGGCGGGCGGGCGGGCGAGGGTACCGTGTGCACAGCGCGCTGCCGTTGGTGCGCAGGTGGAAGAGGCTGGGCTGCAGAGCGTTCTCTGTGGCGCGCCGCTTGCCCCTGTGGATAAGGAACTTGCGCTTGAAGTGCGACAGGAACTTGAGGTTCTCCTGCTGCTGGGTCATGCGCACCACCTGCACTCGTCGCGACGCACGCACGGGCACGGGCGCGTTGCTGAGCCGCCACTTGAGCCGGCACGAGTCCGCGGGAGGCGGCGACGCAGCGGGAGCGGCGGCGTGGTGGTTTGACCGATGTACTTTCCTTCTCAGACAACCTCCGGTCAACTTAAAAGATCGTCGTTGCTGGCGATGATGAACTGAACGTGCGGTGCGTCTTCGACCGATGCATTTAAATTCTCCTACAGCAATGATAACTATTATTGCGCCGATGCATTTTGGAAACGGAAAGTTCTCATGTTAAAATCATCATTTAGATTATTCATCAAGCTGCTGCGTGGGAGAATCATAACATGTCGAGTCCCCCAAGAGAGGCTGACCGAACACCCCAAGGAGAGTTGACGGGGACATTTGCTTCACCTCCATCTTTTTGCCGGGGAAGAGACTCTCGAACTTCTTTTGCAGGCTGAAGGTGAAGGTGAGCCACCCCATGTTGGAGGCCTCGCGGCCCTGCCAGAAGTAGACGACAGACTGCAGGTCCTCCTCCATCTGGCTGTCCTGCTCTCCCGCCTCCTCCTCCTCCTCCGCCCCATCCTCTGCGCGCTCCAGCGGCACCCAGTACCTTGGGGACAAGGAAAAGAACAACGATGCCTCTTTATTTTGTTGTGAACCAACGTCGGCGGTCACATCGGAAGGCACCCGATGCCTTGGTTGAGCATCAGAGTGCTGGGGTGAATTCTGTTGGCAGAGCACCTATCGCGTGATGGGCGTGGTTCATGAGGGGCAGTTGTGTTCAGCACCATGACATTTACACACACATACTGTGATATCAAGTTTAAATACCGACTGCACCAGATATTGTGCATATTAATCTAGAACCATAACTGGCTATGGGGTAGGGTGCTAACCACGACACCAGCACTTTCTGCTGACATAGCAGTTAATGAAACAAAAGTGAGACGCACTTGTACATGTACGCTGTTGTGCAGGTTGTAGTGGTTAGCATTTGTTATTATTTTTCTGTAGTACGAATGAAACACTGCAGCTCCTCTTGCAGTTACAGGTAGTGTAGTAGTTAGGATGCTGCGCTATGAACCCGGCGACCCGAGTTCGATTCCCGCTCACGGCCAACACCATTGACAATTATCTGAACCGGTCCTGGGTCTCCCCTAGGTCGACTCAGCCTCAAATGAATACCTGGTGTGGTGTGTGAACATCACCACTGGGGAGACAAAGGCGGCCAGGCGTGGTGCTGGCGACCCACTGCCCCTCGTGTGCCGTGCCAGCCTTCATAGGTGCTCGCTAACAGAATTTGCCCCAAAAGTTGGTTGAAGCTATACAGGGGATCTCTGTCTTTGCAGGTGCAAAAAATAATGTATTGTGCACTTGTGTGTGTGGCTTTGCACGTGTCTCCGTACCGGCACAGGAAGACATAGCAGTCGTGTGTGTGGAAGTGGCCAAACTCTTCGTCGGGCAGACGCACAAACTTCCTGCCCTCCAGCACAAACGACTCCATTCCCTCCAGGTCCTCATTCCACTCGTCCATCAGCGTCTCAGCCTGAGGACAGCACAGCATTGTCAACTCGGTTACGGTGACCGCAACACGGTTACTGCTCCTATTACAGCATCGCGCAGAGGTCGGTACCGCACACATTCAATAACTACGCCGCTGTACGTGCCAAAGTCCTACACGTAAGAGAGCCCCACAAAAACACCAACCTTGAATGTAAGGTTTACATTATACAACCTATACTCACAACACAGTGTCATACACGTGCAGACAACACACGTGCACAGCACGTCAAAGCGCCACACACAGTCGCATGGGAAGTTGTCCTGGGTAGAGGAGTGTGGGTGTCCGAGTGAGTTAGTGTGGTTGGTGTGGGTAGAGGAGTGAGAGTGTGCGAGTGAGTCAGTGAGTAGAGAATTGAGTGAGCGAGTGAGTCAGTGTGGTTGGTGTGGGTAGAGGAGTGAGAGTGTGCGAGTGAGTCAGTGTGGTTGGTGTGGGTAGAGGAGTGTGAGTGTGTGAGTGAGTCAGTGTGGTTGGTGTGGGTAGAGGAGTGAGAGTGTGCGAGTGAGTCAGTGTGGTTGGTGTGAGTAGAGGAGTGAGAGTGTGCGAGTGAGTCAGTGTGGTTGGTGTGGGTAGAGGAGTGAGAGTGTGCGAGTGAGTCAGTGTGGTTGGTGTGGGTAGAGGAGTGTGAGTGTGCGAGTGAGTCAGTGTGGTTGGTGTGGGTAGAGGAGTGAGAGTGTGCGAGTGAGTCAGTGTGATTGGTGTGGGTAGAGGAGTGTGAGTGTGTGAGTGAGTCAGTGTGGTTGGTGTGGGTAGAGGAGTGAGAGTGTGCGAGTGAGTCAGTGAGTAGAGAATTGAGTGAGCGAGTGAGTCAGTGTGGTTGGTGTGGGTAGAGGAGTGAGAGTGTGCGAGTGAGTCAGTGTGGTTGGTGTGGGTAGAGGAGTGTGAGTGTGTGAGTGAGTCAGTGTGGTTGGTGTGGGTAGAGGAGTGAGAGTGTGCGAGTGAGTCAGTGTGGTTGGTGTGAGTAGAGGAGTGAGAGTGTGCGAGTGAGTCAGTGTGGTTGGTGTGGGTAGAGGAGTGAGAGTGTGCGAGTGAGTCAGTGTGGTTGGTGTGGGTAGAGGAGTGTGAGTGTGCGAGTGAGTCAGTGTGGTTGGTGTGGGTAGAGGAGTGAGAGTGTGCGAGTGAGTCAGTGTGATTGGTGTGGGTAGAGGAGTGTGAGTGTGTGAGTGAGTCAGTGTGGTTGGTGTGGGTAGAGGAGTGAGAGTGTGCGAGTGAGTCAGTGAGTAGAGAATTGAGTGAGCGAGTGAGTCAGTGTGGTTGGTGTGGGTAGAGGAGTGAGAGTGTGCGAGTGAGTCAGTGTGGTTGGTGTGGGTAGAGGAGTGTGAGTGTGTGAGTGAGTCAGTGTGGTTGGTGTGGGTAGAGGAGTGAGAGTGTGCGAGTGAGTCAGTGTGGTTGGTGTGGGTAGAGGAGTGAGAGTGTGCGAGTGAGTCAGTGTGGTTGGTGTGGGTAGAGGAGTGTGAGTGTGCGAGTGAGTCAGTGTGGTTGGTGTGGGTAGAGGAGTGAGAGTGTGCGAGTGAGTCAGTGTGATTGGTGTGGGTAGAGGAGTGTGAGTGTGTGAGTGAGTCAGTGTGGTTGGTGTGGGTAGAGGAGTGAGAGTGTGCGAGTGAGTCAGTGAGTAGAGAATTGAGTGAGCGAGTGAGTCAGTGTGGTTGGTGTGGGTAGAGGAGTGAGAGTGTGCGAGTGAGTCAGTGTGGTTGGTGTGGGTAGAGGAGTGTGAGTGTGTGAGTGAGTCAGTGTGGTTGGTGTGGGTAGAGGAGTGAGAGTGTGCGAGTGAGTCAGTGTGGTTGGTGTGAGTAGAGGAGTGAGAGTGTGCGAGTGAGTCAGTGTGGTTGGTGTGGGTAGAGGAGTGAGAGTGTGCGAGTGAGTCAGTGTGGTTGGTGTGGGTAGAGGAGTGTGAGTGTGCGAGTGAGTCAGTGTGGTTGGTGTGGGTAGAGGAGTGAGAGTGTGCGAGTGAGTCAGTGTGATTGGTGTGGGTAGAGGAGTGTGAGTGTGTGAGTGAGTCAGTGTGGTTGGTGTGGGTAGAGGAGTGTGAGTGTGTGAGTGAGTCAGTGTGGTTGGTGTGGGTAGAGGAGTGTGAGTGTGCGAGTGAGTCAGTGTGGTTGGTGTGGGTAGAGGAGTGTGAGTGTGCGAGTGAGTCAGTGTGGTTGGTGTGGGTAGAGGAGTGAGAGTGTGCGAGTGAGTCAGTGTGGTTGGTGTGGGTAGAGGAGTGAGAGTGTGCGAGTGAGTCAGTGTGATTGGTGTGGGTAGAGGAGTGTGAGTGTGTGAGTGAGTCAGTGTGGTTGGTGTGGGTAGAGGAGTGTGAGTGTGTGAGTGAGTCAGTGTGGTTGGTGTGGGTAGAGGAGTGTGAGTGTGCGAGTGAGTCAGTGTGGTTGGTGTGGGTAGAGGAGTGTGAGTGTGCGAGTGAGTCAGTGTGGTTGGTGTGGGTAGAGGAGTGTGAGTGTGCGAGTGAGTCAGTGTGGTTGGTGTGGGTAGAGGAGTGTGAGTGTGCGAGTGAGTCAGTGTGGTTGGTGTGGGTAGAGGAGTGAGAGTGTGCGAGTGAGTCAGTGTGGTTGGTGTGGGTAGAGGAGTGAGAGTGTGCGAGTGAGTCAGTGTGATTGGTGTGGGTAGAGGAGTGTGAGTGTGTGAGTGAGTCAGTGTGGTTGGTGTGGGTAGAGGAGTGTGAGTGTGTGAGTGAGTCAGTGTGGTTGGTGTGGGTAGAGGAGTGTGAGTGTGCGAGTGAGTCAGTGTGGTTGGTGTGGGTAGAGGAGTGTGAGTGTGCGAGTGAGTCAGTGTGGTTGGTGTGGGTAGAGGAGTGAGAGTGTGTGAGTGAGTCAGTGTGGTTGGTGTGAGTAGAGGAGTGTGAGTGTGTGAGTGAGTCAGTGTGGTTGGTGTGAGTAGAGGAGTGCGAGTCAGTGTGGTTGGTGTGGGTAGAGGGAGTGAGAGTGTGCAAACAAGCCAGTGTGAGTAGAGGAGTGTGAGTGCGCGAGTGAGTCAGTGCAGTCGGCGTGGGTAGAGTGTGTGTGTGTGCGCGAGTCGGAGAGCGCTCAGCACCTCAGACAGTGGCATGGGCGGCTGGCGAGGGTAGAAGAGTGCCGAGAGGTCGGCCTTGAGCTGCTGCTGCTGCCGGGGAGCAGCGTCCTGCTGCACCTTGCCATCGAGGCCGGTGGCTCGACCCACGGCGTCGGCGCTCCGCGTGTAGTCCACCGCCAGGATGTCGTCCCAGTTTTTGAACTTGGACTTGAAGATCTGCGCGCAAAAGCAAGCAGTGCAGCTCTCAGGATGTACAGCGCTGAGAGTGGTCACGAAGCTAATGTTACGGCCCAGGGGAAGGCTTTTCTTTAATACTCAAACTAATCCCAGCCACCCCTTGTTTTCAGTTGGATATTAAGGCTATGGCAAGTGCAGTAGACTGACGAGTGCATGTTTATTGGGATTGGGTGCAATCAGAATGAGAATGTTTTTCACGAATGACAACACAATAGAAACCAACACATTTCCCGGCAAGTAAGTAATTAGAGCATGTTATTTATAGCGCAAAAGCATCGCGGGTGTTAACACGCAGCTTAATTAGATTTGATTAGCTTTTTTACATTGTCATGGTTCCTAGGATTGCACAAACTAACAATATTTATTTAGAGAGCAACTTTCATATGACCAGGTTCAAGGCATAATAATAGGGTTTTTCCCATTTTTTGGCAACAAAACTGAAACCTTATTACAAGGATTCATGTCTGCATGAACCACAATACTTGCAGTCAAAATGCAAACAAAAAACATACTATGATAATATATGCATTGTCCTTGAAACTGATTGGTCCACACCGAGGGACGGCTTTCTTTGTGGACTGGCAAAGGAGTTCTAATGATGAGGTTCAAGGCACTTTAAACTATTTATAATAAAAAAAAACGTTGTAAAAACGCTCATGAAACATACCATGTGTGTGTGGTGTGTTATCTAAATGTGACCCATACCAAGTGGGTGTGCCTGTGTGATCTGGGGAGCGGTGAATTAGTGGTTGGTGCATTGCGTTACGAAACCAGCGAACATATGGGACTGGTCCTGGGTCAACCCGAGGCCGATTCAGCTTCAAATGAGTACTTGGTGCGGTGTGTAGGCATTCTTCACTAGGGAGACAAAGGCGGGTGTGGTGCTGGCCATCCACCCCCTCGTGTGCCGTACCGGCCTTCATAAGTGCTAGCGAGCAGCACCTGCCCCAACGATCTGTTGGGGCTATACAGGGGACATTTGTCTTTGTCTAGCCTTCCCGCACTTTCTGCTGGTGTGTACAACATTTATAGAGATGCCGTTGCATGTAGACGCTCTATAATCCTAGATTGTGCTGTATTATTAGAGCTACCAATCGTGGTCCAGTTAGGCCTGGGACAGCCTCGGTTTCAGAAAGCCTGTCGAGGTGTCCCGAAGCAGTTGTAAAATCCAGGATCTTGTCTCGGAATAAGATGTGTCTGGTCTGAAACTAGACTCTTGATAGGGCCAAAGGGAGGCCATACATGAATGGCAGGTATAGTGGGCGGGGATGGCAGAGGAGTCGGTGAGGCCTCAGAGCAATAGGTGGGGCCCAACATCAGAAAGAGCGAGGTCACTCACCGTGTGGTTGGGCAGAGTGGCCGAGTGGCCGAGAGTCCGAGTGGCCACATGACTTTAAAGTCGAGTGGCTGAATAGTCCAGTGGCCGTGTAGCCGAGTGTCCGAGTAACTATAGTCCAGTGACGGAGTGGCCAAGTGGCCCAGTAACCATGTGGGGGGGGGGGGGGGGGGGGGGTGTGTGGCTACGTAAAAGTGGGCAGGGCTGACGCAGACAAGGACTGCCACGCGCCACCGCTGAGCCCGCCAGAAACACGGTGGAAGAGCTCCGCCACGCATCGCGGTACCTGAGACTCGGTGCCCTCGATGTTCTTGAGCACGATGGCGTGACGCGGGCGGGGCAGCATGGCGCACACCTCGGAGCCCAGCTTGAGCGCGGCGGCGCGCAGCAGGCGCGGGGAGTGGCGCCCCATCCAGATGAAGACGTCCGAGTGGCAGTCGAGCAGGTACACGCTCCTCGTGTCCATCAACGACTGCACCTGCATGGCGTGCGCACGAGCGGGGGGGGGGGGGGGTTCAGTGGCGCCACGTCGATTCAAGGGCGAGGAAAGTTCCGCCCGTGACTTTTCAAGCGAAAATTTCAGGGAAGAAATTGCATCACGCCAGCGATTCAGAATGGAAATTGAACGGATCCTGCAATGCTTTTGGTTTGTATTCAGAATTTTGGACGAAATACAGCCTTTTGTTCAAATTCAACCCGCCTGATTTTGTCTCAATCCTTCAGAAGGTATACTAGGGTTGGACACAAGCGGTTAGCATGTATGCTGTGTATAACCTGTGCTCATGGCAAGCATCACAGCATGCGGTAATATCGCTCACTATCGCTCATTCATGGTAATATCGCTCACTATCCACGGCTTTGGGGTGGAAGGATTCACCCTCCCAGCAATTCCGTGAATCGTTGTGATTCAACTCAAGAGATGATTCTCCTTTGTAACGCTCCTGTGAATGGGCAGCACCTCTAGCGGACTTGCAGAGGGGATACGTGAACGTGCAATAAATACCATTTGAAAAACACGCGATTACAATGCGTGTAGTGCGAGCTTAAGAATGAATATTAATCGACAAATCAACGGCGTCGTTTTACCCCCGCGATGGTTAACGTTGAAACGAGACTCGCTCTCCATGCAGCACTAACCAGCCTCTGCTCGGGCATCAGCTGAGCGCACAGCTTCTTGTTCTTGTGCTCCACAGACAGCCGGTAGTTCACCTGCGGTAGCTCCAAATAGCCCTGGCCCAGGCCCACCTGCAGGCACAACACCCGCATGCTTAGGAATCGCTGCCATTCGCCACTTCACCCATTTCCCATTCCGATGACATACACGTACATCATCAAAATGAAACCGAAAGTAAAACTAAAATAAAATAACTTTATCGGTACCGAGGCTCCCAGAAGGCCACGCGGGAGGGCGTGTGGCAGTTTGGCGCCAGCTATTATAGAGCGTGGTCGTGTCGCTACGGTTCTCTGCGGGGAGTAGAATGCCTTTAAAAAACCGACGGTGATGTGCCTCACTTAATAAAATTAACGGCAAGCCGCTTTGCGCGTTCCGAGAGTCAGCGGTGAATGGGACCCACCCTGCAATTTGCAGACGTCTCGGAACGGGAAAGGGTTAACCATGGTGGCGTCGCCATGTCTCAACCTGGTTGAGTGTGCAACTACGGAGGCAAGGGCCATGGTCTCTGCGTGCACACCCCTAGGGGGTTTAGAGACTGGATACTGCCTGGCGTCTGGCCTCGTGGTCCTTATCTGTCGATTCTCAGCTGCTCAGTGTCGTACCGATTCTCTGCCTCCTGTTGCAGCTGAAGGAGTCTCACCAAACAGCTGCGTAGTGAAAACGATCATGAACCTCCACCACAGGCGACAGTCCCAACAAAGCTCGTGGCCATCAGGTCCGCTCAGATAGAGATCTTGTTCAATGTTATTTGCATTCTTAGATCATGCATTAGGACAAACGGCCACTGTTTAGCCTGATGAACTGAGGTGGTACTGTGAATGAGTTAGTGGTGTACCTACCCAGTGGCAAGGTACGCGCAGAGGGGTGGTGTGGCAAGTACCGGGTCTAGCCGCGTTTAACTCTGGCGTGCTTACATTCACCGCACTTTACCAAGAATGTTTTTTGAGGATAACCGATATCATGATCAGACACCAATAGCCGCTGTTGGATTCACAAAAATACTCAAAACATTTGTCAATAACTCATCATGTGCTATGAAGGGGTGTCGCTCGAAACGTCACCCATTGCATAGTTTTATTTTTCAAGCCACACAGTGTCATTGACGAATGACCACTGCCAACGCAGCAGCACCACCAGAGAATTTGTTTACAATTGAATTCATAGCGCAGTGACCCAACGACCGTGAGCACACAAGACGCGATAGGGCCCAATGGCCTAACGCCGACTGAACAGTATACCAGCACAATACAGAGAACAATACAAAGCGTTTTCTACGGCGAGGATGAGGAATGTATAAACGTGCATCGTGCTTTAACAAAGCAAAACGTCAAATATATATTTATTTAGAAGAGCGATACAGCGGCAGTAATTGGTTATTTTCACGAAACGATTCACAAAAAAGACAAAACCACAGACCTCTCTTGGTGAGATTCAGACAGCGGAAGAGAGGCAGAGGCTATGACGGAAAGGGAAACGCCGTTCCAGCATGTGCCGAGGAGGCGGTGGGTGGGGGGGGGGGGGGGGTGTTCCCCCCACACGTGACGGATCGGGGAAGGCCGAGCGAGGAGGAGGCAGCATTTGCTGGAGACGCACGCAGCGGCGAGGGAGAGATGGGCGCCACGAGAAAAGTAAGAGTGAGCAACAGCAAGAAGCACCAACAGCCACGAGGGGGACACTTGGGGCGTCCGGAGAACGCGAGGCGACGTGTTTTCTCGTCCCCGACCCATTACCCTGAAGAGTTTGGGCGTGCAGGGAACGAAGTCGGCAGGCACGTGAGGCTCAATCGAGTCAGGTTGCTCCCCTAAGGTTGTCCAGAATTCCTCGGGCTCCTCGCCCTGCGCCACCATCAGGATTTCGGCTTGACCCTTGCGCTCATTCTTGTTGATCTTCTCCGCAAACAGCCTGGAGGAGAGGAGACGTTGCATTGTGTGGTGCGTGGAGGGCTTCTCCAACTCCATCCAAGCAGGTGAGAGAGGAAAGGTGGCGCCTATTTTTACGCGCGTTTTCTGTGGGTGGTTGTGTGCAATGTTTTTTGTGCTTAAGAGAGAGATAACGGACGTCGATTCAACGATTTAAATCAATTCTTAAGCTCAGGACAAATGCAGTGAATCATATGCACAATGCATTGCCTATTTTTATTAGTTGTAGATGTTTTAGCAAATAACACAAAGTGGCATCACGGATGTGAAATGTTATCACTTTCGCCTGGTATGCAGGAGGTCATGGGTTCGATCCCAACCCTGACGCCTGTATATTTGGAGTTTGCGTGTTCTCTCTCTCTCTCACATTGGTTGCGTGGATTTTTCTCTGGGCACTCCGGTTTTTCCCTCCACATTTAGAAACATGCCTTCAGATTATTTGGCTGCTATAAATTCCCATGTTATAAGCCACTTTGTAGATCTGTTATTTATGCCCAGGTCACTTCTGCAAAACAGCTGATAGCTCAGTGGGGGCTTTACCTAGTAAAATAAAAAATGTCATAGTAAAAAATAATTTTAGCTTTTTTATTCAGTCCACATGACCCAAGCAGCCACTAAAGGCACGACATTCACCAACACATTATTGATTTCCAGTGTTAATTATAGACTTAGTGCTGCAAGCAGCACGTTTTGTCACTACTCCTACACCCCCAGCCCCTCCTCTTCCTTCAACTCTTCCCCTTGAGATGTTTTCAAGCGCAAGACCTTCGTGAACGCAATGCAGAAGCACGACGCTTGAAGAAGAACACTGGACGGTTGTAAAAAAGGCCTCCAGTGCTATTGCAACGATTGTAACGACTGTGGCAAGGGAGGAAAGTGGGTGAGAGGCGGGCACCTGCACTTGGTCTTGGCGTTGAGGCCGGCACGTCGTCCCTTCCAGATGTAGATGGTGTTCCCAGCGTCCAACATAAACACAAAGCTACAAGGCAAAAGCCAGGAGAATCAATTTACAATTCACAACAAATGTCTCCTATTGAGCAATATAGGCTGCTGCAAGAGGCCCGAGATTTTCAACAGATACTGGCAGACGAGTATCAGACAAACAGGTGTAGCAGCAGAGGCCTTTTGATTGTATCCTTTATGTCAGGGTATCGTGCCACTCAATGACATGTTAAGTGGTTCTAAGTATACAACGCTGTCACATGCAAGCGATGCAATCTAATTGTGCCCAGCATCTGACCTAAACACAAAGTTAAAGGCAAAAGCCAGGAGGATCAGTTTGCAACTCGCAACAAGTCTTCCATTTAACAATATAGTCTGCTGCAGAAGGCCCGAGATTTGCAACAGATACCAGACATAGTAATAGGTTTTACCCTTTTAACTGGCACAAAAACTGACACCTTTATTCAAGGCATCATGTTTGCAGTTTTTGTGCCAGTTAAAAGGGTAAAACCTATAACTATATCTTGTTACTGGCAAAGGAGGTCTCATGATGTAAATGCTCACCCCGAGCCCTCAATACTCTG
The DNA here is from genome assembly GCF_048934315.1 of Petromyzon marinus. NCBI lineage: Eukaryota > Metazoa > Chordata > Hyperoartia > Petromyzontiformes > Petromyzontidae > Petromyzon > Petromyzon marinus. The sequence goes on along the minus strand of NC_133703.1, from coordinate 12,545,207 downwards.
ATGGTGCGCTGTTTTTGAGTTGTACGCCTTTTGGCGTCTTCTGGTCCAACACCAGTGGAGACTAGACTCTAAGAAAAGCTGTCTCGGGTGTGGACCAAATTCAAGGACAGTGCATATTATTATCAGTTGTCTCTTTTGTTTGCATTTTGACTGCTTGTGTTGTGGTTATTGCAAACATGATGCCTTGAATAAAGGTGTCAGTTTTTGTGCCAGTTAAAAGGGTAAAACCTATTACTATATCTTGTTACTGGCAAAGGAGGTCTCATAATGTAAAAGATACCAGACAAACACGTGTAACATCGAAGGCTTCGTGGTTTTATGTCAGGGTATCAAGCCACTCAATTACAGGTTACGTGGTTCTAAGTAAACAACACTGTCACATAACAAGCGATGCGATCTAATTTGACAGAATGGAAAGGGACGTGCGTGAGGATTAGCCATGCTGCATGTCCTCACCGTAGGTCCAACGAGCTTCCCTTGAGTGCTACTGCCTCCAGGTGGATGCTTTGTGTACCGTGACAGCGGTACAATCTGCCCAAATGAACAAGCACAGCAGAACACACGTGCGCAGGATTTACCGACTGTCGCTACTCGGGCGGTTATTGGGTTATTGGGGGACGGTGATGTGGAGTGGTGAGTAGTCTGAGGGCGTCTGTATATGAGCGAGCATGACTGCGTGTGATTTGCGCGTTTTTGTGCATGTGTCCATGCCAGTGTAAGCCATTGTGGGTGGCAGTGGACAGTTTAGTCCATAAATGCGCGAGACTGACGCATATTTAATTTTATAAGTGGGCTTTCACGACCTATGTTAGGATTCATTATTACAGTACTTATTTTGGGTTAAATAATTTAAGTATAAAATATATTTTTTTACAAGCCTTCAACAATCAAATAAAGCTTTCACATGGGCAAATATGTAAATTGATTTTGTTTTATAGCAAACTAATGTTGAAACGTGAGCACGTGTGAGAGTTGAGCTTTGTTTAACATCTGATGATGCTGGATGTAATTTGCAGCGAAATGTTATTCGTACTAAATTGCCACAATTTTGCTTGGACTTTTCAACATTCCTTCTCTAGTTTGCTGAAAAAAACAAATACAGTGGCACATTTGGCCACGTGGCAACTTTATTTGATTGGTTATGAGGTGGTGGAGGGTTACAGTAAAAAATCTGACATCAAACCTACACGGCGATCTAACCCAAAATAAATTACTTGTGCGGAATATTTGTGCGCGGGCTTGTACGTGTGCAAGCCTGTGCGTGTGGGAGTGTGTGGAAACATGTGCGCGTGCGAGCGTGTGCGAGTGCGTGGCCGTGTATGTTCGAGCGTGTGACACGGGGCCCTTTCAATCGTGTCGCCCGTTCAAAGTGTGAGACACAACAGCTCCACAATCTCTTACTATGCCTGTGTCGACTCGCATCACCACAATTTGCTATATTTGCAATGCTTTCTATTTGTCATGTGACACGGTTGTTTTTGTTCCGATCACTATTTACTTCATCGCTGTACTTTGTTTTTTTGCCAATTGTCATTTTGGTGAGCGAATGAGACTTATCCTGGTCTCTCCGAGTTCTCGCCTGGTTCAACAAAGTAAACTGGAACCATGCGGTGCAGTTTGAAGTCACCCAGGACCACTGTGCTTCAGGTCACATGGCTGCAGGGTTAATTGGGAGCAACTGCCTTGTTGCTGACCCTGCACTGCCAATGCATTGCAGATGGGAGGATAATTAATGTACATGTAATGGCTTTCTCTGTTCAGTAATTTTACTGTGGAATTTTTTATCTTTACTTTTCTAATGCATATGGACTTTTTCTTTCAAAAAAGTATTTAAATGAAAAGCTTAAAATCGTTGTCATGCTGTAGAAATTATATCATGCAGAGATAAGAAATTCAGTGCAGGTGTAATATCATTTCGCGTCCAGCAAATGAAAGTTACACTTATAAAAGGCTCGTGACCACATTTGCATTCGCTTTTGAACCTGAAAGAAGCTCTCGCAGATCTATAATTCTAAGTGTTCTATTTGATTTGAACTTGAGCAATTAAATTAAATGACACTGTAAAGTATGTAATACTTCCTACCAAACGAACCCATCCATTTCATCTTCTGTTTAAATCCAGGTGTCACTAATCCATTTACCCAAAACACAAAAGCAGCAGCTGCAGGGCTTTCTGTAGGATGTGGAGATGAGGTTGGAGTTATCATTAGCGATGCACACAGCAGAATTAAAGGATTTCTCCTGCCAAATCACCACAATTAACGTCGCCTCAACCGCAGCCACTGCGACGTCCACCTTAAGAGCAGCCCATTTCACCGATGACACGAACTTACCGGATAATGTGGGCGTTTTCCTCCACCGTGAAAAATCCGCTAGAAGTTCCCCCTTCAATGTACGATATGGAGCCATCAAACACCTATACACTCACATGCAGAGACGCAAAAACAAAAGAGCCCATTATTCCAATCAACAACAGCAAGATCAATAGTCAAAGTGCGAATATAAAACTGACAAAAAGTCCAAGTTCCACATCATTCATCGGACAGATGAATTCGATTGCATAGATAGAACTAGATGTCACAGAACATCAGGGTAGACGTAAGTGTGATTGCCATGCTCCAAACATGGAAGTTTGTCTAATTATAGCACACAAGGCTGCAAGAGCCAGGAATTTCTAATGTGCAAAACTTATTCAAAAGCAATGCTGTTTTCCCTAAATCTTAGAACCAGTGCCTCTTATATGAATTCCTTCCCCCCCCCCACCCCCCATAATTCCACTCGATTACGTTCCTGAAATACCTGACCACCTAATAGAATGCCTCTAACCTACACAGAGACATAACCTCATATCTCCGACCCAAATGTAAACATCATTTTGTTTTTATTGAACCCGAAAACCGCGATCATAGCAGAGGGCCCATAAACATACATGCAGGGCCTGTATATCCAGGAGTGGTACCCTCTGGGTAGATCATTCTCCCAAAACAGGGGCTATTTTAGGGTATATTGGGTTCCATTTATGACCGAGGCAGGGGTGGGGACTGGGAAAGGGGAGGGGGAATATGACCAAAACAACGAGCGGAATAAAAAAGACAAGAACTTAAATCCCATGTCCGTGCATTCTCCCCCTTAGAACAGCTGTCATTCAGAGAATATTGAAAGTAAAGTGAATCCTGGGGGCCTGTCCCCCCTCCACCTCCTCAACATTCCCGCTGGCTTACCGAGTGTAAATGTTGCCTGAAAACCCTTCTAAGCGTTCCCTGTTATTCCAGGCCCCCCCCGATCCCCCACCACGATATCGGGAGGCTTCACTCACAGCGAGGAATTCTTCGCTCTCGTCGTCCATCTCCTCCCGCTGCGACCTCCCCTCGGCGCCCAGGAAGTTGCGCAGGTTCACGGCGTGGATGGCGGCGCACGCCTTCTTGTCGAGCGTTGCCTTCGCCCCGATCCAGTAGTAGATCTCCCAAGCGATTGCCCCGTTTTCGTCGATGAATGTCTGTGCAGAGAAGGAAGCCGAGCACGCAGAGAGAGGGTGGAAGGGCAAGCGAGCCGCCACACAGGCCTTCAACAGGGCGCTCTTGGCAAGCATTTTGCACCCTGTGTCTAGGAAGTGTTTTTCCCGCTGTACATTCAGAAACAATCTGCTCAACTACAAAACGCACAAAGGTCATGCTTATTTGGGGAAGATTGTTATGATTTAGTGTCATCCTGCAGTGTGCATAGGTTTTGTGAAACGTGCAAAAAAATTAAGAAAAGCCGATTACAATAGGTTTTCACGAGGGTCCTCCTTGGAATGTTTTGACCACTGTTTCGAGGATATTTTCCCCTGCCTACCACTCCCCGCTCAAGTAATTGCACCAGCTGCACTCTGCTCCAACAATCAAAGCCTTCTGTCCAAGGTCCTGATCAAAAACCTGCACTTCACACAAAAGGTCATTCCCTCTCTGCTGCCGCCACCTCTGGCAGTTTGCGCAATAAGAAACCCATCTCCCCCGACCCCCAGCAAGGGAGGTTAGGCCACTCACCCTCAGCACGATGTAGCAGTCAGCGTCGTAGAACTTGCCATGGTAATATTCTTCGGTCAGCTGTGGCACAAAGTTCTCAATGTGCCACACGGACACGCCGGGGATCTGGCCTACGTCCTCAGTGAAGATCTCCGAGTAGTCGAGCTGCGGCTTGGCTAGGCCCTCGTCCCAGCGGCGGCTCTTCACCTCCGTGTAGCGCACGTCGCCTCCCTCCTGACGACGATGATGACGTGAGTAAACAGGGGTTTTTGTTTTTTTTCATGAAACAAAACATAAAGGCTCGTTACAGCGTATCATGAGATTAGCATGATTCTAGGTAGGCATTCACGCGGGATGCGCGTCAACAGTTTTATCCACCGTGCGTGTAACCGTGAACTTGAACCATCAGCCGTGATTCTATGGACTACCTCTGGGAGTCCTGACCTCTAGCCATCACAATCCTTCTAGCGACGTGGCCTGCCCAACCCCACTTACTTTTGTAATGACGCCGACACGCGTAACTACTCGGGCCTTTTATTAGACACAGCACCAACACTAGGCCCGGGCTACTTTCTTGCCGCTTGAAGCTCGTACTCTCCCAGAACGTCCCCTCCCTTTGTGCTCTCCACTTTTATACCCTTTCGAGCCTCCTCCCTCGAAGCATCACTTGCCCCACTTCTTTCGGCCAATCCTCGTCCTCCTCCACCACCAACAATTGTCAACCGTCGCCTCAACCGTCAACCCTCGCTTCCCACCTTTTACGTTTTAAACCTCTCCTCCAATCCCTTTGAACCTTGCCTCCCGACCAATCACTTTGGAGTCCTCTCTGCACCAATAGGAGGCCATGGCGTACTTCCTGATGGTCAGTCTGCCCATACGCTTGTCTCAGGCGAGTGGTCTATTGCCTCGGTCATTAAACTTTTATTAGCACGGAATATGATGCCTCGAACCTGTCAGTTGGATATTAAATTACACTTTCTAAAGCATGTGTCAAATCATTAATAAACAAGGTCCTCCCTTGAAAATGAGACTTTTGCTCTCAATGGGCACCAATCTTGTTTTACGTCCATGATTGTACCTGCGTTGCCGTCCTGCATGTCACACTGGTATAGGCGGTGCACGCTACTTGCATGCGGCGGTGCGTGGTTGGCCGGCGGGTAGCGTGCCGGCGAGACGGCCGCGTCACGGTGTGCGCGCCAGAGCAGGGCGTCCCGGTGCAGTGCCTACCGCCAAGGTCTTGTTCTTGTCGTGGGCCACGTCAGACATGCCCTTGAGCACCTGCTTGGCTTGGTCGTCCTGCGAGGAATCGCGACGCCTGCGTAGACGCAGCTTCCGCGCCACATGGTCCTTAGCGGGCTGCCCGCCCCCTGAGAACACAAATCGTATCAATCGTCGACCCTCCATTACAGAAATGACCGTGCCGCCTCTGACCACACGGGCAACAATGCAATCTGCAGTGCCGTCGGTTCGTTACATCGAGGGACCCCCGTGCACGGCGTGCAGGCCACTGTCAGCCACGGCTCCCGAGCCAACGGTTGCTCGAATGCAAAGCAAAGGGGGGAAAAAAACAAAGACGCAAAACACAACACCCTGGGCTTAAAACGCAGATGCCCCAAGTGTGCTGGTGCGTCTGAGACATGCGCTTAAAAGTAGGCAGACAGCGCGTTTTGTTGCTACAGGGGAGCGAGCAACATGGGGAGAGGAGGGAGGGGAGGGAGGCTGCTACCGGCGGCGGCGATGGCGGCAGGGGAAGCGCCCGCCAGGCGGAGCTGGTTCTGCAGCGAGAAGTCGATGTTGTACAAGTTCTCCGAGCGGTCGGCCGGCTTGGGGGGCATCACCAGGTTGGGGTTCTCTCGGACGTCCAGGACCTCCGCAACAGCCCCACACAAACAGAGCGCATGCCCAACTGAGTCCCCTTGTCGTGTTCATTCACCCAACGCCATCTGAAGTTGAAACATTACCTACAATGCCAATCAATGTCTGGCACAGCTGCAAATGAGGCAGCTAATACAATGAAACTAAACAAATTTTAATTTTACCAGGAAAGGCCCACTGAGCTATATCGCTCTTTCACAAAAGCGACCTGGCCACAAATGATAGCTCGATGAAGTGGCTTATCATGTGGACATTTATAGCTATCAAATACTTGAAATACATTTTTAGCTATCAAATACTTGAAATACATTTTTTATAAACGTGGAGGGAAAAACCGGAGAACCAGGAGAAAAATTAACGCAATCATGGGGAGAGCGTGCAAACTCCAAATATACAGACGTCAGGGTTGGGATCGAACCCACGCACTCCTGGTTGGTTAAGTAGTGGAGTGTATGCCCCACAAACGTGTAATGTATTTAATTGAGAACTCTCGACTGACAAAGGAGTTGCTGAGAGTTCGAGGTGGGCTGAATTAAAAAAGAAACGTGAATATTTAGCTTTTACAGATTAATTATGTTTCCCCGAGCGCAAAAAGTTCCATGTTGGCTCGGCAGCGGCGGCGCTGCGCTATGTCTGTATCTCTCCAGAGCTGTACGCTGTTCGGCAACGCGCGTCTGCTTGGCTCACCTCCAGGTCGGTGAGATAATGCACGAGCTCTGGCAGCGTGATGAGCCGGTTCTTGTTGAGCACGAGCTTCTTCAGCTTGGCACACCTGCACACAACATCACGGAGAGCAACAATGAGGACACGTGTTCTTAGTCACAGCTCGGCTCCGGCTCAGCCCCCAGCACTCGAGCTGCTTGGTTGTTTTCAAAGATGCACGAGCGGCTAAAGGCTGAGCTCAGAGCAATCCTGAGCATGGCTGGGAGCAGGGCTCTGAGCTTGGCTCCCTGGAGGCAGAGCGAAGCCCGAGCCGAGCTGTGATGAACAATACGGGACCGAAGAATGTAAATAAAATCTGCAAATGTTTCACGTAAAAATCAGTAATCGCATACCCAGGTGATTAAGGATACTGCAATTCTACATTTAACGCAGTAGATGCATGAGCAGCTTAATAGAGGCACTCGATGTATATAAAACAATCTTTTTCATACAGCATTTGTGGACCAGATGTTGTCTTCTCTCGTCATTCCATCCCGCTCCGAGTCAAATCTTCATCCTTATCCAAACCCCGAGTGCTGACTCGACGCTGACCCCCACACCTGGACCTTAGCGCTGGCTCTGCAACCCCGAGCCTGACGATGACGATAGCTCCACACCCCCTAGGCCGACACCGTGCCCTGTCTGGACGCTGACCTGCACAGGCTCTCGGGGATGAGCTCCAGGTTGTTGTCGGCTGCCACGAACTGCTCCAGATTTCCCAGCTTCCACACGCTGGAGGGAATCCCTTCGAAGTCCAGCCGGTTCGAGTTGACAAACAGCTTGCGAAGCTTGGCCAGCTTGCTGATCGATGACTGCATGCCCCCGGGGTGTTACGTTTGCATGTTAGTTTTGCACAGCAGATGTCGAGTCATTCACATAACATTCCGGGAAATACATTTTAGGCCGTGTAGCCTCACGATGGGGGACCGAAACTAGATTCGCATACCAGCTGCCGATGCTGTGTATGTCTATAAATCAGACTCAAATAACCAAGAAAGCGGCAGTATACTTTTTACCACTGCTCCCATAAAGAAATGCAAACTAAAAAAAATCACCCAACAATGTCCTTCATCTTCCTAAAGATAATCTCAATCCACATCATGGCTCAGAGTCAACATAGAGAGCCTCATCCGACACGTCTGGGTCTATTCGGACGTGTCGCCAGAACGTCTTCAACCAGACGTGATCAGGAACAAATCCGAACAAATTTGGACTCGCTCACCCAAGCGGAAGTGCACACTCAACCTGGTGCTCACGGATCGTCGCGCTCAATAATGCGGACAAGGAGTATGCTTGGCTAAGGATGATAGATCGCGACTCCTGAAGGAACATTCCAAATGGCCCAGTGATGGATGAGCGACTACTATTATATTATCATGGTGAGTGATGAAGATCATGAATAGGAGTCATCTTAGTGTGGTGCCTATAAGATCTCTGGTGTAGGGTTAAATATCTACTGAACCACAAGTTTTACGGCAGGCAGAAGAGCCAATGGAACAATCTACAACAGGGTAGTGAAATTCTGAACAATCACAGCATTACCACAGGGAGATGAACCTGCGGTTGGAAAATGACAAAAAACGTGGCTGCCACACGGTGTCCTATCAGCCACCAGCCACAAGGTAGAACATGTCTCAGCCTCATCAGCACGGTGTGGTCGGTTAAACCAATGCTGCAGAGAGCCTTCCACAAACGCCGTGGGGTCTTTGTCAACAAAGAAAAATTAATATAGCTCACCACAATGCTACTGTGTGGCACAACATTGAAGTCATGCAGATATAAAAACACGGACACAATTTCAACCGACAAGTTGGGTACAAACTGAGCAATCAATGGAAGGACGTTATTAACCAGGAAAAGTCATAACTGGCTGTGATACTTCCATCCTACCTGCCTATCTTAGCAGTTATTTCCGACTCTGAGTTACATTACCTTGTTAAATGTCTTTACATTAACAGGTTAAAATGTCTCACTACCATAGCTGCTGCTCCCTTTTCCTCGATGCGGCGGTGACGCTCGTTGGTTAATAGGCTGAATGTCTCTCTCATTAACACAGTCGCTGCTGCGGGAACCGTCTCACTTTGACATGCTAATCTCTAATCTCGAGCAATACAATGGCTTCTTCAGCACCGTAACCGTGGGGTTACATTAACAGATTGACATGCTAATCTCTAGCAATACAATGGCCTAGGTATACCTAGCTCTGCGATCTTACATTTACTTGCAAATTCTATCTCTAGCCCCGCCCACTTACCCTTGGGTTGTACCCATCTCAAACCAATATAACCTTTGGCTGCAGTAGCTCTCTCGCTAGATTTCCTCCTGCCTCAGCAGTCCGCCTGCTGTATTTTTTCACCTGAAGACGATTGCTTGTGTTGCAATCGAAACGTCGTGATTTTTTATTTTATTATTTTTCTATCTACGTGACTTTACCGAAAGACCCAAAGAGTATGGCACCACATTGCTACCGTGTGGCACAACCCACAGCCTGCACGTTGCTGGTATCTCGCCTACGTGGCAGTAACGTGTGCAGCGGCATTGTGTTCAAGTTTATTTTGTTTAACGAGGTAAAAACTCAAGAGACCAGGAGGAGGAGGAGTCTCATTTACAAGAGTGACCAAGGGGGAGAGCAAAAATCACAAAAGCAACGAAGCAAATTTATGGAAATCTGAGCAAAAAACCACCAAACAAAAATTCTAACAAAACACAGCTGCATCGCATATGAAATCCAAAACAATAAATAAAGTGAAGAGTGTGGTCGCAGTGCATGAATCGCATGGTGACACGCGAGCACGGCTGCCACTGCATGCTCGCAAAAGCCTGCCGAGTGGCAACAGACGGTGGCAGTGTGAGAGCGGTGGCAATTGTGGGAAACGGCAGTGAAGTGGCTTCGCGCACTGTGCTACGAACCCAGTGACACGAGTTCAATTCCCGCTCGGAAAACTGCGGCGATGCTGTCTGAACTTGTCACGGGCCTCCCCGAGATCGACTCAGCCTTAAATGAGTAGCTGGTGCAGTGTGTAAACATCAGGATTGGAGAGACAAAGGTGGCCGGGCGCAGCGCCGAGCACGCACTTCCTCATGCGCCGTGTTGGCCTTCATAAGGTCCTCACAAACAGCACTTGCCCCGACAGTCTGTGTAGGCTATAGGGGGAGGTATCTTGGGCTTGCCATCTTGGTGTTGAGAATGCACAAAGCAAGGGCATGGTGGCCAGGTGGTTTGTGCGTGGTAGTGCAAGTCGAAGGAACGGAAGCACGTGTGGCGGTGGTGCGCGTCACGGCAGCAGCGGCCGCGTTCCCACCGGCAGCGAGGTGAGCTGGTTGCGCGACAGGTTCAGCGTCTGCAGCTGCGTCCACTGGTCCATGCACAGAGACAGCTCCGTGATGTGATTGTCGCTCAGGTTGAGGCGGCGTAGAGCGGACAGGGTGTACAGGCACTCGGGGACCCGCGCCAGCTCGTTGTGGGAAAGGTCCACATCTGGCACGCGCCCAGAACAAACGTAGCCGTGAACTCGTGCCGACAGTAGCCGGGCGCAAACGAGAACAAGAGGTAGCCGAGGCCTAAAATCTAGCGCTCGGCAGAATGAGAAATGTGTCTCTACAACATGGTAATATGGTGCTGGAATGATTTTCACCCACATTTGTAGTGTTCTACATTTGTCCTGTGAAACTATAAAATCTAAAACTATTTGGATTTGACCAGGTAAAGCCCACTGAGCTATATAGCTCTTTTTTCAGAAGCAACCTGGCCACAAATTATAGTTCAATGAAGTTTCTTATCATGTGGAAATGTATAGCAGCTAAATACTCTAAACGCACATTTGTAAATGTGGATGGAAAAACCGGAGGACCCAGAGAAAAATCCATGCCACTACAGGCAGAACATGAAAATCTGAAATATACAGACGTCAGGGTTGGGATCGAACCCACAACCTCCTGTACACCAGGCAAGGTAGAGAATAATGTGCAATGCACGTTTTGCTAAGCCAGTTGACAGTGTCTGCAGGGAATCAACGTGAAGACGACACATGCATCGCATTATGCACACGGGAACAGATTTTAATCCTTACACACGTGCACTGTTACATGCCTTGTGCATTGTAGCGGCCATGCACACGTGTGCCTATTAAAACCGTCATTTTGGTGTGTCGAGTCCTAGCTTCGTATGAGTGTGCTGTACCAGCTGTCTGTCTTTTGTGTGGGCCCATGCGGAGTGGTAGTGGGATTGTTCGCGCGCTGTGCTAAGAACCCGGCGACCAAAGTTCGATTCCCACTCATGGCCAACACCAGTGACGATTATCTTAATCGGTTATGGGCCTCCCCTAGATCGACTCAGCTTTAAATGAGTACCTAGTGCGGTGTAAACATCGCCACTGGGAGACAAAGGCAGTCTGGGCACGGCGCTGGCCATCCACCCCCTCATGTGCCGTACCGGCCTTTATAGGTGCTCGCTAACAGTAATTGCCCCAGAAGTCTGTATGGACAACACACGAGATCTTTGTGTTTGTGTGTGTGTGTAATGCGTCATATGTACGTGACCACACGCTGCACGAGCCCCATGTGTGTGCATATGCTGTACCCGTCGTGTTTGTGAAGATGGTAGCAGCTGTGCTTGTGTACTGCTCTTGTGTGCGTGCGTGTTACCAGCCAAGTAGGGAGTGGTGGCACAGAGGTTCGTGTGCTGCACTACGAACACGGTGGCACGAACTCCCGTTCCCGGCCAAAACCAGTGACGATTATCAGAACTGACCCTTAGTCATCCCCTAGGTCGACTTCTAAACAAATACCTGGTGTGCTGTGTAAAACATCACCACTGGGGAGACAAAGGCGTCCGGGGCATGGTGCTGGTCACCCACCACCTCGTGCGCCGTGCCGGCCTTCCCTAATGGCACTTTCCCCAACAATCTGTTTGCGGGCTATACGGGGGATCTTTGTGTGTGTTTGTTACCAGCCAAGTGCGTGAGTGCCTCCAGCTGGGTGGGCAGGTTGCTGAGTGTACGCTGCGTGTTCCTCATGTGCAGCGTTTCCAGGGCTGTCATGGCTGTCAGCTGCCTACAGAGAGCAATTACAATCTTAAGGTCATCCTCATACGATACAAACACAACATAAGCCACTTCTCAAGACGACGTACAATAAAGTGAGACGTGTCCATCCTGCGCTGACCAGCGTGAAGAACGGACAAAAGGGCCCGCAATGGGTGACTTTGGCATTAGGAGGCCTTCATCCAGCAGTGGACTGAGAAAGGGCCGTAAATGTAGCACTAACTTAACGGCTGCCGGATAGAAAATACAGCAAAAGGTCTACCATCCGGCACTTCACCATCCGGAATGCTCTATTAATCGGCATCTGTCAGACAGCAAAACGAATCTTCCTTCATATAACCGGAAACATTCCAACAGCCTTCCGGCATCTTGACGTGCACTCATCATAGATCTGTTGTTTACAGGAGCTTGCCAAACGCTGCCGTAGTGGTGGCACTAGCGGCAGTCTGTACATACAGAACTCTACTACTGTATACTGTACTCTAAACGTCCCCAATGCTTCTCTACAATCAACTTAGAATGCTCTACAACCGACTGATGAGCACCTCTTTAAAATAATATATGTATTGTATATCATAGTTCAAATGTAGGCTCAGTTTCTTTTTTTAAAGTTTTATTTGATTAACTGGCACCCTCCGTTCCCCACGGATGCCGGATAACAGAGCTGTATTTGGAACAGACTCCACAGTAGAATCCTCAGGTTCTCTGCATGTGAAGTGTGAGCACACGAGCGAATGTTTGCGCCTTCTCAGGGGTGGGTGGCTGGAACGTGCAGGCGGATGGCCCACCGCAGCTGTGCGTGCAGCAGGGGGTTGTTGTTGAGCATGAGTGTCTGCAGGTGGACAAGGCGTCGCATCTGGGGCGGCAGACTGTCCAGCCGGTTATTGCTGAGGTCCAGGTACAGCACGTCCGTCAGGTTTATGAAGAGCTGCGTGGGGATCGTCTCGATGCTGCGGAAAGGCGGCACGGGCAAAGGAGGGCACGATCGATGAATGACACGCGTGTGAAAACACAACGGCGATGACGGCTGTCGAGTTGAATGTGGGAGCAAGCACCGAGACAGCGGTAACAGCATCTACCATCCGGGCGCCAATCACAAGGGTCTATCCGGGCAAAACCACAAATGAGCTCCCCTTATAGAAATAGGTTTTACCCTTTTAACTGGCACAAAAACTGACACCTTCATTCAAGGCATCATGTTTGCAATAACCACAACACAAGCAGTGAAAATGCAAACAAAAGAGACAACTCTGATAATAATATGCACTGTCCTTGAATTTGATTGGTCCACACCCGAGACGGCTTTTCTTAGAGCCTAGTCTCCATTGGTGTTGGACCAGAAGACGCCAAAAGGCGTACAACTCAAAAACAGCGCACTATCAGAGTATTGAGGGCTCGGGGTGAGCATTTACATGTTACTGGCAAAAGGAGGTCTCATAATGTAAGAGCTCCCCTTACTTGCTCCATTTCTTGACAGAAACGGTTGACCTAATGCAGCCAAGAGACATATGGCCAACTCCCTGGTTTCCTCCACCCATGAAATACAGTCGCAAAAAGAACCTGCCAGGCCAATAGCTGCTATCCACCAACAAGTGGAAGTGACTTTAGATGTTACCGGCACCAGGCTTAATGTCCCTTTAGGCCACATAGATTACCGAAGGCTTACTGGCAGGTTACAGAGCAGGCCCAGGAATTATGGGTTGTCAAACTAGGTAAATGCATATACATTGATATTCTCTGCTGCCTCCATAGAATGCTTGGTTTTGTGTTAGTGTACACGTATTTATGGCTGGCAATGCATGCAACAGATTAGTGTGACCAACAGCATGCCTGTGTCCACAGTGCTTTTGTTGGCACATAACACCGGGTACTCATTTTAGGCTGTGTCCACTTGGAAGAGCCTCAGGCAGGTACTGATGTGCTCGGCTAGACATCTAACCTGTGGTTCCATATTTGCACCGAAGGTCACAGACCACTGCACCGCTCATCCTCACACACATTCTTTGCATCCCAATCTATATTCAGTAACACAAAATAATAATTAGCTTGATTGTGGAGAATATAACTTACAAAATAAATATGCAGACAATGTACCTCCTTCACCTAACCCCATAAAAACACACACATCCCATAGGCAAGGACCCTTTCAATCAGACATGGGTCAGGGATTGACAAACTATATAATGCATAATGCAAAATGACCATGAGCATTGTTGTAGATAAAATCAGCACCAGAATATAGCATACAAGTAACAAAGTGCATTCAGTAACATGACTCCTGACGCATTAATTGATAGTAAACTTCCCATCCAAACATGAAAACAAGGTTGTAGTTTGGGAAGGACTGATGATTATGGAGTTCAGAATCAGAATCTTTACTTATCCTGGAGGAATCCGATGAGCTATGAAGCTCTCTTTCACAGATGTCCAGTAGTTCACCGATGCATCAAAATAAGCGGCACTACCGACAGCAACGTGCACGAACCTGTTGTGGCTGAGGTTGAGCACCAGCATGTTCTTTGCATTCTCCAATTCATTCGGAACCTCCGTCAGCTGGTTGTGACTAAGATCCTGAAGGGAGTACAGAGTTACGAGCAAAGGGAAAACGTTAACACAAAAGCAGGGCTACAAGTACTCTAGGCCCAGGGAATGGCAAACTTACCACGCTTCGGCTCTGCAGATGTGCAAGCGCCAAGCAGTAATCGCAGCTGGGAATCCACTATTGAGTTGATTAGTGTCTGCAACCAAATTACGTTAAATTTGCCCCAGTTTCATCAGCTCTCGCGGATGCAAGGTTGAGCCTGGCTAGCACTGTGGATAGGCGGCCCATCAGAGATTGTCAAACTTTTGTAGGTGTGGGGCCACCCTTGCTCCATGCAAGGATGGTTTTCTATACATTCCAAACGATCATTAATGGAATTAGCCGTACATCTCAATGCAAGACTCTCCAGAATTAGAGTCTAGAGACTCAATGAAGCTCTTCCGTATAATGAATTCACTTTCCTATGAAAAGCAATAGGAAAGTAAAAAAAGAATCACCCTTGTTGGTACTCAAGTATGCTGTGATTGATTTTAAATTTCGGTTTATTATTTGCGATGAAACGTTAAACTTCTCCGTTATTCAGTTAATTGCGAACCACGATTGTGGTTGATATCCATGGGCTTCCATACCAGAACAGAGAGGTCTTCCAGATTGAAGATGTCAGGAGGAACCCCAGGGTTTGTCAGCTGGTTGGCTCTGGCGACAATGGCCTGCAACAAAAGGACAAAGAATCAGTCAACTCATTCCAGCTTGGTTTAGTCATCCAGACAACCACTTGTTACAATAATATAGAAACAATTCTCGACTCCATTCATAAAAATATCACCAAGAATCCACCGTGTTGCATGAATAATTAGATGTATAGCAACTCCCCTGGCCCACACAGATAATAGGATTTGCAGATAACAGCTGGTGGTAAAGAAGAGTTTAAGATATGAGCTTTATAAACACAAACGCTTTAAAATACTAAAACAATTAGCAAGAACTTCCATATTAGTAGAAGATCGTCCATTGCCATCTTGCTGGCTGCTTCGTATGTGACGTAATGGCCAGGTTTAACTGGGCTGGCTTTTTACGTGACAAAACTTGCTTCACTTTAAGACGAGTCAGAGCAGCCAGCCCATGGTGGTGTTGGTGCGTGGAACTGCCCAGCTGTTGCTAGAGCTCATAGATCCTGGAGCCACCAGGGCCGGGCCATGATCGTGGAAATAGTATAATTGTACACTTGTTTATCCAGAACAGCCTCACTGAGTATCAAGACTCTTTTTCAAGAGGGACCTGATAACTTTTCCTAATTAAGTCGCTTACGAGGTTTTTTTTAAATCAAATTTGACAGTGGGACTAGGGGCGGAGCCAGAATTTCAGGCCGGGGTGACATTCAACAAATTTTAATTTCAAGAATGATTAGAGAGTCAGGCTGTTGAACTAGACGCCACCGGTTGGCGACACGCTCTGACAATGCAGTTGCACGGAATCCGCCAGACCGAGTGTCGTACACTTATACGCAGAATGTCACCCCTGTCACCCCCCCTGGCTCCGCCCCTGAGTGGGACACAATGGCCTAGTCTTCTTCGGATGACATCACGGGTTATTTAACGTCCACTATGAAGGAGACGGCGCACATGTTTTATGGCATATTGAAATTGAACAGAAAACCTATGCAAAAAGTGTCTAAAGTGCTCTCGTTGGCCCATATCACCGCCATAGGTGCAAACCATCAGGCATGTAAACTATATCTTTTTTTGTGTAACTAGCTGAGGCCCACTTAGCGATATTACTATTTTTAAGAAGCGACCTGGCCAAAAATGATAGCTCAAAAAAAAGTGGCTCATCATGTGGAAACTTACGTCAGCCAAATAATCTAAACCAGTCGTATATCACCAATGATTGCCCAATACAACACGTGTCCTCTCGTGGAACAAGCAGACTCCACTCGGTTACCTCAGATGCCGTGGAATGGCTTAAAAAACTAAAAATACATTTGTTGCCCTGGTGCTTTTATTTTTTTTTTTAATGCCTAACAAATGAAAAAGACCGCCCCCAAGAAAAAGAACGCTCAAGGTGGTTTTGGGTTCGCTGGTGCAGCGGATTCTGTGCGCGTACCCGAAGACAGGGGAGAGCGGTGATGTCGCTGTGCAGCGTCGTCAGCTGGTTGTGACTCACAGACAGGTGCTCCTGCAAAGCCAGCGTCAATCGGATCACTTTTTAACATCTTACAACGCCTGAGACAGAAATGGCAATTAACGTCATCAACATCATTTAAAAAATGCACTTTTGTTTGTATAAGAAGGAAATAAACAATGAATACTTTCAAGTTATGAGCTGCCGGAAATGCTTTGAAGATTAATATTGCATGACAGTTGCTGTTCCTGGTTTTTGCTATAGAGAACAGTATAAAATTCTTGAGCATTTATTACGGATTCATTTTGCGTAATCACCGACACAACTTTGTTTCTCAATCATCAGCTTCCCTTTTGCTGCCAAACAAGAGTCAGAGAAAACATGTAACCATGAGGAAACGTGTCAGAACAGAAATAAGAGAAGACTTGGAGCTCACTTCACTTTACCCATTGGTTAACCCACTTTAAAAGATACCTTGCCTTTATCGTGTCTGCAATACTAATTGGGGAAAATTTATTTGTTTGGGATACTCGGAATAACAGGGGAACACCTCGTAGCAACACATTCTCATCCACGGCAGCCCCCATGCATGCGAGGAAGAGCTCTAACGTATGTTGAAACAGTGGTGCAAGTTTCTTGAATCTCCCCCGCCTCTGTCGATCCAGCAGGATAAATGGGTTCACCGCGGTTAGTCGGTTGGCAGTTCGCATGTGGTGGGGTAAAAAGTGTAGGTACTACCAACCCTTCCAGCGCTTCTGGCCTGCGCGGAAGAGTAGACCAACATACCCTCTAGAGCAGAGGTCAGCAAGCTGTGGTTTCGGAGTCACATGTGGCTCTTTATAGACTGCTTCGTGACGTTATTTATTAGGGATTGTCACGTATTCACGTACATTGCGGCTCTTGAAATATAGAGGTTTTTTTTTACGAATTTGAAAAAGGCTCTCCTTGTTATTTTGGTTGCTGACCCCTGCTCTAGAGGAGCTCCAAAGAGCTCCTTCTCACAGAGGTCTTTCTGCCAGCAGTGACATGAGCAAGCAATCGTAGGGCTGCACCACTATCACCACCTTTATATGTCCATGGCTGCCTGGGCTACACACTCAAAGGGGGAGTTGGAAGTGCTGCTGCTGAACCTGGAGCATGCCACTAAGAGGTGGGGCCTTACCATTAGCCCCACCAAAACTAAGCATCTGCCTGGGTATTTTGTACCATTGGACACTCCACCCCCACAACTCCCAATTGGTAGGGCAGTTGTGGAGAGTGTGGAGAGTTTCCCAAACCTGGGCAGTGTGCTCATGACCGACTCCGGTTTGACAGCAGAGGTCTCACTCCAAATCAGTCGAGCGGCATTATCTTTTCATCGGTTGCGTAACGCTGTGTGGAAGCGACCAGGTCTGTCGCTCCACACGAAGCTTCGGGTCTTCTCGGCCAGTCATTCCCTCCCTTCTCTGCGCTTGCGAAATGTGGACCCCCCTAACGGAACCTCTTCGCCGGTTAGAAACATTTATGCTGGCCTGCCTACGATCCATCCTAGGTTTAACCAGGCTGGATTGTGTGAGGAGCTCACAAATCCTTGAAAGATCTGGACAAAGTCTCATCGGTGAGCTCCTCCGGCAGGCAAGGCTGCGTTGGCTGGGTCATGTAGCACGCATGCCCAGCCACCACATGCCGAAACAGATTTTGTTCAGCCGGATAGCGGGGGCTAAACGGGGGCAGCACGGGCTAGAGAAGAGATGGAGTGATGTGGTACAGGAGGACGTGGAGAGGAGTGGACTTGCCAATGACTGGTATCAGCAGTGTCAACATTAGCCTCTATGGAGGAGGCTCGTGAAGGACGCTACTGGGCAGTTGGAGGCAGTCGCCCTCCAACAACAACAGAGGGCAGAAGAGCGATGCTCACAACAACGAGCGGTGCGCCGGGCGACTAAAACACAGCAAGTTGGCACAGTAGGGGGCACAGGTGGTGCATCAGCCAGTCATCTCAGTCATCTCAGTCAGTCGACCCATGGCACCTGCTGGGTCTGCCCCGTGACCTCCTATCAGCGGGCGTTCGACACTTCACGTGGCCTCAACGTGCACATAGCCTGACACAAGCGCCGCGGTGAAGTCACCACTACTTAGTGGCGAATAGCGGTTGTTGTTGTTGGGCTACACATGTGCAATATGATGGTGGTGGTGTTGGTGCGTAGGGCTGACCAGCTTTTGTAGCACCGCCAGCTCCTCGGGCAGATAGGACAGCCCCGTGTGGTTCAGCTTCAGCCACCGCAAACTGCTCATGGCCCCAATGCGCTCAGGAAAGTTCCCTCCCTGTGCGCGCACACAATGACACAAACACATGCGGGTAAAAACACCATTTACAGCCCTATAGATTATCATTGGTGCAGTGGTTTGGACACTTTGCTGTAAACCCGGTAACCTGAGTTTTATTGCTGGCCATGGCTAACATCATTGTCAAGAGTTCTCTTTTTTGGTTTGCACACTTGCTGAGCACAGGCCCAACGGTGCAAAACACCAGCAACAAACACAATCAAAGTGGCAACAGATAAGCATTAACACATTTATTGAATTGAGCAAGGCCATAATAAGAGATGGGAAAAGAGACGACAGGAGGGAATTCCAAGGTAGAGCAGTGTGAGGGACGAAGCGGCAAGAGAAGTGCTGTGGCATGCAGTGTGGTGGTTGACCATAGCATGGATGAGATGAAACAGTCAGTCTGCGAGACCGAGTCCTCAACACAAGTGGAGGAATGAATAGACGAATTTCACGAGAACAGTAAGGAACAGTAGTAGCAATAGAAGAGTGATAAGGAGGTGACTGACCACCGGTGAGAGAGTGACTGGAGACAATTTCGGAGTGCTGGATCATCAATAACCCTGACAACGTGACCAACCCACACTAAATAGTAAAATTTGTCAAAGAATTCTCCTAGACTGACAAAGCATGGGAGAGGCCATCATCCAGCAGTGGACTGACAAAGGGTGGGTTATTATTATAGTTAAACTATCAGTCTAACCCCCGGCCCCCCGGGTGCAGGGTCACCCTTGAAAAATAGCTTTTTATCTCAATGAGCCCCTATCCGGGGTGAACAAAAATGTAATAACTAAACTCAACCGAACAGAGCAGGTGTTTTATTGAGGCGCCTTCTAAGCCTGGGAGCGCCTCCTCAGGCTGGGATGGTACGCAAAGGTGTGGTCAGGACTATGCTCACTCGGTCAGCTTTTTCTCCACGGTGCTCATGTTAAAAAATAAAAAAAATGTCCTTTTATTTGTACAGGAAAACTTCACCGAGTCTTCAGACTCTATTTAAAGCATGCCTGGACTTTGTAAAGTTTGGCTAGTTCCTTCTGCATAAGGGAGGCAACTGTACTACCAAGGGAACATTCTGGCACGTGAGGGAATAACATTTAAAAGTCCACACAAATGGGCACAAGAAACCAACGTATTGTACCGTAACATTCTGTCCACCTGCCAGTGGGCTTACACCGAGTGTTGAAGTATTGACGTGATAGGTGTGAACCCGGGGTCTCAAGCACATAAATTGATGGCCTCAGCCAGGTCACAAATGATTGCATCAAGACCACTCAATTGCATTACTAATTATATCAGTAAAGTCACGTAGGTAGAAAAATTATAATAAAAATAACAAAAAAACATTAAAAACACTAATGTAGACTGTAGCCTGGTTCTTAATCGGAGTGAGTGTACTGGCAGTCTATACTGTAGACTATAGCCTGGTTATTAAGTTTGGTGAGTGTACTGGCAGTCTATAATGTAGAATGTAGCTATGGTTATTAAGCTGGGTGAGTGTACTGACAGTCTATAATGTAGACTGTAGCCTGGTTCTTAACCTCGGTGATCGTACTGGCACTCTATAATGTAGACTGTAGCCTGGTTTCTAACCTGAGTGAGCATACTCGCAGTCTGTAATGTTGACTTATTCTTGATTCTTTCAGAAATAAAATAAATAAATAACACTAACTAAACCATGACGTTTCGATCGCAACACAAGCGGTCGTCATCAGGAAAAGGGGGGTTAGCCTCTAAAGGCAAACTGTTTATAAAGGTTTAGAGATGGGCGTAGCCCAAGTGTGTCAGCAGCATGGGCGGGGCAGCTAATGTTAATGTGGCCCAAGTGTGTCAGCAGCATGGGCGGGGCAGCTAATGTTAATGTAGGAGAAAACAATGACACCTGCAGTGGGTCTACACCAATCAAAGGACCGCCATGCAATAATTGCACAACGCTCCACACCGCCACACTACTGACGGTGGAGGTTGACAAGAAAACACAAGTCAAGTCATGACCCAAAGTGGTTGATAACATCTTTCCAATGATTGCCGAGTCTATAACCATCCTCTCGGTTGAAATTGTGTCTGTGTCTGTATATATGGATGGCTTCATGAACGAATCTTTGTTGATAGCCAGAAGGCTTGCAAAGTACCATCGTCTTAGAGAAATCAATTTCGTGTGAGCCAGCAGCATTAAAATAATGATCAGCCACGGCAGAAGTATTGGTCCCACCATGTTTCAAATCTGCCTTATGCTTACGAACACGGTCAGAGACATGTCGCTTAGTTTCCCCAATGTAACTGCTGCCGCAGATACAGCTTAGTTTGTAGACGCCGGGATATTGCATGTCAGGAATCTTGTCCTTGACAGATGGGATCAGATCCGGAATTTTATGTACTGTATTAAATCGGACCTGGATCTTGTGTTTGTTCATTATTTGGGAAAAAAATTGGTTACCCCTGCTATGTATGGCAAGGTGATGGTTTTGATTGGATCCTCAGATGGCTCCTTCCTCATGGTTGGGGTGATGGCTTTGCGGATCGTGTAGTCAGAATATCCATTCGCCTTGAGAGCTTGGTGTACGTGTTTGAGTTCACTGGTTAGGTGTTCATGGTCGGAGATAACATTGAGCTCTATGGTGTAGTGTTTTGATGAGGGAATTCTTCTGGGATAGATGGTGGTGGGAATCAGGTTTTAATGTTTTATTAACTTTATTTTTTATTTAAACGTATTTTATACAGCTCTTTAGACATAGTGCTTGTTTATGTACAAATTATTTGGTGACATTGCAATGGCAGTATCACAAATCTCCTTCTCTGGCCTCTCTGTGCTGCAAAGAAGGGCCACAAAGTTGCCTATTATTATTGACCAGTGTATTGAGTGTTTTTGTTATTAATTTGCAGATCGTAAACATACAAATGATCACTCATACCAAATCGGTCAATTGCACGGCCACTTACGTTAAAACAACTGCCATACATTTGTTACAGCAGCAAACATTAAAACTGAAAAAGATATCAATATGACAAGCACATACATTCAAATAAGTTTAGCTTACTTCTGAACACATAAATGGAAACATTGCGACAGGTCTCTTTAAGGAAGGAAACGATGGTGCGCTTGCTCCCGAAGGCGATAAAGGGTGGGGCGAGTACGAGAGGCATGTCTGAGTGGTTAAGGGCACCAAGGGTGTGGTCAATGATGTGTCACGGTTAGTTGCACTGCTTAATCCGGCCAAGTTTACTTTAGTTTCACTTTATTTTGGTGAACCAGCTGAGAACTCAAGAGACCATGATATAGTCTCATTTGCAATAGTAACCCGAGTTACCAAAATGACGAGGAATAAGACAAAACACGCCAAGGAAAATTACACAAAATCAGAGCACAATGACAACCACCACGTTAGAGAAATTAAACACTGCACAAATGTCAATATTAATTAAAATATTTTCGGCAACTGCGTGGCTGACTGACTTTTTCCCCACCTCACTAAATTATCTGGACACCGTCATTATCTTGCATTGTTAAATGTCATCGTAATGCGATCTAATTAAAAGTAGCTCTGGCCATGTCTTTGGCACCACCACGCCACTGCGACTGCATATGCAGAAAATCGATTACGCACACAGGGGCCCATCCCTGCACTCCATGACGTTTCATCACATTATGGTCACAATATAAACGCAAGTACAGTATTATTATTCCTGTGCAAATGTTGTTGCCTTGGTTAAAGGTGCAATGATGTCCATATCAACAAGCATTTTCAAGGCGTCAACAGTAAAATTATGTTGGCAATGATGATAAGAACAAGCTTCTTTTAATATATCAAGTCCCATAAAGACAATGCTTTGAAAGATAGGTGTCTTTTGCGAGCAATCACAACTATTAACTTTCCATCTAACTTTTCTGCCCACTCTCCCGGTAAGGTCATGCCCTCTCAACAAATAAGAAAAAGTAGTCGCATCAAACCTTGAATACAAATAATTTAAAATCACGGCCCAGCAGTAGCGCATTTACTGCTTGTTGCGGAGGTTCGCGGTTCCAGCCCAGTGGGCCACCCTGGATATTACTGTGGGTGCAATAACCATTAAATACTTCACAGAAGACACAAAAAATTCCAGGGGTAATTTGCAAGAGTAAGCCAATGTGTGCAAGCATCATGGTCCAAATTTGCCAAATTCGAAAATTACCTGCAATTACACAATTGGGATTACAAATAGCAATCATTACCCACTGCTGGTAGACTAATGCCGATTGCAGTTCAGGTGCTGAGTCAAAGTGTGCCCACAGGGGCAGCTGCCACAGGGCGTGTCCCTTTAAAATGTGATGTAAAGTGCTAAAATCCCCCAGTATAAAGGGTGGCATATCAAAATAAAGAATTATTGTTATTACCATAATTGGCATAACTGCAAAACACATGCAAATCAAATGTGTAGCCTTGAATTGTAGTTGCTTATACCAAGATCCCAGCCAGGACCTCCGATTAGCCCGGTTGGTTAAGTATGGTGCAAAAGAAGTTCAACATACATACATTGAACGCTGAGTATAAGGGCCTCCCATGGGCAAACATTTCAAAGCGTATATATTTTAATGCACAGGCATACACTATAACGGTAAAACAACCGAAAAGTCCCTATCATTTGATGTCTATCATTAGCAT
Source organism: Petromyzon marinus (assembly GCF_048934315.1). Lineage (NCBI taxonomy): Eukaryota > Metazoa > Chordata > Hyperoartia > Petromyzontiformes > Petromyzontidae > Petromyzon > Petromyzon marinus. The sequence goes on along the minus strand of NC_133703.1, from coordinate 12,521,977 downwards.
ATTCACGCTGGATAAATTAACATAAATTTTAAAAAATCTGATTTCCAAGACTAACATCCTAGGCTCAATGTAAAAAAGGAGAAAATAATCAGAAAACACATCGACTTTATATCCGCACCTCCGGTTAGCACGGTTGGCGACGTTCAACATACACGAGACCCTTAAATATTGCGATGGTTACTTTCTTGGAAAGTGCCGCGAAAGCCAAAACCGCGATATTCAATAGTTAAGCCTAACCTAAATAATGGGGTTAGGTACATGGCAACCAAAAATAGACATCACAATTGAAACAGGTACGAAACTGTATGCCAAATAAACTAAAAACTAAACTATATAAATAAACATGTAAAACCCCCTGACAAAAGAACAATCCCAGATAATAAACAGTAGTATAAATACAGTATATATACTGGCGAATTGTTATTTTGTGCTTCCTAATGCCCTTTATTGATGGAAAGCCACGCAGTACATAGTCCGTGTTCCTACAACGGATGTATAGCTAAATTACACAGACCTCTCAAGCTATCATTTAGCCCCTAAATATATAGCTGCCATCATACACAAGAACATAATACACGTGGCTGAGCAGGCAAAAGGTTGTTTCAACGACAATGCATTTATTTTCAGAGCATGTTTGTGTTTGCATGTTTTTCCACAAGTACCTGTGGTTAATGCAGACTCGATGCCGTGTGAAATGTATCGATTTGGTGTTTGAATATCTTAACTTACTCCTGTTTTATTGCCAGAAAGTGTAACACCTATTTTTACTTTTTTCATCATTTTGGATACTTTATTTTAAAAAAAGGTCACATAGACACACTTGCTGCTGTACTGCCATCTCTTGGAAATCTCGCAGGCCGGTGGGTAAGTGAGTTACGTTTTGAAACTATGAAATCCTCACATTCTAAGTGTCCCCCTAACCCAGGGGTGGGGAACGTCCGGCCCGCGGGCCGTAGAGGGCCCACGAAATCATTTGGTCTCTGGCCCTGCCAAGGCAACCGCAGGCGGGACTCGAAATTCAATAAATCTCGGAGCAAACCTGGAAAGCAGTTGCGAGTAGCAACATCGTCAATACCAGCCAACATCACGCCTCGCCAAAGAGAAACAGTTCCAGCCCATCACAGTAGGGGTGAGTTAATTAAAAATTTTGACCAAATATAACCGGCTAATTTTTAAGTTGATAATTTGTATGGCCCGCGAATGATGATGCTATAAATATCCAAATGGCCCTTGGCAGAAAAAAAAGGTTCCCCGCCCCTGCCCTAAACACACGCAGCAAGTCCACTGACGTGGCGAGGGAACGTCCTGGCACCTGACCCCAACGTCTACACACGTGAAGAGCGTGACGGTCGTTTTGCCTATTCACTTGAGGGATCTCCCCCACGTCGTGTTCGATCGCGGCGGCTGTTTGACCATACTTCACCACGCTGGTAAAGTGAGGAGGGGGGGGGGGGTGGGGGAGGTTCGTGAAGGTGGAGAGGTTGGTTCGGGGTTGGTGAAGATGAGGGTGCGAGGGAGGGGTGGAAAGGAATCGAACTCAGGTAGCCGGGTTCGTAGCACTGTGGTGAACCAGCCCCACCGCTCAAACACAACATCAACACAACCACAGGTGGAGGGGGAAATCCTCGAACCTGGCATCAGAAAGTTAAACCCTCGGCACAGGTTACGTCACCGGGCACGCGTCTGTGAAAACTACTGGGCATGTGTGCAAAAAGAGCTTCATAGCTCATCGGATTCCTCCGATACGAATAAAGATTCTGAACAACGAAACATCAGCACGCAGCTTTCTCGTGGATGTAGCAGGGAAACCCCTCTGAGCTGACACTAAGTAAACGCCAGGTCCTTCCAACACAAACGAATGGGGCAGAAGAGAAACCCCCTAACCTGGCCACACTAAGTTAACGCCAGGTCCTTCCAACACAAACGAATGAAGCTGGAGGGAAACCCTCTGAGCTGACACTAAGTAAACGCGAGGTCCTTCCAACACAAATGAATGGGGCTGGAGGGAAACCCTCTGAGCTGACACTAAGTTAACGCCAGGTCCTTCCAACACAAACGAATGGGGCTGGAGGGAAACCCTCTGAGCTGACACTAAGTAAACGCCAGGTCTTCCAACACAAACGAATGGGGCTGGAGGGAAACCCCTCTGAGCTGACACTAAGTAAACGCCAGGTCCTTCCAACACAAACGAATGGGGCTGGAGGGAAACCCTCTGAGCTGACACTAAGTAAACGCCAGGTCTTCCAACACAAACGAATGGGGCTGGAGGGAAACCCCTCTGAGCTGACACTAAGTAAACGCCAGGTCCTTCCAACACAAACGAATGGGGCTGGAGGGAAACCCTCTGAGCTGACACTAAGTTAACGCCAGGTCCTTCCAACACAAACGAATGGGGCAGGAGGGAACCCCTCTGAGCTGACACTCTAAGTTAACGCCAGGTCCTTCACAACACAAACGAATGGGGCTGGAGGGAAACCCCCTAACCTGGCCACTCTTAAGTTAACGCCAGGTCCTTCCAACACAAACGAATGGGGCTGGAGGGAAACCCTCTGAGCTGGCACCGCGACGTTTCGCGGCGCGGTCTCTACATGGAGGAGGGCGGCGGCGTTGGTTCATAGTTAGTTCATAGTTCATTTATTTGGTATAGCCCCGTGAGCCATTCGGCTCTTGAATCGGGTGCAACCGCAACAAACAAAAAACATGAACAAGAAAAACATCTTAAAGTGATTATGTGACTGTGCAAACAGACAATACAGGAAAAATATCAAAATATTGGTGGTGGTGGTGAATGGCCTCGTTCTCGTCTTACCTTGAAGTCGTTCCCGCTCAGGTCGATGCCGCGGACGAACGGCAGCACGCCCGTGCTGGCCATGGCGCTCCGACTCGGCGAGACGCGAGAACGGCGAGCGGGGTTCGGGGTTCGGGCAGGAGGTTTGAGGAGACGAGCGGAACGAGTTGGGACGGGGACTCTGAAGGCCACCGCCTTGTTCCGGCGATTCGGCCGAGTCGTCGATTACTTTCGTTGTTGAATCGATTCGCCGGGCCTCGGCTTTAATGCATCATCGCTTCCCGCTGGCGGGGTTTCGTGATCATCGTCAACAACAACAAAGTAATATTTAACTTTTTTATTTTAAAAACACGCTTTAATGAAATGTACCGTACTAGTAATCCCCACATTCTAAGGAAGTGGCCCCGAGGCTTGCCATAAAGTACGGGACCGTGGACAATTAGACCCAAGCCGAAACATAACATAAAAAAAGAATATTTTTAAAAATATTTTTTTTATTTTAATGATAGAATATAGTATTGTCATCAGTATGACATAAGCATACAAATTTCGCAGTCGATACCACATTGGGAAGTGGGGTTAAAATTGAGTTACAAGATTTGAGGATACAACAACAGAGTGAATTAAAAAAAGCGTTTAGTAATAATAAACAATAATAATAAAAACACCCGCACTCTGCTCGTACGTAAATATTGACAGCAGCAGACGTGGACAGCTGATTGTGTGGCTCAGTCCAACAGGGACAGTCACGATGCAATGCAAGTTAACGAAAGGAGACGGTCGGAGCGGTTTGTCTGTGGCTTGATGCGCCTGGAATCTCGTAGACGTCCATCTACATCAGCAGCCATAAGACAACAACAATAATAATTTCGATTTAAAGCTTTCGTGACTGCGATGATTCATCTTCTTTGGTTCTTTCGGTAAAGTCACGTAGAATGAGAATAAAATAATAAATTGATAAAATAAAATAACACAATAATATTCTCACGACGTTTCGGCCACAACACAAGCGGCCTTCATCAGGTGAAGGGACGAGACTGTCTGGTAGGACAGCGCTGGAGTGAAAGAGCCACGTTCAGATCGCGACCTTTAAGCTGTGTGAGAGGAACAAAGCGCCTTGACAAAGGAATTAGCATATAATTTAGCAGTGAAATGGCTGAGTGATTAGCTTGTGACTGGTCACAGAAATAGCTATGTTAAAAGTTAAAGCATACACATCCGCAGAGGCACCCCTTGACAATGGAATTAGCATAGAATTTAGCATTGAAATAGCTAAGTTAAAGCATACACATCCGCAGAGGCACCCCTTGACAAAGGAATTAGCATAGAATTTAGCATTGAAATAGCTGAGTGATTAGCTTGTGACTGGTCACAGAAACGTCGTGAGAATATTATTGTGTTATTTTATTTTATCAATTTATTATTTTATTCTCAGTCTACGTGACTTTACCGAAAGAACCAAAGAAAAAACAATGTTAACATTGGATTTTATTTCTTATACGTGTTCTACCTCGTGTTTTCCCTCACTTGAGTCGTTTTATTAGCTTACAATGATATATTGTGGCGTCAGTGTACCTTGGAGGTTATAGAGCGATGTGCAATTGAAATGGAATGAGGTTAAAACGTCTACAGTGCATGTAAAAATCGAGTATTTTCGACGCGAGTGAATTGTAGGTAATCGATTCGTGTTCGATTCCGGGCGCGTTCACCAATACAAAATAGAATCTGTTTAGGAATCGGATTATGGAGATGAATCGCGGTATGTAATCGCGTGCGGAGAGGAATCGCTGGAGGGCCCCAGTCGACAACGGGGCAAGGTGAGCGGCGTGGAGAGCGAGTGGAGGTCAGTAGGGGTGAGTGTGGGTGAGTAGGGGTGAGTGTGGGTGAGTAGGGGTGAGTGGATGAGTAGGGGTGAGTGTGGGTGAGTAGGGGTGAGTAGGGGTGAGTGGAGGTGAATAGGGGTGAGCGGCGTGGAGAGCGAGTGGAGGTGAGTAGGGGTGAGTGTGGGTGAGTAGGGGTGAGTGGAGGTGAGTAGGGGTGAGCGGCGTGGAGGTGAGTATGGGTGAGTGTGGGTGAGTAGGGGTGAGTGGAGGTGAGTAGGGGTGAGTGTGGGTGAGTAGGGGTGAGTGGAGGTGAGTAGGGGTGAGTGTGGGTGAGTAGGGGTGAGTGTGGGTGAGTAGGGGTGAGTAGGGGTGAGTAGGGGTGAGTGTGGGTGAGTAGGGGTGAGTGTGGGTGAGTAGGGGTGAGTAGGGGTGAGTGTGGGTGAGTGTGGGTGAGTAGGGGTGAGTGTGGGTGAGTAGGGGTGAGTGTGGGTGAGTAGGGGTGAGTGTGGGTGAGTAGGGGTGAGTGTGGGTGAGTGTGGGTGAGTAGGGGTGAGTAAGGGTGAGTGGAGGTGAGTAGGGGTGAGTGTGGGTGAGTAGGGGTGAGTGCGGGTGAGTGGAGGTGAGTGGGGGTGAGTGTGGGAGAGAGTGTGGGAGAGAGTGAGGGTGAGTGGGGGTGAGTGTGGGAGAGTGTGGGTGAGTGTGGGTGAGAGTGAGTAGGGGTGAGTGTGGGAGAGGGTGAGAGTGGGTGAGAGAGAGTGGGGAAGTGAGTGCGTGTGGGTGAGTTGGCTCGGTGGTGAGTACAGATTGTGCATCTGTCAGTCTCCTCACCTGCTTCTGTCGCGTGACCTCAGCGAGCCTTCGACACTTCACGTGGCCTTGAGGTACACCTAGCCCGGCACAAGCGCCACTTAGTGGGGGACGGTGGCAGTTGTTAGGGTGAGCGAGGGCGACTCCGTTGCCACGATGTCCGATGTTTCGCGCCGCTTGTTGGCAGCTTCTTGAAGGAACTGGCGTCGAACGCACACACGTGGTGAGCAGGTTGACAACACCAGCACGTGGCGAGGTTGATCATTCGGAAATGAGTGTTCATACGAGTGTTTATATAGTAGCCTAATGTATGCAAACTGCATCTCACAACGCATGAAGATGTTCTCGGCCATCGAAGGAGTGTTATACATGTGGGAGGAAAGCCACGCGTGCGAGGGGGCAACACTCTATTCCATACTGAAGGGACAGATGGAGATTAGCTCGCACTTTCCTGTGCCGACGTCTCCTGGTGAGCCAGGCTATGGCACCTGGACGCCGACCCACCAACCCCACTGCCTCCCAAGTGCTGGATCACAGGCGTGCGTCAATCTATGAAACTAGGCGAGTACCGAATTGGTGTGTTTTGTTTACGTGACAAACCTTACTAATTGGCTGTGTCGGACGGTGGCAGGTTGAACGACGTATTTATATTCACGCGATCTAACTTAAAATAACCTTCATTATGGATATTGGTCGCGCAAGCCTTTGTGTTAAATGAAGCAAACCGTCACGTTTCCTTCCCTCAACACCCACACGTGCGCGCGTTTTTGTTCTTGCAGGAGCCATAGTTGTGACTACGGCAGCTGTGGCGATGCCTGGCGTGGCGGTGCAGTGGTCGCGCCCGGCCGTGCTCGGCTTGTACCGCGCGATCCTGCGCGAGGGCCGTCGGCTGCAGTACACGGACAGAGACTTCTTCGTGTCTTCCGTCCGCCGAGAGTTCCAAAAACACCGCGACGTGCGGTCGACGGCGACGCGAGAGCAACTGCTGAAGAAGGGATGGAACTTTCTCAACAGCAAGCTCGGGGGGCTGATGTGAGCGACGGCTGCGGTTAAATCTTCCTGAAGCTCCAGCCACTCGTTTGCAAGCGCTGGATGATTTATGGGGGCTAATGGCCATGTCTAACTAGAACTATTCCAGCAAAAGTCCTGACAGCCACCTGTGATGAAATAATGTTTTCCGTTGTCGCAAGTTCATCGTTTTTGGGCCAATCGCAAATGAATGCATAGAAAGACCGTACAAATGTCAGTTTATACTTTATATGACTTAGATCAAATAATTTGGAGGCTCTTACTGAACAAAAAAAAGGAAAGTAAGAAAATGGGGGAGGCCTTTATCCAGTCGTGGGGAGTTACAGGCTGACACCAACAGAGCTAGCAGCTCTTATGGCTCAAATTTACAAAAATATCCGAAGACTGACATGTTGCAATTCACTCTTTATGGAGCATGAATGAATGCAATTCGGCGTTGAAAAGAAGGTTCTACTGAATGATCTTCCAATGGATTTATGACCAGATGTGTTGTTTGACCTCATGGTAGAACTCCAATATAACATTTAGGATACATTTGATAGTCTCAAACGTTATGTTGGATATAAGGGCAGCATTTCAATATAATTTGCTTGAAAGTTTAAGGCCACTTCTGTTGATGAAAATTAAACTTACCGTAAATACCACTATAACACGCGTGTTTTCATCCACGGTATCTCATTCCAAAACTTAAAATTATATCTGCACGTGAATTTAATCATGCGTGTTTTATTACATTTTGAACACATTGGATAAAATGTCTCAATGTTGACTGCAGTAAACACGTGTCTGAAGACCTTGTAAAGAACGGCCTTAGGAAAAGCTTACCCCTCAATAAATGTTGATCAGTGTAGACTTTGATTAGGGGCAGGACAGAGAAGTGATCATTTGTAAGTGCTAACGAGTGGTGCAACGTTAGCCAACATTGCGTGCATTGTAACCTGCATTTGTTTGGTCCGATATTTTGCCCTAATCTCGGTTATTTTCTTGACTTATACATGTATGATGTTTTGGTCATGAGTTTAATATCACCGCTGTGTAAATTCAGTAAAGATTCAAAATACCGATTGATAATTATTTATTCATGTTGATGAGCTGTTTCTCCGCATGTTGTGAGTCACGGAAATATTGAATCATAAATAAATTTACGATCGCCAAATGTGTTTTTTTTATTTCATGTCACGTATGATTACACCTTGATCATTACCTCATTTGCAGGTGCCGGATTACTATATCCAAAACCGTGTGATGACAACAGCTTGGGGAGACCTTCATCCAGCTGTAGATGGATCATGACAAGTTTATGATGGGGTCATGTGAACCCACTCCGAATAACGTACGAATTGAAGCATCAATTCTTGCACATTTACAACATTAGACAATTATTTTGAGCATAAAATTCCACCACTAATTAAAATTTGTATAACTGAATGCATACCCCTGGTAGAAATGTAAAGTTTTTCCAAGGAATTGAACCGTGATTCAGATGAGGACGTTCCACGTGGGAAAATTGGACCACAGAGCAACTTTGGACATCAACTTATGAAACCACGAGGGATGAAAATGGCTTAGGGGAAACCATCCAGCAGGGCTGATAATGTTGAGTCACTTAAGTATATGTTTTGTATTGATCATGTTGACATGGAATCCATCTGGTGACCCTAGACACCATCAATCTTTCCAAGATCAACATAATTGTAAGCTTGGTCCGTTGCTTCTCAAATGGCTTTGATTGTAATAATGACTTTTATTCATAGATTAGTACATGAGACGACATTGAATAGTTTTGGCATTACCTTTCCATGAAGTATCAGTGTGAGTTTTGACCAGCAGGGAACTGGTCCTGGGCCTCCTCTAGGCCAAACTCAGCCTCAAATAATCACCTGGTACAGTGTGTAAACATTGCTACTGGGGAGACAAAGGCAGTTGGGCATGCTGCTAGCCACACACCCCCTCACCGTGCCGGCCTTCATGTGCTCGCGAACTGCACTTGCCCGAACAGTCTGTTAAGGCTGCACGGGGGATCTTTGTACATTCGTGTGAGTATACAGTACTGTATTTGTGTGCGTGTGTATATTAGTATGAGGAATTTACATCTGGTACAGATACAATGGGAGGCTAATCGATGCCCCAGTGCAGTCCAGGGATGGCTCCTTTTTGGTCAACAATGTTATGTGTGCTGATGACCTGGGAATTTTTGCTCACTCTGAGGAGTTGGAGCCTCTGCTGCTCAACCTGGAATCTGCAACTAAATGGTGAGGCCTTACATATCAGCCCCACAAAAACAAAGCATCTGCCTGGGTATTCTTTTTCATCAAACATTCAAGCCCTCAACTCCCAAAGAGTGATGGGGCAGTTGTGGAAAGAGTGGAGGAGCTCTCATACCTGGGCAGTGTGCTTATGACCAGTTCTAGTTTGGCAGCAACGGTCTCCGAATCAGCCGAGCGTCATCTCATCAGCTGCGTAGAAGCTACCTGGTCTGTCACTCAAAACAAAGCTCCAGGTCTTCTCGGCCAGTTATCCACTCCCTTCTCTATGCTTGCAAAAACTGGACCCATCTGGAGGAACATCTGCGCCAGTTTGAAACATTAAGGCTGGCCTGACTACGATCCATCCCGGGTTTAACCAAGCTGGATTGTGTTGAGGAGCTCGCAGATTCTTAAAAGATCTGGACACAGTCCCATCAGTGAGCTCCAGCAGGCAAGGTTCAGTTGGCAGGGTCATGGAGCTTGCATGCCCAACCACCCAAGCAGCTTCTCTGTTTGGCCGGATAGATGGGGGCTAAACGGCACGGGCTAGAGAAGAGATGGAGTGATGTGGTACAGGAGGCACGGGCTAGAGAAAAGATGGAGTGATGTAGAAAAGGAGGCACGGGGCTAGAGAAGAGATGGAGTGATGTGATACAGGAGGCATGGGGCTAGAGTAGAGATGGAGTGACGTGGTACAGGAGGCACGGGCTAGAGAAGAGATGGAGTGATGTGGTACAGGAGGCACGGGCTGGAGAAGAGATGGAGTGATGTGATACAGGATGCACGGGGCTAGAGTAGAGATGGAGTGACGTGGTACAGGAGGCACGGGCTAGAGAAGAGATGGAGCGATGTGGTACAGGAGGCACGGGCTAGAGAAGAGATGGAGTGATGTGGTACAGGAGGACGTGGAGCTGAGTGGACTTGCCGATGACTGGTACCAGCGGTGTCAAGATCGGCCTCTGTTGAGGAGGCTCGTGAAGGACGCTACTGGGCTAGTGCCAGGCTAGGTGCACCGTGAGGCTACTGGGCAGTTGGAGGCAGTCGCCCTCCAACAACAACGGAGGGCGGAGGAGCGACGCTCACAACAACGAGCGGAACGCCGGGCGATTAAAATACAGCAAAGATAGCACAATATGGGGAGCACAGGTGATGATGCACCTATTAGTCATCTCAGTCATCCTATAGCACCTGGGTCTATCCCGTGACCTACCAGCGAGCCTTCGACACTTCGCGTGGCCTGAAAGCGCACCTAGCCTGGCACAAGCGCTTGTGGTGACGCCACTCACTGACAACTTCGTGGCGAATGGCGGCTGTTGTCGTCGCTCCACGTGCTGTGTACGTGTGTGGGGGGCAGCTGTTTTCACGCTAAAGGCCGACAAACACAAACGACGATCATCTTGAGCCTCAGCGCTCGCGTCAAGCCGCCCGAGTTCGCACGCAACCTCGTGTCGACGCGTCAACCATCGCCACTTGTGTGGGTGGGGGAGACAAAGGCGGCCGGGCGTGGTTCTTGGCGCACCCCCCACCACCTCTGCACAGCTTTTGCATAAATTGCCACTCGCAAACCACTTGTGCCCACCCCACCGTGAAGTCGGTGCTGGGTGGCGCGCTGCTTTACTGCACGGGGTGGGCGCGGTGCTGTTGTTGTTGTCGTCGCTGCGAGGGGGACCAGGACGACGAGGCAGTGAGGAGGAGGGAGTGAGGAGGAGTGAGGAGGTGGAGGAGGGAGTGAGGAGGTGGAGGGAGTGAGGAGGTGGAGGGAGTGAGGAGAAGGAGAAGTGAGGAGGAGGGAGTGAGGTGGAGTGAGGAGGAGGTGGAGTGAGGAGGAGGTGGAGTAAGGAGGAGGAGGGAGTGAGGAGGAGTGAGTGAGGAGGTGGAGTGAGGAGGAGGAGAAGGGAGTGAGTGTGTGGTGTGGGCGTGTTCGCGACGGAGCCGCCGCCGCTGCTGCCGCCGCCGCAGCCGCAGGAGGCAGCGCCGAGGGGGAGGCGGCGCGCGGGCCCAGGCCACGGGGCCCAGGCCACGGGGCCATGCCGAGCCGCGGGGCCCTGGCCACGCCGAGCGAGAGGCCGCACCACTACACGTACGGTCCACGCCAAACAACAACAAACACACCGGGAGATACTCACGCGTGGCACGCCGCGATACTCCTCCACGGCGAACTCGCGGATACGCACGGCTCCGGGCACCCACCACGTAGCCACATCACGTGGAGAGGGCGCCCGGACTCGCTCACGACGCATCGCCAAGGCGCGAACGCGCCGCGACACGGCCACACCACGACACACACACGGCCACACCGCCACACACACGGCCACACCACGACACACACACGACACACACGGCCACACCGCCACACACACGACCACACCACGACACACACACACACAGCCACACCGCCACACACACACGGCCACACCACGACACACACACACAGCCACACCGCCACACACACGGCCACACCACGACACGCCATACCACGACACACACGGCCACACCACTCGCGGTCACACCACGACACGCCATACCACGACACACACACGGCCACACCACACGGCCACACCACGACACACACACCCGGCCACACCACTCGCTGGACTTGCCTCTCTCGGCGTTCTGTGCGAGCGACACCGCCACGCTCCGAACCCGGCGACCCGAGTTCGATTCCCGCTCGAGCCCAACACGGGCGACGATTACCTGAACCCTGGTCCTGGGCTCTCCCCCAGGTACATCGTAGGGTACCTGGGGCGGTGTGTAGTAAACATCGCCCCAGGTACATCGTAGGGTACCTGGGGCGGTGTGTAGTAAACATCGCTCCAGGTACACCCGTAGGGTACCTGGGGCGGTGTGTAGTAAACACCGCTCCAGGTTCACTCGTAGGGTGTGTTGTGTGTAACTGTGTTTGTTGTGTGTAACTGTTGTATGTAAATGTGTTGGTTGTGTGTAACTCTGTTGTGTGTAACAGTGTTGTGTGTGTAATTTTGTGTGTAACTGTGTGTGTGTGGTGTGTAACTGTGTGTTGTGTGTAACCGTGTGTGTGTGGTGTGTGTGTGGTGTGTGTGTGTGTGTAACTGTGTGTTGTGTGTAACTGTGTGTTGTGTGTAACTGTGTGTGTTGTGTGTAACTACGTGTTGATTGTAACTGTGGGTTGTCTATGTTGTGTTTAAATGTGTGTTGATTGTAACTGTGTTGTGTGTAACTGGGTTATCTGTAACTGTGGGTTGTGTGTAACTGTGTGTTGTGTGTAACTGTGGGTTGTCTGTAACTGTGGGTTGTCTGTAACTGTGGGTTGTCTGTAACTGTGGGTTATGTGTATCAACGTGTTTATTGTAACTGTCGGTTGTCTATGTGTTGTGTTTAAATATGTGTTGATTGTAACTGTGTTGTGTGTGTAACTACGTGTGTTGATTGTAACTGTGTTGTGTGTAACTACGTGCATTGTGTGCAACTACGTGTGTTGATTGTAACTGTGTGTGTTGTGTGTAACTGTGTGTGGTCTAACTGTGTGTTGTGTGTATCAACGTGTTTATTGTAACTGTGGGTTGTCTAACTACGTGTTGTGTTTAAATATGTGTGTTGATTGTAACTGTGTTGTGTGTAACTATGTGTGTTGATTGTAACTGTGTTGTGTGTAACTATGTGTGTTGATTGTAACTGTATTGTGTGTAACTATGTGTGTTGATTGTAACTGTGGGTTGTCTGTAACTGTGTGTGTTGTGTGTAACTGTGTGTGTTGTGTGTAACTGTGGGTTGTCTAACTGTGTGTTGTGTTTAAATATGTGTGTTGATTGTAAATGTGTTGTGTGTAACTATGTGTGTTGTGTGTAACTGTGTGTTTTCTGTAACTGCGTGTAACTGTGTTGTGTGTTGATTGTAACTGTGGGTTGTCTGTAACTGTGTGTTGTGCGTTGTCTGTAACTATGTGGGTTATGTGTAACTATGCGTGTTGTGTGTAACTATTGTGTGTTGATTGTAACTGTGGGTTGATTGTAACTGTGGGTTGTTGATTTGTAACTGTGTTGTCTGTAACTGCGTGTAACTACAATGAGGGAAAAAAGTATTTGATCCCCTGCTGATTTTGTTCGTTTGCCCACTGACAAAGAAATGCTCAGTCTATAATTTTAATGGTATGTTTATTTGAACAGTGAGAGACAGAATAACAACAAAAAAATCCAGAAAAACGCATGTCAAAAATGTTATAAATTGATTTGTACGTGGGTGGGTTGTGTGTATCTGTGTGTGTTGTGTGTAACTGTGTGTGTTGTCTGTAACTGTGTGTGTTGTCTGTAACTGTGTGTGTTGTCTGTAACTGTGTGTGTTGTCTGTAACTGTGTGTGTTGTGTGTAACTGTGTGTGTTGTCTGTAACTGTGTGTGTGTTGTCTGTAACTGTGTGTGTGTTGTCTGTAACTGTGTGTGTGTTGTCTGCAATATCTTTTCATCGGTTGCGTAACGCTGTGTGGAAGCTACCTGGTCTGTCGCTCCGCACTAAGCTTCAGGTCTTCTCGGCCACGGTCATTCCCTCCCTTCTCTACGCTTGCGAAACGTGGACCCCCCTAATGGAACATCTTCGCCGGTTAGAAACATTTAGGCTGGCCTGCCTACGATCCATCCTGGGTTTAACCAGACTGGATTGTGTGAGGAGCTCACAAATCCTTGAAAGATCTGGGCAGGGTCCCATCGGTGAGCTCCTCCGGCAGGCAAGGCTGCGATGGCTGGGTCATGTAGCCCGCATGCCCAGCCACCGCATGCCGAAACAGCTTTTGTTTGGCCGGATTGAGGGGGCTAAGCGGGCGCGGCACGGGCTAGAGAAGAGATGGAGTGATGTGGTACAGGAGGACGTGGAGCTGAGTGGACTTGCCGATGACTGGTACCAGCGGTGTCAAGATCGGCCTCTGTGGAGGAGGCTCGTGAAGGATGCTACTGGGCAGTTGGAGGCAGTCGCCCTCCAACAACAACGGAGGGCGGAGGAGCGACGCTCACAACAACGAGCAGAGCGCCGGGTGGCTAAAGCACAGCAGGTTGGCACAGTAGGGGGCACAGGTGGTGCATCAGCCAGTCATCTCAGTCAGTCGACCCGTGGCACCTGGGTCTGCCCAGTGACCTCCTGCCAGCGGGCGTTCGACACTTCACGTGGCCTCACGGTGCACATAGCCTGGCACAAGCGTCGTGGTGACGTCACCGCCACTTAGTGGCGAATGGCGGTTGTTGTTGTTGTCTGTAACTGTGTGTGTTATGTGTAACTGTTGGTTTTGTGCGTAAGTCTGTCAGTATATTGGTAGTTGCTACGCGGTTATGTCAAAATCGCCAGCAATATGCCCTTTCTCGTGAAGCTAAGCAGGGTTGACCCTGGATAGTGCTTGGATGGGAGACCGTCTAGTGTGGGGATACGCGTTGGGCTTCAGGAGGGCATTGCAGCAAATCTATCGCACTGTTGTAAGGTATTTCTATGCACATATGTCATCTTGCCTTCACCATACTACTTTGACCAGCGTGGTGAAGTATGGTCAAGCAACTTCTCGACTGACAGCAGGCTGTAATTTAGCAGTTCAAACTTATTGTTTCACTTAATATGTTTTCACTTCTGTTGAATTTAATGTTTTTGTAATTAAATAATTTTTGCCTTTATTCCAATTTAACTTCAATCGTACGGACTGTGTCACAAGACAAATTGTGCTCTTTGGTTTTTTTCGGTCAAGTCACGTAGGTATAAAATAAAATAAAATACCTACGTGATTTTACCGAAAGAACCAAAGAGTATCAATTCCTGCAGTCACGAAAGCTTCAAATCAACATTGAGACCAAAGTGTCTAATTTGAACTCTTGAAAGATCAACCCGTATTAGAAAATATCCCGCAGAAGGAGATTCCACAACTCCCTCTCAGATCCTTTTCACACGACCTCGGATGGGTGATCTTACACAGTATATAAAGTCAAGACAATTGATTATTATTATTGGTTAACATGTGGTGCCTTTTTGGCACGGATCTGCCACAAAAAGTGCCATCACATCATTAAATGTAAAAAAAAATGATACGGTAAAAATATATATTCACGGCAAGTTGTGGCTGTGAGTTGTATGCAAGCATATGGTGTAGCACTTTCTCATCTGCCCCACCAATGAGAGTAATGTCCTAAGCATGACAGTCCAACTCATATATTTTTGTAATCTTCAGAGCTAACATTTTATCCTAATTATGTGCAGAACTCCTTTTGTGCCGTCACTGACGACCGTCCACCACCCTGTGAACCTCCTCTGTCCGCCCAGGTACCTGAAGGAGTTTCGCACGGAGCAGTGCTCGCTCTTCCTGCAGCACAAGTGCACGCAGCACCGGCCCTACACCTGCTTCCACTGGCACTTCCTGAACCAGCGGCGACGCCGGCCAATTCGCCGGCGCGACGGCACCTTCAACTACAGCCCAGACGTTTACTGCAGCAAGTACGACGAGACCACGGGGGTCTGCTTGGACGGCGATGAGTGAGTCACTGGCGCCCCTCTGTATCACCCCAAACACGGTCACCGAGTCGCTCGACACTTTCAGATGCGCTTCTGCGGTCGTCTGGAACGCTCTTCCTACCGATATCAGGAAGCCACTGGAACTATGAACTTTTAAATCACCGAGATTGACAAACTCATTTCTTTTGGATTGCTTTTTGTGTTCAGCTGTTCTTCCCCACACCTCGGATTAGCTATGTATGGTGTGAAATAAATTCAACATACATACCTCCCCTTGACGCTTTTCTCTACGTCTTGTGCCCCGTTTTCCGCTGGCACGTACAAGCCGGCACGTGGCCCTCACGGCACGGGTGGTTTTTCACTGGCTCTTTGCCATGCCGAGCCTTTGCCAGGCCATGATATGCTGGCCTAACTGGACGTCCCAATCTGGCTTGGGGTCCAAGCATGCCCAAGAGAGTGACTCTAATGACGCTTTCTTTGTGTGGGACATCCAGTTGGTACACTGAGAACAAAGCGCCACCGCATCATCTACATGCATCTCAACTCATGCTTTTGATGAATTAATGCAGAATTAATTATAGTTTACTGCTTTTTGTGTTTTAGTTGTGGTTATTCCCCCGCACCTCCGATTAGCGCAGTTGGCTACGTATGGTGCGAAAGAAGTTCTTTATACATACAGATGTAACGGGCACACATTTTAAGTTTCAAGGATTGTCCAAGCACTGCCCTTGAGACTCGTGGTGTTTTTATATTTTGAGTGCCTCACGCCTGTGCAATGAATTATGAAAACCATTAACTCGGCTCTTATTGATTGCAGTGTACCTGCAGAAGATGCCAACAAGTTCAGGTCTAATGTGCAAGTGTTGTGTCTAAACGTTTTGTCTTCGCTCGCAGAATTCTTGTGAAAAAAACGGGACACTACTTACAACTTTCCAAGATTATTATAGTTTTTTGCACGATTGGGACGGCGTTTGTTCACCAAGTGCTCGGCATTTGCCTCCTATTGCTGCTACACATTACCCACTTTGTAACCGCCCCCCACTTCCCCTCTTTTCCAAATAAGGACACTCGCCCTTCTCTACGTGAGTGACAGTTGCCTTTTTCAGTGAGGATCTCACTAATATGGACGCTTTTGAGGTTGACATTTATGAACCCTCTTTTAGATATGGGTCCTGGTTGGACACCAAATGATATAACACATAACACAAAATAATCAGAATTATGGGGAGTCCGCGACTTATAACCATGATTTATTCCCGAGACCCGTTCATAAGTCGAACGGTCGGAACACTATAATGGACTGTATTGCAATGCCCATACACACGAACGCTCACTCCTAGCACGAGGCCGACTCCTTACATCTCATGGAGAATCGCTGAACAAAATAGTTCCGTGGTTCAGTTTGCAAGTGCGAATTCGCTTTTTTCTTTCTCAATGGTAAAACAAAATATTTTATGGAAGCTGGTTTGTAAGTGCGGGTGTTCGTAAGTCGAGTGTACATAAGTCGATGACTGCCTGTAATGCTGATTATTACACTGCATGTTCAACCAGAGTTTGCAAGTATTGCAACAATGCTGCTGAGATTGTGTACCAAGAAGGCTCTGGTGCTGATGGGTTGCGTGAGGACTTCTGTTATTTTATCTGGAAAGACCGATATATGTGGGAGACATTGTCTGCTTTATCTATTTTCTTACATATACAATAGGGTACTCAAGTATGTGACTACAAACAGCATCAGCCAATCGGGGGTACGCAGACCCCTGGGGTACGTGGCAACTGATACCCAGCTCGGGCAACTATTTTATGTTGTAAAGAGTAACTTTTATGTTTTTGTTACATTAAAACACCTTGAATTTTACTTGACGTGTATTAATTACCGAATGTAACACCTGCTAACTCTTAAAACAATTATTCGTCAAACCAGCTGTGGAACATCATTCCCAAACCATGCTCGTAGAATATTCTTCGCCTTGTGGTTTCTTTCTGTTTGGCCATGTAAGGTTTGTTTCCACAGAAGCCCAGCCCCACACATCTACTTGGAAGCCATTCCCTCGCAAAGGAAATCTTCTCGTTGATTTGGCACCAAATTCTCCGCTCTCGTAAAGGGTTGCTGCAGGGTCTTCTGCTTCCACTAGGAAGTGGTCTGAACTGTTTACCTCTGCTGTTTATGAAGACTTCTGCAGCATTAGCAGCTTAGCGCTCCATTCTAGCTGTGCAACGATGTGCTCCACGTCTTTACTATGGGATGGTTCTGAAATGTCGCTGCTCTTTGCACGTGTGCACACACTTCTGTGCGTTGGTAAACTTGCAACATCGTCGATTAGCAGAGTTTGCGTTCTCCCCTCGTATGTGTGGATTTTATCTCTGGGCATTCCTGTTTGCTTCCATAAGCAAAGAAAGGCACACGTTATTGGACTTAAATTCGAAGCTATACCAACCCCCGATAAAAAAAAAAAAAGGATTTGGAAGAAAATTGCTTTATTTTAAACCCTTAGTCTACATTAGGGATGGGAAATCTATGGCCCGCAGGTCAGACGTTTCATAGGAACCACGGCCACATGAGGCCGATCACTTCGAAACAGCCTGCAAACAAACGTTATCCAACACTACGAGTATATTTACCGCAGTAAATCAGGGTGCCAGAGGGGAGTATTGTTTACCTGGAAGCACTGTGTATTTCTTTTCTCAACAAGTCGACATGCCCTTGTTTACATGACAGTTAAAATGTTCCTGTGCCTTCAAATTCTTGAGTTTTCCCCCCAAAGTTTTTCAGTAGAGGGGGTCTCACTGACTTGAACGCTTTGGGGTTGACTTGTATGAAAAAGCATGACCCTCTCTTTAAGATATGGGTATTCTCCGTGATCATGCATGTAATTTTTTGACGTTATGACTGTTTAACTTTAAGCGTTGTGCGTGCGCAATATGTGGGAGCGGTCGTGCCGCGGTGAGCACGCTGCACTACAAGTCTGGCAACACGAGTTCGATTCCCGCTCACGGCCAACACCTGTGACAGCTTTCTGAACTGGTCCCGAGCCTCCCGGAGGTCAACTCCCCCTCAAATAAGTACCTGGTGCAATGTGTAAAATTCACCACTAGGGAGACAAAGGTGGCCGGGCGTGGCACTAGCCACCCCACCCCCTTGTGTGTCATGCCGGCTTTCATGAGTGCTCGCTAATTGCCATAACAGTCTGTTAAAGGCTATATGGGAGATCTGTTTTTTCGTGAATGTAGGGTGGCTCACCAAAACTATTTGAGTCGTATTCATCCCTCGGTTAGGCAATGGTTTCCTACCCGTGCTCTACACCAGAGGTTCTCAACCAGGGGTACTCGGACCCCTGGGGGTACGTGGGGTGATTTATAAATATGTGAAATTATATCATACGTGAGAGTCATTGGTGAACAAACGTATATGAATTTTCCAATATAAAAACATTTCGATACAACTTAAATCCACATGGTAACCTATAACGATATAAAATACCTTTTTATAAAATCATTGATTGTGAACAATGTGGTTTCCAAGAGTAAGCAGCGAGCGGGAACAAATTAAGTCACGCACGCAGGGCGTCCGTTGAAATGTTTGAATTCGCTTACAGTCACTCACTAGTTAGGATATCTCACAAAATGGGCAATTGTTTAAAATATCGATGTTCGTTCGCACATTTATTTCTCAGAACCTTGGTTGGGTCGGGCAAGGGGGCTGCACGGTTGAAACAAAATTCAACAAGGGGGTTGCTATAGCCCCAAACAAATGTTGAGAACCACTGCTGTTTGACAAACGTCCACCCACGACTCTGCCCCTTGCCCAACCTGACAGGTGCCAGTACCTGCACCGTTCGACCGGCGACACAGAGCGGCGCTACCACCTGCGCTACTACAAGACGAGCAGCTGCATTCACGAGACGGACGCGCGCGGCCACTGCGTCAAGAACGGCGTGCACTGCGCGTTTGCGCATGGCCCACAGGACCTGCGCCCTGCCGTCTATGACATCCGGTACCGCGCACACGCGTGTCCAATGGCAACGCAACTCGCTTGGGGGAGAAGCGGAAGTGTCGTGGTTCGGGCGCGAAGAACCCGGCGACAAGAATTCGATTCCCGCGGCGCAACCAATAATAATGGTGATTGTTTGAACTGGCGCTGGGCCTCCCCTAGGTCGACTCGGCCTCGATTGAGCACAGGCGTGTGTCGCTTGACGAGCGTTCTTTCTCCGAGAATTCGCTATGACGAGACATTTGAATTGAGACGAATTTGTTTTGCCAAACGAGCGAACGTTCGCGTAACGAGCGGAGACCGATCGACCGAATGCATTTCCGTGGCGGCAGGGGGCGCATCGCGGCCCACAGCTGTTTACCAGTTGTGCTGCGTGCGTGTTATTCGTTGTATTGAGGAGGGGGGCCTCGTGGTGGCACTCATGGGTCGGTGGGGGAGGGGTGGGTGGCGCTAATTAATTGCAGGTGCTGAGGACGGCAAACCTGTCAGCTCCTTATCAGTGCCCACCTTATTACAGACTTTATTGGTCATCCCGTGCCCTTATATATCTCAACGTTCTTTCTACAAAGTCCCATTACAAGGGATAAACACAAACAAAGAGACAAAAACCTCATGGGACCTCCTTTGCCAGTACCAAAATATGAGAATAGGTTTTCCCCTTTTTTTCTGGCAACAAAACAGCTATGTTAAGCTGTTAAAACACCAAACTGAAACCTTTTTCAAGGAATCATGTCTGCATCGTAACCACAATGCTTGTGGTCAGAATGCAAACAAAATATACTCTGATAACACATGCATTGTCTTTGACACTGATTGGTCCACACCAGAGACAGCTTTCTTTCGAGCCTCGTCTCAAACGGCACAAAGACATTGCCACTATCAGAGTAATGAAACCTTGGGGTGAACAGTGCATATACTATCAGAGTTTGTTTTTTGTTTGCATTCTGACCACTAGTATATGTGGTTAATGCAGATGTAGTGTTGTAAAGACGAATAAACTTCTTAGGAGGCACACTCTGTTTATTGTTATTCCTTTCTTATTCAGTCCTTAACACACAGAGGGGTATACGGTCCCCTCACCCGATACCCTAAGGAGGTACAGCCTCCGGACTCAGCGTAACCTACACACAGATCCTCTTGATACCTAAGGAGGTACAGCTTCCTAGCTTGGCGGGACTTGCACGTCTACCGCTACCCTATCCCAGAGTCCTCCGGCTGGGACCTAGGGGAGGCTATCTGACCCACCGCTGGCCCGGTGGGTCTTGACCACTGGATACGCTGAGCCTTAGCCCTCAGAATGGCTGGAAGGCTGGGTCCAGGGTCCTAGCTATCTTCAGCCCGGGCTTCGGTCTTCGTGTAGGGAGAGAACTCCCCATGCTCTTCGTGGTCACCCTTATACTCGTTTGTGGCCAGGTCTAACCAATCCCACATTCCCACGTGGAACTGGCTGAATGGTTCTTACCAACTGCCTGATTGGTTCTTACCAAACTGTGGCTACGATCCACTTCACCTCGTCTGACCCCAACCGTTATGTACCCAGAGGTAACGCTGCACTGCCCCCTTGATTACCTGGTGGCAATGCAGGTTACCGAACAGTACGTGGTTAACACCTCTACACAGACATGATTCCTTGTAAAAGGTTTCAGTTTGGTGTTTTAACATCTTAACACAGCTGTTTTGTTGCCAGAAAAAAGGGGAAACCCTATTCTCAAATAGACGAAAATATATATTTATTTTTGCCCGTATTGAAACGGCTGTACGCCGTATGGAACTGAAAAATCTATTTCCCTGTACAAGAATATGGGCAAACCGTATAAGTATTGTTGTTCTTCATGTGTAGTGTTACATTTTATGTTTTAATCCTCTATTTTGAAATTAGAATTTGTATTTCTCATGAAAAAAAATGTTTTTGTTCAAGAGTGGACATTTTTTTGGGGCTGAAACGCAATACGGCTTTTAACATAGGAGTTAGTGAAAGAACGGTGATCGTTTAACGGGAACGCATCTCTCATTAAGCGAGACACGCCTGTACCTGGTGCGGTTTGTAAACATCCGCCACTGGGGAGATGGGCGTGGTGTTGGCCACCCCACCCCCTCGTGTGCCGTGACGGCCTTCATAGGTGCTCGCTGACTCAGCGTCTGTTAAAGGCTATATGGGGGATCTTTGTCTTCTGTGTTCGCTCTGTCTCGGCAAAGGCCTTTTGTTCAGCAGGAACCTGTGCGGACGACACCCTGCCGATGGGCCATCATTACTGAAACAAACATTATAGCCATGGTGCCGCGCTGTCCAGATGTGCTGAAGCGAGCTACTGTCTCGCGCACTCCTTTTAAAATAAATTTAATTTTTTCCCCAATGTTATAGGTTATGGCTGGTGATAGTGATAGGTTTGCGTAGGTCTCAACTGATCATAAAAAATAATCTTGTTTACACTACCCAAATGAAAGCTTCACCCAATGGTTTACCTCTGATGAAATTACAATTCCCATATTTGTCGTAAGTTAAATACTATTAATGTCATTGATTTATGTCCTGCCTATATTAGTCCTTGTCCTCCTTATATTGGGAGTGCATTGATGAGAGAGATGTCTCGTGGAGACATTTTTTGCATTGCCTGACTGAGGGATGGCAAAGGAGGCTTGGGAAGGCCTTCATCCAGCTCTGGATAAACCATTGATGACGACTATGGTGATGGCGACTATGGTGATGACGACTCCGGTGATGACGACTCCGGTGATGACGACTATGGTGATGTCGACTGTGGTGATGACGACTGTGGTGATGTCGACTGTGGTGATGTCGACTGTGGTGATGACGACTATGGTGATGACGACTATGATGATGACGACTCCGGTGATGACGACTGTGGTGATGACGACTCCGGTGATGACAACTGTGGTGATGACGACTGTGGTGATGACGACTGTGGTGATGACGACTGTGGTGATGACGACTGTGGTGATGACGACTGTGGTGATGACGACTGTGGTGATGACGACTGTGGTGATGACGACTGTGGTGATGACGACTGTGGTGATGACGACTGTGGTGATGACGACTGTGGTGATGACGACTGTGGTGATGACGACTCTGGTGATGACGACTGTGGTGATGACGACTGTGGTGATGACGACTATGGTGGTGATGACGACTATGGTGGTGATGATGATGATGACGCTGACGGCGATGACGATGGGCATGCTCGTACTGTGCAGGGATCTGCAGGCCCAGGAGGCGGTGCAGAACGGCCATGCCGCCGGCGGGGAGGTGGGCTCCGAGCTGCTGTCGGTGGCTGCCAGCCAGACCATGATCGAGCGGGCCCTGGGGGAGGACCAGCGCTGGCAGGGTCAGACCACGCACCCCTTTCTCCCCCTCCCTCGTCTTCCTCTGGAAATATGAAAACCGTAAACAAGATAAAAATTTTCTTTTTTCAGTTTTGCAAATGGATGTTTACCCTGACGGATATCCATCTGTTTGCATACTGCCAATTCAATTCATCCGAAGACAGACACATGTTGGAAAGCATTGCAGAATCCTTATACATTCACAATTTAACTCTTGAGAAAATATAATATATACAAGTACCGTATTTTCCCGCATATAACCCGCGGGGTATACCACGTTTTACAAACTAAAGACCCTGCGGGGTATATGGAGGTACGGGCTATCCCAAAAATATTTTACACGTGTGACATGTCATGGTAGGACTATCCACTATGCAACACTTACCTTTGACTAAAGCACTGCTGAATAAACCACTCGCACTAAAATTGCACATGTTATCACGTTTTAAATTATTGGAATTGTTTGTACAATGAAACGACAATTTTGGAAGTGGGCACGCTTTGTTTACCGTAATACTTTCAGTGACTGTAGGGGGTGCGAAAGTGTCAGCTGAGGCTATGGATTGCACAATGGGAAGGGCCTTAACAAGTGTCTACCAGACGCGGAATCATAATTGCTGAGTCCCTTAGGCCGCTGCTATTGGCTGAGCACTATACAGTCGCGACCATGAGCTTTGTTTCAAACTTCCAATGGCTTTGTTGCCAGGAGGCAATGGCGTTACCGTAGTGCTGCTATTGTCTGCGCAGTGCGCAATCTACCAGTGCTAAAACTGTACAGGGGTAACTACCGGTCCAGTAGCCGTAATATGATGAGGTCGAATGCTGGTAAGCTTGACAGTACGCTTACTTACTTATCTACCAGTTATATGTTACTTATTTATTGGATATTTACTTTTGTTACTTATTTACTGTTTTAAGTTCACTCGTTTCCAGTTAGTTTGTTTTCTTTGTGCATGTTATGATTGTAATGTTAACAATTGATGGTGGAATGTATTACAAATGTAAACTTTGTATTAATATGATGAAATTAAGCTGCGGTAATGACGTTAAAGATATGTATGCATGCGGGGTATATGACGATGCGGACTATCTGAAATTTGTTTTACACCAAACGCTATTTTTGCGGGGTATTTGCGTCTGCGGGTTATATGCGGGAAAATACGGTAACATTATGATCTTGCACCGCCACTGCTACCCATGGCCTGTAATCTGGCACTGTGGAGGTAGCACGCGGGTTGTTGGATTGTTCAGATGTTGTACAACTCCCTTCTTGTGGGCATCGAGGTGCCTTACCCTGGCATGCTAGGAGACGGAAGTACAGCAAGTGGATTAATGTACATCTCTTTCCATCTGTACGGGGATTGAGTATTGCTCCCTCGTACAAGGTGTGGGTTTTCTCTGGACGCTCCGGATTCCTCCCACTTGTAAACAATCATTAATTGGCTGAAGGAAGAGCATCTTAATATAAAAACCCAATGTAGCAGGCACCTCCTGATTTAGTCTTGCGACTCGGTGTGGCTCTCCTTGATAAATTATAAACCTTGATTTAAAGCTTTCGTGACTGCAGGGATTCATATTCTTGGTTCTATCGGTAAAGTCACGTCGAAGGGAAACAAAAAAATAATAAAAATATAAAACAATACAATTCTCACGACGTTTCTACTGAAACACAAGCAATCATCATCAGGTGTGAAAACAAGAACATTTTTCAAATTTTCAAATTTTTCAAATTTTCTTGTTGTGGTTTTCACACCTGATGATGATTGCTTGTGTTGGAGTCGAAACGTTGAGAATTTTTTTGTTTAATATTTTTATTATTTAATTGTTTCTCTTCTACGTGACTTTACCGAAAGAACCAAGAATATAAATTATAGACCGTTGCGAGATCTCAGCAAGTTGCAGGGTGATTCCCATTCACTGCTGAATCCTAGAACGTGAAAGCGGTCAGTTTTTATTTGATTTCGAGCGGCGTAGCGCCACTGTATTCTAACGGCATTGTACTCGCCGCAGAGAACCGTAGCGACACGATCGCACTCTGATAGCTGGTGCCAAACTGTGCCACATGCCCTTCCGCGCGCATGCCCTTTTACTTTCCGATTCCGTGCCATTGATGTACACGTCGTACGTCGTTGGAACGGGAAAAAAAAAACTGACGACGTACACGTGCGTCATCGAAATGAGAGAGGGTGAAGTGAGTAAAATAAAATCCTATTTTATTTACCGTGACAGACTCCAACTTTGTGCTGGCCAACTACAAGACGGATCCGTGCAAGAAGCCCCCGCGGCTGTGCCGCCAGGGCTACGCGTGCCCCTACTTCCACTCGAGCCGCGATCGCCGGCGCAACCCGCGGCTGCACAAGTACCGGTGAGCGCGGGCAGACGCACGCCCTCCCCCAGTGCGAAGCGTGCCAGTGTCAGTCCGCTGCAATACACACGTTATTGTAATCACCAGCTGTTCATATGACAGGGCGACCCCCTTTGCACCGGGCATCTCGCAGCGTTGTACAGGCGATAAACTAATAACGGCACGTGCCATCTCGACGCGTTTTGAAAGGGCACCCTCCCCCGAGTGGCATCTGTGGCACGTTACACGGTGGCTCGGTTACCTCGCCTTGATGCATTTGCGCTTTTTGCATGCTTATAATTTTTGTTCCGTGTAGAGTTTTTTCGACCTTACCTCGTACCTTTTTACACTATCTGCTTCAAGTCTGTTAACTAGAAGGCTGTTGTTTCATGGGGCTCTCATCTGGTGAAATAAAGGATGGTGTTAATTCTAGATTTGAAGCTTTCGTGACTGCAAGGATCCATACTCTTTGGTTCTATTGGGTAAAGTCACGTAGGTAAAAAATAAAACGACAAAAAATCACGACGTTTCGGCCACAACACAAGCAGCCTTCATCAGGTGAAGGGATCGGGCTGTCTCGAGGACAGCGCTGGAGTGAAACACAGCCACGCTCAGACCGCAGTTGTGGCCGAAACGTGTGTGTTGTGGCCGTAACGTCGTGATTTTTTGTTGTTTTATTTTTTACCTACGTGACTTTACCGAATAGAACCAAAGAGAATGGTGTTAATATTGGATTATGTACGAGATGCTTGGCCTTTAACCATGTCACCCAGAATGCACTTAATCTCAGATCTTGGAAGCTAAGCAGAGTTGAGCTTTGATATTTCCTGGAAGGTTGAGCACCATGGATAACAGGTTTTGTAGGCTGAGGGGCTATGTGTTGAGCGGCAGAGCGCAGCACAGCGACTCATCGTAAACATGCACACTTACTACTCGACTCGAGCAACCGTTGGACAGACCATACCAGAAATATTGAAAAAATTTGAAAAATTCCAGTAAATTTGTTTTTCGAAATGTTTGATTATTTATTTAAACAGGTGTATATATACATCGGTGGCTCGTAAGTAGTGGAATGGTCTGGAATGCCGTAGTTCGCCCTTGTCCTCATGACGCGTGGATTTGCCCGAAATATCTGGCACAGAACCAGCTGCTTTGCTGCTCATGAGCTCGTGGCGGGAGAGTGGAATCGTGCCGATAGCCTCCTCGCTCCATCAGTTACGACAGACAGTGCTTTCGAGAGCTAATTTCGGTGCGAGCGGTGGCACAGTGGTTGGCGCACCGCGTTATGAACCTGGCGACCCGAGTGTGATTCCTGGCCATGGCCAAGCGACAGCTGAACCCGCTCCTGGGCCTCGACTTCACCAGCCTCCACTGGCACGTGAGGATTCCTTCATCCAGCAGCCGATTTTCGACAAGGGACAGTAAATTGTCATCACCGGCTCGGGAATCTCAAAAAACCGCCAGGCATCCGCGTTACCCGGTCCCTTGCTGTTGCCGCCGCAGGTCTGTGCCGTGCCCCAGCGTGAAGCAGGGCGAGGACTGGAGTGAACCTGACAAGTGCGAGGTCGGGGACGATTGCCAGTTCTCGCACACGCGCCCCGAGCAACAGTTCCACCCCGAGGTGCCACGCAAACCCCCCGATAAACCAAAAGACTTGAGTTTTGTTTTTTTTTTGGAACGGGCAAGGCCCACTGAGCTATATTGCTCTTTTTCAGAAGCGACCTGCCCACAAATTATAGCGCCACAAAAGTGGCCTATCGTGTGGACATTTCTAGCAGCCAACTACTCTACACGCGTGTTGATTCTAAATGTGGAGGGGAAAAACCGGAGGGCCTGGAAAAAGAGTCCAGACGTCCACGGTGAGAACATACAATCTCCAAATATACAGGCGTCAGGTTTGGGATCGAACCCATGACCTCTTGCATACCAGGCGAGGTAGTTAACATCCCGCCTCTCACACTGCTCCTCGCTACCGCGTGCGGAAGGCTGCGGTTGGTGCAGTGGTGCAGTGGTTAGAGCACTGCGCTAACGGTAAGACCGGTAGCGAGTGATATCTCAAACAGTTCTGGATGCCCCCTTTCTATCGACTAGATCCCGCAGGTCTTGCAAAGTCGATAACCATTCCCCCTGGGTCAGCCCACACATTCCACCACCTACAGCTGGCTTGAGAGTTTCACCTTGGTCTCTGGTGTTTGATTGCCAACTCTCATGCCCGGTGACGATGCTTTCAGCGATGACGACAGCCACCCTCGTATTTTGGCTTCATCCATTACCACCTTTGTTATCTTAATTGTCATTGTCGTCTTTTGTCATCATTGTCATTGTCGTTGTCCTTGTCGTCATTGTCATTGTCGCATTCGTCATCGTCATTGTTGTAATCGTCGTTGTCATTGTCGTAACCGTCGTCATTGTGTTCATCGTCATCATCGTCTTCATTATCATTAATCTAGATCGGTGCTTCTCCAACTTTTTTTTATGGCCCACGGATCACACAGCCCGATGCAAACATTTCCGCGAATCGCCCAGCCATGCACACCCCTGGTGACAAAGTATTCACTCGTATCTTTAATACCACTCATACACAATGGTGAATATTACCAGAACATAATTTTTTACGCAGTTATTAGGGTTATTTTTTAGGGGGGTGGGGGGGTGGCATTTAGATCTTAGGTTTTGGTAGTTTGTCAACTTCATTTTTTTAAATTTAATATCAGAAGTAAAATATTCATTAATGCCCGAAACAAGTGGTATAAACGTTGTCATTATTTCCGAATCAACCTGCGTTTGCATCACAGCCCACCGATCAATATCTGGCTTCATGCTACTCGACAACGCATCCTTGCACAAAGCTACTCAAAGCTCCCCCCTGCACCTGCCTGGAAAATGAAATCCACCTTGCTTTCCTTCAGCTCTGCCAACGTGCAATTGACTTTAAACGCTCTTCCACCAAATAGCACCACCAAATCAATTTTGAACCACTTGCACACCGCTGCCACCGTGCACTGCCTGAACGTCTACAAGCCCCCAATGTCGTGCTAGGAGGTTGGCCCCCACCCATAGCAGACGACCAAAAAAATCCCTGACCCGGGCAACTCGCACAAAACTGGCGCAACTCCGTTCAGGTGACTGCTGCTCCGTGCTAGCCGATTACCAAAAATCGAATCGACCCAAACGCCCCAAACTGCTGCTGCCCTTTGTGCCAAGCAACGCCAGAAGACGTCTCCCATTTTCTCAGTTGCCCAAAACGCGGACCAAAAATTTAAATCGATTGATCTCTGGCTAAACCCTTCCAAAGTGGCGATGCAACGCCACCTATAAACAGAAAGTGCGAGGAAAACAACAACATCATCATCACAGCCCACCGGCGACCACCTGGAGGAGCGTCGCGTTGACCACCGGCAGTCCGGGGACAACCACTTTGAGAACCACTGCTCTATAACATAATCATGATCATCATCAGTGATAGTGACTCACGGTGGCAGCGATTACAATCATCATCATTAGGCACACGCTAGTCGACCCAGCAGGGTAAATAGACTGTGCCCAATGTTCAGCCCCACTTGTTTACAGTCAATAATCTTCTGTTTAAAGTTCGTCGAGTCTCGATAATGTTTTGCTTACTGTTCTTGAACGTATTTAAGCAGGGCTCCTCCTGTGGTTCATTGTGTTTGTTGCCCTGGTTCTTTCTCGTCCCGTGTGCATAACGGCGGTTCTCCTGAAACGACAACTGTGATGTTTTGTAATTGCAGATTTACAAGTCGACAAAATGTAACGACATGCAGCAACTCGCCTTCTGTCCCCGTGGCCCCTTCTGCGCCTTTGCACACCTAGACCGTGAGTGACACACCTAGACCGTGAGTGACACACCTAGACCGTGAGTGACACACCTAGACCGTGAGTTGCACACCTAGACCGTGAGTGACACACCTAGACCGTGAGTGACACACCTAGACCGTGAGTGACACACCTAGACCGTGAGTGACACACCTAGACCGTGAGTTGCACACCTAGACCGTGAGTTGCACACCTAGACCGTGAGTTGCACACCTAGACCGTGAGTTGCACACCTAGACCGTGAGTTGCACACCTAGACCGCGAGTTTTACACCTAGACCGCGAGTTGCACACCTAGACCGTGAGTGACACACCTAGACCGTGAGTTGCACACCTAGACCGTGAGTGACACACCTAGACCGTGAGTGACACACCTAGACCGTGAGTTGCACACCTAGACCGTGAGTTGCACACCTAGACCGTGAGTTGCACACCTAGACCGTGAGTTGCACACCTAGACCGTGAGTTGCACACCTAGACCGTGAGTTGCACACCTAGACCGTGAGTGACACACCTAGACCGCGAGTGACACACCTAGACCGTGAGTGACACACCTAGACCGTGAGTGGCACACCTAGACCGTGAGTGACACACCTAGACCGTGAGTGACACACCTAGACCGTGAGTGACACACCTAGACCGTGAGTGACACACCTAGACCGTGATTGACACACCTAGACCGTGAGTGACACACCTAGACCGTGAGTGACACACCTAGACCGTGAGTGACACACCTAGACCGTGAGTGACACACCTAGACCGTGAGTGACACACCTAGACCGTGAGTGACACACCTAGACCGTGAGTGACACACCTAGACCGTGAGTGACACACCTAGACCGTGAGTTGCACACCTAGACCGTGAGTGACACACCTAGACCGTGAGTGACACACCTAGACCGTGAGTGACACACCTAGACCGTGAGTGACACACCTAGACCGTGAGTGACACACCTAGACCGTGAGTGACACACCTAGACCGTGAGTGACACACCTAGACCGTGAGTGAAACACCTAGACCGTGAGTGACACACCTAGACCGGGAGTTGCATGCTTGGACCGTGAGTTTACATTACCAAGGTACAGCAGGTGTAATTTCATCGTTGCTACTGGTGCAAGATTGTTTATTTTACATCTTGAACGGAAGCGCTTACATTTTGGGCACCAAGTAAAGTTGACTGTGAGATGGCAATGTTTTTTTCACTGTTGTGCATTGACTTGCTCAGCCCACGGAACGCCTGGAAGTAATCGGCGTTTGTTTTAGCGGCAGGAGCATTTCTCTGCTACGGGGATATGCGGCGATAGGTACAAAGTGGAAATTCTGATCGAGTGGATCTGGTGAAACGGCTCTACCATTTGTGCAAGACAAATCTGTTCCGACTCGCCTTCCCATAAAATAAACAAAAATGGTTTCTCTAATTATTATTAATTTTATTTGGCACACCCATTTCTACCGCTGTTTATTCGTTGCGCGCGGTCGCACTTAATTTTGCGTGTGGTTGAACTTTATTTTGCTTAGTCGGTGTTAGCCGCTGAGGTCGTGATGGGCTTTTTCATTCTTGCTGTTCCATGCCATTGTATCGTTCCCGTTCTGCTGTAATACACGCCAATTCCTACTTTATTGAAGGTAATATTGACACGTAAAAATGTAAGATTGATTGATTGAGGATCAGCAAATGGCGGGGGTGGGGGGTAGTCAGGAAGCTAATTGACACCAGGCTTCGAGGGGAGGCGCCGTGTTTAGTCTTGAAGTCAATGGGAGGAGGGAGTCAACGGTGCAGACAGCCGCAAGCAGGGAGGGAAATCCACGTGATGGGAGCAGGGTGAGCGAAGGTTGATTGATAATTTATTTGCTTGAGCAGAGAGAGAGAGAGAGAGCGAGGTAGAGAATTGGAAGAAGAGCTGCGTGAGATGCGACTGTAGGTGTTGCCCACTGTTGGATGGACGGGCGGCTTGAATATTATAGACGTGGGCGAAGCTGGGGGCTGACCGATAAAAGCCTGGCGGCAGGCAAGGCTGCATCATCTTGTGTGTGGAGTTGAGGGATTTTCTGTCCGCTGCTCGCGGGAGAGTAAACTTGGTCAGGGCTCGATGCGATAAAAGCATCGAGAAACGCGCACACACACCGCCTTTGATCTTTTCGGTTGTGTGAAAGTCGGATGGGCGCAGAATAGAAAGTGGTCTAAAAATATAGCGTTGAGCGGCGGTCCACTGTTTCATTCCAGTCGTCGGTTAACAGTGACGACATTTTTCATGTTCAGGTTCCAACAGTTAAGCCATAGAGAAAATGTTCATCGTAACAGAGACACTAGTCGGCATTATGCTCTCACAACATCCTCCTTTCCAAGTGGCGGGAATCCTGGATAGTGGCAGCTTGTTCAATGGAAACGCGGTTCCTTCTGCAAGCGTTTACGTTTTCTCTTTCCAGGCATTGCAAGTGTTTATGCGTACCCGTCAAAATATTTAGTTCTTTGGCAAACTTGTCCGAGAGCTTCTCTGAGGTTTGTTGTCGGTGGCGTGGAATGCAAAGTAATTTGAATTAATTGAAACAGGATGTTGCAATTTGTGTTTTCTGTCCGTGCAGAAGTGCCCTTGGCAGACTCTACCGAACATGCTCTGATCTGTGCGCAAGTGAGTGTCCAGCCGCACACATCCGTGTTGTGATTCATAATGGTGACGGTTAGGTTGGCGTTATAATAATATAATCATTATTTTGGTCATTGAGATGCCAGTTTATTTTTACCCAATACCATTAGTGAGTGTTTGACACGAGGCTCAGGGAGGCCTTCACCCAGCAGTGGATTGCTCATGACTAATGCTAGTTTAATTACGACTCAAACATAATCTACTATTGCGTTTGAGTCTTCATTACACACAAAGTGCTTGCCACAAATGAACCTCCACATAATACCTTGCTGATGTCGTCAAAGAGCGTAAACTATCACGCCAACTCTGGTCATCCTCGCGAGCGGCTTTTGGCTAGCCATCGAGCAAAGATGGTCGCTGCGTCGCGCACTTTCAGATGCGCTTCTGCGGCCGTCTGGAAGGCACTGGGAGCTATGCACTTTTAAACCTAGATTGAAAACTATTTTTCTTATAACTGCTTTTTTGCGTTTAGTTTATTGTCCTTCCCCCGCACCTCCGATTAGCACGGTTGACTATGTACGGTTACGAAGTTCAACATACATACATTACCCCCTCTCCCCCTCCCCCCCCCCCCCAAATCTCTTTTTTATTCCTCCAGTATGTTAGTTGTCTTCCCCTTTTCCCCCTCCCCATATAAACATTCATGTCCCCGCACGTGCTCCCCCACCTGGGTGGGGCAGTGAGCTCCGTGTTACCCCCTCGCTGGGCTCTGTTGCGTCTACCTCGGGGCAGCTGCTGCCCGTAGAATATCTCTTCCAACCCTCCAGCGCTCACCCCGGTGCCTCTTGTATCGGGCTCACGTTGTCGTGTAATGAAAACAAAAATGTAAAAAAAAAATGCATTACTTTATTAACGTCTTCCATTCCGCTTGCCACCTCTACCCACCCGGCAGGCCCCGGGCAGGCAGAGCCTCGCCTCGCCATCTCCACCGTCGCGCTCCTCCGGAGGCTCCCCCGCGCCGAGCTTGTCCAGCGGCGGGGGCTTGGGCCCGGCGATGCCCCCGGGCTCCCCCGCGGCGACGTCGCCCCCGTTGCGCTCGCCGTTGCCGTCCCTCTCCGCCGCGGTTGGCCCGCTGGTGGCTTCTTTATCCCCGACGGCGGCCTGCAGCTACCAGAAAGCGCCGGGCTATGAGCGCGAGGACCAGGTGAGAGGCGCCTTGCCCCCCGTCCAGCTCTGCCACGGGAAGGTGGAGTCGCCCACGAGTTCCTGACCTACCTCGCACATCCGATTTGATGTGATTGGCTCTGTCGGGTAGTGGAGGGTTTATAGTTACAACATTGACATACCGACACCATCTGACCCAAGGGAAACTAATTATGAATCAATATTTGGTCGTGAAAGCCTGCGTATGAAGTAAAATTCCCTCCTTTCGCCTAGAGCTCTTTCATCGCAAATTAATCCATTGTGGAATTGTTGAATTTCAATGCTTGTGGGTCATGTAGCTTTTTTTTCTCTCCCAGAGTCTCCGTTGCAAGAGTTACTCACTGTAATAGGCTGTCCCTTGTGTATGAACGTGACTGAAATCGTGAAGTTTGAAATGTATATTATCTTTTAGTGCAGTCATTTTGTGACTGGGCTGAGATCTTCAATTCTCTGCAGCTGATAACTGTTTTTTTTTTTTAATCACAGCGAGAGTCTCAGTTTAAATTAGGACGTTATCTCTGTGGCGTTGACGCAGGCTGTATAAGTTGCTTGTGCTCCATATTCGTTTCTGCTGAAAAATTACCTTTAATGTACTCTGTGGGATTATTCACATGAGCAACATCGCTCGCACCTACTGCGAATGTGTGGCAGGATTCTTGTGAAAATTAGCTTTTAGACTCCGTGACACTGCTGGATTAACAAGAGCAGTGATATTATATTCTTAGTTTTTTCGGTAAAGTCACGTTGAAGAGAAACAACAAAATAATAAAATATATATACGTGACTTTACCGAAAAAACTAAGAATATGAATTACTGCAGTCACGAAAGCTTTAAATCAAAATTTAAGAGCAGTGATGATAATAATAAACCGGTTTAACACGTAGGATTTCGCGACCAATATCCATAACAAAGGTTTTTTTTGGGTTGGATCACATGAATATAAATGTGTTGTTAAACCCGTCGCCACTCGACCGCAGCCAATTATTAAGGTTTGTCACGTGATCAAAACCTGACAATTAGTTACCAGTTCAGCATCTGATAGACTCACAGTAATGACTTCACCATTATTCCTCTGTTTAAGACCAAAACAGGAAGTTTTTTTTTATAATTTCGGTTATTGCCTGTAATCACCAGCGAAATGTCACGGTACTTAAATTGTCAATGTTGTAGTGGGTTTACTCTCCAAATACACAACTGGTGTGCTCAAGTAGTAACTAATTGGTGCGTTTTGTCTACGTGACCAACCTAACTAATTGGCTGTGGTGGGTGGTGGCGAGTTTAACGACACATTTACATCCACGCGATCTAACCCAACGAAAAAAAACCTTTATGAATAATGTAGTGGGTTCAAGGAGAGTAGAGACGGCTTGTAGAGGCAACACGTTTATTCCTAAAACAACAGTAACGATCCCTAACACAAAGGGGTAGCGACTCCTCCACCCGATACCTGGGGAGGTATAGCCTCCGGGCTAGCGTGCCCTATCAACTGGGGCTACGTACTCTCAGCCCTCCGGCTAAGGGGTCCTCGGGGAGGCTAGCTGACCCAGCCAAGGTCCTCGGGTCCCGACCACTGGCCCACTTGGTCCCAGCCCTTAGAAGGACGTCGGGTCCGGGGGTTCCCAGGGTCCTAGCCTAAGCAGGTCTTCAGTCTTCAGCTTGACGATGACTGCCGGACCCGTTAAGAGGTCCGGCTTTTATACACGTTTCAGGGTCTCTCTGCCTTCCTTCTGGAACTCTCTAGGGGGCTCTGGAATATCCCCCCAGCCCCTCTCTTGGGGTCTGGGGAGCCCTATTTTCCAACGGGCCGACTAATCTTACCCATTCAGTGTACCACCCCCTATTGACACATGCCTGCTACTGCAGGTAAGGATGAATGGGAAATGTACACAGTGCCCAACCATGCTACTACAATAATAAACCGCATGCAGTAAAAGGCTATACGGGGAATCTTTGTGCCGTGTATCCACATGTGCTTGTGTCACAGTGGGAGGCTACGCTCTGCTCTACTGCCGGCTGTGGAGCACCGTGCCCATTCGTGTTCACGATTCAGAGACAACGGCGGTGATTAAACCCCGCCCCAAAGAACAAGTTTATTCTATCCAGCTTTGGATTCTCTCCATTAGCTTCTATACATCTTAGTTATTCCTACCCATGGCCTGTGATTTTTTTTTGGTGACGCACCATGCCCCAAATACCTTTTGTAGAAAGGCGCTTTATAAATGTAATGTATTCGTATTGCGTGTTCAGGCTGACATGCCTTATTTTTGTCACTCACGGTGGCAGCGGCCACCCACGGGCTGGGTGGTCAGCACCACGCCTGGCTGCCTTTGTCTCCCCAGTTGTGATATTCACACACCGCACCAGGTACTCGCTTAAGGCCGAGTTGGCCTAGGGGAGGCCCAGGACCTGTTCACATATTCGCGACCAATGTTGGCTGTGAGCGAGAATCAAAATTCGGGACGCCGGGTTCATAGTGCAATGGGCTATCCCACTGCGACACCACTGTCGGCATAATAGGTGCTCGCTTAAAAGCACTTGCCCGAACACTGTTAAAGGCTATACGGGGGAACTTTATATTTGTTTGCGTGTGTTACTCTGCGTCTCGCAGGCTAAGCTGCAGAAGCAGCACGAGCTGCACACCTACTGTGGTAACCTGCAGGAGCAGGAGGACATACAGAACACGCACGTGAGTCGGATCGCTTTCCCGTTGGATGTTCTTTGGGCTGAGAGACCTGGCACGGTGGTGACGCCTCTGGTTGCGCGTGTCAAAGGCTCTCTTGCGTAGCCTCACACGAGACGTTTAGCATCCTCGTACATTTCAGAGCTCAAATTGTCTCTCAATTGGCAAATGGCCGTGATTGCTTGCACAGGTCTTCTAGACCCGACCGCCGGACCAGTGTAGGGTATCTGAGGGTTGCAGCCTAGGGTTGAGATTGTGTAATTGGTTGTGTTTTTCGGCTTGTCAAGCCACAGGGGCATTGAAATTGTGGTGGTTGATATCCAGCCTGGCCATATTTGGGGGGGGGGGGGGGGGAGGCATATTACGTTTTTCAATCGACAGTTGTGTTTAATTTAGTTGTCCTTCCCCGCACCTCCGATTAGCAAGGTGGGTTACATATGGTGCGAAAGAAGTTCAACATGGATGCATAACAAAGCCTGCTCAAACCGTGTCGGGTCGAGGGGAATGTTTAACCGAACTTCACCGTGCTAGTCAGTGCAGGTTGGTGAAGGGGGAACTCGCGATCGGTCCGTATATCACTCGCCAATGATGTCAGCTGTGGGCGGTAATAAAACTTAGGTCACCGGGTTCGTCGTAGAGTACACAAGCGGCTGCACACCTCCTCGCTCCCTGCGTTGCCTCACCGGTCCCCTCTGCACCCGCCTCCCCTCTGCGCCTCGTCCATCCTGCCGCAGAGCCTCTTGCGGGCGCTGCCCGTGGGCTGCCCGACAGGGGGCAGCCTGCCCTTCGCGACCGTTAACCCGCTGCCCACCAACGCTTCCACCATGAATGCCAAGGCCATGCCCTTCTACCCGCCCTCCAACACCGTCGACTCGGTCATCGGTGAGTTGCTTCGCCTCCGTTGAGAACCCTCGCGGCGGAGGAAACCGTCAGCGGGGGGGAACCAAGCGCTACCACGCGTAGCGGGGGGCGCGTGCCAACGAGGGGCACACGCGTGTGCGAGTCCCGCTCGTAGTACTCCTCGTCATCCTCATCGTGCTCATCATCTTCAGCCATTGTCTATCCACTGCTGGAGGAAGGCCTCCCTACGCCGTCGCCATCCCTCGTGGTCCAGGGCGAGCTTCCATCCGTCCCGCTGAGGTTGCGCGTGAACCTATCCCGTCGCTCTGTTTTCCGCGGCGGGCACTTTATTTCAACGCGTGTTCTCCTTTGGCTGCTCTTCCGTCACCCACCCCGTTGATCGGCCACCCTGTCTGGCGACGATTTGCTCGGTGCTCATCTCGGGCCCCGGTTGCTGTGGTCGCACTTAATCGCCCGGCTGCGTATGCGAGCCGATCTGAGACTTGGAGTCCTCGGCAACCCCAGCGACTCGGACGTGCGTGTTGCTGCATCAGCCCAGCATGCGCTGCGTAGGCCTTAACCCTTTCCCCCTTTCCGAGACGGCTGCAAGTTGCAGAGTGGGTGTCCCGTTCGTCGCCGACTCTCCGAACGCGCAAGCGGTTGGCGTTAATTTTATTTTGAGAGGCGTAGCGCCGTTGTTTTAAAAGACGTTGGACTCACCGCAGAGAACTGCAGTGACACGACCACCACACTCTATGATAGCTGGCGCCAAACTGTGCCACACGCCCTCCCGCATGGCCTTTTACTTCCTAATTGGCGCTCGTGGCAGGGGAGCAGTTGCTTCGAACACTACTCGGCTGTTCATCCCACAGTGTCTAATGTCAGGCTTTCTGTTCAGACACTTCACTTGCAATGGTCAAATGTAATGGCAGCGCCCCTGTTAAGGTTAGATTTAATGCGAACTTTGACGACCGCGCAGGTTTTAACATGAATAAACGTGCTTGGTTAAAAATACATTTAGCAAACACTTTGGCCACGTCAAAGACAAAGATCCCCCCTCTATAGCTTTTAACAGACATGTTGGGGCAAGTGCTGTTAGCAAGCATCTGTGAAGGCCGAAACGGTACACGAGAGGGTGAGTGGCCAGCACCACGCCCGGCCGCCTTTGTCTCCCCAGTGGCTGAGTCGACCTAGGGGAGGCCCAGGACCTGTTCAGATAACCGTCAATGGTGTTGGCCGTGAACGGAAATCGAACTCGAGGCACCTGGTTCATAACGCAGCGCGCTAACTGCTACACTACCGCTCCCCACGGCACACGCACACACACTCGCATGCCGAGTGTTGTCGGCAAGGCGTGATGTTCAAAAACTCCGATTGCTACATCGCAAAGCCCAACCGCTATGCTGCTGACTCGTGCGACCATCGCCATTGTGCCGAGTAGACGGTAAGGATGTGGCCCCGAGAGAAGCCCCTCTAGGTCTGCTCTCTCGCGATGTTCCTGCAGGCTCGGCGCTGGCTGACCTGGACCTCCACGACTACGCCGTGACGGCGCTGGAGCGAGACCTGGGCGGTGGCAGCGGTCTCCTGTGCTGCACTGGCTCTCCCGGTGCCGTCGGTACGGGCCCACACCCATCGGCAAGGGCGTCCCAACGTGGCCACGCCCATCGTTAACTTAACTAAAACTATAAACTTTTTATTTTACGAGGTAAAGGCCCACTGAGCTATATAGATGTTTCTCAGAAGCGACCTGGCCATAAATGACAGCCCAAAAAAGTGGCTTATCACGTGGACTATTCTATGCAAGTTTCTAAATGTGGTGGGGAAAACTGGAGGACCCTGAGAAAAATCCACGCAACCACGGGAAGAAAACCACGCAAACTCCAAATATACACAAGCGTCGGGGTCGGGATCGAACCCACGACTTCCTGTATACCCCGGCAAGGTAGTTAACATCTCGCCACTGCGGCGCCCAGTAAAGGCTACGACACATGAAAACAGTTTTGGAGCGCAATCGTTGCCGGCAATCGTCACCGGCGCACTATTCACCATTGTCAAAATTGTGCTTGCCCGAATTTGGACAATTGTGATCGCTGTACCACCTTGGTGAGCAACTGGGTTTGGCAACTTCCATTCATCCATAATAGAGCTTTTTTTGGGTTAGATGGCATAAATATAAATGTGTCGTTAAACCCGCCACCACCCGACATAGACAATTAGCAAGGTTTGTTACGTAAACAAAGCATGCCAATTAGTTACTACCTCAGCACACCGGTGTGTTGGAGAGTAAATCCACAACATTTACAATTCGAGTACCGTGACGTTTCGCCGGTTATTACAACCAGCAGCATCAGGCGGCAGCCAGAGTTGTGGAGAAATCCTCCTCCTGTTTCGGTCTTAACTTCCAATTGGATCACAGATGAAGGTCACATGACCACCTGAAAGTGCAGTCTGTCGACCCAATTGTTCGTCAAATGCACTCTGGACAGACAGAACTACCTCCGTCTGTCACTGCTGTACCAAGTTGCCAGAGTTGCCCATGTATTGCCGGTGACGATTTCTTACAACAATTGCCATAAAATGACCGATCATGTGATAGCCTTGAGTATTACGCTATCATTAAAGGGCCACTCTGAATGAGGACATCATCGTAACGTTCGCATCATAAGCAACAGCCATGCTATGACTTTGGACAGCTTCGTGAATAAAGATCCAATTATCAGTACCGCATTAGCATTTACACCATCGATGCCACTTCTCTAGTACAGACTAACCTCTCAGGACTATATTAACTATTATATACAGCAACTAGTTTTGAAAAATATTCTCCAACTAACCCTTTGTAAATTGACCTCACCAGTCTTCCATGCAAGAGGGGTTAATGATGTTGAACGGGCTCCAGTAGTCAAATTAAGGGCGTGTCGAGTGACCGCAGTCGCAGCCACGGCCACCGTAACCATGGCACGGTCCTCCTTGACGCTGCGCTGCATCTCGCCGTGCCGCCCATTGCTGTGCCCCATCGCCGTGTCACTGGTCGCCATGTTTCCCCGTCACTTTGCCGGCCGTCGCCATGTTGCCCAGTCACCGTGTCGCCCGTCGCCGTGCCGCCCATCGCCTTGTCGCCCCGTCGCCGCGTTGCGCAGGGGAGAGGCTGCACGGCGAGCGCTCGGCGGCCCAGCTGGCGACGCGACCAGAGCTGCCACGGCCCGGCCTTCCCGCGCTGCCCACAACTCCCAAGCACTTGCCCACCATCCACGACACGCATCTGCACGTGGACGCCATCGGCAGTGATCCACGTGAGTGCGCGCGTTCAGCTAAGCGCTCGCGCCTTCGCTCGCTCGCTCGCTCGCGGATTTCACTCCAAGAGAACAGTTGGCTCTTGATTGTCCAGGTTGCCGAATCGCGTTGCTTGCAGAAATAAATGGTTAAATATCTTTACTACGCAAGCACTGGCTTCAGTATTAAGTCACTCGCAACACCATACCAGGTACTCATTTGAGGCTAAGTCGACCTGGGGGAGGCCCAGAAGCAACTCAGCTAGTTGCCACCGATTTTGACCTTAAGTCAAAATCGCTTGGTTCAAAACGTCGCGCGTTAACCACTAAGCTACCTCTCCACACATCACATTCTTTTGGTACATGTCGTGACGGGTACTGCAGGATCCGACCATGTCTGTCCAGTGCTCACCGAGCTGCATTGGCTTCCGATTGCCGAACGAATACATTATAAGGTCGCACTCATTACACACAAAGTGCTTGTCACAAATCAACCACAATACCTTGCTGATCTCATCAAGGAACATAAACCATCACGCAAATTCCGGTCATCCTCGCAGCAGTAGCTTTTGCCTAGCCATCCATCAAAGACGGTCACCGCATCGCGCGCTTGCAGATGCACTTCCGCGGCCGGCTGGAACGTTCTTCCTTCCGATATTAGGAAGCTACTGGAGCTACGCACTTTTAAATAATGTAGATTGAAAGCGTATTTCTTTAGAACTGCTTTGTGTTTAGTTCATTGTCCTTCCCCCGCACCTCCAATTATCACGGTTGGCTACGTACGTTGCGAAAGAAGCTCAACGTCCTTAATACAGGTTTTTTTTTCAGTTAGATCACGTAAATATAAATGTGTCGTTAAACCCACCACCACCCGACACAGCCAATTGGTAAGGTTTGTCACGTAAACAAAACATGCCATTCGTTACTAGTACAGTACACCGGTGTGCTGTAGAGCAAATCCACAACATTTGCAATCTGAGTGACGTACAGTACATTCATGCACGGAACGTTAATACGCAAACGCCTCGTGTTCACCGCTGGTCGGAGCAGGAACTCTCTAACAGAGTGCTCTTTATCCCAGCCTGCGATGTGATTTGTTTTTTCATCTTCGTGTCACTCGCATCCTCCATCTCGCAGCCAACGGGGCGGGCGGCTGGAAGCAGTTTGCAACGGGTGGGCCGCTGAGCTCGAGGTTCTGTGTCGGGCCCGCGGGGGTGACCATCATGCAGCAGCAGCAGCATCAGCAGCAGAGGCTGAGCGACGCCTCTCAGGAACTGTGGCACCAACCCCAAACGGTGACTTCCCCGTGTTATTTGCCCCCTCCCTGCCGCTGTGTGCATCCCACGTTGACGGAGATGCTTTCTCGCGACTCGCCATCGCAGTGTTCCCGTCTGACGCCACGCGGAGGTATTTCATTCAGTGGTTTTTATTTTTTTTTGCTTATTTATCCGCGAGAGCCACAACCGAGGCGTCATACTCTATCAGGAGGGATCCTGCATTGGGTTTTTATTTGAAGATGTTTTCAGCCACTGAATGAGTTTGTAAATTTCGATTTAAAGCTTTCGTGACTGCAAGGATTCATCTTCTTTGGTTCTTTCGGTAAAGTCACGTAGAATGAGAATAAAATAATAAATTGATAAAATAAAATAACACAATAATATTCTCATGACGTTTCGGCCACAACACAAGCGGCCTTCATCAGGTGAAGGGACGAGACTGTCTTGAGGACAGCGCTGGAGTGAAAAGCCATGCTCAGATCGCGATCTTTAAGCTGTGTGAGAAGAAACAAAGCGCCTTGACAAAGGAATTAGCATAGAATTTAGCATTGAAATAGCTAAGTTAAAGCATACACATCTGCAGAGGTACCCCTTGACAAAGGAATTAGCATAGAATTTAGCATTGAAATAGCTGAGTAATTAGCTTGTAACTGGTCACAGAATTAGCTATGTTAAAGTCAGAGCATACACATTACAGAGGCACCTAGTACAAATCAAACAGGAGAATTTAGCATTGAAATAACTAGGCGAATTTAGCATTGAAATAACTGAGTGATTAGCTAATCACTCAGCTATTTCAATGCTAAATTCTATGCTAATTCCTTTGTCAAGGCGCTTTGTTTCTTCTCACACAGCTTAAAGGTCGCGATCTGAGCGTGGCTTTTTCACTCCAGCGCTGTCCTCCAGACAGTCTCGTCCCTTCACCTGATGAAGGCCGCTTGTGTTGTGGCCGAAACGTCGTGAGAATATTATTGTGTTATTTTATTTTATCAATTTATTATTTTATTCTCATTCTACGTGACTTTACCGAAAGAACCAAAGAAGAGTTTGTAAATGTTGGAAAACCGAAGCGCCCAGAGAAAACCCACGCACACGAGGGGGCAGCACGCTCTATCCCCGTACAGATGGAAACGGATGACAATTAGTCCACTTCCTGTACTGCCTTCTGGCGGGCCAGGGTACGGCATCTCCTCGACGCCCACGGGAAGGGTGGTTTCACGACATCAGTGCGGCGACCCACCGACCCTCGCTGCTGCCTTCACAGCACTGGGTTACAGGCAGCCACATTGCAGCAGCGTGTTGCCACCGCCGGTCTGGCGGCTAACCCATTGCACCTTGGTGTGTCCCGTGACATTTAGAAGCGAGGCCACTTCACGTGACCTCGAAGTGCACCGAGCCCTGGCTATAAGCACTGTTGTGATGTCGCCATCACTTACGAGGTCTCACTTATTACACACATTTCTTTCCACAAATGAACCACAATACCTTGCTGACTTTGTCAGGGGGCATAAATCATCGTCACGAAACTGCGGTCATCCTCGCAGCGGTGGCTTTTGGCTGGCCATCGAACAAAGACGGTCACCGCTTTGCACGCTTTCAGATGCGCTTCTGCGGCCGTCTGGAACGCTCTTCCTTCCGATTTTAGGAATCCACTGGAGCTATGCACTTTTTAAAATGTAGATTGAAAACTAATTTATGTAGAACTGCTTTTTGCGTCTCGTTTATCCTTCCCCCATACCTCTGATTAGCATGTTTGGCTACATACATTGGCTAATGGCAGCTGTTGTTGATGTTGTAAAAGCCTGTCCTCTGGCAGGTGTGCCTCGTGTACTCCTCCAAAGTCCCCCAGCTTCTCGTTCCCCCATACCTATCGCTCCCTCCGCGTGCTTCCTCCTGCCTTTGAGAATCTTAAGTGTAAAATTTTGATTTAAAGCTTTCGTGACTGCAGTAATTCATATTCTTAGCTCTTTCGGTAAAGTCACGTTGAAGGGAAACAATAAAATAATAAAATATATATAA
Source organism: Petromyzon marinus (assembly GCF_048934315.1). Classification (NCBI taxonomy): domain Eukaryota; kingdom Metazoa; phylum Chordata; class Hyperoartia; order Petromyzontiformes; family Petromyzontidae; genus Petromyzon; species Petromyzon marinus. Next base: position 12,479,444 of record NC_133703.1, on the reverse strand, counting down.
AACAATAAAAATTCTCACGACGTTTCGACCATAACACAAACGGTCGTCATCAACGTGACGTTACCGAAAGAGCTAAGAATCTTAAGTGTGTTTCCCTCTTCCTCCTGTATTTTCCTGTCTTCCCATGGCACCTGTAAATTCGTTTTCCCCTGTGCGGTCTTCCTCCCTATGGGTCCCTGTACCAACCTATGCTGCAGTGCACTTACCTGCCCCTCCCTTTACCTCCTTCCATCTTTGCACACTCATACCAATTTTTTTATTCTCTCTCTCTTACCATGTATTACCATATACGTTGAACGTCTTTCGCACTGTGCGTAGCCAATCGCGCTGATTGGAGGACTCTCTGATCTAGATTTAAAGCTTTCGTGACTGCAAGGATCCATACTCTTTGGTTCTATTCGGTAAAGTCATGTCGTGATTTTTTGTTGTTTTTTTACCTACGTGACTTTACCGAATAGAACCAAAGAGTATGACTCTCTGATCATCCTTACACCGCTCGCCCATCTCCCTGCGCATCCCTCCACCTCTTCCTGCACATTCCTTAACGTCTCTCGACCTTCCTTCGCCTCCCTACACCTCCCTTTCCTCTGCCTCCCGCAGGCTTTCCGCATCCTTCCGTCGCCCTTCCTCTGCTCCCGTTTGCCTTTCTGCGCCTCCAACCCCCGACCCACCCCACACGCGCCTCCAGGGTTGTCGTGGGCTCAACGTCGCCTCCCGCTTAGCGCGTCTCTCCCCCGCAGAGCTACGATGCTTGGCGGCGGCGGCGTCGGGCGGCGGCGGCGGAGGAGGAGGAGGCGCAGAGCGCGGCGCGGCCGGGCAACGGCGAGCCGCAGGCCGTGCCGCCGCGAGAGCGAGGGGCCCAGCACGGCGACCCCGGCGCGTCCCCGCTCGGCGGCGCGCGTGCCGGGCCTCGAGCCGCCTCGCGCCACGCCGTCGCCGACGTGGAGATGCTGTCGCTACCCGCCATGCGCGCTCTCAAGACGCGGCTGGAGGTCGACCTGGAGCTGCTGGAGAAAGTACGTGGCGGTGGCGGCGGTGGGGGGGGGGGTGACGAGCAACGGGCGATTTTGAAGGGAGCCGGCGTCAGCCGGGGCGTTCCAGGAGGGATGGGTCACGTGTCACGCGGGGGGCCTCCTTCAGAGGGGACGCTTTGGGCTTGTTGCCGTGCGTCGTTGAGCTTCTCTCCCGAAGGCGCTTCGGGCACGTGGAGCGACGCGTCGGACATTAGAGCTTGACGACACGCGGCACACCCCAAAAGCACGAGGGAGAGAGCGCCATTCTGTTCCTGCCTTGCGTGCAGCAGCAATTTATGTTCGGCAGCTAAACGCCAACGTGTGGTTCTGTCGAGAGAGCCGCACGGACGGCAGAACCGCAAGAAGCCTGCACGGCAGTAATTGCGTTGTGTGTGTGTGTGTTTGCATGTTTCTCAAACTTCTCTCGGTGTCTCGTGCTTCACGCTCCCGGGCAGGCGATGCAGGAGCAGCAGGCGCGGCAGTGCCTGGCCTGCGAGGAGCGCCCCCGCAGGGCCGTGCTGCGGCCGTGCCAGCACCGCGTGCTGTGCGAGGAGTGCGCTCCCCGCTCCCTCGAGTGCCCATGCTGCCGCACACGCATCCTCGGCTACCACTGCACCGCCTCCGCCTCCTCCACGTCCTCCCCCGCCAGCGACGGGGGTCGCTGAGCTCGACGACCAAGCCGCCACGTCGCCGCCATCAACCGTAGTAACGGGCGGTAGCCGCGGCCGCCGCGGCCGCCGTGGCCGGGCGTCGCCGGTGTCGGGTCGAAGGGCCCGCGTCGCGTTTTAAGAGAGCGGCGTCTTCAGCGCGAGGGTTCCCAACCGCACGCCAACACCGCGACGCTCAAGACAGTCGTGTTTTTAATGTCTTCAGCCGAAGCAGACGGTGCACGTGGTGATGCAGCTTTGTGTTTCTCACCCCCCCACGTTTCACGCGACTGCTCTCCCACCCCCCCCCCCCCCCTTACCAATGACATCATCAAAGTGCCAGTTTCACAGAACACGCGTTGTCGATGAGACTCTGTTTTAATCAAAAACTAATCATGCCTCGTTTTAAAATATGCACAGCGTGCGAACCTCGTTCGTGCGGCACAAAACTCGCATACGTCACGTGTAAGCGTTACGCTGTGGGTTGAAGGACCAATGGTGGCCGGATGCAAAATACTCAAATGAATTACCGTAGCACGTATTAATGCATCCATCTTGTCACTGGCCAAAGCGCGGAGTGTTGAAAAAAATTTTTTTTTGCAACACTTCAACGTAAACGTGTTTTTTTGTTTTGTTTTTTTTTTCCCACCCCCCGGAAGTTGAGCGCAACGTCACGGAGGCGCCGGTTCTGTCAGCCTCATGCTGTCGAGGCGGCCGCGGTGGCCGACGGTGTGACGGCCGCGGTGCCAGCAGGTTCATTCGTCACACTCTTTTTGCACTTTACTGGGCGCGTGAGCATAGTTGCCGTCCCTTAACGAGAGCAGACCACGTGTGCGAGTCACACACGCAAAGGCGGAAAGTTTCCCGTCTCGCTGTGCTTCAGGTTAATCCACGTGCGTTGGTGTTGCGGACATGTCAGTTCTGTAAATACTCATCGACGGGGGGGGGGGGGGGGGCTGTAACCGATTCCTCGAGCTCGCGAGTCGCTCGCCGGATTGCTTGCGTCGCAGGTTTTTCAGATTCGTCCTTTTCTGCGACCCTCTGCAGCCAGCCACTGGGGCGGGGGCGGGGGGAGTGGGGCGCTACGTTCGGCGAATGTTAAAGACAAAAATCAATTTCTTGCATCGAACTGTGAATCTGTTTCACGACAATGAGTTGTGTGCAGCGCGTCATTATCGCTCTCCACCTCGGTCAACGAGCAACATTGGTTTATCCATCCTGCAGAGTCATTTCCATGCAGTACAAACACCCACACAGTACTTACAAATGAAGAGTTGCACATCAGTTGATCTTTGACAAACCGAGTACAATGTAACAAACACTTTGAACTGTCGTATTTTAAATATATAATATATGTTAGTTTTGTAGATCATGTGAGTGCTACAGATTGATAGCCATTTGAGGACTTGGCGTGTATGACATTGCTTCACTTTAATTTTTCTTGGCTACATATTATATCATCAAGCTGGGGGACGGCGACGGCGACTAAAGATCCTGCGTCGCAATAGCCTCTTTTATTTTCGATAAACAAAAAAAGTGTTCCATGTCGAGGTTGGTTTCAACGGTGCTGTATCCCTCGCACACAGTCGTAGTAGCATAGCACGCCGGCGTAGGCCGGGTTTCTCCGTCTAGCAATGACTGCAACGTGGAGGGAATTAAGGCGTGCCTGGTCTGCCACTCTCAAGTCTGTTCCGGCGCCTTTTTAAAGTTTTTTTTTGGGTTTTTGCACAAGAGACGTGCTCTCGAGCTGGACGGATTGGGGGGGGTGGGCGCATCTTGTCATTGTCGTGGTAACCAAGAGCAACATTGGCCGACCTTGAGCGTGCGTGATGGCGAGGGGATTTCTTTATTAATAAGAAAACTTGTTCGTATTTATGACTTTATTTAACACACCTAGTTATATTTTACAGACTTTATTACTTTTGCCTTATTAAATGCATCTGCTTTTTTTTAATATATATGTGCGTCGCAGGCACCCTCTGCCTGCCTCTATATTCCTTGCTAGACTGGGCTGCGCTGGCCAGAGGGGAGGGCAGGGATTTGGGCCTCCCAGCTTCTGCGGTATTAATGATTTAGACACGGGCCCTCATTCCGTTTTAATTTGCGTCTGTGATCATAGAACAGAACAGAAGCATCCATGCAGCGCACCATTCCCCACATAGGCAACAGCAGCGTGAGGTGAACCCTGATCCTGGAAGTACCTGCTGCAGTATCCACATTTTATTAATGCAATATAATTGGACTTAATGATGCCCTTATTGACACCTTGTGTGTATTAATGATGTGTATGGAGTCTATTATAGGTGTCTGTTTCATGGAATTTGAGGGTCCTCTTTTGAGAGAGAATTTCCTAATCGCATTCACGCAACTTTGTAAAAATTAAATATTTTAGACGTCATTTTTTCATAGTATAAACTATAACTACTGTATAATGGCAAACGAACGTTTGTAACTCGTGCTGTATACTACGCACTGGCCGGGGGCCTTTTTTTTTTAACTACTTTTAACTGTTGTGGTGCGGTCGGCACCGTATTGCCCGTAACACTTAAACAGTATTCAATGCGAAACGCAATTCGTCGAATGCTATTCCGGTGGCGAGACTAGCGCCACCGCGGTGTGGTCTCCGCCGCTCTGGCGCGCTCCCCCGAGCCGCCTCCTCCGCTCGGGTCTCACCACGGGGACCCTGGCCCCCACCGCTGCCGCCGCGGCGCGGTGATGAAACAACGGTCTTGAGCTCGCACGAGAAAGTACCGGCCCCTTTGTAGTCTTTCGCCTTTCTTCCGGCCGTTTAGTTCTTGCAGCCGCTTTTTTTCTTTTCAGAGTTTGTGTATATATATTAAAAAAAAATAATCCGCGGAAAAACGACGATGAGCATTTCGACTTGTGATGCGCCGCCGCACAGTGCTCGCTCGCTCGTTCTTCAAGCGAGGGAACGACTCGGAGGGCCCGAGGAGGGGCCCTCCGAGTCGGTGAGCCGGCACCAGAAACTGCCCAAGCTCTACGGTCCTCTCTTTGTATTAAGATCTTCCCAGCCAATGAATGTGCTATTTTGAATGAATGAACGAATGCAAGGGTGGGGATGGGGGGGGTGGTGGTTGTTGAGGGAGCGTCGGCTGTCGTTGGCATATAACTAACACGGCGGTTACGGCGATCGTGGCGAACGCAGCAGCGTACAGTGTGGGGGGGGGGGGGGCTTTGTTTGCCCCCTTTTCTGCAATTCACAGAGCAGAGCAATTGGTCTTCCACCCCACAGGGAAGAGGAAGGGTAGAGAGTCGTGGCCCTGGTAGCTTTTTTTATTTGTTGCGTAGAGAGAGGCGTGCCAACAGGGCAGGCATTTCTCGAAGCCCCACACATAGACAGGTGTTTATTTTTGCTTTGTTCGCAGATATCGTGAAGGGTTTTGCCGATTCCTTGACCCTGTGTGGATAATAGGGTTTGCAGGTAGGAGGATTTTGATGATTTTTTATTTTATGAGTGGCCCACAGCGAGTTCTGGTCTGGATCGTATTCATTCCAGTTGTTTCATAATGCATCCAATCATTTCTTAATAATACATATTTGAATTTATATCAACGATCATGTAATTCCTTTTAACCATTTCATTCAGAAAAAATATATTTTAGAATGACGAGTAAACCTTAATTAAATACGAATGTGTTTTTAAATAAATTTTAGCAATATTAAAGTAATGTTTACAATAACAATTATCAATATGAGGCAAGGGGGGCCCTCGCTGTCGCAGGAGGGCTGATGTATGCATGCGATTCCTCTGCGTCCAGGGCAGCGCGTGTTCCGTAGTTTCTGGGGACCGGCTTTGTGAGTGGTTCCTCTTGTAAGTGCACGGGCATTGGGGGTGAAGAGACTCTTCGTTTGAGTCGTAATTAAAACAAATGTGGGGTCAGAACGCGTAAAATAAAAATGTGTGAAGTTTAACTTCTTTCACACCGTACGTAGCCGACCGTGCTAATCGGAGATGCCCGGGGGAAGGATAACGTATTGAAAAGAAAAGGCAGTTGTAAGGAAATTAGTTTTCAATCGAGATGATTTTAAAGCCCATAGCTCCCAGTGGCTTCCTAATATCGGAAAGAAGAGCATTCCAGACGGCCCGCAGAAGCGCACCTGAAAGCGCGCGATGCGGTGACGCTCGACCTAAGCCAATGAGTGAAGTTGTCGCGTGAACCAACGTGGCAGCCTGTTTTCTACTTCAGCTCTCCGCTGTGTTGGAGAGCCACAATCCTGGCAACTGCCTGATGATGCTGGTGCTTTGTCACCAGCAGCGAAACGTACGCAATTGTTAAAGACGTCTGGATCGCTCTCTAACACACCCGGGGTGCTGCGGCAGCGATAAGCTAGCACGTTTTGTTCACGTAACTGGCTGTCAGCTGGAGGAGGGTATAGGACACGCACTTTACTTGCGCGAACTGATCTGAAAGTCGTTTACGAATCGTAACATTGGTCGCTAAAGCCCAAGTCTGCTCAAAGATTCGATTACCGATTTCTGTGCCATGATAGAGAATTTACAAGTTTTTTTTTTCATCCGCCGTCCTGAATAATTTCCTGGACAATTTGTGGTTGGCGAGAATAATTGCAGGGCCATCTCCTCGACAATTGTATATATGGATACTTGTGCACGCTGCAGTTACTGTATTGACAGAACATAGACGAATGTGCGTGACCGAGTGGCATCTTGGCCTTGCGCAAGTAGAAACAGTTTCTTCTGCAACTGTGAATCTCGCCGCAAAGGCTGTTAAGTAGCCAACCTATCCAGCCAAATACACGATGGCAAAGCGTAATGAATCGCTGCGGTCGGGTCAACGGCGGCTTGGCTTCACAATCCGCACGGCAGGCACAAACACACCAAGAAGTGGAGACAATTCAAAGGCTTTGGTGAGCTGTGAGATGCATTTTATTTGTGTGGTATGTGGCGAGCTCTCTTCACTCGATTGTCTGTGAGTGCCACCGTGCCACCGGACATTCGTAAAAGCAACATTCCTGTGCCTTTTTTCTTGGACCACATCCAAACAGTTTATATTAAGCAATAGATAATATTAGATAAGATGATAAGAACAAATATTTTAACTGTTTATCTTTATTAAAATAGAAATATTCTTAATGCATTATTTAATGAGTAAAAACAATAAAATAATGGAATTGATATATGTATAAGTTTATTCCTGGTTCGATTTAACAAATGTTGATTACTTTTTAGAGCATAAAATAAATAATGTATTTTATATAACCAAATAGAAATACGTGAATTTAGAATTCTAATAATACTAATAGCAGTAATATAATAGTGATATTGGGTTGTAAAGTAGAAAGTGGGGATGATTGTGTTAATGATTTGTACGAGATGAGGTGAGGTAAAGCGGATGAAGAAGAGTTCTCTGTTACAATGGAGACCTGCAAAAGCCTAAACCATGACTGGACCATTGGTAATCACGTTTTTTAATAATTGAGTAGTAATTGCACAAGTCTTGCCTATGGAGTTACCGAGTGGTTTCAGTAAATCAACTCGTGATAGTCTGGCTCGGTCTCGGCCCGTGTCACGACATTTAGCAGTATTACAGTAACCAAGCGCTTTGATCTTCCTTGCATCTAAATCGTTGCTTGTCAACCCGTTTCAGTCCACGGCGCTCACGTTTGGAGTTTGCCTGATCTTCGCGGCGCGCTGAACCTAAAGAATCCGTTTTGACGAACTGCGCGAGGTCGAGGCAGCCGAGAGGGCCCGGGGTGGTGGCTGACGTGGAGAGGAGAGTTCCGTCTGTCCCAGCTTGCAAACGGAGAAGGATCTTTTTCCTTTGCTGTAAATTGAGAAGATGTTGCGGGCACACGGGTTGCCAAGCACTGATCTAAACGAATTGAAGTGACCCAAATTTATACCAAAAAAAATAAAAAAACCTTTTGAGACAACCTCTTCGCAATGAAGACCACCAAAAATGTTGTCACACTGCGCGTGTGCAAGTATTTGTGCCAGAAGGTGGCTACCGGTGGGAGCACAGCTTGGGCCTGACTTGACCAGGTCACACAGAGGCGGCTGCGTTTCGCAAGAGAACCACAAACACGGAATGTATTCTTTGAACTGAATCGCGGCGAGTCGAGCGACATCTGAACCGGCTGCACTGGCCGGCGTGTTTTTGAGTGGTCGGACAAAACCCCGAGGACCACACCGTGTGGATGCCTTCATCCAGCGGTGGACTTGAAAAATGGCTGTCAAAACATTTCCCTGCTTTTTTTTTTCTGTTACAAGCAAGTCGGCTTATGACCTTTTGTGATTTTTCTGATCGTCAAATTTGTACTCGACCCGATATTCGGCCAAATTATCCAAATCGATTTTCAGGTCGAACCGGAACCGCAAGTGTGTGCTCCCGCTGCTGTAGTCGCCAATCAAAGTCAAAAGTCCTAGAGCCCTGCTTCTCACAACCTCTTAAAGCGAGCCGCGCTGTGGGACCGTGCCCGAGCCATCTCGGGAGGCAGCGTGTCCGATCTTCCACTGCGCGAACCCCGAGCCGAGCCACCGGCGTCACACATCTGCTTGCACCGGCCTACGCAACGCACGCTCACATTGATTTAATTCCGTCCCCAAGGACCCTGGTCAACCCCCCCCCCCCCCCCGAGCTGTCTTGCGAGGTCGGCATAATGTTGGCAGTGTATGTACGCTGAACTTCTTTCGCGCCGTACTTTGCCAACCGTGCGCCAATTGGAGGTGCAATGATGCGGTTTTGGCTTCGTGGGGAGAAGCGTCCCGTACCCGGTTTGTGGGCCCCTCCCCTGGCGCGGCTCGGATGTGCCAGGTGGAAAAAAGGGCATTGTGCACGCGCTTGCCCGAAGCGGGTCCGGAGAGGCGCCCGAGCTCAAGGAAGAGAGCCTGGTTGACAGGAACGCATAGGTGGGCCCTGAATGGGAAATTGACCACGCGTTTAGAGCTGTGATCGTGGTGTTTTAGATAGATATTGATTTTTGTACTCTTTGACATATATACTAGGAATATTCAAATTTACAGATTTTAATGTCTATTTCAATTTAATACAGTACTTTGAATTATTTACGTTATTTTGTACTATCGTTACATTCTAGCTATGAATAAAACCGTTATTATATTACTCGAGCGGGTCGTCTTTCAGGATGATTGTGTGTAACCAAGGGATCCAAGGGATGAGCGTCATTTGCAAGAGTGACCCGGGGCATGAGTGCTGCCAGTGGGTGGCGATGATTTGCTGCTTTGTAGAATCCCAATCGAGTAACGTGCCGTGTCATTTTCAAATTTGGAAGATTTTGACCCAGCAGCACGACTATTGGCAGCGCTTTGGTGAAACTTCGATCCTGCATACGAATTGTGAGCGCTTGTCAGCAGTGCCTTAGCCCTCCCGTGTGTTTTCAGGGTTTGCCGTGTGGTGTTCAGCACGGTGTCCAACGTTTCGGTGCCTGCGCTGGGGTCTTCTTCAGGAACTTTTGCAAGTAGGGAGTGTCGATGGGGGAATTGGGTTCCTGAAGCTCCCCGGTAGGTGGAGCAAAACGTCGGACATGAACCCTAACAAGTCCACGGATCTATCCGAAAATGATTTTTTTGTATGTAGACTATGAATACATTAATATAATTATATGAAATATAGAGAGTTCACTCTAGTATTAGAATGTATTTACCTATTCTTTATGATCGTAATATATACGTTATCGTATGTTTCAATTGGAATCAACATTCTTACTTAGGGGCCGTCCATAAATGACGTCACGCACCTGGGGGGGTCAGACATTTGTGACGATGTGTGACGAGGGGGGGGGGGGGTTGAGAAATGTGACGTCACATCAAAAATGCGCAACTTTAAATAGAGACAACACGTTCTACTTAATTAAATAGACTTTTTAATAAATGTTTTCTACAACATCAGAGTGCAGCGCCACGTTAAATACGCACTACAATGACGATAGTTTAAAGCGATTTGCAGCATGTGTGGTTTTTGGGGGGGGGGGGGGCAGAGCTTTGTGACGTCATATTTGAGGGGGGGGGGTCTGACTTTGTGACACCGTGTGACGACGGGGGGGGTCAAAAATCGCGTGACGTCATTTATGGACGGCCCCTTAAACGATTTATCGTCAGTGGGCAACGTTTCACTGCCGTTCCCGTTTGTGGATTCAAACGTTTTCGCGATGATGCTAAGAACCCCAATCCATAACCGTGAGTGGGTGAAGTGGAGAGAGCCGCATTTGTCAGCTTAGCTCGCTCCGCTGTGAATCCTCTGGGGCGAGTGATACCTCAATCTGGCCCCGGGCAGTCCCTTCACTGCCCGTTGTGGTGAAGTATGGTCAAAGCGACCCCCCCCACGACCGGCGCGGCATGTGGGGGGGGGGGAGGCCTTCATCCACAATGGCCTAAACATTATAGTCAACGACTCGAACGATGCTCCTTTCAAACATTATCCTCGTTGGAAGTGGCGAGATTCGGCGAGGTATTCCCCCAATGCAATATCTCGCGTGCAATGATGGCGGTGAATGTTACGAAATGCACCACAGATCGTGACACGTGGGTGGTGTGTTCTGGACGTGTCTTGTATGACGACATCGTGGTGTTAAACGCTTTGAGACAGCTGACATGTCCCCCTACGAATAAACGATCGCAAAATTCGCCAAGCGTGCGGTCTGTTTCGTTGTGGACCTGTAAGAAGAGGTTTCACTCTTTCTGCCAATAAAACAGAGGAGGTGTTAAGATGTTAAAATGTGGGGGAGGCCGAACCCCCGGCTCCCCTCTTCCTGGGGAGAGTCACTGCTCCCCGACCCCCCTCTCGCCGCGGCCCCTCGAGTCCACTACCTCGCCGACTCCACGTCCTCTCTATGGGGCATGACTCGCGGCTGGCGCTGAGCCACCTGGGGTCCGTTAACACGCTCTCTGCGCACACTCGCCAACACGCAGCCACACAATCCGACGCCGCCGCTCTACCGTGCCGCGCACCAATCACACGCGTGGAACGGGGGGGGGGGGGGTTAAAGGGCAGTGACGTCACTCATACACACGTAGCCGATTGGAGGGGGTGTCTGGGAGATTATTTAAAGGGCTGTATGAATAATCCCACGTGTCCCCGGGCGAGTCCACCGTCGCTCACCGCGGGCACAACGTTCAACAAAAGGCCGTATGAGTAATCTCACGTGCCCCTGTACGAGTCCGCTGCCGCTCACCACACGCTAACCACGAGCTACACGCATGGGCAAGCGCAAACACGTGGGTACATGCACACTCGCGTGCAAACACGTGGGTAGATACACACTCGCGCACAAACACGTGGGTAGGTACACACTCACGCGCAAACACACTGGGTAAATACACACTCGCGTGCAAACACGTGGGTAGATACACACTCGCGCGCAAACACGTGGGTACAACGACGCAGGAACCACGGTCGGGCGCGCACACAACAGAGTTACCCGCGCGCAAATCCCCGCACCACGGCGAGCGGACTCGCACCACCATGCGCCCGTTCCACACTCGCAGAAACCACACGACAAGGTTTATTGATCACCAACAGTTTATTCTCGGCGAGTCCGAGGCTAAATATTACGTAGCCCGGAGTCAATGTTAGTAGAATAACTAACCTATTCCCGACGGTCTAAGACCCAATCTGTCCCGTCTATTTCGACTTAACCTCCCTAGGCTTTTACGCTTAAATCCAAACTCTCTCTCTCTTTCGTACTCTTGGTTCGCCTCGGATGCGCGGGAAGCCGTCGAGGAGAGACCAGGCTGCACGAGGTTCTTGCTGGGAGCGGAGCCTGGCCGCGCTGAGACTCGTCACACGGACGACCCAGTGGCCGGCAAGCTGACTGCTCCGATAGCTGACTTGAGGAGAACACGAACTGCCCATCGTCGCTCTCCCGATACCCCACCGCCATCGGTGCGCCCGCCTCGGTGCCTTCACCGACGTCCGCTTCCCTCTCTACCCATCAACAGGGGCCGCCGCTGGGCCGTTGCCATTGGCCACGGCGTGCAAGCGTGCTTTTCCGGCCAATCAGATGCTTCACCTGGTGCTCGTGTGGACCTAACGGCGGCGACTGAGTAGCCTCGTCGTGACCATGCGTTTGCACGTCAACTCACGGCTCTGCGGTGTAATTCAACCCGGGGGAAGTCGGCCAATTCCCTGGCCCCAGGAAACCGTGGGGGGATGTCCCTACGAGGAGGGCCCCCGGGTGAAAACCTGGAGGCCAGGTGACCTTACGAGATCCTACGTGGGGGTGTGTGTAGTGTGTTGTGTGTGTAGTGTGTTTAGTGTGTGTGTGTGTGTTGTGTGTGTGTGTTGTGTGTGTGCTGTGTGTGTGTAGTGTGCTGTGTGTGTGCTGTGTGTGTAGTGTGTGTTGTGTGTGTGTGTGCTGTGTGTGTTGTGTGTGTGTGTGCTGTGTGTGTAGTGTGTGTAGTGTGTTGTGTGTGTAGTGTGTGTGTAGTGTGTAGGGTGTGTGTAGTGTGCTGTGTAGTGTGTGTAGTGTGTGTAGTGTGTTGTGTGTGTAGTGTGTTGTGTGTGTTGTGTGTGTAGTGTGTTGTGTGTGTGCTGTGTGTGTGTGCTGTGTGTGTAGTGTGTGTAGTGTGTGTGTAGTGTGTGTGCTGTGTGTGTGTTGTGTGTGTGCTGTGTGTGTAGTGTGTGTGTAGTGTGTGTGTAGTGTATTGTGTGTGCTGTGTGTGTTGTGTGTGTGTGTAGTGTGCTGTGTGTGTGTAGTGTGTGTGTGTAGTGTGTGTAGTGTGTGTGTTGTGTGTGTGTAGTGTGCTGTGTGTGTAGTGTGTGTGTGTAGTGTGTGTAGTGTGTTGTGTGTGCTGTGTGTGTTGTGTGTGTAGTGTGCTGTGTGTGTAGTGTGTGTGTGCTGTGTGTGTGTAGTGTGCTGTGTGTGTGCTGTGTGTGTAGTGTGCTGTGTTGTGTGTGTGCTGTGTGTGTAGTGTGTTGTGTGTGCTGTGTGTGTAGTGTGTTGTGTGTGTAGTGTGTGCTGTGTGTGTAGTGTGTTGTGTGTGTAGTGTGTGTTGTGTGTGTAGTGTGTGTGTGTAGTGTGCTGTGTGTTGTGTGTGTAGTGTGCTGTGTGGTGCTCATTCGGGGGGTGGTGAGGGAGAAGCAGCATCGGCCCGGACGCTCTCCCGTGGTGGCGTTGCCGGCACGGCTCCGACGGAGCGGATTCTCAGCTGTGGCACCACGAAAACACCAAACAGAAACCTTTAGCAAGGAATCGTGTCTCAGGTACTCACGGCAGCAAGTACTGACACAGTGTCTCAGGTACTCACTGCAGCAAGTACTGACACAGTGTCTCAAGTACTCACTGCAGCAAGTACTGACACTGTGTCTCAAGTACTCACTGCAGCAAGTACTGACACAGTGTCTCAAGTACTCACTGCCGCAAGTACTGACACAGTGTCTCAAGTACTCACTGCAGCAAGTACTGACACAGTGTCTCAGGTACTCACTGCAGAAAGTACTGCCAGTGTCTCAGGTACTCACTGCAGCAAGTACTGACACAGTGTCTCAGGTACACACAGCAAGTACTGACACAGTGTCTCAGGTACTCACAGCAGCAAGTACTGACACAGTGTCTCAAGTACTCACTGCAGCAAGTACTGACACAGTGTCTCAGGTACTCACAGCAAGTACTGACACAGTGTCTCAGGTACTCACTGCAGCAAGTACTGACACAGTGTCTCAAGTACTCACTGCAGCAAGTACTGACACAGTGTCTCAGGTACTCACTGCAGCAAGTACTGACACAGTGTCTCAAGTACTCACTGCAGCAAGTACTGACAGTGTCTCAGGTACTCGCAGCAAGTACTGACACAGTGTCTCAGGTACTCACTGCAGCAAGTACTGACAGTGTCTCAGGTACTCACAGCAAGTACTGACAGTGTCTCAGGTACTCACTGCAGCAAGTACTGACACAGTGTCTCAGGTACTCACTGCAGCAAGTACTGACACAGTGTCTCAGGTACTCACAGCAAGTACTGACACAGTGTCTCAAGTACTCACAGCAGCAAGTACTGACAGTGTCTCAGGTACTCACAGCAGCAAGTACTGACACAGTGTCTCAGGTACTCACAGCAAGTACTGACAGTGTCTCAGGTACTCACAGCAGCAAGTACTGACACAGTGTCTCAAGTACTCACTGCAGCAAGTACTGACACAGTGTCTCAAGTACTCACTGCAGCAAGTACTGACACAGTGTCTCAAGTACTCACTGCAGCAAGTACTGACAGTGTCTCAGGTACTCACAGCAAGTACTGACACAGTGTCTCAGGTACTCACAGCAAGTACTGACACTGTGTCTCAAGTACTCACTGCAGCAAGTACTGACACAGTGTCTCAAGTACTCACTGCAGCAAGTACTGACACTGTGTCTCAGGTACTCACTGCAGCAAGTACTGACAGTGTCTCAAGTACTCACTGCAGCAAGTACTGACACAGTGTCTCAGGTACTCACTGCAGCAAGTACTGACACAGTGTCTCAAGTACTCACTACAGCAAGTACTGACACAGTGTCTCAGGTACTCACAGCAAGTACTGACACAGTGTCTCAAGTACTCACTGCAGCAAGTACTGACGCAGTGTCTCAGGTACTCACTGCAGCAAGTACTGACACAGTGTCTCAAGTACTCACTGCAGCAAGTACTGACACAGTGTCTCAAGTACTCACTGCAGCAAGTACTGACACAGTGTCTCAAGTACTCACTGCAGAAAGTACTGACACAGTGTCTCAGGTACTCACAACAGCAAGTACTGACACAGTGTCTCAGGTACTCACTGCAAGTACTGACAGTGTCTCAAGTACTCACTACAGCAAGTACTGACACAGTGTCTCAGGTACTCACAGCAAGTACTGACACAGTGTCTCAAGTACTCACTGCAGCAAGTACTGACGCAGTGTCTCAGGTACTCACTGCAGCAAGTACTGACACAGTGTCTCAAGTACTCACTGCAGCAAGTACTGACACAGTGTCTCAAGTACTCACTGCAGCAAGTACTGACACAGTGTCTCAAGTACTCACTGCAGAAAGTACTGACACAGTGTCTCAGGTACTCACAACAGCAAGTACTGACACAGTGTCTCAGGTACTCACTGCAAGTACTGACACAGTGTCTCAAGTACTCACTACAGCAAGTACTGACACAGTGTCTCAGGTACTCACAGCAAGTACTGACACAGTGTCTCAAGTACTCACTACAGCAAGTACTGACACAGTGTCTCAGGTACTCACAGCAAGTACTGACACAGTGTCTCAGGTACTCACAGCAAGTACTGACAGTGTCTCAGGTACTCACAGCAAGTACTGACAGTGTCTCAGGTACTCACAGCAAGTTCTGACACACTGTCTCAGGTACTCACTGCAGCAAGTACTGACACAGTGTCTCAAGTACTCACTGCAGCAAGTACTGACACAGTGTCTCAGGTACTCACTGCAACAAGTACTGACACAGTGTCTCAAGTACTCACTGCAGCAAGTACTGACAGTGTCTCAGGTACTCACTGCAACAAGTACTGACACAGTTCTACAAACGACGCTGATTGTTGCGCCGTGGAGCCATGAGAGAAGGCGACGGGGCTAGCGGAGGCCTTCATGCAGCAGTGGATTCATCGTAGCCGCCGACGACGACGACGACGACTCGCACTCCGCAACGTTTACACGATCCCCGTGACCCGACACGAACTTTGGGGGCATCCCTTTGGATGCCGCTGACGTTCACCTCCCTTCAGTCCGTGCGGCGCTTGGCAATGAGCCAGAGCTCGTACTTTTGGTGCTGCTCGTCGTCTTGTGCCATCGGTTGTGCCCCGTGAGATGTTTTTTTGGCTGGGCCCGGTGATCCGGGTGCTTAGGGGCCATTTTTTTGTTTTTCGTGATGGACAACTGGCCATGAAGTTGACCATATCCTTCTCATTACCCTTCACATTTACGTAGCAAGCGAGGGCACCCACGTCCCGCCACCCTGGACACCACGGTGCCGCGATGTTAACTACCTCGCCTGGTGTACAGAAGGTCGTGGGGTCAATCCCGACGACCCTGACGCCTGTACATGTGGAGTGTGCAGTGTCTATCTCCCCGTGGTCGCGTGGATGTTTCTCCAGGTCCTCTGGTGTTCTAGGAAAATGTCGTCAGAGTGAAGACATCATTCCCGTGAAATTACCACAGTGCATTCCACCCATTAGAAATGGAGATTCGTGTTCACAGCAAGTACGGTATTGTAACGTTAAAAAAAAACATACAACGTGCATTCTCATTCTTGTCGTTTCGTAAGCTTTAATTGTTGTCTCCGTCTTCCTTCGACGCCATTACCTGTGCGTTGGTGAAGTACCGCGAGAGATACCACGGAATTGAAGTGCTCAATAAATAAATACATGCAACATTTTATTAATTCCCAGTCCTTCATTATTCTCCTTTATTGCTCGGTGCCACTTATTTTGGGCGCTGTATTCAGATTTCATAATTATGCAAGGGTCACGTTGTTGCTTGGGTTCACCACATCGGTCGTAACAAGTGTAAGTTCACTGAAGGATCGTGTGCATGTGTGTGTGTGTGCGTTTAACTTCTTTCGCACGGAAGTAGCCAACCGTACTAATCGACGGACAACAAACTCAACACAAAAAGCCGTTGTAGAGAAATGAGATCTCAATCTACATTCAAAAGTGCACAGCTCCAGTGGCTTCCTAATATCGGAAGGAAAGAGCGTTCCAGACGGCCCGCAGAAGCGCACCTGAAAGTGCCGCGCGATGCGGCGACGCTCGACCAAAGCCAACGAGTGAAGTTGTCGCGTGAACCAACGTGGCAGCCTGTTTTCTACTTCAACGCTCCGCTGTGCTGGACAATTTAGCAAAAAGCCGCTGCTGCTGCTGCGAGGATGACCAGGGGAGTTCGCCTGGTGGTGATTTACGCTCCTTTCACGAGATCAACGTGCTCGACTGGATGAATCTCTCGCGGTCAATCAAGCGTCGAGCAACGCGAGTCGGACTAACGGGAGGAAAGGCTGAAATGCTTAAAGGATTGTGTGGCGGGAAAGGGAATCCTCAAATTCAGCGATTCGCGTTTAAAGGATCGTCAGATCCACTATATTGTACTCGATTTAAAGCTTTCGTGACTGCAGGGATTCATCTTCTTTGGTTCTTTCGGTAAAGTCACGTAGAATGAGAATAAAATAATAAATTGATAAAATAAAATAACACAATAAAATTCTCACGACGTTTCGGCCACAATACAGGCAGCCTTCATCAGGTGAAGGGACGAGACTGTCTGGTAGGACAGCGCTGTCCTCCAGACAGTCTCATCCCTTCACCTGATGAAGGCCGCCTGTGTTGTGGCCGAAACGTCGTGAGAATTTTATTGTGTTATTTGATTAATTTATTGTTTTATTCTCATTCTACGTGACTTTACCGAAAGAACCAAAGAAGATATATTGTACTCGTTAATACATTAAAAGAAATTGCATTATGACGCACCTGGCGCCAAATGCGACCCAAAGACCATTTCTACGACATTTAAGTAAAACCCACCTAATTTGTCAAATTCTACTACTTACATTGAACGAAGAAAAAGCCATCATCTGCGATGAGAAGAATCACACGCAAGATTACCACAAGCAACATTCCCGAAATTCACGGCGGATGCTGACTTTTAGCGATTTTTTTTTTTCGGCGAAAAACTATTGTGACCAAACGGGAAGGGAAACGAGCCGGGTCGAAGGTGGGGTCTCTTCCATGGCTCCCTCATCGCTTGAACGCCTTTAACTTCAGGATGCGTATGCTGTTCCTCATGGTGGAGCTTCTCTGTAAGACGACAACAGCAGCAGCGGCACAAGCAACAGCATGCGATGTAAAACGCGGACAGCAACGGCGCTCGCGAAGTTGTACGTGCGGCCACGCGCTCGCTTTTTGTTTGAATTGCGCGCGGGTGTGGACTCCCGACGATTCTCATTTCCCGCGGATGCCCACAGGTTCGGCACTCTCCGAGTGACCCTCCGTGAATGCGGGGCACTCTCTCTCTCTCAGCAGGTCTCTCTCTCAGCTTTCTTGAAATCAAGAAGCGCGGCACCTATTGTCGCTCCCATTTCATTCGCGAATCATTCCGAACCCCGACTTGGTTGATCTCATCCACAAGAGGTGTTTGTTTTGGGTTAGATTGAGTAAACAAAAATGTGTCGTTAAACTCCGCCACCACCCGACATGGCCAATTAGCAAGGTTTGTCACGTAAACAGAACGTGCCAATTAGTTACTAGTTCAGCACACCGGTGTGTTGGAGAGTGAACCCACGACATTGACATTTCGAGTACGAAGTTTCATCAATGTCCATGAGCTATCAACGTGACTCTCGTTTTATTGTTTTTCCCTTTCCTTCCAGTTTCGATTTCAAGACCCAGGTAAGCGTTTGGCAATTTGGCTGCACGGGTGAAGCTCTCGTCCCCACGCAGCCTGCCGTGTGTGCGACGTGCGACGTGCGGCCTCGCGGTGGCGAACGTCTACCTGCGTGATCCGCCGCACGGAGCTGCGGGCCGGGCTCTCGAGCCGGCCCAGCGCCTGCAGGAAGTCGCGCGACTCTTCCTCGGCCACGCGCTTGTCCAGCACGGCCAAGATGTCGCTGTCTGCCGGGGGGGGGGGGGAGGGGGGAGGGGGGAGACGGGGTGAGGAGGCTCGGTACACGGAGCAGGCACCGCGCTAGAGGCCTGTGGTGGCGGATCCAAAGAAAAGGGACAATGGGGTAACACCCCCCCCCCAACCCCCACCCAACCTCAGAGACCCTGAATATTGGCGTTTAAGTGATGTACATTGGGGGAAAAAGTATTTGATCTCCTGCTGATTTTGTACGTTTTCCCACTGACACAGAAATGATCAGTCTAGAATTTAAATGGTAGGTTTATTTGAACAGTGAGAGACCGAATAACAACAACAAAATCCAGAAGAACGCATGTCAAAAATGTTATGAATTGATTTGCATTTTAATGAGGGAAATAAGTATTTGACCCCCTCAATCAGAACGATTTCTGGCTCCCAGGTGTCTTTTATACATGTAACGAGCTGATATTAGGAGCACACTCTTAAAGGGAGTGCTCCTAATCTCAGCTTGTTACCTGTATAAAAGACACCTGTCCAATGAAGCAATCAATCAGATTCCAAACTCTCCACCATGGCCAAGACCAAAGAGCTCTCCAAGGATGTCAGGGACAAGATTGTAGACCTACACAAGGCTGGGATGGGCTACAAGATCATTGCGAAGCAGCTTGGTGAGAAGGTGACAACAGTTGGTGCGATTATTCGCACATGGAAGAAACACAAAAGAACTGTCAATCTCCCTCGGCCTGGGGCTCCATGCAAGATCTCACCTCGTGGAGTTGCAATGCTCATGAGAACGGTGAGGAATCAGCCCAGAACTACACGGGAGGATCTTGTCAATGATCTCAAGGCAGCTGGGACCATAGTCACCAAGAAAACAATTGGTAACACACTACGCCGTGAAGGACTGAAATCCTGCAGCGCCCGCAAGGTCCCCCTGCTCAAGAAAGCACATATACATGCCCGTCTGAAGTTTGCCAATGAACATCTGAATGATTCAGAGGACAACTGGGTGAAAGTGTTGTGGTCAGATGAGACCAAAATGGAGCTCTTTGGCATCAACTCAACTCGCCGTGTTTGGAGGAGGAATGCTGCCTATGACCCCAAGAACACCATCCCAACCATCAAACATGGAGGTGGAAACATTATGCTTTGGAGGTGTTTTTTCTGCTAAGGGGGCAGGACAACTTCACCGCATCAAAGGCACGATGGACGGGGCCATGTACTGTCAAATCTTGGGTGAGAACCTCCTTCCCTCAGCCAGGGCATTGAAAATGGGTCGTGGATGGGTATTCCAGCATGACAATGACCCAAAACACACGGTCAAGGCAACAAAGGAGTGGCTCAAGAAGAAGCACATTAAGGTCCTGGAGTGGCCTAGCCAGTCTCCAGACCTTAATCCCATAGAAATTCTGTGGAAGGAGCTGAAGGTTCGAGTTGCCAAACGTCAGCCTCGTAACCTTAATGACTTGGAGAAGATCTGCAAAGAGGAGTGGGACAAAATCCCTCCTGAGATGTGTGCAAACCTGGTGGCCAACTACAAGAAACGTCTGACCTCTGTGATTGCCAACAAGGGTTTCGCCACCAAGTACTAAGTCATGTTTTGCAAAGGGGTCAAATACTTGTTTCCCTCATTAAAATGCAAATCAATTTATAACATTTTTGACATGCGTTTTTCTGGATTTTTTTGTTGTTATTCTGTCTCGCACTGTTCAAATAAACCTACCATTAAATTATAGACTGATCATTTCTTTGTCAGTGGGCAAAGCCTCCAAATGTAACTGCTTAGAAGGGTTCCAAAGTGAGTGGACAGGGGCTGAGAGCTGGGCAAGCAACACGCTGATGCAGGAGCTAAACAATGGGTGAGTTGGGAGGATTTGAGTACAAATAAAAAGCGGGCTGCTCAATTCACTTCCCAAAGATGCTCTCAGCACGTGGAGCAAAACGTCAGACAATCGCACGGCGGGCGGCTCAACCCCTGCAAATCGCAAACGGCGATCACCAGTCCTGGTTGGCCGTCTACCGCGGCTCTCCCTGGCTCCCGTCCGCGGCTCGGAGGCCGGTGGAGAAGACGCCGCTCGCCGCGAGGCAGCTGCGGGACCCGTCCTAGAGTCAAAGAGTGACGGCAGCAGACTCGTGTCGGAAACCGCCCCCGTGACCCCGGGCGAGCTCACCGTAGTTGTGCGGCCACAGCAAGAGGCTGCGCTGTCCCTGGGGCCTCCCGTCGGTGCACACTCCCGGCACCGTGCTCATCAGCAGCACGGCCTCGCCCAGCACGTCGGTGAGCAGCGTGCTCTTGTTCTTGACGCGCAGCAGCAGGCACGAGCTGCCGTTCCTCGCCTGCTCCTCGTCCACCTCGCTGCAAGCGCCAAAGCGCACGTTGCATGCACGCGTTAGCCGTCGCTGCCATCGGGCGCCATCTACCCGCTGCTGGATGAAAGCCCTCCCTAAGCTGTCGCCGCCCACGTCCTCCCTGGGAGGCAGGACGTGGGCGGCGAGGACGCTGCCGATGACGACGCCGACCTCCCGTCCAGCGCCGCACGTGGGAACAGAGGTGAGGCTATTTTTTTTTGGGGGGGGGGAGGGGGGGCCGTGCGACTTAGTGGACTAGTCGAAGCGATAATTGGCAGAGTGATTAATTCATTAAACTGAATTAAGCGATAACCCAATGAAGTGGCTTATCTTCGTGGAAATGTATAGCAGCCAAATACTCTAAAACACGTGATGTTGATTTTAAATGCGGAGGTAAAAACCGGAGGACCCGTAGAAAAATCCACGTGACCACGGGGAGAGAGACACGCAAACTCCAAATATACAGCAGGCGTCACGGTCGGGATCGAACCCGCGACCTCCTGTATACCAGGCGAGGTAGTTGACATCTCGCCACTGTGGTCACCCATTAGCTGGAGAGCTGAGCTTTAAACCGGATCCCAAACGTAACGCGGCCACCAGAGCTGGACATAGCCGATGTTCCTTACGCCCCGGGGAACAGCGTGCCGAGCGGTCGGGCGCAGCTCGGCATCGCCCGGGGGTCCCCATGGCTGCACGGACTGGGCTCTCCGTAGGTAGAGGGCGCTCAGGTTTAGGCGCCGGATGTAAATGCCCATTCCCCTCGCATGCCGGCACTCACAATCTGATCGTCTCGTCGATGATGAGCGAGGTGTCCTGCTTGAAGGACGAGGTCTTCATTTTCGAAGTGCTCGGAAAAACGTGCGGCGGGCACATCCTCACCTGGATGTAGATCATCTCCGGCGCACCTGCGGGGCGGGCAGGACGGTACGGGAGGAGAGCGGACGCAGCGTCAGGGCTCGTCCCCGAGGTGCAAAGCCAACGAGCCGCCCTCTGTTCACTCCACCCCCCCCCGGGGTGGCAACCATATCACAAACCAGAGCTGGGCTCGGTGGCGCATTCAGGGGTAGGGAGGCAGGAGCCATGGGGGTGCCATGGGGGAAGGGGGGCAGGTTGGTGAGGCCAGTCAGCAACACGTGGGCCGGTCCCACCTCACTGTGTTGCCCTCCACACACTCCGCTCTCTCACAAAACAAAACTACGGCCTTCTATTGAAGCCCCCCCCCCCCCTCCCTCCCAGTCAAACTTTTCTCAGTGGAAGGTCACTCCTCCTCCTCTGCTGGGGACCACATTCCTCCAGCCGTCTTGTTCTTGTCTCAGGAGCTTCCTCCTCTTCACCACGGCCTATGCCTCCTCCCCTCTCTGCCTGATTTCCCAAACAATCCCATGTCCCGCTGTTCTGTACCGCATCTTGAGATGTGGTTGCATTTAGACGCTTTATATAAGTCCACATTGTGGTCTGTGTGTGTGTGTGTGTGTGCCTGTGTGCGCGTCTGGAATTTGGCACAGTCAGGAGCGCAGGCAGCGCCATCCGCCATCGATCTCAGGTCGGTTCAACCCGTGCCACCGGGGTCTGCCCCACGTGACCTCCTGCCAGCGAGCGTTCTGACGCTTCGCGCGAGAGCCTCGGAGTGCAAGCGCCGCGGCGATGCCACCGCCAGCGAACGGCGCTCTTGCGCCATTGGCGCCGTGGGGGCGAGCGCGAGCAGCCCTCACTGGCTTTCTCGGGCGGCGAGAGGTTCTTCACGTTGAGGATGTTGACCACGAGGCTCCGCCGACTGTAGGAGCACTGCACCGTGATGGTCGCTCGCTGGCTCGCCGCTTCTGGCACCTGCAGCAAAAAAAAACAAAAAACAACAATCTTAACCCTGATGGTCATCGCCATCCGTGCATTTAGACGCTCTGGATTTCAAGGATTAGGCAACGTGTCGTGATGGACACTGCAAGATCCGACCGTGTCCATCCAGTGCTTGCTGAGCTGCATTACATTGTAATGTTGTACTAATAACACAGTGTTTGCCACAAGTGAACCACGATACCTTGCTGATCTCGTCAAGTAGCATAAACCATCATCACACGAACTCCAGCCATCCTCACAGCGGTGGCTTTTGGCTCAAGCGTCGAACAAAGACGGTCACCGCATCGCGCACTTTCAGATGCGCTTCTGCGGCCGTCTGAAACGCTCTTCGTTCCGATATTAGGAAGCCACTGGGGCGATGCACTTTTGAATCTAGAGTGAAAACTCATTAGTTTGCTGTCCTGCCCCTCCTGCACCTCCGATTATCACTGTTGATTACACACGGTGTGGAAGAAGTTCAACGTACATACTTTGTCTCACGTCGGTTTGGCTTTTGCAGGACTGTCAAGTGACTTCGGGGGTTCATAATCTAGTGATGTTTTAAAGCGCCGAGTCAGCACTGCCGCGGTCAGAGTATAGAATGGGCGCAGACGGCGGTGAATAAACAACGTTTCGGTTGGGAGCTTACGGTGTCAGCCTGATCGCCGATGACTTCGAAGACGCTCGATTTGTAATATGTGCTCCTCCGTGTAATTTTGTTCGAGCTTGGCCAAAACGCGACCGTGCGGTCGGTACCTCGGATGATTTATGCCACGAAATCATCGCATTCGTTACGGAGAGACGACACCGTGCAGCGATGGGTGGGATAGGCTGCTGCTGCTGCTGCTGCGAGCGCAGCAAGGCCTCGCCGCTTCATATTCACTGCGATTTGTAAAAGGTTAATAGGGGCTTTGTGAGAAATGCTACCGATTATCCGCATTTTCCTGCGATTACTTTAACAAATGTCCCTCGGTCAATGTTTTTTTAATCCGTTCCATGAAAACTACTGTTACCCGAAAGAACTGTTAATCGAACCATTGCGCCATTTCAAGACGATTGGAAGTTGACCTTTTTGACCCTTAAAATATGGTTTATAACGTTAAAGCACTCAATGTTAATAAATAAACATCATAAGAACATACTAAAGGATTAATATGAATAGCAAACGAATAATGTAATCAAAGCCAGTCGAGGTCTAAATGCTCATAAATGGGGCGTCGCTGATTGGCTGAGGGCATGGCTCGGACCCACTTACGAGTGCTCGGATTGGCCGAAATTGGCACCCGCGTGCATAACGTGAACGTACCGTTAGTCAACAATTTAACGTTAGTCGAAACCGTGGGGTCCTATGGGAGGTGAAACGTTAACCGAAAAGCCGATGTCACCGTTAACCGAGGGACTACTGTATATAAGTTGAACTTCTTTCACACTGTGATAATCGGTGGTTATTTTCACGGATAAATTTTGCCTGCCAACAGCACACCCCCTTTCATTGTGTATAAATAAGCATCGTGTGGGAGCGGTAGTGTCGCGATTAGCGCGCTGCACTGCAAACCCGGCGGCACGAGTTTGACTCTCGCTCACGGCCAACACCAGTGATGGTTATCTGAACCGGTGCTGGGCCTCCCCTAGGTTGACTTAGCCTCAAATGGGTACCTGCTGCGGTGTGTAAACATCACCACTGGGGAGACAAAGGCGGCTTGGCGTGGTGTTGGCCTCCCACCCCTTCGTGTGCCGTGCCGGCCTTCATAGGTGCACTTGCCCATACAGTCTGGTAAGCCTATTCGGGGATCTTTGTGTTTGTATGATTAAGCAAGCAATGTCTCCTACGTATATCGGTTTTCTTTTTTTATGGAGAGAGCTATAGGAAGGAGACGCCTGCTTACGACATCCTCCACAACGCCACAAGTGATTATTCTTGAGCGATGCGTGGACAATACTGTGCACGTCAATCCGTATACAAGAACATTTAACCGTTTAGGCATCAGCATGGAATATATGCACGCTATTATTGGGTACGCGTGTGTGTTGTGTTGTTGGCATGTAAATAAGCATCGTGTGAGAGCGGTAGGGGAGCGGGTAGTGTAGCGGTTAGCGCGCTGCGCTAATAACCCGGCGACCCGGGTTCGATTTCCGCTCACGGCCAACACCAGTGACGATTATCTGAACCGCTCCCGGGCCCCCCCTAGGTCGACTCAGTTTCAAATGAGTACCTGGTGCGGTGTGTAAATATCGCCACTAGGGAAACAAAGGCGGCTGGGCACGGTGCTGGCCACCCACCCCCCCCCCCCCCCGTGTGCCGTGCCGGACTTCATAGGTGCTCGCTAACAGCACTTGCCCCTACAGTCTGTTAAGGCTACACGGGGGATCTTTGTATTTGTTTTGTTGGCATAGTAGGGGGCACAGGTGGTGCATCAGCGAGTCAACTCAGTCAGCCAACACATGGCACCTAGGTCTGTCGCTCGTCCTGCCAGCAGGTGTTCGACGCTTCACGTGGCCTCAACGTGCACATGACCTGGCACAGGCGCCGTTGTGACGTCACCGCCACTTAGTGGCGAATGGCGTTTGTCGCTGTACGCGTTCATGTAGTTTGTGTGCACAGACACGGACGTTACGTGAGGAAGCACATGCAAAGCAAATCCTCACCTCGTTCCCCATCTCTTGGAAATAGAGACAGATCAGCTCTTTGGTGTCGCACCGAAGCAATTTCAGTTTTCTCTCCAAATCCTAGACACGCAAAATCCGTCGCAAAGTCTCTATGTCTCTGACGTACAGCAAAGCAGATGATAAAATATTTTAATCATGAGTTTTTATTCGCGACACTTGCTTTGTCTGTCACTCAAGAGCTGCTGTTAGGTAAATATTCGTATGCCCGGTTTAAAATTTGGTATTCAGAAAATATCAAATACAATTTTCATCAGGCCCTCAAGGTGTGAAGTGCAGTCTCCAACTCTTATTATCCACTCTGCATCTCTGGCCTCTTCGTTTATGTTGCTATACAGAAGGGTCATTGCCCAAACCGTCGACTATTATATATTTTTTTTCTTTTAAGGCCACACCGCATTATATAAAAAATGTGTTGCCTTTTTTGTAAGTAATAGTGAGAAGGAAAAGCTGAAAACGGAAATTGAGCGAACGGTCAAAACATCATTCAAAGCATGGGCCCTGTTGCAGATATTCGCGGTTCGAATCTAGCGGCCACCTTGGCTATTACTGTGCAATTATAATAATTACTACCGGTGTAATGACCACATGAATACCATTCGCCGTCTGCTTCGTAGTGGACATTAACGATCCCTTGACGGCATCTCCAAGATGGAGGCCATTTGCGTGCCAGGGTCAGGGTCCAAATGTGTTGCCAAATTCGAAATTTCCACCGCGAATCGCTCAATTGGGACGATAACAGAGCAGGAAATTATCGCTCTCTACTTGCGGACCGATGCCCATTTACTGCAGGCCAGGCGCTGAAGTCACCTTGTGCCACACAGGGACAGCCGCCACTGGTGGTGCCAAAGGCTAGACCGCATACAGTAGCAGTCATCACCCCCCTACTGGCAGACCGATGCCCATTTTCTGCAGGCCAGGCGCTGAAGTCACCTTGTGCCACACAAGGACTGCCGCCACTATTGGGGGGGGGGGGGCATTAAAATGTGTTGAGATGGGATGTAAAGCCCTCTGAGAAGCCGCGGCGAATACGAGGGGCACTTGATTCTGTTGCTGCCCAAGTCTGTGTGATGCAGCATCATTAACATCATCGACATATGCAGGTGGGGGCAGCCGTGTGAGATGGCGATGAGTTACTCTGCATTCCTTGCTGTGAACCGAGTCCGCTGGCAGCCCGTGACCGTCCGCAATCTCCATCTGCTTCAAAGCCTGCGGGAAACACGGACAGATTGTAAAGCAGTCATCGGGCTGACCTGTGATCCGGCAACTCGCGAACTCACTCCAGCCACTCACTTACCGGCGGCCGGTCGTCTCCTTATCACTCTCCTATTGCAAGTACCGTAATTACTGCTGCCGTGATCTTTGCTCATTGATACCTCCACCCACGTCGAGGGCTCGGTCTAGCAGGCTCGCTGCGTCATCTCTTCCATGCCGTGTTCAACCACCGCACCACTGCAGGTCACAACAACAATCTCGCTCACTCACCACTCACCCAATGCCAACACCCGCCAAGTGACGGTGACGTCACCACGGCGCCTGTGCCAGACCAGGTCCACTTTGAGGCCACGTGAAGTGCCGAAGGTTCGCTGACGGAAGGTCACGGGACAGAGATGACTGGCAGATGCATCAGCTGACCCCCTACTGTGCCACCTATCCCCCACACGGCCTCGCTCACCACACCAAGGCCGGAGCCACGGAGTCAACTTTGGGGGGGACCAAATCTTCCAGGGGGTCTGGAGTCCCCCCCCCCCCCTACCAGAAAAAAAAATCTAAATTTGAAAACGAATTTCCCAACATTTCCTGACTAAAATACTTAAAAATGCACTAACACAGGATGGACTTTGTATTTATTTTTTACAATAATGTCTAATAGTGTATTGTATTTACATTGCTCTGTTTTTTTAATTTTTTACCTTTTCTTGTTTCATTGTATATAATGGCAGAGGTTATGGATTAATAAAGTACAAGCCTAACCACAATCATATAAACAGAAATATATTTTATAGCAATATATTGGGGGGGGGGGGACATTTTGAGAATATTTGAATATTGGGGGGGGATGTGTCCCCCCACAATATCTATTATAATTACGGCCTTGCATCACACTCTGCAGGTCACATTGCTGCTCTTGCTGCTGCTTCCCTCGCACTGCTCCACTTTGGATTCACCTCCCATCATCTTATTCCCCCCAAGTTCCTTGACGAATGAAAATAAATCTGGGAACTCTAATCGATAACCACTGCGATAGTGCTGTTTGTTGCTGGTGGCGTGACTTTGGCAGAGTGCTCAGCAGCTGCGCGAAATAAATAAATAAATAGATATTCCGCGGCCGATGGATTGACATCACTTTTGTGACCCGGCGCACAGTGTTAGACTGGGTGTCAGTTCAGAGTGTGAGACCCAGTATCGTCAGCACTGCTGTATGCAGGACCTTGATGACTCTCTTCACATAACAAGGCCATGGGATTAGCTCAGTTGGTAGAGCAGCGAGGCCCCCCAGGCAAACGGACAACATCCTGGCGAGGGTCGGCTCAGCTCATCATATTTTCAGGGCGACAAAAAAACTTAACGGGGGAGTCCACGGTGATGTGTCCCCTACTGAGGCTGTGGTCCCAGCTGTAGAAATGTGGAATTGCCATCGTGGTGCTCAGGACAAACAAGGGAAAGCACGGAGGGGCACTGGATTGTGGACAGCCGTGGGGTGGCTCAAGGTGCCAGCGTGTCAGTGACCTGGCACCAAAGGGGTCCCAAGTGATGCAAGCTAATGGTCTCTCCGCTCATCTACCGACAGCTAAACAAAAAACAATGCTTTAAGAATAATAAAGAAAGGGTTTTCCCTTCATTCTGAACACTCCATCATGAAGCCCCGAATAAGGCGATGATGCTCACGAGGCCAAATCTCTGACGACGAGCGGTGAACAAGTGCCAGACGTCTGGCGAGACCGGAGAAATCCATCAAGGAGACATCACGCGCGGTGTCAATGACCTCGGGGGTGTTTCTGCGTTGACGGTCGTCTCTACGCTACTCCGCAATACGACCGCATTTGCTGTGCGACCCAACCGCAGACTGGGCAGCAATTATAAAGGAACATTATTTTGTCAAATGTTTTTTGCTATATATGTTTTTTTTTTACGTCAGAGTAACCCTTTTTCAATTACTGATGACGTGCGCGTCATGAGTAATCGCAAGGGCACGCGGGAGGGCGTTTGGCACAGTTTGACACAAGTGTTTTTTTTTATTGTATCTTGAACCAAGCACAGGTTTATTCATGTTAAAACCGCCGTGGTCGGTAAAGTTCGCATTACATCGAACTTTACAACGGGTGCTGCGTGACATTTTACCTTTGCAAGTGAAGTGTCTGAACAGAAAGCGTGACATGAGACACTGGCATGAACAGCCGAGTAGTGTTCGAAGCGATTGCTCCCCTGCCACGAGCGCCAATTAACCCTTTCCCGTTCGGATGACGTACGTGTACGTATGTGTACGTCATTAGTTTTTCTTCTGATTCGGTAGTAAAAGGCCAGGTTCAACGGTGAACGGGACACTCACACCCTGCAACTTGCAGGCGTCTCAGAACGGTGAAAGGGCTAAAAAGAAAAAAAAAGCAGGACTTCACGGAGACTCACCTCAAGGACATTGTGGATTTTTTTGTAATATTCCTTCGTGTGCTCCACGTTTTCATGCAAGCCCTTGCTGAACATGTCCACAATGTTGTGCCAAAGGAAGGCCAGGATGCTGCGTCAACGGGAAGAAAACGGCCGCACGTGCTGAGCTTATCACGAGAGAAACGAATACCGTTTGAGTAATGCTGTTTTTTCGCGCATTCAATCGCCGTCTTGACGATGAGAATCACGGACAAGACGAACGAGAAGTACCTTTGGAAGGTCTCTTTGGAAACGTTTTCGTGCAAGATTTTCAGGTTAATATCGAGTTTGTCCAGCAGTGGCATGGCAGCCTGACAGAGGAGGTGCGTGCACGCACACACACACACACGCACGCGACACACGCACGCAACACAGGCACACACAGTCTGCGTGTTAGCACATCACCAACCCATTGTCAAGAAGATGACAGCACTCGCCCTGAGCGTTCACATTGAGGAGCCCTGGAGCTCGCGTGTTTTCGATAGCTCTTCAAACTAGGGGATTGCTCAAGCACAGTTTGTTTGAGCACTGCGCTACAAATGAACCCCACCGACCTGGGTTCGATCCCCATCCACGGCTAACATCAGTGGCAAGTGATATTTGAACTGGTCCTAGACTCATGGGGGAGGGGGGGGGAGAGGGAGCTCCTCACCCACCGTCCGTAGCCAACCGATTAGCAGGGATGGCTACGTACGGTGCGAAAGAAGTTCAACACACATACATACGAGGGGCTTCGTGTGTGCGTAAGGGACAGCATGCGTGACGCAATGCTTCGAGCACTGCGCTACGAACCCGGCGACCCGAGTTCGATTCCAGTTCACAGGGAACGCCAGTGACGGTCATCTGAAATCGGTCACGTGCCTCCCCTAGGTCGACTCAGCCTCAAATGAGTCCTTGGTGCACGATGCATGAACATCGCCAACTGTGGAGACAAAGGCGGCCGGGTGTGGCGTTAGCCAACACCCACCCCCCCCCCTCCCCCTCGTGTGCAGTGCCGGCCTTCCATAGGCGCTGCTCGCTAAACCTAACGGCACTTGCCCCAAAACCGGGGGGGGGGGAGGGGGGGTGATCTTTGTCTTTGCCTTTGGATGCGTGGGGGTTGTAGAATGGGGGACAGCGGCCGCTACCTCTCTGGTGGGCGACTGGGGCGGGGGGGGGGTCCGGGGGTCGCTCCGCTCCTCGCGCTTCCCCTCCGCTCTTTTCGCCGCGCTGGCTCCGGCGGCGCCGGCGGCTCCGGCGGCGCCGACCCCCATCGCGACCTGTCACGCGCAGCCGGGCACCGTGTCGCTTAAAGAGTCCGTTACGTCAACCGGTGGCATCCGGAAAATCCGCGCCATCTCGTTACATCGACGCGGAGGTCCGCAGGCGATGTGGAGTTTCATCTACAATACCGAGAGATTGTACCGGCGGTCTGCGGTGGTGAGACATCGTCATCGTAAGCGCCACCACCGCTGCCTTCACCGCCACCATGACCGTAATCGCCACTACCTTTCTCCATTGTCACCATGACCCACCACTTTTCACCATCATTATCACCACCACCACCACCACCACCGTGATCATCACCATCACCACCACCACCACTTTCACCATCATTATCACCACCACCACCATTGTGATCATTACCACCACCACCACTTTCACCATCATCACCACCACTATCATGACCACCACCACATCCCGAACGCATGCGCGTACTCACCGCTTCCAAATCACAGCCGTCATTGAGGCTTTTCTTGAAGTCGGACAGGATCTGTTAAGTGGGCAAAAGATCAAGATACTGTAAATTAAACCGTGGGTTTTTATTAACACATCGAAGTCCTCTCTGCCACGGGCGATGCATCCTGCAGGAATCGCGATGATTCAAGGGGCGATTCCCACGTGAACAACCTCCAGTGACTGCAATTGGATCCTGAGCAGGGTTCGCTTGCCACCTCGTGACCACTCGCGCAATCGCCAAGACGGCCTGGACCATTTGAGCGGAGACTAATGGGAATCCTCTGATGAAATCTCCATTCAGACAAAATGGGGCTTCTACTGCGGGACATCAAAGGCTTTCATTCGTTTAAACGGCGCGTTAAAATCCCACTCTAAATGCGGTTTTCACCTGAGCTTTACATGCAAGCAGTGTCAGGCAGGGCCTCATTTCTCACTCAAATTATTTTTGCTGGGGTCGCTGTTAGAAGACTTGAGTAGGTGAAAAATGATGAGCCGTCACAGCCACAGCCGGGAGGTATACTGGATGCGGTGTGCCGGGCATGGAAATCATTTTGAGGCCACTGGTAGCCGCCACAGCGCGAGACGTTCACTCCTTCGGATGGTATGGAGGAGGTCATGGGTTCGATCCCGACTCAGTCGCCTGCTGTATATGTGGAGATTGCGTGTCTCTCTCCCCGTGGTTGCGTGGATTTGTCTCCGGGTCCTCTGGTTTTCCCCTCCACGTTTAGGATCAACGTCGTCACGCGTTTTGAGTAATTGGCTGCTATAATTTTACACGCGATGAGCCACTTCGTTGAACCATCGTTTGTCGCCAGGTCGCTTCTGAAAAAAAATAATGTAGCTCAGTGGGCCTTACCTGGTAAAATAAAAATAGATTATGGTCCAGTATACTGGGTGAGCCGTGCCGGGCTCGCGGATAGACGCGGCTAACCCTTAGCCATGGTGCCGTGGGGACGTCGTGTTCACGCACACACACACACACACGCACACACGCACACACACAACAACAACAACAACCGCCATTCGCCACTAAGTGGCGGTGACGTCACCACGACGCTTGTGCCAGGCTATGTGCACCCTGAGGCCACGTGAAGTGTCGAACGCCCGCTGGCAGGAGGTCACGGGGCAGACCCAGGTGCCACGGGTCGACTGACTGAGATGACTGGCCGATGCACCACCTGTGCCCCCTACTGTGCCAACCTGCTGTGCTTTAGCCACCCGGCGCTCCGCTCGCTGTTGTGAGCGTCGCTCCTCCGCCCTCCGTTGTTGTTGGAGGGCGACTGCCTCCAACTGCCCAGTAGCATCCTTCACGAGCCTCCTCCACAGAGGCCGATCTTGACACCGCTGGTACCAGTCATCGGCAAGTCCACTCAGCTCCACGTCCTCCCGTACCACATCACTCCATCTCTTCTCTAGCCCGTGCCGCGCCCGCTTAGCCCCCTCAATCCGGCCAAACAAAAGCTGTTTCGGCATGCGGTGGCTGGGCATGCGGGCTACATGACCCAGCCATCGCAGCCTTGCCTGCCGGAGGAGCTCACCGATGGGACCCTGCCCAGATCTTTCAAGGATTTGTGAGCTCCTCACACAATCCAGTCTGGTTAAACCCAGGATGGATCGTAGGCAGGCCAGCCTAAATGTTTCTAATCGGCGAAGATGTTCCATTAGGGGGGTCCACGTTTCGCAAGCGTAGAGAAGGGAGGGAATGACCGTGGCCGAGAAGACCTGAAGCTTAGTGCGGAGCGACAGACCAGGTAGCTTCCACACAGCGTTACGCAACCGATGAAAAGATATTGCCGCTCGACTGATTCGGAGTGAGACCTCTGCTGTTAAACTGGAGCCAGTCATAAGCACACTGCCCAGGTATGGGAAACTCTCCACTCTCTCCACAACTGCCCCATCACCGATTGGGAGTTGTGGGGGTGGAGTGTCCGATGGTACAAAATACCCAGGCAGGTGCTTAGTTTTGGTGGGGCTGATGGTAAGGCCCCACCTCTTAGTGGCACGCTCCAGTCTCAGCAGCAGCGTCTCCAACTCCTCCTCTGACTGAGCAGCTATTACCAAATCATCAGCATACATAACGTGGTTGAGCAATAGGGAGCCAATCCTTGACCGCACCCGGGCATCGATTAGCCTCCCATTATATCTGTACCAAATGGAGATTCCCCCGGTACAGCTATTGAAGGCTTCACGAACTACGTGGTCAAAATAGATGTTAAAGAATGTGGGAGCCAGAGGACATCCCTGTCGCACCCCAAGGTGTACAGGGAATGGCTCTGACTCCCGGCCACGTAGTTTTACCCGGGCCCGCTCACCATCATGAAGGTCCTTAATGATCGTGAGCAGAGGGTCAGGTACTCCAAAAGCACGAAGAACGACCCAGAGCCCAGGCCTACTGATGGTATCATAGGCCTTGACCAGGTCAATAAAGCAGAGATGTAGGTCTTGTTGGAATTCCCTACACCTCTGCTGTAGCAGACGGACAGAAAATATGGCATCTGTGCAGGACCGCCCTTTCCTGAAACCGCATTGGGGCTCCGCAAGCCTCTCCTCAGCGTGCCTGGCAAGGCGATGCTGAATAATCCTTGCCAGGACCTTTCCCGGCACACTGAGGAGTGAGATGCCCCTGTAGTTGTTACAGTCTGTGCGGTCCCCCTTCTTAAAAAGGGGGACCACCAGGGCATCCTTCCAATCCTGCGGAACCCATCCAGTGGTCCAGACTGTTGTTATGATGTCATATAGGGCAGTCTGTGCACAAACGCCACCCTCCCTCAGCATTTCGCTTGGGAGATCATCTCTGCCCGCTGCCTTTCCTGGTCTCAGACTCCGGATCGCCTTCAATACTTCCTCAGCAGATGGCACCTCAGCCAGCCACTCACAGGGGGTGACTTCATCCAATATTTGAGGCACCGCAGCCTCAGCAGGGTCATCCTCACTTTGTGCCACGATGTTTTCCTGGCTGAGGGATTTTCCCTCCCCCAGGACCTCACAGAAATGCTCAGCAAATCTGCGAACCTGTTCCTGGGGGTCGGAAATTGGATCACCGTTTTTTCCCCTAATGATGGTAATAGGTGTGGCGCTGCAGGTTACTTTTTTGATGGAGTTAAATAGAGATTTGTGATCACGGGCCACTGAGGCAGACTCCATCTCCTCAGCAACCCGCGACCACCACCCATCCTTGCAGCGCCTCACGGCTCTCCGAACCTCTGAGCGAAGGCTGCGGTAAGCCTCCTCATTCTCTGACGTGGGATTCTGTAGCCGATGACAGTGGGCCTGTCGCTTTTTCTCAACCATCCTGAACAACTCCTCTGTCATCCAGGGTGTCTGGGGAGGTCTGGACCGCGTACCCAGAGCAGCCATTGCAGCTGCATGAGTCACAGTCCTAAACCTCGCCCATTTACCCTCGACATCAGGAGGAGTCGGGGACGATGCCAATCCCAGCCGCAAGCAATGATGAAATTCTCGCTTGCAACTTTCATCAGATAACTGAGACCAGGCCACTTTAGGTTGGAATGGGGTCCTGGGTGTACACCCACCACCGGAGTGGAAGAATGGCAGGCGCATCTTACAGATGACTAGTCGATGGTCAGAGGGCAGATCAGCTCCACGGTAGGTCCTGGTGTCAAGGACATGGGCTCGCATTCGCTGGTCCGTCACTATGTAGTCCAGCAGATGTTCTTGCTTGGACCCGGCATGCATCCATGATGTTGTGTGGATGCGCCGATGCCGGAACAGCGTGTTGGTAATTACAAGCCCATGGGCTGCACAAAAATCTAGCAGCCTCCTACCGTTGTTATTGAGCTGATCTGGCCCATGCCCTCCAATCACTCCAGACCAGGTGCCAGTATCATGACCAACTCGGGCATTGAAGTCACCCAACATGATGACTCTATCCCGAGGGGCCACTTTAGCCAGCACCTGTGACAGGAGGTCATAGAAGGCATCTGACTCATCGGCTTTGCCTGCATCCCTCCACGGATGTTCATCTTCGGTGGGGGCATAAGTAACCACGACCACCATTCCTCGCCTCCGGTTGATGGGAAGGCGAGCCCAAAGTAGCCTGGGGCTTACAGCTTCCCACACCTCACCGCCACGCTCCCACGCCCCCTTCATTCTTTTGTTCAAAAGAAGACCCACACCCTGTTGTTTGGCAGTCTGCTGCCCCGAGTAGAGGACTGTCCACCCCTCATGGTGGCAGGAGCCAGAGCCGGTCCACCGGACCTCCTGAATGCCGCATAGATCCAGGCGGTACCGGTCCAGCTCCCGACAGAGGAGTGGCAGCCTCTCCTCTGCAGTGAGCGTTCGAACATTCCACGTGGCCACCCGTAGTGGCTTTTCGTTGTTTCTGGAGTAGCCCCGAGGGTAGGTATTCAATCTCCTGGCTCCGCCAATTGGGGTTTGGCCAGGAGACGTCATAGACGCCTGGCCCCCCGGGGCCTCCGGCACAAGCTTAGTTGTTACATATTTCAGTTTAATTCGTGGTTTCGTGGTAATTAATTGAAGGTGGAGGGGTTAGCAGCCCCTCGCACCCGTCCAGAGCCCCCGTTTAGCCCCTGTGGTGGACACATATGCCATGAGGGGAGGAGCCAATCAAAATTGGATCTCCCCCCACAGCGCTGTCCACGACAGAGTTGCCCGTCCGGCACCGCGAGGAGGTAGGGGGTTGTTTTGCCGGCACACACACACACACACGCACACACGCACGCACACACACACACGCACGCACACGCACACACGCAC
The DNA here is from genome assembly GCF_048934315.1 of Petromyzon marinus. Classification (NCBI taxonomy): domain Eukaryota; kingdom Metazoa; phylum Chordata; class Hyperoartia; order Petromyzontiformes; family Petromyzontidae; genus Petromyzon; species Petromyzon marinus. The sequence goes on along the minus strand of NC_133703.1, from coordinate 12,444,291 downwards.
ACACACGCACACACGCACGCACACACACACACACGCACACACGCACGCACACACACACGCACGCACACACACACACGCATGCACACACACACAGACACAAACGCGCACACGCGCACATGCGCACACACTCGCACACACGCGCACACACACACACGCACGCACACGCACACACGCACACACACGCACACACGCATGCACACACACACACGCACACACACGCACACACGCACGCACACACACACGCACGCACACACACACACGCATGCACACACACACAGACACACACGCGCACACGTGCACACGCACACACGCGCACACGCGCACACACTCGCACACACGCGCACACACACACGCGCGCACACACACACACACGCGCACACACACACACGCGCACACACACACACGCACACACACACACACGCGCACACACGCACACACGCGCACACACGCACACACACACACGCGCACACACACACACGCACACACGCACGCACACACACACACGCACACACACACACGCACACACACGCACACACGCACGCACGCACACACACGCACACACGCACACACGCACACATACGCACACACGCGCACACACGCACGCACACACACACACAAAGACAAAGCCACCCCCTCCCCCGCCCCCCCGTATAGCACGAACAAACTGTTGGGGCAAGTGCTGTTAGCGAGCACCTATGAAGGCCGGGACAGGACACAGGGGGGTGGATGGCGAACACCACGCCCGGCAGCCTTTGTCTCCCCAGTGGCGATGTTCACACACCGCACCACGTACTCATTTGAGGCCGAGTCTACCTAGGGTAGGCCCATGACCGGTTCAGATAATCATCACTGGCGTTGGCCGTGAGCGGGTATCGAACCGGGGTCGCCGGGTTCGTAGCGCAGCGTAGCGCTAACCGCTGCGCCACCGCTCCCCACGCGAGCACACACGCACGCACGCACACACAAACACACACGCGCACACGTGCGCGCACCAGTTCCGTGATCCAGTTGAAGAGTTTGTCGGCGACCTCCCGGATGCCGCCATGGTACTTCTGCAGGCACTCGCCCAGCGTGCGGCGGCCCTCGTCGCCACTGGCCCCGTCCACCCTCTGCGCGGGGTCGAGCTCCCACTGCTCGGGGATTGAGAGCAGCACCGCCCGCACGTGCTGCACGCTGTTCAGGGCCGTGCACACCTGCGGGGGAGAGGAGCCCGCCGCTGTCAGCGCATCGTTGTCCGGCGGCAGCGGCAGCAGCAGCAGTGACAGCACCAACAGCTGGAGCATCAACAGCGGGAGCCAGATCGGCAGCAACAGCAACGGCAGCAGCAACATCATCAGCGGCAACAGTGGCGGCAGCGTCATCAGCGGGAGCATCATCATCATCAGCAGCAAAGGCAGCATAATCACGGTTCGCAACAGCAGTGGCAGCAGCATCATGTATGTATGTATGTTTAACTTCTTTCGCAATGTACGGAGCCAGCCATGCTAATGGAAGGTGCGTGGTTACCAACGGCAGTGCCAGGAGCATCATAAGCAGATAAAACTAAATGTTTTTTTTATTTTAGCAGGTAAGGCCCACTGAGCTACATTGATCTTTTTCAGAAGTTACCTGGCCACAAATGATAACTCAACGAAGTCGCTTATAACGTGGAAATTTACAGCAGCAGTAGGAGCAGCAGCCAAATACTGTAAACGTGTGATGTTGTTGATTTTAAATGTGGAGGTAAAAACAGGAGGACCCGGAGAAAAATCCACGCGACCACGGGGAGAGAGACACGCAAACTCCAAAAGAGTCAGGCTTGGAAATGAACCCCCGATCTCCTGTATAGCAAGCGAGGTAGTTAACATCTCGCCACCGTGGCGCCCCAGCAACAGCAGTGACAACAGCGACAGCATCATCATCATCATCGTTAGCAACATCATCAGCAGCAAGGGTTATCCTTCAACAGGCTCGCTCAACAAATGAAAATGGAGGGACGCAACTGGCAAACAGGACCGAGTTAGTGCCACCGAGGCGGATTGGAAGGAGAGGAGGCTGCTGTGCTTTTTGAAAACCGAACACTCCGATGGTGAAGAGCAACGCGGCGATCTGCCTAGAGCACAGAGTTTCGATCCGTCCAAGGCTACACGCGTGTCGTACGCACGCGGGAAACCGACAAAGGGCATCGAACGAGAGCTGCGTGGTATGCCGCGTGAGGAGAGAGGCGCTTTGGACGTCGGCCGAATACGCGGCGAGGAGGGAAGATGGCCAACGGCGCGGCATCCAAGAGGGCCCCGACCACCGCCGCCGCCGCCGCCGCAGAGATGGAGCAATGAGTGCAGCTCGTGTGCAGGCACCGGACGCATCGTTGCACTGCGAGACCGTGAGGATCTAGAGATTCAAAGTTTGGGCAGGCCTTCATCCAGCAGTGGATAGAGCACGGGCGACGAACGACACCACGCGTAACGACACGATGTGCATGTGACGACACGCGATGCGATTTAACGTCACGGTGATTGGGGGGGGGGCGGCGGGTGGGGGCCTTGAGGGGTAGGGGTGGGGGCGGGGGGTGGCGGTGGTGGTGGGGGCGGCACGGCATCGCTCGCTCACCTCCACGGAGAGCAGGAACTGTCCCCCGTTGCTCGGGGGACACACTTGCGTCTTGAGCTTCGTCTCCATCATCTCCACGTAGTACTGCGCCATCCCGAAGATATCCTGCAACCCCCCCCCACAACAATAACGACGGCCACCCTTCAAATATACAAATAAGTAAATACATACAGACACAGGAGACCGTTGAGTGTCCGCTTGCTCATCGTTCGCGGTTTTGATCTATCGCGGGTAACCTCTTAATGCGCGTGCCGCGTATTTGTCATCGGGATCGCTGTGAGCACAGGCCCAAGGGCCCAAAAACACAGAGCGCCCAGCAACAAACGGCACCACCGCAGGTGTACAAGATGAGAGTTGACACGTTCTTGAATTGGGCGAGGTTTTAACGAACTTGGGGAAAAGGCGATGATGATGATGATGATGGTGGAGGAGGGAATTCCAAAGCGAGGAAAACAACAGAAAGAGAAGCAATGTGGCCTGCAGTGTGGTTGAGTGGGTGGGTGCTTGTGACATGCAGTGTGGTGAGTGGGTGAATGGTTGGGTGGGTGGTTTAGTGTGTGGTTATGACATACAGTGTGCTGAGTGGTTGGGTGGGTGAGTGACTGGGTTGAATCAGTGAGTGCTGGATTATCAATCAACCTGAATTATATAATATTTCGTTTAATCATGGTTAACACGTGTCAACGGGCCGAATACGACAATACGCCATCCATCGTGCAGGCGCTCATGATAACGCACGCACCTTGATGATCCTCATCGCTAAACCGATGGATCCTTTAGAGTCAGGCCAGGCGAGTCGCAGCCAGAACTTGTGCATGTTCGTGAACCAGGACACCATGTCGAACGCCGAGCTGCTGTAGTCCACCGATGAGCTTTCCGTCTTCAGCTAAGCGGGTCCATGTGAACAAGAACATCATCGCCGTCATCATCATCATCATCATCGCCATCATTATCGGGTGGTGTTGGGTGGTGGGGGCAGCGGTGGGGGTGACGGAGGCGGTGGCAAGGGCCCTGGTGGGGGGCGCCGGTGGGGGCAGCGGTGATGGTGGGTGGGGGGGGGGTCTGCGATTTTGCCAAGGCGACGGTGCAGAGCTCACCGAGTCCTTCTCGACGGCGAGCGAGGTGACCTGGCGAGACTTCCGGAAGCACACGAGCAGCCAGTCGTGGATGGCCGAGTGGAACCACTCGTGGAACGACGATAGTAACGTCGCCTCCAGGGCCTTTCGACTGAGGTCGTGGGGGTGGGGGGAGGGGGAGGAAAAAAAAAGAGACAAAGATCCTCCCCACCCCGTATAGCCTTTACAGATATTTGGGGCAAGTGCTGTTAGCAAGCAGCACGTATGAAGGCCGCCACAAGCACTCGATGGGGGTGGGGGTGGCCAGCACCACGTTATAGGTATCACGTGGGAGCACCCTTCTCCTCCCCATGCTTTACCCCACTACATGAAAACTGCCAGTTGACTGCGGTGGACCCACTAACAAGACCGACGATAGAATGCCCTCCCCACCAGTGTCTAGGCTAGATGAGCTCACTCGCTCTGTTTAGGCATTATCTGAAGACTCACACCTGTCTCGCCTGCAGGACTACATTTCCCGCGTATATTTCCTAACTTCGTGCATGGTTGCACCGAGATCCCTGGATGAATTGCGCCTTCTAAATGTAAATGACAATTGCATGTCGATTACAAAAAAAATCCGAACGGCCACGAACGTAGAGGCACCAGTCAGACGATAAACCGGCACCTTTGTGCCCGACATGACGGATAAAAACAATTGAAGGTAACGCTGCCCTTAGCACGCAGGCTGAACCCCCCCCCCCCCCCACTCCCCCTTGCTGGACATCCGTGAAAGAGCTTCACAGCTCTTTGGATTCTTCCAGGACAAATAAAAAAAACATTGTGATCGGGAGTTCCGGTTGGGCCACATCCCCCTTCACGCACGCGAGCAGCTGAGTGCCAAGCTGGTGCAGGCCCTGCACGGCCGTGTACAGCCTGTGGATGATGTCCGCCACGGAGTCGTCCAGCTCGGAGAAGCTCCTCATGGCCGACGAGACGTCGGCCGCCACCTGGCGAGGACGACAGAGAGAGAGAGAGAGGGAGGAGGTGGGGGGGGGGGGTGGGGGGTGATGGTGGCAGTGGTGGTGAGCAAAACATCCCCCCTGCAATGTGGCGGGTGGAGGGGGGAGAGACACGGACAATCGAGGCTGTTCGGTGTCTTGTGCAGGAAGCTGCCGCGGTACATCCGACGCACGTGGCAAGGACGACGATCGGTGAGACCGGCTTGCAAAGGGCCCGGGCGATGGAGGGGAGGAGGAGGAGGGCAACGCGGCTGGACGTCAAACATCAAACGCACAGGAACGGGGGTGGGGGGGGGGGATTGGAAGCCGTCTCGGTTGAGGAGCGCAAACAACGTCAAAGAGGCATTGAGAGAGGTCGCTTCAAGGGAATGGTGATGCCCCCCCCCCAGCCCAACGGCCACCCAAGCACTGGGGGACTAAGGGGCATTCAGAATCAGACTAAGGAGGAGAAGACCAATGGGGATACAGGCTACAGGGGCATTCAGAAGGAGACGAAGGATGAGGCGACCAATGGGGATGCAGGCTACAGGGGCTTTCAGAATCAGACGAAGGATGAGACGACCAATGGGGATGCAGGCTACAGGGGCATTCAGAAGGAGACGAAGGATGAGACGACCAATGGGGATGTAGGCTACAGGGGCATTCAGAATCAGAATTCGAATATTTATACAGCAGGAAGAATCCGATTCGCTGTAAAGCTCTTTTTCACAGATGTCCAGTAGGGGCACGGGGTCAGAACGTTACAACAAACAACACAAACACACGATCGGAGCGCAAAGTGTAGGAGAGGTAAACAATTCCCCCAAAAAATACAAATCAAACGAAACTATTTCTAATTCTACCAGGTAAGGCTGACTGAGCTATTCGCTTCTTTTTCAGAAATGATAACTCAACCAAGTGGCTTACCACGTGGAATTGTAAAGTGGCGAAATACTGAGGACCCGGACAAAAAATCCAAGCGACCACTGGGAGAAGATACATGGTCGAGACCAAACCACTAACCAGGCAAGGAATAACACATCACGCCACTGGTGGCACCCCTTAAATAATAAAACAAATAAAGTATATAAGTTCAAAGTGCATAAATACATCAACTCCCAATCTTGGGAAAGGCAGTTCAAAAACAACAGCCAAAACAGTGCCAGAGAAATACGAAGCGAATTCAAGATGACGCCGTACAGAAAGAGTGCGCACGTTAATTCTCTAGAGAGAGAGGCGGTGAGAGTCGGGCAGGCGCAGGTAGAGGGGGGGAGGAGATAGCGGAATGTCTCGGAGTCTAGACTTGATCAGGGGCACAGAGTTGACGGACGTGAAGAGCTTACCAGCTTCTCCATCGCTTGATAGCGAACGGCGTTGATGTTCACGCTCGCCACGCTGCCGAAGGACACAGCACAGCGGGGGTCAGTCGAGCGGTCGACCGTCCGCCGGCAGCTGCCGGCGGCACTGCGCACTCCTCGCGCACTTCGCCTCTTAACCTTCGTGAAAATGTACCGTTCACTCGCTTCGCTGTTTTGGATAGTTTGTAATGATTATCGTCACGATTGTAGCACGAGTAATGTAAATGGTTCGCGGAGTTTATTTTTGTGGCTTCTGACGGTTTTATGTTGCAGGTTTACTCGGGTCATTGCGCTTCTTCCGCTCATTCCTCCTCCTCCTCCTCTTCATCATCATCTGAACGACTGTCCAATTCCCGTGCTTCACAAATGTATTCCACCGTCGAGTTCTGCGTACAACTCCGACGCTAACTTTTATAATCCTCTATCGCGAGCCGTGGCGTCTTCCTTGTCTCCCCCCCAAGGGTTTCCGTCTACGAATCGCCTTACAGAGAGAAGCATGGCAGCAAGAATATTGAGCGGACGCATTACGATTGAAGGGGCGGTGAAGTGGAAGCTTCCAACTCGAACGCCTCGTTCTCTCTGCAACTCCTCAGTGCTATTATTATTATTTTTTAAGGGGTGGATTTAACATCGCAGGATCACGAGAGGTGGCAGCTTGCAGAGGCCTTCATCCAGTAGTAGATTGACCATGTCTAAGGATGATGATTTTAGTGGGGTGTCTATACATGCATCACCTTGTGTGTGTGTAAAGAGATGTCTATGCATATATAGAAAGAGAGATGATGACTGTGAGCATTAGTGAGCAGTAGAGGCTCTCACTCGGTGAAGAGTTTGCTGTAGGGACTGCTTTGTAGGTGGTTGTTCATTTCCTCGCACAGGCCCACGAGACTGTCCAGGTGCTCTTGCGTGGACTAAACAACAACAAAAACAACATCAACAACAGCAACGGGGCTATCGCACCGCTATATCGAAGTGTCTAGTGCCATCGGTGCCAGGCAGAGTTCAGGGCGACTGCTGCTTACCGATCGGCTTAGCAGTGGAATTCAAATAAAATAAAATAAACTTTTATTTTACCAGGTAAAGCCCACTGAGCTATGCAGCTCTTTTCCAGAAGTGACCTGGCTATAACAAGTGATAGCTCAACAACAAAGTGGCTGATCACGTGGAAATTTATATCAGCAGCCAAATGGTCTAGACGCGTGATTTTAAAAATGTGGAGGGAAAAACTGGAGGACCGTGAGCAAAATCCACGTGACCACGGAGAAAGAGACGCACAAACTCCAAATACACAGCAGGCATCAGGGTCAGGATCGAACCCACGACCTCCTCTATAACAGGAGAGGTTGTTTACATCTCGCCGCCATGGCGCCCCAATCACTCAAATACAAATGTTATTCCCCCACCCCCCCTCATTCCCCCAATAATGTACCTAGTGTATATCAAGTGACAATCATCATGAAGGTTATTGGAGGGTATTTGGCCACGCCGCACAGCGCAGGCTCGGTGAAGAGGGGGGTTGGGTGGGGGGTCCCGGAATGGGTTCAAAAGTTTCGCATCACCGATGTCGGCCATGACCAGGAAGCAAAACGTCGGGCATCGCGCGCGTGCCAGAGAAACCCACGGCACAACCAGCAGACGCACCGGACAGCTGAGCGGCACAACCGCGGAAAGCGATGCCAAATCAATCGATAAATCTTCAATTTGCATGCCCAACATCGCCCTCAATTAAATGGGCATCAGCGCACATTACAGTAGGTCGGACCGATACGTACAGGGGGCATGGAGCAACAGGAATGAATAAAATTAATGGCAGCGGTACACGTAAATGTTTTCACCAATTATTGGTCGCAACTTCTGGTGACGCACACACGGTTAGAACGATTGGCTACGTACAGTGCGGAAGAAGTTCAACGGATCACTCCGCGTCACGTCTCGTGTTGTTGGCAGCGAGAGGCACTGCAGCGTTGATTTTTTGAGAACTGGCAGGTTACACCCGAGTGACCGCGAGGTTTACTACTACTACTACCACTACGTACGACTCCTGCGATGGAAAGCGAGACCTTCCTGCAGCCAACAGATCCTGTGCCACTCCACATATCCCCGAGCACAAAGTTCAACGTAAAACCGACTTGGTGTCACCGCTGTCACGCGGTGGAACGGCCTGCAGCTTTGCCTTTACGGACGCGAGTTCTACGGTGCGACGTCGAACTTCTTTGGTACCGCACATAGCCGACCGTGCTCATCGGAGGTGCAGCAGCGTGTGATGGCCGAGGATAGCAACGGCGTGAATTCACGAGCGCCAGCAGCATCATGCGTCCGTCCGCGTTGCCCCACATTTAACGGCACAGCGCGCTTTACCTTCTCGGAGATTATCGGTGCCCTCTTCTCATTGTACCAGCATTCAGCTCCTTCCTAGGGAAATATTACAATTCACCATCTCGCACACAGCCAATATAACCGGCCAGAAATAAAGCGCGGCCACTCATCGTACGACGACGCGATGGTGTTTGTGAAGCTGCAGCGGTGGTTGTTGTTGTTGTGGTCCCACTGTGGTGGAGGTTGAAGTGGCGTTGAAGTCAGTTGTGGCGGTGGCGGCTGCTGTTATTTTAAGGGCCGAGAACTGGTGCGCAGCACAATTCACACGTTGGGGCGCGCGGTGGCTGTGACGTGGCCCGTGACCCTGCACTGCGGAGGCGAGGGTTGATGGGTCGCAACGAACTCGACTTACCCTGGGTGTCCAAGGTGCCATACCCTGGCTCGCCGTCAGGCAGCACCAGCAAGTTGTGGACTAATCTCCATCTCGATTTAAAGCCTTCGTGACTGCAAGGATTCATCTTCTTTGGCTCTTTACCGAAAGAACCAAAGAAGATAATCTCCATCTGTTTCATCTACATTGTACACCGTTGCCCCGTCGCATGCGTGCGTTTTCTCCGAGTACTCCGGTTTCCACCCACGCTCACTTATCGGCTGACGACGTCTTTATTGGTTAGAGGACCGCAGAACTCGGGCAAAGGTTGGCACCAGCTCACCAACTGGTTCCCCCCCCCCCTCCGCTCGTTTATGGTTCCTCGCCATTCTCAGTCACTCAGTCTTCTCTGCGAGCCGCTAACAACGGGAGAGTTACTGCTGGGATGAAGTGAAGAAGCCCAGCCAGCAGCAGGCAGGAAACTCGAGGCAATAGATTCTAATTAATAGCAGCACGACACACGCGCACGCACGGACAGATATAAACCGGGTTGTTAAACTGGACAGATGTGAACCGCGACATTGAACCGCGTGCGACGCCGAACTCGGCGGGTCGGCAAGAGGTGTCGCAGGCTCACCGCCAGGGCCTGCTGGATGATGGCCAGGCTTGCGGCGGGTGCAGTGCCGTCCATGTTGCCCCTGCATGTGAACACCTCGCACAGGCACCTGCAGCGCACGGGGGTGGGGGGGGGAGGGGGGTGGGGAGACAGCGGCACCGGCGGCGCCGTCAATGCTCGTCACCGCGTGCCATCATTCTACGCGGCCGTAATAAATAATATTTACGCGATCCAACCCCCCCCAAAAAAACTACATTATGGATGACATTCGTCACGAAAGGCTACGTGTTAAACTGTTCTGAGCGGCACGCGTGGAAGAGAAAATTGTCACGTGAGGGACGCTGTTGGAGGCGATCGCCGCAGCGTTTAAACCAGTGGTTCTTAACCTTGACTGCAGCCTCGCACCCCTTTGGGTCTCAATTGTTAAAAACATTTACAATTTTGATTTAAAGCTTTCGTGACTGCAGTAATTCATATTCTTAGTTTTTTCGGTAAAGTCACGTTGTTAATAAATAGATAGGTTTGATGAGACAAATTAATTTGTGTTTAGATGATGTGCCTTCTAAACAAATCTGCCCATGTCTCGCACCCCCAGAAAGGGCATCTCACACCCCCTGGGGGTGCAGCGTGATGCATTCCAGGTTCAAGAACCACTGATTTAAACGAATGCTTTCGGCAAGCACAAGTGCGGAGGTCCCAACAGGGCGATAAGATTGATCGATTTATTTATGATCGCTTATTTATTTACTGGAAGATTTATTTTTGTGAGCACGCTAGCCCGGCACAACGCGCCGATGTATTTTGACGACGCGATATTTGATATCACGATTGATTTGTGAGGTCAGATCACACGAGCACAAAGTGTGTCGTACATCCTCATCCACCCAACACGGCCAATGAATATATCTGAACTGAAACTAAAAATTTGTCAGGTGAACAACGTTCAAATGTATTACTACTGCTCTAGCAGCACCACTGGTAGTGCTGTTGTTGTGGGAGAGAGATCTGCACCACAACATTTAACAATTGAGTGCGGATGTTTCGCTGGTAGTCACAACCAGCATCATCAGGCACGTTGCCAGCATTGTGAAAATGTCCTCCAGGAAAAATGTGTTCATCACGTGGCAACTTTATCAATTGGCTGCATCGGGTGGAGAAGGGTAAACAACACATTTTACCCACACGATGTGACCTAAAAATCCATTATGAATAATAATAGCCGCCCATCAAGGCCAACACGCTAGATATTTTAGTATTCGGTTCTGCCATCTCTGCTTTCCAGCCTCCCGTTACTGGTAGCCTCCCCACCATCATCCGGACAACAACCAGCACATTGGGCTAGCAAGGTTATGCTGCCGTGACAATTCTTGTAAAGCGGAATCCACATACATACACGCCACATTGCTTTACCGCTACGAAATGTCTAGGGTCACGAACGCCAGGTGCGGCTGCTGGTCTCGAACTTGCTGTGCGCACGCGTACACGTTCCACCTGTTGGTTGGACTTGCGTGAAACTGGCCAGTTTTCCACGTAACGTACGTATGTTGAACTTCTTTTGCACCATACGTGGTCAATCGTGCTAATCGGAGGTGCGTAACAACGTGCGACTGCATAGTTTCTACCGCCTCTGTGCGTCGGGGCAATTCGAAGGGGGCCTCTTTGCACCGCAACGAAGCATCTTACCTGCCAGGCCATCCATCTAACCCATTACAAACAATGGCACTCATTGACCGACAAGTTGCCATGGCGATTTTAAACTATTTTTATTTTATGAGACCTCCTTTGCCAGAAACAAGATATAGGAATAGGTTTTACCCTTTTAACTGGCACAAAAACTGACACCTTTATTTTGTTTGCATTTTGACTGCTTGTGTTGTGGTTATTGCAAACATGATGCCTTGAATAAAGGTGTCAGTTTTTGTGCCAGTTAAAAGGGTAAAACCTATTCCTATATCTTGTTTCTGGCAAAGGAGGTATCATAATGTAAATGCTCACCCCGAGCCCTCAATACTCTGATAGTGCGCTGTTTTTGAGTTGTACGCCTTTTGGCGTCTTCTGGTCCAACACCAATGGAGACTAGGCTCTAAGAAAAGCTGTCTCGGGTGTGGACCAATCAAATTCAAGGACAGTGCATATTATTATCAGAGTTGTATTTTTTGTTTGCATTTTGACTGCTTGTGTTGTGGTTATTGCAAACATGATGCCTTGAATAAAGGTGTCAGTTTTTGTGCCAGTTAAAAGGGTAAAACCTATTCCTAGATTTTAAACTACTTAAATTAAACTACTATTTTAAATGAAACTACTATTAAGATTTTTTTTTTTACCAGGTAAAGCCCACTGAGGTTTACAGCTCTTTTTCAGAAGCGACCTGACCACAAATGATAGCTCAACGAAGTGGCTCATCGTGTGGATATGTATAGCAGCCAAACACTCTAAATGCAAGTTGAAAAATACACACGGGGAAAACACGCAAACTCCAAATATACAGCCGGCGTCAGGGTCGTGGCCAAACCCACGACCTCCTGTATACCAGGCGAGGTAGTTAACATCTGGCCACCGTGACACCCTCATCATATTTATCTTCTCCACTGTTATGCACATGGGCCCAGCGAGCACCAGCGTATGGTAACATCATCGATGTTCTCTCTCGCCACCACCGTCTCGAAACAAAACACGCGTCGCCACCACCACCACCCACCACCACCACCACACGGCCATCCCACGCGGTTTGGGCGTCGCTCGCCTCTCACGGGGTAGACGGTGGCAGAGCTTACTCCAGGAGAGTCTTCAGGTGAGCCAGCGACTCCGGTTGCGAGAGCGGGAAGCTCTTCTCCAAGTCTCTGAGCTTCGCCGTGGCGACGGCGGTAAAATCTCGGAAGCTCCGCTGCAGATCGCCTTCCTGCAGCATGGAAACAGCGTTGTGCATTCCCAGGGGGGTGTTTGGCCGCTGTAAATGTCCACGCGATGATAAGCCACTTCTCGTTAGGCTGTCATTTGTGGCCAAGTCGCTTCTGAAAAAGAAGCTAATAGCTCAGGGTGCTTTACCTGGTAAAATAAAATAGTTCATTTGTATAGATTTTTTACTGATTTGTTAACCTTTCCGAAATTTTGCACAACAACAACAACAGGCGCCATTCGCCACTAAGCGGCGGTGACGTCACCACGGCGCCTGTGCCAGGCCAGGTGCACTTTGAGGCCACGTGAAGTGTCGAAGGCTCGCTGACAAGAGGTCACGGGACAGAGCCAGGTGCCATAGGTTGACTGAGGTGACTGCCATAATATTTTGACTTGCTTACCTTCTCTATCGTACTCTTTGGTTCTATTCGGTAAAGTCACGTAGGTAAAACAAATTGAAATGAATTGAAATAAAATGAAAGAAACAATTAAAACACGACGCTTCGGAGGCAAAGCAAGCTTCCGTCTTCAGGTGGGACCAGTCACAGCAAAATCGCTGCACCAAGTGGTGAGGTTCTGGGAACCTCGAGCTTAAATACGGGTTAAGGTGGGGGGGGGGGGGGTGTGGGAGGGGCCATGTAGGGGACTTTAGTGGAGTGCGGAGCTGAGTTAATCTGTATTTTGTTGTGTAGATGGGTCACTGTGTGTGTGCAATATTAACGGGAAAAAAAATTGAAGAAAATTAAAGAAGATCGTCGAGGATGTGCTGTACGGGGGCAGTAGAAAAAAGGGAAATAGAAAAATTCGGAAAAATCGAGAATTAACACTCCTATCGTGTCGTTGTGTTGTTTGTTGTTGTAACTTTCTGACCCCGCGCCCCTACTGGATATCTATGAAAAAGAGCTGCATATAGCTCATCGGCTTTCTCCAGGATAAATCAAGATTCTGATGCCGATTCTGTTTGTGTTGACAATTACGTGAGCTACACTGGCTACCCATTATTAAGGATTATTTACAAACCACGCCTCCCTCGTCCACAAGCGTCTGGACCAATCCGCTCTGTGCCATCTCACCGAGTGAGCGAGCGGAGCGCAGAACCGGCTCTTCCGATTGATGCCCAGCTATGATCCACGGCCCGCCGTGATCCCTGCTACCGCTGCCGTTACCCACGCACAAACCTCGTGCGGTAACGCGGCCAGCGTAGGTTCACCGTGGAGTGGGGGGGGGGAGGGGTGTCGGCTCCGGACCGGAGGCCTGGAACCCAGTAGTTGCCAGCTATTCGGGACCACACTGCCCCAGGAAACCCTCGGCAGTCACCCTTCAACCCCGTGGGACTGCTGCGGCGGGAGAGTGGGCAGGCGGGCAACGCTCCTCTCCGACGCGAGTTCGGGGGTCGTGCCGCGTCCCGGCGAGCTTCTTCGGGAACGGAACGTCCTCGTTCTCGCGCGACGGAAAGCCACGCGTGATGAGCCGGTCGCGTTGCGTCGGCGATCGGCTGCTCGGGCCACAGGCCCCCAGGCGAGTTAATTAATTACCAAATATCAGAATTAGAATATTTATTCGTACCGCAGGAATCCGATGAGCTATAAAGCTCTTTTTCACAGATGTCCAGTATGGGCGGGTAAGAATGTTACAGCGACAAACAGTACAAAAAGGTTATAGTAATGCAAAGTAAAAAAAAGGCCAACAAGACGCCTGAAGGATGCGAAAAGCTGCCGACGTTACCAGGTCTTGAACAGCGCCCTTCTCCCAATTTCTGTTAATGTCTCGCAGCAGCTTGAGGAGATAATCCAGCTCCTTCCTCTGGGTGTGCCTGCTGTACACCGTCCACTCACTGCCTGCCACAAGCGCAATGCACAGTGTGCTTAACATATTTAAAACACACACATAACGTTTTCATTGTTTGTTTATCATAAATATAAATAGATTTCAACTGCGCTTTCAGGCGTAGCGCATCAGTTCAGAATGCCCGTCTGGAACTGCTTTGGCGAGTTCAGCATCACGTTGTCAACAGAAAGATAAATTTGGCAGGAAGTAATCACACCGTGAAGATCGCAGCGATAGGCACGGTCTCATGATGTCACCGGCCAACACAGAGACAACGCAGCTCCCTACCATCTCCAAATGTCTCGCACGCAGCCACTGGGTCAATCTCCCACCCCCCACTGGCCATCATCACCGCAGTAACAGCTAAACGTATCACGTGGCAAGTCACAACATTTGACAATCGCTCTTCACCGCACCGGTGTGGTGCAGCTGAAGCAGCAATAAAATCGGCACGATTTGTCATCGCGTGACAACGTTATTCATTGGGCATGTCTGGCAGAGGAAGGGTGTACGACACGCAAATATATTATTGACGAGATCCGACGCAAAAATCTACTGGGAATTGCGGTGAAACCTCTCTAAGTCAGAGCCAGTTGAGTTAAAAGGCAGGGTTCTTTTGTAATCCGCCACACCTCTCCCACTCCAACATTAAGGATCACAACGTCTTTAAATCCAAAGCATTACACAAAGAACACTGCTCTGAAGCACAATGTCCATGCCCAGGAGGGTATTCAACTATTTTCTTTTATTTTACCAGGTTAGGCCCACTAAGCTATTAGCTTCTTTTTCAGAAGCGGACTGGCCACAAATGAAAGCTCAACGAAAGTGGCTTATCACGCGGAAATGAAGTGGCTTATCACATGGAAATGTATAACAGCCGGATACTCAAAACGCACTTTGATCCTAAATGTGGAGGAAAAAACCAGAGGACCCGGAGAAAAATCCACGCGACCGCACGGAGCACGGAGAGAGACAGGAAAACTCCAAATGTACAGCAGGCGTCGGGATCGGGATCGAACCCACGACCTCCTGTAGAGCAGGCAAGGGAGATAACATCTTGCCGCCGTGGTGATGATGTACAACTACCTCGGCGTTCCACGTGGTGTTTGCACGCAGCGCCCAGGCACACGCAGCTCCCCACGCGCGTCGAGCGAGCCGCGAGGTCCGGGGCCATTTGCTGCAAACCCCCCGTCCCCCCCACTCTCGCCAGAACGTACGTACACATGTTGATCTTCTTTCGCACCGTACGTAGCCAACCGTGCTAATCGGAGGTTCTTCCCCCCGCCCCCCCCACCACCCCCGCCGATTGCATCAAAATTTCGAGAGGTTTCTCCGCTGTGCCCTCTTCGGATAGAACGCGTCCGCGACGAGCGTGTGTCCCGGCGGGCTGGAAGGGCGAACTCACGCGAGGTTCCGCTGCTGGGCTGAGAGGTTGGCCTGCTGGCCGAGCTGGGCCAGCAGGCGGGCGCTGGCTTCGCCGAGATGCACGGCGGCCTGGAAGCGCCACGCGGCCGGCGCAGCGGCGGCGGCGGCGGCGGCGGCGGCGACGGCGACGACGGCAGCAACAGAAAGAGAAAGAACGGCGCCATTCGTTTGGCACGAGCAGCGTCGCGGCCGGTAAGGATTTGGGCGAGCAATTCACGGCAAACCGTTGACGCGGTGCGAGTCGGTTGTATTTGCGGGGGGTAAAGTAATAATCATGATAATGATGACATTTATAGCGCGCCAGATTTTGCACGCAAGTCAACAACTCAAAGGAGCGGAGCCAAGCTCAGAGCTGATCGAAATCCCTGAGCCAAATCAAATCAAGATTTAAACAATTAGGGCTTTAGGTGTTTCTTAAAAGTCAGAGTGCATTTGATGTTGCGGCTGTGCAAAGGGATTAGAGAGTTCCACACCGAGGGGGCAACAGCAGAGAACCGACATGAGGCTGTAACAGTATAGTGTAGTGTATAGTCTAGTGTATAGTGTAGTGGAAAATAGTGTAGTGTATAGTGGTGTAGTGTAGAGTAGTGCATAGTGGTGTAGTGTATTGTGTAGCAAAGAGTGTTATGGTATATAGTGGTGTAATATCTAGTGTAGTGTCGTATATAGTAGTGTGGTGTAGTGTATAGTGTAGTGTATAGTGTAGTGTATAATGACGCGAGACTGTAACAGTTCGAGAACCTCGGTGTCCGAAGCAGATTTTGAGTGATGCTGCTGCGTACGGTTCTACCGTGAGCCTTCAGTGCAGACGAGAGGAGCGAGGCGAGGGATGGTGGGGAAACGGTGGTGAAACACAACCTTGATGTCACATTTTGGTGAACACCGTAAATCACACTAACTTGTGGTGTGAATAACTAGAGCAGTGTTCTTCACTAATTTTCAGAGGGTGGGCCACTTTCGCCAATAAGACATCGTCAGTGTGAGGGGCCGCCACAAATTTGAAGCCATTGGGGATTTGACAGCAGCACAATGATGATGGTGATGATGGGAGGCCTCCAGCGGCCCCTGGGCCTTGCAACGAAGAATGCTGAACAGGAGCCTTACACTGTTCACACAATGTTATCATTTTGAACCGATCTAATAAAACATTTCATGTAAAGAGCACATTCCTTCAAGGCGCTTGACGTAGTTTGAAAATCGCCATGTGAACAGAATGATTCAGGCGGCAGGGGCATGCAAGGAATGAGGAATGACTGACCACAATAGAGGGGTTTCTTAGGGATCACGAGAGGGTAGGGGAAGGATGGAAAGGAGTGGAGGGGCGAGGGAAGAGGATGAGGATGGGCAATGTTTCCCTAGCCCCCTGCCACCTCGTACCGTGCGTGTAGTTTATTATACAAGGCGTGTAATGATTGAGCTTCACGGTGATGTTATTAAAACTCCAAACTATTTTTTTTATTTTACCAGGAAAGGCCCACTGAGACACACTGCTCTTTTTCAGAAGCGGCCTGGCCACAAATAATGGCCCAGCGAAAAACGGCTTATCGTGTGGAAAGATATCACAGCCAAATACTCTAAACACGTGTTAATTATAGACGTGGAGGCATAAACCGGAGGACCCGGGGACAAATCCACATGACTACGGGGAGAGAGACACGCAAACTCCAACTATACAGGCGACAGGGTTTCGATCGAACCCGCGACCCCCTGTATACCAGGCGAGGTAGTTAACATCTCCTAGCCACCGCGGCGTCTGCGCACGCCCAGTGGTGTGGGCATGCTGGGACGTCACCTGTTGTTCTACTTCCCAATGCAGCAGCACCTCCAGCAGGCCCCTGTAGGTCTGCAGGCGGGAGACTCCCACCGCACCCAGGCCTGTGCATCGCTGCGACTGTCCGTCACATGGAACACACACACACACACAAAGGCAAAAGATTCCCCGTATAGTCTTAACAAGTTGTTGGGGCAAGTGCTGTTAGCGAGCACCTATGAAGGACAACACGGCACACGAGGGGGTGGGCGGTCGGCACCATGCCCGGCCGCCTTTGTCTCCCCAGTGTTGTTGTTGACACACCGCACCAGGTACCCATTTGAGGCCGAGTCGACTTTGCGGAGGCCCAGAACTGGTTCAGATAATCGTCACAGGTGTTCGCCATGAGCGGGAATGGAACTCGGGTCGCCGGTTTTGGAGCACCAGCGCGCTAACTGCTATACCGCCACTCCCCACAGATACCGTACACACAGGGCCGGATTAACCCGCAGGCTAATAAGGCCTTCATATTGTGTAGGCCCTCCTCAAGGCCCTCCCCATTCCACATTGGAAGTAACAGCTAAGCAGCGGTAACGCGGCCATTGTAAATGTTGTTTTCTTTGAGTTACGTTGTGACAGCGTTCATGACTTTGCCACAGCTAAAGCTAGGAGGAAACAATTTTTTTGAAGAAATTAGCGTTGCGAGTGATTTCTGTTTGGTAAATTTACCTCGGGTCGAATAAATATACTTATGTTGAACTTCTTCCGCACCGTGCGTAGCCAACCATATGAATCGGAGGGGTTTCTTTTACATTGGTAAATAAATAAATATACTTTGTGACTTCATAATTATTTTGTTTGCAATATACTGCACAGTGGTAACACGGAGATCGAACTTAATTCGTTCCAAAACCGTGTTCGAACACCGATTTGTTCGAACATCGAATCAATTTTCCCCATAAGAATGAATGGAAATAGCATTGATTGGTTCCCCACCCAAGGATGCTTCTATTATGGGTCATTTTTACACAAATTTTATAATATTAACATACAGTACAGTACATAAAAGCATACAACAAAACAAGAAACACAGTTACAATTAATATAATAAATGAACATTGAACTTCACTTTACCTGTAGTAAGGAGAGTGGATGGCTTGAGTGGAAGGTGGTGAGGAAAAAGTTAACGGAACGATGTTCTTGGCGGGTCCGCACTGGGCGAGAGCTACGCGTGAACTGGCTCATTCGCCTTTGTCTCGGTCGCCATGGCTACGCGTCTCGGTCGCCCTGGTTACGTGTCTCGGTCGCCATGGCTACGCGTCTCAGTCGCCATGGCTACGCGTCTCGGTCGCCATGGCTACGCGTCTCGGTCGCTATGGCTACGCGTCTCGGTCGCCATGGCTACGCGTCTCGGTCACCCTGGCTACGCGTCTCGGTCGCCATGGCTACGCATCTCGGTCGCCATGGCTACGTGTCTCGGTCGCCCTGGGTACGCGTCTCGTCGCCATGGCTACGCGTCTCGGTCGCCCCGGCTACGCGTCTTGGTCGCCATGGCTACGCGTCTCGGTCGCCATGGCTACGCGTCTCGGTCGCCATGGCTACGCGTCTCGGTCGCCATGGCTACACGTCTCGGCCCACGCAGCTTCTTTCAAGTTGCTCGACCTCCGAATTTTTGTTCGATGTCCGGGGCAAAAAATGGTGGAAAATTTTGTTCTATCACCGAATTGTTCGAGTTCTGGGGCGTTCGATCTCCAAGGTTCT
Organism: Petromyzon marinus; assembly: GCF_048934315.1. Classification (NCBI taxonomy): domain Eukaryota; kingdom Metazoa; phylum Chordata; class Hyperoartia; order Petromyzontiformes; family Petromyzontidae; genus Petromyzon; species Petromyzon marinus. The sequence continues at coordinate 12,425,328 of NC_133703.1, read as the reverse complement.
ACTGTATACTACACTGTAACACCCCGGTTTGCGTTGCAGATGCGCTCCTGGAAGCTGCGACGGTGAATATCGAAATGATGTAAATGGCAGCGGTTTACAGGGTAGTAGTCGTAGTAGTAGTGGGTGGTGGTGGTGGTGGGTGGTGGTGGTGGTGGATCGTGGTGGAGGCGAAGGCCAAGAGGCGGCAGATAACGAGAAAGGACGGACGGTGATGCTGTCAGCGATGTGAGCGTGGGCGGGTTGAGGCGACGCAAATTAGATAGTAATATTAATAATAAAGTGACGACGTATTTGCGAAACACCCTAAAACGGAGTGGGGGGGGGGGGGAGACGTTAATCGGGGTATTGCTGTTTTAAATCCAAATTGAAAACCAATTTCTTTAGAACTTCTCTTTGTGTTGAGTTTGTTTGTCCTTCCCCCGCAGCCAACCGATTAGCACGGTTGGCTGCGTATGGCGCGAAATAAGTTTAACATAAATACGTACATCCTGTACATGCTTAGGCCCCTCCACAGCCCGTGTACAAACACACACACACATGCACGCATGCACGCGCACCTGGCTTTCCACCACGAACGTTGTGGTGAGTTTGCAGTCTCCACGCACGGTGGACTTGCGCGAGCGTGGCTGGAGTTTGTAGGACATCTCGTGGGGCCCGCACGGGAAACCCTAGGGGCACGTGGGGGCACGCGGAGCACAACGCTGACATTAGCACGGCGCCGGTTTGTGCCGACACGCGGCCGCGGGCTATGAGATGTTAACTACCTCGCCTGGTATACAGGAGGTTTGCGGGTTCGATCCCGACCCTGACGCCTGCTGTTGTATATTTGGAGTTTGCGTGTCTCTCTCCGTTTCTCCCCCTGTGATCGCGTGGATTTTTCTCTGGAACCTCCGGTTTCTCCCTCCACATTTAGAATCAACATCACGCGTTTAGAGTATTTGGCTGCTATAAATTTCCACGTGATGAGCCACTTTGTTGAGCTATCATTTGTGGCCATCAGCCGACAGCCAATTAGTAAGGTTTGTCACGGAAACAAAGCGTGCCAATTAGTTACTACTTCATCACACCAGTGTGTTGGAGAGTAAACCCACAACATTGACAATTCGAGTGCAACGTTTGGTGATAACAAGCAGCGATTAGCCTATTAATTTGTTCACGGTTCGTACCTTCAGTGGCAAACACAGTCGTCCAAGGAAGACGTCAACATTTTCCGTTCTTGCTTTGAGCGAATTTCTAATCACAATCTTGCCCATGCTGCAAGAGAACGCACGGGAATTAAAAAAAATAACACGTGAGCAACGTTGCACGATAACGAGCTATTTCTCAAACAATCATTTACCAAACGTCCATCCCTAGCATCCGCTCACATTTAAGGGTCATGATAATTGTTAGACTAATTGGTAAAGTCTCCTTAGAAATCACTTTCCGTTTAAGTATTTCCCAAACCACAGTCTCATTTCTCGCCCTCAACGTGAGCCCATCATTTGGACATTACCGGCTGAGTGGCAAATTCACGCATTACTCTGTACAGACAGACGATCAGAATGCAAAGTGTCAAAATGCGGACCGAATGCTTCATACGTGACTGCTGAATCTTGTGTTGATCTGACGACAGGCATTATTAAAACGTGAGGTGGTGGATTAAATCTTGACTTAAGGCTTTCGTGACTGCACGAATTCATATTCTTTGGGTCTTTCGGTAAAGCGATCATCATCAAGTGAATGATGATCGCTTGTATTGTGATCGAAACGTCGTAGTTTTTTTCATTTTATTTGAACCTATCTACTTGACTTTACCGAAACACCCAAAGAATAGGTGGTGGATTGTAAAGTCAGCTGTGCACATGCATGACTGTCCACCGCGTTCACCTCCCTCAATGGATTATGCTCAACATAACCCTTCCCCATTCCGATGACGTACATGGCCATCGTCAGTTTCTCTTCCGATTCCGTTCCGAAGGCGTACACATACGTCTTCAGGTCCGAAGGCGTACCGAGGCTCCCGCAAGGCCATGGCGGGAGGACGTGCGGCACAGTTTTGGTGCCAGCTATCGTAGAGTGCGGCGGTCCTGCCACTACGGTTCCTTGCGGCGAGTAACGACGTCTTTAAAAACAACAGCGACGCTTCGAACCCTCTAAATAAACTTTAACGCCGAACCGCTGGCGCGTTCCGAGATTCGGCGAGGCAATGGGACACTCCGCACCCCGCAACTTGCAGACGTCACGGAACAGGGAAGGGGAATTTCAGATGGGCGACTCCCGTCTCCCCGCCATCGTTGAAACGTCTCTCACTCGTTATCGGCGTCCGAGAGTATCCCCCCCCCACCCCCCCCCCCATTCGGTCTCATATCGGCAAGTAGTCTACAATGATTGAGCTAGAAAAATACTCTCATCATTATTATTATTGCCCTTGTTTTTCCAGGAAAGCCTCACCGAGTCTCACTCTTTTTTTAAAAAAAGGGGGTTCCTGCCAAGTCCTTTAGTAGTTGAGTAATTGACTCACTTGCGTACTCCTGCCAACGAGTTGACTCTCCGCAGCTGTTTCACCATCGACGACTGGTGGTGGCTCCTGCGACGAGAGGGGGGGAATCAACCCGAGTCTGCGACCGGACGCAATGAACGAGGGAGGTCCGCCATTGGGCCGCGGTACATGAGTCACGGTTGGCTACGTACGGCGCTAGGGATGTTCAATATCGGTGCATAACTAAGCACAAGGCACGACGCGAGGAAGGGCCGAGCCGGATGTGGACACTGTGGCATCGCCAACCGATACACATCACAAAAACGTTGGTCAGTTCTACCGCTATTTAAATCATAAACTGGTTCGATAAGATCTTAAGTTTTAATAAATTGTTATTTTAATTATTATTATTCATTGTATATATGTTACATATTGTTTAAATTGTGCATGCCAGAATATATGTAATTGTTTGTTGTTATTTTTTTATATATTCGCTGTTATACTGTTCGTTGTTAAGTCAAGAAATACCTATCGTCTGTGCCCTTCCCGTTGGGTACAGAGTGGTGATGCTGCATCCTTGCCCAATGCTGGCCCAGACTGGCTGCAAAACTCAACAAATAACTTGAAGCGTGACTGTTTGTACAGTACCTTGCCTTGTCAGAATGCCCTGCTGCTCACCCGTAAAACTCTGGGTGACAGACTCACGTCCTATTTATCTCTAAGAGGCACTGTCCCGTAATCTGGACAGGTATGGGATGGGTGGGGGGGGTGTTTCAGACGACATGCTCACCAAATGTAGAGACAGAAGAGATCGCTCTCCATGGACTCCACTTCCCTGAAGCGATACAAGAAGACGGGGCGTCATCACGGTTCGTCATTTCACGTTTTTTCACCCGACCAGCGAGATGACATGCGAGCGTTGTAACGACGCCCTGGGTTTTAGTTCTACTTGCAGAGCCTGCTGTCTGCATGTCAGACTCAGCATATTTAGTTATCCTGGAGGAATCCAATGAGCCGTGAAGCTCGTTGACCCATCAGCAGTGGCGGGTCAGCGTGTTACATAACAAACAATACAAAAGACGATGCAAGATAGAGGGAAAGGTAAGCAAGTCGCTAAAAATAAAGACATAAATAAAGTGTAGAAGTACAAATTGCACAAAAAACTAGATTCCTGACGATTTGTCAATGTCAAACGCAAGCTTGGACAAGGCAGTCCCAGCCCACCCCGTGGTGTCATACTGGTTGTGTTCTCACGCCATTCCTGTGTGATCCACCACCTCCGTACACCCAGGCTGTGAATTGCAAGTATGCACCACCGCTCCTAGCTGTGGTGAATCCACGGTTCTAAAATAGGCTTTGATAAAAAATATATATATATAAGGATTAGTCATTTGTAATAATTCAGAGCCCGTTGTCAATGAATCCACTGGCTGGGTGAAGGCCTCCCGCCCCAAGGCATGTCAGTCACTGGGGCTGTTAGACCAGACTCTACCACGCTGTGGTCACTGTGCGTTGGTAAAGGTGGGAGCTCAGGGCCAGTCCAGAGATCACTCGCCAACGCTGTTCTATTTGCCGTCGGGAATCTAACTCGGTTCACTGGCTCAGTGCGTTAATCATTGTGCCACCGCTCCAACCAAGTTATCGTTATATTTAAAATGTAGGTGCACACTTTCACACTTTTGATAAGGCCACCATTTACACAGTTCGAAGGTTATGCGTGTAGCTGTCAATTTTGTGCCTACAACGTCTAAGGTTGCCTCGATTCGCAATGGCCATGCTGGTTCAACGCATTGAGCTCTGTCGATGCTCCGTATGCAAGCAGCGAATGGCATTCGGGGGTGTTAATTCAGTCTCCATGAGGGGTCTCCATGGAGAGAGACTCTATGAGACTCCATATGGAGAGTCCTCATGGAGAGTCCTCATGGAGACTCCATGAGTCGCCCTCTGGGTTAGAGCTAAGGAAGCCGCATGTCGCCAGTCGTCCTCTGGGTTACATCAGTGGCGCGAGCAAAGCAAATTCCAGGGCTGCACCTTTGCCGCGTCCTTGCCTGTGGAATGCGTACGTGCACGTGCGCCATATCCACACAAGCCCGAGTGCCTTCTCACGGCCCGCGGATACAAACGTTCTCAGTTGTGCATCGGAACAGTGTACGAGAGATGTCGGGGCCAAGCGCTGCCTCCCGAGATTTTAAAAACGAAGTGAATGCCTCAGTGGGCTTTGTCTGGTAGGATGGGGGTGTTTCGATTTAAAGCTTTCCTGACTGCAATGATTCATCTTCTTTGGTTCTTTCGGTAAAGTCACGTAGAATGAGAATAAAATAATAAATTGATAAAATAAAATAACACAATAATATTCTCACGACGTTTCGGCCACAACACAAGCGGCCTTCATCAGGTGAAGGGACGAGACTGTCAGCGCTGTCCTACCAGACAGTCTCGTCCCTTCACCTGATGAAGGCAGCTTGTGTTGTGGCCGAAACGTCGTGAGAATATTATTGTGTTATTTTATTTTATCAATTTATTATTTTATTCTCATTCTACGTGACTTTACCGAAAGAACCAAAGAAGAGGATGGGGGTGGTTTATTTACCTTTCTTGTATATTGCACTCCTATCGTTTTTTTGGCTTGTTTGGTGTAACTTTCTTACCTGCACCTACTGGACATTTGTGAATAAGAGCTGCATAAGCTCATCAGATTTCTCCAGTGTAAATAAATATTCAGATTATGTCACGTACAGCAGAAACGTCTCGTTCCAAACGGGCTCCAGGGTCTTTTGCTGCCGGTTCGTTTTCTCCAGCAGGTCCGCTTCGAACAGCATGTCCTCCGTCATCTTGGAGGCGTCTGCCACTCCGTGGACGATGCCCAGTGTGCAGTACGGGCTGTTGGTCCCTGTGTGAAGAGGAGCGATGGTGATTGACACCCCGGGGATTATCGTGGGTTCCTTAAAGCCGCAGGTCAGTTCAGCCTTAACCCTTTTCCCATTCCGATGACATATGTGTACGCCAGCAGTATTACTTGCGATTCCATTCTGATGGCGAACATGTATAGTACGTCATCCAAACGGAATCAGAAGTAAAAGGCCACGCAGGAGGGCGTGTGGCACATTTTGGCGCTAGCTATCATAGAATGGCGGTCGTGTCGCTACAGTTCTCCGCGGTGAGCACAGCGTCTTTAAAAATAACGGCGCTACTGCAACTCTCTGAATAAAATGAATGCTCAGCCGCTTGCACGTTCCGAGATTCAGCGGTGAACGGGACACCCACCCTATAACTTGCAGATGTTTCGGAATGGAAAAGGGTTAACAGCATGCGGCTTACCATTGCAGAGGGAAACCTCCGCGTGGTGCTGAGTATGCGAGCTCCGGACAACTGTGGCAAACTGCATTTTGCATTCCCTTAGGATCTGTCGTAAGTGCGGCAGGCGACCGCTGTAGCAGGCTTCTGCATGTCGTAAGTAAAATCCGGATTGTAAAATCAACGCAAGGACATGTGTCGTAGCTCCCTAGGCAACAGCGGTTGCTACGGATTAGAGTGCCACGATGGTGAGATGTTAACTACCTCTCCTGGTATACAGGAGGTCGTGGGTTCGATCCCGACACCGATGCCTGCTGCATATTTGGAGTTTGCATGTCTCTCTCCCATGTGGATTTTTCTCCGGGTCCTCCGGCAATTCCCTCAACATTGGGAATCAAAATGCGTTTAGAGCATTTGGCTGCTATAAATTTCCACGTGATATGCCATTTCGTTGACTTTTAATTTGTGGCCAGGTCGCTTCTGAAAAAGAGCTGTTTATCTCAGTGGGCCTTACCTGGTGAAATAAAAAATGGTTGAAATAGTTTAATATCAAAGGAAGATATTTCTCGCAATACGTTTCGTCTTGAGCGGCGTGTCGTAGATTAATAATATTAATTAAATGTATGAAGCGCCCTTAAACAATTATTCTCAGGGCGGTATTATTATTATGCTCCTGGGAATATTTGGAGATTTCCCCAGGACAGCTGCTGCCTCCAGCAGGAGGACGATCCTTTGATCTTGGTGGCTACGACTCAGTGGCCACGGCTCAGTGGCTACGGCTCAAGTTGGCGTCGCATCTCACCATCAGTGTCCTTCGGCTCCAGTTTGTGAGCGCTGCTCACGGTCACCTTCAGAGAAAACGTTGGGGCCTGGAGGTGTAGACAAAGACAACCCCAAACAAATAAGCATTGTGCACCGATTATTATTATTGTTGTTGTTGTTGTTATTATTATTGTGATAAACGTTGACGGACACTTGGAATTACACTGAGAGACGGAGAGAGAGAGAGAAGGAGCACGTGGATTGGAGAACATCTAACCGGCTGGTGACGCGATTCAAACTTGTGGAGGCTTTGGGCAGGAGACGTGACTGTAAGGTGATCGAGACTCGTGAAGGAAGTGGCAGCAAAACTAACGGAACGCGTCCGAGAGGAAGTCCTCCAGAAGAGATGGAGCGATGGACGCCCGCGCTCGCGTGGATTGTCGCATCGCGGAATCGGGAGAGTTGGCAGCTGCGACGACGGTGGCATGGGAAGGCCTTCGCCCAGCAGCAAATGCGGTTGCATTTAGACGCCGTTGCATTTAGACGCCGTTACATAAACGTAAATGGTATTGATGATGATGGTATTGCCTGCCATAAAAATTATAATCATGACGGAGAGAGAGTGAAAGAGAGAGCGGGTCGAGCATCTGGACACGTACCTCTGCAGATTCCACTTTCTTGAGAATGGATTCGTGGTCGGATGCACTCTTGTCGAAAACCTTAAACAGATAAACACCATAATAGGGTTTTTCCCCCTTTTTTCCTGGAAACAAAACTTAAACCTTTTTTTACAATGATTCATATCTGCATTAACCACAATACTTGCAGTCAAAATGCAAAAAAAACTCACTGATAATATATGCATTGTCCTTGAAACTGATTGGTCCACACCAAGGGACGGCATTCTTTGGAGCCTCGACCCAATTGGTGCTCGACCAGATGACGCCAAAAGGCGTACAGCTCAAAGTAATGAGGGCTGATAGTGCATTGTCTTTGAGCTGTACGCCTTTTGGCGTCATCTGGTCTAGCACCAATTGGGTCGAGGCTCCAAAGAAAGCTGTCTCTGGTGTGGACCAATCAGTTTCAAGGACAATGCATATATTATCAGAGTATGTTTTTTGTTTGCATTTTGACTGCAAGTATTGTGGTTAATGCAGACATGAATCCTCATAAAAAAAAGGTTTCAGTTTTGTTGCCAGAAAAAAGGGGAAAACCTTATTATATTTTGGTACTGGCAAAGCAGGTCTAATGATGTAGATAAACACCGTCTGATGAAATGAGAAGAAAAGCCTTTTCCCTGTCTGGCAAAAGCATCTATTCAATCGCAGTGTCTAAACAATAGCGTCATCTAAATAATACCCCGTAAACAATAGCCTCTAAACAAACCCAAGCTTCTCAAGACACCGAAAAGCACAAATATATAAATAAACACTCGCGGCACAAGCAGAGCCTGGCGGTGCTTTGTAAGCTGATGAACAGTAATAGGCTGCGAGGAAAGCGTTCATGAAGTTGTCCAGATAATACCCCGTCGATCTCGTCAAGGAACATAAACCATCACACGAACTCCGGTCATCCTCGCAGCAGCGGCTTTTGACTGGCCATCGAACAAAGACGGTCACCGCATCGCGCACTTTCAGATGCACTTCTGCGGCCGTCTGGAACGCTCTTCCTTCCGATATTAGGAAGCCACTGGTAGCTATAGATTGAAAGCTCATTTCTTTAGATCTGCTTTTTGCGTTTAGTTTGCTGTCCTTCCCCTGCACCTCCAATTAGCATGATTGCCTATGTACGATGTAAAATAAGTTCCACACCCATACATACATACATAGATACATAAATGCACAAAACGGTCGTGGATGCATGCAATCCTTGCAGAGGGCTACAGGGTCCCCCCCCCCCCCCGACAACCACAAACCTTCTGGAGGTGCCACATCAATTCCTTGGTGTGAGTTGGTTTCTTCTTCACGTCGGGCTGGTGCACGAGCGTGTAGAGGACATCTTCGTACAGCAAGTCCTGTGGCGGAGGGGGGTGGGAGGGGCGGGTGGGTAAATGGGGCAACACAGTCACAGCTGCTGATCACGAGTGCGTTGGTCATCAGCTCCACACGCGCGTTGACGTGAGGCCACGGCCGTGCGCAGCACCGGTGGTTGCGAGCGCCCGCAATGGTTTTTTCTTTCCGCGTCCCTCTGCGCCGCAAAGTTCTCGCCCGACGGGGTTTTTTCGGGTTGTGTTATCGGAGCGTCGTCCGACGTTCCGCGCCACGTGCTCAAGAAGCTCCCGGCAAATGTATGGTTGCGCTGCAGGATACATACAGCAACTGTGCCCACGCTGTGCCCATGCCCCCCCCCCACCACCCCAGGGATAAATTATTGACGGTGAATTTAAATGTAATTTTGTTATTGGAATAAAGGGGCAGATCAGCAAAGCTGAACTTGATCATCCCTGCTGCACCTCCGATTATCTCCGCACCTCCAATAAGCACGGTTAGTGTGAAAGAAGTTCAACATACATACGATGATAATGAAAAGTAGGCGGCAAGAACCTCAGGCAAGTGGGAAGGCAGGCGACACGTGCGCCAATACAGCTACGTAAGGTGCAAAAGAAGTTCAACATTTTAATACAGAGGCTTTCGCGAACAATATCCATAATACAGTTTTTATTTTTTACATTTACAGATTGTAAATGTTGTGTATTTTCTCTCCAACACACCGGTGTGCTGTACTAGTGTAGTGACTAACTCGGAGACGATAAGAGTTGGAGGCACTTCTTCATTAACAAGCTCCATCGGGGTTAACACTTATTGTCGGTGACGTTACTCAGTCAGGACAGCTGGTAGGCTGCCTGACTGCTGACGCCCCGAGATGGTGAAGACGGAGACGATGACAAGAAGGATGGTGAAAACGATGAGAAGAACGGGGACGAAGACTCCAGCAGCATGACGGGGATTCCACTCCACACAACAGCCCCGAGGTCCCCTACAAGGGCCCTTCTTATACTGTCAGCGTGGCCTGACTCCGCCTCCGGCCACGCCCCCTTTCTAGAACCTCCCCGCAGGTTCTCGGTGTGCCCCTTCTGTGACCTTTCCCCTAGATCCCCCTCTGGTGTATCACGTGGCCTGCTGACGTCAGGGCTGTCGTAAGCCGCAGATCCCCTTCCCTGCCAACAGCCAGCGCTATGCTGTTACATTACTATTCTATGTCACTACGCTAGTGTAGTAACATATGACGTCACTACTATGTCTGGTCTGCACACACATGACGTCACTACCATGTCGGGTCTGCACACACACAACGTCACTGCCGGGTCGGGCAGTGCGGAGGCCGTTGACGTGTGCCACGGAGGTCGTGGCAGGCCGTGGCACTCTGGGTGACCCCGGCCAGACACGTGACCAGATCAAGGTGGGGGCCAGGGTCCAGGGGGGACCCAGGGGGTCACGTGGTCGGGGTCCAGAGCCTTCTCGAGGGTTCGAGAAGGGGGGCGTGGCCGAGGTGTGGCCGGCCACGCTGGAGAGGCATATACAGTAAGCGGGCGCCGCTGAGAGAGCAGGGCTGTTCGCCCCCGGGATGAAGACGCCTAATGAAGACTGAAGACGAAGAGGTCGGGGCCAAGGTCCACGTGGCTTGGCCACGCTAGCTAATATACCCGAGTGTTAGTGAGAGTAGGTCGGTGGTTACCACCCTATGTATAGTGTGTGTAACAAGTGTTAATAAATAGTGTTGCCTCCACAGAAGATTGTGCGCCTCAAACGAACCCATTACACTAGAAACGAATTGGTATGTTCTGTTTATGTGACAAACCTTACTAATTGGCTGTGTCGGGTGGTGGCAGGTTTAACGACACATTTATATATTTACACGATCTAACCCAAAAAAAACACTATATTATGGAAGTTCAACATATATACATATTAAGATAATAAAAAGTAGCACTTTTTTCTGCCTGAAGAAGACTAATAATAATCAGGTCAGCTTTTAACGCATCACACAGGATTCACTCGCTGTTGTAGAGACGCCAACCACAGACAAGCGTGAAGGCAGGCGACGTCTGCACTAACAATTAATGTTTACACGTGGGAGGAAACCGGAGCAACCGGAAAAGACACACGCGTGCGAGGGGGAAACGTTCTATCCCATGCAGACGGTTATAGGTGGGGTCCACATTTTTGCTGTTCTGCCTTCCCCTGGTGAGCCAGGGTATTAACACCTCCTCGATGCCCAGGGGAAAGGGAGTTTCGTGACATCTGTGCGGTGATCCACCAATCCCCGCTGCTGCCTCCACAGCGCTGGGTTACGGGCGTGCGCCACCATCGCCCGGCGCACAGCCGCAGCTATGACATATGGCTTAAACACGTGGACTTTGGTAAAAATGCAGCAAGAGCTATAAAGCATGCACACCCAGAATGAGAACGACACGAAAGAGGAGTTCACCATAGACCAGGGAACAAGCACGAATAGGGGACACCACATTCTCCTGTTGCACCAAAGCCTCCCTCATTACGACAAGGTCGTGTATTCTGTCCTCGTCTGAGCCAATTGATTTAATTCTTGTGCCCGGAGGATACATTTGATACGCATTTAAACTTGCGGTGCTTTGAGAGCCTTAAATGTGACCTGGGCCGCCAGCTCCATCTGGAGGGCCTCTTGAATCCCCAATCTCTGTTTTTTTTTATTGCAACAATACGCGAGCCCTTTACAATACACCAATTGACACTGGTGCGTGGGGGGTACATAAACTCCGAGAAAACTTTAATTCGGTGCAACGGGACATCACATGTATCCCTCTTTAAATTCGAAACAGGGGGATTGCTCTACAACTCTGGCTTGTCGCCTGGATGAGGCTCTTGTAATTACCGGTGAAACGTCACGGTATTCGAATTGCAAATGTTGTGGGTTTACTCTCCAACAGACCGGTTAGTGCTGAACTAGCAACGAATTGGCAGATGTGTTTTTCTACGTGACAAACCTTACAAATTGTTTGTTTGGTGGTGGCAGGTTTAATGACACATTTATGTTTGCGTGATCAAACCCCCCCCAAGAAAAACACTCTTTTGGGGGTGTGGGGGGGATGTTGGACTCCCTGCCCCAGCCAAGTGGGAACCACACATGGGGGAGGATTCCTCAAGCTCTGTTTTTGACGCTCAGAGAGAGAGAGAGATACATCCAGAACCTCAGTCCTCCAGAAGTGACGGAGGGAAGGTTGGCACCGTTTCGAAGTGCAGAGTTGCTCCCCTTCCCTTCCCGCCTTGCAGAGTCGAGTCGTGTCCCGATTCGTTTGTTCACAAATCGGTCTGGCGGACAAAGTCCGTGCGTCGTAAGTAGCGATGGTGAGAGGGGGACATCCGGTTCGTACGCTGTGACTCTTATCACCCTCTGGGTGCGTTTTTTTTGTTCAAGTCAATAGAGCCAACTGCCAGATTGTTACGTACAAGTCCTAAACACGCTACGTGTGTCGTGAAACTATACAATGCATAAACTGAGCTTTTTTTTCTTTCTTTTACCAGGTAAGTCCCACCGAGCTACGCAGCTTTTTTTTCAGAAGCGACCTGGCCACAAATTACAGCTCAACAAAGTGGCTCATTGCGTAGACATGCGTAGCAGCCAAATACTCGAAATGAAAGAGAAGTCATCGTCAAAAAAACAGCGGTTGCAGGCAAGAGCGTCGTCATTCTGTCCTCGCGACTGCAATAACCCCCCCAATGTAACGAACACGTTTAAATAAACACGGAGTAAAACACCAGGACCAGTGGTGCAGAAGTAACGTCGCATTTTTTAAACCAAACACGAGATGGACGGCCAAACGGGAAGCACGGTGCAGAGCAGAAATCAACCTCGCGACAACCAGCCAGGTTTACAGAACGTGCGACAAATAAATTATAAATGATAATAAACATTTTTTTATTTGACAAGTTAAGGCCCACTGAGCTATATAGCTCTTTTTCAGAAGCGACCTGGCTGCCACAAATTATATCTCAACAAAGTGGCTTATCATGTGGGCATGTATATAGCAGCCAAATACACGAAACACACGATGTTGATTCTAAATGTGGAGGGAAAAACCGGAGGACCCGGGAGAGAAAACCACGCGACCACGGGGAGAGAGACACTTGCAAACTCAAAATATATAGGCATTAGGATCGGGATCGAATCCACGATCTCCTGCAAACCAGGTGAGGTAGTTGACATCTCACCACCTGCCCTGCCAACACCACGGTGAGTGGATCCACAGCTGCTGGGAGCAGGGGACCGGAGTTTCTGTGCAGCCGCTATGAGGGCTGTTGACTGCACAGTGGTGCACTCACTGTATTCCAATGTCAAAAAGGTCTCCATGGTAAACCTTTACTGGGCAAAAATCGTACACACACACACAAAGCCACCCAGCCATCTTGCGTGGGTTCGGTAAATACTGGAGGTAATCACCTCCTGGTAGCTCTATTAATTAGCACGGTCGGCTACATATGGTGCGAAGGAAACATGCATACATACATCGGCACAAATTTATGCTTGCGATTCAAGAATGGGTTATTTTATTTTCAACAATGCGGTGAATATAGCGGCCGCTCGTGGCTCCAGGGATCACGAGAACCGATAACAACACGTTCGAATGAACTGAACGTGAACCGTGCGCACGCAATTCTACGCGTGTGTTTTTCAAGCTTAAGAACCGGCGCTGATCGTTTTGGGGTCTGGTGTAACCTTAAAATGTTCAGGGGTCCTGCCAGAAGGAAGGAAAACTACAGGTACAGTCGCAGGCACACATGTTTTGACTCTTTGCAGATTTTAATCTCAGATGTGGGCCAAGATTAATTTCGCATGGGCACATCTCAGGGCTGCATTACTGCTTTTTCGAAATGTAAACACTTCTCAGGAGGTGAACTCGAAAACTTCGTTCCCACGGCTATCGTAAATGAGTCCCGAAGTCGTGCCGGGCCGTCCTCACTCCGGCCCGGCATCTATTTGGTTCTTGCCCCAAGGCTGCACGGCCACGCGGCTCCATGGCAATGGTCCTGACCTCCACCCCCTCCCCCCCCCCCCCCGCGGCGATCATTTAAAAAAAGAAGTCACCAATGTTTAACGCCGTACAATCGATTTTTTTTTATATATTTACGTGCTCCTACAGTTGGCCGACATACAGGAGGAGTTGCACTTCTGTGTTGACCCTGTGACAGCCAGGTTACCCAGGCCTACAAAAGACAAAGGACCTCCCGTGTAGCCTTAACAGACTGTTTGGGCAAGTGCTGTTAGCGAGCACCTATGAAGGCTGGGACAGCACAAGATGGGGCGGGTGGCCAGCACCACGCCCGGCCGCCTTTGTCTCCCCAGTGGCGATATTTTACACATTTCACCAGGTACTCATTTGAGGCTGAGTCGACCTAGCGGAGGCCCAGGACCGATTCAGATAATCGTCACTGGTGTTGGCCGTGAGCGGGAATCGAACTCGGGTTGCCGGGTTCGTAGCGCAGCACGAAACCCGCAGCACTATATCTCGCCATACCAGGCCCACTGACACTTAAGCACCCACGGTAATATCACAATAAAAACTTCCTTGGAAATCCGCCCAGGCCCAATCCCACGGCTTCTGAATCTACGTATGCATGTTGAACTTCTTTCGCACTGTACGCAGCCAACCGTGCTAATCGGAGGTGTGGCGGGGAGAAGGCAACAAACGAAACGTTGTTCAATTTGCTCAATCCGCCCATCTACCCGGCAGTCCACTGGTTAGTTGAATTCGCAGCTCGTTTTAATGCTAGGGTCAGACGCGGGCTACTCCCACCACTGCAAATGTCTGGCAAGTGTGAAAGAGTGGGTCAGAAATACTCGCCAGAGGAGTTCTCTAAGATCCTCTGCAAGTGGTGGCATGAGCGAGACGTTACAGGGGCTGCAACTCTGCCTTTTACATGTTTTTTTTTTCAATCTTACGAAGGAAGTACTGTCTACATGAAAGGAAAGTGAGAAGGTCGGCTCTCTTTTTAAAGTGGCCACAGGACCGTGCCACTGCTCGAACCGTCTGCCCAGTGGAGCCCCAGAATCTCACACCTCCCAGAGCATTTGGTGCCACTCCGTGAAGTTTTGCCGTCTCTCTCGTGCTGGGAAAGGGCACTGATTGGTTCATAAAGATCTATGGATTGTGGAAATATGCCTCTTCGCTTGTGTGAATGTGCTGTGTGTATGTTGAACTTCTTTCTCGCCGTACATAAACAACTGTGCTAATAGGTGCGGGAACAAGGACAACAAATTGAACGCAAAAGAAATTCTCAAGAAGTTAGTTTTCAAATCTAGACTTAAAAGTGCATAGCTCCAGTGGCTTTCTAATATGAAAAGGAAGAGTGTTCCAGACGGCCACAGAAATGCATCTTGACTTTCTTCAACAGACAACTCGCTATTTTCTACCACAGCAAAAAAGATGGGCTCAGTGGTTAAGGGCACTGCCCTGTGAGCCCAGCAATCGGAGTTCAATTCCTGACCACGGCGGTGAGCCCCACTTCACCAACCCACGTTGCCCAGCGTGGTGAAGTAAGTTCAAACAACTGCCATGACTGAAACGGCATTGGGAAGGCCTTAAACCAGCAGTGGATTCACATAGCGCGTAGTAATATTACATGCATGCTGTTTGGCCTGTTACCAAACTTTTGGGGTTTTTAAACATTTACAATGCTCTCTACACACGTGACTATAATGCAAAATAAAGACACCGTATCTCTTCTAGATTTAAAGCTTTCGTGACTGCAAGGATCCATACTCTTTGGTTCTATTCGGTAAAGTCACGTAGGTAAAATAAAAACAACAAAAATCACGACGTTTCGGCCACAACACAAGCGGCCTTCATCAGGTGAAGGGATCAGGCTGTCTCGAGGACAGCGCTGGAGTGAAACACAGCCACGCTCAGACCGCGACCTTTAAGCTGTGTGCGAGGAAACAAGGTGCCTTGACAAAGGAATTAGCATAGAAATTAGCATTTGATTGGCCGACTTAGCATAGAGGTGGTGTATGTGCGGGTGCACTTGCCGTTTGGCGCGGGGGGGAGTTTACCTATTGATGGTGTGAAAAGGGAATTTTTAAGAGTTGCGAAAGTTTGGGGTACCACTACTTGAAAAATATACTGTACCATTGAAAATTAGTTTAATGTTTGGTTCGATTTAGAACATCTTTCCAATGGTTGCTTAATTTGAAACCATCTTCTCGGTTGAAATTGTGTCTGTGTTTGTAGATCTGAATTGCTTCGTGAAAAAATCTCTGATAAAAACCCGTGGGTTTGCAAAGAACCTTGGTATCAGAGAAAATTATATCATGATCACCCACAGCGTTGTAACAGTGATCAGCTACGGCAGAAGAATTCGTTTTGCCGTGTTTCAAATCTGATTTGTGCTCGCGAATTCGGTCAGAGATATGTCGCTTTGTCTCCCCGATATAGCAATCACCGCAGGTACAACTCAATTTGTAAACCCCGGGGTACTGTAAGTCAGGAATGACATCCTTCACGGATGGGATCAGATCACGAATTTTGTGTACTGTATTAAACCGGACCTGGATCTTGTGTTTGTTTAGAATTTTGGAAATCTTTTTAGTAACGCCTGCTATATATGGTAGTGTGATGGTTTTGACCGGAGTATCAAGTGGTTGTTTCTGTATGGAGGGAGAAACAGCTTGGCGGATGGTACGGTCAGAGTATCCATTCCTTTTGAGGGCCAGGTGTACATGTTTTAATTCACTGGTCAGGTGGTGTTGGTCCGAAATGCAATGAGCCCTATGGTATAAAGTTTTGATGAGAGAATTATTTTAGGCTGGGTGGTGGTGGGAATCAGGTTTCAAGCAGGAATCTGTGTGGGTGGGTTGCCTGTAGACAGAATGCCCCAATGAGCCATCAGGTCTCCTCTCAAACAGAACATCTAAGAATGGTAGCTTGCCATCTTTCTCCACTTCCATGGTGAATTTGATGGTAGGATGTCTGGAATTGATGTGGTGTAGGAAAAGGTTCAGAGCTGGGAGGCCATGTGGCCAAATGACGAAAGTGTCATCCACATATCTCTTTCACAGGGAAGGTCTGAGGGTAGAAGAGCAGTGATCTTCACTAATGTATAACTAGAGCAGTGATCTTCACTAATTTATAACTAGAGCAGTGATCTTCACTAACTTATAACTAGAGCAGTGATCTTCACTAATTTATAACTAGAGCAGTGATCTTCACTAATTTATAGCTAGAGCAGTGATCTTCACTAATTTATAACTAGAGCAATCTTCTTCACTAATGTATAACTAGAGCAGTGATCTTCACTAATTTATAACTAGAGTAGTGATCTTCACTAATGTATAACTAGAGCAGTGATCTTCACTAATGTATAACTAGAGTAGTGATCTTCACTAATTTATAACTAGAGCAGTGATCTTCACTAACTTATAACTAGAGCAGTGATCTTCACTAATGTATAACTAGAGCAGTGATCTTCACTAATGTATAACTAGAGCAGTGATCTTCACTAACTTATAACTAGAGCAGTGATCTTCACTAATTAATAACTAGAGCAGTGATCTTCACTAATGTATAACTAGAGCAGTGATCTTCACTAATGTATAACTAGAGCAGTGATCTTCACTAATGTATAACTAGAGCAGTGATCTTCACTAATTTATAACTAGAGCAGTGATCTTCACTAATTTATAACTAGAGCAGTGATCTTCACTAATTTATAACTAGAGCAATCTTCTTCACTAATGTATAACTAGAGCAGTGATCTTCACTAATGTATAACTAGAGTAGTGATCTTCACTAATTTATAACTAGAGCAGTGATCTTCACTAATTTATAACTAGAGCAGTGATCTTCACTAATGCATAACTAGAGCAGTGATCTTCACTAATTTATAACTAAAGCAGTGATCTTCACTAATGTATATCTAGAGTAGTGATCTTCACTAATGTATAACTAGAGCAGTGATCTTCACTAATTTATAACTAGAACAGTGTTCTTCACTAATGTATAACTAGAGCAGTGATCTTCACTAATGTATAACTAGAGCAGTGATCTTCACTAATGTATAACTAGAGCAGTGATCTTCACTAATTTATAACTAGAGCAGTGATCTTCACTAATTTATAACTAGAGCAGTGATCTTCACTAATGTATAACTAGAGCAGTGATCTTCACTAATGTATAACTAGAGCAGTGATATTCACTAATGTATAACTAGAGCAGTGATCTTCACTAATTTATAACTAGAGCAGTGTTCTTCACTGATTTATAACTAGAGCAGTGATTCATATTCTTAGTTTTTTCGGTAAAGTCACGTTGAAGAGAAACAACAAAATAACAAAATATATATAAAACAATAAAAAATTCTCACGACGTTTCGACCATAACTCAAACGGTCATCATCAGGTGTGTCGGTTTGCATAAATTTATTTTGAAAACGGCATATTTATTTATATATATATATAAAAAATAACGTTTGCGTCACGCGCAACGATTGACAGTTTGCCCAGGACTAGTCCATCTATTTTTTGAAAAGAGGAGGGGGGAGACGAAATTTGTTTTTATGTATGCTGTCTGAAAGCCACTGTAAGCGTGAACAATCAATCAAGAACTGAAATGATTTATCAAATCTTTCCAATGATTGCTAAGATAGAATCCATCTTCTCGGTTGAAATTGTCTCTGTGCTTGTATATGTGGATAGCCTCATGAACGAATCTCTCATGGAAGCCAGATGGCTTACAAAGAACCTCCGTCTTGGAAAAGTCAATGGCATGTGAGCCTACTGAATTAGAACAATGATCTGCTACGGCCGAGGTGTTGGTCCTACCGTGTTTAAGGTCTGCTTTATGTTCACGAATGCGGTCCGAGATATGGCGTTTGGTTTCTCCAATGTAACTACTACCACAGAGGCAACTTAGTTTGTAGACACCAGGGTATTGTATGTCCGGAATCACATCTTTTACAGACGGAACCAGATCACGGATTTTATGTAATGTGTTGAAACGGACCTGGATCTTGTGTTTATTCAAGATTTTGGAGATCTTTTTTGTGATCCCAGCAATGTAGGGTAAAGTGATGGTTTTGAAAGGCTCCTCAAGAGGGTTCTTCTTCATGGTTTGAGTGATAGCTTTGCGGATTGTATAGTCGGAGTAACCATTAGCCCTAAGAGCTTGGTGTACGTGCTTGAGTTCACTGCTTATGTGTTCCTGGTCGGATATGCATTGGGCTATATGATACAGAGTCTTGATGAGAGAATTCTTCTGTGATGGATGGTGGTGGGAATCCGGTTTCAGATAAGCATCCGTATGGGTAGCTTTCCTGTAGACAGAGTGGCTCATTGAACCATCAGGTCTCTTTTTAATTAGGACATCCAAAAAAGGTATCTTGCCATCTATTTCGACTTCCATGGTAAATCTGATGGCTGGGTGTATGGAATTGATGTGGTCGAAGAATTGGTCTAGAGCAGGCCGGCCATGTGGCCAGATGACAAAAGTGTCATCCACGTACCTCTTCCATAAGGTTGGGCGCAGAGTGGCAGTCTGGATGGCGTCAGTCTCAAATTTCTCCATGAAAATGTTAGCTATAACTGGAGAAAGGGGGGAGCCCATTGGGGTGCCCTCAGTTTGTTTGTAGAAAGTTCCATTCCAAGTGAAGTATGTATTGGTTAAACAGTGTCTCACCAGGGGGGGTACCTCAGTGTTTAGTCCTTGATGAACCAAGTCTTCAATGATTGCAATGGTGTCAGGTACAGGAACCTTGGTGAATAAGGAAACTACATCAAAACTGACAAGCAGGTCATCTGGGGACAGGGAAATACCCTTGATTGTTGATACCAGGTGAGTAGAATTTTGTACCGCAGAGGTGGTTTTTCCAGTGAAAGGACGCAGGATTTCAGACAAAAAACGAGCTAGTTTGTAGGTGGGGGAGCTGATAGTAGAGACTATGGGACGAAGAGGTGTATCAACTTTATGTATTTTTGGTAAGCCGTATAATCTTGGTGGCCTGGCAGCAGAAGGTTTCAACGAAAACTGTTTAGATTGATCAATTAATGCGGTTGAATCAGAAATTATTTTGTTGGTTTGTGTGACGAGGCTGTTGGTGGGATCTCTTTTTATTTTTGTATAACTACCATCGTCGAGTAATTCTTTAATTTTGTTGTTGTATTCTATTTTATCCATGATAACAGTAGCATTGCCTTTGTCAGCTGAGAGAACTACAATATCATTCCTCTTTTTTAATTTATATAATTCAAAACGCTCATCTTTGCTGAGGTTGCTAGCTGGCATCTTAGCGTTTTTGAGGGTTGCAGCGATTTCAGATCTTGCTACGTCTGCAGCGATGTGACCCAGGCCCCTGAGAGCAACGTCTACTTGGGCAATTATATCATTAACTGGTATGTGTTTAGGTGTGACTGCAAAGTTTAGACCTTTAGCTAAAACGGATTTCAGACCATCGGAAATAGAACTGTTACTGCGATTAATTACGACTTTATTAACGTCTAACTTTTTGGTGTATGGGTCCGGTCTTTTGTTGAAGAGGAGGTTAAATTTGGAAATCAGGTTTTCCTTACATTTGGTCGACATAGTAGCAGCTGAAGAGGCAGTCATATTGTCTACATGTTCCCAATCCGATGTGGACATTATTGCCGTCAATGATAAGTATGATTTGTAGAGTGTCTTGTCTAACTGATCTAGTTCTGTGCGTATAAGTCTGATTTTTTCTGAGATAAGAGCTAAGCTAGTTTTGAAAAGAATTCGTTTCGCATTAGAAGAAGTTACAGTAGCAGAGGTGAGTGTAAATGCGATTGGTATTACCCCAGAGTCGCGGCATCTCTTCAGGAAGGTGAGAGACTCGATCAGCTGAGCTTTCTTATCCCGGAGTTTGTTGAACGATCTTAAAGTTATGTGAAAACCCTCCCCGTAGAGGCGATTAAATTTTTATTTAAAGCTTTCGTGACTGCAGTAATTCATATTCTTTGTTTTTTCGGTAAAGTCACGTTGAAGAGAAACAACAAAATAACAAAATATATATAAAACAATAAAAAATTCTCACGACGTTTCGACCATAACTCAAACGGTCATCATCAGGTGTGTCGGTTTGCATAAATGTATTTTGAAAACGGCATATTTATTTATTTATTTATATATAAAAAAAACGTTTGCGTCACGCGCAACGATTGGCAGTTTGCCCAGGACTAGTCCATCTATTTTTTGAAAAGAGGAGGGGGGAGACGAAATTTGTTTTTATGTATGCTGTCTGAAAGCCACTGTAAGCGTGAACAATCAATCAAGAACTGAAATGATTTATCAAATCTTTCCAATGATTGCTAAGATAGAATCCATCTTCTCGGTTGAAATTGTCTCTGTGCTTGTATATGTGGATAGCCTCATGAACGAATCTCTCATGGAAGCCAGATGGCTTACAAAGAACCTCCGTCTTGGAAAAGTCAATGGCATGTGAGCCTACTGAATTAGAACAATGATCTGCTACGGCCGAGGTGTTGGTCCTACCGTGTTTAAGGTCTGCTTTATGTTCACGAATGCGGTCCGAGATATGGCGTTTGGTTTCTCCAATGTAACTACTACCACAGAGGCAACTTAGTTTGTAGACACCAGGGTATTGTATGTCCAGAATCACATCTTTTACAGACGGAACCAGATCACGGATTTTATGTAATGTGTTGAAACGGACCTGGATCTTGTGTTTATTCAAGATTTTGGAGATCTTTTTTGTGATCCCAGAAATGTAGGGTAAAGTGATGGTGACTTTACCGAAAAAACTAAGAATATGAATTACTGCAGTCACGAAAGCTTTAAATAAAAATTTAATCGCCTCTACGGGGAGGGTTTTCACATAACTTTAAGATCGTTCAACAAACTCCGGGATAAGAAAGCTCAGCTGATCGAGTCTCTCACCTTCCTGAAGAGATGCCGCGACTCTGGGGTAATACCAATCGCATTTACACTCACCTCTGCTACTGTAACTTCTTCTAATGCGAAACGAATTCTTTTCAAAACTAGCTTAGCTCTTATCTCAGAAAAAATCAGACTTATACGCACAGAACTAGATCAGTTAGACAAGACACTCTACAAATCACACTTATCATTGACGGCAATAATGTCCACATCGGATTGGGAACATGTAGACAATATGACTGCCTCTTCAGCTGCTACTATGTCGACCAAATGTAAGGAAAACCTGATTTCCAAATTTAACCTCCTCTTCAACAAAAGACCGGACCCATACACCAAAAAGTTAGACGTTAATAAAGTCGTAATTAATCGCAGTAACAGTTCTATTTCCGATGGTCTGAAATCCGTTTTAGCTAAAGGTCTAAACTCTGCAGTCACACCTAAACACATACCAGTTAATGATATAATTGCCCAAGTAGACGTTGCTCTCAGGGGCCTGGGTCACATCGCTGCAGACGTAGCAAGATCTGAAATCGCTGCAACCCTCAAAAACGCTAAGATGCCAGCTAGCAACCTCAGCAAAGATGAGCGTTTTGAATTATATAAATTAAAAAAGAGGAATGATATTGTAGTTCTCTCAGCTGACAAAGGCAATGCTACTGTTATCATGGATAAAATAGAATACAACAACAAAATTAAAGAATTACTCGACGATGGTAGTTATACAAAAATAAAAAGAGATCCCACCAACAGCCTCGTCACACAAACCAACAAAATAATTTCTGATTCAACCGCATTAATTGATCAATCTAAACAGTTTTCGTTGAAACCTTCTGCTGCCAGGCCACCAAGATTATACGGCTTACCAAAAATACATAAAGTTGATACACCTCTTCGTCCCATAGTCTCTACTATCAGCTCCCCCACCTACAAACTAGCTCGTTTTTTGTCTGAAATCCTGCGTCCTTTCACTGGAAAAACCACCTCTGCGGTACAAAATTCTACTCACCTGGTATCAACAATCAAGGGTATTTCCCTGTCCCCAGACGACCTGCTTGTCAGTTTTGATGTAGTTTCCTTATTCACCAAGGTTCCTGTACCTGACACCATTGCAATCATTGAAGACTTGGTTCATCAAGGACTAAACACTGAGGTACCCCCCCTGGTGAGACACTGTTTAACCAATACATACTTCACTTGGAATGGAACTTTCTACAAACAAACTGAGGGCACCCCAATGGGCTCCCCCCTTTCTCCAGTTATAGCTAACATTTTCATGGAGAAATTTGAGACTGACGCCATCCAGACTGCCACTCTGCGCCCAACCTTATGGAAGAGGTACGTGGATGACACTTTTGTCATCTGGCCACATGGCCGGCCTGCTCTAGACCAATTCTTCGACCACATCAATTCCATACACCCAGCCATCAGATTTACCATGGAAGTCGAAATAGATGGCAAGATACCTTTTTTGGATGTCCTAATTAAAAAGAGACCTGATGGTTCAATGAGCCACTCTGTCTACAGGAAAGCTACCCATACGGATGCTTATCTGAAACCGGATTCCCACCACCATCCATCACAGAAGAATTCTCTCATCAAGACTCTGTATCATATAGCCCAATGCATATCCGACCAGGAACACATAAGCAGTGAACTCAAGCACGTACACCAAGCTCTTAGGGCTAATGGTTACTCCGACTATACAATCCGCAAAGCTATCACTCAAACCATGAAGAAGAACCCTCTTGAGGAGCCTTTCAAAACCATCACTTTACCCTACATTGCTGGGATCACAAAAAAGATCTCCAAAATCTTGAATAAACACAAGATCCAGGTCCGTTTCAACACATTACATAAAATCCGTGATCTGGTTCCGTCTGTAAAAGATGTGATTCCGGACATACAATACCCTGGTGTCTACAAACTAAGTTGCCTCTGTGGTAGTAGTTACATTGGAGAAACCAAACGCCATATCTCGGACCGCATTCGTGAACATAAAGCAGACCTTAAACACGGTAGGACCAACACCTCGGCCGTAGCAGATCATTGTTCTAATTCAGTAGGCTCACATGCCATTGACTTTTCCAAGACGGAGGTTCTTTGTAAGCCATCTGGCTTCCATGAGAGATTCGTTCATGAGGCTATCCACATATACAAGCACAGAGACAATTTCAACCGAGAAGATGGATTCTATCTTAGCAATCATTGGAAAGATTTGATAAATCATTTCAGTTCTTGATTGATTGTTCACGCTTACAGTGGCTTTCAGACAGCATACATAAAAACAAATTTCGTCTCCCCCCTCCTCTTTTCAAAAAATAGATGGACTAGTCCTGGGCAAACTGCCAATCGTTGCGCGTGACGCAAACGTTATTTTTATATATATATATATATATATAAATAAATAAATAAATATATAAATATGCCGTTTTCAAAATACATTTATGCAAACCGACACACCTGATGATGACCGTTTGAGTTATGGTCGAAACGTCGTGAGAATTTTTTATTGTTTTATATATATTTTGTTATTTTGTTGTTTCTCTTCAACGTGACTTTACCGAAAAAACTAAGAATATGAATTACTGCAGTCACGAAGCTTTAAATCAAAATTTAGAGCAGTGATCTTCACTAATTTATAACTAGAGCAGTGATCTTCACTAATTTATAACTAGAGCAGTGATCTTCACTAATTTATAACTGAGCAGTGATCTTCACTAATTTATAACTAGAGCAGTGTTCTTCACTAATGTATAGCTAGAGCAGTGATCTTCACTAATTTATAACTAGAGCAGTGATCTTCACTAATTTATAACTAGAGCAGTGATCTTCACTAATTTATAACTAGAGCAGTGATCTTCAATAATGTATAACTAGAGCAGTGATCTTCACTAATGTATAACTAGAGCAGTGATCTTCAATAATGTATAACTAGAGCAGTGATCTTCACTAATTTATAACTAGAGCAGTGATCTTCAATAATGTATAACTAGAGCAGTGATCTTCACTAATGTATAACTAGAGCAGTGATCTTCACTAATGTATAACTAGAGCAGTGTTTTTCACTATTTTTTAGCGGTGGTGGCCACTTGTACCGATAAGACATCACATCAGTGTGAGGGCCACCACGCATTTGAAACCATTGCTGGGGTTTGACAGCAGCAGCACGATGATGATGATGATGATGAGGTGGTGATGTTTTCACTCTCTGTGTATTGTGTCGGGGGTGGGTGGAGGCCTCACTTCAGGGGCCGCACTGAGGGCCACCAGGGTCTGCCAGTGGCCCTGCGGAGCCTTGCAAGAGGCGTCGTTGTTTTGTCTTTGACCAGAACAGTTCACCGAGAGCCACATCACACGCGGAGCTACTTGTACACAGAGACACAGCAGCGGGTATACAGCAGACGACAACAACAACAACAACACATTCTGACTTATATAAACAAGATCGGTGATGGAATAAACTGCATCTAGTTCGTTTGTGTTCACCCCCGAGTTATTCTTTAACAATACAGTTTGGTTGCTGTACATTTTTGTTACCAACCGAGACATGCCACAGTGGCCCATTGCCTGCCACATTTAACACTTGATCATTATCATTTGAGTTAAATTATGTTGAAGATTTAAGGGGTTTTATTTATTTTTTCTAAAACGGCGTCCCCGAAAGGGCGCGGCCAAAGAGCCGCTTGGGAGCGAGCAGCCAGAGAGCCGCTTGAGAGTGAGCAGCCAGAGAGCCGCTTGGGACTGAGCAGCCAGAGAGCTGCTTGGGAGTGAGCAGCCAGAGAGCCGCTTGGGAGTGAGCAGCCAGAGAGCCGCTTGGGACTGAGCAGCCAGAGAGCCGCTTGGGAGTGAGCAGCCAGAGAGCCGCTGGGGACTGAGCAGCCAGAGAGCCGCTTGGGACTGAGCAGACAGAGAGCCGCTTGGGACTGAGCAGACAGAGAGCCGCTTGGGAGTGAGCAGCCAGAGAGCCGCTTGGGACTGAGCAGACAGAGAGCCGCTTGGGACTGAGCAGACAGAGAGCCGCTTGGGAGCGAGCAGCCAGAGAGCCGCTTGGGACTGAGCAGCCAGAGAGCCGCTTGGGACTGAGCAGACAGAGAGCCGCTTGGGACTGAGCAGACAGAGAGCCGCTTGGGACTGAGCAGCCAGAGAGCCGCTTGGGACTGAGCAGCCAGAGAGCTGCTTGGGACTGAGCAGACAGAGAGCCGCTTGGGACTGAGCAGCCAGAGAGCTGCTTGGGACTGAGCAGACAGAGAGCCGCTTGTGAGTGAGCAGACAGAGAGCCGCTTGGGACTGAGCAGCCAGAGAGCCGCTTGGGACTGAGCAGCCAGAGAGCTGCTTGGGACTGAGCAGACAGAGAGCCGCTTGGGACTGAGCAGCCAGAGAGCTGCTTGGGACTGAGCAGACAGAGAGCCGCTTGTGAGTGAGCAGACAGAGAGCCGCTTGGGACTGAGCAGCCAGAGAGCCGCTTGGGACTGAGCAGACAGAGAGCCGCTTGTGAGTGAGCAGACAGAGAGCCGCTTGGGACTGAGCAGCCAGAGAGCCGCTTGGGACTGAGCAGACAGAGAGCCGCTTGTGAGTGAGCAGACAGAGAGCCGCTTGGGACTGAGCAGCCAGAGAGCCGCTTGGGACTGAGCAGACAGAGAGCCGCTTGTGAGTGAGCAGCCAGAGAGCCGCTTGGGACTGAGCAGCCAGAGAGCCGCTTGGGACTGAGCAGCCAGAGAGCCGCTTGGGACTGAGCAGCCAGAGAGCCACCCGCAATGCGGCTCCGAGCCACCCGCAATGCGGCTCCGAACGAGCCGCAGGTTGCCCCGACCCCCTAACTAGGAAACCCCCCCTCCCCCCCCCCCACATCTCAAACGACTTCGGCACGGTGACTGCGAAGCGACCTTTACAAAGCTCAAGGGTGGGTGTACAGTGCTTAAGTTATTCCTTGTCAAGGGGCCTGAGCGTTCGTCACCAGTTAATTATTAAGCTGAGCTCAAAGGTCACCTCTCCCCCACGTCTCAATTAAATGCCCCCTCCCCCCCCCCCTGGGTTTCTATTCGCTTCGGTCTGGAGGAGTTTTGCGCGACCGATCTCTCACTGTTCGTCAGAGTATTTATTCAACGCCGGAGGAATCCGATGAGCCATGAAGCTCCTTTGTCGCGGGTGTCCCAGTTGTCACCGCGACAAATGGACTCATCGATTAGCAAAGACAAAGGTGGCCTCTGCCCCGTATGGCCTCTCTGACAGACTTGGGGCAAGTGCTGTCGGCGAGCCACCTATGAAGGCCGGCACGGCACACGAGGGGGTGGGTGGCCAACACCACGCCCGGCCGCCTTTGTCTCTTGAGTGGCGATGTTTACACACCGCAACAGGTACTCATTTGAGGTTGAGTGGACCTAGGGGAGGCCCATGACCGG
The DNA here is from genome assembly GCF_048934315.1 of Petromyzon marinus. Taxonomy (NCBI): domain Eukaryota; kingdom Metazoa; phylum Chordata; class Hyperoartia; order Petromyzontiformes; family Petromyzontidae; genus Petromyzon; species Petromyzon marinus. The sequence continues at coordinate 12,398,531 of NC_133703.1, read as the reverse complement.
TTCAGATAATCGTCACTGGTGTTGGCCGTGAGCGAGAATTCGTAGCGCAGCATAGCGCTAACCGCTCCACCAATACCAATAATACCAATACTACCAATACCACCAATACCACCACCACAAATACCACCAATACCATCGCCATTCGCCACTAAGTGACGGTGATGCCACCATGACGGTGATGCCACCATGGCGCTGGTGCCAGGCCAGGTGCACTTTGAGGCTTTCACGTGAAGTGTCGAAGGCTCGCTGCCATGAGGTCTAGGGACAGACCCAGCAAGTTCCATGGGTTGGCGGACTGAGATGACCAATATACGCACACCAGCTGTACCCCGTACGGTGCCAACTCGCTGTATTTTATCTGCCCGGCGCTCCGCTCGTTGTTGTGAGCGGCGTCGCTCCTCCGCCCTCCGTTGCTGCTGGAGGGCGACTGCCTCCAACTGCTCAGCAGGCAGCAGCAGGCAGCAGCAGGCAGCAGCAGGCAGCAGCAGGCAGCAGCAGGCAGCAGCAGGCAGCAGCAGGCAGCAGCAGGCAGCAGCAGGCAGCAGCAGGCAGCAGCAGGCAGCAGCAGGCAGCAGCAGGCAGCAGCAGGCAGCAGCAGGCAGCAGCAGGCAGCAGCAGGCAGCAGCAGGCAGCAGCAGGCAGCAGCAGGCAGCAGCAGGCAGCAGCAGGCAGCAGCAGGCTGCTCATACTCCACAGAGGCCTCCTCAATGCACAACGGGGCGACTGGCTCATTCCATAGGAATGTGGAATTTCCACCACCAATGGCCACCAATGTAGATGAGCAAACAACCCACGTGTAACTCGCTGGAGGGTGCATCATCCGCTTTGGCACATCCGCTCTCAAGCTTGAACAAACGAATATTCGCTTGTAAGCAGACGTGTACAAGTCCATTCTGTTCTATCTTTGTGTTCAGGAGCCAAATGCCCAGTGTCGAGAGCTGTTGCCCGCCGAGACGAGGCGACTCGAGGAGCGCGAGTTAGCGTGGCTTTGCTGTTCCTTGTAACACAACTGCAGTTTGTTGTCCTTCCCCCGCTACGTACGGTGCGAAAGAAGTTCAACATACGTTCATACGTACAGTGGTTCACTATACGATCCACACACGTCAATGAACCCGTTGCACAAATGTGTAAAGCGCGCACACACACACACAAAGATGTCACAGGCTGAACGCCTTACCTGATTTATCGGATTACTTTTGTCCATTGCTGCTGTGGCACCTTGCGGTTCTCAATAGCTCGGAGGGAGACTCGTGGTCACACCTGGTCCCCCATGCCGCGGGGTGAGAACCAAACTCGGCGTGGCAGCTGCAGGTGAAAAGACGCGCCGGGGGTTGGTAAGGTGCCTGGGAGTCCATTAAACTCAAGCACTTCCCCCTACCTACCCACCCACCCACACCGCGTCTCACCCACCCACCCACTCAGTCACACCGTGTCTCACCCACCCACTCAACCACACCGTGTCTCACCCACCCACCCAACCACACCGCGTCTCACCCACCCACTTAACCACACCGCGTCTCACCCACCCACCCACTCAGTCACACCGCGTCTCACCCACCCACTCACCCACCCACTCACCCACACCGCGTCTCACCCACCCACTCAACCACACCGCGTCTCACCCATTCACTCACACCGCGACCCACCCAACCACCCAACCAGACCGCGTCTCACCCACTCACTCATACCGCCAACCACTCAACCACACCGCGTCTTACCCACCCACTCAACCACACCGCGACCCACCCACCCACCCAACCACACCGCGTCTCACCCACCCACCCAACCACACCGCGTCTCACCCACCCACCCAACCACACCGCGTCTCACCCACCCACCCAACCACACCGCGTCTCACCCACCCACCCAACCACACCGCGTCTCACCCACCCACCCAACCACACCGCGTCTCACCCAAGCACACCGCGTCTCACTCACCCACCCAAGCACACCGCGTCTCACCCACTCACTCACACCGCGACCCACCCAACCACCCAACCAGACCGCGTCTCTTCCACCCCACGCGAGGCTCCAACCCAGCACCGAACTCACCCGGCTCAGCTAATTAGAGGGAAGTGGGAGTAAGGCTACCTACAGTTACCTACGGCACTCAATGGGGGGTGGCGCGGGGGGGGGGGGTAATCAACGTATTAAAACAAAAACTGGGTTAGATCGCGTAAATATGAATGTGTCGTTAAACCCGCCGCCACCCGACACAGCCAATTAGTAATGTGTGTCACGTCAACAAAGCGTGCCGATTTGTGTTCGGCTGCAGCACCACGGCCCGGTGTGCAGGAATAGTTCACCCCACAACGCTTTACAACTCGAGTACGAAGTTTAAAGGCGGTGGTTGTCCACAATGGGACCTTTTTGTCAGTATCAAAATATGCAAAAAATCGGAACAGGTTTTACCCTTTCTGCCAATAAAACAGGCGTTCAGATGTTCAAACACAAAATAGGAACATTTTGTAACCTATTTTTATTTTTTCATACTTTGACACTGGCAAGAAGGTATCCCACGATATAGCTGCTCGCCACGAGCTCTCAATGCTCTGACACGCGTGGCATTGCCCTTGTACTGTTCGCATTTTGGCATTCTCTGGTCTGACACTGGTGAGATTATGCCATGAAGAAGGTTGCTTTCTCTGGTGTAGGCCAATCAAAGACAATGCATAGATGAGAGTTTGTTTTTTTGCATGTTCACCACAGGTACGTGTGGTTAATGCAGGCTTGATTCCTTGCAAGATGTTTTTATTTGGTGTTTGAACATCTGAGCGTCTCCTGTTTCACTGCCAGAAAGGGTCAAACCGAGTCTTATTTTGTCATACTCTGGTTGTGCCCATGTATATGATGCTGAAGCGGGTGGTGAGGTGGGATTTCAGAATTCTTTCACGAGAACCCCTGATTGCTATTTACAACCACCGCGACAACATCCCCCCGGCGCTGTACAGTCGAGGAGATAACGTTTTTATTGTACGGTGTGTGTGTAAGGCGTGTGTGTGTAAGGTGTGTGTGTAAGGTGTGTGTGTGTAAGGTGTGTGTGTAAGGTGTGTGTGTGTAAGGTGTGTGTAAGGTGTGTGTGTGTACGGTGTGTGTGTAAGGTGTGTGTGTGTAAGGTGTGTGTGTAAGGTGTGTGTGTGTGTAAGGTGTGTGTGTAAGGTGTGTGTGTGTAAGGTGTGTGTGTGTAAGGTGTGTGTAAGGTGTGTAAGGTGTATGTGTGTACGGTGTGTGTGTAAGGTGTGTAAGGTGTGTGTGTAAGGTGTGTGTGTAAGGTGTGTGTGTGTAAGGTGTGTGTGTAAGGTGTGTGTGTAAGGTGTGTGTAAGGTGTGTGTGTAAGGTGTGTGTGTGTAAGATGTGTGTTTGTACGGTGTGTGTGTAAGGTGTGTGCGTGTGTGTGGGTACGATGTGTGTGTGTACGGTGTGTGTGTGTGTGTAAGGTGTGTGTGTAAGGTGTGTGTGTAAGGTGTGTGTAAGGTGTGTGTGTAAGGTGTGTGTGTAAGGTGTGTGTGTAAGGTGTGTCTGTGTTTGAACGGTGTGTGTGTACGGTGTGTGTGTAAGGTGTGTGTGTGTAAGGTGTGTGTGTAAGGTGTGTGTGTAAGGTGTGTGTGTACGGTGTGTGTGTATAAGGTGTGTGTGTATAAGGTGTGTGTGTAAGGTGTGTGTGTAAGGTGAGTGTAAGGTGTGTGTGTAAGGTGTGTGTGTAAGGTGTGTGTGTGTAAGGTGTGTGTGTAAGGTGTGTGTGTAAGGTGTGTGTAAGGTGTGTGTGTGTGTGTAAGGTGTGTGTGTACGGTGTGTGTGTAAGGTGTGTGTGTGTAAGGTGTGTGTGTACGGTGTGTAAGGTGTGTGTGTGTATTTGTGGGGAGCGGTAGTGTAGTGCTTAGCGCGCTGCGCTACGATCCCCGGCGATCCGAGTTCGATTCCCGCTCACGGCCAGAAACAGTGACGATTATCTGAATCGGTCCTGGGCCTCCCCTAGATTGACTCAGCCTCAAATGAGTACCTGGTACGATGTGTAAACATCGCCACCGGGGAAACAAAGGCGGCCGGGCGTGGTGCTGGCCACCCACCCCCTCGTGTGCCGTTCCTGCCTTCGTAAGTGCTCGCTAACAGCACTTGCCCCAACAGTCTTGTAGGGCTACACGGGGGACCTTACAATGTCAAAACGATAAGTACAGGAAATGTGGAGCACCTTAATCAATATCGGGCAAATGTTGGCTACGCACGTTGCCTGGAACCCAGCAACTGTGGCGACCGGGGTTGGTGGAGCACACACAGATGTTGTGCAACTCCCTCGCCCGTGGGCGTCGAGGAGACGCCGTACCCCTGGCCCGCCAGGAGAAGGCGGGACAGAGAGTGGGTGAATCGCCATCTGTTTCCATCTGTGCGGCGACAGAGCGTTGCTCCCTCTCCCGCGTGGGTGTTCTCTGGGTGCTGGGGTTTCTCCCCACGTGTATAACAAACACCAATTAAGTGGTTGATAACGTCCCCGCTGAAAAAGAGTACAATTATTCTCTCTCTTTAAACTTTGACGTGTATCTTGAACCGTCCATGCTGCAAAAGAGAAAACATTGGACATTTTACAAAACCTATTATATTTTGCCAGACCTATGCAAAAATAACCTTGGCAAAAATCCCTTAAACCAATGTGAAATAATTGAAAAGAAACTGACAAAGGCATCATATTATTGGGTGGCCCATGACCGGTGATTGACACGTTTGTGTCCTGGTACAAAGTTCAGAGCTTCAGGCTCGTATTTTCAATAAATAGGAGGCTGGATGACCCAATGGTTAGCATTATACAAGAATACTGCACCTTGAAAGAGTAACATGAACATTTGACAATGAATTGCACTTGATTTGAAATTATATTTTTCGTTCATGACTACAGTAACCTGTTTTATGGTCATTGTAAATGTGACAATCCTAATTGCGGTATGGTCAATTAAAACATCATATTTTTTTGTAAAAGTAAGGTTTATTTAAAAAACAAATAAATATGCAGAGGGAAAACAATGTTAGAGGTCAATTAATTGGGAGTCACAAGACACGTGTAGCACCCTGTACACAACAAACACAACAAACAGCCACCTTCCGCATTCCGGTTGTGCACGTCACGTTCATTAGCGACAAAGAGAGATAGGAAGATGAACGTGGATCAGAGCACATGCGCAGGTTTTAACAGCATGTGTTTATGTATGTTGAACTTCTTTCGCACCGTACGTAGCCAACCGTGCTCATCGGAGGTGCGGGGGAAGGACAACAAACTACTACACACAAAGCAGTTAAAAAAAAATGAGTTTTCAATCGGGGTGATTTAAAAGTGCGTAGCTCCAGTAGCTTTCTAATATCGGGGAGGAAGAGCGTTCCAGACGGCCCCAGAAGCGCATCTGAAAGCGCGCGATGTTAGCCAGAAGCCGCTGCTGCTGCTGCGATGACCGGGGGAGTTCGCCTGATGGTGGTTTATGCTCCTTAACGAACATAAACCATCAGTAAGCGAGTGGACTTGGGCAGAGCATGCCTTTAGAAAGGTTGGCTGGTAATGGATTGGCAGTCAAAAGAGACGGATACATGGTTTGGCACAAGGGCATCAGAGAAATACGTAAACCGCATATTTTAAATGTATTATTTGAACTCACACATGTACTATTATAAAATAATCATCCTCGAGCTTTTTGACTGTCTGCTGGAAGACTGCCAGGAAGCTCTGATTCTTGCAGGCCGTCGCCACTGAATGTAGCTGGGTAACTGGCTAAACGGGTCCCTTCCCCCCGCCCCCCACCGTGTAGTTGACAATAAAATCTACTCGGTCATTAATTTCAATTCTGGCTGTCGCCTGATGAGGCTGGTTGTAAGGTTGTAATTACCGGTGAAACGTCGCAAATATTGTGGGTTTACTCTCCAACACACCGGTGTGCTGAAGTAGTAAAGAATTGGCGCGTTCTATAATTGGCTGCGTCGGGTGGTGGCGGGTTGAACGACACACATTTATATTTACGTGATCTTACCAAAAAAACCCTCTTTTGGATTCAGCTGGAACAATCCTGAGCAGCGTTCCGGTAATTATTGTTGGCACGCCACATCCATCACTGGTATTATTTTGTCATCAAGATACTGCATCGACAGGTGTCACAAACCTGTTCATAGGATTGTGGGAATCGAGGGTACAATTATTAAATGGCCATAGTTGATAGACGTAGCTTGTACCCTATAGTGGTATAGTACCTTATGCCGATAATTCATTAATCAAAGCCAGCCTAGCAAAGTGGTCTGGAAAACTATTTAGTGGGAAATAAAGTCCCTGGTTGATACTCCCACGTGTAAAAAAGCAGAGTAGTAAAACACGTGCGTACTTAAAAAAAAAATTCAGCTTGCCATTGTATATGTGTGTGTGTGTATGTCGAGAGGGTTTATAGAAAGCAGACCTTTCTGCCAAGCTCCCATTGCTGCGTTTCCCCTTTCCACGCGAAGTCTCTTGGCTCCGCAAAGCCCCCTCAGCGCTGAGTGAACTTCTTGCCAGACGGGTTATGTGAGCAGTATGGCAAACAATAAAAGCAAACGCAACGTTGCACCACACTCCGAAGCTGAAGTCCCGGCATAAAAGTTGGACATTCTGATGGCGCGTTAAATACACTTCACGTGGCTCTGCGAAGCGCCCGTCTTGGGGGGTTTACCGACTGTTGCTCGGCAATGATATTCTGACGTTTAATCGAAAAATCTGGGGGTGCGTTTTTTTCTTCTCCTTCTTCTTATTATTCAGGAAATGAAACTCTCAGCACCTGGAGCGAAACGTCGGAACACCGTCCCGTGTAGCCTTCAAAAAGACTGTAGGGGCAAGTGCTGTTAGCGAACACCCTATGAAGGCCGGCACGGCACACGACGGGGTGGGTTGGCCAGCACCACGCCCGGCCGCCTTTGTCTCCCAAGCGGCGATGTTTACACATCGGACCAAGTACTCATTTGAGGCTGAGTCGACCTGGGGGAGGCCCAGGACTGGTTACGATAATTGTCACTGGTGGTGGGCATGAGAGGGAATTGAACCAGATGGGTTGATGGGTTTGTGGCGCAGCTTATTAACTGGTGGACAACCGCTCCCCACAAGGGGCTGTCCATAAATGACGTCACGCGATTTTGGACGATTTTTACCCCCCCCCCTCGTCACACGGCGTCACAAAAAGTCAGACCCCCCCTCAAATATGACGTCACAAAGCTCTTCCCCCCCCCAAAAAATCATGCTTCAAATCACTCTGATGTTGTAGGAACATTTATTAAAAAGTCTATTTAATTAAGTAGAACGTGTTGTCTATATTTATTTAAAGTTGCGTATTTTTACGTGACGTCACATTTCTCACCCACCCCCCCCCCCCCTCGTCACACATCGTCACAAATGCCTGACCCCCCCCCCCGCCAGGTGCGTGACGTCATTTATGGACGACCCCTAACTTGCTGGTAACTGCAAGCGAATACAAAAATAATTAAAGCGACGCTCTGCACGCGTGACGCAATTTGTTCTCGCTCGCTGGTTACTCTGGTGCACGACATCGTGTAAGAAGAATGCCTTCATGAACGTATTTATTTTACGTCGTTCTATGTTACCCCACGGATACAAATCTTATCGTAGTTATGTCATATCGGTAGATTCACACGTGACTATTCACCAACGACTCTCGCGTATGATATACTTTCACGCGTTTAGAAGTCACCTCGCGTGACCCCCCCTCTCCTCTCCCCAGGGGTCAGCGTTGAGAACCGCGGGTGTAGCAGAGACCCCAGGCCCACCACCACCATCATCATCACCATCATCATCATGACCCCTACTTGAAGCGGCCTCAACAACAGACGCCAACAACTCAAAGACGGTAGCCCGCATTTTCCGTGGTGCGGCGGAAAGCGGCTGTGTGACATATCCGAGCCTGTGGCAATCTGCGGTGGCATAAGTCTCGGTCGTGTGACCTCGCTCAGCTGTTTGGGGGGGCGACGGGAAGCTTGGACAGGACGCGCCACGAACAAAAGCAGCGGCCAGAGCTCGCTGCGTCTGCGGCAGAAGCAGCGAAGTGCGGCAGCTGGTGGCGTCGCTCTGCCCACGTGGGAGCGGCGGTGTCAACGTTGCAGGTGGGCAGGAAGGCCCCCCCCCCTCGGCCCGCCCGCTGGAAGCAGAGATAAACTGATGTTGTTGTGTCCGAGCATTCCCACTGCGCCACTTGGCATCGCCGCAACCAAACGAGTGAGGTGCCCAGATTCTTCGGCCATGAATTGTGGAAAGTTTCCGCGATTCTCAATTCCCAGCCCAAGCCCCGCTCAGCTCAGCCCATCTCAGCCACCACGCCGGTTCAACCCCGATCCTGACGCCTGTATATTTAGAGTTTGCATGTTCTCCCCGTGGTAGCGTGGATTTATCTTCAGGTCCTCTGTTTTTTTGTTTGTTCCCCTCGACATTTAGATTCAACGTGCGTTTGGAGTATTTGGCTGCTAGTACATGTGCACATGATTATAAACCACTTCGTTGAGTTATCGTTTGTGGTGAGTTATATAGCAGCTCAGTGGACCTTACCTGGTCAAATAAAAGTTAAAATAATAAATGGGAATGTGAAGCAACCAAACAATCATCGACGAACACTGCCATAGAGCGAGCTGATATAATTTTATGTGCAGATAAATATACAATATTCAGAACGGTGTTGACATCAGTTGACGGGTGGCATCAGAACATTAACCCGCGATGACCGGCGTGGTGAAGAATGGTTAAAAAAACAAACTCATTACCGATGTGGCGTGGGGTGCTTTTAATGAATTTGCGTAACGCTGAGAACCTCTGAAAGTGACCATGAATGAACATTGCAGATGCAGCAGAGGGCAGAAGTGAGCCACTAAATCCTCACAAAGTGGAGTTGTTGAGTGTGCGAGCCGGGAGCGGAGCGGTTCGCGCGCTGCGCTACGAATCCGGAAACCCGAGTTCGATTCCCCCTCACGGCCAATACCAGTGACGAATCAGTCCTGGGCCTCCCCTTGGTTGACTCAGCCATAAATTAGTACCTGCTGCGACGTGTGAACATCGCCACGAGAGAGACAAAGGCGGCCGTGCGTGGTGGAGGCCACCCACTTGGGCTGAACGATTTGGGGAAAATATCTAATTGCGATTTTTCTGACAGATATTGCGATTTGATTTGTGATTAAAACATTTTAAAGTCAAGCTTCCGTTCAATATTCACTGTGTTATAGATTTAAAACACGTGATGGAGCATTACCACGTGATACCATCAACATATTAACTCTTCTATACATTATAATGCAAGGATGAAAACTTAAAAGATATGAATTGCTTCCAACATGTATTTATTGAAATAGAACAATCAAACATAGAACAATTGTTAAGTTAAATAAATAAAGGTATTGGAATTTTTTAAATATTTTTTATTATTATAAGAGAGTAATAGGACTTTTCAAATCGCAAAACGTCGCAGCCTTTGAGATTTGCTAATCGCATTGTTTCAATTTGCGATTTCGATTTGAAATCGATTAATCGTTCAGCCCAACCACCCACCACAGCCCTCGTGTGCCGTGCCGGCCTTCAAAGGGTGCCCGCTAACAGCACTTTCCCCAGCAGTCTGTTAAGGCTACACAGGGAATCTTTGTGGTGCCATAGCCCAGAGGTCAGCTCCAAATGTCACCGAGAGAATGCGAGATAAAAGTGGCAGTACGTCGACATATCTGTTAAAAAAATATGTATATACGATTCTAAGACAAAAATATACGTAATGTTTGGTTTAATACGTAGGCTTTCGCGACCAATATCATCCATAATATAGTTTTTTTTTTAGGTTAAATCGCGTAAATATAAAAATGTGTCGTTAAACCCGCCACCACCTGACACAGCCAACTAGTAAGGTTTGTCACGTAAACAGAACTTGCCAATTCGTTACTGGGAGAGCCAAACCACACAAAATTTACAATAGACCGTATGTTGACCAATTGCCGTTCTTTGCCATTGATGATAACCGTTTGCCCAACACGTCGCCTATTGTCGATATATAGTGTCGTTTTACTTGAGAGCCACAGTCTTGCTCTTGACGATTGTGTTGCATGCGCTCGTGCAACCAACCACTGCCATTAGCACAGTTCCACCACCATCACAATAATAACAATAAATAACCCAACCGATTATAGGTTCTGCATGTGCTCAGTTTAACATGATCAACTGTAACTTACGTGACTACATTAACCCCTCTCTGGACTTTGCACCTCCTAGGCCCACGGTGGTGACATCACCTTTACCGCTCGATTTAAGACCGAAAGAGGAGGACTTCTTCACAATTGTGGCTGTCGCCTGATGATGCTGGTTGTTGTCATCACCAGCAGCGAAATGTCACGGTGCTCGAATTGTAAACGTCGTGGGTTTACGGTACAGCGCACCGGTGCACTGGAGTAGTAACTAATTGGCGCGTTTTGTTTACGTGGAAAATCTTACTGATTGGGCGTGTCGGGTGGTGACGGGTTTTGACCACACATTTATATTTACGCGATCGAACCCCCCAAAAAACGTCTTATTGATAATATTGGTCGCGAAAGCCTATGTGTTAACCTGGCAGTTCGAACCGTATTGTTTATGTTTGACAATCGATAACTTTAAAATATACATATGTACTGACTGACTTGGAGACGTAAATTCTTGGAGGCAATTCTTTAATTAAACACCGAGCACACTTTGTACACTTTATACACACCCTATACTGTTACACAATCTCTGTCTCTCGCTTACACGCAACTTTACACTGGTTGCTGGCCTACAACACAACGCTAGCCGTCTGACACTGACGGCGCTGAGCTAAGACAGCCAACTACGTCTGGCAGTGCAGTTATCAAGTGGAGATGACACCGGCAATGGCGACGATCTTCAGCAGCAACGACGATGACGGCAGGGATCCCACTCTAAACGACAGCCCCGAGCTCCCGCTCTGGGTCTCCTTTTATCCTCCCAGCGTGGCCTCGCTCCGCCCCGGCCACGCCCCCCTTCTGGAACCTACGAGCGGGCTCTCGACGTGTCCCTTCCGTAACCTTTACCCTCGATCCCTCTCGGGTCTGTCCCGTGGCCTGCTGTCAGTCAGGGCTGCTACAAGCTGCAGATCCCCTTCCCTGCCAGCAGGCAGCGCCATGCTACTTAGTGACCAATTCTATGTCACTACACACATGTGTAAAACCCCACCGTATAATCAAACACCCCATGTTGTCGTCCCCCCCTTCCCCTCCTGATACTACCCAAACTCCATTATCGACCACGGCGGCGCTCTGCAACACACGGAGTGGAGGCTCTGCAGACCGCAACGCGGAGCGGGAACAACCTCAAGGAGGTGTCATCATAACCACTTGCTCGATTTTTCTCCATCCCTGATTCCGATCTTGTTCTTCTACGAGCGTAGGGCAAGTTACGTGCAAATTGCACGTCCAAGTTTAAGTCTGTGAGCCACGCGACAGCTGCTGGAGTAGCCACGAGGAATACTGCCCGGTCCGCCGGAGAGCGGGGCATAGGATGCAGGCGTTCGCGATACGGGTGGTTCCATTGTCTGGTTCGGGTGGCCGTCGTCGCACCGGAGGCTGTCTGTAATTCTCCGCTTGTGGAGGGAGCTGTGGCGCAGCAGCGACCAGTTGCTGTTCTGTAGTGGTTGATGGAGCACCGTAGTTTTCTTGGCGGATCAAAGCCGATGGCTTCCCTCACTTGAATTCTAGAACACAGCACGGCACATACTGGACCCAGTTTATGAGGCATTTTTTGCAGAAGAGGTACCCACACTTTACTCCACCAAAGGGCGACCTGCCGACCGTAGAATGACTGCGATGCACGCATTTATGTATTTATGTTCAACCTCTTTTGCACCGTACATATCCAACCATTTATATCCGACTGCTGGATGAACAGAGGCAGTGGTGGAGGGGTGGATTTACGAATCTTGCCTCATTGCTTCAGCTGGCGCGCCGGGAGGTCAAATAAAAATTTCGACCTCTGGATTGTAACCCCCCCAGTGTGCTAACCTATAAACACCACGGCCGCATGCCAAAAATTGTACAAATATTCTGCAAAGAAGGCCAGGCAGATTGTAAGAGGTGGGATTACTGATGCCATTTCGCCAGCACGTGTAGCACTTGTTAAACGTGAGCCCTGTGCTTGCTGGGTCCCAGTGTGTACGTGGACAGCGGTAGTGGAGTGGTTAGTGCGCTGCGTTACGAACCGGGCGATCCGGGTTCGATATCCCGCTCACAGCCACCACCAGCGACGATTATTTGAACCGGTCCTGGGCCTTACAAAGGTCGACTTAGCCTCAAATAAGTACCTGGTACGGTATGTAAAACATCGCCACTCGGGAGACAAAGGGGGCCGGGCGTTGTGCTAACCACCCCCTTTGTGTGCTGTGCCAGCCTGCATAGGTGCTCGCTAACAGTACTTGCCCCGAAATTCTGTTCAGGCTATAAGGGAGATCTTTGTATTTGTACGTTTGTTGAACTTCTTTCGCAAATGTACACAAGCCAACCGTGTTAACCGGAGGTACAGTGGAAGAACGACAAACTAAACACAAAAAAAACAGTTTTCAATCTAGATGATTTAAAACTGCATTGTTCCCAGTAGTTTCCTAATATTCGGAAGCAAGAGCATTCCAGACGGCCGCAGAAGCGCATCCGAGAGAGCGCGCGCGATGCCGGTGACCGCCGTCTTTGTCCGATGAGCCACCTTGACTGGAAGCTGAACCCCCAACCGCATCCTCGCCGCGCAAACCGCAGTTGCATCCACTTACAAAACAACGAAGAGAGAGAGAGAGATTAAAAAAAAAACCCGTACATCTTCCAGGAAGCCGATGCGTTACGTAAGGGACGGAGCGTCGGGGTTGGGACTTCGCAGTCAGATGGCACATCCTTGTGCCGGGGCGTCCCACGCACATCCTGCCCGAGAGGAAGAACACGCGAGCGTGCCTCACCCCCAATGAGCCACCTTGACGCCACCTCCTTGTTGCTCGCTGTCGGTGCGTGTGTGTCTGTGTATGCGAGTTAAATCGAGCCGCGTGGGCAGCGCTCAGAAAATAATCGCGGCGTCCGGTGTGGAAGCCGCCCACTCGCGTTGGCGAACGCTGGCACCCCCCCCCCCACCACCCTACCCGACGTGACCCGACATCGGAGCGTTGTGCAAGCTCACAGATTGCGCTTCTCCTCCCCAAGCAGACAACCGGTGAGAGTTCGTCCCCAAGGCTCGGGACAGATTCGCTTCCTGTCAGCGACGACAGGACTTTGACCTCCGCCGACGACCCCCGTACCGCCAACGCCTCTGGCGATCCATCGTCGTTGATGTAGTGCGACTTGACATCAACAAAGGCCTCCGAGACAACTCCGCATGAATGTCACTTGCGTGTGGAATATCCGAAGGACATGTCGTGTCAACCCATACGATTTGCCCCGTATTCTGGGTCGCGAAAGCCGGCTAGCGTGTTAAATTCACATTAGACTACTCCTACTGTGCTGCACTTCACAGCTGTTCCAGACTTTTCCCTTGTTGCATTGAGGTATTTAAAGCAGCCTTGTAGAAGCCCTATCACAGCAGTCCAAGGTCCCATGCAAAACTGCTGGGCTCCAGGCGACTGACATGAGAGCATCCCTGTCACCCCATACGGGTCACGCCGTATTCCTGTACAGGGAAATTGAGCTTTCAGGTCCATACGGCGTACAGCCGTTTCAATACGGGTAACAAAAAATAGTTTTGTCAATTTGTTTGTGTTTCTCCCTTGTGATGGGATTTTGTAGGATGAACGTTGAGATTTATAAGGCGCACGGGGTGAGACCAATAAGGTCTGCATTGGTCTGTAATAAGGTAGGGCACTGATAAGGGGTTGACAGGTATGCAAGGAGGACATTAGGCTTAAACTAACATAAGCAATTGTACCCTTGGCAATATAAATGAACACAGTTGTAAACATCTAACATTCTAACACGTAGGCTTTCATGACCAATATTATCCATAATCGAGGTTTTTTTGGGTTAGATCCGTGAATATAAGCATATTAATGTTGTGGATTTACTGTCCAACGCACCGGTGTGCTGAACTCGTAACTAATTGACACGTTTTGCTTACATGACAAACGTTACTAATTGGCTGTGTCGGGTGGTGGCGGTTTTAACAACACCTTTATATTGAGGCGATCTAGCCTAGAACACCTATTATCTAACATTCTAACTGAGACCAATTATAGACGTACAGTACACGTGCCAGTGCTGCTCTGCGGATGGCCAGTCTGTGCCAGTATCAGAGACGTGGCTTTCTAGCATGAAGTGTGGGTGTGGTTTTATTCATAATGCAGGTTTCCCCCACTTTACGCGGTATTAAAAGGGTGCACAAAGCGAAAATCACGTAGCATGGGCCGCAGTCACCCAACCCACAATACACCGGACGAGGAGACAGCTGCCTGACGAAGTAGCGCACACAGCACACACTTCACAATGTTGTCCCACACGTCTGACCTCATAGCTGCATCTGAGTAACTTCAAAGCGCACAGTATTGCTAATTTTGAGTCGAAATAGGTGAGCCGCATATGCGCGAAATCGCACAAACCGAACCCGCACAAAGTGAGGGATATGTATGCTAATATTCTTTACTTTATTAAGCGTCTTTCAATCCAGTCAACGAATCAATCCAAGATTCATTGTGCACCATATTCAGAAACAAGCTGAGGTGTAAGCGCTTTTGAGATATCTATAAAGAATCAAAATAAATAAACAGGAACTACACTCACATGTATAGATGAAATGCAACAGAAACAATAAAAGTCGATAATAACAAGAAGGACAACTACATTTGCAATATAGATGCATTGTCAAGCTCAATACGTTCAAAGCCAACGTGAATAATGACTACATCCACAGTATCGGTGAAATAATACAATAAAACCACGGTAAAAGCCATGGAGCTCGATGTAAAAGTGCTAAGAGGCACGATTCTGAACGTTTTTTTTAACTCTACCAGGAAAGACCACACTGAGCTACGTAGCTCCTTTTTACAAGCGACTTGTCTATCACAAATGATGGCTCAACGAAGTGGCTCATCACGTGGACATTTATAGCGACCAAATACTCCAAATGCGTGTTTATGAATGTGAAGGGGAAAACCGGAGGACCTTCGAGAACATGCAAACTCTAAATATACAGCAGGCGTCAGGGTCGGGGTCGGGATCGAACCCACCACCTCTTGTGCACTGCTTTGTAGCGGTGCGCGTTCTGCGTTCTGCGAAAGGCGCCCTCGAACAGGACTGTGTCGTAGCTAAAACACGTCCCGTGAACACCACGCGTTGAGCGAGGACTTACCCGTACTTGGCCTAGATTTAGCCAAATTTTAACTTGCTTCCCTTCTGGAACGTTCAAATTCACATCAGACCCTAGCTGACAGTCGCGCAAATGTAGTGCAAGTAAATAGCTGCTCTCCTATGCTTTGTTTGCATGGCCACAGTACGGCTCAAATTAAATAGAATACTGTATTTTGAGCATTTGGCTGTTATAAGTTTCCACACGATAAGCCTACTTCATTGGGCTATCATTTATGGCCAGGTCGCTTCTGAAAATGAGCTATATAGCTCAGTGGGTCGTACCTGATTAAAAAACACATTTTAGTTTAGAATAGAGGTGGCTTGCAGGAGTGATAATGCCTGTAAATGTTACAGACTCCGAAGCGTTGATTAATAATAGCAGCAGCAAGACAGTACTGCACAGTACAATATTCCGACTCGCTATCTTTACAATATGAAGTCCTGCCACTTTATCAAGTGATCTATGTTACGGCTTTCATAAGACAACACTAACATTTCTAGATTTTTTTCTAAATCATGAGGTTTTCAGGAGTACCATACGAAGGAAACAGGGCTCGAATGCTTGCTCTGGTCGTGCCGCGTGATGCTCAGCGTTTTTCGCTCCACGTGCTGGGAGCTCCTTCAAGGAACGCGGCGCAAAACGTCGGACATCACGCCGAGCGGCGAACTGGAACTAACAACCCCATGCGGAGGTCGGAGAGGCCATATGGCACAAACCATGAACCTTAGCAGGAGCACAAAATAAAATGTTGTTACGTTTCATGAATTCCCGGAGGGTCCCAAATGATTTATGAATTTATGTCAAGACCATTATGCCTAAGGACACTTGCTTAAACTTTCACACCGAATGCCACATTGGCGCAAGCCAAGTCATATATTGTCCGGACAAACCTTAGTTTGCCAGCCAAAAAAACACGCCTGAGGGACATTATTTATCTTCCCAAAACGCTGTTCGGCAAGTGGCAGGGCTATCCCATGGGCACAGGTGGCCAGGATAGATCTGCTGAGGGAGGCTTCCGTGGCCTTGAGGACGTGATGTGTCATGTATGCACTGCGCGCCGAGGACACGGTGTTACATCGGAACTGCGACTCAGCTGCCAATCCATGCAATCTCACATTTGACATACAAAAAAACCGCATAACCATATATATACAACGCGAACAAAAATACATTAATAATAATTTACAGCCCTTCTGACCGCGTCACTCACGGTGGTTGTTTGACCATACTTCACCACGCTGTGTCGGTGCGGGTTGAAGCGGTTATTTCCAGCGGTCGCCCCAGGGGTGTTATTAAATGAAGGCTCTCCTCTGGCCATCATTCAGCCTTCTCTTGGTGGTGGTGGTGGTGGTAGCCACCTTTGTGCAGACTCGGCACGATTATTTCTTTTTGCCATCGGTGGCTCCTTACGCCACAAGGGTAGTCGCCACTGGTGGGCGAGGCCACAGACTCTCCTTGGTGCCTGAGCCGCTGTGTTCAATATCACGCGGTGTGGAGTGAGCGGGGGGGGGGGTGCATGGTTGGCGCTGGCCACAATGCATCACGCCGCATCTACTCTGGCGATGAGGCTGACTGAGACAAAATAATACAGTGTACGAACAGCATTTCACAATGTGACTAAAAATGGGTTTATTTAAATTGTTTTTTATATATACTGAAGGGTGGTTCCAGAGGTCTGTTCGTAAGTTGATTTGTTCGTCCAACTTTACTCCTGTGGATTGGAAACATCTTGTACGGCATACACACTAAACACGGATAATGGCTTTAAAAGTTGTAAACATCTCCTGTAGCTGTACATGCCACTGGTTCTTCATGTAAATGCCACCACGTACGGCAGTAAACGACTGAAATAATAAACCGATGCTGCGAGAAGAACGCCTTAGACCTGCAACACATTTATTTGTATGGCACTGTACTCGCGGAGGGTTGGGGGACGGATGCGTGACGTCAGCAGGCACACTGCGTGACGCTTCCGCATGCGGGTGACATCACAGATGTGACGTCACAACTCACTTGCCGTGCAAAATAAATGCATTATTACGCCCTCCCCCCCCCCAAAGAGTACAAAAGTCTATTTTTATACTTTTTACATGGTGTACAGTCTGAAAAGTACCCACATGGAAAATTTCAAGTTTGTTGCATGTCGAGAAGTATGCTAAACATTTCGAACAGACACACATATTCACAAATTTCCCTTGAATGTAGATTATATATATGGGGTGGCGAGTTGTTAACTCCTTCACCTGGTATGCAGGAGGTCATGAGATTAGTCCCGACACTGACGCCTGTATATTTGGAGTTTGCATGTCTCTCTCAGCATAGTCGCTTGGATTTTTCTCCGATTCCTCCAGTTTTTCCCCTCCACATTTAGAAATATGCCCTTAGAGTATTTGGTTGATATACATTTCCATATGACAAGGCATTTTTTTTTACTATCGTTTGTGGCCAGGTCGCTTCTGTATAAGAGCTATATAGCTCAGTGGGCCTTACCTGGCAAGATTAAAATAGTTATGTTTAGTTTTTAAAGCCACAATGTTTTTGACGAATGTGTATACTGTATATTTTTTCGTCTTTTAGAAAGGTGTCCGATGCACTATAGCAAGATGTACCCATCTTTGGATTTGTCCAGCTGCTGATGGATTTGTCCTGTCCCAGCCTACAAATACACCACGACAAAGATCCCCCGTGTAGCCTTAACAGACTGTTGGGGCAAGTGCTGTTAGCGAGCACCTATGAAGGCAGAAACGGCACACGAGAGTGTGGGTGGCCAGCACCACGCCCGACCGCCTTTGTTACCCCAGTTGCGATGTTTGTACACACCGCGCCAGGTACCCATTTTAGGCTGAGTCGACTTAGGGGAGGCCCAGGACCAGTTCAGATTATCGTCAGTGGTGTTGGCCGTGAGCGGAAATCAAACTCGGGTCACCAGCTTCGAAGGGCAGCGCGCTAACCGCGACACGACTTCTACTGTCAAAAAGGTCCCATGATATGGTGATGATGATTATAATGAGTGCTTCAGCTGCAAGCTCGTGTACTTACGTGTGTGTATGGTCGTATTCCTGGGTTCCTGGACCCAGCATCATGCTACACTGTGTGTGTGTGTGCGCGCGCGCGCGCATGTATTTGTACTTGTGGTGAACATGCAAAGAAGCATGCTTTGATTATAATATACTAGCGGGAAGTACCTGGCGTTGCCCGGGTGAAAAAGATACACACACACACATCGACTTACACACACACAGACATTGACCCACACACATACAAACACATCGACTTACACACACACACAGACATCGACTTTAGACACACACACATGGAGTTACACACACATTGACTCACATACATAGACTCACACACACATCGACCTACACACACACACATGGACTTACACACACACACACATATGGACTAAGACACACACACGTGGACCCATGCACACAAATCAACTTGCACACACATCGACTCACACACATACATAGACACACACACATCGACCTACACACACACACAGACATATGGACTTACACACACACACATAGAAACACACAGTTTCCGTTTTTTTTGTCAGTTTATTTATTTTGGTATAGCCCTGTGAGCCATTCGGCTCTTGAATCGGGTACAACCACAACAAACAAAAAACAAAAACATGAACAAGAAAACATCTTAAAGTAACTATGTGACTGTGCAAACAGAAAATCCATTAAAAAAACCAGCAAAAATATTCCTGAAAAAAGCACCGTACACCAACGCTGCGTGCAAAAAATCCCAGTGGGATGCAAGTCACACAACAAAAACCACAAGAAGACATATTAAGGCCATCAGTCTAACTCCGTACTACAACAAAACAAACATGTCCAAACCAAAAAACGTATTCGAATTCACCAAAAAATAAAGCCATAATTGCAACGTAACAGTGATCATAGGGACTGTGACTGAATTTTTACAATAAACTACATAAATAACATGTAACACCAAATCCTAGAGCCATAGCTGGTTACTCCACAATAACAGAAGCATCAGTCGGAGTATCAAATTTTTCAATGCACCTTTAAGATCAGCACGCTAAATCAAATACAGATAATACTTTGCAGCGTCATCCGGAGCGAAACATTTTATTTTACTTTACGCCAATGAATAGCAGTGGCAGCTAGGGGTGTACAACTCCTCTAGAGCAGTTTTAAGAAAATATGTCATTGGTAGCGATTCAAGTTGCAGTTTATTGGCAATAGCATTCCAGACCCTGGGGGCATCAATACCAAAGGCCCTTCCTCCAGTTTTTGTACGGCAATAGGGAATGTGAAGCTGGTAAATGAGCGAAGACCTAAGGTCAAATTTGTTCTTTGAAACAGAGAGGAGATCCAGCAGGTAGTCTAAGGATTTTTTTGTAAGTACATAGTGAATAAATAAGATCTGGTGCACAAGCCGTCGAACATTAAGAGATGTTAAGTTTGACCCAATGTAGAGATCACAGTGATGAGTCCTATATGGGCAGTTCAATGTAAATCTTAAGGCCGAGTGCTAGATGGAATCAAGCTTCTTCAGTACAGTACTTGAGGCTGATTTATACACGATGTCACAGTAGTCAAGTAGAGGCAGTATGGTAGCTTGTATCAATTCCAAACGGAACATTGGGGGGAAGCAGTGCTTGTGTCGATACAGAAAACCAATTTTTATTTTTGTCTTTTTACCAATGTAATCAATGTGATCTTCAAAATTAAGTTTTGAATCCAGGATGACCCCAAGATACGTATAGATCTTGACTTGCTCTATTTGATCATTATTTAAGGAATGTAATATGGACTAACACACATAACAACAACTGCTATTCGCCTTTAAGTGGTGGTGACGTCACCACGATGCTTGTGCCAGGCTATGTGCACCTTGAGGCCACGTGAAGTATCGAACGTCAGCTAGCAGGAGGTCACGAGGCAGACCCAGATGCCACAGGTCGACTGACTGAAACGACTGACCTGTGCCCCCTACTGTGCCAACCCGCTGTGCTCTAGCCACCCGGTGCTCCACTCGTTGCTGTGAGCGTCGCTCCTCTGCCCTCCGTTGTTGTTGGAGGGTGACTGCCTCCAACTGCCCAGTAGCGTCCTTCACTAGCCTCCTCCACAGAGGCCGATCTTGACACTGCTGGTACCAGTCATTGGCAAGTCCACTCAGCTCCACATCCTCCTGTACCACATCAGCTCCATCTCTTCTCTAGCCCGTGCCGCGTCCGTTAAGCCCCCTCGATCCGGACGAACAAAAGCTGTTTAGGCATGCGGTGGCTGAAAATGCGGGCTACATGGCCCAGCCAATACAGCCTTGCCTGCCGGAGGAGCTCACCGATGGGACTTTGTCCAGATCTTTCAAGGATTTGTGAGTTCCTCACACAATCCAGCCTGGTTAAACCCAAGATGGATCGTAAGCAGGCCAGCCGAAATGTTTCTAACCGGTGAAGATGTTCCATTAGGGGGGTGCACGTTTCGCAAGCATAGAGAAGGGAGGGAATGACTGTGGCCGAGAAGACCTGAAGCTTCGTGTGGAGCGACAGACCAGGGAGCTTCCACACAGCGTAACGTAACCGATGAAAAGATAATGCCGCTCGACTGATTCGGAATGAGACCTCTGCTGTTAAACCGGAGCCGGTCATGAGCACACTGCCCAGGTATGGGAAACTCTCCACTCTCTCCACAACCGCCCTATCACCAATTGGCAGTTGTGGGGGTGGAGTGTCTGATGGTACAAAATACCCAGGCAGGTGCTTAGTTTTGGTGGGGCTGATGGTAAGGCCCCACCTCTTAGTGGCAAGCTCCAGGTTCAGCAGCAGCACCCCCAACTCCTCCTCTGAGTGAGCAGCAATTACCAGATCATCGGCATACATAACGTGGTTGAGCAATAGGGAGCCATCCCTTGACCGCACCCAGGCATCGATCAGTCTCGCATTGTATCTGTACCAGATGGAAATTCCTCCGGTACAGCTATTGAAGGCTTCACGAACTACGTGGTCGAAATTGATGTTAAATAATGTGGGAGCCAGAGGACATCCCTGTCGCACCCCAAGGTGTACAGGGAATGGTTCTGACTCCCGGCCATGTAGTTTTACCCTGCCCACTAACCATCATGAAGGTCCTTAATGATCGTGAGCAGAGGATCAGGGACTCCGAAAGCACAAAGAACAAACCAGAGCCCAGGCCTACTGATGGTATCATAGGCCTTGACCAGGTCAATAAAGCAGAGATGTAGGTCTTGTTAGAATTCCCTACACCTCTGCTGTAGCAGACAGACAGAAAATATGACATCTGTGCAGGACAGCCCTTTCCTCAAACCACATTGGGTCTCTGCAAGCCTCTCCTCAGCGTGCCTAGCAAGGCGATGTTGAATAATCCTTGCCAGGACCTTTCCTGGCACACTGAGGAGTGAGATGCCCCTGTAGTTGTTACAGTATGTGCGGTCCCCTTTCTTAAATAAGGGGGACCACCAGGGCATCCTTCCAGTCCTACGGAACCCGTCCAGTGGTCCAGACTGTTGTTATGATGTCATGTAGGGCAGTCTGTGCACAAACGCCACCCTCCCTCAGCATTTTGCTTGGGAGATCATCTCTGCCCGGTGCCTTTCCTAGTCTCAGACTCTGGATCGCCTTCAATACTTCCTCAACAGATGGCACCTCAGCCAGCCACTCACAGGGGGTGACTTCTTCCAATATTTGAGGCACCGCAGCCTCGGCAGGGTCATCCCCACTTTGTCCCATGTTGTTATCCAGGCTGAGGGATGTCCCCTCCCCCAGGACCTCACAGAAATGCTCAGCAAATCTGCAAACCTGTTTCTGGGGGTCGGAGAATGGATCACCGTTCTTTCCCTAATGATGGTAGTAGGTGTGGTGCTGCAGGTTACTTTTTTGACGGAATTAAAGAGCGATTTGTGATCGCGAGCCTTTGAGGCAGACTCAATCTCCTCAGAAACCCACGACCACCACCCATTCTTGTAGTGCCTCACGGCTCTCCGAACCTCCGAGCGAAGGCTGTGGTAATTCTCCTCATTCTCCGACGTCAGATGCTGTAGCCGATGAGAGTGGGCCTGTTGCTTTTTCTCAGCCAGCTTGAACACCTCCTCTGTCAGCCAGGGTCTCTGGGCAGGTTTGGACTGTGTACCGAAAGCAGCCATTGCAGCT
The DNA here is from genome assembly GCF_048934315.1 of Petromyzon marinus. NCBI lineage: Eukaryota > Metazoa > Chordata > Hyperoartia > Petromyzontiformes > Petromyzontidae > Petromyzon > Petromyzon marinus. The sequence continues at coordinate 12,376,044 of NC_133703.1, read as the reverse complement.
GCATGAGCCACAGTCCTAAACCTCGCCCATTTACCCTCGACATCAGGAGGAGCGGGGGACGATGCCAACCCCAGCCGCGAGCGATGATGAATATCTCGCAACTTTCATCAGCTAGCTGAGACCATGCCACTAAGGGTTTGAATGGGGTCCTGGGTGTACACCCCCTACCAGAGTGGAAGAATGGCAGGCGCATCTTAAAGATGACAAACGCCATGAGGGGAAAGGCCAATTTAAATTGGCCCTCCCCCCATGGCACTGCCGCCCGACACCACACACACACACATCGACTCACACACACACGGTGACGTCACCACGACGCTTGTGCCAGGCCATGTGCACCTTGAGGCCACGTGAAACACACAGCGACTCACACACACACACATGGACCTGCACACAAAGAAATGGACTTACACACTCACATGCACACACATTGACTAACACACACATCGACTGACACACCACACACATCGACTCTCACAAACACAAAGATAAGATAAAGATCCCCCGTATAGCCTTAACAGACTGTAGGGGCAAGTGCTGTTAGCGAGCACCTATGAAGGCCGGAACGGCACACGAGGGGGTGGGTGGCCAGCACCACGCCCGACCGCCTTCGTCTCCCCAGTGGCAATGTTTGCACACCGCACCAGGTACTCATTTGAAGCTGAGTCGACCTAGGGGAGGCCCGGGACCGGTTCAGATAATCGTCACTGTGGTGTTGGCCGTGAGCGGGAATCGAACCCGGGTCGCCAGGTTCATAGCGCAGCGCGCTAAGCACTACACTACCGCTCCCAACACAGACACACACATCGACTGACACACACACACATCGTCTCACACACACACGGACGCACACACACACATCGACTTAAACACACACACACACACGGACGCACACACACACATCGACTTAAACACACACACACATCGACTTAAACACACACATCGCCGCACACACACACACATCGCCGCACACACACACATCGCCGCACACACACACACATCGACTTAAACACACACACACGGACGTACACACACACACATCGACTTAAACACACACCACATCGACTTAAACACACACACACGGACGTACACACACACACATCGACTTAAACACACACACGGACGCACACACACACACGGACGTACACACACACACGGACGTACACACACACACATCGCCGCACACACACACATCGACTTAAACACACACACACACACGGACGCACACACACACATCGACGCAGACACGCACATCGACTCACGCACACATGGACTTAGACACACACATTTTCATTTATAGATTTACTAACTAAATATTTAAATACTAGTTGTCTACACACACATTATTATTTTAATATTTCCGAACTTAATTTTTAAATATAAGTTTTCTATCTACGTGAGTTTAGCGAAAGAAGCAAGAAAATAGTACTTACTGAACAGTGCCGTGGTGAGGCCTAGTCCCGTGCAGAGCCCCCGGCCTCGCCTAGATTGCCCAGCCGGCCGAGGTGGCACCTTGGCAGGCTGGGGCTGGGCCACTAGCCCTCACCCCCCCCACGATCCCCCCGCCCGCTCTGCAGTAGTATCTACGACCTTTAGTAGTAGCATCTACCGAGTCTATAGTAGTAACTGGGCACATTGGGGTGGGAGGGGAGAACAGGACATGACACTGTGAAGAATTAACCTCAGCATTTAAAACGCGAATGAGAATTCCCCCCCGCTCGACGGATCTCGCGTTGTCGTTGCTAGGGGCAACCCCTGGGCAGCTTTGTCGCGCATGCGCAAATTCGTGCTTTGGTGCTCGCAGAGCGGCGTAAAGGAAATAATTAAATAACAATAAATGCCACTAAATAGTAAAAATAAGTAGTTTAAAGTTGACGGATGGGAAAATGGAATAACGCTGGCTCAGCATGGGGCTTATGGCGTGGCACCTGGCTAGTTATTTTTAAAACGTAAACCCCACAGTTTGCCAGCCAAATCCTTCGCAAATTTCGGCCACATACACAGACACACAGACAAAAAAAATGACGTTTATAGGTAAGAAGATACATTGTCTTTGAAACTGGTTTGCCTACGACAGAGGTAGGCTGGCTGTTTGCCTGTCTCAGTAGTGTGGTTAATGCAGACTTGATTCCTTGCAAAATGGGTATCTGTTTGGTGTTTGAACATTTTAAAACCTCCTGTTTTATTGCCATATTATCATCACCACCATCATAATCACCATGATCTCTCCGGGGTAGATACTATTCACGTGCGGCTTCCTTTGCTGCTCTTTCAAGAGGTCGAGTGCTATCCGCAGCGCATGTGAACTGGTGGTTGTATGTCTGATAGATGACGTAGACACGTTGAATACAGCACACACATGTAGGTACCAAGACAAACGAGGATCCCCCGTATAGCCAAAACAGACTGTTGGGGCAAGTGCTGTTAGTGAGTGCACAGTCGCCCCTGACTGATGCCCCGCCCACCAAAGCTATCTGTTAGCGGTGGCACCACAGCAGGCAATCCGCGGCAGCTGACACGCCGGCGTAGACGGACACGTAACAAACCTGGGCATCGACCGTTCATTGTCGTTCATAAAAATCAGTTCCTTGTCTCTGCCAAGCGCGCCCGTACGAAAGAAGAAGACCGGACATATTATTTGATGTGACTACGTTGTAAAGTAATATGTGGCAGTGGTGTGTGTAAGCATTGCGTTTTTGTAATGCGAACAACGTTATGATGCCGCACATACATTGTAATTAATATTTTAGAATTACATATCAATTGTAGATATTTCTAATTATCGTCAAACTTCCAAGTATGATTGTTTCTTTCTTTCAAACTAGGTCAGGAAGTGGAGTGTTGATAGTATTTACTGTGACTCTGGGTCAAGCCTGGGACCTCCAGATGGCAAGCGACCTCATGACCCTGAAAGTGACCCTTTGCTAAGCTGGCAAATGAACATATTTCCTGGAAATGTACTCCCGTAAGCTTGTAAAATCCAACTGGACAGTAAATATGTAGCCAATAACAAACGCTTTTGTTTATTCTTCCTTGGATACAATCTCATACTTTATCTCACACTTCCAAAGCAGATGATCTGCGGTTTGAATGTATTTATATTATTGAGCGCGGTGCGTCTGCGCAGAGCCAGGCATCAGCTTCACCGTTTCCAGAACGTGGCGGCGGTGGCGGCATCATCATGGGTCGTCATTGCAGGCCCCCCACCGGCACAGGCTTCTCTACACACAAGGAGCATAAACCATCATCAGGCGAACTCCGGTCATCCTCGCAGCGGCGGTTCTTGGCTGGCCATCGAACAAAGGCGGTCACCGCATCGCCGCGCTTTCAGATGCGCTTCTGCGGCCGTCTGGAACGCTCTTCCTTCCGATATTAGAAAGCCACTGGAGCTACGCTCTTTTAAATCACCCCGATTGAAAACTCTTTTTTTTTACTGCTTTGTGTGTGTGTAGATTGCCGCTGGAGATTTCCACTTTTTAATCTAGATTTAAAACTCATTTCTTTAAAACTTGGTTTCAGTGTTTAGTTCCCCCGCTCCTCCGAGTAGCACGGTTGGCTATGTACGGTGCGAAAGAAGTTCAACATTCATACACAGGATGACTTTGGCTGGTTCGGAATTCTGTTGAGCAGGGCACAGTCACGGCGATGAAGATCAAACCCGGGGAGGCGGATCGTGGGGTCATCCATGACAACCCTACAATCTGCCACTACTTTATTATTATAATAATTGTTGGGTTATGCAAGTCTCCAGAATGTTAATCCAAAATATGAATTAACTTTGGTGTGGACTCCACGAACAGAAACTCGCCTGTGTGACTCAGTGAGTGGTTGGAAATCGAAAAGTTTCTAGTTCAATTCCGGGTTGTGGCTGACTCAGCTCATCATTTGTCCGGGGTCAATAAAATTGCTACCAGGCTGTCCTATGGATATACATACTCTCACCACAGGAATGTGGACTGTGTAAACAGGAGCTGTAAACGGGAAATGAGCACCCCTTCAATATGTATTTGAGCAGGAAATCACTTTGAGAGAGACTACACCGTGATCTCACTACTTCCCGTGATCTCACTCGGTACTAATGACGGTGATGCTACGGTGCGCGAGGGATGTGCAGCGGCTCCAGTTGAGAAGGCGCGGTGGGCTTCACCTCGGGTTTCGTAACTGCAGATGGAACACGAGCGGGGGATTAATGAATTACCGAATGAACTCAAGTACAATAGGAATAGCACGGTTGGCTACGTATGGTGCGAAAGAAGTTCAACATACATACAAGACAGCAAATGCGTATCATGCACCCGTGGATGCTGAGGCTGTCACCACAGCTGCTCACCGGCGAGGCTTGCAAGAATCTATTGGCTGCCTCATTAACTTGTAATCAGAATCTAAATATTTAGACTGCGGGAGGAATCCGAGGAGCTATAAAGCTCTTTTTCACAGATGTCCGGTCGGAGCCACTGCAAAAATTGCTCCGGCGCGTTGTGGCACCAGAACTGAACAAAGCAAAAAGATGGCCACGTGTGACCCTTCGTCCGGAAACAAAAGCGTAGATGATATTGTGGATTATATACAAATTACGGATCAATGACCGTATTTTCCTGCATATAACCCGCAAAAATAGCGTTTTGTGTAAAAAAATTCAGATAGCCCGCACCTCCATATACCCCGCATGCATTCATATCTTTAACGTCGTTACCGCAGCTTAATTCCATCATATTAATACGAAGTTTACATTTGTAATACATTCCACTATCAATTGTTAACATTAAATTCATGACGTGCACAAAGAAAACAAACTAACCGGAAACGAGTGACCTTAAAACAGTAAATAAGTAACAAAATTAAATATCCAATAAATAAGTAACACAAAACTGGTAGATAATGCGCAGACAATAGCGGCACTACGGCAACTCCGTTGCCTCGCCCCCCCCCAGCTCTCTCTCCCCCCAGCTCTCCCGTCGACGGTAAACAAAGTGCGCCCACTTCAAACATTGTCGTTTCATTGTACAAACAATTCGAATAATTTAAAACGTGATAACATTTGCAATTTTAGTGTGAGTGGTTTATTCAGCAGTGCTTTAGTCAAAGGTAAGTGTTGCATAGTGGATAGTCTGACCATGAAAACATTAAACGAGTTATGACATGTCACACGTGTAAAATATTTTCGGGATAGCCCGTACCTCCATATACCCCGCAGGGTCTTGTTTAGTTTGTAAAACGTGGTATACCCCGCGGGTTATATGCGGGAAAATACGGTACACGCTTTTGTATGTTTTGTGACCTCGATCACTCTGTCAAAACGAGGCTGTTCTGGTCTCTTGAGTTTACACATCGGTAAAGGAAAAATAAACTTGAAATATCACTGGGATTTTTCTTCATTTTACCAATCTACTCCCAATTAGCATCGAAAATAATAGCAATGTGTAGGGAGTTGCTACATTTCCAAACTCCCAATGAGGTTAACACTTTGAAAGGGGTTTTTTTACCTTCATTAATGGCCATGATCATTCACCGCTCATTGTCAATACGATAGGTCCTACCAGGGCACTGCAGAGGCGAGATGTTAACACCCTCACCCGGTATGCAGGAAGCGTGGGTTCGATCCCGACCCTGACACCTGCTGTATATTTGAAGTTTGCGTGTCTCTCTCCACGTGGTCACGTGGATTTTGTCTGGGTCCTCCGGTTTTTCCATCCACAGTTAAAATCAATATCACGCGCTTAGAGTATTTGGCTCCTATAAATGTCCACGTGCTAAGTCACTTCGTTGAGCTTTCATTTGTGGCCAGGTCGCTTCTGAAAAAGAGCTGTATAGCTCAGTGGGCCTTGCTTGGTAAAAACATATACATCTCAGGTTTTAGTTTAATTTAAGCCAGAGTTGTCCAGGGCTGAATTCCAGAAAAAAATGTTCTGCCACCACCTCCCACTCCCAACCTCCTCCTCTCTCAGGCCTCCTGTTAGGTGGGGGGAGGTATGGAGTGAGAAGTTAAGCCCCCGGCAGCCACCCAACGAACAAAAACGTTAAAACTTATTTTCGTCGTCCACCAAAAGAAACCAAAGAGCGGCGTGAGAATGCCGTGGGACCAGGAAAGGTGGTGAAATTTGCAGGGTCGTGTGGGGCGGGGTGGTGAGGGATGGGGACGGAGCGCCATGCCCACGGGGGGGAGGGGGGGTGGCATTAACTTGAAGAAAAACGCCAAAGCAATTCCGTTGGCAGGAAGCCAAACACTGAACATTGTGTGTTCGTAGCCCAAATACAACGGCACATTTCTCAGACGGTGTTAGCCAAAGCCAGACAGCTGGCAAGCAGCCTGTAGGATCCTTGTCGCAATTATATTACGTGGGATACGCCTCCGTGATATGTTTTTAGGAGCGGATACAATTGGTGCCATTTAACACGGTACTATTACATTCCTTGGATTGTGGTAAAACGCAGCCATTCACACCACTTTTCAAACACGTTTTGATAACCTTTCTGCGCATATCCTACAGCGTCTTCAACATTCCACTGCTGTGGTCTTCTACTTATTTTTCTTCTTCTTGCGAATAGCTTTGACCGATTTGGTGACGTTAATTTGCTTTTTCAGAGAGGAACACTTTAACGTGGGGACTGCGTGGAGGTTATCATCTCCCACGCACGAATCTCAAGGCATCCCAAATCCGGACAAATAATGCACAATCACCTGCCCTTGTAGCTCATCCTGTCCGGTGCATTGCCCGTGACCCGAAAACTATCAAGCTAAACACATTTTTTTTATTTCACCGGGTAAGGCCCACTGAGCTATATGGCTCTTTTTTTTTCATCAGAAGCGACGCGACCACAAATGATACAATCTCAACGAAGTGGCTTATCATCACGTGGACATCTATAGCGGTAGCCAGATACTGCACGGACAGCGCAGGGATTCTCGCCACCCGCAGAGCTTGAAGCCAACGAATTGCCAAGCCCTCCGCGAGCCCAGGAACGAGAGGAGCGACAGCCCGAGTGCCTTGCGGTGCCCTTTATCAATAACAACAAAGAGAGACGTCTGCGTCAGTGATGGATTATTGGAAGGGGGAGGAGGGAGGGAGCATCGAGGGGCAAGGAAATGGGCGATTTGTAGGAAGCGGAGTCGTCAGGGTGGCAATCAGCACGCTTCAGCCCAGTGGGGAAGACAATAGCGGGATGTGACGGACTTCCACGGACGTTAACACCCCTGGTGCCAGTTGATCTCAAATAGATCCCCCCACACCACACCACCACTCCCCTTTCGCCCAGTACGGCGAGGGCGTGCGGGCAGCGCCGCGTGGGTGGCACCGCGTGGGTGACACCACGTGGATGGCACCGCGTGGATGGCACCGCGTGGGTGGCACCGCGTGGGTGGCACCGCGTGGATGGCACCGCGTGGGTGGCACCGCGTGGATGGCACCGCGTGGATGGCACCGCGTGGGTGGCACCGCGTGGATGGCACCGGCGCCGTGCGGCACCGAAGGGCCGCGCTGCCAACATGTAACCCGCACCCACCTCTTGTTTCCTTCGCCTTTCAACATACGAAGTGGAAAGATTGCCGGGGTGTGGGGGATTGATGTGAGGTGTGAACGCTCTTGAGAGCGCTCGCTCACGCCGCCTGCTGGCGGAAAAGGCCTCCGCTCGAGAGGGCTCTCGGGAGATGCTCGGGAGAGCGGGGATTGTCGGCCGGCTGCGGGGGGTGGTGGTGGGGTGGTCACGCGGACCCCACGGGGCACACACCTCTGTGTGTCTCTGTGTTGTATCTCTCTCTGTGTGTGTCTGTGTTGTCTCTCTGTGTGTGTCTCTGTGTTGTCTCTCTCTGTGTGTCTGTGTTGTCTCTCTCTCTGTGTCTATGTTGTCTCTCTGTGTGTGTGTCTCTGTGTTGTCTCTCTGTGTGTGTGTGTCTCTGTGTTGTCTCTCTCTCTGTGTGTCTCTGTGTTGTCTCTCTCTCTGTGTGTGTCTGTGTTGTCTCTCTCTGTGTGTCTCTGTGTTGTCTCTCTCTCTGTGTGTCTCTGTGTTGTCTCTCTCTCTCTGTGTGTCTCTGTGTTGTCTCTCTCTCTGTGTGTGTCTGTGTTGTCTCTCTCTCTCTGTGTGTCTCTGTGTTGTCTCTCTGTGTGTGTGTCTCTGTGTTGTCTCTCTCTCTCTGTGTCTCTGTGTTGTCTCTCTCTGTGTGTGTGTCTGTGTTGTCTCTCTGTGTGTGTCTCTGTGTTGTCTCTCTCTCTCTGCTTGTGTGTCTGTCTGTGTGTCTATGTTGTGTGTGTGTCTCTCTCTGTGTGTCTCTGTGTTGTCTCTCTCTCTCTGTGTCTGTGTGTCTATGTTGTGTATCTCTCTCTGTGTGTCTCTGTGTTGTCTCTCTCTCTCTGCTTGTGTGTCTGTCTGTGTGTCTATGTTGTGTGTCTCTCTCTGTGTGTCTCTGTGTTGTCTCTGTCTGCTTGTGTGTCTGTCTGTGTGTCTATGTTGTGTGTCTCTGTGTTGTCTCTGTCTGCTTGTGTGTCTGTCTGTGTGTCTATGTTGTGTGTCTCTCTCTGTGTGTCTCTGTGTTCTCTCTGTCTGCTTGTGTGTCTGTCTGTGTGTCTATGTTGTGTGTCTCTCTCTGTGTGTCTCTGTGTTGTCTCTCTCTCTGCTTGTGTGTATGTCTGTGTGTCTATGTTGTGTGTGTCTCTCTGTGTGTCTCTGTGTTGTCTTTCTCTCTGCTTGTGTGTCTGTCTGTGTGTCTATGTTGTGTGTGTGTCTCTCTCTGTGTGTCTCTGTGTTGTCTCTCTCTGCTTGTGTGTCTGTCTGTGTGTCCCCGTGTCTGTGTTTTGTCTCTCAAATTTCGCAATCTTTGGAATAATTTAATCAACCAGGTGAGGTGTTGACTGTTGTGTTAGCCGACTCTCTGTGTTGGATTGCATTATATTTCTAAGTTCACTAGGTTTAGTTTTCTACCTGATGACGATTGCTTGTGTTGCAATCGAAACGTCGTATTCTATTATTATTACATTTATTTAATTTTCTACCTGACTTTACCGAAAGCACCAAAGAGTAATTCCTGCAGTCACGAAAGCTGCAAATGAAGTTCGTGTGGAATTAAATCGTCCGTGGTGAATGATCGCGTATGAATCTGCCAATATGAAATAACGATACAATTTGAATGCACGTGGTAACCTAGAGCGATATGGAAGACCTTTATGAACTCACTGATGGTACACAATGTGGCGTCCAAGGGTAACCCAGCGAGCGCCAACAGAACACGTGACGCTTGATGTTACTCGCTAAGTTAGGACATCTCGCAAAATGGACAATTTGTTTAAAATATTGATGCTCGTTTTCTTTGGTTCTTTCGGTAAAGTCACGTAGAATGAGAATAAAATAATAAAATTACACAATAAATTTCTCACGACGTTTCGTGTGTTATTTTATTGTATTAATTTATTATTTCATTTTTCATTCTACGTGACTTTTACCGAAAGAACCAAAGAAGGTGAATCCTTGCAGTCACGAAAGCTTTAAATGGAAATTGATGTTCGTTGTTCATACATTCACTTCTCAGGACCATGGTGGGTCATGGAAAGGGGGTCACTCGGTCAGAAACTAATTTCAACTCGGGGTGGAGGGGGGGGTACAGCAGTAGCCAACAAAAGGTTGAGAACCACTGCTCTAGATGGTGCGTTTGGCCTCCTCTTCCACACTGGCCAGATGTCGTCGGAAGGAGTGGAAGTTGTACCCACACTTTACCCCACCCCAACTGCGGTTAGTCGATCGGGTGGGCAGAGGGCGAGGGGGGGGGGGCTGAAGCGGCTCGCCCCGTCGTCTTAATTGCCGCGACGGGAGACTGACTCGAGATGGTCTGCAAGTCCAGTGTGCTTAGGGCCGGATGAAGATTTGTGTCGGTCCTTAGGGCACTTCTGTTTCGTAGGCCCTTCAGTCAGTGCCGGATTATCCTCGTAGCCACAAGTAGATACATGCGCTGCGGGCCTCGCACTTTCAAAGGCCCCGCGCTAATCACTGGTTCAGTGATTCTGTACTTGCTCTATTACTATAGTACTACACCGCCTTCAACTTTTATGAACGACCGGGTGTTTAAGGTTAGCGATTTGTCGTAGTACCTGGCTGTGTAGCAAATGAAAAAATACAATTACTTTGCTATTCAAGTAACAAATTAAGTGTTTTAATATTTGCGTGTTTTTAAAAAAAAAATTCGGACCCCTTTATAATAACAGCATCTGCTACAGGCCCCGCAACTAGCTGAATCCGGCACTGCCTTCAGTGATAACTTTCTACAGTAGCTACTGCTGCTGCCCCGTCTTACCACCGCCACTGTCACTCCGCTTGTTTCGCTCGGCACTTCGTCCGGCCGCTGGACAGATGTCGTTACTGAAACGTTCATTTTTTAGTCTGTGCCCTCATTCGATGTGAGCACGCTACGTGCCGCACATAAGCAGATTTTAATTTTGAATTATTGGAAAAATACAAGCTCAGCCTAAAAATATTAGAATCTACGATCATTATAATATAGGATGACGCAACTTTTAAAAGATGCCGTTCATTTTCATCGATAACAAATCAGTGTTCAGACAGGACAACCTCGTGGCGAGCAACATGCTGCTTTGTTTTCGTTGAAGCTCAAATATTTGTTTGACTGCTATTTTTGGTGTAATATGCCTCCCTTACAACGAGTCAACGAATTGTCACCACTGCAAAGGAATTGCGACGAGCAGCCAACAAATTAAGCGGAAAAAAGAATGAAATTGTGCGAAAAACGTCACGGGAAAATGTTATTGCTAATTTTGTTACGAAAAAAAATATTTATTTAAGAAGATATCTTGGTTACATTTTTTTTCATGCAAACAAAAACCATGGTCACTAATTTTTTGTTCGTAGGCCCTTTAGTTTTCGTCGGCCCTAGGCAAAGTGCATACTGTGGTCTATTGGATAATACGGCCTTGGTGAGTGGGTGAATGAGTGGGTGAATAAGTGAGTGAGTTGGTGGGTGAGTGGGTGGTCCGGGTGATTGGATGAATGAGTGAGTGGGTGAGTGAGTTAGTGGGTGGCTGGGTGAGTGGGTGGGTGAGTAGGCCCGAGGCACAGTGCATACTGTGGTCTATTGGATAATACGGCCTTGGTGAGTGGGTGAATGAGTGGGTGGGTGGTTGGGTGAGTGAGTGGGTGGGTGAATGAGTGGGTGGATGGTTGGGTGAGTGAGTGGGTGAATGAGTGAGTGAGTGGGTGGCTGGGTGAGTGAGTGGGTGAATGAGTGGTTGGATGGTTGGGTGAGTGAGTGAGTGGGTGAATGAGTGGGTGGGTGGTTGGGTGAGTGAGTGGGTGGGTGAGTGGGTGGCTGGGTGAGTGGGTGAGTGAGTGGGTGGCTGGGTGAGTGAGTGGGTGAATGAGTGGGTGGGTGGTTGGGTGAGTGAGTGGGTGGGTGAGTGGGTGGCTGGGTGAGTGGGTGAGTGAGCGAGTGGGTGGCTGGGTGAGTGAGTGGGTGAATGAGTGGGTGGGTGGTTGGGTGAGTGAGTGGGTGAATGAATGAGTGGGTGGTTGGGTGAGTGAGTGGGTGAGTGAGTGGGTGAGTGGGTGAGTGAGTGAGTGGCTGGCTGGGTGAGTGAGTGGGTGAATGAGTGGGTGGGTGGTTGGGTGAGTGAGTGAGTGGGTGAATGAGTGGGTGGGTGGTTGGGTGAGTGAGTGGGTGAGTGTGTAGGTGAGTGAGTAGGTGCACTGACCGTTATCACCGTCGTGATAGCGAACCCCCATCCTCTGCAACATTTAAAAAAGTATATTTTATAAAATAATTATATTGACTGTTATGATAGTGGTTGTGTGCACCGTTATATATTTTTAGAAATGCTGCAGCGGTTTTAGTTTATTTTCATTCATGTCCTCTCCTTCTCCCCCCCCCCTTTTTTCACGTCCCACTCACCTATTTTGTGTTTGCGTTTCGGACTGTTTATTTTCCTCCGCGTAGGGCCGCATTGTTTAATTGACAGCAGTATTTTTAGGGTTCCATTTTGAGAGACAGGGTGTTATTTTTAAATTAATTCCTGGGAATGTGTGTGGAGAGGGGATTTTTGTCTCTCGTTTCAAGCAAAACATTTTTTTTTAATGGCAAAAGTCTGGCAACATTTAAACGGAAAATAAGGGGGCACAATTCACCAATAGTGACCAGCATGGCCACCACGTCATCATAAATATTTATTTCACGTACCAATATCACCCTCAATAAAGTACTGTAGGCATCAGTGCACATGACAGCAGAACGGGAGCGGTACAGGGGGCATAGAATCAGCATATGTATTTATACAGGAGGAATCCGATGAGCTATAAAGCTCTTTTTCACAGATGCCCAGTGGGAACGGGTTAGAAAGTTACAACGACAAACAATGCAACACCACGATAGTAGTGCAACGTATAGGGAAGGTAAGCAAATGACAATCTTAAAATATTTATTTTTTACCAAGTAAACCCCACTGAGCTATTTGCTTCTTTTTCAGAAGCGACCTGGTCACAAATGATACCTCAACAAAACGGCTTATCACGTGGACATTTATAGCAGCCAAATAGTCTAAACACATGTTGATTCTAAGTGTGGAGGGAAAACCCGGATGGGCCGGAGAAGAATCCACACGACCACGCGTATAGAAACACGCAAACCCCAAATGTGCAGAAGGCGGCAGGGTCGGGATCGAACGCACGACCTCCTGAATACCAGGCGAGGTAGTTAACATCTCACCAGAGTGGCGCCCCTGACATAGGAATGTGGAGTTTACACTCCCGGTTCAGGGCTAGAAACAGCTAGACGAGCACGGTCACCTTGGTGCTCCATTTGAGCAGGAAATCACGATCTGATTGTTGTGAGTTTATCGACGTTGGCTAACGTGCACACACGGGGCGATTGAAGCGGTGCCACACACAACGCACCCGTTGTAGTAACAACAATAATAATAATAATAATAATGGAACAGAGCATCGGCTGCCACCCGTTTCTTTGAAGCGTCGGGCTTGGCATTTCTGCACAAATTCCTACAATTGTATTGTGCCCCACCCAACGCGCCTCCGATTCGCACGGCTGGCTACGTACGGTGCGAAATAACTTCAACTTACGTACATCCATGCGTTCAATATGCACGCAAGACTCCCCCGCAATCTAAAGCGTTTGTTCATTCCCACTGCGAATATGACAACCAAAAGTTGAAAAGCTGATCCGGCTGTGCTCAGGGGCAGCTCAGGGGCAGCACTTGGCACGCTGGAATCGCCTGCGGCTTTGTCTACAGCGGTGGCTGGGCAACTTGCGTCTCATGGAGCCCCCCGTGGTGTTCTGGTCTAAGTGTGTCTAGGCCATGGGTCGAACGACCAAAAATACTAGAAGAAGAGACATTTTTTTATGGAATTCGGTCCAAAAAAAAACGCAGTAGCTTAAAGAGCCGCCAATGCACGTGGTGAATGACGGCACGAAGCGCCTCCTTAAAGAGCCACCACACGGGCCTGCGGAGCCGCGGGTTTGCCCACCCCAGCTCTGCGCTGACGCGTGGGGTCACGGTTAGTGCACAAGCAGCGGTGTCAAACTTGCGGCCCGCCGAGGCGAAGGAGGGCCGCTCAATGTGGCCCACTAACTGGCCTAGGTTGTCCATCACTGGCCTACGGTCTGCATCATCATCGTCGTCATCACGATCCATGGGCAGGTAGCCTTGTGCCGATATCTTCACGTAGTGTCCGCATCTTTCTGGCACCGATCTCTTAAGTCGTCGACAAGGCATTCCTCTGCACGGTCTTGCTATTTTTCCGATTCCTTCCATGTTTCCGAACAAGACACTTTAGAATTGTCCTGTTGTTGTCCATCCTTACACACGTGTCAAAAATAGTGCCACGTTTCCCTCTCATCGCTGCATGCATCAATCAGGTCTTCTTCTCCGATGGTGCAACCTTTTTCTTACTTTACCACCTTGGTCACTGTCTGGGTCCAGCTTAGAAGCAACAGCAGCAATATCCTTCTTTCGCAACACGTTTCGAGTGTCACACCAACACAAGGCTGGCATAGGAAAAAAACAAAACGCCAGCCACAACGTTTTTTTTCGTTCCCAGCTATAAACTAAACTATAAACTATTTTTTATTGTTATCAGCTAAGGCCCCACTGAACTATATAGCTCTTTTTTTCAGAAGCGACCTGGCTATCACAAATGATAGCTCAACGATGTGGCTTATCGTGTGGACATTAATCGCAGCTAAAATGCTCTAAACGCGTTTAGAAGCAAAAACGCGTGATGTTGCTTCTAAACGTGGAGGGCAAACCCGTAGGACATGGAGACAAATCCACGCGACCACGGGGAGAGTGAGAGACAGAGACACGCAAACTCCAAATATACAGGCGTCAGGGTCGTGGTCAAACCTACGACCTCCCGTACACCAGGCGAGGCAATTAACATCTTAACCTATCTCGCCACCGTGACACCCAAGTCATTGAGGAGGAGCGCACGAACACCGCACTGCGAAGCGTGGCGGACGCGTTCCCGTGGGCGGTGCACTTTGCAATGGAGCTGACGTGCGACTTTGCAAAAACACCGGGAGCAGTGAGGAGCGCAAGGCGAACGGACTCCTTAGGCAACGCCCTTTGGAGATACGAAAAAAAAAATCCGAAGGGGGTTTGTTGCCCCCCCAAGGCGGTGATGTTTATTGAGAACGGTTTGACATATTAGACCGAGCCAAGTTGACGTAGTTCTTTCACCCAGGCCAGATACTGATGGTTTTCCTAACAATGTAATAATTTGATTGTTATTTTGTTGGGAAAGGCTGAACTTAAATCAACAAGGACGGCGCGTCAGGGTTTTTTGTTGGTCGTGAGTAACCGAAATATCATGTTCAACCTTTTGCAAGATACCGTAGAATGTTGACTCTGAAGCAAGACGGATAAGGCTAAGAATGCGTACTCGAATTACATAGCGCACTGCGCTCTTAACCCCGTGACGTGAGTTTGATTCCCAGCCACGGCTCAGTGTCGAGCACCAAGCTTCAAGAGTCCCTCTGACTAGCCTGGTGAAGTATGGTCAAACAACTCCCCGGTGTGGGAAGGTCTTCAACCAGCAGGGGATTGAGATGGGACTCTTATTATTAATAGTTTTGCTCCTAATACTGCTGAGATAAAGTGATACATGGGAACAGCAGCGGAAAGTGCAGTGCAATGGGACCATGGTGGAAAGATGATAACTGAATCGCCTGGTATATAGGAGGGCGTGGGTTCGATCCCGACCCTAGTTAGCATGTTATCTCCACGGTCGTGTGGATTTTTCTCCGGGTCCTCCGGGTTTTCCCTCCACATTTAGAAACATGCTTTTAGAGCATTTGGCTGATATACATTTCCACGTGATAAGCCACTTGATTGAGCTACCATTTGTGGCCAGGTCGCTTCTGAAAAAGAGCTGTATAGCTCAGTGGGCCTTAACTGGTAAAATATTTTTTTTAAATATGCGAGGAGGAGATGAGAGGTCCAGAGATTTCCGAATCTCCGTCTCAAATTCACCGCTCTTCTCCATCCCAACGCAGGTCGGTTGTGAACGTTCGGGCAAAGTCATAACGTCTGTCTGCTGAGAGTCGGCAAAGTGTTGGCAGCGTATCCCCGTGGCTCCGAGCCAGTGGTGGAAATTCCACATTCACCATGGCGGAAGACAGCAGTGGGTGAACAAAATGACCGAAAGTATTAAGCCTTATTTATTTATTTATTCCACACATCGCTGTTTTCACAACTCGGACAACAGGGAGCGAGGGAATTTGAAAAGGGCAGGGATATTGGCTCCACCCTGATACAAGGACAAAGCCCTAGAGGGCCTCGAATGTGCAGGGCAGGGGCCTCTCCCAGTGCGACTGAGACATTCACCAAATATGGCAAGGTATTGACACATGTGTGAAGCGATTGTTTATATATATAAAAGAGACAAAACGGAGTTTGTATGTCATTCCAGAGTGGTGGCTTGCCCATCATTGGGAGCCTGGTGTGAATATAAACATGTTGCGCAGCACGGTGGCGAGATGTCAACTACCTCTCCTGGTATACAGGATAGTCATGGGTTCGATCCCGACCTTGACGCCTGTATATTTGGAGTTTGCATGTCTCTCTCTCTCTCTCCCCCCGTGGTTGCGTGAATTTTTTTCTGGGTCCTTCGCTTTTTTTCCCCTTCACATTTAGAAACATGCGTTTTGAGTGTTTGGCTGCTAAACATTTCCACACGATAAGCCACTAAGTTCAGCTATCATTTGTGATAGCCAGGTCAAATAACTATGTAGCTCAGTGGGCCTTACCTGGTAAAATAAAATAAATGTTTAGTTTGTTTTTAAAACGTATTCTTGGTTCTTTCGGTAAAGTCACGTTGAAGGGAAACAATAAAATAATAATATATATATAACAATAAAATTCTCACGACGTTTCGACTGTAACACAAACAGTCATCAGGTGTGAAAACCAACGGCCGTTGTTTGTGTTACAGTCGAAACGTCGTGAGAATTTTATAGTTTTATATATATTTATTATTTTATTGTTTCCCTTCAACGTGACTTTACCGAAAGAACCAAGAATATGAATTATTGCAGTCACGAAAGCTTTAAATGAAAAAAAATATAAAACGGGCAAATGGGCGCGGGAATGGAATTCTGCTTTATATATTTTTACCCACCATGCCCCACAATGAAGCTGTCTGTCAACAACACTGACATTGGATCGGTTATCACCCAGCAAAATCTCAGCCATTGTGTGTCCAGTAAATGCTATAAATCTGTAGGCATACTAAGCACAATGTGCATAATTTATTCACGGAAATATTAACCAGAAACTTGTTTTTGGAGTAAACATGTTTTTGGAGTAAACATGTTTTTGGAGTCAACGTGTTTTTGGAGTAAACATGTTTCTTGGTCATATTAGATTAGTAGAAGACAGAATATAATAATTAATGTGCTTGTCTAGATTTCTTAGACGTGAGTAAACTATGATGTCCAGCATATACATGTGTATATATTTGTACATGTGTGTAGGGTGCAATATAAAATGTGAGATTAGTCGAGGCAAACTCAGGCACATCCTTAGGTTTAAGAGCCAAGCTAAGACACATTTAGGATCCTTAGGATAATTATCCAAGTTCAGGAATATGTATGATTCGTTGGTGACCAATTGAAAACTGGCCAAGGAATAGAATATACCTTCTATCTTGTACGTATGTTTGTTGAACTTATTTGGCACGATGGATATCTATCCGTGCTAATCGCGGAGGTGCAGGGGAAGGACAACAGACTAAACACTAAAAGCAGTTCTAAAGAAATGAATTTGTCTATCTAGATAATTATTTAAAAGTGCATAGCTACAGTGGCCTAAAGGAAGAGCGTTCCAGACGGCCGAGCGAACCCAATTTTGCACTTTTACTGTTGTTGTTGTTGTAAGACACATGGGAGAGAGCTGAACACATTTGTCAGTGTATTGCTATTGGTAATGGCTTGAAACTTTTATTGAAGGAACTTCGGAGAAAGGCAACTGGGTCCAAGGCAATAGAACAAAAAACCCACAAGAATATTGATTGCGGCTCCGCAATGGAAACAAGCGTCTGGCGGGGGGGGGGGGTGGTTGTTTTTTTTGTTCATTGCAAGATAGCGTGCATGAGAATGAGCGCTCTCCGGGGCACAAAATAACAATGTTAATCATTTCAGCAGCGTGACCCTCGACCGAAATTGAAACAGACGCTCCATGCGACTAGACGCCCGGCGCTCGCTGTTCCGGGCCGGACAATTTATGCGCTGTACGTGGTCAGCACTTCCTCTTCGGGGGCACGGAGGTCGCGGGCTTGTTTTCGGTTCTGTCCCCAGCGGCGGAATTCATTCACAGCTCCGAGCCACGCGAGGGCATGGCTACCCCTCCAATTACAACAACGATAAATGGCCCAACCCATACACAACACTGCCATTCCTCCCAGGACAGAAGGGCCGCCAATGCGCCAGGCGCAGCGAGCGCCTCCGCACACTCTTCATCCGAGCCACGATGTTCTTACGTATAACTGCCCAATTGCCGTAAGGCGCCTCTTAAATAAGAGAAGATGCACGGCACGTCACGATCAACACGATGTCACCGGCCTGCGCGCGTCTTTGCGATGCAATTGAATTCAGATGCTGCGTGATCCAAATCGCACGGGAAAGCCTCACCGAGTCTCGTGACTCCTTCGCAGGAGGGTCTTGCCAAATTTTTGCCATAGGGGGGCGGCGATTGCTGTGCGTATGATCCCCGTTGAGCAATCCGCGGTGTCATTTTCAAATTTGGAAAATTTCGACCATGATGGCCCGGCACGCGATTGGCCGACTCCTGTGCATGGCGTCGGGGGGATCTTTTACACCCGCACTAATAACCAGGGTGGCCGTTAGATTCGAACCGTGACGTGGTATCATCCCTCTGAGCCACGTGGCAAGCGCCAGACTACATTACTGTGTGATATACAACCTGCTTTGTATGCCTGTCAATGAATCAGTGGCAGAACTCAGCCGAGTCATTTTCACCGTACGGAGCAGAGGAAGGACCACTTGTTACCCGGATGAACCGGGAATCTATGGGATTGACGATGAGCGACGTTGGATCTATGCAATTTGACCCAGGCCTGTCGGGACGTAATGGGTGAGCGCATCATCGTGAATATTATTGACGTCATCCTGTGTTGCGTTGAGCGTCTCCAGTGTTATGTTTTTTTCGTGCACATGCAACAATTCTTAATGTCTATCTTAAAACGATTTTCATCAATGGAAAAAAATTGCAGAGTGCACTTTTAAAAGGAATGTTTCAGTACAAACGTAAGACTCAACAAGGAAAAATAATAAAGATTTACGACTGCCAACCTAGTGGGAGAAACGCCCCACTCGGGATGTATCAGCGACCTGTTTTATATCTAATTTCTGACTTTAAAAAAAAGATATATATAGATCTCACTTTCCAAATGTTTCCATTGCTCTCTGTTGCCGTTTATCGAAAACATTGTTGACAAATGACTGACAGACAGGCCTTCTTTTCAGCAAAAATGTTGTGTTTGATTAAGGAATACAACTTAAACGGGAAAAGAATATTCCGAAAATAAATTGTGGAAAATCTATAAACGTATTCTCTGCGTAGCAGCAAATGTTATTTTCTTACAATTTTCTTGTTACGCAAGAAAAATATTCCCATTCTGATGCCGACATTTCAAGTTATAACAATTTGTATTATTAAGCAGTCCGCAGTTATTTATTGCATGAAAATCGCGATTAAATACTTCAAATGTGGAACATCCGCAGCCATTCCCGATTGACGCCAATCTTCCGGTCGCATTGAACGCAATCGGCTAGTGCGATCATTGATATATTGTTCTACAAAAGACATCCGACGAAACAGCTCTGACGTTCTTGCGTTATCACACGGGGAATGTTCATTGTGACGAGCGTCAGCTCGTCCTTGTTCTTTTGACGCAAATAACTGCAACAATGCCAATTCGATTAAAAATATCCCGATAGCGACCACGTTGTCCCCTGTTGTACGGTCATTGAAAGTCAACGACCTCTGTTCTCGTGACATTCCACACCCATTTGGCCGATGCTCCGCTCAAGGTATCCGCCTGGGTGGAGCCCCAAGGAGGTCCCGTGACCGATGCCAAGCTGCCCCCGCTTCCCACCCAACCGCAGTTCAATTCGGCCCTGCCAAGAAGCCAACAGGGTCAAGAATGAATGGCCGTCTTGGGGGTCAGATGTAATGTAAACAAGGCCACCCACTCATGCCAGCGTGGGGTTGTTTATTCCAGCGACTTGCACGCGCGCGCGCGCGTGTGTGTCTCTTTGGGTTTATCCGTTCGGGGCCCTTGGGCGCTTTTATTAAATTAGAAGAATCCATGGGTTAGTTGCTCGATTCGTGTGGCTACGTTTACAGCCCTTTCGCCGTCCGCTGCTCGATGAAGGCATCCCCAGGTCACGGCAAAGACAGGCTTCAATTGTGTATTCTTCACCTCTTCATTCTAGCACGTACGTATTACGTGTTCTCCATTCGGGGAGCGTAAAATGCGACATGATGTGAACCGCCTGATGTTTTACGACCGCAGAATGCGTTTTAGCCCATCAGATCTTTGAAGCTTGAGCAGGTCTGAACCCGGAGAGCGCTTGGGATGGGGTGGGACCACCGTGTGTAGAAGACGAGTGGCAAAAGCGTTGTGGGCAGCAGAGGGCAGTGCAGCAAAAGCCATTGTTCTGTACTCCCTTTTTGAAACCAAAACGGGGGAGAATTTTCCCCACAACTCTGGCTGTCGCCTGATGAGGCTGGTTGTAATTACCGGCAAAAACTTCGTCCTCGAATGATACATGTTGTCGGTTTCCTCTCCAACACGCCGATGTGCTGAACTAGTAACCAATTGATATGATGTTCTGTTTACGTGACAAACCTTACTAATTGGCTGTGTCGGGTGGTGACGGGTTTAATGACACAATTATATATTTACGCGATCTTACCGAAAAGCCTCTATTCTAGATAATATTGGGCGCGAACGCCTACTACGTATTAAACTTCCCCGTTTATCTTTAACCAAACTGCAACTGCCCAGCGTGGTGAAGTATGGTTGAAAATATCACTCATTCAAAGTGAGGGAAAGGCCTTCATCCAGCAGTGGATTGACAAATTGGACCGTACATGTACGCAAGTGATTGATAATATCAAATATTCCCATGATAATCATAGATTATCCACCAATTCCGCCTCCAAGAATGTTGAGTTATAGGCTGCAAAAACGCTAATGCTGTAAAAGTACAAGTTAATAGCTTGTTCGTTTTCCTCACAGTTATAGCGGTAAGCTTTGCCGTTGAGGGGATGAAGTTACAAATAAGCAAACTGATATTTGATCGCGAGCAGCAATACAGTATCTTGTTGTGGGAGACACGAGCCACATTAAAATCGCCGTCTGACAAACAGCCGAGGAAGTTACACAACCCTGCGGGTGGAAGCTCGTGTGTACACAGCGCGGCCCCTGTTTATTTCCTATAACAACATCGGCCTGGGCAGGTCGTGCTTTTTATAGCAATGACGACTGGAGATGTGGTGGCGATTGGCCAAGTTGCTCGGGGGTCAAGATTTGAACCCACGAGCAGCCCTCTGCTGCTCGTGGGTTCTTCCGTCGCACCGCGCGTTGTTCGGCCACCGTGTCCGACGTTTCGCTCCACATGCCGGGGGAGCTTCTTCAGCAACAACAACAAATATTCGCGAACCGAAGACGCTCCCACCACCCCAAGCACGTGGAGGCGAAACGTCGGACACGGTGGCGGAACAAAACGCGCGGGACAAGCCGAAAACGCATCGGAAGTGAAAGCAATAACCTCAAATATTTACAAGTTCAGCTGCTGTACCAACTGGGCAGTATCCCAACCCGTTACGGTCGGGGATACACGTACGCACGAAGTGAGAGGTTTAGGTGAGAGGGCACACAGTCCCTGGGTTGCTGCATTGTGGAGGGTGTGTTCTCTTCAAAATTAAAAATGAAATAAACCCGAAATGACCCCGTGTCCCACTCTATCCAGCAACATTTCCGGCCACGCCGAAGCAAGGGGTGGGTGGGTGGTGGTGGTGGTGGTGGTTTTGCTCGGGGCTCCTGTCACGTTATTGTTCCACCAGTGAAATATACGCACATGGCTCGCAGGCTACATTGTGAGCACACGTGAAAGATATAAATATATATGTGTGTGTGTGCTCGGCCGCTATCTCTCTGTTTACCTTCCTGTTCTAAATTTAAAATGCTCGCGCCCGGACTCTTGGCTCGCTCGCTCGCTCTCGATCGGGCTACGAAGGGAGAGGTCGCCAGGACGTTCACAGGAAAAAAAACCCGCAGCGATTCCAATTCAATAATCGGCACCGACCACAAACAATCAATAGTTGGCACCAGCCACAACCACCAGCCACAAACACACAGCGCCATGTACTCGCTGTGTTTGGCTTGTTGTCCTTCCCCAGCACCTCTGATTAGCACGGTTGGCTACTTACTCATTGGGGTTGTCCGTTTGGGGGCCTTGGGCGCTTTCATATTAAATTGGAAGAATTGGCTACGTTCACAGCCCGTTGGCAATCCGCTGCTCGATTCAGGCATCCGCAGGTCACGGCATAGGCAGGCTTTAAGTCGTGTCTTCTTCAACTCTTAATTCTAGCGCGGACACCAGGTGTGATCGAATCGGGGAGCGTAAAATTGTGACATTTATGACGTGGACCGCCTGATGCTTTACCACCGCAGAATGCGTTTGACCTCATCAGATCTTTGAAGCTTGAGCAGGTTTTAACAGACGTGAGCTCCACGGTGCGGTGTTGAACTTCTCCCGCACCGTACGTAGCTCATCGGAGGTGATGGCTGAGGAGCTCGCGAGCGTCTCCGTCACGCCGCCCAAAGCGGTGGTCCAGCAGATCCAGTAATGTGCTCTGAAGACTACCGCCTGAGTTCGATTCCCGGCTATGACTAACATCAGTGGGCGGTGGCGACAGAGATTTGGACCGGTCCTCGGCTGCCACCCCCGTTTAACCAACATGCAGCGACCGGTATGGTGAAGTATGGTCATACAATCCCCTCGGTATAGTAGGGAGGCCTAAATCCAATAGTAGATTAACAGCTAGCTGGAAATTCGAACTGTTAGGCAACATAGGGGCCGTCCATAAATGACGTCACACACCTAGTGGGGGCGGGGGTGGGGGTCAGACATTTGTGACGATGTGTGACGAGGGGGGGGGGGTTGAGAAATGTGACGTCACATCAAAATGCGCAACTTTATATAAATATAGAATTGTTATAACAACAGTAATTGTTATAACAACACTCCTACAACATCAGAGTGCAGCGCCACATTAAACGCGCACTACAATGACAACAATAGTTTAAAGCGATTTGAAGCATGGGGCAGAGCTTTGTGACGTCATATTTGAGGGGGGGGCATCTGACTTTTTGTGACGCCGTGTGACGAGGGGGGGGGGTCAAAAAATCGTCCAAAATCGCGTGACGTCATTTATGGACGGCCCCATATATATGAGGCAGTGTTTTTTTGGAAAGGAATCCCCGGTGGCGTGACCTGGTTACACCTCGCGCATCACCGCGTAAGCTGTTCCCCAAGCCAATCAAAACCGTGCAGTGTCCCGCAACAAAAGTTCCACAACAACAGACGCGACCAGGTATGGGCACAAACCAACGTCCTGCCCTACCCGAACACAGGTGGCGACGTCTGCCTGGTCTGTCCGGTTCGAGCGCATGGGCAAGTGGCAACACCACGACTGCGAGACGATGGGTTAAGGCTCGAGATGCCGACGTACTTTGAGTGAGTGAGTGAGTGTGGCACGTGTTAACATGTGAGACGTGGTGGCGACGAACCTGACAAGCCGAGGTCGATTCCCCGCTCACGGCCACCACCAGTGACGATTGCATGGTACTGGTCCTGAGCCTCCCATAGGTCCACTCAGCCTCAAATGTGTACCTGGTGTGGTGAGTAAACATCACCACTAGAGGGCCGTCCATTAATTACGTCACGCACCTGGAGGGGGGGGGAGGGGTCAGACATTTGTGACGATGGGGGGGGGGGTTTGAGAAATGTGACGTCACGTAAAAATTCGCAACTTTAAATTAACATAGATAACACGTTCTACTTTATTAAATAGACTTTGTAATAAATGTTTTCTCCGTCAACATCAGAGTGCAGCGCCACATTAAATACGCACTACAGTGACAATAGATTAAAGCGATTTGGAGCATTTTTTTTGGGAGGGGGGAAGGGGGGGGGCAGAGCTTTGTGACGTCATATTTGAGGGGGGGTCTGACTTTTTGTGACGCCGTGTGACGAATGGTGGGGGAGGGGGGGGGTCAAAATCGTCCAAAATCGCGTGACGTCATTTATGGACGGCCCCTAGGTAGACAAAGGCGGGCGGGCGTGATGCTGGCGAGATGCTGAGTAACCTCGCCTGGTACTCAGGAGGGCGTAGGCTCGATCCTGGCCCTGATGCCTGCTGCTGTAATATTTGAAGTTGGCGGTGTCTCTCTCACCGTGGTCACGTGGATTTTTCTCCGGGTGGCCCCGTCCTTTTCCTCCACATTTAGCGACATGCGTTCAGAGTATTTGGCCAATATACATTTCCACGTGATAAGCCACTTCGTTGATCTATCCATTTGTGGCCAGATCGCTCGGCGAGCATTAATAAATATATATATATCTATAACTTAAGGAGACAGCGTCTCTGAGTGCTACATTACACATGGGTCTTGATGATGATGATGATTCCCAATTGTTGCAATATTTTCTTTTTTAAACGAACGGAAATGAAATCCAACAGGTTTTAAAAACATTAAAAAGTTTATAATCTGAAAAAAACTTCAACTATTAATTGAAGCTGAAAAAATCCGGAGCTTAAACGCTAATAACTACAAAAAAAACTTTTGGCTTTGAAAATAGAATGCAAAGTGGAATGAGAGCAACACTGACTCAGAGTTTTTAGACGAACGGCAAAGCCCTTTACTGGAAGCTTTCAACTCGGCGTGAATGGCAGCTATTCCAAAATAAAGCCGCTCACTTGGTTAAGAAACATAAGCACATCACGCAAGCCCTGGAAGTCACGTATAAGCTTCCAGTAAAAGCCTCCGTCGATTAAAACGCCCCGAATTTAACGTTCACGGAAATCCACCGTCTTGCAACGGCGTGTCGGAGTGAACTTGTCACCCAATAACAACCAACCCATTTCAGTCATAACATTCACCCAACGCCGACCTCGCTTAAGCCCTTTAATGGATCTTGTAATTTTGACGTGGGGCTTTGACAACGCGAGCGCGCTCCAGCGTTGCGGAACAATCATCCGGAGCGACAAGTGACGAACTTAAACGTGAAGTTTTAGGAATGAACTTCAATGTTTTAAATGTGATTATGCTTCTAAGAGACTAGCAGCATTTCGACGGCCTACGGCCGCCATATTCTGGCTCCCGCGGAGGGCTTCTCAGCACTTAACGCCTCGCCCGTCACCCCCACTGATGTCGTCTACTGACTCTATTGTCTGTAGGATGTGTAGTAGACACTACTGACTCTATTGTATGTAGGGTGTGTAGTAGATACTACTGACTATTGTATGTAGGGTGTGTAGTAGACACTACTGACTCTATTGTATGTAGGGTGTGTAGTAGATACTACTGACTCTATTGTATGTAGGGTGTATAGTAGACACTACTGACTATTGTATGTAGGGTGTGTAGTAGACACTACTAACTATTGTATGCAGGGTGTGTAGTAGATACTACCGACTATTGTATGTTGGGTGTGTAGTAGATACTACTGACTATTGTATGTAGGGTGTGTAGTAGATACTACTGACTATTGTATGTAGGGTGTGTAGTAGATACTACTGACTATTGTATGTAGGGTGTGTAGTAGACACTACTGACTCTATTGTATGTAGGGTGTGTAGTAGATACTACTGACTCTATTGTATGTAGGGTGTATAGTAGACACTACTGACTATTGTATGTAGGGTGTGTAGTAGACACTACTAACTATTGTATGCAGGGTGTGTAGTAGATACTACTGACTATTGTATGTTGGGTGTGTAGTAGATACTACTGACTATTGTATGTAGGGTGTGTAGTAGATACTACTGACTATTGTATGTAGGGTGTGTAGTAGATACTACTGACTATTGTATGTAGGGTGTGTAGTAGACACTACTGACTCTATTGTCTGTAGGATGTGTAGTAGGCACTACTGACTCTATTGTATGTAGGGTGTGTAGTAGACACTACTGACTATTGTCTGTAGGGTGTGTAGTAGACACTACTGACTATTGTATGTAGGGTGTGTAGTAGACACTACTGACTATTGTATGTAGGGTGTGTAGTAGACACTACTGACTATTGTATGTAGGGTGTGTAGTAGACACTACTGACTCTATTGTATGTAGGGTGTGTAGTAGATACTACTGACTATTGTATGTAGGGTGTGTAGTAGATACTACTGACTATTGTATGTAGGGTGTGTAGTAGATACTACTGACTATTGTATGTAGGGTGTGTAGTAGACACTACTGACTCTATTGTATGTAGGGTGTGTAGTAGATACTACTGACTCTATTGTATGTAGGGTGTATAGTAGACACTACTGACTATTGTATGTAGGGTGTGTAGTAGACACTACTAACTATTGTATGCAGGGTGTGTAGTAGATACTACCGACTATTGTATGTTGGGTGTGTAGTAGATACTACTGACTATTGTATGTAGGGTGTGTAGTAGATACTACTGACTATTGTATGTAGGGTGTGTAGTAGATACTACTGACTATTGTATGTTGGGTGTGTAGTAGACACTACTGACTATTGTATGTAGGGTGTGTAGTAGATACTACTGACTATTGTATGTAGGGTGTGTAGTAGATACTACTGACTATTGTATGTAGGGTGTGTAGTAGACACTACTGACTCTATTGTATGTAGGGTGTGTAGTAGATACTACTGACTCTATTGTATGTAGGGTGTATAGTAGACACTACTGACTATTGTATGTAGGGTGTGTAGTAGACACTACTAACTATTGTATGCAGGGTGTGTAGTAGATACTACTGACTATTGTATGTTGGGTGTGTAGTAGATACTACTGACTATTGTATGTAGGGTGTGTAGTAGATACTACTGACTATTGTATGTAGGGTGTGTAGTAGATACTACTGACTGTTGTATGTAGGGTGTGTAGTAGACACTACTGACTCTATTGTCTGTAGGATGTGTAGTAGGCACTACTGACTCTATTGTATGTAGGGTGTGTAGTAGACACTACTGACTATTGTCTGTAGGGTGTGTAGTAGACACTACTGACTATTGTATGTAGGGTGTGTAGTAGACACTACTGACTATTGTATGTAGGGTGTGTAGTAGACACTACTGACTATTGTATGTAGGGTGTGTAGTAGACACTACTGACTCTATTGTATGTAGGGTGTGTAGTAGATACTACTGACTATTGTATGTAGGGTGTGTAGTAGATACTACTGACTATTGTATGTAGGGTGTGTAGTAGATACTACTGACTATTGTATGTAGGGTGTGTAGTAGACACTACTGACTCTATTGTATGTAGGGTGTGTAGTAGATACTACTGACTATTGTATGTAGGGTGTGTAGTAGACACTACTGACTATTATATGTAGGGTGTGTAGTAGATACTACTTACTCTATAGTATGTAGGGTGTGTAGTAGACACTACTGACCATTGTATGTAGGGTGTGTAGTAGACACTACTGACTATTGTATGTAGGGTGTGTAGTAGACACTACTGACTATTGTATGTAGGGTGTGTAGTAGATACTACTGACTATTGTATGTAGGCTGTGTAGTAGACACTACTGACTATTGTATGTAGGGTGTGTAGTAGACACTACTGACTATTGTATGTAGGGTGTGTAGTAGACACTACTGACTATTGTATGTAGGGTGTGTAGTAGATACTACTGACTATTGTATGTAGGGTGTGTAGTAGATACTACTGACTATTGTATGTAGGGCGTGTAGTAGACACTACTGACTATTGTATGTAGGGTGTGTAGTAGATACTACTGACTATTGTATGGACGGTGTGTCGTAGACACTACTGACTATTGTATGTAGGGTGTGTAGTAGACACTACTGACTATTGTATGTAGGGTGTGTAGTAGACACTACTGACTATTGTATGCTGGGTGTGTAGTAGACACTACTGACTATTGTATGTAGGGTGTCTAGTAGACACTACTGACTATTGTATGTAGGGTGTGTAGTAGATACTACTGACTATTGTATGTAGGGTGTGTAGTAGATACTACTGACTATTGTATGTAGGGTGTGTAGTAGACACTACTGACTATTGTATGTAGGGTGTGTAGTAGATACTACTGACTATTGTATGTAGGGTGTGTAGTAGACCCTACTGACTATTGTATGTAGGGTGTGTAGTAGATACTACTGACTATTGTATATAGGGTGTGTAGTAGACCCTACTGACTATTGTATGTAGGGTGTGTAGTAGATACTACTGACTATTGTATGTAGGGTGTGTAGTAGATACAACTGACTATTGTATATAGGGTGTGTAGTATACACTACTGACTATTGTATGCAGGGTGTGTAGTAGACACTAATAACTATTGTATGTAGGGTGTGTAGTAGACACTACTGACTATTGTATGTAGGGTGTGTAGTAGATACTACTGACTATTGTATGTAGAGTGTCTAGTAGACACTACTGACTATTGTATGTAGGGTGTGTAGTAGATACTACTGACTATTGTATGTAGGGTGTGTAGTAGATACTACTGACTATTGTATGTAGGGTGTGTAGTAGACACTACTGACTATTGTATGTAGGGTGTGTAGTAGATACTACTGACTATTGTATGTAGGGTGTGTAGTAGACCCTACTGACTATTGTATGTAGGGTGTGTAGTAGATACTACTGACTATTGTATATAGGGTGTGTAGTAGACCCTACTGACTATTGTATGTAGGGTGTGTAGTAGATACTACTGACTATTGTATGTAGGGTGTGTAGTAGATACAACTGACTATTGTATGCAGGGTGTGTAGTAGACACTAATAACTATTGTATGTAGGGTGTGTAGTAGACACTACTGACTATTGTATGTAGGGTGTGTAGTAGATACTACTGACTATTGTATGTAGGGTGTGTAGTAGATACTACTGACTATTGTATGTAGGGTGTGTAGTAGATACTACTGATTATTGTATGTAGGGTGTGTAGGGGACACTCCTGACTATTGTATGTAGGATGTGTAGTAGACACTACTGACTATTGTATGTAGGGGGTGTAGTAGACACTACTGACTATTGTATGTAGGGTGTATAGTAGACACTACTGACTATTGTATGTAGGGTGTGTAGTAGACACTACTAACTATTGTATGTAGAGTGTGTAGTAGATACTACTGACTATTGTATGTAGGGTGTGTAGTAGACACTACTGACTATTGTATGTAGGGTGTGTAGTAGACATTACTGACTATTGTATGTAGGGTGTGTAGTAGACACTACTGACTATTGTATGTAGGGTGTGTAGTAGACACTACTGACTCTATTGTATGTAGGGTGTGTAGTAGACACTACTGACTCTATTGTATGTAGGGTGTGTATCAGACACTACTGACTATTGTATGTAGGGTGTGTAGTAGATACTAATGACTATTGTATGTAGGGTGTGTAGTAGATACTACTGACTATTGTATGTAGGCTGTGTAGTAGACACTACTGACTATTGTATGTAGGGTGTGTAGTAGACACTACTAACTATTGTATGTAGGGTGTGTAGTAGACACTACTGACTATTGTATGTAGGGTGTGTAGTAGACACTACTAACTATTGTATGTAGGGTGTGTAGTAGACACTACTGACTATTCTATGTAGTGTGTGTAGTAGACACTACTGACTATTCTATGTAGGGTGTGTATTATATACTACTGACTATTGTATGTAGGGTGTGTAGTAGACACTACTGACTATATTGTATGTAGGGTGTGTAGTAGATACTACTGACTATTGCATGTAGGGTGTGTAGTAGATACTACTGACTATTGTATGTAGGCTGTGTAGTAGACACTACTGACTATTGTATGTAGGGTGTGTAGTAGACACTACTGACTCTATTGTATGTAGGGTGTGTAGTAGACACTACTGACTCTATAGTGTGTAGGGTGTGTAGTAGATACTACTTACTCTATAGTATGTAGGGTGTGTAGTAGACACTACTGACCATTGTATGTAGGGTGTGTAGTAGACACTACTGACTATTGTATGTAGGGTGTGTAGTAGACACTACTGACTATTGTATGTAGGGTGTGTAGTAGATACTACTGACTATTGTATGTAGGCTGTGTAGTAGACACTACTGACTATTGTATGTAGGGTGTGTAGTAGACACTACTGACTATTGTATGTAGGGTGTGTAGTAGACACTACTGACTATTGTATGTAGGGTGTGTAGTAGATACTACTGACTATTGTATGTAGGGTGTGTAGTAGATACTACTGACTATTGTATGTAGGGCGTGTAGTAGACACTACTGACTATTGTATGTAGGGTGTGTAGTAGATACTACTGACTATTGTATGGACGGTGTGTCGTAGACACTACTGACTATTGTATGTAGGGTGTGTAGTAGACACTACTGACTATTGTATGTAGGGTGTGTAGTAGACACTACTGACTATTGTATGCTGGGTGTGTAGTAGACACTACTGACTATTGTATGTAGGGTGTCTAGTAGACACTACTGACTATTGTATGTAGGGTGTGTAGTAGATACTACTGACTATTGTATGTAGGGTGTGTAGTAGATACTACTGACTATTGTATGTAGGGTGTGTAGTAGACACTACTGACTATTGTATGTAGGGTGTGTAGTAGATACTACTGACTATTGTATGTAGGGTGTGTAGTAGACCCTACTGACTATTGTATGTAGGGTGTGTAGTAGATACTACTGACTATTGTATATAGGGTGTGTAGTAGACCCTACTGACTATTGTATGTAGGGTGTGTAGTAGATACTACTGACTATTGTATGTAGGGTGTGTAGTAGATACAACTGACTATTGTATATAGGGTGTGTAGTATACACTACTGACTATTGTATGCAGGGTGTGTAGTAGACACTAATAACTATTGTATGTAGGGTGTGTAGTAGACACTACTGACTATTGTATGTAGGGTGTGTAGTAGATACTACTGACTATTGTATGTAGAGTGTCTAGTAGACACTACTGACTATTGTATGTAGGGTGTGTAGTAGATACTACTGACTATTGTATGTAGGGTGTGTAGTAGATACTACTGACTATTGTATGTAGGGTGTGTAGTAGACACTACTGACTATTGTATGTAGGGTGTGTAGTAGATACTACTGACTATTGTATGTAGGGTGTGTAGTAGACCCTACTGACTATTGTATGTAGGGTGTGTAGTAGATACTACTGACTATTGTATATAGGGTGTGTAGTAGACCCTACTGACTATTGTATGTAGGGTGTGTAGTAGATACTACTGACTATTGTATGTAGGGTGTGTAGTAGATACAACTGACTATTGTATATAGGGTGTGTAGTATACACTACTGACTATTGTATGCAGGGTGTGTAGTAGACACTAATAACTATTGTATGTAGGGTGTGTAGTAGACACTACTGACTATTGTATGTAGGGTGTGTAGTAGATACTACTGACTATTGTATGTAGGGTGTGTAGTAGATACTACTGACTATTGTATGTAGGGTGTGTAGTAGATACTACTGATTATTGTATGTAGGGTGTGTAGGGGACACTCCTGACTATTGTATGTAGGATGTGTAGTAGACACTACTGACTATTGTATGTAGGGGGTGTAGTAGACACTACTGACTATTGTATGTAGGGTGTATAGTAGACACTACTGACTATTGTATGTAGGGTGTGTAGTAGACACTACTAACTATTGTATGTAGAGTGTGTAGTAGATACTACTGACTATTGTATGTAGGGTGTGTAGTAGACACTACTGACTATTGTATGTAGGGTGTGTAGTAGACATTACTGACTATTGTATGTAGGGTGTGTAGTAGACACTACTGACTATTGTATGTAGGGTGTGTAGTAGACACTACTGACTCTATTGTATGTAGGGTGTGTAGTAGACACTACTGACTCTATTGTATGTAGGGTGTGTATCAGACACTACTGACTATTGTATGTAGGGTGTGTAGTAGACACTACTGACTATTGTATGTAGGGTGTGTAGTAGACACTACTGACTATTGTATGTTGGGTGTGTAGTAGATACTACTGACTATTGTATGTAGGGTGTGTAGTAGATACTACTGACTATTGTATGTAGGATGTGTAGTAGACACTACTGACTATTGTATGTAGGGTGTGTAGTAGATACTACTGACTATTGTATGTAGGGTGTGTAGTAGACATTACTAACTATTGTATGTAGGGTGTGTAGTAGACACTACTGACTATTGTATGCAGGGTGTGTAGTAGACTCTACTGACTATTGTATGTAGGGTGTGTAGTAGACCCTACTGACTATTGTATGTAGGGTGTGTAGTAGACACTACTGACTATTGTATGTAGGGTGTGTAGTAGACAATCCTAACTATTGTATGTAGGGTGTGTAGTAGACACTACTGACTATTGTATGTAGGGTGTGTAGTAGATACTACTGACTATTGTATGTAGGGTGTGTAGTAGACACTACTGACTATTGTATGCAGGGTGTGTAGTAAACACTACTGACTATTGTATGTAGGGTGTGTAGTAGACCCTACTGACTATTGTATGTAGGGTGTGTAGTAGACACTACTAACTATTGTATGTAGGGTGTGTAGTAGACACTACTGACTATTCTATGTAGTGTGTGTAGTAGACACTACTGACTATTCTATGTAGGGTGTGTAGCATATACTACTGACTATTGTATGTAGGGTGTGTAGTAGACACTACTGACTATATTGTATGTAGGGTGTGTAGTAGATACTAATGACTATTGTATGTAGGGTGTGTAGTAGATACTACTGACTATTGTATGTAGGCTGTGTAGTAGACACTACTGACTATTGTATGTAGGGTGTGTAGTAGACACTACTGAATCTATTGTATGTAGGGTGTGTAGTAGACACTACTGACTCTATAGTGTGTAGGGTGTGTAGTAGATACTACTTACTCTATAGTATGTAGGGTGTGTAGTAGACACGACTGACTATTGTATGTAGGGTGTGTAGTAGACACTACTGACTATTGTATGTAGGGTGTGTAGTAGACACTACTGACTATTGTATGTAGGGTGTGTAGTAGATACTACTGACTATTGTATGTAGGCTGTGTAGTAGACACTACTGACTATTGTATGTAGGGTGTGTAGTAGACAATACTGACTATTGTATGTAGGGTGTGTAGTAGACACTACTGACTATTGTATGTAGGGTGTTTAGTAGATACTACTGACTATTGTATGTAGGGTGTGTAGTAGATACTACTGACTATTGTATGTAGGGTGTGTAGTAGACACTACTGACTATTGTATGTAGGGTGTGTAGTAGATACTACTGACTATTGTATGTAGGGTGTGTAGTAGACCCTACTGACTATTGTATGTAGGGTGTGTAGTAGACCCTACTGACTATTGTATGTAGGGTGTGTAGTAGACCCTACTGACTATTGTATGTAGGGTGTGTAGTAGACACTACTGACTATTGTATATAGGGTGTGCAGTAGACCCTACTGACTATTGTATGTAGGGTGTGTAGTAGATACTACTGACTATTGTATGTAGGGTGTGTAGTAGACACTACTGACTATTGTATGTAGGGTGTGTAGTAGATACTACTGACTATTGTATGTAGGGTGTGTAGTAGATACTACTGACTATTGTATGTAGGGTGTGTAGTAGACACTACTGACTATTGTATGTAGGGTGTGTAGTAGATACTACTGACTATTGTATGTAGGCTGTGTAGTAGACACTACTGACTATTGTATGTAGGGTGTGTAGTAGACAATACTGACTATTGTATGTAGGGTGTGTAGTAGACACTACTGACTATTGTATGTAGGGTGTGTAGTAGATACTACTGACTATTGTATGTAGGGTGTGTAGTAGATACTACTGACTATTGTATGTAGGGTGTGTAGTAGATACTACTGACTATTGTATGTAGGCTGTGTAGTAGACACTACTGACTATTGTATGTAGGGTGTGTAGTAGACACTACTGACTCTA
The DNA here is from genome assembly GCF_048934315.1 of Petromyzon marinus. Classification (NCBI taxonomy): domain Eukaryota; kingdom Metazoa; phylum Chordata; class Hyperoartia; order Petromyzontiformes; family Petromyzontidae; genus Petromyzon; species Petromyzon marinus. The sequence goes on along the minus strand of NC_133703.1, from coordinate 12,342,319 downwards.
TTGTATGTAGGGTGTGTAGTAGACACTACTGACTCTATAGTGTGTAGGGTGTGTAGTATATACTACTTACTCTATAGTATGTAGGGTGTGTAGTAGACACTACTGACTATTGTATGTAGGGTGTGTAGTAGACACTTCTGACTATTGTATGTAGGGTGTGTAGTAGACACTACTGACTATTGTATGTAGGGTGTGTAGTAGATACTACTGACTATTGTATGTAGGCTGTGTAGTAGACACTACTGACTATTGTATGTAGGGTGTGTAGTAGACAATACTGACCATTGTATGTAGGGTGTGTAGTAGACACTACTGACTATTGTATGTAGGGTGTGTAGTAGATACTACTGACTATTGTATGTAGGGTGTGTAGTAGATACTACTGACTATTGTATGTAGGGTGTGTAGTAGACACTACTGACTATTGTATGTAGGGTGTGTAGTAGATACTACTGACTATTGTATGTAGGGTGTGTAGTAGACCCTACTGAATATTGTATGTAAGGTGTGTAGTAGACCCTACTGACTATTGTATGTAGGGTGTGTAGTAGACCCTACTGACTATTGTATGTAGGGTGTGTAGTAGACACTACTGACTATTGTATATAGGGTGTGCAGTAGACCCTACTGACTATTGTATGTAGGGTGTGTAGTAGATACTACTGACTATTGTATGTAGGGTGTGTAGTAGACACTACTGACTATTGTATGTAGGGTGTGTAGTAAACACTACTGACTATTGTATGTAGGGTGTGTAGTAGACACTACTGACTATTGTATGTAGGGTGTGTAGTATACACTACTGACTATTGTATGTAGGGTGTGTAGTAGATACTACTGACTATTGTATGTAGGGTGTGTAGTAGATACTACTGACTATTGTATGTAGGGTGTGTAGTAGATACTACTGACTATTGTATGTAGGGTGTGTAGTAGATACTACTGACTATTGTATGGACGGTGTGTCGTAGACACTACTGACTATTGTATGTAGGGTGTGTAGTAGACACTACTGACTATTGTATGTAGGGTGTGTAGTAGACACTACTGACTATTGTATGCTGGGTGTGTAGTAGACACTATTGACTATTGTATGTAGGGTGTCTAGTAGACACTACTGACTATTGTATGTAGGGTGTGTAGTAGATACTACTGACTATTGTATGTAGGGTGTGTAGTAGATACTACTGACTATTGTATGTAGGGTGTGTAGTAGACACTACTGACTATTGTATGTAGGGTGTGTAGTAGATACTACTGACTATTGTATGTAGGGTGTGTAGTAGACCCTACTGACTATTGTATGTAGGGTGTGTAGTAGATACTACTGACTATTGTACATAGGGTGTGTAGTAGACCCTACTGACTATTGTATGTAGGGTGTATAGTAGATACTACTGACTATTGTATGTAGGGTGTGTAGTAGATACAACTGACTATTGTATATAGGGTGTGTAGTATACACTACTGACTATTGTATGCAGGGTGTGTAGTAGACACTACTAACTATTGTATGTAGGGTGTGTAGTAAACACTACTGACTATTGTATGTAGGGTGTGTAGTAGATACTACTGACTATTGTATGTAGGGTGTGTAGTAGATACTACTGACTATTGTATGTAGGGTGTGTAGTAGATACTACTGATTATTGTATGTAGGGTGTGTAGTGGACCCTCCTGACTATTGTATGTAGGGTGTGTAGTAGACACTACTGACTATTGTATGTAGGGGGTGTAGTAGACACTACTGACTATTGTATGTAGGGTGTATAGTAGACACTACTGACTATTGTATGTAGGGTGTGTAGTAGACACTACTAACTATTGTATGTAGAGTGTGTAGTAGATACTACTGACTATTGTATGTAGGGTGTGTAGTAGACACTACTGACTATTGATTGTAGGGTGTGTAGTAGACACTACTGACTATTGTATGTAGGGTGTGTAGTAGACACTACTGACTATTGTATGTAGGGTGTGTAGTAGACACTACTGACTCTATTGTATGTAGGGTGTGTAGTAGACACTACTGACTATTGTATGTTGGGTGTGTAGTAGATACTACTGACTATTGTATGTAGGGTGTGTAGTAGATACTACTGACTATTGTATGTAGGGTGTGTAGTAGATACTACTGACTATTGTATGTAGGGTATGTAGTAAACACTACTGACTCTATTGTATGTAGGGTGTGTAGTAGATACTACTGACTATTGTATGTAGGATGTGTAGTAGACACTACTGACTATTGTATGTAGGGTGTGTAGTAGGCACTACTGACTATTGTATGTAGGGTGTGTAGTAGACATTACTAACTATTGTATGTAGGGTGTGTAGTAGACACTACTGACTATTGTATATAGGGTGTGTAGTAGACACTACTGACTATTGTATGTAGGGTGTGTAGTAGATACTACTGACTATTGTATGCAGGGTGTGTAGTAGACACTACTGACTATTGTATGTAGGGTGTGTAGTAGACACTACTAACTATTGTATGTAGGGTGTGTAGTAGACACTACTGACTATTTTATGTAGTGTGTGTAGTAGACACTACTGACTATTCTATGTAGGGTGTGTAGTATATACTACTGACTATTGTATGTAGGGTGTGTAGTAGACACTACTGACTATATTGTATGTAGGGTGTGTAGTAGATACTACTGACTATTGTATGTAGGCTGTGTAGTAGACACTACTGACTATTGTATGTCGGGTGTGTAGTAGACACTACTGACTATTGTATGTAGGGTGTGTAGTAGACACTACTGACTCTATTGTATGTAGGGTGTGTAGTAGACACTACTGACTATTGTATGTAGGGTGTGTAGTAGACCCTACTGACTATTGTATGTAGGGTGTGTAGTAGACACTACTGACTATTGTATGTAGGGTGTGTTGTAGCTACTACTGACTATTGTATGTAGGGTGTGTAGTAGACACTACTGACTATTGTATGTAGGGTGTGTAGTAGAAACTACTGACTATTGTATGTAGGGTGTGTAGTAGATACTACTGACTATTGTATGTAGGCTGTGTAGTAGACACTACTGACTATATTGTATGTGGGGTGTGTAGTAGATACTACTGACTATTGTATGTAGGCTGTGTAGTAGACACTACTGACTTGTATGTAGAGTGTGTAGTAGATACTACTGACTATTGTATGTAGGATGTGTAGTAGACACTACTGACTATTGTATGTAGGGTGTGTAGTAGATACTACTGACTATTGTATGTAGGGTGTGTAGTAGATACAACTGACTATTGTATGTAGGGTGTGTAGTAGATACTACTGACTATTGTATGTAGGGTGTGTAGTAGATACTACTGACTATTGTATGGACGGTGTGTCGTAGACACTACTGACTATTGTATGTAGGGTGTGTAGTAGACACTACTGACTATTGTATGTAGGGTGTGTAGTAGACACTACTGACGATTGTATGCTGGGTGTGTAGTAGACACTACTGACTATTGTATGTAGGGTGTCTAGTAGACACTACTGACTATTGTATGTAGGGTGTGTAGTAGATACTACTGACTATTGTATGTAGGGTGTGTAGTAGATACTACTGACTATTGTATGTAGGGTGTGTAGTAGACACTACTGACTATTGTATGTAGGGTGTGTAGTAGATACTACTGACTATTGTATGTAGGGTGTGTAGTAGACCCTACTGACTATTGTATGTAGGGTGTGTAGTAGATACTACTGACTATTGTATGTAGGGTGTGTAGTAGATACAACTGACTATTGTATATAGGGTGTGTAGTATACACTACTGACTATTGTATGCAGGGTGTGTAGTAGACACTACTAACTATTGTATGTAGGGTGTGTAGTAAACACTACTGACTATTGTATGTAGGGTGTGTAGTAGATACTACTGACTATTGTATGTAGGGTGTGTAGTAGATACTACTGACTATTGTATATAGGGTGTGTAGTAGATACTACTGATTATTGTATGTAGGGTGTGTAGTGGACCCTCCTGACTATTGTATGTAGGGTGTGTAGTAGACACTACTGACTATTGTATGTAGGGGGTGTAGTAGACACTACTGACTATTGTATGTAGGGTGTATAGTAGACACTACTGACTATTGTATGTAGGGTGTGTAGTAGACACTACTAACTATTGTATGTAGAGTGTGTAGTAGATACTACTGACTATTGTATGTAGGGTGTGTAGTAGACACTACTGACTATTGATTGTAGGGTGTGTAGTAGACACTACTGACTATTGTATGTAGGGTGTGTAGTAGACACTACTGACTATTGTATGTAGGGTGTGTAGTAGACACTACTGACTCTATTGTATGTAGGGTGTGTAGTAGACACTACTGACTCTATTGTATGTAGCGTGTGTAGCAGACACTACTGACTATTGTATGTAGGGTGTGTAGTAGACACTACTGACTATTGTATGTAGGGTGTGTAGTAGACACTACTGACTATTGTATGTTGGGTGTGTAGTAGATACTACTGACTATTGTATGTAGGGTGTGTAGTAGATACTACTGACTATTGTATGTAGGGTGTGTAGTAGATACTACTGACTATTGTATGTAGGGTATGTAGTAAACACTACTGACTCTATTGTATGTAGGGTGTGTAGTAGATACTACTGACTATTGTATGTAGGATGTGTAGTAGACACTACTGACTATTGTATGTAGGGTGTGTAGTAGGCACTACTGACTATTGTATGTAGGGTGTGTAGTAGACATTACTGACTCTATTGTGTGTAGGGTGTGTAGTAGACACTACTGACTATTGTATGTAGGGTGTGTAGTAGACACTACTGACTATTGTATGTAGGGTGTGTAGTAGATACTACTGACTATTGTATGTAGGGTGTGTAGTAGACACTACTGACTATTGTATGTAGGGTGTGTAGTAGACACTACTGACTCTATTGTGTGTAGGGTGTGTAGTAGATACTACTGACTATTCTATGTAGTTTGTGTAGTAGACACTACTGACTATTCTATGTAGGGTGTGTAGTATATACTACTGACTATTGTATGTAGGGTGTGTAGTAGACACTACTGACTATATTGTATGTAGGGTGTGTAGTAGACACTACTGACTATATTGTATGTAGGGTGTGTAGTAGACACTACTGACTATTGTATGTCGGGTGTGTAGTAGACACTACTGACTCTATTGTATGTAGGGTGTGTAGTAGACACTACTGACTATTGTATGTAGGGTGTGTAGTAGACACTACTAACTATTGTATGTAGGGTGTGTAGTAGACACTACTGACTATTGTATGTAGGGTGTGTAGTAGATACTACTGACTATTGTATGTAGGGTGTGTAGTAGACACTACTGACTATTGTATGTAGGGTGTGTAGTAGACACTACTGACGATTGTATGTAGGGTGTGTAGTAGATACTACTGACTATTGTATGTAGGGTGTGTAGTAGACACTACTGACTATTGTATGTAGTGTGTGTAGTAGATACTACTGACTATTGTATGTAGGGTGTGTAGTAGACACTACTGACTATTGTATGTAGGGTGTGTAGTAGATACTACTGACTATTGTATGTAGGGTGTGTAGTAGACCCTACTGACTATTGTATGTAGGGTGTGTAGTAGATACTACTGACTATTGTATATAGGGTGTGTAGTAGACACTACTAACTATTGTATGTAGAGTGTGTAGTAGATACTACTGACTATTGTATGTAGGGTGTGTAGTAGACACTACTGACTATTGTATGTAGGGTGTGTAGTAGACACTACTGACTATTGTATGTAGGGTGTGTAGTAGACACTACTGACTATTGTATGTAGGGTGTGTAGTAGTCACTACTGACTCTATTGTATGTAGGGTGTGTAGTAGACACTACTGACTCTATTGTATGTAGGGTGTGTAGCAGACACTACTGACTATTGTATGTAGGGTGTGTAGTAGACACTACTGACTATTGTATGTAGGGTGTGTAGTAGACACTACTGACTATTGTATGTTGGGTGTGTAGTAGATACTACTGACTATTGTATGTAGGGTGTGTAGTAGATACTACTGACTATTGTATGTAGGGTGTGTAGTAGATACTACTGACTATTGTATATAGGGTGTGTAGTATACACTACTGACTGTTGTATGCAGGGTGTGTAGTAGACACTAATAACTATTGTATGTAGGGTGTGTAGTAGACACTACTGACTATTGTATGTAGGGTGTGTAGTAGGCACTACTGACTATTGTATGTAGAGTGTGTAGTAGACATTACTAACTATTGTATGTAGGGTGTGTAGTAGACACTACTGACTATTGTATGTAGGGTGTGTAGTAGACACTACTGACTATTGTATGTAGGGTGTGTAGTAGATACTACTGACTATTGTATGTAGGGTGTGTAGTAGACACTACTGACTATTGTATGTAGGGTGTGTAGTAGACACTACTAACTATTGTATGTAGGGTGTGTAGTAGACACTACTGACTATTCTATGTAGTGTGTGTAGTAGACACTTCTGACTATTCTATGTAGGGTGTGTAGTATATACTACTGACTATTGTATGTAGGGTGTGTAGTAGACACTACTGACTATATTGTATGTAGGGTGTGTAGTAGATACTACTGACTATTGTATGTAGGCTGTGTAGTAGACACTACTGACTATTGTATGTCGGGTGTGTAGTAGACACTACTGACTATTGTATGTAGGGTGTGTAGTAGACACTACTGACTCTATTGTATGTAGGGTGTGTAGTAGACACTACTGACTATTGTATGTAGGGTGTGTAGTAGACCCTACTGACTATTGTATGTAGGGTGTGTAGTAGACACTACTGACTATTGTATGTAGGGTGTGTTGTAGCTACTACTGACTATTGTATGTAGGGTGTGTAGTAGACACTACTGACTATTGTATGTAGGGTGTGTAGTAGACACTACTGACTCTATTGTATGTAGGGTGTGTAGTAGACACTACTGACTCTATTGTATGTAGGGCGTGTAGCAGACACTACTGACTATTGTATGTAGGGTGTGTAGTAGACACTACTGACTATTGTATGTAGGGTGTGTAGTAGACACTACTGACTATTGTATGTAGGGTGTGTAGTAGACACAACTAACTATTGTATGTAGGGTGTGTAGTAGACACTACTGACTATTCTATGTAGTGTGTGTAGTAGACACTACTGACTATTCTATGTAGGGTGTGTAGTATATACTACTGACTATTGTATGTAGGGTGTGTAGTAGACACTACTGACTATATTGTATGTAGGGTGTGTAGTAGATACTACTGACTATTGTATGTAGGCTGTGTAGTAGACACTACTGACTATTGTATGTCGGGTGTGTAGTAGACACTACTGACTATTGTATGTAGGGTGTGTAGTAGACACTACTGACTCTATTGTATGTAGGGTGTGTAGTAGACACTACTGACTATTGTATGTAGGGTGTGTAGTAGACCCTACTGACTATTGTATGTAGGGTGTGTAGTAGACACTACTGACTATTGTATGTAGGGTGTGTTGTAGCTACTACTGACTATTGTATGTAGGGTGTGTAGTAGACACTACTGACTATTGTATGTAGGGTGTGTAGTAGACACTACTGACTCTATTGTATGTAGGGTGTGTAGTAGACACTACTGACTCTATTGTATGTAGGGCGTGTAGCAGACACTACTGACTATTGTATGTAGGGTGTGTAGTAGACACTACTGACTATTGTATGTAGGGTGTGTAGTAGACACTGCTGACTATTGTATGTTGGGTGTGTAGTAGATACTACTGACTATTGTATGTAGGGTGTGTAGTAGACACTACTGACTATTGTATGTCGGGTGTGTAGTAGACACTACTGACTATATTGTATGTAGGGTGTGTAGTATATACTACTGACTATTGTATGTAGGGTGTGTAGTAGACACTACTGACTATATTGTATGTAGGGTGTGTAGTAGATACTACTGACTATTGTATGTAGGCTGTGTAGTAGACACTACTGACTATTGTATGTCGGGTGTGTAGTAGACACTACTGACTATTGTATGTAGGGTGTGTAGTAGACACTACTGACTCTATTGTATGTAGGGTGTGTAGTAGACACTACTGACTATTGTATGTAGGGTGTGTAGTAGACCCTACTGACTATTGTATGTAGGGTGTGTAGTAGACACTACTGACTATTGTATGTAGGGTGTGTTGTAGCTACTACTGACTATTGTATGTAGGGTGTGTAGTAGACACTACTGACTATTGTATGTAGGGTGTGTAGTAGACACTACTGACTCTATTGTATGTAGGGTGTGTAGTAGACACTACTGACTCTATTGTATGTAGGGCGTGTAGCAGACACTACTGACTATTGTATGTAGGGTGTGTAGTAGACACTACTGACTATTGTATGTAGGGTGTGTAGTAGACACTACTGACTATTGTATGTAGGGTGTGTAGTAGACACAACTAACTATTGTATGTAGGGTGTGTAGTAGACACTACTGACTATTCTATGTAGTGTGTGTAGTAGACACTACTGACTATTCTATGTAGGGTGTGTAGTATATACTACTGACTATTGTATGTAGGGTGTGTAGTAGACACTACTGACTATATTGTATGTAGGGTGTGTAGTAGATACTACTGACTATTGTATGTAGGCTGTGTAGTAGACACTACTGACTATTGTATGTCGGGTGTGTAGTAGACACTACTGACTATTGTATGTAGGGTGTGTAGTAGACACTACTGACTCTATTGTATGTAGGGTGTGTAGTAGACACTACTGACTATTGTATGTAGGGTGTGTAGTAGACCCTACTGACTATTGTATGTAGGGTGTGTAGTAGACACTACTGACTATTGTATGTAGGGTGTGTTGTAGCTACTACTGACTATTGTATGTAGGGTGTGTAGTAGACACTACTGACTATTGTATGTAGGGTGTGTAGTAGACACTACTGACTCTATTGTATGTAGGGTGTGTAGTAGACACTACTGACTCTATTGTATGTAGGGCGTGTAGCAGACACTACTGACTATTGTATGTAGGGTGTGTAGTAGACACTACTGACTATTGTATGTAGGGTGTGTAGTAGACACTGCTGACTATTGTATGTTGGGTGTGTAGTAGATACTACTGACTATTGTATGTAGGGTGTGTAGTAGATACTACTGACTATTGTATGTAGGGTGTGTAGTAGATACTACTGACTATTGTATGTAGGGTGTGTAGTAGACACTACTGACTCTATTGTATGTAGGGTGTGTAGTAGATACTACTGACTATTGTATGTAGGATGTGTAGTAGACACTACTGACTATTGTATGTAGGGTGTGTAGTAGGCACTACTGACTATTGTATGTAGAGTGTGTAGTAGACATTACTAACTATTGTATGTAGGGTGTGTAGTAGACACTACTGACTATTGTATGTAGGGTGTGTAGTAGACACTACTGACTATTGTATGTAGGGTGTGTAGTAGACACTACTAACTATTGTATGTAGGGTGTGTAGTAGACACTACTGACTATTCTATGTAGTGTGTGTAGTAGACACTACTGACTATTCTATGTAGGGTGTGTAGTATATACTACTGACTATTGTATGTAGGGTGTGTAGTAGACACTACTGACTATATTGTATGTAGGGTGTGTAGTAGATACTACTGACTATTGTATGTAGGCTGTGTAGTAGACACTACTGACTATTGTATGTCGGGTGTGTAGTAGACACTACTGACTATTGTATGTAGGGTGTGTAGTAGACACTACTGACTCTATTGTATGTAGGGTGTGTAGTAGACACTACTGACTATTGTATGTAGGGTGTGTAGTAGACACTACTGACTATATTGTATGTAGGGTGTGTAGTAGACACTACTGACTATTGTATGTAGGGTTTGTTGTAGCTACTACTGACTATTGTATGTAGGGTGTGTAGTAGACACTACTGACTATTGTATGTAGGGTGTGTAGTAGAAACTACTGACTATTGTATGTAGGGTGTGTAGTAGATACTACTGACTATTGTATGTAGGCTGTGTAGTAGACACTACTGACTCTATTGTATGTAGGGTGTGTAGTAGATACTACTGACTATATTGTATGTTGGGTGTGTAGTAGACACTACTGACTATTGTATGTAGGCTGTGTAGTAGACACTACTGACTTGTATGTAGAGTGTGTAGTAGATACTACTGACTATTGTATGTAGGGTGTGTAGTAGACACTACTGACTATTGTATGTAGAGTGTGTAGTAGATACTACTGACTATTGTATGTAGGGTGTGTAGTAGACACTACTGACTATTGTATGTAGGGTGTGTAGTAGACACTACTGACTATTGTATGTAGGGTGTGTAGTAGACACTACTGACTATATTGTATGTAGGGTGTGTAGTAGATACTACTGACTATATTGTATGTAGGGTGTGTAGTAGATACTACTGACTATTGTATGTAGGGTGTGTAGTAGACACTACTGACTATTCTATGTAGGGTGTGTAGTAGATACTACTGACTATTGTATGTAGGGTGTGTAGTAGACACTACTGACTATTGTATGTAGGGTGTGTAGTAGATACTACTGACTATTGTATGTAGGGTGTGTAGTAGACACTACTGACTATTGTATGTAGGGTGTGTAGTAGACACTACTGACTATTGTATGTAGGGTGTGTAGTAGACACTACTGACTATTGTATGTAGGGTGTGTAGTAGATACTACTGACTATTGTATGTAGGGTGTGTAGTAGACACTACTGACTATTGTATGTAGTGTGTGTAGTAGATACTACTGACTATTGTATGTAGGGTGTGTAGTAGACACTACTGACTATTGTATGTAGGGTGTGTAGTAGATACTACTGACTATTGTATGTAGTGTGTGTAGTAGACCCTACTGAATATTGTATGTAGGGTGTGTAGTAGATACTTCTGACTATTGTATATAGGGTGTGTAGTAGACCCTACTGACTATTGTATGTAGGGTGTGTAGTAGATACTACTGACTATTGTATGTAGGGTGTGTAGTAGATACAACTGACTATTGTATATAGGGTGTGTAGTATACACTACTGACTATTGTATGTAGGGTGTGTAGTAGATACTGCTGACTATTGTATGTAGGGTGTGTAGTAGATACTACTGACTATTGTATGTAGGGTGTGTCGTAGATACTACTGACTATTGTATGTAGGGTGTGTAGTAGACACTACTAACTATAGTGTATGTAGGGTGTGTAGTAAACACTACTGACTATTGTATGTAGGGTGTGTAGTAGATAGTACTGACTATTGTATGTAGCGTGTGTAGTATACACTACTGACTATTGTATGTAGGGTGTGTAGTAGACACTACTGACTATTGTATGTAGGGTGTGTAGTAGACACTACTAACTATTGTATGTAGGGTGTGTAGTAGATACAACTGACTATTGTATATAGGGTGTGTAGTATACACTACTGACTATTGTATGTAGGGTGTGTAGTAGATACTGCTGACTATTGTATGTAGGGTGTGTAGTAGATACTACTGACTATTGTATGTAGGGTGTGTCGTAGATACTACTGACTATTGTATGTAGGGTGTGTAGTAGACACTACTAACTATAGTGTATGTAGGGTGTGTAGTAAACACTACTGACTATTGTATGTAGGGTGTGTAGTAGATAGTACTGACTATTGTATGTAGCGTGTGTAGTATACACTACTGACTATTGTATGTAGGGTGTGTAGTAGACACTACTGACTATTGTATGTAGGGTGTGTAGTAGACACTACTAACTATTGTATGTAGGGTGTGTAGTATATACTACTGACTATTGTATGTAGGGTGTGTAGTAGACCCTACTGACTCTATAGTATGTAGGGTGTGTAGTAGACACTACTGACTATTGTATGTAGGGTATGTAGTAGACACTACTGACTCTATTGTATATAGGGTGTGTAGTAGATACTACTGACTATTGTATGTAGGGTGTGTAGTAGACACTACTGACTATTGTATGTAGGGTGTGTAGTAGACACTACTAACTATTGTATGTAGGGTGTGTAGTAGACACTACTGACTAGTGTATGTAGGGTGTGTAGTAGATACTACTGACTATTGTATGTAGGGTGTGTAGTAGATACAACTGACTATTGTATATAGGGTGTGTAGTATACACTACTGACTATTGTATGCAGGGTGTGTAGTAGACACTAATAACTATTGTAAGTAGGGTGTGTAGTAGACACTACTGACTATTGTATGTAGGGTGTGTAGTAGATACTACTGACTATTGTATGTAGAGTGTCTAGTAGACACTACTGACTATTGTATGTAGGGTGTGTAGTAGATACTACTGACTATTGTATGTAGGGTGTGTAGTAGATACTACTGACTATTGTATGTAGGGTGTGTAGTAGACACTACTGACTATTGTATGTAGGGTGTGTAGTAGATACTACTGACTATTGTATGTAGGGTGTGTAGTAGACCCTACTGACTATTGTATGTAGGGTGTGTAGTAGATACTACTGACTATTGTATATAGGGTGTGTAGTAGACCCTACTGACTATTGTATGTAGGGTGTGTAGTAGATACTACTGACTATTGTATGTAGGGTGTGTAGTAGATACAACTGACTATTGTATATAGGGTGTGTAGTATACACTACTGACTATTGTATGCAGGGTGTGTAGTAGACACTAATAACTATTGTATGTAGGGTGTGTAGTAGACACTACTGACTATTGTATGTAGGGTGTGTAGTAGATACTACTGACTATTGTATGTAGGGTGTGTAGTAGATACTACTGACTATTGTATGTAGGGTGTGTAGTAGATACTACTGATTATTGTATGTAGGGTGTGTAGGGGACACTCCTGACTATTGTATGTAGGATGTGTAGTAGACACTACTGACTATTGTATGTAGGGGGTGTAGTAGACACTACTGACTATTGTATGTAGGGTGTATAGTAGACACTACTGACTATTGTATGTAGGGTGTGTAGTAGACACTACTAACTATTGTATGTAGAGTGTGTAGTAGATACTACTGACTATTGTATGTAGGGTGTGTAGTAGACACTACTGACTATTGTATGTAGGGTGTGTAGTAGACATTACTGACTATTGTATGTAGGGTGTGTAGTAGACACTACTGACTATTGTATGTAGGTTGTGTAGTAGACACTACTGACTCTATTGTATGTAGGGTGTGTAGTAGACACTACTGACTCTATTGTATGTAGGGTGTGTATCAGACACTACTGACTATTGTATGTAGGGTGTGTAGTAGACACTACTGACTATTGTATGTAGGGTGTGTAGTAGACACTACTGACTATTGTATGTTGGGTGTGTAGTAGATACTACTGACTATTGTATGTAGGGTGTGTAGTAGATACTACTGACTATTGTATGTAGGATGTGTAGTAGACACTACTGACTATTGTATGTAGGGTGTGTAGTAGATACTACTGACTATTGTATGTAGGGTGTGTAGTAGACATTACTAACTATTGTATGTAGGGTGTGTAGTAGACACTACTGACTATTGTATGCAGGGTGTGTAGTAGACTCTACTGACTATTGTATGTAGGGTGTGTAGTAGACCCTACTGACTATTGTATGTAGGGTGTGTAGTAGACACTACTGACTATTGTATGTAGGGTGTGTAGTAGACAATCCTAACTATTGTATGTAGGGTGTGTAGTAGACACTACTGACTATTGTATGTAGGGTGTGTAGTAGATACTACTGACTATTGTATGTAGGGTGTGTAGTAGACACTACTGACTATTGTATGCAGGGTGTGTAGTAAACACTACTGACTATTGTATGTAGGGTGTGTAGTAGACCCTACTGACTATTGTATGTAGGGTGTGTAGTAGACACTACTAACTATTGTATGTAGGGTGTGTAGTAGACACTACTGACTATTCTATGTAGTGTGTGTAGAAGACACTACTGACTATTCTATGTAGGGTGTGTAGCATATACTACTGACTATTGTATGTAGGGTGTGTAGTAGACACTACTGACTATATTGTATGTAGGGTGTGTAGTAGATACTAATGACTATTGTATGTAGGGTGTGTAGTAGATACTACTGACTATTGTATGTAGGCTGTGTAGTAGACACTACTGACTATTGTATGTAGGGTGTGTAGTAGACACTACTGAATCTATTGTATGTAGGGTGTGTAGTAGACACTACTGACTCTATAGTGTGTAGGGTGTGTAGTAGATACTACTTACTCTATAGTATGTAGGGTGTGTAGTAGACACTACTGACTATTGTATGTAGGGTGTGTAGTAGACACTACTGACTATTGTATGTAGGGTGTGTAGTAGACACTACTGACTATTGTATGTAGGGTGTGTAGTAGACACTACTGAATCTATTGTATGTAGGGTGTGTAGTAGACACTACTGACTCTATAGTGTGTAGGGTGTGTAGTAGATACTACTTACTCTATAGTATGTAGGGTGTGTAGTAGATACTACTGACTATTGTATGTAGGCTGTGTAGTAGACACTACTGACTATTGTATGTAGGGTGTGTAGTAGACAATACTGACTATTGTATGTAGGGTGTGTAGTAGACACTACTGACTATTGTATGTAGGGTGTTTAGTAGATACTACTGACTATTGTATGTAGGGTGTGTAGTAGATACTACTGACTATTGTATGTAGGGTGTGTAGTAGACACTACTGACTATTGTATGTAGGGTGTGTAGTAGATACTACTGACTATTGTATGTAGGGTGTGTAGTAGACCCTACTGACTATTGTATGTAGGGTGTGTAGTAGACCCTACTGACTATTGTATGTAGGGTGTGTAGTAGACCCTACTGACTATTGTATGTAGGGTGTGTAGTAGACACTACTGACTATTGTATATAGGGTGTGCAGTAGACCCTACTGACTATTGTATGTAGGGTGTGTAGTAGATACTACTGACTATTGTATGTAGGGTGTGTAGTAGACACTACTGACTATTGTATGTAGGGTGTGTAGTAGATACTACTGACTATTGTATGTAGGGTGTGTAGTAGATACTACTGACTATTGTATGTAGGGTGTGTAGTAGACACTACTGACTATTGTATGTAGGGTGTGTAGTAGATACTACTGACTATTGTATGTAGGCTGTGTAGTAGACACTACTGACTATTGTATGTAGGGTGTGTAGTAGACAATACTGACTATTGTATGTAGGGTGTGTAGTAGACACTACTGACTATTGTATGTAGGGTGTGTAGTAGATACTACTGACTATTGTATGTAGGGTGTGTAGTAGATACTACTGACTATTGTATGTAGGGTGTGTAGTAGATACTACTGACTATTGTATGTAGGCTGTGTAGTAGACACTACTGACTATTGTATGTAGGGTGTGTAGTAGACACTACTGACTCTATTGTATGTAGGGTGTGTAGTAGACACTACTGACTCTATAGTGTGTAGGGTGTGTAGTAGATACTACTTACTCTATAGTATGTAGGGTGTGTAGTAGACACTACTGACTATTGTATGTAGGGTGTGTAGTAGACACTTCTGACTATTGTATGTAGGGTGTGTAGTAGACACTACTGACTATTGTATGTAGGGTGTGTAGTAGATACTACTGACTATTGTATGTAGGCTGTGTAGTAGACACTACTGACTATTGTATGTAGGGTGTGTAGTAGACAATACTGACCATTGTATGTAGGGTGTGTAGTAGACACTACTGACTATTGTATGTAGGGTGTGTAGTAGATACTACTGACTATTGTATGTAGGGTGTGTAGTAGATACTACTGACTATTGTATGTAGGGTGTGTAGTAGACACTACTGACTATTGTATGTAGGGTGTGTAGTAGATACTACTGACTATTGTATGTAGGGTGTGTAGTAGACCCTACTGAATATTGTATGTAAGGTGTGTAGTAGACCCTACTGACTATTGTATGTAGGGTGTGTAGTAGACCCTACTGACTATTGTATGTAGGGTGTGTAGTAGACACTACTGACTATTGTATATAGGGTGTGCAGTAGACCCTACTGACTATTGTATGTAGGGTGTGTAGTAGATACTACTGACTATTGTATGTAGGGTGTGTAGTAGACACTACTGACTATTGTATGTAGGGTGTGTAGTAAACACTACTGACTATTGTATGTAGGGTGTGTAGTAGACACTACTGACTATTGTATGTAGGGTGTGTAGTATACACTACTGACTATTGTATGTAGGGTGTGTAGTAGATACTACTGACTATTGTATGTAGGGTGTGTAGTAGATACTACTGACTATTGTATGTAGGGTGTGTAGTAGATACTACTGACTATTGTATGTAGGGTGTGTAGTAGATACTACTGACTATTGTATGGACGGTGTGTCGTAGACACTACTGACTATTGTATGTAGGGTGTGTAGTAGACACTACTGACTATTGTATGTAGGGTGTGTAGTAGACACTACTGACTATTGTATGCTGGGTGTGTAGTAGACACTACTGACTATTGTATGTAGGGTGTCTAGTAGACACTACTGACTATTGTATGTAGGGTGTGTAGTAGATACTACTGACTATTGTATGTAGGGTGTGTAGTAGATACTACTGACTATTGTATGTAGGGTGTGTAGTAGACACTACTGACTATTGTATGTAGGGTGTGTAGTAGATACTACTGACTATTGTATGTAGGGTGTGTAGTAGACCCTACTGACTATTGTATGTAGGGTGTGTAGTAGATACTACTGACTATTGTACATAGGGTGTGTAGTAGACCCTACTGACTATTGTATGTAGGGTGTATAGTAGATACTACTGACTATTGTATGTAGGGTGTGTAGTAGATACAACTGACTATTGTATATAGGGTGTGTAGTATACACTACTGACTATTGTATGCAGGGTGTGTAGTAGACACTACTAACTATTGTATGTAGGGTGTGTAGTAGACACTACTGACTATTGTATGTAGGGTGTGTAGTAGATACTACTGACTATTGTATGTAGGGTGTGTAGTAGATACTACTGACTATTGTATGTAGGGTGTGTAGTAGATACTACTGATTATTGTATGTAGGGTGTGTAGTGGACCCTCCTGACTATTGTATGTAGGGTGTGTAGTAGACACTACTGACTATTGTATGTAGGGGGTGTAGTAGACACTACTGACTATTGTATGTAGGGTGTATAGTAGACACTACTGACTATTGTATGTAGGGTGTGTAGTAGACACTACTGACTATTGTATGTAGGGTGTGTAGTAGATACTACTGACTATTGTATGTAGGGTGTGTAGTAGATACTACTGACTATTGTATGTAGGGTGTGTAGTAGATACTACTGACTATTGTATGTAGGCTGTGTAGTAGACACTACTGACTATTGTATGTAGGGTGTGTAGTAGACACTACTGACTCTATTGTATGTAGGGTGTGTAGTAGACACTACTGACTCTATAGTGTGTAGGGTGTGTAGTAGATACTACTTACTCTATAGTATGTAGGGTGTGTAGTAGACACTACTGACTATTGTATGTAGGGTGTGTAGTAGACACTTCTGACTATTGTATGTAGGGTGTGTAGTAGACACTACTGACTATTGTATGTAGGGTGTGTAGTAGATACTACTGACTATTGTATGTAGGCTGTGTAGTAGACACTACTGACTATTGTATGTAGGGTGTGTAGTAGACAATACTGACCATTGTATGTAGGGTGTGTAGTAGACACTACTGACTATTGTATGTAGGGTGTGTAGTAGATACTACTGACTATTGTATGTAGGGTGTGTAGTAGATACTACTGACTATTGTATGTAGGGTGTGTAGTAGACACTACTGACTATTGTATGTAGGGTGTGTAGTAGATACTACTGACTATTGTATGTAGGGTGTGTAGTAGACCCTACTGAATATTGTATGTAAGGTGTGTAGTAGACCCTACTGACTATTGTATGTAGGGTGTGTAGTAGACCCTACTGACTATTGTATGTAGGGTGTGTAGTAGACACTACTGACTATTGTATATAGGGTGTGCAGTAGACCCTACTGACTATTGTATGTAGGGTGTGTAGTAGATACTACTGACTATTGTATGTAGGGTGTGTAGTAGACACTACTGACTATTGTATGTAGGGTGTGTAGTAAACACTACTGACTATTGTATGTAGGGTGTGTAGTAGACACTACTGACTATTGTATGTAGGGTGTGTAGTATACACTACTGACTATTGTATGTAGGGTGTGTAGTAGATACTACTGACTATTGTATGTAGGGTGTGTAGTAGATACTACTGACTATTGTATGTAGGGTGTGTAGTAGATACTACTGACTATTGTATGTAGGGTGTGTAGTAGATACTACTGACTATTGTATGGACGGTGTGTCGTAGACACTACTGACTATTGTATGTAGGGTGTGTAGTAGACACTACTGACTATTGTATGTAGGGTGTGTAGTAGACACTACTGACTATTGTATGCTGGGTGTGTAGTAGACACTACTGACTATTGTATGTAGGGTGTCTAGTAGACACTACTGACTATTGTATGTAGGGTGTGTAGTAGATACTACTGACTATTGTATGTAGGGTGTGTAGTAGATACTACTGACTATTGTATGTAGGGTGTGTAGTAGACACTACTGACTATTGTATGTAGGGTGTGTAGTAGATACTACTGACTATTGTATGTAGGGTGTGTAGTAGACCCTACTGACTATTGTATGTAGGGTGTGTAGTAGATACTACTGACTATTGTACATAGGGTGTGTAGTAGACCCTACTGACTATTGTATGTAGGGTGTATAGTAGATACTACTGACTATTGTATGTAGGGTGTGTAGTAGATACAACTGACTATTGTATATAGGGTGTGTAGTATACACTACTGACTATTGTATGCAGGGTGTGTAGTAGACACTACTAACTATTGTATGTAGGGTGTGTAGTAGACACTACTGACTATTGTATGTAGGGTGTGTAGTAGATACTACTGACTATTGTATGTAGGGTGTGTAGTAGATACTACTGACTATTGTATGTAGGGTGTGTAGTAGATACTACTGATTATTGTATGTAGGGTGTGTAGTGGACCCTCCTGACTATTGTATGTAGGGTGTGTAGTAGACACTACTGACTATTGTATGTAGGGGGTGTAGTAGACACTACTGACTATTGTATGTAGGGTGTATAGTAGACACTACTGACTATTGTATGTAGGGTGTGTAGTAGACACTACTAACTATTGTATGTAGAGTGTGTAGTAGATACTACTGACTATTGTATGTAGGGTGTGTAGTAGACACTACTGACTATTGATTGTAGGGTGTGTAGTAGACACTACTGACTATTGTATGTAGGGTGTGTAGTAGACACTACTGACTATTGTATGTAGGGTGTGTAGTAGACACTACTGACTCTATTGTATGTAGGGTGTGTAGTAGACACTTCTGACTATTGTATGTAGGATGTGTAGTAGACACTACTGACTATTGTATGTAGGGTGTGTAGTAGATACTACTGACTATTGTATGTAGGGTGTGTAGTAGACATTACTAACTATTGTATGTAGGGTGTGTAGTAGACACTACTGACTATTGTATGCAGGGTGTGTAGTAGACTCTACTGACTATTGTATGTAGGGTGTGTAGTAGACCCTACTGACTATTGTATGTAGGGTGTGTAGTAGACACTACTGACTATTGTATGTAGGGTGTGTAGTAGACAATCCTAACTATTGTATGTAGGGTGTGTAGTAGACACTACTGACTATTGTATGTAGGGTGTGTAGTAGATACTACTGACTATTGTATGTAGGGTGTGTAGTAGACACTACTGACTATTGTATGCAGGGTGTGTAGTAAACACTACTGACTATTGTATGTAGGGTGTGTAGTAGACCCTACTGACTATTGTATGTAGGGTGTGTAGTAGACACTACTAACTATTGTATGTAGGGTGTGTAGTAGACACTACTGACTATTCTATGTAGTGTGTGTAGAAGACACTACTGACTATTCTATGTAGGGTGTGTAGCATATACTACTGACTATTGTATGTAGGGTGTGTAGTAGACACTACTGACTATATTGTATGTAGGGTGTGTAGTAGACACTACTGACTCTATTGTATGTAGGGTGTGTATCAGACACTACTGACTATTGTATGTAGGGTGTGTAGTAGACACTACTGACTATTGTATGTAGGGTGTGTAGTAGACACTACTGACTATTGTATGTTGGGTGTGTAGTAGATACTACTGACTATTGTATGTAGGGTGTGTAGTAGATACTACTGACTATTGTATGTAGGATGTGTAGTAGACACTACTGACTATTGTATGTAGGGTGTGTAGTAGATACTACTGACTATTGTATGTAGGGTGTGTAGTAGACATTACTAACTATTGTATGTAGGGTGTGTAGTAGACACTACTGACTATTGTATGCAGGGTGTGTAGTAGACTCTACTGACTATTGTATGTAGGGTGTGTAGTAGACCCTACTGACTATTGTATGTAGGGTGTGTAGTAGACACTACTGACTATTGTATGTAGGGTGTGTAGTAGACAATCCTAACTATTGTATGTAGGGTGTGTAGTAGACACTACTGACTATTGTATGTAGGGTGTGTAGTAGATACTACTGACTATTGTATGTAGGGTGTGTAGTAGACACTACTGACTATTGTATGCAGGGTGTGTAGTAAACACTACTGACTATTGTATGTAGGGTGTGTAGTAGACCCTACTGACTATTGTATGTAGGGTGTGTAGTAGACACTACTAACTATTGTATGTAGGGTGTGTAGTAGACACTACTGACTATTCTATGTAGTGTGTGTAGAAGACACTACTGACTATTCTATGTAGGGTGTGTAGCATATACTACTGACTATTGTATGTAGGGTGTGTAGTAGACACTACTGACTATATTGTATGTAGGGTGTGTAGTAGATACTAATGACTATTGTATGTAGGGTGTGTAGTAGATACTACTGACTATTGTATGTAGGCTGTGTAGTAGACACTACTGACTATTGTATGTAGGGTGTGTAGTAGACACTACTGAATCTATTGTATGTAGGGTGTGTAGTAGACACTACTGACTCTATAGTGTGTAGGGTGTGTAGTAGATACTACTTACTCTATAGTATGTAGGGTGTGTAGTAGACACTACTGACTATTGTATGTAGGGTGTGTAGTAGACACTACTGACTATTGTATGTAGGGTGTGTAGTAGACACTACTGACTATTGTATGTAGGGTGTGTAGTAGATACTACTGACTATTGTATGTAGGCTGTGTAGTAGACACTACTGACTATTGTATGTAGGGTGTGTAGTAGACAATACTGACTATTGTATGTAGGGTGTGTAGTAGACACTACTGACTATTGTATGTAGGGTGTTTAGTAGATACTACTGACTATTGTATGTAGGGTGTGTAGTAGATACTACTGACTATTGTATGTAGGGTGTGTAGTAGACACTACTGACTATTGTATGTAGGGTGTGTAGTAGATACTACTGACTATTGTATGTAGGGTGTGTAGTAGACCCTACTGACTATTGTATGTAGGGTGTGTAGTAGACCCTACTGACTATTGTATGTAGGGTGTGTAGTAGACCCTACTGACTATTGTATGTAGGGTGTGTAGTAGACACTACTGACTATTGTATATAGGGTGTGCAGTAGACCCTACTGACTATTGTATGTAGGGTGTGTAGTAGATACTACTGACTATTGTATGTAGGGTGTGTAGTAGACACTACTGACTATTGTATGTAGGGTGTGTAGTAGATACTACTGACTATTGTATGTAGGGTGTGTAGTAGATACTACTGACTATTGTATGTAGGGTGTGTAGTAGACACTACTGACTATTGTATGTAGGGTGTGTAGTAGATACTACTGACTATTGTATGTAGGCTGTGTAGTAGACACTACTGACTATTGTATGTAGGGTGTGTAGTAGACAATACTGACTATTGTATGTAGGGTGTGTAGTAGACACTACTGACTATTGTATGTAGGGTGTGTAGTAGATACTACTGACTATTGTATGTAGGGTGTGTAGTAGATACTACTGACTATTGTATGTAGGGTGTGTAGTAGATACTACTGACTATTGTATGTAGGCTGTGTAGTAGACACTACTGACTATTGTATGTAGGGTGTGTAGTAGACACTACTGACTCTATTGTATGTAGGGTGTGTAGTAGACACTACTGACTCTATAGTGTGTAGGGTGTGTAGTAGATACTACTTACTCTATAGTATGTAGGGTGTGTAGTAGACACTACTGACTATTGTATGTAGGGTGTGTAGTAGACACTTCTGACTATTGTATGTAGGGTGTGTAGTAGACACTACTGACTATTGTATGTAGGGTGTGTAGTAGATACTACTGACTATTGTATGTAGGCTGTGTAGTAGACACTACTGACTATTGTATGTAGGGTGTGTAGTAGACAATACTGACCATTGTATGTAGGGTGTGTAGTAGACACTACTGACTATTGTATGTAGGGTGTGTAGTAGATACTACTGACTATTGTATGTAGGGTGTGTAGTAGATACTACTGACTATTGTATGTAGGGTGTGTAGTAGACACTACTGACTATTGTATGTAGGGTGTGTAGTAGATACTACTGACTATTGTATGTAGGGTGTGTAGTAGACCCTACTGAATATTGTATGTAAGGTGTGTAGTAGACCCTACTGACTATTGTATGTAGGGTGTGTAGTAGACCCTACTGACTATTGTATGTAGGGTGTGTAGTAGACACTACTGACTATTGTATATAGGGTGTGCAGTAGACCCTACTGACTATTGTATGTAGGGTGTGTAGTAGATACTACTGACTATTGTATGTAGGGTGTGTAGTAGACACTACTGACTATTGTATGTAGGGTGTGTAGTAAACACTACTGACTATTGTATGTAGGGTGTGTAGTAGACACTACTGACTATTGTATGTAGGGTGTGTAGTATACACTACTGACTATTGTATGTAGGGTGTGTAGTAGATACTACTGACTATTGTATGTAGGGTGTGTAGTAGATACTACTGACTATTGTATGTAGGGTGTGTAGTAGATACTACTGACTATTGTATGTAGGGTGTGTAGTAGATACTACTGACTATTGTATGGACGGTGTGTCGTAGACACTACTGACTATTGTATGTAGGGTGTGTAGTAGACACTACTGACTATTGTATGTAGGGTGTGTAGTAGACACTACTGACTATTGTATGCTGGGTGTGTAGTAGACACTACTGACTATTGTATGTAGGGTGTCTAGTAGACACTACTGACTATTGTATGTAGGGTGTGTAGTAGATACTACTGACTATTGTATGTAGGGTGTGTAGTAGATACTACTGACTATTGTATGTAGGGTGTGTAGTAGACACTACTGACTATTGTATGTAGGGTGTGTAGTAGATACTACTGACTATTGTATGTAGGGTGTGTAGTAGACCCTACTGACTATTGTATGTAGGGTGTGTAGTAGATACTACTGACTATTGTACATAGGGTGTGTAGTAGACCCTACTGACTATTGTATGTAGGGTGTATAGTAGATACTACTGACTATTGTATGTAGGGTGTGTAGTAGATACAACTGACTATTGTATATAGGGTGTGTAGTATACACTACTGACTATTGTATGCAGGGTGTGTAGTAGACACTACTAACTATTGTATGTAGGGTGTGTAGTAGACACTACTGACTATTGTATGTAGGGTGTGTAGTAGATACTACTGACTATTGTATGTAGGGTGTGTAGTAGATACTACTGACTATTGTATGTAGGGTGTGTAGTAGATACTACTGATTATTGTATGTAGGGTGTGTAGTGGACCCTCCTGACTATTGTATGTAGGGTGTGTAGTAGACACTACTGACTATTGTATGTAGGGGGTGTAGTAGACACTACTGACTATTGTATGTAGGGTGTATAGTAGACACTACTGACTATTGTATGTAGGGTGTGTAGTAGACACTACTGACTATTGTATGTAGGGTGTGTAGTAGATACTACTGACTATTGTATGTAGGGTGTGTAGTAGATACTACTGACTATTGTATGTAGGGTGTGTAGTAGATACTACTGACTATTGTATGTAGGCTGTGTAGTAGACACTACTGACTATTGTATGTAGGGTGTGTAGTAGACACTACTGACTCTATTGTATGTAGGGTGTGTAGTAGACATTACTGACTCTATAGTGTGTAGGGTGTGTAGTAGATACTACTTACTCTATAGTATGTAGGGTGTGTAGTAGACACTACTGACTATTGTATGTAGGGTGTGTAGTAGACACTTCTGACTATTGTATGTAGGGTGTGTAGTAGACACTACTGACTATTGTATGTAGGGTGTGTAGTAGATACTACTGACTATTGTATGTAGGCTGTGTAGTAGACACTACTGACTATTGTATGTAGGGTGTGTAGTAGACAATACTGACCATTGTATGTAGGGTGTGTAGTAGACACTACTGACTATTGTATGTAGGGTGTGTAGTAGATACTACTGACTATTGTATGTAGGGTGTGTAGTAGATACTACTGACTATTGTATGTAGGGTGTGTAGTAGACACTACTGACTATTGTATGTAGGGTGTGTAGTAGATACTACTGACTATTGTATGTAGGGTGTGTAGTAGACCCTACTGAATATTGTATGTAAGGTGTGTAGTAGACCCTACTGACTATTGTATGTAGGGTGTGTAGTAGACCCTACTGACTATTGTATGTAGGGTGTGTAGTAGACACTACTGACTATTGTATATAGGGTGTGCAGTAGACCCTACTGACTATTGTATGTAGGGTGTGTAGTAGATACTACTGACTATTGTATGTAGGGTGTGTAGTAGACACTACTGACTATTGTATGTAGGGTGTGTAGTAAACACTACTGACTATTGTATGTAGGGTGTGTAGTAGACACTACTGACTATTGTATGTAGGGTGTGTAGTATACACTACTGACTATTGTATGTAGGGTGTGTAGTAGATACTACTGACTATTGTATGTAGGGTGTGTAGTAGATACTACTGACTATTGTATGTAGGGTGTGTAGTAGATACTACTGACTATTGTATGTAGGGTGTGTAGTAGATACTACTGACTATTGTATGGACGGTGTGTCGTAGACACTACTGACTATTGTATGTAGGGTGTGTAGTAGACACTACTGACTATTGTATGTAGGGTGTGTAGTAGACACTACTGACTATTGTATGCTGGGTGTGTAGTAGACACTACTGACTATTGTATGTAGGGTGTCTAGTAGACACTACTGACTATTGTATGTAGGGTGTGTAGTAGATACTACTGACTATTGTATGTAGGGTGTGTAGTAGATACTACTGACTATTGTATGTAGGGTGTGTAGTAGACACTACTGACTATTGTATGTAGGGTGTGTAGTAGATACTACTGACTATTGTATGTAGGGTGTGTAGTAGACCCTACTGACTATTGTATGTAGGGTGTGTAGTAGATACTACTGACTATTGTACATAGGGTGTGTAGTAGACCCTACTGACTATTGTATGTAGGGTGTATAGTAGATACTACTGACTATTGTATGTAGGGTGTGTAGTAGATACAACTGACTATTGTATATAGGGTGTGTAGTATACACTACTGACTATTGTATGCAGGGTGTGTAGTAGACACTACTAACTATTGTATGTAGGGTGTGTAGTAGACACTACTGACTATTGTATGTAGGGTGTGTAGTAGATACTACTGACTATTGTATGTAGGGTGTGTAGTAGATACTACTGACTATTGTATGTAGGGTGTGTAGTAGATACTACTGATTATTGTATGTAGGGTGTGTAGTGGACCCTCCTGACTATTGTATGTAGGGTGTGTAGTAGACACTACTGACTATTGTATGTAGGGGGTGTAGTAGACACTACTGACTATTGTATGTAGGGTGTATAGTAGACACTACTGACTATTGTATGTAGGGTGTGTAGTAGACACTACTGACTATTGTATGTAGGGTGTGTAGTAGATACTACTGACTATTGTATGTAGGGTGTGTAGTAGATACTACTGACTATTGTATGTAGGGTGTGTAGTAGATACTACTGACTATTGTATGTAGGCTGTGTAGTAGACACTACTGACTATTGTATGTAGGGTGTGTAGTAGACACTACTGACTCTATTGTATGTAGGGTGTGTAGTAGACACTACTGACTCTATAGTGTGTAGGGTGTGTAGTAGATACTACTTACTCTATAGTATGTAGGGTGTGTAGTAGACACTACTGACTATTGTATGTAGGGTGTGTAGTAGACACTTCTGACTATTGTATGTAGGGTGTGTAGTAGACACTACTGACTATTGTATGTAGGGTGTGTAGTAGATACTACTGACTATTGCATGTAGGCTGTGTAGTAGACACTACTGACTATTGTATGTAGGGTGTGTAGTAGACAATACTGACCATTGTATGTAGGGTGTGTAGTAGACACTACTGACTATTGTATGTAGGGTGTGTAGTAGATACTACTGACTATTGTATGTAGGGTGTGTAGTAGATACTACTGACTATTGTATGTAGGGTGTGTAGTAGACACTACTGACTATTGTATGTAGGGTGTGTAGTAGATACTACTGACTATTGTATGTAGGGTGTGTAGTAGACCCTACTGAATATTGTATGTAAGGTGTGTAGTAGACCCTACTGACTATTGTATGTAGGGTGTGTAGTAGACCCTACTGACTATTGTATGTAGGGTGTGTAGTAGACACTACTGACTATTGTATATAGGGTGTGCAGTAGACCCTACTGACTATTGTATGTAGGGTGTGTAGTAGATACTACTGACTATTGTATGTAGGGTGTGTAGTAGACACTACTGACTATTGTATGTAGGGTGTGTAGTAAACACTACTGACTATTGTATGTAGGGTGTGTAGTAGACACTACTGACTATTGTATGTAGGGTGTGTAGTATACACTACTGACTATTGTATGTAGGGTGTGTAGTAGATACTACTGACTATTGTATGTAGGGTGTGTAGTAGATACTACTGACTATTGTATGTAGGGTGTGTAGTAGATACTACTGACTATTGTATGTAGGGTGTGTAGTAGATACTACTGACTATTGTATGGACGGTGTGTCGTAGACACTACTGACTATTGTATGTAGGGTGTGTAGTAGACACTACTGACTATTGTATGTAGGGTGTGTAGTAGACACTACTGACTATTGTATGCTGGGTGTGTAGTAGACACTACTGACTATTGTATGTAGGGTGTCTAGTAGACACTACTGACTATTGTATGTAGGGTGTGTAGTAGATACTACTGACTATTGTATGTAGGGTGTGTAGTAGATACTACTGACTATTGTATGTAGGGTGTGTAGTAGACACTACTGACTATTGTATGTAGGGTGTGTAGTAGATACTACTGACTATTGTATGTAGGGTGTGTAGTAGACCCTACTGACTATTGTATGTAGGGTGTGTAGTAGATACTACTGACTATTGTACATAGGGTGTGTAGTAGACCCTACTGACTATTGTATGTAGGGTGTATAGTAGATACTACTGACTATTGTATGTAGGGTGTGTAGTAGATACAACTGACTATTGTATATAGGGTGTGTAGTATACACTACTGACTATTGTATGCAGGGTGTGTAGTAGACACTACTAACTATTGTATGTAGGGTGTGTAGTAGACACTACTGACTATTGTATGTAGGGTGTGTAGTAGATACTACTGACTATTGTATGTAGGGTGTGTAGTAGATACTACTGACTATTGTATGTAGGGTGTGTAGTAGATACTACTGATTATTGTATGTAGGGTGTGTAGTGGACCCTCCTGACTATTGTATGTAGGGTGTGTAGTAGACACTACTGACTATTGTATGTAGGGGGTGTAGTAGACACTACTGACTATTGTATGTAGGGTGTATAGTAGACACTACTGACTATTGTATGTAGGGTGTGTAGTAGACACTACTAACTATTGTATGTAGAGTGTGTAGTAGATACTACTGACTATTGTATGTAGGGTGTGTAGTAGACACTACTGACTATTGATTGTAGGGTGTGTAGTAGACACTACTGACTATTGTATGTAGGGTGTGTAGTAGACACTACTGACTATTGTATGTAGGGTGTGTAGTAGACACTACTGACTCTATTGTATGTAGGGTGTGTAGTAGACACTACTGACTATTGTATGTAGGATGTGTAGTAGACACTACTGACTATTGTATGTAGGGTGTGTAGTAGATACTACTGACTATTGTATGTAGGGTGTGTAGTAGACATTACTAACTATTGTATGTAGGGTGTGTAGTAGACACTACTGACTATTGTATGCAGGGTGTGTAGTAGACTCTACTGACTATTGTATGTAGGGTGTGTAGTAGACCCTACTGACTATTGTATGTAGGGTGTGTAGTAGACACTACTGACTATTGTATGTAGGGTGTGTAGTAGACAATCCTAACTATTGTATGTAGGGTGTGTAGTAGACACTACTGACTATTGTATGTAGGGTGTGTAGTAGATACTACTGACTATTGTATGTAGGGTGTGTAGTAGACACTACTGACTATTGTATGCAGGGTGTGTAGTAAACACTACTGACTATTGTATGTAGGGTGTGTAGTAGACCCTACTGACTATTGTATGTAGGGTGTGTAGTAGACACTACTAACTATTGTATGTAGGGTGTGTAGTAGACACTACTGACTATTCTATGTAGTGTGTGTAGAAGACACTACTGACTATTCTATGTAGGGTGTGTAGCATATACTACTGACTATTGTATGTAGGGTGTGTAGTAGACACTACTGACTATATTGTATGTAGGGTGTGTAGTAGATACTAATGACTATTGTATGTAGGGTGTGTAGTAGATACTACTGACTATTGTATGTAGGCTGTGTAGTAGACACTACTGACTATTGTATGTAGGGTGTGTAGTAGACACTACTGAATCTATTGTATGTAGGGTGTGTAGTAGACACTACTGACTCTATAGTGTGTAGGGTGTGTAGTAGATACTACTTACTCTATAGTATGTAGGGTGTGTAGTAGACACTACTGACTATTGTATGTAGGGTGTGTAGTAGACACTACTGACTATTGTATGTAGGGTGTGTAGTAGACACTACTGACTATTGTATGTAGTGTGTGTAGTAGATACTACTGACTATTGTATGTAGGCTGTGTAGTAGACACTACTGACTATTGTATGTAGGGTGTGTAGTAGACAATACTGACTATTGTATGTAGGGTGTGTAGTAGACACTACTGACTATTGTATGTAGGGTGTTTAGTAGATACTACTGACTATTGTATGTAGGGTGTGTAGTAGATACTACTGACTATTGTATGTAGGGTGTGTAGTAGACACTACTGACTATTGTATGTAGGGTGTGTAGTAGATACTACTGACTATTGTATGTAGGGTGTGTAGTAGACCCTACTGACTATTGTATGTAGGGTGTGTAGTAGACCCTACTGACTATTGTATGTAGGGTGTGTAGTAGACCCTACTGACTATTGTATGTAGGGTGTGTAGTAGACACTACTGACTATTGTATATAGGGTGTGCAGTAGACCCTACTGACTATTGTATGTAGGGTGTGTAGTAGATACTACTGACTATTGTATGTAGGGTGTGTAGTAGACACTACTGACTATTGTATGTAGGGTGTGTAGTAGATACTACTGACTATTGTATGTAGGGTGTGTAGTAGATACTACTGACTATTGTATGTAGGGTGTGTAGTAGACACTACTGACTATTGTATGTAGGGTGTGTAGTAGATACTACTGACTATTGTATGTAGGCTGTGTAGTAGACACTACTGACTATTGTATGTAGGGTGTGTAGTAGACAATACTGACTATTGTATGTAGGGTGTGTAGTAGACACTACTGACTATTGTATGTAGGGTGTGTAGTAGATACTACTGACTATTGTATGTAGGGTGTGTAGTAGATACTACTGACTATTGTATGTAGGGTGTGTAGTAGATACTACTGACTATTGTATGTAGGCTGTGTAGTAGACACTACTGACTATTGTATGTAGGGTGTGTAGTAGACACTACTGACTCTATTGTATGTAGGGTGTGTAGTAGACACTACTGACTCTATAGTGTGTAGGGTGTGTAGTAGATACTACTTACTCTATAGTATGTAGGGTGTGTAGTAGACACTACTGACTATTGTATGTAGGGTGTGTAGTAGACACTTCTGACTATTGTATGTAGGGTGTGTAGTAGACACTACTGACTATTGTATGTAGGGTGTGTAGTAGATACTACTGACTATTGTATGTAGGCTGTGTAGTAGACACTACTGACTATTGTATGTAGGGTGTGTAGTAGACAATACTGACCATTGTATGTAGGGTGTGTAGTAGACACTACTGACTATTGTATGTAGGGTGTGTAGTAGATACTACTGACTATTGTATGTAGGGTGTGTAGTAGATACTACTGACTATTGTATGTAGGGTGTGTAGTAGACACTACTGACTATTGTATGTAGGGTGTGTAGTAGATACTACTGACTATTGTATGTAGGGTGTGTAGTAGACCCTACTGAATATTGTATGTAAGGTGTGTAGTAGACCCTACTGACTATTGTATGTAGGGTGTGTAGTAGACCCTACTGACTATTGTATGTAGGGTGTGTAGTAGACACTACTGACTATTGTATATAGGGTGTGCAGTAGACCCTACTGACTATTGTATGTAGGGTGTGTAGTAGATACTACTGACTATTGTATGTAGGGTGTGTAGTAGACACTACTGACTATTGTATGTAGGGTGTGTAGTAAACACTACTGACTATTGTATGTAGGGTGTGTAGTAGACACTACTGACTATTGTATGTAGGGTGTGTAGTATACACTACTGACTATTGTATGTAGGGTGTGTAGTAGATACTACTGACTATTGTATGTAGGGTGTGTAGTAGATACTACTGACTATTGTATGTAGGGTGTGTAGTAGATACTACTGACTATTGTATGTAGGGTGTGTAGTAGATACTACTGACTATTGTATGGACGGTGTGTCGTAGACACTACTGACTATTGTATGTAGGGTGTGTAGTAGACACTACTGACTATTGTATGTAGGGTGTGTAGTGGACACTACTGACTATTGTATGCTGGGTGTGTAGTAGACACTACTGACTATTGTATGTAGGGTGTCTAGTAGACACTACTGACTATTGTATGTAGGGTGTGTAGTAGATACTACTGACTATTGTATGTAGGGTGTGTAGTAGATACTACTGACTATTGTATGTAGGGTGTGTAGTAGACACTACTGACTATTGTATGTAGGGTGTGTAGTAGATACTACTGACTATTGTATGTAGGGTGTGTAGTAGACCCTACTGACTATTGTATGTAGGGTGTGTAGTAGATACTACTGACTATTGTACATAGGGTGTGTAGTAGACCCTACTGACTATTGTATGTAGGGTGTATAGTAGATACTACTGACTATTGTATGTAGGGTGTGTAGTAGATACAACTGACTATTGTATATAGGGTGTGTAGTATACACTACTGACTATTGTATGCAGGGTGTGTAGTAGACACTACTAACTATTGTATGTAGGGTGTGTAGTAGACACTACTGACTATTGTATGTAGGGTGTGTAGTAGATACTACTGACTATTGTATGTAGGGTGTGTAGTAGATACTACTGACTATTGTATGTAGGGTGTGTAGTAGATACTACTGATTATTGTATGTAGGGTGTGTAGTGGACCCTCCTGACTATTGTATGTAGGGTGTGTAGTAGACACTACTGACTATTGTATGTAGGGGGTGTAGTAGACACTACTGACTATTGTATGTAGGGTGTATAGTAGACACTACTGACTATTGTATGTAGGGTGTGTAGTAGACACTACTAACTATTGTATGTAGAGTGTGTAGTAGATACTACTGACTATTGTATGTAGGGTGTGTAGTAGACACTACTGACTATTGATTGTAGGGTGTGTAGTAGACACTACTGACTATTGTATGTAGGGTGTGTAGTAGACACTACTGACTATTGTATGTAGGGTGTGTAGTAGACACTACTGACTCTATTGTATGTAGGGTGTGTAGTAGACACTACTGACTATTGTATGTTGGGTGTGTAGTAGATACTACTGACTATTGTATGTAGGGTGTGTAGTAGATACTACTGACTATTGTATGTAGGGTGTGTAGTAGATACTACTGACTATTGTATGTAGGGTATGTAGTAAACACTACTGACTCTATTGTATGTAGGGTGTGTAGTAGATACTACTGACTATTGTATGTAGGATGTGTAGTAGACACTACTGACTATTGTATGTAGGGTGTGTAGTAGGCACTACTGACTATTGTATGTAGGGTGTGTAGTAGACATTACTAACTATTGTATGTAGGGTGTGTAGTAGACACTACTGACTATTGTATATAGGGTGTGTAGTAGACACTACTGACTATTGTATGTAGGGTGTGTAGTAGATACTACTGACTATTGTATGTAGGGTGTGTAGTAGACACTACTGACTATTGTATGTAGGGTGTGTAGTAGACACTACTAACTATTGTATGTAGGGTGTGTAGTAGACACTACTGACTATTTTATGTAGTGTGTGTAGTAGACACTACTGACTATTCTATGTAGGGTGTGTAGTATATACTACTGACTATTGTATGTAGGGTGTGTAGTAGACACTATTGACTATATTGTATGTAGGGTGTGTAGTAGATACTACTGACTATTGTATGTAGGCTGTGTAGTAGACACTACTGACTATTGTATGTCGGGTGTGTAGTAGACACTACTGACTATTGTATGTAGGGTGTGTAGTAGACACTACTGACTCTATTGTATGTAGGGTGTGTAGTAGACACTACTGACTATTGTATGTAGGGTGTGTAGTAGACCCTACTGACTATTGTATGTAGGGTGTGTAGTAGACACTACTGACTATTGTATGTAGGGTGTGTTGTAGCTACTACTGACTATTGTATGTAGGGTGTGTAGTAGACACTACTGACTATTGTATGTAGGGTGTGTAGTAGAAACTACTGACTATTGTATGTAGGGTGTGTAGTAGATACTACTGACTATTGTATGTAGGCTGTGTAGCAGACACTACTGACTATATTGTATGTGGGGTGTGTAGTAGATACTACTGACTATTGTATGTAGGCTGTGTAGTAGACACTACTGACTTGTATGTAGAGTGTGTAGTAGATACTACTGACTATTGTATGTAGGATGTGTAGTAGACACTACTGACTATTGTATGTAGGGTGTGTAGTAGATACTACTGACTATTGTATGTAGGGTGTGTAGTAGATACTACTGACTATTGTATGTAGGGTGTGTAGTAGATACTACTGACTATTGTATGTAGGGTGTGTAGTAGATACTACTGACTATTGTATGGACGGTGTGTCGTAGACACTACTGACTATTGTATGTAGGGTGTGTAGTAGACACTACTGACTATTGTATGTAGGGTGTGTAGTAGACACTACTGACGATTGTATGCTGGGTGTGTAGTAGACACTACTGACTATTGTATGTAGGGTGTCTAGTAGACACTACTGACTATTGTATGTAGGGTGTGTAGTAGATACTACTGACTATTGTATGTAGGGTGTGTAGTAGATACTACTGACTATTGTATGTAGGGTGTGTAGTAGACACTACTGACTATTGTATGTAGGGTGTGTAGTAGATACTACTGACTATTGTATGTAGGGTGTGTAGTAGACCCTGCTGACTATTGTATGTAGGGTGTGTAGTAGATACTACTGACTATTGTATGTAGGGTGTGTAGTAGATACAACTGACTATTGTATATAGGGTGTGTAGTATACACTACTGACTATTGTATGCAGGGTGTGTAGTAGACACTACTAACTATTGTATGTAGGGTGTGTAGTAAACACTACTGACTATTGTATGTAGGGTGTGTAGTAGATACTACTGACTATTGTATGTAGGGTGTGTAGTAGATACTACTGACTATTGTATATAGGGTGTGTAGTAGATACTACTGATTATTGTATGTAGGGTGTGTAGTGGACCCTCCTGACTATTGTATGTAGGGTGTGTAGTAGACACTACTGACTATTGTATGTAGGGGGTGTAGTAGACACTACTGACTATTGTATGTAGGGTGTATAGTAGACACTACTGACTATTGTATGTAGGGTGTGTAGTAGACACTACTAACTATTGTATGTAGAGTGTGTAGTAGATACTACTGACTATTGTATGTAGGGTGTGTAGTAGACACTACTGACTATTGATTGTAGGGTGTGTAGTAGACACTACTGACTATTGTATGTAGGGTGTGTAGTAGACACTACTGACTATTGTATGTAGGGTGTGTAGTAGACACTACTGACTCTATTGTATGTAGGGAGTGTAGTAGACACTACTGACTCTATTGTATGTAGCGTGTGTAGCAGACACTACTGACTATTGTATGTAGGGTGTGTAGTAGACACTACTGACTATTGTATGTAGGGTGTGTAGTAGACACTACTGACTATTGTATGTTGGGTGTGTAGTAGATACTACTGACTATTGTATGTAGGGTGTGTAGTAGATACTACTGACTATTGTATGTAGGGTGTGTAGTAGATACTACTGACTATTGTATGTAGGGTATGTAGTAAACACTACTGACTCTATTGTATGTAGGGTGTGTAGTAGATACTACTGACTATTGTATGTAGGATGTGTAGTAGACACTACTGACTATTGTATGTAGGGTGTGTAGTAGGCACTACTGACTATTGTATGTAGGGTGTGTAGTAGACATTACTGACTCTATTGTGTGTAGGGTGTGTAGTAGACACTACTGACTATTGTATGTAGGGTGTGTAGTAGACACTACTGACTATTGTATGTAGGGTGTGTAGTAGATACTACTGACTATTGTATGTA
The DNA here is from genome assembly GCF_048934315.1 of Petromyzon marinus. Lineage (NCBI taxonomy): Eukaryota > Metazoa > Chordata > Hyperoartia > Petromyzontiformes > Petromyzontidae > Petromyzon > Petromyzon marinus. Next base: position 12,307,338 of record NC_133703.1, on the reverse strand, counting down.
GGGTGTGTAGTAGACACTACTGACTATTGTATGTAGGGTGTGTAGTAGACACTACTGACTCTATTGTGTGTAGGGTGTGTAGTAGATACTACTGACTATTCTATGTAGTTTGTGTAGTAGACACTACTGACTATTCTATGTAGGGTGTGTAGTATATACTACTGACTATTGTATGTAGGGTGTGTAGTAGACACTACTGACTATATTGTATGTAGGGTGTGTAGTAGACACTACTGACTATATTGTATGTAGGGTGTGTAGTAGACACTACTGACTATTGTATGTCGGGTGTGTAGTAGACACTACTGACTCTATTGTATGTAGGGTGTGTAGTAGACACTACTGACTATTGTATGTAGGGTGTGTAGTAGACACTACTAACTATTGTATGTAGGGTGTGTAGTAGACACTACTGACTATTGTATGTAGGGTGTGTAGTAGATACTACTGACTATTGTATGTAGGGTGTGTAGTAGACACTACTGACTATTGTATGTAGGGTGTGTAGTAGACACTACTGACGATTGTATGTAGGGTGTGTAGTAGATACTACTGACTATTGTATGTAGGGTGTGTAGTAGACACTACTGACTATTGTATGTAGTGTGTGTAGTAGATACTACTGACTATTGTATGTAGGGTGTGTAGTAGACACTACTGACTATTGTATGTAGGGTGTGTAGTAGATACTACTGACTATTGTATGTAGGGTGTGTAGTAGACCCTACTGACTATTGTATGTAGGGTGTGTAGTAGATACTACTGACTATTGTATATAGGGTGTGTAGTAGACACTACTAACTATTGTATGTAGAGTGTGTAGTAGATACTACTGACTATTGTATGTAGGGTGTGTAGTAGACACTACTGACTATTGTATGTAGGGTGTGTAGTAGACACTACTGACTATTGTATGTAGGGTGTGTAGTAGACACTACTGACTATTGTATGTAGGGTGTGTAGTAGTCACTACTGACTCTATTGTATGTAGGGTGTGTAGTAGACACTACTGACTCTATTGTATGTAGGGTGTGTAGCAGACACTACTGACTATTGTATGTAGGGTGTGTAGTAGACACTACTGACTATTGTATGTAGGGTGTGTAGTAGACACTACTGACTATTGTATGTTGGGTGTGTAGTAGATACTACTGACTATTGTATGTAGGGTGTGTAGTAGATACTACTGACTATTGTATGTAGGGTGTGTAGTAGATACTACTGACTATTGTATATAGGGTGTGTAGTATACACTACTGACTATTGTATGCAGGGTGTGTAGTAGACACTAATAACTATTGTATGTAGGGTGTGTAGTAGACACTACTGACTATTGTATGTAGGGTGTGTAGTAGGCACTACTGACTATTGTATGTAGAGTGTGTAGTAGACATTACTAACTATTGTATGTAGGGTGTGTAGTAGACACTACTGACTATTGTATGTAGGGTGTGTAGTAGACACTACTGACTATTGTATGTAGGGTGTGTAGTAGATACTACTGACTATTGTATGTAGGGTGTGTAGTAGACACTACTGACTATTGTATGTAGTGTGTGTAGTAGATACTACTGACTATTGTATGTAGGGTGTGTAGTAGACACTACTGACTATTGTATGTAGGGTGTGTAGTAGATACTACTGACTATTGTATGTAGGGTGTGTAGTAGACCCTACTGACTATTGTATGTAGGGTGTGTAGTAGATACTACTGACTATTGTATATAGGGTGTGTAGTAGACACTACTAACTATTGTATGTAGAGTGTGTAGTAGATACTACTGACTATTGTATGTAGGGTGTGTAGTAGACACTACTGACTATTGTATGTAGGGTGTGTAGTAGACACTACTGACTATTGTATGTAGGGTGTGTAGTAGACACTACTGACTATTGTATGTAGGGTGTGTAGTAGTCACTACTGACTCTATTGTATGTAGGGTGTGTAGTAGACACTACTGACTCTATTGTATGTAGGGTGTGTAGCAGACACTACTGACTATTGTATGTAGGGTGTGTAGTAGACACTACTGACTATTGTATGTAGGGTGTGTAGTAGACACTACTGACTATTGTATGTTGGGTGTGTAGTAGATACTACTGACTATTGTATGTAGGGTGTGTAGTAGATACTACTGACTATTGTATGTAGGGTGTGTAGTAGATACTACTGACTATTGTATATAGGGTGTGTAGTATACACTACTGACTATTGTATGCAGGGTGTGTAGTAGACACTAATAACTATTGTATGTAGGGTGTGTAGTAGACACTACTGACTATTGTATGTAGGGTGTGTAGTAGGCACTACTGACTATTGTATGTAGAGTGTGTAGTAGACATTACTAACTATTGTATGTAGGGTGTGTAGTAGACACTACTGACTATTGTATGTAGGGTGTGTAGTAGACACTACTGACTATTGTATGTAGGGTGTGTAGTAGATACTACTGACTATTGTATGTAGGGTGTGTAGTAGACACTACTGACTATTGTATGTAGGGTGTGTAGTAGACACTACTAACTATTGTATGTAGGGTGTGTAGTAGACACTACTGACTATTCTATGTAGTGTGTGTAGTAGACACTACTGACTATTCTATGTAGGGTGTGTAGTATATACTACTGACTATTGTATGTAGGGTGTGTAGTAGACACTACTGACTATATTGTATGTAGGGTGTGTAGTAGATACTACTGACTATTGTATGTAGGCTGTGTAGTAGACACTACTGACTATTGTATGTCGGGTGTGTAGTAGACACTACTGACTATTGTATGTAGGGTGTGTAGTAGACACTACTGACTCTATTGTATGTAGGGTGTGTAGTAGACACTACTGACTATTGTATGTAGGGTGTGTAGTAGACCCTACTGACTATTGTATGTAGGGTGTGTAGTAGACACTACTGACTATTGTATGTAGGGTGTGTTGTAGCTACTACTGACTATTGTATGTAGGGTGTGTAGTAGACACTACTGACTATTGTATGTAGGGTGTGTAGTAGACACTACTGACTCTATTGTATGTAGGGTGTGTAGTAGACACTACTGACTCTATTGTATGTAGGGCGTGTAGCAGACACTACTGACTATTGTATGTAGGGTGTGTAGTAGACACTACTGACTATTGTATGTAGGGTGTGTAGTAGACACTACTGACTATTGTATGTAGGGTGTGTAGTAGACACTACTAACTATTGTATGTAGGGTGTGTAGTAGACACTACTGACTATTCTATGTAGTGTGTGTAGTAGACACTACTGACTATTCTATGTAGGGTGTGTAGTATATACTACTGACTATTGTATGTAGGGTGTGTAGTAGACACTACTGACTATATTGTATGTAGGGTGTGTAGTAGATACTACTGACTATTGTATGTAGGCTGTGTAGTAGACACTACTGACTATTGTATGTCGGGTGTGTAGTAGACAATACTGACTATTGTATGTAGGGTGTGTAGTAGACACTACTGACTCTATTGTATGTAGGGTGTGTAGTAGACACTACTGACTATTGTATGTAGGGTGTGTAGTAGACCCTACTGACTATTGTATGTAGGGTGTGTAGTAGACACTACTGACTATTGTATGTAGGGTGTGTTGTAGCTACTACTGACTATTGTATGTAGGGTGTGTAGTAGACACTACTGACTATTGTATGTAGGGTGTGTAGTAGACACTACTGACTCTATTGTATGTAGGGTGTGTAGTAGACACTACTGACTCTATTGTATGTAGGGCGTGTAGCAGACACTACTGACTATTGTATGTAGGGTGTGTAGTAGACACTACTGACTATTGTATGTAGGGTGTGTAGTAGACACTGCTGACTATTGTATGTTGGGTGTGTAGTAGATACTACTGACTATTGTATGTAGGGTGTGTAGTAGATACTACTGACTATTGTATGTAGGGTGTGTAGTAGATACTACTGACTATTGTATGTAGGGTGTGTAGTAGACACTACTGACTCTATTGTATGTAGGGTGTGTAGTAGATACTACTGACTATTGTATGTAGGATGTGTAGTAGACACTACTGACTATTGTATGTAGGGTGTGTAGTAGGCACTACTGACTATTGTATGTAGAGTGTGTAGTAGACATTACTAACTATTGTATGTAGGGTGTGTAGTAGACACTACTGACTATTGTATGTAGGGTGTGTAGTAGACACTACTGACTATTGTATGTAGGGTGTGTAGTAGATACTACTGACTATTGTATGTAGGGTGTGTAGTAGACACTACTGACTATTGTATGTAGGGTGTGTAGTAGACACTACTAACTATTGTATGTAGGGTGTGTAGTAGACACTACTGACTATTCTATGTAGTGTGTGTAGTAGACACTACTGACTATTCTATGTAGGGTGTGTAGTATATACTACTGACTATTGTATGTAGGGTGTGTAGTAGACACTACTGACTATATTGTATGTAGGGTGTGTAGTAGATACTACTGACTATTGTATGTAGGCTGTGTAGTAGACACTACTGACTATTGTATGTCGGGTGTGTAGTAGACACTACTGACTATTGTATGTAGGGTGTGTAGTAGACACTACTGACTCTATTGTATGTAGGGTGTGTAGTAGACACTACTGACTATTGTATGTAGGGTGTGTAGTAGACACTACTGACTATATTGTATGTAGGGTGTGTAGTAGACACTACTGACTATTGTATGTAGGGTTTGTTGTAGCTACTACTGACTATTGTATGTAGGGTGTGTAGTAGACACTACTGACTATATTGTATGTAGGGTGTGTAGTAGATACTACTGACTATTGTATGTAGGCTGTGTAGTAGACACTACTGACTATTGTATGTCGGGTGTGTAGTAGACACTACTGACTATTGTATGTAGGGTGTGTAGTAGACACTACTGACTCTATTGTATGTAGGGTGTGTAGTAGACACTACTGACTATTGTATGTAGGGTGTGTAGTAGACCCTACTGACTATTGTATGTAGGGTGTGTAGTAGACACTACTGACTATTGTATGTAGGGTGTGTTGTAGCTACTACTGACTATTGTATGTAGGGTGTGTAGTAGACACTACTGACTATTGTATGTAGGGTGTGTAGTAGACACTACTGACTCTATTGTATGTAGGGTGTGTAGTAGACACTACTGACTCTATTGTATGTAGGGCGTGTAGCAGACACTACTGACTATTGTATGTAGGGTGTGTAGTAGACACTACTGACTATTGTATGTAGGGTGTGTAGTAGACACTACTGACTATTGTATGTAGGGTGTGTAGTAGACACTACTAACTATTGTATGTAGGGTGTGTAGTAGACACTACTGACTATTCTATGTAGTGTGTGTAGTAGACACTACTGACTATTCTATGTAGGGTGTGTAGTATATACTACTGACTATTGTATGTAGGGTGTGTAGTAGACACTACTGACTATATTGTATGTAGGGTGTGTAGTAGATACTACTGACTATTGTATGTAGGCTGTGTAGTAGACACTACTGACTATTGTATGTCGGGTGTGTAGTAGACACTACTGACTATTGTATGTAGGGTGTGTAGTAGACACTACTGACTCTATTGTATGTAGGGTGTGTAGTAGACACTACTGACTATTGTATGTAGGGTGTGTAGTAGACCCTACTGACTATTGTATGTAGGGTGTGTAGTAGACACTACTGACTATTGTATGTAGGGTGTGTTGTAGCTACTACTGACTATTGTATGTAGGGTGTGTAGTAGACACTACTGACTATTGTATGTAGGGTGTGTAGTAGACACTACTGACTCTATTGTATGTAGGGTGTGTAGTAGACACTACTGACTCTATTGTATGTAGGGCGTGTAGCAGACACTACTGACTATTGTATGTAGGGTGTGTAGTAGACACTACTGACTATTGTATGTAGGGTGTGTAGTAGACACTGCTGACTATTGTATGTTGGGTGTGTAGTAGATACTACTGACTATTGTATGTAGGGTGTGTAGTAGATACTACTGACTATTGTATGTAGGGTGTGTAGTAGATACTACTGACTATTGTATGTAGGGTGTGTAGTAGACACTACTGACTCTATTGTATGTAGGGTGTGTAGTAGATACTACTGACTATTGTATGTAGGATGTGTAGTAGACACTACTGACTATTGTATGTAGGGTGTGTAGTAGGCACTACTGACTATTGTATGTAGAGTGTGTAGTAGACATTACTAACTATTGTATGTAGGGTGTGTAGTAGACACTACTGACTATTGTATGTAGGGTGTGTAGTAGACACTACTGACTATTGTATGTAGGGTGTGTAGTAGATACTACTGACTATTGTATGTAGGGTGTGTAGTAGACACTACTGACTATTGTATGTAGGGTGTGTAGTAGACACTACTAACTATTGTATGTAGGGTGTGTAGTAGACACTACTGACTATTCTATGTAGTGTGTGTAGTAGACACTACTGACTATTCTATGTAGGGTGTGTAGTATATACTACTGACTATTGTATGTAGGGTGTGTAGTAGACACTACTGACTATATTGTATGTAGGGTGTGTAGTAGATACTACTGACTATTGTATGTAGGCTGTGTAGTAGACACTACTGACTATTGTATGTCGGGTGTGTAGTAGACACTACTGACTATTGTATGTAGGGTGTGTAGTAGACACTACTGACTCTATTGTATGTAGGGTGTGTAGTAGACACTACTGACTATTGTATGTAGGGTGTGTAGTAGACACTACTGACTATATTGTATGTAGGGTGTGTAGTAGACACTACTGACTATTGTATGTAGGGTTTGTTGTAGCTACTACTGACTATTGTATGTAGGGTGTGTAGTAGACACTACTGACTATTGTATGTAGGGTGTGTAGTAGAAACTACTGACTATTGTATGTAGGGTGTGTAGTAGATACTACTGACTATTGTATGTAGGCTGTGTAGTAGACACTACTGACTCTATTGTATGTAGGGTGTGTAGTAGATACTACTGACTATATTGTATGTTGGGTGTGTAGTAGACACTACTGACTATTGTATGTAGGCTGTGTAGTAGACACTACTGACTTGTATGTAGAGTGTGTAGTAGATACTACTGACTATTGTATGTAGGGTGTGTAGTAGACACTACTGACTATTGTATGTAGAGTGTGTAGTAGATACTACTGACTATTGTATGTAGGGTGTGTAGTAGACACTACTGACTATTGTATGTAGGGTGTGTAGTAGACACTACTGACTATTGTATGTAGGGTGTGTAGTAGACACTACTGACTATATTGTATGTAGGGTGTGTAGTAGATACTACTGACTATTGTATGTAGGGTGTGTAGTAGATACTACTGACTATTGTATGTAGGATGTGTAGTAGACACTACTGACTCTATTGTGTGTAGGGTGTGTAGTAGACACTACTGACTATTGTATGTAGGGTGTGTAGTAGACACTACTAACTATTGTATGTAGGGTGTGTAGTAGGTACTACTGACTATTGTATGTAGGGTGTGTAGTAGACACTACTGACTATTGTATGTAGGGTGTGTAGTAGACACTACTGACTCTATTGTGTGTAGGGTGTGTAGTAGATACTACTGACTATTGTATGTAGGATGTGTAGTAGACACTACTGACTCTATTGTGTGTAGGGTGTGTAGTAGACACTACTGACTATTGTATGTAGGGTGTGTAGTAGACACTACTGACTATTGTATGTAGGGTGTGTAGTAGACACTACTGACTATATTGTATGTAGGGTGTGTAGTAGATACTACTGACTATTGTATGTAGGGTGTGTAGTAGACACTACTGACTATTCTATGTAGGGTGTGTAGTAGATACTACTGACTATTGTATGTAGGGTGTGTAGTAGACACTACTGACTATTGTATGTAGGGTGTGTAGTAGACACTACTGACTATTGTATGTAGGGTGTGTAGTAGATACTACTGACTATTGTATGTAGGGTGTGTAGTAGACACTACTGACTATTGTATGTAGGGTGTGTAGTAGACACTACTGACTATTGTATGTAGGGTGTGTAGTAGACACTACTGACTATTGTATGTAGGGTGTGTAGTAGATACTACTGACTATTGTATGTAGGGTGTGTAGTAGACACTACTGACTATTGTATGTAGTGTGTGTAGTAGATACTACTGACTATTGTATGTAGGGTGTGTAGTAGACACTACTGACTATTGTATGTAGGGTGTGTAGTAGATACTACTGACTATTGTATGTAGTGTGTGTAGTAGACCCTACTGAATATTGTATGTAGGGTGTGTAGTAGATACTTCTGACTATTGTATATAGGGTGTGTAGTAGACCCTACTGACTATTGTATGTAGGGTGTGTAGTAGATACTACTGACTATTGTATGTAGGGTGTGTAGTAGATACAACTGACTATTGTATATAGGGTGTGTAGTATACACTACTGACTATTGTATGTAGGGTGTGTAGTAGATACTGCTGACTATTGTATGTAGGGTGTGTAGTAGATACTACTGACTATTGTATGTAGGGTGTGTCGTAGATACTACTGACTATTGTATGTAGGGTGTGTAGTAGACACTACTAACTATAGTGTATGTAGGGTGTGTAGTAAACACTACTGACTATTGTATGTAGGGTGTGTAGTAGATAGTACTGACTATTGTATGTAGCGTGTGTAGTATACACTACTGACTATTGTATGTAGGGTGTGTAGTAGACACTACTGACTATTGTATGTAGGGTGTGTAGTAGACACTACTAACTATTGTATGTAGGGTGTGTAGTAGATACAACTGACTATTGTATATAGGGTGTGTAGTATACACTACTGACTATTGTATGTAGGGTGTGTAGTAGATACTGCTGACTATTGTATGTAGGGTGTGTAGTAGATACTACTGACTATTGTATGTAGGGTGTGTCGTAGATACTACTGACTATTGTATGTAGGGTGTGTACTAGACACTACTAACTATAGTGTATGTAGGGTGTGTAGTAAACACTACTGACTATTGTATGTAGGGTGTGTAGTAGATAGTACTGACTATTGTATGTAGCGTGTGTAGTATACACTACTGACTATTGTATGTAGGGTGTGTAGTAGACACTACTGACTATTGTATGTAGGGTGTGTAGTAGACACTACTAACTATTGTATGTAGGGTGTGTAGTATATACTACTGACTATTGTATGTAGGGTGTGTAGTAGACCCTACTGACTCTATTGTATGTAGGGTGTGTAGTAGACACTACTGACTATTGTATGTAGGGTGTGTAGTAGACACTATTGACTCTATTGTATATAGGGTGTGTAGTAGATAGTACTGACTATTGTATGTAGGGTGTGTAGTAGACACTACTGACTATTGTATGTAGGGTGTGTAGTAGACACTACTGACTCTTGTATGTAGGGTGTGTAGTAGATACTACTGATTATTGTATGTAGGGTGTGTAGTATACACTACTGACTATTGTATGTAGGGTGTGTAGTAGATACTACTGACTATTGTATGTAGGGTGTGTAGTAGACACTACTGAGTATTGTATGTAGGGTGTGTAGTAGATACTACTGACTATTGTATGTGGGGTGTGTAGTAGACACTACTGACTATTGTATGTAGGGTGTGTAGTAGACACTACTAACTATAGTGTATGTAGGGTGTGTAGTAGACACTACTGACTATTGTATGTAGGGTGTGTAGTAGACACTACTGACTATTGTATGTAGGGTGTGTAGTAGACACTACTGACTAGTGTATGTAGGGTGTGTAGTAGACACTACTGACTAGTGTATGTAGGGTGTGTAGTAGATACTACTGACTATTGTATGTAGGGTGTGTAGTAGACACTACTGACTAGTGTATGTAGGGTGTGTAGTAGACACTACTGACTATTGTATGTAGGGTGTGTAGTAGACCCTAGTATTGTATGTAGAGTGTGTTGTAGATACTACTGACTATTGTATGTAGGGTGTGTAGTAGACCCTCATGAGTATTGTATGTAGGGTGTGTAGTAGACACTACTGGCTATTGTATATAGGGTGTGTAGTAGACACTACTGACTATTGTATGTAGGGTGTGTAGTAGGCACTACTGACTATTGTATGTAGGGTGTGTAGTAGACACTACTGACTATTGTATGTAGGGTGTGTAGTAGACACTACTGACTATTGTATGTAGGGTGTGTAGTAGACACTACTGACTATTGTATATAGGGTGTGTAGTAGACACTACTACTATTGTATGTAGGGTGTGTAGTAGATACTACTGACTATTGTATGTAGAGTGTGTAGTATACACTACTGACTTGTATGTAGAGTGTGTAGTAGATACTACTGACTATTGTATGTAGGGTGTATAGTATATACTACTGACTATTGTATGTAGGGTGTGTAGTAGACACTACTAACTATAGTGTATGTAGAGTGTGTAGTAGACACTACTGACTATTGTATGTAGGGTGTGTAGTGGATACTACTGACTATTGTATGTAGGGTGTGTAGTAGATACTATTGACTATTGTATGTAGGGTGTGTAGTAGATACTACTGACTATTGTATGTAGGGTGTGTAGTAGACACTACTGACTAGTGTATGTAGGGTGTGTAGGTATATATGCCTACATAATAATATATTTTTGGAGGGTGTGGAGTAAGTAAACAAATTAGGGGGTGTCGACAATTGGATCAATTTTTTACCCCAACATCTTGGGGTGGGGGGGGGTCCACTTTCTATAACTTATTGATTCAGACCTTCTCAAAGGCTCTTCTCATTTAGTTGATGGGATGTGTAGTTGATGGAATGTGTTCGGATTTTAAATGTGTTGGATTTCCAAAGGCTATTTTAAGTCTGTTTGTCATTTCGGATAATTTTCGTTACGTACGAATCTAAATGACACCACGCCAAAAATAGTGACACCACTTTTTACCGGCAGAGAGCGGCAGTGATGCCATATTGGTGACGTCACTTGCGGGTGTTCGGATCGATGGAATGAACAAATTCGGATGCGAAATGTAACATCTGGGCCTAATTCATGTATTCTTCGCATTCATCTTAAAATCGCGAGCACATCCCCTTATGCATTTCATTGTATTTGGATACATGAATAGGCTTTGATTTGCCAGGTGGTGGTGGCTATTTACGTGGCCTGTAATCCAGTGCTGTGGAGCCAGTGGGGGTTGGTGGATCGCACATAAATGTTGTGTTACTATCTTGATTTGAAGCTTTCGTGACTGCAGGAATCCATACTCTTTGGTTCTTTCGGTGAAGTCACGTAGGTAGAAAATGAAATAAATCACGACGTTTCGAGAGCAACACAAGCGACCGTCATCAGGTGGAACAGATACAGCAGGAGAACTGCTGGCATAGGAGAAAAAACTGCAACAACAAGAGTCTACGTAGGATTTTGGTGGGCTCAACCCAAGGGTAAGTGGGCGGAGCTAGAGAAGGAATTTGTACGTAAATGTCATTGTGAGAGATTAGCATGTCAATGTGGGAGAGATTAGCATGTCAATGTCAGAGATTGACATGTCAATGTGAGAGATTGACATGTTAATGTGAGCGAGATTGACATGTCAATGTGAGAGATTGACATGTTAATGTAAGAGATTGACATGTCAATGTAAGAGATTGACATGTTAATGTGAGAGAGATTGACATGTCAATGTGAGAGATTGACATGTTAATGTGAGAGATTGACATGTTAATGTGAGAGAGATTGACATGTCAATATGAGAGATTGACATGTTAATGTTAGAGATTGACATGTTAATGTGAGAGATTGACATGTTAATGTGAGAGATTGACATGTTAATGTGAGAGATTGACATGTTAATGTGAGAGATTGACATGTGAATGTAAGAGATTGACATGTTAATGTGAGAGATTGACATGTTAATGTGACAGATTGACATGTTAATGTGAGAGAGATTGACATGTTAATGTGAGAGATTGACATGTTAATGTGAGGTATTGACATGTTAATGTGAGAGATCGACATGTTAATGTGAGGTATTGACATGTCAATGTGAGAGATTGACATGTTAATGTGAGAGATTGACATGTCAATGTGAGAGATTGACATGTTAATGTGAGAGATTGACATGTTAATGTGAGAGAGATTGACATGTCAATATGAGAGATTGACATGTTAATGTTAGAGATTGACATGTTAATGTGAGAGATTGACATGTTAATGTGAGAGATTGACGTGTTAATGTGAGAGATTGACATGTTAATGTGAGAGATTGACATGTGAATGTAAGAGATTGACATGTGAATGTGAGAGATTGACATGTTAATGTGAGAGATTGACATGTTAATGTGACAGATTGACATGTTAATGTGAGAGAGATTGACATGTTAATGTGAGAGATTGACATGTTAATGTGAGGTATTGACATGTTAATGCGAGAGATCGACATGTTAATGTGAGGTATTGACATGTTAATGTGAGAGATTGACATGTTAATGTGAGAGATTGACATGTTAATGTGAGAGATTGACGTGTTAATGTGAGAGATTGACATGTTAATGTGAGAGATTGACATGTTAATGTGAGGTATTGACATGTTAATATGAGAGATTGACATGTTATTGTGAGAGATTGACATGTTAATGTGAGAGATTGACATGTTAATGTGAGAGATTGACATGTTATTGTGAAAGATTGACGTGTTAATGTGAGAGATTGACATGTTAATGTGAGAGATTGACATGTTAATGTGAGAGAGATTGACGTGTCAATGTAAGAGATTGACATGTTAATGTAAGAGATTGACATGTTAATGTAAGAGAGATTGGCATGTTAATGTGAGAGATTGACGTGTTAATGTAAGAGAGATTGACATGTTAATGTGAGGTATTGACATGTTAATGTGAGAGATTGACATGTTAATGTGAGAGATTGACATGTTATTGTGAGAGATTGACGTGTTCATGTGAGAGATTGACATGTTAATGTGAGAGATTGACATGTTAATGTGAGGTATTGACATGTTAATGTGAGAGAGATTGACATGTTAATGTAAGAGATTGGCATGTTAATGTGAGAGATTGACATGTTAATGTGAGAGATTGACATGTTAATGTGAGAGAGATTGACATGTTAATGTGAGAGATTGACATGTTAATGTGAGAGATTGACATGTTAATGTGAGAGATTTACATGTTAATGTAAGAGAGATTGACGTGTTAATGTGAGAGATTGACATGTTAATGTGAGAGATTGACATGTTAATGTGAGAGATTGACATGTCAATGTAACAGATTGACATGTTAATGTGAGAGAGTGACATGTTAATGTGAGGTATGGACATGTTAATGTGAGAGATTGATATGTTAATGTGAGAGTGACATGTTAATGTGAGAGATTGACATGTTAATGTGAGAGATTGACATGTTATTGTGAGAGATTGACGTGTTAATGTGAGAGATTGACATGTTAATGTGAGAGATTGACATGTTAATGTGAGAGAGATTGACGTGTCAATGTAAGAGATTGACATGTTAATGTAAGAGATTGACATGTTAATGTAAGAGATTGACATGTTAATGTGAGAGATTGACATGTTATTGTGAGAGATTGACGTGTTAATGTGAGAGATTGACATGTTAATGTGAGAGATTGACATGTTAATGTGAGAGAGATTGACATGTTAATGTGAGAGATTGACATGTTAATGTGAGAGATTTACATGTTAATGTGAGAGATTGACATGTTAATGTGAGAGATTGACGTGTTAATGTAAGAGAGATTGACATGTTAATGTGACAGATTGACATGTTAATGTGAGAGATTGACATGTTAATGTGAGAGATTGACATGTTAATGTGAGAGATTGACATGTTAATGTGAGAGATTGACATGTTAATGTGAGAGAGATTGACATGTTAATGTGAGAGAGATTGACATGTTAATGTGAGAGATTGACATGTTAATGTGAGAGAGATTGACATGTTAATGTGAGAGATTGACATGTTAATGTGAGAGATTGACATGTTAATGTGAGAGATTGACATGTTAATGTGAGAGAGATTAGCATGTTAATGTGAGAGATTGACATGTTAATGTGAGAGAGATTGACATGTTAATGTGAGAGATTGACATGTCAATGTGAGAGATTGACATGTTAATGTGAGAGATTGACATGTTAATGTGAGAGATTGACATGTTAATGTGAGAGATTGACATGTTAATGTGAGAGGTTGACATGTCAATGTGAGAGATTGACATGTCAATGTGAGAGATTGACATGTTAATGTGAGAGATTGACATGTTAATGTAAGAGATTGACATGTCAATGTGAGAGATTGACATGTTAATGTGAGAGATTGACATGTTAATGTAAGAGATTGACATGTTAATGTAAGAGATTGACATGTTAATGTGAGAGATTGACGTGTTCATGTGAGAGATTGACATGTTAATGTGAGAGATTGACATGTTAATGTGAGGTATTGACGTTAATGTGAGAGATTGACATGTTAATGTGAGAGATTGACATGTTAATGTGAGAGAGATTGACATGTTAATGTAAGAGATTGGCATGTTAATGTGAGAGATTGACATGTTAATGTGAGAGATTGACATGTTAATGTGAGAGAGATTGACATGTTAATGTGAGAGATTGACATGTTAATGTGAGAGATTGACATGTTAATGTGAGAGATTTACATGTTAATGTAAGAGAGATTGACGTGTTAATGTGAGAGATTGACATGTTAATGTGAGAGATTGACATGTTAATGTGAGAGATTGACATGTAAATGTAAGAGAGATTGACATGTCAATGTAACAGATTGACATGTTAATGTGAGAGAGTGACATGTTAATGTGAGGTATGGACATGTTAATGTGAGAGATTGACATGTTAATGTGAGAGTGACATGTTAATGTGAGAGATTGACATGTTAATGTGAGAGATTGACATGTTATTGTGAGAGATTGACGTGTTAATGTGAGAGATTGACATGTTAATGTGAGAGATTGACATGTTAATGTGAGAGAGATTGACGTGTCAATGTAAGAGATTGACATGTTAATGTAAGAGATTGACATGTTAATGTAAGAGATTGACATGTTAATGTGAGAGATTGACATGTTATTGTGAGAGATTGACGTGTTAATGTGAGAGATTGACGTGTTAATGTGAGAGATTGACATGTTAATGTGAGAGAGATTGACATGTTAATGTGAGAGATTGACATGTTAATGTGAGAGATTTACATGTTAATGTGAGAGATTGACATGTTAATGTGAGAGATTGACGTGTTAATGTAAGAGAGATTGACATGTTAATGTGACAGATTGACATGTTAATGTGAGAGATTGACATGTTAATGTGAGAGATTGACATGTTAATGTGAGAGATTGACATGTTAATGTGAGAGATTGACATGTTAATGTGAGAGAGATTGACATGTTAATGTGAGAGAGATTGACATGTTAATGTGAGAGATTGACATGTTAATGTGAGAGAGATTGACATGTTAATGTGAGAGATTGACATGTTAATGTGAGAGATTGACATGTTAATGTGAGAGATTGACATGTTAATGTGAGAGAGATTAGCATGTTAATGTGAGAGATTGACATGTTAATGTGAGAGAGATTGACATGTTAATGTGAGAGATTGACATGTCAATGTGAGAGATTGACATGTTAATGTGAGAGATTGACATGTTAATGTGAGAGATTGACATGTTAATGTGAGAGATTGACATATTAATGTGAGAGGTTGACATGTCAATGTGAGAGATTGACATGTCAATGTGAGAGATTGACATGTTAATGTGAGAGATTGACATGTTAATGTAAGAGATTGACATGTCAATGTGAGAGATTGACATGTTAATGTGAGAGATTGACATGTTAATGTGAGAGATTGACATGTTAATGTGAGAGATTGACATGTTAATGTGAGAGGTTGACATGTCAATGTGAGAGATTGACATGTCAATGTGAGAGATTGACATGTTAATGTGAGAGATTGACATGTTAATGTAAGAGATTGACATGTCAATGTGAGAGATTGACATGTTAATGTGAGAGATTGACATGTTAATGTAAGAGATTGACATGTTAATGTAAGAGATTGACATGTTAATGTGAGAGATTGACGTGTTCATGTGAGAGATTGACATGTTAATGTGAGAGATTGACATGTTAATGTGAGGTATTGACGTTAATGTGAGAGATTGACATGTTAATGTGAGAGATTGACATGTTAATGTGAGAGAGATTGACATGTTAATGTAAGAGATTGGCATGTTAATGTGAGAGATTGACATGTTAATGTGAGAGATTGACATGTTAATGTGAGAGATTGACATGTTAATGTGAGAGATTGACATGTTAATGTGAGAGATTGACATGTTAATGTGAGAGATTTACATGTTAATGTAAGAGAGATTGACGTGTTAATGTGAGAGATTGACATGTTAATGTGAGAGATTGACATGTTAATGTGAGAGATTGACATGTCAATGTAAGAGAGATTGACATGTCAATGTAACAGATTGACATGTTAATGTGAGAGAGTGACATGTTAATGTGAGGTATGGACATGTTAATGTGAGAGATTGACATGTTAATGTGAGAGTGACATGTTAATGTGAGAGATTGACATGTTAATGTGAGAGATTGACATGTTATTGTGAGAGATTGACGTGTTAATGTGAGAGATTGACATGTTAATGTGAGAGATTGACATGTTAATGTGAGAGAGATTGACGTGTCAATGTAAGAGATTGACATGTTAATGTAAGAGATTGACATGTTAATGTAAGAGATTGACATGTTAATGTGAGAGATTGACATGTTATTGTGAGAGATTGACGTGTTAATGTGAGAGATTGACATGTTAATGTGAGAGATTGACATGTTAATGTGAGAGAGATTGACATGTTAATGTGAGAGATTGACATGTTAATGTGAGAGATTTACATGTTAATGTGAGAGATTGACATGTTAATGTGAGAGATTGACGTGTTAATGTAAGAGAGATTGACATGTTAATGTGACAGATTGACATGTTAATGTGAGAGATTGACATGTTAATGTGAGAGATTGACATGTTAATGTGAGAGATTGACATGTTAATGTGAGAGATTGACATGTTAATGTGAGAGAGATTGACATGTTAATGTGAGAGAGATTGACATGTTAATGTGAGAGATTGACATGTTAATGTGAGAGAGATTGACATGTTAATGTGAGAGATTGACATGTTAATGTGAGAGATTGACATGTTAATGTGAGAGATTGACATGTTAATGTGAGAGAGATTAGCATGTTAATGTGAGAGATTGACATGTTAATGTGAGAGAGATTGACATGTTAATGTGAGAGATTGACATGTCAATGTGAGAGATTGACATGTTAATGTGAGAGATTGACATGTTAATGTGAGAGATTGACATGTTAATGTGAGAGGTTGACATGTCAATGTGAGAGATTGACATGTCAATGTGAGAGATTGACATGTTAATGTGAGAGATTGACATGTTAATGTAAGAGATTGACATGTCAATGTGAGAGATTGACATGTTAATGTGAGAGATTGACATGTTAATGTAAGAGATTGACATGTTAATGTGAGAGATTGACATGTTAATGTGAGAGAGATTAGCATGTTAATGTGAGACGGTCCCAGCCACCAGAGGTGGCGGTGATCCTGTGCCTGGGCCGCCTCACAGATCTTTAACCTGGCGATGTGCTCAGAGAGTCGGAAATAACAGCTGACATAGGCAGGTAGGATGGAAAGCATCACAGTCAGTTAAGACTTTACTTGGTCAATAACGTCCTTTCAATGATTGCTCAGTTTGTATCCATCTTCTCGGTTGAAGTTGTGTGTGTGTTTATATATCTGGATGGCTTCATGAACAAATCTCTGATAATAGCCCGTCGGTTTGCAGACTACCTTCCTCTTGGAAAAATAAATTTTCGTGTTACTCCCTTCCCATGGGTATCGACAGTTTGCTATAACCTGGCTCACCAGGAGGTGGCCGAGTCAAAGTGTGGACTAATCTTCATCTATCATATAGGTGTTTTGGGTTAGATCGCGTAAATATATAAAATATATACATTTATCGTTAAACCTGCCACCACCGACACAGCCAATTAGTACGTTCTGTTTACGTAACAACCCTTGCTAATTGGCTGTGTCGGGTGGTGGCGAGTTTAATGACACATTCATATATTTACGCGATCTTACCCCCCCAAAAAAACCTGTATTATGGATGCTATTGATAGCGAAAGCCTACGTGTTAAACTAATCTTCATCTGTCCCAACCCCTTCCACGTAGACGTCCAGGTATCATCCATCCCCCTGGCAGCCCCTCAATGTTTCCATCTGTGTGGGATGGAGTGCTGCTCCCCTTCTCGCACGTGTGGGCATTCTCCGATTGCTCAAGCTTCCTCCCCGCGTGCGTAAAAGCGCTCATTCGTCCGGATGAAAACACCTTCAGCCACGCGCGCCCTCCATGTCCACGCATCGCGCAGCGTCGTGCAATGCGGTCGCGTTAAACGGGGTTGGTGGTGCTGGTGCGTGTTGTAGTTGGACGGGGAGCGATGGGGTTCTCTTCCGCAAGGGGCTGTAGCGAGGCCCCTTCCCTGCATTTTGGGCGCGTGTGTTTTGGGAAAACCGACGCACGTATGTATCCATCTTATCAACGCGAGCACTAAAAGACATTCTGAGATGTGTTGGCTTGCCCGAGTGGCAGCCCACGTCCACACTGTGTCCGTCCCAGGAAAGTGACTGTGCACCAGAAACCTCAAATGTGCGCCGTGTGCGTCTTATTTTTAGATACGCTGATGTTGGTGGCCGATCTTGGAAGACGGCGAGCTGGTGATGTCTATCAGGACGGGGCAACGGACGTTGAGGAAACGTCTCAGAAGTGTCGGAGGGAACGGGTGTAGTAGAGCGTGACAGCTAATCGATCTGGTCGGCCATCAATCGTTTCCAAATGTTTGGAGAAATGTTCAAATGTTCACCAGTGAACATTGCTGAAGTGTTGATTGTGTGAACAATACGAGTGATGTCAACGTTTCAGAGAAGGGTGTGAATAAAAGTATGGCTAAAAAAAGTGAGTTACGTTACATTATAAGGTACTGACAATTTCACTTTTTTTTACATTAGGGGCCGTCCATAAATGACGTCATGCAATTTTGGACGATTTTTGACGCCCCCCCCCCCCCAGCTCGTCACACGGCGTCACAAAAAGTCAGACCCCCCCTCAAATATGACGTCACAAAGCTCTGCCCCCCCGCCAAAAAATATATATATAACATGCTTCAAATCGCTGTAAACTATTGTCATTGTAGTGCGTATTTAATGTGGCGCTGCACTCTGTTGTAGGAGAAAACATTTATTAAAAAGTCTAATTGAGTAGAACGTCTCGTCTATATTTATTTAAAGTTGCGCATTTTTATGTGACGTCACATTTCTCAACCCCCCCCCCCCCCTGGTCACACATCGTCACAAATGTCTGACCCCCCCTCCCCCCCTGGGTGCGTGACGTCATTTATGGACGGAGCATATTGGCACAGGACAGGGGAAAGCGGAGACCAATGACGAAATGTACAGTGGACACCCACGGGCCAAAATGTCTCACGATAAGATATTTCTTGTTGTAAAAAATATCTTACAATCAGATATTTCTTATTGTAAAAAATGTCTTACAATAAGATATTTCTTATTGTAATCTTACAGTAAGACACGTTAAACACAATGAGGGACTTTGCGATCACTCCGCGTGACGTCCTACGTGATTGTTTAGTACTGTGCACATTTACACGTCATACTTACACATTTACTTACAACTCCGCAGTGACCACAACATTGGGCTTTGAAGAAGAAGATCCATCAGCCGTCCTTCGTCTCGTTCCTGCCCTTCATGCCTTTTTCTCCCATGCCGTTTCCACTTGACATCGTGTCGAGCAGTGGCTCTTCATCTTGACAGCGGCCTTTCTCCCCTTTGCTTCTCGTTCGTACAAAAAAAGTGACAATGTTAATAAACACATAGAGGTAATAATAGACCGGACCCACACAACAAAAAGTTAGACGTTAATAAAGTCGTAATTAATCGCAGTAACAGTTCTATTTCCGATGGTCTGAAATCCGTTTTAGCTAAAGGTCTAAACTTTGCAGTCACACCTAAACACATACCAGTTAATGATATAATTGCCCAAGTAGACGTTGCTCTCAGGGGCCTGGGTCACATCGATGCAGACGTAGCAAGATCTGAAATCGCTGCAACCCTCAAAAACGCTAAGATGCCAGCTAGCAACCTCAACAAAGATGAGCGTTTTGAATTATATAAATTAAAAAAGAGGAATGATATTGTAGTCCTCTCAGCTGACAAAGGCAATGCTACTGTCATCATGGATAAAATAGAATACAACAACAAAATTAAAGAATTACTCGACGATGGTAGTTATACAAAAATAAAAAGAGATCCCACCAACAGCCTCGTCACACAAACCAACAAAATAATTTCTGATTCAACCGCATTAATTGATCAATCTAAACAGTTTTCGTTGAAACCTTCTGCTGCCAGGCCACCAAGATTATACGGCTTACCAAAAATACATAAAGTAGATACACCCTTTCGTCCCATAGTCTCTACTATCGGCTCCCCCACCTACATAGTAGCTCGTTTTTTGTCTGAAATCCTGTGTCCTTTCACTGGAAAGACCACCTCTGCGGTACAAAATTCTACTCACCTGGTATCGACAATCAAGGGTATTTCCCTGTCCCCAGACGACCTGCTTGTCAGTTTTGATGTAGTTTCCTTATTCACCAAGGTTCCTGTACCTGACACCATTGCAATCATTGAAGACTTAGTTCATCAAGGACTAAACATTGAGGTACCCCCCCTGGTGAGACACTGTTTAACCAATACATACTTCACTTGGAATGGAACTTTCTACAAACAAACTGAGGGCACCCCAATGGGCTCCCCCCTTTCTCCAGTTATAGCTAACATTTTCATGGAGAAATTTGAGACTGACGCCATCCAGACTGCCACTCTGCGCCCAACCTTATGGAAGAGGTACGTGGATGACACTTTTGTCATCTGGCCACATGGCTGGCCTGCTCTAGACCAATTCTTCGACCACATCAATTCCATACACCCAACCATCAGATTTACCATGGAAGTCGAAATAGATGGCAAGATACCTTTTTTGGATGTCCTAATTAAAAAGAGACCTGATGGTTCAATGAGCCACTCTGTCTACAGGAAAGCTACCCATACGGATGCTTATCTGAAACCGGATTCCCACCACCATCCATCACAGAAGAATTATCTCATCAAGACTCTGTATCATAGAGCCCAATGCATATCCGACCAGGAACACATAAGCAGTGAACTCAAGCACGTACACCAAGCTCTTAGGGCTAATGGTTACTCCGACTATACAATCCACAAAGCTATCACTCAAACCATGAAGAAAAACCCTCTTGAGGAGCCTTTCAAAACCATCACTTTACCCTACATTGCTGGGATCACAAAAAAAAAGATCTCCAAAATCTTGAATAAACACAAGATCCAGGTCCGTTTCAACACATTACATAAAATCCGTGATCTGGTTCCGTCTGTAAAAGATGTGATTCCGGACATACAATACCCTGGTGTCTACAAACTAAGTTGCCTCTGTGGTAGTAGTTACATTGGAGAAACCAAACGCCATGTCTCGGACCGCATTCGTGAACACAAAGCAGACCTTAAACACGGTAGGACCAACACCTCGGCCGTGGCAGATCATTGTTCTAATTCAGTAGGCTCACATGCCATTGACTTTTCCAAGACAGAGGTTCTTTGTAAGCCATCTGGCTTCCATGAGAGATTCGTTCATGAGGCTATCCACATATACAAGCACAGAGACAATTTCAACCAAGAAGATGGATTCTATCTTAGCAATCATTGGAAAGATTTGATAAACCATTTCAGGTCTTAATTGATTGTTCACGCTTACAGTGGCTTTCAGACAGCATACATTATAAAAAATTTCGTCTCCCCCCTCCTCTTTTCAGAATATAGATGGACTAGTCCTGGGCAAAACTGCCAAATCGTTGCGCGTGGCGCTAACGTTTTTTTATAAATAAATAAATGCGCCGTTTAAAAATAAATGTATGCGAACCAACACACCTGAAGACGACCGTTTGAGTTATGGTCGAAACGTCGTGAGAATTTTTTATTGTTTTATATATATTTTATTATTTTTTTGTTTCTCTTCAACGTGACTTTACCGAAAAAACTAAGAATATGAATTACTGCAGTCACGAAAGCTTTAAATCAAAATTTAATGCATATATTATCATAGTATGTTTTTTTGTTTGCATTTTGACTGCAGGCATTGTGGTTAATGCAGACATGAATCCTTGTAAAAAGGTTTCAGTTTTGTTGCCAGAATTAAGGGAAAAACCCCTATTATTACATTTTGGTGCTGGCAAAAGGAGGTCCAATGATGAAGAAACACATCGAGGGTTTGATGAAACAAAGTCGTGGTGTTTACGTGCCCGTGGTTAATCTGCGTTTTCGATTATTTATCTTCGAGAACAATCTGGCCATGTCTCGCACCGCCAGAAAGGAGCATCTCGCACCCCCAGGGGTCGCGTTCACCCCAGGTTAAGAAGCGTCACTCCTGTAGACACTCTGCCAGTCCCATCGATCTCCCATGACCGGTCTCGACAACGAGGCTGGAGGGGCACCGATGTTGATTGAAGCCACCCGGGTCGTGATCTTCCTCCACATTGCCCCCCACACCGTCTTCATCACACTCACAGATCGGCTGTCTGGTGGCTCAAGGCCGTTGGGCTCTTGGAACGTTCTGAATGCGAGTCCTCCTTGGACGCCCTGTTGTTGTTGTTGTTGTTTCTCTTCTTCTTCTTGATCTCTCAACGGTGCCAGACACGTTGCGGGAGCAACAACGGGCCTCACTCAAACAAATTGCGGGCCCCCACGATGGACTTGCGTGGTTGTTGTTGTTGTCGCTAACGAATACGGGGGAGCTCTACGTGTTATTCTGCCCTGGGAATCTCAGGAACCTAAATTAAACTATCTATTTTAAAAACTAAAGACTTAGCGTTGTGGTGGGTTGCGGCCAGTTTGGGAAACTCTGCATTAAGTCGAATTATGAGCAAACTGTCGCTTGCTTGTCGGCCCTAAGCTCAGTCTTCGAATTAAAGTTTAAGATCTCAGTGTGCATCCGCGTGTGGTACACGTGTTCTACGTGACGCAGGCGGCATTCATCACTTAGCGTGTCAATTGGGACGTGTTCAACAATCATCGGGCGCGTGCAGCGTCGAACGAATTGATTTTTGTATTTGAATGGGAGGCGTGATTATTGGTAAAAGCGTGGCGGTGAGTCGTGAGGGCCGGAGTTTGAGAAAGCCTGCGTTGAGTCAATTTCATTCATAATGGCTGAAAGTAAGTGTGAACTATATCAACAAATTAAAAAAAACTACACACACACCAGTGGGAAGCTCAGCTAAACCAGTGTAGAGGATGAGCAAAATAATAATTAAAAAAAGTTGTATTTTACCAGGTAAGGTCCACTGAGCTGTATTGCTATGTTTCATAAGCGACCTGGCTATCAGAAATGATTGCTCAATGGAGTGTTATATCACATCATCACGACCCATGGGCAGATATCACATTTCGTCATTTGTTTCCACTTGCCTCTGTCCTGTGCCAATATGCACAATCTCTTAAGTCGTCGTCGTTGTCAAGACGTTCTCTGTGAGGTCTTCCTCTACTTTCCGGTTCCTGCCATTTTCCCAAACAACAACAACAACACTTTTACATTCATAACAGACAAATACTCTAAACGCATCTTTCTAAAGGTGGAGGGGAAACCCGGAAGAAGACCCAGGGAAAAATCCACGCGACCACGGGGAGAGAGACACACGTAAAACTCCAAATATACAGGCGTCAGGATCGAACCTATGATCTCCTGCATACCTGCGAGGTAGTTAACATCTCGCCACCTCTGGGCAGCCCCTGTTGCCTTGTAGGGTCGATATGCGATGGGTCTATTGATCTAAAGACGTGCCCGAAGAACTGCAGGTTTCCTAAAACTTATGGTGGCCGGGAGACATTCTGTCCGTTCTCACTGGGTGGTGAATCAAACTGCTCAACCACACTTTGACTATTCACAATGAAGATTCTTAGTTTGTTCATTTAACAGCGAAACGTCGCAGTGCTCAAACTGTAAATGTTGTGGGTTCACTCTCCAACACACCGGTGTGCTGGAGTAGCTAAAAATTGGCGCATTCTGTTTACGTGACAAACCTTCCTGTTTGTTTGTGTCGGGTGATGGAGGGTTAAACGAGACATTTATATCATGGGACCTCCTTTGCCAGTACCAACATATGATAATAGGTTTTTTCCCTTTTTTCTGGCAACAAAACAGCTGCGTTACGATGTTGAAACACCAAACTAAAACCTTTTACAAGGAATCATGTCTGCATCAACCACAATACTTGTGGTCAGAATGCAAACAAAAAAGACACCGATAATATATTGGCATTGTCTTTGAAACTGACTGGCCTTTCGGCGTCCTCTGATCTAACACCATTTTGAGACGAGGCTCAAAAGAAAGCTGTCTCTGGTGTGGACCAATCAGTTTCGAGGACATCAGAGTATGTGTTTTGTTTGCATTCTGACCACAAGTATTGTGGTTAATGCAGACATGATTCCTTGTAAAAGGTTTCAGTTTGGTGTTTTAACATCTTAACACAGCTGTTTTGTTGCCAGAAAAAAGGGGAAAACCTTTTTGACACATTTACGCGATCTAATTCAAAAACACCCCTTTATTATTAATAATAAGATTGGTCGCGAAAGCCTACTAACATCTTCTTTGGTTCTTTCGGTAAAGTCACGTAGAATGAGAATAAAATAATAAAATAACACAATAAAATTCTCACGACGTTTCGGCCACAACACAAGTGGCCTTCTTCAGGTGAAAGGAACAAACCTGTCGGGACGACTTTTATTTTATTATTTTATTATTTTATTCTCATTCTACGTGACTTTACCGAAAGAACCAAAGAAGATGAATCCTTGCAGTCACGAAAGCTTTAAATCGAAACCTACTAACGTGTTAAATTCAAATTCTACTACTACAGCGCTGCACTTCGCAGCTGTTCCAGACTTTCCCCTCGTTGCGATGAGGTCTTTAGGGCAGCCTTGTAGAAGCCCTATCACAGCAGCCCCTGGTCCCATGCAAAACTGCTGGGCTCACGTCGGACACCTCCCTCCTGCATCCGCCTCGTGGGTTAAAGGTTCGACCCTGGGCCTACGAATACAACGCAGTGCGAGGCGCAAATCTCATCGCACATTCTGGGATGCGGTTGGGAACTTTCACTCTTAGCGAATCGCTCCGTAACGAAACTGCGGCGGCGGCGGCGCACGGGCAAGCAGTGGTCTATAATTAGAGTCGTGTTTGTGTTAGCGAGAGGCTCTGGGGAGCACACAGGAACTCCGTGGCTACAATTGGCCATTAAAACGCACGAGGGCTCTTTGTTGGTGGAACAGTTCATCTGTAATTGCACGTCATTACTCTCCTTTATTCGCAAGTGCCATTGGCCACGTTGCCGCGGTAATTATGATGATGATTATTTTGGTAAACAAAATGCTGGAGATATAAAGCTGATGTTGTCATTTTCTACGACTGTATTGCATTGTATTGGGATGAGTGACACAAATTAAAAGTTCACAGTCCATGTTGATAGTCCTATAACAATGATCTGGATGCTATTCTCCCCCCCCCCCCCACCCTGCTTTTTAAACATTTATTTAGTTTAAATAAATACCTTTGAGAAAAGCGCAATGTTCTAAAATCCAATAATTACTTAAAATGTTTGCTTTTACAAAAAAGATCAATGGAAAGAAACAATTGTTTATATTTATCTCATTGCGTTTAAATTACAAAGTGCGTTCATTATTTTCTTTGAAAAATGTGGATTGCAATTATCATCGGTTTACTTAAGAAACACGAAACAGTTCACACTCGGCCCATGCTGATTATACGAATATGCAACATGCCAGCTGGCACCAGCACGCGAGATGATTCCATCGCTCCATCTCGTCTTGCGTCAGCCACCGACCCCTTCTAGTGACGCGTCCTGCCCAGGTCCTTTGAAACGTCTCAACGGTTGGGATGTATCTTTGTGTCTATCGATAATGTCTTTAACTTGTAAGGCGCCACGCAGAGGGGCGAGGAGGAACCACAGACAGGCGGGAAGGCAGGAACCAGGCGGTGAGCCAGCGCAACCAACAAACGGTTCAAGATCTGCGGTCCTCTCTCTATATGTTCAGTTTTTTTTATTGTATTTTACCAGGTAAGGCCCACGGAGCTATTGAGCTATTTTCAGAAGCAATCCGGCTAATCATGTGTAATTTAATAGCAGCCCAATGCTCTGAATGCAGAGGGAAATGGCAAATGACCCGGAGAAAAATCCACGCGACCGCGGGGAGAGAGACACGCAAACTCCAAATATACAGCAGCAGCAGCAGGCGTCGTCAGCGTCGTGGTCGGGATCGAACCCACGACCTCCTTCATACCAGGCGAGGGAGTTAACATCTCCTAGCCACCTCGGCACCCCTTCATTCTTCCTTTCCTTTACGTGGAAGGAAACCAGAACACCCGTGGTAAACAAACGCATGCGAGGGGGCAACACTCTATCCCATACACGTGGAGTCCGCATTTGCTGTTCCGCATTCTCCCGGCAAAGCCGGGGTACGGCACCTCGACCGGCCACGTGATGTGCCGTGCCGACCGTCATAGGGTGCTCGCTGACAGCACTTGCCCCGACAGCCTGTTAAGGCTACACGGGGGATCTTTGTCTATGTGCCATCTTTGTCGTGCATTCGTTTTCTCTCAGGCCCTTGAGAATATTCAGTTTATTTTATTTTTCAATGTATTTATTTTGGTATAGCCCTGTGAGCCATTCGGCTCTTGAATCGGGTGCAACCACAACAAACATAAACAAGAACACGAACAAGAATGTGATTTCAGCGTGCAGTCGCTCTGGAGATCAGTGATCGATGGCCGGCGAGTGGTGTTGATTTTGTGTGCGTTTCATAACAAGACGCTCGTAAATCCGAATTGAATTACATTTGCTTATAAAATTGGATCTTTTTTTTGCAATGTCAAAGTATGAAAAAATAAGACTAGCTTTTACCCTTTCTGGCAATACAACAGGTGTGTTAAGATGCTGAAACACCAAATAGACACCTTTTGCAAGGAATCAAGTCTGCAATAACCACACGTTCTTTGTGGTGAACATGCAGACAAAACATGCTCTGATAATAATATATGCTGATAATAATATATGCATTGTATTTTGGCGTTCTCTGGTCTGATACTGGTGAGTTTTAAGCCCTATGAAGGCTGTCTGGTGTAGACCAATCAGTTTCAAGGACAATGCATCGCTTTTACATTATGAGACCTCCTTTGCCAGAAACAAGATATAGGAATAGGTTTTACCCTTTTAACTGGCACAAAAACTGACACCTTTATTCAAGGCATCCTGTTTGCAATAACCACAACACAAGCAGTCAAAATGCAAACAAAAAAGACAACTCTGATAATAATATGCACTGTCCTTGAATTTGATTGGTCCACACCCGAGACAGCTTTTCTTAGAGCCTAGTCTCCAATGGTGTTGCAAACATGATGCCTTGAATAAAGGTGTCAGTTTTTGTGCCAGTTAAAAGGGTAAAACCTATTCCTATATCTTGTTTCTGGCAAAGGAGGTCTCATAATGTAAATGCTCACCCCGAGCCCTCAATACTCTGATAGTGCGCTGTTTTTGAGTTGTACGCCTTTTGGCGTCTTTTGGTCCAACACCAATGGAGACTAGGCTCTAACAAAAGCTGTCTCGGGTGTGGACCAATCAAATTCAAGGACAGTGCTAATATTATTATCAGAGTTGTCTTTTTTGTTTGCATTTTGACTGCTTTTGTTGTGGCTATTGCAAACATGATGCCTTGAATAAAGGTGTCAGTTTTTGTGCCAGTTAAAAGGGTAAAACCTATTCCCAATGCATAGCTTATCAGAGCACGTTTTGTTTGCAAGTTCGCAAGTGCTGTGTGTGGTCAATGCAGTAACTTGATCTCTCGCAAAATGTTTCTATCTGGTGTTTGAACATCCCAACACCTCCTGCTTTATTGCCTCGTCTTATTTGTCTGCTAATGTTTATCACCGAGCTCTTGTGCATAACGCAAAGCATGCCAACAGTCCGTTTGTGGATTTTGTTTGGCAGGATGGTGGCATTTTTGTTGGTGGTTCTTGTTGTCGTTGTTGTTGAGGAATCTATGACGATTTCTTTGAAGTTGAAGGGCGGCGGTGGCGGCGGCGGCGGGGGGCTAAAAGAATGGGTCTCTCTTTTGAGATTAGAAATCGTTTAAAATCGTGGAGTGAGAAATGGTGCCCCCCCCCCCCTCCTTTCACGTCAGCGACCACACTGACCTCGTGTGAATCATTCCATATCGGGGGGCGGGAGCGGTGAATCAAACGCCCTTTCTTTGATTAGCAGTAAGTTCCAAACTGGAAGTGCATGGCTTGGGAATAAACTACGAATCTCATTGTTGATCTACTGGCTTGAGACGGAGTAAATTGCTGGGTGTTAGTAATGATATTACACAGCCCTTTGTCAAACCCACCCCTGGATGAAGAAGGCTTTTGAAGGCAAAATACCAACAACAACGACCACAACAACAACAATAACAGAAGTTGTCTCGAGAATAAGTCGCGGTGTCGATCACGTGACTGTAACATTGGTGTTGGTGATTCTGGTGCCGTCTGCTCGGGATTCGTCAATTTAAGGGATTGCTTGTGTTGCCATCGAAACGTCGTGATTTATTATTTTATTTTTCTATCTACGTGGACTTTACCGAAAGAGCCAAAGACTATGAATTCCTGCAGTCACGAAAGCTTCAAGTCAAGATCCAGGGTAGGGGGTGCATCTCGCGTTGACCACCAGCGGTTAGCGCTACGAACCCGGCGACCCGAGTTCGATTCCTGCTCACGGCCAGCACCATCGACGGGTATCTGAAACCGGTCCTGGGCATCCCCAAGGTCAACTCAGCCTCTGGGGAGACAAAGGCGGCCGGGCGAGAGTGCTGGTTGCCACGCGCGTCCCATTCCGACCTTCGCGGCTTGTTGCTCGCAAACAGAACTTGCCCTGACAGTGTACTTAGACTGCACGGGGGATTCTTTGTTTTTCTGTGCACATTCCCAGATTTGTCTACAGCAGTAACGATAGCAGGCGCAGGTGCGGTGATGCTTCCTCCTGCTCCCTGGAGGGCCCTACAATAATCCTGCAGCAGGCGGGTTTTGCTGAGCGTCGGGAGCGCGATGTCTTCTTGGATGTTGTCTCGAGTCGTGGGTACGTGCGTAGACATTTGACAAGATCCCCACACTGATTTCCTTGTTTCCTGGTGGAGGTGGCCCTGACACTTGGGACTTCTTGGGGTTGTTCTTCCCCTCGCCCGCCTCCCCGATATGTTGTTGTGTGTGGTGTGTTGTGTGTGGTGTGTTGTGTGTGTTGTGTGTGTGTTGTGTGTTGTGTGTGGTGTGTGTGGTGTGCGTGTTGTGTGTGGTGTGTGTTGTGTGTGGTGTGTTGTGTGTGTGTTGTGTGTGGTGTGTGTGTGTAGTGTGTGCGTGTTGTGTGTGTTGTGTGTGGTGTGCGTGTTGTGTGTGTTGTGTGTGGTGTGTGTTGTGTGTGTGTTGTGTGTGGTGTGCGTGTTGTGTGTGGTGTTTATTGTGTGTGGTATGTGTGATGCGTGTGTGTGTGTTGTGTGTGTTGTGTGTGGTGTGCGTGTTATGTGTGGTGTGTGTGTTGTGTGTGGTGTGTGTGTTGTGTGTGGTGTGTGTTGTGTGTGTGTTGTGTGTGGTGTGTGTGCGTGTTGTGTGTGGTGTGTGTGTTGTGTGTGTGTGGTGTGTATGTGTTGTGTGTGGTGTGTGTAGAGTGTTGTGTGTGTGTTGTGTGTGGTGTGTTGTGTGGTGTGTGGTGTGTTGTGTTGTGTGTGTTGTGTGTGTGTTATGTGTGTTGTGTGTGGTGTGTGTTGTGTGTGTGTGTGTTGTGTGTGGTGTGTGTTGTGTGTGTTGTGGGTGTGTGTGTTGTGTGTGTGTGTTGTGTGGTGTGTGGTGTGTTGTGTTGTGTGTGTTGTGTGTGTGTTATGTGTGTTGTGTGTGGTGTGTGTTGTGTGTGTGTGTGTTGTGTGTGGTGTGTGTTGTGTGTGTTGTGTGGTGTGTGGTGTGTTGTGTTGTGTGTGTTGTGTGTGTGTTATGTGTGTTGTGTGTGGTGTGTGTTGTGTGTGTGTGTGTTGTGTGTGGTGTGTGTTGTGTGTGTTGTGGGTGTGTGTGTTGTGTGTGTGTGTTGTGTGTGTGTGTTGTGTGTGTGTGGTGTGTGTTGTGTGTGTGTGTTGTGGGTGTGTGTGTTGTGTGTGGTGTGTGTGTGTGTTGTGTGTGGTGTTTGTGTGTGGTGTGTGTGTTGTGTGTGGTGTGTTGTGTTGTGCGTGTGTTGTGTGTGTGTTATGTGTGTTGTGTGTGGTGTGCGTTGTGTGTGGTGTGTGTGTGTTGTGTGTGTGTGTGTTGTGTGTGGTTTGCGTGTTGTGTGTGGTGTGTTGTGTGTGTGTTGTGTGTGGTGTGTGTAGTGTGTTGTGTGTGTGTGTTGTGTGTGGTGTGTTGTGTGTGTGTTATGTGTGTTGTGTGTGGTGTGTGTTGTGTGTGTGTTGTGTGTGGTGTGTTGTGTTGTGTGTTGTGTGTGGTGTGTGTGTTGTGTGTGGTGTGTGTGTTGTGTGTGGTGTGCGTGTTGTGTGTGGTGTGTTGTGTGGTGTGTTGTGTGGTGTGTGTTGTGCGTGGTGTGTTGTGTGTGGTGCGTGTTGTGTGTGTTGTGTGTGTGTTATGTGTGTTGTGTGTGGTGTGTGTGCGTGTTGTGTGTGGTGTGCGTGTTGTGTGTGGTGTGTGTGTTGTGTGTGTTGTGTGTTGTGTGGTGTGTGTGTTGTGTGTGTGTTGTATGTGGTGTGTGTGCGTGTTGTGTGTGGTGTGCGTGTTGTGTGTGATGTGTGTAGTGTGTTGTGTGTGGTGTGTGTGTTGTGTGTGGTGTGTTGTGTGGTGTGTGTGTTGTGTGTGGTGTGTGTGTGTGGTGTGTGTGGTGTGTGTGCGTGTTGTGTGTGGTGTGCGTGTTGTGTGTGGTGTGTGTGTTGTGTGTGTTGTGTTGTGTGTCAAGAGGCGGCCCGCAATAATTTCATTATTTATTTTTCGGGGTGAAAGCTGACAGTTGCCGCGACTTGTCGCGGGCGGAGTCGCACACAGCCGCAGCAGCAGCAGGCATCCGCTCGGTGTTATTCCGGGATCCTTTTGTTTCAGAGCTCCGGCATTATTGGTGGTCCCACCAAGGAGGTGCTGGGTTTTTTGACTTCCCACCAGGACAGGGGGCAGGGGGTTGTACACGGCTCGACGGGGCTGGCCGGCTTGCTGGCTGCTAGGAGGAGGAGGAGGTCCTGCAGCAGGATTCTGTGTGATTTAGTCACGAGATAAGGACCCAGCTTTTTATTTACACAAACAGGAAAGACGCACTTCCCACACACACCCCCCCCCCCCCCACTCCCCCACGCCACGCCGTTGATCCACGGACGACATCGGGGCAGGCTTCTAAGGCGCGACTCTTAAATTCGCCAGACGCAGGACGGATCGGACAGTGGTGGGGAACTTGTAGGGAGCAGCCGGGGTTGCCTGGGCAGGTCGCGGTTTGTTCGCCAGCGCTTTGATCGTGGCCGAGACACAGGTAGCCAGCGAGCAGGGAGAGCGCGTTACAACAGCAAGAACAACGATTGCATGCGGCGAGGGAGACGAACGGCGACATTAATGCCTGGCCAACTGCAGATATTCGTGTCCCAGAAATTGCCCAGTTTTGGAAAGGCGGAGAAGTGTGTCAAGATGGCTTTGGGAGGACCGCGCAATTACAAGGTTCGTTACGACCGCAGTTTGCACTTTGGGGCAGGTTTGTTCTGCATGCGGAGACAAATCCGAGTGGTAAATGCCAGGGCACGTGTGCGCGGTGCGTGTAGTCTTGGTTCGAATGAACGTTCATTCTGTTGTTAGATATGCGATGTGTAGGTCTGTGTGTGACACCTGTGTTACAGAAAAAAGTCACGTAGGAAGAGAGGTGTTGCCACGGTGGCTAGGAGATGTTAACTACCTCGCCCGGTATACAGGAGGTCCTGGGTTCGATCCCGACCCTTACGCCTGCTGCTGCATATTTGGAGTGTGCGTGTCTTTATTTCCGTGGTCGTGTGCATTTTTTCCTCGGGTCCTCCGTTTTTTTCCCTCCACATTTTAAAACGTGCGTTTAGACTATTTGACTGCTATACATTTTCACCCGATAAGCCGCTATGCTGAGCCATCATTTGTGACGGCCTGGTTCGCTTCTGGTTCGCTTCTGAAAACGAGCCATAGAGCCCAGTGGGCCTTATCTGGTAAAATGAAAATAGTTTTTTTTGTATCATTTATTTGCATCACTTTTTTGTTGTTGCTCTGAACCGCACTTCCCGTTTGGCCGTCGATTCTCGTGTTTGGTTGAACAATTACGACGTTACTGCTGCACCCACTGGTCCTGGTGTTTTACTCGAAGGGCTCCGTGTCGATGTGAACGTGTTTGTTACCCCGGGGGGTCATCGCAGTTGCGAGGAGAGAACGCCGACGCCTCTAACCGCTGTTTTTTCTTTATATGACTTCTCTTTCATGATGTCCTTTCGGAGAGACACCTGATAACAGACAGCGAGACTATGAATTATATTTTTGAATGTCATTTATTCCATTTTAAGGCCACTTAAAATCCAATGAAACCTGCAGATAGGACAACTCAATGTACGCATGTTACAGCCACTTTATCAACACACTGCCAACGTGTGCGTCATGGGGGTTATTGACCATACCTCACCGCGCCGGTCAGTGCTAGTTGGTGAAAGCGAGGAGCATAGACGCGGGGCGGGGGGGGGGGTGTCACAGAAGTGCAGTACAACAATAGATTTTGCTGCAAACTGTCGCCTGCTGATAACCACAAATCCTTCGCAGCCTATACACAACCTGCGGCACATGTTGGTCGCCCATCCGAGTAGCGATCAAAGGCCACGCATTGCTGAGCTCTTGACGTGAATTTCGCCATGGGCAGGAGAACTCAACGGATACTGGGAAACAGAGTCCAGAGGGAAGTGTGATGTGGGTGGAAATGGAGCCGAACACTAAGCGGGGGAAAATGAGGACTCTGGATCAGAAAGAGTTCCAATTCCTCTCTGTACACGTAAGCCACGGTTGCATGTGTGAATGTTGAACGTCTTTCGCACCGTGCGTAGCCAACCGTACGAATCGGAGGTGTGCGGGTTGGCTACGTACGGTGCGAAAGAAGTTTAATGTACGTACGTTGCAGCGCAGAGGGCGTAATGACACAAGGCTGGGCACATAATCACATAATCTGGCGGATATGATGTGGCACAGAGTCACGAAGGCTGATGACTCAAGCTCAGTCTCTGTTGAATACTGTGAGCATATTTAAATGGAAAGTATGGCTACGCTGTACTGTATTTAATGTATACTATAATGTATACTATACATTAAATGCATGAATGGGTTTTAGTCAGATAATAAAACGTATGATGAATGTTGAACTTCTTTCGCACCGTACGTAGCCAGCCGTGCTCATCGGAGGTGGTATTATTAAATTACTTTATATATGTTATTTGGGTCTTTCGGTAAAGTCACGTAGATAGGTTCAAAGAAAATAGCAAAAAAACTACGACGTTTCGATCGCAAAAATATATATATTTTGTTATGTTTTTTTTAACCTATCTACGTGACTTTACCGAAAGACCCAAAGAATATTAATTCCTGCAGTCACAAAAGCTTGAAGTCAAGATTTACTTTATATATGCACTTGATTATGTCATTGGTAGAGGTGGCTCAGCTGCATTAGGTATCACAGCAGTCGCTGAGAACCTGGGTTCAAGTGTGGCCAACGACCCGTGATTAAATCACGACCCGTGATTTAAACCACGACCCGTGATTTAAACCACGACCCGTGATTAAACCACGACCCGTGATTAAATCACGACCCGTGATTTAAACCACGACCCGTGATTTAAACCACGACCCGTGATTTAAACCACGACCCGTGATTAAATCACGACCCGTGATTTAAACCACGACCCGTGATTTAAACCACGACCCGTGATTTAACCACGACAGCTCATCAAGTGGAGGGTGTTGGTGGCCTCTCCCAGAAACTGCAACAACTAAAAAGGGCCAGTTCTGAGAAATGAAACTTTTGGCTTGACTGACACGTAACACAGAGTTCTCTTCTGGGTATTTATAAAACAATATTTCCTCCTTGTGTGGCTAAAAGATGGTGATTTAAAGTGACATTGTGTAGTTCAGTGATGTCATCTTCCTGCACAATTCTCTAATGCAGTGTGACAACACTGCTGTTTGAAAACTTCGAAATGGAAATTTGTGCATTCTCATCGGGTGAAACCGATAGCAAAAGTGGAATGTAATTTGTCAATGAAAATAATACATTAATGTATTTGATTAGCACATCATGCAATGAATTTTACAGAAGACGAACATCGATGCGGGGTTTAGGTACGGCATACTAAAGTGGATGGATATTCTGAAACATTTGAAAATTAGCAAAACCATTTGAGACCAAAATTAAATCAAAGTAAATAAGACAAATAAGAGGCCAAGTATTGCGGAGGTCATCTATTTAAATAGCTTTTTTGTTGAAATGGTTTTAGAAAAAAATATTTAAAGAAAGCTGTGGCTTTTATCATCACAAACTATGATGGGATGTAACATTTATAAGTCAAGGATAAGTAATGTCCCACTGCATTTTAACAGCAGCATGAAACGTCACGCTGAAGATGCGTTAAATGTGTGGATGCGGACGGGTGCCGCGGGCTTAGCTGTCACCTTTAAAGTGGCTTAACCCCACGCATGTTTATACGTTTTCTTCTAAACGTGGGCCTGAGGCAATAAACCAACTTTCTAATTCTAATTCATGTGAGACCACTCATGCAAACGGTGTTTTTCATGTCTCTCGGAACGGAGCCAGCCAGGTGGCTCCATGGTAGAGCTAGCGGCTCGCAATTGGGAACGTTGGCGAGTTCAACATCTGGTTTGAAGATTGACTCAGCCAATCACCGCTCGGGGGTCGATGACGAACCGCTGCGGGAAGAAGTCGACAGCGTTTTTCCGCTGGATCGACTCGCCGACCTTCGTAGAGGAACGTGGAATTTCCGCCACTTGCTCACGAGCTGTACAAGGGGAAGGAGGCCACGCGTGTTTCAATGCTCATTTGAGCAGGGACCCATTTTGACTCTGATGGAGCGGAAACTCGTGCCATTTTTGGTGAAGTAATGTCCCCTGGGTGTGCGCGGCACACACCGGCAAGGATAGTTGGGGCGAGGCGGGGGATTGGCGTACTGCGAGAGCCTCAACTGGCTTAGGCCACGGGATGACCGGTAGGAGATCACGGTTCCGAAGCTGCGATCGCAACCCATCTGTGTAGGTTTGTTGCGTGTGTTATCCCATCATCTAAAGCGCGGGTTTCATCTGGGTGCCCTGGCTTCCTCCCACGTGTGCACAAAAAACAGAAACCTCATTAAGCGGGAGCCGGATAAACATTGCAATGCAGAAATTGCCTGCAAAAATGAAAATGGTCTTGACACTCAGTGATATTTTCTGGAAGAAATGAAGGACCACTTTTAATTGGCTATTGGGCAACTGAGTTGTTCCACATCGTGAATTCTCACGCACTGGCGACTCAGAACGTCTCAGTATTGCTGAATTGGACTTCAAAGAGGCATGAAGCGGTTCACTCCGTAGGTGACACTGAAGTCAGATACACTGAAGTAGGAGACACTGAAGTAGTAGACACTGAAGTAGGAGACACTGAAGTAGTAGACACTGAAGTAGGAGACACTGAAGTCAGAGACACTGAAGTCAGAGACACTGAAGTCAGAGACACTGAAGTAGGAGACACTGAAGTAGGAGACACTGAAGTAGGTGACACTGAAGTAGGTGACACTGAAGTAGGAGACACTGAAGTCAGAGACACTGAAGTCAGAGACACTGAAGTCAGAGACACTGAAGTAGGAGACACTGAAGTAGGAGACACTGAAGTAGGAGACACTGAAGTCAGAGACACTGAAGTAGGAGACACTGAAGTCAGAGACACTGAAGTCAGAGACACTGAAGTAGTAGACACTGAAGTAGGAGACACTGAAGTCAGTGACACTGAAGTAGGAGACACTGAAGTAGTAGACACTGAAGTCAGAGACACTGAAGTAGGTGACACTGAAGTAGTAGACACTGAAGTAGGAGACACTGAAGTCAGAGACACTGAAGTAGGAGACACTGAAGTCAGAGACACTGAAGTAGGTGACACTGAAGTAGGAGACACTGAAGTAGGAGACACTGAAGTCGGAGACACTGAAGTAGGAGACACTGAAGTAGGAGACACTGAAGTCAGAGACACTGAAGTAGGAGACACTGAAGTAGGAGACACTGAAGTAGGAGACACTGAAGTCAGAGACACTGAAGTAGGAGACACTGAAGTAGGAGACACTGAAGTAGGAGACACTGAAGTCAGAGACACTGAAGTAGGAGACACTGAAGTCGGAGACACTGAAGTCAGAGACACTGAAGTCAGAGACACTGAAGTAGGAGACACTGAAGTAGGAGACACTGAAGTAGGTGACACTGAAGTCAGAGACACTGAAGTCAGAGACACTGAAGTAGGAGACACTGAAGTCAGAGACACTGAAGTCAGAAACACTGAAGTAGGAGACACTGAAGTCAGAGACACTGAAGTAGGAGACACTGAAGTAGGAGACACTGAAGTCAGAGACACTGAAGTCAGAGACACTGAAGTAGGAGACACTGAAGTCAGAGACACTGAAGTCAGAGACACTGAAGTCAGAGACACTGAAGTAGGAGACACTGAAGTCAGAGACACTGAAGTAGGAGACACTGAAGTCGGAGACACTGAAGTCAGAGACACTGAAGTCAGAGACACTGAAGTAGGAGACACTGAAGTAGGAGACACTGAAGTCAGAGACACTGAAGTCAGAGACACTGAAGTCAGAGACACTGAAGTCAGAGACACTGAAGTAGGAGACACTGAAGTAGGAGACACTGAAGTCAGAGACACTGAAGTCAGAAACACTGAAGTAGGAGACACTGAAGTAGGAGACACTGAAGTCAGAGACACTGAAGTCAGAGACACTGAAGTAGGAGACACTGAAGTAGGTGACACTGAAGTAGGAGACACTGAAGTAGGAGACACTGAAGTAGGAGACACTGAAGTCAGAGACACTGAAGTAGGAGACACTGAAGTAGGAGACACTGAAGTAGGAGACACTGAAGTAGGAGACACTGAAGTAGGAGACACTGAAGTAGGTGACACTGAAGTCAGAGACACTGAAGTAGGAGACACTGAAGTAGGAGACACTGAAGTAGGAGACACTGAAGTAGGAGACACTGAAGTAGGAGACACTGAAGTCAGAGACACTGAAGTAGGAGACACTGAAGTCAGAGACACTGAAGTCAGAGACACTGAAGTAGTAGACACTGAAGTAGGAGACACTGAAGTCAGTGACACTGAAGTAGGAGACACTGAAGTAGTAGACACTGAAGTCAGAGACACTGAAGTAGGTGACACTGAAGTAGTAGACACTGAAGTAGGAGACACTGAAGTCAGAGACACTGAAGTAGGAGACACTGAAGTCAGAGACATTGAAGTAGGTGACACTGAAGTAGGAGACACTGAAGTAGGAGACACTGAAGTCGGAGACACTGAAGTAGGAGACACTGAAGTAGGAGACACTGAAGTAGGAGACACTGAAGTAGGAGACACTGAAGTAGGAGACACTGAAGTAGGAGACACTGAAGTCAGAGACACTGAAGTAGGAGACACTGAAGTAGGAGACACTGAAGTAGGAGACACTGAAGTCAGAGACACTGAAGTAGGAGACACTGAAGTCGGAGACACTGAAGTCAGAGACACTGAAGTCAGAGACACTGAAGTAGGAGACACTGAAGTAGGAGACACTGAAGTAGGTGACACTGAAGTCAGAGACACTGAAGTCAGAGACACTGAAGTAGGAGACACTGAAGTAGGAGACACTGAAGTCAGAGACACTGAAGTAGGAGACACTGAAGTCGGAGACACTGAAGTCAGAGACACTGAAGTCAGAGACACTGAAGTAGGAGACACTGAAGTAGGAGACACTGAAGTCAGAGACACTGAAGTCAGAGACACTGAAGTCAGAGACACTGAAGTCAGAGACACTGAAGTAGGAGACACTGAAGTAGGAGACACTGAAGTCAGAGACACTGAAGTCAGAAACACTGAAGTAGGAGACACTGAAGTAGGTGACACTGAAGTAGGAGACACTGAAGTAGGAGACACTGAAGTAGGAGACACTGAAGTCAGAGACACTGAAGTAGGAGACACTGAAGTAGGAGACACTGAAGTAGGAGACACTGAAGTAGGAGACACTGAAGTAGGTGACACTGAAGTCAGAGACACTGAAGTAGGAGACACTGAAGTAGGAGACACTGAAGTCAGAGACACTGAAGTCAGAGACACTGAAGTAGGAGACACTGAAGTAGGTGACACTGAAGTAGGAGACACTGAAGTAGGAGACACTGAAGTCAGAGACACTGAAGTCAGAAACACTGAAGTAGGAGACACTGAAGTAGGAGGCACTGAAGTCAGAGACACTGAAGTCAGAGACACTGAAGTAGGAGACACTGAAATAGGAGACACTGAAGTAGGAGACACTGAAGTCAGAGACACTGAAGTAGGAGACACTGAAGTAGGAGACACTGAAGTAGGAGACACTGAAGTAGGAGACACTGAAGTAGGAGACACTGAAGTAGGTGACACTGAAGTCAGAGACACTGAAGTAGGAGACACTGAAGTAGGAGACACTGAAGTAGGAGACACTGAAGTAGGAGACACTGAAGTCAGAGACACTGAAGTAGGA
This sequence comes from Petromyzon marinus, assembly GCF_048934315.1. NCBI lineage: Eukaryota > Metazoa > Chordata > Hyperoartia > Petromyzontiformes > Petromyzontidae > Petromyzon > Petromyzon marinus. Next base: position 12,268,289 of record NC_133703.1, on the reverse strand, counting down.
GACACTGAAGTCAGAGACACTGAAGTCAGAGACACTGAAGTAGTAGACACTGAAGTAGGAGACACTGAAGTCAGTGACACTGAAGTAGGAGACACTGAAGTAGTAGACACTGAAGTCAGAGACACTGAAGTAGGTGACACTGAAGTAGTAGACACTGAAGTAGGAGACACTGAAGTCAGAGACACTGAAGTAGGAGACACTGAAGCCAGAGACACTGAAGTAGGTGACACTGAAGTAGGAGACACTGAAGTAGGAGACACTGAAGTCGGAGACACTGAAGTAGGAGACACTGAAGTAGGAGACACTGAAGTAGGAGACACTGAAGTAGGAGACACTGAAGTCAGAGACACTGAAGTAGGAGACACTGAAGTAGGAGACACTGAAGTAGGAGACACTGAAGTAGGAGACACTGAAGTCGGAGACACTGAAGTCAGAGACACTGAAGTCAGAGACACTGAAGTAGGAGACACTGAAGTAGGAGACACTGAAGTAGGTGACACTGAAGTCAGAGACACTGAAGTCAGAGACACTGAAGTAGGAGACACTGAAGTAGGAGACACTGAAGTCAGAGACACTGAAGTAGGAGACACTGAAGTCGGAGACACTGAAGTCAGAGACACTGAAGTCAGAGACACTGAAGTAGGAGACACTGAAGTAGGAGACACTGAAGTCAGAGACACTGAAGTCAGAGACACTGAAGTCAGAGACACTGAAGTCAGAGACACTGAAGTAGGAGACACTGAAGTAGGAGACACTGAAGTCAGAGACACTGAAGTCAGAAACACTGAAGTAGGAGACACTGAAGTAGGAGACACTGAAGTCAGAGACACTGAAGTCAGAGACACTGAAGTAGGAGACACTGAAGTAGGTGACACTGAAGTAGGAGACACTGAAGTAGGAGACACTGAAGTAGGAGACACTGAAGTCAGAGACACTGAAGTAGGAGACACTGAAGTAGGAGACACTGAAGTAGGAGACACTGAAGTAGGAGACACTGAAGTAGGTGACACTGAAGTCAGAGACACTGAAGTAGGAGACACTGAAGTAGGAGACACTGAAGTAGGAGACACTGAAGTCAGAGACACTGAAGTCAGAGACACTGAAGTAGGAGACACTGAAGTAGGTGACACTGAAGTAGGAGACACTGAAATAGGAGACACTGAAGTAGGAGACACTGAAGTCAGAGACACTGAAGTCAGAGACACTGAAGTAGGAGACACTGAAGTAGGAGACACTGAAGTAGGAGACACTGAAGTAGGAGACACTGAAGTAGGAGACACTGAAGTAGGTGACACTGAAGTAGGAGACACTGAAGTAGGAGACACTGAGATATTCGATGTCAGCCTCTGAACGCGTGCACTTGAGAAATGTTGTTGCTGTTTTGCTCCGCACTGCGTGTCGCTTTGCCTCCTCCTAGTCACGCTCTCCGTTATGGAAACAGCACATGTCCCTGAGGGATTGAGTAATGGGATCCGTTACTGTACGAGGATGTTTATTGTATTCCGATGTTTAGATTTTGCGGTGCGTTTTCTTTGCCGTGAAAAATATATTTAAGTTACGGATGGAAATACTGTTTGGAATAACAAAATTAGAATGTAACAGACACAACGAAGATGTATAGAACCATAACTGATTAGATGCGTGTACTTTAAAAAGTCAGACACAGACACATTGTTGTTTTCTTGTTAAACTGTTAATTACCCTCATTTAAATTTAGAGGGGGGAAATGGAACTATTCATAACTTGAATGTAAAATGTGAAATAGAATCATGTAGTTTTTGAACTAAATTTTTTTAAGCCAGACATCTAAAGATGGTTGCTTTTTTATACTAATAATTGACTGTTATTACGAAGTAACTTCCCTCTGTTAAACGGCCAAACGTAGTCGCTTACGGTGGAATGGCTCAGATGTCATGAGAATCTGCTCTTGAAACTCCACGTCTGCCCACATGGCCGTGCATGGCGAGGTATTTTATAACGCGCGTCCTGCTTTTAGAGTAACCGTGCATCACGGTAGCATTGCTGAAGTCCTCTCGCCAAGGCAACGCCATCGCTGGCGCAATATATAAAAAAGCCATTTTCTTGTTGATGTTGTTGTTGTTTTCGTATTATTGCAAAAAAAAGACACGACGCGCGATATTGACACGGTGTGAGCTGTCACGGCTGACTCAGCCCGTGTCTCGACAGGACCTGCTGTACGAGGAGGTGGTCTACTCCACCATCCACCAGCTGAACGTGTCGCAGACCGACGCCTCTCACCTCCTGGGCTTCCTCCAGCAGGTACGGTGGTACACCACCACGTGTGCGAACACACGTGTATGTGTGTGTGTGTACGCACGTATGTTGAACTTCTTCCGCACCGTACGTGAACAACCGTGGTAATCGGAGGTGTGGGGAAAGGACAACAAACTAAACACAAAAAAATCGGTTCTAAAGAAATTCGTTTTCAATCTATATGTGCGTAGTTTCGGTGGCTTTCAAATATCGGAAGGAAGAGCGTTCAAGAAGGCGGCAAAAGTGCATCTGAAAGGGCTCGTTGCAGTGACCGTGTTTGTTCGATGGCTAGCCAAAAGCTGCTGTGGCACGGCTACAGCAGAGGCACGTGACACACGAATTTCACAGAGTCAACCCCACTCTTTAACTTCGAGGGCCCACGGAGATTCAACATCAAGCCGAGGGCAAGAGGTCATCGTGACCACCACTATCGACGCCAAAGACAAAGATCCCCCGTGTAGCCTTAACAGGCTGTTGGGCCAAGTGCCGTTAGCGAGCACCTATGAATTCTAGATTTGAAGCTTTCGTGACTGCAAGGATTCATACTCTTTGGTTTTTTCGGTAAAGTCACGTAGGTAAAATAAAATAAATTAAAATAAAAGAAAACAATTAAATCACGACTTTTCGGAGGCAACGCAAGCTCCAGTCTTCAGGTGGAACAGTCACAGCAAGATCGCTGCATCAAGTGGGGAGGCTCTGAGAGCCTCGAGCTTAAATACAGGTTAAGGGGGGGGGGAGGGAGGAGCCAAGTAGAGGACATTGATGGGGTGCGGGGCTAAGTTAATCCGTCTTTTGTTATGTTGAGGGTGCGGGGGATGCGGTGGGTCACTGCACGGGGGCAATGGAAAAATGGAAACAAAAATGGAAAAGTTCGGAAAGAATATGCTGTGCGCTTATAAGGTAGCTAAAGTTTTGACTTGCTTTATGACATCTTTCCAGCGGTTGCTTAATTTAAAACCATCCTCTCGGTTGAAGTTGTGTCTATGTTTGTATATCTGGATGGCTTCATGGACAAATCTTTGGTAATAACCGGGAGGTTATTACCAAGCTTGGCACGGCAAACGAGGGAGTGGGTAGCTAGCACCATACCCGACCACCTTCTGTCTCCCCAGTAGCGATGTTTTTACACACCGCACCATGTACTCATTTGAGGCTGAGTCGACCGAGGGGAGGCCCATCACAGGTTCAGATAATCGTCACTGGTGTTGTCCGTGAGCGGGAATCTAACTCGGGTCAACGGGTCCATAGCGCAGCGTAGCGCTGTCCGCTATCCTACCGCGCACGCACACATACACGTCGCCATCACTCGCCTCCTTCTGCCAGATCATGCCGCTTGTTTCACGGTTGACACCCGCCCTCCGTGTGTGTCCTTGCAATGCAGGTGTTCGGTAAGAGCCCGTCGGAGCACTTGGCCCTGGTACAGCGTGTGCGAGAGATGGCAAAGGTGAGGGTCGCCTTTCAAGACACTGTCCACAATCAATCGATAGAATCAGAATATTTAGTTATCCTGCAGGAATCCGATGAGCTATAAAGCTACTGGTTTAGGACTGCGAATGTAAAATGTGTAGCATGCCGTGGATACTTTGTCTTTAGCGTTCGTATTAGAAACGTGCGTTAAGATTATTTTGCTGCTTAGAAATTCCCACGTGATAAGCCACTTCCTTGAGAAATCATTCGTGACCAGGTCGCTTCTGAAAAGCTCATTGGGGTCCTTCCTGCTGAAAACAAAAAAATAAATCTAAAAATCTACCCCTTGCCCATAACTGTAGTCAACCCAGCAGCAATTTGTTGGAGATAGGTCATACTCTCCTGACGATACTCAAAAAGTGAAAAACGGTCGTGGGGTTTTGCTGCTTTAACAAATACTTCTAAATATCCTTATCTCAGAAAACCCATGCTATGCTATCCAGGTTATTTACATCCATGACTATAAAAACAGCATATTCTGAAATGTTCATATTGGAGACATAATGGTTTCAGCTTCACGATTATCCGTTTAAGATTTGCTGACAATACGGTTCATGATATATCAAGCATAACAATGCAACGACGTGGGAAACATTGGTGGAGGGTTTTGAACCAGCCATCCGTAAAATAAACACCATCGATATCGATAGTGTGTAGCTTTTAGCTGGACACGATTTTTAATGGCATACATAAACCACTCTGAAATGCCCTCGTCGCTGGCTAATGTGCAGGCACAACACCAAACAGCGATCAAAGCGCGAATCCCTTTGTCAGCGTTGTCCTTTGTGCGAGCTGAACGGTGCGTGTCATTGTGTGTTCCTCCTACAGCCGCCCGTCCACATGCTGAAGGTCACCGTGTTTGAGGCCACTGACCTGACGCCCAAAAATTTGGACGGTGAGTGATGGACAACGCGGTAAGGGCCGTGGCACGAGGCCGCTTGCGATCGCACGTCCACAGATTTCCACGTCTCCGTGTGAAGCGAATCGCACCGACTCTCAATGATCGCATCTGCCTGAGGGCCCCCCCTCACTACCCTAAACCAGCCCTGGGTACAAACCCTCGGCCCTTACCTACTACCCCTCTGGCTCTCGAGAGGCAGGGTCCCCTTGGGGGCCCTATGGCTGGTGGATGCCGCTGCCGCCGCTGCTGCTGCTGCTGCGTGTGCAGGATCCAGCGGTGGGGTAGCGGCGAGCGCTACGCTGCGCTACGAACCCGGCGACACGGGCCTCCCCTAGGTCGACTCAGCCTCGAATGAGTACCTGGTGCGGCGTGCAGTGAACGTGGCCACTGGGGAGACAAAGGCGGTCGGGCGTGGCGCTGGCCACTCCCACCCCCGTCGTGTGCCGTGCCGGCCATTGAAAGAAGTGCTGCTCGCTCACGGCACTTGCCCCAACAGTCTTCTCGAGGGTTACCTGTGGGGGTGTTTTTGTTCTTTTGCAGGCTCCAGCAATCCGTACTGCACCGTGGGCCTGGCGCTGGGCGCCGACGCCGAGCGCTGCAACCGCGAGTTCTCCTCCTCGGAGTCGCTCCTCGAGAGGCTCCCGGACCGGACAGACACGCTGCTCCAGACGCTCAACCCCGTGTGGGACGCCGTCTTTCACATGTACGACGGCTACCCTCCCTCCTGCCCGCCCCGTCCCTCATCCCCTCATCCCCTCATCCCCCCCCCCAATCCTCCCTCCCACTCCTCCCCCCACACCCCCCATGCCTCATCCACCCCCCCCCCCATCCCTCCTCGCCCCCTATATGTGTGAAATCTCTGATCGATTATTTCATGGGGTGTCCCGATTGTATCATGTTACAGCGGCCTCTCTCTCTCCGCCGCCTTCCCTTGTAGAGAGGAAATCCGTCCGGGGCGATCCGACGGTTTTGCGCGTTCAAATCGTGGTTTGGAGCTCGACTCTCCCCACCATAATCCCCTCTCTCTTGGATCGATAAAAATAAGAACCACTTTGTAGGGAAGTCAACAGTCATTGTGTGTGTGTTTTTTTTAGAGGATCACCCTCGTCATGGGAATGTGGAATGTCCCCCACTGGCTCAGGGCTGTAAACAGAAGAGAGCATCGTGGCAATGCTCATTTGAGCAGAGGATCACTTTGACTTTCACGGACAAAGATCCTCCATCCCTATAGCCCGTAACAGCCTGTTGGGGCAAGCGCTGTTAGCGAGCACCTATTAAGGCCAGCACGGCACGCGAGGAAACGGTGTGGCCAACACCACGCCCGGCCGCCCTTGTCTCCCCCGTGCCGATGCTTACACACCACACCAGGTACTCATTTTGAGGCTGAGTAAACGTAGGGAGTCTTTCTCCGTATTGCGTTCATTAATAAAAGACGCATCGTTTCCCCCGTGACGGTCGGCTGTTTTGTATAACGCCTTGCGGTCGCGTTCATGTGCCCCCACAAATTCCCACTGCTATTTGTACGCTCGCTATCTGGCCCGTTCCCCTTAACTACTTGATAACGGGCTCAGACAATTCCAGCGCTGCTTGCTCGATCGAGCCACTTCTTTGCCTGCTATCCCGAGACGTTCATTTGAAGTATCCTCTAGTTTCATTATTTTAGCTGCAGCCAAGTAACCCACGTGTCACAGGACCCGCGGCACCAGCAACTTGTTCATCATTTTATTGGAGCTGGTGCGATTATTTTTGGTGTCGTTGTTATTCTAGATTTGCAGCTTTCGTGACTGCTAGGATCCATACTCTTTGGTTCTATTGGGTAAAGTCACGTAGGTAAAAAATAAAATAACAAAAATCACGACGTTTCGGCCACAACACAAGCGGCCTTCATCAGGTGAAGGGACGAGACTGTCTGGAGGACAGCGCTGGAGGACTGTCTGGAGGACAGTGCTGTCCTACCAGACAGTCTCGTCCCTTCACCTGATGAAGGCCGCTTGTGTTGTGGCCGAAACGTCGTGATTTTTGTTATTTTATTTTTTTACCTACGCGACTTTACCCAATAGAACCAAAGAGTATGTTGTTGTTATTCTTTAAAACGAGCCTGCTTTTTTCTTCAGTGGTTTTGAGCTCTTGATTCGAGCACACAGCCCACGGCTGACAACAGTGTTGCACCACTGTTGCTTCTCGCAGGAGGATCGATGATGTGAAGACCGATGTCCTGACGTTGTGCGTGTGGTAAGCGGCACAACCTACTCTACCTTCCCCATCTGACCCGTCTTCAGAACTGTTCATTACGGCCCTACCTATAATTGACCCTTTGCTAATATATATTAAATACATGGAAAAAAAAACCAAACACATTCATCAAGAAAAATATGAGAAACGTATATAATCATCTCAATAGCATATGTGCTATGAATAAGAGCCGTCAGAAAATGGGACCTTTTTTGCCAATATCAAAGGATGAAAAAATAATAAAAGGTTTTTACCCCTCGCTGGCAATAAAACAGGAGGTGTTAAGATGTTCAAACACCAAATAGAAACATTGTGCAAGGCACCAAGTCTGCATTAACCACACACAGCACCTGTGGTGAAACATGCCTTCGAAAGCACCCTGGAAAGGGCACTAATTAAATCCGAACTAGAATAGAATGCCAGAAAGGGTAAAAACCTCATCTTATTCTTTTTTTGCACAAATTTGATATTTATTTGGTTCTTTCAAGGCCACGGTGTTGTTGACGAAGGTATTCAGGTTGTATTTGTTGTGCCAGTGCACCACTGCCGAGGCAGGAGGGGCATCATCATCATCATCAAACACTGTGTTTCACATTGCATTGCAGATTTATTCAGCACTGCTACCAATTATCAATGCCTGGCCAGCATGGAAGAGTAGGCCAATTACCCCATAGATTCACCTTCAGTGGAGACCCCTCTGCCAGCAGTGGCTGAACAAGAAATTTAAAGGCTGCGGCTTTACCCATGACCAATGAGAAACAAACGTTCTTAAAAGCTTTTGTCTGCTTCAGTCTCAAACCAATAATTAAATTATGTAAATGTGTACAACCTACAGATAAGTGACCATTAGATTGTAATAATAATCATGATCATACAATTTACATTTGGCTTGACAGGACATGCGCTTTTCCGTCATATTGGTGCGACATATTAGCAATGTGCATTGCCATAATAGTCCGTATTGTCTGCATAAATATTTACCTAAGCGTGATACAGAGTTTGCGTAAGCACCGCTTCCGCTCGGTGACATTTTTCACTGATGGGAAAACTGTGGGGCGAGTGATGCGATGAATGGGCACTGACGGGGGAGGCCAACGCAGCCCGATATAGCTCACAGTCACAATTTGTGTTGGCACATCTATTGTTCCCGTGCCACTGGGTGTGGTGAACAAGTGGCAGAGTGGAGCTCTGGCGCCAACCTCTCCACCGTGTCATGGGAAGTTAAAGTTGCACAGTCGCCACGCTTGTGAGACACAGCATGGGACCTGCTCGCCTAAGCAGCAGGAATTCATTCTTCAGTGCAACCGATAATCGTGCCATAATTATGGAGCAAACGCTGCCACCACGGAAGGCGCTGCTATGTTTCGCAGACGCAGTCTGCAGTAGTTTCACAGCAGTGGGCGATGTTGCCACGTGTGTGTAGTCCCGATTGAGTCATTTGCGCCGCGGTGGCTAGGAGATGTTAATTATCTCGCCAGGTGTACAGGAGGTCGTGGGTTCGATCGCGACTCGACGCCTGCTGCTGTATATTTGGAGTTTGCGTGTTCTCCCCATGGTCGGGTGGATTTTTCTTCGAGTCCTCCGGTATTTAGGAACATGCTTTTAAGAGTATCTGGCTGCTATAAAATTCCACGTGATGAACAACTTCATTGAGCTTTTATTTGTGGTCAGGTCCCTTCTGAAAAAGAGCTACATAGCTCAGCTTTTTGTTAATTTGGAGTTAATCTTTCAAATTACGGACCGTGACGCCGGAACACAATGTATGGACTGCCCGTTTAAAATTACACGCGAGGATCCTTAACATGCACCATGAATAAGACGGCACGTATTTGACGGTTAATGCGCCTGCAGTGATAACCAGGGGGCGTCCCTGCCCTGGTTTGAACCACAACCTTTTGCAACGAGTGGTGAACGTGCTGCCGCTAGGAAATGTTTACAATGTTGAGGATGCAGTCGCTTGTTCAGGCACCTACTCAGAAATATAGTTGCCTTGATGTAGATCTCTTGCGTAGATAATCTCAGGGCTTCGTTTCAAACGGTCTCTGTCGGTTCTGTAACCCGGACAATATTTACACACCCAGCGCACCACATCAAGTATACATCTCACAATGGCTGTAGCTACTTGGCACATGCTGCGAGTGACCCAGCAAATATTGAGAAATGTATCCCAGACTATGTTGCATATATAACTCTCCTAAGGATATAAGCCAACCAGCATCAACTACCTATGGTAGTTGTGTCAGTGCAACCAGTGGAAGGGCAGCTCCCTTTGTTGGTTTGGCAGCAACTCATATATTTAGCCAGAAAAATTGACTTGGGATCGCAAGATTTAAGGCATCTAGTGAAGAGGCAGAAGGACAAACATCAACCAAGAGACGAGACAAAGGCGCGGGGGTTAGGGTCAGGGTTCGGACCGCTGGCAATGCTCTGTCACCGCCGTCTTGTTGTCTCACGTGACGCATTTCGCCTTCTGCCAGGAACGAGCACAACGACTCCTCCCTCATGCAGGACATCTCCAAGATCTCCTCGTGGCAGGGCGCCAAGACGTGAGTGCGAATGTCGCGCGAGCGGTGCGCACAAACCGCACCGTCGCCTCTGTGTCCTCGAAGCCGACGACGCGGCACAACGGACTGTGCGTTACACCACGGTCAAACTGAGACTCCACCAGATTTAAATGGCACGTTTACGCGCGGCGGTGCGTGCCGCACCGACGCACAACGTGCGTGGATAAGCGTCTGTCATGGGGGGCAGGTGACAAAGCCAATGCGCGAGGAGTGAGCTACATCTGAATACGAGTCACGTACGCTTCGGGTAGCGATGCAGCAAACGCGAGCGAGAGAAAGGAAAGAACGGGAACCTCCCCCCCCCCCCCGTCGAGGTGTTGATAGCACAACAAATCACCGAAGAGAGATCCGTTGACTCGGGATTAGAGTGACCATGGGAACCCACCATACCCCCGGATATTCCAAAAACGCAAAACCCTATTCCACCCCGACCCTTGGCCTCGAGGAGTAGCACGGCAGGAATCACTCAGCGACACGCGTGTCCCCCACCACCTCCGCCACCCCCCTGAGGACACGGATTCCCCTCTAAGCCTCGGGGGAAACCCGGAGAGGTCGAAAAGCCAGGGCGTTTTTGAGATCCCAGCCCTCGTGCCCTGCGGAGCGAGCCCACACTGGGCCCCCAAGGGAGCGCCGAGGGGAGAGAGCGACCGGAAGTTTCCACTCCCAATCCGCTCAGCTGCTGCCAGTGCTGGGGAGAACGATCTTGACTTTGCTATTCTCTTCCAGGGCCTGGTAAAGCTGAGAGCAAGGGCAGAAAGCAGTTAACGGATCCACAGGTGCACGGGAAAGACATCTGTAGACGGGAAACGACCGTGAATTAAAAATGGACTCGAGCGAGAGTCGAAAGGCGGTAACGTGATCTCGAACAAAACTTGGCCACGTATGCATCGTAAGCAGAGATATTAACAAAAAAACAAGTTACTTTTGCGTGTAATAATTTAACAAACGCCGTAACCCCGTGACCACCTTGTCACCAATCGTTTGCCATAACGGAACTGCTAACAGCTCTGATTGAAGCAATGCGCATTGTTAAATCTTATTTCAATTCAACGTGCATGTTTCACTGGGAATAACCGTTGCCACTGGTGGCGATGCGCCTGCGTCCAAGCGCTAGAATCACACCACCGTGGGATTATTTTTTTGAAACATTTTGTATAAAGCGGATTTAAATTTATCATTGCATCTTAACCGAGCGGCACCACCGGTCACGTGGCACCAGTCAGGTGGCACGTGCGCAATGTTGCGTCACCCCTCTTGCGCAGTGATCTTCACTAATTTTCAGAGGGGGGGGGCGTGGGGGGCACGTTCGCAGATAAGTCATCGTCACTGTGAGGGCTGCCGCACGTTTGACACCATTGGGGTTTCACCGCAGCACGATGATGATGATGGGGGTGTTGTCACGTGTTGTGTATTATTGTTAGGGGCTGCACGTCACGGGCCGCACTAAAGTCCACCGGGGGCAGCCAGTGAAGAACACTGCCTCAAGTGATGTCTATCAGAGGCAGCGTTTTGCAAAAAGAAAATAAACTTCAGCGGTATATTTTGTGGACGAAAAGTGTTCTCATTGGGATGTGATAATATCCAGAACAAATATAATAACCCTTATCTGTGTTTGTTCTCGTGCGAGTGGGCCAACGGCTCAATCACCCATTACAAACGTCGAGCGTCCCGTAAGCTGAGCGTCAACACCGTGGATGCTTAATAAAGACACATCGGACCGACAGGAGATTAGGGCACAGCTATAACGTAAATATTGTTCCCCCAAAATCACACAGGGCATCACGCTCGCAACGATTTAGCCTGACCCCCACGTTTGGACGCGTTCTCAGAACTGAACATTTGCTTCACATATTTAGTCTTTGTTGTATAACATTTACATTACGGTGAATGAAACGGCCCCTGATGGCTGCAGAAGCTATGGCCAAGTAACCTCGTGCAACTCTTGCAGCAGCAACAAAGCAGCTTGACATCCAACGTCGTTGCGAGCAACAACCAGAGCAGCTGAACCACCAAAGAAGTCGTAATTATGACTTAATGGGGATGGGATGTGGTTCGGCAAAACGAGGAGGTAAAACCCTGAAGCACCGCTAATGGCCGACGGGGGAGGGCGCCACAATTAGACGCAAACTTGTTGTGAGACCCCCCAGCCCAGACTTAAAACGCGACGCGCCGCTGCGAAGCCGTTCCCCCCTGAGGCTCGGGAAAACTAGAACGCACGCACGTCTGTTGTTTCTCAGATTGAGCAAGAAAGTTGTCAAGAAGCTGAAGCGGTTGAGTTTCACCGAGGGACTCATAAAGCCAAAGCAAGAGGCCGACTTCCTGGGCCTTCTCAACCTCCCCGTGCGGGTGAGTGCATTTCCAGCGGAATATTTTCCAGGGCCACCCCCAGTCCTTAACCCTCCGAATCCGCCCCCCGTCTCCCCCCCCCCCCCCCCGTCTCCATCTTCCTCGCCAAACCCCATGTCTGAACAGCTCCAGGCGAAACATAGTCCTGGTGACCACCGTAAACAACGCAAGAGTCGTATGTCACCATCACCACCACCAACACCACCAACACCACCACCACCACGTGTAGGTGACACCGCTGTACCTGCGTACCACTGGGTGGCTCTACGTCGTGTGGCCACGGTACAGACCCCGATGGTAAAGATCTTCATCGTGGGATTGCTTGAAACCACACGAACTACGACATCTCTGGGTGTAGAAGTTGAAATCCACCGGTTCAGATGTCACGCCGGAATTCTGCTGTCGGTGGCCGGGTATTCAACTGAGGCTGCCAGGTTCACGGTGCAGTGCTCAAACCGTAGTCCATTACACACCGCAGACTTACCCACCGTCGCTGCTACTTGCCCTCCTGGAGGCGTCCTTCACACGTTTGGTCACACACACACACTCGTACCACTGCTGCACAGGCGCTATGTTCCACAGACGCAGTGTGCAGTAGTTTCACAGCAGCGGGCGATGTTGCCCTGTGCGTGGAGTCCCGATTGAGGCATTTGCGCCACGGTGGCGAGAAGTTCACTACCTTGGCTGGTCTGCTCGAGTTTTCTCTCTCTCCCCGTGAGCTTCTATTCTGCGCCTCTTCTCTCATCACATGCACCGTCCCCGTATCTCGTTCCACTGCCTCCTCCCATCCCGTCCCCCCCTCGGGCTCCCTCTGCTCCTTCTGCCCTCCACCGGTAGCATCTTCACAGCCCTTCTCATTGCGTCATCTCTGCCTCTTCTCAACACGTGCCCAAGTGTGAGTCTCACCACCCCCCCCCCCCCACCTGCACTGACCACAAAACAATGTACGCATGTATGAATGTTGAACTTCTTTTGCACCGTACAAAGCCAACCATGCTAATCGGAGGTGCTGGGTAAGGACAACTTCCCCTTCTGCCTCCGTGCCCTTAGAGGTACTCTCAACGTCCATCTCGACATTCCCATCTCCGCCCTTCCAAGCGCTCGCTTTTCCTTCCTCCACGGCGGTGCCCACGTCCCTGGCGCTTGCGTGACCCACTGTGCCCCGTACCCGTCCACTCCCACCCTGCCCGGCAGGACCTCGGCGCCCCGTACCACGCTGGCACCTACCGGCTGCTGCCACGCTCCAGCCGCTCCCACGTGACGGGAGAGTGCCGGCTGCACAGCGCCTTCCTCACCTGCCAGGTGCGCGGAGCGAAGCGCGAGAGGGATTTTGTCGCAACGACGCGGGGATTCTACGCTCGGGGGCGGCGAGACGGCCAAATCACCTCGAGGTTTTACGACCACGAGCGGCCCGAGGAGATCAAAACCTGCAGCTCCCCCAACCCCCTCGTTTCCTGCGCTGTTTGTAGACGCGGTGGTTAAACGTGGCATGTGTCACACAACCGTGTCAAACCACTCGGCCTACCCCGTATTCTTGTGCAGGGAAATTGAGTTTCCAGGTTCATACGGTGTACCCGTCAATCCATACGGTTTACCCGTATTCTTGTACAAATTGTCTATTTGATTGCGTTTCTCTCCTTGTGATGGGATTTTGTAGGGTGAACGTTGAGATTTATAATGGCACGGGGTGACCAATAAGGTCTGAAATTGGTCCGTAATAAGGTAGGGGCATTGATAAGAGGTTGACAGGTATCGAGATGGATGAATTGGTATCTATATGGATTAATTAATCCACTTGCTGTACTGCCATCTCCTGGCTACCGCACAACGCAGCGGGTTTCAAAGTCTCGCAAAATCTGACTCAGCGGCCCTTCCCTCCAGAGGCCTGGATAACGGGGCCAGCACCACCACACGCAACAGAGAGCCGTCCCGTGGGACATTAACAGAAGCGCTCGTCCTACGGCGAGCCTGGATCACTGCCACGGGAATGGGGAATTTCCACCAATGGTTTTAGGCAGCCGATCGAAATGAGTGCCGCCCCAATGCTCATTAGAGCGTGGAGACAAATTGACGCATCGGCCAGTCATCTCAGTCAGTCGACCCATGGCACCACCTGGGTCTGTCCCCGTGACCTCCTGCCAGCGGGCGTTCGACACTTCACGTGGCCTTAACGTGCACCTAGCCTGGCACAAGCGCCGGGGTGACGTCACCACCACTTAGCGGCGAATGGCGGTTGTTGTTGCTGTTGTTGTTGTTGGTCCCAACGCGTGGGAAGTGACAGCGGCTGTTTTGTTGGGTGCAACAGAGGGACAGCGCGCTGAGCCGGGAAGGGCTCGAGAGGGGCGCGTACGAGCACCTGCTCAACGAGTTCGTGGAGTACGAGCACAGCCTCACGGTGAGCCGGTCTGCGTGCCTCCGGCGTGCCTCCGGCGTGCCTCGTGTGCGTCTGGCCGATTCGACTCTTCTTCTTCTTATTCTCGTCGTCGTCGTCTCCATCATCGTCGTCTCTCACCCCCCCCCCCCCCCCATTATTTTTGCAATTCGTCTCTGCCCCGTACGTAGCCATTGCGTTACAGAGCAGCATCGCAGGCAGGTCGTGCGCGTGCTTGTTGGCAGAGCTCGCCCGTTGGGAACTTACAAGGTTGGCTGAACTTAGGGGTGGGGAAAGAGTGGCGGGGGGGGTATCGCGTTGCTAAGATGTTAACTACCTCGCCTGGTGTGCAGGAGGTCGTGGGTTCGATCCCGACCCTGACGCCTGCTGCTGCTGTATATTTGGAGTTTGCGTGTCTCTCTCTCCCCGTGGTCGCGTGGATTTTTCTCCGGGTCCTCCGGGTTTTCCCTCCACGTTTAGAATCAACGTCACCACACGTTTAGAGTATTTGGCTGCTCTACATTTACACGATGATAAGCTACTTGGTTGAGCTATCAAATGTCAGTGGGCCTTAGCTGGTAAAATAAAAAAATAGTTTAGTTACACAAGTTAACAAGGCGTGCGTCCTGGTAACACCGGGCCCGTGAGAGTGGTTTAAATGAGGTTATTCGGCAAAAGGTCTCATCATGTCTCCCTAAACCGCAAAGGCCATTGGGTTCCACTCCTGGTTGAGTTGTCCTTCCGCCGCACCTCCGTTGAGCACGGTGGGCTACGTACGGTGCGAAAAAAGCTCCACGTACATGCCCACCACTCACTCCTCTGCCTTAGCTCTCACCTCTGTGCATGCCTGCCTATCCTTCCCAGTCTGTCAGGCGTAGTGCCGCCGGCGTATCCTGACAGAGTCATCCCAGAGTTTAGTACCAAGAAGCAAACGCGGATTGCTGAGTTGGGGGGGGGGCATCATCATGCGGCTCGCGATTGTAACAGCGTGCCTGCTGGGCATGGTGGGTTTACTTGCAAGTTTCGGTTCATCAGACGTCGTCATGCATAAGCACATGTTATGTATTTGTCAACAAAAAAGTCTCACTCAGTAAGAATTGGGTTTGAGATGTTTGGATGAATAATGTGAAATTCCTTTTGTTGTGGGAGGAATTCAGAATGGTTGTAGAAAATCCACATGGAGACCACACTAGGACCCTTCATATGGGTGTCAGAGGGACACTTACTATACTGTTTCTTGTATGCATGTATGTTGGACCTCTTTCGCACCGTATTTAGCCAACCGTGTTAATCGCAGGTGCGAGGGAATTACAACAATCTAAACACTAAAGAGAGACTGCTGCCTTTTTGGTGGGTTTTTCTCTCATTATTATGTAATAATAATTATTGTGCTTGTTTACCCGGGAAAGCCTCACTGAGTCTATCGCAGTAGGACGCGATGCTGCTGTGCGTAATTCCAAACGAGTCGTTTGCAGGTAATTTTTCCCAGCATTGGGATATTTGACCAATACCAGTTGTAATTGTGTGTGTGTTTTTTTTTACTTTGGGTGCAAACTGGAGAACGCGGTGGAAACTTGTGCATGACAGGGGAAGAGAACACATACAGTTCTTTGCGTGTTTAGTTTGTTCTCCTTCCCCCGCACCTCCGATTAGCACGGTTGGCTACGTACGGTGCGAAGGAAGTTCAATGTACATGCATACAAACGCCACGTAGGAAGATGCCTGAGTTGGTAATCGAACCCAGGCCCTTCTTGATGAGTTGGTACCGCTGCGCTACCCTGCCACCCACAGACAACGGGCGCCACGTCTCTGTGCCTCTCCCCAGCCTGCCACCGCACATAACGCGCCTGCGTAAACGTGTGGGAAATATCACTGTTTACAATATCACTGTTTACAATATCACCGTTTAAAATTGAGGGATAAGCAGGTGGTGAAAAATCACACGGAATATCGATTCACCGATTAAAATCCACGTTTCACGCCCTCCCCACCCAGCCCCACCCCACCCAGCCCCTCCCTACCCTCCCCTCTCCACCCAGCCCCACCCCTCCGACGTGGACAGACATCCACAGACATACGCAATTAATCCCCTGCCTCCTGTGAATTAATCCCGGTTGGGCTTCCAGTCCACTACGTTTCCGACCAGTATAAACCGTACCATTAACACGGGGTGAACGACATCAAATTGATTGGAACCGCAATTTCGAATCGTGCCAATTCATGGAATCACTGGGGTCTGGGGCAGGGAGCGCCGTTATCTCTCAACAGAATTCGCGTAGGGAATCGGAAATAATTCAGCACAAGCTCTCAGCCTATACCCATTACACGAATCTTTGGAACTCTGGTGAAAACGGCTTCATGGGTTCCTTATGATCGGCTACTCAGCCCAAGAAGTTTATAAAAGATTTCGTGTTGTTTTCGTGCAAGAAAAACATTTAAAATATACATTTAACACACTACTGTATTTACTTTGAACCACAGAAAGGTTCCATCTGATGAAGTGTGGTGAGCGTATTGCCTTGAGTTGGCAGAACGTGTGCGCAATGCACCGCCAACATTCAGAAACACCAACAAACAGGTGAAGGGCTTTGTTTAAACAATCTCTAGAATGTAAAGTCAAGGGCGGACGCACGACACGTGTTTTCACGGAAGGTTACTTGGCCATGGCAAAAAGCCTTGACACTCTCACCCAGTAGACATCCTCATCGTGTGGAAACCAGATAGACCGCGAGAAACACCTTTTTTTAAAATGTTTTTCACCTCAGACGTAACGGTTATTTTGCCATGGCAAAAAAGCCTTGACGCTCTAATCCAGTAGACATCCTAATCGTGTGGAAACCAGATACGCCACCAGAAACACCTTTAACAAAAAAAAAATGTTTTTCGTCTCGGATGTAAAAACAAAAAATAACCCCCGACATGCAGGGACGGCCCCTAAGCGAAACGACACGACATCCCTCTGACACGCCGCGTTGCCCTGCACAAACAAAAGCGGTCGGCTCCCCCACCGGCTCTTAAATAAAATATTTGTAACATCTGTGGCGCCCCACGGTCTTCGGTGGAGGATGATGTCGCGCCGGGCCGTCCACGACTATTCCTAGACTCAATTTAAACCCAGGGGAGCAATCCTCAGTGGGGGTATTGTGTGTGTGTTTTTTTTGTCGCGTTATTTTGTTTAAAAAAAAAATGCATCCCTACCCGCCGCCACCTGTACGCGTTTCTCTGGCCTTGTGAAGTAACACGGCACGTTTTAAAGTGTTTGTGTTATACTGTGGTCGGTTAGTGGTCAAACCTGGATGGCGAATAATGGAAAAAAAAAACCTGGCTATCACCGCTCTGAACCGTTTGCAGGCCAGTGCTTGTGTATATCTGTCGTAGCCCTCTGGGCTATCACACCACAGGGAGATCAATCGGGAAAGTTGCCATCGATTAACAGAGAGACGTGGTCGGATTCGTCGTCTTCATCATCAGCGATGGCCCATCCGTCACAGTATTGCAATGTCACTCACTGTCTGTCCAGCTCTTGTCCGTGAGCTGATCTAATCGCTTCATTTCCGCAGTGGTCCCGGGCGTATTCCCTATAACTCGGTGTCCTAATTAAAACAAAAAATAGGGCACTAAGGCATAGCTCTTTAAAGTCAACAGTGTGATTTCCAAAAATTCAGCAAAAAAAAACACATTGGCTTTATGCACATATATTCATTTTTGCTTTGACATATTATAAGTAAAAACAATGCATTTTGACTGCAGGTATTGTGGTTAATGCAGACTTGAATCCTTGCAAAAAGGTTTCAGTTTTGTTGCCAGAAAAAAGGAGGGAACCCCTATTATTATATTTTGGTACTGACAAAGGAGGTCTAATGAGACTTGTGAGGCTAACGGAGGCAGTGAGAAGAACTAAGTGGACCTTTAGGATAAAGACAGCCCGGTGATATTTAGCCATTCAATTTACATTAAACAATGAAAATAATCAATTAGCCTTAGCAATTGTTATTTTTTTATCTAGCTTGAGTATAGCAACGTGAATTTTCTCGATTGTTTTTACTTGCTAGCAACATAATTTGTTATTGGTATAATGTATTTCAATAAAAGCCTAGTGCAGAGCAAAAACCGCGATGCAGGGAGGGGTTTACAGAAACTCCGTGGACAGAAGTCCTAAAATCTGTGCTCCTGGGGTTAGAGGAGGAAGGAGATTGGGCAGGGAGAAAAACATAATTTTAATATATAACGTATATTTTTATCTATCTAAACATTATTTTAAAAGACATGATTGGCAATGTAAAAACAATTTACGATAAAAAATGTAGGAACAATATTTTTTTAAACATCTGGAAACGTTCCAACAATTATGTTCCACTAAAACCGAGCTTGTCATTTGTTCTACCATGAGTAGGGGTGAGATGACAATTGTTGCTCTTAGCCACAATTCTGTAGATTCCACGTGCGTATGATTGGTGTGATGTGTGTGTGATGTGTGTGTGGGGATGGGTGTGTGTGTGATGGGTGATGTGTGTGTGATGTGTGTGTGGGGATGTGTGTGTGTGTGATGTGTGTGATGTGTGTGTGATGTGTGTGTGTGTGTGATGTGTGTGTGATGTGTGTGTGTGATGTGTGTGTGATGTGTGTGATGTGTGTGTGTGTGTGATGTGTGTGTGTGATGTGTGTGATGTGTGTGTGTGATGTGTGTGATGGGTGTGTGTGTTATGTGTGTGTGTGATGTGTGTGTGTGATTTGTGTGTGTGTGATGTGTGTATGTGATATGTGTGATGTGTGTGTGTCATGTGTGTGTGTGTGATGTGTGTGTGATGTGTGAGTGTGATGTGTGTGTGATGTGTGTGATGTGTGTGATGTGTGATGTGTGTGTGATGTGTGTGTGATGTGTGTTATGTGTGTGATGTGTGGTGTGTGATGTGTGATGTGTGTGTGTGGTGTGTGATGTGTGGTGTGTGATGTGTGATGTGTGTGTGTGTTATGTCGTTGTTCTCCTAACAGAGTGGGCTGTGGTCGGGTGAGCTGGGAGAAGATGCCATGGCAGTGCTTTCCCAACATGCAACGCAGGTTGACCTTTCACCCCTGGAGCAGGCCATCATGTAAGTTATTCTGCATGCAATTTGTCCATCTTAAATTAGCTATCATCTGTGTTTCCCAATGTGCTGGCATCACCATTTAACACATTGTAGGCTTTCGCGACCGGTATTATTCATAATAACGTTTTCTTGGGGAACGTTGCATAAATATATAAATGCGTCGTTAACCCACCCTCCACCCGACACAGCCAATTAGTAAGGTTTGTCACGCAAACAAAACGTGCCAATTGGCTACTACTTCAGCACACCGGTGTGTCGGAGGGTACACCCACAATATTTACAATTTGAGTACCGTGTTTTGCTGGTGATTAAAACCGGCTTCATCAGGATATTTCACCAGCACAATGTCGCAATTAAATTGCAACACTTTTCGTTTGACTCTCCAACACTCCGGTGTGCTGAACTAATAACTAATCGGCACGTTCTGTTTACGTGACAAACATTACTAATTGGCTGTGTCAGCTGGTGGCGGGTTAATGACACATTTATATTTACATGATCCAACCGCAAAAAAAAATAACCCTCCTCTGTTATGAATGGCACCGCTATCATTTAAAAACAAAATTTAACAAAAAATTCCTCATCGCGTTTCCCAATTGACCCGAGCGCTCCCCTCTGTCGCGACGATCTCTCTCACCCCAAGGTGGTGGTTTGTATACAGCGACCACCACAGCAGCAGCCCAATGTTGCCCGATTGCTTGATGCAGCTGCTCAAAAGCCTGGAGGAGAAGTGGACGCTGTCGGAACAAGGTCGCAGCAGGCTGCTACCGGACCAGGTAACGACAGCAGAATGAGCGGCACGTGGTGGGGGGTGGGGGGGGGACAGAGGACTTGCAGTAGACGCGATATCGACGGGATTTAGACGAGCGGTTCTCAACTGGGGGTACGCTGACCACTGGCGGTACCTAGGATTGTCCAAGGCGGGTACGTGAGGTGATTTATAAATGTGTGAAATTATATCATGCATGAGAGTCATCGGTGAATAACCATGTATGAATCTGCCAATATAAAATGACTACGATTTATAAATGTGAATCCATATGGTAACCTATAACGACGTAAAATACTTCATGGGACCTCCTTTGCGAGTATCAAAATATGATAATAGGTTTTTTCCCCTTTTTTTTCTGGCAACAAAACAGGTGTTGAGCTGTTAAAACACCAAACTGAAACCTTTTACAATGAACCATATCTGCATTAACCACAATGCTTGTGGTCAGAATGAAAACAAAAACATACTCTGATAATATATTGCCATTGTCCTTGAAACTGATTAGTCCACACCAGACACAGCTTTTTTTTTGGGCCCAATCAGTTTCAAGGACAATGCATATGTTATCAGAGCGTGTTTTTTGTTTGCATTCTGACCACAAGCATCGTGGTTAATGCAGACATGATTCCTTGTAAAAGGTTTCAGTTTGGTGTTTTAGCAACTTAACACAGCTGTTTTGTTGCCAGAAAAAAAGGGGATGAACCTATTATGATATAAAAGACCTTTCTAAACGCGTTCATCGTAAACGATGCGGGGTTTTTGCAAGAGTAGCCAGCGAGCACGAACACATTACAACGTACCCGCAGGGCGTCCAGTGACTTTACAGCTACTCGTCAGGTACACCTCACAGGACGGACAATTGGTTAAAATATTGACGTTCATCATTCGCACATTTATTTCTCAGGACCATGGTCAGGCAAAGGGCTACTCGGTTGAAACAATATTCAACAAGAAGGGGGGGGGGGGGTGGGGAGGTGGGTGGAGGGGGTTACAGTAGCCAACAGAATGAGAAACACTGATTTACACGATGGCTGACGCGGGGGCTGTCTTCACAGGGACCGCGGCTTCAAGACAGCTTCGCCAAGCTCATCTCGCAGAACCTGTCTGCGCTCAGCGAGCTGCACGCCAACTTCCCCCTCACGGACCCCTCGTCTCTGCCAAGTCTGCGCGACCTCCTGAGGTTCCTTTGTGTTTCTTTGTTTTGGCGTTTCCCCAATTTGTATTTATTTTCTCACGAAGCGTTTCCACCCGAGGCCAATCGCTCAGGCGGCAACAACGCCTGTTTGCCACTTGGCAAAGACTTTGCGGCTCTGGCACAAGCGGCGGCACAAGCCCTGGGCTATTACAAACAGCACGTCCACATCCGCCGTTAGGCGAATGTTATTTTGCCTGGAGAGCCCCGGAGAGCGGACATTGCCGAACGTGTGCGGGGTTTGATGGCTTCAAACTGTCACTGATGACCGAAGAAAAAAAAATCAGCAAAAAGGTCCTTTCCATCACATTCACCCATTAGTCCAGGGGCTAAGCGCTGGACAGCGCTTAGCTTAGCGAACGGCGCCCATAACTACCGCTATAAACTAGTTTTTATTTCACCAGGTAAGGCCCACCGAGCTATATAGCTCTTTTACAGATGTGACCTGGCTGTCACAAGCGATAATCCAATTCGGTGGCTTATCGTGTGGAAATTTCGAGCAGTCAAATGCTCTAAATGTGGAGGGGAAAAACTGGAGGACGCGGAGAAAAATCCACACGACCACGGGAAGAGAGACACGTAAACTCCAAATGTGCGGGATCGAACTCACGAACCACCTGTACACCAGGCAAGGTAATTAACATCTCGTGACTGCGGCGCCAAAATTGGTGTGTGAAGTATGATTTTTTGTTTCATATTGGTGGATGGTTCTCCCTTCCGTGTGCATCTTTGTTTACCCTTAGGTTCCTGATACATCTGTTTGGATCTCCGCTGTATGAAAAGGAGCCCAGACAGCTTGGAGAGCCACACGGAGAGCTACAGGCCACAGTGGGGACAGCCCTGGAGGTACAAGGCCCTTAGTTAAACACCGGTGTTAGCCAGGGGTGTGTACTGGGATACAGCCCAGCTGGTGTAGCGACTGGACGCCCATTTTATGAATCTCTCTGATATGAAGAAAGGAAATAGCCCGACATATTGCCGTATAAAAAAGTATTTATTATATATATCTTCCTGTATTGTGAAGTGTTAATGATGAATGTTAAAACCGGCGAGGTGATTCAGTGGTAGAGTGAGCGGCTCACAAATGGTAAGTTCCAACTTCAATTCCTGGTTGATGGTTGACTCAGACCATCATCCCTCTGGGGTCAATAAAAAGAAGTGCCACTTTGTGGGGAAGTCAAAATTGCTTGTCCTCTGGATGGACTTGTCCCTACCATAGTAATGCAGAATTTGCACCCGTGGCTTCAGGCTTTGAGCAGCAAATCACTGTGACTACCCACGGACGTGTTGAGTTTTTTGTTGGTTGTGCTTCTGCACCACTGCCAACGCAGCATCACAAGAACAACAACAACAACCTAATGTTCAATCTTGCAACTGTCCAATCGGGCTTCCAATCCAACCCCATCACTACTCAGCCAGGACACGAAAACAGCCCATTGAGGCAAACGTGTAAACACGGGCTTGTGTGCAAGCGTGATTTGGTAATGCAGCCCATCATATATATGTATGCATGTTGAACGTCTTTCGAACTGTACGTAGCCAACCGTGGCTAATCGTTTGGTGGCAAGTTCACAGCGGCTGTCAGATGGAAACGCCGTTTCCTGCCATTAAGTACAGTCATTTCCACTCCTCGGCCAGGACTGCCAACGGATGAGCATCACCCAATGCTTATTTGAGCTCTAAGAATGAGTGTACCATTAAGTACAGTCATTTCCACTCCTCGGCCAGGACTGCCAACGGATGAGCATCACCCAATGCTTATTTGAGCTCTAAGAATGAGTGCACCGACTTGTGTTTTTGCCCCCGACATCGGCCAAGACAATTTGGTTGACTTGTCTTGTAACTCATGAAGCGACTTGTCTGAACGTTTAATTCTCCATTAAGTGATACACTTTTGCTACGTGGAAAGTGCCACCGAATGGTTTAGAATCACAGACGGTAGTTCCATTAACACAACAGTGCGATGTAACAATATAGTACTGTTATTAAACCGCGCCTGCATTGAAAAGACGCTGACAAATTGGGATGGCAACACGCAAAGGTTTTGTACATCCTAAGCAATAATTTTGCTGCAGAACACATGACCGTAATCACCTGGCTTCATAACACTTTCCTCTGCTTGATAGATTTCTTTAACGAGTTGCTCAGATGTTTGTAAATGAGCTGTCTTCACACCGATAATACAACGATTTCCCACACCCCCGATCAGCACGGTTCGCTACGTACGGTGAGAAAGAAGGCCAACATACAACCATACGTACATCGCTTGTCACGCATGTTTAGTTTCATATTATAACCACAAACCATGGCGGTAGCAGCAGCAGTTTTGGATACTTGATACACAAATGGAAAATTTAAAAACCCTCCGATGTGCGACTGTGGTGGTCACCCAGAACAGAACCACGAAACGCTTTTAACGACTCGATGCCCGAGTCACAAATGTGGAGGAGGAGGCGTCATCATGGCGATGATGCACCACTCCGCTACTCCTGACGCAGTCATCTGGCTCAACCACTTCAATGTAAAAGTATAGCTGCTGCTCTACCTCAGCATAAGCCATCGAACGAAGGCGGTCGCTGCATCGCGCGATTTCAGATGCGCTTCTGCGGCCGTCTGGAACGCTCTTCTATACTATATTAGGACGCAACTGGAGCTATGCACTGTTAAATATAAATTGAAATCAAATTTCTTTCCAATTGCTTTTCGTGTTTAGTTTGTTTTCCTTCCTCCGTACCTGCAATTAGCATGGATGGCTACTTACGGAGCGAAATAAGCTCAACATATTTCACTTAAAATGTGGCTGTGCAAGTGCCTTCATTCACTATTGATACGGGCAAACATCCATCGCTTTTATTTACAAACCGGTAAAGAAATGTGAAATAATGGTATTAAAGCAACGCGTTGCTTTGTGTGATGTGCTGTAATCAGGAAGCGTCTGAACTCTGGTACAACAAGAAGAAAGAGCCGTTCCATGCACTGGAGGTAAACAACAATTTGATTAACATATTATCAGGCCACCTCCATACAAACTATTTAACGTGTAACCAATGTAGTTACATATATGCAGTATGAGTAAAGCTCAAGAATTTAAAAAAATGGAATGTATCTTTATTATAATATAATAAAATACACGGCGGGCCTTGTTAAAAACAAGCCTTCTTTAGCTGCTTGACAACTGCCATCCCATTTTTGGGCCGTGAAAGGTAAAAGCCCTGCAATTAGTTGCTCGGGTCACTGCCGGCGTATAATATTATTTGGGTTGCGTTTGGCAACGTAAATGGAAACGGTTCAATGAAATAAATAGCTGCATTTGTGTTGTTATGACGGGCTGTATTCTCGCTACGGTGGTGAGAAACTGCCTCGCCTGGTAGAGAGAAGGTCGTGAGCTCGATCACGACCACGACGCCTGTAATTTACATTTCGCATTTTCTCCCCGCGGCCGTGAGGATTTTTGGTCGGGTCCTCCGGTTTTGCCCTCCACATTTAAAATCAACGTGCGTTTAGAGTATTTGGCTGCTATACATTTCCACGTGATAAGCCACTTCGTTGAGCTATCATTTCTAATAGCCAGGTCGCTTCTGTGGGCCTTACCAGGCAAAATAAACAAAAATTGTTTTAGTTTATATTCTTGGTTCTTTCGGTAAAGTCACGTAGAAGGGAAACAATAAAATAATAAAAATATAAAACAATAAAATTATCACGACGTTTCGACTGCAACATAAGCAATCATCATTAGGTGTGAAAACCACAGCAAGAACATTTTTCAAATTCTTCAAATTTTCTTGCTGTGGTTTTCACACCTGATGATGATTGCTTGTGTTGCGGTCGTAAACGTCGTGAGAATTTTATTGTTTTATATTTTTATGATTTTATTGATTCCCTTCTACGTGACTTTACCGAAAGAAACCAAGAATATGAATCCCTGCAGTCACGAAAGCTTTAAATCAAAACCTGTTTTCGTTTAGTTTAAAGTGGCGGCGTTGTTGTGATGGCTTGCGCAGGGAGCCCAGGAGCAGGTGCTGGCCTACAGTCGGCTGTGCGAGATCATCTGGACAGAGCTCAAGGAGAATGTGCCAAAGTACAGCCACGCCTTCGTCAGGTGGGCTCCCCGTCGACGCCGCTACACCGCACGGCCAACACGAAATGTTCACGAACGGTGGCAAAGGTGCAGCCACGCGCTTGCCATAGCAGCCAAACACGCATGTTGATTCTAAATGAAAGGGGGAAAAAACGGAGGACCCGGAGGAAAAATTCACGCAGCCACAGGAAGAACATGAAAACTCTAAGTATGCAGGCATCATCAGGGTCGGGATCGAACCCACGACCTCCTGTATACCAGGTGAGGTAGTTAACATCTCGCCACCGTGTCGAGATCTGGAGAGCTGCGCTAGAGAGGGTTATGGCCTTTTCTTCCACACTGATCAGATGTCTTGGAAAAGGTGCAAGCACCCAATGGCAGAGCCAGGACTTTCAGGTAGGGGTGGGCAACACTTCCAGCAATGAAAAATGATAGAGGAGTTGTTAGTAAGTAAGGAGTTGTTAGTAAGTAAGGAGTTGTTAGTGAGTAAGGAGTTGTTAGTGAGTAAGGAGTTGTTAGTGAGTAAGGAGTTTTTAGTAAGGAGTTGTTAGTAAGTAAGGAATTGTTAGTGAGAAGTTGTTAGTAAGTAAGGAGTTGTTAGTAAGTAAGGAGTTGTTAATAAGTAAGGAGTTGTTAGTAAGTAAGGAGTTGTTAGTAAGGACGTGTCCCTTGCTTGTTACTCGCCACGTGTGCGGCGATGGCTCAGTCATCGATCGAGGGTCGAATTGGAACCGCGTTGTGTGATCGCCATCGCGCTCGCTGAAGGTGTCGATGCCTTCAGGGAAGTCGTGGACTCTGTAGATGCAAATGCGCACAATTCTGTAAGTCACTTATAACCGCTTTGCAGTTACGTATTGCCAATTATGGACTCAGACTATTGTCCCATCATCTCATAGAGTCCCTGGCCACGGGTGTCGCAAAATGCTGATTTATTACTAATAAAGCCCAATGATCCGATCCCCCCTCTCCCCCCCCCCACTGGCTCCGCCAGTGGAAGCACCCACACTTAAACCTGACATGCGAGACCTGCCCATCAACTGTCTGTGCTCTTCCTATTTATACTGCTGAGTGGACAGAGTCGGCGAGATTTTAGAAACGTGCCCCATTGTTTTAACTGCCGGGCTCACCATTACACCGCAGCAGTTTCTGTAATATTAATCATCTAGAATAGTTGTGAAGGAAACCTTTACTTGGTCTAAAGCCCTTTGTAACAGGTCCATGCGTTGGGATGTTTTGCTAAATCTATGAATGATTGTTTGGCATGTAAACGATGTGTTTCCGGGTTGTTGTTAGGCATGATGTCCGACGTGTCACTCCACGTGCTGGGAGCTTCATCAGGAAGTGAATTGTGTGTCAAGAAGCTGTCCGTGGATGGCTCCCGTTCGTGGTTTCCGGCGGCGTTTGTTTGAGTAGCCGCATGCTGCCGATGAGTCTTGGTTGAGCCAACCTCTCCAGGGTTCGCCTCGTTGCTCTGAAGGCGCTCCCAGGACATGGTGTGAAACATCGGACAACGTGCCAATCAACACGCGGCACAACCCGAAGACACATCAGAGAGTTGGACAGCACAAACCGGGAAAGCCGTTGCGGCGGTAAAAACGTATAGCAACCCAAATTTGTTCAAGTGAAACTTGTGGAATCTGACAGAAGGGCTCAATGGCACGATGCTCTTTAAATCCATAATAGAGGGGGGTTTTTTTGTTTGATCGCGTAAATAAAAATGTGTCATTAAACCACCACCCGACACAGCCAACTAGTAGGGTTTGTCACGAAAATAAAACGTGCCAATTGGTTACTAGTTCAGCACACCGGTGTGTTGGAGAGTAAAACAATGAACATCGATACTCTTTGGTTCTGTTTTTTTACCTACGTGACTTTACCGAATAGAACCAAAGAGTATGGATCCTTGCAGTCACGAAAGCTTCAAATCTAGAATAAACATCGACCTACATTATCGCCATCGTTAACGTGGGAACCTGTAAAAAAACCGCGAGCTTTTAATTTTAACATCGCCTGCAACGTGTCGATAGTCACGTGGCTCTGACTGTCGTGGAGCAGGATGGTGCAGTCATTCACGTGTGTTGTTGTTTACGGCGTCCGTGTCCTCATCTGATGATGCATTTGCTCTTGGAAACGTTCAACGCACATTCATTAATTATGCTCGTTTCAACCCCCCCCCCACCCCCGCACAGTTTGGTGGACGTCAGCTTTCAGAGCATCTGGTACCAGAAAATGGAGAAGATGGTAAAGACAGCTTTACATAATTATTTAGCATTTGCACACCTGTCAACCCCTTATTGCCAACCTTATTATGGATCAATTCAGACCTTATTGGTCACCCCGTGCCCTTTTAAATCTCAACGTTCATCTTACAAAGGCCCATCGCTCGGGAGAAACACAAACAAATAGACACATTGTACAAGAATACGCATAAAGCATATGGGTTGACAGCTATGCATTTGACATTAAAGCCTCGCACTTGGTTAGCCGAGTTAATTTATCATTCGAGCACTTGTTTACACCAAAGGGATGTGGGGCACTTCGAGACAGCCCACTCACGCGACGCATCACCCGAACCTCCACAGAGATTAACTAAAACTACTCAAGCATGTTTTGTCTATTTTACCAGGTAAGGCCCCCTGAGCTATGTAGCTCTCTTTTAGAAGCCACATCGCCACAAACGATTGCTCAACGAAGTGGCTCGTGATCACGTGCAAATTTACAGCGGTAGCCAAATACGGCACGGGCAACGCAGGGATTCTCTCGCCGCAGAGCTTAAAGCCAACGAATTGCCAGCGCTCGTGGCCCAGTGACAGGGCAGAAAGAGTGAGGGCCCAAGTTCGTCGCGTGCCCTTTATTAATAGCACGTGGAAATGTATAGCAGCAGCCAACTACTCTAAACGTATGTTCATTCTAAATGTGGAGGGGACAACCGGAGGAGAGAAATAGATACGTCCTCATTGCCCAGCCTCTCATACAACGCACCACATCACCCGGGAGCGACCACTTCCGGGGGGGGGGGGGGGGGGGAGGTCAATGGGAGTAACCGCTGCTCTCACAATGGCGACCGCGTCGCTTGTGCACGTGGCAGCTTGCGTGGGACGTGCAGACCATGCTGGGCCAGCTGAGCTCCTCGGAGGACTACCGGCTCGACGGGGAGACGGGAGAGATGCTGCACATCTTCCACACGTCGCTGCATCAGCTTGCCCAGAACGCTGAGAAGCTCGGCCTTCGGTAAAACCATGCTTCACGGTGGGGCGGTAACAAGGGGGTCGGTGGATCGCGCCGATGTTCTGAAAAATCCCATCACCGTCGGCGTCGGGGAGGAGCGATAACCGTGGCTCGGCGGGGGAAGTGGGAAAACAGCAAAGCGTCTTTACTCACGAGTGGGGAAACTACTTACAACTTTGCAAGGTTAATATTGTTATCTCCTTCACGATAGGGGGTGTTTGTTACGTGGTTTACATTAGCCTCCTATCATATTGCTGCTACTAAAAATCATTTAGTAACCCCACCCCCCCCCACCCCAGTTTCTCGTCCTTGTCTGCTGCATCACAGTTCACTGTTTCTATGCATTCATTTCTTGAGTTTGGCCTCTCAGGGTCTTGAGTTACTCTCTCAGTTTCTTGGGTATTCCCCCCCAAGGCTTTTCAGACGGGGTCTCACCAAGTTGAACTCTTTGGGATTGACCATTAGAATGAAACGTGATATGGCGCATGCAAACGTGCAATATTTTGCATCCAGTTACTATTATCTTACAGCCCTGCGTGTTTATTGGTGGAGTCAGCCAGCTAGTAACTATTGCAACTCTATATTGAGCTTCTAATTCCGTCTTACGTTCAATTATGTTTGTCGAATTCAGTGCAATGCTGCTTCGTCCAAGCTGACACTCTCCAGAGCTGTGGTACAGAATCTACGGCACGTGTACTGGACATGGCCCATGACTTCGTTTCGTACAGTCCGCGGCCACTCGGCCTTGCCCCTTCCTAACGGCCCGCAAACGGCTCAACCGTCACCGCCACCATCCTAGCCGTAACGTATCGAGAACCAAAGGGGGAATATTTTCAAACCTGTCGACAACACTTGTATGTATGTTGAACTTATTTCGCACCGTACGTGACCAACCGTACTAATCGGAGGTGCGTTTATAACGTGAGCGCGTTTCTGTCACCGGCAAAGATGTGCCCTTGTCATTTTTCGTGGTAAAACTGGATAATGTGTGGGCCGACAAATGTTTTCATGAAAGTCCGACCCGGTCATTAAATAAATAAAAATTATGTTACGCACGGTTGCTCTAGGGGAAGTCACGTTACAGCACCTCGTAATGGCTCAGGCCCGTTGCT
Source organism: Petromyzon marinus (assembly GCF_048934315.1). NCBI lineage: Eukaryota > Metazoa > Chordata > Hyperoartia > Petromyzontiformes > Petromyzontidae > Petromyzon > Petromyzon marinus. The sequence goes on along the minus strand of NC_133703.1, from coordinate 12,238,665 downwards.
GTTTTCCAGGGCAAAGATCCCACCACTCCTAAACGCACAGCAGTGGCTCGGAGAGGCGGTGAGCACATGGGTCGGCATGGCTTATGAGAACATGAGTTCCTCCATCCAGTCAAGCGTGCAGAAAGACAAGGTGAGGCATGTGGTCGTCTGACCGTGAATGGCTTCGGAGCGTGGGTAAAACATCGCGAGACAGTACTCGCTACCATTCCGACGCATCTGCTCGATGTACTCTGAAGGAGTGTTCAAATCTGTAAATGACAAGAAAACCCCATCGATGTCCGAATTAAATATTTATGAATTAGAGATATCAGATTGCCGACCCCTGATCCATCCCACGTAACGACTCATCCGTCCCACGTGACGATTCATCCGTCCCGCGTGACGACTCATCCATCCCGCGTGACGATTCATCTGTCCCGTGTGACGATTCATCCGTCCCGCGTGACGACTCATCCGTCCCACGTGACGACTCATCCGTCCCGCGTGACGACTCATCCGTCCCGCGTGACGACTCATCCGTCCCTGTGTGTTCCCCATGCCCCTCGCAGCTGGAGGCAGAGTCGTGCTCCGTGAAGCACAGCCTCTCGGCGGGGCTGGCCACGTCGTGGTTCACCAACGCCCTCGCCTTCTGGCTGCAGCTCGCCTGGCCCGAGCCGGCACAAAGCCTGCGCATGCTCGACTCGCTGCTGCAGGTTTGTGAACGGAGGGTCACGTGTATGGATGTAGCCAATCGGAGGTGCGGGGAAAGGACAACACACTAAACGCAGAAAGCAGTTCCAGGGAAATGAGTTTGTAATGTAGATTATTTAAAGGTGCATGGCTTCTGTGGCTTCCTACAAATATGCCTTGCTAGGAAGCCACATGATGATAAGCCACTTCGTTGTGATATTATTTGTGGCCAGGTCGCTCCTGAAAAAAGAGCTATACAGCTCAGTGGGCCTTACCTAGTAAAATAAACATAAAAATGTATCGTATAGTTTGTGTATCGGAAAGAAACAATTAGCAGGTTTACCGCACGGTTGTCCTTTGGCTGTCAGACCTTGAACGTGGACTTATGAGTTGCTATACAAAAGCAAAAGCAAGGAGGAGCCCTGCGAGGCTGGAGGCATTCTGAGTGTCCACGGATGTTCCTGTACAGCCAGAATGGGTTAAAGAGGTCACCAATTTACCCATCTGTCCCTGTTCCATTTTATCCATATTTAATATGTGCAGTTTTCCTGGAAAAAAGATAAGGCTATTAACCACATGCTGATAAATATATGTATTTTAAAATATATTGTAATTCAGACTTTTAATATATTCACTTTTTGTATACTCTATACCCACATCCACATTGATGCATCACTTAATTCAGACTAAACAATGTACGACAGTATTTTAATAAGTTTACAGTATAATTGCGTTTAAATATACGGTAAATGTTTATCACTCGGATGTCTTGAGCACCTGTTGATTAGTGATCGCTTCAATATTTCAGACGCACCGTTATTTTAACCTCTTTAAGTGATTCAGAACCGACGATATTAATTTAACAGTTGAATCCATCCACTCGAGCAGAACAGGCTCTGCTTATTAAGCCGCGCGAAGCTCATTTCCACTGAATAATTTGGTGACGCTGCGGCGTCGGTTGCGATGCACAAGCACAAATAACAAAACGCTCATCGCATTCGTCAATGGCACTGCCGCCTTAAAAGGAACAGTATAAAATAGCGACGTTTCGGGCAGTGGCCCTTCTTCATCGCGTGTGAATAATGCAAATCATAAAACAATTTAGTTTCATTTACATTATAAATCATTTAAATAACGTACGTGTTACGAAGAAGGGCCTGTACCTGAAATGTCGCCTATTATATATTTAAAATGTATTTTTATATATATTTACCTATTATACATTTTTTCCTTCAAAGAAAGCGGTGTTATTGACGAACGTGTCGAGTTTTTTTTTCTCTCCACCGAGACCCGACCTCGCAGCCGAGCGAGCACCTTTACCTGAAAGCGCTTTCGTTTATCCGAAGCGCGTTGCGGTACCCGTTAACGATGGGCAATGATGTGAGCACGGCGTGTCCACCCCCTGCGGTCCCGCAGGACCTGTGCAACGGGGCCGTGTTTTACGTGGCGCAAATGCGGCAGAAGCTGGAGAACGACTACTGCTACTTCAGCGCCGAGACGAGCATCCCCCTGCCCAAGCAGGTACACAGAGGCAAAGGTCTCCCGTCTAGGCCTTGGCAGACCCGTTGGGGCAAGTGCCGTTAAGAGTGTTTTGCCCTCGATACATTTCCGCACAGTAAGCCAAATCGTTGGGCTGTCATGTGTGAGCAGGTCACTTCCGAAAACGAGCTCTGCGGCTCAACGGGATGTACCTGGTAAAATAAAACGTTTGCTTTAGTTCAGAGAGCACCTATGAAGGCCGGCACGGCGCACGCGCGAGGTGGGCGGTCAGTACCACGTCTGGCCGCCCTTTTCTACCGCGTTGATGTTTACATGCCGCACCAGGTACTCAGGGCTGAGTCAATCTAGAGGAGGCCCAGGACCGGTTCTGATATTCGTCACTGATATTGGCCATGAATGGGAATCGAACTTGGGTTGATGGGTTCGTAGCGCAGCGCGCTAACCACTGCGCCGTTGCTCCCCACACACACACACGTCACGCACGCACCAGGTACACATTTAAGGCTGAGTTTGACCTAGGGGAATCCAAGTCCAGTTAAATATTCATCGCCAATGTTGACTGTGAGCAGTAATTGAACCTGGGCCACGGGGTTGTAGCGCAGCACGCTAACCGCTGCGCCACCACTCCCCATAAGCATTGTGACTGGTAGCTGATTGCTTAGTTTTGCTTAAACATGTCTGAGCGTAAAGTGATGGACAATTGGGTATTTGAGGCAGTAGGCAGGCGAGTGCTCTTTTCGACTTGTATGGATCAGATGGCTGGACGCTAAGAAGCTCAACATTAGGTTGTTGGAATCTGAGCACAGGTGTCCGAGATGGATGCGAGGAATTTTGTGGCAAGACAGCACAGTGATGCAGAAGTCTGGAAGAGGACATGGCAGGTGGGTAGTGTTGTAGATATGATGATCCATAATAGAGGGTTTTTTTTGGGTTAGATCTCATAAATAAATTTGTGTTGTTAAACCCGCCATCACCCAAAACAGCCAATTAGTAAGGTTTGTCACGTAAAAAAATATGCCAATTCGTTACTAGTACAGCACCATCGGTGTGTTGGAGAGTAAACCCACAACATTTACGATTCGAGCACGACATTTCGCCGGTAATTACAACTAGCCTCATCAGGCGACAGCCAGAATTGTGGAGAAATCCTCCTGTTACAGTCTTAAATAGAGGGGGTAAATGCATCATCATATGCATTGATATGATAATGATGATGATGCAGAATCGGCTGCACTGGGTGGGACGTGAGGTTCCGAATGCCGAGACAGGCATCGGGAGAGGCCTCCACGAGTCCGACGACCGAGGGGAGGATGGCGGCGGGGACTCAGAGTGAGGACAAATCTTGGAGGCCGCCGCACAGCTGCGCGTTCTGGCGGAGGGTAGAAAACGATGGCGGTGGTAACATCGGCGGCTTTGACCGCGAGGACGACGACGGCATCACGACCGCGAAACGGCCGCCCTCTAAAACGCCGCCCGTTGACCGTGACCCCCACCCCCCCCCCCGCCCACGCCGCCCACGCCAGGTGTGCACGGGGCTGAACAGCGCGGCGTTTGTGCGCGAGTCGCTGTCGCGGCTGCCGCAGCAGCGCGAGTGGCGCGAGGCGGAGCGCGTCGTGCGTGACCTGTGGCGCGACACCGGCTCCGACCGCTACCACTCGGGCAGCGGGTCGGCGCGCACCAGCGGCGACGCGCTCACCTCGCGCCTCGGCGTGGCCAACCAGACCATCCTGTCGCTGCTCGACAAGCTCTTCAACTGGATCTCAGACCTGGCGAGTTTTGACCCTTGCTCGACCGCGAATTATCTTCGCGTTTTCAGGTGTTATGGATCTCGTTCATTTTACCTTGAGTGCAACAGAGAATGCTCGTATTGACATCCTTGCACATCCGTGTTTCCATGTTGACGTGTTGTCGCCCTTAATGTTTCCATATGTTCCTTGTTAACGATTCCGTGTGCACCGTGTTAACGTCTTCACGTGTTCCTTGTTTACGTTTGTTAATATGTCCGTGTTGTCTGTGTTAATATTACCGTTTGTGCGCGTTTCAGCTTTTACTGGACTTCAGAGTGTATCTGCAAAACAGCGCCAAGCTACAGACCGTGAATACACATGTGAGTCACTGCACCTTCTCTTCCTGACTTGGATGTCTGTTCACGTGCATAGCATTCAACTTTCTCTATTCTAAGCAATACAAATAAGGAGATGTGATATAATGACAATTTACATATGCTCCAGATATTTTTAAGGCATCCATATCGGTGGTTGCATCCTTTTTTTGCACGTGACTTTATCGAAAGACCCGAGTATATTAATTCCTACAGTCACGAAAGCTTGAAGTCAGGAGGTGTTAAGACGTTTAAACACCAAGTATTGCAAGGCATCAAGTCTGCATTAACCACACGTGCTTGTGGTGAACATGCAAACAAACATGCTCTGATAATATTTGCATTGTCTTTGAAACTGATTGGTCTACACCACAGACAGCTTTCTTTGTTGCCTCGTCTCAGCATCAGTGTCAGGCCACAGAATGCCAAAAAGCGAACAGTACAAAGACAATTCAAGTATCAGCACACTTATAGCTCGGGTTGAGCAGTTGTCTATAGGTATAGTGTCATTTTGTTCATTATTATTCTTATTTCATTGTTGTTGTGTGGGTGCATTGGATTGTGTTTTGTGTTCTCAGGATGTTGCTTTGCTGCTGGATTTTCTCAGAGAGAACATCTCCGTCCTGTGCCAGCACCTCTACGAGGACACACGCAATGGGTGAGAGACTGGAATGAAATCACTGCGAAGGTCGACAGTGCTGGAGCTCTGCACGACACTCCGCTAGGTTCAATCCTCCAGTGGAATGAAATTGAAATTATGGAAAGTCAGGGAGTAGAACCGAAGATTGGAAAAATATAAAAAATAAAGTAGCTGAAAGTAAAAAAAAATGATTGTGACGTTATTATTTTTTATAATCTACCCGAGGGGCATTCTAGTGAGAGACAAAAATAGGTTTATGTCTTTAAAAAATCCCCTCCACCACTCACTGGGTTAGGCATCTAACCAGATTATCTACTTCTGTGCTGATGACTACAAAACACGACGATCGGTTCTGCTGGCTTTCCGTCGTGTGTACATGTTGGACTGCGTGTTACTCAGGCATCATGTCCGACGTTATTTTTATCCACTTTCTGGGAGTTTCTTCAGGAACTCTTTCGTTTCTTCAGGAGCTATTCCTGAACACTTGGAAGATATCTCCAGAGTGAGAGTCAACAGAAATGTATTTCCTTGAGAAACGAAACGTCGGACATCAGGCAGAGCAACACGCGGTGTGACCCTAAATCGCATCGGGGAGCTATGCAGCAGTCCAGCCGAGAAACCCCAAAAAACTACAGATAGTTCGCTCAAACACAAGACAGGTCACACGAGGGCATGCAATAAGAAGTTGTATTTATCAAAACAATGTGCTTCCGTTCTTCTTAGTCTCACTGCTGTGGATTATCAGCGGGTGTACATGGCCATGACTGCTCATTCGCTCACACAGGCTTCTGCAGGCTCTCTGGGCCTGCTCCCTGCGCCAGTTCTGGGAGGTGGTGAACGTCAGCCAGAAGCATCCGCTCGAGTACTACGGCCGGCTTCACCAGATGCTGCAGGTTACCGCCACACACCACGAGCGGCAAACGTGCCCGTCAGTCGCTCGTCGCTGGTCTTGTTGAAAGTGAAGACGCAGCGACGTGGTCGAGCTGTAGTACGGCTCATTGCAGAGGGCAGCGGTTGGATCCCAACAGCCGCTCTGGTTCGATCCCAACTGCCACCCTGGTTCAATGCCAACAGCTGCCCTAGTTCAATCCCAACTGCCGCCCTGGTTCGATCCCAACTGCCATCCTGGTTCAATCCCAACTGCCGCCCTGGTTCGATCCCAACTGCCACCCTGGTTCAATGCCAAAAGCTGCCCTGGTTCGATCCTAACTGCCATCCTGGTTCAATCCCAACTGCCACCCTGGTTCAATCCCAACTGCCGCCCTGGTTCGATCCCACCTCACCCCATGCTCACGGACAGAGGGGGAGGTTGGGCCGTGGTGGGGAGGGGGGCTAGGGAAGGATGAACGTGGTGGAGGGGTGGGTCGGTTATGGGGCTTTCGGTGAGGGCAGCCCCTTCATGGAACTCTGCCGGTAGTTTGAATTACATTTTCGGTACTTTGGGGTAATTAGGAGGACCGTGTCTTTGGAAACCCCGGTGTGCTTATGTAACGAACATTACGAAAATATGGACTTAAGAGCAACAGTGAAGTCAAAATAACTAAAACAAGAGTAAAACCCTACAGGCTAAGTCGTGTCGTTCTGATGAAATGAGAACATGATGGGTGCGGATGAGGTGAATGCACCAGGTGAGGAGAATTGCAGAGCCGGGGTATGACTGCCCAATCAAAGATGGCGTGGGAAAGGTATAGATCAAAGCCAAACAATGCCAACCACAAAAAAAACAGTTGTACAAAACAATGTTGGCAGTGATAGAAATTAAACCAGGTCATTCAATTATAAGTGGGCCCATAAATTAACATAGCCTGGCCGCACAGATCGCAAACGACATTACGGTCGCGCACAGGCACTTGGGCGGTGGTCCTGATGAGGCATCGTATTTACACCTCAAACTGTGGGCAGGAGGTGACGTGTCAAGGTAGGCCTCGCCACGTTGTCGCGGTGCAAGTGGACGTGCAGCTTGGCTCGACAGGGGAGCCGGGAGTTAACCCCCCCCCCCCCCCCCCCCTCGTGAGAAGATGTTGCGGAGAAGGACCGCATCCAACGACAAAGTTCGAATTTGTATTCCTCTCATCTGCGCCGTGGATGTTGTTGAAATTGATCGGCATTAATGTTTCAGGGGTTACATATTTTGTGGATGACCGCACAGGTCAGCACACGTGTGTTGTGTGTGTACAACACGTGCCTTAGGAGTGAACGTAATCTCTCTCGTTGTGTGTGTTCCCACAGGTTTTGTTGGATGTGTTTTATTCTGACTCTCAGGGCCTTTCACTAAACTCCTTGAAAAATGCAGAGTACAAGGTGAGACGCGCGTGCGTGAGTGCGTGCGTTCGTAAAAAATGAATCAAAACAAACCGTCGTGTGCCGTCAGTGAAAAGAATCACGGCCCTTTGTTAATCCATTGCTGGATCGAAACCTCCCTCCACGTCAGGTCGGTCTCGTGGGTTATTTGACCGTATTTCACCACGCTGGTCAGTGCGGGTTGGTGAAAGGTGGAGGGGGCGCCGGACCGGCTCAGCTGTTGCTCGCCACTGATGCTAGCCGTGACCCGGAATTTAACTCAGGTTGCCGAGTTGATAGCGTCGTGCAATAACCACTGCGCAACTACTCAACCTCTGCATGTTAGCGAGCATGGATCTAGCTCAACTTGCTTTAATTGGCAATAATAAACGAATAAAAAATAGATATCCTTCGAAAAAAGTTAGCACAATTCTTTTTGCAAACTGCATTTCTAAAACAATAAAAAAACGGATTATTTAAGGCTGTTGAATATGACATGAGTTTTCTTAAAACAAAATGCAATCTCATTGAATCGATTTGTGTTAATGAACTAAAAATAGTGTTCAGTCAAATTTAATCAAGTGCAAATTTAGAGTTGTTTTTTTACAGAATACTTCAACGTTTTTAGGACTGTATTTTCAAATTAACAAGTTCCTGGTGCTGGCTGATCTGTCAGCATATTGGTCCACTCTGCGCTAACTGTGGCGAGCAGATGGAGCGACGTAAAACAGTCGTGTCACTGCCCCCTCCATGTATAACTGTGGATCCACCGGAGTTTACCTGCTGTCATAAATACTATGAGTGACAACACAGTAGCAGTAGTTTTTAATCGTTTTGGTCATACAGTACGTTAAGCGAGGAATCACTGCGGGCAGTGAATCACATTTGCACTGTACAACAAGCCAGCAATCATCCCAATGGCAGGACAAAGAGCAGTGACGCGCTTAGCAGGTTCATGTTTGCCCCATGTGACACAATTCTGTATGATCATGCATTTGCGGTGGGTATAATCATTTTTTTCTCACGACCTTTCAGTCTCTTGAGAACCAGCTCTATTTGAGGAAGTCCAACACCCTGGAGCTGATTGAAAGATATTACCAGGAGAGGGCCGAGGAGCAGGTTAGTAAACTGTGGCAAATCACAGCAGCGCAAAAAAACACGCACAATCTGCTTCAGAAATTATGAATGTCAGCAAATAACTGTGACTGGACAAATAAGTTGGTTTGAATCATGAATGTATGTCAATGTACGCATGTATTCCCGACTTGAACCGCTGCCTTCACCTCTCCATACTCATGTGCAACACTGTGAGCAGAAATCATTTAAAAAGCGGCAGCTAGTGGCGCCCGTACATGTATGCATCTTGAACTTCTTTCGCACAGTACGTAACCAACTGTGCTAATCAGAGGTGCGGACATTGAGGCGTCCATTAAGGCATCGAGGCCTCTAGTAAGACATTGAGGCCACGAGTAGGCCTACAAGTCGGCAAGTAATCCTCCACGCCACAGCGCTCCAGCAGGCTGGCCCAGCTAGCAGGTCCGGAGTGACCGCGTGAGCTTCCAGCGTTGAGCAGTGTGGACGGACGGGCTGTTTGTGGCGATATGGACACAGGGGAAGCGCAGACGAGCAACTCTCAGTGAGTCAGTGATTCGCCTTTACGCCAATTAAGCCAGCGCGCACTCACTTTTAGACAAGGGCATGTTTGAAAAAATTCTGATGAAATATTTGCAATTGAATGATGCAAGGAACAAAAACCCCGCCGCCAAACTCGGTAAAGCATTTGTGTAAAATAACCCCATGAAGGGTGTTGAACCGGAGTCATACCACATCATGGCTCTTGTCGAGCGCTTCAATTTGTGTCTCGATTTTTCAGCAGCAGGCAGCGGACAGCGCCGGGAACGGGCACGGGAAGTTGAAGACCGGCTGCTCGTACGACGACAAGAGTCAGATGCTCACCGTGGACCTGACGGACGCGTTGGCCAACGCCCCGTCGTGGGCCAATGGTAACTAACGCCTTTCAAACCCCCTGAGCGACCAATTCTCATTTTAATGACGAAGATCATCCTGAAGTGTCTTGCGGTGGCTTTGGAAAGCCCTCATCCAATGGCGGTTTCAATGAGACACGTAATTTAGCAGGGGAAAACAATATTTGTACAAGGGGGATAAAAATACTGGGGGCCGAAATTTTATCTGGGGCTGTCCAGGACCTCGGCTCCAGAAAATATTTCCCTCCTGAGAAGCGAGGACTGAGGTGCTTGCGGTTGGGTGAGGGGCTCCCTCAAATATTGCTTGAGAAATTAAGCCTTTAGAGAATGCTGATGAGCTGGAAAAAGAATTAACCTTCGAGGCAGTGGAAAGGGCGGGAAACCTGCCAAAGCGGCCGTGCGTGGTATATCCCTGCTGAGGTGCCGAACGTACCTGCGATGTTGAAATACGTACAATTTCTCAATTCAACGAAAGAAACGTCATAACTCTATAATACCTTCAATCGTGCCATTTGTGCCTGGCCGCTTGCTGTTTGGTCCTCCGAACAGGGACTGTGATATAAAACGTTTGTCATCAGTGCTTCACTTCAGCCCGAACACTCAGGAATGCTATATACTTAGCTCTTTCGGTAAAGTCACGTTGAAGAGAAACAATAAAATAATAAAATATATAATAAATAAAAAATATGATAACATATATATTTCATTATTTTATTGTTTCTCTTCAACGTGACTTTACCGAAAGAGCTAAGAATATAAATTACTGCAGTCACGAAAGCTTTAAATCTATACTCAGGAATGCTGTTTTTGGAATTATTTTATTTTAGCACACTGCATCCATCTCACCTTACTTTGTCCTCATTGTATTCTCTATATTCCTATAAAATGTTCATAGGATTACAGTATAGAATATAGGATACATTCATATAGGATTATTATGGTACTCTAGTAGTGGTAGTGGATTACACCGGCAATCCAAAAAAACATTGAGTAAGGGATTAATTCCTGGTCATAGTGGAGAGAGAACGTTGTTGAATGTAACTTGCAGTGATTGCATTGGTGGGTTGCATAGTGGGCTTTAACTGGTAAAATAAACGTTGCTTTGTTTCTGTGATTTGCTTACCTTTCCTATACTTTGCACTCCTGTCGTTGCGTTTGCATTGTTTTTTTTCTGACCGGCCCCTACTGGACATCTCTCGAAAAAGAGAGCTTCACAGCCCATCGGATTCCTCTCGTTACGAATAGAGATTCTGATGATTCTGGTTCCGCTTTACAGGTGGGCTGCCCTCGCTGCTCTGCTGGCCTGGCAAGAGCAGCGTGAAGCACTACGTGAAGGTGCTGCTGTGCCCCCGCCACATCTTCCCGCACGCGCACCCACGCAGGACCCAGCGCAAGATGCACACGTCTCCGATCCAGTTCGAAGAGAGTTTCAAACTGTGAGTGCCCACACATCTCGGCTGTGTTTTTTTTAATTATTATTATTAAGGGGCCGTCCATAAATGACGTCACGCACCTGGGGGTGGGGGGGTGGGGTCAGACATTTGTGACGATGTGTGACGAGGAGGAGGAGGGGGGGGGGGTGAGAAATGTGACGTCATATAAAAATGCGCAACTTTAAATAAATATAGACAACACGTTCTACTTAGTTAAATAGACTTTTTAATAAATGTTTTCTCCTACAACATCAGAGTGCAGCGCCACATTAAATACGCACTACAATGACAATAGTTTAAAGCGATTTGAAGCATCTTTTATTTTTTGGGGGGTGGGGGGGGGCAGAGCTTTGTGACGTCATATTTGAGGGGGGGGTCTGACTTTTTGTGACGCCGTGTGACGAGGGGGGGGTCAAAAATCGTTAAAAATCGCGTGACGTCATTTATGGACGGCCCCTAAGTCAAAAATATTTGTCTTTTGTTGTTGCTAAACTGAGCTTTGAACTCGTTACACAAAGTGATGCCACAGATGAACCACGATACCTCGCTGATCTCGTCAAAGATCAGGCAAACTCCGGTCATCCTCACAGCAGCAGCAGCGGCTTTTGGCTGGCCATCGACCAAAAAGACGGTCACCGCATCGCGTGCTTTCAGATGCGCTTCTGCGGCCGTCTGGAACGCTCTTCCTTCCAATACACTGCAGCTATGCGCTTTTAAATCTAGATCTAAAACTAATTTCTTTCAAACTGCTTTATGTGTTTAGTTTGTTGTCCTTCCCCCCACACGGTTGGCTATGTACGATGCTAAAGAAGTTCAACGTACATACATTTACAGCCCTCGGCCAGTGGTGGTCATTCCACATTCCTGTGATGGGGGTGAGTCCATCCGTAGAACAATGCGCAGTCAACTTCCGAAAGGCATTTGCTTTTCAGAGCTAGCAAATCTCTGCTCTCCCCTGGCCAGGACTAGAGTGAGCTTGTTCAAACAGCACCGTTTCAACATGCCACACATAACAGTGTAGATTATCATTTGTGCTTGCACAACCCCACCTCACGTATTCTCCTTTCATCCTCAAGCGGTAACTATTGAAGTTGCTTCCTGCGTGTGCTTTGCCAAACTTACAGGCTACCTGTCCATTTCGTCATTTTGATGATGATGATGATGCTGCTGCTGCTGATGATGATGTTGGGCTGTAGCTTCCCACTGCTGGGCAAAGGGACTCCCCTATTTTCTTCCTTCCTTCCATTCGTGATGTTCGTGATGTTTGCAATCTCCATCGCTCTGGTGGTGGTATTCAGACGATACGGTGACGGAGCAGAGTCCACTCACACCAACACTACTTTTTTACAAACATGCCACACAGTGCCCCATGGATGAGCATGATTGGCTAAGTATGGTACAAAAGAAGTTAAACTTAAATTTTGATTTAAAACTTTCGTGACTGCAGGAATTCATATTCTTAGCTCTTTCGGTAAAGCCACATTGAAGGGAAACAATAAAATAATATAATGTATATAAAACAATAAAAATTCTCACGACGTTTCGACCATAACACAAACGGTCGTCATCAGGTGTTATGGTCGAAACGTCGTGATAATTTTTATTGTTTTATATATATTTTATTATTTTATTGTTTCCCTTCAACGTGACTTTACCGAAAGCGCTAAGAATAAGTTAAACTTACATACCTGAAAAATTCCTATTCGTAAAACATTTAAACTTGACATTCAATATTCTAATATTCAGACCAAATTCTTCTTTGACGATAACCTCAACTTCCTCATTGCATCTACAACACATTCCTGCTACATTTTTTACAAACTTCCCCAAGTTGCTTACTCCGTCCTGCTGTGACTTTCATAGCTTACTCGGCATGCACCTGTTTTCAGAGGCCTCAAACGTATTTGTAAACTCCAGACTTAACCCTTCCTTCTCTCCTCTGCCGAAGATCAGTCGCAACCCTAATGACACTCTCCTTAATTCACCTCACCTCTTTGTCCTTCCAGCTTAATCCCTAATCCATTTCTACCTCATGTTACACAAGTTAAAAGAGGTGCTGTGTTGATCCTAAACATAATAGAGTCTTCATTTGTCCCAGTTTCCATACTACCCGGTTTATAAGATGCACTTTTTTCCCCTCTGTATTTTAAAGCAAGAGTTGGGGGTGGTGCGTCTTATCATCCAGTAGGTGTGCGCACGTGACCAGATTCGTAGAACTTTGACACGGAGGCGCGGGTTTTGCGGTGCGTATTACCCTCCGGAGCGTCATATAATCTGGAGAATACGGTGACCCAGAACTAACACGGGGGCGATCGCTTTGCCTGTGCAGAAACGTGACGATGGAGCAAGCGCGAGCACCCGGGGCCTGCCTGGTGCTGCGTCTGAAGGCCCAGTGCGGCCTTCACAAGGGCCTGCTAGGCGAGGCTGTCCTTGGCTTGCGCAGCGTCGCCGGCCTGGAGGCTCCAGCTCCCGAGAGTCTGCATTCCGCACGCAGCCAGCTCCTGCTGCCCCTCCTGCGCCCAAAGACGCAAGGCAAGAGCCAATCCAGCGCCACTGCAGCCGTGCCAATCTGGAGACCCATTTAGAATAACAGTAGGAATATATCAAGGGAAATGCTGCACTAGACCTGCCAAAAACAACTTGAGATCAAATAGTTGTTTGTAATACCAACTCAATTTGTTCATGAGTTGAATGAACCAATGAGACACATTTCACCATTAAAAAGGTGAACAGTAAGCAGACAGCGTGCATTATAAGCAGAGAATGGAAATGGAAAAGTATGTGTGCATCTTTGAAGGTGTTATCATCGCCGCCTGATTTGCGGGCAATACTATCTTGAAGACCCTGACATTTCAATGATAGAAAATGTATATGAAAACTATAGAAAATAAGCAGAGCCCAAGAAGCAAGATTTTCTTGATATCTTTGGCGTAAAAGTCCAGTGAGATGTGTTTAAGGCACCAATGCCCACCTCTTTACAGATGATGGGATCGTGGGTACAGCATGATTATGCTACTGCGTAGGGTTTTGCAGTTGTGCTGTGTGGCTCTTCGCTTGTGTGTCTGGGTTGTACCGAAATGTTGCTTGGCACGATGTCCAACATTTCGCTTCTTATTAAACTGAATTACTCTCCCTCTGTACTGAACTTTTAGTGGCCATATCCTTAGTCACTGCTAGGCTTGGACTTGGCCTCTTAACACAGCTCAGCGAACACTTGAGCCGCATGTGTGGCTTAGCCATAGCTTGGCTAAGGCTCGGCTCATGGACATCCTGAGGAAGGCTGAGACCATGTATGTATGTTAAATTTCTTTCGCACTGTACGTAGCCAACCGTGCTAATCGGAGGTGCTCACGGTCAGCTTTAGTTAAACATAGCTTTAAGTCAGAAGCCAGCCTGAGCTGAGCCAGGAATGAACTGAACTGTTCTTGAAGAAACTCCCAGCACGTGGAGCAAAAACTTATACGTTACAGACCAATTCAGGCCTTATTGGTCATCCCTTGCCGTTAGAAATCTCAACGTTCATCCTACAAAGTCCCTTCACAAGGGAGAAACACAAACAAATACACCAAAAATAAATGTGCCCGTATTGAAATGGCTGTACGCCGTATGGACTTGAAAACTCAATTTCCCTGTAGAAGAATACGGGGTAAACCATATGGGTTGACACGGTATGAGAACGGATCGTCGTGTTTTTGTTGTCGTGTGCACAGAAGCGGATGAACCTGTTAGGTGCAAAACCCAGTGAGCAATGGAGGGTATTTTTTTTAAAGGACATTTTTTTACCTCAGGAATTTCCTACATTGTCATGAGAATGCACACATAATTCAAATTCAGAATGTCCCACCATTCGATATTTAACTTTAGATGCATTTGTTGCATTTAGAAATATACATTTTCTCGCTCCACATGCTGGAAGCATCTCCAGCAATTGAATGCACAGTACTGCTGGGAATTCTGAAGGCGTTTCCAGAATGTGGGGGCGGACATATAGGCGTTATGGCCTGAAAACACAGCGGATAGCGACGCTTGATTATGGCTCGTAGCGGCTGAGATGAACACAGTTCTCTAACAGGGCTCCAACCGCCATTAACCATCACCACGTGTCAAAGTCTGCACTCCACCCTGTATGCTATGGGAACAGAAACCTTTCAAAAGCGACCGAGCCACAAATGATAGCCCAACGAAGTAGCTTTATCAACATGTCGAAATCTATAGCAGCCGAATACTCTAAACGCACGTTTCTAAATGTGGAGGGAAAACCCGGAGGACATGGAGAAAAATCCACGCGACTATGGGCAGACAGTGCATGCAAACTCCATATATACAGGCGTCAGGGTTGGGATCAAACCTACGACTTCCTGCATGCCGGGCAAGGTAGTTAACATCTCGCCACCACGGAGGCCATGTGATGTGACTGCTGTTTAGGTGCTTACGGTACTGTGTGCACGTGTGTATACCATTACAGAGAGCGACGCCGTGAAGTTCCTGCAAAGAAGATGCTCTGAGAAGGAAGGTAAACAGTTTCTGAAAAAGCTCCGGAAGGCGGAGAAGAGAATACTCTTCTCAACAGAGGACCTGTAGAGGCAACTTGAGAACGTTACAACGTTGGACGAGGTGTTTTGTGTACAATTGTTATTGTAATTATTTGCGCAGGAGTTGACGTGAAAAAAAATATATATAATACTGCTTGAGTAGACAAATATTGATGTGAATTAAAGAGCGTCGGTTCCTTTTCTTCACAACAGATTTGTTCGCAGCACTGTTCTTAAATAGTTTCCAACACACGGACGGACCCGAGAGCATGCTCATTGAGGTGTTTCAGAAGCTCCAAACTCATCGTTCAAGCTGGGCTCAGGATTACTTTGTGTGTTCGCATTGAGCATGAGTGTCATTTCCACGAGTTAACTTGGGGTTAACAATGTAATGCCCCCAAAAATGCACGGGAACTAGATTGTTATCACATTTCACACGGTGAGGATGTAATCGCAGGAACTCACATTGTCACCAAAATGCACTAGGAATTGATAGCTCTACAAATGTAAACATCTTACAGGTTGATTTTAACGATTGATTAAACGAATTGTTTATGTAACGATACGGGTTTCAGGACCCATAAGAAAGAATATTTTTTTAAAAATCATCCAAAAAAAGTTATTATGAGTGAGATGTTTCTTAAAATTCAAACCGGAAAATGTGAACTAGTAAGTTAGAAATTGAAAACTGTACAAGTTATTTTTATTTGTATTACTTTCGTTAAGCATGCATGTATCAAAACATCTACGCAATAATAATTATCTATTAATGAAAATTGATATCCCAATGTTCCATTTATGCTAATGAAGTAACACAAGCTGTACAAGTAAGACAATAAGACAAGAGATTGCACACTTTAAATGGTGAAAACGAGACAAACAATTGATTACTAATTATTTCAATATGATATCGTACATTGCACCGTAATCTGGATCAGGATGAATTAAAAAAAGACCAGAATTAAGTTAAAAACAACTCCGCATTTGCTTTCTTAGTGGTAGCTAAATATATCGTAGTGCAAAAATCAAAGCTTTGGATCACATTGTAGGAATTTTTCCACATTCCGTACCATGATTCACCTCCGCTACGTTCACCAATCTGAACTCTTCAAATGGAAATTGAGAGAGGTGGTAGCTTGGGCAGGCCTTCATCCAGCGGTGGATCGACCATGACTGCTGCCGCTTTGTGGCTTATGACTGCTAAACATCGTCCCATGTAAAGATTATAAAACAACGCATTACATATGAAACACAAGAATAGATTTTAACCTTTCTGGCAATAAAACAGATACCAAGATGTTCAAACACCAAATATAAACCTTTTGCAAGGAATCAAGTCTGCATTAACCACACACAGTACTTGTGGTGAATTACATAACTGACAACTGACATATTCAATTTATTGTTTTATATTTTTATTATTTTATTGTTTCCCTTCTACGTGACTTTACCGAAAGAACCAAGAATATTAATCCTTGCAGTCACGAGAGCTTTAAATCAAAATTTGACAACTGACACTTACGTAATTGATTTTTTGGCAGTCCAAAACAATTACCTTCAAATTAACTTAATTGGTATTATGCATCGCACTATCGTCCCACTGCTGTGAAAAAGGGACCCTGAAAAAGGGACCTGAAAAAGAAAGACTCGATGTGCCTCACTCAGGCCTTCTTGGGTGGACAAACATTGTCGTCGTAGTAAATGATAATAATCGCTCCTCCGATTGTATCATGGTTGGCTATGTACGGTCCGAAAGAAACTTCAACATACAACGACAATCGCCATTCGCCACTAAGTGGCGGTGACGTCACCACGGCGCTTGTGCCAGGCTACGTGCACTTTAAGGCGACGTGAAGTGTCGGAACTCCTGCTGGCAGGAGAACATGGGGACAGACCCGGGTGCCATGGGTTGACTGAGATGACTGGCATACATTTACATACAATAACGGGAGAGGCGTGCAACACGTATTGATATATAACGACACAAAAACAAGCTCCCTTAAAAACTTGTAAGTAAGGTCTACAACACCTGTACTTTCACAGGACGCCCGTGTAATAGAGCCTAACAGCTTATTGGGCCATTCCTGCTGAAATAAATCAAATCTATCGGTCTAAAAACGCAGTGTTTCGCAGCGTGTAAATTGGGCTGCCACCTTAACGCTTCGCTATATCACGGTTTGTGTGATGGACTTCATTTGTGACTCGTGAATGTCAAGCGATGGATCGTGTTGTGAAGAGTACAATATCCCGTATCATGTTCCAACGAGCTAGCCACCGCCTACAACAACAACAATACCAAAACCGTTCATTATTTCACCCGTAAAGCGGCCTGCTAGGTGGAGACATTTTAAAGGCTAATAAAGTGTATAAACAACTCGGATTTATGTACATAGTATTTGTTATATTTCGTAAAGCATTTGTGAAGGATGTACATAACATTACGAATACTATTTTTTGATAAAATGTATAATTGTATGTTACATTAATATAAAGTATCTTTATATAGTACAGCACTGATGTAGTAGCGCATATTCGCTGCATGACGCTTAGGTAATGAAGAGAAGGTTTTTTGGGGGGGTTTTCTTTTTGAAAGTCCAGTGTTTTTGGTGTGGTTTGAATAAATTAATGTAATAAGGTGAATGTGTCAATAACGAGTGTGATTTAATGTTCATATTCTCGCTCCTGAGTATACCCCAATTTGGGGTCTAGTCTAGTCACAGAGGAGTTGTATAGTCGCAGTTTGCACCGATATGCAGTGACGGATTAAGCTAGTGCGGGGCCTGTAGCATATGTTATAAAGGGGCCCTAAATAAAATAAAAACACACATTTAAAAAAAAACTAATTGTTTACTTGTATAGTAAAGTAATTGTATTTTTTTACATGCCATACAGCCAGATAATACGACAAATCGCTAACCTTAAACACCCAGTCGTTCATAAAAGGTGAAGGCAGTATAGTACTATAGTAATAGAGCAAGTGCAGAATCACTGAACCGGAATTGACAGCTTGCAATCATTTAGCACGGGGCCCTTGAAAGTACGGGGCCCATGGCACGTGATACTTTTGCTACTAGGGTAATCCGGCACTGCCCATATGACATGGGGCCAGAAATCGCCCCGATATTAAAAACAACACACACACACCCACCCGTCGTCAGGGCATTCACAAGCCATTCATTCAAGTGAGCCTGACTTCTGCCGAATAAACAATGAATGTTGAAACCATATCTTGCTATTAAAACATCTGGCAGTTCACCAGCATAGATTCAGGTGAGTCTGACTGCTGATGAGACAGTGAATGTTGAAAGCAGCCCTTTCATATACACATCTAACAGTACAGCATTGATTCAAGCAAACTTGACTGCTGATGAGACACCGAATGCTGAAAGCGCTTCCAGAATTTGCTTGTGTTGATCCATTGCTGCTGATCTAATGCACTGCCAAGAGGCTAGGTTAGAATGTGTATGTGGTGCGGCTGTAAACATCAGCACTGGGAAGACAGAGGTGGTCAGGCATGGTGTTGGTCACCCCTTCCGCTTATGTGCCCTGCGCGCGCTGGCCCCAGAAATCTGTTAAAGGTTATTCAGGGTATCTTGGGTTTTTTTTAAATCTGTATCTGCGTTCGTACGAATCGTATTCTCTATGTAATAGCATCACAGTTTGTGGGTGCTGTCATTTCAGATTCGAATTTTTGGGGTAAATCAGTCCATGTTTTGGTGGTTCGCGTGAACTTCTCCCGAGAAACAGATTTATTTGGTGGGTGAGGAATGTGAAGTTGACCCTATTGGTTGAGATGAATGACACGGAATGTGAGGATGAGGTGGTGAGTGACAGGGAGAGAAGGGGGGGGGGGATAAGTGCACAGGAGGCCGTTAGTGAAACTCGCGCAGAGCGGTGCCGCACGACTGCTCGCAACCGGCTTCTTGGCTCTGGCTCTAACAGGTGGGGTCGCCCGCAGTGACACGCGTTGCGGGTGCCATAGCCTTCATTTCTCTGCCCGTTTAGGAAAGCCTCGAGATTCATTGAGGGAGAATAAAGTCTTCCCTGCGTGAAAACAGTCAAGGCTGAGCGTGTCTGCTCGCCTACAAAGTCACATCACAAGAGATAAACATAAACAAATAGACAAATTAAATTACCCGTATTCAAACAGCCGTACGCTATATAGACCTGAAAACTCAATTTCCCTGTACAAGAATACGGGTAAACCATATGGGTTAACAGGCATGGATTAAATTATCACGGTTGGCTACGTACGGTGCAGAAGAAGTTCAACATGCACGCATAAGCCGGCAACTTCTCCAATCTCCCCAGTCTGTATGCACCCCTCCATCTCTCCCTATGCCCTCACAGAGGCTGCCCGAGCAGGGCCAAAGAAGCCTTGCCCCCTGCCTCAGGGACACTTCAAGAAACCTGAGCATTTTAATCAAACGAATTATTTGGTGATTCTGCTGCATTACCAGCGGTGCAGATGCGCAAATAACCAAAATAAATCTCGACACATTTGTTAATGTAACACTGGACTTGAAAGGAAAATTAGAATAAGTGACGTTTCAGGCAATGGCCCTTCTTGATAGGACGTATATGAATGTGAATAGAGTTACGTGAGCTTAAAAAAAAGAACTGAATTGTGTCAGGAAACACTGCAAGAGACTCAATCCTCTTGCAGTCCGTGAGTCCAGGACCATATTTGTCTCGTGTCAATACCACATGGGGTGACAGAACTTCAGTGAATTTAACACGTAGGCTTTCACGACGGGTGGTGGTAGGTTAATGGCACATATTTACTCGATTGAACCCAAAAAAAACTTTAACTTCTATATAAATAAAGACCTGAATCTGTACGTCTCAAAAAGCTCTGGAGTAATTGCCCACAAGATAAAAAGCTGAAATTTGGCACATAATTAGCTTTTTGGACACAAACAACAAGACAAATATGAAAATCCGAGATTTTTCATTTAAAAAAACCCCAAATCTCGATTTTAAGTGCCTCATAAACATATTTGTGCATGTCTTTCAGAAACCGTTCAAAATATAAGATTGCGGGGATTATTTTCGTTTCATAGACAGCAAATATAATTAAAGCGAGGACCATTGATCTATCTTTCATTGTTTTTGAGATATTTCGGATTAAAGCGTTTTTTTACACACAAAAACACGCATTTTATTATGTTCAAATCTGAATAATTCGAAAACGGTAAAAGATGAGTTTCCCCTCATAGAGTATTAATTTAATTATTTTTTGTTCTTTCTAAACAATAAAATAATGGAATGTTTACATTGAGCGGTTTCCGATGGGTACGTCTTAAAATACAAGAAGTTGAATCAAGTTGCCAAAAACTTTGGGTTTTTTGCGGAAAAATACATCTTTTTGGAGTAGATATTATTGTCTGATCGTAGATAAAATTGTAAAAAAATCATATCAGGGAAATTATAATATATATTTTTAACTTGCGCCTGGCGAAGACAGGATTTATGAACTAGTTATAACTTCAGTGGTTTAAATGTATTGATGTGACCAATAACAGTGGATTACGTGATCACCATTTTGAACGAGTCAGTTAACAACTCACTTTTAATTTAGGAATAGGTTTTACCCTTTTAACTGGCACAAAAACTGACACCTTTATTCAAGGCATCATGTTTGCAATAACCACAACACAAGCAGTCAAAATGCAAACAAAAAGACAACTCTGATAATAATATGCACTGTCCTTGAATTTGAAGATGCCATAAGGTGTACGCCTTTTGGCGTCTTCTGGTCCAACACCAGTGGAGACTAGGCTCTAAAGAAAGCCGTCTCGGGTGTGGACCAATCAAATTCAAGGACAGTGCATATTATTATCAGAGTTGTCTTTTTGTTTGCATTTTGACTGCTTGTGTTGTGGTTATTGCAAACATGATGCCTTGAATGAAGGTGTCAGTTTTTGTGCCAGTTAAAAGGGTAAAACCTATTCCTATATCTTGTTACTGGCAAAGGAGGTCTCATAATGTAAATCACTTTTAATTAGCAGCGTAAAGACTGCTGCTACTGTGGCCCACATTAACCGCAGGTGGGGGGAGGTTTGGAACTTGCACTACCCTCACAGTAGCTGGGCTCGGCAGATGAGCTGCTGCACTACGTGAGCCCTGAGCAAAGCCTGTGCTATTATTATCGGCCGTGGGTTTTACCCGATACGAACTTTCAAACGTGTAAAAATGTGTTAATGGCACACAGCCAATTGTGCAAAAAGTAATCGGCAACGCCTGCATAAGTGCATTGTGGCCCATTTGTCTCACGTCAGCATCAAAGTAATTCAAGGAAATGTGACCGACTGACGGAAGAAGTGATGCATCGACAGGCAGGACTCCTCAGCACAGCAGTCACCAGTGTTCACTGCTACAAAGTCTCCCTCTGGAAATCATGGATGTGGAGTCCCCACTTCCACGCGATGGGGCCCATGAGCTTGGATAATGTTTAAAATAATCAAATCTGTGAATGAAAAGAAAAACTCAACATAATATAATAATCGTGCAGGCTAGAAAATCAGTAAAATAATATATATATATTTTTTAAACTCTTTTTTTAAACACGACTTTTTAGTGTCATCAAATATTGTAACCAAATTTTATTTGATCCAGCAGTAGATCCATCGTCACATCGTAAACATGAATGTACTGTAGTAATGGAAGAACTCCACGACTCTAGGAAGTGGCCCCGAAGCTTGCCGTAACGTAAGGGACCATGGGAAATTAATTACAGCCAACGTCAGTTGAACGTGGATAATAACACCCAATGGGCCGTCCATAAATGACGTCACGCGATTTTGGACGCTTTTTAACCCCCCCCCCCCTCGTCACACGGCGTCACAAAAAGTCAGACCCCCCCTCGAATATGACGTCACAAAGCTCTGCCCCCCCCCCACCAAAACCATATTTCCATTTTGAAAATAAAACATGCTTCAAATCGCTTTAAACTATTGTCATTGTAGTGCGAATTTAATGTGGCACTGCACTCTGTTGTAGGAAAAAACATTTTTTTTAAAAAGGAGGGGTTGGAAAGCTTAAATGTAGCATAAAATTCACTTGAAAATATTAAACGTCGAACTAAAACTGCAGATGTTCACAATATTATATTGAAATTATCTTATAATTATAAAATATTAAAAGTAATTATAACTATTAAAAGAATGCTTTAAACTTTGTAGAAGAACGAAGCAAAATGGAGAGTACAATTATAACAATCACATATTCATCCCACAGAATGAAAAGCCCTGGTAGAATCATTAGAATCAAAATGTTTAATAACAATAATAATTTAAAAAATGTTCAAGATGTATGTTTCTCCATTCTCCCATAGAGAAGCAAAATGCTCCTTCATGAAATAAATAAAAGGTGACCTTAATTAATTCAAATAATCAAATAGTTAATAATGAAAATTAATCAAAATTAGTGTTGTTATAACAATTCTATATTTTTAGCTCTTTCGGTAAAGTCACGTTGAAGGGAAACAATAAAATAATAAAATATATAAAACAATATATTTATATATTTTATTATTTCCCTTCAAAAGAGCTAAGAATATGAATTACTGCAGTCACGAAAGCTTTAAATCAAAATTCTATATTTATTTAAAGTTACGCATTTTGATGTAACGTCACATTTCTCAAACCCCCCCCCCCTCGTCACACATTGTAACAAATGTCTGATCCCCCCCCCCCCAGGTGCGTGACGTCATTTATGGACGGCCCCAAGCCGAAACATAACATATAAAAAATAATGTTTAAAAATATATTTTCTTTATGATAGAATATAGTATTGTCATCAGTAAGACATAACTATACCAGGTTTGCAGTCGATACCACATTGGGAAGAGGGTTAAAATAGAGTTACAAGATTTGAGGATACAACAACGACAACAACAGACAGAGCGAGTTAAGTAAAAGCGTGTTAAATGTAATAAAACCGTGTAATGTAAAGACACAGACGTGGTAACGTATACACAAGCAGGCTCTTAGAAGTTCGAAATTAATGTTATCATCATGAGAAGAGCAATCTGGAAGGGGTGGCACATGCATCCTGCAATTCGAAATCGATACAGAAAATAGGATCTGCCAATATCACTGCACATATCAGTATCCCTAGACTGTACATGATCAATGCAGGCGTCATGAGCTGAATGCATTTTTTTTTACCGATGCGTTTAGCGCATTGGCACGTGATGACCGAACGATTGTGTTCAAGGTGAACGGGTCTCATCATGCGGAACGCTCACACTCTTAATGTTGTACCTCGCAGTGGAGGTTATGCCTATTTTTTTTTCCAAAGCTCCCTTTAAAGTCGACGCAAGCCACAGACGCGTCTCGTATCTGCTTCGACAGTGGAGTGTCATCTAGGTTACTTCCCTTCTATCCCGCGACGCACGGATCTGGCGCGGTGCCCAAAGCCACCCCCACCCTGCAGGGACTGACACGTGGGCTACTCTCATTCAAGTGGCACATGATGTAATGGGTAAAGACTCGTACATATCAACCCACCGGCCAGCCAGCCAGCCATCCGCTGGCTCTCTCGTGTTATAAATATCTCACACACGCGCGCGCGCGCGCTCATAATCACTGCGCTATTTCCTCCGCCACATGTGCCTCGCCTGGCTTACCGTGACGTGCGTTGTTCACGCGTCAGCAACATCAGCTAGCTGCCGTTCTTTAAAAAAAATACATATATAGCATTGGCTTCTTGAAGCCGGCTGTTTTTGTTTATGCGCGTTTGAGACATTGATGTATGCGGGAGAAGAGAAATGGATTCCAAACTACAGGTAAGCTGTCTCTAATCGCATGGTGACGCAGAAAACCCGGTGTATAACCGGGCTCGCTGTGTGGCCCATAATACGTGTGCGGAATGCATCGGGTCTGATGACTTATGATGCGTTTGAGCATACTTCACAACGCTGGTCACTGTGGATTGATGAAGGCAGACCCGAGAGGGAGACCAGGACCGGTTCGCTTGTCACCACCGACGTTAGCCGTGAGTGAAACAAGCGAATGGGGGGGGGGGGGTAAACTGGCGGATTGTGCTAATCGCCGTGGCACCGCTCCATCCGCAGGTGGCATTAGGCTGGTCAAAGCACACAACGCAGCACTATTTGAATGTTGAACGTTTAAAACATTGGCATGTGGCTAGATCCCAAAATGCTGTACAAGTGAGAGTGAGAAGGGGACGTGTCCATTTATAGGGTTTGAAGTGTTTTTTTGTCGTTATGATCGCAGGGAATTACCAGCTAGAAGGGGAACTGAAAGCATACTACTACGGGGGCATGTACATCGTAATTCCGTTCATTGTTAATGAACTGTCTTAACAAGTGCAGCCAACGCATCTGCAACTTCTCTGTATCACGGGGACCGTCATACAGAGACGGGGACCGTCATACAGAGAAACTAACAATTATTGTGAACAAATCACACGACTACGGCGTGCATCGAAATCAGAACATTTACTTTACTAGCCGAGGTTTCATTCAAATTTTAGAAAAATGTTTGTACATTTCCGCAAGTGCATTCCTCACACAAATGATAACTGTGAGGCATGTATGTGTCATGTATGTGTCATGCATGTGTCACGAAAGGGACCCTGGTGGGCAGTGACTTTTTTTTAAACGATTGGCATGACCACTCAAGTTTATTTTGTTTCACCAGGCGAGAACTCGCTCACTATTAAAGCACGAGGCACAGTAAACCCATAGAGACATACTCGTGGACATATACATGGAGACCCATAAAGACACAGTAATACATAGAGACCCGTATAGATACGCAGACACCCATACAGATACGTTCAAAGCAAGCCACATTCGTGCGATTTTTGGCCATGCAACCCAGACGATGGACCGTATAATAATCCCATAGAAGACACATGGACGTTACATCGAGACTCAGAGATACACAGAGACCCATAAAGATACAGTAATGCAGAGACCCATGGAGATACGTTCAAAGCAAGCCACATTCGTGCGATTTTTGGCCATGCAACCCAGACGATGGACCGTATAATAATCCCATAGAAGACACATGGACGTTACATCGAGACTCAGAGATACACAGAGACCCATAAAGATACAGTAATGCAGAGACCCATGGAGATACATTCAAAGCAAGCCACATTGGTGCGATGTTTGGCCATGCAACCCAAACTATGAGCTATAGAGTAAATGACGACCGTAGTCTGCAC
The DNA here is from genome assembly GCF_048934315.1 of Petromyzon marinus. NCBI lineage: Eukaryota > Metazoa > Chordata > Hyperoartia > Petromyzontiformes > Petromyzontidae > Petromyzon > Petromyzon marinus. The sequence goes on along the minus strand of NC_133703.1, from coordinate 12,213,325 downwards.
TCCTACAATGGAGGAGGAGGAGGATCAGCAAAACTACACAAACGCTCTCTCTCTCATGAAGCCCTCTCGTGGCTAGCAGACAGACCTCGAATATTGACATTGAGCTCCTGGACAGATTGCCATCGCGCGCAAGAAATTCAACTCAAAAGAGACCAGGATTACGCAGTCGAATTTGCTCATTTGCGACCTGTGTTACCAAAACATTTACAAAAGCAACAAGGTGAGACGCAGCATTGAAGGAAATCGCAACAACGAAAAATCAACCGTGTTACATGAGACATTGAAAAACGTTGCACAAACTGCATTCAATTTTAGAGTAATTCAGTGTCCCGTCATGAGAGTTGTGACTGGGACAATTGACATTTAATACGGCTCATTATACCAGGGTGGTCCATTTCATTCCCAAAAATGTTCGTTCATTTCTCAATCTGCTTGTCCTGTTGAGGGTCGCGGCGACAGCGTGTTGAGTGGGGCGGTCCAGACCTCCCTTTCCCTGGCGACAGACTCTTCGCTCTACACTACTATACACTACTACACTACACTATAGACTACAATACACTATACACTACGCTACTATGCACTATACACGACTATACATTACACTACTATACACTACACTATAGACTACACTATACACTACTACACTATAGACTACACTATACACTACTACACTATACACTACGCAAAACACGACTATACACAGACTCTAGGTCTTTTTCAGTGGAATTCCCAGGCATTCCCAGGCCAGCCGAGCGACATAGTCCCGCCAGCATGGAATACATTTTTTAAGTAAGGTTTATTTAAAACAAATGAATATGCAAATCGGGGGGGGGAGAATATGAGGGGTCAATAATTAGAGGTCACAAGATATCTGGACCACCCCCCTGTACAATGAAGTTACATGCAAGTGCGCATGGCGCGTAATTCCCACGTGTCCACCAAGGGAGTGAGCGATACACATCGCATCGGGGGTTTGAAAGTCCCGATGGAGTTCGACAACATCTCGGCTGTGAGCCGACTCTTAATGCTTCTTCTGTCTGGTGCCGTTGTTGCTCAACTTGAGCTTTCATGTAAAAAAAAAGTTGGTAAAGAAAAATGTTTTCCAATTCACACACAATTATTAGCACTCAAAAGTAGAAAATAATTTATGTTCACCCCAGAATTAATCAAATTTGATGTTGTGAATGAAAGTGAGTGGTTTCCTTTCGATATCTTTCATTGTCTTTATGCAAGCCACCCACTTTTATTGAGCACGTAAAATTTGATTAACTCTAGGGTGAAAATGATGTATTTTCTATTGTTGAGTGCAAATTAAAGTGTGTAATTGATTAACTAGTTTTTACCTAATTTATTTAAATGTTAATCTTGTAAAAAAAAATGTATATGTACATATGGATTATAAGATCTCAATCCAGACAATAACAATAGTTCATTATTGTCTGGATAATTCTAATATATTTCGATCACGACCCTGATGCCTGCTCTATATTTAGAGTTTGCGTGTCTCTCTCCGCGTGGTCGCATGGATAAGAATATTTGGCTGCTACACATCACCACGTGATGATAAGCCAATTCGTTGAGCTATCATTTGTGATGACCAGGTCGCTTCTGAAAAAGAGCGACATAGCATGAGTGGGCCTCACGTGGTAACATAAACACTCCAGCGCTGTTCTACCAGACAGTCTCGCCCCCTTCACCTGATGAAGGCCGCTTGTGTTGTGGCCGAAACGTCGTGAGAATATTGTGTTATTTTATTTTATCAATTTATTATTTTATTATCATTCTACGTGACTTTACCGAAAGAACCAAAGAAGAACATAAACACAGTTTGTAATTTAGTCACCCGTATTGTAGCGCGGCGCATTTCACCACAGCACCGCCGCTCCCCACGTGTGATTGAATGTAAAGATTTCATAAATCGTTCTGCCATGAGTTCACAATTCGCCCGTTCGTGCGAGCAGTGCACGTGGGAGCGGCACATTTTTGTGGTGTCTGCTGAAATTGCCACGTTCTCTGTTTTGATTCCATTACAGTGCATACCTTTTACATAACAGCTAATCTTGCAGTCTTGCACGCTTGGATTGAATTACAACCCAACTCGTTTATGTATGAGAGCCCAGGCGTTAGACGTTCACATTGCATGGCAAGGCACATTTCACGCGCTGCTAACAATGCTGCTGTTGTTGTTCGAGTTACAAGATTCTGTTATAAACAAGCGGCAGTAGTGCTCTCCTGCATTTTCATGACGCCTCTATTGTTAACCCCATTTTTGGAGTTAATTTCACAGAGCCCTGTCCCCTGGGAGTCGCTGACATGGATAATTCACACGGCACACCCACAGCCAGTACAGGGACTCCCCTACTGACGAAGTAGTTAGGTTCCAGAGGTCTGTTCGTAAGTCGAACTTTACTCCTTGTCGATTCCAAACACGTTGTACGGCGTCTACACTAGATGCCGCTGGTGCTTTACATTCTGCAGATGTAGATGCCACTGGTTCTTCATGTTATGCAGATGTAGATGCCACTGGTTCTTCATGTTATGCAGATGTAGATGCCACTGGTTCTTCATGTTATGCAGACGTAGATGCCACTGGTTCTTCACGTTCTGCAGATGTAGATGCCACTGGTTCTTCATGTTCTGCAGATGTAGATGCCACTGGTTCTTCATGTTATGCAGATGTAGATGCCACTGGTTCTTCATGTTATGCAGATGTAGATGCCACTGGTTCTTCACGTTCTGCAGATGTAGATGCCACTGGTTCTTCATGTTATGCAAATATAGATACCGCTGGTTCGTCACGTACTGCAGATGTAGATGCCAATGGTTCTTCACGTTCTGCAGATATATATGCCACTGGTTCTTCACGTTCTGCAGATGTAGATGCCACTGGTTCTTCATGTTCTGCAGATGTAGATGCCACTGGTTCTTCATGTTATGCAGACGTAGATGCCACTGGTTCTTCACGTTCTGCAGATGTAGATGCCACTGGTTCTTCATGTTATGCAGATGTAGATGCCACTGGTTCTTCATGTTATGCAGACGTAGATGCCACTGGTTCTTCATGTTATGCAGACGTAGATGCCACTGGTTCTTCATGTTATGCAGACGTAGATGCCACTGGTTCTTCATGTTATGCAGACGTAGATGCCACCACCGCCGCCATTTATTGCGCGGCGCTTGAACTTAGGACTCTCGGTCCGAACAGGAAAATGGAAATATGGGCAGGTTTGTTCGTTTCTCTGAAAGTTCGCAAGTCGAATGATCGTAAGTAGAGGAGTCCCTGTATTCCTCACGACTTATTTTCAACTTGTTACGGTCCAATGAGCCAAGCAGATATTTTATTGTTTGTAAACCGACAACTAGCCATAGACCATTTGCAGTTACAGGACATTGCAGGGTGGAAACACCGCTTGCTAAGTCCTGTGGCTATTAGCCACGACATGCCACCGATTCTCACCTACTAGCCACCCAGAAGACATGGTTAATATCATGGTCCAGATTAAAAGTAATGGTCTCATGGCGCTAAACAGAATCGATAGCTCGTTATATAAGAACACGCAATCCATTTGTTTTCTGAGACATGAAAAGAGGAACAGGCAGATAGAACACACACACACAAGTTAGAGATGTTATATAATTTGTTAAGAATATTGCGATCTTGGGCAGGACAAGTCAGGCGAAGGGATGATGATGATGATGATCGCCAGTGGCTTGATGCAAACGATAGAACGGTAAACAAATGTACTTTAAAATCTAGATTGACAAACTCATTTCTTTAGAACTGCTTGAATAAAGGTGTCAGTTTTTGTGCCAGTTAAAAGGGTAAAACCTATTTCTATATCTTGTTTCTGGCAAAGGAGGTCTCATAATGTAAATGCTCACCCCGAGCCCTCAATACTCTGATAGTGCGCTGTTTTTGAGTTGTACGCCTTTTGGCGTCTTCTGGTCCAACACCAATGGAGACTAGACTCTAAGAAAAGCTGTCTCGGGTGTGGACCAATCAAATTCAAGGACAGTGCATATAATTATCAGAGTTGTCTTTTTAGTTTGCATTTTGACTGCTTGTGTTGTGGTTATTGCAAACATGATGCCTGGAATAAAGGTGTCAGTTTTTGTGCCAGTTAAAAGGGTAAAACCTATTTCTATAACTGCTTTGTGTGTTTAGTTTGTTGTCATCCCCCCCCCGCACCTCCGATTAGCAAGGTTGGCTACGCACCAGAGATGGAGCAATGAGGCCATGAGGCATTCATTCATAAGTGGATAAATGCTGGTAATTATTATAATTAATTCTCGGGCGTACTTTGTAGTTTTTTTTTAAATTATTATTCAGAAATTACCACTGTGGAATATATTTCAGGAGAGTGGATGGAAAAAAATCATTCCTGCTTCGGTGAACCGTGACAAAGCAATGGTTAGCGTGATGGTGGGACAATTCAGGTAGCCAGCACGTAGTAGTAGCAGGGCTTTCGAGACCAATATGATCCATACATGTTGCTTTCTTGTGGCTAGATCGCGCAAATATCAATGGTGTCGTTAATTTATGTTTTTCGCGATCTAACACGCCCGGTACAGTACAGTCTCAAAGGTAATTGGCCCAGCGTGTGTGTTATGTAACCTCACTTGCTGGCTCTTGCCACTGTTGAAAGCCCCCCCCCCCCAAAGGCTCTCCGTACAAGAGGTGTGCGGTTCGACAATTGGGTTGTGTGTGTATACAAGATACAGCACGTTCCATTTTCAATTGTACATTCAACAATGGGGGGGGGGGGAGGGGGGGTGAGTTGGTGCCTCGGTTGTTAGCGTCCTGCGCGGATAAACCCGGCTCAATGGGTTCACGTCCCAGCTGAATATAAACCCTGGCTATGGCTATCGCGAGCGAGGTGTTTGGTTCGACATTGAGCTGTGTATACAGTGAGGGAAAAAAAAAATTGATCCCCTTCTGATTTTGTACGTTTGCCCACTGACAAAGAAATGATCAGTCTATAATTTTAATGGTAGGTTTATTTTAACAGTGAGAGACAGAATAATAACAAAAATCCAGAAAAACGCATGTCAAAAATGTTATAAATTGATTTGCATTTTAATGAGGGAAACAAGTATTTGACCCCTCTGCAAAACATGACTTAGTACTTGGTGGCAAAACCCTTGTTGGCAATCACAGAGGTCAGACGTTTCTTGTAGTTGGCCACCAGGTTTGCACACATCTCAGGAGGGATTTTGTCCCACTCCTCTTTGCAGATCATCTCCAAGTCATTAAGGTTTCGAGGCTGACGTTTGGCAACTCGAACCTTCAGCTCCCTCCACAGATTTTCTATGGGATTAAGGTCTGGAGACTGGCTAGGCCACTCCAGGACCTTAATGTGCTTCTTCTTGAGCCACTCCTTTGTTGCCTTGGCCGTGTCTTTTGGGTCATTGTCATGCTGGAATACCCATCCACGACCCATTTTCAATGCCCTGGCTGAGGGAAGGAGGTTCTCACCCAAGATTTGACGGTACATGGCCCCGTCCATCGTACCTTTGATGCGGTGAAGTTGTCCTGTCCCCTTAGCAGAAAAATACCACCAAAGCATAATGTTTCCACCTCCATGTTTGACGGTGGGGATGGTGTTCTTGGGGTCATAGGCAGCATTCCTTTCCAAAGAAGGCGAGTTGAGTTGATGCCAAAGAGCTCCATTTTGGTCTCATCTGACCATAACACTTTCACCCAGTTGTCCTCTGAATCATTCAAATGTTCATTGGCAAACTTCAGACGGACATGTATTATGTATATGTGCTTTCTTGAGCAGGGGGACCTTGTGGGCGCTGCAGGATTTCAGTCCTTCACGGCGTAGTGTGTTACCAATTGTTTGCTTGGTGACTATGGTCCCAGCTGCCTTGAGATCATTGACAAGATCCTCCTGTGTAGTTCTGGGCTGATTCCTCACCGTTCTCATGATAATTGCAACTCCACGAGGTGAGATCTTGCATGGAGCCCCAGGCCGAAGGAGATTGACAGTTCTTTTGTGTTTCTTCCATTTGTGAATAATCGCACCAACTATTGTCATCTTCTCACCAAGCTGCTTGACAATAGTCTTGTAGCCCATTCCAGCCTTGTGTAGGTCTACAATCTTGTCCCTGACATCCTTGGAGAGCTCTTTGATCTTGGCCATGGTGGGGAGTTTGGAATCTGATTGATTGATTGCTTCTGTGGACAGGTGTCTTTTATACAGGTAACAAGCTGAGATTAGGAGCACTCCCTTTAAGAGTGTGCTCCTAATCTCAGCTCGTTACCTGTATAAAAGACACCTGGGAGCCAGAAATCTTTCTGATCGAGAGGGGGTCAAATATTTATTTCCCTCATAAAACGCAAATCAATTTATAACATTTTTGACATGCGTTTTTCTGGATTTTGTTGTTGTTATTCTGTCTCTCACTGTTCAAATAAACCTACCATTAAAATTATAGACTGATCATTTCTTTGTCAGTGGGCAAACGTACAAAATCAGCAGGGGATCAAATATTTTTTTTTCCCTCACTGTATATAGACGATACAAGGCGTTCCATTTTCAATGGCACATTCTCACAATGAGGGATGTGCCTCAGTTGTTTTGAGCGCTGTGCTGATGAACCCAGCTCAGTGGGTTCACTTGGCGCATGCACCCATTAAAGCTGGGTTCACCGAGTGAGATCAGCGTGCTGATGAACCCAGCTCAGTGGGTTCACCTCCCAGCTGAACGGAATCCCCCTCGGCTGTGGCCATCCCGATGGCTGACAAAGCGTGGGGAAGTATGGCCGGACGTGGGAGGCCTTAATCCATCCAGCGGTGGATTAACGCGTGGTTGCAATGGGTTTACTTTTAATTCAACATAGATGCCAAATGTTTGAAACTCAAACGTATGTGTAATGTGTATGAATAATCGTTTTTTTGGGGGGGTTAGGTTTAAGTACCCGCCACCACCGGGGTGGTGGTGGGTTTAACGACACATATTTACGCGATCTAACCCAAAACAACCTCTTTTATGAATGTTGTTGGTCGCCAAAGCCGACGAGGTGTTACACTGTATGTAGTGTAGCGGTTAGCGCTACGCTGCGCTATGAACCCGGCGACACGGGTTCGATTCCCGCTCACGGCCAACACCAACAGTGACGATTAATCTGAACCGGTCCTGGGCCTCCCCTAGGTCGACTCAGCCTCAAATGAGTACCTAATGCGGTGGATAAAAACATCGCCACTGGGGAGACAAAGGCGGTCGGGCGTGGTGCTGGCCACCCACCCCTCGTGTACCGTTCCGGCCTTCATAGGTGCTCGCTAACAGCACTTGCCCCTACAGTCTGCTACAGGCTATACGGGGGATCTTTGTATACTGTATACTGAGCGGTAAATCATTTTTAAATCGCTGACGCTGCGGGGTGACGTCACTCCCCCGCAGCTCCTCCCCCCCGCTTCCCGCCGTCGCCCCGCCCCTCCCACTGCCCCTCCCCCCTTTCCACCCCACCCCCCACCCGGGCCGTGTTTCCCGCGCAAATTCCGCGTGTACGTGCAACCCTATAGTCCGTGCTCAATGTTTACTGCAGCTCTTTGAGTTGCTTTGTATTTGTCACGGCGGGATATTTTACAGCAGCAGCAAAGACAAAATTAATCAACAATGCAGAGAACGAGTAGAGGCTCCTTGAGGAATATCTCACAAATCGCAAATGAGGTATTTAACGGTCGTAAAGGAAACGTACGCGTATAACAACAACAACAGCAGCAGCACAAATATGAGGGCAAAATGTGCCAGAATAACTGAGCTACAGGCACGAGTAAGATGTTTAGTCTCAACAGTGATACAGGTTTGCTCGCGATAATGTCGAAGACCGCGATCTCCGAGGCACGCGATATTCAAGGGTCTCCTGTGCTCCGTTATTCAGACGTTTTACCTTTCACGTAATCAGCGTGGCTTTCTAAAAAAAAAACTTTTTTTTGGAATCATCTTTTGAATCCCATGAGGATAATGACCCTGCTGCACTAATTTGGTGCTGACCGGTTCCGTTTGATGATCGATCTGCAAAGCGGCGATTCTGGAGCGGACTGGCCGGGCAAATTTCTTGGTCGGACCCAGGTTGGGGTGGGCACGATTGCTCGCATAAATCGACACACTTATTTTTCTGAAAGTGGCACGTTTGTCAACTATAGAAAGGAAGGTTCTTTCGGAAGAGAGACAATAGCGGCGTGCATTTACAGGAATATTTTACACGCGTGGCGAGGCCGGCCAGAATTTGGCGATGTCATGGATGACGGTCGAATGATTTCAAAGAGCGTTCAAACATGAACTTATGTGGTAACCTGAATCAGTTTCTTTTGTCGGATGCCATATATCCTTGAGTGGTCACGAAGATGATTTCCCAGTCCGTACACTTTTATAAACTTTTCCGGAGCAATTGACATGGGAACATCGTCAAGGATGGATGTGTGAGCAGGGTTTAATTTTTACATTCAGATGCATTGTTGAAGAAATGAACTGAGTAGTTTTGATTTAAAGCTTTTGTGACTGCAGGGATTCATATTCATGGTTCTTTCGGTAAAGTCACGTAGAAGGGAAACAATAAAATAATAAAAATATAAAACAAAATTCTCACGACGTTTCGACAACAAGAAAATTTTCATCATCAGGTGTGAAAACCACAACAAGAAAATGTTCTTGTTGTGGTCTTCACACCTGATGATGATCGCTTGTGTTGCAGTCGAAACGTCGTGAGAATTTTATTGTTTTATATTTTTATTGTTTCCCTTCTACGTGACTTTACCGAAAGAACCAAGAATATGAACTGAATAGTGTTCCAAAGCAGCATGTACGTACACGCAATTGAATTGAATGTAATTTTGGTGGTGCCACGGTGGTGAGATGTTAGCTACCTCGCCTGGTATACAGGAGGTCGTCGGTTCGATCCTGACGCTTGTATATTTGGAGTTTGCATGTTCTCTCCGTGGTCATGTGGATTTTCTCCGTTTCCACCGATTTTTTTCCCTCCACATTTAGAGACATGTATTTAGAGAGTTTGGCTGCTTATACATTAACCACGTGATAAGCAACTTCGTTGAGCTATCATTTGTGCCCAGGTCGCTTCTAAAAAACAGCTATACAGCTCAGCGGGCTTTACCTGCTAAAATAAACATCGTATTTTAAAAGTATTTTGTAAAAAAAATATATTTTTACAGCATGAGGAGGCTAAAGCTGTTGAGTGTGTGTTTGCACAGAGCCTGTTGTATGAAGAGGCGCTGTATACCATTCGTCATCAGTGGAAGCCAAACAGTGAAAGAGATGGCAAAGTGAAGACGCTTTTAGACCAGGTAAACACGCACTCCTTTTAAACAACAAAACACACTCAACAGACTCATCAACAACACTGCCCTCAAGAAAAGTAATGCGCGTTTAACCCCAAAAAAATCTGCTCGTTCTTTGGGTAGGTTTCACTTTTCTTCGATATATTTTGGCCGATAAATAAAACGTGGTGTGACCCTCATGTAATACGGCAATTATTTACGTGTTATGTAGAAGGGCCATTCTCTCTAAGGTCACCGATTATATATTTGTATTTCAAGGCCACAATGCTGTTGACCGGTGTGTTGGGTTTTTATGTTAATTGTGCACGTGCGCCGTTACCAATGCAGCATCAACAATTAACTTATTTTTAAAACCGGGGGAGTGAGGTTAGCAACAGTTCATTGCAAGAATGTGTCTACTGCACATTCATTCCTGAACAAGTACAACAGCCTGTGCTTGTGACCACGCATGCCTGCCATGCATTAACAACTAGGAGCTCATTCACATCACGATTTCGGACAAATCACACAGAATGTGCACTGTCTCGTCGGATCTCGAAATTGCCAGCAGGGATGAGCCTGGGGTAGCGCTTGGAAGGATGGCCACCACCCATCCAGGCGCTGTGGTTATTCTGAGTTCACCATAATTCAGATTTTGGGTTCAGCTTTACGGTATTAATTATGCCCACCGTCAGGTATAGCACTGGCAGGCCATGTCCGTTCAAAATGGGTATGCTTGTGTGCCACTGGTTATTAGCCGTTAGGCTGTTACCGGCCGACAAGTGCAAACGTGCACTCCGACTTGCACGATTGGCTGCCCCGCTAGTGCACACTTGGATGAGACCTTTGTGCGAGAAGAAGCTGTTTGGTGGAACGGTTTGAATCGGGGTCATTCATAGCGGTCACATATAATCGGTACGTATATAATCGGAGCGTGTAGGTGACATACCTCTCAATCCCTTATCAGTGCCTACCTTATTACAGACCAATTCAGACCTTATTGGTCATCCCGTGCCCCTTATAAATCTCAACGTTCATCCTTCAAGGTCCCATAACAAGGGAGAAACAGAAACAAATAGACTTTCTTTTTTTGCCCATATTGAAATGGTTCTACGCCACATGGACCTAAAAACTTAATTTCCCTGTACAAGAATACGGGTTAAAACGTATGGGTTGTGTGGTTGACAGTTATGAAGTGACCACTTATGAAAACCAGATTTAATGTAAATTATTTCCTTAAATCTAATCTCAATGCCCAGGAAAATCAAGTACAAAGGATTACTGGCTTCAATAATTAATCAGCCCTTAGTTAATTACACGGTCGAGTCCTCCTGTGAACCTGCAGGTGGAAGGAGTTGTGAGATGAAGCGCAGTCGCCCTCCAGCAACAGCGGAAGGCAGAGGAGCGACGCTCACAACAGCGAGCGGAGCGGCGGGCGGCTAAAACACAGAAAGTTGGCACAGTGGGGAGCACTACTGGTGCATCTGCCAGTCATCTCAGTCAATCAAATACACGGCATCTGGGTCTGTACCGTGACCTCTTGCCAGCGAGCCTTAGATACCTCACGTGGTCTCATAGTGCACCTAGCATGGCACAAGCGCCGTGGTGACGTCACCGCCACTTAGTGGCGAACTGCGGTTGTTGTTGATGAGTATGGATGCTACTTTGAGCTTCAGCAGTTTCCTCACGGCAGCGCACCCTGTTTATGCCCTTGCCACATGGGCCGTGTTCCTGCAGGTGTTTCCCCACGTGATGCATGCTGAGATATTACACAAGGTGCAAGCTGCCAAGGTACGTTAAATACCACCATTGTTATACTAGGTTAAACTTGTACAAATTACACACACGTTTGTCAAGTTAGTGTCGTGCATATTGTTTGTAAATATTGTAAATACTAGCTTTTTTGCCTGTCCAAGGACGGGTGTATTACAGTAAATCTGAAACTTGCAAGTGAAAAGCAGAGCGCGTGTGCGATTTGTAAGGGTGCGGTGACACAGACCTATTTCATTTTAAGGTTATAATCCCTTGTTCATCATGACGTCCTTTTAACTTTGATGTCTCAATAGCGTTACGGAGATCGCGTGAAGTGAGGGTTATAAGTTGACGCCGAAGAGGGGGGAGGAGGCGCCTCGGCCCCCCCATGTGGAGTGACGTCAGCCGCTAATTATTATGAATGTGGGGAGGTGTCAAATTTGGAGGACGTCACCTTATAATGATTATTAATGAGGGCGGCTGTTCGATGTGGAGTGATGAGGGGGGAGGGTGCTCCATGTGGAGTGACGTCACCTGCTCATGATTATTAATGAGGGGGGCTGTTCGCCGTGGAGTGACGTCACGAGCGTTAAGGATATTCCTGGGTGATTAGTAGGTTTAATGTTACGTGTTGAAAAATAATAGACTTATACCCTTTCCGGCAAGAACGGTCAAAGCGTGTTTGTTTGCATGTTTTACCACAAGCATGGCATGCGAATGAACTCACAAACACCTTGTGAAAGACCCGAAGCAGAAGATCCCTGGGTTAGATATTCCGTGAAGCTCATGGTCTACCTTAAACCACATCGGCACAAACCATGGCAGCAGATATGGATACCTGATGCAGAAATGAAAAAATTATAAACTCTCCAGTAGTGGTGCGACTGTGGTCATCCAGAACAGATCGTACAACCTATAACGACACAATGCCCGATCCACAGGTACGAAGGAGACATCACAGCGATGCTCTCCGCAGCTCCTGACGTGGTTGTCTGGCTTGAGCCACCTGAATGTGAAATTGCAGTCGTTGCTCTGCATCTACATCAGCCGTACGATAAGAAGAAGACCACAGGCATATGTGGTTAATGCAGACGTGATGTCTTGTAATAGGTGTCTATTTGGTGTTTGAAAATCTTAACACATCCTGTATTCTTGCCGGAAAGTGGAAAGCCTATTTTTTAAAATAATCTTGATACTGGCAACAGCAACAAAATTGGTCCCATATGTATTGTTATCTGTCCTTCACTTAAAAAAAAACACATTTAACTGAGTAACTGACACTCAATGTATGAAACAAAGTTAAATAAAAATTGTGTAATTCACAAACACAATACAGGATATAAGGATGTAATGTACTGCATATTAATTTGACTCATTCCCCTCCAAGTCACGTGAGGCATGTTTAGCAATTATCAGGCATGTGCGGCTTGTAACGACTTGTATTTGAATGGAGTAGAGTGGGTCAACGTGAACAGGTGGACTGTGGTGGGGTCTGTTGTTTGGGTAAATGCTGACTAAGAAAACAATGGAAAATAATGTAACCATTGTTTTATTTTTGCTCATGTATCCCTCACAGCCGCCAGCTCATTTTTTGAAGATTATTGTTGAAGAACCTACAAATCATAATTCAAAAACAGCAAGTGGTAAGCTCTTAAAATATTACTTCATAGTGCCCGTGCATACCTTTACACAAACAATGATCACTAGGCCCAGCACTACCTCGTGAGATGCACTAGCCCAGTGCTGCTTCATGATGTTCCATTGTTTTCCATATCTCACATCAAGTAACAATTCAGGTTTGATTCCAGAGAAGGTTCAAGAAAATATGTTTTGTCTTGTGGCAGGAAAGACAATAAATAAATCAGTAAATGCATTTAAAGATACAGAGCAAAGGATGGCACGTCCCTCAGATATCATTGGCACACCGCCACTACATGTAAGAACCTTGAGGGTCGACATGATCGTGAAAGAGCCATTCCTAGCGTTTTTGCGTCTCATGTACAAAGAAACCAGGACATTTTGCAAGAAGTTGGATAGCTCACAATACATAGATGTAGTGTCTTCAGTGGTTTATTATTAGTCGTAGTTGTAGTCATGACGCAACTGAAAAAACACAACAATCGTACTATCCTGGGAAGACTTACACATTTACCAGAATGGCTACCTCAATAATTGTACGATCCTGGAAAAAAAACCAGACGGGTAAGCAAACCTTCTCATGGCCTTCCTCTTTCTGCAGCGACCTCGTACACCGCGCAACTGGTTTCTAAAGCTGAGATCGGCCGCAGGGGCAGCAGTTCGGGCGTGCTAGACGCGGACGAGTCATCCACCGACTCGCCCCACCAGCCCGCCTCCGCCACCACGGACCAGACGCCTCATCACTCGTGGAGACATGCCTTCAAGCTGTGAGCTTTTCCCCATAGCCACGGTGGTGAGATGTTAACTGCCTCGCCCGGTATACAGGAGGTCGCGGGTTCGATCCCGACCCTAACACCTGCTGTATATTTGGAGTTTGCGTGTTCTCCCCGTGGTTTTTTCACCTACACATTTAGAAACATGCCGTTTTTAAATTCCCACTCGATAAGCCACTTCATTGAGGTATCATTTGTGGCCAGGTCGCTTCTGAAAAGAGCTATATAGCTCAGTGGGCCTTACCTGGTAAAATATAAACAGTAACACTGGGCTGTGCACAGCACCTATAATAATTATTTGCGAGGCTGGCAATACACATACATCCATGTACATTATTAGCACACTCCGGTGGTGCCGCAAATATGGCGATTGCTGTCATTCCGATGGATGAATCTGTTCATTTGTCTAATTTGCCAGGCTACAAACACAATGTCAGTGTATTATTCTAATACAGTGATGATGATGATGATGATAATAATAATGTTGGTTTTACAATGAACTTAAGTTATTTTACTCGGTTTTTGTTCAGTGATCTCACAGATGGAAGGGACAAAGAACTACTTTTGAATTTCTGGTAAGTTGTCTGTGTGTTTTTATTATTGTTAATACTATATTTAGATTTATTTTCACACCTGCCAACCAACCCACACAGCTATCTACATAGCTGCCTGCATACTTGCTTGTAAGCTTGTGATTCTGTCAAACTGCGACATCGATGGCTACTTCTTCGTTTGACTTTGTCGACCAGCTAAACAATGTCAGTCAATTGTATTGTTATATTAAACAAATGGAAATACAGCTCGTTTCTGGGAAGCGCATAAGCATGACCTTGTTTCAGGACACTGAATGACCACCGCCATTTGTTATTGTTGATGTCGTCGGCAGGAAAATATCTCAAGAAAGGCATTTTCTCGAGTTCAAGTCAAAGGATAACGACAGAAGAGAATCCAAGAAACGTCACAGCAGCGTTGTAGTTCCATTGAGTGTGAGTACATCACACTCCACAGCTTTGCGTTCTGTTGTTCGGGATGTCATGATCTAATGGTGCAATGTAAAATCAATCGGACGTGTGTAAGGCGTGCAGTGTTTTCTTGCTCTTGAAGAGAGAGAACGACTCAAGAGGCCCGTACAACCACAGAAAGCGGCTCTGGTTACTTATATGCATTTAGATTATTCACAATATTTTTCTGCTATAAATTTCCACATGTCAAGCCACTTTGTTCAGCTCTTATTTGTGGCCAGGTCGCTTCTGAAAAATAAGTTAATACCTGGTATGATAACAAATTTAGTTTTATTTGTATATATTTTTTTACACTACTATCGTGTTTAGTATTGTTTGTTGGTGTAACATTCTAACCCGCCCCGACTGGACATCTGTGAAAAAGAGCTTTATAGCTCATCAGATTCCTCCGGTATAAATCAATATTCTGATTCTGATATAAAGGTATTTGCGTTTACGTTTTGGAATTACAGCACAAGACCTTTCCCCACTTTCAGTATAACTTGCATATATTAAAAATGATGAACCCCTTCAGGAGTATGCACCATCTGCACTAAATTGGCCTGGGTTCTAGCTCAGCTGTTCAGGAGCAGGGCTCTTTGTTGTTTCACATCAGAGCATCGCACAGCAGATGCCGGCGATCTCCTACACCGACAGACGATTAAGAATATCCCCAACTGTGCGACTGCGTTCATCACGTAAAACCGTGAACCACATTGTAACGCCACTTCCCACTTTCGATCGCTCGCCGACAGCGTTTCAGATCACCACGGGACTATTCCTGTAGATATCCACCGGCACGGTCACCAACAGAGGGAACATGGCCACAAAATCTGCGGGTCATCATCATGGTTCGTAGTTACAGTGAGGGAAAAAAGTATTTGATCCCCTGCTGATTTTGTACTTTTGCCCACTGACAAAGAAATTATCAGTCTATAATTTTAATGGTAGGTTTATTTGAACAGTGAGAGACAGAATAACAACAACAAAATCCAGAAAAACGCATGTCAAAAATGTTATAAATTGATTTGCATTTTAATGAGGGAAATAAGTATTTGACCCCCTCTCAATCAGAAAGATTTCTGTCTCCCAGGTGTCTTTTATCCAGGTAACGAGCTGAGATTAGGAGCACACTCTTAAAGGGAGTGATCCTAATCTCAGCTTTTACCTGTATAAAAGACACGTGCCCACAGAAGCAATCAATCAATCAGATTCCAAACTTTCCACCATGGCCAAGACCAAAGAGCTCTCCAAGGATATCAGGGACAAGATTGTAGACCTACACAAGGCTGGAATGGGCTACAAGACCATTGCCAAGCAGCTTGGTAAGAAGGTGAAAACAGTTGGTGCGATTATTCTCAAATGGAAGAAACACAAAAGAACTGTCAATCTCCCTCGGCCTGGGGCTCCATGCAAGATCTCACCTCGTGGAGTTGCAATGATTATGAGAACGGTGAGGAATCAGCCCAGAACTACACAGGAGGATCTTGTCAATGATCTCAAGGCAGCTGGGACCATAGTCACCAAGAAAACAATTGGTAACACACTACACCGTGAAGGACTGAAATCCTGCAGCGCCCGCAAGGTCCCCCTGCTCAAGAAAGCACATATACATGCCTGTCTGAAGTTTTCCAATGAACATCTGAATGATTCAGAGGACAACTGGGTGAAAGTGTTGTGGTCAGATGAGAACAAAATGGAGTTCTTTGGCATCAACTCAACTCGCTGTGTTTGGAGGAGGAGGAATGCTGCCTATGACCCCAAGAACACCATCCCCACCGTCAAACATGGAGGTGGAAACATTATGCTTTGGGGGTGTTTTTATGCTAAGGGGACAGGATAACTTCACCACATCAAAGGGGCGATGGATGGGGCCATGTACCGTCAAATGTTGGGTGAGAACCTCCTTCCCTCAGCCAGGGCATTGAAAATGGGTCGTGGGTGGGTATTCCAGCATGACAATGACCCAAAACACACGGCCAAGGCAACAAAGGAGTGGCTCAAGAAGAAGCACATTAAGGTCCTGGAGTGGCCTAGCCAGTCTCCAGACCTTAATCCCATAGAAAATCTGTGGAGGGAGCTGAAGGTTCGAGTTGCCAAACGTCAGCCTCGAAACCTTAATGACTTGGAGAAGATCTGCAAAGAGGAGTGGGACAAACCTGGTGGCCAACTACAAGAAACGTCTGACCTCTGTGATTGCCAACAAGGGTTTTGCCACCAAGTACTAAGTCATGTTTTGCAGAGAGGTCAAATACTTATTTCCCTCATTAAAATGCAAATCAATTTATAACATTTTTGACATGCGTTTTTTTGGATGTTTTTGTTGTTATTCTGTCTCTCACTGTTCAAATAAACCTACCATTAAAATCATAGACTGATCATTTCTTTGTCAGTGGGCAAACGTTCAAAATCAGCAGGGGATCAAATACTTTTTTCCCTCACTGTACATATACAAATGAGGCTTATACGAGTGAAGAAAAACACCAAAACAACATTGTAGATCCATACCTTGGGTGTATATCTCTGGATATTCCAATAACGGAAATTAAGTACTGTACCGTGAGGTTTGTTTCACTATTATTGTAACCTTGCAGTGTGACTTGGGCAGAAACTGACTGATAAAAGTTGTGGAAATTTACTCCACAAGTTGAATATATGAGTGGTGCTGCTTATTTTAAGTAATTAATAGAAGTAATCAGCCCGTCCAAAAAGGAGGTATATTCCAGTAATTGGATAGTTGTCGCTTTCATCTTGCAAGTTTGGCTCATTGATGGCTGATTCTAACATCGGGTATGGCAACTGCTGTGTGTTACGTCTATCACAGAACATGGACAGACCTGAAACTATCGACTGTTACTCACTACTGAAAAAGAAGAATGGACGTTGTCAGGACAAAGGGACGTGTAGAGTCTCAGTAAGCTACTCCACAGAGCAGGTAATACCGCAACACTCAACACGCCCATACGTCCATGCAGGCCTTCACCCTGATCAAGTCATAATCAACTTTTGTCTATCCACCGCTGGATGAAGGCCTCCCCATGCTTGATTGTCAGTGAACATGTTCTTAATCTGTATGTTGCTACTAATAATAAAAATACTTATAGACACACGTAGGTATGTATTGTTGATTAACAAATCAATGTACATTATCTTTGGGATTACGTATCGCGTACGTTCACATGTGCCAGAGCAAGAGGTCGGCAACCAAAATAATGAGAAGAGACATTTAACAAGAAGAGCCGCAATGCACTGTGGTGATTGCGAGATGGCGTTCTTTAATAAATAACGTGACAAAGCCAGTCCTTAAAGAGCCGCATGCGGACTGCGGGCTGCGGAGCCGCAGGTTGCCGACCCCTGTGCCAGTGTAATCGCGGCAAATGTCTTTGGTGATTGCAATAACAATTAGCAGAGACCCATACCTGTCAACCCCTTATCAGTGCCCACATTATTATGGATCAATTCAGACCTTATTGGTCACCCCGTGCCCTTATAAATCTTAACGTTCATCCGACAAAGTCCCATCACAAGGGAGATATACAAACAAGTAGAAAAAAACATTGTTTCTTCCCGTATTGAAACGGCCGTATGGACCTGAAAACTCAATTTCTCTGTACAAGAATACGGGTAAACCGTATGGGTTGACAGGTATGGAGACTACTGATATCATTGCATACTTTTAGACGTGGGACAAGGTTGGGCAATGTGCTGGTGCTAGTGCACCGCTCCACACGTCAGCTTTCGCTGCGCTACACCGTGGCCGTGTTGACACTGCGCAGAGGGACACGTCGCTGAGTCGGGATCCGGCGCGCCCGAGCTCGCAGGTCTACGAGCTCCTTCTCCAGGCACTGGTGGAGTGGGAGTACAACGAGCAGCAGGTAAGCACATACCCTGTCAACCCATACCTTCTGCTGTTGTTTTTCAACTGCCTTCTGTTGTTGTTCAACTGCCTTATGTTGTTGTTGTTGTTGAACTGCCTTCTGTTGTTGTTCAACTGCCCGCAACGGGGGGGGGGGGGGGGGGGGGGACGGGCCTACTTTTGGATGGTGGCATAGTCCGGCGGTGGCGCTGCGTTATGCCCCCCATCGGCGGAGTTTAACTTCTGTATTTCGGGGAGGTGGGGGGTGCAGGGGTTTGCTTTTTCCCTCACATCAGGAATCGCGGGTGCATATAATTAATTTGTTTTCAATCTTAATTGTTCGTTCGTTCCTTAGTCCGCTTGTCCTGGCGAGGGTCGCGGCGGCAGCCTGCTGAGTAGGGCGGTCCAGACCTCCCTTTCCCTGGCGGCAGACTCTAGCACTACACTACTATGCACTACTACACTGTACACTACTATACACAGACTCTAGCTCTTCCTGGGGATTCGCAGGCATTCCCAGGCCAGCCAAGCGACATAGTCCTGCCAACTACTGAAAATAAATTAATAAAGGTGTCCAGCTTGGGCAGGGCATCGCCCCCTGCCCGCAAACTACACCCATGGTTACGCCACTTCCCGCGGAGGTTCGCGGTTGGAATCCAGTAGCTGCTATTACGGCCGGTGTAGTAAGCATAATAATAATAATACAGTACGTAATAATACGTGCCGCATGTGTGCTTCACAGTGGACGTCATTAAATCGTTTTAGGAATTGTCCCTTCTCCAAAGCAGAGATGATCTCCGCTGCAATAGCAGTGTCCACCACTGCCAACTCAGTATCGCAGTGTAGTTATTATATTTGTGTGCGTGTATGTATCAATACACAAGTATTGATATACAAGGTGGCCCTGGTAGTATTGCTCACCACATACATACTGGCTGTGAGTGTGTGTTGTAA
Organism: Petromyzon marinus; assembly: GCF_048934315.1. Classification (NCBI taxonomy): domain Eukaryota; kingdom Metazoa; phylum Chordata; class Hyperoartia; order Petromyzontiformes; family Petromyzontidae; genus Petromyzon; species Petromyzon marinus. Next base: position 12,194,071 of record NC_133703.1, on the reverse strand, counting down.
GCAGTGCGATGGTGCAGTGGTTCGTGCGCTACGCTCCGAACCTGGCGACGTAAGTGTGATTCCCGCTCACGGCCAACACCAGTGATGGATTATCTAAACTGGTCCTGGGTCACCCCTAGGTCGACACAGCCTCAAATAAGTTCCTGGTGCAGTGTGTAAAAATCACCACTGGGGAGACAAAGGAGGTCGGGCGTGGTGCTGGCCACCCACTCCCTCGTGTTGCTGTGCCGACATTCATAGGCGCTCGCTCACAGCACTTGCCCCCAAAAGTCTGTTAAGGCTACCGGGGGGATCTTTGTCTGGTTTTAAGCAGAAACCCCTGTGGGACGGCAAGCTGAGCGAAGAAGCCAGTGACATCCTCCTGCTCTACGGGTGCCAAGCGGACCTGCCGACCTTGCAGATGCTTGCTCAGTACGCGTGCCCTCACACGCCACACAACGCGCTGAGGCGCCACTCGCTGTCTTCAACGGTTGGGCCAAGCCCAGGGGTCGGCAACCAAAAATAACAAGAAGAGACATTTTTTTTTTCTAATTCAAGAGCCGCAATGCACGTGGCAATAAATAACGTAACGAAGCAGTCCTTAAAGAGCCGGAGCTGCAGGTTGCCAGACCCCTGGGCTAAGCATTAGAGGGGGACAAGGTAGGGCAACAGTTGCACAATCTTCGTGCCTCACTGCAAGAAGGATCTGGGTTCACTTCTTGATTCAGGTGCCTTCCTGCATGGAGTTTGTACATTATCCCCCTGTTCCCTGCATGGGTTTCCTCTTAGCTGAATTAAAAACATACCGTGCCATTGATTTTTACCAAACATCTCAATGCAGCAGCAGAACCTTCCTCGGTGAATAAGTTATAATTATTCTGAGTTATGGATGACAATATGCACACTGTCAACAAGATGCTAGAAAATTAATTAACACAATATTAACATTTTTATTTGCAGGAAGTGGTCTGTATACATGAAGCAACATAACAAGAAACCATTGGACATCAAGTTATTTAAAGACTTATTCACAGGGACTGTGAATATTTGGACAAATGACACAGAGGTATGTACTCATAGCAGGCAGTTCTATAACAAGTAGTTATGAAATGCAATCTATTTTTTTGTTTTAGCCAAGTATTTCCTTTCAATAATAGAGGTTTTTGGGTTAGATCGCGTGAATGTGTGTCGGTAAACCCGCCACCACGCAACACAGCCAATTAGTAAGGTTTGTCGCTTAAACAAAATGTGCAAATTAATTACTAGTACAGCACACCAATGTGTTGGAGAGTAAACCCACAAAATTTACAATTCGAGTACGACGTTTCACCAATAATTACAACCAGCATTATCAAGCAACAGCCAGAGTCTGCGTATCACTATTTATTAGGGGTTACAACCAGTGGGATTTGGGGTTGAATCGAGTGATGGGACTGGACCCGAGGGGGAAAAAAGTCTTACTGGACATCTGTGAACTACTTGACATCTGTGAAAAAGAGCTTTATAGCTCATCGCATTCCTCCTGCATTATAAATACATATTCTGATTGTGATTAATCCAAAGGTGAGAATGCCATCAGAATGATGGGCAACTTGTTCTAACCTCGCCTAGCAGAACGACGGGGTGAAGGAAGCCGTGCTGGAGTTCACGAAGCAGCGTCTCGCCTCACTGCAGCAACTGGAACAGCACTTCCCCAACTCCTCCAAGGATGCTCTCAAGCAGCTGAAAGAAACCCTCTGGTGAAATAAGACAAAGATCCCCCGTGTAGCCTTAACAGACTGTAGGATTCAGTGCTGTTAGCGAGCACCTATGAAGGCCGGAACGTCACATGAGGGGGTGGGTGGCCAGCACCACACCCGACTGCTTTTGTTTCCCAAGTAGCGATGTTTACACACTGCACCAGGTACCTATTTGAGGCTGAGTCGACCTAGGAGAGGCCCAGGACCGATTCATATAATTGTTACCGGTGATGGGCGTGAGCGAAAATCGAACTCTGGTCGCCGGGTTCATAACGCAGCGCTCTAACCGCAACACGACCGCTCCCCACGGTGAAACATGCACACACGCACACACTCCACACCAGCTGAAGCCTCACTGAACTGCACAGCAGTCTCGGTAGTTTGCACAACACTTGATGCATTTAATTGCGTTTTTTTTAATTAAGCGTGTTTTGCATGTTAAGGCCCACATCCACGGGTAACCCCTTCAATGAATGTATGTACTGTATGTTGAACTTCTTTCGCACCGTACGTAGCCGACCGTGCTAATCGGAGGTGCGGGGGAAGGACAACAAACTAAACACAAACAGCAATTCTAAATAAATACATTTTCAAACTACGTATAAAAGTGCATAGCTACAGTGGTTTCCGAATATCAGTTTAGCATTCCAGACGGCCGCAGAAGCGCATCTGAAAGCTGCACGAAGCGTTGAACTAACGTGATGTTTGATTTGGGCGAGGCGACTCGACTAACGTGATGTTTGACTTGGGTTAAATAAATAGTCACAATGCAACGTGCAGCATTTTCAGCGTAAGGCTTTCCACTGTATCCTGCCAAAGCGGAACATTCCCACTGAATCAGCATTTACATTGTTGGTTCCCCTTGCAAACTGAATGTATCCGTTTTGCTCTGCACGAGCTATACGATCAGAATTTTTTGATAAATGTTTTGATAAATCCAGGTATTCGTCCCCGTGCAATGACGGGACTTCTGACTTAGATAAAGATGATGTCGTGAAATTGCAGAAGATTTGTGACGAAGAATATCTCTGCCAGGATGGATACAGAAAAGATCTTTGTCAGAAATCAGTTTCACGTTGTCATAGCAGTGTGTTTGTTGTCTGATTATGACAGGCTGCTGGAGCACATGAACAATTCCAAGATTATTCAAGGGAATTCCAGATGTCTAAAAGAGAGCATTGAACGGGAAATCGCGGTACGTTCCGCAAATCGAAATTACTTTGATCGTGATTTATTTCACACAAATGCGAAACTTGTAATGGCGTCGGCGAGGATCAACTGTATTCGAATTAACTTTTCTAGAGAAAAAAAAAGATTAAGTGCGTGCATTTTTTTAAACATTAAATGTCTCCCACGTGCGATGCAGGAGGGAGCCAATGTGTGGTACACAAGCAAGAAGAAAACCTGTGAGATATTCCGGGTAATTGTACGATTGTGGTTATTGTCCTTCTACCTTCTCTCGAAAACAACCACTGTCTGCCTCTCAAACCTTCCATCAAACTGGGCTCGATGTGGCTCCTTCTCCACTGCTGTCCAAATGGTCTGAAACACATCCACTCATTGGCTGTCCCCACTAGTCTGCGCTGAAAAGTCGAGACGACATACACCATACAATCAATGTGTGTCCTTGTTTCTCTACCTCAACTCGTCTATGTAATTGTTGTTTACTTATTATCCTATCGTATGTATCCGTCTACGATGCCTCACTTACGGTGAGGGAAAAAAGTATTTGATCCCCTGCTGATTTTGTACGTTTGCCCACTGACAAAGAAATGATCAGTCTATAATTTTAATGGTAGGTTTATTTGAACAGTGAGAGACAGAATAACAACAACAAAATCCAGAAAAACGCATGTCAAAAATGTTATAAATTGATTTGCATTTTAATGAGGGAAATAAGTATTTGACCCCCTCTCAATCAGAAAGATTTCTGGCTCCCAGGTGTCTTTTATACAGGTAAAAAGCTGAGATTAGGAGCACACTCTTAAAGGGAGTGCTCCTAATCTCAGCTTTTACCTGTATAAAAGACACCTGTCCACAGAAGCAATCAATCAATCAGATTCCAAACTCTCCACCATGGCCAAGACCAAAGAGCTCTCCAAGGATGTCAGGGACAAGTTTGTAGACCTACACAACGCTGGAATGGGCTACAAGACCATTGCCAAGCAGCTTGGTGAGAAGGTGACAACAGTTGGTGCGATTATTCGCAAATGGAAGAAACACAAAATAACTGTCAATCTCCCTCGGCCTGGGGCTCCATGCAAGATCTCACCTCGTGGAGTTGCAATGATCATGAGAACGGTGAGGAATCAGCCCAGAACTACACAGGAGGATCTTGTCAATGATCTCAAGGCAGCTGGGACCATAGTCACCAAGAAAACAATTGGTAACACACTACGCCGTGAAGGACTGAAATCCTGCAGCGCCCGCAAGGTCCCCCTGCTCAAGAAAGCACATATACATAATACATGTCCGTCTGAAGTTTGCAAATGAACATCTGAATGATTCAGAGGACAACTGGGTGAAAGTGTTGTGGTCAGATGAGACCAAAATGGAGCTCTTTGGCATCAACTCAACTCGCCGTGTTTGGAGGAGGAGGAATGCTGCCTATGACCCCAAGAACACCATCCCCACCGTCAAACATGGAGGTGGAAACATTATGCTTTTTGGGGTGTTTTTCTGCTAAGTGGACAGGACAACTTCACCGCATCAAAGGGACGATGGACGGGGCCATGTACCGTCAAATCTTGCGTGAGAACTTCCTTCCCTCAGCCAGGGCATTAAAAATGGGTCGTGGATGGGTATTCCAGCATGACAATAACCCAAAACACACGGCCAAGGCAACAAAGGAGTGGCTCAAGAAGAAGCACATTAAGGTCCTGGAGTGGCCTAGCCAGTCTCCAGACCTTAATCCCATAGAAAATATGTGGAGGGAGCTGAAGGTTCGAGTTGCCAAACGTCAGCCTCGAAACCTTAATGACTTGGAGAAGATCTGCAAAGAGGAGTGGGACAAAATCCCTCCTGAGATGTGTGCAAACCTGGTGGCCACCTACAAGAAACGTCTGACCTCTGTGATTGCCAACAAGGGTTTTGCCACCAAGTACTAAGTCATGTTTTGCAGAGGGGTCAAATACTTATTTCCCTCATTAAAATGCAAATCAATTTATAACATTTTTGACATGCGTTTTTCTGGATTTTGTTGTTGTTATTCTGTCTCTCACTATTCAAATAAACCTACCATTCAAATTATATACTGATCATTTCTTTGTCAGTGGGCAAATGTACAAAATCAGCAGTGGATCAAATACTTTTTTCCCTGACTGTACTTGGGCAGCAGGATGGAGCAGCGGTACCACTTGCGGCTCACAGCAGGAAGCACGTGGGTTCGTTCCCCGACTCGGGTGCCTCTCTGTGTGGAGTTTGTATGTTCTCCTCCTGGTCTGCCTGGGTTTCCTCCGAATTCCGGTTGCTTCCCATAGCTAAAAACATGTGATGCAACTGGTATTGACCCAAAACATCCCAGTGCTGATTAATTGCCTGCAAATTACTAAACTCAACTATTTTTTACTTTACCAGGAAAGGCGCACTGAGCTATATATCTCTTTTTCAGAAGCGACCTGGCCACAAATAATAGCTCAACGAAGTGGCTTAGCACGTGGAAATTTACTGCAGCCAAATACTCAAGTGCATATTTATAAATATGTAGGGTACAGACCGGAGGACCTCGTGAAAAATCCACATGACCACGGAGAGAGGGACATGCAAACCCAAATACTGTATACAGACGTCAGGGTCGGGATCGGACTCACGACCTCCTGTATACCAGGCGAGGCAGTTAACATCTCTCCACCGTGCCGCCAATTACTGGATTGGTATTACACAGTGGCACGATTACCCCCAACTGCAAAAACAAAAAAACTTCGTGGGACCCTCCTGAAAAAGAATATCGAGACTCAGGAATTCATGGGTAAACAAGAATCAGAATAACAAAAAAACTCAAATATACTTTTACTGCTCTGCACCTGCTTTTCAGTAATAAAAGATGATACCAGTGTATAAATCTGGTTCTCAAGCGATTCAGCTGATTCCTCAACTTCATTTAGCCTGGCCACATAATTTGACGCATGCCAGTTCAGACGATAAATGTTCATTTCATAAATAGTAAAAACAAACGCGCACGCTGTTGTGTTCCCGACTAACACCGTGCCGTCGTTCTGTCTGCAGCATCAGAAGAAGGACTTCATGCAGGCGATGGCCAAGTTGTGTGAGCTTATCGAAAAGGAGCTCAGCACCATGGAGAAGTACAACAATGTATTCACCAGGTACCAGACGTTCGGTGCCAGAGATGCGGACGGCAAGCTACTTGCATTGCATTGGTGTGACCCGGTGACCAATAATATCGGTGGTTATAGGTGTAGTGCCAGTGGCGTAACGAGCACCCCCTGCATGCGTGGGGCATGCAGGGGGTGCTACGAGTTGGGGGGAGGGCCCCCTTGATGACAACCATGAAATATGTTTTCAACAACAGTGTCAAAGAACAACAATTCCTTAAAACGCGGTTCAAATGTATTTTTATGGAAATGCTTTCACTTACGTTCCATGTTTTATTTTCATCCAAACAGGCTATAAATCGCGGCGATGTATTATAACCTAGGTGCGACCGTGCGAGACAAAGTCAAATGTTGGGGTCCCCACCCTGACTGATTGCCGCACCCCCTGAGCCGATACTGTCGTTGCTGCGTCGCTATGTGGTAAAATTTGTTGCGGTGGAGCAATTGGGGAGCACACCGGAGCTGCGATCCATTTCTCGTCACTTCGTTTGACAGAGATTCCGAACTTCCCCCCCCCCGCCCTGCTTCTGTCCACCCGGCAGTCAATCGGTAGGTCGCATGTGGTGGGGTAAACTCTGGGCACACCGACTTCCTCAAAGATGAAGTCCTCTTTCACCTGCATCTCTCTAGAAACCCAAAAACTGAGAGATATGTGTAGCTGAAGTGAGACGATGTTTTGGGGTGGCTTATGTCTGTGGCAGTGCCGATCAGAGCCTGGATGTGAATCATTAACATTCGATTGTGAAAAAATATTTTCTAAATTAACAATTGTTAATTAGTTAACAATAATAATTAATGACCCGGCTACTCAGGTGCCAGGAGTTGGATGAGCTATCTTATCGTGTGGCTGTATTAATACTGCAGTATCACTGATCATATAAGTACAATACGTTTAATAAAATCCATTGACACATGAGACATTGCAAAGCATTTATCAACATGCTGTTTTCAAAGACATGTCTTTGTCTCCTCTTCTCTATCTCTCTTTGTGCCTGATAGACACAAAAATAGAACTAGATTTGGGCAGTTGAGAGAGTGGATGAGTTTCCATTCCTGGGAAGTGTGCAACTGACAAATCCCGATTTGGCACCGGAGGTCTCCCTCTGAATCAGTCGAGCGGCATTATCTTTTCATTGGCCACATAACGCTTTGAAAGCTACATAGCCTCTCACTCCATACAAAGCTGTGGGTATTCTCAGCCACAGTTGTGCCCTTCTCTGTGCTTGCCAAAACGTTGACCCCTTTCAAGTGAACATCTGCACCAGAATGCCAAATTCAGGCTGGCCTGCCTGCAATCCATCCTGGTTTTAACCAGACTGCATTGTGCAAAGAGCTCCTTAAAAGATCTGGACATAGCCCCATATATGAAGTCCTTTGGCAGGTGAGGCTGTGTTAGCTGGGTCATGTAGCCCGCATGCCCAGCCACCACATGCCCAACCAAGCCGCCTCTGTTTGGCCAGATAGAGGGGGATACACAGGCATAGCACAGACTAGAGAAGAGATGGACAAATATGGTACAGGAGGATCTGGAGCTGAGTGGACTTACCTTCCAGATCGGATTCTATGGAGGAGGCTGGTGAAAGATGTTGCTTCTGAGCAGTTGGAGGCAGTTGCCCTCCAGCAACAGCATAGGGTGGAGAAGCGACGCTCACAACAACGAGCCAATCATCTCAGTCAATCAACCCATAACACCTGGGTCTGCCCCATGACCTGCCAGCGAGCTTTCCACACTTCACGTGGCCACAATGTACACCTGGCCTTATTCAAGCGCTTTGGTGACATCACTGCTACGAAGTGGTGAACGGCAGCTGATGTTTTGTTTGTGTATCCGTATCTGTCTCCACGTGTGTGTGTCTGTGTCTCCATGTCTACCTGTTTCTGTTTGTGTGCAGTGCATTTGTCTTTGTATGTGTCTCTCTTTGTGTAAAGCTTTATCACCTTATCTGCATAGAACAATACAATATAATTATCATTTTAACTGGTAAGCGCAGAGTTTCTTTTACGTTTTCACTCCGAAGTACAGAACACACAAATATGCTGGTTCGATGTTGGTTCTGGACAATGCACACTTAACACTTGTTTTTGCATTCCGGTTTTTAACTGATTTAAACTCTGGATATAGGTAATGTTAAAAGACAATTTAAAACGACTGTATGCTGCGCACGGACGACGATGCACGTTTTCCCGTCTTGTGTTGCAGGGTGGTGTACATGAACTACCGCGCTGTGTGGAGCAGACAAATAGAGGGCATGGTAGGTGACCCACCAGAGAGACATTCGTGCGTGCTGTCCGCAAAGTTTGCAATCGATGTTCCACTTTTTAAAAAATCGGACAACCTAAATCTTTTTTTAAATGCACGTTTCACCGTTTGCATTTTCCACTCATTCCTTCTCACGACTGCCACGTCCGATTCGCGCCTGCGATTCGCGCGGTTGGCTACGCACGGTACAAAAGAAGTTCAACATTCGCGTATTCAGTTGTTTAACTCTGTATAACACCACGGTGCACGTGCAGGAATTAACAATGCGTCACTGACGGGCAACAGCCTTGTTGAGGACTCATATTTTGCTGGGGAAAAGCTCGCGCGCACAGACACACACACACGTGTGCACAGACACACACAAAGCCAAAGATTCCCCGTATAGCCTGAACAGAATGTTAAGGCAAGTGCAGTTAGCGAGCACCTATAAAGGCCGGCACTGCACACGAGGGGGTGGGTGGCCAGCACCACACCCGACTGCTTTTGTTTCCCAAGTAGCGATGTTTACACACTGCACCAGGTACCTATTTGAGGCTGAGTCGACCAAGGAGAGGCCCCTGACTGGTTCAGATAATTGTCACCGGTGTTGCCCGTGAGCGGGAATTGAACTCGGATCGCCAGGTTCATAACGCAGCGCACTAACCGCTACACTACCGCTCCCCACAACAAACAGACACAAACAAACACACACACACACGCGCGCGCATGCACATACGCGCGTGCAAGGAGTTCGCATCGGCCAACGTTGAACGTTGGCTGCATCCATCGCGGAGTTCCACTGGCGGCGGCGGCGGCGGCGGCGGCGGCGTGAGACCGGCACGCGCGCGCGCGCACCCGCCGCTCACGCTGGAACCTGCGCGCCGGGCGCGTGCAGCTGGCGCAGGACATCAGGAGGTCCACGGAGGAGACGCAAACCGTGTGGGAGAAGGCGGACGAGAGCGTGGGGGACAGGTGCAAGAAGGAGAAGGACCTCGCCAGCGCGATGCACAGCCTCTACATCTCGCTGCAGGCCGTTAACAAGAGACTGGATCGGTAAGGGGGCGAGGACCCTTTTTTTGTTGTTGCTGATGACTCGCACGTAAACAAAGATCCCAAGCGCAGGCCACTGCAGATGATGCGGTGTGCTATGGCATTCACGACGTTTTAGGTGAAGCCCACTGCCGGTGGAAGGGCTTCTCCGAGAGGCAGCTGTACGCATGTACGTACGTACGTTGAACTTCTTTCGCTCCGTACGTAGCCAACCGTGCTAATCGGAGGAGCCGTAGAGAGAGCCCCTCTGGAGGGTATTCTGTCCTGCTCTTCCACGCTAGCCAGCCGTCTTGGAAGAGGTGGGAGTGCCCACACTTTACCCCACCACACGCGACCTGCCGAGCAATGATTTGTGGTGCGCCCATTTATACCACTCGGGTGGACAGAGGCAGTGGGAGGTGGTGGGTGGTTTAAAAAAACTTGCTCCGTTGTTTCAACTGCCACGCCGGGAGATAGAATCGCACCGGCGACCTCAGTATTTCAAGCCCGGTGTGCGAACCATTATACCACAATACCTTGCTGATCTCGTCAAGGAGCATAAACCCCATCAAGGGAACTCCAGTTATCCTCGTAGCAGCGGCTTTTGGCTGGCCATCATACATCACCGCATCACGCGCTTTCAGATGCGGCCGTCTGGAACGCTGTTCCTTCCGATATGAGGAAGCCACTGGAGCTATGCACCTTTAAATGATCTAGATTGAAAACTGATTTATTTAGAACTGAATGGTTTTTTTAGTTTGTTGTCCTTTCCTCCGCACCTCCGGTTAGCATGCTTGGCTGGAAAAGAAGTTCAACACATGTACGTAAATATTTCATGGTCAGTCTGGTATTGCCTCATTGCTATTTTCGTAATTTAACCATTCTCTGCTGTGCCCTTTGTATTTTATGGAGTGTGTTGTAAGCTGCTTTGACAAGAAGACTTGTTAACACTAAATAAATGCATAGGTTTATCCTACATGTATGTATGTTCAACTTCTTTTGCACCGTACGTAGCCACTGTGCTAATAGGAGGTGTTGTTTTAGGTATGCAGGTTGTGACTCAAATCGGTGTCGGTTTTATCAACGTCCTGGCCACCTCAGCTAACGGATTTGACTAGCCACGCCGTGAGGGAATGTGAACTCAAACAGCGGGGGGCGCCCTCTCCCCCGAATGATCGAAGATCGACTGTATTTGTCTTTGTGTTGTAGGTCACTCAAGGATCAGCCGCAGCCCCTCGCCTCCTTCCACGAGTGGTTTCTTGGGGCCATCAATGCCTGGGCCAAAACCGTTCACTGGAAAACGGAGAGCATTGTGAGAAATGCCTTGGAAAAGGACAACGTAAGTTCTTGACGCGTTGGGTCAAAATTCCCCTCTGTACGCAGCATCGAAGGTTGGCTTTGAAGTGCTAAGGTTTACCGCACGCAGTATAGCACTCCAGAGGTAGCCGATGCAAACAACGAGGAATCGTCTGGAGCAGCTATCCTTCTGGATCTCCAGGCTCTGAACCTCTCACCACGTTTTCTCCTTACCTGGAAGGCAGCGACTCCCACCACACTGTGCTCCCACACTCCACGCTGACTCTTGTTGCCTTCTTGCCCCCCCGCCCTCCGGGCTCAGAGCCAGTCTTCCTGGCTCAGAGCACAGTCTTTCTGGAGCGGTCTTCCAGAACCTCGCGCTTTCGGCCCCGATGACACGGTCTTCGGCTTGTTCCGCCGTGTGTGCCCGACGTTTCACACCGATTGCTGGAAGCTTCTTCAGGAACCGAAATTGAGCAGCTCACTCGCTCCCTCGATTATGCCCGCGTTGCCGCCGGTGTTTTGACGCGGCCCGGGCAATGCTGTCCATCAGCTTCGCCACCTGTGCGTGCCAGCTTGTGCATACTGTGCTAATACTTTGGATTCAATTAAGTGTTTGGTTGCTAATAAATTCCACGTGATAAGCCACTTCGTTGAGCTATCATTTGTGGCCAGGTCGCTTCAAAAAAGAGCTGTATAGCTCAGTGGGCCTTTCCTGGTAAAATAAAAAGTGGTTTGAGTAGTTTAGTTTAACCATGATTGTAGCCAAGATCTGCGCTGTATAACATCCCTGTCGGTGCAGCTCAGTGGACCTTAGCTGGTAAAATAAAACAATTGTTTCTAGTTTTATGCCTCTAGTTCTTGGACCCTAATTCTTGAGTTGTGGAGCATGAGATTAGATACCTCATTGTCATGACTGGATACTAACCAGTTAAGCCTTTCCCATTCCGATGGCATGTGTACGTCATCGGTTTTTCTTCCGATTCTGTTCTGGTGACGTACGTGCGTGTATGTCATCGGAACAGAATCGGAAGTACAAGGCCATGCGGGAGGGCGTGTGGCACAGCTTGGCGTCAGCTATCGTAGAGTGTGACGGTCGTGTCACTACAGTTCTCTGCGGTGAGTACAGCGTCTTTAAAAACAACGGCGCTGCTACGCCGCTTTAAGTAAGATTAACGCCAAGCCGCTCACCCGGTCCGAGGTTCGGCGGTGAACGGGACACCCACCCTGCAACTTGCAGACGTCTCGGATCGGGAAAGGGTTCATAACGATTCTGGTTAGTAAGTTTAGTATGCGTTAGATTCCTTATATGACGGGGGGTTATCGTGAGAGCCGCTGCGATTCAGGGATGGGTATAGTCTGCAAACGCGCTGCCGCTTCCTGGTGCAAGGATCCGGGCTGCAAACTGAGCCCGCGTGTCCTCCCGTGCTCTCAGCTCATGCGGGATCACCCTGCGGTGAGACACAGCTCGTCGGTACACGATTTGCTGAGCTGGTTCGTCGGCATGCGGGATTTCTGGGTGGAACTTGCGTGGCCTGACCCGGACATCACCAGCATGCTCGTCTGCAAGCTCATTGAGGTATGTTCGCGGTCGGCACGCTGCGCTGTGAACCCGGCGACCCGAGTTCGATTACCGCTCAAGTCCAACACCAGTGACGATTAACTGAACCGGTCCTGGGCCTCCCCTAGTTCGACTCAGCCTCAAATGAGTACCTGATGCGAAGTGTAAACACCGCTACTGTAGAGACAAAGGCGGCCAGGCGTGGTGCTGGTTTTGTGTGCCGTGCCGGCCTTCATAGGTGCTACTCGCGAACAGCACTTGCTCGAACAGTCTGTTAAGGCGATGCAGAGGATCCTCGTTTTTTATTTAATAACTGCACATCTGTGAAGAGTACCTTTATAGCTCATCGGATTCCTCCAGTGAAAAAAAATATTCGGATTCAAATTTTTATATGGGCAGCGGTAGTGTAGCGGTTAGCGTGCTGCGCTTCGAACCCGGCGTGCCTAATTTGATTCCCGCTCTCGGCCAACACCAAGTAACGATTATTTAAAACGAGCATGGGCCTCCCCTAGGTCGACTCAGCCTCAAATGAGGACCTGGTGCAGTGGGTAAACATCGCCACTAGGGAGACAAACGCGGCCGAGCGTGGTGCTGGCCACCCACCCCCTCGTTTGCCGTGCCGGCCTTTATAGGTGCGCACTAACAGCACTTGCCCCTACAGTCTGTTAAGGCTATACGGGGGATCTTTATCTTTTATTTTCGCCAAAACATGGCACTGACGTTCCCCGTGCACAGTTTAATTCTTTTCTTGCACGGTAACCATGCCACAGCATGCGGTGCGACCAGTGGATTGAGAACTGCTGGCTCTGAGCTTGGGATGACTATTCGGATTCTTGACTCACACGTGCGCCACAAGATCTCTTTGTTACGACCGACCGAATTTAGCGACGTTTGCTTGAGCTCCCGAGTTATTTAAAGCGTGAACACATGCTTCTTTGAGCGTGCGGTTACGAGCCCTATTGATGTTCGGAGACAATGCTCCTCGTCCTTTGATCTCAACAGGAGATCTGCGATGCCAGCGTCAGTTACGTGACTTTGATGAGGGCACGACTGGTCGCAGAAGGTTTCAGCGGTGGAAACGGACAAGTCTTCGTGATGTCTGCAAAGGTTTTACATCCGTTTCACATTTCACATTCATGCCACTGCTCCCCACACCCCACTCCCCCCCCCCCCCCAAAAAAAAGAGCAATATTCAGATTAATATTTACTGCGTTCCTGGTAAATAACGTTTAAAAGTCAGTGATTTCCTCTGGAAATCTCGGTGGCGAGATGTTATCTCGCTCACTTGATATGCAGGAGGTCGTGGGTTCGATTCCGACCCTGATGCCTGTATATTTGGAGTTTGCATGTCTCTCTCTCTCCCTGGTCGTGTGGATTTTTCTCTGGGTCCTGCGATTTTCCCCTCCATATTTAGAAACATGCCTTTAGAGTATTTGGCTGCTATAAGTTTTCACATGATGAGCCACTTCATTGAGCTATCATTTGTGGACAGATTGCTTTTGCAAAGGAACTACATAGCTCAGTGGGCCTTACCTGGTAAAATAAAACACTAGTTTAATTTTAGTAAATGAGGATTAATGCGTATTTGGAATATTCACATTCCTATGGCAGGGGTGAGTCTCTCCATGAGACAACCGCTGTTGACATCCCCGTGAAGCGGTATTTATTTTATTCACCTTGGAGAGATGATTGTTCGAGTCAACTCCCAACCAGGATTTGAACAACATTGTACTGTTCATGAAGGAGTTGCTTTTGTCAATTCGTTAATGTCGATCAACGCTCTCTGTTGCCGCGACGTCTTTTTTTTTCCCTTGCCGCACGGCAGATCTGCGTGGGGCTGTGCAGCATCCACCACCTGCAGTGCTCCCTGCCCTCGCTGCTCGGCTCGCTCATCGACAAGAAGCCGCAGACGGAAACCGATGGTGCTGCTGCTGCTGCTGGCCCGACCGCCTCCACCGGCGGCGCAGCTGGGAGGGCAGCAGCAGCGCTAGCGCCAGCGGCTCAGAAGGCCCCTTGCAGCTCCGTGCTAGACAGCGGGATTCACGACCTCGACAAGCAGATGGAGGACACCGTGAGAGCAATGGCTGAGCAGGTGAGGGACGGTGGCCCTGGTTGGAGCGATCGTTTTGCTTTCCGGGGGGGAGGAGAAAACGGCGATTGATGGCAAAGGTGCAGCCCCGCAGTTGCTTCCTCACGCCGCCGCCGCTGCTCGCGGATGAACCTTTACAGGAGGGAGTTGTAATAGAGCCGGACGACTTGGAAGAGCCGAAAGTACCCACATTTTATCCCACCGCACACCACCTGCTGATAGGCTAAGTGTGGTGCACCCATTGACAATGCCGGTTTAGATATTACTCGCCATCGATGTCAGCCGTGGCTGTGAATCAAAGGCTGGTTGCCGGATACATGGTGCGGTGCGCTGACCTCTGCGCCTCAATTAAATCTGCATCTGTTTTACGTACGTTGTAACAAAGTTGCGATGGATTTTTTTACGATCACATTGTTCACGTGAAAGTGAATGTAGTAAACAGGGCAACATAGCCCTTCGTGCCATAGTGTTGAGAATCACCCGTGTGCATGCGTGTGTTTCCTCTGTACAGACAATGCTGTATATTAAATCCCATCTCGAAGCTATTGCATCTGACGCAGCTGTTAAAATACAGGTACAGTATATTTCCATTTGTGGCTGTGAAGTAGAGTATTCCCTCGTTATTCACGAACTTCCTCTCGGCGATTTTGGCTGTCCGCAAATCACATCTGGAACTACACGACTGCATCGAGAGAGAGAGAGATAATGTGATGAGAGATAAAGTGATGAGAGAATGTAATGAGCTAAAGTTACGAGATGAAGTTATGATGATGCTACTGCACAGCATCATGAATTAAGGCAAGTTCATGTATAAACTATTATTACATTTTTTACGTATTATTTACTTTTAAGTTTATTATTACCAATTGTTATGTTTGTGTTATTATATTTTTGGTGTATTTAATAGCTTATGTATTATTTAAGGTAATTGATTAGAAAAATATATATTTTCTAAGGCCAATATCATCCGTGATATTTTCTATTCACGAGCATCTCCGGCACGCATCCCTCATCGTGAATAGCGAGGGAATACTGCAGCATCAAATTGCATTAACATTCCACGTAGGCTTCACGAAGGAAGTCTGTGAGAGAAAAAAAGTACAAGGGGGCTATAACTCACAAAGTCCGTAAAGGAAGTTTGTGCTGAGATTTGGCAGTGAAAAAATGGGGGGCGGCAGAAATAAGCAGCGGTTGGTTGAACCATTTTCCGGGGACTCATCTGCTTTTAAACATGCGACTTACGAACTATCAGAGGTACGAACAAACCTGTCCGTATGTCCAGTTGCCTGTTTGGACCGAGAGTCGTGATTTCAACCGCCGCGCAATAGATGGCGGCGGTGGCATCTACATCTGCAGAACATGAGCAACCATCTACGTCTACAGGAAATTATACAGCTTTTAAAGCCGTTCCCCTTGTTTAGTGTACACGCCGTACAACATGGTTGGAATCGACAGGAGTAAAGTTGGACTTAAGAACAATTTGACTTCCGAACAGACCTCTGTAACCTAACTTGTTCGTAAGTAGAGGAGTCCCTGTATTGGCAAATATCCCCTCCCTACCGACACTTGAATCAGAATTGTGGTTGATTAAATCGATGTCATGAGGAACCCTGGAGCACTAGGCAAAGATTAGGCCTTCCACGCACAAACGTTCAGTAGTTGAGGTGTGTGTGTGTGTATTTGCGTGATTTCACAGTAAGTTAATATAAATATACGTTTAGTTATTGCGAATGTTTGTTGCAAGATGATTTGTTGTATGGTCTGTTCCTTTCCTAGGATGAATCTGTCTACGAGTATTATGATAACAATCTTAAACAACTTTTTGAAGGGCTGAATGAAAACAGCAAAATATTCCAAATGTGAGTTGAACTTTGTATTAAGTATTTTTGAAGCGGGTGGGGGGTCATGTTTGGAATGTTAGTTCCATGATGATCTTTGAAGTAATCCAATGGTGAACAATGACCTAAACCCAACACTTTGTCATCTTTGGCACCTAAATTTGTGATGCACCAACAACATTTCACAAATTGTGCCGCTACCACCACCACTGCTACCGCCATCACCTTTACTACACTCAACAAAAAAACTGCCATTCGCCACTAAGTGGCGAATGGCACTTGTGCCAGGCTAAGTGAACTCATTTATCAAATCATCAAGCATACTTCACATGGTTGAACAGTATGGAGCCATCCCTTGAGTGCACCCAGACATCGATCAGCCTCCTATTGTATGTGTACCTAATGGACATGTCTGTGGTACAGCCTTGGAAAGCGTCACAAACTACGGCGTCAATGACGATATTAAATAGTGTAAGGGCCGGAGGGCATCTATGCCACACCACAAGCTGAACAGGGAATGGCTCTGACTCCTGGCCACGCAGATTTACCCAGGCCTGCCCACCATCATGAAGACCCTTAATGATTGTGAGAAGGGGGTAAGCGACCCCCAAAAGTGCGAAGAATAACCCAGAGCCCGGGTCTGTTGATGGTATCGCGGGCCTTGAGCAGGTCAATAAAGCAGAGATGTACGTCCTGTGAACATTTCCTACACCTCTGCTGTAGCAGACAAAGAGAGAAATAGACATCGTGCAGAACCACCCCAGTCTGAAACCCCATTGTTGAATAAACTTTGCCAAGACCTTTTCCAGCACACCGAGGAGGGAGATTCCCCAGTACCTATTGCAATCGCGCAGTACCCCCCCCCCTTCTTAAAAGGGGGGCACTGCGCTGGGGGACTACCAGGGCATCCTTTCATTCTTGTGGAACCCATCCTGTGGTCCTAGCAGTTGTAAAGATATCATACGGGGCAGCCTGCACGTAATTGCCACCATCCCTCGGCACTTCGCGTCAGAGATCGTCTCTGCCCAGCTCTTTACCTGATCGCTCCCAGGGATGACTACCTCCTCCAGTATTTGAGGAACGGCTGCCCCTGCAGGGTCAACCCCAGGTTGCCCCAAGATGTTATCTGAACTGAGATGATTCCCCTCCCCCAAGACCTCACAGAAATCATTAGTAGATCTGCAAACCTCTTCATGGGGATCTTAGATTAGATCACCAATCTTTCCCTTTAGGAAAGTCATAGGTGTGGTGCTGCAAGTAATTTTTTATGGAATTAAAAAGTGATTTGTAATTGCGTGCTGCTGAGGCAATTTCCATCTCCCCAGCAACCCGTGACTACCACTCATATTTGCAGCGCCGCACAGCTGTTCAAACCTATGAGTGTAGGCTGAAGTAAGCCTCCTCACTCTTGGATGTGATTTGCTGTAGATGGTGAGTGAACCTGCTGCATTCTCTCGGCTAGCCTGAACACCTCTGTCACCCAGGGTCTCTGTGGACATCTGGACCGTGTACCCCAATGCAGCCATTGCAGCTGACCCATTTCCCCTGAGCATTAGGAAGAGGGGTGGATGATACCAACTCCATAAGCAAGCGATGGTGAAATTCTGGCAACATTCATCAGCTAGCCGAGACCAGGCCATTGTAAGTGTTTTTTGTTTCTGAGTTATAGGTGGACACATAGCACGAACAACCAATACAAATACAAAGATTCCCCGTGTAGCCTTAACAGACTGCTGGGGCAAGTGCAGTTTGCGAGCACCTATGAAGGCCAGCACAGCACACAAGGGGATGGGTGGCCAGCACCACGCCCGGCCGCCTTTGTCTCCCGAGTGGTGATGTTTACACACCGCACCAGGTACTCATTTGAGACTGAGTCGACCAAGGGGAGGCCCAGGACCAGTTCAGATAATCACCACCGGTGTTGGCTGTGAGTGAGAATCAAACTCTGGTCACTGGGCTCGTAGTGCAGCGTAGCGCTCACCGCTTCTGCTACCGCTCCCCCACACCACCACCTGTCACATGAACACCATCGTGACTATCACCAACCACAACTACCACAACCATTATCACCACTGTCAACACCACCTTCAACACCAACAACACCATCACCAACACACCATCGCCACACGTAAACTCTTACCACTGCATCAAGGGTCACGGTTTGTGCAAGAGTAAATCATGTTATTAACATTGCGGGCACTGTAGGGGATCACGTAAACTTATTTCACTGTACAGTTATGTGAGAATCGGCAGTACTTCGTTGTGGGGAATTAGTAGGAGAGCCACCTGATACATGAGGGCTGTAACGTAGTCATTCTGCCTTGCCTTGCTGTTCTTCCCTCAGTTTCCTGTATATGCTCTGGGAGACGGTGCTGAAAGCGTTTAGCGAGGAGCTGGAGAAGAACAGGATTTGCTCTGGATTCATGAAGGACAGGAGGAGTAGCCTCAGCTCCCCGTACTACACAAGGATGCAGACGATGCTAAAGGTGCAATACAAAAACAATCACGCGTTTAAGATAAACGCCTACATTTCCCTGCAGTTACTCTGCCTACTACAAAACAAGTTTGTGTAAAAAAAAATCAATGAGATGTTCTGCAAATAAAACACTTGACTAACACTCACAAATTATAAATAAAACCAATTTCCAATGAGACTATTGCATCCATCGCTGCTAAAGCCACTGCCAAACCTCACCATCTCTTCCTTCAGGATTTCACCGGTGTTGCGCATTCGACACCTGGTTCTCACGGTCCCATAGTTTGCTCTTATAAAGTATCCCACGTTTGATCAGATATAAAGATCTTTCCCATGGCCAGCAACCAGGGGCGCGACTATGGTTGGAGGTATGTGGCAGCAATGTGCGACGCATAGGGAGCCCAGTCGGCCACAAAAGGGGGCCCCGAATCAACGGATAAACAAGTCACTTTTTTTTAATAACAAAAAATTACCTGCAGTCTACCATGAACCAAGCCCGATGATTAATGGCGTCTGGCTATCGCATCAAGAGAGCAGCAGCAGCAAGTTGCGGATCCACCCCCTTGGAGGAAATCCCAGAACCGATGGGGTCGCCATGAATGCAAGACGCTTGATAACTTGATTTAAAAAATGTGAAAAACTGGTCCTTAACTCCAGAGTTCCTGATGTCTCTTGCGCTGAGCTCACCTCAAGTGTGGCTTTCACTGTGCAACTTTAAAAGCGGTTGTACAACACTCCGACTTGACGTCGACATACCCGCGGACTGTTTGCTGTACAACAGTCCCTCGCCAACCGCGGGGGGGGGGGGGGGGGGGTTACGTTCCTGAAAACCGCCGCAGTTGGCAAAACCACGGTTGGAAATACTGAGGCCTTATGGGAAATATGGGGTTAGGGCAACCGCCAGCGTGGTCACATTCGTCGAACTCTCACTAAGTTTCCGATTACTCCGCTGAACACGAATGAAATACACAATAGCATAATACAAAACAGTAAGTATTCAAATAACAATTAAAAACAATAAAGTAATGTTATTTACCTTTTATTCTGAGGGTTGAAGTCCATGGTGATGATGGTGATGAAGATGAGAGTATTTGGCTGCTGCTACAAATTTCCACGCGATGAGCTATCATTTGTGATGGCCAGATTGCTTCTGAAAAAGAGCAATACAACTCAGTGGGCCTTACCTGGTAAAAATAAAAAATTCTAGTTTTTTAGATGTAATGGGAGAGGTTGTTTGTTTGAAGGAAGAGGAGGGGGCTTTGCACACCGTCTACCTTCACCTGGTGGTGGGAAGAGAGCAGTGGCAAGAGCTGAGAGATGAGACGATGGGTACACGGAGAGAAACGCGGATTTGTGGGGTGATTTGAAATGACGAGCGCCGGTCTGCGTGCTAAACCGCGGATACACGAAACTCCATTTCTACGCGGTTAGAAGATCGGCGTGCCGAAGGAAAACCGTGGATGCATTAAATACCACGGATGCGAAAAACGTGGCCGATGAGAGATTGCTGTGCGTCCTCTAATTCGAATTTACGTGCCCTTAGAATGTGGCTCTGTCAATGTGCAAACTCCATGGCTCTAAATTTAGAGGCACGCACCCCACACAGCGGCCAAATCTACCGCTGCCATGCCCCCGGCACTCTCCTGCCCAAACGAACGTCCGTGGCACGGGAAAGCCGCACTCCGCTCTACCAAGTTGATTACTGTTCATCAATCACGTGTCTGCACGGTAAACAGTTGAGCCGGTGTGCTACGTCACTTGGGCTGTTTATAATCTACATGGCTCTCTCTTTTTTGTTTGTTCGTTATTGTGTTCATTGTTATTTCAAACGCGAGCCCGGCACGGAGCACGAACCGCGTCGTGGGGGAGCAGGGGAGGGGCACAGAAACTCCACGGACAGAAGTCCCCGAACTTTGTGCCCCTGGGTTCAGAGGAGGGGAGACATTGGGGCTCACTGCCGCCCACCTAAGTAGGGGCTGCGAGCGGCAGCCTGAGACTTATGTGTGGGGAGGGGAGGACAAGGGAGGAAGAACGAAAGTGAGGGGCTCGATGGGAGGGGAGGGGGGAAATGGAAAAAGGAAGGGGAAGAGCACTTAACAAACTGTCAGAGGAAAAATAACTTAGACGCGCCAAGTGAACGTATCAACCAGTTAAAGTCCCGCAGAGCGGTAATTAACTCCTGTCCATCCATTATCTGCATGGCTCGTATATTACCGACCTGTCTTGCTTTCAACAGAAATTGCTGCAAGTGTTCAACGTGGATGTGCGTGGAATCAAGATGGAATTTCTTCAGAATGACGTGTATAAAGTGAGTGCGCGATTTTTGTGGATGGAAAAATGCACCCCTGCCAAACGCCGCTGCTTACTCCCCAAATAATTCTAATGTGCACGTATTGATGTTGATCTTCTTTCGCACCGTAGTAGCCAACCGTGCTAATTGGAGGTGCGGGGGAAGGACAATGAACTAAGCACAAAAAGCAGTTCTAAAGAATTTAATTTTCAATTAAGATTTAAATTGCATAGCTCCAGTGGCTTCCTAATATCGGAAGGAAGAGCGTTCCAGATGGCCGCAGAAACACCGCATCTGAAAGCACATGATGCAGTGACCGTCTTTTGTTCAATGGTTATCCAAAAGCCGCTGCTGTCAGGGTGACTGGAGTTCGCGTGATGATGGTTCACAAACAAGTTTGATTCCCATTATCGACTTTCTGAAGCAGCCTTCTCGTCTTTGGTGCAATTCCACAATGACATAGAAGTTCCAATACGCAGCGGTGCCGTTGTGACCGTGCGCGTGTTTGGTTTCCACCCACAGGGGCTGGAGGAGCAGCTGGAACTGAGGCAGAAGAGCACACCTGAGCTCATTGACTTGTACCATCAGGAGAAAGCAAAGCGCCAGGTTCGTGTTCACCGTATCGTTTGGGGACACAGCCCCATGGTTTAAGATTAGCTCAGAGAGCAGTGCGTTAAATATCACCTATGTCAAGATAATTATTTGATGAGGGTGGTGGTGCACAAACACGAATAACAAAACACTCAACACACATTCGTCAAAGAGCGCGTGTGCCATGAATAAGGACCATTGCCCAAAACGTCGCCTGCTATATAAATTATTTTATTTTAAAGCCGCAGTTGTGCTGACGCGTGTGTGTGTCGAGTTTTGTTTCGTACCCAGAGGTTACAGTTGCGAGGTCAGCTTTACGACCGCTGTAAGCTGTAATCGCCACCGCCGTGCCAAATGCTGTCATTAGGTTCCTGTGGAAGAAGCAACCCAAGGAATGTTGGACGTGGAGTGTCACTACGATGGGGAGAGGGCAGCCCTCGTAGTGAAACTGCTCGGTGTGTCAGGCCTACCAGGTGGGTATCGCCGGGGATTCATTTCAGCCGCGTCTGTCCGGGTTGGCGACCCGGAAGATACAGGGACACCACTGTGGCGAGATGTTATTGTTGTTGTTATTGTTGTTGTTGCTTGTTTACCCATAAATTCCTCACCGAATCCTAATATTCTTTTTCTGGAGGGTCCTATGAAGTTTTTTTGTTTTTGCAGTCGGGGGTAATCGTGCCGCTGTGTATTATACCAATCCAGTAATTGGCGCCGCGGTGGCGAGATGTTAACTACCTCACCTGGTATACAGGAGGTCGTGGGTTTGATCCCGATCCCGACCCTGACGCCTGTATATGTCGCGTGTTTTCTCCTCCCGTGGTCGCATGGATTTATCTCCTACGAGTCCTTGAGTTTTTTTCTCCACATTTAGAATCAACGTGCATTTCGAGCATTTGGGTGCTATAAATTTCCACACGATAAGCCATTTAGTGCGGCTATAATTTTGTGGCCAGATTGCTTCTGAAAAATAGCTATATAGCTCAGTGGGCCTTACCTGGTAAATAAAAAATATTTTAGTTTTTGTTTTTTATATCACACCCAGCAAGACCACATCCAGTCTACCTTTCGCTGTGGCGACTAGTCACGTGCCACCGACTCCAGTTTACCAGTGACCTGGAAAACATTCAGTGAGAAATTAAGCCCTGTTCATCACCATGGTGTTATGAATGATGTTCTCGCGATGCGTCCTCGTAAAATGACATTGGAATAACCGCAACGATGTAACGAGCAAATACATGTTGCGCCCTATAAAGTGAATAAAATACGACAAACAATAAATTCAGCCAAAAAACCCTGTCAAGCGAGAGGCAAGAACATGGAGATCAAAAAACGGTTCATGTATGGAAACCTTTCTTTATTATATCTTTTTAAGTCGTGTCAAAGGGCAGGTCTTTGAACGCTGAAACCACTGCGTGTGCATGCAAGCTGGTCTCACTGTCTCTGCTCAGGGCCGGATGAAGGTTCTTGTAGGCCCTAGGCACTTCTGTTTCGTAGGCCTTCAGTGATAACCTTCTTCAGTCGCTACTGCTGCTGCCCCATGTTACTACCACCGCTGTCACTTGCTTGTTTCATGCAGTATTTCATCCAGCCTCTGGACAGATATCGTTACTGATACGTTCGTTATTCATGATACAGGTTTTTTGGGTTCGATAAATGCGTCATTAAACCCGCCACCACCCGACACAGCCAGTTAGTAAGGTTTGTCACGTAAACAGAACATGCCATTTCGTTACGAGTACAGCGCGCCGGTGTGCTGAAAAGCAAAGCCACAAAATTGGCATTTTCTGTTTACGTGACAAACCTTACTAATTAGCTTTCTCGTGTGGTGGCGGGTTTAACAACACACATATTTACGTGATCTAACCCAAAAACCCTGTATTATGGATGATATTGGTCGCGAAAGCCTAGGTGTTAAACTGACGTTCGTTATTTAGTCTGTGCCCTCATTCGATGGGAGCGTGCTGCGTGCCGCACATAAGCAGATTTACGGTAATTTGAAATTATTGAGAGAGAGAAAAAAAACAAGGTTTGCCTAAATATATTACAAGCGAAAATATTTTCAACTGTTTTTTACTATGATTATCATATCGGATGATGCAGCTTTAAAAGGATGCCGTTCATTTTCATCGATAACAAATTCAGTGTTCTGGCAGGACAACCTCGTCGCGAGTGCCACGTTGCTTTACTTTCGTTTTAGCTTAAAGATGTTTCACTGTTATTTGGAGTGTAACATGTCTCGCGTACGAGTCAACGACTTGTTACCACTGCAAAGAAATTGCAACGAGCAGCCAACAAAATAAATGTCAAAAGGAATTTACATTTTTTTAAGTAGTTTTTTTTGTTCAAACATTTCGACAAAATTACTGCATAGAAAGATAAGTTGCCATATTCCCCCAGTTTACCTTATATATTATCATTTCAGAAGTGTCAGGGACGAGGACTACTCGGCTGCTAAGTTTTGTTCGTAGACCCTTTAGTTTTCGTAGGCCCTAGGCACAGTGGCTACTGAGGCTACTGTGCCTATTGGATAATAAGGCCCTGTCTCTGCTCATGATCTACCACATGCAGGGCAGGTTTTAACATGTGTACACGTGACTAGGTGCATGCGATTGTATGTATGCATGTACGTTGAACTTCTTTCGCACCGTACCTAGCCAACCGTGCTAATCGGAGGTGCAGGGGAAGGACAACAAACTAACAACACGAAAAGCAGTTCTTAAAAAAATAATTTTCAAAGTGTACAGCTCCCAGAGGCTTCCTTATAATTGTGCGTGTGTACGCGTGTGAATAGGGGGCTCATCGCAAAAGGTTCAAGTAAAGCTCCAGCTCTGCCCCAGGGAATTTTTTTCTACCGTCAAGACCCAGAACTCAAGGAGCATGACCTCCACAGGCAGAGACAACGGAGGCTTCAATGAAACCTTTGAATTGTGCGTAGTGCATGCGGCATGTCCTGTTTGTTTTTTTGCAGTGCTCAGCGCTATCGCCACTTAAGCACCAGGTTTTAAATGTTCACAGTTTGAAATTTTCCCCCAACCAGTGTCACCTCGAGGCATTACCAATTGACATGTGCTCAAAAAGTTTATTACTATGAAACGGTCTTATGATAACGTCTGGTTACCCGGCAGATTTTGTTAACTTTAACAAGCCTGATTCTGCCGAGGAGACCCAGAATGTAAAACCTGTCCAGGGTGTTTCTTGCTTACACAAATGCTGCTGGATAGTATTGACCTGGAAAGCCGATTGCCTCATCGATTATGAAATATTTGTTTTTTTTATTTATACGTGGAGGCACAGACCGGAGTTCAGCTTATATATGGCATGGCGAAGAAATAGCCGAGCGGCTAAATGGCTCATAGCGTCCATATTGGAGCCACGGTTATCCCGAGTGATTTTTATCTGTCCAGACAACAGCTGCTGATGTACAAATGACGCTATAGTGATTCACGTCTTTATACCTGTTCACCATGTGTCTATAGACTAAACATAAGCAAATTGCATAGTATTCCTACCCACTAAAGTTATCACAATTACTGGGTGGGTTATCGGTGTTCTGCATGTGATCAAACACCAGAGTCAAAGTAAAAGCGATATCTTGCTCAAATGTCCTCCTCTCATATTTACAGCCCTGAGCCAGTGGCGGAAATTCCTCATTCCCATGGCGGTGGCGAGTCCATTCATAATACAACCACTGTTGACTTCCCCACAAAGTGGTACACATTCATCGACCCCCGCATAGATGATGATGATGATGGGTGGAGTCATCTCGACCAAGATTTGAACTCGCAACGTTCAGATTGCTAGCCTCTCACTCCCGCACCTCCCGTTTGGCACGGCTGGCTACGCACGGTGCGGAAGAAGTTCAACGTGCACACGCACGCGCGTACTCCACCGCTGTGCCACCCGGTTCCAGGTGCGACGCGTAAACTCGTAAGCCTCCCACGCCTGCAACATGAACCGTCTGACGTGAGCGTTGCACGCTGGCCCCCGTTGCCCGAGCAGTGCGGTGAGCGAGGGGCAGTGCGGGTGCCCCGAGGCCTACCTCGTCTTTGAGCTGTGGCGCACGCGCTTGCTGTCGAGGAATCTGCAGCTGGGCAGGGCCGTGATGTACCTGAGCCGAGCCACTGGCGCCGCCGGCCAGATCTCCCTGCCGCTGCAGTTGCCCGATGTGAACGGTAAGGTGCGGGGCGGGGGGGGGAGGGGGGGAGTTACGGGGGGAGATGGATAGGCGTAAGGGGGGCTAAAGGGGCAACGCGCCCTGGGGGTCTCGCACAAAAGCGTGTCCCGCAACGGAGCCTGTTGTTTGTGTCGCTCGTGAAAAGATGATCGAGCCAGGCAAGGCAGGTGAGACAGGCGGCGTGTAGGCAGGTGAATATGCCCGGGATGTGGCGATGCCAGTGAGACAGGTAAGCGATACTGGTGTGCGTTTACCTGTGATGTAGTGCTGCTGTTGCCAGGAGGCGTGCGACAGGTGAGGTACATAAGGGGGCTCCACGTGGCACTTTGCCCCGGGGCGCCAGGAGCCTCTGGCTGGCCCTGGTGTGTGAGACACAAGTGAAAGCGTTTGGGAACCATTTATACCCTTGTCACTTTTTCCGTAATTTTTTTCAAACGTATCATTCACGACACTAATCCTTCGATGAGCGTGAACGTATTATTTTTTTTGTTATTGTTGTTTCAACTCAACGGGAGCCCCGTTACATAGCGCCGATCATCACAGAACAAGAAGGGGGCGGTCGGGGAGGGGTACATAGATCCCGCAAGCAAGAGCCCCGAGATCGACGCCACTGCACGGCTCGGTGAAGAAGGGCGGAATGGGCTCACTGCGCAATCCGCCCTTCTTCACTTATAGCAGGGAAGTGAAAGTTTATATGCGGGAGGGAACGGGAAGGGAGAAGATACCTAACGTAAAAGGGAAGGAGGGGGCGGAGGGGACGAGGGTGGGGGGGGGGGTGTTTCCGAGTTACTTTTAAGATTCCTCCAAAAGTAGCCTTGGTTGAGGAATCGTTCGACACGATTGGGATTTTTAGCATTGCGTGGAACTGCCGAGGCGCGACTTTCGGCCCACCTCTGATGAAACCCCGATTGTCAAGCGTATAAGCCCAGTCATAAATGACTTCACAGCAACAAAAACCCCTGTCGCATAAATTATTCAATGTTACTTCATGTGAATTATTCCCATTCTGAGAATTAATAATATCAGTTTGGTTGTCAGGCGAAAAAGAAACCAAACTCGCAGCCGTCGTGAAGAAAAAAGTGACACGCTTGCCGTGCAAACGACGCTTGCGGTGTGTACATGATAACGGGCTCCACTTGGACAGCGAGAAGGCACGGAATTATTTCAGAGCAAATCTCCGACACAGCTCTGTGATATTTCCGAACGGATTCCTTGTTTCATGACGCGGTGCTCACGGCACAATTTTACTAAATCTGGGGAGAAATATAGTGTGCGTGATTTGTCTTAAGTTACACGTGGTAAGTTACTGTGTTTTTTTGCACGCTTACCAGTGTGTGTGTGTCTCATGTGCATGCTCTTTTTTTTGTTTTACCAGAGTCACAAGTGCTACAGATCCTGGAGAAAAGAAGAGATCCTGTGGCCAGGAATTTCTTCAAAAATCTAAAGTGACAGGTTCTGAAATGAAGGAGCATCGGGCTATGTTTTAAACAATGTACATGAAACATGTATAATTACCAGTATTTCTATTTCTTTTGACATTTTTTCACTTAATCTGCATTGTTACAGTATAATATTTTCCGCATATTTATCTTGGGCCCAAAATTTGCAGCCCGCTTTGTTACATTCTCGATGTTATGAGGAGTGTCTGCAGCAAATTGCAGATGTTAATCCTCACTGTCAATTTATGCTTAAGT
This sequence comes from Petromyzon marinus, assembly GCF_048934315.1. Lineage (NCBI taxonomy): Eukaryota > Metazoa > Chordata > Hyperoartia > Petromyzontiformes > Petromyzontidae > Petromyzon > Petromyzon marinus. The sequence continues at coordinate 12,166,745 of NC_133703.1, read as the reverse complement.
CTTGAACTCAACTCCCCAATCCAGCCTTTAAAAAAATATACGATCTTCTCAAGTGGCTGTGCATGACCTTGGTGTGAGCAGATCTGTATCTGAGACTCACACCGACTCAAAGCGGGCATAGGCAGGACACGTCGACAGAAGGCATCTTGGCCCATGGTCAACGAAAAACCATGGAGTGGCATATCCTTTGCCACTTCATTGTTAATTATTTTGAACCTATCTACGTGACTTTACCGAAAGACCCAAAGAATATTAATGCCTGCAGACACGAAAGCTTTAAGTCAAGATTTCATGGAGTGGCAGTGAAGGGAAGTGTACGCCCACCTTTGCGAGAGCCTCGTCCACCGCGGAGATGGAGTGATGAATTCAGCTCGTGTGCAGGCGCTACACGGATTGTTACTTCGTGTGATTGTGAGAGACGGCGGTGGCTGGAGGCCTTCATCCAGCAGTGCATTTTGACCATGGCTGATGATGATTAATTTTATTCTGCATCCTTGTTCATTGTGAACGAGGTGAATTCTCAGTAAATTATGGATTTACTGTCATGATTCAGGGATAGCATCCAAAACCAAATCGTACCCAAATAATTTGAACACAAGCCTTTCTTACAACAAATGCATGCACGTATTTTGAACTTCTTTCGCACCGTACGTAGCCAACCGTGCTAATAGGTGGTGAAAATGTCCATGGTGTATAGTTTTACAGGCTATTGGGCCTCAGGAATCGCGTACGCCACGTGTATTTTTGTGTGTGCACACCTTTTGTCTTTATACAAGCACGCTGCTTTGGAACCTTTCGCACGAAGCAATTCTATACAAAACGGGTGTCGCAACAAGCGGTTGTTGAGCGGGTTCAAAGTGGAAGAAGTGGGGGGCGGGGGAGGACCTAACCAGTGGAGTCTCGTTGCGATGACGCCACCACGATCGAGACGATGAGTCCGGGGATCTCGAGCGGAAGGAGCGATCGCCGTCGCCCACCCCAATAGCGTGGCGACGCACGTTGCCTCGCGTCCGCTGGACAACCGATGGCTCGGCAGCCCTAGCTGAGCGTGAAGTGCCCGCACATTCCACACCGACCTTGAAGTGCCCGCACATTCCACACCGACCTTGAAGTGCCCGCACATTCTTCACCGACCTTGAAGTGCCCGCACATTCCTCACCGAGCGTGAAGTGCCCGCACATTCTACACCGACCTTGAAGTGCCCGCACATTCTACACCGACCTTGAAGTGCCCGCACATTCTTCACCGACCTTGAAGTGCCCGCACATTCTTCACCGACCTTGAAGTGCCCGCACATTCTTCACCGACCTTGAAGTGCCCGCACATTCTTCACCGACCTTGAAGTGCCCGCACATTCCACACCGACCTTGAAGTGCCCGCACATTCTTCACCGACCTTGAAGTGCCCGCACATTCTTCACCGACCTTGAAGTGCCCGCACATTCTTCACCGACCTTGAAGTGCCTACACATTCTTCACCGACCTTGAAGTGCCCGCACATTCCTCACCGAGCGTGAAGTGTCCACACATTCTTCACCGTGTTGTCTTGTTCGTGTTTGTTCAAAGCGGATATAACCCGGTCAACGTTGTTGCTGTTACCATATCCTTACGTACGTCCCATAGAGTATTTAGCAATAAAACAACGGCGTTATGAACTGCTGGTACGTTGTTTTGTATTTATGGGACCTTTCAATGAAATAAATGTTGGACTTGTACGCATTGGACCGATTGTTAACATGAAAGACAGCTGTGGGAGACTTTAACACTGAATCATATGGGAGCTTGTTGCAGACACTTTTATTTTATGCAGCGCCTAACAAACCTAATGATGCACAATACAGTACCTTGCACCCAGCGCTTACTTGCAATGCCCCAAACCCATCACAGAATGAATATATTTGCTGATACGATGGAGCAGTTGGCCGGTGCGAATTCTATTATTACTGAGAATCTGGTCTGAACTGAATCACACCCGGACTCAACGCAGGCAAAGGTGGCTTCAGCGCACTGAGCCACCTAACTCAGGGAATCTCCATTTATACAATTGAGGTTTTATAATCAAACGAGGGTGAAAAGGCACCGTGAAAATTGTGCATACAGTATAAGCACAGTTGTTAACGAAATAATAGGGATTATTCTGTGTGCACTGCGAGTGGAAGAAAGCTGAGGCACTGAAGACCAGAAAAGAGTATATTTAGGACGGTGCAAGGATGCCTGCAAAACCAGTTTGGGTGGGAACTATTCGCTATATTCATATTCTTAGCTCTTTTGGTAAAATCACGTTGAACTGGAACAATAAAATAATAAAGTATATATAAAACAATACAAATTCTCACGTTTCGACCATAACACAAACGGTCATCGTCAGGTGCGTTATGGTCGAAACGTGAGAATTTTTATTGTTTTATATGTATTTTATTGTTTCCCTTCAACGTGACTTTACCGAAAAGAGCTAAGAATATGAATTACTGCAGTCACGAAAGCTTTAAATCAAAACTATTCGCTAGGTCAGTGATCAGCAACATGCGGCTCCGGAGCCGCGTGCGGCTCTTCGGGGACTGCTTCGTGACTTCATTTATTAAGGGCTGACCGTCTCGTATTCTTCACAGTGCATTGCGGCTCTTGAAATATTGAGGGTTTTTTTTTTTAGCAAATTCGAAAGGGAAAAAAATGGCTCTTGTTGGTTCCGTTGCCAACCCCCTGCACTGGGTAACTCCACGGACTGGATGACGATTAGAAAACTGGGTCAGGCCTACCTAGTCGGAGGACTACTCTGCTGGGAAGGTGTCCCTGGGGCGATGTGCAGTCAGGAGGTGGACCAAGCTGAGTGGAGGGAACGACGCAGCACAGGAGGGAGGAGGCAGCACAGGAGGGAGGAGGGAGCTCTCCCACCCCCAACTTGCTGTCTCCACGTTTTGCTTTCAAGGGGTAGACTTTTCCCCAACATATATTTGGATACACATTTTGGCAATTTATTTTGTCGTCGTACAATTGACAACTGTGAAATGGGGTATTTTTTTATTTCCGTACACGTTATACATTTTCACATTCTGCAATTGCTTCGTGCGAAGGTGCTGTGGCTATTTCCACTTCTTAAGAAGCTCTTGCACATCTCTTTCAACGCTTCTTTCTTCCAAAATCTCGAGTATATCGATATCTGAGAGAGATAAAAAAAAACATATGAGACGTGTGAACTTCTTCCGCATAGAGCAAGCACATCCTTAAACTCTTGTCATTTTACACCTCCCCCCCCTTTCACAGACGTAATAACCTGCAGTGCGCAAAACACAGGAGTGTGCTCTCCGTTTATCTTACGTTATTAAGCCACAGTTCAATGTATTCCACCTTGCATGGTTGGCTACGTACGGTGCGAAAGAAGTTCAACAACATTCACAGGGGGTGTGGGCGCGAAAGGGTTGGTGGATCGCGGGGACATGTCTTGTAACTTCAAAATCGTCACGAAGCACCCCATTTACATTTTGTAAATGCAAATATTCTCCACCGGAAATCTAATTGCGACATCTGAATGCAGCACCTCTGATTAGCATGTTTGGCTACGTACGGTGCAAAATAATTTGCACATACATACATAAAAAACCTCTGACCTGAAATCTTAAAGTTTTTCCTGGGTCATTCGATGCACTATGTGCCTGGGACATTCACCTATTCTTGCTGTATTGCCTTTCATGGATACATATTTAATAATAATGATTTACATTTAATACTTAAATAATACATTCCAGTCAAATCTCAATCCACCAATGAAGGCCTCCCCATGCAATGTCAGTCATCGTGGGTTGTTTTTGTGTTTTTACCATATGTAATGACCGAAAATAACCCCCAAGCCAATGTGCAGCATAACGAAGGACAGGGATTGGCCAAGGGAAATAGGGTGAGGGAACATTCGAGAAAAAGGGGACTGGAAAGATATAAAATGGTAAAGAGCACAAGGCGAGCGAACGTTCGAGGGAAAGTACAGCTTCAAGATCAAGCACGAAGCCTGGCCTCAACTCGACGGGAGCTGTAGAGGACCGCTCTAGAGGGCTTTTTGTCCCCACTCTTTCGCGGTGGTCAGATTTATTTCCAAAAAGAGCTTCTGAAGAGGTAGGAGCGCCCACACGTGACCCCCACCACACCCATCCGCACCGCTGGGTGGACAGAGGTGGCGGTGAGGGGGGTGCGGAGGGGGGGAGCGTTCAGAAGCTTGCACCATTGCTTCGACTGCCGCATCCAACCAGCAGCGTCCCGACTGCTGTGGGTGCAGTGCGCCAACCACTAGACCACGGAGGCGTCCTCATTCTCCCGACGTAAATAGCTAATGAACCTAACAGACCGTACAGCGCATGACGACGCAAAGCCCCGATGCAACAAATACGAAGGAGACGTCACAGCGATGACGATACACTCCGCTGCTGGTTCCTGACGCGGTTGTCTGTGGCTTGACCGCCTGAATGTGAAATTGTCGCCGTTGCTCTGCATCTCCTGTCAGCCGTACGGAAGAAGAAGAATGGGGGGGGGGGAGGGGTGAGGGGGAGCGTGCACCTGCATGCAGACTTTTGTCCATGAGAGGCAGGCTGCGCTGGGGCAGTGCCGGCGGGGCCGCCCGCGTCTCCACGCAGGCCACGTCGTTGAGGCGGAGCACCATCTGCCCGATGTAGTCGTTGGCCGTGAAGAGGTCGAAGTCCACGACCGTCATCAGGACGCAGGCCGAGCGGCTCCGGCACTGCTCCTCGCTGACGGAGCTTTTGGGAAAGCAAAGCGCGGAGTTGGTTTTCACGCACGGGACATTTTGGACGGCCGACAACGCTCACGTTAGGCTGGTTTGAGCCACTGGAGCCGCGCGCTTTCACATTGTCGAGACTGAAAGTATAACTTCCTAAGAACTGCTTGTTGTGTTTAGTTTGTTGTCCACTCCCCCCCCGCGCCTCCGATTAGCACGGTTGGCTATGTATGGTGCGAAAGAAGTTCAACACGCGTGCATAAGCTGGTGAGTGCATTAAACTGGAATTCTGAAAAAATGCAACAATACATATTTATCATCAGCTCGTTGAGTTGCTCGAGTGACCAATGCTTTTTACTCAATTTCATGAACGCGTGGAGTTCCAATGGCTGAGTGGTGAGCGCCCTACCTCTAAACCACCCCGCCAATTAAAACATCACCATGGGGCAAATCCACTACGATGCTCATAAGGTTTCTCCAATTTCTTTGATGAAGAACAAAAATGTAGCATCGGGATACTCATCATTTGTATATTATACCATTGGTGTGGCATATTATGTTTTATTGAAGTAAACTTATCGCCACAGATCATGCACAAACAAAAAAATAATCTGGGCAAATTGCCTGATGACGCTGGTTGTAACCACAAGTGAAACATCGTACTCGAATTGTAAATGTGCGTTTACTCTCCATCACACCGGTGTGCTGTACTAGTAACTAATTGGCACGTTTTGTTGACGTGACAACCCTTACTAATTGGCTGTGTCGGGCGGTGGTAGGTTAACGACACATTTATATTTACGCGATCTAACACAAAAAAAACTTTTATTACGAATAGCATTGCCCGCGAAAGCCTACGGCGTGTTAAATTGCCAAACTTACAATTCAAACGTCTCGTCGAAGATGGGGTTCAGAGTGTTGTTTTGGGTTTGTGTGCGCGCGCTTTTGGCGAGCGGGAAGTGGTGATACGGGCAGAGATCCAACGTCACGAAGGGGTCGCTCAGGCCTGCGGGTGCCACACAGAACACGCGCTCGTACCGAAGACAAAGATCCCCCGTATAGCCTTCAACAGACTGTTGGGGCAAGCAAGCGCTATTAGCGAGCACCTATGGAGATACACCGGCTCCGGTTGTTGGTCACGGCCTCTCGTGATCAATGTTTCTTCTCACACAGCTTAAAGGTCGTGATCTGAACGTGGCTTTTTCACTCCAGCGCTGTCCTACCAGACAGTCTCGTCCCTTCACCTGATGAAGGCCGCTTGTGTTGTGGCCTAAAACGTCGTGAGAATATTATTGTGTTATTTTATTTTATCAATTTATTATTTTATTCTAATTCTACGTGACTTTACCGAAAGAACCAAAGAAAATGTGCCACTACTCGTAGTGTACATTATATGTGTCTGTACTGCATTCGTGCACACACACACAAACATGGAAGTAGCATCATCATACTCTGTGCTCTTTGGTTCTTTCGGTAAAGTCACGTAGGTAGAAATAAAGTAAAACAAATCACGACGTTTCGATCGCAACACAAGCAACCTTCATCGGGTGGAACAACCACGGCAAGAAAATGCTGAAGTCAATCCACAGCTGGACAAAGATCGTGGAATGGTCACTTCACCGTGCTTCACTGCGCAACTGGTCAAATCGGTGCCCCTTCGGCCACCGCCCCTGGCGCCGTAGACCCCGTGCGACGGGGCAGGGTGGAGCCGGGGCGGAGCCATGGCGGGTCTCGCACGACGGCGGGAGCCGTGCCGCTGGCCGTGCCGCTAGCCCTGCTCACCGTTGGAGTCCATCGCCGGCAGCCCTGTTGCGTTGAGCACCTCCACGTGGAGCCTGCTCTCCGCGTGCCAGCAACGCACCCTCAACTCCCCCAGGCCGCTTTGGTGACACAGCTCCTGCAGGCACAGGGGGTCGGCAACAGCCGGGCGGCTTGCAGTTGCTATCAAATATCAACCACAGCCAAGTGGCTAGGCTGGAGCGGCTCGCAGTCGAAATGCTGCGAGTCCAAATCCTGGTTGGCAGGGGGGTGGGGTTGACTCAGCTCATCGTCCCACTGAGGATGGTAAAATGAGTACTACTTTCTGGGAGAGTCTACAGTGTTCATACGATGGAGAGACTTGCCGCCTGCCATAGGAATGAGGAATTGCCACCACCGGCCCGGTGCTTTAAACGAGAGATGAGCACCGATTCCTGAGCGCCCGACTGAGCGGGACACCTCTATATTGGGCGAGTCTTGTCCTCACCGTCGTGCCGTCTATCTCACGCAGCGACCATCACCTCGTGAACGCACAAGGTGCTTTATCTCTTTCCCCCCTCAGCTTTGGACACTCCATGGACGATGTGAGGACACTTTCTCCATAAATGGAAAATGAACGAGAGTCCAGTTTGTGACTGTGGTGGTGTTGCGACATCTCAGACCGCGCAACATCTCGCGAACGGCCGCCCAATCGGATCGTTCAACGGCGATCTGAAACAAATCCACGCGGCTACTCCTGAAGCAGTCGAATGGAATTCAAACCTCGACATTATTGTAATCTGTTGAAATCCGCCAAAATGCCATGTGAAAGAAGATCATTCCTTTGCTCCAAGCGTCCGATACAACAATCCCGCTTCCATTGCTCCAGTCGGTGTTTAGAATCATTGACCTCTGCCCAGAGTGAAACTCCGCCCCCCCCCCCCCTCACCGCGGACATGACAAACAAACCTGCTCTTTTATCCTCTCCAGGTAGAACTCCTCGATGAGCTCCACCGTGGACAACGTCTTGAGACGGAGTTTCTTTTCCAGCACCTGTGAGAGAGCGACGGCAGCGGAGCAAAAGTTTCGCCGATTTGCACGGAGCCACGGCGAGCCCACGTGCCGGGAGCTTCTTCCGAAACCTAATTCAGCTCCTGAAGAAGCTCCCAGCAGGTGAAGCAAAAACGTTGGACAATCTGAATACACTTCGGAAAGCTGTACTCGCGCAACCGCGAAAACATACGCAGTAAAGTAACAATTCAACAAAATATATTCTGGGCCGCCGCATGGAATGAATGGCCGGGCGGTGGCGGGCGCACGCCTGTACAGTAATCCAGCAGTGTGGAGGTAGCGAGGATTGGTGGATCGCCGCACAAATGTTACAAAACTCCCCTTCCCCGTGGGCATCGAGGAGCGGCAATACTGTTGCCTACCAGAAGGCGCTAGGGCAAGGTGGTGGATTAATCTCTCCTTCAGTCCCTTCTGTCTGGGATCGAGCGTTGCCCCCTCGCACGCATAGGTTTTCTCCGAGTGCTCCGGTTTCCTCTCGCGTGCATCAACACCACGTAAATAAACACCTCGTTGTATTGAGAGCCACAGAGCGTGGGCAATTGTTGCTGCCGGCTCATCACCACGTGGCTGCTGCCCACTCGCTTGTCTGCGGTTGCTCGGCAATTGCGAGACGCATTTATTTTTTTATTTGCCAGCTAAGGCCCACTGACCTATGTAGTTTCTTTTTCAGAAAGCGACCTGGCCACAGATGGCAGCTCAACGAAGTGGCTTGTCATCACGTGGACATGGACAGCAGCCAAACACTCCACGTGACGTTGATTTTAAACGCGGCGGGAAAAAAACCGGAGGACCCGGAGAAGAATCCACGCGACCACGGGGAGAGAGAAAGGCACCGCAAACTCCAAATATGCAGCAGCAGGCGTCAGGTTTGGGATCGAAGCCACGACCTCCTGTGTACCAAAACGAGGCAGTCAACATTTCGCCACCGCGGCCAGCCCAGATGTCGGCGCGTGAGCGCTGACGCGGGCCACGTGAACTGGACGTGACGGTGCGCGTGTGACGACGGCTTCGGCGGCGGCTCACCTGAAACGCGTCGCTCTCCAGCACCGCCGGCAGCAGTCCTTCCCCATCCGCGTGGAACGTCTCGCGCAGCGCCTTCACGCGTCACACGACACCCCACCCCACCCCCAAATCGTTCGGCGAAATCGGTCAACGACTAAAAAGCTACCATCGTGTGTAATAACATCGTTTCACGCAGCCCTGGGGCAAGCTTCCCAGAGCAGACGCCGTTGCTGTGTTGCGACGACGGTGTTTACAGGACGGGTTTTGACGCCGCTCCGCCTTATTTGTATACAGATGCCATTCAATCATTCAGTCCCTCATACTGCTGTCCCCCGGTACCTTTTTATTAGGGGTGGGGTGGGGGGGTTTAGGTTTCCATAAAAAAGCTTTGCCCTTGAGGTTTACTTCAAGCCAGTACACGTTTGCCCAACTCGCCGCATTTGGAGATCGCTTCGCCTTGAGACATTTTGAATATCTCTCCGCTTATTGAAGCACCCTTCCTTAGTAGGCGAGCATTGGCGACGGCGGCCCTCCGCGGCAACCAGACTGCCGGAAATATTAGCATACATTTTATTTCTTCCCGTTGTGACGGGGGCGGTCATAATGGCAGTGGTTACGCTCGCTTGGCTTGTGTTTTGTACGCCACTGCCAATTTAAGGCCGTCTTTTAATTTAATCGGCTTTCCTAAATTAATTACAAGATCGCTATTGAGAGAGAAAGAAAGGAAAAACCATAATTCGAATGTCAGGGTGCCTTTTGTGAGTGCTGCTGTTGGCCTGTATGGTTCTAGTAAAACACCGGTTCTTGTCTTGTCCTTCAAGGCCCTGAAAGGGTTAGTAGCTCCATTATATCTGGGAGATTTGCTGAAACAAATCCGGTCACCTCTGAGTGTACCAAGGACAAACCTATGTTCAATGGGTGATAGAGAATCCAGCAGTCAGGCGCCTCTTTTGTGGAACGTCTTGCTCCAGTCTGTGGCGGACGCTCTGTCAGTCGAGGTTTTTAAGGCTCGTCTGAAAACACATTTATTTTCTCTTGCATATCCATCTGTGTCGGGCTGTTTTACTCTTCACGTAAGGGTTTTTACTGGGATTGTGTTGTAAAGCGCTGTGGGGCCTTGTGTGAATGGCGCTTTATACAAATAAGTTTTACTTACTTACGCTACTCTACTTACCAGCAGCGAGTAATGGAAACGGACGTCAAACGACACGCAGTGGGACTGGCGACTCCGAACGGCGTCCGTGAAAATGTCTAGAAGAGCAGTCCACACTGTCTGCATTATCCTGATGGGAAATGTGAACCTAGTTAATAGATACCCACTTTAATTCATATGAATACATTAACCCCACCCCACCACCCGGTCCTCGCGCCTGATTGGCTCACAAGTGACGACGTCACATTTATCTCCCCTCTATTTAAGATCGAAACAGGAGGATGGATTTCTCCACAATTCTGTTTGTTGCCTGATGATGCTGCTTGTTGTAATTACCGGCGAAACGTCACGGCACTTGAATTGTAAATGTTGTGGTGGGTTTAATCTCCAACACCACCAAGTGGTGCTGAACTAGTAATGAATTGACATGTTTTGTTTACGTGACAACCCTTACTAAATGGCTGTGTCGGGTGGTGGTGGGTTAAACGACACATCTATATTTACGCGATCTGACACAAAAAAACCTCTATTATGGATAAGTTCAACACACGTACAAGTTTTTGATTCCCCGCACCAAGTTTCGAGTTTGTTTTGTTTAACACGCTGTAGAACTCAACAGACGTCAGGGACAGTACAATTTTCAGAGAGTGAACTGGGCCACCAATATGACAAAGGCAAAACTAATTAAAGAACCATAAAAGGAATAAAGCAAATAGAAATCAGAAACAAAAACAGTTCTGCGTGTGAAATAAAACAAATTGGCACAAACATAGAGCAATGACAATTTAAAGTTAAATATTAAATTCCCTCCAGCGCAAGTTGGTTCAAGCGGATTATTATGAAACTCATCATAGTGCAATTATAGAATTAAGATACAGCAGCATTAAATGGACATAGGGTGACTATATGGCAAAAATACAAATGCCAATTATACACAATGGCGAATTTGTATTTAAATTATCAAAACAAACCCTTGATGCCTTGCAATAGGAGTGTATGTTTAGTGTTTAAACATCTTAACACCTCCTGTATTATTGCCAGAAAGGGTAGAGCCTATTTTTTAAATTCATATTCTTTGGGTCTTTCGGTAAAGTCACGTAGATAGGTTCAAAGAAAATAACAAAAAACTACGACGTTTCGATCGCAACACAAGTGTTCGTCATCACACCTTGCTTCATCAAAACAAATAAGGCAACTGCAGTGTGAGGGAGGATTACAAGATAAGGATTGATCGAGTCCACAGAATAAAGTGATCTCAGTAACTCGTGACGTAGACCCATAACCTACAGTTTGTACGCACAAATTAATGGAAACAATACGCATGGTAACAATTAATACATGTTTAATAACAGTACAGCCTACATGCGCTGTGAGTGGACTAGTGGCCATGGGAGTTAATGACAGGGAAGTCAGCCTACAGTGCGAATGCACTAGTGGCCACGGGGGTATCAGTTGTGAGTGTGAAGGGACTGGTGGCTATGGGAATGATCAAGAAGAGAGCGTGGTCAGGTGAGGGAAGAGGACGGTGGAGTCTGCCAGTGGAGCGAGCGTTCAGAGTCAGCGAGAATGATCGAGAAGGGGGGCGTGGCCTCGGTCGGTATAAAAGGGGGAGATGCGCGGGAGACTCGGGGCTCTTGCAGTGGGGGGTCTCCGCCATCTCCGTGAACGTGCCTTCAATAAAATGCCATCTCAAGAGAAGTGTGTCAACTCCTCATTACACGTGTAGTGGCGTAACGCGCGCAGGGTTGCAGACAGCAGGTGCATTTCAGGACAAGCAGGTGCAAGCATTAGGACGTGGAACAGCCGCTAGAGAGGCGCCAGCAATTGAGGGGAGAAGCGGTAATTAGGTGGGTGCATTTGGGGACAGGCAGGTGCAAGCGTGCAAAAGTAGACGCCAGAGAGACAGGAGATGGAGACGATAAGGGAGAGAAAGCACGTGCAGGAGGCGCCAGCCGAGGCGCCGGCTTAATAGGGGGCAACTGAGGACCCTTAATGAGGAGGGGGATATAAAGGGGTGTACGGAAAACATGGGTTGAGTTGGTTGGAGCTGAAGGAATGAAGAGGACAAGAGCCGGAGACAAGAAGCCTGGGACCTTGCCCTCGACACCTCGTCCTCCCCAGCGGTGTTGGCTGATCCCCTGCTGGGGGCATGGACGAGGTTGGAGGTGTGAGAGAAGGCTGACAGGCTAGCGGAGTGTTGAGTAACAGGCTAGCGGAGTCTTCAGTGACACGCTAGCGGAGTATTCAGTAACAGGCTAGCGGACTATTAAGTAACAGGCTAGTGGAGTGTTCAGTAACAGACTAGCGGAGTATTCAGTAACAGGCAAGCAGAGTATTAAGTGACCGACCAGCGGAGCAAGAGTGCGTTGTGTAAAGAGTGAGGAGCATCCGTGCGGTCTGGCGTGGTGCTGGCCACCCACCCCCTCGTGTACCGTGTTGGTCTTCATCGGTGCTCACTAAGGCTATACGGGAAATCTTTGTGTGGTTGTAGGTCACTGCGCAAACTGAACGGTTTTCGTGACAGAAGGGCATATGAATGAAATGGCATGTATACATACATGACATGTTCAGATAATTCCGGTAAATATACTGGGACAATGCATTTTCATTCACACTTGATAGCAATACCTAGCACATGACATGTCATTGTTCTGCCTTCTACAGCATTCCGAAATGTAAGCACGCTTGACGTGGAATTGATTTCTATTCATGGCACAAAGGTGAGCACCCCAGCTTGAATTCAATATTTTCAGAGCCGTATCATAACTGATATTGCGATTACAGGTGTAGCAACATATAATGGGTCACTAGGGTGCGGAGCGCTGGTTACTGGTACAGAGCGGGATTGTGGGTGTAGTAGCCCGGTCTACCAGCAGGGCAGGTGAAGTCTGCCACTGGGGCTCATAGCGCCGGTTACTGGTAGAGAGGGGGGATCTTAGGACACAGCAGCCGGTCTGCCAGCAGGGCACGTGATAGGCCGGGGTAAGGGATTTAGGGTAAAGGTGACAGAGGGGACATGTGGGGCGAAGCCCAGAACCTTCTGGTAAGTTCCAGAAGGAGGCGTGGCCGAGGGCAGAGCCAGGCCACACTGGGGAGGATAAAAGAGAGGTCCTGACGCTGGGTCGGGGCTGTCGTTTGGAATGGAACCTGTCGTCTACGCAAGTCTTCGTCCCCGTCTTCACCTCCTCGGTATTGTGGGTTAGGCAGTGTGCCGGCTGTCCTGACCCGTGTGTAGTTATCCCCTGTACTGTGGAAGTGTAGAATAGACATGTGTGCCTCCTACTATTAGTGTCTCTGAAGTGACTACTACACAGGAAATGAGTATTTCACTGAAAAAACCCGGTTAAAGATGAGAATGATGAATACCTGATGCACCGCTCCTTCGAGAGTCTTTGGTTGAACGTGAAGAGACTTGCTTCAAGATACTCAATCAGCGGTGACAGAGCCTGCAAATAGTTGTCGACAATATTTTTTCAAATCAAGCTTCTGTTATTTATGAATTGATATGACTAAACAGATTGATTCCTACACTTAATATCACACGCACAGAGTACGACTATTTTGTTACTATTTTTATTTTGGCAGGTAAGGCCCACTGAGCTATACAGCTCTTTTTTTAGAAGCGACCTGGCCACAATTGATCGCTTAGCAAAATGGCTTATCGCGTGAAAATGTATAGCAGTCAAATACTCTAAACACGTGATGTTGATTCTAAACGTGGAGGGAAAACCCGGAGGGCCTGGAGAAAAATCCACGTGACAACCACAGGGAGAGACACACGCAAACTCCAAATATACAGCAGGCGTCAGGGTCGGCATCGAATCCACACCCTCTTGTAATGTGAATCGCGTGTGAATGACTGAATTGTTTACAAAATCAGTTCCGATGATAATATACGAGGCTAGGATTCAAGGCCACCAGCCACAAGGCCAAGCCAAGGCAAGGAACTGCAGCCTTTTAAGTCGAGGCCAGTGTCAAGACGAGTCAAGGGCGGGTCTCCTAGGCTGCTGATTGGCTACAGTAAGCAAAGTTTGTGTTGTAGTATTGTAACTGCAGTCTAGAACTTCTTTGAAACAAATTGCTACCATTATATCTCCTCCCGATGTAAATTCGGGGAGATAAAATGTTAATTTAAATAATAAACTCGACAGTACGTTCTATCCGAGTCATCGTTGAACAAAGATGGCCACTGCATTGCGTGCTTTCAGATGCGTTTCTTTGGCCGTCTGGAACGCTCTTCCTTCCGATATATGAGGAAACCGCTGGCGCTATGCACTTTTAAATCATCTAGATTTTAAAGTTATTTCTTTAGAACAGTTTTTTGTGTTCAGTTTGTTATCCTTCCCTCGCACCAACGATTAGCAATGTTTGCTCTGTACAGTGCGAAATAATGTCAACATGCATACATAGGTCACCATTCTGAGCCATTACACGTGACCAGTTTGAAACATGACTCAAGCCCTTGAAGTACTGAGGCCCGCGGACTGCCTAGGCCACAGTGGCGAGGCCGCACACTGGTTTTGGGGACCCAAGACTCACTTAGACCAGATGCAGAGTGGAGGTTCACATCACACGCATGTGTTCTGCTGAAACAGTGCTCATCATGGCTGGCACCGTTACACGAGCCACACTGCACCTGTGCCGACCGTGTGGGCAGATAGTCCTCACCCCGAACAAGCTGTGGTAGACCTCACTGGCGTCTTGGCCAGTGAGGTTTGTGGGTGGAGGGGATGTGGTGTTACTATGGGCTGCACATGGGTTCCAGTTCCAGGATTTAGGATGCACATTTCAGACGATGCTACAGATGGGAAATTCTCTCTTCCTGTTGCCCGCTTTGGCCATTCGCATAGAAATATCACTGCCATAGCCTTGAACTGGCTCACGAACGTCGACACCAACACGGAATGCCGCTCGTCACCCCGCCCAACAGGAGAAGAAGAATAAGAAGAAGACTTCACCTCTGGGGGTTGAATGGAGTCTGGTGCATTCACGAGGGATGCCACTCGCTGCTTAAGATCCAAAAGCATCTGAAGAAAGAAAGAAAGAAAGCGAGGATGAACATATTAAAAGAGCACACAAGTACATGACAGCAGGGCTTCATTTCAGCCGGGTCTATCCGGGTCAGTGACCCAAAATATGAAAAATAAATAAAGGAAACTTTTAATTTTACCAGGTAAGGCCCATTGAGCTACACAGCTCTTCTTCAGAAGTGACCTGCCCAAAAATGGGAGCTCAACAAAGTGGCTCATCGTGTGGAAATTCACTGCAGCTAAATACTCGAAATGCGTGATGTTGATTCTAAATGCGGAGAAAAAAACCGGAGGAACCGGAGAAAAATCCACGTGACCACGGGGAGAGAGAGAGAGAGACACGCAAACTCCAAATATGTGGGCATCAGGGTCTGGATCGAACCGACGACCTCCTGCATACCAGGTGAGGTAGTTAACATCTCGCCGCTGTGGCGCCCTTCTACAACCGACACACCACACCCAGTATATCTATTTCTATGGCTGCGGCTATGAGTCATGTACTGCCTTCAGGCGGGCAGGTGGGTGGGATCCGGGCGTCTGGGAGAGGGAGGGGGGGTTAGCGATGTCCCGTAAAATAATCCGTGACAAATTAAGCCCCCGGACGCGTTACGGTCTGAACGTTTGACAACGAACCCGCGTGGGCACGCAGGTAAGGATGTCGCTGGCTTGGCAGGCGAGGTCGTCCTGGGCTCCGTGCAGCTGCCCGTACAGCGCCGTCTGCACCTGCTTGCCGTGGTCTCCGATCGCCACCCCGAACTCCTCCCAGCCCAGCTGCTCGGGGAACAGCAGCAGCTTCTCCCGCACGAAGTCCAGGTCGCCCACCACGGCGCACAGCTGCGCTCGCACGGGCGGTCGCCACGCGTAACGCAACAGGGCGGGGGTGACGGCGAGCACATTCAACGCTCGTGAGCCACGCGTGGGTTTTATTTCCCCGGATTGGGCCGCGCGTTGAGCATTTCATCACGGTTGGCTGCGTACGGTGCGAAAGAAGTTCGACGCACGTACATTTGTTGTCATTTTCATCTCCTGAGGACGCCCGCAGGAGTGCGTGGTGCGAGCACGAGAGGGGAAATGCTCAACAAAGGGAAAGCCGCGCTCGGACGATACACATCTGCTTGACTGATCGGTGGTTGGTTGTGAGTTATCACGTTATGTACTTTAGCATCATCTTCATAGTCAACGGGAATCCCCATTCACTGAAAAGGATGACACATTGAATATAAAAAAACCCGGTGTGTTCTGGCCGCAAACGTTTAACAAAAGAACAAAGTAAGAGCCTCTCGGTACTTTTGCCTGCTTTGTTTCAGCCGTTGAGGCAGCGGCTGTACAGGCCCATGGAACAGCCGTTACCCTGTTTGGATGAGACTTGCACTAACCGATAGACTGCCCAGCCAATGCATAATATTACGTATGGCATTGCACGTGTAATGACAGTATGCTATCTGGTGGCCATGGGTGCTAACTACGGGTATGGGTGCGGTATAGAACGACACATATGCACGCGACCACAAGGGGGGCATAACTGGGCCAAGGGTCAAAGAGGGGATCAAGCTGGAAGCTCCTGGCACCCAGCAAGAGAGTTCCAGAATAGGGGCGTGGCCAAGGGTGGGGCTTGACTACGCTGGTGACTATAAGGGAGAGGCAAACGGGGGTTTGGGGCTGTCGTGTGGGTTCGGGTCCTGGCTGTCGTCGTCATCGCCGCTGCATAGCCAGCCAGCTAAACAGTCTTCATCGTCATCCTTACTGTATAGTAAGCCAGCTATATAGTTGTACGTCGCCAATGTCGCTGTATGGATGGCTAAGCTATGAGCTATATATGTTACTCTGTGACCCTGTCGTTAAAGTATTAAGAATTAAATAAGAAACCCTCTACAAGTCGTGTCTCGGAAGTCTTCTCATTACACTTGTGTAAGAGTCAAGTCATTTCCTGCTCAAATGAACGTTGATCCATCGGTGCCCATCTCCTGTTCACAACCCTGAGCCAGCGGTCGAAATTCCCCATTCCCAAAGCAAGGGGCAGGAAAATCCAGAGGACAATCACTGTTGACTTACCCCACAAAGTGGTATTTATTTTATCAACCCTGGAGGCATGACAGGCTGAGTCAACCGCCCCCCACCTCCCAACAAGAATTTGACCTCGCAGACCTCAGTTCTGTGATTACCTGCGACGACACTTTGCTCTCTCCACCAGCAGATGCGGCTGAACACCGCTCCAGCTTCTGATGGATGAGTGTGGCATAAGCGACGCTGGCGTCACAGATGTCCTGATCGGAAAACAGAACCACCAAAAACCCGACAGTCAATGATGGAATGGCACCAACGGTTCAGTGATTCCACGATTTAGTGTTGCACGGGGGACCCCCTTAATGCGAGCCGGGAAGCGATTACCCCCATCGATGTGGTCACCGAATGCCAGGTGACTAAAACTTCCAGGCCAACCCCGCCACAATTCGTGAAGGAGGATATTTCATCGTTTTTGTGGGGGTGGGGTGCGGGGAACGGGGGCAGTCTTGCCACGGGAGCTGTCAACAAATTTCCGTGTGCCGCCCGATTCAAAACAGCGGAGTAGGTTCAAGAAAGTTGCCAGGAGGAACGGGTGGGGAGGTGGGAGAGCTCATCCACATTGCAAACCGTAGCCCCACGTTAGGAGACACCGTCAATGAACGGCCGAGTCTTGTATGTAGTGTACGTATGTTGAACTTCTTTCACACCGTAGTAGCCAACCATGCTAATCGGAGGTGCGGGGGAAGGACAATGAGCTAAACACAAAAAAGCAATTCAATTGAAAGAAATTTTCAATCTATATTTAAAAGCTCATAGTTCCAGTGACTTCCTAATATCAGGAGCATTCCAGACGGCCGTAGAAGCGCATCTAGAAGAGCAATGCAGTGACCATCTTTGTTCGATGGTTAGCCAAAAGCGGTTGTGAGGATGCCCGGAATTTGGGTGATGATTTATGCTCCTTAACGAGATCAGCAAATTTTGATTTAAAGCTTTCGTGACTGCAGTAATTCATATTCTTAGTTTTTTCGGTAAAGTCACGTTGAAGAGAAACAACAAAATAACAAAATATATATAAAACAATAAAAAATTCTCACGACGTTTCGACCCTAACTCAAACGGTCATCATCAGGTGTGTTGGTTTGCAAACCAACACACCTGATGATGGTTTGCAAACCAACATACCTGATGATGACCGTTTGAGTTATGGTCGAAACGTCGTGAGAATTTTTTATTGTTTTATATATATTTTGTTATTTTGTTGTTTCTCTTCAACGTGACTTTACCGAAAAAACTAAGAATATGAGATCAGCAAAGTTTCGTGGTTAATTTGTGGCTCGTGACTTTCTGCGAGATCCGAACCGGCAAAATCATGATTATAATTATTGCTGCCACCTCGAGAGACACTCCTGATCTATGTCTGACAACACCGCATTAAACTCTGGCTGAAGTTTAACATTGCAAATAGAAAGCTATTGATTGAGGCGCAGACATCTTGTATGAGATTTGTTCAGAATTCACTCACGTACAGGATAGTTACTGTATAATGTGCTGCCCCATAAAACAAGAGAGCAGATATAAATTAAAACTATCAAGACGGTTAAAATCGCCTGACAGATGAAAGTGAATTCACAGCCACTTTTCCTGGTGGTTCGTGTTGGCATCTCACTAGCAGGACTTAATTTTCTTGGTTCTTTCGGTAAAGTCACGTAGAATGGGGATAAAATAATAATAAAAATTCTCACGACGTTTCGGAGGCAACACAAGCTTCCGTCTTCAGGTGGGACAGTCACAGCAAGTCACAGCAAGATCGCTGATCACTTGATCAGCGATCTTGCTGTGACTGTCCCACCTGAAGACGGAAGCTTGTGTTGCCTCCGAAACGTCGTGAGTTTTTATTTTTATTATTATTTTATCCCCATTCTACGTGACTTTACCGAAAGAACCAAGAAGATGAATCCCTGCAGTCACGAAAGCTTTCGAAAAATAGGACTTAATTTCTTTGCCAAAATACTACTCGGCTTACTTGGAGTCTGGATTATCGTCACGAGGTACTACCACTGCAGCACAAGCGTGTGCCTAGCCGTAATAACCCTATGTTATTGTCCCCGATAACCCTGTAATCCTAGAAAAAATGCATTACAAGGTAACACGAGGCCAATATAAGGTGGGATGGGTGTGGTGGATTGGTGCCAAAAATAATTCCCGGAACAGCATTCCGGATTGTTCCGGCTGAATCCGAGTAACTGGTCAGACTCGGCGAAGGGAGACGTCAGCCAAGGCTGTAATTATAATATATATTATATATTGGGGGGGGAGGGGGACGACACCCCCCCCCCATATTCAAATATGCTCAAAATGCCCCCCCCCCAATATATTGCTATTAAAAATATTTTAAAATAATAATAATTGCTATGCTATGTAAATAAAAACAACAATTTGCTAAACCTTGGCCACAATATCTGGACTTGTCTTCATATAAAACAATGCATAGTTTGCTGTTTATATGATTGTGGTTATGGTTGTACTTTATTAATCCCTAATCTCTGCCATTACATACAATGAAACAAGAAAAGGTAAAAAATAAAAAAGACAGAGCAATGTAAATACAATACACTATTAGACATTATTGTAAAAAATAAATACAAAGTCCATCCCAGACCCCCTGGAAGATTTGGTCCCCCCCCAATGTTGACTCCGTGGCTACGGCATCGACGTCAGCCGTCTTGGACGTCAGTCGCCTTGGGCGCCGCGTGACGACGCTCACCTGGGTGAGTTTGGTGGCGAGGACGAAGGCTTCCAGCGGCTCGGGCCACGCCAGGTTGTGCCAGAACTTCTCGAGCTGGGAGAGGCAGGTGGCCGTGTCCACGGCGGAGGTGCTGTGAGGGACCAGGCTGTCCATCGCCTCCAGCTGAGCCACGGCACGCAGGGGGAGAGGCGGGGGGTGCGGGGGGGGGCGATAGCGCAGAGGTCCTTGTGGGTTTCGCCGTGAGAGTTGGCGCCTTTGTGTTCGTCAGTAGACTTGAGGAGTGAGATCGTTTGTTTCAGAGGAGGAGGAGCAGGAAGAAGAAAGGAGGAAGAAAAGGAGAAAAAGGAGGAGGTGGTGCCCGTGACAGGTGGGATACCGCAATAAACGGAGGAGTCACCGGGTCTATGATGACAGCCCTCCGGATGCGATCGTGAATCTTCTGCTGGATGACCACGAACCACTTGTTTATGGCCGGCTGGAACCACTTGTGGAAGCCGAACAAGGCCAGCGTCTCCGTAGCCCTGCGAGGCATTGAGCAAAGAGCCACTGTGAGGGTGCAGCCACGGTTGCTGGCGGACAGAGCCCCAACATTTGTTGTCGGTTTTACAAGGGACTACAACCAGCTCTGTGCCGGCGACCCCAGAAATAATTTCCACACCTAGTATGCACCTCGCTATGGCTGCGGCTACTACCTAGTCACATGCCTACTCCAGTCTACCAGCGACCCGGGAAACAAAACAAAAATCCTTAAAAGGTGAAAATGCCCACCTCAAAAAGTACTTAAAACACAATGACGGCTGGGATCCCAATTCATGGACCACTTAGCTTACCCTAGGGGTGGCTGGCGGGGGGGGGGGCTCCAGATATCACTTGCCACTGATGTGAGCCGTGCCTGGGAATTGAATACAGGTGTAGAGCGAGCTCCACCATGACCATTCATATGTTCCCCTACGTAAGTGCAGTTACTCGAGTGAAATACATAATAATCTGTGGACCCTCTTGTCTCTCGAAAGGACAATACCAATACTTTCATTTAATATACCGTCGTTTATGCTTCTAGCATTCCATAACGCTGTACATTCATTGTACATGATTCATATTAAACGGTCACTTCTGATCGAGTTTATAAACACAACATGAAGCACGGTAGTTTTTATTCCACAAAATCGGTCATGCACACCCACCGCCGTTACAGCGTTAACAATGGACAAGTCATTTCTGACCCCACAAAATAGCCGCCCTGTACGTGCGAATGTTGAACTTCTATCGCATTGCACGTAGCCAACCGTGCTAATCGGAGGTGCATGTTAATCAGAGGTACGTGCTACTTGGAGGGTGCCCTGGCTTCGACCTGAACAGAAAGCCCTGCACCACACACAACCGCACCGGGGACATCGCAACGGGCGCCGCGCCCACCGTCTCACGCTCAAATGCGACTGCGGCTCCACGCCGCAAACCACGTGCCACGGAAACCACGTGCCACGGAAACCACGTGCCACGGAAACCACGTGCAACGGAAACCACGTGCCACGCAAACCACGTGCCACACAAACCACGTGCCACGGAAACCACGTGCCACGCAAACCACGTGCCACGGAAACCACGTGCCACGGAAACCACGTGCCACGGAAACCACGTGCCACGCAAACCACGTGCCACGGAAACCACGTGCCACGGAAACCACGTGCCACGCAAAGCACGTGCCACGCAAACCACGTGCCACACAAACCACGTGCCACGCAAACCACGTGCCACGCACACCACGTGCCATGGAAACCACGTGCCACGCAAACCACGTGCCACGGAAACCACGTGCCACGCAAACCACGTGCCACGCACACCACGTGCCATGGAAACCACGTGCCACGGAAACCACGTGCCACTCAAACCACGTGCCACGGAAACCACGTGCCACGCAAAGCACGTGCCACAGAAACCACGTGCCACACAAACCACGTGCCACGCAAACCACGTGCCACGCAAACCACGTGCCACGCAAACCACGTGCCACGCAAACCACGTGCCACGGAAACCACGTGTCATGCAAACCACGTGCCACACAAACCACGTGCCAGGGAAACCACGTGCCACACAAACCACGTGTCACGCAAACCACGTGCCACGGAAACCACGTGCCACGGAAACCACGTGCCACGTCCCCCAACTGCTACCCCCCGCAAGATCGCTCGACGGAGGAGCGGAGGAGCCGCACGTGCGGGGCCTCCACAAACGCCAGCGATCGGCTCGATAAACTGCACCGGAATATCGAAGCCGCCTTTTTAACTTTTGACGTTCGGCCGTGACGCGAGAAGACGGTGGGATGAAACTTTGCTGACGTTACGATGAAGCGGTCCGTGGCACAGCCGCAGCAACGGCAGCAGTGGGCAGGAGCACCCCCGATTAGCACCGTTGGCCACGTACGGCGTGAAAGCAATTCAATACACACACACAGATTAAACGAATGAGTACCTGTCTGTGACGTGCTTATGGAGACCGTGCAGCTCTTTGAGGTGGACGTAGACCACGAAGAGCATTTCTCCGACCTCGCAATCAGACTGCCCATCCTCGGCGCCCTTGAGCAGCTGGGACATGTCTTCTGCGACGCGCTGGGCAGTATCAGCCACCTGCAATTCGACAAATCAGGGGTCCATTCGGCACCTAAAGACGGCCAGACGGCTCAGCGGGAGAGCGAGCAACTCCCAATCGGAAGTCACGAGTTCAAATCCTGGTCGGGGGTTGACTCAGCCCATCGTCCTACCGGGGTCGATAAAGTAAAATATACTTTGTGGGGAAGTTAACAGCAGCTGTTCTATGGAGAGACTCGCTCCTGTCATAGGAATATGTAATTTCCACCGCTGGGTCAGAGCTGTGAACAGGAAATGAGCACCACCACCTCAACGCTTATTCGAGCAGGAAATCATTCTGAGTTTGAATCAACACTTAACGCTCTCCCACAATGCTGCATTGAACAGATGCAAATCCGCATTTTCTCTGCACTTTT
Source organism: Petromyzon marinus (assembly GCF_048934315.1). Classification (NCBI taxonomy): domain Eukaryota; kingdom Metazoa; phylum Chordata; class Hyperoartia; order Petromyzontiformes; family Petromyzontidae; genus Petromyzon; species Petromyzon marinus. Next base: position 12,144,282 of record NC_133703.1, on the reverse strand, counting down.
GTCCAGTACACGTGGTGTCATGTTGCCTACGTTTAATAATAATTGATGACAATTTGAACTTGGAACGCGCGACACAGCACTCGCTCGCTCTACGTGGACAGGGAACGACTCGGAGGCGCGAGGAACCACAGACAAGCAGGAAGGCAGCAACGTGATTATCCTTCGAGGACAATCGCCCAAGCTCTGCGGTCCTATAAAGTGTTATAATTGTACCAGGTAGGGCCCACTGAACCTATATCCCTCTCTTTCAGAAGTGACCTGGCTATCGCAAATTATAGCTCAACAAAGCGGGAATTTACAACAGACAAATACTCAAAACGCGTGATGGTCATTCCAAGTGTGGAGGGAAAGACCGGAGAAAAATCCATACGACCACGGGCAGAACACGCAAACTCCAAATATACAACAGGCGTCAGGGTTGGGATCGAACCGACAACCTCCTATATATATCAGGCGAGGTAGTTACCATCTGTATAATAAGTAACACCATATTGTCATCGGCCGATTAATGAATGTTTACATTTGGGAGAAACCTGGAGCGTCCTGAGAAAACCCAAGCGTGTGAGGGGGAAACATTCTATCCCACACAGACGGAGGAGGTGGAGTCCACATTTTGTCTGCACGGCCTCCTCCTGGCGAGCCAGGGTATGGCACGTCGACACCCACGGGAAGGGAGTTTCAAAACAGTTGTGCGGTGAGCCACCACACCCCGCTGCCTCCAACGTGCCGGATTACAAGCGTGCATACTGTAGCCACCTCCTTACGCCATTGCCTGATGCAGATCAACTGCTCCGAGATGAACACCGCATGCATTGTCTAAAATATGGCCGTCCAAACCAGGGCGCACAGACCTAAAACTGTGATCCACAGATAACTTGAATCCGGCCCTCCGGCTGGTGAAGGTGGATGAGGATCAGGAACGGTTCAGATATCGCTCACAACCTGCGTGTATGTACGACGTTGAACTTCTTCTTTCGCACCGTGCGTAGCCGACCTTGCTTATCGGAGGTGCGGATGTTGGCAATTGGCTGAGTTGGGTTGCCCAGTTCTTAGGGTCCTAACTGGCTCATAGGGTGCTAACTGGTTCTTAGGGTCCTAACTGGTTCATAGGGTCCTAACTGGTTCATAGGGTGCTAACTGGTTCTTAGGGTGCTAACTGGTTCTTAGGGTCCTAACTGGTTCATAGGGTCCTAACTGGTTCTTAGGGTGCTAACTGGTTCTTAGGGTCCTAACTGGTTCATAGGGTCCTAACTGGTTCATAGGGTGCTAACTGGCTCATAGGGTGCTAACTGGTTCTTAGGGTCCTAACTGGCTCATAGGGTGCTAACTGGTTCATAGGGTGCTAACTGGTTCTTAGGGTCCTAACTGGTTCCTAGGGTCCTAACTGGTTCATAGGGTGCTAACTGGCTCATAGGGTGCTAACTGGTTCTTAGGGTCCTAACTGGCTCATAGGGTGCTAACTGGTTCTTAGGGTCCTAACTGGTTCCTAGGGTCCTAACTGGTTCATAGGGTGCTAACTGGTTCCTAGGGTCCTAACTGGTTCATAGGGTGCTAACTGGTTCTTAGGGTCCTAACTGGTTCCTAGGGTCCTAACTGGTTCATAGGGTGCTAACTGGTTCCTAGGGTCCTAACTGGTTCATAGGGTGCTAACTGGTTCCTAGGGTGCTAACTGGTTCCTAGGGTCCTAACTGGTTCTTAGGGTCCTAACTGGTTCCTAGGGTCCTAACTGGTTCTTAGGGTTCTAACTGGTTCCTAGGGTCCTAACTGGTTCATAGGGTGCTAACTGGTTCCTAGGGTCCTAACTGGTTCCTAGGGTCCTAACTGGTTCATAGGGTGCTAACTGGTTCTTAGGTCCTAACTGGTTCCTAGGGTCCTAACTGGTTCTTAGGGTCCTAACTGGTCCATAGGTTCCTAACTGGTTCCTAGGGTCTTAACTGGTTCCTAGGGTCCTAACTAGTTCCTAGGGTCCTAACTGGTTCCTAGGGTCCTAACTGGTTCTTAGGGTCCTAACTGGTTCCTAGGGTCCTAACTGGTTCATAGGGTGCTAACTGGTTCTTAGGTCCTAACTGGTTCCTAGGGTCCTAACTGGTTCTTAGGGTCCTAACTGGTTCCTAGGGTCCTAACTGGTCCATAGGTTCCTAACTGGTCCATAGGATGCTAACTGGTTCTTAGGGTCCTAACTGGTTCCTAGGGTCCTAACTGGTTCATAGGGTGCTACCTGGTTCTTAGGTCCTAACTGGTTCATAGGGTGCTAACTGGTTCTTAGGGTCCTAACTGGTCCATAGGTTCCTAACTGGTCCATAGGGTGCTAACTGGTTCACAGGGTGCTAACTGGTTGCTAGGGTCCTAACTGGTTCATAGGGTGCTAACCACAGCGCCAACCCCCACCACCTCCGCCCCTGTCACGGCCTAAACCAGTGGTTCTTAACCTAGGATGCACGCACCCCATGGGGTGAGAGGTGCCCTTTCTGGGGTTGCGAGACATGGCCGGATTTTTTTAGAAGGTGAATCATCGAAACACAAATGAAGCGCGTGAGTACAAGCGCTTTGTTTCATCAGGCTGCAGTAAAGGTTTAAGAACCACTGGCAAACATCAGCAGCAGGCGAGCGCCAAGCTACATCAGGCGCAACCTCTTACCAATCTCTCCAGGAGGCAGTAAACGATGTTGAAATAGTCCACATTCACAGATCTGCAACAGACGAGCAAGTTGAATCAAACTGTGCAATTTAAGTACTGCACACAACTATTCACGTAAATGATAATCATCATAATACCGTGTTTATCTCGGTTCATTATATTTTGTGCCACTCGGATAACTCTCAAGCGGCACTAGTTCACAACCACCCCCGTTACGCCGAAGATCCCTGGGCTTGATTTCCCACGAAGCTGCTCACGGTCCACTCGAAACCGCATCCACTGCGCAAATTTAAAATTATAAACTCTCCAGTAGTGGTGCGACTGTGGTCATCCAGACCAGACCGTACAACGTATAACGACGCAATTCTCTGATCCAACATATACGGAGGAGACATCACAGCGATGATGATACGCTACTCTGCTTCCTCCTGACGCGGTTTTCTCGCTTGGCCGCCTGAATGTGAAGTTGTAGCCGTTGCTCTGCGTCTACATCAGCCGCCGTGCGACGAGAAGACGACTCCCGTTACCATGTTGAATCAAACAATCACCCACGGCACCCTTCCATTCGAAGTTTCCGGAATAACTTTGGTTTCGAACGCAGCACGATCGACCCCCAACCCCCCACCCCCTTCGTCGCAACACCGCCGCCGTCGATGGTGACGCACCGCAGGAAGAGCTCTTGGTAGGGGCGTTTCTTGAGGCCCAGCTCGGTGTTGACCGCTTCGACGATGGCGCTCAGCCGTGCGAGCCGCTCTCGCCCGTCTCGCACCGCCACCGCCGCCGCCGCATGCTGAGACGCGCTCTCCTGCACGGAGGACACCAAAGGGCGCTTCATGCACCATGCGCGCGTGTGATGAACCTCTTTTGCCTTTTTGTGCGTTTGCATATTTCGTACGTATCTTTGCCTCTCGAATTGAACGCATGTTGAATTTCTTTCACGCCGCACGTAAGCCAACCGTGCTAATCGGAGGTGCAACCCCGTTACGAACCTTTGCGGTCACGCATCGCCGCCTATTGCGGCTGCTGGCGGTTGTGTTGGTGATGATAGTGGTGGTGGTTGTGTTGTTGATAGTGGTGGTGGCGGTTGTGTTGGTGATAATAGTGGTGGTGGTTGTGGTGGTTGTGCTGTTGATAATAGTGGGGGCGATAGTGTAGCGGTTAGCGCGCTGCTGTGCTACGAACCTGGTGACCCGGGTTCGATTCTTGCTCACGGCCAACACCGGCGACAATTATCATCGCCACTGGGGAGACAAAGGCGGCCGGGCGTGGTGCTGGCCACCCACCCCCTCGGGTGCCCTTCTGGCCTTCATAGGTGCTCGCTAACAGCACTTGCCCCAACAGTCTGTTAAGGCTACACGGGAGATCTTTGTCTATGTCTTTTTGGTTGTGCTGGTGGTGGTGGTGGTGCTGCTGGTGATTTCAGGTGGTGGTTGTGCTGTGGTGGCTGTGGACTCTGGGGCCCATACTCCCACGCTTGTGGGACTGCCTTGCCACCTTGTGATGGGCCGAGTCACACAGCAGCTATGAAAGTAAACGGCTTACCTGGGAATCTTTGTCTGGTTGAGCCAAGGATCTGTACCAGCTTTCAGTGCCTTCCTGAAGAGGACATGCCGATCATTATTATTATTATTATTTTTACTCCGCTTGTTTGCTCAGGAAAGCCTCACTGAGTCTCAAGGCTTATTTTCAGGAGGTCCCTGCCAAGCTTTCACGGTAGGGGGGCCACATCGCTATGTACCAACATACTGAACTTCTTTCGCACCGCACGCAGCCAACCCCACCCATCGGAGGTGCGGGGCAAAGACAAAAAACTAAATACAAAAAGCAGTTCTCAAAAAAAATAATTTTCGATTTAGATTTTAAAGTGCACAGCTCCCTGTGGCTTCCTAGGCAGAGCGTTCCAGACGGCCGCGGGAGCGCATCTGAAAGCGCGGCGATGACGCGACCACCGTCTTTGTTCAATGGCCAGTCGGAAGCGGCCTGCGAGGATGACCGGGGGAGTTCGGGTGATGGTGGTTTATGCCCCTGGACGAGATCGGCGAGGTGCTGTGATTCACTCTGTGGCAAGCACTTGGTGCGTAATGAGCGAGTTGTCCAAATTGAGTAATTCGACGATTGGTGATCTACGAGTTTAGTTATTATCAGATACACCATGTGCTGCATTTAACATTTGCACGGAACATTAATCGTAATACCGTCATATATTTACCCAGGAAATCCTCACCAAGTCCGCAATATTTTTTTCATGACGCCGCTGCTGGGGCATGTTTCAATGGATGTTCTGCATGTGTGGGGAGAATTAGAGTTCCTGGAGAAACCCCACACGCAGGAGGGGTTGACAATCAACGAGCGGTGGCTACGAGTTGGTACAATAGCGAGATCAGCAGCTACTCGCAACCAGCACACAGAAGAAGCTATTGCTGGGTTTGCAGTGCACCCCTCAGGCTGTGAACCCTCGATGCCTGGGCCTCATCCATGACATCCTGCCAAGGGGATATACTTGCACGCCGGTGCACCCAGCCTGGCGCAGGAGAAGCGGCGAAATCACCGGCAGTTGTTGGCCACCGATGGCTCTGTTTACCTGAATGGCAGTGGTAACCAGTGCCTCCAGGTCACCGTGATAAGCGCACAGCTGCTGAAAGGCTTCAGTCTTATAGAGATGCGCCAACACACTGCTCAGGACGCGGGGAACACACAGAGGCAGAGGACACGGCACGCGTCAGTGCTCAGCACGTAAACATCACACGCCACGTAATCAATCGTACGTATTATTGCCAGTGATCGGTGCCCGAAATGCAACTCCGTGTCGGAAAAAAATATTAATTCGAAGAAAAAAAACTAAAGTTTTAGTTCTGCAATGTCCTTGTCATGGCACTCCATGAGAGGAAGCTCTAGAGGGCATTTTGGGCTACTTTTCCACGTTCAGGAAAATAATGTACGTAAAATGTAAAGGCTTAATCAAGTAATTCCTGTATTTAGTCATAGCAGGTACGCTTCATGAGATGCAGTACCTGTGTGCCGCAATGGGCGTCAACTCCAAACTAAAACTAATAAACATTTTATTTATTTCACCAGGTCAGGCCCACTGAGCTATCAAGCTCTTTTTCAGAAGCGACCTGCCCGCAAATGATAGCTCAAGGAAGTGCCTTGTCACGTGGACATTTATAGCAGCCAAATACTCCAAACGCACGTTTCTAAATGTGGATGGAAAAACTGAAGGACCCGGAGAAAACCCCCACGTGACCACGGGGGTGAACGTGCAACCTCCAAATATACAGCAGCAGCAGCAGCAGGCGTCACGGTCAGGATCGAACTTAGCACCTCCTGAATGCCGGGCGAGGTAGTTAACATCTCGCCATGGCTCCCTCTAATGCAAGACGAAACATGCGACGACAAGAATTGAGGTCGCGTAACCTTCGTCATTCGGGGTGAGATGTGCTTTGTAGGGAAACATTTAACTCTTTTTTTTTAAATAGACGTCAAGCCTTTTTTATGACAGCATGTGGCAGCATGCTAGCAGATTGCTGCCACATGGGAAGTAAAGAGAGACCCCATTCCATTCCTTGCACCAGGGGACCCAGGCCAACCAGGCGACGCCACTGCCTGCACCGTTTAATTTTAGAAAAGATTACAGTCGATCATCGATTATCCGGCACGTTATTAATCGGCTTCCAACATTATCCGGCGATCTCGGGCCGATCCGGCAAAACTTCTCCAAAGGCTGTAACCAGCCCGGCGATCGTCAAACACATGTTAGTGTTGGAACAAGATTTTAGTGCGTACATCACCCCACGCAGAGTCTTCGAGATTAGAGTTATGAGTATGGTAAAGTCAATACCTTGTACAATAGCTAAAAAATGTGTCCATTCGTACATCTATTTATGCCAATTTAATATAGCAAACACATTTAAAACAATTAAAAAAGACACAACACCTAAAACAAAATGTTATGCAAGAATGTGCAAAGAAAAATAAGTTTAAAAACGATTGAATGATTATCCGGCAATTTTGAAAATCCGGCGCACCCTTCTCCCCCTGTAGCCGCCGGATAATCGATGATCGATTGGACTTGCGGACTTCAAGATTTGTAGAAATGGTGCCCCACAATAAAAACCCCGCCACGTAACCATTTCTGTTGAACCGTGGCGCCTCCTGTCCCAATAGGTCCCACCCCCACCCGCCACCCCCTACGGAGGAGCGAAAGATGACAGCGGCCCCTACAGCTCGCTCCGTTAGAGTGAGCTCTCTCCCCACCCCCCCCCCCCCCCCCGGGTCTCCAGCGCATCAACGTGAGCCCCTGGAGGTGGTGCCGAGTTGGTGGTGGTGGTGGCGGGGAATTAAAGCTGGAGACCAGAGCATGGCTTGCAGCTTGGCGGTGGCGTCCTCCGACTCGGCAGGGAGGGCGGGAATCTGGCGGAGCTTGCTGAGAACGTCATCGATGTAGGCAGTGAAGCTCGCGCACAGCAGCTGGGCCTACAATGCACGCAACAAAGACAAAGATCCCCAGCCTTAACAGACTGTTGGGGCAAGTGCTGTTAGCGAGCGCCTATGAAGGCAGGGCACTGTGGCACACGAGGGAGCGGGTGGACCAGCACCGTGCCCGGCCGCCTTTGTCTCCCCAGTGGCAATGGTTGCAAACTGCACCGGGTACTCGTTTAAGGCCGAGTTGACCTAGAGGAGGCCCAGGACCGATTCAGGTAACCGTCACTGTTGGTAGCCGTGAGCGGGAATCGAACTCGGGTTGTTGGGTTCGTGGCGCAGTGCAGCGCTAACCACTGCAATACCGCTCCCCAATGCATCAACGCACACACACATATCTCCCCTGCAGACTTTCGCAAACTGTCGGTGGGAATGCTGTCAGCAAGTTCCTGCTAAGGCCAATTGAGGTGTCCAGAGACCTCTCCGGTGCTGATGGTTACACACCACGCCAGGTACGCAATAAAGGCTGAGTCGACCTTAAATGGATGGGTGACTATCGCGTTGTCGTGCCAGGTTGCCTTGCGCTGTAATAACAACAATCATTTAGGTGTACGAGGTGCCCTTAAACAATGGATCTCAGAGCGTCACGCATATACAAGAGGGAAATAAGTGAGAAGCAAACGGAGACGAGAAAGACTGAGGAGGAGAAGGCGAGAGTGAGATCGAGAGAGGAGGCCGCTGTGTCAGACACGTGGTGGGGTCACAGCCGGGACTTAAAAGTCTTCATCGACTGCGAGTCCCTGACCTGAATTGTGGAGCGTGTGGCGTGATAGTGGAGTGTGTGGCTGGATAGTGGAGCATGTGGATAGTGAAGTGTGTGACTGGATAGTGGAGTGTGTGGATAGTTGAGTGTGTGGCTGGATAGTACAGCGTGTGGCTGGATAGTGGAGTGTGTGGGTAGTTGAGTGTGTGGCTGGATAGTACAGCGTGTGGCTGGATAGTGGAGTGTGTGGGTAGTGGAGTGTGTGGCTGGATAGTGGAGTGTGTGGCTGGATAGTGGAGTGTGTGGCTGAATAGTAGAGTGTGTGGTTGGATAGTGGAGTGTGGGGATAGTGGAGTGTGTGGCTGGATAGTGGAGCGTGTGGTTGGATAGTGGAGCGTGTGACTGGATAGTGAAGCGTGTGGTTGGATAGTGGAGCGTGTGACTGGATAGTGGAGTGTGTGGATAGTGGAGTGTGTGACTGGATAGTGGAGTGTGTGACTGGATAGTGGAGTGTGTGGCTGGATAGTGGAGTGTGTGGCTGGATAGTGGAGTGTGTGGTTGGATAGTGGAGTGTGTGGTTGGATAGTGGAGTGTGTGGTTGGATAGTGGAGTGTGTGGCTGGATAGTGGAGTGTGTGGTTGGATAGTGGAGCGTGTGGTTGGATAGTGGAGTGTGGGGATAGTGGAGTGTGTGGCTGGATAGTGGAGTGTGTGGTTGGATAGTGGAGTGTGTGGTTGGATAGTGGAGTGTGTGGTTGGATAGTGGAGTGTGTGGCTGGATAGTGGAGTGTGTGGTTGGATAGTGGAGCGTGTGGTTGGATAGTGGAGTGTGTGGTTGGATAGTGGAGCGTGTGACTGGATAGTGGAGCGTGTGGTTGGATAGTGGAGCGTGTGACTGGATAGTGGAGTGTGTGGATAGTGGAGTGTGTGACTGGATAGTGGAGTGTGTGACTGGATAGTGGAGTATGTGGCTGGATAGTGGAGTGTGTGGCTGGGTAGTGGAGTGTGTGGCTGGATAGTGGAGTGTGTGGCTGGATAGTGGAGTGTGTGGCTGGATAGTGGAGCGTGTGACTGGATAGTGGAGTGTGTGACTGGATAGTGGAGTGTGTGGTTGGATAGTGGAGTGTGTGGATAGTGGAGTGTGTGGATAGTAGAGTGTGTGACTGGATAGTGGAGTGTGTGGCTGGATAGTAGAGTGTGTGGATGGATAGTGGAGTGTGTGACTGGATAGTGGAGTGTGTGGTTGGATAGTGGCGTGTGTGGATAGTGGAGTGTGTGGCTGGATAGTGGAGTATGTGGCTGGATAGTGGAGTGTGTGGTTGGGTAGTGGAGTGTGTGACTGGATAGTGGAGTTTGTGGCTGGGTAGTGGAGTGTGTGGATAGTGGAGTGTGTGAATGGATAGTGGAGTGTGTGGAAGGATAGTGGAGTGTGTGGAAGGATAGTGGAGTGTGTGGGTAGTGGAGTGTGTGGCTGGATAGTGGAGTGTGTGGCTGGATAGTGGAGTGTGTGGAAGGATAGTGGAGTGTGTGGATAGTGGAGTGTGTGACTGGATAGTGGAGTGTGTGACTGGATAGTGGAGTGTGTGACTGGATAGTTGAGTGTGTGGAAGGATAGTGGAGTGTGTGACTGGATAGTGGAGTGTGTGACTGGATAGTTGAGTGTGTGGCTGGATAGTGGAGTGTGTGGCTGGATAGTGGAGTGTGTGGCTGGATAGTGGAGTGTGTGGAAGAATAGTGGAGTGTGTGACTGGATAGTGGAGTGTGTGGCTGGATAGTGGAGTGTGTGACTGGATAGTGGAGTGTGTGACTGGATAGTGGAGTGTGTGGCTGGATAGTGGAGTGTGTGGTTGGATAGTGGAGTGTGTGGTTGGATAGTGGAGTGTGTGGCTGGATAGTGGAGTGTGTGGTTGGATAGTGGAGCATGTGGTTGGATAGTGGAGTGTGTGGTTGGATAGTGGAGCGTGTGACTGGATAGTGGAGCGTTTGGTTGGATAGTGGAGCGTGTGACTGGATAGTGGAGTGTGTGGATAGTGGAGTGTGTGACTGGATAGTGGAGTGTGTGACTGGGTAGTGGAGTGTGTGGCTGGATAGTGGAGTGTGTGGCTGGATAGTGGAGTGTGTGGCTGGATAGTGGAGCGTGTGACTGGATAGTGGAGTGTGTGACTGGATAGTGGAGTGTGTGGTTGGATAGTGGAGTGTGTGGATAGTGGAGTGTGTGGATAGTAGAGTGTGTGACTGGATAGTGGAGTGTGTGGCTGGATAGTAGAGTGTGTGGATGGATAGTGGAGTGTGTGACTGGATAGTGGAGTGTGTGGTTGGATAGTGGCGTGTGTGGATAGTGGAGTGTGTGGCTGGATAGTGGAGTATGTGGCTGGATAGTGGAGTGTGTGGTTGGGTAGTGGAGTGTGTGACTGGATAGTGGAGTTTGTGGCTGGGTAGTGGAGTGTGTGGATAGTGGAGTGTGTGAATGGATAGTGGAGTGTGTGGAAGGATAGTGGAGTGTGTGGAAGGATAGTGGAGTGTGTGGGTAGTGGAGTGTGTGGCTGGATAGTGGAGTGTGTGACTGGATAGTTGAGTGTGTGGAAGGATAGTGGAGTGTGTGACTGGATAGTGGAGTGTGTGACTGGATAGTTGAGTGTGTGGCTGGATAGTGGAGTGTGTGGCTGGATAGTGGAGTGTGTGGCTGGATAGTGGAGTGTGTGGAAGAATAGTGGAGTGTGTGACTGAATAGTGGAGTGTGTGGCTGGATAGTGGAGTATGTGACTGGATAGTGGAGTGTGTGACTGGATAGTGGAGTGTGTGGCTGGATAGTGGAGTGGAGTGTGTGGCTGGATAGTGGAGTGTGTGGCTGGATAGTGGAGTGTGTGGCTGGATAGTGGAGTGTGTTGCTGGATAGTGGAGTGTGTGGCTGGATAGTGGAGTGTGTGGCTGGATAGTGTAGCGTGTGGCTGGATAGTGGAGTGTGTGACTGGATAGTGGAGTGTGTGGTTGGATAGTGGAGTGTGTGGATAGTGGAGTGTGTGGCTGGATAGTGGAGTATGTGGCTGGATAGTGGAGTGTGTGGTTGGGTAGTGGAGTGTGTGACTGGATAGTGGAGTTTGTGGCTGGGTAGTGGAGTGTGTGGATAGTGGAGTGTGTGAATGGATAGTGGAGTGTGTGGAAGGATAGTGGAGTGTGTGGAAGGATAGTGGAGTGTGTGGGTAGTGGAGTGTGTGGCTGGATAGTGGAGTGTGTGGTTGGGTAGTGGAGTGTGTGACTGGATAGTGGAGTTTGTGGCTGGGTAGTGGAGTGTGTGGATAGTGGAGTGTGTGAATGGATAGTGGAGTGTGTGGCTGGATAGTGGAGTGTGTGGCTGGATAGTAGAGTGTGTGGATGGATAGTGGAGTGTGTGACTGGATAGTAGAGTGTGTGGTTGGATAGTGGCGTGTGTGGATAGTGGAGTGTGTGGCTGGATAGTGGAGTATGTGGCTGGATAGTGGAGTGTGTGGTTGGGTAGTGGAGTGTGTGACTGGATAGTGGAGTTTGTGGCTGGGTAGTGGAGTGTGTGGATAGTGGAGTGTGTGAATGGATAGTGGAGTGTGTGGAAAGATAGTGGAGTGTGTGGAAGGATAGTGGAGTGTGTGGCTGGATAGTGGAGTGTGTGGCTGGATAGTGGAGTGTGTGGCTGGATAGTGGAGTGTGTGGCTGGATAGTGGAGTGTGTGGCTGGATAGTGTAGCGTGTGGCTGGATAGTGGAGTGTGTGACTGGATAGTGGAGTGTGTGGTTGGATAGTGGAGTGTGTGGATAGTGGAGTGTGTGGCTGGATAGTGGAGTATGTGGCTGGATAGTGGAGTGTGTGGTTGGGTAGTGGAGTGTGTGACTGGATAGTGGAGTTTGTGGCTGGGTAGTGGAGTGTGTGGATAGTGGAGTGTGTGAATGGATAGTGGAGTGTGTGGAAGGATAGTGGAGTGTGTGGAAGGATAGTGGAGTGTGTGGGTAGTGGAGTGTGTGGCTGGATAGTGGAGTGTGTGGTTGGGTAGTGGAGTGTGTGACTGGATAGTGGAGTTTGTGGCTGGGTAGTGGAGTGTGTGGATAGTGGAGTGTGTGAATGGATAGTGGAGTGTGTGGCTGGATAGTGGAGTGTGTGGCTGGATAGTAGAGTGTGTGGATGGATAGTGGAGTGTGTGACTGGATAGTGGAGTGTGTGGTTGGATAGTGGCGTGTGTGGATAGTGGAGTGTGTGGCTGGATAGTGGAGTATGTGGCTGGATAGTGGAGTGTGTGGTTGGGTAGTGGAGTGTGTGACTGGATAGTGGAGTTTGTGGCTGGGTAGTGGAGTGTGTGGATAGTGGAGTGTGTGAATGGATAGTGGAGTGTGTGGAAGGATAGTGGAGTGTGTGGGTAGTGGAGTGTGTGGCTGGATAGTGGAGTGTGTGGCTGGATAGTGGAGTGTGTGGAAGGATAGTGGAGTGTGTGGATAGTGGAGTGTGTGACTGGATAGTGGAGTGTGTGACTGGATAGTGGAGTGTGTGACTGGATAGTTGAGTGTGTGGAAGGATAGTGGAGTGTGTGACTGGATAGTGGAGTGTGTGACTGGATAGTTGAGTGTGTGGCTGGATAGTGGAGTGTGTGGCTGGATAGTGGAGTGTGTGGCTGGATAGTGGAGTGTGTGGAAGAATAGTGGAGTGTGTGACTGGATAGTGGAGTGTGTGGCCGGATAGTGGAGTGTGTGACTGGATAGTGGAGTGTGTGACTGGATAGTGGAGTGTGTGGCTGGATAGTGGAGTGGAGTGTGTGGCTGGATAGTGGAGTGTGTGGCTGGATAGTGGAGTGTGTGACTGGATAGTGGAGTGTGTGGCTGGATAGTGGAGTGTGTGGCTGGATAGTGTAGCGTGTGGCTGGATAGTGGAGTGTGTGACTGGATAGTGGAGTTTGTGGCTGGGTAGTGGAGTGTGTGGATAGTGGAGTGTGTGAATGGATAGTGGAGTGTGTGGAAGGATAGTGGAGTGTGTGGAAGGATAGTGGAGTGTGTGGGTAGTGGAGTGTGTGGCTGGATAGTGGAGTGTGTGGCTGGATAGTGGAGTGTGTGGAAGGATAGTGGAGTGTGTGGATAGTGGAGTGTGTGACTGGATAGTGGAGTGTGTGACTGGATAGTGGAGTGTGTGACTGGATAGTTGAGTATGTGGAAGGATAGTGGAGTGTGTGACTGGATAGTGGAGTGTGTGACTGGATAGTTGAGTGTGTGGCTGGATAGTGGAGTGTGTGGCTGGATAGTGGAGTGTGTGGCTGAATAGTGGAGTGTGTGGAAGAATAGTGGAGTGTGTGACTGGATAGTGGAGTGTGTGGCTGGATAGTGGAGTGTGTGACTGGATAGTGGAGTGTGTGACTGGATAGTGGAGTCTGTGGCTGGATAGTGGAGTGGAGTGTGTGGCTGGATAGTGGAGTGTGTGGCTGGATAGTGGAGTGTGTGGCTGGATAGTGGAGTGTGTGGCTGGATAGTGGAGTGTGTGGCTGGATAGTGTAGCGTGTGGCTGGATAGTGGAGTGTGTGGATAGTGGAGTGTGTGACTGGATAGTGGAGTGTGTGGCTGGATAGTGAAGTGTGTGGTTGGATAGTGGAGTGTGTGGATAGTGGAGTGTGTGGCTGGATAGTGGAGCGTGTGGCTGGATAGTGGAGTGTGTGGCTGGATAGTGGAGTGTGTGGTTGGATAGTGGAGTGCGTGGATAGTGGAGTGTGTGGTTGGACAGTGGAGCGTGTGGCTGAATCAACTCCTGGGCCAATTTGAAGCCTTGAACACAGGTCGGAGGATCTTAAACTCAACCACGGGTTTCAACTGGAAACCAATGCAGAAAAGTAAACACCCGTTCTTATATGCTGCCACGTCTGTGCACTCACTGCTGTGAGCGCCGCTCCCGTGCCCTCCGTCGTTGTTGGAGCGCGACTGCGAACACAGTACGCACACGCCTGGTGGCTCTAGCCAGTTCTAACATCCGCGCCGTTGTCCTACGGGCGCCCGGATCCGAACTCGGCAAGGACGGTCATTTTGGGCCGTTCTAGTGGAAACCTGCACCGCGCGCTCAGGCAGTGCCGCAGCACGAGCAGTTACCTCTGGGCTCTGCGCATCCAACCGTTTCCAGGTCCGCTGCATCTCCTCAAGGCACGGCTGCAGCATCTCATAGTGGACGCCTCTGCTGCACAGCTCCGTGCTGTACACGATCCAGCGTCTGCGAAGAGAAGTGAAATTCAAGCAGGGGACGTCCTAACCCGTTTCCCGTTCCGATGACGTACATACATACGTACATACGTACGTCATCAGCTGTTCTTCCAATTCCATTCCAATGACGTACATGTATGGCATCAGAACGGAACCAGAATTAAAAATAAAATATCTTAATCGGTACCGAGGCTCCCGCAAGCCCCTATGGGAAGGCGTGCGGCGCAGTTTGTCGCCAGCTATCAACGAGCGCGGTCGTGTCGCTGCGGTTCTCCGCGGTGAGTCTTTAAAAACAACGGCGCTGTGCTGCAAATGAAATTAACGATAACCGCTCGCGTGTTCCGAGATTCAGCGGCGAACGGGTCACCGCCCTGCAACTTGCAGACGTCTCGGAACGGGGAAATGGTTAAGTGGATCAAGCTGTTTCCCAACACAGTTCCTCCATCAATGGTGCAGCTTCCCATTTCCACCGATCGTGAGATAGTGTGTGTGTGTGTGTGCACTTGCATTGCAAGGTCTAAAGGGTGAGGCTACATCGCCGCGGCGCCATGTGCACTGGAGCGGACTCGCACAGCGGGGCGTGAGCATGCAGACTTGTTGCGACTACAAAAGAGGGACCACGTGTGAGCGGCGATTCGAGGATCCAGTGTCAGGTGGACATGATTTTGGCAAAGGGAATGAACAGATGGCATTGCTTCCACCGATTGCCACCCCCCTCCACCCGCCTTTTACTTTCTCCCTTCCCCCTCGCCATCCCTCCCCCGTGTAAAGAGACTGCGTTCCTGCTCGCAGTTCGCTACGTAAGTGGGGCAGTGAGCGCACTTCTCTCCCTCTCCACTTTACACCTTAGCTATGCTGATCGGGCATCTGCCCTTAGAATTTCTGTTCCCCCCCCCCCCACCTTTCCCATGTTACTGCTCGAGTTCTGTACCGGGCTCTTGTTGAATTAAAACATATAATAAATAGATAGGTGAGTAAGAAAAAAAAAATTTTGTTAAAAACAGACACCAATGCTTACGGATGAAATATCTACAACAACAAAAAAAAAGACCTCACCGGACAAATGCTCTTCATTTAAACAACGGGTTCGTACGGAGCCGCGTGTGGATAAAACGAGAAGCCGTCGAGGTTCACAGCTCGCGCCGGTCGCGAATTTCGTTGCGAAGTTCATAACGGGGAGGCACTCACGCCACAGCTTGCTGAGACGACGTCAAGCCCCGTTGCACGCTGTTCAGCGCCAATATCCGGGTGGCCCCTGTGCTCAGCTCGCCACTCCAATCTTGAGCCTCCCTCTGCGCGGGGCGACACGCAAAGTGAAGGAAAGTCGGCCGTGGCTATTGCTGTTGTTGGCCAAGGGGAGCACGCGAATGTGCAGAGGCGCAACGGAGGGGCGCTCGATGCCGTTGTAAACGAGCAAAGACTTACCATGACCTTGAGTTCATGTCTCAGCAGCGCAGTCATAAGCACGAGCTGGATCTTTATAGGGTACCTCTGCTTCGGCGGAACATTGCTGTCGGAACTCGCCGACGCGCCCGTACTGGACTCCTGTGAACAAAGAGCTTCATAGCTCATCGGATTCCTCCTCTAGTCGAAATGACGATTCTGATTGATTCTGACATTCTGCAGCAATACATTAGGCGTCAGTATCGGCGTCCTACACGCGTGGGTTTTTTTGTCCGCGTGCTCCGGTTTCCTCCCGCACGTAAACACTCATTTGTCTGAAAGCATCCGAATATGTAGGGGACCGCAAGCACGTGTGGTTAATGCAGACATGATTCCCTGCAAAAGGTTTCCATCGGGTGGTTGAATATCTTAACGCCTCCTGTTTCATTTGTCAGAAAGTGCAAAACGCCGATTAATTTTAATTATCCACCACGGGCCACTCAGCTATTAACTCTTGACCATCGGTTGTCATCCATTCCGCGTGTTGCACACTCAAGACGCTCGTCACCTTTTTAGCAGAAATGTGAAGCGAGAGGTGGCAATCGCCGGACACGTTACTGAAGCTCGGCTGCTTCTGCAAATGGAACCACTCCTTCCTTCCAGCCATCGACAGTTCCTGTAGGCAGGGGTGGGGAACGTCCGGCCCGCGGGCCGTTGAGGGCCCACGAAATAATTTGGTCTCTGGCCCTGCCAAGGCAACCGCAGGCGGGACTCGAAATTCAATAAATCTCGGAGCAAAGCTGGAAAAGCAGTTGCGAGTAGCAACATCGTCAATACCAGCTAATATCATCACACGCCTCGCCAAAGAGAAGCAGTTGCAGCCCCATCACATTAGGGGTGAGTTAATTAAATGTTTGACCACATATAACAGGCTAATTTTTAAGTTGATAATTTTGTATGGCCCGCGAATGATGATGTTATAAATATCCAAATGGCCCTTGGCAGAAAAAAAAGGTTCCCCGCCCCTGCAGTGCAGGGGCACCGACCAGGCGGGCTGAGCAGAGCACGCGAGGTGCCTTCAATGTGCTCTCCTATTGATATCAATCAACAGGAAATAACAAACGTCGTACCGTGTTGCAATTGTATTAAAGACGTTATTTTTCATGATTCTAAATAAAAATCCCTAAGTCATACCATCACTGGTAGTGCAATGCAGTACCGTGCGCTTTCTTGCACGCTACATATTGTAGTTTAAAGATGTGTGTAACACGATGAAGCTGCCATGTTCACGAAAAAACATGCAACCGCCATACCTTTTTTTTTACATATATAAACTTAATAGCTCAACAGGACAAAAAAGAGTCGTGACCCTGTAGTTAACAAGACTACAGGAGAAGAAAGACACCAAAGCCCAGTTTCACGAGAATGGCAAGGTACGTGACGCATGGTGTCCATACATGCATCATCTATGAGTAACAATGGATCATAATTTGACATGCAGCTTGAGTCAGGTCGAATGTTGCGAAACTCCCTTCCCGTGGGTGTCAAGGAGGTGCCCGTAGCTTTACATGCCAGGAGAAAGTGTCACAGCAAAGTGTGGACTAATCTACATCTGTCCCTTCTGTATGGGATAGTTTTGCCACCCCCCCCCTCCCCCCCCCCCGTGGATTCTTTTCCCGTGTTCTCTGGTTTCCTGCCACATGGCTAGATGCTCATTAATTGGCTGATAACGTTAATATATAGAGTACTGCAGAGCTTGGGGAATTATTTGTAGCGCCGGCTCACCCCGCGGCTGCTGCTGCTGCTGTCTTCCAGCTTGTCTGTGGTTGCTCACCGGTTGCAAGATGAAGTGCGCATGATTGGCGTGGCATAAAACTAGCACGTTATAGATTATTATACAAACTACAACAACAACCGCCATTCGCCATGTGCACTTTAAGGCCACGTGAAGTGTCGAACGCCCGCTGGCAGGAGGACACGGGGCAGACCCAGGTGCCATGGGTTGACTGAATGAGATGACTGGCTGATGCACCACCTGTGCCTCCTACTGTGCCAACCTGCTGTGCTTTAACTACCCGGCGCTCCGCTCGTTGTTGTGAGCGTCGCTCCTCTGCCCTCCGTTGTTGTTGGAGGGCGACTGCCTCCAACTGCCCAGTAGCGTCCTTCACGAGCCTCCTCCACAGAGGCCGATCTTGACACCGCTGGTACCAGTCATCGGCAAGTCCACTCAGCTCCACGTCCTTCTGTACCACATCACTCCGTCTCTTCTCTAGCCCATGACACGCTCATTTAGCCCCTTCGATCCGGCTGAACAAAAACTGTTTTGGCATGCGGTGGCTGGGCATGCGGGCTACATGACCCAGCCAAACTACAAACTACATACACACTTTGTAGTGTGAAGATGTAATATTGCATGAGTCTCCTTTCTCTACACCTCCGACTATCCACCATGTGGATGGCAGAATGCATCGTATTGAGATTTGAGAGGGTGCCGCGCGTTTGTTAAGTTGCCGAAAGAGCAACTGTTGCTTTTTTTGGTCGGGTTTTTTTGGCAAACACTTTTATCTTCAGTGAATGAAAATCGTTGCCGACGTTTGATCCGTGCGGTTCACTCGGCTGTATTAGGTGCACAGTACATTTAGTGAAGCTGTGCTGATGTTCACCAACAAAAAATAAAGCATCCCTTTGTAAAACGAAGCCCTCAAGCAACCCATCAGTGCTCTACCGCTGTCATCTGTATTGTCTTGGTATGTTCTTGGATTGTTGTTATTGTTGTTTTGCTGCCTTGCCCAAGCTTACACATCTGCAAAAATGTATATACAAGTGCAATTTGTACTTGCATGCTGAATCTCTATTGCATAAATGTATGTTGAACTTCTCTCGCACCATGCGTAGCCAACCGTGTTAATCGGAGGTGTGGGAATTGATGATTTAATTGCTTAACTTGTTTCTATCTCACTCCTGTATCCTTTCTTGGTGTTTTTGGTAGACATAAACCTGCTGACCCATTAATTTTAGATTTGAAGCTTTTGTGACTGCAAGGATTCATACTCTTTGTTTTTTTCGGTAAAGTCACATAAGTAAAAAAATCAATAAATAAATGAAAACAACTAAATTAAATCACGAAGTTTCGGAGGCAACACAAGCTTCCGTCTTCAGGTGTAAACCGTCACAGCAAAATTGCTGTATCAAGTGAAGAGCTCTAAGAGACCCAAGATTATATACAGGTTAACGGGGGGGGGGGGGGGGGAAGGAGCCAGGCTGGGCCGTGGGGGGGGGGCTAAGTTAAGCCGCCTTTTGTTATGCTGCAGGGGGTGAGGGGGACGGAGAGATCTCCTTGTGCAGGCGATGGCACGTGGTTGAAGAAAGTTAGACCCATGAACAGGAGGCAGGAGGCAGTATTTAAGCTGACAAACTGGTTGCCTTGCAGTATACTGCAGTAAACTATAAGACTGCTAAAGTTTAACTTGGGTTTAACTTGGTTAAAAAAGGGGCTAATCAAGCTGGGAATAGAAACCAACTGGAAAACATGGAAATGGCTGTACAATTATAAGGCAGCTAAAGTTTGACTTGGTTGATGACATCTTTCCAATGATTGCTTAATTTAAAACCATCCTCTCGGTTGAAGTTGTGTCTATGTTTGTATATCTGGATGGCTTCATGGACAAATCTTTGGTAGTACCCGGGAGGTTTGCAGAGTACTTTGGTATCGGAGAAAACAATATCATGAGAACCCGCTGTGTTGTAACAATGATCAGCTACGACCGAAGAATTCGTCCTGCCGTGTTTCAAATCTGATTTGTGCTCGCGAATTCGGTCAGAAATATGTCATTTCGTCTCCCCAATATAGCAGTCACCGCAGGTACTAGTGGACACCTGCAATAAAAGAGCTTCATAGCTCATCAGAGCCCTCCAGTCCTAAGCAAAGATTCTGATCGCGATTCGTCAGGCGTGATAACGGACACGCGTGCGTGCGTGCGCCGGGTTAGTTGGGATGCGATGGCCCCCGAATTGACCTTCAGAGAGATGTCAACGCAGCCCAGGAAATCGTCCGCCGCGCTGTCGTCCTCCTCCTTGGCTGAGTGGCTCTTCACCGACTTGACCACCTGCTTCAAATACCTTCCACATAGCACACAGTGGCATATGTCGTCAAATAATAAAAAATCATAATAATTTGCAATGCTTATTGCATGTCCAGGAAAGACGCACTGAGTCTCGAGGCGTCTATGCGCATTGGCATATGTGTGTCCATTAACATTAACGAGTGTTAATAGTGTAATCAACGCATCTTTACGTGCAGCGCTTAATTTCTCACTTTTTATTTTCCGGATCGCTGCGAGGCTGGCTTGGAATGGGTTGTATCCATAGAGTTCCAGGTGTGACTATCCATCATAATAAAGCGATATCATTGTACACTATATTCCTATAATATGTGCAAATTAATCGAAAGCATCATTGTGGAGAATGTAAATAGCAAACGGATAAGCATATGTATATATCTCTTTCATAAATATTTGTCTCTCCACGTGAAATTTTAAAAAAAGCATTTTGGTATCCAAAAATGTATCTGAGAACAGCGCGTCAGACTGTACGAGTGAGTGTCTAAGCGAGTAAGACTGCTCTGGCTGAATTGAAGTACTGACGACATGCCTAGTTTCAATAGTGTAAGTTTTACGGTGTTGGTTGTGAGGTCGTAGAAAGAGACCACGTGTTAACCACGTAGGCTTTCGTGACTAATGGTATGATTCACAATATATTTTTGGGGGGGGGTCATATCAGGTAAGTAAAATGTTGTGTCATAAACCCTCCTCCACCCGACACGGCGAACTAATAGACTGCAGGACGTTTTCACAATTCTGGCAACTGCCTGATAATGACGGTTGTAACAACCAGCAAAACACCCGTACACAATTGTTAAATGTGTGTGGATCGCTCTCCAACGCACCGGTGTGATTAGGCCTCGGCAAGGTAAGGTAATTTACCCTTTTTACCGGGTGAAAGGGTAAAGGTAAAGGTGTCGACATGCCAAGGGGTAAGGTAAAGGGTAGGGTAAAGGTAGCGCGAAGTATTACCCGGTAAACACCTTGTTTACCGCTCGCTAAAAGCTCCATGGCGCAGTCCGTGGCCTCCGTTTAAAATTGTAATCATCGAGTCTTCTATACGAATAAAGCGCTCTCCCTAGCATTCACTTGTTACAAACTTTGTTCATGTGTAGTAGTACCCCAGTAATTACCTTGTAATCGGGTAATTTTTATGGGGTAAGGGTGAAAGGTAGGGTAAAGGTAGGCTCGTTGCTTTTGACCTTTTACCTTACCTTACTAAAGGGTAAAAGCTAAGGGTAGAGTGATTATATTGTGGTAAGGTAAAAGGTAGGGTAAAGGTAGGCTCGTTGCTTTTGACCTAACCTTGCCGAGGCCTAGGTGTGATGCTGCTGTAGCAGTAATACGTTGAACACATTTGTCAATCACGTGACAGCTTTATTAATTGCGAATCACGTGATAATGAGACTGGAGAGGGTGGATGAGGAGCTTACCTGTGAACGCCTTTAATGGTGTGCACTTCATTCAGTGTCTTCACGGCGTCCACAACAGTTAAGTCCTCATCATAGTCCCTGCTCCACCGGACCACAGGAACACGTCCAACGATTACATGTCCCAAAAATAAGAATAGATTTTGCCCTACATGGCAATAAAACAGGAGGTGGTGCTATAATGTTCAAACACCGAATATCTTTTGCAAGGCATCAAGTCCGCATTAATCACACGTACTTGTGGCAAAAAATATGCAAACAAGCTCCGATAATAATAATGATGTCTGTAATTGTCTTTGAAACTGATTGGCCAACACCTGAGACAGCGGCCATCTTTATGGCCTCGTCTCTGCACCTGTCTATGGTGGACCAGAGAACGCCAAAAGGGGCCGTCAATAAATGACGTCACGCGATTTGGGACGATTTTTAAGCCCCCCCCCCCCTTCGTCACACGGCGTCACAAAAAGTCAGACCCCCCCTCAAATATTGACGTCACAAAGCTCTGCCCCCCCCCAAAATATATATATAAAACATGCTTCAAATCGCTTTAAACTATTGCCATTGTAGTGCGTATTTAATGTGGCGCTGCACTCTGATGTTGCAGGAGAAAACATTTATTAAAAAGTCGATTTCATTAAGTAGAACGTGTTGTCTATATTTATTTAAAGTTTGCACATTTTTATGTGACGTCACATTTCTCAAACCCCCCACCCCCTCGTCACACATCGTCACAAATGTCTGACCCCCCTCCCCCACCCAGGTGCGTGACGTCATTTATAGACGGCCCCCAAGGGCGACCAATGCAAAGGCAATGCAAGTATCAGATCATTTATCGATTGGGTTGAGCAGTTATTTCTATGGGACCTTTTTTTTGCCAGTATCAAAAATAAAGGTCCCATGGGTTAAAGGTTCTCATTAACGTCGGCGAATATCTGATCGCTTTATTTAAATAAATCTATATGCTAAGTGCCGTATCAATCCGCTGATGGATAAAGGCCTCCCCATGCCTCGTCGAGTCATTGGGGGGTTGTTTGATGGATGTCACTCGCCAAGTTTAGCCATGGCTGGGAATCGAACTCGGTCACCCAAGTACATAGCCCAGGACCCTAACCACAGCAAATACCACTCCTCCACATTGCTCTTCGTAAGATCACAACATCCTAAAAAGGTCAACTGAATCAAAGACCCGTGCGATTACTCTCAGACGCAGATTTGCAATTTGTACATAAACAGACGAGATTAGTTGTTATGGAAATGTGGGCATCTGTCCCAAATATATCTGTACAGCGCGTAAAAAACTGCTTTGTATAATTGTATAAATATATTGCTAATTATTACTAATCCATAGAAACGGTGTAAACATATTTGATATTCACAACAATCTTACCAAATGTCCAGATGAAATACTCCATCTTTTATATCCGTCACATCTCTGCAAAAAAAAATGTAAAAACAATTGTAAAAGCTGCTTAACTATTCACATTTTTTTTTTACTTTTTCCAAACACGTATAAGTCATAAATTCCACTTAAAAAGACACCGGGCATGCAAAGAGTCACATTAATTCACATTTCCATGTAATATACAAATTGAACATAACCTCAACAAACGGCGTTTCCAATTAAATGACAGGTGACATCACCATAGCGCCTTGCACCAGGCTGTGTGTATGTTTGAGAACTCGCAGAGAAACACACGCACATACTGTATGTATCACCCAGCCAAGCTCACCTCCGATTAGCACGGCCGGCTACACACGATGTTAAAGAAGTTCAACACACGTAGCCATCGAACAAAGACGGTCACCGCATCGCGCACTTTCAGATGCAACTTCTGCGGCCGTCTGGAACGCTCTTCATTCCGATATTAGGAAGCCACTGGAACTATGCACTTTAACATTATTTCAATTGAAAACTCATTTGTTTATAACTGCTTTTTTGTGTTTAGTTAATTGTCCTTCCCCCATACCTCCGATTATCACGGTTGGCTACGTGCGGTGCGAAAGAAGTTCAACATACACATCCTCCCTCTCTTACCCTTGCATCCCATCTCCACCTTCCCTTCGATATGTCGCGAGCTCCTGCACTCACGACATCACGTGACCCCAAACTTTTCCCACCTCGCCTCATGATCTGTGTGTCTCTTCACAGGTTCATGTGCGAGTCGAACTTCTGACTCTCATTTTAAAAAAAATGCCCGGTGTTTGTGCTGTGTGCTTCCTTACGTGCACAACACCAAGGCGTGTCGCTTATAAATGCACAGAGCAGCAGGGAGTGATGCATGCTTGCTGGAATTACATTTAGATAGAGAAAAGTTAACACGTGCGTTAGAGGACATTCGCGGGTAAGAGACACCACAGCGGCTGTTGAGAAAAGCGAGTGGGCTTGGGCATGACGCGTCGTCGCTGGAAGGGATGGCTTAAATAAAACTAAAAAGTAAAACTATTTTTATTTGAACAGGTAAAGCCCACCGAGCTATGAGATCTTTTTCAGGAACAACCTGACCACAAATGGAAGCTCAACGCAGTGGCGCATCATGTTTATTATTTTTTGATAGCAACCAAATGCTTTTAAACGCGTGTTTCTAAATGTGGAGGTAAATGCATGCGACCACGGTGAGAGACGTGCAAAACGCCAAATATACAGGGGGTCAGGGTTGGGATAAGACCCACGACCTCCTGCATACCAGGCGAGAGAGATAACATCTCGCCACCGCGGCACGGAAATCGCAGCCATTGGACGAAAAAAAAACCACCCGGGAAGAGATGGAGCGATGAAATCAGATCGTGTGCAGGTGCTATGTGGATTGTTGCATCACGATACTGTGAGTGGCAGCGGTGGCTTAGGGAATCCTTCATCAATCTATCGTGGCTGCTAGTGATTATATGATGCGTGCTGTTCGCCCAGGGCTCTGTCATCCCAGCGTTTCAGAGGTGTGGCGTCGGACAAGAAGTGAAGACTTCCTCACAAGTTGAAGCTCTCGTTCCAGACGGGGTTGAGCGTCTTTGCTTTGATCTTGGTCATGCACACGGACTTGCTGAACGAGCACTTGTTCTCTGCCAACGGTTTGGCATCGCTGTGCCTCTTCTTCTTGTCGGCAGCATCCCACGCGCTCGGCGTCAGCTCTCTGTTTGCCGACCCCTGGATTATTCCTAAGATGCAGTAGGGGTCGCTGAAACCTGAACAGAAGAGGCGAGTGGACACTGCATGAGACGACGCGAATCCGCACGCTTGACCGTTTAAAATGAAACACACTTCGCCATTGCGAACGTCAACAGCCACTTGGCGATCCACTTCGTGGTGAGGGCCGCTGTAACGATCCGTGGAGTACTTTTACGTGACATGATTACACCTCGCTCCATCCCCGCAGAGGGTGGGTCACTACACCAGTGACATACTCAGTGAAAAGTTAAACAAAACGTGCTCCTTTCACCACCCAGCGCTCACCAGCATGGTGAGGTATGATCAGATCTGCACGTGACTGATGCCCTGCATACAAGATTTCCTTACTTAAAACCTCGTGTGATTTTGAAATTATTTTAGGCTACAAGGCCACTTTTTTTCCCCCGCAATTTTATTCCGATTGTGCCATTTGGCATCGTGCTGTGTGAGAGCACCGTGACATTTAAATGTATAAAATAACAATTTCAATGTATACAATACAAATTTAAATGTATAAAATAAAAATTGACATGTATAAAATAAAAATTTAAATGTATAAATCCATCACCTCTCGTGGCCCTCCAATGAAATAATAATTAAAATCTTCATTTGAAGCTTTCGTGACTGCAGGAATCCATACTCTTTGGTTCTTTCGGTAAAGTCACGTAGATAGAAATAAAATAAAATAAATCACGACGTTTCGGGCGCGACACAAGCGTCCGTCATCAGGTGGGAAAGCCTTGGCCTGCTGCTCATGCAGACTGTTTTAAAGGTTTGAAATGGGTGTAGCCCCAAGGGTTATAAAGAAGTGGCTAGTGATGTTAATGTCGAGGATGCCGCTCTCTTATCGTACAGTTACACGCAAATTTCTCACTTTGACATCACTAGCCCCGGCCACTTATTTATGACCCATGGGCTACACCCATTTCAAACCTTTTAAAACAGTCTGCATCAGCAGCAGGCCAAGGCTTTCCCACCTGATGACGAACGCTTGTGTTGCGCCCGAAAGGTCGTGATTTATTTTATTTTATGCCTACGTGACAATAACCGAAAGAACCAAAAAGTAATTATTAAAATGTCTACATTTAAATGCTGTATATACATTTCTTTATAAATGTGTAGTGTAATAGCGCCGCCTGCTGTCCAGCAGCGGCAACTGCGGTGGACGAGCAGTACACACGCCGGTGAGCATAGACGCAGGTGTGTGTCGGCAGGGCGGAGGAACTGGGGCAAGGGTGATGAAAGACCCCATCTGGAAGCCCCTGGAACCCGCTCGTGGGTTCGAGAAGGGAGGCGCGGCCTGGCTCCTCCCTGGCATAAAAGCAGCGGAGAACGGGAGCTCAGGGCTGCCGGTTCTGGGAAGTGGACTCGTCTCGTCCTCCCTGCCGTCTTCGCTGGATATTGCGCGGCCGGATAGTTGTTGGCTGCCTCGGTCGGCGCCGTCGGTGTTACACGGTCAGGGTTGTGTTTAGGCTTGGCTAGACGGCTAGGGAGAGTGCGAGGGCGAACCTGTGAAGTGTGAAGGTGCCAATAAAGAAGGTGCCTCCTGGAATCCCTTGTCTCCGAATCACTGACACTACAAATGTATACATTAATCGGCATCCTTTGCTGCAATTTAAACGATAAATATATACATTTGAATTATTATTTCATTGCAGGGCCATGAGAGAGGTGATGGATACATTGGAACGAGAGACCCTTTCAACCAGCAGTGGATAGATGATGATCATTATGAATTAACTTTATTTTCATGTGTATCATGTGTACCCGTACGGCACAGGAAACAGAGCATTGTGCTTCTGTGATGTACAGAGGGCACTGTGTCGTTTATATTTGGACATCTTGGGGCTACCTTGATCCAGCAGTAGACAGATCATGCCTGTTGACGATTGGCGACTCGGACGAAACTATCAATCCGTGGCACTGGAGACACTGGCTATTTTTTCCGCGAATTTTCAAACCATTTTTAAAAAGACAACCACAAACTGAAAAGACACCAAAGCGGGCTCACCATTGGCATCCTTTGCTGCAAGGTTTCTGGCCTCGATCACCTCCACAAACAGCGTGTAGGATGGAGGCTGCAGGAAAGAGAAACCAACCAGAATATACTACACACACACACACGCGTGTGCACGTATGCACAGTCACAAATACACACGTGTCGATTTGCAAAATACGCACGGTACATTTTGAAAAAATGATAAACATTTTCCTCCTCCATGGTTGGAATATTGCGGGCCACTCGCACGTCTTCCAAGACACCCGGCCAGCATGGAAGAGTAGGCCAAAAAATACCCCCGAGAGGGACTCTGTAGAGCTCCCTCCGAGATACACCTTTACCTATTACGCGTTATGGTTAGAATACAATTATAAAGACAAGAGGATTCCTATGAAAACGTTTATGCTTTCTACGGAGTGAGAAGCTGCAGAGGTGTCCAGGTGCATTCCTTCCAACCCCCTTTGGCTTTCCCCAGACAGGAGTTGACTGCGTGTGGATTGCCTCAATCACCGTACGATTCTTGACTTTGTTCACGACTGCGAGGTGCTCGTCCGCACTTTTATTGAAGACCTGCGAAACAGCCACGGTCGTGATTGTCGAATGTGTCGGCAAGAAATAGGATCAGACGGATTGCGAACACACACGCAAACAATTTAACACGTAAACAATTTAACACGTAAACAATTTAACACGTGTAAACACTGGTGGTGAGACTAGGCCATGAATAAGGCCGTCTCTGGTGTAGGCCAAACAGTTTCAAAGACGATGCAGAGATTGTGTTATCAGGGCATGTTTGGTTTGCATGTTCACCACAAGTAGTACTGTGTGTGGTTAATGCGAACTTGATTCCTTGCACAATGTTTCTATTTGGTGTTTGAACATCTCAACACCTCCTGGTTTATTGCCAGAAAGGGTAAAACCTCTTCTGATTATTCATACTTTGATTTTGGCAAAAAAGGTCCCATGATTAAAAAAAAAATAAACCAGTGGTGCAAACGGTTAGCACCGTGCTTAAAACATCGGGCTGTCGAAGTTTCATTCCCCATCATGGCTAACGTCAGTGGCAACTCACGAATCTCACCGGTTCACCAACTTGCACTGACTGGTAAAGTGTGATCAAGCAACTACCACGATGAACTCGGTGCAGGAAGGAAACCTGTAGATTGATAAGGACTGTAAAAGTCTAGCTTTAATTATCCATTAAACCTAATTTTAACAGATTACATGCACGGTCTGTTCTCCTATAAAGCGGTCGTTGCGTTACAGAAGAACACCGCGTTATTTGAAAATCGCGTTATAATTAATTACATATACTATAGAGTAAAGCACAGTCGGCGATGCAGGCTGAACAATGGCTGAGGCGTCTGGGTAGCATCTAGAAGCATCCAGCAGTATCCCAATGCCTCGTGTGATGATGCCACGCCGAGGCAGCCGTACGACCGCTTATTCCGACTCGCGCGACGTCACTCCGTTCACTCAATCGCGTTATATCCAATTCATGTCCGCGTTATACAATAATGTGTTCCTTCATACATTAATTGCGTTAAATACAATTCGCGTTATGAAAACAACAACAACACGCGTTATAGGAGAAAAGTCTATCAAAATGCGGTGGCCATTCAATAAGGTATGATGGCCCAGTCAATCAAACCTTAACAAAATGAGGGCCAGCCAATCAGGTTTAGCACGTGGCTTATGCTTGCCCATGATAGTAAAAAAGAACTCACATCTGCGACTCCTATTAACGGTGGAGTCAGGCCGATCTACAGTTCTTCCCACTACCCATGGGTCAGCACTCCTATTATCGGTAATTTATCAAACAAGAGGTCAGAGATACCAAACAAATACCGCACGAACTGCTAAATGAGTCCTATTGATTGCCGTCGGGCGGAGTCGGTCATGTCGTTTAAGCCCACACGCACTGAGACGTATGTTCATGAAATAAACCGAAGGACACGTGTCCTTAGGAATTCTATTGGACTTAGGAGAGATGAGTGCTCGAGTGCTAGCCTGGAGCAAATTGAAGATCACAAATTGGGGGCGCAGTGAACACGGAGCGAAGTAAGCACCGAGCCATTTCAAGCCTTAACAGTTAAGATAAATCGTATAATTAACTCTGCATGGATCACACAACAACCAGCGCTGGGCAGCTCACTGTGACCGTGTTAGTGGTGGGTGCTGTACCTGCTGTACATAGATCAGAAGCTGGTTCCTCGAGATGTTATTCTCATCTTCGTTCTCACGCTCGCCTATCCAGTGGTGAACCATGTAGGTGATGTCTTCATACAGCGTCTCCACCTGCATTCCACGCGGCATGAAAGGGAAACACAGCGAGACCCCGATTGTCACGTTCACGCTTCAGACACTGAATAAAATTTTGGTCAATTTATAAAAAACAATCTTGAACTGTTTGGGCTGACAGTCACAGACATGCATAACCTATATGGCCATGTTAACGGCACAGCCGGGTAATTTGCCACGGCCAATATGTACAGACGCTATCTCAAAACGATTGCCTTCTTCCATCCTGCAGTGACAATAAAAAGTGATGATTGCAAGTAACCTTATTTTTAGTACATTCACAAACGTTGAAGACGCTTACCTCCGAGTCCAAAGCCTCCATGTCAGCGTTGAAGGCGCTTGACGACTCCGTCTTCGGTGGCTCCGATCGCAAAATAACAGTTCTGCCTCAACCCATTTCCCTTTTTAATAACTCTTGCACAGCCTTGGAATTAGCAAATCTACGTACAGTACTTCCTTTGCTGCTGTGTTTCGCATGCCGTGTGAAGCATCTGCTGCTTAGGCAAAGGGAGGTGGGTGACTTTTAGCCAAATTCAAGTGTACAACTTAGCCAGACGCATTTGACAATTAAACACATTCCAATGAAAATAAATAAAGCATATATTTACCATCAGTTTTGTCTTCTTGGTTCTTTCGGTAAAGTCACGTAGAAGGGAAATAATAAAAATAAAGCATCTTTTTTATTTTATTATTTACCTTCTACGTGACTTTACCGAAAGAACCAAGAAGATGAATCCCTGCAGTCACGAAAGCTTCAAATCGAAATTTTACATCAGTTTTGTTTTAGTCAAAATAAAAACTCAGTCCTGCAGGCATCGTAGATTATTTTAAAAAAAAAACTTTCTATGCAGTTCACTTGGTACACAACTGCTCGTAAAGATGTGCAAATTCTCTCAGATACTACAGTCAGCCAATGATCACACACTTCATAAAAGCACGTTCAGATTGAACATTTATAAGAAAAAACACACACATTTTGGAGACTGGACTTAAAACGAGACGTACATTTCTGTGGCCAAAGTTGTGAATGGGAGTTGGTTCAATAATGTTGGAGCACATTTCACGAAAGCTCTGTTTGGCAGTGCCAGTGTGAGAGGAAAGGACATGACCTGCCAGAGGAATCACAGTTGACTCACGGAATTGCACAAGAATGATTGCACATTGTGATTGATTCAACAAGATATGGGCAATTGGGAGAGACACGACTGGCAAGCACAACGGTGTATCTGACATCAATGTGATGAAATAACGAGGCAAGCAATCACACGATGGGGTACCTTTGGAAGATTACATTTGATTATGAGAAGCAACATGCCAATATGGAGAGGAAAGTTTTCATGCACCTCACTTTACCTGCCATGACATTACTTGGGAATCGTGAACTCTTGACAGAGTATGTGGAAAATAATGCTGAAAACTGCACGCAAAGAATGCTAATAGGCACACTGAGAGACATCAAGAGAAACACAGGTATTAGATAACATAAATCTTTGATGATCTTGTTTACCAGTACAGAAAAGTCGGCTCGGACAGGACACATCACTAGAAGCGACGTGGTAACGTGGGAACACACACACATACACATAAGATGATTCTCATTGCAGTGATGGTGCTATGAGATCAGCTTGCGTGCAGGAGCAAGAGAGATTGTGGTACCACGGGACCATGATGGATGAGGACGACATGGAGAGGCATTTACCAGTG
This sequence comes from Petromyzon marinus, assembly GCF_048934315.1. Lineage (NCBI taxonomy): Eukaryota > Metazoa > Chordata > Hyperoartia > Petromyzontiformes > Petromyzontidae > Petromyzon > Petromyzon marinus. The sequence goes on along the minus strand of NC_133703.1, from coordinate 12,114,193 downwards.
TGGGTAGATAATGGGTGATGTTGATGATGATTCAGAATAATCTTAGTCAGATTTTTCAACCTGCCAAAACACTGCCAATTGTGAAATATACATATGGTCAACCTGTGAGTATAACAATTGTCTTTATTTATTGTAGTAGTTGCAGACACAAGATCCGAGGTGGGCATGAATTAATCATAATCATCATCAGTTGTCATTACAGCATTTGTTTTTTAAATGGCTGTCAATTAAAATACATGGTTATTTTTTTAAATACTAAAATAGTTTTGGCACTAATTAGATCAGTCTGCATTTCTTCCCACTCAACCCCTCACCCTCCACGTCCCTACTTGTAAGAACACAAATTCTCGAGCGCTAACAGAATGAAAAACGCTTATAGAATCATAATAACTAGTTTACCATGGTTTTTTTACGAAACTTGTGCAAAAAATATCTGTTGCTGTATATACATTTCCAAAGGTTAAATCTTAACGTTTAACAATAACAAGACTACACTTCAATGTCGAGAAGAAGAAAAGTTAATACTGTGCAGTAAGTAATATTGTTTTTACTGCTCACTTACAGTAATGCTGATAATATTTGAAAATTTTATCAAGAGGAAGTGGTCAGATGCAGAACTTCCACCACAGCATAAACACATACATGCACATGCAAGTCTTGACTCTTCAACAAACCTTGACTCTTCAACAAACCATAAACACATACATTCCATTTCCTTCAAAAGTATTTGACGTGGTTCTATTCTACGTTACTTTACCGAATAGAACCAAAGAGTATGGATCCTTGCAGTCACGAAAGCTTTAAATCTAGTATTTGACGTGGGTTTTCAGCCAGAGTTGTTTGACCGTACAGGCAAAACAACCCCAACAGTTGGTAACTCATAGTGTCCTGTGAGCAATGGAATTGGGGAGGAGGGCTCATATTAATTATCTGTTTTGATTTAAAGCTTTCGTGACTGCAGGGATTCATATTCTTGGTTCTTTCGGTAAAGTCACGTAGAAGGGAAACCCAAAAATAATAATAAAAATATAAAAAAAAAATCTCACGACGTTTCGACTGTAACACAAGCAATCATCATCAAGTGTGAAAACCACAGCCACTTTTTCAAATTTTCTTGCTGTGGTTTTCACACCTGATGATATTTGGTTTCCCTTCTACGTGACTTTACCGAAAGAACCAAGAATATAATTATCTGTTGTTCACAGCCATCACAGTGGCCAAAAAGGACTCTGAATGGGTTTGAGGGGCTGGAAACCCCTCCACCATCACTTAAATTTCCCCAAAAATAAATTTTAAAGAGCAAAATAAATAGGCCTGGGCCAGAGACCCCGGGGGGACAGGCGCCTATGACATGTCCTGGCCAAACCCCATCTGGTCGAGCCAGGAGATTGAACACCATGGTTGGCTGCATAGAACGTTTGGATTCTCACTGTGGAGGAGAGGCTGCCATTCCTATCGGGAGCTGGACCAAGACCGCCGAAAACTCTGTGGAATACAGGAGGCTCTGTGGTCTAGTTCTGACTCCAGTCACTACGAGGGGTGGACAGTCCTCCGCTCGGCAAGAAACTGTCAAACAACAAGCAATGACTTCTTCTGAACAAAATAATGAAGGGAGCGTGGGAGCATGGCGGTAAGGTGTGGGAAGCTGTGCTTCCCAGGCTACTGTGGGCTCACCTCCCCATAAAACTGAGGCAAGGATTGTTGGTGGTAGTGGCTTACATTCCCACTGAAGAAGAACATCAGTGGTGGGATGCAGGCAAGGTTGATGAGTCAGGTGTCTTCTATGACCTCATGCTGACTAAAGTGGCCCCTCGGGATACAGTCATCCTGTTGGATGACTTTAATGCCAAAGTGGGTCATAACGGAGGCACCTGGGCTGGAGCGATTGGAAGGCATGGACCAGATCAGCTCAATAACAACAGTAGGACGCTGCTAGACTTCTGTGAAGCCCCGTGGGCTTGTAATCACCAACACGCTGTTTTGACAACAACACACATCATGGATGTAGAGCAGATCCAAGCAAGAATACCCACAATAGCCTGGTCAACAGTTTGCTGATGAAAGTTGCAAGTGAAAAATCTCATCTTTTGCAGCTGGGGCTGGCATTGTCCCCCCTCGGGCAACCATGGAGGAGGCGTTCCGGACAGCTGAGAGAAAGCGAAATTCCCTTTCCCGCAGCATCTCACTTCTGAAGATGAGGCTTAACCGCAGCCTTTGTTCAGAGGTTCGGAGACCTGTGCGTCACTGCAAGAATAAGTGGTGGCCATGGGTGGCTGAGGAGATGGAACCTGCCAGGACATCTTATGATCACGAATTAGTCTTTAAATTCCATAGCAAAAAAACAAAATTCGCAGTGCCACATCTATCACCGTGCTTAAGGGTAAAAAAAAAACTGTTCTTGAGCATTTCTGAGGTGATGGGGGAAAAGGGAAGCCCCCTCATCCCAGATGATATGATGGGAAAAGGTTGGGTTAGCCATTTGCTGGGGCTGTTGTGCCTCAAAATATAAAGAGGAAGTAAGCCCCCGTTGTGCGCTATATATTTAGTATTCGTGACAATTATTTAATGTCCATTACCAAGGCCATTAAGCGATTTTATGCTGTCGATAAGTGAAGAAATAATACGTAAGTGTATTAAATGTTGTCCATTTTTAAACGTATTTAATCAATCGTAGCAACAAATCGAGTTAGTTTTTGTAACGTATATATACTGTAATAAAAAAATAGCAACACAGCTAGTCAGAGTTGTTGAACGTATGTAAATGAAATATAGCAACAAATCTAGACGGAGTGTATCCTATGCTTTTAACCCCTTACCAGTACCTAGCTTATTACAGACCAATTCAGACCTTATTGGTCACCCCGTGCCCCTTATAAATCTCAACGTTCATCCTACAAAGTCCCATCACAAGGGAGAAACACAAACAAATATACAATTATTATTATTTTTGCCCGTATTGAAACGGCTGCACGCTGTATGAACTTTGAACACCCAATTTCCCTCTACAGGAATACTGGGTTAAATCGTATGGGTTGACACGGTATGGTGAGTGAATATTTTCTTATATAAGCGCACAACTTTATCTATCTGTGATGAACGCTGTACTTTCCGTAGTTTTCCTGCAGGGGGCGCTGCGAAACCTGCATGCCCCCTGCATGAATGACGGAGGCGCAGGGACAGACGTTCGATCACGTTGGAATCGATTTGCACGGCCAGCTCTGTGTCGCCTTAGGGGCCGTCCATAAATGACGTCACGCACCTAGGGGGGGGGGCGTGGTCAGACATTTGTGACGATGTGTGACGAGTGGGGGGGGGAGTTTGAGAAATGTGACGTCACATAAATTGCGCAACTTTAAATAAATATAGACAACACGTTCTACTTAATTAATTAGACTTTTTTAATAAATGTTTTCCCCTACAACATCAGAGTGCAGCGCCACATTAAATACGCACTACAATGACAATAGTTTAAAGCGATTTGAAGCATGTTCTTTTTTTTGGGGGGGGGGGGGGTGCAGAGCTTTGTGACGTCATATTTGAGGGGGGGTCTGACTTTTTGTGACGCCGTGTGACGAAGGGGGGGGTAAAAAATCGTCCAAAATCGCGTGACGTCATTTATGGACGGCCCCTTATCTCGATCCCACGATCCCATAATCCCAAACAGGTGAAAGTCCGCATCGAACCGAACTGCCAGCAAGGCCATCTACTTAACGACGAGAGAAAATTCACACGAAATGTCATTTTTAATTAAGTCTTCCAGATGTAAAATGATTTAAGCTTTTGATGAGGAAGTAAAATGATCTAATTCAAAACATAATACAATTCAAACATGTTTAATTTTAAAACTTCAAAACGGAGCATCGCATGCTTGTGTGAAAACTCCGTAACGCTATCATTAATAATAACCATTAGCGGGTGACGTCACTTCACATGGCGCACCCCCCTCATGAATAATCACGAGTGGGTGACGTCACTCCACATGAAGCACCCCCCTAATTAATAATCACGAACAGATGACGTCACTCTAGATGGCGCACCCTCCCTCATGAATAATCACGAGGTGACGTCAGTCCACATGGTGCACCCGCACCCCCATCATGAATAATCACGAGCGGGTGACGTCACACCCTCCCCTCCCCTTATTAGTAGTACGGAGTTAGACTGATGGCCTTAATCTAAGTTGTCTTGTGGTTGCGTGACTTAAGATGTTTTCTTGTTTTTGTTTGTTGCGGTTGCACCCGATTCAAGAGCCGAATGGCTCACAGGGCTATACCAAAATAAATGAAACTGAATTTTTTTTAATAATAATCATGAGCGAACATTAATTTCGATTGAATATTTCTGATTTACTGCAATAACCCCTGCCTTGGACGGGCTATGTAGGCTCGTACTTTATATCGCAGCCGAAGGCAGACTCTTTATTTAGACTGGAGGAATCCGATGAGCTGTGAAGCTCTTTTTCTAGATGTGAAGCTTTCGTGACTGCAAGGATTCGTACTGTTTGGTTTTATTCGGTAAAGTCACGTGGTTAACATACGCGACGCGTCACGGCATTCACCCCCCCACGCAACATGGCGCTGACTTCCACACGCACACCGATATATGACGTCACGTCCGATCGTTTTCACATTAATACAAAAAAAGCACTCCGAAAGAAGGGACCATCGCTAGAAACGTCGCCGATCATTATGAAAGGCGCAAGTGCGGTGACGAGTGCGTTGAGTTTGAATTCTGTTCTCGTGCTCTGTGTTTACGTGCATATCCAGGTGCATATACTGTATAGGCGTGTGGTGACGTATAGGCGTGTGGTGACGTCACGCACGGTTGACTTTTGACCCCTCCCTCCACCAAAATTTGGCGCGAACTTTTTGCGCGTCGCGTCGTCATCTCGACGCTTGGATATTTATTTAACGCCTTAGGTTTTTTTAGCTATTTTATCTATTTAAAAAAAAACCCTCAACGTATTGCCGTAACAACAATAATAAAAACCCCATACAGACGAAGAGAAGAAAATGCAGAGATCCATCGCGTACGTATGCGGAGCGGCAGAGGAGTGTTCGAGCCGCGTGGGCCTCGAGGATAGCTGCGCGCCGGTTCTCGATGCTGTGATAAAGCAGCCGTAACAACTTCTATAATCATTGTCGTTATTATACACATATATAGCTCCTTTTGTCGAGCCATTGCTCTATACGGTGCTCCGTTGCGGGTTTCGTGAAGGCGGGAAGCCTAGGAGTGCAGTACAATGTGTTGTTTTCGCAGAGGCCACCGTGTATGTAGGTTAACCCCAGGTTCAAGCACACCCTGCTAAGCCTGCGAGGCCTGGCGGGGATCGGGCGGCGCGCATCGGTGTGGCCAGGGCCTCGCAGCAAGAGGCTTCCCGAGTTCGCGGCCCGGCTCGGGTATCTTTGTGTAGAGTACGACGTTTCGATCGCAACGCCAGCAGGCGTCATCAGGTAGAACTACATTTTGAGAGAGAGAGATACAACAGACGCGGAGAGACAGAGAGACACAAGCAGAGAGAGAGACATCTCTCTGTGTTGTCTCTCTGCTTGTGTGTTTTGTCTCTCAAATGTAGTTATACCTGATGACGACTGCTTGTGTTGCGATCGAAACGCCGTACTCTATTTAATTTATCTTCTTTCTACGTGGCTTTACCGAAAGAACCAAAAAGTAATTCCTGCAGTCACGAAAGCTTCAAATCAAGTTTATCTTTGTGTAGTTGAGTTTGTATGTTTGGCGTGGGGGGTTTCTTAGGATTATTCCCATATATAAAACAGTGTCATTGGTGCGGACAGAACACTCGAATGTAACAGTACTCTCCTGAACAAGACTTGGGGCTCGGCATATGTTCAGTATGTTGAATTTCTTTCGCGCCGTACGTAGCCAACCGTGCTAATCGCGGTGTTGCTTTCCTTGTAGGGTAAATGCGTAGATTTTAAACTACATGTTTTACTTTTTGTGTTTAGTAGTCCTTGCCCCCACACCTCCGATCAGCACGGTTGGCCACGTACGGCGCGAAATAAGTTCAACAACGTGCAGTATACATGCAAAAGTTATCCCGGGTGAATCGTGATTAGTAATCGGATGCAAGAAGCCAGGGAAGACTGAATTAAATACAATTTGAACAGTTGAACGCAACAAAGAGTGCTGTCTGTATATATTACACGTTTCTTGAGTAATATGGACGTGTTAATACTTAATATAAACGAATGCTAAATACATTGTAGCCCAAGCACGTAGTATTGTGCCTCACCGCGTGTCGTCTAAGTGGCAGGAATGCCATCATCGCCAACATCTTTGAGAAGGGACTTGGCACGATATCGTTATTTTTGGCATCATTCGGGAACTTGAGTGATCGATTAAGTTCGCTGTTGCCCGGGTCTGTTTGCACAGGGGGTGGTGGGACAGTCGTGTTCAAAGGATAGCGATTTAGTTGTTGATCGCAAAGCTCAAAATTGCCCATTTGATAACTGCAACGGGAAATTTGGCGACGTTACAAGTTGTTTTCCGTTTAAGATGATGCATACAGCAGATGTTGGTATGTTGTCATTTTTGTTTGTTATGACTGCTTCCACACGCCAGGCTTGGAACATGTTAACGTGTTGTTGTTTTTTTTTCTGCTTGATCATTGCACTGTCATTCTCTCCCCCACAGGTCTTTTTTCCAGCCAGCAAAGGGCCAGCAGCCTGATAAAATAATACCCAAGCAGCCTGAGAAAACCAAGCCAAAACCAGAAAAAGTGTACGTGTTATAACTACCTCACCTGGTATACAGGATGTCGTGGATTCGATCCCGGCCCTGATTTCTGCTGTCTATTTGGAGTTTGCACGTTCTCCCCATGATCGTGTGGATTTTTCTTCGGGTCCTGCAGTTTTTCCCTCCACGTTTAGAAACATGCATTATCAGAGTATTTTGTTTGTATTTTGACCACAAGTGTTGTGGTTAATGCAGACATGATTCCTCGTAAAATGTTTCAGTTTGGTGTTTTAACAACTTAACACCTAAATTTTGATTTAAAGCTTTCGTGACTGCAGTAATTCATATTCCTAGTTTTTTCGGTAAAGTCACGTTGAAGAGAAACAACAAAATAATCAAATATATATAAAACAATAAAAAATTCTCACGACGTTTCGACCATAACTCAAACGGTCATCTTCAGGTGTGTTGGTTTGCATAAATTTATTTTTAAACGGCGCATTTATTTATTTATAAAAAAACGTTAGCGTCACGCGCAGCGATTTGGCAGTTTGCCCAGGACTAGTCCATCTATATTTTGAAAAGAGGAGGGGGGAGACGAAATTTTTTATAATGTATGCTGTCTGAAAGCCACTGTAAGCGTGAACAATCAATTAAGAACTGAAATGGTTTATCAAATCTTTCCAATGATTGCTAAGATAGAATCCATCTTCTCGGTTGAAATTGTCTCTGTGCTTGTATATGTGGATAGCCTCATGAACTAATCTCTCATGGAAGCCAGATGGCTTACAAAGAACCTCTGTCTTGGAAAAGTCAATGGCATGTGAGCCTACTGAATTAGAACAATGATCTGCTACGGCCGAGGTGTTGGTCCTACCGTGTTTAAGGTCTGCTTTGTGTTCACGAATGCGGTCCGAGACATGGCGTTTGGTTTCTCCAATGTAACTATTACCACAGAGGCAACTTAGTTTGTAGACACCAGGGTATTGTATGTCCGGAATCACATCTTTTACAGACGGAACCAGATAACGGATTTTATGTAATGTGTTGAAACAGACCTGGATCTTGTGTTTATTCAAGATTTTGGAGATCTTTTTTGTGATCCCAGCAATGTAGGGTAAAGTGATGGTTTTGAAAGGCTCCTCAAGAGGGTTCTTCTTCATGGTTTGAGTGATAGCTTTGCGGATTGTATAGTCGGAGTAACCATTAGCCCTAAGAGCTTGGTGTACGTGCTTGAGTTCACTGCTTATGTGTTCCTGGTCGGATATGCATTGGGCTCTATGATACAGAGTCTTGATGAGAGAATTCTTCTGTGATGGATGGTGGTGGGAATCCGGTTTCAGATAAGCATCCGAATGGGTAACTTTCCTGTAGACAGAGTGGCTCATTGAACCATCAGGTCTCTTTTTAATTAGGACATCCAAAAAAGGTATCTTGCCATCTATTTCGACTTCCATGGTAAATCTGATGGCTGGGTGTATGGAATTGATGTGGTCGAAGAATTGGTCTAGAGCAGGCCGGCCATGTGGCCAGATGACAAAAGTGTCATCCACGTACCTCTTCCATAAGGTTGGGCGCAGAGTGGCAGTCTGGATGGCATCAGTCTCAAATTTCTCCATGAAAATGTTAGCTATAACTGGAGAAAGGGGGGAGCCCATTGGGGTGCCCTCAGTTTGTTTGTAGAAAGTTCCATTCCAAGTGAAGTATGTATTGGTTAAACAGTGTCTCACCAGGGGGGGTACCTCAGTGTTTAGTCCTTGATGAACCAAGTCTTCAATGATTGCAATGGTGTCAGGTACAGGAACCTTGGTGAATAAGGAAACTACATCAAAACTGACAAGCAGGTCGTCTGGGGACAGGGAAATACCCTTGATTGTCGATACCAGGTGAGTAGAATTTTGTACCGCAGAGGTGGTCTTTCCAGTGAAAGGACGCAGGATTTCAGACAAAAAAACGAGCTAGTTTGTAGGTGGGGGAGCTGATAGTAGAGACTATGGGACGAAGAGGTGTATCAACTTTATGTATTTTTGGTAAGCCGTATAATCTTGGTGGCCTGGCAGCAGAAGGTTTCAACGAAAACTGTTTAGATTGATCAATTAATGCGGTTGAATCAGAAATTATTTTGTTGGTTTGTGTGACGAGGCTGTTGGTGGGATCTCTTTTTATTTTTGTATAACTACCATCGTCGAGTAATTCTTTAATTTTGTTGTTGTATTCTATTTTATCCATGATGACAGTAGCATTGCCTTTGTCAGCTGAGAGGACTACAATATCATTCCTCTTTTTTAATTTATATAATTCAAAACGCTCATCTTTGCTGAGGTTGCTAGCTGGCATCTTAGCGTTTTTGAGGGTTGCAGCGATTTCAGATCTTGCTACGTCTGCAGCGATGTGACCCAGGCCCCTGAGGGCAACGTCTACTTGGACAATTATATCATTAACTGGTATGTGTTTAGGTGTGACTGCATCAGCAAAGATGAGCGTTTTGAATTATATAAATTAAAAAAGAGGAATGATATTGTAGTCCTCTCAGCTGACAAAGGCAATGCTACTGTCATCATGGATAAAATAGAATACAACAACAAAATTAAAGAATTACTCGACGATGGTAGTTATACAAAAATAAAAAGAGATCCCACCAACAGCCTCGTCACACAAACCAACAAAATAATTTCTGATTCAACCGCATTAATTGATCAATCTAAACAGTTTTCGTTGAAACCTTCTGCTGCCAGGCCACCAAGATTATACGGCTTACCAAAAATACATAAAGTTGATACACCTCTTCGTCCCATAGTCTCTACTATCAGCTCCCCCACCTACAAACTAGCTCGTTTTTTGTCTGAAATCCTGCGTCCTTTCACTGGAAAGACCACCTCTGCGGTACAAAATTCTACTCACCTGGTATCGACAATCAAGGGTATTTCCCTGTCCCCAGACGACCTGCTTGTCAGTTTTGATGTAGTTTCCTTATTCACCAAGGTTCCTGTACCTGACACCATTGCAATCATTGAAGACTTGGTTCATCAATGACTAAACACTGAGGTACCCCCCCTGGTGAGACATTGTTTAACCAATACATACTTCACTTGGAATGGAACTTTCTACAAACAAACTGAGGGCACCCCAATGGGCTCCCCCCTTTCTCCAGTTATAGCTAACATTTTCATGGAGAAATTTGAGACTGACGCCATCCAGACTGCCACTCTGCGCCCAACCTTATGGAAGAGGTACGTGGATGACACTTTTGTCATCTGGCCACATGGCCGGCCTGCTCTAGACCAATTCTTCGACCACATCAATTCCATACACCCAGCCATCAGATTTACCATGGAAGTCGAAATAGATGGCAAGGTACCTTTTTTGGATGTCCTAATTAAAAAGAGACCTGATGGTTCAATGAGCCACTCTGTCTACAGGAAAGCTACCCATACGGATGCTTATCTGAAACCGGATTCCCACCACCATCCATCACAGAAGAATTCTCTCATCAAGACTCTGTATCATAGAGCCCAATGCATATCCGACCAGGAACACATAAGCAGTGAACTCAAGCACGTACACCAAGCTCTTAGGGCTAATGGTTACTCCGACTATACAATCCGCAAAGCATCACTCAAACCATGAAGAAGAACCCTCTTGAGGAGCCTTTCAAAACCATCACTTTACCCTACATTGCTGGGATCACAAAAAAGATCTCCAAAATCTTGAATAAACACAAGATCCAGGTCCGTTTCAACACATTACATAAAATCCGTGATCTGGTTCCGTCTGTAAAAGATGTGATTCCGGACATACAATACCCTGGTGTCTACAAACTAAGTTGCCTCTGTGGTAGTAGTTACATTGGAGAAACCAAACGCCATGTCTCGGACCGCATTCGTGAACACAAAGCAGACCTTAAACACGGTCGGACCAACACCTCGGCCGTAGCAGATCATTGTTCTAATTCAGTAGGCTCACATGCCATTGACTTTTCCAAGACAGAGGTTCTTTGTAAGCCATCTGGCTTCCATGAGAGATTCGTTCATGAGGCTATCCACATATACAAGCACAGAGACAATTTCAACCGAGAAGATGGATTCTATCTTAGCAATCATTGGAAAGATTTGATAAACCATTTCAGTTCTTAATTGATTGTTCACGCTTACAGTGGCTTTCAGACAGCATACATTATAAAAAATTTCGTCTCCCCCCTCTTTTCAAAATATAGATGGACTAGTCCTGGGTAAACTGCCAAATCGCTGCGCGTGACGCTAACGGTTTTTTATAAATAAATAAATGCGCCGTTTAAAAATACATTTATGCAAACCAACACACCTGAAGATGACCGTTTGAGTTATGGTCGAAACGTCGTGAGAATTTTTTATTGTTTTATATATATTTTATTATTTTGTTGTTTCTCTTCAACTTGACACCTGTTTTGTGAAACATTGTCATGTATTGAGTATTTGGTTGCTATACATTTACACATGATAAGCCACTAAGTTGAGCTATCATTTGTGGACAGGTCGCTTCTGAAAAAGAGCAAAACAGCTCATTGGGCCTAACCTGGTAAAAAAAAATGTTAATCTAATACAAATTGATGCAAATATATTGTTCCTAAAGCATGGAGTATAGTGCCACACCATGTCATCTAATTGCCAAATTCAAATTAATTATGAATGCTCATCATAGCATCTTAAGGTCGTCTTTATTCTACCCGTAGGATGTAAGCTATCGGATATATCTTTGTCGATGAATGTGTAACATTGACCACTCGATCAACATTGGATAGCTGGATTAATTAACATTGTACTTGGTGAATGATTCATTCGTTAACTTGTTATATACTGCATGTGGATTATGAAACGTAATTTATCCGTTGGTAAAATATCCAATGATGTTACAAAGGAATCTCATTTTATAAGTTGTCTATAGTTTAACACGTAGGCTGTGTAAGGTGGGGGCGGTTTAATGACGACATTTATGTGATCTAACCCAAAAAAAACATCTATCATGGAAGTTATCTATAATTACCAAAGTTGCTTTTGAAATGCGGCCCTCAATTTTGTGTAATTGTGTGACTTCCTTAGAGTGACTAAAACGCCACTTAAAGCAAAGAAGAATGGTTGCTCTCCACCTGCTGCTGACAACACCGATTCCCCCGTTAAAAGATCTACAAAGAAAACGCGGCGAGTCCTGGAGAGCGATGACGACGATAACGATGATGACGATAACATTGACGAGGAAGCACGTAACAACAGTGTGCTGAAGAGCACAGGCTCGGAAAAGAGCAAAACCACGGAGAACACCGTTACCCCGGATAAGAATGCGATGCGGGTAAAGAGGGAGACCCCAGAAAGGAAGCCAACACCAGAGCAGAAGAAGACTCCTAAGAATAGTAAAGTCTTAGTGGAGAAGGACAAAACAGCAGGGCATGAGGTGAAGTCGAATGGGAAGAGTAAGGAATCACCTGGCAAACAGAGTGACGGGGAGGTCGACACCTCTACCTCTGAACCCGAGGTAAAGAAACTTTGTAATTTTACACGTTTTTTACCGCATGATGACTCTGCTGCGTGATATGGAATTTATTTAGACCTGGTTGTATGTGTAGTGGCTTTCCAGGCGGGTTGAAATCTAATTGAGTTTTGTTGGCTCAATCGCTGACTGGTTAACATGGTCAAATAGCATGCTCACCAGAAAATTAGAAGCTAAGTTTCTGTAAACTGGATGTTAAACATTTCTCCCATTTAATTCTCACACTTCACCTCCCCTTCAACTCCACTGGCTTTCCTTTTACCACGACTGTCTTTGCAAATAGCTGATGGTAGTCTTTAAATCTCGCGATGGCCGAGCCCCACCTCATCTCGCCTCTCTCATCTACTTCCATGTCCCCTGTCATCCTTTTCATCCCCAATTTTCTCTGTCCCTCCTCCGTGCCCAGTCCCTCCTTGCATCCCTCCACTGGAATAAACTTGTACGTTAAGGAGTCCCCCTCCTGAATCTCCTTCCATTCCTCTCTAAAGCCAACCTCTTCTCTATTGCCCTTTATCTTCCCTTCCCTCACCCCTCCACTCCTTACTGTCACTCCCCTACCCTTTTGTGATCCCCAAGTACCCTCTCACTGTCACTCATTCCTCAATCTTTGCACGCCTCTGCCATCTAAATCATTCTATTGTCACCGTGTGTAAAACTACATCAAGCGCCTTGAGTGAAGGCGCTCTGTAAAATTATATATGCATATACATTGCGCATCATCAATGCTGTGATCTTAACTAGCCAAATCTGGACAATTTACTAAATGAAGTAAAAACACTTCCCTGCTTGAGCTGGATGTACCTGACAAATACACCACAAGCCCTAATCTGTATTGAATTTGTGGGTGCTATTCATAGAAAAATTCATTGATTGAGGGATTTTTTTTATCATATCCATGAAAAATCTTTATCGACTAAATTTGACTCTAATAACCATGCTGGTGTTCCATGACTACATTTTGGCAAAGAGATCACTTGTTTGGCAGATTGCATGACTAATTGGAGATGTATGTATTTTTTTCTGTTTAATAGCCATGATGGGTTTTTTTTTGTTATCCACTTTCTGGTCCGCAGGCAAGCAAGGCAAAGGAGACTGAAAACAATGTGGATACCAAGACTGGGACTTCAAGTCCCACGCTGCACACATCCCCGGAAGGAAATTTGGTCATCCCAAAGCGCAAGACAGGTCAGGTGCCAGCCTTGTACATGGATCTAAGAGACAAATAAAATTGAACTGTGACATGCAATTTATAATTCGAATTTGCAGTAAATGAGTGAAAATAATAGAAGTTGAATTTTGAAGTGTAAATGTCATAGATCATTTATATAAATTCACTCATTCGATTCACTTAAGTGACTTACATTGCAATAATTGTTTAGAGTTTTGTTTTAATAGCTATAGTTGCTTATTACCTAAAAGTTATATTTTATATTGTGATGTGCAAAACAACTTGAAGCAGTGCTACCATGTGACATTGGAGGCTTTTTAGAAGGCTGACAGTTGTACTATGGTGTTTTTTTTTCTGTGAATGCTTCATAATGTATTGTCAGATTGCTGTCTGTAGGTAATGCTGGGAATAATTATTTAGTTTGGCTTTCTACATGGCAATAACATGGTGTGATTACCATTAAAAACCAAATATACTTTTTAGTCTTTTTTTTATGAGCTTCATTAACTCTCTATAGGTCGGTGTTCTTTCACAAAGTTTCAGGGGAGGGGTGGGCACTTTAACCGATAAGACGTCAGTGTGAGAGCCGTCACACCTCCTGCAAGGGGGGTGGATTGTCGGGGGTCGCACTAAAGGCCACCATGGGCCACCAGTGGCCCCACGGGCCTTGCAATGAAGAACGTTGCTTTAGATTAGTTCAAGGACGATGTTCACAGTCACAGTTGCTCTCCAAAAAAAAAAATGTATTTGTATGGTTAGGATTCAGAAAAAAAAGGTTTTAATCGTGGCTCTATGGCTTATCGTCCTGTGTACGCTTGTGCAGCCCGTAAACAATTACCTAAGCGGAAGCTCGATGCCTCCCCTGAAGCCTCGGATTCCTCCAAGAAGCCCAAACAAGAGGACACAGGAGACACACGTGAGTTGCTACTCCCACTTGTTTTCTTTTGCCAACTTTGCAAAAGGAGATTAATTTCATGTAGCGCAAAGGTCTATTAGAAGAAACTTGTGCAGAAGAAACCTAGGGGATGGTAATTTAGTTGTGGTTGATAAAAAAATAAAAAAAACATTTGTTGATGCTTTGACAGTACCCTTCAGAATTTGTTAATGTAGTTTACTCCGTGAGAGCCCATTGAGATGGTCTCATGTGGAAAGGAGACCTGGGAAATTATGGATAAGAATGGTTATCAACTTCCAGTTCAGTTAAACGTGACGGTCATTTCAGATGCGAGCTATTATATCAGCAAACATTGGCCTAATTTTAATAATGAGGTTCCCCAGAGATGACCTGCTAACTAAGGGCAAACTACGTGAGAATAATATTGCCTGCACTGATAAAATCGTGGTTTGGAATTTAGGCAAGCTACTTATTAAATTTGGTTCTCAAGTGTCATGAATCATTGGTCTCAGCCTAGTTGGCAAATACTGCACCTAAATTAGTTTCCATCATAGCAATTTTGTTTATGACTTAGATTTTTTATATTTCATCTGAGAATTAAAATATTCAGTTTGCTGATTGTGAAAGTTATGAATAAGGGTGTATTTCATTACAAATAGTGGCATATAAAAAACGCGTCCTTGTGGATAGTGACTGCAATAAATGTCCGCATTCAACCACAGTAAAGTGATGTGCACTGTTCTAACTCTCTTTTTCTTTTGTTTAAAGCAGCCAAGAAGCAGGAGACGATACCCACGAGCAAAGAGCAAGGGCAGAATGTGGCCGAGCCAATGGACATTGATACGTCGGCGACTGAAGCAGAGATCACGAAACCAAAGGACAAAGCAAACACAAGCGCAGACTCCGCACAGGAGCCCACTGCTGAGGAAGCCTCCCCCGAGCGTGAAAATAAATCTGCGGAGAAGAAGAAGAAAATGGAGGAAAGGATAATTTCTCCAGATAAGGCAGATGATTCTTCAAAACAGACACCGAAGAAGAAAGCAACAGAGAAGCCAGCCCCCAACAGCAAGGGCAAAGAAGTCATGAGCAGCTTTTTTGGTGAGGCTACAGTAACGTATTGTACTGCAGTGTTTTTTGTGGCATCAAAAGCACGTGGTTTCACACAGTCAATAGGGGTGACACCATGGCAGCCCGCACATGGGGCGTCAACGGAGATGGGGTGAACCAGGTTGTAATCGTTTGTGACCTTCTCGTGCCTTCAGCGCCGAGGAAGAGCTGCGCCAAGGTCATGGAGGAAGAGCAGAAGGTGCCGGAGGAGAATAAGAACACGGCAGATGAAGAGGTAGAGGAAAAGAAAGAGAAGACGGACAAGGAAAAGGCTGTTGACAAAGATGTTACACCGAGCCACAAGCCTATTAGCAGGTATTTGTAAATCTTAATCAAGATACTTAAGTTTGATCAACATTCCATAAAGCAGTCGAATCATTGGTCAATACAGCACAGTGACAAATAACAAAAATTCCTTTCCCTTATAGCCCAAACATATAAGCTTAACTTTTACTACATATCTGGAGAATGGGTTTAGACTGAAGCGAGCTATTTGGTTGATGTTGCTTATAGGAGCAGTTTACAACTTTTCAGCACTTTGGGCAGGTATATAGTGTCAACAGGCAAAAGATCAAGACAAATGAAACGTTACAGAAGTGAGCCTTCCTATTTATGTGGAAACTTGTTCTCATTTATTCGTAATTCTTGTTTCGTATGGCTAATGTAGATGCAGAATAACTACAATTTCACATTCATGTGGTCAAAACAGATAACCACATCAGGAGCTGCGGAGTGTATCGCTGTAATGTCTCCGTATCTGTGGATCATCGTGTATTGCGTCATTATATGCTGTTTCGGTCTGTTCTGGATCACCACAGTCGCACACTGGAGAGTGACTTAATTTTCTATTTGTGCATCGGGTATCTGCATCTGCCATGGTTTGTGTGGATGCGATTTAGGGGGTGGACACTGAGCTAGGGTAGACCGATTTAGGATGGATTGATTTGGGGTGGACTATTTTAGTAATTCCATCAATGCTACTGAGTGCCATATTGTAAGAGCCGACCTTTCACTATGGAGCACCCCAAAATTAAGTTACAGTTGGATCCCATTAAAAACGCACATTATTTTTGCATGGGACACTTGTCAATGTATAGGCCAATGAATACAATGTTTTTAGGTTATTTCAACAACCTAAGCATATATTATAATCTGAATAAATCAGAATATATATTTATACTGGAGGAATCCAATGAGCTATAAAGCGCTTTTTCACAGATGTCCAGTCGAAGCAGGTCAGAATGTTGAATAAATATGCGCAGATTATTAATTATTTACCTTGTTTATGAGTGTTTTGTTGCTTGTGCCCTCTTAAGCTTTTTTGGAGGTGGAAAAGTGGAGACGACACCGGGCTCACAAGAAAACTACAATCCCGCGAAAAGCCATTACCACCCAATAAATGATGCCTGCTGGGAACATGAACAAAGGTGAAGAGCTTGCTATCCAGCACTCATTCCTGTAGCTTCGAGACAGTTGTGACATATATATCACCCATTCACTTCACTAGGCTTGCATGGTTGATTCAGGCTTGCATTATCTTGCATGATCTCACAAAGATTGCATGATCTTGCATGATCTCACAAAGATTGCACGATCCCGCCACCATGGGGGCGCCACAGTGGCGAGATGTTAACTACCTCGTCTGGTATACAGGACGCTGTGGGTTCGATCCTGACCCTGACGCCTGTATATTTGGAGTTTGCATGTTCTCCCCATGGTCGCCTGGATTATTTTCCGGGTCCTCCGGTTTTTCCCTCCACATTTCTAATCAACGTGTTTCGAGTATTTGGCTGCTATGAATTTGCACATGATAAACCACTTCATTCAGCTGTCATTTGTGACCAGGTCGCTTCTGTAAAATATTTTTTTAGCTCATTGGGCCTTATCTGGTTAAAAACATTGTTTAGATTCAATTCATAATACAATTTGTATCACAGTATCAAAATGTTGCCTGGTTCTCATCCTTATGGAGGTCACTATGAAAAAACAATGGAAGATGTTGACCTTGAATATGGAGAAAATGAGCGAGGAACCTACATTTACTGAGCTGTATGCATCTGTGTGCCGCATTCCTCGAATCACCCTCAATCACCCTTCAATAGATCATCACCTTGCTCTTCTGAAATCATCCCACATTTTAGGCAAAAGGCCAGTGTCCCCAAATTTGTGGTCAGGAGTTCATATTTACGGCCACCCTTCATTCTACGTTGAACTTTCGCGCCGTACGAACCCAACCGTGCTTGGCCGCATACCAATGTTAGAAGCCCTTGTGCTGACATGAATAGGATCTTCCTAAGCAAAGCAACTACCGTGGAGTGTTTGGCTCAATCGTTGAGATGAGCAAAGTAGGTTATTTCTGATAGTTATAAAGACATTACTCTTTTTGTAAATGGAGATGATGATCTTTGTGTTATAACAACTAGTTGCTGATGAAATGTGTAATATATTTACATTGTCTTGTGTGTTCAGGGTTCCCTATCTTGCCGTAGCAAGGACGTTTGAGAAAATTGAGGAGGAGTCTGCTCGGTGAGTTGACGAGGGAATTCATCTCATAAATAGGATAGTTAATGACACAACTTGATCGTCTCATGTTTCAAGGCCTTAAAACAATATTATTTTACAAATCAAATATACTGTACAATTTGCAAATGCCAAATATTTGTAATACCAAAAATCGTTAATTTAAAAAATAGTATGACATATGTGCTGCGTGGAATTTTGGGGGATTTTTTTTCAGTTGTCAACAATATTTAACACATACAGCCATGTGATCAGTCCTCAGCTGTGCAAGTCCTTATCTCAAGGTGATTGATACGCTCACAGATATAATGAAAAGCCATTCCACAACTGAAGAGCAGCGAAGGAATTATAGGGTGAGGGACCTCCAGTATTGCAGAACTTAATTGGAAGCTAAGAAATAGTTTCTGCAGTTTAAATAAGTGTAAAATAGTGTGAGGAGAAGTGAGATCAGGGAGGTTAGGAAAATGGCCAAGGATGCCCCTAAAGATGAAAATAGAAGAGAGTTTGCCTTCTTGTCCTCCTTTGGCACCTCACAGCAATGTTCACGTTGTCCTCGCTTCAGGCTCAAGATCGTGGAGACCCTGAGCAACTTCCTGCGTTCTGTCATCGCGCTCACCCCGGACGACCTCCTTCCATGCATTTACCTGTGCCTCAATCAGCTGGGCCCTGCCTACCTGGGCCAGGAGCTCGGCATTGGGGAGACCATCCTCATGAAAGCCGTTGCTCAGGCTACCGGTGCGTGCATGCGATGGGGCGTGTTGCGTAGCGGAAGTTCCACATGAACACATTTCACAGCGTGTGCGTGTTTTATCAACAGTGATGCTCGGCACTAGGCGGCAGGGTCCATCCCGGTCACCTCGTTCTATAGTCAAACCTGAGGTTGATACTGTGAGCATTGGTTGGTGTGAAGTCGACAGGGAGGGATATGTAATTTTTACTGCTGGATTGAGGACACGTGGTTTTCATAGAGGGGCGGAATGATGGCAATGTGGCGAGCATGCTGTTCTGAATTCGGCAACCTAAGAGGTTATTAAAACATGGGAATGGATTAATAATAGCTTTTCAAGTAATTATTGTGAAATGTGCAGATCCAATTTCTAAAGCATTTTAAATGCGGATACGTTTTTTATGGTTTTTATGTCATCCCATTTACTGTTATTTAGTCACCATAAAATATGTAATAAAATATGTATTCCACTCATATATTCTGTTGAACGTGGCTGCTGGTGTTTTTCCGATTTTCTGATTGTGCCCATACAGGGCGGCAGCTGGACAAGATCAAGGCGGAGGCCCAGGAGAAGGGAGACCTGGGGATTGTGGCCGAGTGTAGCCGCAGCACCCAGCGCACCATGTTCACCCCTCCCAAGCTGAACGCCACCACGGTGTTCAGCAAGCTCAAGGACATCTCCCGCTTGACGGGAAATACTGTGAGCCAACTTAAATTGAGTCCACTCGTTCATTTAGTACTTCCCTTAATTTATCTGGAGTATCAGAGGCTCTGGTAACCATTTATCGTGTGAAATGTATCCAGTCATTTATATACTGCACCCAGCTTGTGAACGTATGTCCCACCAGTCCACTCTTTCACGTCATCAAACCACCCATTGCACAATGTTCACCCATTCGAAGCTGACCGCTACCGCGGTGTTCACCAAACTCGAGGACATCTCCCACTTGATGGGAAATACTGAGCCAACTTAAATTGAGTCCACTCATTCATTCTGTACTTCCCTTAATTATCTGGAGCATCAGAGGCTCTGGTAACCATTTTAAAGGGCCAGTCATTTATACACTGTACCCAACTGGACGTATGTCCCACCTGTCCACTCTTTCACGTCATTGAACCACGCCACCTTGATCCATCTTTTCCTTTGGCCCAACCTTCAATCGTAATTAAAGGAGTCAAGCTGCCGGTGAAGCTTCCACGTTGTGAATATTTCCAGGAATAAGACCCTTCTTCGCTCTGACTATTTTTTTTAAAGCTCTCCACATCGTGAAGCTCTTAGGGGATGCTGATATCCGTTCAAGCTTTGCGTCTGTATCTTTGCTTCCAGTCTATGAACAAGAAGATTGATGTTGTGAAGACCATGTTTGTGGCCTGCCGGCACTCAGAGGCTCGCTACCTCATCAGGTGAGTGCATGTCAGTTGGCGACACCTTGGCGCCTACATGACTCTCCTTGATTTGTCAAACACCAAATGACTGCTCTTTTTTTATTTATTGAATATTTCACTCTCGTGTGATGGATGACATCCCCACTAGCCACTGAGAATCACCGTGAGTAGAACAGAGTGAGGCCAAAACCCCATGTTGCAATGTGTGATATTTAGAAATTTATCTCTAACATAAGTTGCATTTTCTTGCGTAAAAATCCCCAGTTCTTTTAAAGGTTGCGAATACGCCGTGGAGGTGATGAACAGGGCCCTGCAGTACTTAATGCTAAAGCAGTGCACTCATTGAGACCACTTTGGCTTACATCCTTCTTTTGAGGTCATAATTGTATGCCTGAGATTAGGTTTAAAGTGATGGAATAAAAACATGAGCACAGCTAAGTTTGGAAGTTTTGTAGCTCTTGCTATGTTGGCTATAAATAACTTGACACATCTATCAGCGATTACCATTTGACAATAACCTGTATCATATATCTGTAACTATTATTTAAACTGCTTCAAAAACATCACTTAACAATAAACTCCATTATTAACTATACGACTGGTAAATAGTCAAATGTATCAATAACCAACAGAGATGAGAACTGCCCAATGGTTTTTTGCTTAGTTGAAAATTACATTAAGCTCGTTGATTTTTGACGATCACGATTGGTCACCGTATTCAGGTCACTGGGTGGGAAGCTGCGTATTGGGTTGGCAGAACAGTCCGTCATCGCTGCCCTCGCCCAAGCCGTCAGCCTGACACCTCCTGGACAAGGTAACGTGGCCATCGGTAATCACACCCGCTGGGGTAACGTGGACCATGTCTGGTGACACTCGTGTGCCATTTGTCACTTATGAGAAGGGGTTGCTGGATCATGTGGAGTAGTGGTTCTCAAAATTGTAGTCTGCAAGGCCGAGGGAAGTGATTTTTGGAGATGTTGCAGGTACAATATTTTTCATGAATGTGGAATTTCTATCACCAGCTAAAAGTCTCAAGTCAGAGATGAACACCGCCCAAATGGTTGTTTGAGAAAAGATACCCTGACTGAATGATTTGATATACAAGTAAAATAAGGACCAATCACTGCAATTATCCTTGTTTCTGGCAGAGTTCCCACCGAAGGTACTGGATGGTGGAAAAGGCATGTCACCAGACTCTCGGAAGGCATGGATAGAAGAAAAGAACCAGATTCTGAAGCAGACGTACTGGTAAGGACTGAACAACAAGATGTACAGTGAGGGAAAAAAGTATTTGATCCCCTGCTGATTTTGTACGTTTGCCCACTGACAAAGAAATTATCAGTCTATAATTTTAATGGTAGGTTTATTTGAACAGTGAGAGACAGAATAACAACAACAAAATACAGAAAAACGCATGTCAAAAATGTTATAAATTGATTTGCATTTTAATGAGGGAAATTAGTATTTGACCCCTCTGCAAAACATGACTTAGTACTTGGTGGCAAAACCCTTGTTGGCAATCACAGAGGTCAGACGTTTCTTGTAGTTGGCCACCAGGTTTGCACACATCTCAGGAGGGATTTTGTCCCACTCCTCTTTGCAGATCTTCTCCAAGTCATTAAGGTTTCGAGGCTGACGTTTGGCAACTCGAACCTTCAGCTCCCTCCACAGTTTTTCTATGGGATTAAGGTCTGGAGACTGGCTAGGCCACTCCAGGACCTTTGATGCGGTGAAGTTGTCCTGTCCCCTTAGCAGAAAAACACCCCCAAAGCATCATGTTTCCACCTCCATGTTTGACGGTGGGGATGGTGTTCTTGGGGTCATAGGCAGCTTCCTCCTCCAAACACAGCGAGTTGAGTTGATGCCAAAGAGCTCCATTTTGGTCTCATCTGACCATAACACTTTCACCCATTTGTCCTCTGAATCATTCAGATGTTCATTGGCAAACTTCAGACGGGCATGTATATGTGCTTTCTTGAGCAGGGGGACCTTGCGGGTGCTGCAGGATTTCAGTCCTTCACGGCGTAGTGTGTTACCAATTGTTTTCTTGGTGACCATGGCCCCAGCTGCCTTGAGATCATTGACAAGATCCTCCCGTTTAGTTCTAGGCTGATTCCTCACCATTCTCATGATCATTGCAACTCCACGAGGTGAGATCTTGCATGGAGCCCCAGGCCGAGGGAGATTGACAGTTCTTTTGTGTTTCTTCCATTTGCGAATAATCGCACCAACTGTTGTCACCTTCTCACCAAGCTTCTTGGCAATGGTCTTGTAGCCCATTCCAGCCTTGTGTAGATCTACAATCTTGTCCCTGACATCCTTGGAGAGAGCTCTTTGGTCTTGGCCATGGTGGAGAGTTTGGAATCTAATTGATTGCTTCTGTGGACAGGTGTCTTTTATACAGGTAACAAGCTGAGTTTAGGAGCACTCCCTTTAAGAGTGTACTCCTAATCTCAGCTCGTTACCTGTATAAAAGACACCTGGGAGCCAGAAATCTTTCTGATTGAGAGGGGGTAAAATACGTATTTCCCTCATTAAAATGCAAATCAATTTTTGACATGCGATTTTCTGGATTTTTTTGTTCTTCTGTCTCTCACTGTTCAAATAAACCTACCATTAAAATTATAGACTCATCATTTATTTGTCAGTGGGCAAACGTACAAAATCAGTAGGGGATCAAATATTTTTTTCCCTCACTGTATACCACCGTGCAGTGTTTCTGTAGCTGCTGCTGAGACATGGTTTATAGCTCTTTCCTTCCACCAGTCTAGCCTGTGATTTGAATGGCAAACAACAAAAGCTGGCCACATGGAGCTTTTTGCCTATAGAGTAGATAATGTATGGCCAGCTCAGTTTGGCGTTGGTTTCATTGCGTGCTCATGCCCTATAAGCAATCTGTTCAAGAATTACTGCCACCCAGATCACTCCTCGTCACATTTCCAATTTAGTCGGTATAAAAAAAGAAGTAAGGGCAGAGCGATTCCAGGTCACGACTAACTTCAGTAGCGAGTGATAATCTGAACCCATCCTGGACCCACCCCGCCCCCGTTCACCAATTGCAGTGAAGCGTGGTCAAACATCTCGCACGTCTGGCACCCGTGGCATCGGGACGCCGTCATCCAGCGCTGAATTAACAAAGCTGTAAATTATGCTAATGATGAAGTATGAAGTTGCTGCATTGGTGGAAATTTTACAGTTGATAAGTTTTTATTAAAGATAATAGGTGGAGTTTTTTTTACTTTGAATTTAAGAAATATTGTCACCATCGATTTACATAGAAACCACCCTTTTAATTGTCAAACACGTAAGGTAAGGCCACACAACTGAAACTATAGTCTTCATTTCCCCTCATTGATCGTAAAAGATTTAAATTAATCATTGACTTAATCTCATTGCAATGTAGTAGCCATAATCTTCTCTATGGAGAAAATCCCTGGATATCACCAGATGAGTAGACTGAAAGGAAATCACAAGATGTTGTTAACCACTGCATTGCAATTGTTGTCTTGGTTCTTTGAATGCTAATGATGTTACGTTTCTCTTCCAGTGAATTGCCAAACTACGACGTGATAGTGTCAACCCTGCTCAAAGAGGGCCTGGATAACTTGCCCAAGTTCTGCAAACTCACCCCGGGTAAAATGCGCCCGTTAGCATCATTCTCATTATCGTCCATTGTTAATGCACTGCTGCATGAAGGTGTCTCCACGCCGACGTCATTGTTCAACATCGCTGTTCTCATGTGCATGATGCTGTGGCAGGAGTGCCCATGAAGCCAATGCTGGCACACCCAACCAAGGGCATTGGAGAAGTGCTCAAGAGGTTTGATGAAGCAGCCTTCACTTGCGAGTACAAGTATGATGGGGAGCGGGCACAGGTACGGCTGTGGGGTTATCCATTTGCGAGTTATTTTCCCGGGTTATCTGATGGCTCAAGTCGCTCTAATGCACCCGTGTCAAAAAACACACTCCTGAGATCTCGCCTGATTACGCAAAGTAAACTTGAGATCCTAGGTTGGGAGTCCAGACAGCCACCAGTGAATTAACCAGATTGGTAGGTGGGCTGAGTTGATAGTCTGAGTGTACCTGCTATAATTTATAAATAGGATCATTGACATAGCAAACTAATATTTAATCAGTGTCAAATTGTCACTGTATAGTACTTGATAAAAAAGCCCCTTTTTCATCATTCTGAGCAACTCTTTGACAAGCGATGCTCTGCTGAGTAGGAATTCTGCAAGGATATATATATTTTCCTTAATGGCAAAATTTTTAATTCCCCAAAAAAACAGTTTTGAAAGATTTTTTCTCAGTCTACATAGTTTAGTAATAACAAATGTCTCCCAACCAGATCGCATTACATCGCCAGTTTGATTTCTGTTGCTGCTCCGTTATGTTAGCAGAGGGATTTAAAAAAAAGTACATGTGGTTTGCTGTGAAGTGAATCCTTACCTCAACGACCCTTGGACAGTATTAATATCTAACTGAAGTGTGTGCCAATGTTGGCAGCCTGTAACTTCCCACTGCTGTGCATAGGCTTCCATCATTTTCTTCCATTTCTTCATTGCTCTTGTTCACACATGTCCTCCAAACTCTTTGAGATATTTTTCTCACCATCTCCTCCACTGCCTTCTGGTTATTTTGCCTTCTCCCGCTCCACTGTCTAGTTAATTTTGTTCATCTCTCATCATTTGATCTCAAGACATGTCCTGCCCGTTTATGCTTTATTTACTTTGCTTTAACAGGAGCATCGGCCGGTATGTTATCCCAAATTGAACAGTAAAATTACTGCGCCTATAAGTTTGGAATATAAATTAAAACTCTTTAAGTGGTAAATTAGCTCACGTCAATATTTTTTTATTGGCTTTTCCCTAATCATTGAATGACGTTTAATGTTAGATTCATCTGTTGGAGAATGGGGACCTCCATATCTACAGCCGAAACCAGGAGAACAACACCACCAAGTACCCCGACATCATCAGCCGTTTTAGCAAGGTTGGCCAACGCTATAAACCACACACACCTGCAGGAAGTTACTGGGCAACTGATGGCCGTGTTGGCTTATTGAATTGGCACTGCCGAGATCCTTGATTCAAATCCGTGAATCCGTCTTAAATTTATACTACATCACTGCACAACAATGGCATTGTGGTCTTCTGTGCATACATTGTTGTACGTATATGCAGTAAAATGTATATGTAAAATTTGATACGCAAATAATATTTGGATATGTTCCTTGGTGACCCGCCCATACTGGACATCTGTGAAAAAGAGCTTCATAGCTCATCGGATTTCTCCAGTCTAAATAAATATTCTGATTCTGAATGTTTGACATTCTATCCTGGTGAAAGGAATTTCAGAAATTACATTTTTGACTTAATGACAACAGGCAAGGATGACAGCAAAAACAGACCTGTTGCCATGCGGATAGAACGTAGTAAAAAAAACATCAGGCACTAGATGATGTGAAATGTTGCCACGTGCACAATGCTCGCTACAGGTCAAGAAGGAGCACGTGCGTTCGTGTGTCATCGACTCGGAGGCCGTAGCCTGGGATCAGGAGAAGAAGCAGATTCAGCCCTTCCAGGTGCTCACCACTCGCAAACGGAAGGTGAGAAATGATGGCCACAGCGCCACAGCGGGTAGCCGTGGTGCAATTCAATACTGACCATGGGCACCTTTGGGTGTGCGACCGAGCAGTTTGCGTGCTCGCTGCCAAACCATTTTTATCCGCTGTTGGCAGTTTGCTCCTTCAAGCCAGCGAGCAAGAAATAAGATGACATTCTTTGTCTCGTGTGAAATTAGTGTGAGGTTAGATTTTCTCTCTCTCTCTGTGTCTCTGTTGTCTCTCTCTGCCCGTGTGTCTCCGTGTCTGTGTCTTGTCTCTCTCTCAAATTTCTGCTTATGTGTCTGTCTATGTGTCTCCGGTTTTGTGTTTTGTCTCTCTCTTAAAAATCTAGCAATCTTTGGAAGAAGGTAATCAACCAGGTAGGGTGTTGACTGTTATGTATTGCATTATATTTCTAAGTTTACTAGGTTTATATTCTTAGTTCTTTCGGTAAAGTCACGTTGAAGTGAAACAATAAAAGGGAAATAATAAAATATATATTTCATTATTTTATTGTTTCCCTTCAACGTGACTTTACCGAAAGAACTAAGAATATGAATTACTGCAGTCACGAAAGCTTTAAATCAAAATTTACTAGGTTTGTTTTCTCTTTCATTTGTACCTGATGATGATTGCTTGTGTTGCAATCGAAACGTTGTATGCTATTATTAAATTATTATTTTCTCTTTCTACGTGACTTTACCGAAAGAACCAAAGAGTCTTGTGAGGTTGTGGAATTGTATACCTCGGCAAACCATGCAAAACAATTAATGTCCTCAACAATAGAGAAGTGTTTTTTTATCAATTTAGCTGATGTTCTACAATCTTGTGATTGTTTTTTTTGCGATCGCTTTCCTCTGCAGTCTTTGTCCAAGGTTGTCTAACACGGGTTGGATCATACTGCTAAGTTGTGATTTAAACTACAATATAAAATGTTAATATCGTCTGCAAATGTAACACATGTAAGAGTTCAGAATAATGCAGCTCTCATTTTATGGTGCTTTGTTTCAGGATGTTGATGCCTCAGAAATTAAAGTTCAAGTCTGTGTCTATGCCTTTGATCTGCTCTACTTGAATGGGGAGGTAAGATTAACAAAATAAAAACGTTTCTCTCTGGTGCCTTTACACATTGGCGGGAAGGAACGTGTCTTTTCGGAGTTAATGGAGACACCGAAAGTTGAAGATCTCTGCTGTGCATAATGACCCATCAGCCAACTTGTGAATGTTCCAAGATGTGGGGGCTGATGCACCATCACTGTACAGCCAGGTATAGCCTATGACCAGATCACCTGAATTGGGGACCCTGGCTAGTCATATCTCCGAAGACGAGCAGGTCTGAGCCTGGATAGTGTTTGGATGGGTGTGACCACCTTGTTTTAACAAGTGTTGGGCTTGCAGAGCTCAATTGTGGGCAGCAGAGGGCAGTGCAGCAAAAGCCATTATTGCACTTATTTAAATCCACGTCTTTCTCTGCACCATCTCTCACTGACCACCGTCAACTAGCCCTATACGATCCACGTAGCGTTCGGAGGCCTTTCTTCGGCAGTCGATTCACAAAAGGGCTGTACATGCTCTTATGTAATATTACGCTTAATCCGTGAAGCCACACACTATCAACAGTTGCGCTTGCACACATTGAGGCTTCAAAACGCACTGAGCGAATGTGTTCAGCATCTGCTGTGCGCCCTGTCTGCAGTCGCTGGTGAAGGAGCCGTTCCGGCGGCGGCGGGAGCTACTGCGTGCTGCGTTTGAGGAGGTGGAAGGGGAATTCATGTTTGCCACGGCCATGGTCGGCTCGAACACGGAAGAAATTGCAGAGTTCCTGGAGCAATCTGTTCGTGGTGAGCACCCCCTTGCACCCAGGGCATCAGAATCAGAATATGTATTTACACAGGAGGAATCCTATGAGCTATAAAGCTCTTTTTCACAGATGTCCAGTAGGGACACAGAGCCAGAACGTGACAACAACAAACAAATACATAAGGGGGCCTCGCTTGTCAAAGGTTGCGGTAAACAATTTTGAGAGTTGGATGTTTGTCGAGTTGGTCAAGTGACTCGGCAGGATAATGCCCAGATAGCGTCACTTCGTCAACACCTCCGACACTTTTGGGTTTGAATTTGGGAAGTCAGCCATCTAGGTTAAACCTTTTTTTCAAGTATATTGAGTTGATGGTCTTTATCTATTGGACCTTTTTGACATTATAAAAACGATGAAAAAAATGTGCATGTTTGTTTGCATGTTTGCCGGAAGTATGTGTGGTTAATTTGAATCCAGGATCTCAATATATTTAGTGTTCGAATAGCTTAACAACTGTTTTATTGCCCGAAAGGTTAAAACTTATTCTTCAATTTTTTTCATAGTTTTGATGGTCTTTGCCCATTTATATGTGACTTTGTAACAACAAGAACAACGTTACTTCATGTGTCTGTGAGATGGAGGATGATTCTGCATGAGATAGAAGACAGCTCATAAGAGAGATGTATCCATAAGAGAAATCAATTATTTAGGGTCATTGTCTTTCATGTGTAGATTCTTGTGAAGGCCTCATGGTGAAGACTCTTGATGTGGATGCCACCTATGAGATTGCCAAGAGGTCCCACAACTGGTTGAAGGTGAACATTGTTTCTCAACTTCTTGTATGGGTTGTACATTCTTGTTTTCGAATAGATAGGTTTTACCCTACTCGCCCGGTATTGCACTGCGCTGCATCGTGTGTGGCGTTGTGTCACGACGGGGTGGGGGGGGCACGATCCACTGTCTCAAACAGCTAAAGAAGGACTACCTGGAGGGGGTTGGAGACACCCTGGACCTGCTGGTGGTAGGTGGATACCATGGCCGGGGCAAGCGCACGGGCACGTACGGGGGCTTCCTGCTCGCTTGCTACGACGACGAGAACGAGGAGTACCAGACAATCTGCAAGGTGAGGAGCTCCGCCGGCACTCGCCAAAAACATACACGTAAAGCTTTAGGACCAATCCTCACTGAGCCTTAAAACATTTTTTTCATTTAGCATATGAGGGGTTATGGCTTCACCTCTACCATCGCTTGGCTGGCTATCTTTTGTAGCCCCATTGCAATCAGTGGGAATCCATTGGGATTTCCAGTGTCTAATGTAACAGCTTGGAAAACAAGAATCGCTGATAATATACTAGCAATTGAATTGTTTTAACATTAGCATATTCCCCCATTCACATTCCGATGACGTACGTGTATGTCATGAGTTTGTCTTCCGGTTCCGTTCCGATGACGTACACTTAACAGAACGGAACCGGTTTAACACGTAGGCTTTCGCGACCAATATTATTCATAATAAAGGTTTTTGGGTTAGATCGCGTTATTTATAAATGTGTCGTAACCCTCCACCACCCGACATGGCCAATTAGCAAAAAAAAGTGCCACGTTGACAAAAGACAAATAGTTCACTACTTTAGCCCACCGGTGTGTTGAAGAGTGAACCCACAACATTTACAGTTTGAGTACGACGTTTCACTGGTAATTACAGTGGTCCCTCGTTTATCGCGGGGGATACGTTCTAAAAATAACTCGCAATAGACGAAATCCGCGAAGTAATCAGCTTTATTTTTTACAATTATTATACATGTTTTAAGGCCGTAAAACCCCTAACCACACACTTTTATACACTTTTATACAGACAGGCATTAACGTTTTCTCACATTTCTCTCTTATTTAAACACTCTCAAAGTTCAAACTTTCGCAGATTTAAAAAAATAAGTACAATATTAGTAAATTAAGCCAAAGATCAAAACCTGTTTTCAAGCCCAAACATTTTTGTAAATCTGGCTAGCCGAACGCATTCTGTACTCCCTTAGCTAATCAGGACGCAGAACACGTGCGGTTCTCCCTTAGCCAATCAGGACGCCGAACACAATGCGCGTTCATACTGTACGCAGGAAAAAAAAGCATGCAAAATTACACAAAAAAATCCGCGAAAGGTGAACCGCGTTATAGTGAGGGACAACTGTACATCCAGCATCATCTGGCGAATTGCCCGATGATGCTGAATGTAATTACCAGCGAAACGTCGTACTCAAACTGTAAATGTTGTGGATTCACTCTTCAACACACCGGTGGGCTAAAGTAGTGAACTATTTGTCTTTTGTCAACGTGACACTTTTTTTTTGCTGATTGCCCGTGTCGGGTGGTGGAGGGTTACGACACATTTATAGAACGGAACCGCAAGAATAACTTGACTAAAATAACTTTATCGGTACCGAGGATCCCACAAGGCCATACGGGAGGGCGTGTGGCACAGTTTGGCGTCAGCTATCATAGAGTGCAGTCGTGTCGTTACGGTTTTCTGCGGTGAGTACAATGCCATTAAAAACAACGGCGCTACGTCTCCCTAAATAAAATTAATGCTGAGCCGCTCGCGGTGAACAGGAAACGTCTCTGAACGGAAAAGGGTTAACACTAGACTCACTAATTACTAATAACTTTACTAATTACACTGACAGCACGAATCACCAAAAAGACCAGGGAGTGCCACAAAAGAGATCTCTTTGCTGGTGTTTCTGATTGTAAAGCGGCCGCCGCAGGTATGGATGCATAGGAGAGTGTTCTGTCACGTTCATAGTTTGTCTCCAGTACCATTCTTCCGATTGTATTCATGCATGTTTGTTAACATGCTTTTAATTTATCTGCAGATTGGCACGGGATTTAAGGATGAAGACCTGGAGAAGCATGCTGCCTTTTTTAAGGTGAGAGTTCCAAATGTTTCCGCAGCATGTTATAATTTTTGTTGGAAATAAAAAAATGTTGGGTTGTATCAAACCTAGTAGAAGCACTGTGGATGGCATCCCCACAACCTCACAATGAATGGAGCTTATTAATTTTGATTTACATTTCATTATCATTTAGATCATTAATCTGGCCTCGGTATCATGTTGAATCAACAAAAAATACAAGTATCCGGTGTGGTGTGTTCAGCGCTGGGAAACAAAAGCAGCTGGGCTTGTTGTGCTAGTCATTCCGCACCCTTGTATACCATTCCAGCCTTGCTCAGTGCTTGTCAACAGCACTTGCCTCCGATTTACGATGGTTGGCTACGTACGTTGTGAAAGAAGTTCAACATACATACGAGTCTTTATAGCTCAAATATAGGGTGTTTGTTGTTGCGTATGTTGGTGATTGCATATATATATACACCCCCATGCAGAGCCATCCCTAGGCTAAGGCGAATCGGGGCGACTGCTCCGGGCCCCGGACTTTGGGGGGCGCGCCCCGCACTTCGACGTCACGATGTCAGATGGAATACCTCTGGTTCAGTTTGAAGGCGTCGGGGTCCCCACACGGTGTGACTTGCCCCGGGCCCCGTGCCCTCCTATGGACAGCGCTGCCCCCATGCAAAACCTATGCTGACCAAATCACCTGGCATAATGCCCAATTTCATAAGATCCCAGAAACCAAACCTAAGTTGAGCTTGGTTTAGAACTTGGAGGGGCAACCAGCCCGCACCACAGGTAGTGAGAGGCCGCTGATGTGTTTACGTGTTGGGCAGCAGAGGGCAGTGTAGCAAAATCAATTCGCCAACCAACTGAGCAGTGTGGTGAAATTTTGTCAAGTAACCCGCACGACCCACAATGCAAGGGGTGGGGGGGGGGGGGACTTTATCCAGCAGCGGATTGACAAAAAGGATGCACGCGTTCAAGCATTTGATGTTAAGACTGTTGCGGTGAAACATCTTGGCTTAAAGCTTTCGTGACTGCAGGAATTCATATTCTTTGGGTCTTTCGGTAAAGTCGCTTAGATGGAGCAATAAAATAATGAAAATAAAATAAACAGAAAACTACGACGTTTCGATCACAACACAAAAGCCGATCATCATCAGGAGGAAGAAAGAGGGGGAAAGCTGCTGGGGCAGACTGTTTTAATGGTTTAAACTGAATACTGTTAACGGTGCTGTTAAGTATCGTGCACTGCACGTGTAATTCGTTTTGGAACCCACAAGACAAAGATCCCCCGTATAGTCTGAACAGACTGTTGGGGAAAGTCCTGTTAGCGAGCGCCTCTGAAGGCCACCACAGCACAAGAGAAGGTTTGTCTCTCATTGTGGTGTTTACACACTGCACCAGCTATTCATTTTATACTGGTTCGACCTTGGGGGGAGGCCCAGGACTGGTTTGTGTAATTGTCGCTGGCGCTGGCCGTGAGCGGGAACCCACTGCCAAACAAGCGACGTGCAAGTCTCTCGCATTTAAGGTTCCAAGTCTCCACTGCCCACCCCCGCCTTCCGCGCCAGCACGGTGAAGTTTGGTCGAATAGACCCCCCCCCCCCCCCCGATATCCACAGTGCGTGGGGGGGGAGGCCCTTGTGCAGCGAGTTGATTAACAAAGGGGGATGTCTGTATTTTTTTTTTCGTGTGTGGACCTGCAGGAGCATGTGATTGAGCGTCCGCGGTCGTACTACCGCTTCGAGAGTGGCGCAGAACCCGACCACTGGTTCGACGCTGTGCAGGTGTGGGAAGTCAAGTGCGCCGACCTGTCGGTGTCTCCGGTCTACAAGGCAGCCAATGGCCTGGTACAAATGTGCACACACGCACCCAAAACAAAAGATCCCCCATACAGCCTTGTTGGGGCACGTGCTGTTAGCGAACACCTATGAAGGCCGGAACGGCACACGAGGGGGTGGGTGGCCAACACCACGCCCGGCCGCCTTTGTCTCCCCAGTGTCGATGTTTACACACTGCACTCGGTACGTACTTATTTGAGACTGAATCGACCTAGGGGAGGCCCCGGATCGGTACAGATAATCGTCACTTGTGTTGGCCGTGAGCGGGAATCTGGTTCGGGGTGCTGGGTTTGTAGCGCAGCGCGCTAACCGCTACACAATGCACACCCAATATTATCGCACACCGGTTGCGAGGTGTTAACTCCCTCGCCTAGTATACAGAAATACGTGGGTTCGATCCCGACCCTGACGCCTGTATTTGAAGTTTGCCTGTTCTCCCCGAGGTGACGTGGAATTTTCCTTCCACATTTAGAAACATGCGTTTGTAGAGTATCTTGCTGCTATACATTTCCACGTGATAAGCCGCTTCGTTGAGCTATCATTTGTGGCCAGGTCGCATCTGAAAAAGAGCTATATAGGTCAGTGGGCCTAACTTGGTCAAAAAAATTGTTTAGTTTCATCTTATACATGTGTTCGTAAACATATATCCATATACGCTGTGTACGCATGTATACATAATGCAGACACATTAATTAACACCCTCAAAAACACGTAATCACGCATTGATAGATATGCGTGACAAAACACCTGGTTTTCTGTACCACCCTTCCACCTCTGAAGCTCTTCCTCCACCGTGCTGCCCCTTCCTGTCACCCTGCCCCTTCGGCCAGTGGGTTGCTCAGAAACAATGGTTGTAATGTGTACAACATATATGTTTTACATTAACTTAATTATAAAAAAAGTCATAACTTCTTGCAATAGTAATCTGATTACACACCGACAAAGGTGTCATGATATATTGGATCACCCTTACTTGCCGCATTGGATTGCCATTGCCTATTACTTATAATGGGTTATTACATTCGTGATTTACCTATTATGTGTGTTCATGCCTTGACTCCTCATCACTGACGAGAGCAAATACTGCCATTCACTCGGGAGCCCGACACCGATTGACGGGCTCGATGGGACTACCCAGTGGGCTAGGCTGTGAATGGGTCCCTCCCGCGCCCCCTGCGCTGCGCGCAGGTGGACAAGCAGAAGGGCGTGTCCCTGCGCTTTCCTCGCTTTCTTCGCGTGCGCGACGACAAGAAGCCAGAGGATGCCACCAGCAGCTCGCAGGTGGGGTCAGAGTGCGCGCGTCGCTGCGCTGGGACGCGATGTAGCGCGGTGGTGGGCCCCGTGGGTACACGTGTGTCACGTGTGTCACGTGTGTCACGGTCGCCACGTGCAGCCCGGGGGAGGATGGGGGGAGGATGGTGTATGCAGTTTAGAATCTTTATGATGAGCAAGTATGTATTATTGAGCGTTTTGGGGGTTTTTTTTTTTCCCCCCCTCCAGAGTAGGACCCGGCCCATAATGACTGGTCGCCATTGATGCAGCGACAGCAGTTTGGTTTTTCTAAGAAGCCTTTGGTGTACGCCCCTCGCAGAGAAACGTGTGCCCAAATAACTTTCTGTTTATGATGTTATCCAAGATGATTTGATTGATGGCATG
This sequence comes from Petromyzon marinus, assembly GCF_048934315.1. NCBI lineage: Eukaryota > Metazoa > Chordata > Hyperoartia > Petromyzontiformes > Petromyzontidae > Petromyzon > Petromyzon marinus. The sequence goes on along the minus strand of NC_133703.1, from coordinate 12,080,384 downwards.
CTGTAATTCTTCACACAAGATATGTTTTGACAACAATACATTACATTTTCCAGCAGTAAAAGCCCTTTTTTATGTCTTTGGTGCATAAGTTTTGTTATTCAAAGTGTGCCCTTGCTCAAATGGAAATTGGGCCGTGGTCATTTCGAGTTTGCAATTCTGAGCCAGTGGTAAAAAAAAAAAAATTCCGTTGGTCCATCCATCGTTGAGCAAAACTCGTGTGTTCATTTCCCCAATGCAGGAACATTCTGATGGAAATTCAAGTGCTGCTATTTCACCACCCGGCCAGATGTATTGTGTTCCCGATGATAAAATATTCACTTTGTGTGCGCGCATGTTTCCAATATCAGCAGACATTTTGACGTGTAATTTGTCATGGCTTGCTCTTATGTTTGAAGTTTACTACTTTGCTGAACAGCCGTGCATGTCGTGTGTGTGTGTGCGCGCCGCGTGTGTGTGTGTGTGCCGCGTGTGTGTGCCACTTGTGTGTGTCTGCAGGTGGCAGAGCTTTATAACAAGCAGCAGCAGATACAGAATCAGAAATCATCGGTGGCCGAGGATGCGGGCGAAGAAGAGTTTTACTAGGAGATGGACATTGCATACCCGAGCCTCTTCCGTCTCACGGGGGAGGGGGGGGTAGGACGGGGATCCAGAGTGCTTGGGTCGTCAGTCTCATTGCTGAAACCAGCCCACTGACGACTGGACCTCGAATAATTCACGAACACAAATTTTGTTCCTGGGTAGTAAGTGTCATTTTCTAATTGCTTATGCCTCAAAAGTATGGAAAACGGCTATTATTATTCCCCGCAAACTTTTGATGTTGTGACCAGGACTTTACGTGAAGGAATGACACAAATTCACACGACGTTTTCTATATAGGTCAGTGGGCCGAACTTGGTCAAAAAAATTGTTTAGTTTCATCTTATACATGTGTTCGGAAACATTGAAAATAGGTACATTTCAAAATATCACTGTCCTGGTCACAAAAGCAAAGTTTGTGGGGAATAATAGCCCATTTTCTGTACTTTTGAGGCATAAGCAATTAGGAAATAACACTTACTACCCAGGAACAAAACATATATATACAAAATATCTATTTTTTTTGTTACACTGTTATAATTCAGCTTCCATGGGGGCACATTTGCCTCAAAATATGCGGTGGTTTCACGAGACCAGGTTTTATTCCACGTCCATGAGTATTCTTTCGGGGGAATTTGTACAAGTAGTGCGTTATAACTTGTCAATATCTCCGTGGTTCACGGTGAAACAAACTTGGCAACGGCTCGCTGTGTATTTTACGTGCCCGAGAAAATAAGTGTTCTTCTCACAAGTTTCTGGAGAGCAGCAATTGTACAGAAGACAATCCTGATCTGTCCACTTGTAGGATTTGTTTGCAAAGGCCGTGCTGGACAGGATAGGGTATGAAAGTTATTATAAAAACATTTGCCAAGCGGTTTCTTTCTGGTGTTGTAATTAACTATCTTTAATAGTTCTACTTTGATAAGTGGCTGAAAACTCCCCTCCTATTACGTTAAAACTACTTGTTGGAAAAAACAGTTTTTTGATGGTAAGTTCTTATTGTAATCAGACTTTTAAAGACGTATTCGGCTGGTCACGACTTCAATAGATTGGTGAATACAAACAGCCCTCCAGTTTTGGGCTCGGCACATCCATCATTGGTCCTCCCATCTCAAGCCCCTCGCCACTTTTAAAATGCATTGGTGATCCCCACCCAAAGCTGTTACATAATGCTCTGATGGACGCCGAGGCAAACCATCTTAAGTAATAAATAAACAAATGCCAGCCGAGTTTAAATAATGTGCTAGATTCACATTGGTGAGCTATCATTGGTTTAGGGGGAAAGCTGATGTAGTGAGCACACAATCTTTATTTGTGCGGGAGGTGGAACATTCAAATTAGATTGGTCAAGAGAGTAATTTGGAAATGTCCGGGAAAGCCATGTACAATTGGCGAGGGGGGGGGTCTTGGAGGAGCGTTGGAGAGGCAAGGGAAGTTTGAGAAGGATGAGGGGGATAAAATAAGTCGTTAAAGGGATTCGCGAGGATCCTTGAACGGATTAATTCTGTTAAGTGTTGCATGTTGTGGTGTTTTATGTGCCTAAGAAAATAAAGAACAAGTTTTAAGACTTGCCCGGCTGGAACTCCTTTACACGATCACACAGCTCTACATGCTAAGCAAACTAGCCCATCGGTGGGCAAATTTTTTGACTCGCGGGCCACAGTGGGTTCTAAAATTTGACAGAGGGGCCGGGCCATGAACAGTTGGATGGAGTGTTTGTGTGAACTAATCTAAATGACATGTAAAAATCATTACATGAAAGGATTTGGCCTTTAACAGGTAGCAAAGCATTTATTTGCAAGGCAAAGTGCGCCATGTAATGGGGAAATGGGGACATTACAGGAGAAAGGTAAAATTTAATTGAATATTTGGACAAGTTCGACGGACCGGATTAAAAAGCCCAACGGGCCGTACTTGCCCATGTCTAAACTAGCCTCACTCAAGATGTCCTCAACTGGGAAAGATAAACTACCTGCTTTGGCTTTGATCACTGACAAATCCATACACTTGTCCATATATATAACTTGATCAAGGAAGCCTCAGTACTCTAATAACGGTAAACTGCTTTCATTCATCCTAATCTAAAAGGTGGATTTACAGATTACCTTAGTTTTTACTGGCCAATTTCAATCCCATCACCACAAACCCAAAATATGAGAAAATTCTCAAGACCCAAATTAACAATTGCACCTCTAAAAATTGGCTTCACTCTAAATAATTGGACCTTTGCAAATACTGAGACTTCCACGGTGCTCAACTTCCTTAATGTAATATTTTATACTGGACAGTAAACAATGATGTGCCAATAGAAGTCCAAAACGATATGGTGGACCGTGTCACCCAAGCAAAAGATTCGCAAGCCTCACTTTCTCGAGGCATACAATACCTGGTTCAATAGCTACCATTCTGAATGAAATTAGGTTGTTTCGGTTGAAAACCTTGTATATATAAAAAAAATGTAATCACATTGGTAGTTCCACAAGTTTCCATACTTAAACCAATCTTATTCTCCCTTCTGTGTAATTGATCTGAGAAACCAACTTCTATACCATTGATTTTTGCTGATGATACTGCAATAATGGTAACTGGAAATTCGCCAAGTGATTTTGACCTCACTGAGCATCTTAATTAATTCCATTAAATTGGTTCTGAATGTAAATAAAACCACAAAGTAATGCTTCTCTTTGTTTTGAACTTCTTTCACACTGTACAAAGCCAACAATGCTAAGTGAAGTAAAGGGAAGAACAAGCTAAAAACAAAGTTATCAAGAAATTAGTTTTCAATTTCGAAAATTCTACTTTGCAATGAGAGATCCTGACACATTTCCAACCCAGGTTGTCTGGATAATCAACAAATATAGCAAGTGCAGGAGCAAAAATATTTGTGCTCGTCAACTCGACACTCAAGTTTTATCTCCCACTGATTACATTGCAAAAAATAATAAAATTGGTTCCCTATACATATAAAATCTGCATACCACAACTTTACTATGTTTAGATATGGTAAGAGCAACCGTACTTCCAAATGTTGACTGTTATAAGTTCCCCTCTTGAGGTTGTTAAATAAGCTAAACTCACTCTAGCATTCGGCTCTTCGCTTCCTACCGAACACTCCCTCCAGTACCCACCATTGCAACATTGATTGGTTCAAACTTGAAATTCCTCTGCCCGTAGATACATCCATTAGGCGTGTATATTCACACTACCCAAGGAACAATGGGCATTATAGGAAAAACCTGGGATGGGATGATCTGGAACATCACCTGGCATACGGTCTCATACCCGGCCCCTTCAAACTTCCGTCTGTTAACACCTCGGAGAGAAATTCCACGTGGAAGGCGGTTCCACATTGATGAGGCTGTGAAAGCATTGATAGTAGAGTCGTGGCTTATGGAAGCCTGCGGGCTGATGGGGCACGTGGATTTTAGTAAATGGCGACTTGAGAGAAATGCTTTGCCATGTTGATACATGTTCTATGTAAGCAACTTATTTAAACGCAGTCATATTTTTGCATTTCAGGTATTTTTCACTATCCCCATAGCTGTGACCATTGTTTCCTCTTAATTGTATGTTGAACTTTTTCGCACCGTACTTAGCCAATCTTGCTAATCGGAGGTGCGGGGGGGAGGGACAATTGGCAGAATGGCAGCTTCTGCGATCACATTACACCCCAAATCTTCGTTGATATTATACCAGAAAGTGTATATTTACCCAAATAAATGTGTGCACATCAATTTACGTGAGAATGTGAACTTCATCAGAACAAGCAATGCGACTAATCTCATGCAAACAACCACCCCCAATGAAGACACCTCCAATGAAATATCTTTCGTTCTTTATTCAAAAAAAAATTAAAGAAACATCTCGGTACACTAACATTTCTTAAAGACTACACTTTGTACAAAAAGAATTATTTCAAGTATAGACAGTAACAAAATATAAGGTATAAAACACAACACAGGTGGTCAAATGAAAACAAAATTGAAAAGATTGCAGCAGCTCTACTCAGTAGCCTACACTACCACACAGTATACACAGCAGATGAGTTCGGGAGGGGAGAGGGGCAGGGATGGAGGAGCAATGGAGCCAATCTGCATGGGACAGCTAAAGCCAAAGGACCCATTTTAACCGTCAGCATCCCGTATAAAGGGAAATGTTGATGGCTTACCCCTAACTCTAATCTACGTTTGGAAGAAAAAACGAAAACTTCCATGTTGTACGTCATCTTCAAATCATTAAGCGTTACCACAGGTCAATGGATCGGAACACTTTACAAAATGATCCGAATGCATCTTTCAACCAAAATATTTTAATCCTACTGCCCAACTTACAATCGGCGCCGCTCGCAAATACGGACGATGGGGGAGGGGGGGAGAGACACCACCTTCCAACCTAAGCGGATGCCTTGGGGGGAAAAAACATTTAGGATAATACTGTCTGCCAGCATTTCATTCAGTGGCGGACAAGCGGCTGGGCAAAATGTACAAATAGAAAAAATTCAGCAGCAGTAGCTATAAAAGGATCTCTCCCTTAGCAGCCCCGTGAGGACTGCCCAGTCAGGGCCACATTTTCAAATGGAAGTGAACAAAAACTCTCGGTGCTCTGCAGGTCAATGAGATAGCTGCATTAATGGTACACGCTGCACATGATGTTGCATGTAGGTTGTTTTTTTTTAATGGGCAATGTACATGGTTAGATAAGCAACTTCTCCACGATTGAAAACTCAATACCTTAATTTAGCAAGCAAGTAACCTTTATTTTTAGTTAAAATTAAGCATTCGTAAAACTGAGCGAATTGAGCAGTTGTATTACAGTATAACAGGTTAAGGGGCATTTAAAAAACATTCAAAGTTGCTATTGGGAACAATCAGGGGGTTTGGATATCTGGATTTATGCCATTTAAAAGTAAAAAAGCAAGAATCTAATTAGCGAGTAATTCCTGAGTAATTACTGCATTATTCAACGGTGCGGTTCATGTCAACAAAAATACGAGAATTCATATTAAGAAAACATGAACCAAAACGTGAATTGTTTGTGTTGACCTACCTACCACCCAATTGGTTATATCCATCACCACATTTGCTAGAATTACTATTACTTAACACAGCCCACCACAAACATAACTCAGCTGTTGTCAGTCAAGAAACTCTAAACCATCAAAAAGCAACCTCCCGTGAGAAATTCAAAGACTCAACATTATAGTTACAAAGTGGCTTAGCAACTATTCTTATCAATGTTATATCAAACTATTGATGCAGGCATACGAGATGCAGAAATAATACATTTAGAGGACTGCACACAGTTGAACACGGTGCATCACCGGGTATATTTCTTTGACATTTAAAATGGTCAAAACGTTGTCAACACAAGCAGGCTAAAACAAGTGGCATTTCCATACACCGCCGTTGAAAGCGACACACAACATCCACGCATGTGTGTCGGTTAACTCCAAAGCACTTAGCGGCAAGAGGTACTGAGGTGGCTTAGGACATCCCTATCAGGATACAGAGCCCATTATGTTCTTGTGACCTCGGCCCAAGCATCGATGATTTCACAAACAAAAATCACACATTGCTAATTCGTAACTGTAAGAGGCTGATTCGGAGTTCAATGGAAGCACCAGTAAATTAATATTTGGTTGTACATAAAATAAAACATTTAAGCTATATGAGAATTCACTTCACTAGCTTGTCTAAATTGAGCTGGCCAAGTTTAAATGTGACTTTTGTTAGTTCTTTGTGGAATTAACAGGTGAGCCAAGATATAACAGGAGGCCACAGTACCTCTGTAGTCGGGACAGGGATCCCCCTGAGACAATGCAAGTGCCACTCTACAAGTACTTTGGAGTTTACCAGTGCACATATTGCATGTTGCGATCAACTGCAGGTTATGAAAATGCCAATTGTTTGCCCTGCTTGTGTAGGCCATGTTTCATCCATTTGAAACGCCTAACAATTATACATGTACCGTGTTCGACACCGCCCGGACCCGTCATGTTTCTGCATCTTGTACCCTTGCATCAAGTCTGTCAATATGCATGAATGAAGTTTAACACGTAGGCTTTTGCAACCAATAGTATTCATAATAAAGGTTTTTGTGGGTTAGATCGCGTGATTTATTAACGTGTCGCATCCCTCCACCACCCGACACGGCCAATCGGTAAAAAATGTGTAACGTTGACAAAAGGCAAAAAAATTTAGCACGACGTTTTTGCTGGCTGTTGTGGATTCACTCACACCGGTGGGATAAAGTAGTGAACTATTTGTCTTTTGTCAACGTTATACATTTTTTTTACTGATTGGCCGTGTCGGGTGGTGGAGGGTTGCGACACATTTATAAATAACGCGATCTATCCCACAAACCTTTATTATGGATGCATAAATGAAAATAGCATAACACTTTGAAATTGTAAATCCACATTCAATTTTTTTTTAGATTGCTTGTAATTTTGTTATTTCTCTGCAGACAAAATGAAAAAGCATTTTTAAACACGTCCGTTGCTTAGCCACAAAAAAAACACAACCGTTTTTTTATGCATGCAGTATGTGCAGTGAAATGCATCAATGTTGGTCAATACCGTTTTTTTTTTTAAATATCATAGCCAAGGTAATTGACAAACTGTGCTAAACTTAAAGACAATTATTTTAAAAAGAGTCACTACACTGCACATACAACAGGTTGTAGATGTGGGACTTCTAGAAGGGGTTAAATTCACATGTAGGTTGCCATAATGTGCTAGAGTTGTGTTTGCGGTTAATGTTTCCAGGGAACATCAATTAAGGTTATGACTTATTGCCACATTAAATTATCTTAAAATGTATCCCAATTACAGCTTGCTGTTACAACTAGCAGCAACTGGAAATTACTTGGCATAACTATTCCCTTAAAAGAGTCCAGCATGATAATTCTACCGGCTGACGACTCTTTGAAATTTGGTTTTTGTTTTCATTATAGAATAGATATCTGATGTGGAAAGTTGGCCCTTGATGAACTGGTGTGAGATTATTAGGAAAACCTTGGAAAAATATGCCCCCTAAATCTGTGTGCTTGTGAGTCTTCCAGCTAGAGAACAAGCCTCAGTACCTCTTACGCAAACCAAAACATTTAAGTGAACTTAGTCATGCGAGATACCTCGACTCAAATCACTGCCACTTTCTACCCTCAAATACCCTCTACCTGCTGTTTTGGTTTCTGCTTCACAAACAGGACCAGTTTCTCACATTGACCGTTGACTGAACCAACCCCCTTTCTTGAAGGGTTCGGTTTGTTGTAGTCTAAGCCTCGCTGGCTGGCTCAAAGGTACTGCCGTGTAACGGAGATGGAGAGGTGGGGTGAGATTAGGTGGAAGGGGAGATGGGATGTGGGCGGAGGTTTAGTTGTGCTTGAAAGTCGCTCAGGCTGGGGAAAACTTCTTGGCCTGGTCACGCACCCTCTTCTCATACTCAACCTTATTTTGGCTACAGACAGAAATGCACACAAAACACCGGTACACACACACACGCACACGCATTACCCCTTAAAAACGTAACAGAAGTATGGTAGGTCTTCAATTAAAGTATGCAGTAAATCAAGTGTGTATTTCATGACAGTAATTTCAGTGTCACTTTACCACAGACGTGTCGCGGTCGTCGTAAACAAAACGGACGGAGGGGGCATTGTTCAAGCACGGGGGTTACGATCAAGTCCCTGGCGAAAGGTGTCGACCGGCAAGACTCTTGGCATGCTGTGCCATGCATGGAGCCACCTGTGTGATTTGGCCACGGGCGTGGTCACACGCACTTACCAGTAAATGGTGTAGGCTTCTGCTTGCGCTGGGTCCTGCACGTTGGGCTCATTGAGCAGCTCCTGGATTCCCAGCAAGATCTGCAACGAATGCTTCCTGGTGAGAGTGGCGGAGTTCCCGTGGCCAGCAGCGCCCTCCGCTTCCTTTATAGCGTGCATTTTTATAGCTTCATTTGGATATCCCACCTTGTAAAATCTAAAGTATTGGTCCGACTCACGTGCAAACAATGAATCTTTGCAAAACTTATAAAATGTGTGTCAACGGCGTGACTAATGAGCCTAAAGATGTGACATCTTCAAGCTATTCTGACAACGTGGTAACAACTGCTGGCCAGACCGTTCTTCAAATTACAGGGTTTTTTGGGGTTAGATGGCGTAAATATATAAATGTGTCGTGAAACCCGCCACCACCCGACACGGCCAATGAGTAAGGTCTGTCACGTAAACAGAACTTGACAATGTTTCGCCAGTAATTACAACAACCGGCTTCATCAGGCAACAGCCAGATTTGTGGAGAAATCCTCCTGCTTCGTTCCTTAGATAGAGGGAGAGATGTGATGACGTCACTTGTGTGCCCTTTTGCGCGCAGTGGGGGGGGGGGATTCATGAATGCGCATGAATGACGATGGGTATCCATTGCTGTTTGGGCTATTTATATGATAATTAACGTACATTATACATTATGCTGTTGTGGGTTTGCTCTCTAACACACAACCGGTGTGCTGTACTAGTAACGAATTGGCATGTTCTGTTTACATGACCAACCTTACTGATTGGCTGTGTTGGGCGGTGGCGGGTTTAACGACGCATTTATATATTTACGTGAACTAACCCAAAAAACCTGCATCATGGATATTGGTCGTGAAAGCCTACGTGTTCAACTGGAGCGTTATTATTTACACACAAACATCACTGTGTGCGAGTGCTCTTGCTCATACCTGTCTGATGGTGATTGCCGGCCTCCAGTCTTTCTCCTCCTCCAAGATGGAGAGGCACACGGTTCCCGAGGGATACACGTTGGGGTGGAAAAGCGGAGGCTCGAACTTACCTGGAATTGAACCAGACAAACAGGTATGTGTGCATGTTGAACTTCTTTCGCACCGTACGTAGTCGATCGTTATAATCGTAAGTGCGGGGGAAGGACAAACAAACTGAACACAACAAGCAATTCTAAAGAAATGAGTTTTCAATCTAGATTTAGAAGTGTACAGCTCCAGTGCTTTCCTACTATCGGAAGGAAGAGCGTTCCAGACGGCCACTGAAGTGCATCTGAAAGCACGCGATGCGGTGACCATCTTTGCTTGATGGCTAGCCAAAGGCCGCTGCTGCGAGGATGACCGGAGTTCACATGATGGTTTATTGCTCCTTGAGGAGATAAGCAAGCTATTGTGGTTCATCCGTGGCAAGCACTTTGCGTGCAATGAGTGCGACCTTATTATGTATTCTGTTCAGAAACCGGAAGCCACTGGACGGACGTGGTCAGATCTGGCAGTACCCATCACGACATGTGCCAAAGAATTTTGCAAACGTTGCACGAAGGGTCAGCCTGGCCTCTAACTTTTCAGGCCAATATGGAGATTCAAATGATCATTGGGGTTGTGTGATAATGTTACAAAGGACTAGCAGGTGGAAACCGTAGTGGTTATTGTGTTACGATAGTAGTTGGTGATTAACTGGTAGGACATGTTTCTGTAAAAGTGCATGACGGCTGGGAGTACATGTTCTTAAGAGGGTGGCCCCAAAAGTTAGTTTACTGAGAAAACCGTTACATACGTTCATCTCTGAAATTACATTTTTGGCCACCCTGTAAATGAATAAATAAAAATGGGAAGAAAGTGCATGGTGACGTAAGCACGCGAATGTGGAGGAGTGCGCTCACGCATGAATAGGGTTAATGAGAAAAAGAGGAGTTGAGAGGCAGGAGGGGGAGGAAGGCATGCAAGTGTGAGAGGAGATGGCCGTGCGTGATGAACAGCATTCTAAAAGAAAATTGATTAAAACATTGAAAAACTCAAGAGTGAATCAAAAACACATTCAAATCATAATAATACATTTCCGAACAAAGAATCGATCAATGTGTACAAGTGTTACATTTGCAATAACAAAAATATATGCATTTTTTAATATAACATTGTAAATCATAAATATGGGTGTGACCAGTACAATCGTCAGTTATCCATCTATCTGACTACACGAAGGTTTACCAGTGCCACGGATGCCTATATTTCAGCCAAATCCAGATTGGTTAAGCTTCACCTATTCTTAGCAATGCAATGCCTGATTCAGCTATCCAGAATGGCTATTCAGGGCAATTCCAGGTGTACATGAAATAACTACAAATGCTCGGGCCAGAGGATGGTTCTGCAGGATTGAAAGGATGCCTTAGACATCATCCGATTAGCACGGTTGGCTACGTATGGTGCGCGAGGCAAGGGTGAGTTAGGCACGCACAGAAGCTTGTGGGAGTCTCATTGTAGGGTTCAGGCAGGGGCACTTTTGGAAAATTTGGTAAATGTGACAACTCTATTTAATCTCAAGTTGAACATCAGAATTCTAGCCCAAGAAGTCATCCATGGTATTGGCACAGATATTTGATACTTGAGCCTTTTCAGCCACATTGAGTATCAACATCTCAGCCTAAATATATTTCAATAAAAAAATCAAAATTTAATCTTTAAATTCTCTGTTGCATATATTTTGAATATTCGCACTGTACGTAGCCAGCTGTGCTAATCGGAGATGCGGCGAGGAAAACAAAAGACACAAAAAGCAGCTCTTAAAGAAATGAGTTCTCAATCTAGATTTATATTAAATTCCTGCAACATACAAACGTTGTTGTTTAAAGAACATGATTTGAAACTGGGTGCTGCAGTGATCTAAAAAAAAAAACTTACATTTCGGGGGAGTGGAGGGGTAGTCATCCTTAAATAGCATCCGCAGCTTGTACTGGCCTCCCTCCCACGGAGTCTGCACGGCACACGGGCAACAATCATTCGCACGGTTACCTGTGGCTCAAAAGCAAAGCATTGAACCACTTTAAAGCAACGCGTGAATGGCAGCTGGCAGAACTGCAGCAAGTGCAGACGAAATTGTAGTTATCTCAGCAATAGTATAACCTGGATACAAAATAGCCTGGGTACTCTTCAGGTCAGAACATTTTTTTATTTTTTTTACACGAGGTCTCTCCAGTTCTGGCCGAGTGTTTTAAAACAGAAAGTCGCCCGTTACCAAGATACGTCTGCAGGGAATTGTATATATTTTAAGTACAAAAAATAACCAATGGTGATGTGTCTCTTACCCCTTTCTTGCCTGGAATGGCACATTCCCAATTCATGAGGTTCAGAGTCCCATCAGGGTTCTTCATTGGCACAGCGACAAAACCCTGCAACAAGCCACAATGAAAATTATTCAATCATTCTTCTTTGTTCGTGCTTAACTGACATGGGATAGCCCACATCCACATGTGATGTTGACATTCTTGTAGCACAGATAAATATTAACTTTGTTTTTTATAAATAAAGTTGGAGACTTACAAAGGGGTGATTCTTCCTCCATGCTTTCCTCTCTTGAGCAAGCCGACTCAAAGCAATGCCTGACATGGTCGGGTGTAAAAGCAACTGCAAAGAAATAACAAAATACAAATTCCAAGGAGAGTCAGGCATGGAGATACACTGCCACAGCGATGTTGACCCACCCCTTCTGGACATCTATGAAAAAGAGCTTCATAGGTCATCAGAGTCTTCCAGGATAAACAAAGATTCTGATTCTGTTGGTTTACACTATTCCATTGTTGAGGGCTCAGAAGTCCCCAACTCATTCCTTCCACATTCCCTTAAAGTAATTCTATTACATACATAAATGACATAGCATGCTCAGCAAGTGTACAACTATCTACTCACGTCGCCCATAGTCTTCCTGATAACTTCAACTCCTTTAGACTTAACAAACCCTCGAAAGGCGGTGCGCTATCCTCTTCTATGTACGCATCGACATTGAATGATCTCACCTATAGGACGTTTTTGGCAGTATTGGTGTTCTCCCGTTTAACACTGGTGAGATAAGGCCATACAGAAGGCGGTCTCTGGTGGAGACCAATCAGTTTCAGAGACAATGCATATATCAGAGCATGTGGTGCCTTGCTAAAGGTATCTACAGATAGTCCCCGAGTTACGATGGTCCGACTTACGATATTTCGATCTTACGATAGCAATACGACAAAATTGTATGTATGATACGTAGCTTTAGCGATTTCATTTTAGGGTTACCACGATACAATACGTTCAATGTATATTAAAAGTTTTGATAGCAGATCGTTTTTTCAGGAAACAATCCTGTCTATTAAATTGCAGTTCATATCAGTAGGCTAAGAATTTACCTTGTTTTTTTTTACTTTACATCTTACGGTGCAATACAGTATTGTAATTAATAAATACATACAGTATATAGTTTATGAAGTACGGTACTGTAAATTGCTCTGTTTTGCTCAATTATCACCATTCTTTAAGACTCCTGGGTAGGCTAGGCCATCGACTTACGATATTTTTGACTTACGATGGGGTCGTCGTAACACATCTCCATCGTAAGTAGAGGACTACCTGTATTTGGAGTTTGAAAATCTTAATCCCTGTTGTATTGCCAAAAAAAGTAAAACCTATCATTTTTCATAGTATTGAATGGTCTTCCTCCATTCGACCATGGATCAGGATCAGGATCACGTTGAAGCACTCTCACTGAAGATAACCACACCCCCCTCAACCAACATATAATTGTGCTTGTTACCGGCCACAAAAAATATATCTGTGATTTCGAGTCCCTGTTATTTCTGCCGAATGCCATCTCTGCCCGACCTGAAGGGGAGCTTGTTTATCACTGGTGACTTATACCGGAGCTGAGTCAATCCTCCCACCTGAAGCTCTTGCCTTTAAAGATGAATTCAACCCATCTCAGCTCATCTGTTCACCGACATTCTAATATAATCAGGGGTGGAGCCACAGGGGGGGCTGGTGGGGGGCTCAGCCTCCATGAAATTTTAGGAAAGTCGGTAATTGGGATAACCGGATATCCGGCTGCTACAAAATGCAGGCTGCCACCTTGTGCTGCCCTGCAGGCTGCTTGAGCGGCAGCCTTTCGAACTTATCGAACTTATTAGCCACACCAGTGGCTCCGACCTATTAATAAACTCCGCGTTCAAATCCAATAAAGTTTGTTTTATACATTTGTGGCGCCCATTGGAAAACATACACTGGATATCTCAGAATATTTAAGTGAGCTCCCTCAAAGTCAAAATCCTGGCTCCGCCCCTGAATATAATAGACCGTGATCACTCATCAATCCTTGACGTACTCATGTCAAGAAAATCTTGTAAAAGTGGGTATCCTGGGAAATGATCTTAGCGACCACTCTAACTGGCATTTGATATCATTAATCACCGTTGCTCAGCAGTTTCCGCTCCTCACTCAAAACACACTTATTTTCCCGAGCTCACTGCACGATCTCTGAATCTCCCCCTCATAACCACCACCATGTACTGTTCCCTCTTCATATTATCATTACATGGCTATTACTCATTCTCCATTCATTCAATCCATTCATCGTTTACTGTCATCAATTTTGCTTTCATAGAATACACGGATCACAGATTTGCCCCTATTGCATCCTCTCATCTATTTCATTAGCCTCATCTCCACCATTACATCCATATGATGTACCGTTAATTATTTGTACAACGCCTTTGTTAAGGTGCCAAATAATTACGTTAAGATAAGAAAATATACGAAACTGCTTAAAGTCCCACATAATATATTTCAGCGCTCTTTAGCCTTTGACCATCGGGCCTGAATCCACGTCCCCAATTCTAACCCACAGTTTCGTCTGTAAGATTCCTTATGATGGTTGACAAACTTGCCCATTGAAAAAAGTTTTAGTCAGGGGAAATCAGTCCCGCTGGTTCAACCCAGAAATTGCCCAGCTCATCCAAGCCCCAGTCTTGAATCTCGTCGTCATTACACCATCCTAGTCCTCCACTTGTCTGTCTGTATCATTTTTAACACTAAATCATGCTGTCATGTTGAAAAGGCTACAATACCAAACATATTTCACATTGCCCAATCAACTGGATTTTCAGCTACAGTGAGTTATTTACTTGTTTTTAGCTCTGGGTGAAACGCTCTTTGTAAGTGAAAATTATTTAATTAGTAGTCCCTCAGTTAACAGGGACATCGGGTTAATGGTTTTTCGGTTAACGTTTTACCTCCCATAGGACCCCATGGTTTGGACTAACGTTAATGTGCTTGGTGCAATCCAGTTTTTTTTCCTGTACGTCAACATTCTAGACATCTCCAACCTGCACTCGGACATGTTTTTAATGTCTTCATGCAAATCATCCTCTTAAACAAATTTGCTAACGACCTAAAAGGACCACTTAATTCCTCTAACTCCCTCCCGTAGCCTCAAGAGGGACCTCTTTATTCCTACTACAATGATATTTGTATAAACAATGTCTGGTGTAAAAATTAAAGTATTTTTCGCATTGCTGCTTCACACGTATTATGGAGATAAGAACAAAAAAATAGTCATACAGGTCGATTGAAGAAATCGTTGGGGTTTCATTTTTAAAATAAATTATCAATCTATACATATAAAAAATGGAAATTTGTAAATGTGTGTCTGTTCAAAATGTTTAGTATACTTCCCAACATGCAACAAACTTGAAATTTGGCAAGTGGGTAGCTTCCAGACTGTACACAATGCAAAAAGTATAAAAATAGACTTTTATATTTTGGGGGGGGGGGGGCGCAATAATGGATATATTTTGCACGGCAAGTGAGCGGTGACGTCATATCTGTGATGTCACCCGCATGCGGCAGCGTTATGCAGTGTGCCTGCTGACGTCACGCATCCCCCCCCCCAACCCTCCGCGTAGGCCGTGTATGAATCCAAAACAAGAATAAAAGTCTCGGGCGAAGCCGGGTTGTGAAGCTCGTTAAGTATAAATAACTTGACTTGTCTATTGTCATTACGAATTTACTCAAGTATTATTTAATACGATTAATTTAATTAGCACTGAGTGGGTTGTCCAGATCCCACTTGCACATAAATATCTGCAGAGGCAAGTGAGCAACCAACCCATTCCTCCCTGGGGGATGGTTAGGTTGTAGTTACAGTAATTGCTAGTCTATACAAGGGAACATTTACAGTGCATTGGCATCAAGTATGCTTAAACCATCCTCTTGGTTTCGATATGTAGATGATACATTGGTTGGTTGTCTGCCAACATGACAGACACACTTTGAGATACATTTCTAGACCACCTCAGCTCACAAAAACTGGACATTCAGTTTACCATGGAAGTGGAAGAGGGCATCACCCTCCCATTTCCTTGATGTCCTGCATGGGCCACCCTAATATATATGCCTGGGCAAATTGATTAGCGTCTCAGTAGGAGAAACTTTAATGGAGATATAAAAGGCTGTCAGAAACATTAATGATTTCAAAACGGACATTAATTATCATAAAATATACTTCGTGGCCACAAAAATACAAATGAATTACATTACGATACCACATTGCACAGACCTCAAGGAATTTAATTAAATAAAGGCTGATATGGGAGCAAGTTCATCGTATGTGCATACCTGGAATCAACGATGGTGGATGTTTTAAATGAAGCAGGAAGTTCTTCAATCAGATGCAAACCACCAACTGCACAAAAGGCACACTGTAAATACACATGCATTTCTACTCAAGGATATGGTGCATACAAATATAACGCGTCCTTTTATGATTATCCATTATTTTCATTGTTTTATATTGCTAGTACACGTTTACCATCTGTATTACGGTATATAATACATTCAATTCCCCCCCTCTGGCAGACTAATAAAACAATTACCTTGGAAGTTACGTCTTTAATTTGAAATCCTGTAAGGATGTACCAAAAGTACAGCTGAACTGTGCCATCAAGGGTGGCTTTCTCAGCACATGTTTGCAGATTTATCCCCAGGAGCGAACCCAGACTTACAAGTTTGTGGTAATGACTTACAAGTTAGTGGTAATGACTTACTCTGAGCCACAAGTTATTTAAAATTAAGAGTAACGCAAACAATCTATGCTGGCAGTACTACCGTCGGTTGTACTACGAGATTATTCTTGTTAAAATTATTCAAGTGCTTCCACAAAATAACTTACTTCAATACAGACAATTTTGTCAAGCTATAGATGTGTTTTTGTGGAGAAATAAAAAGACGGTGGCAGTTTAAGTGAAATAACTTCCATCCTTACTTTTAGGAACACTTCACAAATCAAACTGCATAAAACCACAAAATTAACACCACGTGTGTCGTATTACTATTCACCAAACGTGAATAATAATATTGTGCGGTTAAAAAATGCGAAAACTACATCACCTTTTCGGTGTGCCTATGTGTGTTTCTCTCTCTGTCTGTGAATCTCTCTGCTTGTGTGTCTGTGTCTCCGTGTCTATGTTTTGTCTCTCAAATTTAGCAATCTTTGGAAGAACGTAATCAACCAAGTGGGGTGTTGACTGTTGTGTTGGCCGACTGTGTTGTATTGCATTATATTACCAAGTTTACTATTTTTGTTTTCTCATTCATGATGATAGTTGCTTGTGTTGCAATCGAAACGTCGTATTCTATTATTGAATTTATTTCTACGTGACTTACCGAAAGAACCAAAGAACTACATCACGTACTATTACACAAATATGTAATACTACATTAATATTATTGGGTCTTTCAGTAAAGCCACGTAGATAGGTTCAAAGAAAATAACAAAAAAATAACAACAAAAAACGACGATGTTTCGATCGCAACACAAGCGGTCGTTTTCAGGAAAAAAAATACTACCATTAAAAACGACCAACATTTACAAAAATTCAGGATTTTTTTTCAGATAATTCTATATGTTTTACGACAGGACAGAGCAAGTGACGGACTACTTCAACACCTGCTGACAAAAAACGAACCCAGGAACGTCTGGCCGGGTGCCGTTTGTCGCCTCGAATGCTCACTGCCTCCTCCTTTGGTGCGGGACAGAACGACGTTTCTGTCTAAGTACTTCTCGAACTTTTCCGCATCCTTTTGTCTGTTCGTGTGCCTCACTATTTATGTCTGCACATGGCCTGCCAGTTAGGTAACGAGCAAATCCTAATATATACAGTAGACTTTATGAGACCTCCTTTGCCAGAAACAAGATATAGGAATAGGTTTTACCCTTTTAACTGGCACAAAAACTGACACCTTTATTCAAGGCATCATGTTTGCAATGACCACAACACAAGCATTTTGACTGCTTGTGTTGTGGTCATTGCAAACATAATGCCTTGAATAAAGGTGTCAGTTTTTGTGCCAGTTAAAAGGGTAAAACCTATTCCTATACAGTAGACTCTCGATTAACCGCGTGCGGTTTATCCGATTCGCGGATTAACCGCGCGCCCGAGATTGACATAAATTAATAACTCATGGATTTTCCCTTAAACACAGATTAGTAACACCTAAAACAGTTATCTTGGACATTTGTATTACAAGTTACATGCTTAAACCGAACAAGTATGCGCTCCGGTTAATCCGAAATCCACGTGATCGCCTCTACAGTACAGCACACATAAAAGCAGAGATCACACGTGCGCACCTTCACCCAACTTTTGACTTGGGTTACGTTAACGACCGTTAAGTACCTCGTTTGTTAGTTCTGCAATGTTCCTTAAAATTGACGTTGCGTCTGTTTTTGTTCATCTGCTCACGCCACACAGACTTGACACAAATAGCCGAGCAATTTGCCAAACATAATCATCCGTGGAACAAATCAAACAAACTTAAATCACCACAAAACGCGCTTGATCTCGTTGGGTTTCGGCTTGTTATTAAGTTCGATGCGTGACCGCGATGTTAAGACTGGGGACAGCGAAGTGGCTATGCGCTGAGTGTCACTCCCTCGCATGATACGTGGGTGGATGTTATTCGGGTTACCTCCAATTCCTATAAACACAAAGAAACACTCATCAATAGCCGTGGTAAACCATGGCCATTGTAGGACCCTCAAAATGGCTATTTTAGATCCCCGTGAGATGTTCTAGGGTGTAAAAAAAAACAATTAGGGCCGCAATTTTACTTTGTGCGTTCTCCCTCCGGCTCGCACTTCCGTACGTCTGCATTCCTCCCTCTCTCTCTCTCCCGGTCCTCACAATTCGTTTCACCCTTTGTCTCCGTGTGTATCTCTCTTCTCTGTATCCATCTCTAACCGTGTCCGTCTCCCAAGCTCTCTGGGTCTGTTCCCGTGTCTCGGGTCCTCCGGGTGAGGTCTCTCTAGGACTCGAGACCCGCACAATTCCATGGGCTAGGCCTACAACACCGTCCACCCCTCACCATTGTTATTATTCAGAATCTACGTGAAAAAAACCGGCATACGTAGCGCGCTGAGCAGTCGACATCACGCGCTGTACGCACTCGAGCCTTACAAAAAAAGGGCCACGGATTTTTAATTAAAGCGACGACGAATCCCCCGACGCGCCTCGGCCCGAAGCCGGAGGCCTTCGTTAGGCCGCGCGCAGGGTCGGCCCCGCCAATCCGGCTTCACGGCAACCTCACGGGCAACCCCTTTCCCCGCCGCCCCAGCCCAGAGCGAGGCGCGAAACGGCTTCCCCGCGATCTCCTGGCGCCGTGAAGGCGTCGCGGAGCCCCTCACCTGAGGGCTCGAGGGGAGCGGAGAGAGCGGAGGGACGGGACGCGCACTTCGCCTTCATTCAAACAACTCGCTCCCAGCAGCAATGGCGGCGCGCGTCAGCGCCTCAAGGACCCCACCCCCCCCCCGAGAGGGGCGGGGTGAGGGGGATAGAGAGAGGGGCGGGGTGGTGGGCGGGGGAAGAAAGGAGGGGGGTAGGGAGGGGGGCGGGGTGAGGGGGAAGGGGGCGTGGGGGAGCGACTGGGGACAGGGAGCGAGGAATTGAGGGGGGGGTAGAGGGGGGAAGGGCGGAGAAGTGGCGCGGTGGGAGAGGGGGGCGGGGGAGAGGGGGGGCGGGGGAGCGGGGGGGCGGGGAAGAGGAGGGGCGGGGAGAGGGGGGCGGGGGAGAGGGGGGGCGGGGGAGAGGGGGGGCGGGGGGGGCGGGGGAGAGGAGGGGCGGGGAGAGGGGGGGCGGGGGAGAGGGGGGGCGGGGGAGAGGGGGGGGCGGGGAGAGAAGGGGGGCGGGGGAGAGGGAGAGGGGGGCGGGGTAGAGGGTAGAGAGGGTGGGCGGGGGGCGGGAGGAATGGAGGGAGCGGGGTGAAGGCGTTGGGGCTGTCCACGGCGATCGCCTGATCCGAGGGTTCAGATTGCGAACCGAAAACCGGTACAAAGCGGTAACCGTTTCTTTAGAATCAATTCTCAATGACCGATCACGGTAGTCAGACAGTGGTGGTAATCGATTCTAGCGGATGCTTGCGATCACTGTTGCGCAACTTGTTTCCGTGCAACTGGATCCCTTGCGTGTGGAAATCGATGCAACCCGATTGCGAGCAGTTGGATTCGCAGGCGACCTGTTAACGCAATAATCATCAGCGCCTCCGCGGGGAACGTCAACAAACACACCACGAGGCAACAGGGAAATGTGGTCGTCACGTCCATACGGCGTGCAGCCAAACAATAATGATACATCCGTGTCTATTTGCGTGTGTTTCTTCCCCTTGCGATGGGGACTCTGTAAGGGGGACGAACGTTGAGATTTATGATGGGCACGGGGTCACCAATAAGGTCTGAATTGGTCTCATAATGGCCCTTCACGTAACTCTCCCCAATCTTGACTTGCTGAGGGAATTCATCATATTCTTGGGTCTATTCGGTAAAGTCGCGTCGATAGGTTCTAAGAAAATAACAAACAAACAAACTAAAATAACAGGGAAAAAAAAAACACGACGACTTTTCGATTAGCAGCACGAGCGGTCTTCGTCAAGAGAAAATTCCGACGAAAGCTTGTGCAAGCGTTCGAAACGTCGTGGTTTTTTTTTAGTTTTTGTTATTTCCTTTGAAGCTATCTACGCGAGCCAAGAGTGTCTCTCCACCAACATCTCCCTAATAACGTACAGATGTATTGCGCAACCCACCAAATCCGACGTGGAGCTTTTTTGGCGGAGTGCGTTCCAAACAAGCGTCCAAAAACCGAGTTCATTTGTTGTTGGCTTGCCACTGGAAAAGGTCCTACGGCTGGATGAGTAACTACTAAGTCACAGTCACAGCCACAGCAGCAGCAGCGAGAACAAACTCCTCCACCACCTCCTCCACCACCACCCACACCCCACACTGCGCTCTCGCAGACCACATCCAGCCAGCGACATGTCAGCATCTCAGCCTCCGGCTCTCGTGTCGGCACGATGGCTGTTCGAGAACATCTCTCCCTCCCCCTCCTCCTCCTCCTCATCACCGCCGCCTTCATCACCGCCACCACCGTCGCCACTTGGCCCGGCGCTCGTTGTGCTCGACGCGTCGTGGCACGTGCCGGGCACGGGCAGAGATGCCCGCCAGGAGTTCGTCCACGCTCGCGTCCCAGGTGCTGCCTTCTTCGACCTGGATGAGAGCAGTGACCGGCAGGGCACCTTCGGCCTCCACGCGATGCCGACCGCCGCAGCCTTCACCCTCTTCGCCCGCGGGCTCGGCGTGTCGGCCCGCTCGCACGTCGTCGTGTACGACAGAGGCAGCTCCGACCCCACGGCGGCCCGCGCCTGGTGGATGTTCAGGGCGTTCGGCCACAGCGCCGTGTCCCTGCTGGACGGCGGCCTCGAGGCGTGGAGGGCCGCCGGCTTCCCGCTCGAGGCGGGGCTCCCGAATGCTCCGGCGGCATCGGGAGTGCGACTCACAGATGGAGGAGATGGAGGAGGAGATGGTGACGGCGCGTGGCTCTTCCACGCCACCGAGCCGCCGCCGGGGCAGCTGAAGAGCTTCGAGGAGATCCGAGACAACGTGAGCAGCAAGGAGTTCGTGCTGGTGGACTCGAGACCCGAGGGCAGGGTCACGAGCAGCGAGCCGCAGCTACTGCCAGGTGAGATATGTTGAGGGACAGCTGAGAGAAGTGGCACCTGTGTGTGTCTCTCTCTGGGTGAGTGTATATGCGGGGAGCGGTGGCGCAGTGGTTGAGCGCGTTGTGCTACGAACCCGGCCACCCGAGTTCGATTCCCGTTCATGGCCAACACCGGTGACGATCATCTGAACCGATCCTGGGCCTCCCCTAGGTCGACTCGGCCTCAAATGAGTAACCGGTGCTGTGTGTAAATATCGCCACTCGGGAGACAAAGGCGGACGGGCGTGATGCTGGCCACCCACACCCTCGTGTGGCCGTGCCGGCCTTCATAGGGTGCTCACCAACAGCACTTGCCCCAACAGTCTGTTAAGGCTACACGGGGGATCTGTGTCTTTGTATCTGGCGGGTATTTATTGCTGGGTTCATCTCCTCGCTGACTCTTGAATCTGTTCCATGTGAAAGGATTATCCAGGTAAAATTGTTCGATTCGAATATGAACCCGCAGATCATCAGGGATAAATGTGTAACCATAATACTTTAGTCCACTGGGTTCAGGAATTAAATATCAAAGGCGTCTTCGTCTGGTTTTCTGAACCACGTGCATTAACCACGCTTCATTATACAAAATTTGCTACGGTTGTTTAAAATCTTATGTACTCTGATAGTCAAATGTAACCCTTCGAAATATTCCCTCGATATTTGCGAGGGATACATTCCGGAGATGCTCGTGAATTGAACATTTCGCGGATAATGACATTGCCATATTTTTTTACGAATTACCGTAAATAAAATGTAACTATTAAATACATGTACATTTTTACAACAGAAAAAAATTGGGAATAATAAACGTAAAGAAAATAAATATAAATATTAAAGTATTCAATAATCTTGATTTGAAGCTTTCGTGACTGCAGGAATCCATACTCTTTGGTTCTTTCGGTAAAGTCACGTAGGTAGAAAATAAAATAATGGATCACGACGTTTCGATTTCAACACAAGCAGTCTTCATCAGGTGGGACAGCAGGAGACAATTGCTGAAGTGTGCGAGAGAGCTGCAGTGGCAAGAGGTTTTATTGGTGGTGTAAATGTGGTCGGTATTACCTCGTTGTCGCGGCATCTCTTCAGAAAGGTGAGAGACTCGATCAGGGATGCGGGGATGCAATAGTTGGCTCGCTCTTCTTGGAAAGCAGCTGTTAAGAGTTCGTTTTCTGGCCACGTATGAACCTTATACACTACCTGTATCACCTCTTGCCACGGCAGCTCTCTCGCCCACTTCAGCAATTTTATCTTGCTGTGGTTGTCCCACCTGACGAAGATTGCTTGTGTTGCAAACGAAACGTCGCGATTTGTTTTACTTTATTTTATTTTTAAATACGTGACTTTACCGAATGAACCAAAGAGTATTAAATAATCGTTTATAAATTTACTTACTTTAAATGATGATGATGTTGATACGCATCATCACTTTGTCGCATCGCCTTCTCTCTCATCGCCTTCTATCTCATCACATTCTCTCTCATCGCCTCACTCCCATCACATTATCTCTCATCACATTCTCTCTCATCGCCTTCTCTCTCATCGCCTTCTCTCTCATCACATTCTCTCTCATCACATTCTCTCTCATCACTTTCTCTCTCATCACATTCTCTCTCATCACTTTCTCTCTCATCGCTTTCTCTCTCATCGCTTTCTCTCTCATCGCCTTCTCTCTCATCGCTTTCTCTCCCATCGCCTTCTCTCTCATCACATTCTCTCCCATCGCCTTCTCTCTCATCACATTCTCTCTCATCACATTCTCTCTCATCACATTCTATCTCATCGCCTTCTCTCTCATCACTTTCTCTCTCATCACATTCTATCTCATCGCCTTCACTCCCATCGCCTTCACTCCCATCGCCTTCTCTCTCATCGCCTTCTCTCTCATCGCCTTCTCTCTCATCGCCTTCTCTCTCATCACTTTCTCTCTCATCACATTCTCTCTCATCGCCTTCTCTCTCATCGCCTTCTCTCTCATCGCCTTCTCTCTCATCACATTCTCTCTCATCACATTCTATCTCATCACATTCTATCTCATCGCCTTCTCTCTCATCGCCTTCTCTCTCATCGCCTTCACTCCCATCGCCTTCTCTCTCATCACATTCTCTCTCATCGCCTTCTCTCTCATCACATTCTCTCTCATCACATTCTCTCTCATCGCCTTCTCTCTCATCATTTTCTCTCTCATCACATTCTCTCTCATCACATTCTCTCTCATCACATTCTCTCTCATCACATTCTCTCTCATCACATTCTCTCTCATCGCCTTCTCTCTCATCGCCTTCTCTCTCATCACTTTCTCTCTCATCACATTCTCTCTCATCACATTCTATCTCATCACATTCTCTCTCATCACATTCTTTATCATCGCCTTCACTCCCATCACATTCTCTCTCATCGCCTTCTCTCTCATCACATTCTCTCTCATCGCCTTCTCTCTCATCACATTCTCCCTCATCACTTTCTCTCTCATCGCCTTCTCTCTCATCGCCTTCTATCTCATCACTTTCTCTCTCATCACATTCTATCTCATCGCCTTCTCTCTCATCGCTTTCTCTCTCATCGTTTTCTCTCTCATCGCTTTCTCTCTCATCGCCTTCTCTCTCATCGCCTTCTCTCTCATCACATTCTCTCTCATCGCCTTCTCTCTCATCACATTCTCTCTCATCACATTCTCTCTCATCGCCTTCTCTCTCATCGCTTTCTCTCTCATCACATTCTCTCTCATCACATTCTCTCTCATCACATTCTCTCTCATCACATTCTCTCTCATCGCCTTCTCTCTCATCACTTTCTCTCTCATCACATTCTCTCTCATCACATTCTCTCTCATCACATTCTCTCTCATCACATTCTCTCTCATCACATTCTCTCTCATCGCCTTCTCTCTCATCGCCTTCTCTCTCATCACTTTCTCTCTCATCACATTCTCTCTCATCACATTCTATCTCATCACATTCTCTCTCATCACATTCTTTATCATCGCCTTCACTCCCATCACATTCTCTCTCATCGCCTTCTCTCTCATCACATTCTCTCTCATCGCCTTCTCTCTCATCACATTCTCCCTCATCACTTTCTCTCTCATCGCCTTCTCTCTCATCGCCTTCTATCTCATCACTTTCTCTCTCATCACATTCTATCTCATCGCCTTCTCTCTCATCGCTTTCTCTCTCATCGTTTTCTCTCTCATCGCTTTCTCTCTCATCGCCTTCTCTCTCATCGCCTTCTCTCTCATCACATTCTCTCTCATCGCCTTCTCTCTCATCACATTCTCTCTCATCACATTCTCTCTCATCGCCTTCTCTCTCATCGCTTTCTCTCTCATCACATTCTCTCTCATCACATTCTCTCTCATCGCTTTCTCTCTCATCGCTTTCTCTCTCATCGCCTTCTCTCTCATCGCTTTCTCTCTCATCACATTCTCTCTCATCACATTCTCTCTCATCGCCTTCTCTCTCATCGCTTTCTCTCTCATCGCTTTCTCTCTCATCGCCTTCTCTCTCATCGCCTTCTCTCTCATCGCTTTCTCTCTCATCGCCTTCTCTCTCATCGCCTTCTCTCTCATCGCTTTCTCTCTCATCGCTTTCTCTCTCATCGCCTTCTCTCTCTCGATGCAGTCGTGCAGAGTTCCAAATGCAATTCGCGGACAGCCAAAATCGCGGATAGCAAGTTCGTGAATAACGATGGGATTCTGTGTGTGCCATTGATTCAGTCCGGCTGTGTGAGCAGTGGCCACTGCATAATCTGTCACTCATCGCCAGAGCCCTCCCTGCCAGGGCAGGACAAGGATAACAAGTAGGTGCTGTCTTTATTTAACACGCCGGTGATATCAACAGACAGAAACACATTTTAGGTTTGTCTCATTGCAATAACGCATGGTGCAGGGATGCAAGAGTTGGCTGGCTCAATTTGGAAACCAGCTGTTCAGAGTTAGTTTTCTTGCACACATATGAACCTTATGCCCCCGGCTCTCGCATAAACATTATATTATAATGTTAACATAAACTTTGCTCTTTTTCACCACTGGGTTTGAAGGATGGTGGTAAGTGTTGTCTTGTTAACTATGCCTTTAATTTCAAATCTAGATATGCGTTTACAACTGAAAACTACTTACCTGCAGTACCTCTACTTAAAGACACTTTCGAAAAAATAATTTACATCCCTCTGTCAATCATCGTGTTTCCCAGTGTGGATTTGTGAACACACTTTGTAAACAGTACATAACATAGTACACGTTATCAATGCGCTGTTCATATTGTAACAAGCGTTTATACCAATGTTACTCTACAGAGTAGTGGGTCGCCGCTCCTCTTATCCGCATTGATACGAGCGGTATGTAGGGACTATGGCTTAACCGCAAAAAAACTATCTGCACAGATGCATACGGACAAGAGAAGTCTTATCAAACAGGAGGAATTAACGGTGCAACGCATCTCATCTGTTAAATATCTGCAGGGAATAGGATTGTCATCGATTGATCCTGGCTGCAGACATTGGTAGGTCACAAATAATAATGAAGATGAGAGAGAGCAGTTTCACTGTATTGTTATGCATACCGTTATGACAAATAAAGGACTGAAGTCGTGTAGGCAGTTAAACAGTTTGAGCAGCTTTGGATGAGACTCATGACCCGAGCATGGAGTGCATTCGCTTGTTCAGCTCTTCTGCGCATTCGTCCTCACTGCTGTATTTTGTACGACATGACAACAGAACGATCCGCGCCAGGCGTTTATGTGCGCGGTGGGACGGAGTGGCCAAAAATAAATAATTTAATTACGCTTTTGACTTCCGTTTATTCGGGACCCGATGTTCCGCAATGAGGTTCATATATCATCCGTGGCGAGTTAATATCCGAACGGGTCACGGTGACCCTCAACCCCTCCTTCACAAAGCCCGCACGTGCCAGCGTATGGGCAAGCGAACAACCCTGCATGACCTACAAGACCGTGCGGGGGGGGGGGGGGGGAAGTCTTCCAGAAGTGGATCGGTAATGGGACGTTAATTGTCATTGTAATAACGCAGCCACACATTTAGTTATTTTCCTTTTTCATCTAACCGATTTGGCTGCCATTTGTTTTACTGATCGTGGACAAATTTAATGCTATAGGGGGCGCGGGTGGCTGCGGAGTGGCCTGCACCACCGAATGTAGAACTGAACAAAACAATTTGTTTTTTATTTTACCAGGCAAAGCCCACTGAGCTGCATAGCTATTTTTCAGAAGCGACCTGGATCACAAATGATTGCTCAACGAAGTGAATTATCGTGTGGAAATTTATAGCAGTCCCGAAGACCCGGATAAAAATCCACGCGAATCAAGCGGAGAGAGAGAGAGAGACACGCAAACTCCAAATATACCGGCGTAAGGGTCGGGATCGAGCCCACGACCACCAATATACCAGGCGATGTAGTTAACATCTCGCCACACGTTGTGCCCCAAATGTAACATTCCCCCCCCCACAGTTAACACTCTCCTTATCAGTGATGGTGGCGTCCACAACGACCCTACTGATAGTAAGTAGCTGGAGCTTGAGCCCGACCGCGTACGCCCTGGACTCTACGATAATAATAATAAACCCAATTTATAACCAGCACATTTCCCCCCCCCCCACCCCACACACAGTTAACACTCTCCTTATCAGTGATGGTGGGCCCCACAACGATCCTACTGATAGCATGTAGCCGGAGCCTGGGCCTGACCGCGTACGCCCTGGACTCTACGATAATAATAATAATAAACCCAATTTATAACCAGCACATTTTCGCGAATCGGACGCAATGTTCCATCGGGAACATTCAGGGGAGGAAGGGGAATGTATATATTTTTTCATAGTTCAGAACTGGAATGAAGCTCTGGAGTGGGTGATAAGAAGGGCTTCACTGTCATCAGGAATATGAAAGTGAAGCAATTTCATCACACACTGAGCCAGGCAGTGGGACGCAGTCGGCTGGGATAAACAGTTATGCAAACCCTACTCAGCCCCCACCCCCCTAATTTAATTGGCAAAATGTGAATAAGCTGTCTCGCTCGCGTTGCTTATAGTTTGCTCTGCCTGGTGCCATTCGCCCACATGTAACCTTTACAGGATATTCACATGCATGTCGCAAATATTGAGATCGAATCGCACGTTTTTTTATGAATGTATCGCGATTGTAAGGATCGATATTTCATTGATGAAATGCTACATGTTGACCTTATCTGCTGACGGCTGAAAACAGCAAAAATTTTCTTTATTTTAGCAAATATCATATTGCATCATATAGTCATAGGGGCCGTCCATAAATGATGTCACGCACCTGGGGGGGGGGGGGTCAGACATTTGTGACGATGTGTGACGAGCGGGGGGGGGTTGAGAAATGTGACGTCACATCAAAATGCGCAACTTTTAATTTTAGACAACACGTTCTACTTAATTAAATAGACTTTTTAATAAATGTTTTCTCCTACAACATCAGAGTGCAGCGCCACATTAAATACACACTACAATGACAATAGTTGTATTTTATTGGGGGGGGGGGGCAGAGCTTTGTGATGTCATATTTGAGGGGGGGTCTGACTTTTTGTGACGTCGTATGACGAAGGAGGGGGGGTCAAAAATCGTCCAAAATCGCGTGACGTCATTTATGGACGGCCCCATACCCTCTTACGCCCCGATTCCATGGAAGCCGAGCCCAATGGATTGCAGGGAGGAACAAGGAAGCTGGGCCTGTGGATCGGGGCGTTTCTCCCACTGCTGACAAGGTCTCCAATAAGTTTCCCTGGTCTGGATGTTGAATCTTTTGGTATTCACGCCGATTTCTAATAATCCCAATCTGCTGTGACTTGGACTACTTGCAGCGACACACGTTTCTTAACACAAACAAATAATTCGCGTTCGTCCTGGAGAATACAAATAACACAAGAAATATGCAGACAATACGACTCCGTCCCATATATGTTCCTGCACGTAAATATGTTTTCCATATAGCATCAACTACACGACCTTGGAGTGCGGAGTTTCAGTAAAGTTGGTTCACCGCCTTTTTTTCTTCAAAACATTGGTTGTGAAGGCATTATCCTTCTGCATGCATGAAATTGATTATCCATTGTAATATATTGTTATTATTATGATTATTATCCAGTGAACAAAACTGTGCAAATAAGACAGAACACACCGGAGACAATAACAATGATGCGGCACAAATAGGACAAAAATAATCCATTCCTGAATCGAATCACGCGTCTGGAGTGATTGACTGCACTGGTGGTTCTCAACAGGGGGTGCGCAGACCCCTGGGGCTACGTGAGGTGATTCATAAATGTGGGAAATTATATCATACGTGAGAGTCATTGGTGAATAATCAGGTATGAATCTGCCAATTTAAAATAACTTCGATAAAATAAAATAAATTAATGTGGTAACCTAGAGCGATATAAAAGACCTTTCTAAACTCATTGATGGTACACAATGTGGTTTCCAAGAGTAATCAGCGAGCGCGAACAGATCACGTCACGCACGAAGAGCGTCCGTTGACATTTTTTTATTCGTTTGCAGTTACTCGCTGTAAAATAGAACCTTTTGCCAGTATCAAAGTATGAAAAAATAAGGATAGGTTTTTTATCTTGACTTAAAGCTTTCGTGACTGCAGGAATTTGCCAGGAGTTGTTTAGATGTTCAAACACAAAAAAAAAAATATTTTTCAAGGAATCAAGTCTGCATTAACCACTCGTACTTGTGGTGAACATGCAAACGTTTTTTTGCAAAAAAAGGTTTCTATCTGGTGTTTGAACATCTTAACACCTCCTGTTTTATTGCCAGAAAGGGGTAAAACCTATTCTTGTTTTTTTCATAGCTACTTGCTAATGTAATGACAGGGTGCCATCTGTTGACCAGCAGGGGTAATGACGAGTATAATAATCGACTAGAAGAGGGGCGTAACCGGGTTCAAGGTGAAAGTCGGGGTCAGTCGAGAAGCTCCAGGAACCTGCTCGGAGGTCAGAGGTCGTCGCTATAGAGTTAGACGATGGGGCTGTGCGGATGGGTCAGCTATGCGTAGCTGTGTATGTATATATTTGTCGCCCAGCGATTTTTACCTGAAGTGTGAGAATAAATATGAAGCCCTCGACACGTTGTGTCTTGTAAGTCGCTCTACTGCACTAGTAAGGTACCTCACAAAATGGGCAATTGGTAAAAAAAAACCAAATGTATGTTCATTATTCATTTTAAAAAATTCCCAGAGCCATGTTGGGTCAGGGCTAGGAGGCTACTCGGTTGAAGCAAAATTCAACAAGGGGGGTACAGGAGCCCAAAAATGTTGAGTTACATCAGGACTACACGGTTACTACGCAGCCACTAATCCCTAACAAGAGTCTTTGTTGAGGATTGTGTCGCGTAGGCATGAGGATGATGACGATGATGATGATGGGGGGGGGGGTTGTGATATGGGGGTTGCTGGCTATTCGGATTGCGGTTGATGACGGGAAGGAGGTGATATGGCTGCATGCACGTGGGGGCGAGTGTGGGAGGGGGGGTCCAAACATTGAGGAAAAAAATCAGTCCTCTTTTCGCAGTCATATAAGTAGCTGTTGTCACATGGCGATTGGCTGATGAAAGGCCCTGTCAACTGATTTCATGGACAACAGAGAGAAGCCATTAGGATGTGAATTCAAAAATCGTGCCACCTTTCCATTACTATTTCATAATAGTGATAAGCCAAGAATGTGTGTGTGTGTCCTGCGCGTGACGTAACGCCACATGAGGCCCACCCCTCCGCGTGACGTCACTCCACATGAGGCCCACCCCTCCGCGTGACGTCATTCACATGAGGCCCACCCCCCCATCATTAATATTCATGAGTGGGTGGATTTTTACACAAACGCAGAGGAAAGTCGAGCTGAATTGAATAATTTATTACGCAAAGTCGCTTCAAATATGACGTTTCTTTACAGAAAGTGACGGTAAAAAAATAAATCTAAGTGGCACAGTGCTACATCCGTGCGTGACGTCACTGCAAAAGAGCCCCCCCCCTTCATTAATATTCATGCACGCGTGTAAATTTACACGAACGCACAAGAAGGTCGCGCACTCCACATGCCGCACCCCTCCCCTCATTAATAATCATGAGCGGGTGACGTCATTCCACATGCTGCACCCCTCCGCTCAATAATCATGAGCGGGTGACGTCACTCCACATGCTGCACCCCTCCCACCATTAATTATGATGAGCGGGTGACGTCACTCCACATGCCGCACCCCTCCACAATAACCATTAACGGGTGACGTCACTCCACATGGGGCAACCCCCTCATTAATAATCATGAGCTGAACAATTTCTCTATTGAATATTTCAGATTTACTGCAATATACACCCGTCATTTGACGGGCAAAAAAGCTCGTCTCAAAATAATTTTAATATGTTTCAGTCCCCTATCAATCGTCTGGCGTGAAGGTCGTGGGGGAATTTGATTCCCTTGCCAGAGCTAACATCCGTGACCAGGTATCAAACCCCCGGTCGAACAATATGACAACCCTTTGTCGCTGGAAGTCAAAGTACACCACATTAAACTTGACTCTGCTTGTCTTGTAGACTTCTCTTCCAGCCACATACCTGGATCGGTGTCCATGCCTTACAGCAGCGTCATGGACCCACACGCTGGGCTGGTAAGTGAGACTTTGTTACAGTTAACCAGTAAGCACTGACATTGATTTCCCAACAATCACTCGTGTGTACTCATACTCTTTGGTTCTATTCGGTAAAGTCCCGTAGGTAAAAATTAAAACAACAACAAAAAATCACGACGTTTCGGCCACGACACAAGTGTCCTTCATCAGGTGAAGGGACCGTACTGTCCAGAGGACAGCGTTGGAGTGAAGACAGCCAAGCCCAGGTCGCGTCCTTCAAGCTGTGTGGGAGGAAACAAAAAAAACGCCTTGACAAAGGAATTAGCATACAATGATGTACTACTGTGAAAGTTTGGGATACCACTACTTGAATAAATATACTGTACCATTGAAAATTAGTTGAATGTTTGGTATGATTTAGAACATCTTTCCAATGATTGCTTAATTTGAAACCATCTTCTCGGTTGAAATTGTGTCTGTGTTTGTAGATCTGAATTGCCTCGTGGATAAATCTTTTATAAAAACCCGTGGGTTTGCAGAAGACCTTGGTATCGGAGAAAATTATATCGTGATCACCCACAGCGTTGTAACAGTGATCAGATTTCTTACACCTCTTTGAGTGATTTTGCACACTGGAAATGCTAACTTTGATCCCTGGAACAGCACAGATAACAGGATGAGCTTTCCAATGTAATGTCAAAAACATTTCATGGAACATTTTGACTGATATCAATTTCGTGTACAGCCATTTATCCTTGTCCATAGCCACTCGTGGATGCCCAATTAAATGCTGCACGTTGAATTGCTAACAGGTGATGACTTAGACATGAATGGAATTGTATGATGATTGTGATGATGACGACGTTGATGATTGTGGAAATGAATGGCAGTGAAGAAGGTTACGCATTTACGAGGACAATGACGATGGATGAAGATGATAGTGCAGCAATGACGAGTGAGGAAAAAAACAAAGCCTATGGATAACACCCGTAATTCCCGTTCTGCAGAATGCACCTCGCTGGTGAACAAAGCTACAAGACAACGTGAAACAATGGTCTCCCTATAAGTTCTGTCTGTACCAGCATTGCCGCTATTTAACGTTTATCATGACCACCCATGTACATCACCCCTCACAAGTTCATGTATGCAGATGACAGCGGCCCTTGCTGCACACGGCACAAACTGCGGTGAACATTTCCAGTGCTCGAACAGCTGATCTCACTTGATTGATGTCCATCACTGGAGACTCCAATCAAATCCCTCCGAACCCAACACAAGAGCTTTCCACCTGGACATTCATGCCGCGGATGCCACCCTCGATGTGTCCTTCTGTGGTAGCCCAGCGCGCTATGACCCCACTCCAAGATGCCTAGAAGTTGTCACGGATAGCAGCCTCACCTTCAAGCCCCACACAACACACACGTGTGAAAAGACCAAATCAAGAATAGCCCTATTCTTGGGTCTTTTGGTAAAGTCACGTAGATAGGTTCAAAGAAAATAACAAAATAGCAACACAAGCAATCGTCATCGTCATCACGATTGCTTGTGTTGCGATCGAAACGTCGTAGTTTTTTGTTTGTTAATTTTGTTATTTTCTTTTAACCTATCTACTTGACTTTACCGAAAGACCCACGAATATGAATTCCTGTAGTCACGAAAGCTTTAAGTGAAGAATCGCCCTGCTACAGA
Source organism: Petromyzon marinus (assembly GCF_048934315.1). Lineage (NCBI taxonomy): Eukaryota > Metazoa > Chordata > Hyperoartia > Petromyzontiformes > Petromyzontidae > Petromyzon > Petromyzon marinus. The sequence continues at coordinate 12,047,695 of NC_133703.1, read as the reverse complement.
ATATGACAGGAAGGATCTGGGGCGACTGAGCTGATGTGCTGCGAACTGCCTCCCTCCCACTGATCCACTCAGTGGCAGAGGATTGTGTCCCAGCCTGGTCAGGGAGCTGGTACACAAAATAACGCAATTCGCATCATAACTGCGTCGTGTGGTGGAGGATTACGACACATTTATACTTACGCGATCTAACCCAAAAACCTTTATTATGAATAATATTTGTCACGAAAGCCTACTCGTTAAACATAAATCTGAAACCGACACCAATCCCCTGTCTCCCTGTTCTGGCGAACATTTTGCCACCAAAATATCCACAGAGACATCACGCAAACTGCAAGGGAGTTGGCACGGTTTTTTTTTCCAACGACAACCACCGACCCATCATCAACCAAGACCTCGAACAATGTTCCTCTCCGTCCCGATCCCCTCTCTTCTGTCACCATCGTAGAATCTCACCCAGATCCGGAAGAACGCTGCTGAACAGAGCGGAACAACGTGGACGTCCAGAATAAACATTTCATTCGAGACCCAAACATCGCACCTCCTGTCTTTGACATTAATTGAAGACACCGGTGGTGTCACCATCAACCGCATCAGAACATCAACAGGCTGAGTCTCACATCTCCTCTATCAATGGAAAATCAACGACAAGGCACAGTAGTTGCGAATGTGGCCATGAAACCCACGCTCTGGACCAGAGAGACATCGACTCTCAGTCTTCGCTCCTTCAATGGAGAAGGAACAGAAAAACTGCACGAACCTCTCCTGAAACTCTCTTGCGGCGAGCAGACTTCGACATTGACAATTAGTTCCTGAATTAATTGCGATACGCAAGAATAGAATATGGTTAATGCGGATAGGTTTGGGGGAACTGATAGCATGAGCAGATAATAGGGGCATAGATAAAATTAGTTCCACTGTCATTAGTCGATATCTTTTTTTCCAAATGAGCACAGTTATAAATCTTCGATTTGCGATTATGAAAATGAAGGTTATGTTGATTCTTCTTCTTTGGTTCTTTCGGTAAAGTCACGTAGAATGAGAATAAAATAATAAATTGATAAAATAAAATAACACAATAATATTCTCACGACGTTTTGGCCACAACACAAGCGGCCTTCATCAGGTGACAGTCTCGTCCCTTCACCTGATGAAGGCCGCTTGTGTTGTGGCCGAAACGTCGTGAGAATTTTACTGTGTTATTTTATTTTATCAATTTATTATTTTATTCTCATTCTACGTGACTTTACCGAAAGAACCAAAGAAGATGAATCATTGCAGTCACGAAAGCTTTAAATCGAAAAAAAAGTTATGTTCATTATTAATGAGGTTACTGTGCAGATAGCAATTAACAGATTTCATGTTGGCGGCGGTGGACATCAGAGGGCTTTGCAACAAAAACACGACGTTGCACTGCACTTCCCCGTTATTCCGCGCACGAGTGCACGCGCGCGAGGCGAGGGCGTCACGGTTTGGCCGCGGCACGGCGAATCGCCGGTGGGAAAGAAAAAAAACCGGCCGCGCCGTGAAGGACACGCTGCAAGCTCGCCTCCGGCACGCCGGTGGGAAGAGGAGGAGGTGGAGGTGGGTGGGGGGGGTGGGGGTCCTCACACGCTTTGCCGCTTTCTGCCGCAGATGCTCGGCGTGGACGCGCTGCGGGCAGAGTTCGAGCGGCGCGGGGTGCCCCTGGGGCGTCCCTTCGTGGCCACGTGCATCTCGGGGGTCACGGCGTGCATGCTGCTGCTGGCCGCGCACTTGTGCGGCGCTCCCGACGGAGCCCTCTACGACGGCTCGCTGCTCGAGTGGACGGCGCGCGCGCCCGCCGAGGACGTCGCGACGGGGCCGGGGCGAGGCGAAGCTCCGCGGCCCGAGCGCGACGCTTGAGCGGCGGTCGCTGAAGACCGCGGACCGGGGCGGGGCTTTTGAAACCACGCGCGGGGGTGGGGTGGTCAGATCCACGGGTTCGGCATTGTTTAAAGACACGGATCCCGCGATCGTCGTCGCTCGTAGTATTTGCTGAACGGAATTTATGTCCGCGAAAGTTACAAATCCGGTTGTTTAAGCTGCACGGCTGTTATCCATTAAATCGACGCTTTGTGAAATGCTTTGCGGAGTAATTGATGGCATAGCAATGGTATGACCTGATCATTTCCACAGTCAGTTATATTTTGAATTATTTTCAGTATTACGGGCACCATGTTCGTCATGAGCAAGATAGATTGCAAATACAGTATTATGAAAAGCTATGGCTGGCTTATGCTGAGTCAACTGCAGTTGAAATGCTCTTCAGACATCTTTATTTACAATGCAGTACATCGAAGCACAAAAACAATGAAAATAAACGCGTGGAAAAAAACTTAACAATACTCTCGGGTTCTTTCGGTAAAGTCACGTAGGTATAAAATAAATCACGACGTTTCGATTGCAACACAAGCAATCATCATCAGGTGGGAAAACCACAGCAATACAATTTTTTGACAATGTCATGCGAAATTCAGATTGTGATGACGATCATCACGTCATGAAATCGGATAAAGCGTTGTGAGATATTCTATCGCGGCAACTCAACTAAATTATCACCGTACTTTTTTATTCTTTCGGTAAAGTCACGTAGAAAGAAATTAAATTGAAGAATACAATTGCGACGTTTCGATTGCAACACAAGCAATCGTCATCAGGTACGAATTAATGAGAAATAACTTACTGGTAAACTTAGTAATATAATGCAATGCCCCTACCTGGTCAGGTAGGGTGTTGACTGCAGTCACGAAAGCTCCAAATGAAGTTTTAAATGTCACCCTTGTGATCGGTTGACCCCGCTGGGAGCCTTCCACACCCATGTCACCGAAATATCCGGGGATCTTTGCTCTCGCCAGCTTTCGAATCTCAAGCCTCATTGTCACGAGGGTCCTGCCCATGACATCGCCATGCCAGGCGACCGGCCACCTCGAATGCGAGATGTGGGGAAACTTATTCATCGAGGGGACACTGAGGAGTGCGACGCTGTCAGATGTGGATTTCTGGGGGAGCTTAAAAAATGGGAGGTTCGAGGTAGGGAAATGCACAAAGGGGCCGTCCATAAATGACATCACGCGATTTTGGACGATTTTTGACCCCCCCCAAACCACCCTAGTCACACGGCGTCACAAAAAGTCAGACCCCCCCTCAAATATGACGTCATAAAGCTCTGCCCCCCCCCCCAAAAAGTAAAACATGCTTCAAATCGCTTTAAACTATTGTCATTGTAGTGCGTATTTAATGTGGCGCTGCACTCTGATGTTGTAGGGGAAAATATTTATCAAAAAATCTATTTAATTAAGTAGAACGTGTTGTCTATATTCATTTAAAGTTGCGCATTTTTATATGACGTCACATTTCTCAACCCCCCCCTCGTCACACATCGTCACAAATGTCTGACCACCCCCCCTAGGTGCGTGACGTCATTTATGGACGGCCCCATAGCGCGATGTCAAAATTAAAATTTTCATCCACTTATGAACACGCAACTTACGAACGCCCGCACTTATAAACCAGCTGCCATGAAAAATATTTATATTTAAACATGGACTTAAAACGCGAACTCTCACTTGCAAATTGAATCGCGGCACTAATCTGTTCAGCTGAGCGATCTTCGTGATGGAAGTGTGTTTGTAGGCAGTAGTGTAGCGGTTAGCGCACTGCACTACCAACCTGGTGACCCGGGTTCGATTCCCCTCACGGCCAACACCCAGTGACGATTATCCGAACCGGTCCTGGGCCTCCCCTAGGTCGACTCGGCCTCAAATGAGTACCTGGTTGTGGTGTGTAAACATCGCCACTGGGGAGATAAAGGCGGCCGGGCGTGGTGCTGGCCACCCACCCCCTCGTGTGCCGTGCCGGTCTTCATAGGTACTCGCTAATAGCACTTGACCCACCAGTCTGTTAAGGATATACGGGGAATCTTTGTCTTTGTAGGAATTTAAATATACATTTTATTACTGCGTTCCGACTTACAAACCGTCCGACTTACGAACTGGTCTCAGGAACCAATTGTATTCGTAAGTCGAGGAATGTCCTACTATATTCGATTTTTTTCGCAGCTATGTACTGTAGTATCATTTATTCAAATATTTACACGGTATGCCTCATGATTTGAAAATATCATATGTAGTAAAGTGTTTTTTATTAGAATGGTAACCCCCAACATTGTCGTTCATAAACATGTATATTATTAATAATAATAACATTTGCGACTAGCACTCTCGCTATCGTTCGAAGCTCTCACAAGATGCTTTCGGGCACCACGGTGGCGAGATGTTAACTACCTCGCCGGGTATACAGGGGGTCATGGGTTCCATCCCGACACCTGTATATTTAGAGTTTGCACGTTCTCCCCGTGGTCACGTGGATTTTTCTCCGTGTCTTCCGGTTTTCCCATCCACATTTAGAAACGTGCTTTTAGAGTATTTGACTGCTAGAAATGTCCACATGATAAGCCATGAGATATCGTTTGTGACCAGGCGGCTTCTGAAAAAGAGCTATATAGGTAAGTGGGTCTTACCTGTATTTGTTTTTAATTAGACGTATTTGCCCTTTTTGAATTGTCCTACATACACCATTATTTTCCGCGCTTTGGCTAGTCACTGCTCGATAAAGGGCTCCACACGCCGCGTGAGTCGATAGGGGTTGTTTGACTACACTGCAGTACACATGCTCAGGTGAATGAAGGGTATTGGTCTGGGAACAGTACAGAATCCACTTGCCAATGACGTTTGCCATTGCCGGGAGACGAACTCAGGTCGCAAGTTTCGTTTCAGTGGACCTTACCTGATAAAATAAAAAAAATATATATAGTTTTAGGTTTCACAGGCAGATGTAGTCTGCCAGTAGGGAGCAATGTTGCTATGCGGTTTTAGCCAATTAAGTAAATGTAGACAAATAATCTTTATAAGCAATGTATTCATTTGGAACCCCCAAGATAATTCAACTGTAGGAGGAATCAAAGTTAAAATAAATAAATGTTTGAAAACATCTTTTGATCTCGATCGCCTCCTTTGCTTCTAGCTGTGAATAAAACATGGATCATCTTTACACATCTGACAGGCGACATGGAATAGTTACTGCTGGACGTTGATGATCATTGTGTCCAATGCTGTTGCTGATTGAAATATACATACAAATAGAAAACATCTAATGTCACTTATTAATAATAAAAATATACACCAATGGATGAATACAATCAACTCTTCAGTATCCATGCATAACATGTAAGTTTTCACAGTCTATGCTATGATTAAAAATTAATTTTTGGGTTAGATCAAAAAATCATCTGACCCAATTTGTGTTGCTAAAACCCTCCACCACCGATTACAGCCGAACAAAACTAAATTGTCAAGTGGCGCACCATCGTTTAACGCGCCAGTTGTCAGCGTTTCAACTCGAGTCGCAACAACTTCCTCAATTTTTTTTATTTTACTTCCCGGATCTTTCTTGACGTAATTTCAAAACGAAACATCGTATCTCTGCTGAATTTGTTTGCGAGGATTTTTTTTTCTGCAACGTACCGGTGAGTGAGCTGAAATAATGACAATCAGCCGCTTTGTTAAACGCGTGTACACCACGCAACAGCTGATTTATTTACTTGGCCGTGTCAGGCGGCGGAGGATATTTATAAAAACACAAATTTTAGCCTGACCGTTACGTGGCCTCGCCCAAAGGGGCCGTCCATAAATTACGTCACGCGATTTTGGACGATTTTTGCCCCCCGCCCCCTCCTCGTCACACGGCGTCACAAAAAGTCAGACCCCCCTCAAATATGACGTCACAAAGCTCTGCCCCCCCCCAAAAAAAATATATAAGACATGCTTGAAATCGCTTTAAACTAATGTCATTGTAGTGCGTATTTAATGTGGCGCTGCACTCTGATGTTGTAGGAGAAAACATTTATTAAAAAGTCTATTTAACTAAGTAGAACGTGTCGTCTATATTTATTTAAAGTTGCGCATTTTGATGTGACGTCACATTTCTCAACCCCCCCGCCCCCTCCCTCGTCACACATCGTCACAAATATCTGACCCCCCTCCACCCCCCCCCCCCGCCAGGTGCGTGACGTCATTTAATGGACGGCCCCAAAACATCAACTTGCGATTTCGGCGTCAACACGTGCGCCCGCGTTCACGACCTCCATTACCCATCCGTGAAACTCTGAAAGCTGTTGCTCGGGCTGTTGTCCGTAATCTGAAGGCGATCCCTCTTGCCTCGCGCCGACCCCGCGGCGTCCTTGCCCGTCGGCCCCCCACTAGGTTTGGGGTCCCGCACTCCGGCGGGGTCCTCGTTGTCGTGCGAGGAGGCGGCCGCCCGCGAGTTCGCGAGCGTCGCGTCTCCGCGTGCGGCTGCCGCCCTGGGATCGCGCGCGACCGCCCCTCTCCTGCGGGGCAGCAGCACGCGGCCGAGGAAGCTGCGGAAGTGCCTGCTGTAGAAGAAGTAGACGGCGGGGTCGAAGCAGCCGTGGCCCGCCGCGAAACAAACGAGGGCTCCCATCAGGGGCTTCATGCGGTTGGCCTGCTCGCAGTACCACCCGGCGTCGCTCTGCCCGTCGGCTCTCATCCGCAGGTACAGGTAGACCGTGCGCGCCACGTGGTATGGCACGAAGCAGGTCATGAAGAGGACGATGATGATGACGGCCAGCGCCTTGACCTTCTCGCGGCCCAGCCGACCCCTCGCACTGGAGCCGCCGTCTGCTGGCCCCAGGTTGAAGCGGCGGAGGATGGACACGTAGCAGAACACGATGATGACCAGGGGGAAAATGAGCCCCAACACGAGGGACGCGTTGCTCATGACGAACCTCAGCGTGGAGTCTACCTGTGGGTCTAAGCAAACCACGTCCTTCCCTATTGTGCCCGCGCCTTTGAAAAGATAGGGTGAGGCGCCGACCGCCGTGAAGGCCCATATCCCCGAGCACAGCATCTTTGCTCGCCGGCTGCCGTCCTGCCACTGCTGTATCGGGCGGACCACGGCCAGGTAGCGGTTGACGCTTATCGCCGTCAAGAAGAAGATGCTGCTGTAGAGGCTCATGAAGAAGGCGTAAAAGACGAGGGAGCACGCGAAGTCTCCGAAAGGCCACCTGCCGCCCTGCAGGTGCGTGGCGACACGCAGGGGCAGCGTGAGCATGTACACGAGGTCCGCCAGAGCCAAGTTGATGCAGTAGCAGCGCGCGGCGTTGCGCTTCTTCAGCCGGAAAATGAACGCGAAGAGGGCCACGCTGTTCCCCGACAGCCCCAGGACGGCGACGATGATCAACACGGCGGCGTAGGCGTGCGAGCTGTCATCGGTGTCCACGCCGCAGTTGGACGCGTTGCGCGCGTTCGTCGGCGTCCCCATCGTCATTCCCGCACGCGCCCGCCGGTTGAGATCCTCTGTAAAAGTAAAAAAAATGGAGAAGGCAGCGGTTTCGTGCACGGTGGCCAGGAGACGTTAGCTACCGATCCTTGCTGTGTATTTGTCGTTTTTGCGCGTCTCTCTCTCTCTGCCCGTGGTCACGTGGATTTGTCTCTGGGTCCTCCGGGTTTTCCCCTCTACGTTTAGACCCACCATGCTGTTTGAGTATGTGGCTGCTATAAATGTCCACGCGACGATGAGCCACTTGGTTGTCATTTGTGATAGCCAGATCGCTTCTGAAAAAAAGAGCCTGAGTGTGCTCAATGGGCCTTACCTGGTCAAATAAAAAAATAAAAAGTTGAGTTTCTACGTACGGGAAATGGTGCGGCCCTGCAGTTGCTTGCTTACACCAATTGCTGGCGGATGGGCCTCCCAACAGAGGAAACGACGGAGAAGCCCTCTCGTGGTTATTTCCTTGGTCTTCCACATTGGCCTCTCTCTCTGAAGACAGGCTTTGCCCCACCACACGTGGCCTGCCGATCGCCTCACCTCGACTCGCCCATTTATACATCTGGGTGAACAAAGTCAGGGGGGATGGACTCACACCGACCTAGACGACGTCGCCACTGCGGATTTCCTTGGAAATGCTCCAGAAGGAGTCATCTGCTCCCACCTCTCCAATGTACCTACGTATGTTGAACTTCTTTCGCACCGTACGTAGCCAACCGAGGTGCGGGGGAAGGACAACAAACTAAACACACAAAGCAGATGTCCAGTGTCTATGTTGATGACGCCCATCTCTGCGTCGGCATTGACTCCATGAATCCAATCTCACCGTTTGCTCTCCAACACACCGGTGTGCTGTACTAGTAACGAATTGGCATGTTCTGTTTACGTGACAAACCTTAGTAATTGGCTGTGCCGGGTGGTGGCGGGTGTAACGACGCATTTACATTTACGCGATCTAACTCCAAAAGACCTCCTTAAAGCATTTTGGATTTGCAATCGTTCGCGCATTGGTGACGTCACCACGGCGCTTGTGCCAGGCCAGGTGCACTGTGAGGCCACGTGAAGTGTCGAACGCCCGCTGGCAGGAGGTCACGGGACAGACCCAGGTGCCACGGGTCGACTGAGATGACTGGCCGATGCACCACCTGTGCCCCCTACTGTGCCAACTGTACAACATACACATAGATACGTACATACGAATGTAGTCAGTACACATTTCGGTGGAGGTTGGAGTGCCCACTGTCAGTTCTATTAATTGGCCCTGGTTAGCTATGTGGTGAGATTGGCAGCGATTAGTATACAGGTATTTTGTAGTTTTGGTAAAAAAAAACAATCGCTGTGTTGTCCGGATGAACAGATGGAAATGAACATGAACAATCCCAGCACATGAGTGGATTCACGCACAAAAATTTATATCTGCCACGAAGTGGTGGCGATGCCTCCACAGCATGCTCACCGAGCAGGCTGGGACGTGGGGAGATCGGTTGCCTTCTCAGGGGTGACTTCGACGGTGACATTTCACAGGCATGTTCCAACATTATTGTGCTCACTCACTTCCACTTTCTGCAGTAGCCCTGCAAAATATCGCGGGCGTTAGCGCCCCTAACCGTGACCACAATTGTATCGCAGGGCACCTCAGAGCCACAGATTGCAACCTTGACGCGCAAAGCTGATAAAAGCTACATTAACATTTCCCCCACTGAGCTCCGTTGCTGATAATAATGCTTCAGCCACGCAGTCCACCACTCTCACGACAAAACCTCCAGCACTTCCTCTTTCCCGGAAAGTTCAGTGCCACGGATGATTTTCTCTCGCGGCACGAGGGCCCTTCGTTAGCGGCCGCTCTGGAGAGAGCCCCTCTGGAGGGTGTTTGGCCTACTCTCCCACACTGGCCGGTGAGAATGGCCCACAGTTTACCGCACCAAACGCGACCTGCCGATGGACTGTGTTGTACCCATTGATGGATCTGGCTGGATAGAGGTGGGCGGTGGGCAGTGAGGGATTTAAGCAACTCGCCTCATTGATTCAACTATCAAGATGGAAGATCGTACAAGTGTGAGCTTCAATGGTGCGGTGGCGTGATGTTATCTTCCTCGCCTGGTATGCAGGAGGATGGGGGTTCGATCCCGATCCCGACCCTGTCGCCTGCTGCTCTACATTTGGAGTTTGCGTGTCTCTCTCTCTCTTTGTGGTCGCGTGGATTTTTCCTCCGGGTCCTCTGGTTTTTCCCTCCACATTTAGAATCAACATCGCCACGCATTCAGAGTATTCGGCTGCTAGACATTTGCACGCAATAAGCCACTTCGTTTGTGGCCAGGTCGCTCCTGAAAAAGCTCGGAGCTTAGTGGCATTTACCTGATAAAATGAAATAGTTTAGTTTTATTTTTTTTGTTTAGCTTTCCTATACTTTGCACTCCCTTTCGTGTTTTTGGTACTGTTTGTTGTTGTAACGTTCTGACGCCGTGCCCCTACTGGACATCTGTGAAAAAAAAGAGCGTTATAGCTCATCGGATTCCTCCTGCAGTCTAAATAAAGACTCTGATTGTGCTCGCATCGTTCGGTCTATTCGCTTGCGGGGCGTCAATCGTTGCCGTTCCTATTTGTTACCGTCCTCCGTCGTGCTTTTGATCGTTGGGCCTATTTACTGCGTTTTTGATCGCGCTTTCACTTTCCTCCGCCGAAACTGCCCGGGCCGCGAACCTTCTCCCAGCGCCGATGTCAAATTGTTGCCGCCACCCTGCGGATCTTCCAAAACCGCTTCAGCGTCGTACCGTTGGAACAACTCTGGTAAAGATAAAGTGCTTTTTTTTTTGGTAAACCTTGCACCTCCTAATGTTTGGCATGACCCGGCTACATGCATTCGTACGAAATGACGTCAAAGCGCATTTCGACTGCATAGTTGAGGCGAGTGCCGATGATAACCTAGGTTGAGGCTAAATAATAATGTAATGAATAAAGTGTTATTTTTTTGTTCGTACGAGAATATGTACACTGGGTGGGGAGCGCTGCATGAGCCCGAGATGGCTTCAGTTTGGATATCTCAGAAGGTTTTGGGGTCCACTTAATGGTGAACCTCACGGCGTGGTCCGCTGGAGGCATCTTGAATGTTGGTAACGAGTGGCGGCGCAGTGGTTTACACACTGGCATATGGACCCATCGTTGACCCAGGTTCAATTGCAAGGAGGTGGTTTATTACATCGGTGGTGAATGTTATCTGAACTATAACTGACCACCCCCTCCCCCCCATTTCCCCCCTCCCCCCACTTCATCATTGTAAATTCAAATATGCTTAAAATGCCCCCCCCCCCAATATATTGCTATAAAAATATCGCTATGCTATGTAAATAAAAACAACTATTTGATACACCTTGGCCACAATATCTGGACTTGTCTTCATATAAATCAATGCATAGATTTATGTTTATATGATTGTGGTTGTAATGTATTAATCCCTAATCTCTTCCATTACATACTGTACAATGAAACAAGAAATGGTACAACAAAAGTTAAAACAGAGCAATGTGATACAATATACACTATTAGACATTATTGTAAAAAATAAATAAAAAGTCCATCCCATGTGTTAGTGATTTTTTTAATATTTTAGGCAGGAAATTCGTTTTCAAATTTAGATATTTTTCTGGGGGGGGGGTACCCCCAGCCCCCCTGGAAGATTTGGTCCCCCCCAATGTTGACTCCGTGGCTACGCCTTGGTATATTGTCATTTTTTTCTCGAAAAAACCATCATGCCCATTGAATAATTCTCTTTTTTTATATTCTCTGTTCAACATTTCCCCTCATGAGTACCTTTTTTAAATTAGAGAACTTTGCTTTAACCAACACTTACATAGCCAAGCAAAACGAGGTGTGTGGTCGATTGGCCACATGATGATTCCGTATTGTACAGACACATTTGCATCGTTAAAGTACAGTACTGTTTTCAGGGAAACAGCACCAACAATTTGTAAGTTTCCTTCCTCGGTTAAGCTTCGTGAGCATAAAATAATGCAGTGGTCTCGCGCGTGAGCCGGTAAAGGTTTTAATGTGAGTTTAGGAGCCAAAGGAATCCAACTCAAACGTGTTGAATGTCGATTTAAAGCTTTCGTGACTGCAGGGATTCATCTTCTTGGTTCTTTCGGTAAAGTCACCACCACGTAGAATGGAAATAAAATAATAAAAAATCAAACGTAATAAAATAAAATTCTCACGACGTTTCGGCCACAACACAAGCAGCCTTCTTCAGGTGAAGAAACAGGACTGTCCAGAAGACAGCGCTTCAGTGAACAATGCCAACCATGGACCGCGTCTTTTACTGGTAGGAACGAAGTTGTAAACTGAGTGTACCAGCCTGCAATAGATTAATGTGTCCATCCGTCCGTCCGTCCCCTTTCAATACTTTAACGAAGTGAAAAATTCCAATGTTCCTACCAGCCCACCCTGCAGGGACCTGTTAAGCTTAAGATAATTTTATTTTATTATGTTTTATTTTTATTATTTTTTTTCAGATTCTAGGTGACTTTACCTAAAGAACCAAGAAGACGTGTTGAATGTGTTTAATGTCATCGCAGCCATATACATCATAGCAGTCCACCACGGTGGACATGATGCAAGAGCAGGTTGATGTTTTAGGTACCAATAGTCAATGAGATCAATATTTCGTGAACACTATGTATTATTGTTATTTGGCCAGTGCCACAGATATTGCTTCGGCCGAGCTGTTCGCAAAAATCGCGCTTTTGCAGAAAAAGGACATAACAGCAAGAAGTTTAGTCGGTACATACCTTAGCCTTCTACTGTCCTTCCAACCATTCACCTCGTAGCTTTTCCGCAGCCGTGCAGTTTGATTAACGCTTAATTTTGGTCGTGTGCGAGCGGAAACTGTGGTTGTTCTTGGGGTTTTTTTTTTACAATTTCGTGGTAATTTTCCACTTCGCATCAATATCCCCTTTATGAAAATGTTGCTGAGCACAGGCACGCACGTACACGCACATGCCGTGTGTTCCCGCTGAAATGACATTTCCTTAAAATGGGAACTTTTATTTCTACTCTTTGGTTCTTTCGGTAAAGTCGCGTGTAGGTTCCTTACTCGGTTAAGTGTCGTCGGTAGCCACGTGACGTTACCGAAAAAAACTAAAGAGGAGGGATTCCTGCAGTCACGAAAGCTTCAAATCAACTGTTTATTTGCATGTAATTAAATTTATTTATTTTCGTAGACCGCGGACATAATTGTACTGGACATCCGTGAGAAAGAGTTTCGCAGCTCATCGGATTCCTCCAGTATAAGTAAAGAATCAGAATGTTTATTTAGACGGGAGGAATCCGATGAGCTATAAAGCTCTTTTTCACATTGCTCTCACTGGCCCGTACATCGCCAGCATTGGGAGGGGGGGGGGGGGTGTTGTATACATAGACCTTTTTCCAAAAAATAATGTTAACAATAATTCTGCCATTTGTTTAATAATAATAATCGATAAAAAAAATAACAAATCGCCCTCAAACTCGCTACCTCCCACAAGCACCAAGCATCTGGAGGTCGTAAAAGGCCGTTAAATAATAAACTCAGGGGCAAAGGGAGGTTAACGACGAAGATCTGCAAAATCTCCAGATTGCCAAAGGACCACATGCCATGACCTGCTTGGCGCTTTGGACAGTTCACAAACAAATATCCAGAGTCACAGGCACGGACACAGAGCACAGGGTAAAACGGACATTGTAACTGATATATTTTTTTTGTACGGAAAAAGTTCAAGCTTGGCTATAAGACTAAGTCGACATTATAGACTGCAGTATTCCTTATATTATTTCTTATTGTATCTTTCTATCTACGTGACTTTACCAAGAGAATCAAAGTACATGAGTTCCTGCAATCACGAAAACCTAAGTCCAAACTAAGCTATATCTCTGACCTCGAGAATAAAAATTACGGACCCCTGGATGCAGACAGGGAGCAAAAAGTTAATAAAACCCTTGAAATACCGGAGGTAACATCTAATGACATTACAAATCTTGGTTAAACATAAACCAAATAATAATCACAAGAGATTAGACCTAGGGTAACTCAAAAGAGATACAAGAAAATAGGTCAAACACACAAGACCAGATAATGTGTATTCCATGAAATCAGAGCCTCCCTGGCCGCCTTTGTCTTCCAACAATTTGACACAAACACATGGTAGCCATAAATATACTCTTTGGTTCTATTCGGTAAAGTTACGTAGGTAAAAAAATAAAACAACAAAAATCACGACGTTTCGGCCACAACACAAGTGGCCTTCATCAGGTGAAGGGACCAGACTGCCTAGAGGGCAGCGCTGGAGTGAACACAGCCAAGCACAGCCACAGTTTCTGTCCACAGCTGGCTGGAAGAGTCGGCACGACGCTCGCCGTCGGTGCGCGATGATCCGTCGTCAGATAGCGCCCGCAGCCCATCAGCTGGTCGCCGTTCCTCACCCTTGTCCTGGTTACCAGCTGGTGCTGGTCGGTGTGAGTGTGGGTCGAGCCCACGGCGCTCACGCTGGCGCTGACACTCTCGCTCACTGGCGGCTGGTCAGGCTCTTTCCGCTGCCTGATGAGCCAAGTCGGAACACGCTTGGCCGCTGGCAGCAGGCGCTCTTGCTTGGTGACGCAGGTCGCGCTGCAGCTGGAAGCTGACACTCGATGTGGACATAAAGGTCTTTAAGCGATACTTTGCCTTTCAGCTCTGAACTCACACTCGTTGATACATTGTTACTTGGCGAGCCTCGCCATTCTCAGTTGATCGCGGGGCCAGCCCGGGCCTGCCGCGCGCCACACTCTTCTGCAGCTCAACGGGCTGACGACTTGTTGAACTCGCTGTTCCTTGTTGACACACAACACACATATCGGGACAAATAAGATTGTTCCAAAAAGTTATCTTTGTGTTTCAAGAAGGGTTCCCATTCCAAGGTGGTGCGTTAAATATCAACTGATCGTGAAGAACACTGATGTCCCATTGAGTTACGTGGATACGGTCATTTAGAAGTATTTTAGTCGTTCGTTTTTGTTTTTAATTGAATAATCTTTCCAATGAATTAATTGATAACTACTCTTGCCTTCGGGACATGTTTCTTTATTGCCCTTCGTATGAATATCGTTGCATGAATTTTTAAAGACTTTTCCTCTCGCCGCGTATGCTCGCGTACTCTGAGGAATAATCGATTGTACTGTTACCCAGTTAACAAACGTGATCATTGAGGGTTAAATGTATGGATCAATGAGGGGAACATCTCCAGGAGTACTGTGTTGACAATTCCAAGCATAAGAGTTCACATATTAGAGTGTTAAGGCTTGTTTAGAAATTAAAATTGCTTAACACAGAAGTGTCTGAGTGGTGCCTTCCTAAGTTCATGCATAATAATCTTAATTATTAGAACTGTATCCTGCGGTGAGATTTGAATTTGGAGACCTGATATAAAAACACTAAGACATAATCAGTAAATGTTAAAGCGAGAATAAGTGTATTAACCGATTGATAATATGAACCGAGCTTAATCTAGCATACTTACAGCACACCTGCATAACTTCATACAATTCATTGTATGATCCCGATTGATAATACTACCCTCGACAACGGTGCAGGGCTTAATTATCATAACGGTGTGCATTAGCATAATCGCACACATTCACATAAATCAATACGATTATCTCTCTAATTATCATAATGTATGCACATAATTACATCAATTAACATAATTGCGAATAATTATGGATTTTTAAAAATTTCATTCAATTTTTATCATTTTTTAAATTAAATTTTCAAGACCCGGCATATATAACAGGGGGGGGGGGTCACGTTTTTGGTCTCCAAAGCCCCAATATACTACGTATTATTTTTACTTAACCAGGCAAGGCCCACTGAGCTACGTAGTTATTTTTTTCAGAAGCGACCTGGCTATCACAAATGATAGCTCAGCGAAGTGGCTTACCACGTGGAAATGTATATCAGCCAAATACTCCAATGCATGCTGATTCTGATTCTAAATGTGGAAGGAAAAACCGGAGGACCCGGAGAAAAATCCACGCGACGACAGGGACGGAGACACGCAAACTCCAAATATACATCCATTATGGATGATATTGGTCGCGAAAGCAGGCGTCGTGTTTGGGATCGAACCCGCGACCTCCTGCGTACCAGGTGAGGCAGTTAACATCTCCTAGCCACCGTGATGATGATGAGAGAGACACGCAAACTCCAAATATACAGCAGACATCAGCGTCGGGGTCGAACCCGTGACCTCCTGCGTACCAGGCGAGGCAGTTAACATCTCCTAGCCACCGTGATGATGATGAGAGAGACACGCAAACTCCAAATATACAGCAGACATCAGCGTCGGGATCGAACCCGCGACCTCCTGCGTACCAGGCGAGGCAGTTAACATCTCCTAGCCACCGTGGCGCCCTCGTGGCGCACTCGTGGCGAGCGTGTACTTGGTGAGGGCGCTGTTCGTGGCCGTGGGGGCGTGGTGGTGGTGACGAGGATGGAGAGGAAGAAAGCGACCAAGGTGGCGATGGAGAGGATTCGCGTCGACGCCTCGCGGCCCCAGAGAGCGCGAGTGTTGAGCTGCGCCTGTGCGTTTGCTCCCGGGTGAGAGTGGCTGCCACGGTGTCTGCCTTCTCGGGGCAAACGGCTGCCGCAATTCAGCTGCATTGTCGGTGGTCGCCAACCAAAATGACAAGAAGAGGCATTATTTTTTTTTTCGAATTGGGTAAAAAAAAAAACCCAACAAATATTTCAAGTGCCGTAAAAGCGCGTGAACACGAGACGGCGGTCCTTAATAAATAACGTCACAAAGCAGCTCACGAGGTTTGACGACCCCCGTGCATTATCATCTCAAACTGAGACAACCACGACACCTGATCAATAACAGTATCGCCATCTGAAATGGAACTTGGATTCAGCCTAGTCATCATTTAAACCGTTACATTGGCTCGGCTGCATTGGCATTCATCAACCATGACACCCACTCAGCTGCGTCACCATTTCAACTTTGCGGGGTAGCTTGTGAACGAGAGTAAATCCATAAATAACCTGGCAGAAGGCAATAGCAACCCACTGCTGTTTTTGCCCAAGGAAGTCATGGCCAGAAGTAGAAATATGAATGTCAAAGTTGGCGTGGATGGAGTTAAACGGGTGGCATTCGACCCGTGGTATATATATTTTAAGGCCGAATTGAAGTCAGATTGGAAAGTTAGTGGACATTTTACAACCGATGGAAAGTTAGTACTTTTTTTCAGCAGTGAGTGCACACGTCTGAGAAGTTTGAACGCCGAAAAGCCAGAGCCCTGCCGGAAGATCTCCGATCGGCTAATTCGCAGCGCCTGATAGAAGTATTGCTTGTGAAATTGAAATGTAAACCGTTTAACATCTCCATCATTCAAGCACAGTGTCTGCACCTACAGCTGAACACTCGGAAGAGGAATTTGCGGCAATTTTATGAGGAGATAAATAAGGCTAAAAAACAGTGTATATCTCAGGAGATTAGAATAGCGATTGGAGACTTCAATGGAAAGTGGGAGAGAGGGAATAAAAGGGGAGAACATTTTACATAATGATGCAACAATAAACAGCGACAAACGCGTGCTTCAAAGAACAGGAAATATGATTACGGATCGGGAAGAATCCAGATGACTGTAATCAGAACCAAATGAAAACAAAACGAAAACTGAACAATGTTTTATTTTATCAGGTAAGGCCCACTGAGCTATTTCGCTTTTTTTTTATAAGCGACCTGGCCACAAATGATAGCTCAAAAAAGTGGTTTATCATGTTAAAATTTATAGCATAAAATGCAAACTCCAAATATACAGGCGGAAAGGTCGGGATCGAACCCGCGACCTTCTGCATAACCAGGCGAGGTAGTTTCGCACCGTACGTAACCAACCTTGCTAAAGGGAGGTGTGGGTGAAGGACAACAAATTACATACAAAAATAAGTTCTAAAGGAATACGTTTTAAATATGGATTTAACAGTGCATAGCTCCAGTGGCTTCCTTGTATAACATCGGAAAGAAGAGCGTTCGAGACGGCCGCAGAAGTGCATCTGAATGCGCGCGATGCAGTGACCGTCTGTGTTCGACGGTTAGCCAAAAGCCTTTGCGAACATCCCATAAACAGTAACGATTGCCATTTTGCAAATAAACTAAACAGCAGTTTTTTTTGTTTGTTTAACCCAAGGTGAGCAAAACAAATACGCTACGTCCAGGTTGATCTTAAAATAATGCAATTCAGATATTTTCCCGATGACGTTGACTGTATTTTAAAATGAAATCCCAAAACAATATTTAGACACGGCTGCTCGGCCAACGGCTCCGTGGGTTTCCCGCGAACCATTGCGGTGGCCTCCTCATTCACGCAACTCCGCGGCGTCCTCCACGTCCTCCTCTTGCGATATCAGCACGCCGTGTTGCGCCCCTGTGCGTCTGGCGACGGCGCATTCGATGGTCACGCGCGGAGCTCCGGCCGATTGTGAATTGTGGGACGTCAAGTCCGTCCATTCGATGGAAACGCTCGGCTTGCGCGCAACAGACTTGCCAACGTGTGGCATCTTGCTGCACAGGAATCGGCGGAATCGCCTGCTGTGGTAGAAGTACACCACGGGGTTAAAGAGCCCGTGAGATGCGGCGAGACAGGATATTGCCAGAGAGTACGGCTCTAAGCGGATCGCCAGCTCGCAGGCTGCAGCATCGTCTTCTTTCGCATTGATGTAGATGTGCAAATAATATAATCGAATCACGTGGTGCGGTAGGAAGCAGACGATGAATAAAGTGAGGACCGAAATGGTTATGCCTTTGATCTTCTTCATCAATGCCAGCCTCAACTGACTGCCGGTGTTTCGTGGCCGCACCTTCATACGATGGAGAATAGACACGGAGCAGAATGCGATGACGCCCAGGGGAATGACAAAACCAACGACGGTGGACAGACCGTAAAACTCAAACAATAAATGGAGCTCAAAGTACCCGCCGTTATCATCCGGCGTGGCAACGTCTTCGGAAAACACCAAGGCGCTGGAGAGAGCCGTGAAGGCCCAAATGACGACGCTGACCAGGTTGGCCTGCCTGACTTTCGTCCGCTTCCACTGTCGCGTGGGCTGCAGTATGGCCAGGTACCAGTTGATGTTTATCGCCGTGAGAAACAGCACGCTGCTGTACATCGCCACGGAGCAGATGTAGAAGCAGAGCTGGCGCGGCGACGAATTGCTCCGGAGCAAATTCAAGCCGTAGAAGTCTGAGGCTATTCGGAGGGGCAGCATGAGTGCGTAGACGAGGTCGGCCGCCGCTAGGTTGATGCAGTAGCAACGGGCGGCGTTGCGCCTCTTCCTGCCGAAGAGGAAGACGAAGAGGGCAACGCCGTTTCCCGGGAGGCTGGCGACGACGATCACAAGGAACACGGCCGAGTGCGCTCTGTGCCGCTCGTGGTGGCTCAGCGCCGAGCTGTTCGAGCCGTTCAAGGAGTTGGTGCAATCGGGAAAGGTCATAGTCGCTCCTCTGCTCACACGCGCCTGCAAATTTCAACGGAAGTCGGCGCATACGCGTTACTTTTACGGATGAGAATGGCAAGTGCAAATTGGCGATGCGTCATAGGTTTGAAGAAGAAGAAGAAGAAGACGAAAAAGGGATATGCAACACAAGGAGAGCCCAGGTAGTGGGGTTTTCCTGATAATTACTAAACACTGGTTGGTTGAACATCTTACCAGGTGCCGTTTTCGTCAGGGGACTCCAGCGTGGATATCTCCACTTAACTGCAAACAACACGCCGGGCTCATTCTCTACAGATGTCACCAAGGGTGTGCAGCTGAAGATATTGGGGGCCGTCCATAAATGACGTCACGCGATTTTGGACGATTTTTGACCCCCCCCACCCACCTCGTCACACGACGTCACAAAAAGTCGGACCCCCCCCCCCCTTTAAATATGACGTCACAAAGCTCTGCCGCCCCACCCCCCAAAACCATATTTCCGTTTTGAAAATAAAACATGCTTCAAATCGCTTTAAACTATTGTCATTGTAGTGCGTGTTAAATGTGGCGCTGCACTCTGAGGTTGTAGGAGAAAACATTTATTACAAAGTCTATTTAATTAAGTAGTACGTGTTGTCTATATTTATTTAAAGTTGCGCATTTTGATGTGACGTCACATTTCTCAACCCCCCCCCCCCCTCGTCACACATCGTCACAAATGTCTGACCCCCCTCCCCCCCCCAGGTGCGTGACGTCATTTATGAACGGCACCCAGCATCAGTGCTGAGCGATGCCTAAACTTGTCAGCTGCACTGACAAACGTTGTAAAATATGGTTAAACAATCCTCGTGGCCGGCATAGCATTGGGAGGCCTTCATTCTGAAGTGGATCGACAAAAAGGCTGTAAATTATGTCAAACAGATGCTTAACAATCGTATCCATCTTACTCCATGATCGTGGGGCACTTGTTGAATTTCCAAACGGCAATGATGGGGGCCAATTACTGCAGTGGATAATCATAATTTACTTTCCATAATGTGGTAATCAATTCTTTACACGGAGCGATAACACCTCTGTGGGAGTTGAACCCAGACCATTTAAACATTGTAATAGTGTCACACTCTAACCCGTGGTTTAATTCACCTGTAGAGAAATAATAAATGAAAATAAAACATACTCTGTACCTTTCGATTTAAAATTATTTCCCTTCTACGTGGTGACTTTACCGAAAGAACCAAGAATATGAATCCCTGCAGTCACGAAAGCTTTAAATCGAAAAGTACAGAGTATGTTTTATTTTCATTTATTATTTCTCTACAGGTGAATTAAGAATATACTCTGTACTATATATAAATACTGGTCATCTGTAGTTTAAAATTCGTTAGAAAGACCAGTTATCTGGATATCAAATGTTGACCTCTGAATGCTGGGGCGACAGAGGTTGCTTAAACTTGCCACTTGTACCGCAAACCAAATAAAATGGCACGTGTATTAAATACATACACGGTTACGCCACGTTGTAATACAATACATGTCTGCATGCACACATGATAACACGATAGTACAAAGAGAGCCGCTGTTACGCATTATAGACTGTTTTTTTTTTAAACGTATAATTTAAGCACCTTAATGTTTATAACTCTTGGTTCTTTCGGTAAAGTCACGTGGAAGGGAAATAATAAAAATAAAACATAATTAAATAAAATAATTTTTATTTTAAAATAAAATACAATTTTATTTTATTGTTTTATCTTTATTATTTTATTATTGCCCTTCTACGTTACTTTACCGAAAGAAGCAAGAAGATGAATCCCTGCAGTCACGAAAGCTTTAAATAGAGAGATAAGCGATGGAGAGAGAAATTTATATGCCCTGGGGCCTGATAAGAAGTAAGTTGTAAAAAAATCATGATTAACAGTTTTTACATAATCCACTTAAGAATGAAATCCTGGTCTCAATTCGCATTTCAACAATATTAGAATCACACACATTGCAATGCATGTCTACGCTCAGTTATCACTGAATTACCATTTTAACAGGAGGCAGTATCATCAAATAATCTTATTTTGAAGACAATAATGAGTGTTTAGTGTGGGAGGAAATCAGCTAACCAGGAAAAAAAAACATGCATGTTGAACTTTTCACACCGTACGTAGCTAACCATGCCAATCGGGGGTGTGACACTCAACTTTGCCAACTTCTGATCACCTTGCATCGTAAAGCCTAAAACACCTGGCAAGCATTTCAGTCGTCACATCCAAATGATAGCCACGCTTCTAATATCCAAATATAGCGTTTGTGTTTGACGTCATATTGTAATACTGTATATGTAATCATATTAAACTCATATTCTTGGTTCTTTCGGTAAAGTCATGTAGAAGGGAAATAAAAAAAATTCAACAACATTTTTTTTGTATTTCCCTTCTACGTGCCTTTACCGAAAGACCAAGAATATGAATCCCTGCAGTCACGAAAGCTTTAAATCGAAACATATTAAACTCATTTTATACACTCAAAGAACTATGTTATTTAAAAAAAAATAACTTTTGTAGACTATAAATTAGCATCGTTTTAAAAATATTTAAGTGCAAATTAAAGATACAATGACAACGATAAATACATTCAGATCAGTGGGTCTGCAATATAAACAAACGAGTTGATATTGATACGCTGAATGTAATCGCGTCGATGTTTAAACAGAGCATCATACTTACAGGACTTATGTTGTCACTTGGATGACAGGTAAACTGCACGCATGCGTAGCCTATTTATAAATATTTTATGAGAACGTGAATGGAAATTATGGTCTGAGAGTGAATTTCATTTTCCGTGCAGAATTTCCTGTTGACATTTAAGTGAAATGCAGGCTATGATCGGTGTTTTTGCTGCGTTCGTTCTCAATGACATAAATATTCTCCAATGTAGTTTAAGTTTCACTTCCCTGTGCTGAGAGCTTCTTTAGGAACTGAATTCGGCTGATGTTAGCCGTGGCCAGGAATGTCCTTCACCCCCCCCCGCCCGCACCTCCGATTAGCACGGTTGGCTACGTATGGAGCAAAAGAAATTCAGCATACACACAGTACATTATGTAATGAACGACTTCTGAGACACATAGTGTGGAGTGCTTCGTATTTATTCTCACACTGGGCACAACACAGGCCGACACACATAGTATACACGTCTCCTGTCACTGGGCACAACGTTGGGTAATATACTGAATATATACGTCTCTCCTTTAGCTACGCACAGCCGACCTCTCTACATAGTCCCATCACCTACAGTGAGGGGAAAAAAGTATCTGATCCCTTGCTGATTTTGTACGTTTGCCCACTGACGAAGAAATGATCAGTCTATAATTTTAATGGTAGGTTTATTTGAACAGTGAGAGACAGAATAACAACAAAAAAAATCCAGAAAAACGCATGTCAAAAATGTTATAAATTGATTTGCATTTTAATGAGGGAAATAAGTATTTGACCCCTTTGCAAAACATGACTTAGTACTTGGTGGCAAAACTCTTGTTGGCAATCACAGAGGTCAGACGTTTCTTGTAGTTGGCCACCAGGTTTGCACACATCTCAGGAGGGATTTTGTCCCACTCCTCATTTCATATCTTCTGCAAGTCATTAAGGTTTCGAGGCTGACGTTTGGCAACTCGAACCTTCAGCTCCTTCCACAGATTTTCTATGGGATTAAGGTCTGGAGACTGGCTAGGCCACTCCAGGACCTTAATGTGCTTCTTCTTGAGCCACTCCTTTGTTGCCTTGGCCGTGTGTTTTGGGTCATTGTCATGCTGGAATACCCATCCACGACCCATTTTCAATGCTCTGGCTGGGGGAAGGAGGTTCTCACCCAATATTTGACGGTACATGGCCCCGTCCATCGTCCCTTTGATGCGGTGAAGTTGTCCTGTCCCCTTAGCGGAAAAACACCCCCAAAGCATAATGTTTCCACCTCCGTGCTTGACGGTGGGGATGGTGTACTTGGGGTCATAGGCAGCATTCCTCCTCCTCCAAACACGGCGAGTTGAGTTGATGCCAAAGAGCTCCATTTTGGTCTCATCTAACCACAACACTTTCACCCAGTTGTCCTCTGAATCATTCAGATGTTCATTGGCAAAGTTCAGACGGGCATGTACAGTGAGGGAAAAAAAAGTATTTGATCCCCTGCTGATTTTGTACGTTTGCCCACTGACAAAGAAACGATCAGTCTATAATTTTAATGGTAGGTTTATTTGAACAGTAAGAGACAGAATAACAACATACAAATCCAGGTGTCTTTTAATCAGGTAACAAGCTGAGATTAGGAGCACTCCCTTTAAGAGTGTGCTCCTAAACTCAGCTCGTTACCTGTATAAAAGACACCTGGGAGCCAGAAATCTTTCTGATTGAGAGGGGGTCAAATACCTATTTCCCTCATTAAAATGCAAATCAATTTATAACATTTTTGACATGCGTTTTTCTGGATTTTGTTGTAGTTATTCTATCTCTAAGTGTTCAAATAAACCTACCATTAAAATTATAGACTGATCATTTCTTTGTCAGTGGGCAAACGTACAAAATCAGCAGGGGATCAAATACTTTTTTCCCTCACTATACATCCAACCACACGGCTGACTGACTCGTGTGACGATGACGGCGATGGGTGCCGTGCGGACGATCTTCCATGCGGCCAGACGACGAAGAGAGATGACGGCAAGCAGCGACGCAGCCAGGACCAGTGACCCTGAAACAACCCTGAACCTTCGGTTCCATCCCCCTTAGATACCTCTCGGCGTGGCCAGGCCCAGCCTCTAGCCACGCCCCAGGTTCCCGGAGCTTCCCGACTAACCCCACCTTTTACCTTTGTAGTGACATCGGGGATGTCACTGTATGGTGCCGGCCCGGAAGGGTCGTGCCGTTCGATGTTCCTGCATCGTGGACAGCACCGTGTGGGTGGCTGTGTGTGACACCAGCCCTAGCGTGGACAGCACCGTGTGGGTGGCTGTGTGTGACACCAGCACTAGCGTGGACATCACCGTGTGGGTGGCTGTGTGTAGCACCAGCCCTAGCGTGGACAGCACCGTGTGGGTGGCTGTGTGTGACACCAGCCCTAGCGTGGACAGCACCGTGTGGGTGGCTGTGTGTAGCACCAGCCCTAGCGTGGACAGCACCGTGTAGGTGGCTGTGTGTAGCACCAGCCCTAGCGTGGACAGCACCGTGTAGGTGGCTGTGTGTAGCACCAGCCCTAGCGTGGACAGCACCGTGTGGGTGGCTGTGTGTAGCACCAGCCCTAGCGTGGACAGCACCGTGTAGGTGGCTGTGTGTAGCACCAGCCCTAGCGTGGACAGCACCGTGTAGGTGGCTGTGTGTAGCACCAGCCCTAGCGTGGACAGCACCGTGTGGGTGGCTGTGTGTAGCACCAGTCCTAGCGTGGACAGCACCGTGTAGGTGGCTGTGTGTAACACCAGCCCTAGCGTGGACAGCACCGTGTGGGTGGCTGTGTGTAACACCAGCCCTAGCGTGGACAGCACCGTGTGGGTGGCTGTGTGTGACACCAGCCCTAGCGTGGACAGCACCGTGTGGGTGGCTGTGTGTAGCACCAGCCCTAGCGTGGACAGTACCGTGTGGGTGGCTGTGTAGCACCAGCCCTAGCGTGGACAGCACCGTGTGGGTGGCTGTGTGTGACACCAGCCCTAGCGTGGACAGCACCGTGTGGGTGGCTGTGTGTAACACCAGCCCTAGCGTGGACAGCACCGTGTGGGTGGCTGTGTGTAACACCAGCACTAGCGTGGACAGCACCGTGTGGGTGGCTGTGTGTAACACCAGCACTAGCGTGGACAGCACCGTGTGGGTGGCTGTGTGTAGCACCAGCCCTAGCGTGGACAGCACCGTGTGGGTGGCTGTGTAACACCAGCCCTAGCGTGGACAGCACCGTGTGGGTGGCTGTGTGTAGCACCAGCCCTAGCGTGGACAGCACCGTGTGGGTGGCTGTGTGTAACACCAGCCCTAGCGTGGACAGCACCGTGAGGGTGGCTGTGTGTAGTACCAGCTCTAGCGGGGCTTGGCGAGCACTGGGATAGTGCGGCCAACACGCACAGCAAGAACACCAAGAATATATATTTTATTATTAGGAATAGTACGCAAAAAATTTTTACGGACATGCAAGGGATGCACTGAATTAGTTAGGTGGCCCATGCTTGGTTATCAAGAGAGAGGCCGCAGATTGGCATAGTACAGGAAGTTACAGGAATGGAACCGTAATCACCACCCCCTCTTTCTCCATTGCGATTCAACGATATGTCACGATCCACGGTTGCAATTTCAATTTAAAACGCAATTCGGGATGACGTGGTCATTCACAATTCTTGCAACATAAGTGCCATCACCACTCGTCAGAGAATTTCAACATACATATGTATATGACTTATTCTGAGACAATCTGCATAAAGTGAGCGCTCTGTAGGAGCGGACAATTTGAACTGTGAAGAAGTTCTCCAGGCTTCTAATTGCAAATGTGGTGTCACCCACAGCCACATACTCTGGAGTGTTCTGGCAAGATTCTGGCTTGCCAGAGCAGGACGAGAGACAAATGATTGCCCCTGATGGAGGAGACCTCGATATGTCCAATCTCTCGTTGCGTCTCTCAACGTCTCTTACACTTTCATCAAATGGTTCCCATTGACAGCCAACTCGAGTTGGGCTGAACTGGAGTCGAAGGACCGCTTGAGTTGGTACTAAAAAAAAGGAGTGGAGTGACCATTATTCCTTGAGTTACTCGAGTCATCGCGCGAGTTAAACAGGTTTTTTGGGGGTTAAATCGCGTAACATATTTACGCGACTTAACCCAAAAAAATACTGTATTATGGATATTGGTCGCGAAAGCCTACGTGATAAAGGTCCTAACCAGCAACGCGTCCAAATAAGACTTTCACAGAACAACGCTCGCAAGTCAAATGTGCAGACTTTATAGTTGACAAAATTAAATGCTAAATATTGAACTAAATATAAAATTAAGTGCCCCTTCCCCTCACAAAACGTTAGCCTGACTTGTTTGGTGATATAGTTCCGCTCGGCCAGACTTCTGATTTCAAGTGAAATCCGCCCGAACATTTGGGGCCCTCGTCTTAGACGTGTCGGCTAAGTTGACCAAAATCAACATGGGGACCAGAAATTGTCAGATGGGCAGAGGGGGCAAAACTCGAGTTCTGTGCCTTATATACAATGTGGCATCTGTGTCTCTCCCGTATGCCATTGTCTCTGTCTCTTTACTCATCAAGAATTTCTGCCTCTCATTAGCCCCTTGGGCATGTCTATATTTGTGTTCATGCCTCCCTGTTCAGTCTGTGTCAGATTTAGTCACGTCCTCAGGTGCAGCTAGTTGATGTTCTCACCCCAGCCACCACATACATGCTGATTCTGCACTAAATGTGGCTAAATTCCAGCTCTGATAATTAATATCAGTTTGACTGCCATACACGGTGGTGAGATGTTCACCTCCTCGTCCCGGAATAATGAAAGTCGCGGGATCGATCCCGACCTTGACGCCTGCTGTATACAGGGTGCTTAACAATAAATGTTGACACTTGTGAGAATTTGCAACAGTACCTCAAGCAATGTGCCGCCTCCTGGCTCTGTAGACCACCTGGAGAAGATTCCAAGCACGCCTTGACAACGATGGTGAACAAGTTGGGAGACTCTGACTTTTGAAGCTATTAACATACACACTTGTTATCATGTTACAGTGTATTACCCGTTCTTTTTCCATTCAAAACGATATTCCCATATAAACATTTTTTAAGCACCCTGTATTTGTAGTTTGCGTGTCTCTCTCTCTCTCTCCATGGATGTTCTCCGGGTCCTCCGGTTTTCCCCTCCACATTTAGACCCAACGTCACCTGTCCTCCAGTGGACATTGATTCTAAAGAGCATTCATGAGAGGCACTTAGCCGCTCACCCCACTCCTCTACTTCCCACCCCCCACCCCCATCTCCTATAGCAGCAGGGGTCACCAAACTTTTTTCACAGTGGGCCGGATAACTGAAAGAATGACGCGCGCAAGGGCCGCATAATAAATAAATAAATAAAGATTCCTGGAGCGTCGGACCCTGTGTTGACAGCTGGAAAATCTGGGGACGGGAAAGATGCGTGTTTGTGTGTGTTGCCATGGAAACCATGGTAAACGTGTTGCCATGACGTTGCCATGGAAACCATGGTAAACGTGTTGCCATAACGTTGCCATGGAAACCATGGTAACGTCAGAGCGTAGGCGGAGCTACCACGAACCGGGGAAGTGCTTGGGATGGTGCGAAATAAACAAACATTACAATAAACGAGAAAATCTAGATACAATAATTAAAAATAGTACATTTAAGGCACATAGCAGTCAGGAGGTCTCCGCACGCGTGAAGATCTCATAGTATTCCAAACATAATATTTAAATTGTATCACGACGTCTCGTGTTCCATACGTTTTATCAACCAAATTCAAGTACCGTCGGCGGGCCCGATGGACTGACGTCTCGGGCCGGATTCGGCCCGCGGGCCGTAGTTTGGTGACCCCTGTCCTATAGGGATATCAGAGCTTAGGAAGGAGATACCAGACAGTTTCAACAGATTTACATTGCAACTGTAATCCGTAATGTGCGGTTGTGCTGGGTGTCAGCCTCCTTTCACGTCCATCTGTGTTGTGTACCTGAATCGTCGCGTTAATAGTAAAATCACACCGTGTGAACCCATACGGTTTAGCCGTATTCTTGTACAGGGAAATTGAGGTTTAGGTCCACAGGGCGTACAGCCGTTTCAATACGGGCAACAACAAAAAATTGTGTGGTCCATTTGTTTTTATCCCATGTGATGGGACTTTGTTGGATGAACGTTGAGATTTGTAAGGGCTCGGGGTGACTAATCGATAAGGTCTGAATTGGTATGTAATAAGGTAGTCACTTTTCGATATGAAGCTTTCGTGACTGCAAGGATTCATCTTCTTTGGTTCTTTCGGTAAAGTCACCACGTAGAATGAAAAAAAATAATAATAAAATAACACAATAATATTCTCACGACGTTTCGGCCACAACGCAAGCGGCCGTCTTCAGGTGAAAGGTACGAACTGCCGCTTGCGTTGTGGCCGAAACTTCGTGAGAATTTTGTTATTTTATTTTATTAATTTATAATTTTATTCTCATTCTACGTGACTTTACCGAAAGAACCAAAGAAGGTAGTCACTGATAAGGGGTTGACAAGTACGATTAAAATACCTTTGAGAGAAGGAACAAAAAAAACTCCCCCAGCTTAGTCAAACATGGCTCATAGTTGTGTGAACCAAATGTTATTTAATGGGTTTCACGAGTAGCTCTGCGGTGTCCACTTCCGCACATTTCCCCTAATCTGGGGTCGCCCCACCCACCCCCACCCGCAAGGGCGCAACCTGCAGGGCAATCGATGTAATCGATTCGGAGGAGTCGAATCGACCGCAACAATCACCACGATTTTCGATATCGCGACTAAAAAAAGGCGGGAAACGTCGCCGCTGACGGGGATACTTTTTCGGCGGCGGGTGGAGGAGGTTTGTGGCTTCGAGCCGCGCGCTCTCTCGCTTTCTCTCTCGACATAGAGACAATCAGCCCTCGCGTTTCCCTCAGGGAATCCGTGCGAGGGTCGCCACTGCTAGCGTGGAGGTGGTGGTTGGTGGTTTGTGGTTGGTGGTGGATGGCGGCGGCGGCGATGAGGAGACGGCGCCTGGACGCCTGGGTCGCGGACAACCAAAGCGGCGTGCGCCGAGCCCGGGTAGGGACCTCGCGCGTGAAGTTCCTCATCGCGACGAGGTGTGGGGAGGGGGATCATCACCGTCGTCGTCATCACCGTCGGCCTTCACCGGTCGTGGTCGATTCGCTGCTTCAGCACGATTCGCGCTTCGCTCGGGAATCGATTCCATCCAGCCGCTGCGTGCAACAATTTGGCGTCTTCCTTTGTCTCGGCTCTGTTGACGTCCTGGGGTTGACGGGCAATGGACAATTGAATGCTCATTGAGTCATTCCGCGTGGGTTGCGTTATCGGAGGTGGCACAGGGAGCCCTGCAGAAGCTAAAACACACAGAGAGAGAGAGAGGTGGAGAGAGAGAGAGAGATGTGAATGATTGGATGCGTGGTGTGTGCCGGGTTTGGGGGAGATTTTCCCCACGTGCGTGCAGTGTACGACTCGCACACATTTAACAAATAAATATAACCTAAACGCATTCGTCAAATATATATTAAAAAAAACTGGGTCTTAAATTATATATTAAAAAAAATATTGTACAACAGGCGACGTTTCGGTCAATGGCTCATCTTCACAGCGCACAAAACACGCTCACTCCACGTTTATATTGGCTACTATATATGGGGCCGTCCATAAATGACGTCACGTACCTAGCGGGGGGGGAGGGTCAGACGTCTGACGATGTGTGACGAGGGGGGTGGGGTTTGAGAAATGTGACGTCACATCAAAATACGCAACTTTATAAATAAATACAGACAACACGTTCTACTTAATTAAATAGGCTTGATTTAAAGCTTTCGTGACTGCAAGGATTCATATTCGTGGTTCTTTCGGTAAAGTCACCACGTAGAAGGGAAACAATACAATAATAAAAATATAAAAGAATAAAATTCTCACGACGTTTCAATTGCAACACAAGCAATCATCATCAGGTGTGAAAACCACAGCAAGAAAATTTTAAAAAGTGGCGGTTTTTTAACGTTAGCACCACGGAGAGCGATTTCGTCTCCCCCCTCCTCTTTTCCGAACATAGATGGACTCTTTTGATTTAAAGGTTTCGTGACTGCAAGGATTCATATTCTTGGTTCTTTCGGCAAAGTAGAAGGAAAATAATAAAAATATAAAACAATAAAATTATCACGACGTTTCGACTGCAACACAAGCAATCATCATCAGGTGTGAAAACCACAACAAGAACATTTGAATTTTCACACCTGATGATGATTGCTTGTGTTGCAATCGAAACGTCGTGAGAATTTTATTGTTTTATATTTTTATTTTATTGTTTCCCTTCTACGTGACTTTACCGAAAGAACCAAGAATATAAATTAAATACGCACTACAATGGCAATAGTTGAAAGCAATTTGAAGCATGTTTTATTTGGGGGGGGGCAGAGCTTTGTGACGTCATATTTCAGGGGGGGTCTGACTTTTTGTGACGTCGTGTAACTAGAGGGAGGGGGGGGGGTCTAAAATCGTCAAAAATCGCGTGACGTCATTTATGGACGGCCCCTATCTCATTTGCAGTCTTAATTAACCTCTGGCCTATTAGCATCAATTTGCAATAGCGTGTAACAGTAATTGGCATCCAGTTGTATTCACCTCGAAAATATTCTTCCCCTACTGGGAAAACTTGGCAGGACCCTGTTGAAAAAGAGCATTGTGACTCTTCCGGCTAAACAAGCATGGTAATGCGAATACAATGGAAGGGCCGGACCATGCACGTTGCCTGTAACCCAGCGCTGTGGAGACAGCGAGGGCTGGTGGACCACACACGGATCTTGTGAAACTCCGTTCCTGTGGGTGTCGAGGAGGTGCACGTGCCCTGGCTCGCCGCGAGATGGCGGTACAGCAAGTGGTGGACTCCCATCTGTTCCACCCGTCTGGGATAGAGCGTTGCTCCCCTCGCACGCCTGTTTTTTCTCCAGGTGCCCCGATTTCCTCCCACACGCCTATACACTCAATTGTGTCAAAATATCTGAATGCGAAGAGTAGGACTGCAGAGCTTGGACAATTGAACCTTATGGCGGGACCCCGGGGTCCCATAAGCCCCCGGCGCTCGCATAAACTGCGTTGCGACGTCATTGTATGTACATGTTGAAGGCGAACGATGCGGCGATCTATTCCTCTCGACGAGCTCTACACCGACGCGCTAATCAAAGTTTCAAAGTTTTGTTTCTTCTGCGCATTCGCCCTCGCCGCTGCGCTTGGACGTGACACGACAAGAGAACGATCCGCGCCAGGTGTGTCGCGGCGTTTATGATGTGCGCGGTGGGACGGAGTCGCCCAAAATAAATTAATTACGATTTTGACTTCCGTTTATTCGTGACCCCGGGGTCCCGCCATGAGGTTCAATTGTCGGTAGAGCCGACTCGCAGCGCGGCTGCTGCCTTCCTGCTTGTCCGCGCCTCCTCCGAGTCGTTCTCTCGTCGTTCTCTCGTTGAGCGTATGCTGTGCGGCGTGTTACGCGTTGACATCACGATACTGCTTGCAACATTTGCGTTGCTGCTGCTGCTCTCTCTCTCGCGACAGATGGCGCTGACCGCTTCTCCTCCACCTGGTGGACACATCGACCTGGGCCCTCACTGCTCCACGTTCACTCACGCACTCCAGCAGATACGAGGCAAGGCGACGTTCGCTTTGTACATTCGCGGGTAGGCCACTGAAACTCAATTTGGATCACTTGAAAGGCCACGTAGAATTTTTTTTTTATAAAAGCGTAATATTGCAATGGTGAGTGGGTTTGCTTGGGTTTCTGTACTCAATGCGGTATTTGAAAAGTGTTCAGTGTATTGTTCTTAGGTTAGTCCTTCTGTCAATCCACTGCTCGACCAGAGCCTCCCCACTTGCCGTGCGGTTTGTGAGGGTTATTTGACCACATTTATTCTGCATGCCGGCCTACCTTTCCAGGTCACTCTTGAAAATGAGGCTCTATCCTGGTCTGTCGTATTCTCACCTGGTTAAACAAAATACACTTGAAACTTTAACCTCCGTTAGGCACTGCACTGCTCTTGAGGCGTATCATATAACCTATCGTGTGAAGCCTCCTAGTTGCCGGATTATAAGCATGCACCTCTGTGCCTAGAAATGAAATCCTAGGAAGGCCGGCTGAACAAGACTCTAATAATGATTTAATTAACCGATCATACCCTTTTGACTGAATGTGCTGTGGGGTGCATTTTCGCGCCTGTGTTAATTTTTGTCGCACCTATCCACAGGGCTCCCCGCCACCTCGGCCACGCTGCCAGTGGAACTTGACATCTGCTTCAACGCGGTGTGTCTCTCTTCTTGTGCCGCACCCTTCTCCACCGAGGCCGATGAGGTGATCCGCCAGACACTCTCAAGAGGTGAACCTTTCTCCTTATTGCTGCAGTGGGTCCAATAAGACTGGAGGCAGATTGCTTGAGGCAACACGTTTATTTAATACTGCGTGATACACGGGTCCCTACCCGATACCTGGGGAGGTATAGCCGCCCGGGCTAGCGTGCCCTATCAACTGGGGCTACGTACTCTCAGCCCTCCGGCTAAGGGGTCCTAGGGGAGGCTAGCTGACCCGACCCAGCCAAGGACCTCGGGTTCCGACCACTGGCCCACTCGGTCCCGGTCCTTAGAAGGACGTCGGGTCCGGGGGTTCCCAGGGTCCTAGCCTAAGCAGGTCTTCTTTCTTCAGCTTGACGAAGGCTACCGGACTCGTCCAGAGGTCCGGCTTTTATACCCGTGCCAGGGTCTCTCCGCCCCTGGCCACACCCTCCTTCTGGAACTCTCTCGGGGACTCTGGAATATCCCCCCAGCCCATCTCTTGGGGCTGGGAGAACCTCGTGTCCCAATGGCCCGACTCATCCTACCCATCCTGAGTTAGCACCCCCTATGGACACGTCTGCTACTACAGGTGAGTTTATACAATGCCTAACAATGACGCGATATACAATGTTTGTCAATGACGCTACATTGCTGTATCATTCACAGTTATACTGGTAGGAACCTCCTGGTTACACCACCGGCCCACAGGGGATTATTGTGTCTGTCCATCCTGCATCCAAAAATGGGAGGGGTGGGGCTGGGTGGAGAGGGGAGGGTGGGGAGGGGCTGGGTGGGGTGGTGCTGGGTGGGGAAGGGAGGGTGGGGAGGGGCTGGGTGGGGAGGGGGTGGGTGGGGTGGGGCTGGTCACCCCGTGGTGCCCTTATAAAACTCAACGTTTAACATATTCACGCCGACTTGTGCCCGCCCTCACAGTCGGGCATATTTGCGGAATACACCACGTGGTGCCGCCGTTGACCCTGGCTATTGACCGAGCAACCCAACGTTCCTACCAGCTCCCTCCACAGGAGAATGTGTTGTGCAGTGGAGGGTGAAAGCAACAACCCGCACCTCAGGTTTTCCAACTCTAGGTAGTGCTTTCAGGTTACGAGGTAATTTTCCATTGGTAGGATGTATGTAGCGTCTCAGTATAACAGGTCTGATCTTCTTGTACGCACACACTGCACATGTTATATGACGCTTAAAAACACGGATTTAAAGCAGTTGCCTTCCCAAACCTGAACGATGAGCTTGTGTGAATGATGTACTGATTTAATGAGGAGCTGACAAGCCACGTGGTGCTGTGCCATCAAGCTAGTTTGCTTGCAGAATAATTTTCACATCCGCGTGGGAATTTATGAAGGGAATTACCAAAGTGTTCTACAGTAAAACCTTGGCTTGCGAGCATAATTCGTTCCGGAAACGTGTTTGTAATCCAAAGCACTCGTATATCAAGGCACTCGTATATCAGTTGTGATCACGTGACGCTTGGCAGACAAAGCGTGTATACGTACTACTCGTATTGCAAGACCTCGCTCGTTTATCCAATTTATATTTATTTAAAATGTTTGCTCGTCTTGCAAAACACTCGCAGACCAAGTTACTCGCAATCCAAGGTTTTACTCTGTATTTAAATTTACCACAGTGATACCCGCTGCAGCCTTCGTCCGTCTTCACAGCCGTTTAGGCCCACAGTCCCTGCCTGTTCTGCCGTTAAGGACTTCTTGGATTGCTTTTAGTCTGGAACCTCCCCTTTGACCTTGCCGCCATGGGGATGGTGACCCTACCAGGAGCACGAGGCTCCCGACAGCTTCGCTCTCGGGATCACTGGAACACGCAAACCTCTCCACCACAATAAGGTGGCCATCCTCGGAGAGGACCCATCGATAGAGGTGTAATGATTGAATCGTTCCAGCAATTCCACAAATTGCCGTGATTCACATTCACTATTTGATTTTCTAATTCTTTTTTTAACCCTGTGTTGAATGCAATGGCCACTGGTGCTTGCAGGGGTCACGTGTACCCATGGCAACATACACATCAACTCTTACCACGTGTGATTGGCGGTTTATGTGGCGCACAGTCCTGCAGGTGTCCTGCACCAGGGTTGAGGCGCCGTTTGAGGTGGACGCATGGTCGGCCGCGATGAATTGGGCAGCAGACAGGGAGGCAGCACGGGGTCTGGGCCAGTTGCTCACCTTGCAGGCCTTTCTCTGGCTGCTCCGAAAGGAGGTGGAGAGGGCCACGTCTCTGCTGTCGCTTACCAAGAAGGTTGGAGTGAAACGTTTGAGTGGGATGTCATGGGATGACGAGAACGGTGTCACGACGATACAGTTATAAGTAAGAAAAAGGCCGTGATAAATTTCGGTACATTTCAGGGCATATCATTGCTGGCATTCATCACCGGCGGAAGTTGCTGCGCAGTTTTTTTTTATTGTAAAACATATATTTACCCAAATCTAGACAAATGTGGTCTTTGGACCCTCTAGGTGGACAACTGGGGATGTTAACTTCCAATCAGGTCACGTACAAAAATCACGTGACTACCTGAGGTTGTGTGCTCTGCAGAATGGTGATTGTTCACGCTTTTTACTGAACTGTTTTCATAGGCCAGACATAACTCCATCACTCGATGCCTTTACCATGTTCATTTACCAAAGTTGTTCACAGTAAATGTGTTGCTGTTGATATCATCATCCTCATCTATCATCATTCGGCATGTAGCGATGCTTCTCTTAAAATGTATTCTTATACACTTGACACATGCTTCAAAGTGCGTATGTGAGGATTGATTAATTATGATATATGTATATTATATGCAGATATATTTATACGTAGGGAGTCAACAGAATTGTGCAGAAGAAACAAGAGCAATTATACAACACTACAAATGAGACCATAAAAACTAGGTAAAATAATTGATACCGAAAATGAATCATTGCCAAAAATTGTGACAACTCATCAAATACCTACATGGATGAACCGCTCAATGCCAAGTCGTCATGAATAGCATCATCATCATCAGCTTTGTAGATGCAATGCTGTGTCTGTCTCCATGTTGAACAGGCTGAGAGTATGGAAGGAGTCTCGGACAGCAACAATGTCTCAATGGAGTCACCCGTGGCATGTGTACCAAGTGGCCCTCTCCAATATCAGTCGTCTGGTGTCAGCCACACCGTCCTGGACCCCGAGAGCATAATTCAGGCTCTGTCAACATGGGAGGCTCTCATGAAAGGTGAGAGTGAGTTGTGTATCTCGTGTTATTCAATGGCGAGACTAGTGACATGGATGCTTGTACACTGCATTAGATTTCGCGGGTCTTGGGTTTGATCTTATTCGTATGCATTGTTCGTTCGTTCATTTCTCAATCCGCTTGTCCTGGTGAGGGTCGCGGTGGCGGCATATTGAGTAGGGACAGTCCAGACCTAGAAATTGATATCTGAATCCATAGACACCCCAACAATGTGTGTGTGTGTGTGAAGAGGGCAGTACCCTCAAGCACACCTCGAGAGGGAGTGAGGATTTGAGAAATGGTTTGGGGAGGTGCAAAATTAAGTTGCTAGTAACAGATTAAATAAAACCCCTCCAGCGTGAGTTCAGTGCTTGGGGAGGGGTGTAATTTTTGGAGCGGTCTTGGGTGCACCAACACCGTTGCATCCCACTATCTGAACTTATACCCACGATCTGAATTTATCCTGGGCCTCCTCTACTTGGCCGGCATTGTGATATTGTAATACATGTCAGACTTGATAGGTATTTGAGCATTTGCTTCAATCATCTGTTATGGGTTATCAGTCCATCTTGATTTAATTTGGGTTGGTTAGAGATATGTATTTTTGTGCATCACTGTTGTTATTCAATTCCCACTGAGATGTATCTGTTTTGAAAGGGAGACGAGACTAGTTACAAAACGAGTTATTACAGCTTTTTTAAAATTGTTGGAACCAATTTCTATTTGAGCTTATACAATAGCCTAGAGTTATTTGGTGCTATATCATAGGCTCACAGCAAAATCCAAATTGAAAATATACAAATTGCAAAGCCTTAATTCTTACGCCTCTGATTAGCGTGATTGGCGACGTACAGTGTGAAAGAAGTTCAACATATACACGTGCATTTTGAGTGTAAAAATGTCATTCGAATGACAAATCGGCGCAACCGTGCATAACTGTGCCACACATTGAACTGTGCCACACATTGACCTGTGCCGTAGGTAATGCGCTCTGTGTCGAGGAGAAGTGGCTGGACGCTTTGGACATTCTCGAGGGAGTTTCCCAGCGCTGCACGTCCCGCCGATTCCTGGCCCTGGCGCAGAACCTCATGGCTCGCTGCTTTCATTCCCTCGTGAGTGATGCCCAGGCCCTGTCTAGGCGGCCACTATCGCACTTTGTAGATCGGCACTGGTAAATCAGCTATATTCACTAATGTAAACTAAAACTATAAACTATTTTAATGTTGCCATATAAGGCCCATTGGGCTATATAATAAAATACAATTGTAAGTAGTAAATAGTATTTCTTGGTCCTTTCGGTAAAGTCACGTTAGAAGGGAAACAATAAAATAATAAAAATATGAAAATAAAATTCTCACGACGTTTCGACTGCAACACAAGCAATCATCATCAGGTGTGAAAACCACAGCAAGAAAATATTATTGCTGTGTTGCAGTCGAAACGTCGTGAGAATTGTATTTTTTTATTGTTTCCCTTCTACGTGACTGTACCGAAAGAACCAAAGAAGATGAATCCCTGCAGTCACGAAAGCTTGAAATAAAAAAAATAGTAAATAGCACTCACAGTTGAGCTGTGTTCACTGTTGTACTTCTCGAGAGGTAAAACCGTGAACAAAACAGAGTGAAGGAAAGACAACAACAGCGGGAATGAAACGCAAGAGCGACAGGACGACACGGAGACACACAAATCTCGTACCACCTGCTAGGCGTGAGCGTGCACTGCAGATCTAGCTGCTGAAAGAAGTTGCGTGGATTCAATGTTACTGTTTCGCTGACCTGGTGCGGCTTTTAATGCAAAATCCGGCTAGCTGGGGTTTTACTCTACGTTGTAATTTGCTATTGCCAACCTTGCAGCTTGTACAGATGCGGTATGCACCGCAATAATAGAAAGCGATTGATTTTTTAAAAGAATCGCGACCAGAAATTGCGACATTTAATCGAAATGCAGGGGGGTGAATTATTACTGCATAATATCTACCTGTTAAGCATTGCAAAACATTTTTTTTTTCTCTCCATTACTTCGTCTGGCCTAAATATGCTTAGTTGAAGGTCAAATACTACCATCTGTGACTATAGCCTATGCATAGCTGAGGAATGTTCTTCTGGCGAAAATGTAAACTTTTATATTCTAAAATACTTAATCGCCTCGACATCTGCCCACCTTGGCATTCACATTATCTGTCGTGCGCAAGGTGCCGAGGACTTTAAAAATTATCCGTGCGACTTGTGGCCTACTCCGCAGGGAAAAGTTAATCTGGCCATGGTGCTCTACAGACGCTGCGTGGAGACTGATGCACGCCATCTGTCGGCGATCTACGGGCTCTCCCTGCTCTTTCGTCGGCTCGGAAGGGCGAGCGCAGAGCTCCAGGCACTGGTTCTGCTCTCTAGCGTAAGCACCTCTTGCCTCTTTGGGAGCTTCCACCTCAATCTGTGGCCCGCAGCTGTATCGCACATAAGTGGCACGTTTAACTTCTGTCGCACCGTACGTAGCCAACCGTGCTCATCGTAGGTGCGGGGGAAGGACAACAAACCAAACGCAAAAAGCAGTAAACAAAAAGTTTTCAATCTAGATTTAAAAGTGCATAGCTCCAGTGGCTTTCGAATACCATGCGATGAAGGTGTTCACTATCATCCACCGTCATCATTGCCACGCGAGGTGGCAACGATCTAGCGACGTTGATGCAGTGTGGGTAAGTCATGCAGTGCTGTAATTACGATGTGTATCTCACACCCAGCCTCGGTGTACCAAAGCGGTGTCGTGACAGCAGTACAGCAAGCAGGCTTCAGGCAAGCCACGGTCTTGAATTCTGCTGACAACGTCGTGCTCCTGAGCCAGCAAGGGTGGCCGGCAGAGACTCCCAGTGAGCACGGTTGGCCGCCGACAGTCTTTGAGTTGTCTCGGATAGGGTCACGTGGTCTAGCTCCTTCGGTTCTTGCCGGTGGGGGGTGGGGTGGCAGCCACGGGGGCACTTCCAGCCCAGGCCAGGCTTGATCTCGACCCGTTCTAAATTCATGTACGGTCTGTCTTAATCTGGCGGGTCTGTTCCGTTCACAGTTACCTGTAAGGATCACAAATACGCCCTGGGGTCTGACTCTTTGGTGCAGCCAATGAACGCTAGCTAGGAATCTTAAATAAGCCTCAGTTTGGCTGCTTGAGTCTTGAGATTCCGTTAATCGATAATACTTCTAACCACACATTCATTGGCCCGAGCATTCCCATTGAATCTAAGTAGACCAATATTTACATACATTTGGCTATGTGAGTATTAATTATTTTATTGAGTTCTGTCCTCAATATTATAATTAATTGGCATAATAAATATATAATTACATAATGAAGCACATTGTAATTTTTTGTATTTTAATAATCCTTTCATTACTCCTCTCAATATGTAGTCTTCTTCAGCATAGTTTGCTCCTGTCTTTAATATTCATCATAAAAATTAAGTACTCTAACATCATAAAAATTGACTACTCTATACAATAAAAAACCACTGGCCATCTAAATGTCTTTACAGTACTTTGTATTCATTGATGAATGGGAATTTGCCTGTGGGTGAGTTAATTAAATAGTCATGGTTTACACACGTGGTGTTATTCATATTAATGAGCTTGGAGGTTGATTCTTAGGGCTGTTTATCATCTGCTTGTGCACACTCGATGTCACTGTCTCACACCGCACTTGCTCAACATTTGGTTATTTATCTAATATGTTTGTTTACTCAGGACAGCCTGAATCTCACGACTCTGCCAAGTTAAATTTTCACATTGCATGTGAAACCAATCTACTCACATGCTCACACATTGACCTTAAACATCAATTTTATACCTTTAAAAATTAAATCTGAAAACTATGTATGTATGTTGAACTTCTTTCGCCCCGTACGTAGCCAACCGTGCTAATCTGAGGTGAGGAACCAGGAGTGTGGTAACTCGGGTTGTTTGTGTGTGTGTCATCCTGCGTGTGCATGGCACAAGCGTCGTGGTGACGTCACCGCCACTTAGTGGCGAATGGCGGTTGTCACTGTTGTTGTTGTTGTTGTGCATGAAACAGGCTACAGGTTTACAGGCTGCGGAGAAAGAGGCCGAGGATATGGGAGGAGACTCCGTTTATTTGTTGGGGCAGGGCCCAGAGGCGTTGCTCTGCCAGTCAGTTGTACACGTTGCTGAGCACCTGGAGCCCACTGGAGCACTTTACCTGTTGGCCAGCAGAAGCCGCCAGTTGCTCAGGCGAGTGCACAACCTATGCCTATTACTGTGTGAAAGTTCACGGTTATGTACGTTTAACTTTTTTCGCACCGTACGTGCTAATTGGCGGTGAAGTGCAAAGTGCTTTCCTCGTATAAGACCATAAACTTCGTTTTGGCATGCGGGTCATCTGGTGACTGATAAAAAATTATATCCTGAGGATAATCACGCATCAGTCTCAGTGGCAATAGGGTGAAAGGCTTCGAGATGGGGTCGTGGTTTCCACTTGAGTGATGTGATAATGTTTTATTTTAATAATTCAGTGTCGATCACGCTGATAAAGTATTGTCAAACTGCAATTATATACCACTGACAATTGTATACAGATTTTATATGCAACACACACATATAGTAAATGGTAAATAAATGAATGTAGAATAATATTTGACAGTGTAAGATTACATATGTAAGATTCCAGTCAGGTTCATTCGTACAATGTATTATGCCACATGTAAACATTAAGTGCAATTTCATAACTTTGGAAGCATTCTCTTTGGTTCTATTCGGTAAAGTCACGTAGGTAAAAAATAAAACAACACAAATCACGACGTTTCGGCCACGACACAAGTGGCCTTCATCAGGTGAAGGGACCGGACTGTCCAGAGGACAGCGTTGGAGTGAAGACAGCCAAGCCCAGGTCGCGTCCTTTAAGCTGTGTGGGAGGAAACAAAAAAAACGCCTTGACAAAGGAATTAGCATACAATGATGTACTACTGTGAAAGTTTGGGATACCACTACTTGAATAAATATACTGTATCATTGAAAATTCGTTTAATGTTTGGTTTGATTTAGAGCATCTTTCCAATGATTGCTTAATTTGAAACCATCCTCTCGGTTGAAATTGTGTCTGTGTTTGTAAATCTGAATTGCCTCGTGGACAGATCTCTGATAAAAACCCGTGGGTTTGCAGAGAACCTTGGTATCGGAGAAAACTATATCGTGGTCACCCACAGCGTTGTAACGGTGATCAGCTACGGCATAAGAATGTTCTGTTTGAAAGGAGACCTGATGGCTCATTGGGACATTCTGTCTACAGGAAACCCACCCACACAGATTCCCACTTGAAACCTGATTCCCACCACCACCCGACTCAAAAGAATTCTCTCATCAAAACATTATACCACAGGGCTCATTGCATTTCGAACCAACACCACATGACCACTGAATTAAAACATGTACATCTGGCCCTCAAGAGGAACGGATACTCTGACCGTACCATCCGCCAAGCTGTTTCTCCCTCCATACAGAAACAACCACTTGATACTCCAATCAAAACCATCACACTACCATATATAGCAGGTGTTACTAAAAAATCTCCAAAATTCTAAACAAACACAAGATCCTGGTCCGGTTCAATACAGTACACAAAATCCGTGACCTGATCCCATCTGTGAAGGATGTCATTCCTGACTTACAGTACCCCGGGGTTTACAAATTGATCTGCACCTGTGGTGACTGCTATATCGGGGAGACGAAACGACATGTCTCTGACCGAATTCGCGAGCACAAATCAGATTTGAAACACGGCAGAACGAATTCTTCTGCCGTAGCTGATCACTGTTACAACGCTGTGGGTGATCACGATATAGTTTTCTCCGATACCAAGGTTCTCTGCAAACCCACGGGTTTTTATCAGAGATTTGTCCACGAGGCAATTCAGATTTACAAACACAGACACAATTTCAACCGAGAGGATGGTTTCAAATTAAGCAATCATTGGAAAGATGTTCTAAATCAAACCAAACATTAAACTAATTTTCAATGGTACAGTATATTTATTCAAGTAGTGGTATCCCAAACTTTCACAGTAGTACATCATTGTATGCTAATTCCTTTGTCAAGGCGTTTTTTGTTTCCTCCCACACAGCTTAAAGGACGCGACCTGGGCTTGGCTGTCTTCACTCCAACGCTGTCCTCTGGACAGTCCGGTCCCTTCACCTGATGAAGGCCACTTGTGTTGTGGCCGAAACGTCGTGATTTTTGTTGTTTTATTTTTTACCTACGTGACTTTACTGAATAGAACCAAAGAGTGTGGATCCTTGCAGTCACGAAAGCTTCAAATCTCGAATTGAATTTGGAAGCATTGCCTCATGTGCGGCATTCTGATTACGTGAATGTACATCGCATGTCGGTTCTTGCCAGGTGAAATAGTCTCGGAATGAACATTGACGCTTGCGGTTAATCACAGGCCAAAGAGAGCATGCACACTTTTCTGTTGTGCAAATATCTGTGTTCAACTCGCCTAATAGATCTCACTGTGTCATGCAGCTGCATTGAGCACAGGTAACAGCGTGCTCGAATTATCTTCGATAAGACTAGGAGGCAAATTTAAGTAATATGCGGTACATCAATTTACTTGAACTTTGGTCACGAAAGGCATAAACCCTTCCGACATGAATTACGTAAGCTTTTAATTATTTTTGCAGACTACTGACCGAACCTTAGACGGCTAGTGTGGCAAAATGTGCGCTGGCTGTGATGAGGTTCTCAGTGACGGCGCCTTCCACAAGAGTTGAACCACTCACAAGGGGCTCTTTGTCTTTGTTATTGGTGTAGGTTGGAGGAAGCGGTAGAACGATATGAAGAGTTATTGGCTCTGCTGTCAGATTCTGCTGCTGTGCAGGTATAAGTATCTTAATTTTCTCTTGTTTACCAGACGTCAAATGCAACATGTTGAATTTGGTTTTTAACCATCGGCTAATTTTTCCTCAATTTAAAATGACCCTTTCAACTGTATAGCTGAGACTGCACAACATGTTTCTTCCCTCTACAATATTTCTTAACATGACCAGTGTTTAAATTGTCAACCCTTTTAGGTAGAAGACGTAGGCCTGACCGTTCCTAGGATCCCTGCATTGTACCTTGAACTAGCCTCTACCTTTCTGCATCTGAGGAAACACGACAGAGTTATTGCAATTTGTGACGATGTAATCAGCAAAACCAGCTGCACGATCCCGCAAAAGCTGGTTCTGGATATGAGGAGAGGCTCCGCAGAAATGGTGCTCCATGTTGCCCATTTGAACCCTCCCCGGGAGGCAGAAGACCCTGTCCTTTCAGCTTTTTTCAGAGATTCACCCGGAGGTGAAAATTCAAGCTACCCACAAACAGTAACTTGGGACATCGGCAACAGTAGTGTCTGCTCTTTTGCAGATTTGAAGCAGGTGAGAACTTGGAATATGTTTGACTTGTGTTTATAGAACGATCAAAAAAACGATGCCCGCTAAAATATTTTTATGCTTATATACGGCCTTCACCATCAGCGTGGACGTCTCGCTGAGCCAAGTGTACCTCTTTTGCATGCTTATATAACTATATAAGCATGCAAAATATTGCAATTATTTCTAGCACGGAAACTGATGTCATTTTATGTTATAAAAAAAAAGTTTGCTGGCTGGATTCCGGGCCTGGGTAGCCGGCACGCGGTTAGGTGCCCGTGCGTGGCGATAGTGATGTCACCGTGTACATTTGCGTGATCATGTGACCCACATCCCACAGCGTTGAGCCAGGTTCGTCCGTCGCGCTTACATCACGCCTCCCCCACTGACCCTGCATCGTGGCCATTTGTGCGGGATACTGTCAAGCCATCATATCAAATACTATATTAGGCAAAAGTTTTGCTCGCTGGCTGGCTGGCTGGCTGCCTGGAGGGATGGATGGAAAGGTTCAAAGGACGTGCGGGGCTGCTGTTCTCGTAAAATAAAACGTTCAAAAGTCATTCTTTAAAGATTAAAAAAAGTCACGTAACGCGAAAGACGAAAACAACCGTTGTAACGACCCCAACAAAGACCTGCAGAGAATCCCAACAGCAATATAGCGACGACGTATGATTTCATTCATTTCAGGATTTGGCCGACGTGCGGTCGCGTGGGCGGTTGTCCGGGCGT
This sequence comes from Petromyzon marinus, assembly GCF_048934315.1. Taxonomy (NCBI): domain Eukaryota; kingdom Metazoa; phylum Chordata; class Hyperoartia; order Petromyzontiformes; family Petromyzontidae; genus Petromyzon; species Petromyzon marinus. Next base: position 12,004,464 of record NC_133703.1, on the reverse strand, counting down.
TGGGCCGAGTTTGGCTGGCTCTGGGGCGACGAGCGGACGACAACGTTGCCCGCGGGAGGAGGCGCCCGCTTCAGCATGGGGAGCCACCGCGTGCGGGAGAGTCTGCACGCCGCCCTGTGGACGGTGTCTGCGCGGGTCCTGCGCGCAGCCGCGCTGCTTGGGCTCGGCAAGGCGGACGAGGCCCTCCGGGAACTCGACAGGTGTTGGTGGTCGCCGTGTGGCGCCGCTTTCTTGCTTGCCTTCTTTGAAATCGCGTCGTCGTCGTCGTCGTCGTCGTCGGGAGGTTACCGACAGAAGATCGGAGACCGTCGGCGACTGTCGTGGAAGGCAACCGCCGTTACTGGAGCAATATAGACCGTCTCTTTCCACATACCTAGATTAACGCGCTTTTTGCCCCTGTGTTTGTTTGCGTCCTTGTTCCACAGCCCAAAGAGGAGCACGTAATGCGTTTTGTTAATTGCCAGAGGGAAACTTCAGTCTACCCCAAGACATGAGCGGATGGGGATAGAGCGCGGTTCATTTTCTATAAGCCAATTTGGCTGCCAGTAAGCTTACAAGCAGAGTTGAAAGGTGGGAGCAGCGAAGCAAATGTGCAGAGATCAGCCGTGATAAATGCCTGATGTTGAATTCCGTAAATGGATTGTCTTTCATTCCCCGTGTTGCTGGTTGCCTCGGTAGCCTGTGGGTTTATGTTGCGTTAAAATCCTCTGTCTCTTCACATGCACGCTTGTGCGTTTTCAGGTCGACCGATGAGCTCTTCAAAGTTACCGTCATTCCCAGCCCACTTAACAAAGGTACGCTTCGTATTGGCAGTGGCTATTAAGTAAACAGGGTTCCACGTACCTTGCGTAGTACGTGCATTTAGCCAGGCTATAATACAGCCCAAAGTTAACCTCGCTGCATTGACTCAATGTATTGGCGGGTGGGGCATTTCCGCGAGCATGCAGAGGTCGTGCCCTGTCTCGCATTAGGTAATTGATAAAGAGTACATGCAGAGAGAGCTCCACCAGCTGCGAGTGGTCACCGGACATGTCAATGGTACCCTCTGAAAATGACATTGGACTGCCCTGTACAATGAAACCTTGGATTGCGATTAACTTGGTCTGCGAGTGTTTTGCAAGACGAGCAAACATTATAAATAAATATTAATTTGATTAACGAGCGAGGGTCTTGCAATACGAGCAGTACGTACACGCTTTTGTCTGCCGAGCATCACGTGATCACAACCGAGCCAATGGTTCTTATTCGCTGCGGGATTGTGGGTAATCGTCTCCCATGCTCGGTCTCAGTCGGCGTGCCTCACTCATATAGTCAACATCCATGCGAGCGTTTACTGTTTACTATAGTACTATAGTGTTGTGACCACGTGTATACTGTTTACTATAGTACTATAGTGTTGTGACCACGTGTATACTGTTTACTACAGTACTATAGTGTTGTGGCCACGTGTATACTGTTTACTACAGTACTATAGTGTTGTGACCACGTGTATACTGTTTACTACAGTACTATAGTGTTGTGACCACGTGTATACTGTTTACTATAGTACTATATTGTTGTGATCACGTGTATACTGTTTACTGCAGTACTATAGTGTTGCGACCACGTGTATACTGTTTACTACACTATAGTGTTGTGACCACGTGTATACTGTTTACTACAGTACTATAGTGTTGTGACCACGTATATACTGTTTACTATAGTGTTGTGACCACGTGTATACTGTTTACTATAGTGTTGTGACCACGTGTATACTGTTTACTACAGTACTATAGTGTTGTGACCACGTGTGTGTGCGTAAAGCATGTTTTTATTTTGTGGCCAAGTGTAGTGACTGTTCTTTAGTAACTGTACTGCAAGTGAAAGTCGTCCTAGACAATAACCCTCCTCTCTCTCGTCTCCCTCCCACCAGCCACGATTAAATGTAATTAAGAAATTAGATTACTTTATAGTACATTTAAATAATAAAAATAAAAAAGTATTTTGTATTAATAATTTTTATATGAATACAGCATTTTTGGGTTGTGGAACGAATCATCTCAGGTTCCATTATTTCTTTGATATACGAGTGCTTTGGATTACGAGCACATTTCCCGTAACAAATTATGCTCGCAATCCGAGGTTTCACTGTAGTTGCCTCCTTTTAACACGTTTTTTTTTGCAATAGCATATCGGGAGTGCTGTGTTGTCTTTAGTGTGATACAAAATTGTTACAACGAATCGCTTGCGGACTCGGAAGAAAGTTTCGCGATATCGGTGGTTTTCGCTATAACATGTTTTAATTACAATATGAACTGGGGCCTTTTGAAAACATTAATGCGTCGCTGAGTATATATGTGTAAGTGTGCATTTGTACAGGTCTGGGAGTCATGCACAGGTACGTGTTTACAGTATTCAATGTACTGCCTAGTGACTAGTGTAATAAAACAACGATGATTGGATGTTTGACAGCCCGTACGATAGTTAACCTCGTGGCCGCTGATGTGAGGTATAAATCAACGCGAGCAACCCGTTCCTCCTGCAGCTACGTTGTAAGCAGGGGATCGTGATTAAGCGTGGGTCATAATAATGAGTTATTACGAGCTAGTTATTAACATCCTATAGTGGCGAGATGTTAACTACCTCGCCTGGTGTACGGGAGGTCGTGGGTTCGATCCCAACCCTTGACGCCTGCTGCTGCTGTATATTTGGAGTTTGCATTTTCTCTTCCCATGGTCGCTATGATTTGTCTCCAGATCCTCCGGTTTTCCCCCTCCACATTTAGAATCGTGCGTTTAGAGCGTTTGGATGCTATAAAATTCCACATGGTAAGCCATTTTGTTGAGGTATCAGTTGTGGCCAGGTCGCTTCTGAAAAAGAGCTATGTAGTCTCATCTAAAAAAATAGTTTATTTTCTTTATTTAATACTGTACACCAAAACCATTTTACAAAGAAGGAACTGCTACGTTGAAATTTATTCCCGTTTAAATCTGTGTCTTAAATTTCGATTTAAAGCTTTCGTGACTGCAAGGATTCATCTTCTTTGGTTCTTTCGGTAAGGTCACGTAGAATGAGAATAAAATAATAAAATAACACAATAAAATTCTCACGACGTTTCGGCCACAACGCAAGCGGCCGTCTTCAGGTGAAAGGTACGGACCTGTCGGGACGACAGAGCTCTGTACAGACCCGACAGGTCTTTACCTTTCACCTGAAGACGGCCGCTTGCGTTGTACAGACTTGTCGTCCCGACATGTCTGTACCTTTCACCTGAAGACGGCCGCTTGCGTTGTGGCCGAAACGTCGTGAGAATTTTATTGTGTTATTTTATTATTTTAGTCTCATTCTACATGACCTTACCGAAAGAACCAAAGAAGATGAATCTGTGTCTTGTTCGGCTCCCCAACTACAAAGTGTTGTGACAGACTGCGAACGAATCAGGGAACACGTTTCCAGACGTGGGCCTTGCACAGCTGATTGTTGCGTGCGGTTAACGGCCTTAGATGCCACTGTTGCCCACGTATGACATTTCGTGCAGATTGCTCCGTTTGGCGGGAGTTGCCACTGGAAGAGCTGGCACTGAATCTTCTCAAGAGCCTGGTGTTTGATGGCATCGCAGGATGCTTGGAGACCATGGGCAGGGACACAGATGCACTGCAGTACTACTTGTGCAGCCTGCAGGCGAATCCTGGTGGGTCCCAGCACCATTTACTCTTCCTTCCGATATTAGGAAGCCACTGAAGAAATGCACTGTTAAATTTAGTTTAGTTTGTTGTCCTTCCCCTGCACCTCCGATTAGCACGGTTAGCTACATACGGTGTGAAAGAAGTTCAACATACATACATACGTACGAATACTAACCATTTCTTCGCCTCCTAGGTCTGTATTATTAACATCTACATACTCATGGCTTGTGGTCAAGTTCATATTATCGTGGTGTACTTTGTTCCAATACAGTTTTTTTTTCTCAGTCATCATAATGTAAAGTGTTTGGTCATTCCCACAGTGCCACATCTCAGATATGTTCTCTACACAATCGCCATTGACACTGATTAATCCTGTTTGCTAAATTGTATTCCCACCAATCACTCTCTAATTGTGATGTGTATGCCCATCGCAAGTAAGAGGAAATCCACTCCTGCATGTAGTTATCAAAACGGTGTCACGCACGATAAGTACAACTGTACTTTTTCCACCAAAGTTGTTTTGATTGCAGGCATGGAGTATAACAATCTCGGTGTAAACGCTTTAATCCAGAATTGGATTGACTGTCTGGTGATATAAAAAATGAGGCATAATTTAAAAACAATTCTGACCTGACCACCACAACTGAAGACCTCTATGCCCTTGCAATGCCACATTTGGCACATGTATGTATAGTATGCGTGTGAGCGTGCGAACCGTCTGTGGGAGCGGTAGTGTAACGGTTTGCGCGCTGCGCTATGAACCCGGCGGCCCGCACCAGTAACGATTATCTGAACTGGTTCTGGGCCTCCCCTAGGTTGATTCAGCGTCAAATGAGGACCTGGTGCGTTGTGCAAAACATCAGCACTAGCGAGACAAAGGCGGCCGGATATGGTATTGGCTACCGACCCTCTCGTGTGCTGTGCCGGCCTTCATTGGTGCTCGCTAACAGCACTCGCCCCAAACAGTGTTAAGGCTCTACGGGGAATTTTTGTCCTTATAGTGGTTAATAGGCTGTGCTACGAACCCAGCGACCCGAATTCGATTCCTGCTCATGGCCAATACCAGTGACGATTATCTGAACCGGTCATGGGCCTCCTCTAAGTCGACTCAGCCTCAAATGAGTAGCTGGTGTGACGTGTTAAACATTGCTACTGGAGAGACAAAGGCGGTCAAGTGTGGTCCCGGCCACCCACCCCTCATGTGCCATGCCGGACTTCATTTCTTGGAGAAGTCAATGTCATGTGAACCTACTGAATTATAACAGTGATCTTTGCAAGCCATCTGGCTACCATGAGAGATTCGTTCATGAGGCTATCCACATATACAAACACAGAGACAATTTAAACCGAGAAGATGGATTCTGGCTTAGTAATCATTGGAAGGATTTGATAAACCATTTCGGGTCTTAATTGATTGATCACGCTTAAGGTGGCTTTCAGACCGCATCCATTATTTTCCGTCTCCCCCCTCCTCTTTTCCGAACATAAATGGACTCGTCCATCTGAATAACTGCCAAATCTCTCTCTGTGGTGCTAACGTTAAAAAAACGCCACTTTTTTCAAATTTTCTTGTTGTGGTTTTCACACCTGATGATGATTGCTTGTGTTGCAGTCGAAACGCCGTGATAATTTTATTGTTTTATATTTTTCTTATTTTATTGTTTCCCTTCTACGTGGTGACTTTACCGAAAGAACCAAGAATATGATTCCCTGCAGTCACGAAAGCTTTAAATAAATAAAAATAATCATAGGTGCTCTCTAAAAGCACTTGCCCCAACAGTCTGTTAAGGCTATTTGGAGGATCTTTGTCTTTTCCATCTGTGTTGCAGGTGGGGTGCACAGCATGTACGGCCTGGTGCGGCTACTGAGCAAGCTGAACAGGAAGGGGGAAGCAGTCGCACACTGGCTGAGCTTTAGGGGCCTCTTGGACGGTGACAGGCAGATTAATCCCAAGGGACAAAGTCTCACGGCTATTCCTGACCTGTAAGCCAATTGTTTTATTTATTCATTAGAATTTTATAACATCAAATTACTTATAATTTTGAACTTGTTGCAGTATTACTCCTTACACGCATTCACACATAAAGCCATCTTGAAATGTATCACGATGTTCTTCTCGGGCGACTTAGCCACAGGATTGCCATGCGTTGACTTTGCATCCAATTATGAATAATAATTAGTGCATAATACAGGTTTTTTTGGGTTAGATCGCTTAAATATATAAATGTGTCACTGAACCCACCAACACCCGACACAGCCAACTAGTAAGGGTTGTCACGTAAACAGAACGTGGCCAATTCGTTACCAGTACAGCACACCGGTGTGTTGGAGAGCAAAGCCCACAACATTTACAATCTGAGTATGCCGATTCGCCAGTAATTACAACTAGCTTCATCAGGCGACAGCCACAAATCTTACTAATTGGCTGTGTCGGGTGGTGACGGGTTTAACGACACATATATTTACGCGCTCTAACCCAAAAAAAAAACCCCGTGTTACGGATGATATTGGTCGCGAAAAGCCTATGCAGTAATAAGTGCATTGAACAAAACACTACGATTACTATAGAAGCAGCCGATTGCGCCTCTTAACGGGTCGCTTCAAATCCTTGTGCCTAACAAATGAGCGACATTCGACGATTCTGGCAGTGGGCCCTACAACTACGTGCCAGAGCAAGCGAAGGTGCCGAGTGAGGGAGAGCTGCTGGAGCTGGACCGGGACTTCTTGCTGCGCTGGGACGGCTACAGCTCGGAGGAGCGGAAAATCCTGCGCACGTTGGCTACCGGATTGTCGCCGTTGTCCAACTAAGCGCAAGTTATTCTCATACGTCTACTTCCTGCTGCTAGACAAGGGCGTGGGAGCCCTTGAGCAGTGGGTCACGTGAGGTTTGTGTAAATGCATGCGATTGAATGAGAGCGTGATTGTGTTATTACTGGACTGGCAGAGCCCCGCTGATACATAGTAAAACGGCACGTCAGTGTCCGTACAGTTTAATGCCGCGTCCTTTAACGACATAAAAGCTCATTGACATTCGTTACAAGCAACACCTAGATATCCGTTCTTGCACAGAGACACTTGCGATAACAAGTTGGGGCACATCAGCATTTTACGTAACAAGTGAGACATTTCAACTACAGCAGGGCGATTGAAGTCGTCATCTGTCTGAAATTCCACACCATTCCGATAGGGTTATGTAAACTCCCACCCCATGGGCGGGGAGGGGCAACGGAGGGCAGTGAACAACCGAACCAAAGTGCGAACTTGTGCCCGTTGCCGCTTTGCAGGTAGGTATTCGAGTTAGCAATTAAATGTCCACATGATAAGCCACTTTGTTGAGCTATCATTTGTGGCCCGGTTGCTTCTGAAAAATAAATTAATAGTTCAGTTGGCTTGACCTGGTAAGATTTAAAAAAAAATGTTTACTTTTATATTTTTTAAGCGATGTGTTTACCTTTCCTATACTCTGCACCCCTTTTGTGTTTTTGTATTTTTGTGTTTGTAACGTTCTGATCCGCCCCTACTGGACATCTGTGAAAAATAGCTTTATAGCTCATCGGATTCCTCCAGTATAAATAAATATTCTGATTCTGGCAACATGTGTCCACGTGTCTATGCTCATGTGTCTAAGCTCCTTGTCTTCACCCACCCGCCGTGACCAGCGTGGTGATGTTGCGTTAACACAGATAACCTGCACCAGTGAATTTACAATTTACAAAAGGGCTGTATGTGTATATGCTGTGAGTGACTGCATATGTTGTTGGTGACTGCTTGTGGGTGTATGTCCATGCACCAAGCCTGGCACGAGCGCCGTGGTAACGCTACAACCACCACTTGGTGGCGAATGGTTGTTGTATGTGTGTGTGCAGGTGAGAAGTGACATCCGCGTTATGAACTGGGTGTCATTGTGGTTGTCTGTGGTTGTGTATGGCGATTCTTTGCTATTTCTCCAAAAAACACCACATCGTGGTTGCTAAAGAATTCTATCTGGTCAGTTCCCCTTGCAGCAAGGAGTGCCGAAGCAGTCTTAAGTTATCTCTGGATTACTTTTAAAAAGTGCTCTTAGCAGGGGTAGTATGCTTCAAGTTTCCTCAATGTTTTATTTTCCCTAGTGACAGTTTAATAGCGGAATGTTGCACAAGGAAACCATTTATAATAAGCAGCTGCTGGGAATTTCCAAAGGAAACATCATTTTGGAAATTAAAAATATGACTGTAGCATGTGTCATCTCCGGGAGATGATTTAAAACTGGGTTTGAACAAATTTTAATGGCTAAAGGTGCAAATAAGTATTGTAAAGCATTTATTTTGAGAGGATTTTTCTTTTCCCCGAGGAAAGCCTCATTGAGTTAATGACTTTTTCAGTAGGGGCCTCCCAAATTTTTGTTTGCAGTTGGGGGGGGGGCGATAATTGCTTTGTATATTCCAACTTATTTCCGGGTCATTTTTAAAATTCGGCAAATGTTTACCTTGACGCCGGCACACAATGACCTAACCCTTGCGAATGACGTCACGGGATCTTTAACGTCCACAGCGAAGCAGACGGCACGTTTTTCTTTACGGTTAATACACCCGCCACATTAATAATCGGGGAGGCCTCTGGATTCGAACCGTGAACCTCTGCAAACAAGCGGCGTACGCGCTCCCGCTATGGCCACGTGGCCGCCCGACCATGAGTACACTGGGGGAGGATGGAGATTCAGAGTTTACGTTAAAAACAAGAATCGGAGATAATCGTTCGGGTAACTGCAAAGCGAAAGTGTTATTAACGGGAATGTTCTCACTGTGAATCAATGGGATGTCCGAGTGTTCCTGGCAGGATATCCAAGGTGACTCGATGCAGAGGGAAGTGTTTGCCGTATCTGTTCGGCGAATGGCCCCTTCAGCGCGTGCTGATGGTATGGGGGGACAGTAAGGGGAAACTGTTCTTGCTGGTATGTTGTATGTATGTGTGGAAATGGGGAATGTTTGGGTATGTGAATGGGGGGTGGGGGGGTTAAGAGTTGGGGGAGGAGGCTTGGGAGGTTGGAGGACAATTGCCGGGCAAGGCGCAGGAAGGTTTTTAGAGAGGCGACTTGTGCTCCGTGTATTTCCTGGTCCACGTAATTTGTTTTTGTGATACAGTAAAACGTTTTGTGTAAACTTGGTATCCTGTCCGAGGTCTCTTGTTCAAGAGTCTGGCTTCAGTTAAACAAACATGAGCAAACATGGGACCCTTGTTTCAATGTAAAGTAGTGGTGTCCCACACTTTTTATAACGTCTTTTTCACTCGCAGAGTGTGTCCCTGCCCGCTTGCGCACCGCCCAGTTCTGGAATGTGGGTCACGTCATGAGCAATGGTTTTCACTTGGGGGAATTGCAACATTCTCCAACTTGGCACTTCGCCCCCTTCACACTGCCGAGCGTATGGATTTTTACGAGGCAGCTCGTTCTGGCACGAGCGTTCCACGCGAAAAAAGACTTGGCAGAAGCTCCATCACAGGGACTGTCCCGGTGTCACGAGGACTCCTTGTTAAGATCGGGATTTTGCCTCGGCGTAAAATGCTCTGGCCTCATGTTTCGTGTGTATGCTTGGACTTCTTTCGCACCGTACGTAGCCTGACCGCCCTAATAGGTGCGGGGGAAGGCCATATGACGGGGCTACTACCTTAAAGCACAGTGCAATAGTGTGCGGTGCGAGGAGTATGTCATCGTCAACGACGAACCAGTTCCTCGTGGAATAAACACACCCGGGAGTTTGTTCTTCGGCGCCGTGGCCGGCCCTCCCCACCACCCCTGCTCATCATGTTCTGAACCAGCCAGGGGCTTCCCTCCCCTCCGTCCGAGTGCAGCGGGGCCCTGCACAGGTGAGAGGCAGGAGGAGGCTTTGCACCACCTGGGGCTGGGGTCAGTGCTGCAAGATGGACGACCCCTGACCAAAATTTAGCGGTGCCTAGCCGTAAGCGGACACGCTAAATAGCACTGCGTTGCAGAGAATAGGTACATAATGGGTGACCTTTTTGGGTAATGGCCCTGAATTCAGAGCACACAGACCCGAGGTAGAGTGATCGAAACGTCGCCTATTATATAACTTTTAAGGCAGTGTTCTTGGCAAATGTGAGTTTCTTTGTTATTTGTGTGCTGTGCTGCCCGGCCAACGCTATACCTTATAACATGGGAACTTTTTACCAAATATTTTGCTATATAATAAGCGGAGCTTTGGGGGGCGGGGGGCAGGGTTGACTGGAGTGGGCGGGGCCAAATTAGCTTGGGGGCGGGGCCAACCGGTGGGGGCAGGGGCCCAGCCAACGTTAAGTTCGCTAGCGGGCAGGCTTATACTGGTAGGAACCTCCTGGTTCCACCAGCCCACAGGGGATTATTGTGTCCGTCTGTCGTGCATCCAAAAATGGGAGGGGTGGGGCTGGGTGGAGAGGGGAGGGTGGGGAGGGGCTGGGTGGGGAGGGGAGGGTGAGGGGGGCTGGGTTGGGAGGGTAGGGCTGGGTGGGGGGTGGGAGGGGTGGGGCTGGGTGGGGAGGGGCTGGTCACCCCGTGGTGCCCTTATAAAACTCAACGTTTAACCTACTCACGCCGGCTTGTGCCCGCCCTCACAGTCGGGCATATTTGCGGAATGCACCACGTGGTGCCGCCGTTGACCCTGGCCATTGACCGAGCAACCCAACGTTCCGACCAGCTCACTCCGCAGGAATGTGTTTGGGGTATACTCTTTGGTTCTTTCGGTAAAGTCACGTAGGTATACAATAACATATTGGGGTATTTTTCAAAAATGTTCTTTCATAAACCGCAAGCGTTCAAAATGTCAACGTGCTGTTTAAGACCGAAACAGGTGGAGGATTTATTCACAGAATCTGGCATTCGCCTGATGATGCTGCTTGTAATTACTGGCGAAACGTCACGGTACTCGAATTGTAAATGTTGTGGTGGGTTTTACTCTCCCAACGCACCGGTTCTTGCTGAACGTGGAACGAATTGGCACCTTTTGTTTACGTGACGAACCTTACGGCGGGTTTAACTACATATTTACGCGATCTAACCCCCAAAAAACACCTCTGTTATGGATATTTGTCGCGAAAGCCTGCGTATTAATCAGTACAATTTATTTAAATCGGCTTCAGTACAAACAAAAAAAATCCCACGATTTTTTTTACTTCGTCAGTCAACGCGATTCCCTTGCTCAAGTGAGCATTGAGGCCTGTTTACAGCCCCGATAAAATTGGTGACAATTCCCTATCCACGTGGCGGGAGGAGAGGCATTCCATGGGACAACCACTGTGGACTACCTCCACAACGTGGTGCTAACATTCATAGGCATTGTTGCTGCATTGGCATTGTTGCTGCATTGGCAGTCGTGCACCGCCCGTGCTTCTGGTGTTGTTGGTACATTTGGGCTACGCCCATCCCCAAATCTTTATAAACAGTTTCCCTTTAGAGGCTGACCTCCTTTGCCTGATAACGACCGCTTGTGTTGCGATCGAAACGTCGTGATTTAATTTTTTTTTTATCTTTTATCTTATTTACCTACGTGACTTTACCGAAAGAACCAGAGTATGGATCCTTGCAGTCACGAAAACTTCAAATCTATAATTAATGGGGGTACTCCGTTCATGGTGTTTACAGAGGCCGAAGGAACGCGAGCCACGTGCCCACGTTGACTTCCAAGGCTAGAGACGACGTCATTCGAACAGCTGATCAGAGTTCGCACGCAGTCATGAGTTGGGGCATGAGCTGTAAAGTTGTATTCATTTTTTTATTAAAACAATGTGGTTACACAACGCTCTACCCAGTTCCGTTTTTTTACATTTATTGACGGTTTTGTAGCAATAATTTTAATTCACTGACAAAATATATTGCAACCGGGCTGATATAAGTGTGTTGCCAGATCTCATTGATAAAGATAATTACAGATATCACTGCAACATTTGGGGAGTAAAATAACATGACCGGTGACGTTCTGAAAGCAGTGAGCTTTAAAACTTGCACGAGGAGCACAACGCACACGGAGAGATAACGCCCACAAGTAACAAAGTTCACTTCGAAATCCGCTCCGTGAGCACAAGGGTCTAGAGATCAACCCCCCTTGATCCGACACCGACGTGCGGCTCGGGACGGATGAGGGAATGGCAAAATCAGCACAGTTTTTGGTGTATGTTAAACTTCTTTCGCACCGTACGTAGCCAACCGCGCTAATCGGAGGTGCGGTGGAAGGACAACAAACATATACACACACACACACAAAGCAGTTCTAAAGAAATACGTTTTCAATCTAGATCACTTAAAATGCGTAGCTCCAGTGGCCTCCTAATATCGGAAGGGAAGAGCATTCCAGACGGCCGCAGAAGCGCATCTGAAGGCTGGGGGAGGCGGTGAACGCCGCCTTTGTTCGACGGCGAGCAGCCAAAATCCGCTGACACGAGAATGGACGGAGTTCGCGTGATGGTTTGTGCTCCTTGACGGAGATCATGAAAGCTGAATTAATTCAAATTCTAAATAGCCATTTGCAGCAATTAAAGAATCGAAACGCAACCATTGGTTCAATCATTATTTCAACGCCTGTGCTCTGTGTCGTCTATTAAGACTTATTGTTGATTTTATTGACTACGTATCTTCTGCTATTCGTTGCGCCCGGTTGCGATTTACAGTAAAACCTTGGATTGCGAGCATAATTCGTTCCGGAAAAGTGTTTGTAATCCAAACCACTCGTATATCAAAACGCTCGTATATCAGTTGTGATCAAGTGACGCTCGGCAGACAAAGCGTGTATACGTACTACTACTCGTATTACAAGACCTCACTCGTTTATCAAATTCATATTTATTTTTTAAAAATTTGCTTGTCTTGCAAAACACTCGCAGACAAAGTTACTCACAATCCAAGGTTTTACTTTATTTTGCCCAGTCGGTGTTAGCCGCCGAGGTCTTGACGGGGCTCTGTTTAAATTTTGATTTAAAGCTTTCGTGACTGCAGGGATTTATATTCTTGGTTCTTTCGGTAAAGTCACGTAGAAGGGAAACAATAAAAATGTTTTTTTTTTAAAGAAAGAACCAAGAATATGGGTCTGTGTTATGCCCTGTCGCCCCGTGAAACATGCGTTTAGATGATTTGGCTGCTATAAATGTCCACGCACGTGATAAGCCACCTTTGGTTGAGCTATCATTTGCGGCCCAGGGCGCTTCTAAACAAAGAAGCTATACAGCTCAGTGGGCCTTACCTGGTAAAATAAAAGTAAAATTTTTAAAGTCACGTTCTTACCCTTCCTATGCTTTGCACTCCTGACGTGTTTTTGTGTTGTTTGTTGTTGTTGTATCGTTCTGACCCGCCCCGACTGGAAATCTTATTTTAAAAAAGAGCTTCATATCTCATCGGATTCCTCCAGGATAAATACTTCTTCTGATTATCTGCCCCCCCTTGTACCGTTCTGCTGCACTGATGCTCACTTTATTGAGGGCAATAAAATAAAGATTTATTGATTGATAAACGAGAGAAATCGATATTAATGGGAGCATTTAAATTTAGATTTAAATTTTGATTTAAAGCTTTCGTGACTGCAGTAATTCATTTACTTAGTTCTTTCGGTAAAGTCACGTTGAAGGGAAACAACAAAATAATAAAATATATATAAAACAATAATGGGAGCATCTTTATGTGCCCTGCTGGTGTAGAGCCAATTAAGTGGGGGGGGAAGGGATGTGGGGGGGCTGTTTTTGACGATGCGATCACTCAAGACATAGTTATTGATGGGCATGGCTAGATTATAGTGGGCGGGGTTATCGATATTGTGGGCGGGGTTATCAAACATACGGGCGGGGCTATGCGCGTTGTGGGCGGGGTCACGTCGGAGGAGGGGGGCGGCAATGTTATTTGTGGGCGGTGCTGGAGCGAGAATCGGGAGGCGCGTGGCGCTGTAGACGCGGCAAGTGGGGAGGAGGCGATGGTGGTGGAGGCGCGACTCGTACAGTCGTAGTAGTAGTGGTGGTGGAGGAGGAGGCGGTCCGACCCCGGAGCCTCCGCATGCCGCCCTCTTATAAAACACGACGAGCGGGAGATTAATGCTGGAGGCAGACAGGCAGGCAGGGCAGGGCGGGCACGCAGAAGTACAAGAAGCGGACAACAGACGTCAACAAAACAACACAGAGAGACGGGGGTTTCACACTACCACCGTAATTCCACTCCCCACCCCCCACCGACCACCGCCAACCAAGCCATGGAGGAGAGTGACGAGGGCGGCGGAGGCGGCGGCGGCAGAGGCGGCAGCAGTAGCAGCAGCGTGTACCAAGACTCGGGCGAGGAGGAGGCCCCGCCGGCCGTCTCTGCCCGGGTGTCGGGCATGGCGGAGGGCGTCTACCGCGAGCTGGAGCGGCTCATGGGCGAGCACGGCGAGGCGGTGCTGCGCGACCTCGTGCCGCTCGTGGTCGGCGTGCTCGAGGCCCTGGACGCGGCCGCCTCGCAGGGCCAAGAGCGCCAGGTGGAGCTCGAGCTGCTGCGGGAGGACAACGAGCAGCTGCTCACGCAGTACGAGCGGGAGCGCACGCTGCGCAGGCAGGCCGAGGAGGTGAGGGGTGGAGTGGTGGGTGAGCGGTGAGACGTGGGTGAGCGGTGAGACGTGGTGAGGGTGAGGGAGACGTGGTGAGCGGTGAGACGTGGTGAGGGTGAGGGAGACGTGGTGAGGGTGAGGGAGACGTGGTGAGGGTGAGTGAGACGTGGTGAGGGTGAGTGAGACGTGGTGAGGGTGACGTGGTGAGGGTGAGTGAAACGTGGTGAGGGAGACGTGGAGAGTGAGACGTGGTGAGGGTGAGGGAGACATGGTGAGGGAGACGTGGTGAGGGTGAGTGAAACGTGGTGAGGGAGACGTGGAGAGTGAGACGTGGAGAGTGAGACGTGGTGAGGGAGACATGGTGAGGGTGAGGGAGACATGGTGAGGGTGACTGAGACGTGGTGAGGGTGACTGAGACGTGGAGAGTGAGACGTGGTGAGGTTGAGTGAGACGTGGAGAGTGAGACGTGGTGAGGGTGAGTGAGACATGGAGTGGGTGAGGGTGAGTGAGACTTGGAGAGGGTGAGTGAGACATGGAGTGGGTGAGGGTGAGTGAGACGTGGAGTGGGTGAGGGTGAGTGAGACATGGAGTGTGGGTGAGGGTGAGTGAGCCATGGAGTGGGTGAGGGAGAGTGAGACGTGGAGTGGGTGAGTGAGACGTGGAGTGGGTGAGGGTGAGTGAGACAAGGTGAGGGTGAGTGAGACGTGGAGTGGGTGAGGGTGAGTGAGACGTGGAGTGGGTGAGGGTGAGTGAGACGTGGAGTGGGTGAGGGAGAGTGAGACGTGGAGTGGGTGAGGGTGAGTGAGACATGGAGTGGGTGAGTAAGACGTGGAGTGGGTGAGGGAGAGTGAGACATGGAGTGGGTGAGGGAGAGTGAGACGTGGAGTGGGTGAGGGTGAGTGAGACGTGGAGTGTGGGTGAGGGTGAGTGAGCCATGGAGTGGGTGAGGGAGAGTGAGACGTGGAGTGGGTGAGTGAGACGTGGAGTGGGTGAGGGAGAGTGAGACGTGGAGTGGGTGAGGGTGAGTGAGACAAGGTGAGGGTGAGTGAGACGTGGAGTGGGTGAGGGTGAGTGAGACGTGGAGTGTGGGTGAGGGTGAGTGAGCCATGGAGTGGGTGAGGGAGAGTGAGACGTGGAGTGGGTGAGTGAGACGTGGAGTGGGTGAGGGAGAGTGAGACGTGGAGTGGGTGAGGGTGAGTGAGACAAGGTGAGGGTGAGTGAGACGTGGAGTGGGTGAGGGTGAGTGAGACGTGGAGTGGGTGAGGGTGAGTGAGACGTGGAGTGGGTGAGGGTGAGTGAGACGTGGTGAGGGTGAGTGAGACGTGGAGTGGGTGAGGGTGAGTGAGACGTGGTGAGGGTGAGTGAGACAAGGTGAGGGAGACGTGGAGTGGGTGAGGGTGAGTGAGACATGGAGTGAGTGAGGGAGAGTGAGACGTGGTGAGGGTGAGTGAGACGTGGAGTGGGTGAGGGTGAGTGAGACATGGAGTGGGTGATGGTGAGTGAGACGTGGTGAGGGTGAGTGAGACGTGGAGAGGGTGAGTGAGACGTGGAGTGGGTGAGGGTGAGTGAGACGTGGTGAGGGTGAGTGAGACAAGGTGAGGGAGACGTGGAGTGGGTGAGGGTGAGTGAGACATGGAGTGGGTGAGGGAGACGTGGAGAGGGTGAGTGAGACGTGGAGTGGGTGAGGGTGAGTGAGACGTGGAGTGGGTGAGGGAGAGTGAGACGTGGAGTGGGTGAGGGTGAGTGAGACATGGAGTGGGTGAGGGTGAGTGAGACGTGGAGTGGGTGAGGGTGAGTGAGACGTGGAGTGGGTGAGGGTGATAGGAGTGGCACGGGGAGCAGTGAGGGATGGACACGTTGAGACGTGGAATAGAGTGAGATGGAGTGACTGAGAGATGGACACGTTGAGTGAGACACGGAGTGTGTGTGTGCTATAGGAGTGAATAGAGGCCTCGTAGGGGGTGGCAGTGTGTGAGAGATGGAGTGATATAGGCAGAGAAGAGGGGGGACTGAGCGGGTGTGAGACCCCGGTTGGGATGTGGGGTAATGGAAGTGAGAGGTGAGGGAGAGGAGAGTGAGTGAGATAGAGAAGGGTGCCGAGAAGGAGCTTCCCTGCAGGGGTTGAGGTGGTGAGATGTGGAACGAGGAGGGAGAGATGGAGTGCTTTACAGGTGATGGATCGGCGTGGTAGGACAGAGAGACTTTCATAGTTTCATTTATTTGGTATAGCCCTGTGAGCCATTCGGCTCTTGAATCGGGTGCAACTGCAACAAACAAACAAAAACATGAACAAGAAAACATCTTAAAGTGACTTTGTGCATGTGCAAACAGAAAATCCAGGAAAAAAACCATAAAAATATTCCTGAAATAGCACCGTACACCAACGCTGCGTGCAAAAATCCCAGTGGGATGCAAGTCAAACAACAACAAGAAAACTTAGATTTAGAGAACGTGCAGGATGAGAGATGGAGTGACGGGTCTGTGTGAAGGACAGATTAAGAGATCTTGTTGCCCTCTTGAGTGGAAGCCGTCGAGAAACGGGGATTGTGGGGACAGGGTGACGGGAAGAAGTGGATGAAAGTGAGTTCAGAATCAGAATATGTATTTATACTGGAGGAATCCGATGAGCTATAAGCTCTTTTTCACAGATGGCCAGCAGGGAGGGATAGGTGAGAACGTTACAGCAAACATTACACAAATACGATAGGAGTGCAAAGTATATGAAAGGTAAACACATCGCTTAAAAATATATACAAATAAAACGAAACGATGTTTTACCTTACTCAGGTGAGGCCCACTGAGCTCTATTAGCTTATTTTTCGGAAGCGACCTGGCCACAAATCGTAGCTCAACGAAAGTGACTGATCGCGTGCGTAAATATATAGCAGCCAAATATTGCAACTAATCTAGAAGATATCGCAGAGTGTGCAGACGGAGGAGTATTTTAGAGATGGCTTGTGAACTATGAGGAAGTCGAGAAGACGATTAGAATGCCCCTCTTATCCAGAAAATCCTGTATGCAAGTTTGTTGAACTTCTTTCACACCGTACGTAGCCAACCGTGCTAATCGGAGGTGCTGAATCACTGTGTTTACACGCTTTCATTTAACTCAACCTGTCGTACATATGAATAAACTGTCAAATCGCTCTCCGTGGTGCTAACGTTAAAATAACAGCCACTTTTTTCAAAATTTATTGCTGTGGTTTTCACACCTGATGATGATTGCTTGTGTTGCAGTCGAAACGTCGTGAGAATTTTATTGTTTTATATTTTTTATTATTTTATTGTTTCCCTTCTACGTGACTTTACCGAAAGAACCAAGAATAGCTGTCTGTTGTCGTATCTTCAAATCTTGTAACTCAATTTTAACCCACTTCCCAATGTGGTATCGACTGCAAACTTGGTATACTTAAGTCATACTGATGCCAATACTATATTCTATCATTAAAAATAAATATTTTTTAAAACATTTTTTTATATGTTATGTTTTGGCTTGGGTTTAATTGTCCACGCTCAACTCACGTTGGCTGTAATTGCCCACGGTCCCCTTACGTTATGGCAAGCTTCGGGGTCACTTCCTGGAGTCTTGCCATTACTAGTACGGTACATTTCATTAAAGCGTGTTTACATTTTTTAAAAAAATATTACTTTTTATGTCAGGAGGATCTTACGTCGTGATGTTTGTTTTGGCCAATTCTGATCGTGATTGTTGAGGTCAGATTCGACGGCGGGGGGGGGTGTTGGGCAGGGCGAGCAGACGTGGTGGGGTTGGTGGGGGGGATCCTTGAGAGGTGTGAGTGAGGTTCAACACAAGGTGACTCTCAATCCGAGAACGTGGACAGATGGAGAGAGACTTGTACGGTTAATGCACGTGGCACGCGCGAAGTGAGAGTAAGAGGGGGGCAACACAGGCTCAGGAGAGACAGGAAGACACTGCTGCCTTTGTTTCACTTCAAAGTCGTTCATGCTTACGTGTGTGTGTGTCACAGATGTGCGTCGGCATGTCACGTGCTCACCATTGCTTCACGTGTTGTCGCTTTCAAAGACTGCAACTGCTGTACAGCTGGTTTTTTTTGTAGCTGACGCTGCATTACGAAGACGTTTCAATCACTTGCGACCAGCAGCTTATTAAAATCGCTTGCAGGTATATGTGTATCTATGCAAGTATATACTTGCAAGTATAGACTTTCAAGTATATATGTGTATATATACTTGGATATATATCACATGTCTATACACTTGCAGGTATATATATAAATCACCTAAATCACTTGCGACCAACATAATATTTTTAAAAGTATATCGGCACCTTTGCAGACTTCCTCATTCATAGCTGTTGACAGTGAATTTTTTTTTTTAGAAGCCGGTTTCAGAGTTGTTGGTGACAAGTGATTAATCCGTAACCGTGAGAATCCAGAACAAATATTCTCCAGCAAACAAATCGGAACAAATATTTTTTGTTGTTGTTGAGATTTGTTTGCTGGAGAAGGTAGTTGTGTGCCCTGGTGGCAGCGTTTGCATTGCTTCGTTGTCAGCAATGTTGCTGGCATGGGAAAGGCAGCGGTGTGCCTCGTTTGGTTTTTGTCGTGACTTTTGTGTGGCTTTTGTGGCCTTTCACGTGCATGCTGTGGCCTCGGCGTGTGGCATTGGTGTGGACGTGCGTTTGTGTGTGGGCTTTGGATAATCTCTCTTCGTGGCTTATAAAATGTATAGTAATGTGGGCAACACACCCGCATGTTATACCAATGAGCAAATCTCGGCACCTCTGATTAGCACGGTTAGCTGTGTACGGCGGCGAAAGAAGTTCAACATGCATACTTAAATGGATTTATGGTCGTGCATTTTCCAGAATCGATTGTTTTGGTGTACTCGGAAAGAACCAAGAATATGAATATCATTCAAACTGTTAAGAAAAGTAAGTGGGGCTTGGGCAGGACACGTCGTGGGTGGAAGGGACGGTGGGTCAAGGATAATGATGGGAGTGGCAGTCGGGTGTTAGGTGGATTGTTACATTGCAGGTCTGTGAGACATGGTGTGACGGCTTGGGATAGCCTTCATCCTGCAATGAATTGATCGTGGCCGATGATGATTAAGGTACTAACTTCTGGCTGTAATGAAGTTTGAGTTGATTATGAGCGTGAGTTGTTAGCTTTAGCTCTGGTTAATCTTGGTTTCTGTATTTTGCAGTGTAGAGTTTGTGTGTGTGCTTTGGATAATCGCACACCGATCAGCACGGTTGGAAATGTATTGTGCGATAACAGGTCCCTGCAGGGTGGGCTGGTAGGACAAGTCTCTGCGCTGTCTATTGCTGATTTTACACCCAACAGCACGAGATTTCACTTCGTTAAAGTATTGAAAGGGGACGGACGGACGAACGGACGCATTAATCTATTGCAGGCTGGTACACTCAGTTTACAACTTCGTTCCTACCAGTAAAAGTTCAACATACATAATCCCGAAGTCTCCCTGCTAACATGTTCCTCTTGGGACATTGTCACCTTGTGATAGCAATAGCATTAGTACGTTAGTGATGATCACACATAAATGGGGCAATAAAGCATTGCTTAACATATTTGTCTTCATTGTGTTCACATTTGCCACAGTGATGACATGCTCTTAGCATATTGCATGCCACAGCTTTTGTCAAAGAATTGAGTCAACATGTAGAGCCATAGTGGATATACATCTATTTCCTGGAGGACACCCCCTTATAAAAGATTTGAAACACTATAAACTATAAAAAATTTAACCAAGAAAGGCCCACTGCTCTTTTTCAGAAGCTCTTTCAGAAGCAACCTAGCCACAAATGATAGCTCAACGAAGTGGCTTTTTTACGTGGAGATTTATTGCTGTCAAATACTCGAAATGCATGTTTCTTCATATGGAGGGAAAAACCGGAGGACCTGGATAAAATTCTACACGACCACGGAGAAAGAACATGCAAACCACATATATTTGAAGCATTAGGTTCGGGATCGAACCCATGCCATCCTGTATACCAGGCAAATGAGTTAACATCTCACCACCCCAGCGCCACCCACACACACACACACGGCAGTTTTGTGTATAACCAAGTGCAGGAGAGCAGGTGTGGCACAACTACGATATTGAGGATGTGCTGTAACTTTTACCAACTCGTAATTAAGGTTGTATGTCATACCTGGACATACAGGAATTTAAGACTGCTGGATGCAGGAAATGCCATCGTGGGCTGCTTTGCTTGTTAATTTGATGATGAATTCCCAAGTCGGATGTGTGTTTGGGAAAAATAAATAAATCACATGCTTAGTATGTTCCATTTTTTTAAAGATAGGAAGCATTTACATCCCCAAATATAGTCCTTTTTCATTGAGTGCAGTATTTGTCAGTTCCTATCGTGTATTTTAAAGGATAAATTACTTCCTTTTGCTGTGAAGAATTTCCCAAAATGCAAGGGGTCACCGAAAGTTCTGTGGTCGGACACGAGTGGTACCACAACAACTGTTGAGTGTCCGATTATGAGTAGACCACTTGAAAGAATTGCCACATTTCAGAGCAATAGATTAAAGTCTTCTTTCTTACGAGTGCTTATAATTATCTCGTGTGCGTTAAGTAAAATGTTGAGACATCTAAGCCGAGATCGATTACACAATACTCTATCTTGCAAACAGGGATGGCATCGCCCCACAGGAAATCCATATGGACTTGCGAAGCAAATGGGAGGAATCGTCCCCATCGCACTCCGAGATCAAGAAGTGGTGTGCAGAGTTATTCCAGATGGGGGATTATTAGCCTTTGGTAATCTAAGTACTCTACTGCTTTGCTTGTTAAGGGGGCTGCATTTAAAAATAACTTGCTTGAAGCGTCAGCCGTTGCTTTCTATGTCAGGTCACGGGCCCTTTTAATCACCCCCTTGTAAACACAATTCATAATACGCGGATTGTCTCCCTGCTCAAGCTCGAGTTGGGTCATATACGTCTGCCTTGGTGGCCTTAAGCCAAGTGGCGAAATGTATTTACGTGTAACCTTGGCAGAAGTCCGTCTTTGCCCGTTGGCTTCTAAGAAAAATGGTGCTGTACCCATTTTATTGAGACCAAATGAGTTAATAATATTACAGTGATTATCGTAAAGTGATTTTTAAACCCAGTCCATTGCTCCAGGGTGCTTTCGCTGATCAAAATTAGTTTCGAATTATTTCGACTTTATTTGGTGAAATTCCAGCCAATTACGGTTTAAGCGTTGATTCTTTCTTTCACTTAATCGCTGGTTTAAATAAAGTTAGGTTTTAAAAGGAGATGCAGTATTGCAGGCTCCATGTGGGTTTCAAAAAAGCTAATTGAAATAATTCAGGGTGAAATGTACATGACAGATTTATTAAGTATAGTTTGCATTTTATCAATTTTTTGTAGAAAATTGTGAATTCAATGCTTTCCAGTGGGCACCTGAAATGCCACGAGCTAAGACGCCCATGTAATTGCCTTTTAATTATCCCAAAGAATCGTAATAGGTGACGACGCAGCCTTTGCCCGTCGCATCACAAACGTTTTGGAACAACCGTTTCCTCCATTAACATCATAAATGTTCCTTCAAAAAAAATTCTAAAGCAGAAGGTTAGTGCTGGATACAGCCGCATTTGCAAATGTAATTTGTAACTTTGGATCCTTACCCCAAGTTTCGACAGTTACATTTTAACGTGCAGTTTTGTTGAGGAATCGTGCCTTGCCTTTGGTGTGGTCAGCGACTCTTTGTGTTTTGCTGCCTCGTCCAAGCTTGCATTTGGGGCCTGGTGGGCCCGGGCTTTGTAGCGGATGAATAAACAGGCAGTCCTCGCTTAACGCAGTAGGTGCGTACCTGTTAACGTTCCGCGTGAAGCAAAAATCGTGTAAAGCGAAAACAATTCCCCATATATGATGTCACGGTGAAGTTTGGCGAGATACGAAGTCCTGAGCACGCGCAGTGAGATGGCGGGACAAATAACTGCGGGTACACCCCCGCATTACCGTATCATTCCGTGTATCACGCCGCTCGGCCGCGCAGCTCAAGAAAGTAGTTTGTCATCGACCGCTCAGAAACCCGAGTTATAACGGTGCGCATTCAGCAGTGTAACGATGCGTGTTTAGCATTGACGGATGCATCCCTCGTGAGAAGTTTTCGCCAAATGGAAGAACCGCGTGATAGCGAAAACGCGTTAAAGTGTGAACACCGGCGCGTTTAGCGAGGACTTACCCTATTGCACGTGTGCTTTTGCCCTTGCGCGTCTCTTTTCCTATCTTGTCTCTCATACCCCTTGAGAAAACATCGCTCTACTATCGTGTTCCTCTTCAAATTATTTGAATACATTACATTTTCTGTCGTGTATATTTTTTTTATCTCTTACATCTGATGTCTCTTAAACATCAGATGTAACTTTCAATTAGTTGTGGTCAAACTTTTTTTCGTAACTTCATACTTGCGTGTTGTCCATGACTGATGTCGCTAATGATATAAGCATGTGTAGCGTACTTGCGGTCATGTGTGTATGGTGTATGTTCCCAGTGGCACAAAGCACAGTATTGTAGTCGATACATCCTCAATGCTACATTCTTGATCACACCCCTATTCTCCAACCTGTTGTTCAGCAAATGTGTGTTATTTATTCCACGCTGTCGATAAAAGGGACAAAACGAGCGGTTCCCAAACTTTGGGTCGTGGCCCCCCAAAGGGTTCATTTCATTGTGGGAAAAATAGTAAATCTGTTGCTTCACAATGTTTCAGTTTCGGTCGTATGAAGCAAGACTAAGGCGTAGCGAGAGAGACGTCTCGGACATTTGTAACATTCAAACAGTATTTTTTTCGGTTGTGGGTGAGCCCAAAACATCTCCGCCAATCAGAAAGCCCTAAATTTGTTTTGAACCGGATCGTTCAGCTTTCTGATTGGTGGAGATGTTCCGAGCGTTGTGGGAATTGCAGTTCGTTCCATCTGGGAAACGCCTTAACGCCTGCACGTGCAATGTACAGGATGGTTGGTCCAGATGTCTTGCGACCCCCAATGAATTGACTTTAAAAGTTGTTTTCATTTGCATTAATCATTTATTTTTAAATAAACCTTAGACACAACGTTTTAATTAATTTTAAGAGCGTTAAATGGTGGGTCACAAGACGTCTGGACCACCCTGTAGAAACAAATGTGTTTATTCTTCCACAGTGGAAGTGACATTTGAAACCCGTTCACCTCGAGTAGCGAGAGTCCGCTGACTCGGTGAACGAGAAAAGTTACTCGAAGAAACTTGGTTTGCATATACGATGGGACGTTTCTAGAGCACGTCTTCTCAAGTAGTTATTTTTTTTGAAGAATGAAGCGAATCCACAATGCCCTTCTGTGTCTCTCGCTCCGCTGCTGTTGTTGAGCGAGAGTGTGAAGCCAATAAAAACTGAAATGGCACTTGGGACACTTTGTTCAGAAAGAATGCCCGAAGGGGGAAGCCCGAGTCTGCATGTCGCCGTTGTATAAGCCACAGGTGCCTCTTGAAAACGGGAACCGGCTGTTTATCAGCAAGCTCGGGGAGTATCTTTCGAAGAGAAGTTTAAGAAGTCGCGTAAATTTTCGGCGGAAGTTTTGGGTTCTACGCACCGCATTTGACACAGTGGAAATAATGCGTTGGGAGGTGGAGACAAATTCACTGAAACCTATACCGCCCGCCGGGCAAACGCTGTGAAACGAAGGGTTGCGGTTATAGCCGGTGAAAGGGAACAAACACTTATGCTCTTCAATTTGTCGTGACCACCTAAGATGGTGATGCTGCGCACAGTGGCTTTTTGCGCGATACATTTCGGAGGATGCTGCTATCTTTTGAGAACATTCAGTTCTGTCTGACACTTAGCGAGCGCGGAACTGCTCGGGAATGTTGAGAGCGCTGCGTGGCCACATAAGAGTGCAAAAAAGATCCATTGGGATCGCACGGTTGGCTCCTGTACAGAAGGTGCCCCATCTGTGGCAGGACACAAAGCAGGACTGTGCACCTTGACGAATAATGTTGCTCTGGCCTGCTGTTGGTATGCGCTGCATGGTCCATCGAGAACAATTGCCAGCCAAAGAACAAAAGCTTGTTTAGGCATGAGGTGGCTGGGCATGCGGGCTCCATGACCGAGCCATGTGGAGACACACACACAGGCTCACACGAGAGACGCGGAGACTCGCTCATGTTTCACTTTAACGCCGGTAGTAATCTATAACGCAAGTGTCCTTCACGTCTCCCCGACGCCCGCGTAATGTATCGGGCTTTTGCCGTAATTTCAAAACCGTCATGAACGTTAAAATACCACAGGGTGGTGTTCATCGTGCCACCATGTTCATTTTGATCTCCAAACTATGTCGGCTGAACTCCCTCTGCTTTCCTTCGGTTCTGGTGAAGTGCCCTTGGCTGACATGAAATGCGAGCCTATTGTGTGACGTACTATCCTGCAAAAATTGGGTGGATTTGTTTTACGTGTGGCTTAGAGTTTTGCGGCGGTGTTCTAACATCAAGCTTGTACTTTGATTTACCAAGGGCCTTCATTACATAACATCGTTGGGGCGTTTTTTCCCCGCTCATTAATCCTGCCAGTGACAGAAACTCTTTTCTGCTAGATTAAACTAATCTCTTTTAAAGGTTTTACTGAGGAAATTAAATATCTCGTTTGACCCAACAGTGTCGTTGGATGGCAGAGGTAGCTTCGTGGTCAGTTCAGTACTGTACTAATTCCAATGTTTTTCGCTGAAGTTGAAAGTTTGGTGCAACACTGTAGTACGGTACTTGTTTCTAGAAGAATGACCTCTACAATGACCTTTCCTGCTGACCTCGAGGTTTTTTTGTGTTTAGTTTGCTTCTTGTGTTGACTTCATTTGTACCCCCCCCCCCCCACGCTTGCACACCTCCGATTAGCAAAGTTGGCTACGTACGGTGCGAAACGAGTTCAGCATACAATGAGCTATTGAAGCAATTGGCGGGACCCCGGGGTCCCATCACTGCCCCGGGGTGGGAAAAACCGCGTAGCGACACGAGTCTTGCCTTATTCTTAGTTCTTTCGGTAAAGTCACGTTGAAGGGAAACAATAAAATAATAAAATATATATAAAACAATAAAAATTCTCACGACGTTTCGACCATAACACAAACGGTCGTCATCAGGTGTGTCGGTTTGCATAAATTTATTTTTAAACGGTGTATTTATTTATAAAAAACGTTAGCGCCACGCGCAGCGATTTGGCAGTTTATTTAGAAGGACTAGTCCATCTATGTTCTGAAAAGAGTAGGGGGGAGACGAAAAATTTAATGTATACTGTCTGAAAGCCACTGTAAGCGTGAATAATCAATTAAGACCTGAAATGGTTTATCAAATCTTTCCAAAGATTGCTAAGCCAGAATCCATCTTCTCGGTTGAAATTGTCTCTGCTTGTATATGTGGATAGCCTCATGAACGAATCTCTCATGGTAGCCAGATGGCTTACAAAGAACCTCTGTCTTGGAAAAGTCAATGTCATGTGAGCCTACTGAATTATAACAATGATCTGCCACGGCCGAGGTGTTGGTCCTACCGTGTTTAAGGTCTGCTGTGTGTTCACGAATGCGGTCCGAGACATGGCGTTTGGTTTCTCCAATGTAACTACTACCACAGAGGCAACTTGGTTTGTAGACACCAGGGTATTGTATGTCCGGAATCACATATTTTACAGACGGAACCAGATCACGGATTTTATGTAATGTGTTGAAACGGACCTGGATCTTGTGTTTATTCAAGATTTTGGAGATCTTTTTTGTGATCCCAGCAATGTAGGGTAAAGTGATGGTTTTGAAAGGCTCCTCAAGAGGGTTCTTCTTCATGGTTTGAGTGATAGCTTTGCAGATTGTATAGTCGGAGTAACCATTAGCCTTAAGAGCTTGGTGTACGTGCTTGAGTTCACTGCCTATGTGTTCCTGGTCGGATATGCATTGGGCTGTATGATACAGAGTCTTGATGAGAGAATTCTTCTGTGATGGATGGTGGTGGGAATCCGGTTTCAGATAAGCATCCGTATGGGTAGCTTTCCTGTAGACAGAGTGGCTCATTGAACCATCAGGTCTCTTTTTAATTAGGACATCCAAAAAAGGTAGCTTGCCATCTTTTTCGACTTCCATGGTAAATCTGATGGCTGGGTGTATGGAATTGATGTGGTCGAAGAATTGGTCTAGAGCAGGCCGGCCATGTGGCCAGATGACAAAAGTGTCATCCACGTACCTCTTCCATAAGGTTGGGCGCAGAGTGGCAGTCTGGATGGCGTCAGTCTCAAATTTCTCCATGAAAATGTTAGCTATAACCGGAGATAGGGGGGAGCCCATTGGGGTGCCCTCAGTTTGTTTGTAGACAACAAAACTAGTGGTCAACCGATTGGCCTCGTCGAGAGCTACTCGGGGCACTAAGTTTCGTAAAAAGTTGAAAAATTACATAAACACGTTAAATTCACTGCCTGCGGGAGCGGACTCGCCTTGGCATAGAAGCTGAGGATCGACGGCTGACCGGAGGGCGTCGTCGCCGTGCGCGACCGCGGCGGACTCCCGGGCTTGCGTTTGGCCGGTGGGGTGGCGCCCATCGTGTCGATCGCCGCCTGCTGCTGGCGCTTGTTGGCGCGAGTCTGGGCGGGCGGCGCGTTGCTGTCGGGATCACGAGTGGGCGGACTGAAAAATAATAATTATTGACCTGATTTTTGCGGGACCCCGGGGTCCCGCCAAATGATTTTATTTCCCTCGGACTTCAGTCTTCGTAATATGCATTATCTCAAGTCACATTCAGCCCACTGCTGGATTACAAAAGAAAAACCCTGTTCATGTTTTTAATTGCTGCTCCTTGGTACTTTGCAGTTGGATTCTGTCTCTCTTGTCTCACCGTATGTTCTCCGACTTCACTTTTCTGTCTCTTGATTGGAGGTTCCTTGACATCTGCGGTGTTCCAAGCCTCATGATTTCGAGTGGCGTGGTGATCGTTTTTCAGCTGCACATGCTGCAACGCACCTGGGTCTGTTGTAACGAACCGCATTTTGCGACAGCGAAATGCACCGTGTATTCTGCTCTTTTATTTGTTACGAAGATCTTAGTCCTGCTCGTATGCAAGGCCACGGTGAATTATTAAATTGCAGGATCATGACAGTTGGTGACGGCTTGGGGTGATTTTCAGCCAGCAGGATGATGTTGAATCCATATGGATTTTCGATATTAATCAGAAGGAGGAGCGTATATAACCTAGGCTTGGCATGCCAATAATACGTCTTAAGCTTACATCGTTCACCCCTGTGGCATTTAACGGACTTTGACGTTGAATAGGAAACGTTCATGTGACCTCTTCAGCTAGTGTCATGGGACTGTGGCTAAGTAAGCCAGTAATAATGTCATGTGAAATGGAATTATTTCTTGCTGCCGCTGGCGTACAGGGACCCGCCAAAGCAGCAACATACGGTGCGGTTACAGTGTGGGGGAGCGGTAACGTAGTGGTTAGCGCGCTGTGCTACGAACCCGGCAACCCAAGTTCGATTCCCGCTCAAGGCCACCAACACCAGTGACGGTTATCTGAACCGTTCCTGGGTCTCGACCAGGTCGACTCGGCCGCAAATGAATACCTGATGCAGTGTGTAAACTTCGCAACTAGGTAGACAAAGGCAGCCGAGGGCGTGGTGCTTTCATATGTGCTCGCTAACAGCACTTGCCCCAACAGTCTGTCTTTTTTTTGCAGTTCAAATGGGACACACACCCCATTTGTCACATATGCCGGCAATTAAGGGGGGTCTATTTAAACAATACAACTTTGACTTGTGTATCATGCAAACGCAACTGCATCTCGAGATGCGGACGTACAAAAATGGTGGACAAACACCGGGTAGAGAGTCGATGGTCAGCGGCAAGGAGGCAGTGGTGGAATATAAATGATGAAGGGAGATCGTCGGTCAGCGACATCGGAGTAGGAGGAGGAGAGGCCAGACTTTAGGCAAGGCTTGAACGGTGGGAAGAGGGTTTGACATTGCAGGCTACCAGCAGCATGAGGGAGTTCCAAATAACTTAGCTGGGGCGGTAGACAAGGAAGGAAGAGACCTCCATTTAGCTGTCACCGATTGGACCGATTCAACAGAGGCAGACAGCCTTAGTTTCTGGAGCGGCGGGGAAAAAAAGATTGAGAGGTGACAGAGGTCAGGTGATGGACGTCCTCACAGGGGATCTTGAATATAGTGACGGCAGTCTTGTGAATTTAACACGTAGCACGCCTTTGCGTAAATATAAATGTGTCGTTAACCTGCCACCATTCCAACACACCATTGTGCTGAGCTCGTAACGAATTGGCATGTTTTGTTTACATGAGAAAACCTTACTAATTGGCTGACTGGAGGTGGCGGATTTAACGACCCATTTATACGTACGTGATCTAAACCAACAAAAAAAAAACCTCTTATGGGCAGTCTTGTGATTGGTTAGCGGTTTGAATCGTGAGCATTTGAAAGTATCTCAAGATTTGGGGCGATGAGGGCTCTATTGCAGATGGGGGACGTCTGACGGTGGCATTTTAGACCGTGCATTAAGTGCAAAGTTTTGTGATGTGGATATTGGTGGAGGGCATGTGCCTGCGCGTTTACACCTGCACGCTCGTGTTTGAACACACGCACGACTTGTGCTGTTACGCGATAGGTGTCGTGCTGTCCCTCCGTCATGCATAAACCGCCTGCTTGTTGAACGTAGAATTAAAATCTTGACTTAAAGCTTTCGAGACTGCAGGAATTAATATTTTTTGGTACTTTCGGTAAAGTCTGAAGACGACCGCCTGTGTTGCGATCGAAACGTCGTAGCTTTTTGTTATTTTCTTTGAACCTATCTACGTGACTTTACCGAAAGACCCAAAGAATATGTAAAATTGAAAGTTGTGCAATACTTGTGCATGAGTAATTGTATGCTGAACTGCATGCTTAGCAAGTGCCATGGCATTTGCTAAAGTATGAGTGTGACATTTCGATTTTGAAGGAGAGCCTCTCTCAACTTCAGCAGATACTGGGTAGGGCTTGTTGATCAAATGCAATCCAGCATGTCCAATACTGTAACCAAGTTACAGTATGGGGACGTAGCTCACCCACTTACTTTCACTCGCCCACCCACCCACTCGCCCACCCACCCTATCGCCCACCCACCCACCCTCTCGCCCACCCACCCTCTCGCCCACCCACCCTCTCACCCACCCACCCACCCTCTCACCGAACCGCTAAAAAAAAACTCAGCCACCGACTCACCCACTCACGAACTCACTCACTCACGTTAGCACATGGGACATGAGCTGCATGAACGGATCTCTGTGACCGAACTCACGCGCTTGGCAGCAGTTAGCGCTTGTCAATGTCATATATATGGTAACAAAGGTATTATTGCATGCATAAATACATTGTGGATCATAAATGTTGTGAATTAGCGATTATGTATTCCATACAATTCCCATCTAATTTAATAAATGTTCCCAGGATCCTAATAGGCTGGATCGCTCCTCTGACATGGGGCAGAGCAATGGCTCTGTGAATCACCGAGTCAACTCATGGATGAAGTAACGTAATACATTTTGAAGCATGAATACGCTTAGCTTGTGGGTTGACTGATTCCCAGGGAGTTTAATCTAAGCGCCCTGAGAAGGAGACTTTTACAATTATAAATGTTGTCATTTATAATGCATAACGAGCTGGCTGCACTCGTTTGCTCATGACTGATTCGCACCTCCGATTAGCGCGGTTGGCTACACATGGTGTGAACGAAGTTCAACATACATACTGCCTGATTTCGACGTCTGGTGTAAATAACAAACTAAACTATATTTATTTTACGAAATGGGGGCCACTGATCTATATAGAAGCGACCTGGCCACAAATGAAAGCTCAGCGAAGCGGCTTATCATGTGGATATTTATATCAGCCAAGATCTCTAAATGCATGTTTCTAAATGTGGAGGGAAAAATCCGGAGGACTCGGAGGAAAATGCACGTGACCATGGGGAGAGCATGCAAACTAGCAAGGCATCAGGGTCGGGATCGAAGCCACGACCTCCTGTATACTAGGCGAGGTAGTGAACATCTCATAGACAACGCGGTGCCCAGTCTGCCCCAGGGACCCATCTGCTTTCTCTGCTGACCTCAAAACTTTCTTAGTTCACATTCCACCCATGCTTAACATTCATCATTCATAGTTTAAAAAAAGCAATTTTTGTTTACCTAATATAATATCCTCTGATGTAACCTATGCATGCATTAAATATTGTTAAACAACAACTCTCTTCAATATGGCTTTCGGACTCCTCGTCAAGGACGTTTAAACACAGCAGTAATGATCTCTTTATTTGGTACGTTGTGATGCATATATGTAGCAGTGTTATTCAAGTAGAGGAAGGGTTTTGTGACAGATTTCTCGCCTCATAGTCAGGAGGTTGCGAATTCAATTTCTAGTTTGTGGGTCATCTCAACCCCATCATCTCTTCTGGAATCAATAAAATAGGTACCACATTGTGGAAGATTAACAGTGGCCCGATTGAATGGGAGGCTTCGTCATGTTGATATTTGAGTATGGAGAGGTAATTTGACCTGACTTGAATACAGCATGTCCACTTTGCCACCGAGCGCGTGAAAATGACTGCATGCAGCTTGGATGGACTTGGTCTCGGACCGGTGTTTAAAACCTTCGGGATCCTCATTGTAATGTCTGCATTGGGTTAGATCTTGGACGCCAACCCACCCACGGCGATTCACTTATATTTATGACCTTTGTGTGGGAAAAGTTTTGGTGCTGCAAGTTTTTTATATCTGCTCAATAAAAGCGACTGATGGGGATGACCTTTTCAACTTCTATTGGGCATATAAAGAAATCTCTACCACGACACTTTTGCTCTTTGAAGTTGTACCACTTTGCGCTCTGTCCAGTGGGGGACTGCCTTTGTGGGTAGTCCAGACTGAAGTAGTGCAGAGAGGACATTGGTATTTAATGTTTGTGATTTGGTAAGTAATTGTAGAACCTACAAAGTAAGGTTTAATTTTGGGCATCTCAGGATTGCAGTTGTGTGTGTTTTTTTTAATCTGGCAGTTCACCAGCCTTTAGTTTTGATTCATTGTGGCTGCTGCACGCATCATAAATTCAGTGGAAAATTATCAAAACACACTGCGTGGGGTAGTGTGGACTTGGAAAATACTGATGGCATTTGTAAATAATAGCCATTTGAGTGTGTACGGCAGCACAAACCCTCTAAAAAAAAGCTGCAGCTCAACTTGTTAACAAAAACATTGCATTTTTTTAAAGCTTGCAATGCGTGCTTTCAAATCTTACGTCTGAGAATTGATGTGTTAATTCGTTTACATTGCATGTAATGGTTTCATGCGACATCTGCTGTGGAGGCCTCTATATTTTAAAACTAAACCATTTTTAAGCGATTATTTTATCAGGTAAGGCAGACTGACTTAAATAGCGGTTTTTCAGAAGTAACCTGGCCACAAATGATAGCTCAAAAAAGTGCCTTATCATGTCGACATGTGTAGCAGCAAAATACTCTAAACGCACGATGTTGATTCTAAATGTGGAGGGAACAACCGGAGAACCACAGGGAGAACGTGCAATCTACAAATATACAGGCATCGTCAGGGTCGGGATCACACCCACGACCTCCTGCATTCAAGGCGAGGGTGGTAATATCTCGCCACCATGGCACCCACCACGGTGTTTAAAAAATGATTTGTGGAATCGAATCGTGACACTTAATCATGAGATTTCATCATCACATGGTGGGGGGGGGGGGGGACACGGAGAGGTGGCGGTGCAAATTTTACACGAGATGGTGACTACCTCGCCTGTTATTCAGGAGGTCGTGGGTTCGATCTAATAAACTGCAACTTGAATCACTACCTATGAGATCTTCACTCAAAACTGCTCTAGAGGAGTTGTACACCCCTAGCTGCCACTGCTATTCAGTGGCCTAAAATAAAATAAAATGTTTCGCTCCGAATGACCGCTGCAAAGTATTAACTGTATTTTGATTTAGTGTGCTGATCTTAAAGGTGCATTGAAAAATGTGATACTCCGACTAATGCTCCTGTTGTTGTGGAGTGACTCATGCAGCCAGCTATGGCTATAGGGTTTGGTGTTACATGTTATTTATGTAGTTTATTGTAAAAAAATTCGGTCACAGTCCCTATGATCACTGTTACATTGCATTTATGGCTTTATTTTGGTGATTTCGAAAAGTTTTTTGGTTTGGCCATGTTTTTGTTTATTGTAGTATGGAGGTAGACTT
This sequence comes from Petromyzon marinus, assembly GCF_048934315.1. Taxonomy (NCBI): domain Eukaryota; kingdom Metazoa; phylum Chordata; class Hyperoartia; order Petromyzontiformes; family Petromyzontidae; genus Petromyzon; species Petromyzon marinus. The sequence continues at coordinate 11,972,017 of NC_133703.1, read as the reverse complement.
AATCTAAGTTTTCTTGTTGTTGTTGTTGTTGTTTGACTTGCATCCCACTGGGATTTTTGCACACAGCGTTGGTGTACGGTGCTATTTCAGGAATATTTTGATGTTTTTTTCCTGGATTTTCTGTTTGCACAGTCGCATAGTCACTTTAAGATGTTTTTGTTTTTTTGTGTGTTGCGGTTGCACCCGATTCAAGAGCCGAATGGCTCACAGGGCTATACCAAATAAATGGAACCATGGAACTATGATCTGATCCTTGACGGCAGCATATTTGGAGTGTGTATGTTCTCCCCGTGGTCGTGTGGAATTTTCTCCGGATCCTCCATTTTTCCAACCCTCCACATTTTTAATCAACAACTTGCATTCAGCATATTTGGCTACAATTAATTTCCACATGGCCAGCTACTTGGTTGAGCTATCATTTGTGGTCAGGTCGCTTCTGAAAAAGAGCTATGTAGCTCCGTGAGCTTTACCTGGTAAAATAAATAAGTTCCGTTTAGTTGTTAGTTTCACATTTATAACCCGGTGAGAACTCTGCGAGACCCCAGGAAGAGTCTCATTTGCAATACAGGTAGTCCCCAACTTATGACACAGGTAGTCCCCAACTTACGATATTTCGATCTTACGATAGTGATATGACAAAATTGTAAAATATTTGTAATTTCGCGCGGCAGGCAAATGCAGCAGCGTACTACGAGGTACGATACTGTAACTTTATCATCGCCATCCTCTTCTTCCGAAAACTAAGTTAATGTAGCCATCAACAACCTAACATCGTTCAAGTATGCAGACGACGGGAAGGATCTTGGTGAGTACACTAGAATACGTTACGATACGTTCAATGCATGTATGGTACGTAGCTTTAGCGATTTCATTTTAAGGTTACCACGATACAATACATACGTTCAATGCATGTTAAAAGTTTTTTTTTTATAGCAGATAAGTTTTTTCAGGAAACAATCCTTCTATTAAATTGCAGTTCATATAGGTAGGCTAAGAATTTACCTTCTTTTTTTACTTTAAATTTTACTGTGCAATACAGTATTGTAATGAATAAATACATACAGTATATAGTTTATACAGTACGGTACTGTAAATTGCTCTGTTTTACTAACTTATCACCATTCTTTAAGACTCCTGGGTAGGGCTAGGCCATCTTCGACTTACGATATTTTCGACTTACGATGGGGTCGTCGTAACGCTTCTCCATCGTAAGTCGGGGACTACCTGTATTGACCTGGTGCAACAAAGTGACCAAGGCTAAGGAAAGACAAATAAACTATATAGCAATGATGGAGATAGACATCCGTAAGTACCCCTGCCAAAGAGATATTCGCCCCAGCGTTGCACTCTGGCATAATGTTTATTAATGGACTCGTGCATGTCGGGCACGAGTCCATTATATGGCGATGTTTCGCTACGGATTTTTTTTCGTAATGGCCCGTACAAGGAAAAAAATAATGGTTTGTTTCACGAAATATCCCGCAGCCATTTTTAGGCAACGGGCAACATCTTAACATTCATCATGAAATCTTTGTTAGCTTCGGTTACGACGGGGGCTGCAACAGACACGTTGTCAGTGGCAGTGTTTGATGTCGGCCATACAGCCTTTTATTCATGACAATAACCATTTGTTTGGTTTAAACTCGCTGTTCTGCGACTGTCTCTCCCAAGATGTTTGTCAGGTGGCACTTGATATGCAGGAGGTCGTGGTTCGATCCCGACCCTGACGCCTGCTGTATATTTGGAGTTTGTATGTCTCTTTCCCCGTGGTCGCGTGGATTTTTCTCCGGGTCCTCCAGTTTTTCCCTCCACATGTAAAAACATGCGCTTCGAGTGTTTGGTTGATATAAAGTTCCACGTGATAAGCCACTTCGTTGAGCTATAATTTGTGGCCTAACCACTTCTGTAAAAAAGAGCAATATAGCTCGGTGAGTATTACTTGGTAAAATAAAACATAGTTTATAGTTTAGTTTAAAATGAAAATGCAATTTATAACACCAACAATATTTAACGGACCCAAACAACCACGAGCCACGGGCACGGACGGGGATGGCTCCGGGCCCGGGAGCAGGAAGAGCCGCAGAGACTTGGGCCTGTCCCTCCTGCAAGGCAACCACAAGCGGCGGCCATTAACTAAATTGACAACCCTCCCACAATCGTTTCCTTCAAGGCAACGGAAAAATGCAAAGTTGCCGACGAATGACGAATATATGTAACGGGCAAGGTGCAGCCCTGCAATCCCTTGCCAATGCTGCCAGACATCTGCCTAAAAGAGCTTTACGGCTCATTCGATTCCTCCAGTCTGCATAAGGATTCTAAATAAAAATTGGAATGCTACTGGCTGGCAGAAGGGCCATCACTACAGGGAGCTCTCGAGAAGCCCACAAGAGGGTATTTGGCCTATTCTTCCACATTACCCCCCCCCCCACACACGTGACCTGGTGATCGACTAACTCCGGTCGACCCATTTATACTGCTGGGTGGACAGGTGGGAGGACTTAATAAACTTGCACCACTGTTTCAACTGCCAAACTCAGAAATCGAACCGGCAACATGTGAATTTAAAGTCCAGTGTGCGGGTCATAACGTTGTGGCAGCATCCAGAAATTAGCAATATAAAAAAAGTGGAATGCCAAGTAAATATGTTGACTGGGTGGACGGGTGGCACGGTGATCAGGGCACTGTGCTATTAAGAAAGTCAGTTCGATTCCCGGCCATGGCGATAAATGAACTGGTCCTGGGCCCTCCTGAACCCATCTGCATCAACCAGCATGATAATGTATCATGAAACAACCACTGGCAGTGCACTGACAAAGCGGTGGCGAGATGTTATCTCCCTCGCCTGGTATGCAGGAGGTCGTGAGCTCGATCCTGAACCTGAGCGCCTGTACATTTGGAGTTTGTATATCTCTCTCACCCCATGGTTGCTTGGATTTTTCTCCGGGTCCTCCGGTTTTTCCCTCCACATTTAGAAACACGCATTTAGAGTGTTTGGCTGATTTAAAGTTCCACGTGATAAGCCACTTCGTTGAGCTATCATTTGTGGCCTAACCGCTTCTGTAAAAAAGAGCAATCTAGCTCAGTGTGTATTACCTGGTAAAATAAAATATAGTTTATAGTTTAGTTTAAAATGAAAATGGAATTTATAGCACCAACAATATTTAACGGACCCAAACAACAACGACTTTGAGTGGCTATGTAGAGCATCCTCTAGTGGAGGCCATGATGGCAGCAGTGGCCTTGAATAAATAATTTCAGTTCTGCACTTTTACCTTTTGTTCTCTATGTATGTTAAACTTCTTTTGCACCATACATTGCCAACCGTACTAATTGTATGTGTTGTTGGGGGGGGGGGGGGGGGAAAGACAACAAACTTAACACAAAATTAATATCTAAACAAATTATTTTTCAATTTAGCTTCAAACGTGCATAGCTCCCCAGTGGCTTTCCGAATAGTTCCAGTGGCTTTCCGGGGAAAATGTTTGCTTACCGATGGAATGGTGTAAAAACAGGGGTTCCAATCTGAGGCCTTGCCTTACCCCTGCGGAGCTACAGAGATGACCACGGGGCGCGCTGCGAAGAGGCCAAATGGAGATCAATGAACGTGAAAAAATAAACATTCCTACAAGGCGTAGAGCAGTTGCAAAGTTCGTAGCAAGTACCAGCCCCGGGGTTAAATGACAGTTGTGATTGTGTCATTTGTAGTGAATTGCCATCGCGTTGTACTATAATGTCTTGTTTTACGAGCGATCATACACCATTCGGTAGAGGCCTTTTGTATACCTTTGGACCCACCTGCGTTGCAGGGAAATTCTACAGTGCCTCGAGTTGACTCTTTGTTGAATGTCCATCTCGGTTTCATTCCCGCATTTCATTGCCTGTTGGTTGCGTTTGTGTCTGCCGTGCACATGGATCACACGGAAGAGACCACACTGTTCTTTGTGCCGTGTTTCAAAACACACGCGAGAAGGCTACAGATCACATGGTGTGCAAGCTGACAGCCTTTTTTGTCTTATATTATTTATATATATAAAACATACAACAAAACAACTTGCTTGCGCCCCAGAACATGTGAGAATCTAAAATATTTGGCTTCGCAACGTTTCTCAAGACGGTTATGAAAAAAAACGCCAACTGCGATTGTTTGAAGGCATTCATCTAAAAACCGGCGTCGGCGAGACCGACCACGGAATTCAGTTCATCGAAGAATTGCAGCAAAAGCATTTCCGCAATTCAAGGTCGAGCTCAAAGCATTTATCCGGAGGTGCTGTGTAAAAAAACTAATAAGTCTTTTGTGAAAATTATTTTATTAGGAATCTAATTTAAAAGGGGCTCCGCATTGGTGTGATGCTAACTCCCTCGCATGGTATGGAGGACGCCGTGGGTTCGTTTCTGATCCTGCTGATGCCTGCTGTACATATGGAGTTTGCGTCTCTCTCTCTCTCCCCATGGTCGTGTGGATTTAGAATCAACGTATATTTAGAGTATTTTGGCTGACAAATTTCCACGTGATGATAAGCCACTTCGTTGAGCTATCATTTGTAATAGCTAGATCACTTATGAAATAGAGCTGTATATCTCAGTGGGCCTTAGCTGGTAAAATAAAAAAACTAATCTAGATTTGAAGTTTTCGTGACTGCAGAGATCCATACTCTTTGGTTCTTTCGGTAAAGTACCTAAGTGACTTTACTGGAAAAAAAAAACTAGTTTCGTGTTAGTTTAGTTCCTGAGTGGACACCCACTTTACCGGTGTGGTGCAGTGGTTGTGAATGCGGTGCGTGTACTGTAGAGGGCAGCCTTCGTAATCCAGGTGAAGACCGATTGCAGTCCGTTGGCCTGCAAGGACGGCTGGAAAGGAAAACATAAATTAAGTGAGCACGGTTATTTATACCATTAGGTAATCGGTTATTTTTCACTGGATGCATTTTTGGGGCTGTGACACTGGTGTGCACTAGCCTTATTCAATGAGATGATTTTGCATCTACTTTACATAACATTTACCGCAGTCGACTTTGAGGATGCCCCATGGAAGTCGCTGGGCTGCAATGGGAATTGAAAGTATTGACTTATCGGACTCGGTCACAGACACGTTGACCTCCGTCTCAGTCACCTGCGGATTTGAAGTTGTTGAACGTTTTGTGACTCGGTGGCAAATGCTCTGCCCCCTTTGTTACAAAACCACTCGTGGAATTAATTCAAATTGGCATAGATAGTTGGTGTTTTAAATCTTGACTTAAAGCTTTCGTGACTGCAGGAATTCATGTTCTTTGGGTCTTTCGTTATCTATCTACGTTGCTTTACCGAAAGACCACAGAATACTTGGTGTTTTGTTTTACAATAACACTGTAGATAAGGTTTGTAATCGTCGATGTATTATTCGTGTATTATGGATGGTAACATAGACTTTTGTTCGTCTCTGAATGTAAAGATGAAATAAATACAAATAGGTACGGTTGGATACGTACGGTGCGAAAGAAGTTCAACATACATACATAATCGTTGCTCCAGTGGATAGAGCATTTGGAAATGAACACGGTCACCTGAATTAGATCCCTCGCCACAGCCAACATCAGTGGTGAGTGATATCTGAACCAGTCCTGTCCCTCACCCCCCGAATTACCATCATGGTGTAGTATGGTCAAACACAATACCCCCAGATGGGTGTACATTTTATATAGAGGCAAAATCATTTATACCACCATTTATTGCTACGATATATATTACATTTGTGTTTTTTTCATGAATAAAATAATTTATTTCAAAACGTGGCCAGAGTGAGTTGGTGGATTGTTGAGTTGGAGGGTTGGTGGTTTGGTGGGTTTTTGGGTTGGTGTGTTGGTGGGTTGGTTGTTTAGTGGGTTGTTGGGTTGATGGGTTGGTGGGTTGGTGGGTGAGCTGTGTTGATGCCGCATGTGGTGCCTTTGTTGGTTGGGCGTGCAGAAGTACATCGAGTATGAAGATGCCCTGGAGCAGGATCGCAACACCCTCCTGGGGAAAGTTGAGACGCTGGAACTGCAGCTCAAGCAGTTGGAGATCCGCTCCAAGTTCTACTTGGACCAGAGTGAGTGCAGCTTCCTACGTGGGAGCACTCTCACGGAGGCTCCAACTTTGTATAATCACAGCACAGTGTGGATTTATTACAGCGCATCAATACGACTTGTGTCTCGAGACGCTGCATAGAAGCAGTGGAAATATTTTTTTCATAAAGAGGAAGGCAGGCAGTCATAGGCAGAGTAAAGAAGAACGGTCTTATGCTTGGACTTCATTATGTGCAGGGAGTTGAAAGCATTGACGGGTGGGGAGGGGATGGAGTTACAAATTGTGGGGGCAGCAGAGGAGAAAATGCGACCTTGTGCTTGGCAAAGGTTGACCGGGGATCCAACAGAAGGCCTCCTCCATGTTGGCAAAGGCAAGTGCTACTAGTGAGCATTTACTTTGGCAGGAAAGGTGCGTGGCATTATCGTAGTCCTGCATACTGCAATGGGAGCGGTGGCGCAGTGGTTAGCGCACTGCGCCATGAACCCGGCCAACCTCGGTTCAAACTCCCGGCCACAGCTATCATCAGTGGCGAGTGATATTTGCTCAGGTGCTGAACCTCATACCTTGGATGAAATCGGGCCCTTTAAACGAGCAACCAGTTGCAGTGTGTAAACATTAGCGCCAGGCGTGGCTTTGACCACACCATCACCTCGGGTCTCTGCCTAAATAGGTGCCTGTTGCATAACCGAATTCTGTCCCAACGGCCCGTAAACAATCTTGATTTGAAGCTTTCTTGACTGCAGGAATCCATACTCTTTGGTTCTTTCGGTAAAGTCACGTAGTAGGTATAAAATAAAATAAAATAAATCCCGACGTTTCGGGCGCAACACAACAAGCGTCCCGTCGTACCTGCGTGGCTTTACCGAAAGAACCAAAGAGTATGGGTCCATAAACAAGGCTGTGCCCGGTGGGACTGCTTTGGTGTGTGGTCTGCAGTCTCACGGCTCGAGGATCGGGAGGCGGAGCTGAAGAAGGAATACTCCGCGCTGCGTCACAGATACACAGAGGTGCCATTGCCTGTGCCTTTCTCGCCCTGCCCCTAGCCCCCCCCCCCCCACTTTACAGGCCAGAGACCGCTTCTTCTGTCACCTTCATCACCTCTTGTCCATCCGCTATTCACATCCGCCAGGGTATCGCCCAACCCCCCCAGGGAATCCGTCGGACGACCGATGAGCCAACCGGCGTTTAGCCGCAGCCCGCACAGCGAGTCCGTCCGCGATGGCGTGCGATCCGGAGGCAGGAGGCACGCTTGGCCACCGGTCAAAACTTAGAGCGGTCTTCTTAGCTTGGCAGCAGCAGCAACAACAACAACAACTTTCATTTGTTATCACGAATTAATCGAATGAACGCAGGACACATTGCCCGCTTTTAAGATGTTCAAGAGTTGGCTAGCCCTCCTCGTCTCCCCATCTTGCTTGCCTCTGAAACCATTTAACCCTTGCCCATTTCAAGACGTCTGCAAGTTGCAGCGGGGGTTGTCCCATCCACCTCTGAATCTCGGAACGCACGCAAGCAGCTCGGCTTTAATTTTATTTTGACCGGAGTAGCGCCATTGTTTTTAAAGACATTGTACTCACCGCATGCAACTGTAGCGACACGACCGCACTCTGTGATAGCTGGCGCCAAACTGTGCCACCCACCCTCCCGCATGGCCTTGAAGAAACCTCGATACCGATAAAGTTATTTTATTTTATTCTTTCGGTTTCGTTTTGATGATCAACACGTACATCATCGGAATGGAATTGGAGAAAAAACTGATTACGTACGACATCGGAACTGGAAAAGGGTTAAGGGAGTAGTCAATTATGCAATTGTTTCCACTGCTGCCTTGTAATGTAAGCCCACATAAACAAAAACACATTCGCTGTGATCATTATTCCTAACTGTACAACATGTAACAGTCTTAAAGTGTTTATAAAAGTTTGTTTACAGACAATGATCTCCCGTGTCCGTTGAAGATATCAAACATCGTTTTGTTTGTCGTCTGAAGTCGGCGTGATTTCCTGCTCAAAAGAGCAACGAGGTGGCGTTTTTCTCCTGGTTCCAGCCATGAGCCAGTGGTGGAATTCTGCATTCCTCTGTATGTATGTACGTTGAACTTCTTTCACACCGTACATAGCCAGTCGCCCTAATCGGAGGTGCGGGGTAAGGACAACAAACGCGTCCTTGGTAGGGACGAGTCAAACATTGGACCAACCGCTTGATTTGCTCAAAACGTCGTACAAATGTTTTTTTTTTATCAATACAGGAGCCATGATGGGTGAAGTCACCCCCCCACCAACCGGGATTTGAACTCGCAACCTTCCAATTGCGAGCAGCTCCTCGCTCTGCCGCTGAGCCACTCTGGCCGCTGAACCGTCTTGTGATGAACGCTCCCCATCAGAGCTTTCTAAATCAGGCGATAGAGCCGACAGATTGCTGCTGGTGCTGTGCACGTGGGCACGTCTGTGCAGTGGGGAGCGGTGGTGTAGCGGTTGGCACCCCTTTGCTACAAGTCTGGCGGCCTGAGTTCGGTTCCCATTCACGGTCCTGGGCCTCCCTAAATGAGTACCTGGTGCGGTGTGTCAAACGACGCCACTGGGGAGACAAAGGCATGGCGTTGTTTTTTTAAAGACATTGTACTCACTGCAGAGAATCGTAGCCACACGACCAAGCTCTGATAGCTGGCGCTGAAATGTGCCACGCCCTCCCGCGCACGGCTTTGTGGGAGCCTCGTAGCGCTGGGCCATCCATCCCCTCGTGTGCCGGCCTTCATCGGTACCTACTCGCTAACAGCACTTGCCCCAAATGTATGTCAAGGCTATCCGGGGGATCTTTGTCTTTGTTTCGCGGGCAGATCATCCAGGCGTACACGGAGCACGTGGAGCGCAACAAGATGTCCCAGCCCGCCGGACAGGTGGATGGAGGCTCGGTCCGCATGCGTCACAGGTGAGTGACGGCGAACAGAGCCGCCCTCCCCCCCCAGTGTTTGTGTGTGTGTGCGCCCCCTCGCGAGGGACGCTGACCTCATGCCGCGTTTGTGCTGCTTCCGTAGCTCACCGGCGAGCTGTAGGGTTGTGCTGCGTGTTTGTTCGGCGTGGCGGTGGGCCACCATGCTGAACAACACGCGGCGCAACATTTAGTGCGCCGCCGCGGCGGCGGCGAGATGTTAACTACCTCGCCTGGCGTACAGGAGCTCGTGGGTTCGATCCCGGCCCCGACGCCTGTATATCCGGAGTTTGCATGTTCTCCCCGTGACCCTCGTGGGTTTTTCTCTGGGTCCTCCAAAGTCTTTCCCTCCACAATTAGAATCAACATGCGTTGAGAGTGTTTGGCCGCTATAAATGTCCACGTGATAAGTCCCTTCATTGGGCTATCATTTGCGGCCAGGTCGCTTCTGAATATGAGCTCTATAGCTCCGGTACAATTCAAATAGTTCATCGTTTTTTTTAAATTGCACATTACAGGGAGCTTTTTCAGTTCTTCTTCAGGTCAGTTCCTAAAGAAGTTCCCAGCACGACGTGGAGAGAGACGTCGAGGCATTAAATTCAGCCCTGTGGAGGCAAGTTGTTGGTGGATCTTACAAATGTTGTCAACCTCCCTTCTCATGGGCGTCTAGGTGCCATGTCATGACTTGCCAGGATAGGGTGTTCCAGCAAAGTGCGGACTAAGATCATCTGTCTCTCCTGTGTTGCCCCATTGCATGCGTGGGTTTTCCCCAGGTGCTCCGGTTTTCTCCCGCATGAATTGCTCTCCTTATTACAATGCTTGTTTTGACAGTGGCTTACACACGCACACACACACAAGTGTATTGTAAGTGCACACACACGGCAGACGCATCGGCGTGCACATGAATGAATGCCCGTGCACAAATTGCTCGCGTGAGCACACAAATACACTCGTAGATATTGACCCTGACAAGTGGCACCCCCCCCCCCCCCCCATATGCCCTCTTCTTCTCAATGCCGTGCCATCACGTCCTTCACATTCTTACGTATTCTGCCATGAGTGCATGTCGACACCGATGGGACACACTTATGACTAGCAGAGAAACACCTTGAAGAACAATATTTTCATTTGCTTCACTTCGCTTCACTAATTTATAAGACTGACGGTGAATGTTAACCTTGGATCACCCTCGTACACCGTGATTTAGATCAGCGGTGGCCAGTTCGTGGCGTGCCCTAACTTGGCAAGTCCATTACAAGATTTCTAAACAAACCACAACAACAAGGGGGCTTGATAGTTAAGTTTGGGTAAATGTAATGTTGTTCATTTCCGTTTGGTGGTTTTGAAAATGTGAGTTTTACATTGAATTTAAAATGAATAATATTGCTAGACACGTTTTTATTAGTTGAAAAATTATTGAGTTTTCAATGTAGAGTTTTAAGGAACGTGTACACCCTACTAGGGCTGTCCCTTACACTGCCACCCCCTCATCCCACACCCTGCCGCCCCACAATCCACCACCCTGCCTTGCCCTCTGTCTCACTATCGGGTGACCTTTCACTGTCCGCCTCCCTCCCTCTGTCTCTCTCCCTGGAGCCATCTGTAACAGTCTTTCACCCTCCCCTCCCTGTCACTGTCTGTCTTTCTGCCTCTCGCCCGCATGCTCATGGTGGAGTGGAGGGTTGGGTGGTGGTGTGTGTCACGGGATGGGTAGCTGCGTCACGAAGCCTTGTCCTGATGCTGCTATGCCCTCCCACAGCCACCACCCCAACCCCCCCCCCAACCGCAATGTCCCAGGCCTTGTCCTTCAAGCCCAGGCTGCACGTGATCATGTGCACACTTGACCATATGCCCTCCACTCTTCGTAGCTTGATAGTGGTGTTGGCGGTGGTGGTTATGTGACCACCACGGCCAACGTGGTCAAAATCCTCGCACAGTTTGAAGGTCCAGATTTTAGTTTTTGTTTGTTTTATTTATTATTGAGCATGAGCTGAACATTACAAAGAAGGCTGGCTTTTGGATGGAGCCAAATGTGGAGCTGGTATTCGGTGCATCAATAAATGTATTGTGAATAGGACACCGTGAGCTTTACGTACGATTTCTCATGGTAATTTAGATGCATTATGTGATATGAACCCATCTTTATATATATTTTATTATGACGCTAGTAGAGTGGTCAATTTGACCATGACATCGACGAAGTACATCTGAAACACACTTTTGGAGAAATTACCAGGGTTAGCAGTATCGATATTATCCATAATAGAGTTTTTTTGTGGGATTCGATTGCATAAATAGAAACTTGTCACTCCTTCGTTCTTTCGGTAAAGTTTCCGTGACTTTACCGAAAGAACCGAAGAGTAATTACTGCAGTCACGAAAGCTTCAAATCAAGCATAAACTCGTCTTAAAACCTGCCACCACATGACACAGCCAATTAGTAAGGTTTGTCACGTAAAACAAAACACCTGAATATTTCATATTCTTAGTTTTTTCGGTAAAGTCACGTTGAAGAGAAACAACAAAATAACAAAATATATATATAAAACAATAAAAAATTCTCACGACGTTTCGACCATAACTCAAACGGTCATCATCACCTGATGATGACCGTTTGAGTTATGGTCATCATCACCTGATGATGACCGTTTGAGTTATGGTCGAAACGTCGTGAGAATTTTTTATTGTTTTATATATATTTTGTTATTTTGTTGTTTCTCTTCAACGTGACTTTACCGAAAAAACTAAGAATATGAATTACTGCAGTCACGAAAGCTTTAAATCAAAACCTGAATATTTATTAATTCTGGAGGAATCCGATTAGCTATATGCTCTTTTTCACAGATGTCCAGTAGAGTTAAACCCACAACATTTACAACTTTGCAACACACCGATGTGCCGAACTAGTCACGAATTGGCGTGTTTTGTTTACTTGACAAAGCGTACTAATTGGCAATGTCGGGCGGTGTCGGGTTTTTAACGACACATTTACATTTACGAGATCTAATCCAAAAAAAACCTCTACGATGGATAACACTGGTCACGAAAGGCTCCCACGTGTTAAACTGAACATTGATGTTATTTGCAACATCGCCAAGTAAAATCCCTCCGCAGAATTGACGGCGAGGAGACCATCGCTTTGCACAGACCAGCAGCAATCTATTCAGAAGCGCGTGCTGTGCGCCACGCTGGAGTCTCCTCCAGTCGAATCGACTTTCCCGTTTCACCCGGTGGGGGGGGGGGGGGGGGAGCCTTTTTCCCTGGCCACGATAAACAGCAGAATGTTTATCGTGGCCAGGTTTTACGCGGAGGAATTGCGTCCGACCTGGCACCGTAGGTGAGCGCGTTACCAAAGAACGCTTTGCCCGCGCTTTGCTGGAGCACCTCGTACAACGGCGACGTGCAGTACGGTACACGGGAGAGCGTGATGTCCTCACGGACACACCGATGTCCTCTCGGACACACCGATGGCGGTAGATGGGGGGGGGACTAAAAACTTCGTAGAACAGCTCATGACACCCACACCCCTGCCCACCCTTTGCTGTAGTGGTTAATAAATCCCCTTATAAAATCGATGTGTGTGTCAGTGTCTCTTCTGGGGTCATCCCTCAGGGTGATACAAGGCCTTTCTGCTGGCTTTGTGGGTTTCACGATGTTGGTATTCTACCGTGCACCCATCATATCAATTTAAGGTACAACTCCCTCCAATTTATTTCCAATTGTGGTACCAGCGTCATATCACGAGACCAAGACATGCACACGCAGCACTCTTGTAGCTAGCTCTGCAGCACTCTAAGAAAATTACCCTAGGAGATGTCGTATGTATGTGCGTTGAACTTTTTTCGCACCGTACGTAGCCAACCGTGCTATCATCAGAGTGGATCCAATTTCCTTCGCTTCTTTATGCACACGATCAGCACGGTTGGCTACTTACGATGGGGAAGAAGTCCAGCATACGTACATACAAAACAAGGGGCCACACCTGTATATGCTCGCAAACGGTGTTCATCACGTGTCAATCATTGCAATCGGTTTTTACTGGTAGGAACGAAGTTGTAAACTGAGTGTACCAGCCTGCAATAGATTAATGTGTCCGTCCGTCCCCTTTCAATACTTTAACGAAGTGAAATCTCATGCTGTTGGGTGTAAAATCAGCAATAGACAGCGCAGAGACTTGTCCTACCAGCCCACCCTGCAGGGACCTGTTTTTCCACAGAGCTGGAATAAGTCAAAATAAGTAACAAAAAACCTCACGGATTTATTTTCATGTGGGGTCTTTTTGGTGTGGAGTCCCCCCGCGAGACTGTCAACTCGTAACGAGCGCGCGACTCCCCAGAGAGGGTCGACGTGCTGTGAATCCGAGTAGGTTGTACGTACGTCTGTTGAACTTCTTTCGCATCGGACATTGCCCAACTGTGCTCATTGGTGGTGCGGGGCGGGGGAAAGATTGGCAAACCACAGCGGCAGCCATCTGTATAATGAGCCCATTACCCCCCCCCCATTACCACCTTTGCAAATCTTTTAAAGTGCTGTTGGGGCACTTTTAATGACTCTGGCATAATTGTGTACACGTTCACGCCCCACGTGGCTCAATTACTGCGATTGTACTTGATGCTGAATAAGCGTTTGATAGCGCAGTAGCAAGAGAGTGACGCAGTTGTGAGATGTTAACTACTTCGCCAGGTATGCAGTAGGTCGTGGGATCAGTCCCGACCCTGACGCCTGTATATTTGGAGTTTGTGCATTTTTTTCTCCCTCCACATTTAAAATCAACGTGCGTTTACAGCATTTGACTGCTATAAATGTACACATCACAAGCCACTTTGTTTGAGCTTTAATTTGTGGCCAGGTCGCTTTTGAAAAAGAGCTACATAGCTCAGTGGGCCTTATCTGGTAAATTAAAAAGTTTAGTTACTTAGTTTTAGTTTATTAAAGCAACTGCATTGTTGTCGCTCAATTATATGTTTACAAACATATATACGCTGTTGTGATATTTCTTGCCAAGCCATTTGCTTGTGTTAACTTCGGAGACAAAAATGTCAACACGATATGCAAGCTTCGGCAGAGCAGCACAACACCAACAGCATGAAACGCAAATACATCAGAAGTATTCATTCTTACATGCGGTTCCTTTAATGTGGGTAGAGAATGTTGTTATGTATGGGGAGAGAATGTTGTTACGTGCCAGGAGAGAATGTTATGACACGGACGTTTTAACATTCTATTGTAATAAAATTAAGTACTGTTTTGTCTGTGTTAATCCACCGCTGGTTGAAAGCCTGTTTGGGGGTATTTTGACCATGCTTAACACACTGCTGAGTGTGCGTTGGTCGGGGGTTGTGCAGGTCCTGTTCACATATCGCTCCTAATTTAAACCTTGGTCTTTGGTAATGTTTGTGTGTATATGCGTATAGACTATATTTGTGGGGAGTGGTAGTGTAGTGATTAGGGCACTGCGCTATGAACCCTGCAACCCGAGTTCGATTCCTGTTCACAGCCAACATCGGTGATGAATATCTGAACAGGTCCTGGGCCTCCCCTAGGTTGACTGAGCCTGAAATGAGTATCTGGTGCAGTGTGTAAGCATCATCATTGGGGACAGAAACGTGGCTGGGTGTGGTATTTGCCACCTAAGCCCATGCGTGCTGTGCCTACATTCATAGCTGCTCCCTAGTAGCACTTGCCCCATATGTATGTAGGTTGAACTTCTTTCGCACTGTGCGCAGCCAACGGAGCGAATCGGAGGTGCGGGGGGGGGAAGAACGACAGTCTGTTAACGTTTACAGGGGGAATCTTTGTCTTTGTTTATCTACAATATGTTTATATATAGCTTTTATATACGTAACGTCAAACTGTATATTTGGAGGGTAAGGCGGAAGGAGCTTGTGCCCATCGTATGAAATGAGGGGTCACGTGTGATCTGTGAAACCAGACGGTGCCACTCATGCCATGTTTCCACGGCAATGTAAATATATTTTTTGAAGCGCAGCCACAAATTGATACCTCGCAAAAGAGGTATCTGTTTGGTCTTTAAACATGTTAACACCTGTTTTTTTATTGCCAGAAAGAGTAAAACCTCTATTTTTTCATCTTGTCTTATATTTTCGTTACACCAAAATTGTTAATTGTGCTTTTGGTTGACTCAAACTTCGCAGTTTCACAGTTTTAAAATGTACAATTGCTTTGTTTACAAGCCTGCACGTCTTCCATAAGAGGTTTTTTTGGTTAGATCGCGTAAATATATAAATGTGTCGTTAAAACCGGCCACCACCCGACACAGCCAACTAGTAAGGGTAGTCACGTAAACAGAACATGCCAATTCGTCACTGGTACAGCACACCGGTGTGTTGGAGAGCCAAGCCACAACATTTACAATCTGAGTACGACGTTTCGCCAGTAATTACAACCAGCTTCATTGAGCGACAGCCAGATTGCACTGTAAAAAAAACCTTGTCGATGATCTACCCCTCAAGCTCTTCAAATTGTATCAAATTGATGCAGCTTATTAAATGTGACGCCCAGCTACAATTTACTTTTGCCATGTGCATTGACCTACTTCCCATATTGCTTGCTACTAGTGCGGTCTATGTGGGGCACCGCAGTTGTGAGATGTTAACTACCTCGCCTGGTATACAGGAGTTCGTAGGTTGCTGTATATTTGGAGTTTGCATGTTGTCCCCATGGAACGGCTGGATTTTTATCTGGGTCCTCCGGTTTTATGCTCCGCATTTAGAATCAACACGCGTTCAGAGTATTTGGTTGCTATAAATTTCCACATTATGAGCCACTTCGTTGAGCTATCATTTGTAGCCAGGTCACCTCTGAAAACGGCTATATAGCTCAGTGTGCGTTACCTGGTAAAATAAAAAAGCTGTTTAGTTTAGTGGAATGACGTGGCTTGGGTGGCAAGCCACCAAGGGCTCTGGTTATGAAGCTGGTCTTCCTTTCATTTTCTAACTTTGCTCAGCCGTGGAAGCACAGAGCCACCGTGTGGTTTAAAATGTGAGGTTAAGGAAGACCAGGCTTTGACTGCAGGTGAGACCATATTCAATTTTAGTTTTATATACATCTTAAAAACCCTTACCAGTCCTAGCATCCTGCACATACAGGGGATGCTCACAATTTCAAAGAAGGATCGGGTAAGCAACTTGGAATCCCCTGCACATAATGTGGCAGGTGAAAGGAGGTTGCGATGAGTGAGACACGCGTGTGCGGGATGGAGGAGGGCAGGCCACCGTTGGAGTGTCACCCAGAGCTCGGCAATGACCCAGAGCCTGACGGGTGGTGATAACAACAACATTAGAAGAGGCGACTCTGAAGTTTTCGACTTTACAGTCTGACAGGATCGAGTGAGTGGAAGAGAAGGAATGAAGTGACGGTGAGATTGTGGCATTACTAGTGTTGGCTATGGTGACCTCTTGACCTTTTACTTTGACCTTACCAGTGAGGTATCCGAGTCAAAACTATCTCCACGATCGAGTGGCGCTTATCCCCATCGGTGGCCCCCGAGGCATTGGTTTAAATTAAGCGTTCACCGGTTTCTTCAGAGAATCGCTACCACCAACTTCCCCCAAAGTGCAGTTGGTGTTATTGACTGCCTCGACGCTCGTAATTCATTTTTTGTCCAATAGTTGGCTATGAAAATGAAAAGGCAATGGAAGAAAGGGAAATGTGCAAGCAAAAAGCTACATTCTATGTAAATGAGCATCCGCGGGATAACATAGTTTACTTTGAAAATGCCAACCAGTACGCCATGCCGCCAAGGTCTAAGCTTGTATGTATTTTGAACTTATTTCGCACCGTACGTAGCCAGCCGTGCTAACCGGAGGTGCGGGATTACTGGAGCATCGTGCAATCAACGCATGGAGGTCGCAACGAATGGTGTTTCGCACGCTTAGGTGTGAGCCCCTGGATGGTCTGCAGTGTTTGTTGCACAACAGTGCAATGCAGTCCACTGTGATTTGCAAATATTGTAGGAGGATTTGGTAAATGCAGTCGGCAAGATGAGTCGGAGCGATGGCGGCAGCAAGGGAAACACCAGTGCTAACATTGACGCTATAAATTCACCAATTCACTGCTCATTGATTATATGGCAGCAAAGAGCATTGAATGAGGATGAAACTGGTCTTTGTTTCACTGGCCGCAATTTCTCTCTTTCAATTGGTGGTTTAAATTACGAAACTGGCCACATGCTCAGTTCTACTGAGCTGGTGGTTTCGATAAGGCTGAGAGCTTTTGTACGTGCGATGCTGCACACCTTTGTGTGTTTGTTCAACCTATTTACCACTCGCAATGCTTTGATGGCTGCCAAACTGAGATTTTCAGTGGGAAATCCCATTTTTAAATAATCTCTCTGGCCTAAAATCCAGGATGTATTTATGGGCTGAGAACAGCCAAATTTTGTTTGTGGTCTTAAATTCCGATTCTTCGTCTGTGTCGTCAGATGCTTGATTACGTGACAATAAGAAGCGGGCAAATCCTGTAATAATAGTCTAGAGGATACCGTTTTTCAAACTGTTAAGCTATTTTGTTTACAAGATTTAGGATTCATATTCTTGGTTCTTTCGGTAAAGTCACGTTGAAGGGAAACAATAAAATAATAAAATAAATATATTATAATAAAATAAATATATTGTGGTAAAAGAAACATATATTATTGCAATAAAATAAATAAATATATTGCTATCATGAAATAAATAAATAAATTGTGATAAAATAAATATGTATTATATATTTTTAAATAAATATGTATTATATATTTTTTAGAATATATATTTTATTATTTTATTGTTTCCCTTCAACGTGACTTTACCGAAAGAACCAAGGATATTAATCACTGCAGTTACGAAAGCTTTAAATCAAAACATTTAGGATAATAATAATAATAATGTATAGCCGTCGCTTGCTGTGCATGCCGCAGCCCTCTCGCTGGAAATGCTTTATGGCTGCGCAGCAGTTAAGCGTGCCTCGCTTGACACGTAGAAGGCTTTCGTGACCGATATTATTCATAGTAAATGTGTTTTTTTTTTTTTGTTAGATTGCGTACTTATAAAATGCGTCGTTAAATTCTGGCAAAATCGCCCGATGATGCTGGGTGTAGTTTGCCAGCGAAACGTCGTACTACTCAAATTGTAAATGTTGTGGATTTACTCTCCAACACGCCGGTGGGCTGAAGTAGTAGCTAATTGGCGCGTTTTGTTCACGTGACGCATCCCTTACTGATTGGCCGTGTCGGGTGGTGGCGGGTTTAACGACACATTTCGACTGACGCTAGCTACCCTAACCTAAAAGATCTTCATTATGAAGACACCCAGTGGTCAATGCCCTCTCTTTCAGGTAATTTTGCGCAGTTGTTCAACTCGCAAAAAAATTACCATAGGGGCCGTCCATACATGACGTCACGCACCTGGGGGGGGGGGTGTTTGAGAAATGTGACGTCACATCAAAATGCGCAACTTTAAATAAATATAGACAACACGTTCTACTTAATTAAATAGACTTTTTAATAAATGTTTTCTCCTGCAACCTCATAGTGCAGCGCCACATTAAATACGCACTACAATGACAATAGTTTAAAGCGATTTGAAGCATGTTTTATATTTTTTTTGGGGGGGGGGGTGGGGGCAGAGCTTTGTGACGTCATATTTGATGGGGGGGGGGGGGTCTGACTTTTTGTGACGCCGTGTGACGACGGGGGGGGGTGGGGGGGTCAAAAATCGTCCATAATCACGTGACGTCATTTATGGACGGCCCCATAGCACGCAATCTGCTGCAAAGAGATTGTCAGTGAAGGTGCGGTATTGTTGGCTAGGTGAGACAACTTTGTCTTGGTATCCTAGCCCCAAGTTCCACTTCTGAAAACCACTTAAAGTAAGATTTGAAAATAAAAGTAACTGCACGATATAATCTCCTCCGTGTCTCCTCGGCTACGAACCCAGGAGCTGGGATTATTGCCCAGTGGACTATCCACTGCGCCACTGTTCCCCCAAATAAAAAAATATAATGGATGCGAAATAACATTTTCTCTTAGTTATAAACGAGGTAGCCTACATTTTAAAGCGAATATATAAAAGTCATTGTCTCTGCGCTGGAATGAGCACTGAGCAAAATACCCGTCTGTGTCGGCAACCCTGAATCGTTGGTGTAAATTCCACATTCCTGCGAACGGGAGAAGTCTCTCCAAGAGAAGTCTCTCCATTGTCGACGGCGTGCCGAGTGGCGAATCCTCACCGAGTCGTTGCCATTTTGCCCGCCTCTCGAGGGTCCGATTGTCGAGTTGAATCTGGACGGCACGTGCGAGTTCGCTACACCCGACGTGCACGCGAGCGCAGCATTGCGTTCACGCGTTCACATGTGCGCAGTGTTGCGTTCACGTGTGCAATGCTGCGCGCAAACGCAATGCTGCGCACGCGTGTGAACGCGTTCACGGGTTCACGGGTTCACACGCGTGCGCAGCATTGCGTTCGCGTGCGCAGCATTGCACACGCGAACGCAATGCTGCGCGCGTACGGGCACCAGGTGGTGCTGTTTGCCCGCGCATCGCGCCTCGTTTTTCTTTTTTGCTCGCTCGGATAAACACCGTGAGGCAAAAATGACGTCAGCGCAAAGCCCCCCCCCCCCCGCCGTTCAACGGGGTGGGGGGGGGGGGTTGAGGTGCACAAGGGGGGGTGGGTGGGACTCTGCCGCATCTCCGACAGCAGCTTTGGGGCTCACGGCAGCTGCCGGCAAAATGCGTCCGCCACCGTACCGCCCGGCCTCCCCGCGCGGCCGCTTCTGACGGAGAAGCGGTCCCCCGCTCGCCCGCCCGCCCGCCCGTCCTCCCCGTCCTCCCCGTTCGCCCCGCTCGTCCGCTCCGCCATGCCAGGCCATGACGGTATTCAGCATTCTGCTGGCCGTGTTTGGCTTCGTGGGAGGAGTGGCGGTGGTCAACTCGCTCGTCATCTCGTCGCTCATCGCACTCACCGTGCTGCACTTCTCGCTCGCGGCCGATGCTCGCCGCGCCATACAGCAGGGGTTTGACACGGACAGGTCGGTTGCCCATCGCACGCTGGGGGCGGCGGTGGGGGGGGGGGGGTGGGAGACGTGAAGCCTGGGACGGTTCTGGCTTAATCGGTCGCGCCGAGAACACGACGTCCCCGTTCATCGGCGAAGATCGTTTTGTTTGCGTCGGGGGTGGTTCTCTCCTCTCTGCGTTTGTGGCCGATGTTGGTGAACGTGCGTTGCACGTGCACACGTTCAGAATTCGGAGTGCGCACGCTTGCTGGTTTTCCGACACTGTGGGTTGGTTTGTGTAATCCGGCCTTTTGTGCTCATTCAGTACACAGGGGTTGATGCCGCCGAATTGCTGCGTGTGTGCTGCGTTTTTAAATGCTGCACTGCACTTTAATTATTGATGCGTGCATTTTCTCAGAATTGGCATTTTTGACGGGATTTGTTTACATCTTCTCCCCTGCCCTCGCATTGGTTTGACGTGTTTTTGCTTCGCAGTTTGCACAATATCATTACACGCTCGTATTTTATTCAAGAGTGCACAACCCATATGGAAATGTGATGTTTACAGTGCACTGCTGGGGACAGTGTAAGCCATCTGCTTTTGTCCTAAAGAGATTATGATTGTGACTTACATCCGGTGATGACACTGGCACATTTACACGTTAATTTGGTGGTAAAGCATTACTTAACGGTATGGTCACCTGCCCAATTCATGCCAGTAAGAGTTAATTTTAATGGCGTGCATTATTTATTCAGTGGCCCGTGCTTTCATTTTCTCTGTGCTGAGTGTGTCGCATGTTCAACTCTGTATTGATGTGAAACCCGAGAGCTATTTCTGCTCCCGTTTTTCACGTCTCGTCATGAAACTGGATTTGCGATCCATAAATGTATTTTTGAGCTTCCCAGCTCATCGAATTCTTCCAGAATAAATACAGATTTTGATTCTGCAAAAGGTCTGCCATAAATCCTCCTTCACCCCGACACACCCATGCATGAATTTGCTTCGTTTACCAACGTGCCAGTCTGACTGGCACGTTGCATTCTGGGACAATGTTGCATTGATAGTTAGTCAGCATCATCCGGCCAGACATTTTCCAGAAGCCAGTTTTCACATTTTTGCTTGCACAATGTGGCCCAAAATATCACTGACGAATCATAATATTGATCACAAAAAGCCTACGTGTTAAATGGATCACGGATCGTTTAGAGAGTGCGAGCTTGGCTCGGCCTGCTGCATTGCTGCTGCGTAAACGACAGATTTGAAATCGCCAGGTAAGACAGGCCAGGTGAGGCAGGCCAGGTCCACTGTGCATTCGTGGTGCATACAGCTTGGGTGTTGTTCTGCAGCAGTTGTGCGCTGTCTCTTGGGCAATCCAGGATGCCCGGTATCCAGCATGCTGACTGACCACTGAGCCACTCGGCACTCTTCACTTATCCTGCCTGGCTGCCTGGTGAATTCTGCCGAATGTTAGAAAAGAGAGAGCGAGAGAGACGACATGTACTGTAAAGTGAATGTCGTGATGTCATTCCACAAGTGACCCAGCGTGTGTCAGATGAATATGATCGACTACGTAATTCCAAAGGGTGAGCCGCGGTGGTGCTGGTGGTGGTTGAACACTGCTTGGATGAGATGACGAGGTCATTCTGGCAGACCTCTACATAGAAATTTGACCATTACAGTAGTCCCTCGGTTCACAGTGACACATCGGTTAACGGATTTTACGGTGAACTTTTCGTCTCCCATAGGACCCCCCATGTTGACTAACGGTACGTTTTCGTTATGCACGTGGGCGACAAGTTCGGCCAATCGGAGCATTCGTAAGTGGGGCCGAGCCATGCCCTCAGCCAATCAGCGACCGCCATTTATGAGCGTTTAGACCTCGACTGGCTTTGTTTACATTCAACGTTTTCTGTTTTGGCAGTGGAAACGGCTCTCTGTCGCAGACTCGGCGATTTTTACCTATTTTTCAACTTATAAGTGAATTCGATTAACAGTTATTTCGGTTGACAGTAGTTTTCGTGGCACCGATAAAAAAAACGTTGACCAACGGACCACTGTATAGGTATTATTAATATGGGTATGGAGTGCACGTATTCAATGCAATGAAAAGTCCAGGCTACAAGGGGCAAGTAGCAGCAGAGAGGGAGCGACCTGCATCGATGTGGAGAAGGGCCGGGAGGCTGAGAGGCAGGAGGCGGTGATCACTGGAGAAATAGGCAGCAGCATTTGGAAATGAGGTCAGAGGAGATTTAGTGGCATCAGTGTCATGATGCATTTGAAGATTGAGATATGTTTTTGGCTGATTTCCAAATGTGAATGATAAGCCATTTAAGGGGACGTCAGGGCTGTTTTAAATTTTATTTTTGCAAGCACTTTAAAGGTTGGCTTTGAAAGCCACCTACAATAGGCTGTAAAATATAAAATAGACCAAATGTCACGTTGGTTGAATGTGTCTATGATTATATCAGTTCGCGCGTGGCATACTGTTAATCTGGAGCACACAGCTGATGTGAAAGGTGATTTTCTTACGCTTGAGAACCCGGTTTAACCCCTGTTGGCTGCCTGAATTTGAACCCACGACCTCCGTGGTAACGGCTTGGCGGGCTGACCTCAGAGCCACCGAGCCTCCTCCGCGCAGGGGCATTTTCAGTACATCCCCCCCCCCCCCCCACGGAACATCGTATTTAATCGTCATGCATTGCTTATTTGTTTCACACTTATTTTTTTGTTGAACATTAGAATATTTAATTGCCCTTTCCCTACCTCGCCCTCGTTACACATTACTCTTTAATGACTGTACAGTGACTGGAAGTGCCTTTCCCTGATGGTGCAGCATTGCAAGGCGTGTTGCATTCGTGCTTTGTGTGTACGGGCAAGCTGCACTTTGTGTGCAAGGACAACCTCGATCAATTGTAGATTAATGTTTTACTCCATCGTTGACTGTGAAACCCAGATCCGCAATGGCCCGCGCCCCCGATTCAGCACGGTTGGCTGCGTACGGTGCGAAAGAAGTTCAAGATACAGTGCATAGCAAATATTGGCAACGAAAAACGTGTATAACAGTGTTTGAAATGATTCACTCAATGTATGACGCTTGTACAAAACCAACAGCATGAGATTTGAAATTAGCGACCTGTAATCAATATTTTTTTAGATGCTGTCTTGGTGTAATGGTTTGCACACCGATCTTGTAAACCAGAAGACGATGGTTCGATTCCATCTCGCGCCAGCTTTAAAACAATAGTGCAAGTTTCTTGAATCTCCCTGATAACTGTCCACCCGGCAATATGAATTGGCACACAAAGGTTAGTCTATCGGCAGGTCATGTGTAGTGGAATAAAGTGTGGGTACTCCCACCTCTTGGAAGACATCTGGTCAGCTTGGAAGAATGGACAAAAAACTCCTCTCCAGAGGGCCTCCCAAGGGCTCCCTCTTGGTGATGTACTTTCACCAGCAGTGAAGTGAGGGAGACAATTACAGTGAACTCCACCTCGGTCCAACCCAGTGTGATCATTGCAGGAGAGGAGCACTCTGGGAAAATGAGGCATCTTGGGTGATTTTTCTAGTCTAGTTTTAATGCAACTAACATTGCAGTCTTTATATCCGCCATTCTGCCTGGCCAATTTTTTTTCGATAATCGGGACAGGTTCACAGCTCCTAAAACACAATCCGCGGTCTTTCCTCCCTTTATGGGAATCCGCCAATTTTTGGGTCCCAGACAGAATTGAAAATGCCCCACGGCAGACCTGTGGTTTCGGCATGGTTAGCTGAACAATGCAAATCGTACCGATGAGCGGCACAATTATAATTGTAATCTTACCCCAGCTCTGGTCCCAAGGTGGGTCGTGTGATGGCGGTGCTGCGACGCGCACAGGCCCTGCTGTTTGTGTGAGCTCCACGGCACTTGGCATTGCCCTCCTCAGTGAGTGATTGTGGATTGGGTTTGGCAAATATTTTGCCCATGAAGCACACCGTGTTCCCAACTCGTGCATAATTGTCACAAGAAACCTGGCAACAAAACTGCACCTGCTTGAACCTACCTTCCTTCCTTCCGACCTACCCACCAATAGATTAATTAATTTCTCGCAGATGCATTGATGCGCCAGATTCTGCATCGCTGTGTGTGGTGTGGGGAGAGACGGCCAATGGTTAGCGCTGCTAGGCTACGAATTTAATTTACCTGGGCTCCGCCAGCGCCCATCACAGCTGCTCCGACGTTTTCGGCGTACGACGCGAAGCGGTTGATATTAATCCCCAATAGTCGCGGACTTTGCTCGCAGCGTTCACCAAGGCCGCAATGACAATTTAGCCATGGGGCACCGTGCGTTGGGATGGGGTATGGAGGAGGGACGGGTCTCCCGAGGCGGACGTTGGAGTGGGCGCGTGCACCAAGGGCAAGACAGAAATACGCGTTGGTCGAGCGCCGACTGTGACGTACGTTGGATGTGAAGCGCTGACGGTAGCGTCCACTGGGGTTGTGGTGCGGATGTGCAGCGGTTGCAGAATGTGGCCATTTTAAAGCGAGCGAGGGTTGGAATATTTTTTTTTGGTGGTATTGACCGCAGGGGTCGTGATGGCCTCATGCCATTGACCTTGAAGCCAGCTTCAAGTTTATTTTGCATAACCTTGAATGAGAATTCAAAAAAGACCAAGGATGAGTCTCATGTTTGCAAGGGTGATCTGGGTCACCAAAATGACAAAATCAAAAACAAACGAGGTGAATTGTAGCGACAGTGCAAACAGAAATTAGAACAAAAACAAACCATGGATATGTCAAATGCGTCGCTTTGTGAGTGTGTGTGGGGAGGGAGTGATGGCACGGCGGTTAGCGCACCGGGCTACGAGCACAGCGACTTGGGTTTTTTGCAAGTGGTATCTGAGATTGTCCTGTACTTTCCCTAGGTCGTGTCAGCCTTAAACGAGTTCCTTGGAAGGCAGAGGCAGCTGGGCGTGGTGCTGGCCACACCAGCCCCTCACGTGCCCACTAACACCCCATCCCCCTCACCCCACTTACATCGCCGCAGTAGTCTTTAAGGTTACATTTGGGATGTTTGTATGCAGTGGAGTTCTACTCCACCGTTGCAGCGTTCCAACCCCCTCTGCAGGTTGTAGGAGAGGGAATCGGCAATTTGTAATTTATATTCAGCACTTTGTGGAATGCTTTGCGATAGTGGGGCCATTTACAAATACAAAGAATCCTCCGCATATCCTGAACAGGCTTTTGGGGCAAGTGCTGTTAGCGAAACACCTCCTGAAGGTCGGCTTGGTACGTGAGGGGGTGGGTGGCCAGCGTCATGCCCGGCCGCCTTTATCCGCTCCGTGGCGATGTTTACACACCACTCCAGGTACTCACTTGAGGCTGAGTGGACCTAGAGGGGGCCCACGACCGGTTTAGATAAACATCACTGGTGTTGGCTGCGAGCAGGAATTGAACTCGGGATTTGTAGCGCAGCATGCTAAACACTTACATTACCACTCTCCACAAATATAGAGAGTCATTTACATACACACTTGTCCGTGTTTGCGTATGTAAGTCAGGCTGACCAATGTGAGCTTGTTTGACTCATTCCTGGCAAGGCCATTACACTATTTTTGAATGTATGTACATTGCACTTCTTTCGCGCCGGACGTAGCCAACCGTGCTGGGGAAGGAAGAGCGTTTCAGACGACTGCAGAAGCGCATTCCAAAAGTGCACGATGCAGCGATCGTCTTTGTTCGATGGCTAGCCAAAAGCCACTGCGAGGATGACCAGTGTTCACGTGATGGTTTATGGTCCTTTACATATGAATTGATTGAAAACGCTTTCTCGGAAAGTTCGTCTTTTTGCCGGTGGAAGTTCCCGCGCAACCAAAATGCGCGACGTCTCTGAGCCGGGTTGGTTTGTATGTGTCGGGCTTATTTTCTAAATAAAATTGTGTTATCTTGAGAGACGTCACTCGGAGTATCTCCTGCTTTTGCAGGAGATACTCTTCGGCCTCGCACACGGATTGTTTTATCTAAATCGCTGGTATAACGCGAGCTGACGGGTTTCGGGAAAGGACTCGGTACATTTATTTCTCCGCCGAAGCCGAGATGCCGAGGCACATTTCCGTGAAGGGCACCGCTTCGCACATTATCGGGAGTTCTTGTCTGCTGTGCTTTACTGCCGCCGTTGTGTGTGTGTGTGGGGAGATGAAATGTGCAGACATGTTTCTTCCCCCGGTAACGGGTTGGTGCCTCAAGTCGGCCCTCTTCTGTCCACATCGCAGCCTGTGACCCGATTCCCGTGTTGTTGTTTTGATTTATATCGATACACATGCACACACAACAACAGCTGCTGAGTACAGTTCCCAAAAGCCCAAGACGCCAAAGGCGGTCAGCGACAGACAGAACTAAATGAATGTGAAACGGATTTAGGGTTCACACGTTCCTTGAATCGAGACGATGGGAGGGGAATTCCAAAGTGGAGCGGTGTGAGGTGATAGTTTTTTGGTATGAAAGCGATTTTTTTTTCTCATTCACCAATGTTGAGTCAAAATACGGCAGCAGCAATGTTTGTGTCAAGTAGCGGCAATGTGCCCTTTCATCTGCTCTGTATTCGTGAAAGCTGCCTCTCTGCCAACATCGGAACACAGTCGCTAGTTTCCCACAACTTAGTCTTGAGGCGCACACATACGCATGCACAATCGCCCGCGTGGATGCCATCATACCATCACGTGGGTGTTGTGTAAGACCCTGTGACTCCATCTGTGAGAACGAAGCATTGTGGGCAGTGTCAGAGTTCAAAATGTAAAAATATAAATATAAGGCTGAAACATGAGGACTTCTTCATAATTGTGGCTCATCACCTGACGAAGTTGGTTGTTGTAACCAACAGCGAAACGTCACAGTACTCGAATTGCAAATGTTGTGAGTTTACTCTCCAACACACCGGTGTGCTGACGTAGCAACTATATATCACGTTTTGTTGACGTGACAAACTTTACTAATTGGCTGTGTCGGGTGGTGGCAGGTTAAATGACACATATTTACGCGATCTAACTCAAAAAACCTCCATAAGGGACTCTGGAGTTATCGTTCATTATCCTCCCCCAAGTCTCAACTCTCCCGGACCTCCTCCCTCTATTTGCAAAATGGACGATGCAATATCCGTAGACTTTATATCGTCCGGTATGTTATAGCATCGTCATATCGCGATGCTACAACATCAAACTTAAAAAACCTTTATTATGGATAACATTGATTACGAAAGCATACGCGTTAAAATAAAACTAACTCGAACATCCATGAGAGGGAAGGGGGTGGGAATATCCAGTCCCTGTTGTTCTACGTAGATTATCCAACGTCTCTTAAAACAAGAAAACGATTTATTCGGCTCTGGTCTGGTCGGAAGGACAATATGGAGAGGGCACATGACCTTGGCAAGCAATGTGAGGCACCCCGCTGCGCCCACACGCGATAAGCGATGTTGTAAACAAAAACTAGCGGTTGTCGCATTGTTACACTCTCGGTGCGGTGCGCAGTCAAGCTCAAACTTGTCTGCTAAAGCAAGAACATCTCTTGACCTGTACCGGTGTGATGTGCCCTTCCTGTTCTGTCCCATGTTTTGACTCTTATTTTTTTTTCTATGGTGGCTTTTTGGCCCATCCTGCACCTGCTTGTTTTGTGGTGCAGAGAGATTTTTTTAAAAAGTGAGGAATTGTGGGTAGAGGGGGCGGAGAGTAACTCAGGTGGCAGGGGGTGGCCACTTAGTGCCCGCCTCCAAAAGCCTGCTCGGGTGTGCACCATCCGTGACCGCGCCTCCGATGAGCATGGTTGGCTACATACGGTACGAAAGAAGTTCAACATGCCTACATACGTATGCTGAATGTTAAGAATAAGAAGACTTTTGTGCGGACGGTGGCATTGATGTAGAAAAAAATCCTGATCGCTAAAGCAGCACGCCTCTTGACCTTCTCACAGTCCACCTTATAAGCACATTTCGACGTCAACAAACAAAGAAGCACTTTTAACATTTTCCCGTTCCGAGACATCTACAAGTTGCAGGGTGGGGTCCCATTCACGGCCGAATCTCGCAACGCGCAAGCGGTTTGCGTTAATTTTATTTAGAGCGTCGTGGTGCCTTTGTTTTTAAAGACATTGTAATCACCGCAGAGAACTGTTGCAACACGACCGCGTACTCTGACAGCTGGTGCCAAACTGGCCTTGTGGGAGCCTCGGTATGGATGAAGTTATTTTGCTTAATTTTTTCTTCCGGTTTTGTTTTGGTGACGTACACGTACGGTCATCGGAACGGGAAAGGGTTAATTCACCCACATGCTGATTGGCTACTGCTACCTGCAATGAAAATACCAAAGCTTTTTTTTCTCACTACTTTATGCTGCCCCGGGGGTTCAGCTTTAATACGTAAAACTGACAGTCTGAATGGCCGTAAGATGAGTAATGAGCATAATCTTCTGCTAACTTCACTGCAAGTCTCCCAGGTGCAAACGACCAGCGCCATATCGTTAATGAAGGTCGGTAACAAAATAAATCCTCGCTGTGAATACACAACCTTGCTGCCAACCACACGCAAGCCTGGGAATCGTCAAGAAAGCTGTCAACCTACTTGGAATCAGATGTCATCTTGCGAGCTCATGAGCTGTAATATTAGATCAGAGAGTCCCCGTCTGTAATTGGACACTCTTTTCTAATTTATGTACACAAATGGAAACGTGCGTGTATTCTTGGTTCTTTCGGTAAAGTCACGTAGAAGGGAAATAATCAAATAATAATAATAAAAATTATACGTGACTTTGCCGAAAGAACCAAGAATATGAATCCCTGCAGTCACGAAAGCTTTAAATCGAAGTTTAACTTGCGTGCGCCTCGATGAACTTTCGACAGTTTTGAGCGCTCGCGTAACCGGCACATCGTTCTGCTGCAAAGGAGAGTTCAACAAAAAAATTAAACGGAGACGCGGATCCGGACTCCACGCCTCAGGATGGCTGCTTTCTGATCAAGTGAAAATTGTGCCCATTACAAATTAGCGTGATTATTATTATTATTAAAACTAATGATCATCGTCACCAAACCAACAGTGGCTCCAAAACAAACAAACCCAAAAAAAACGCCTCCAACGGTGGTCTATTATTCTGCGCCGTTTCTGCTGCCAGAATCGGGGCGTCAACTCGGCCAGCCTTGGCACACGATGAGCATTCTGATTAATTGGCCTTGCTACGAGACTGTGAGCTCTGGGTGCTGGCATGTGCCAAGGCCATTGTTGGGCTCTCTACCCCTTGCGGTGCGGCGTGCTTGGCATTTGTCCCCGTGGCTCGGTTTAAACACCTCGTAGTAGTAGTAGTAGGCTTTTCGCGACCGATATTATCCGTAGTAAATCTTGTTTTTGGGTAAGATTGCGTCAATGAAAGTGTGTCGTCGCTAACTCACCGCCACCCGACACAGCCAATTTAGTAAGCTTGGCCACGTGCCAATTAGCTACTACCTCGGCACATCGGTGCGTTTGAGAGTACACCCGTGACGTTTGCAATTTGAGTACGAGGTTTCTCCGGTGATTACAACAACCAGCTTGATCAGGGGATGTGCCAGAATTGTGAGGAAGTCCTCCTGTTTCTGTTCTCTCTGGCCCCTCGGCCCTGGTTAAGAAAGGGTGCCGCCTGGCAACTGATTGCGAACGCCGGGAATTTTACTTACGTTTCCCCGTCCGTCTGTGTATGC
Organism: Petromyzon marinus; assembly: GCF_048934315.1. Taxonomy (NCBI): domain Eukaryota; kingdom Metazoa; phylum Chordata; class Hyperoartia; order Petromyzontiformes; family Petromyzontidae; genus Petromyzon; species Petromyzon marinus. The sequence continues at coordinate 11,942,361 of NC_133703.1, read as the reverse complement.
ACGTAGACAGTACTTTATCAACTTTTAATGACTATTAGCTACATCTATAGTTGTTGGAATGATGGGTGTGGTGTGCCGGGTACGGACATATTTTCTGGTTTACCCTCTCTGACAATGAAACGGGAGGTGTTAAGATGTTCAAACAGCAATTAGATACTCTTTGCGAGGCTTCTAATCTGTATTAACCACACATACTTGTGGCAATAAATGCAACCAAAACATGCTCTGAAACTTAAAGAAAGCCGTCCCTTGGTGTGGACCAATCAGTTTCAAGGACAATGCATATATTATCACAGTGTTTTTTGTTTGCATTTTGACTGCAGGTATTGTGGTTAATGCAGACATGAATCCTTGTAAAAAGGTTTCAGTTATGTTGCCAGAAAAAAGGGGAAAACCCCTATTATTATGCTCTGAAACTGTTTGGCCTACACCAGAGACAGCCTTCTTTTTTGGGCTACATCTCACCAGTATTAGACCAGAGAATGCCAAAAAGGCGAACGGTACAAAGGCGATGCAAGTAGCAGATCATTTATAGCTTGCGTCGAGCAGTTTGTATCATTTTTGATACTGGCAAAAATGTCCCACAGATATATTTTCTGGGTCTCTTACTCGGTCGGAGCTGGCTGACGTGAAGCCTTGGTCACCGCCTCCGTAGGCGCCCACCCCTACCATCTAGATAGCGCTTAACTCATCCATAATCGCATTACGTGTCAATGTTTTCATTCGTATATGGATTTCATAATGGTGCAGTAAGCGGCGTGAGTGCTTGCTGTGAGAAGGGTGGATGGCGGGGGAGCCTAGCCCAGGCAGGCTTGCTGATTTCAGTGGATGATTCATACCAGACACCAACAGCCCCCATTAGCTTAACCGTGGCTCTTACACTCTCCTTAATTGGCAAGTGCTAGAGGGGAATACAGCTGGGACAGTGGACCCGTGATACGTGTTCCTCCGGCACAAAATCACACTCATTTACCAACACAACACGGACCACGGTGGTGGAGGATCCACGAGATGCTCTCATCCAGCAGTGGATCAACAAGAGTGCTGTGCACGCCTCGTGTAGACCTTGGCAGTGAATGCTCTGTGGTTCAGTCTTCCGTATGACACCAGTCCTCGGGAGAAGCGAAAGGGATAAATGGGCCGGTGACTTAGATTTATTTTCTGCATCCCATTACCGCACACGCTCCACCGCAGGGCCGTGGGCATGGCTGAGTTATCATCACAGTTGTGGAGAGGCTCGGTGGATTTTATAGATTGGGAGGGATGGCTTTTAGGGGCTTATCTAGGGCCCATGATGAATGAACAATTCCTGGGAATGCATTTAGTGTGTGTGGTGTACACGGTCGTGTGATTGGATTATGCGGGAGTGTTTTGTTATTTTTATCAAGGGATGTTAATTTTAATTGTTAAATTTTCCACCAGCTTCCACCGAAATCAACGTGTCATTTGTCCGTCCGTTCCGTCATCTCATTTGCGGCTACGGGGGCCGAACTAATCTCGACCGCCGTAACCTCTTCCTTTGGCCGGTGTCACTGCTTCTCTCAATCTCCATCTCTTCCCTTCTGCAACATTTCCCCTGCTGCATCTCCCCACCTGGTTTCCTGTCTCCCCACAGCCATCTTAATCACATTTCCTTCACCTTTTGTGCACGTTGTGAGCGTGCACACGTGTGGTGAATGCAACGTGTGAGAGTGCCACAACATTTCCCAAGTGCCTAAATATCATCACTTTTCTACGTTTAAGACAGTAATCCATCAACCAAGTTAATCAGTATTGCAGTGTCGGTATAATCATCTCGCAAGTGTTTTTCCATGTCACCTTAGCTATGCAGCACGTGTTAGCCGTTAATTTATGAAAATCGTCATTTAATGTGCTGTAAAAAAAATACAAATGATCAAATCAGTCGGAATGCAACCAATGTCATATTTCTCTAACGGCGGCCGCCTACGAAAACAGGACTTTATGTAAACTATAAACCAAACTATTTTTTATTTTACCAGGTAAGTCCCACTGAGCTATATACCTCTTTTTCAGACGCGACCTGACCACAAATGATAGCTCTGCGAAGTGGTTTATGTGGAAATGTATAGCAGACAAATACTCTAAATGCGTGTTTCTAAATGTGGATGTAAAAACCGGAGGACCTGGAGAAAAATCCAAGCGATCACGAGGTGAGAGAGATATGCAAACCCCAAATGTGCAGGTGCTCAGGTTCAGGATCGAGCTCACGACCTCCTGCATGCCAGGCGATGGAGATAACATCTCGCCACCGCTTTGTCAGTGCACTGCCAGTGGTTGTTTCATGATACATTATCATGCTGGTTGATGCAGATGGGTTCAGGAGGGCCCAGGACCATTTATCGTCATGGCCGGGAATCGAACTGACTTTCTTAATAGCACAGTGCCCTGATCACCATGCCACACGTCCACCCAGTCAACATATTTACTTGGCGTTCCACTTTTTTTATATTGCTAATTTCTGGATGCTGCCACAGTGTCATGGCCCACACACTGGACTTTAAATTCACATGTTGCCGGTTCGATTTCTGAGTTTGGCAGTTGAAACAGTGGTGCAAGTTTATTAAGTCCTCCCACCTGTCCACCCAGCAGTATAAATGGGTCGACCGGAGTTAGTCGATCACCAGGTCACGTGTGTGGGGGGGGGGGGTAATGTGGAAGAATAGGCCAAATACCCTCTTGTGGGCTTCTCGAGAGCTCCCTGTAGTGATGGCCCTTCTGCCAGCCAGTAGCATTCCAATTTTTATTTAGAATCTTTATGCAGACTGGAGGAATCCGATGAGCCGTAAAGTTCTTTTAGGCAGATGTCTGGCAGTATTGGCAAGGGATTGCAGGGCTGCACCTTGCCCGTTACATATATTCGTCATTCGTCGGCAACTTTTGCATTTTTCCGTTGCCTTGAAGGAAACGATTGTGGGAGGGTCGTCAATTTAGTTAATGGCCGCCGCTTGTGGTTGCCTTGCAGGAGGGACAGGCCCAAGTCTCTGCGGCTCTTCCTGCTGCCGGGCCCGGAGCCATCCCCGTCCGTGCCCGTGGCGTCTCCGCAGGATGGCGCCGATGTCGTCGTTGGGGAGCAGTGGCGCAGGCCGCCCCTCGTGTCCAACACCAGCCTCAAGGTGAGCCCGCGGGCCGCCCTCCCGACCGTGCCTTTGCGGTGAGCTACGATCGACGAGTTGCGTGCGCGTGTCCATCCGTGATCCACGTGAGCGTACGTGCGTGCATCTGTGATTCCGTCGAACTTTGAGAGCCGCTGCCCGGCTTGCTCGAAACGTCCCCGAGTTGAATTTACCCTCGAGTTGCGTTTCGTTCAGAATGGGACACGGATGGAAACGTTTCGCTCGAAAGTTGTTTGGTAACAACCCGGCCCACCCAGGCTTGTGGATCGGCGAGAGCGTGAGCCAGTTTTTAATTTTCATGAGAAATTTGAATTGGTTTTAAAATTTAAAGAATCCCGATTCGGCTAATATATGTACGTTGAACTTCTTTCGCACCGTACATAGCCAAACAGTGCTACAGTACATTTGTCATTCACAATTAAATTGCTTCTGTGTCAGTGTTTTGCGTACACTTTCAAAGCGTCAGGCACATTTTTAAGCTCTGCGCTTGCCAGTTGTGTTGCTCGGTGAAAGCCGAACCAAGAGACGTTGATAAAGCAGGGAGCTGTCATTGTCACACGGGCAGGATGAGCTTCTGGACACAAGCCCAGGCGACCCTGCTGCAGGGAGGGAGGATGAAGCCGCTGCTGGGAGGGGGGGCAATGCTGCTGCAGGAAGGGTAGGCGACTCAGCTGCGGGGGGTGCGGACATCGCCACTGCAGGGACGGCGGGCAACTCTGCTGCTGCAGGGAGGGTGGGGGACGCTGGTGCAGGGAGGGAGGCCGACGCTGCAGGGAGGATGGGTGACACTGCTGCAGGGATTGCGGGCAACTCTGTTGCATGGAGGGAGGGCGACACTGCTGCAGGGAGGATGGGCGCTGATCAGCCTTCATCGCCCGAGGCCGGTGTAGCGGTCACCGCGGAGATGACGGCCAACGTGGTGGGGGCCGGGAGCCACGACTCCGTTGAGGTTGCGCTGCAGAACAATCTCAACAAGGAGGAGGAGCCACTGCCAGACAGCAAGCACTTAAACATCGAGGCAGTGCACGCGCCTCCTGGCGGTGAGTGTCTGATTATACGCAGAACACTTCGGATATTTTTTTTTTCAAACGCTTATATCGAGATTGGCCCTGCGACCCAAGTTTGGTTTCCATCTGCGGCGAACGTCAATGGGATTTGGTCAAAAAGGAAACAAGTGAGCTTAGCAAAGCACATGGTTGTGATATGACTCCCTTCAATTTCACCCTTCATGGCACTCTACTCTGGAGTTTATGACCCATTTAGAATGAAACCCGGCAAATGAGGCCGGCTTGGACAAATTAATTTACGAAATCCAAGTAAAAGTGGGTGCCACGTTGGCGAGATGTTAACTACCTCACCTGGTCCGGAGGAGGTCGTGGGTTCGATCCCGACCCTGACGCCTGCTGCTGTATATTTAGAGTTTTCATGTCTCTCTCTCCACGTGGTCGCGTGGAATTTTTTTCCGACTCCCCTGGTTTTCCCTTCACATTTAGAATCGACATACGTTTAGAGTCTTTGGCTGCTATAAATTTCTACACAATCAGCCACTTCATTGAGCTATCATTTGTGGCCAGGTCGCTGCTGAAAAAGAGCTGTACGGTTAGGTGGGCCTTGCCTGGTAAAGTAAAAAAAAATAGTTTAAATTTGAAAACCATTTTTTTAAAGGGTATATTTTTGTGCATCTGATGGTAATTGGTGATTACAACTTGGCTAAGACCATCAATCAAGCTTGCTTCACTTCTGAAGCCAAGTACGTTGATCAATTCGCTGACGTATGATCAATGGAACATTGTCATAAAAAGGCTCCTTCATTTGCTAAAAACATCTTAATATATAGACGACCGCAGAGCTTGGGTAATTGCCAGCACCACCCGGCTGTCTTGAAGCTTCTCTGTTGGTTGCCTCGGCGATTGTGAGATGCGATTTGCATGAACCACGCTGTAGAAAACTAAACATTATTTTTATTATCAAGCTCATCTGCATGTCGGCCGAGTGTACATTACCGCAGTAGAAAAGCTGCATCAACAGAACTCAAATCGCTTGATGATGCTGGTTGTAATCACCAGCGAACGGTCGTACTCAAATTGTAAATGTATTGGGTTTACTCTCCAACACACCGGTTTGCTGAAGTAGTAACTAATTAGCACATGTTATTTACATGGCAAACCTTACTAATTAGCTGTGTCGGGTGGTGGGTTAATGACACATTTATACTTAGACAATCTAACCCAAAAAAACCGTAATATTGGTTGCAAAAACCTACATTTTAAACTGCCCATAAGCCTATTGTTTTGCTTACATTTTGTTTTCCCATAATGCTTTACAACAACACACAAAGCAGTGTTGTACACCGTACTGAGTCTGCGCTCTTCTCCGCTAGACAAAGCCTCCGGCTGGGCCGGCGTGCAAGGCATCATCGAGACGACTCCAGAGCTCGGCTCGGCACCTTGCAACAAGGACGGCAGCAGGGGCCGCGACGCACAGCACGTGGGCAGCAGGTCTGTGCAGCGTGCTCGGCCCTCCATCCCCGCGAGCTGCGGGTTCGGAGGCTGACGGTCCACTTGTGGGCCGCACTTCCTGTCAGCGTGAGCTCTCCCGCTGACGTTCCCCGCGCTGAGCTGGGCCCGCTCCTTAAGGACGTTCTGTTGTGGAGCCTCGTCTGAATGACAACACGCAATACTCGAAACGATAATGTGGCCACGCTTTTGGCTCTTTTGAGCTGGTGGTCTAGACAGGGCTGTGAGAACATTGTACAATGGAATACGGTGGTCACGTGACATGCACATGGGGCATGTTGGGATGTGTGTGCCTCATTCCTGCTGTTTGTGAGCAGCAGTAGCAGCACCTATGCGTGTTGTCATTTATATTTGTTTATAACCTGCACGCTGCAGAAGTTGAGTTTGAATTGTCGACATGCTGTCATTTCTTTAGAACTGCTTTTTGTGTTTAGTTTGTTGTCCTTCCCCCGCACCTTCGATTAGCACGGTCGGCTACGTACAGGTGTGAAATAAGTTCTGCAAACATACATTGACATATTGGAGGCGTTTGTGACCCTTCAGTTGCAGCACACCCAGCCGGGCCGACACGGAGACCGGGGTCAACGACAGCTCTCTGTATGCAGAGCTTTCGTCAGCGGGGTCGGAGGTCATCTGTGAAGTGGACGAGGGGGCCGACCTGCTGGGTAAGCACGATTGGGGGGGGGGGGGGGGGTTCCCCACACAATGCTGAGCTGGCCATGACTATACTTCACCACTTCTGCAGGTGATCCTTATTGTCTGCTTTAGCTGTCTATATATATAAAACATTCGTTTTATACAGAGATTTATTATACCCAGGGAAGATTGATGCAATATTAACCCTTTTACATTCCGAGTCATCTGCAGGTTGAAGGGTGGGTGTCCCTTTCACCGATGAATCTCTGAACACAAGCGGTTAACGTTAATTTTATTTAGAGAGGCGTAGTGCCGGTTGTTTTTAAAGATGTTGTACTCACCGCAGAGAACTGTAGTGACAACGACCGCACTCGATAATAGCTGGTGCCAAATTGTGCCACACACTCCCGCATGGCCTTGTGTGAGCCTCGGTACCGATAGTGTTCTTGAATTTTAGTTTTGCTTCCTATTCCATTCCGATGTCGTTACACGTACAGTGAGGGAAAAAGGTATTTGATCCCCTGCTGATTTTGTAAATTTGCCCACTGACAAAGAAATGATCAGTCTATAATGTTAATGGTAGGTTTATTTGAACAGTGAGAGACAGAATAACAACAAAATCCAGAAAAACGCATGTCAAAAATGTTATAAATTGATTTGCATTGTAATGAGGGAAATAAGTATTTGACCCCCTCTCAATCAGAAAGATTTCTGGATCCCAGGTGTCTTTTATACAGGTAAAGAGCTGAGATTAGGAGCACACTCTTAAAGGGAGTGCTCCTAATCTCAGCTTGTTACCTGTATAAAAGACACCTGTCCACAGAAACAATCAATCAGATTCCAAACTCTCCACCATGGCCAAGACCAAAGAGCTCTCCAAGGATGTCAGGGACAAAATTGTAGACCTACACAAGGCTGGAATGGGCTACAAGACCATTGCCAAGCAGCTTGGTGAGAAGGTGACAACAGTTGGTGCGATTATTCGTAAATGGAAGAAACACAAAAGAACTGTCAGTCTCCCTCGGCCTGGGGCTCCATGCAAGATCTCACCTCGTGGAGTTGCAATGATCATGAGAACGGTGAGGAATCAGCCCAGAACTACACGGGAGGATCTTGTCAATGCTCTCAAGGTAGCTGGGACCATAGTCACCAAGAAAACAATTGGTAACACACTACGCCGTGAAGGACTGAAATCCTGCAGCGCCCGCAAGGTCCCCCTGCTCAAGAAAGCACATATACATGCCCGTCTGAAGTTTGCCAATGAACATCTGAATGATTCAGAGGACAACTGGGTGAAAGTGTTGTGGTCAGATGAGACCAAAATGGAGCTCTTTGGCATCAACTCAGCTCGCCGTGTTTGGAAGAGGAGGAATGCTGTCTTTGACCCCAAGAACACCATCCGCACCGTCAAACATGGAGGTGGAAACAGTATGCTGTGGGGGTGTTTTTCTGCTAAGGGGACAGGACAACTTCACCGCATCAAAGGGACGATGGACGGGGCCATGTACCATCAAATCTTGGGTGAGAACCTCCTTCCCTCAGCCAGGGCATTGAAAATGGGTCGTGGATGGGTATTCCAGCATGACAATGACCCAAAACACACGGCCAAGGCAACAAAGGAGTGGCTCAAGAAGAAGCACATTAAGGTCCTGGAGTGGCCTAGCCAGTCTCCAGACCTTAACCCCATAGAAAATCTGTGGAGGGAGCTGAAGGTTCGAGTTGCCAAACGTCAGCCTCGAAACCTTAATGACGTGGAGAAGATCTGTAAAGAGGAATGGGACAAAATCCCTCCTGAGATGTGTGCAAACCTGGTGGCCAACTACAAGACACGTCTGACCTCTGTGATTGCCAACAAGGGTTTTGCCACCAAGTACTAAGTCATGTTTTGCAGAGGGGTCAAATACTTATTTCCCTCATTAAAATGCAAATCAATTCATAACATTTTTGACATGCGTTTTTCTGGATTTTTGTTGTTGTTATTCTGTCTCTCACTGTTCAAATAAACCTACAATTAAAATTATAGACTGATCATTTATTTGTCAGTGGGCAAACGTACAAAATCAGCAGGGGATCAAATACTTTTTTCCCTCGCTGTATGGCACGCAAGAAGTTATATCGACATCTCAGCGGGTGTAGATGGCCACAATGCGTGGCCGCGAGGGGAGGTAGTAAGGGGCAGGTTACGATTCACCATCGGCGGTGGAGAACAGCTGGGTCTTGAGTTTGAACTGGAACGGAGGCGGCGAGGGGTGCCAATGTTCGGAGCGGTGTGTGGGAGTCAGCTATTTATCATCCGTAAGCCAGGCAGCTTTGGGAGTTACTCAGCCAAGAGAATGGCAACGCTGCTCGGCTCAATCCGAGTGCTGCTCGACTGCCACAAAACCAGGGCTGGAAATTTTTCGTAGGTGCCTCATTAATTTCAATGCGGACTTTTTCATATCCATTCAAATAAATTGGAGTCTTTTTGCACTCTCCTTAGCCTGTCAAAAAGTCCCATTAATTTTAATGGGGATGCAGAAATTATTATTTTAAAAAAAATTAGATTGTTTTACAGCCTGGGAATTATCCATAAAATTCCTGATGATCATGATGGTGGTACCTGCAAGATCCCCCGTGTAGCCTTAACAGACTGTTGGGGCAAGTGCTGTTTGCGAGCACCGATGAAGGCCGACACGACACACAAGGGGGTGGGTGGCCAACACCAGTGCCGATGTTTTACACACCACACCAAGTACTAATTTGAGGCTGAGTCGACCTAGGAGAGGCCCAGGACTCATTCAGATAATATTCACTGGTGTTGGCAATGAGCGGGTATCGAACTCAGGTCACCGGGTTCGTATCGCAGCGTGCTACCCGCTACACTACAACTCCCTCACTACCTGCAAGCCTTTGTGTAGAGATGCCTCTTTGCTAAATGCATCCAGCAAGCTTGTGACACCCATTGAATGACCTTCCAATCTTGCTGTCGTTCCTCCCTCACAGGTCTCGGGGTGGAGGTTGAGAACCTAATAATGGAAAATGCACAGCTCATGGAAACAAAGTACGTGCAGTGTGTGTGTGCGCGTGCAGTGTGTGTGTACATGCAGTATGTGCGGAATGTGGCGTTCAAAACCACGTCCTAGGGATATTCTGAAAAAGCTTCCCCGAATAGCAATCGGCCAATTAATCGATAATTTATAGTAATAGTGATATCAACATTTGGCATATTTGATGTGGGAACTCAGGAGATTGATTCCCGATCAGGGCCAGTATCAGTGGTGAGTAATATCTGAACAGGTTCTGGGCCTTACTATCACCAACCTGCGCTGACCAGTCTGGTGAAGTACAGTAAATCCCTGGGTTGCAGAAGACCCGATTTATAGAAATTCGGTTTTACAGAAATGCTCCCATAAATCATCTTAGCAAAAAAAAGTCAATCTGCGGACATTTGTGCATTAGTTACGTAAGCGCAAGCTGTTCAGCACGGTGAGGTTGTGCTCCACCAAAACACCGCCTTCACCGAGGCCGAGTTTCACGAGAATTCAGGATAAATGGAATTTTTAGTAGCTTTAAGTAATTATTTTCCTTTTGTAGCATTACGTAATTATTTGTTTAATATGCTTGGAATTAACTTTTTCTCCAATGTCTCATGCTATTTTTCTTCGTTTCAAGTTTTATTTCACGAGCCTTTTACTCTACGTACTTGATTTAACTCAATTACACTTCGATGGCTTATGATCTCAGCCAAAAGCGATCGGAGAAGTCTTGGCCTAGCCTAATGTACGTTTAAACGAACATTCTAAAGTGACTGCTTTCTGTTAACAATTTATATTAAAATGTTCCGTGGTATTCATAAACAATTGGATACAGTCTACGTTCCATTAGTTCCATTATGGGTAGTGTTAGGTTAGATGTTCGATGAAATTAAATAATCTTAGGAATTGCAGAGTATGTACAGTGATGCGATACACAGGAAGCGATAGGAAACGGATGACAGCGTGATACAGTACTGAGAGAAAACGCACTCGTTATCGGGTAGAGGAGGCACAACTATTTCCGGCTTTGGGATTTTATCGTTGATTTTGGGGGAAAAATTTTTCAGTTTCCAACATACGGATCGTTCTCGGGAACTTGGGGAACCCGTCGACTGCCTGTATTGTCAAACAATGCTCATTATCTAAAGACATGGTACTGGATTAACCTTGGGCTGTACTTGGTATTATTTTTGTCCTTTCTCGGACCCAAATGCTTATGTGCGTGTCTCAATGTGAACTTGAACCGAGAGCCAGGGTTTAAGCCCTCGGGTTATGTGTATACATTTTGATAGTTTTATCCCATAATTACTTCTCTTGTGACGAGCTAAAAGGTCTCATTTTGAGCGCTGTTAAGGCAGCTGTGATGGCGGCATTTGTGTTCAGCAAAAGACACTTTTAATCTGCAAAGACTGTGCTGCAGTTTGGTTGCTGTGTGCGGTAGACCCATAAGTGATCATTGGGTGAGGCCACGCGTTGCATTGGGGGCACACGCGGCTCTCCAGACCTCCACGTTTTGTGTGACCGCAGCCTTGGGTCTCGTTGCTGTTGCAGCTGATAGATGGGGCGGGGGGGGGGGGGGAAAGCCCTGGTCCAGAGAGCTGGAATTCTGCCTAGCTGGGGAGACAACAACAATAACAACAGAAACCCGATGTGTTTAATAGATACATCAGTCTGTGTCATGTGGATGAAATCACTACGCAGACCAAAAAAACACAAAAAATACTTACGGCACGAGTTCAGTGCGCTGTGTCCGAGGATACGTCGGCCCTCAAATCCGCCTCTACCGCTCCCCGATCACCCCTCCCCACCACCCGTTCCCCCATTACTAACATTAACATTAATACGTGTGTAGTGACATGGAACGGGTCACCATGGCGCGTAGCGCTGGTTGCTGGCAGAGAAGGGGATCTGCTGTTGTAGCAGCCCTGTCTGCCAGCAGGTCGCGTGATAGGCCGGAGAAAGGGATGTGGGCAAAGGTGATAGAGGGGGCACGTGAGGGAACCTTCTAGTGGGTTCTAGAAGGGGGGCGTGGCCGATGGTGGAGCGAGGCCACGCTGGGTGGATAAAAGGGGGCATCCCGAGCAAGGTTCGGGGCTGTTATTTGGAGTGGAACAAGTCGGCGTTGGTCAGGCAGCCTGTTAGCTGTCCTGACCATAGTGTAGTTACTCCTTGTACCTGTGAAGGCTGTAATAAATAGAGTGCCTCCTACTATTAGTGTCCCTGAGTGACTCACTAGACGTATTAAACTTATATTGACTATATCATGCATTATACACAAACGTATTCCCGTGCATTTATAATACGTTATATTCTTGGTTCTTTTGGTGAAGTCACGTTTAATAGGAAAAAAAAAACATTAAAATAATTAGTTGAAAGTAACAAAAGCAAAAAACCCACGACGTTTCGATCGCGACACAAGCGGTCTTCATCAGGCAGAGAGAAAAGTGGGGGCAAGCCTCCAAGTGTAGTTATGTCAGGTAACACATCGTAAAATATATGATACATTATAGTTTTGGGTTTTTTAAATATATATTGGCCAACCCGGTTCGTATGCACGTATGTTGAACTTCTTTCGCACACCGTACTGCTTTTAGAACTGCCTTTTGTGTGTTTAGTTTGTTGTCCTTTGGCGTTCTCTGGTTTTACACTGGTGGTGAGAGAGACTAGGCCCTAAAAAAGGCTGTCTCTGGTGTAGGCAAATCAGTTTCGAGGACAATGCATGAATTATCACAGTATGTTTGTTTGCATGTTCACCACAAGTACTGTGTGTGGTTGAATGCAGACTTGATTCCTTACAAAAGGTTTCTATTTGGTGTTTGAACACCAAACTCTCTATAAGCTATGGCTCATAACACTCCGTAACAGTGCAGAAGGAGCTGGGGGTCACCTCACGGTGTGGCTACGTACGGTGCGAACGAATTTCATCATACGTACATATACACAATTCCAGCTAACCTACCGTGCTAATCGGAGGCGCTGTTGAAATGCAAATTCCGGCTAGTGCCAGCCATGCTCCGGGGGGACAGCTGGGATTCCCCCGCATCTCTCTCTCTCTCGTGTCGCGCGCCCCCTTACTGGACATCCTTGGGGATAAAAAAAAAAAAGAGCTTTGAATATCCCGTCAGGATTTCCCCCCTCCTCCACCCCAGCGCGTGAGCAACTCACTGCGATTGTGATTCTGGCGCCGTCCAGGAACGCGCTGAACGTGGTGAAGAACGACCTCATCGCGCAGGTGGAGCAGCTGGGCAGCGAGCGTGAGTCCCTCCTCGGGGAGCTCTGCTCCCTCAAGGCCAGCAGGGCTCGGCTGGAGGGACGTCTCAAGGAGGCCGAGGATGACCTGAAGAGGTGACAGGGGGGACGATGAGTTCAACATGTAAAGCGTGTGGTTTTTTTGTTGTTGTTGTTGTTGTTGCGTGTTTTTTTGGTTCGTTGTCCTTGCCGCCCCCACCGTGCACCTCCGATTTAGCACGGGTGGCTACGTACGGCAACAAAAGAAGTTCAACGTAGTTGAAGGCCGAATGCAAACGGACGCGTCGGTGGTGCAGCGTGTGCAGCGTAACACACCGGTCCTCACGGAACAGCCCAAAATCAAAACTCGACGCACGTTTGACACGATTCAAAGGTTTATTCGGTCTCCTGAGACTTGCTAAAAAAAAGGTTAGTCGTGACCGTTGATTTGGGTCCCGTTGAATCGAGGGAACCGTCCGACCAAGTCTAGGGCACGAGGAGTCTCAACTCTTGCCGTTTGGAACACGGAGCCAGCCAATCGTCACCAGGCTTGGGGCTGCTCTACGGCAACAGACGGTGAAGCTTCGGGTTCAGCCGCTCAGAATATGCGACTTCCAACTGCTTTGAATCACGAGAACTGATTTTGCCCCACGACCATCACCCCGCTTGATTTTCTGACCGGAGTTGCGTATCGTGGGGAAAATAAATAATTGCTGCTAAAAAATGTATTTTTAATTCCACGCACCACCGGTGTACCGCGAATACGTTCAGATACATCTCGAGATGCTGTACTAAATAGTGGGGGTTGTGTATCACAGGGATTGAGGTGAATGTTTATTGTAGGGACTCGGACCAAATCACCCAGAATGTGCCTGGTTTCATCGGATCTTGTAAAGCCAAGGAGGTTTGAGCCCGGACAATGCTGTGGTTACACAGCATTCTGGTTACCACCCTGTGGTGAATGGCGTAGGTCGACCGGAAGCTCATCTTCACTTTGGTATTGCGCTCTTATATCAATAACCTGCTGGAGGTATATTTGAGGGTCCAACTATCTGGCTAAAAAAAATCAACTTGCAAATTGAATTCACCCACCCACTCATCCAGTCACCCACTCATGCAGTCACCCACCCCCCCATCTACCACCCCACTCACTCGCTCACTCACTCACCCACCCACTCATCTACCCACCCACCCCCCCCCACCCTTTCACCCACTCACCCACCCCACCCATCCCACCCACCCCACGCACCCGCTCACCTCCCCACTCACCCACCCACCCACCTACTTATCTACCCACCCACCCCTCCCACCCTTTCACCCACTCGCCCACCCCATCCACCCGCTCGCCCACCCATCCGCTCACCCACTCATTCATTTCACCCACTCACTCACCCACCCACTCACTCATCCACCCAATCACCTACTCACCCACCCACTCACCCAAATGAGTCTCATTTATGGTATTCTCTAGTTTTTATCTGGCTCAACAAAATCAACTTGCCACTTGAGTCTGGGCGACTGGGATTGCTCTCTCTCTGTGTGTTACAGGACCAAGCAGGAGCTGGAGCAGGTGAAACAAGCCAACAAAGACGACCTGGATGAGGTGAGCTACATCAGAAATAATATATTTTGCATACGGGTTTTAATTTGTAGGTTTGTCTTAATATGTAGGTGTGTGTTATGTTGCAACTTTGATTTTTATCATCTGTTAGTACTTTTTTCTTAATTAATTTTACTCTTTGTACTTTGACTGTTTGGCAGTCAAAATAAATAGTTTTCATCCTATAGTAAGGGAGACCAAATTAACTGTAGCTTTATCAAGATGGTCATTATTGTAATGTTTTTATTGCAAGTAATTTTCAGTTTTTGGTTATGACTGGCTATTAGGCCTGTCTGAATAATGCTTTTAATAAAAAATTTAAAGTACCTCCGTTTAGCACGGTTGGCTACGTACGGTGCAAAAGAAGTGCTCCATGCATACATACAGAGCTGAAAGATGCTTTTGGAAAATCCATTACAGAAACTACCCAGGCGAGACAGCACTTTTAGTGACCGTGTAGAGACATGAATATAACTCCATCACTAAATTACAAGATTGCACACTCTGCCATGATGATGATGATGGTGACTACAAGGTCTTTCTCATTATGTATGTAAATTTAACTTCTTTTGCACCGTACGTAGCCAACCGTGCTAATCGGAGGTGTGGGGAAAGGACAACAAACTAAACACAAAAAGGAGTTCTAAAGAAATGAGTTTTATTACGGGGACCATCTGGGCATGTGGTCGCCACCTTTGAGGTACAAACAAATTGAACATGGTGGTAAGCTAAATATATCTGAATCGTAGAAGAGGGAACAACTAAATGTGAATGCATTATCTGGAGTGAGCAGTGTTATCATTATTATCATTGCTTTACAACTAACAAAAACTGGGGCTTCAATAGTCCCCAGGAAGACTTGACACACCTCCAAAGGCGGCGGCGGCGGCAGCAGCAGCAGCCGCCGCCGCCTTTTTATTTTTTAATTAAAAAAAAAAGAGAGAAGAATCCTGCCGGGGAGAGGGGAAAAAACCCCCCACGACAGGTGGGGACGCGATTCCGGTCCTGTCGCCTGCGTTTGTGAGCGAGTGGCCGGCGCCGGCGCTCGAGTGCATTGCGTGCGTCGCAGAACGACATGCCGATGGCCCAGCGCAAGCGCTTCACGCGGGTGGAGATGGCGCGCGTGCTCATGGAGCGGAACCAGTACAAGGAGCGGCTCATGGAGCTGCAGGAGGCCGTGCGTTGGACCGAGATGATCCGGTGAGGGAAGCCGCCCCCTGGGCGAACGGTTGCTCGTTAGCTCGCTCCGCGATCGCGTCGGCGTCGGCGTCGGCGTCGGCTGAGCCGCCACAGCCCGGGTACTCTCATGCAGCGTGAACGTTGATGTACGTCCGGATGTCGGAACGTCTTTTGGCCGTACGTACGCAGCCAACCGTGCTCACCGGCGGTGCCGGGGGAAGGGCAAGAAACTAAACACAAAAAGCAGTTAGAACGAAACTGCGTTTTCAATCCAGATGATTGAACAATTGCATAGCCCCCCCAGTGGTTTCCTAATATAGGAAGGAAGAGCGTTCCAGACGGCCACAGAAGCGCGTCTGAAAGCATGCGATGCGGTGAGTGTCAACCAACAGAACTTCCGATTTTTATCAATTGAGCAGCGTTTTGTTTCATGCAAACCACTTGTGCGCCGCTCGCGCTGTGCACGGTGGCAAATCGTGACTAGAAAGTGTGCTAAACATTTCGATTTAAAGCTTTCGCGACTGCAGGGATTCATATTCTTGGTTCTTGTGACTTTACCGAAAGAACCAAGAATATGTATTAAACATGTTTATCACTGTCAACGCTAGTTTCGTGGAACGGTGGTCCAGTGGTTTATGCAATAGTTACATTTCGATTTAAAGCTTTCGTGACTGCATGGATTCATCTTCTTGGTTCTTTCGGTAAAGTCACGTAGAAGGGAAATAATAAAAATAAAACATAATGAAATAAAATTCTCACAACGTTTCGGCCACAACACAAGCAGCCGTCCTCAGGTGAAGAAACAGAACTGTCGGAGCGCTGTCTTTCCGACAGCTCTCTTTCTTCACCTGAGGACGGCTGCTTGTGTTGTGGCCGAAATGTCGTGAGAATTTTATTTCATTATGTTTTATTTTAATTATTTTATTATTTCCCTTCTACGTGACTTCATGCAATAGTTATACTAATGTCTGGGACAGCGCCAGCTAACATTCAAAGAAGCACATGACGAGTTTGACTGGAATGTTTCTGTTCCCGAACGTGATGTCGACTCAGGGCCTCACGGGAGCAGCTGAACGCCCAAGAGAAGAGGACTCGGTCATCCATCTGGCAATTGTGAGTGCTGTCCTACATCAGTGATGGCTTATTAGAAGCAGGGCCAGCTTGCAAGCGTCAAATAGTGCACGCTAAACGTGATGTAACCCTTTCCCGTTCCGATGACGTACGTGTACATCATTAGTTTTTCTTCCGATTCCACTCTGGTGACGTACGTTTATTTCCTAAAAATGAAGCCGGAAGAAAACTGAAACAAAATAATAACTTTATCGGTACCGAGGCTCCCACAAGGCCATGCGGGAGAGCGTGTGGCACAGTTTGGCGCCAGCTATGGTAGAGTGGCGGTCGTGTCGCTACATTTCTCTGTGATGAGTATGCAATGTCTTTAAAAATAACGGTGCGATGCCTCTCCAAATAAAATTAACGCTAACCACTTGCGCGTTCCGAGATTAAGCGCTGAACAGGACCCACCCTGCAACTTGCAGATCTCTCAGAATGAAAAAGCGTTAAACGATACATCTTGTTGATTAATCTGTCAACTAAAACCTGGTTCAAGCTGGCTTTATTTGAACAAATTCTTGTAGAAAAAATGGCCAAAGTCTGATGGATTAAATCTATAATTTGTTGATCCATTTTACTCACCATCCCTGCTTGTAGTAGAACACATTTGATTGTATTTTAATCAATCGTGGATGATTGATTTAATCAATCGTGCATGCCAGCTATTTCTGCACTGTTACGGAGTGTTATGAGCCATAGCTTATAGATAGTTTGGTGTTCAAACACCAAATAGAACCCTTTTGTAAGGAATAAAGTCTGCATTAACCACACAAAGTACTTGTGGTGAACATGCAAACAAGCATACTTGAAACTGATTGGCCTATACCAGAGGCAGCCTTATTTAGGGCCTAGTCTCACCACCAGTGTAAATCCAGAGAATTCCAAAACGCGAACAGTACAAAACAGTGCACTTATCAGAGCATTTCTCGCTTGGGTTGAGCAGATATATTGTGGGACCTTTTTTTCCTGTACGATACTAGCAAAACATGTCCCACGATAGAGCATATACACACATCGGCCTATTGGCTTTTCAGCAGGCAATCGGCCGACTACGAGGAATGCTTTCTTTGTATTTGGAGACACAAAATGGACGCG
Organism: Petromyzon marinus; assembly: GCF_048934315.1. Taxonomy (NCBI): domain Eukaryota; kingdom Metazoa; phylum Chordata; class Hyperoartia; order Petromyzontiformes; family Petromyzontidae; genus Petromyzon; species Petromyzon marinus. Next base: position 11,924,846 of record NC_133703.1, on the reverse strand, counting down.
TGTTAATACAGGGTGGCCCAAAAGTCAGGACACATCGGGATATTTCATTTATTTTACCAATGGCATTATAGCATTTTAAGTGTATTCGTGAAGTTAATATTTTATTTATTTTCGTTATTCATATATGATTCTTCTTCCTGTGGGGTCACCTCAAATCCGTCGTTTACAAAACTTGACCGAGAACCCTGAATGAATTGAGACCGCAAAACATCATTGATGAATGTTCAATGGTTACACAGCTGTAAATATATATTAAAAAAAAGCCGTAAATTCATTGGAAAAGCAAATGAGCGTGTGCAGTCATGTTAATGGAGTCGGTTTGAATATTTGTTCGAAGAAATGAAATCACCCTGTGTAATTTGTTAAAATAAATACAGTTGACTCTCGATTTTCTATGCCAAAAATCACTACTATAGGTATACATTATGTGTAAGGTAAGAAAACACTTCCCTGCTCCCGTGCAGAAGACTCCACCCACGAAGTGGATAGCAGAGCCACGCCAATCACCATCAATCAAACTCCACCCACTGTTGTAAAGATATGCAACTACTGTACTGTAGAGGCGATCACGTCGATTTAGGATTAACCGGAGCACATATTTGGTCGGTTTAAGCACGTGACTTGTAACAAACATTTCCAAGGATAACAATGTGTAACTGTTTTTAGATTAAAATAAAATGTATCACGCACGACGTTTCGATCGCAACACAAGCAGTGGAACTGCTGGATTATATTTTATCCGCCTGAGGACGACCGCTTGTGTTGCGATCGAAACGTTGTGATTTATTTTATTTTCTACCCACGTGACTTTACCGAAAGAACCAAAGAGTATGGATTCCTGCAGTCACGGAAGCTTCAAATCAAGATTGTTTTTAGATGATTCATTTGGGCTTAATGGAAAATCCATGAGTTTTTAATTTATGTCAGAATCTCAGGTGTGTGGTTAATCCGCAAATCAGATAAACCCGCATGCAGATAATCGAAAGTCTACTGTATAATAGATCCTATGTGTCCTGACTTTTGGGCCACCCTGTACACGTTTGTAATCAACGAAGGGCGTTGTTGGGCAGCCGGCTGACTTTGAGCGGCGTACAGCCGCGGCGGGCGCCTGACCTTGCCTGCCTGAGCTTCCCTGACCTTGCCTGACCTTGCCTGACTTTGCCCGCCCGCCTTTTTTTTTTTTTATCAGCTTCAGCCGCCTGTTCGGGCCCTCCGGCACGGCAACGAGGAGAACGTCCCAGCCCAACCTGCGTTACAATGCCCCGAGCAGTCACGTCACTCCTGGCGCGCCCCCCAAGAGCACGGCCATCGCCCAGCTGCCCGGCGACAAGTCGCGAGCCTTCGACTTCCTCTACGACGAGTTAGGGTCAAGCGCGTGCGGCGGGCGGCGTCGTTGGGGCCCCCGTTCGGATCTGGCGGCCTCGCCCCATGGTTATTAAACTGCGGGCGCGCTGTAAGCTTAATTTCTATTTACTTGGAGGCCCCCCTTCACTAAATGCGCCCGATGACGTAGCTTACAAAAACGGTGACATGGTAGATTATGATTTGGACGACAGGGGTGTGCTACAAGAATTAAGTAACGAGTGACAGCGATTGAGAAGGTACTTCGGGTAGGGGAGGGGCGGGAAGGAGTGGAGGCGCGAGGGGAGGGTAGAGAATGAGTAATCAAGAAGAGCTGAGGCTTTAAGAGAGGAACGGAAGGAGATTAAGGAGGGGGGGCTGCTTAATGTGCGAGGGACGTTTGTAACCGTAGTAATAATGCTGCGCGCTGCCTGGTTCTCTCACAGCTGACGCTAAAGATCCCGTGACGTCATTCGCAAGGGTAGGCCATTGTGTGACAGCGTCAGGGTCCAAATTTTCGCCAATTATAAAAAATTAAGTACCTGCAAATGATTCGATTGGGGCTGCGCATAACAATCGCTGCCTTCCACCAGCAGACTGATGCCCCAGGTCACTCTTGCAAATGAGACTCATCCTGGTCTCTGGTCACACAATGTGCTTGAAACGTGGGTTCCCTTCTCCACCAGATCTGAGATCTAGATTTAACAACGCACAACGGTGCTCACAGACAGCAGGAAGGCACGACTCTCTTCATGCCTTGCCTGCATGTCATGTGACCACCACATTGCATGCACAATGCCACTCAGCCTCATATACGCCACCAGCTTAGACAAGAGAGCATTGTACATCTAACGTGGTTGTCACATGATAATGCATGCTACGTATATTGGATGGGAGTCCAGCCTTCCTGCTGTTGACAGCTTTATGTGTTAAATTTGTTTTGCAACCTGCACGCAATTAAAGGTTGTGTGTGGTGGGTTTTGTCGTCGTTTGGAGTTGGGCCTCAAAGCTGTCACAACGGAAGTGATGGCTGTTAGCTCAAGTCGGTCGCTAGCGATGAGGGAGCACTGTTGAATTAGTTATTATAATTGTGATGGCATTTAATTACCCTGGAAAGCCTCGTCACTTCTCGAGAGAGTTGTTGTTGTTGGTAATGGTTGCTCAATTCCATTAATGGAGCAGTGGTTTAGCACAATCGTATGAACCCGGCCATCTGAGTTCGATTCCAGGCGATGGTTAAAACGAGTGACAGATATCTGAACCTGTCCCCTGGCCTTTCCGAGGCCAACTCGGCCTTAAATGAGTACCGGGTACAGTGTGAAACATCACCACTGGGGCGGACAAAGGCAGCTGCCATGGTACTTGCCCACACCGTCACCTCGAGCGCAACGCCGGCCTTTATAGGTGCTCGCAAAAAGCACCAGCCAGGTAGCTCAGCGGGAGAGCGAGCAGCTCACAATCGGAAGGTTGCACGTTCAAATTATCTGTGGGAGTTGACTCAGCCCATCGTCTTTCCCAGAGTTGATAATACAGTGGTTGTAATATGTAGATGCCGCTTTGTAGGAATGTGGAATTTCCACCTCTGGCTCAGGGCTGTAAGCAGGAGATGAGCACTGCCTTAAAGCTCTTTTGAGCAACAAATTGCTTTCACTTAACGACGCTTGCCCCCCAAAAATCCTGCGAAAGGCCACACGGGGAATCTGTGTGTGTGTGTTTGTCTTTGTGTGGGGAGTGGTCGTGTAGCGGTTAGCGCGCTGCACTATGAACCCGGCGACCCGAGTTTGATTCTCACTGCCAACACCAGTGACGAATATCTGATTAACCGAACCGATCCTGGCCTCCCCGAGGTCGACTCAACCTCAAATGAGTACCCGGTGCGGTGTGTAAAATAATCACCGCTGGGGAGACAAAGGCGGTCGGCGTGGTGCCGGTCACCCATCCCCGCGTGTGCCGAGCCTGCCTTTATAAGTTCTCGCTATAACAACACTTACCCCCCACAGTATGTTAAGGCTACACGGGGGATCTTTGTCTTTTGTGTGTAGCCTGTCCCCGTCACGGAGAGAGCAGAAGCGAGAGCAGTACCGCCAAGTGCGTGCTCATGTCAAGCAGGAGGATGGACGGCCCCAGGCTTATGGCTGGAGCCTGCCCAATAAGTACAGACAGGTGCGGTCGCCCCCCTCCACTCATGAACTTCGTGTTCCTCCGATCCGCCACCCAGATGTTGGTATCTGTATCATATAAGTTTGTGTTGAACTAGGACATCCGAATCTAACAGAGAGGGTCCTTGCCTATAAACATCTGGAAGTTACCAGCGTTGGCTAAAGCAAACCTTGACTGCTGATGACACACTGTGCAGAGTTTGCTTGTGTTGAACCCAATGCTGATGAAATTACGCACTCCGAAAAGACTGCGACTGATGAGATTTGTAAACAAAAACTAAAAAAACTTTGGTTTGTGATGTGAAGGGTCAGATATGGGAAGGGAGGTGTATTATTGTAAGCTTAGTTATTTTTGTATCTGGATTTATCCCCATTTCTGATGTGTGGGTCTTTTTCGACACTCTGGATTACCATAAATGATATTTCGTATCATAATCCATTTTATTTAGCAATCCAAATTCCACCGGATCTCACGATGCTGTACAGAACCAAGGGGGATGTACATATATATTTTTTAGAGAGTCTGCCATTACACCTCCAGTCAAATATGGAAACAAAATATTTACAAACTTTCCATTGAGTATTCTTTTAAAAATGTAAAATAAAAATCTAACTTATATATGTTTTACTTTCTTCAGATTTCTAGAATGGGTGGTGTTAATGGTGGTGGTGTGCGACAGAAGAGCAGTGCATCTCAGCTGGACGAGGAAAAGGTGAAGCAGCTCCCGGTGCCTGTGTATTGCCGGCCTCTCCACGAGCAGGAGCCCACCATGAAGGTGAACAACACGGCCTCGTCGCGAGGTCCCGTCGCGAGGCCCCGTCGCGAGGCCCCGTCGCAAGGCCAAGTCGCGAGGCCCCGTCGCTAGGTCCCGTCGCGAGGTCTCGTCGCGAGGCCTAGTCGCGAGGCCTCGTCGCGAGGTCTCGTCGCGTGGCCGCGTCACGAGGCCCCGTCGCTAGGCCGCGTCGCTAGGCCCCGTTGCGAGGTCTCGTCGCGAGGCCTCGTCGCGAGGCCTCGTCGCGAGGCCTCGTCGCGAGGCCTCGTCGCTAGGCCCCGTCGCGAGGCCCCGTCGCGAGGCCTCGTCGCTAGGCCCCGTCGCTAGGCCCCGTCGCTAGGCCCCGTCGCGAGGTCTCGTCGCGAGGTCTTGTCGCGAGGGCTAGGCCGCGTCGCGAGGCCCCGTCGCGAGGCCCCGTTGCGAGGCCGCATCGCTAGGCCCCGTCGCGAAGTCCCGTCGCGAGGTCTCGTCGCGAGGCCTCGTCGCGAGGCCTCGTCGCGAGGCCTCGTCGCGAGGTCTCGTCGCGTGGCCGCGTCGCGAGGCCCCGTCGCGAGGCCCCGTCGCGAGGCCCCGTCGCTAGGCCCCGTCGCGAGGCCCCGTCGCGAGGCCCCGTCGCGAAACCGCGTCGCTAGGCCCCGTCGCTAGGCCCCGTCGCGAGGCCTCGTCGCGAGGCCTCGTGGCTAGGCCGCGTCGCGAGGCCCCGTCGCGAGGCCGCGTCGCTAGGCCGCGTCGCGAGGCCCCGTCGCTAGGCCCCGTCGCGAGGTCCCGTCGCGAGGTCTCGTCGCGAGGCCTCGTGGCTAGGCCCCGTCGCGAGGCCGCGTCGCGAGGCCTCGTCGCTAGGCCGCGTCGCTAGGCCGCGTCGCGAGGTCTCGTCGCGAGGTCTCGTCGCGAGGTCTCGTCGCGAGGCCTCGTCGCGAGGCCTCGTCGCGAGGCCTCGTGGCTAGGCCCCGTCGCGAGGCCCCGTCGCGAGGCCGCGTCACACTGTTCCGTCATACGGTGGCCTTGAGAGTGTGTCTTTATCCTTCGAGGTTTAAGGAGCACGCGCCCTCAGTTAAAAGATCACAAGTTCAGATCCCGGCCAGCGTTGACTGATTCTCACGTCTTTCTGGAGTCAAATAAAATTACCACTACTTTGGTGGGAAGTAAACAATGATTGTCCCATAGAGAGACTGATCCCTGGCACAAAAATATTGAGTTATCAAACTATCTCAGGGCAGCCAGAAATTGTATATTTATAATTTATATGTAATTTCATTTTGTAGAAAGTTGTAATACATAGGCACTGTTTAAAACGTAGGCTTTGCGACCAATATTATGATTCATAATTATTTTTTTTGCACCAGATCGTGTTAATACACTCTCCTCCACCCAACACAGCCAATTAATAAAATTGTCATGTATATATGTATGTTGAACTTCCTTTGCGCAATATGTAGCCAATCGTGCTAATTGGAGGTGCAGGGAAGGACACCAAACTAAACACAAAAGGCAGTTCTAAAGAAATAAGTTTTCAATCCACATTACTTAAAAGTGCATAGCTCCCAGCGGCTTCCTAATATCGGGAGGAAGAGCGTTCCAGACGGCCGCAGAAATGCTTCTGAAAGCGCGCAATGCGGTGACCGTCTAAACACGTGATGAACAAACGTCTCGATTTGTGACTGCTTCTTCAGCAGCACCACCCCGTGCGCCGGAGAGCGATCCACAGCCACCGTCGCGAGTGAGCTCACTGGTAGTTACAACCGTCATCATCGTGCAGTTCTCACTACTCACTGATCTTGTTGGTCCCCTACTCAATCGTTAAATGTTGTCGATTGCTCTCCAACGCAGCGGTGTGTGATGAAGCAGCAAGAAACTGGCACGTTGGTCACGTGGGAACTTTATTCTGTGGTCGTGTCGAGTGGAGGAGGAGGGCGTTCAACACGCATTTCAGTCGTGTCATCTGACCCCAAATATCAAATATGAATCATCGCCTCCATTGCTTATGTAAATTCTAATTGTTTGACTTGATAATTAAAGAGGATACGTTATGGATCTTCTTCATCTTCTTTCGTGTGGCTGATGTAGATGCAGAGCAATAACTGTATTTCACTTTCAGGTGATCCAGACAGATAACGGTGTCAGGAGCAGTACAGTGTATCGCTGTGATGTCTCCTTTGTATTTGTGGATCTGGCACTGCGTCGTTATATGTTGTACAGTCTGTTCTGGATTGACCACAGTCGCCCACTGGAGAGTTTTAAATTTTCCATTTGTGCATCAGGTATCCGCATATGCCATGGTTTGTGCGGATTGGGTTTAGAAGTAGGCCATGAGCTGAGTTATGGATGAGAAATATCAACAATTGACGTCACATAGTTGACAATGATTGGACGAGGACATTGATGAAATCGCGGTGACTGATTACACACTGCTGACAGCGACTGTAGGATTGTGGTGCGCTGCTGGTTGGCGATAATTGCCGGGGGGGGGAAATGCTCGACAACGATGACGGCTACGAGTGGTTGCGCTTTCTCACCAGCTGTGGTGCGCGGCGGGAGTGAACCTGTCGGGCGGCCGCACCCGCGACGGCGGCTCCATCGTGGGCGCCAGCGTCTTCTACAGCCACGCGGCGGAGGCACCGAGCGGCGAGCTCGTTGAGAGCTCCCCGCCGGCCTCGCCGAGCAGCCTCGAGCTCCTGGACCAGGAGCTGCAGGTTGGGTGTCTGTGTCCGTGAGCTTTAACGGGGGGGGGGGGGGTATGTTTTGTCGATGTTTGGTCGATCCCAGTTGAGCTAGAGGAATCTCACGCTAGAGGAATCTCGCGCAGCGAAGGCCGTACGTGGCCGACCAGGGTAGCCGTGGGGCACCCTGGACCAGGAGCTGCAGGTTCGAGCCCATCTCTGAGATTCACAGAGGAATGTTAAGTAGATGTTCAGTTGGTTACCGTATATCTTGATACGGGGAAAAAAATGTCTTGTAGATATAACTGCTCAATCCAAGCAATTAATACTTTCACACTTGCATTGCCTTTGAGCTGTTTGCCTTTTGGCAGTATCTGGTCTAACACCGGTGAGACAGCCATCCAGAAGGCTGTTTGGTGTAAGCCAAATCAGTTTCAAAGACAGTGCATACATTATCAGAGCATGTTATTGCCGCAAGTGTTTGTGGTTGATGCATTTTTATATTTTATTATTTTATTGTTTCCCTTCAACGTGACTTTACTGAAAGAACCAAGAATTTGAATCACTGCAGTCACGAAAGCTTTAAATCAAAATCTTAACACCTGTTTTATTTCTAGAAAGGGTAAAGCAAAGACTTATTTTTCATCATACTTATATCCCAGTTGAGCAATAGGAATCAGCGAGGCCTAGTCTCACATGCTGTTGGACCAGATGACGCCTTTTGGTGTTGGACCAGATGACGCCTTTTGGTGTTGGACCAGATGACGCCTTTTGGCTCTAAGGAAAGCTGTCTCGGGTGTGGACCAATTAATTTCAAGGACAGTGCATACATTATCAGAGTTATGTTTTTTGTTTGCATTCCGACCGCAGGTATTGTGGTCAATGCAAACATGACTCCTTGTAAAAAAGGTGTCAGTGTTGTTGCCAGATAAAAGGGTAAAAAAACAATTATAATATTTTGCTACTGGCAAAAAGGAGGTTCCAATGGTGTAAACCGTAGAGTTTGTTCCCCATGGAGATGGAGCGATGAAATCGGCTCATGCAAAGGTGGTAGATGAACCGTCACATCGCAGTACCATGAGAGCTGACGATGGCTTGGGGATGGCTTCATCCAGCAGCAGATTGATCATGTCTGACGACGACGACGACAATGGCAGCTTCGTGTACTTGTGCATACGCGCGCGCGTGTTAAAATGAATTTGCGCGCAGAAGAGTCCGGCACGAATGCGAGACCTCTCCTTCGCAGAAGCATCAGAGGGAGCTGCGGCAGGTGGACGAGCTGTCGAGCCTCGTGTGGGTGTGCACAAGCACGTCCAGTGCGAGCCACGTGCTCGTCCGCGACGCCAACCAGCCCGACCGAATCCTCGAGCAGTTCGCCGTGTGCAGCTCGCACATCCTGTGCATCGCGAGCGTGCCCGGTACGCGCGGCCAACCCGAAGCTGGTCGCTTCCATCCTTTTAGCTTTTACACCCCCCCCCACCACTTGCACACGCGAGTCGTGGCCGAGCCAGCGCAGTCAGGAAGCGCGGCGGGGGTGGGGGTGGGTAGGGGGTTGCTTTTCCACTGCACTAGCCGTGCCATGTTGACGACACGTCGCACGCAATGCGCGATCTAGGCAGGGGTGCAGGTGATGCCGTGCCGCCGCTGTGTTAAAGAGGCTACGTCAGTACGTATGTGTACGTGTAAGTACTTATGTATACACACACGTACTTGTACGTATACATACATACTTGCTGAACAACACCGGGCGCATTGCACGCTGTCATCAGCCTCGCCCCGAGCACGGCTTGCCCCTGAGCCAAGTGAAGCACGGCTAGGTTCCGTGCTCGATTCGATAAAATATCGGTGAAAAACAACCCTTGTGCCGTGGTGGCCCCCCCAGTCCTGGCACGGCTCGGATGTGCAAGTGGACAAAGGGGGAGGGGGTGGGCGGGGATATTCCTCGCCCTGTGTTTCCTGTGCCGTGGTTCTTGTTACTGTCACACTGTCCGCCGTGTCTCGCTCTTCACCGCATTGCGCTTTGCCATCTCCGCCTTGCGCCCAGTACTTATCACCACCGCCCTTGTGCTGTGTGTCATCACATGGGGCACCGCAGAATACACTGACTGGGTTTCATCTCTGGGAGCGGATATAATTAGGTTGAAATTTCGAATGCAAACATGTAACAAAAGTACAATTTACAAGAAATCGGAAGCTAATTTGCGCATTTGATTGTATTTATTGATTTCGGTGTGAAGAAATTCGAGCAATTATTAGGGACAGCCGTAGCTAAAAACAGCATCACGTATTGGGCCACTTGAGCTTGCTGTACTTGACCAGCTCAAATACCGGGGAGACTTGCGAGCCGTGTTACACGAGGAAAAACCAGGCATACGCATGGATCATGTTACGCCTTCCTCCATGCGTTTGCCGTCGGAAGTATTTAATTTGTCATCGATGCCGCCGTCCACCGATGGATATTCGTAGCTCGTAGCCATTTCCGTCGGGGCACGGAACGTAGCGCAGAACAGGAGCTCTGACGCGGGACGCTACGTGCCTGCTCATGCCCATCGCACTTCCCCTTGGCCTAGCACCCAACGGGGCCAGTCGTCAGGTCTGTTCGCTCCGGATTATGTTTCCACGTTTTGAGCACCCCTCTTGGTTGATGTGGCAGTTATAGTCACGTAACTCCCTGATAGCAACGCAGCTTCATTCTCTAGCCTCATTCACATGGGATCACCTTAACGGGAATTATCAAGCGCCCCCATTACATACAGACGGACAGCCAGGGGACGGAGCAATTGCGTGAATGTTTTCACCCGACCCGCTTCAGCTCGGCCAGACTTCGCCTAAAAACAGTCTGCGTTTTCAAAACCAACTCGCAGGCGCCCGAGAGACAGACTACCCCGCTGGGGAAGAGATCCAGGTGGACGCGAGCCTGAGCCCGCGGGCTCCCTGCGGCGGCGGCGCCGCCGCCGCTATCCCTAGCGCCACCGCCGGCGACGTCGCGGACGGGCCGGCGGCGCTGGGGGGCCTCGTGCTCGTCGACTGCACCACGACCTGCGCCGGCGGCGAACCGTCCGGCCGCCTCTCTTCAGGCGCCAGTAGTCCCACCCCGCAGCTCAGGCCAGGTTTGTGCGTGTGGTCGTTTTTTTGTTTTTTTTTGGGTAGGCGCTTTCTTCGTCATCGTCGTAGGTTGAGAGATTCGCCAACCCGCGGGGTAGCGGCTTGCACCTGCCGGGGATCCAGAAGGTCGGCCTCCCCGTCTCCTGGTGCGGCATTTGGAAGGACGGTTGCAAGTTCCTTCAATCCCTCCCCGCCGCTCCCACGCGCGCCGCCTCTGTCCCACCCGGCAGTGTGGTAGCCTGCGTGTGGTGGGGTAAGCGGTGGGTGGTCTCACTCTTCCGGCCGGCGTGGAAGAGTCGGCCAGTGTGCGCCCTCTAGAACCCCCTCCGGTGAAGAAAGGCCCCTTACAATGACAGTCGGTGCATCGGATACCAGATCATCGAGAATGCATCCGATCTCATCAGGCCATATTGCGCGGTGTAGCGTTGGCGCCTTTGGCCAAGTACGGCGCGAAAGAAGTTGAACGTGCATACATACATTTGTGTTTATTCCACTTGCATGATTTTCGTGTTGGATGTACATTCCCGCGATCTCGGCCTCTCCCATCCCAGTGCTCAGCCACAGCTGCCATTCCCCCCCCCCTCCCCCCATTATCGTTTCTGCCGCCGCTCTCGCGAGCGTCCGCCGCTGCGCACGATGCGAGAGAGCGTCTCGTTTTTCAGCGGGAGGAAGCCACCCCCTTCTGGGGGAGAACGAGCAGGAGGAGGAGGATCCCTCGACGGAGGAGGCCACTGAGGCCCTCGAGAGCCCTGGGGAGGGAGGCCCGGAGGGAGGGGGCCGTGCGTCGAACGGGAAGCACTCCGCCGCTCCGGCCGCCTTCACCGAGCACGTCTTCACCGACCCCCTGCATGAGAAGCCTCAGCTCGAGCCCAGGTGAGGCGCGTGTCTCCAGCCCATGAGGGTTCCTGGGCTCTTGCGTGGGGAAGGTCTGAGTAAACTTTTGTAGCGCGTTGAACATTAAAGGCGAGATTCACATCTTAACCAGGCGGTGGTGGCTATGAGCACGTGGCCTGTGATCGAGCGCTGTGGAGGCAGCAGCGAGGGTTCGTGGACCACCGCACAGATGTTGTGAAACTCCTTTCCATGGGTGTCCAGGAGGTTCCATACCCCGACTCGCCAGGAGAAGGCAGAAGAGCGAGTGTAGGGGGATGGAGTGTTGCCCCCTCGCACACGTGGGCTTTCTCTTGGTGCTCCGCTTTCATCCCAAATGTATGATTTAACAGAACTCCTCATTCATTGTCTGAAAACATCTTGTGGCGCCCACTCCCACCCCGCTAAACAGGCCGCCCCTCCACTGCTTGCGGAGCCCACTATGCTATCGTTATTATCAACTGCGTCCGTGAATCTGGCATCTTCATGCTTTTGCTTTGATGCAGGGCAGCGGGGTTTATTGTCGGCCTCCGTTCTACGAGCCTGTTCTCGCGCGCAGATGTTAGCGTGTCGATCGATTGTCGTCGTGACAGCATAGCGCGCGAGCGTCGGTGAAGCGGTTGGTGTCACGGCGGTGTCCCGGCGGTGTCACGGCGATGGAGCGGTGCGGGCGTTCGTGACCATCGCGTCGCTGTCGCGGTCGTTGCGTGCCCAGGGACCCGGACGTGGTGCGGGATGGCGTGTCCATGCGGGCCGTCGACACGGACCTCATGCACGAGGAGGCGGGGAAGATGAGCAGCATCCTTCCCACCATGTGGCTGGGCGCGCAGAATGGATTGTGAGTGTGTCACGGCACGCACGGCACGCGTACACGCACTCGCGGGGTCGTGTGTGTGCGGTTCCTTCGTGGTGCTGTAGTACAATAAAAGTGGACTGCAATGAAATCGCCGATCTTGCTGATAGCTAATCAACTGAAGGGGGGGCGTGTCACATGACTACGCGATCCAAGAATCGCTTGGCAATGGAATACATTGCCAATGAATGGACGTTTTCAAGGTGGCTGCCGGATCAACTCTGAGCGACTGCTGGATCGACTGAGCGGAATCGATACAATTAACCTCGATTCACCAGCCACAGTAGCCATATTTGGGCAAAGACACGTCCCTTCCGGTAACACCACGCCTACTTCCCTCCATATATGGGCCAATCTCTGATCGGTGATTTTGTGGGGTGTCCGATTTTATCGTATTACAGCGGCAGCAGTTCAAGTCCTTCCTCATCGCCCGTGACGATGACCTGCCGCCAATTAACGCGCTCGCCCTATGTCGGTTAACTGGAAGATGAAACAAGACTCGGACCGATTTGACCGTTCGAGAGATTCGATTAATTGTCAGGATTTTCGGGGGAAGGGGGTCACGATATACGGGACAGGATTTGCGTCAAAGTAAAACGCGCTGTTAAGAGATGAACGGCAGTTGTGATATTAAATAAATCGGCTTTCATTCTATTACCTCCACGTAAAAAAAAAAATATCTCGAGTCAATCGACGTTCTGTCTTTCCGGATCAGATTTACACAGCCGAAGGTGATTGACTTTTTACCAGGAATGCTGGCAAAGTCGGCGCTCACTCAGATGCCGTGCAATGGTTTTGCCGGACAGAAATTTGCGCGGCGTTTGTAAATTTGGAGAGGGTTGTGCACCCGGCTGTTCTTCTTTTAGTGCGGTTGCCGTTGCGACGTTACGCGCGCACCTCCGAAGCGACTCTCTCTCCCCTTTGTGTTGCAGCCTGTACGTGCACTCCTCCGTGGCTCAGTGGAGGAAGTGTCTGCACTCCATCAAGCTCAAAGACTCCGTGCTGTGCATCGTGTAAGAATGCTCGCGGTCGGTTCTCAAATGTTTTGTACCCTTTTAATAATAATGATGACATTTTATAACGCGCCAAATTTTCGATACAAGTCAACAATTCGGAGGCGCGGAGCCCCAAGCTCGAGGCTGCTCGAAAGACTGACCAAACATATTATTTTAAATGTTTCGGAAAAGTCAGAGTGCATTTGATGTTGCAGTTATGCAAAGGGATTAGAGAGTTCCACACCGAGGGGGTGACAGCAGAGAACCGACTTGAGGCTGTGACAGTTCGAGACCTTTTGTGTTACAAGGTCGTGTTGCTTTCAGACAGAGTGGCTTTTCCAATGTCAATATCTATGGGGCTGCTGTGTGGCATGTCAAGGATGGTTGTGAACGACTGCTGCATCCGGTCGGGTAATTAAGCGCATGTGACCCAACAAGCGGGTCGGAGCCGATGTTGTTTTCACATGCCGGTCAGGTCCACGTTCATCGCGTCAACGTCCGCGTAACGTCCACGTCACGTCCGACCCGCGCCCGAACGGCAAGCTGTATAAACGAATTGGCTCCGACCGGTTGTGTGCGTGACCCGTGGGTCACCTGACGCGATGCCGGACACGAGCTGGAACCACAAACTCTTTCGTGGCACTTGAACTAAACTATTTTTCTTGAAACGATTGAGTGTATGAAAAGTTACCCACATTTTACATGGAGAATCCTGTGCTTAGTTTGTTGTTGGTTTACACTGCTCGGCTAATGCCGTATTTGGAATATAAATATAAATTTTTGAGAGCTTAAAAGCCTAGAGCGCTAAATGTGAATTCACAACAACGACAAAAATACATTAGAGCAACGGAGCTGTTATTGAGGTGGCTGCTACTATTTTTAGTCCAGGGTGTCAATAAAAAAAAGTACGATTTGCGGCATGGAAAACACTTGCTTATAGAAGCCTACGGCTTGCTCCCATGAGTCCAAATCCCTTGACGGTGTTTCCGCATTGTTTTCCAGGCACATCAAAGGCAGGGTCCTGGTCGCCCTGGCGGATGGGACGATGGCTATTTTCCACCGAGCAGAAGGTGCCTCCTTCCTACAGTTCCTCGTTCGTTCTCTTCATCCGTAGAGGGAAACCTCACAGAGACACCGCAGTTTTGTTTTTCGTGTCCCTCTGTCCCAGTGCGGTCGGTGAATCCCTCGAGTTGTATGTGTGGGTGGGGGACTGAAGAACCTGAATACAAGTTTAGTATACAAGGGGTAAACTGAAACTTTAGATCGGTGTTCTTCACTGATTTTTAGAGGGGGGCGACTTTGGCTGGTGAGGGCCGCCACACGTTTTAATATCATTGGGGTCTGACAGCAGCACGATGATGAGGTGTGTTCACATTTGTGTGTTGTGGGGGGCCGTACGTCAGGGGCCGTCAGTGGCCCGTGGGCCTTGCAATGAAGAACACTGCTCTAAATTGATCGCCATCCTCATCACAATCAGCCATTATAAATCCACAAGACCATGATAAATCATGATAAATCATGGTCTTGTGACTCAACAATCCATTTAGCGCCTGCACACAAGCTGAATTTCACCGCTCCCATCTCTGCACTGAACATCATCCCGGGCGCGTTCCCTCCATTTGTCTACCGCTCCACCGTGAGACTCGACCAGTGGGTGTCATCCTCTCGAGTGACGTGTCCTACCCCATCCCACTTGCTTCTCCGAACTGTGTTAAGGTGACGTTTCTCACCTGCGCGTGTTCTCCTATCCCTGTGTTCCCCTTCCTGCCTTGCAATATTTTTTCCAAGCATGCACCTCTTCACGCAACTTTATGCGCTGTTCAACTTTTGTTTAAATTGTCTTTGTCACCTTATTCTTAGCTTTTTCGGTAAAGTCACGTTGAAGGGAAACAATAAAATACACATAAAACGTGACTTTACCGAAAGAGCTAAGAATATGAATTACTGCACTCACGAAAGCTTTAAATCAAAATGTGTCTTTGTCACCGTCCATGATCTTTAAGTTGCGGCTGATTAAAAACTTCTTTTTTCTGCACATTGGCACGTTGTCACAGACAGGAGCGTAATGGCTAGCGCTCTGTGCTACGAACCCGGTGATCCGGGTTCGATTCCCGCTTACGGCCAACACCAGTGACACCTGTGAAAGGCCACACGGGGGATCTGTGTGTGTGTTCGTCTTTGTGCGGGGAGCGGTCGTGTAGCGGTTAGCGCGCGCCGCACTATGAACCTGGCGACCCGAGTTTGATTCTCACTGCCAACACCAGTGACGATTATCTGATTATCTGAACCGGTCCTGGACTCCCCTATGTCGACTCGGCCTCAAATGAGTACCTGGTGCAGTGTGCAGTAAACATTGCCACTGGGGAGACGAAGGCGGTCGGGCGTGGTGCCGTTCCGGCCTTCACAGGTGCTACTCGCAAACAGCACTTGCCCCAACAGTCTGTTAAGGTTACATGGTGGGTGGGGGGTCTTTGTCTTTTTGTCGCCAGACGGCCAGTGGGACCTGAGCAACTACCACCTGCTGGACCTTGGGCGGCCCCACTTCTCTATCCGCTGCATGGCGGTGGTGCATGACACCGTGTGGTGTGGATACCGCAACAAGATCCACATAATCCAGCCCAAGACGTTGCGCATCGAGGTTAGAGGGCGGTCCTCTCGGGGTGGCTGGGGGGGGGTGGGGGGAGTGATTTTCTTAGTCGGCGCGCAACTCTGTAGCAGTTCGATCGCGTTCTCTCGTTTTGACGCGAGTGTTGTCTGCTCTGACGGACATGATCGTGGAGTCTGGAAGCTCGTGCGTGAAGACCTTCATTGGCTTCCGGTTCCACAGCGTGTAAAGTACAGGCTCTGTCTGACCGTATAGAAGTGCCTACACGGTATGGCACCACCGTTAAATGTCGAAGCTATGCGCGCCTGTCGCCAACGATTGGAAACGACGGCACCTCAGGTCTGCTGCTCGCGGTGATGTCGCCGTTGTTACACGAACCCCGCCTAGAGACGCCTGGTGACCGCGCTTTTGAGAATGTGGGAAAATCTCTACCCGAATTTTCCACCCGGCCAACTCAAGCACTTGAAGAGAGACCTTGAATGTATTTAATGAACACAGCATGACGAGACTGCAAAGCGCATTTGAGATGCTCTTAGCTTGATTTAGCGTTTCTTAAATGACTATTTACGTTACATTACATTACTGCGTTCTTCCTGGAACACTGTGTTTGGTCTGCAATCGCTTTCTTACTCGGTGATTAAACTCAAACGCACCTTTGCTGCGGCACTTCAAGACGTGCCACGTGAGAATTGCGGTGTAAAGAATGCAAGATCACAATGACAATGATGATGACGACCATGCATCGATTCTTACGATCCGTGCATCGTGTTTTGGTTTGAACAAATCAGTTGTTTTTGGCTCGTGTGTGTCGTACGTTATTGGGGCACGTCACACGTGCGGCCACGAGAGACGCGCTTCGCTCATCAGAGTTGTAAAATATATATGTATATTCCAGAATAGAATTGTACCACCGATACCACCACTTTGGGTAGGTCGGGTTTGCGTTGGTGTTTAAGTAAATTGGTACCGACTTGTTTATTGGGGGCGCCGCAGTGGCGAGATGTTGACTGCCTCGCCTGATATACAGGAGGTCGTGGGTTTGATCCCGACCCTGATGCCTGCTGTATATTTGGAGTTTGCATTACTCTCCCCCCATCGTTGTGTGGTTTTTCCCTCCACATTTAGAATCGGCATGCATTTTGTGTATGTGGCTGCTATAGATTTGCACGTGATAAGCCACTTCGTTGAGGTGTCATTTGTGGCCAGGTCGATTCTGAAAAAGAGCTACATAGCTCAGTGAGTCTTACCTGGCAAAATAAAAAAATTGTTTAAATAGTATTGCTTGCATCCTCATGCAAAGCAGATCATCAATCATGAACAGTTGTTTTTGGTTGTGGTTAAAGCATTGTTCGAAGATCCTCAGAGTAGATTTGATTTCTGGTCACATTCAATAATTTGGAACTCCCCCAGGTCAATTCGGCTTAAAATTTCACGCCCACAACTGTTGAGACGAAGACTGCCCAAGGGTGCCCGCAGGTCTCCGCCACCTTTCGATGTTTCCGTACTAGTCTGGCGTTACATCACAAAATGGATTCATCGAGATTATACACAACTGCTATCTCAAAGCATTCTACAGAACAGTGGGACATGCTCATCGTGTGCAGTGGTCGGCAAAACCAAAGTAAGAAGCGGAGCCATTTTTTTCGAATTCGGTAAAAAGCGAAATATTTCAAGAGCCGCAGTGTGCTGCGGCGAATACGAGACGGCGGTGCTTAGTAAATAATTGTCACGAAGCACAGTCCCTAACGAGCCGCAGATTGCCGACCACCTGATCACGTGGAACAAGGGAGGGTATCCGTATATACTGTATAAGAATATTTGTTTGAATATGCAAGGACAGGCAGAGAGGCGTAGAGAAGACAGAGTTAGACGGGAAGAGGACCGGCTCGCTGGTGGTCTTCGGGGCTAAACGGCGATGTTTTTTTTCCCACCCACCCCCCCCCCCCCCCCTCCACGTGCGTTGCCCATTTGTTTGCAGAAATCTTTTGACGCCCACCCGCGCAAGGAAAGCCAGGTGCGACAGCTGGCGTGGGTGGGCGACGGCGTGTGGGTGTCCATCCGCCTGGACTCCACGCTGCGGCTGTACCACGCGCACACGCACCAGCACCTGCAAGACATCGACATTGAGCCCTACGTCAGCAAGATGCTGGGTACGCCGCGCATTCACGGCGCGGTGCGGCACACCTCCGTAGGGGGCTGGTGCGTGCTGCGTCGCCCAGCTCCTGACGCACGCACCGCGTCTCTCCGGCCAGCAAGAATCTTTCAGAATCAGAATTGTACGCGTGCAGCTGCGTTTACAGTTGAGTTGAGAGCTCGTTGGAGTGCCCGTGTAAGTGCGAGTGCCCGTGCGAGTGAGTGTTCGTGCGAGTGCCCATGTGCGCGCGCGTGCTCGTGTGTGTGTGTGTGCGCGTGCTCCAGGCACCGGATCGCTGGGGTTCTCCTTCATCCGCATCACGTCGCTGCTCATTTCCTGCACCCGGCTGTGGGTGGGCACGGGCAACGGCGTCATCATCTCCATCCCGCTCTCCGAGTGTGAGCAGCGCCCACCCCCCCCCCCCCCCCTTGCCACATTCGTGGCCACCGTCACCGTCGTAGAGCACAAACGGTGGCACGCGGTGATTGCCAGGGATCGTGCCATCGAGTCCCGGTCTCGCTACACCGAGTTGTAAACCTAGGCTCCTTTTCCAATTTTACTTTCGATCCCGTTCCGACGACATACGCATACGTATGTTTACGTCATCGGAATGGAACCGGAAGCAAAAGGCCATGCGGTCGTGTCGCTACAGTTCTCCGCGGCGCCACGCCTCTCCAAATAAAATTAGTACCCAGCCGCTTTCCCGTTCCGGGATTCGGCGGTGAACGGGACACCCACCCTACAACTTGCAGACGTGAAAGGGTTAACGTGCCCACAACCGAAACCACTCCTGTGTTCTCATCGGATCTCAGAAGACGAGCATGACTGAGCCTGGTTAGCACCTGGATGGGTGACCCAGGGCCTGAGGCTGCCCAGGTGCTGTTGGAGTGGGGCTGTGAGGTGTGGCCAGGGAGCGGTGGCGCCGTGGTGAGCACGCTGCGCTACGAACCCGGCGACATGAATTCGATTCCCACTCACGGCCGCCAACACCAATGACAATTATCTGAACCGTTCCTGGGCCTCCCCTAGGTCGATTCGGCCTCAAATGACTACCTGGTGTGGTGTGTGTAAACATCGCCACTGGGGGAGACAAGAGAAGGCCAGGTGTGGTGCTGGCCACCCACCCCCTCAATGTGCCGTGGCGGCCTTCATAGGTGCTCGCTAACAGCACTTGTCCCTTTAATACGCCGGCTTTCGCGACCAATATTATCCATTATTCAAGTTTTTTTTGGGTTAGATTGCATGAATATTAACGACGCATTTATATTTATGCGATCTAACTCAAGAAACCTTTATCAAAGCCCTTGTCCCTGCAGTCGGTGAAGGCTTTACGGGGGATCTGTTTTGTGGCCAGGAGATGGCAGTGCTTTGTCACCTCTCCCATGCCTGGTGCGTTTTCTCCAGTTTATTCCCACATTAAGCCAAATTATCATTGATGGATTTGCCAAAACATCTCCCTGCTCTGAAATATCCTGAGACTCGATGAGGCTTTCTGGTTAAGAAGCAGCATTATCGTTATCAATTTCGAAAAAGTTAACTTAACATAATTCCATGGATGAGGGTACAGGTAATGACTT
The DNA here is from genome assembly GCF_048934315.1 of Petromyzon marinus. Lineage (NCBI taxonomy): Eukaryota > Metazoa > Chordata > Hyperoartia > Petromyzontiformes > Petromyzontidae > Petromyzon > Petromyzon marinus. The sequence continues at coordinate 11,905,777 of NC_133703.1, read as the reverse complement.
GCTATATATTTTTTTTTACAGTGACGATTAAAATAACAGATGAAGTAAATTGTCGCAGCGTCGGTTGCATGCACCGAGCGGACGGGAAACTTAGCTGGTTACTTGTTGCTGCGTTACTCATGCAGTCGGTCAAGTTTTATATACTTGCGGTAAAAATTACGAGTTGGTGTAAAAGTGTATTGCGTGCCACGTAAGTGTACCGAGTTGCAGTGTACTGGGTGAGTGTACTGGGTGAGTGTACTGGGTTGAAGTGTATCACGTGCCACGTGAATGTGTTCTGGGTGAGTGTACTGGGTGAGTGTACTGGGTTGAAGTGTATCACGTGCCACGTGAGTGTACTGGGTTGAAGTATACTGGGTTGAAGTGTATCACGTGCCACGTGAATGTGTACTGGGTTGAAGTGTATCACGTGCCACGTGAATGTGTACTGGGTTGAAGTGTATCACGTGCCACGTGAATGTGTACTGGGTTGAAGTGTACTTGGGTGAGTGTACTGAGTTGAAGTGTATCACGTGCCACGTGAGTGTACTGGGTTGAAGTGTATCACGTGCCACGTGAATGTGTACTGGGTGAGTGTACTGGGTTGAAGTGTATCACGTGCCACGTGAATGTGTACTGGGTTGAAGTGTATCACGTGCCACCTGAATGTGTACTGGGTTGAAGTGTATCACGTGCCACGTGAGTGTACTGGGTTGAAGTGTATCACGTGCCACGTGAGTGTACTGGGTTGAAGTGTATCACGTGCCACGTGAGTGTACTGGGTTGAAGTGTATCACGTGCCACGTGAGTGTACTGGGTTGAAGTGTATCAAGTGCCACGTGAATGTGTACTGGGTTGAAGTGTATCACGTGCCACGTGAATGTGTACTGGGTTGAAGTGTATCACGTGCCACCTGAATGTGTACTGGGTTGAAGTGTATCACGTGCCACGTGAGTGTACTGGGTTGAAGTGTATCACGTGCCACGTGAGTGTACTGGGTTGAAGTGTATCACGTGCCACGTGAGTGTACTGGGTTGAAGTGTATCACGTGCCACGTGAATGTGTACTGGGTTGAAGTGTATCACGTGCCACGTGAATGTGTACTGGGTTGAAGTGTACTGGGTGAGTGTACTGGGTTGAAGTGTATCACGTGCCACGTGAATGTGTACTGGGTTGAAGTGTATCACGTGCCACGTGAATGTGTACTGGGTTGAAGTGTACTGGGTGAGTGTACTGGGTTGAAGTGTATCACGTGCCACGTGAATGTGTACTGGGTTGAAGTGTATCACGTGCCACGTGAATGTGTACTGGGTTGAAGTGTATCACGTGCCACGTGAGTGTACTGGGTGAGTGTACTGGGTTGAAGTGTATCACGTGCCACGTGAATGTGTACTGGGTTGAAGTGTATCACGTGCCACGTGAATGTGTACTGGGTTGAAGTGTATCACGTGCCACGTGAATGTGTACTGGGTTGAAGTGTACTGGGTGAGTGTACTGGGTTGAAGTGTATCACGTGCCACGTGAATGTGTACTGGGTTGAAGTGTATCACGTGCCACGTGAATGTGTACTGGGTTGAAGTGTATCACGTGCCACGTGAGTGTACTGGGTGAGTGTACTGGGTTGAAGTGTATCACGTGCCACGTGAGTGTACTGGGTTGAAGTGTATCACGTGCCACGTGAGTGTACTGGGTTGAAGTGTGTCACGTGCCACGTGAGTGTACTGGGTTGAAGTGTGTCACGTGCCACGTGAATGTGTACTGGGTGAGTGTACTGGGTTGAAGTGTGTCACGTGCCACGTGAATGTGTACTGGGTTGAAGTGTATCACGTGCCACGTGAGTGTACTGGGTTGAAGTGTATCACGTGCCACGTGAGTGTACTGGGTTGAAGTGTGTCACGTGCCACGTGAGTGTACTGGGTTGAAGTGTGTCACGTGCCACGTGAATGTGTACTGGGTGAGTGTACTGGGTTGAAGTGTGTCACGTGCCACGTGAATGTGTACTGGGTTGAAGTGTATCACGTGCCACGTGAATGTGTACTGGGTTGAAGTGTGTCACGTGCCACGTGAATGTGTACTGGGTTGAAGTGTGTCACGTGCCACGTGAATGTGTACTGGGTTGCATGACGACGGTGGTAGGGGCACCGTTACGATGCTCCGTGTAATTTCAATCGCCCTCCTCTCTCTCGCCCGCCCCGTTTTTGTTGTTTCCTGTCGCTTCCTCGCAAGTCATCCATTTTGCTTCAACGCCGCGTTTTTGTTTTGCGTTCGCGCACCACGATTCTCTTTTGTTTTCAATTAACCCGTGGCTGTGCATTACACCCCCGCCCCACCCCGAACGGCTCCTGCAAGAACTGCCCATGCAATCCCCTTCGTTTTAATCCTCGCTTAATTTTATTTATCAATGTATTTTCCTCCTGTATTTCTAATCGTTCTGGTTCCTGCGAACCATCTTCACTTGCTGGAATGAATATTATACATTTCTCACCTCCCCGCCCCCTCACCTCCACCTCCTCTTCCTCCTCTTCCTCGCGTCCCCGTCCCGTCGGTTCCCCTCTTGCTCTCTTCCCTCTGCCCCTGTTTGTTTCCTCTTCCTCTGCGTGTGGCACCGCAGCGTCTCGGCAGAAGGCATTGGGCCTGGGTGGCCCGGCTTGGTGCGGTAAGTAACACGGCCGCCCTTCCCTACGCTAATTCTCACATCCAGGGCTTCATGTCTTACCCATTATTTTCTCGGTCGCTCGTAGACTGAACTGGACCAGGCGCGTTACTGGTTGGTAGTAGGCTCAAAGCCAGAGCGAGATGCATTACTGGATGTGGTGTGCCTGGGTGCCTCGACCCAGGCAGACCTGACTGAAATGAATGCCTGCTGCTGCCATTCTCTCCACGAGCCACCTCTTGCCTCTGCAGGCAAGGTTTTGAAGTGACACGGCAATACGACTGCATGTGAATAGGACCTGGGTGTGGCGCATCAGCTTGTGAACACGCATGCATTTTTAGGTCTTAGCTTGTCTTTGTAGCTTACAGCGTATGAATATTGAGCACTCGTAATAACCTAGGTTATGAGAGTTGCACGTTTATAAATGTACTCGCTTACAAATATGGGAAATATGCCCGTCTGTAAGAACTTGCCGGTTTTTTTTTTCATTAGAAGAGGGGAATTGGGGGAACATTGTTCAGGCCAGAAGGGGGATTATTGTGGCATTATAGTCCAAGTGCGTGTGAAGATACTCCAGAGACGGTGATGGGGAGATGTTAACTACTTTTCCTGGTATGCAGTAGGTCGTCGTGGGTTAGATCCCGACCCTGACGAAGCCTGTATATTTGTAGTTTGAGTGTGTCTCTCCCCCCCGTGGTCCCGTTATTTTATTTCTGGGTTCTCCGGGTTTTTCTTTCACATTTCGAAACGTGTGTTTCGAGTATTTGGCTTCTATATATTTCTACGTGATAAGCCACTATGTTGAGCTATCATTTGTGACCAGGTCACTTCTGAAAAAGAGCTATATAGCTCAGTGGGGCCTTATCTGGTAAAATAAAAAATATATAGTTCAGTTTAGAAGAGGAAAGTCTTGAGCCTGCACTTAAACAGAACAAGGATCTCGACAATGCAGTTGACTGCAGGGGAGTCCCAGACAATGGGGATAGCAGTAGCAGCAGCAGTGTCATCATTTACATCGATGAACACGGCTGTGTTGTGAAGTTGCACGTCGCCTCTCAAGGGCTGCGATGGTCAATGGCTAGATCGGCGTTTCTCAAAACACGGGTGCGTTCAGTTTCTTGTCCTTCCCCCCGCACCTCCGACTAGCACGGCTGGCTACGTATGGCACGCAAAAAGTTCTATCGACGTCTCAGCGGTGTAGATGGCCACAATTCGTGGCCGCGAGGGGAGGTAGTAAGGGGTAGGTTACGATTCACCATCGGCGGTGGAGAACAGCTGGGTCCTGAGTTTGAACTGGAACGGAGGCGGCGAGGGGTGCCGATGTTTCGGAGCGGTGTGCGGGAGTTCCAGCGAGAGGGGGCAAAGAACAGCGGCGCGGCCTCTTCACTCGGCTCCTCTTGGTGCCATGGTTGGAGGGGGAGGCGGTAGTCGCTGGCGTGGAGAGGGCAGGCGCGGGCAGGCACCGGGAAGGGGGTTGGCAGCGAACGCAATGAAGTCCAACCGAGTGCAACCGCGGAGCAAGTCGGCGGAATGAGCGTGCGGTGGTGCGCGTGCTGCCCTCCGCTGATCGGCCACGTGTCATATTTGCAGCCAGCCGCCTGGGGGGAGGAGGCAGCGGCGGGCCGGGCCTGGCGCGGCCCGGCGGGGTGGTGCGCGTCTACGGGGACGAGACGGGAGACAAGGTGACGCCCGCCACCTTCATCCCCTACTGCTCGATGGCCGATGCGCAGCTCTGCTTCCACGGCCACAGGGACGCCGTCAAGTTCTTCCTCGCCGTGCCAGGTAGGTGGGACCGTGCCCAGTGGGGGGTTTTGTGTCGAGTCGCGTGGCGGACAAGTGGTTTGTTCGCTGTGCTGTGAACCCAGCGATTTGATTTTTGATTCCTAGCTACGGCGCACATCGGCGTGCCGAGTGACCTTCGAACCGACCCTTGTGCAGCCCCTCACCCCCCACCCCAACCCCGCACTGACCAGCGTGGTGAAGCATGGTCCAATAAAACTTCATTACCATCACGGTGCGGGGGGAGGCCTTCATCCAGCCATCCAGAAATGTATTGACTTGTCATTTTTAATAGTGCTCCGTTTGCTTCTGTTTTATCAGTGGCATGGTATCGAGCATGCAGAGAATATGCATACTTAAACCCTATCCTATTTGTGATGAAAACCGTCTTCATATGGTAAGCCCTGAAAAACCTAGTCACCAACTACCCATTCTCACCAACCTCCACAGAGGGCCGTGCGCATTTATGGCTTGTGTATTCTGTGCATTTGGATTATTTGGAATATTTTTCTGTTTTAAATTTCCACGTGACAAGCCACTTAACTGAGCTAGCATTTGTGGCCAGGTCGCTTCTGAAAGAGAAGCTAATAGCTCATTTGGCTTTACCTTGTCAAATGAAAATGAGTTTAGTTTTTTTTTTCTATATTTAAATAAAGTGACTTGTTTACCTTTCCTATACTTTGCACTGCTATCGTTTTTTTTTGTATTGTTGGTTGTTGCAACGTTCCGACCCGGCCCCTATTGGACATCTGTGTGGAAAAAGAGCTTCACAGCTCATCGGATTCCTCCGGTTGTTAAAATGGAAGATTTCCGTTTACCGATTCTGCGTGACAGGCTGCAACGCGGACGCCAGCGAGATGCCGGCGCGGCCCACCGAGCCCCAAGGCGGTGTGCGGGGCAAGCCCAAGTACATGCTGGTCGTGAGCGGCGGCGAGGGCTACATCGACTTCCGCATTGGTACGGGGGGGCGGGGAGAGCCTTGTCATTCCCCGCGACGTGCAGCTCGGCGTTGGCACACACCCGGATGAGTGGAAGCGACATCCCTCCCAGGGTCACCTTGCCACCTGCGCTACGCTGTCCTTGACAGCAGCAGCCGCCGCCGCCGATTCACGAATATAAAAGAGGCATCCTTTTTTAGCACAGTTGTCTAGGTACGGCGCGAAGTAAGTTCAATGTCCTGGACGTGCACACATCCGCGGCGTTGCACTCCGCTGCTTGTGACGCAATCATCTGGCTAATCAACCACCTACGTTCGTTTAAGATTATAAATGTAAACTATAAACGAAACCTTTTTATTTTACCAGGTAAGGCCCACTGAGCTATGTAGCTCTGTCAGAAGCGACCAGGCCACAAATGATAGCTTGACCAAGTGGCTTATAACGTGGACATTTATAACAGGCAAATACTCTAAACGCACGACAGGCAAATACTCTAAACGCACGATGGCAAATACTCTAAGCGCACGACAGGCAAATACTCTAAGCGCACGTTGATGCTAAATGTGGAAGGGAAAACCGGAGGACCCGGAGAAAAATCCACGCGGCCGCAGGGAGAACATGCAAACTCCAAATATAAAGCAGGCGTCAGAGTCGTGATGATGGCGACAACAGAAGTAATGATGATGATGGTGGCAACGATGATGATGCGGAGGACTTGCCCGCCTGACTCCCGCCCCCTAACCCCGACCCCTTTGTCTTCCCGATGCAATGCCTCGTTACTTTTCCGCCCGCCATCTTTCTGTCGCCCTCCCCCCATCCCCCCCCCCCCTCCCCCAGCAACGACCAGGCCTACCCCAACCCTTCCTTAACGCCTGTTCTGCTGGCACTAAAGCTACACCACCACTTGTAATAATAACCATTCTTCAGCTCAAACCGTTATCGTGGCGCGTACAATTTTTATAATCATTGCAAAGAGCCTTGGAAAATGCACTATACGAATCTAGATAAGATAAGGTGATTTTGAAACGTACGTTGTGAACGCAGGCGATGGAGAAGAAGCGGACGACGTGGCTCCGATCAAACCGTCGCTGATCAAGGATCTGAGCCACGTGATCATCTGGCAAGTGCGGGACTGCCCGACCTGAGCGAGCTCCGGCAGCTGATTTGGTTGCCTGTGGCCAACGATGCCATCTCGGAGGACGGCACCACTGGGACTCGCGCGGATTGGACATCTCTCTCTCCCGTGTGGCTGAGGGTCAGCCGGGCCGCAGCCACTTTTCATCCTGAGACAATGACATCGATTCGGCTCGAAGGATCCGACTTTGCTCCGTACATGCAAAACAAGCAAACAAAAAAACTTCGACGTTTTATTTGACCGTTTATTGCTTTGGGTTCAGGAGTATTTTCCTCCCGTTACTTTCCCCGTGCAAGCAACACAGTTGCCCTGCTCGATGAACCGCCTCGCCTTGCTGTTGACGCCACCGAGAATCCCTTCTGCAGCTTTGATACGGGTGATGTGGTCTGATTTCAGTGCACTGTCTCTGCCCCGGTAATGTCTGCTCCAGTCCTGCCTTTCTTCGAAGCCGTTTGATCATTATTGTATTCCTGCGGTTGAGTACCTTTAAAAAAAAAAGATATATATTTTTTTCCAGGCCAATTGTTCTTTGTACTCTGTTGCCTTGTGTTTGTCAGAGTGTGGCACTTTTCAAAGCACTGGTCAAAAGCGCGTGGAACAGGATCCTCCCACCCCTTTTGCAATCCGTGATGAAAATCACCGTGAGCAGGGCTAAACCCCTCCATCACCACCACCACCACCACACATGCTTTCCACAGCCACGCTGTCCGTCGTTTTGCGTTGCGCTGCTAAAGCCGAGAAGAAGGGATCAACGTTGCAATGCAAGGCGCTATCACGATCGCTGTCCCACCATCCCGCTGTCGCGTTCGTTGCAAGCGGCTGTTCCGCACCCGAGCGCGCTCATCGAGAAGCCTCGAATTTTCGCCTTTTCCCTTCAGTGATGCGGTTTAGCCGATCGGCAGTTCGCAGTGCGGTGTGAAGTGCGGAGCCCCCACCACCGCCCTTTCTACGGCGTACGTCTGACGTGGAAGGGGGGAGGCCAAATCCTTCCTTTGAGTGGAGGGCCTTCTGCCAGCGGTGGCTTGGCCGAGAGAGATTGGAGTGCCGCGCCTTTACCTGCTTTCCTTGTGGTGACGCTCGGCTTTTAGAAATCCCTCACTTGCTCATTGCTGCTGTTGCGTCATCTGCATTCGGTTTTCTTTCCATTTGTTATCGGATGATTTCCATTTCACGCACTCCCTTTTTCTGCTCTTTTATGTACGAGCTATCGATGCGTCGCGATGCGTCGCGCCTCAGACTTCGCAGGCCGCAATTGTGGATGCAATTTTTTTAAATCTGAATGTTGAATTTCAACGACGCTCATCATCACGATGGACAATCGTCGTCCTTTGTTATGCGTAGAGCACTTTAACTTGCAAAGCACTCCGTCATAAAACTGATGTAAATAAAAAAATACACGGCAGAGGGAAGGCACGGGAGGCTTCCACTCAGAGGGACACTTAAGCACCCAGTGGGGAGGAGGATGAGAGGAGGGGAGAGGCCAGAAACAAACTCTTGAGAGGGGACGGGGGACTTGGTGAGTGGAAGGAGAAGTCCGCATAATGAGGGTGCGGTGGGGAATGTTGAGAGATGGTCTGTGCGAGAGTTCGATTGCTGAGAGAGAGGAGGTGGGGTGGAGGGCAGAACCATGGAGTTCCATTGGCAATTGAGGCTGACAAGGAGATGGAGAGAGGGCAGAGTTGATGGAGGATGTGAAGGGGCGGGGGGGGGGGGATGCGAGGCGGAAGGGAATTCGGTGGGAGATGGGGTGGAGTTGAGGGTCGGGCAGGAGCGGAGTCGTGGAGAATCTCGCACGCCTTTTGGTGTGTGCTCGTTTTAGAAGTGGATGCGGCATCGTATGGGGTGGCCCCATAATGAGTGGCGGGGGTAGGGAGCGGTGTGAGGGCGAAGTGGGCAACCGTCTTGTGCATTCTTGATTGCTGGATGGATCGCAGTGGCGCGAGCGTGGGAGTGCCGACGGGAAGAGAATTGGAATGACTTGATTCTGGTCGAGGGAGCAGCTCTTTTACCCCACCCCCGCTTGGCCTTCAGCAAGTGAGGTGGGGGTGCTTCCTGGTTCTCGTTCCTCACTCGGAGTCTGCCTCCTGAGCGGCTGACGAGCAGCGGCGGCGCTGTTTCCCGGCCTCGCCAGCGGCAGCTTGCGACGTGCGCCCTGCTGCGTCGCGTCGAACGTGTCGAACGTGTTTCGCGGGGAGGGTTTTCCGAGCGTGATCTCTCGATCTTCGCATCCGAATCCGGGTTATATTTCTGCCGGCTCGCTAATCTCTTTCCTCCCTTTGGTGCCTTTCGAAGTGCTTCGGGCGCTCTTCACCAAAATGTACCCTCGGCCTGCCCGACTTGCTGCATAGAGACCTCCCCCCCCACCACCACCCCACCCCCTTCTCAGATCGAGGGGAACTACAGTGGAAATATTCTCGCGGCGGCCGGCTCATGCGACACTGCTGCTGCTGCTGCTGCAGCAACCGCCACTCCGGCTGTGGAGGCAACTTCTCATGAGCAACAGCTGTGACCGCTGCAGCCTACGCATGGGAGTTGCGTGGAGATGTGCGTTGTGGGAGATGCGTGGCCCGTCAAGAGGAATGGGAAATGCTCTCGTGACGACCTAAGATAACGGCATCCTCGTACACGGGCGACGAGTGGCTTCGTCACTGTGAAATCTGATTAAAGTCACCGGTCAGCTGGTTTTGTCTCGTGGCTGGATCGAGCTGCTGCAGCTGTGTATAGGCGCTGCTAGGACTCGCAGAGAATTGTGGGGTGGTGGGAGGTTTGCCATGCTACGTGCGCTTCAGCCTAAATAATCGTAACCGCGTTGTGTATTTTAAAGATCTCCCATTGCTTGCACTACAATGCGATTTCCATTTTAGCCGCTGTGCGTTTTATTTTTAAGACTCAAAAAAATTCCACCCTTTGACCACGGCGCGATTTACATTTTCCCATTGTCGCGATCCGCTCGGAGCGTCGTCCGTGTCCATCGCCGGCGTGGTGTGGCGTGTCATCTCGTCGTGTCGCACTCGAAACTAAATCGCTTTCACCTTTCACGCTTTTTTAATATACACCCAGGCTGCAAAGCGAGTGTTCCCACTTTGTGTTGCCATTAATACACCCGGGTTAAATTGTTTTTTTGCAATTGCACAATCGACGTTTTATGGCAATAAGAGTGTGTGTATGCGTTTGCCTGCAATTTCACCACCACCCCAAAGAGGAGGAGGAGGGGGGTTTAGGCGGTCTGTCGTGAGCCGGGATTGGCGCTCTGTTTTATGTTGAGGGTTTTTTGAGAAAAAGTGTGGCCTAGAAAGCATTGTCGCATCCTCGGAATGAGATGTCCTGCACGCTGTTCCACGCCAATAACACGCGGGCTCGTTCCACGCCTCCCTGCACCGAGTAGAAGCACTCTGTTCGACGGTTAATACCCACGCACGTTTCGCGTCCGTTACTCATTTAAGCGCGGTGTGCCCCTACGGCTTTTTATAAGTGTGCTCTTCGTGCTGCCCCTCCATCCATTCCTGTGAACCCCCAAGGTAGTGGTCCTGCCGGAGCCTTGTCTTTCCGCGGCCGTGGAGCCACGCAAGTTTGCAATTTGCTCGCCCCAAAGTAAGACGGCGGCGAACTTAACGTTGCCCGCTCCCCTCTCTTCCCGTGCCCAAGCTGGCAAGAGGTCGTCCCTGGAGGCCTGAGGAAGATAATGCCACGTCCCCAAGACCCTCGCCCCCACCCCCTTATTCATTGGCAACACCACCAGGCCTATTGTCGTTGGCCTGGTTTGTGTGCGAGGCCCCTGGGGCGACTTGACCCCTTTGGCCCCCCACTCTGGGTGCCCCCCCCCCCGAAGTCATCTGTACGGCACGCGCGGCTTGGCGGTGAAAAGCGTGGCTCTCCGGGGGGTGCAGCCGGGCGCGGGGGGCGTGATGAGTCGATCGTTTGCGAGGGAGAAGTCTTGGAGGTGGAAGGTAGCCGGTCAGCTGCTGCCGTTCGGGAAGGGCGTTCCTTGGTTTGGGGGTGGGAGGGGGGGGCGGGGGGGGGGCTGGAAATTTGTGGTGGCGCTAATGACGTCCGACTTCTCACCGCCCGTCGGTACGCGGCCAAAGAGATTTGCCGCGGACGCATTCGCCAACGGCCCGGCGGTCGAGGTGAACATTAAAAAAAAAGAATCGTTTTCGTAATAAAGTTGTCCGAACCAAGACGCGTGCGGCCGTGTGTTGCGGCATTTGTGCTTTCAATTTTTAGTTTTTGGCTCGGTGACGTTTTCAAGTTCACAAGGTGGGTTATTTTACTTTCACATACACGACATACTTTCTGTCATGTATTGGCACAGTTGGGTTGTAAGTGAGAAAACAGCATTTTAAACGTGCGCTTTCGCAAAACTTAAACCAGTTAAAACGCAACTCGAATGTGTAGCGTAAGTTGGCTCCGTGTAATTTGTAACGTGGCAGAGTTAGCCATAACCATGCGCCCATTTATACCCTCAATTTTCTACGTCTCCCTCAACAAAAGGTCGAATACTTTTACGATGATATATTTTTGTTTTTGCAATGGAGAGCTGAATAAATGAGAAACTCTACTCGTCTCGTCAGCACGGCATTTGTGTGCGTCATTGTTGTTAGCTGCAGTCGCTTGAGTTGACCTGGGACGGCGCCACTGCGATATGAGGTCGCATTATTGTAATTTAACATGCCACATTGGGAGGACCGGCCTCACAATGCGTGATTCTATGCAATTGCCACGCCTCGGTTGGTTTTCACGAGGCCATGTGTATTTTGGTAGTGTTAAGGACAATGGTGGCGCTCCAGCAACACAAATATTATTGCTCTGTTGCAAAGTATTGCTCGGTCATAATCGATCGAAGCCGAGAGGTTATTATTCTTTACTGGCGAAACGTGGTATTCTAATTGTAAATGTTGTGGGGTTTACTCTCCAACACACCGGAGTGCTGTACCAGTAACGAATTGGCACTTTGTTTACGTCACAAACCTTAGTAGTTGGTTGCGTCGGGTGGTGGCAGGTCTAACTACACATTTACGCGATCTTTCCCAAAAACCCTCGATTATGAATAATATTGTTTGGAAAACCTACTACGTGTTCAACTATTATGATAATGATTATTGATGTAAATGCCATTATTTATAAATGCACGACTATCGTGAGCGGTAACAGTTACAGCTTAGAGAGGCTTTCATTCAGCAGTGGATTGAACATGGCCGATGACGGTGACAGGTACTATCACTGTCTTTCACAGGTGGAGTGTACTCGAGTTGGCTACAGGCAGAGATTCTAGAATCCTGGCTTGAGCGATCACTTGGGACCTTGCCATCTAAGGTGTACACGTGATGGGTTAAGCTCTAAGCAAATATTCCTGCAGTTCTATCAATGGCATGCTGCGCATCGAGAATATAACGATAAAATATACGGCTACTTTGTAGTGCGTTAATCCACAAAGATAATAATGCCAAGTTCCCATGTTGACTGTTTAATATTGGTTCGTTCTCTTCGCACATCGTGGGAAGATCGAAAAGTTGGCGTTCAGATTTCTAAAATGTAATTCGCATCATGCCCCCCCCTAACATTGTGTCTCGTGCAGTCTCCAACTCTTGCCCGCTCTACCTCTGGGCCGTGTGCTGTAAAGAGGTACCGTTGCCCGAAACGTCTCCTATTATGTAGTGTTTCTCTTTAAGGCATTTTTATACTGGTAGGAACGAAGTTGTAAACTGAGTGTACCAGCCTGCAATAGATTAATGTGTCCGTCCGTCCGTCCCCTTTCAATACTTTAACGAAGTGAAATCTCGTGCTGTTGGGGTGTAAAAATAAAATTGCGCAAAATTCCAATGTTCCTACCAGCCCACCCTACAGGGACCTGTTTAACATTGGTGGGTGGGGTGTGGCGTGGGGGGGGGGGTTCTTTGACAAGTTGGGAGGAAAGTTTTGGGTCACGGCGCGTTGAGAGCGGCCGTCACCGGTTCCCGACACGCCCGAGCGTTGCGCCCGTGGATGCGTGCCCTAAATTGTTTCGCGCGGGGCCGGACCGCTGCGGGTGGCGTCCAAAGCTTCTTTTGTCGATACCCAAAGACAACGGATGACGATCGATTGCCCTGCCAAGTGTGCGGTTCCTAGCGCCCGTCGATCGTCGGGAACGTGACAGCGGGTGGTGCGCAGTGACTCACGTGAGCTGTTGGGCGCACTCGGCTTGGTTTGTGTCTGTGGTCCCGATCGTCGGGGGTCTTTCCCCTCTTAACGAGTGGTGTTTGCAGAGCAATGTTAAATAAATAAATTCGTATTCGTTTAACATGAGCAAAACAAAAATACTGTTCCGGCTCCAAAAGTACAGCAATGGTTAAGGGAATGAATCGCGTTGACTTCGCGCGGACGTGCAATACGGCACGAGCAGTCCGATTTGGTTGTGTATCGTACTATAATTAATATTGCCTTCCAAGTTTTGTAATTTACGAACGTGTAAGTGTTTTGAATCACGTAAAAAAAACAGGTTGGTTACAAGTAAAACGGGATGTTTAATCCCGTAGCAGAGGAAACAGCTGTTTGTTTTGTCTCGACTCGCCGACGTTTTCTGAACATGAATGCTCTTCACTTGCATCTCCCGAACGTATCCCTCGCGAATAACGAGGGAGCTGCGTACGTCATCCCACCACCTGGCGTTTGGTCTTCCCCTTGATGTCCAACTTGTGGGTGGCACTCCCAACACTGGACTCGGCCATCCACCCTCCTCCATTCTCCACCGGTCATCGCAACCTCTGGATTATTTACATCTGAAACGCCTCTGTGTCGTAATCCATTGCTAACTACCTTGACTACCCGATACCTTACATTGCTGTAGGCCTTCATATTGCCATATTCACAAAGGGCAGACCTTTATTTGGCAGTTACCAACTCTGGCCAATATTAAAATACAAGTTTTGTTTTGCAATCCTTCCGTAACCGTCTAACATAACTCCCGTGTCAAACATTTGCCCTTGCACGAACGTTGCAATCTTACAAAGTTTATCTTTTAATATAAAACTTATCGAGGGGGAAGGGGTGACGGGGGGGGGGTAGGGGGCTTCTGTTGCTTAGAGCCACGGAACGTCGCCCCGCGCAACTTCCACAGATCAGTTGGACCCCAACAGGACTTCGCTTTTGCTTCTAAGACGTATGCGAGATTCGCCCTGTAGTGTAGTGTGTATGTCCACTACGTCTCAATACTTTTGTCATCTGTTTATAAAGTAATGACAATATCAGAACTGGTTTCAGGAGGGGTCGTCTGTTGCTCCTCGCCACTTGTGTGGAGCGGCACCCCCGTACAGGGCGCTCGGTTTGTCGGTGGCAGATTTCTCGTGAATGTTTTACTGCGACGAATTGTAATTCACGTTTGCGTCGCCAAACTGAGCGCAAACTCATTTTATGAACGGCCCCTAACTCGCGCTTGTACGGTAGATAACCCAGTACCAGTTTATTTAGGGGTGGCATATAGATTACATTATCTAGAACGTCGTCGTCGATGATGATGATGATTGGGTGAAATGAGTGCATGCGGTGAGGGAACAGGGAAGTGATTACAATGAGAGGACCTGCCGAGCAGGCCCACGGGCCACTGGTGACCCTCGGTGGCCTCTAGTACGGCCCTCCACAATGCAGGCACGCGATGCACCACCCCCGTGCAGGCCGCGGTGTGCCGGGACCCTCCTCACGCCGTCTTGTCGGCGAAAGTATCCTCTCCCCCGTCTGACAATGAGTGCCGCTAGAGCGGAACAGCTTAGCGGTGGCCGTGTTGGGTGGAGGCGAGTTCACCACACTGCTGCTGCTGCGGCGGCAGGGGTGTTCATCAGTCGCCTTCGCTCACGAGTTCTTAGCTCCTCACTCAAAACATGTTCCCTTGCTCATCCCACAACCCCTTAATATCCCCCTAATAACCACCACCGCTCTTGTTCGATTTAAAGCTTTCGTGACTGCAAGGATTCATCTTCTTTGGTTCTTTCGGCAAAGTCGCGTAGAATGAGAATAAAATAATAAAATAACACAATAAAATTCTCACGACGTTTCGGCCACAACGCAAGCGGCCGTCTTCAGGTGAAAAGGTACAGACCTGTCGGGACGACAGAGCTCTGTCGTCCCGACAGGTCACCTGAAGACGGCCGCTTGCGTTGTGGCCGAAACGTCGTGAGAATTTTATTGTTATTTTATTTTTTATTCTCATTCTACGTGACTTTACCGAAAGAACCAAAGAAGACCACCGCTCTTGTTCCCTCTTCATATTCTCATTAGACGGCTATCACTCATTAAGCCCATTCATTCAATCCAGCCAGCAAAAATTCCTGTTATAAGTTTCACTCGCCGAATTCACGCATCGTCGCAGATTCGCCCCCATTGCTTCTTTCTCGCCTATTTTATTCACCTCATCTCCAAGCCAATTACATTCTCACACACACACACACGAGCGTCGTACCGTTCTTAATTCTCCGTATGTAAGTGACGTTAAGATGAGATCAGAGAGTTGTGTCTCCCTGAATCGGAGCGGCTCCTCACACGGGCACCACCGCAGTCTGTGAGCGGTGTCAGCCCCGGTGAGAACACGTGGCGAGAGGGGGAACACGAGAGGGGGACACGTGGCGAGAGGGAGAACACGTGGCGAGAGGGGGACACGAGAGGGGGGACACGAGAGGGGGAACACGAGAGGGGGACACGTGGCGAAAGGGAGAACACGAGGCGAGAGGGGGACACGAGAGGGGGGGACACGTGGCGAGAGGGGGACACGAGAGGGGGACACGAGGCGAGAGGGGGACACGTGGGGGGGGGGGGGGGACACGAGAGGGGGACACGAGAGGGGGACACGTGGCGAAAGGGAGAACACGAGGCGAGAGGGGGACACGAGAGGGGGGGACACGTGGCGAGAGGGGGACACGAGAGGGGGACACGAGGCGAGAGGGGGACACGTGGGGGGGGGGGGGGGACACGAGAGGGGGACACGAGAGGGGGACACGTGGCGAGAGGGGGACACGAGAGGGGGGCACGAGAGGGGGACACGAGAGGGGGACACGAGAGGGGGACACGAGAGGGGGACACGAGAGGGGGGACACGAGAGGGGGGACACGAGAGGGGGGACACGAGCGAGAGGGGGACACGAGCGAGAGGGGGACACGAGCGAGAGGGGGACACTCTTGCAAGTGAGGTAATCCTGCTCTCATCAGAGTTCTCAGCTGGTAAAATTAAAAGTAAATTGGACTTAACACGTATATGGCTTGCGCCACTAATGTTATTCGTATTAACGTTTTTTTAGGGGTTAATGTGTAATCGCACCAACGAAACGTCACAGTACTCAAATGATAAATGTTGTGGGTTTACTCTGAAACACCGGTGTGCTGCGGTGGTAACTAATTGCCACGTTTTGTTGACGTGAACAAGCCTTACTTATTGGCTGTCGGGTGGCGGTGGGTTCACGACACATTTATATTTACACGATCTAACCCCCACCCCCCCCCCAAAAAAAAAATGTATTTCGAAGAGCAAATTGAAATTTGACATTGAGGGTTTAAGATGCCTTGTAACTCGAACACATTGCTGGGATGTTCTGGTTTAAATGCGTTTGTTTTGGCGACAATCTCTTCCTGTTTAACATATTTATACTGCTATAGATATTCTGTGTGTGTGTTTTCATAGAGATATAATCGGGGCCACTGCCCCGGACCCCACGCTTTGGGGGGGCGGGTGGGGTGGCCCGCGCTTCGACGTCAGTTTAGTTTGAAGGCGTTCGGTGGCCCCACACGGTGCGAGTTGCTCCCCGGGTACCTCGCACCCCGCTCTGGACGGCCCTGTACACAATGTACAAACCACATTGCAAATTACACACTTGGCTTGCACAGATTTTACTCCGTTAAGTAGACATCAAGTCTCACACCGGCATTGCAAATGGTGACACTTTTATATGCTGTGTACAGTACATCAATATTGTTATAATGCAGGAAAAATTACACATGCAATATAATAACCTTTTGTGCAGGATGCTTAAAACAAATGTTAACACTTCTGAGAATGTTGCAACAATACCGCAAGTAATGTGAAGATTCCAGGCACGTGTGGGAAATGATGGCGAACAAGTGGAAACTCGTTTACTTTTTTTTTTAAAGCAATTAGCATACATTTGTTATCATATCACAGTGTATTATTATCCGTTCTTTCATTAAAAACGAGTCCCTTATCAGTGTTAACATTTTTTTGAAGCCGCCCTGTCTTATGAAACCTGCATATGCAGGTTTAATAAGACAGTATGCTAATTGCTTTAAAAAAAAAACCCCATGGATAATATTGGTCGCGAAAGCCTCCTACGTGTTTAAACTAGCTTTACTCTTTGGTTCTTTCGCTATGAAGTTTAAATAAAGTTTAACATAAGCTTTGTTCTCCTGCCAATGCCTTCACGAATCCAGCCTCTTGCCGCATCTCGCCACCAGCGACTCTCACGCCACCTGACGGCCACTCGAGAAAGTCGTGATCCTGTTGCTGGGAAATGAATTTCCCTCGCAACAAAACATTGGGGATTAGCCTTTGGTAGAGACACACAGACAGGTTCCATGAAAAAAAATATCCAACGCAGAGTAAATGGTTTGTTCAGAGCGGAAGGTTTTCCCCCCCCCCACTCCCTACTGTGACAGAGCACAACGATTGTTCACGACGTCACGCAATCAGCGTGTTGTTGTTGCTGGCTGGGGACGCCGCGGTGGCTATGAGATGTTAACTACCTCGCCTGGTATACAGGAGGTCGTGGGTTCGATCCCGACCCTGACGCCTGCTGTTGTGTATTTGGAGTCTGCACTTGCCCCAACAGTCTGTAAGGCTACACAGTGGATCGTTGTCTTTGATCCTGAACCTGACGCCTGCTGCTGCTGCTGTGTATTTGGAGTCTGCGGTGTCTCTCTCCCCGTGGTCGCGTGGATTTTTCTCCGGTTCCTCCGGTTTTTCTCCCTCCATTTAGAATCCACAACATCACGCGTTTGTTAGCACAGTATTTGGGCCGCTGTGCATTGCCACGTGATAAGCCACTTCGTAGAGCTGTCATTTGTGTGGCCAGGTCGCTTCTAGAAACGAGCTACATAGCTCAGTGGGGCCTTCTCTGATACAAATTACCGCAGTAGCACATTCAGAAACATAGTTGTTGTATTGGCAAGGTATATCGTCCAACCTTATCACCACCACCACCACCTTCGTCCACGTGTTTTTTTTTTACAACAGTTGCACGCTTAACAAAGTGGCGCCAACCAACGCTCGCGATGTTGGACTTCGCCTACCCGTGGATGCCCCCTCGCCCCTGCCTGGGTCGCTGGCCCCACGGCGTGAACCGGAGGCGTCGTCCTCCTGTCGCCAGACTCAGGCAATCAACACTGAGTCGCGTCCGTCAGACGCAGCAGACGACTCGTTGGTGTCTGTCTCCTGCCCCCACGAACTCTCGTGCTTGTTTATGACGCCACTCGTAATCGTGGTCGTTCCCTGCCCCTGTTAACGCTTGACGATGCCGGATGCAGTCTCCGTTTTAATAATTTTGTCAATTTCCGTTCGCGTTTGAACATCCCAGTTTTCTGTAAAAAAAAAATAACATTTGGCATATTTTGCCCCAAGACGTGACAACTCGATTTGAGTGGCTCTGTCGGATTGAAGTTATTCCAACACGACGATCTGACCCAGAAGAAACGAATTTATGAATCTTAATGTTGATCGTTGATGCCTATGTTTCGACGTAAATGCGAGTGCTCCGGTGAAGAAACGACGTCCTTGATTGACCTGCACTTACTCAACCCTTGATTGGCAAGATGCATATGAATTGTACGTATGTTGAACTTCTTATGTTGAACTTCTTTCGCACCGTACGTAGCCAGCCGTGCAAGTCCAAGGTGCGAGGGAAGGACAACAAACCGAACACACCCGTGCTTTGAGAAACGCCGATCTAGCCATTTACCATCGCAGCCCTTGAGAGGTGACGTGCAACTTCATAACAGCCGTGTTCATCGATGTGAATGATGCCACTGCTGCTGATGCTATCCCCATTGTATGGGACTCCCCTGCGGTCAAATGCATTGTCGAGATCCTTGTTCTGTTTAAGTGCAGGCTCAAGAGTTTTCTCTTCTAAACTGAACTATATATTTTTTTACTTTTACCAGATAAGGCCTCACTGAGCTATATAGCTCTTTTTTAGAAGTGACCTGGTCACAGTTTATAGCTCAACGAAGTGGCTTACCACGCGGACATTAATTTTATAGACGCCTAATAATCTAAACGCACGTTTCTAAACGTGGATGAAAAAAATCGGAGGACCCACATTAGAAAAATTCTCTTTTTTTATTTTATTTTACCAGATAAGCCGCCCCCCCCCCCCCCTGAGATAAGGGGAGGAAAACAGACTAACAACACACCGTTGTAAAGAAATGAGTTGTCAACCTTGATGATTTACAAGTGCCCCGCTTCACAGAGGCTTCCCAATTGCCGGCAGCCTGCCCTGGATTGAGACATCGACTGTTGTCTGCGTCGTCTTAACTCGCCAACTCGTTCTCCCTCCCTGTGCTTGTTATTGACGCTTCCATTCCAGCCCTTCGCATCTCCCTCCTGATTTGACATTGGTTATTGGCTTTGTGGATGAGTCGTTTTGATACCTCGGGGTGATCTGCAGTTCAAATTCCTCACCAGGTCACAACATGGAACGACATTTTTTGCTTTGAACTTACAGCAACATTTTTTTTCATCATCGAGGTTTTTGGTTTAGATCGTGACAAAAATATAAATGCGTCGTTAAACATTTATATTACCGGCGAAACGTCGTACTCAAATTGTAAATGTTGTGGATTTACACTCCAACACACCGGTGTGCTGTACTAGTAACGAGTTGGAACGTATTGCTTACGTGACAAACCTTTCTAATTAGCTGTGTCGGGTGGTGGCGGGTTTAACGGCACATTTATATATTTACGCGATGTTACCCAAAAACCTCTGTTATGGATAATATTTGGTCGCGAAAATCTACGCGTTAAACAAAATATATTTGTTACATCATTCTACGCGCATTTCATCACACTGCTAATATTTGTATTCTGAACATTGTTTTAAGTACAGCAGTTGCATTTTCATGACTGTTATGCACGGTTCACATCAAGCTTACTTGCGCTTTAACTATACCTCACTCAAAGGAGGTCTCACGATATAACGCACTCGTTTATAGAACGGATGGAGCTGACATGTAAAAATGGGTGAAACTTGTCAACGTGCAGCCGTAGAGAGAATCTGTACGGGCTCAATGGGGGCACTACTGCCTTGCTGTTTTAATATCGCCTGCTTCAAAATAACCCCCCCCCCGCCTCCCTCCCCGTTTGCCTTGGTCAACAAACGCGGGGACATCCAAGCATTACCTGAAAACAACGCGCCACGTTGCTTTGCCATCGCTTATGGAGCGAGGTTCGCTTGTTTTGATTTTTTTTTCTCGGTGTGGGAGGGAGGGAGGGAGGTTATTTCCCTGCATGCTGCGGGGCTTTAGCTCGCTTGAGCGACGTACTTTTGTTGTCTCAGCTATTTACCGCTGCCACCAATTAGGGCTGAACCATTTGGGGAAGATATCTCATTGCGATTTGATTTGGAATTAAAGTTTTTTTTTTAAAGTCAAGCTTCAGTTCAATATTCACTGTGTTATAGATGTAAAACACGTGCTGGAGCATTACCACGTGATACCATCAACATATTAACTGTTCTATACATTCTAATGCAAGGACGAGAACTTAAAATAAATGAATTGCTTCCAACGTGTATTTATTAAAATGTTTTCAATTTAAATAGAACAATCAAACATAGAACAGCTGTTAAGTTAAATAAATAAGCTATAATGGTAATAATAAAAAAAACAATTCCAATAAGAAAGTAACAGAACTTTTCAAATCGCCAAAAAAATCGCAGCCTTTGCGATGTGCTAATCGCATTGTTTCAAATTGCGATTTGGACTTGAAATCGATTAATCGTTCAGCCCTACCACCAAAAAGTCACCTTAATGCCCCATGTCCAGCTTCATTCAGGCCCTTGTCGTCATCATCATCATCATCCGCCGTGGTCACCTGCGGCTGCGCAGTTGGAGGCGGTGGCTCTTTGAGGGGACCGCTTCGTGACCGTCGCTTATGAAGGATCCACCGGCTTGCGTTCACCACAGTGACATTGTGGGCTCTTGAAATATTTGGGTGTTTGTTGTTGTTTTTAGCGAACTTGAAAGAAATGGCTTCTGTTATTTTGTTTGCCGATCCCTGGCAATGCGCAGACCACTGCTGGATCGAATGCCTCTCTCCACGATCCTGCAGCGTTAATAATCCACCTCGAGCAGATTTCATCACTCCGTCTCCTCGATTAATATCCGCTCAGTTCCCCAGCTAAGGGGCCGAACTCACGCCACTTACGTCATGCACATGCTCCATATGTGTGTACACCGTGTGTGTGTGCACCGTGTGTGTGTGTACACTGTGTGTGTGCACCGTGTGTGTATGTACACCGTGTGTGTATGTACACCGTGTGTGTGTGCACCGTTTTTGTGTGTGCACCGTGTGTGTGTGTACACCGTGTGTGTGTGTGTACACCGTGTACACGTGTGTGGTGTGTGTGTACACCGTGTACACGTGTGTGGTGTGTGTGTACACCGTGTACACGTGTGGTGTGTGTGTACACCGTGTACACGTGTGTGGTGTGAGTGTGTGTGTACACCGTGTACACGTGTGTGGTGTGAGTGTGTGTGTGTACACCGTGTACACGTGTGTGGTGTGAGTGTGTGTGTGTACACCGTGTACACGTGTGTGGTGTGAGTGTGTGTGTACACCGTGTACACGTGTGTGGTGTGTGTGTGTGTGCACCGTGTGTGTGCACCGTGCGTGTGTGTGTGTGCACCGTGTGTGTGTGTACACCGTGTGTGTGCACCGTGTGTGTGTGTTGTGTACACCGTGTGTGTGTGTACACCGTGTGTGTGCACCGTGTGTGTGTGTTGTGTACACCATGTGTGTGTGTGTGTGCACCGTGTGTGTGTGTGTGTGCACCATGTGTGTGTGCGCACCGTGTGTGTGTGTTGTGCGAGACGACGTCTTCACGCTGATCAGAGCTATCGGCTCATCGTCCCGCTTCCCCAGACTTGGCAGCGCGCTTCGTGATGATGTTGTTATTGTTCCTGCTGACGACTCCTTCATCCAGCAGTGGACTCATCATGGATGATGATGGTGATGATGATTGCTACTCCTGCTCTTTGCGGTGCGTCATCCCTTCACCATCTATGATTCACCGTGCAAATGTAATCGTCTATTCACAACTTACCCGACGAGTCTCTTCCGTCCCGTTTGAATATTGCTGCCATTTCAGTTGAAGCGTGCTGCCTAAATACGTTAATTCCTATGGCGTATTATCGGGTTCGGATGGCATTGTGGTGAGAGATGGCCATGGTGGGATGGGTCATAGAGGGGGTTTGCTGATAAGGGTTTTGGGTGTTCGCACCCTCACTCATTGTTTGCACTGCGTACTTCATTTTCCTACTCCGAAAACTCAACGCGATGTCGCATCCTTCATTATCATCCGCAGTCGAGTCTGTTGCAAAGGAACATCGATACTCAAGTATGCCTTCTTTTTGTAAAAACACAATAACTTTTCACCACTCCGGAATCCACAATCAGCCCAATTGATGTGTCGTCTTAACCCTTGACCCCTTCTTCAAGACGGAGCCGCGTCAATCCGTTCCAGCTCCAGCTGCCCTCCTCCACACGCGTTGTGCGCATTGCACCCTGTCTGGTGTGGTGTGTTGGAAGTCTTTTACCATAGATAGGCTGGCGTGTTCTGGCATGGCAGCGGGTTGTAACGTGGCGGCGTTGTGTCGACTGTGAATCCGGTCACTGTGCCCCTTTTGGCTTCACGCCACTCGATGCGACCCACCCCCGTCTCTGGAGATGCTTGAACTCTCCCAGAGGCAACGCGTCGACGCGTCGGGGTGGAAGTTGTCAAAGCCGGCGATCGAATAACGAGGCCCCTGTTTGACCCAGAACTCAAAACCGGTGCAGGGTGTCTGGATGATGATTGGTCTGGCAAGCCAGTTTATTCATATATTTGCGCCTCCGATTAGCACGGTTGGCTACGTACGGTGCAAAAGAAGTTAAGCATGCGTACATTTGTAATTTGTGGATACAGGAACGTGATAACTGTTCGTTCGATTTCACTGCTTTTAAACGAAACTATTTTTATTTTATCAGGTAAGGCCCACTGAGCTAGAAAGCTCTTTTTTTTAACCAGCGACCTGGCTCTCACAAATGATAGCTCCACGAAATTTATAGCAGCCAAAAACCTCTAAACGCACGCTTCTAAATGTGTGAGGGAAAACCCGGAGGACCTGGAGAAAAATCCACGCGACCACGGGGAGAAAGACACGCAAACTCCAAATATACAGCAGGCGTCGGGGCCGGGGTCGAACCCACGACAACCTGTAAACCAGGCGAGGTAGTTAACATCTCCTAGCCACCGTGATGATGATGAGAGAGAGAGACACGCAAACTCCACATACACAGCAGGCGTCAGGGTCGGGGTCGAACCCACGACTTCCTGTATACTAGGCGAGGTAGTTAACAACTCCTAGCCACCGTGATGAGAGAGAGAGAGAGACATGCAAACTCTAAATAATCAGGCGTCAGGGTCGGGATCGAACCCACGACATCCTGTATACCAGGCGAGGTAGTTAACATCTCCCAGCCACCGTGATAAAAGAGAGAGACACGCAAACTCCAAATATACAGCAGGCGTCAGGGTCGGGATCGAACCCACGACCTCCTGTATACGAGGCGAGGTAGTTAACATCTCCTAGCCACCGCGGCGAAGTAGTGACGCGATACCCCAGGCTCACCACCAGGGGACGCTGCGGCTCTACCAGCGGCCAAAGCGTCGCGTGAGCTGAACTCTGAAGCTTGGAGAGTGGAATGGAGTTCAAAAGAACCTCAAACACCTCGTGAAAGACCCAGCCCCAGAAGATTGCCTGGGTTTCATCTTCCACGAAACTAATGGTCCACCCTGAATAGCATCAACACAAAACCATGGCAGCAGATGCGGATGCACAAGTGAGAAAATTAAAAAGCTCTCTCCGGTAGTGGTGCGACTGTGGCCAATCACAACGTATAACGTCGCGATGCCCCGATCCACACATACGAAGGTGACATCGCAGTGATTACCGCTACTCCGCTGCTCGTGACGCGGCTGTCCGGCTTGACCACCTGGATGTGAAATTATCAGTCGTTGCTCTGCATGGACCATCAACAGCCAGCCGTACCACGAGAAGAATCAGAAGACAACGAAGCGGACACAGCGGACGCAACGGCCGGGCTTGAGGCTCGGAGTGGCGATCGCACCGAATCATCTTGCACGGCCCAATGATCAAATTATTCTCGAGGCACTGCTGCTGAGATGACATTTTGTGGGGGGGTCTTCTCAGAGGTCACACGCGCATCGCCAGCGCCACTACGAGCCACTGCAGTCATAAACTACTGTCGGGATCCATGATACAGGTTGTTGTTGTTTTATTGGAGTTAGATGACGTAAATATATAAATGTATCGTTAACCCGCCACCACCCGACACAGCCGATTAGTAAGGTTTGTCACGTAAACAAAACGTGCCAATTCGTTCCTCGTACAGCACACCGGTGTGTTGGAGAGTAAACCCACAACATTGACAATTCTAGTACGACGTTTCGCTGGTGATTACAACAGCCAGCTTCATCAGGCGATGTGCCGCAATTGTGCTATGCTGTCGGAATGTTGCTCATACAAATTGCCGGCATTTACACAATTCTACTTGTTAAGTTTCTTCACACGGTCGGGTGCACTTGCGTTTAATTCTCTTTCATTCTCAGCGTAACGTTTAAAATATATAAATATAAACACGCAACAAATGAATACAAACGCGTGTAACATTTACTGTGTACAGTATTTATTTTTACCCGTATTCAGTTTAGATGTTGAGCACACTCATTGGCTCACAGGGCTATACCAAAATAAACTGAACCAAACTGAACTGACTAAAATAATCACTCATTGCGCCTGTTTACCCGGGACAGCCTCATCGATCCTCACAAGACTCTTTTGGCCTGGCCAGGTTTGTCCAGTAATGGGGGTGATGTTGCTGTGACGTCTTGAGCCATGCCTCCCCCCACCCCCTTCACGTGCTCTGAAGAAGGGCCATCGCACGAAACGTCGCCTACTATATTTTTGTCCTTTGCAAGACCACGGTGTTACTGGCGAATGTGAGGGTTTTTTTTATTTTAATGTCCAATCATTGTGCGCCATTGGTCCGCGCCCAGCGCCGTGAACCCGTCGACCCGCGTACAGTTTCCTGGCCACGACGAACGTCAGTGGCGAGTGGTGTCCGAATCGTCGTTCCTGAGTCCACCAACCCCAGCAGCCCAGCACCTACCCCACCAGCACCAACCCCACCAGCACCAACCCCACCAGCACCAACCCCACCAGCCCAGCACCAACCCCACCAGCCCAGCACCAACCCCACCAGCACCAACCCCACCAGCCCAGCACCAACCCCACCAGCACCAACCCCACCAGCACCAACCCCACCAGCCCCACCAGCACCAACCCCACCAGCACCAACCCCACCAGCCCCACCAGCACCAACCCCACCAGCCCAGCACCAACCCCACCAGCCCAGCACCAACCCCACCAGCCCAGCACCAACCCCACCAGCACCAACCCCACCAGCACCAGCCCCACCAGCACCAACCCCACCAGCACCAACTCCACCAGCCCAGCACCAACCTCACCAGCCCAGCACCAACCCCACCAGCACCAACCCCACCAGCCCAGCACCAACCCCACCAACCCAGCACCAACCCCACCAGCCCAGCACCAACCGCACCAGCACCAACCCCACCAGCCCAGCACCAACCCCACTAGCCCAGCACCAACCCCACCAGCCCAGCACCAACCCCACCAGCCCAGCACCAACCCCACCAGCACCAACCCCACCAGCACCAACCCCACCAGCCCAGCACCAACCCCACCAGCACCAACCCCACCAGCCCAGCACCATCCCCACCAGCACCAACCCCACCAGCCCAGCACCAACCCCACCAGCCCAGCACCAACTCCACCAGCCCAGCACCAACCCCACCAGCCCAGCACTAACCCCACCAGCCCAGCACCAACTCCACCAGCCCAGCACCAACCCCACCAGCACCAACCCCACCAGCACCAACCCCACCAGCCCAGCACCAACCCCACCAGCACGAACCCCACCAGCACCAACCCCACCAGCCCCACCAGCACCAACCCCATCAGCACCAACCCCACCAGCCCAGCACCATCCCCACCAACCCAGCACCAACCCCACCAGCACCATCCCCACCAACCCCGCACCAACCCCACCAGCACTATCCCCACCAGCCCAGCACCAACCCCACCAACACTAACCCCACCAGCACCAACCCCACCAGCACCAACCCCACCAGCCCAGCACCAACCCCACCAGCCCAGCACCAACCCCACCAGCCCAGCACCAACCCCACCAGCCCAGCACCAACCCCACCAGCACCAACTCCACCAGCCCAGCACCAACTCCACCAGCCCAGCACCAACCCCACCAGCCCAGCACCCACCCCACCAGCCCAGCACCAACCCCACCAACCCAGCACCAACCCCACCAGCACCAACTCCACCAGCCCAGCACCAACCCCACCAGCCCAGCACCAACCCCATCAGCCCGGCACCAACCCCACCAGCCCAGCACCAACCCCACCAGCACCAACCCCACCAGCACCAACTCCACCAGCCCAGCACCAACCCTCAATGATCAGCGTGGCGCGGCCATCGTCGTGGGATGTCGAGCGCTCGAAGCTGTTGCGTTCAAACGCTCCCATGGGCGTCGGGGATAATTCATTATCTTTAGTTAATTATCTTTAACTAATTATCTTTAATTAATTATCTTTGCGCCCTCGCATGCGGTGGCGATGGGCCGCTGCTGCACAACCAAAATCCTCACTCAGAGCAGCGATAGGACAATACGTACGAAGTGTACGTCGAGGCAGTAATGTGCGTAATTTGCCAACACATGCATCGTCTTTTGTCGTGCTCTGGTCTGACACTGGTCGTGACACTGGGACATGAAGAAGGCAGCCGTCTCTGGTGTAGGCCAATCCGTTTCAAAGACGGTGCATAGATTAGAGTTTGTTTTCCATGTTCACCACAGGTACTGCATGTGGTTCATGCAGCTACTTTATTACTGGTAGGAAACGTAGTGGACTGGAAGCCCAACCGGGATTAATTCACAGGAGGCAGGGGATTAATTGTGTATGTCTGTGGATGTCTGTCCACGTGTATCCAGACACCCCTATAAAATGGGAGGGGTGAGGCTGGGTGGAGACAGGAGGGGCTGGGTGGGGAGGGTGGGGAGGGGTGGGAGGGGTGGGGCTGGGTGGGAAGGGTCTGATCACCCCGTGGTGCCCTTATAAAACTCAACGTGTAACCTACTCACGCCGGCTTGTGCCCGCCCTCACAGTCGGACATATTGTGCGGAATACACCACACCGCCGTTGACCCTGGCCACTGACCGAGCAACCAACGTTCCTACCAGCTCCTCCCTCCGCAGGAGAATGTGTTCCTTGCAAAATGTTTCTACTTGGTGTTTGAACATCTTAACACCTCCTGTTTCATTGCCAGCGAGGGGTAAAAACCTCTTCTTATTGTTCACACCTTGTTGTTGTTGTTGCTGCTGTTGTTAAATCATCTTGAAACGTTGCCGTGAATCAATCGCCTTGCTGGGAGGCAGCGCGCGTCTGTTCCCACCCCCCCTCCCCCCCTCCGTGTCCCCTCTCTCTCGCTTCAGGCACGCGACCGAGGAGCGTCGCACAGCAGGAGGCTGGGACGGCCGCACTCGAGAGAGAAACAGGAGCCGGACCAAACTCGCCACCGCTTGCCCGTCCCCTCCCCCTCCCCCCTACGCAAGGCGAACATGCCCCGCCACCTCGTGGGCGCGTCGCGGGTCGCCTCGTCAGATTCCGAGGTTCGCAGCGGATCGGTGTAAGCGGGACGTGTTGGCGGTGCGGCGAATTTGAATCGGCGAGTCTGTTCATCGTTCTTGAATTGGTTTGCTGAACAGAGGGGCCGATGAGCTGGCTACGTAACGGCACGAGAGAAGTTCAACGTAGTTGAAGGCCGAATGCAAACGGACGCGTTGGTGGTGCAGCGTGTGCTGTACACCGGTCCTCACGGAACAGCCTCAAATCAAAACTCGACGCAAATTTGACGCGATTCGAAGCTGTATTCGGTCTCCTGAGACTTGCTAACAAAAAAAAGGTCAATAGTGACCGTGGATTTGGGGATCCGTTGAATCGAGGAAGCGTCCGACCAAGTCTAGGGCACGAGGAGTCTCAACTCTTGGCGTTTGGAACACGGAGCCAGCCAATCGTCACCAGGCTGGGTGTTGCTCTACGGCAACAGACGGTGAAGCTTCGGGTTCAGCCGCTCATGTAAATATTCGTCTTCAGACCGTTTCGACATCACGACAACTGATTTTGACCCACCAACACTACCACCACCACCACCCCCCCAAAGATTTTCCGACCGGGGTTCGCGAATCGTGGGAAAAAAATGAATAATCATTGCGAAATTATTTGTATACATTTTCTAGAATATTTATTCACCTCCGCTGTACCGCCGACACGCTCGAATGCCGCGTGGGAAATTGTGGACTGCGTGCGCCCGTGTCGCAGGCAACCGAGCGAGCTTTTGTAAAAGCGTTTGTCCACCTTGGCACACACCGCCCGTCCGCGAGCCCCTTAAAACATCCACGACTTCTCTCGCTCGCTCGCTCACTCGCTCGCCCATCTGTCTGAGTGAATATGGTGGTGTGCGTGTCGGTGGGTGGGGGGGGTAACTTGGATAATTGCTGTGAGTAAATGGGAGTAGGGAGAGGCGGTGGAGGAGGGGGGGGGGTGCTTAGTAGCGGATGAGAGAGTTCAAATGGTTTGGGAGAATCGAGCAGGAGTGGGGGGGGGGGGGGGGTGGAAATTGGGCGCAGAGGCCAGGCCCACAGCAGTGCGCGAGGTTTCTCACTTTCTGTGGCTCGGCGTCCCCACGGAGTTACTTTTGTACCTTCGGTCTGGAACAGCGTTTTATTTTCAGGGGGGCTTTTGGGCGTCGTTTTTTTCGTCCTTGTTGGTGGGGTGGCGGGCGGGCGGGGGGGGGGTGTGGGGGGGAAGAAAAAAAGATCCACTAGACAACAGCGCCGCGTTTATCGGAGTGGAGTGGAGAAGCTTCGGCCGTTTCTTTAGTCCATTAAACAATGAAAGGGCATCGACTGTGATGCTCCACCCGCTCCATCCCTGCAGAGAGACACAACGCCGAGTGCTCATAGAAGCTCGCGGTTAAAAAAAAAGACTTAGTCCACCGCCGTTCGTTCGCCAGGCCGCTTCGGTCAGGTGTAGGGAACGCGAACCCCGTTCTAAACAACAACAACAACAACCAAACAACAACCAAACAACAACGACTGTGGACGAGAATTTTGGCGTTGGTTTCGCTGCGCGTCTCCCCCGCTGGTCCCGTGGCGTTCTCTGGGCATTATCTTCCACGTTCCTCCAACGCGATTTACTCACTCCGAAACCAGTTTTTGTTTATATTCTTAGTTTTTTCGGTAAAGTCACGTTGAAGGGAAACAACAAAATAATAAAATATATGGTTTGCATAAATTTATGCAAACCAACACACCTGAAGACGACCGTTTGAGTTATGGTCGAAACGTCGTGAGAATGTTTTATTGTTTTATATATATTTTATTATTTTGTTGTTTCCCTTCAACGTGACTTTACCGAAAAAACTAAGAATATGAATTACTGCAGTCACGAAAGCTTTAAATCAAAATTCAGTTTATGTTTGTTTATAAGACCCGCTGATGCTACAGACGTCTTCGTTTTCAGAAGCGGCTTTTCTCCGGGCCCTCCGGTTTTTGTTGTTGTTTTCAAACGCCGCATTGAGATTATTTAGAGAATTATTTTTGCTGCTACGAACGTCCAAATGATGGGGCCACTTTGCTGGGCTGTGATTTGTGGCCAGGTGAATTCCTCAGTGGGCTTCGCCTGGTTTGCTGAGAATGGTTTAGTTGGAGTTGTGTGTGTTTGGGTGATTTCTTTACATTTTTGTACTTTTACACAACTATCATTTTTTTGGTACTGTTTGTTGTTGTAACGTTCTTACCCGCTCCTACCGGACATCTGTGAAAAGAGCTTTATTCCTCATCGGATTACTCCAGTATGAATTAATATTCTGATTCTGACAAGGTTATCACAAATGATAACTCAACGAAATGACGTATCATTATGTGGACATTTATAGAGGCCAAATACTCTCAACACGTATGGATTAAAAATGTGGAGGAGAAAAACCGGAGCACACGGAGAAAAATCAAATCCACGCGACCATGGGAAGAGAGAGAGACACGCAAACTCCAAATATACAACAGCAGGTGTCAGGGTCGTGATCGAACCCACGACCTCCTGTATACCAGGCGAGGTAGTTAACATCTCCTAGCCACGGTGATGATGATGAGAGAGAGAGAGACACGCAAACTCCAAATATACAGCAGGCGTTGGGGTCGAACCCACGACCTCCTGTATACCAGGCGAGGTAGTTAACATCTCCTAGCCACCGTGATGATGATGAGAGAGAGACACGCAAACTCCAAATATACAGCAGCAGGCGTCAGGGTCGGGATCGAACCCACGACCTCCTGTAGACCAGGCGAGGTAGTTAACATATCCTAGCCACCGTGATGATGATGAGAGAGAGAAACACGCAAACTCCAAATATACAGCAGACATCAGCGTCGGGATCGAACCCACGACCTCCTGTATACCAGGCGAGGTAGTTAACATCTCCTAGCCACCGTGGTGATGATGAGAGAGACACGCAAACTCCAAATATACAGCAGGAGGCATCAGGGTCGGGATCGAACCCACGACCTCTTGCAGACCAGCCGAGGTAGTTAACATCTCCTAGCCACCGTGATGATGATGATGATGATGAGAGAGAGACACGCAAACTCCAAATATACAGCAGGCGTCAGGGTCGGAATCGAACCCACGACACCCTGTATACCAGGCGAGGTAGTTAACATCTCCTAGCCACCGTGATGATGATGAGAGAGACACGCAAACTCCAAATATACAGCAGGCGTCAGGGTCGGGATCGAACCCACGACCTCCTGTATACCAGGCGAGGTAGTTAACATCTAGCCACCGTGGCGCCCACGGTGCCAGGCGGTGCGGTGAGCGACGCTGAGGTGTGAGATGGGAACGCCAATGGACACAATGATTCACTCAGCGGCCCCTTTCTTTGTTTGTGGCTGAGATGTGCAGCCTCCGTAACGGTGATTTGCGTT
This sequence comes from Petromyzon marinus, assembly GCF_048934315.1. Taxonomy (NCBI): domain Eukaryota; kingdom Metazoa; phylum Chordata; class Hyperoartia; order Petromyzontiformes; family Petromyzontidae; genus Petromyzon; species Petromyzon marinus. The sequence goes on along the minus strand of NC_133703.1, from coordinate 11,874,907 downwards.
ACTGAATTTGTACAGAAGGACAATGTTAATTGAGTACATTTACAGGAATAATTATCTCGAGCGTGTGATTTTGATTTGGCAAATTGTTTTTGTTGCGAATAGCATAACGCGGTCTGGTGGCTCAGTGGTAGAGCGAGCGGCTCAAAGTCGTAAGGTTACGAGTTCCAATCCTGTTTTAGGGTTGACCCTGCCCCATCATCCCTCCCTCCGAGGTTGATACAAACGAGTGCCACGTTTCGAGGAAGACGACAAAGGCCGTATCACGGTGGAGACACTCGCCCCCGCCATAGCAATGAGGAATTTCCACGACTGGCTCGGGGCTGTTAACGGTGAGATGAGCACCGATGCCTCGGTGCTCATTTGAGCAGAGAAAATCACTTTGACAGCGACATTGGTCTCTTTAACGTCCACATTACGTCCAGTGTGCAGAGTGGGTGGCATCGCCAGGGTGCCGTGCTGCTGGGGGGAGGGTGGAGGGGGCGATCCGTTGCCCTTCGCTATTTCTTGCCGAGTTCAATCCCAGCCAGGCACAGATCGGCGATCCGTCGCTCTGGGGCGGGGGGAGGGAGGTCAACAAATTGAGTGCCGATTTGTTGATGGGGAAGTCAACAATGGTTGTGCTGTGGACGGACTTTGACCACTCCCCCCCCCCCCTTCTGCAGAATGAAGAATTTCCAACTCTGGCCCGTGGATGTGAACGGGAAGCCACTCATAATGTGTGTGTGGTGGGTTTTTTAATTATTATATTTTTTCATAGTGGCGGAGATGTCTCAAAACGGTTATGCTCTGATCCTTCATCCACGTGCCATGTCTTCTTCGAGTTACGAAAGTAGCTAACAATGCAAAGTTGATGCCATATTGTTGTACGTTACTTTAATACCTTTCAAACATGTTGTTATTATTATTAACTTTGTTTGTGATGCTATTGGATTATCTTTGCGTACCTCTGCTATTGAGATTGTCGCCCATGAAGTCAAACGTAATTTTATTCACGAGATGTTAGGGACTTATTCGGGTGTCTGTATGTACGTATGTTGAACTTCTTACTCACCGCCCGTAGCCAACCGTGCTAATCGGAGGTGCGGGAGGGGAGAGGTGGCACAGTGGTAGACATCGCATTTCGCAAAAAGGTCATGGGTTCATCTTCTTTGGTTCTTTCGGTAAAGTCACGTAGAATGAGAATAAAATAATAAAATAACACAATAAAATTCTCACGACGTTTCGGCCACAACACAAGCGGCCGTCTTCAGGTGAAAGGTACAGAACTGTCGGGACTTTACCGAAAGAACCAAAGAAGATGAATCCTTGCAGTCACGAAAGCTTCAAATCGAAATTTATCGAAATGTTTTGTCATCTTCAAATAAAACGATTGAAGCGTTGCCTACAATTAGAGGGGGTAGCACGGTGTCAACTTCCTCGCCTGGTGTGCAGGAGCTCATGGGTTCGAACCCGACCCTTGACGCCTGCTGCTGTATATTTTGAGTTTGCTGTGTGTGTGTCTCGCTCTCCGATTGTCCCCTCCACGTTTAGAATGGACATCAAGAGTTTAGAGTATTTGGCTGCTATAAATTTCCACGTGATAAGCCACTTTTTTTTGAGCGATCATTTGTGGCCAGGCCGCTCAGCGGGCCTTACACCTGGTCAAATAAAAACGAGTTTATAGCTGAGGTGGTCAGGTGACTCAGAGATCAGTGCGCTGAGCCGGCACCGCTGAGAGCATGAGTCTGAATCCAGACTAAACCGGATTCTCAAGCCCACGGAGTTTACAGTCTCAGGCGGGTCACCAATGCCTGCACAACAACAACAGCAACAATTAAATCACGTACAATTTCGATTTGCACTTACTTTTGGCTGTATGTCACACCTGATAATTAAGTCTATTGGCTGCCCTAAGATGAACATTAAACCTGCGACAGGGTGGGTGGGGAAAGTGTACAGATAATGGGTCACTCGAAGGGATCTCACGAGTAGTTCCGTGATATCCGCTTCCGCGGGCCATTCTCTAACACTGAGAGGTCGCACTGCGCTCTTGGTAGCACGATCCGGACAAAACTGGGGCAAAAAGACACGGAGCAGTAAAATAAAGTCAGTTTTGTCTGCGTAATTACTACGCCGTGAGTATGCGGTGCCCGCGCGCGCGCGTGTGTGTGTGTGTATCTTTATTTATATACTCCACTTGACATCACAGTTTGGTAAATGCGTTGATGTCTATTAATGAGTTGCACTTTAGGGGGGGGGGGGGGTGGGTGGCGGCGGGGAAGAGTTTGACAAATGGACAGCGTCAACCTCAGACAAGTGGCACGCCGGTGCCGGTAGAGAGTGAGCGAGCGGGTAAATAAATGATACCGGGTGTCGCGATGAAATCGTGTTGAGTTGTGTATGTGGCGTGTGGGCCGCCTCTCGAGTGATAAACTATTTAATGCGATGATTTTTGCACGAGGAGGAAAATCGCTCTCTCTCTCTCTGTGTGTGTGTCTCTGTTTGCGGTGCGGAGGAACGCCGCCGACCGCTCCTGCCGCCGCCGCTGCTGCTGCTGCTGCGAGGGCGCGGAACGGAGCGGGAGACGCCGCTTGTAGAGAGAAATTAAAAGGCGTTAAGTCGAAGATGAAGAAGACAGCCTTGCACCAGGGAGAGCGTACACGCGCGCGCACACACACACGTATACACACACACACGTATATACACACACACGTATATACACACACGTACACACACACGTATATATACACACACACGTATACGCACGTACACACAAGTATACACACGTATACACACGCACAGACGTATACAAGCACACACACGTATACACATGCACACACGTGTATGCGCACGCACCCGTACACACACGCGCACACGCACGCACCTACACACGTGTACACAAACGCACACGTGCACACGCGCACACACGCGCACACGCACACACCTACGCACACCCACGCGTACACAAGCACACACACGTGCACACACACACACACACCTACAATGACACGTGTACACGCGTGTGTCTGCGTCTTTGGATAACGCTGCTCAGCTGCGCGTGTCAAATTGTGGAGCTGCATGCAAGGAGGAATGAGTGCATGCAGTGGACCAAAATCCCTGCACTTTTAGTAAATGCACTTTCTGTGCAAAATCACCTGTCTTGTTCCGTTTAAGGATGATTTAAAAAAAAAATCCCCCACATTTCCCAGGGCGGTGTCCATCCTCGCTTCTTTTGCCTTCAGAGCCCCCCCCCCCCACCCCGGAGTGAAGCAAGCAAGGGGGGAGGAGGGTGGCTGGGCTGGGCTGGGCAAGGTGGATCATTGGCGAGCGTCTTGTGAGGGTGCTCAGCACACCCGGCATGCTCCCCTCCTACCAGTCTCCTACCAACTCTTGTTGGGGGGTGGGGGGGGGGGAGAGAAGTGAACGCCTGACGGGCGCCTCATCGACAGACTCTGTCCCGGCGACGAGGTCGTGGCTGCTGCGTCAGTCGGCCTGCACGCTCGCTGCCATGCTCGCCGCAGACATCGCTGGAGCCGAGCCGAGCTCGGGGAGTGCACGCCGCGTCCCGTGCAGCACGACGATGTGAAGGCGTAGGGGGGGGGGGGGTGTTGTGCATCTTCCCTCCTTTTAGCGTCACCCCCCCCCCGTCCCCCCGTCCCCCCGCGAGAAGCTAATTGAGCGTTCGATGCGACCATTAGACTCGGCCACTCGGGGAACGCTCCGCTCGGCCCTCTCTTCCCCGGCTTTCCCACGAACGTTCCCCGAACGTTCCCCGGAGACTTTGGCCGTCGTCCCAACCTTCCCCGCGTCTCGTCGGCTCTGAAGGGAAAGAATGTCCCTCGCGAGCTGCAACGGGGCGTTTGCCGGCGCGGAGGGTTGGCGGTGCGCCTTGCGTTTGAAAACCAGGATCGCAACCGATAACACCGTGTCCATCTGCTCTTACGAAGACATTTTTTTAAAAAATAATAATAATAATAATTTACAGCGCCTGTTTCAAACCACTGCTGTATGAAGGCATCCCTCACGCCGTGTCGAATATGGAAGTGGGGGGGGGTCAACTATACTTTACCACTCTGGTTAGTGCGGGTTAGTGAAGGGTAGGGATGGGGGGTAGTGGGTAGGGTGGTGCAGATATCATTTGTCTGTGGTGGTAGCGGTGGCTTGGAATTGAACTCGGGTAGCCGGGTTCACAGTGTAGTGCACTAATGCTGCACAAACACCACCACCACCTCCAGAGTCTGCCTGTGGGTCACGTCTCACAGTTTCCTTGAGAGTTTCGTGGGACCGTGATGGATGGCGGACGGCGTGGAGTCGCCTTCCTCTAGCAGTGGATAGACAATTGCTGATAAGCGATGAATAGGCAACGTGGCTGAGACGGTGGTGGTGTTTTGGGTGCCCGGTTGGGTTTTATTCACGAGCGCCGATCACCTCCCACACACACAAATATCACAAATATCTCTATCAAAAGTACCAAACATCACAAAGCAAGACCCCCCCCCCCCCTCCGAAAATAAATCGTGGGACTCAGTAAAAGATTCCAAGGGGAAAAACAATGAAATGGCTTTGTTTCAGTTCTTGAAAAAAAAATGTAATTCGGGGATTTGGGGTGGATTTCGTTTTTTTGTTTTTGTAACGCCAAATTAATTATCGCGTTCTCACGGCGGCGGCGGAGGCGACCGCGTCGCCTGCTGCTGACTTCTAAGAAACAAGGGGGCAGTGAAGCCACTCGGCCGAGTTGCCGCTGTCACGACGCAGATAAAGAAACTATCTGTGCGTGTCACGGTGGATGGCCACTTTATCTGTTGTCGGTGGATGGCGGTGGGCGGGTAGCGGCCAGGGTATGTGCTCTCTAGGCCCGTGCACGCTCTCTCTCTCTCTGGGTTGTGTTTATGGCCGATAGCAGGCACAGGGATCAAGGCATGGACCGTGGTGAGGGGGAGTGACCGTGCAGGATTGCGCCTTGACCCCCGGGGCACGCCCGGACTGGGCCACGAGGGGTAGCAGTCCGTAGGGGCGAATGGCCCGGTGGGACCGGTCCATTCCGAGGTGCCGGTGGGGGACTTAGTCTGCGTCGGGAAATTTAGAAATGCGATCAGAGTTTCATTACCTCGAATGTGTACGCGTCGTTGCTTATTTACGCTCTCAGTTGGCATTGAGTCCCCGTACATTTGTCAGCACCAAAAGATTCTTCCTCACCGGCTCCCAAACCCCCTTGGCTTTTTTGGACCCAGCCCCAAATGGGTACCGGTGAGGATCGCGTGGCCAAAGTCACGCCAACTCGTCGCCACATCGCAACAACTAGCTCCGAGTACGCAGTTTGGCCTCGCACAATCCATTTAACAAATAAAACAAACAAAAATAATCATCATCGCCGATAGCCCGATTTTGGGGCCCGGTCTCTTTTACGAATGGCTGGACCGGTTTGTTATCCCAGCCCGTCACTGGCCCCGGGGTGAGCGTCAGTGACGGGCGGATTCAAAACGCGACCCCGAGTGGAGACGGGACAGCGAGAACCGATGCCAGTTCAGTGGGGCCCTTATCTGGTAAAATAAAAAATAAACTTGAGTAGTTAGTAGTTTTAGTAGAGCTCTCAAAGCACCGCTTCATCATTGGTTCTTTTGGTAAAGTCACGTGGCTTTACCGAAAGAACCAAAGAGTTATGGATCCCAGCAGTCACGACGACTTCACATCGAGTCTGCTTACTCTCTTCGCTTGAGTGGCGTATGTTGTTTGAGTGCACGTGTGATGTGGCTTTTTGTGTTCTTCGTGTTCGTCGTGAAGCCAACGTTGTAGCCTTCTTTGTTGAGTTCTAGAATCATTTCCAGAACTTCAAATCCTTCCGGTAGCTTTAATGGCACCGTTTATTGGCAACATATCTTCATCAGCAAGAACAAAGATCGCCCGGTATGGCCTTTAACAGACTGTTTGGGCAAGTGCTGCTATGAAGGCCGAAGCGGTACACGAGAGGGTGGGTGACCAACACCACGCCTGACCGCCTTTGTCTTCCCAGTGGCGATGTTTACACACCAGACCAGGTACTCAATTGAGGCTGAGTCTACCTAGGGGAGACCCAGAACCAGTTCAAATTATCGTCACTGGTGTTGGCCGTGAGCGGGAAATCGAACTCAGGTCGCCGAATTATAAGATGCAACCCCACAACTTTCATATCGCAGCGCGCTAACCGTTACACTACCCATAATAAATGTGTTTTTTTTGGGTTAGACCGCGTAAAAATATAGAAATGTGTCGTTAAATCCGCCGTCACCCGACACAGCCAACTAATAAGGCTTGTCACGTGACACAGTGACTACTTGAGCACACCGGGGTGTTGGAGAGTAAACCCACAACACTTACAATTCGAGTACGACGTTTCAAACACACACACACACAGACGCACACAGCTAACAGACCGCGTGTAACAATACACACGCGTGTCAGTGTCCTTCAAAGTCCACGGAGAAGATTCTCGCGTCTGTGAGTCTCCGTGTATCCCCTCCACCCCTTCCACAGGTTCAACCGCAGCCTCTATCTTGTGGGCTCACCCCGCCGTCACCGACATGGAAATAAACATTCCTTTATCTTGGGCTGTCCCCGGGGGTGGGGATGGGTAAGGACGTGCGGCCGCGTGACTTAAAGAGATAATAATAATACAACCCCTCGGGACTACGCAGATAAATGTTGATGCACGTCGAACTTTCTTTGGCACCGTACGTAGCCAAACCGCGCTGATCGGAGGTGCGGGGACGGACGGTCGTGGCACTCGCGGGCCCCCCCCCCCCCAAGCAAGAAGGTCGTGGGTTCCATTCCTCATTTGTCATCTTAGAAGACGGCGCTTTAAGTGTTGCCGACAACTCGAGGGCAGTTTAAACAATTCCTCTTCATCTGCCCGTTTGTTAATACCGGTGACAGATGATGACATTGATGACCGATTCACGAATCCAAGGTCGTAGGGTCACTCGTGAGTACGAAGCAATAACACAAGAATCACCACCGTGAACGCACCAAATCGCGTTATATTGCTCCAGCCGAGCAAGGCTGAGTCTGGCGAGATGTTAACTACCTCGCCTGGTATAGAGGAGGTCGCGGTGTTCGATCCCGACCCTGACGCCTGCTGCTGTATATTTGGAGTTTGCGTGTCTCTCTCTCTCCCCGTGGTCGCGTGGATTTTTCTCCGGGTCCTCCGGTTTTTCCCCTCCACATTCAGAATCAACATCACCACACGTTTACAGTGTTTGGCTGCTCTAAATTTCCACACAATAAGCCCGCTTCGTTGGGCCATCATTTGCGGCCAGGTCGATTCTGAAAGAAGATATTATATAAGTCGTTGGGGCCTTACCCGGTAAAATAAAATTTAAAAAAGTGTTTACTTTTACTTTCCACGTGCTGTAGGCGTGGGGACTGCCAGGCGACCAGGAGATGTCAGCGCCGCTGTCTCCTTTCCGAGGTGGGCCATTCCCGGGGTTCTCCGCTTTCACATCGCATGCCACGTGAACGGCGCGGGCCAAGCGTTCCAATGTTGGCACCCCCTTGCAAAAACGGGACTACAGACTCTGCGAGGGGTTTCCCCTGGACCCAGAGCCAGTTTTCGTGAATCCCTGGCCACGGATGGGAAGCCTTGGCCGGGAGGATTAAGAACCTCGGGCGGCTGGATTCACATCGCGCTGGGAGCCACTGTTGCGCCCATATTTTCGTGGGTTATTTCCAGTGAACTGAACGACACGCGTGAGTAGGCGAAACAATGTGTTGCGCTCATCACGAGGCCTGGGAATCAGTAGTCGTTGATAAATGACACCCGCCACTGAGTGATAAACCGGCGGAAAAGAAGTGAGCTTCGGGAGAGGGAGGGGGGGGGGGGAGAGCAGCAAGAGTGGCTTCAGAGCAAGGAGGGAGATTCTTTTTTTTTAATGAACAGAGCACGGCATACAGAGAGCTGCTTTGGATTTGTTTCGCAGACTTTAAGCGAGAACATGATTCTGTTTGAAGGGTTACGGGAACCGTCCAGGCTGTTGTGACATTTCACGCAATGTAAGCCGCGCTTAGCGCGTGTATTGCTGCATGGATGGGCTCGGGCACGCGTGCGGTTACGCAGAGAGAGAGAGAGACGGGGCGGATGGATTTCGGGGCCCGAGCACAAAGCGTTTGGCGAGCTTCTCCGTCTTGGCTGCCTCATCTACGTGGAGCTTCACGCTTCACCGCCAGTGTGTGTTTCGCTCGTCAACCACGGGCGGGGGTCGAGACTGGAAGGAAAATCCCTGGGAATCTTCGACCCGCTCCGCCGTGACGAGTGGTGGGGACGCTGCGGAGGGGCAGCGGTGGACGTTGAGCGGCGCGGTGGCCGTGAGAGGCGGTTGTGAGATCGGGCAGAAGGAAGGAAGCGATGGTTGGCGGCGGTGACAATTTTACACTGGGCCTCCGCACGTACGCGTGTGCGTTGCGTGCGTTGCGTTGCGTGCGGTGATCTTCTATTCGCACCGCACTTAGCCAACCGCGCTAATCGGAGGTGCCGGGGGCGCGCGGGGGGGGGGGGGTAAGGACAACAGACTAAACACAAAAAGCATTTCCACTACCGGAGAGACAAAGGTGGCCAGGAGGACATTTTGCTGGTCTCGGGGCTCATTCTTTCCGCTACTCAAGCGCACATGAATACCGTTTCCCCTGCAGTGTTGGTGATCCCCAAGAACAAAGAATTGTCTGCGGTTTGTTTCATCCCAAGGCAATGCGCACATTGATTTCCCACCAAATTATTTGTACCCCTGGCGTTAGGCGTTTGGGGTTCGGTTTTCGGTTTTCAGGATCGCTGCGAAATTGGCTGGGACAGAGTTTGGACTAAACATGCTGCGCGTGAAACAGTCGCGCGAAAACGGCACAGCGAGTGATCGATTCGCACTCAGGTTTGGGAGGTTGGTTTTGAAACGAGAGTTTGGGTAGGAAATGTGTGGATAACAGAAGTATTTTTTTGGGTTAGATCGCGTAAAATAAAAATGTGTCGCTGAAGGCGCCACGACATTTATACTTACACGATCTAACACGAAAAAAAAAACATCTCTATTATGGATACTCTTTGGGTCTTTCGGTAAAGTCACGTAGACAGAAACATTTTAATAATAAAAATCATGGACATCAATGGTCGCCAAAGCCTCCTCCTACGCGTTGAACCAAATGCGTGGACCTTCACTTAAGAGGCAAAACAAAACGATGACGTCTTCTTTGGTTCTTTCGGTAAAGTCACGTAGAATGAGAATAAAATAACACAATAAAATTCTCACGACGTTTCGGCCACAAGTGGCCACTTGTGTTGTGGCCGAAACGTCGTGAGAATATTATTGTGTTATTTTATTTTATCAATGTATTATTTTATTCTCATTCTACGTGACTTTACCGAAAGAACCAAAGAAGATGAATACTTGCAGTCACGAAAGCTTTAAATCGAAAACAAACGATGACGTTGTTACAATCAACAAAAATGAAAGGGGGTGGGTTTGGGGGGTTAAATATTTTAGGAGGGGAACCAGAAGATTGGTTCCGAGGGGGATCGGTTTTGTAGTGGTGGGGGCGGCGGTGGGAGATCGCCAGCCTCTGGCACCGGGACACCGCGGTGGTGGCGAGATGTTAACCACCTCGCCCTTAAATTTCTCACACAGCTTAAAGGTCGCGATCTGAGCGTGGCTGTGTTCGCTCCAGCGCTGTCCTCCGGACAGTCTCGTCCCTTCACCTGATGAAGGCCGCTTGCGTTGTGGCCGAAACGTCGTGAGAATTTTATTGCGTTATTTTATTTTATCAATTTATTATTTTATTCTCATTCTACGTGACTTTACCGAAAGAACCAAAGAAGATACCGCGCCCTTGGTGTGCAGGAGGATCGTGGGGAGCGGTCGTGTAGCGGTTAGCGCTACGCTGCGCTACGAACCCCGGCGAAGCGAGTTCCATTCCCGCTCGCGGCCAACACCAGTGACGATTATCTGAACAGGTCCTGAGCCTCCTCTAAGTCGACTCAGCCTCATGAGTACCTGGTGCGGTGTGAACTTCGCCACTGGGGAAACTAAGGCGGCCGGGCGTGGTGCTGGCCACCCACCCCTTTGTGTGCCATGCCGGTCTTCATAGGTGCACGCTAACAGCACTTGCCCAACAGTCTGTAAGGCTACACGGTGGATCTTTGTCTTTGATCCTGATCCTGACCCTGACGCCTGCTGTGTATTTGGAGTTTGGATGTCTCTCTCCCCGTGGTTACGTGGATTTATCTCCGGGTCCTCCGGGTTTTCCCTGCAAGTTTAGAAACGTGTGTTTAGGGTATTTTGGTTGCTATACACTTCCACGTGATAAGCTGCTGCGTTGAGCTATTGTTTGTGGCCAGGACACTTCTGAAAAACAGCTCTCTAAATTTCGATTTAAAGCTTTCGTGACTGCAAGGATTCATCTTCTTGGTTCTTTCGGTAAAGTCACCACGTAGAATGAGAATAAAACAATAAAACTAAATAAGACGATTAAATTCTCACGACGTTTCGGCCACAACACATGTAGCCTTCTTCGTCGGGACGACAGCGCTTCAATGAAACGCTGGCGTCCCGACAGTTCTGTTCCTTCACCTGAAGAAGGCTACTTGTGTTTTGGCCGAAACGTCGTGAGAATTGTATCGTCTTATTTTGTTCTATTGTTTTATTATCATTCTACGTGACTTTACCGAAAGAACCAAGAAGAAGAGCTCTCTAGTTTAGTGGGCCTTACCTGGTGAAATAAAAAAAATAGTTTATAGTTTTTTTTTGTTTCGTTTGAATAGTTTCCGCTAAGAACTCTTGTTCTGAAAGTTTTGTAGGTTACACAGGAGACCTCTGGCTTTGTGCTTTTTTACCGGAAGTACAGATCAGAAAACACAGTATTACTTCGTTATTCGCGAGGGATACGTTCCGAAAATGCGCGTGAAGAGTACATTTCGCGGATAACGATATTGGCCTACAATAACCACTCTTTTATTTCATCACATTCTCTCTCTCGTCACTTGATCCCATCACGTTATTTTTCTCTATCTCTCGACGCAGTTGTCGTGCAGAGTTCGAGATGCGCTTCGCAGATAGGCAAAATAGTTGATAGCAAGCTCGCGAATAACGTGGGAATCCCGTTACATGCGCACACTGTGGCAAACGCAGGCCACGTTTTTGTCGTGATACCTCATTGGCAAGTGGCGCTTGAGCACAAATTAACACTCAACGTTCGTCAATAAAACTACCCTCACAGAAAGAAAGGAAACAAAAATATACAATGGCATGACGTTTTGGGGCAATGGTCCTTCTTCGTGGCACGCAACACAAACTCGGCGGACCGCGCGTCCGAGCGATTCCCCCAGTGCGAGCGTGCGGCTGGAGCCGTGGGCGCAGCGCCGAGGCCCCAATCGCCCCTCCCCGTCGCTTCCCCCGCTACCCCGACAGAGCGGCGGGATAAAATAAAATAAGGAAATAATGAAATATAAAAAAAAAAACACCTGAAAAATTGATAAGATCGCTTGCTGGCGTTCGGGCGTAATGGAGTGCAGCAAAGCGCTTAAAAGTCTGAAAAGAGAGATTTGCTCTTATTTCTTTTGAAATATTAATGGCAGGAGACCGCCGGGGGCTGCTGGATTTCGTGTCGTGCAGCGGAGCGTTAGAAGCGTGGACGTGCCCGCTGGGCCAGCGGCGGTTCGCGGCGGCTCGCGGGGGCCCCGGTTCGGGACGCGCACCCAGGAGCCAGGAGGCGGCGTGGCCGCACGCCGGCCGCGAGGATGTGCCCCCCCCCGGCGTGTCCGGCGTTCCGCTCGAGTCCATGGGTCACGGTCACCGCCCTGTCCCTTTTGCCGCGCCCTTGTTGGGACGTTGCCGCCTCTGCGCACCGCCGTGTTTTGAAGCTCATCAGGATGCGTGCTAAAAAGGTCGCTACCACATTGTGATTAGAAACAGGTACACGTTAATAGGTGCACGTGTACAAACAATACATACCCAGCGGCCACCCATAATTCAAGGTTTAAGCCGCATCGGTTAAACCGTTTAACTGACTCATCAGCCATTCTTTATCCGCTGCTAGCACCCCCATGACAGCTACCGTTTCCCGCGGGCTCGCGATGCAACGATCCTTCTCGCTCCTGCCACACGAGGCAGATCTCGTCGCTTCATCTCCACGTAGGGCCATCCGTTCGGGCTCGTTCCCCCCTCGTCTCAGCTGTAGACAGTAATGGAGCAAATCGCGTTGATAGGCCCTGCTGACGCACGGCGAATCGCGATCTCGCGTGGGTTTTTGTCGCACAGGCTTTTGCGACCAATGTTACAATTCACACTTGGTTTCTTTTGGAATGGACTGTGCATGCATTATGTGAGATTTTTGTTTTTACAATAACCCTCCACAACCCGACAGAGACAATCTAAGCAAGTTGTCATGTGGGCACATGTGCCAATTGATTTGATTTTTCAGCAAAGCGGAGGGCCCAAGCATAATTGTGACAATATTGTACGAATTGCCTTTCTCTGGAGATCACGGTGGTGAGACGTTAACTACCTCGCCTGGTATACAGGAGGTCGTGGGTTCGATCCCGACCCTGACGCCTGCTGTATATTTGGAGTTTGCGTGTTCTCCCCGTGGTCGCGTAGATTTTTCTCCGGGTCCTCCGGGTTTTCCTTTCACATTTAAAAACGTCCGTTTAGACTATTTGCCTGCTATAAATGTCCACACGAAAAGCCACTTCGTTGCGCTATCATTTATGGCCAGATCGCTTCTAAAAAAAGAACTATATAGATCAGTGGGCCTTACCTGGTAAAATAAAAATAGCTTAATAAATTGTTTAGTTTTACATCCAGCACTTTCAGGTGATAACAAAGCTCATTTCTCATGCGAAATGTCGGCTTCCTTTCCAACATTCCTCATCCAGTTTGCTGAAACACCAAATCACGTGACACATTTTCTCACGTGGCAACTTGATTTAATAGGCTCTGTCAGGTGGTACAGCGTTACATCTTCAATTGACATTACGCCTACACTATCTGACCCAAAAATAAACTAATTGTAAAGCTCACGTAACGATGATTTGTTTCACAAAACAGTGCACGCATACAGGTTATGGGATGTTACTCGTATCTCCACAAGCGTTGGGTTACGTGGCTAATTCCGAACTAAGGTGACCTTTGACATATCTCAGTGATGTCCCATAATGCAACGCGGCATTGGTCTTAACGAGGGGTGGAGGATGGGGCCGAAATCTCTGGAATTCTGAAATGGCTCTTTGGTTAACCACTCATGCATGAACTACACAAAAACAAGAGACCGATAATCAATCTTTTCGTGGAGCATAAAACACGTTTATGAATTATCAACGTCCACGCAATCCGAGGTTTAAATAATGGAATGGCGAAGAGGCTAAATATTTATGTCTGAAGAAATAACAAACTTTCCTATTAAAAGTGAAATTTTAAAGCAGAAGGGAAAAAAACTCCTCTAAGTGTGCGTGTGTCTTTCTACCCCCGGCTTGTAACGCTGAGTATTATGCACAGCAGCAAGATCAATTCAGAGCTGCGTGTCCATGTTTGGAGGAGGAAAGTTTGTCTTGCAACACCGCAAGCCTGCATTTACGGCTTTTGTAGAATATGGCTCTTGATCGGATATGTGAATTCTGCAGTGCAATTTATAATGCAATCCGGGCTTCATGTCACAGGTGTAGAGGTGTTAACTACTCACTGTTCGGTAACCTGCATTGCCACCAGGTAATCAAGGGGGCAGTGTAGCGCTACCTCTGTGTACATAACGGTTGGGGTCAGACGAGGTGAAGTGGATCGTAGCCACAGTTTGGTAAGAACCAATCAGGCAGTTCCACGTGGGAATGTGGGATTGGTTAGACCTGGCCACAAACGGGTATAATAAGGGTGATCACGAAGAGCATGGGGAGTTCTCTCCCTACACGAAGACCGAAGCCCGGGCTGAAGACTAGCTTGGACCCTGGACACAGCCTTCCAGCCCTTCTGAGGGCTAAGGCTCGGCGTATCCAGTGGTCAAGACCCACCGGGCCAGCGGTGGGTCAGATAGCCTCCCCTAGGTCCCAGCCGGAGGACTCTGGGATAGTGGTAGACTTGAGAGTAAGTCCGGCCAAGACAGGAGGCTATGCCTCCTTAGGTTAGGAAGAGACCTGTGTGTAGGTCACGCTAAGTCCGGAGGCCGTACCTTCTTAGGGTATTCGGTGAGGGGACCGTATACCCCTCTGTGTGTTAAGGACTGTGTAAGAGAAGTATTACAATAAACAGAGTGTGCCTCATAAGAAGTTTATTCGTCATTATAAACACTACACAGGCAAAGAAGTGCCTCGTGATCATCTGCATGTATCTTCGTGACTGCAGGGATTCATCTTCTTGGTTCTTTCGGTAAAATCACGTAGAATGGAAATAAAATAATAAAAATAAAATTAAACATAAAATAAAAAAAATAAAAAAATATTATGTTTTATTTTTATTATTTTATTTCCATTCTACGTGACTTTACTGAAAGAACCAGGAAGACATCTGCATGCAGTTTACACTACTTCTCTGAAAGTCATAGAACAGATGGTGTCGGGACACAATGGCTTAATTTCAATGTAGTCATTTCAATGTAGTAATGCGTGTTGTTGAACATTGCAAAATGTTGATCTTTGCTACATCTCTGGGCCGCCGTGGTGGCGAGATGTTAACTACCTTACCTGGTATACAGGAGGTCGTGGGTTCGATCCCGACCCTGACGCCCGTATATTTGAACTTTGCATGTTCTCCCTGTGGTCACGTGGATTTTTCTCCGGTTTCTCTGGCTTTTCCCTCCACATTTAGAATCAACGTGCGTTCAGAGTATTTGGCTGCTATAAATGTCCACGTGACAAGCCACTTAATTGAGCTATCATTTGTGGCCATGCCACTTCTGAAAAGAGCTGTATAGCTCAGTGGGCCTTACCTGGTAAAATACCCCAAAAAAACAAGTCTCCTTTTATAGTTTTACAGTCGCACACCACTGCCTGCTCTGCTGGAGGCCATGGCATCATCACTGCCTGCTACGGGCCTCACTCACCGGCTTCCAAATGCTTTTGGGGCCTTTTGCCGATCCTTGGGTGGTTCGAAGTCGGCTGCCTTCCTGCTCTGGGTCACCCACACTGGTGCTTGGGGCCCATCGGCTCATTGGCCTGCTGGTCTTCTAGGTCTTGTTGGCGTGCGGGTTTTATATTTTTTTAAGTTTGCCACCTGCCTCTGTGTCTTGTTGTCGATCTCCCCGGCTTTTGTCCGTTGTTCTGATCGAATCGACCTCGCTGTGCCAGGCTTTCTTTTGCTGGTGCTGTCCTGCTCTGGGAGCTGCGTGGTCTCAAGTCAGCCCGATGGGATTGCTGGCTCTACATCCGACCTGGGTTTGTTTTTGGATTTGGCTATTTTGTTCATGACGTGGTCGATTGGGATTTGTGGCCGCACCACTCGCAGGCCGCCGAATTTCTGATGGCTCCATTTGTGCATCGGGTCGCTGCGTCAGCCACGCACCGGTCGCGATTCAGTCGATGGTCGACGATTGACGGCGTGGAAGGTTGGATCCAGGAGGTTTGACGGTAGGGTCACGCACGATATGTTTATTTCTTTAACTTCGGCCGCAGCCCAGACTCTCGCTTCCAATCTCTCCCCCCTTCATTTGTATTTGCGGCGTGAAGAAGATGTATACAAGGCTGAGGGGAGATGGTGACGATGATGATGACATTCATCTGGAAGATGTATGCGTGACCATACTGCAGGGCCCAGTTTCTTTGAGTTGCAGGTGAAGTAGGGCAGGGTCCTAACACCACCCTGCAGAAGTGATCTTCACTAATGTATAACTAGAGCAGTGTTCTTCACTAATGTATAACTAGAGCAGTGATCTTCACTAATGTATAACTAGAGCAGTGATCTTCACTAATTTATAACTAGAGCAGTGTTCTTCACTAATGTATAACTAGAGCAGTGATCTTCACTAATGTATAACTAGAGCAGTGATCTTCAACAATTTATAACTAGAGCAGTGATCTTCACTAATGTATAACTAGAGCAGTGATCTTCACTAATGTATAACTAGAGCAGTGATCTTCACTAATTTATAACTAGAACAGTGATCTTCACTAATTTATAACTAGAGCAGTGATCTTCACTAATTTATAACTAGAGCAGTGATCTTCACTAATTTATAACTAGAACAGTGATCTTCACTAATTTATAACTAGAGCAGTGATCTTCACTAATGTATAACTAGAGCAGTGATCTTCACTAATTTATAACTAGAGCAGTGATCTTCACTAATGTATAACTAGAGTAGTGTTCTTCACTAATTTATAACTAGAGCAGTGATCTTCACTAATTTATAACTAGAGCAGTGATCTTCACTAATGTATAACTAGAGCAGTGATCTTCACTAATTTATAACTAGAGCAGTGATCTTCACTAATGTATAACTAGAGTAGTGTTCTTCACTAATTTATAACTAGAGCAGTGATCTTCACTAATGTATAACTAGAGCAGTGATCTTCACTAATTTATAACTAGAGCAGTGATCTTCACTAATGTATAACTAGAGCAGTGATCTTCACTAATGTATAACTAGAGCAGTGATCTTCACTAATGTATAACTAGAGCAGTGTTCTTCACTAATGTATAACTAGAGCCGTGTTTCGATTTAAAGCTTTCGTGACTGCAAGGATTAATCTTCTTTGGTTCTTTCGGTAAAGTCACGTAGAATTAGAATAAATTAATAAAAAATAACAATAAAATTCTCACGACGTTTCGGCCACAACACAAGTAGCCGTCCTCAGGTGAAGAAACAGGACTGTCCAGAAGACAGCGCTTGAGTGAACCCTGTCATGCTTGACAGCGTCTTTTAAGCTGTGTGCGAGGAACAGAGAACCTTGACAAAGGAGCATGTAACTGGGAGATTAGCATTACGGAGAGCGAACGAGCTGGGACTGGAGGAGGGGGGAGGGGAGTTTACATATAAATTAGCATGTAACTGGGGGATCAGCATGATGTTGGTGTGAGGGATTATCACCACGGCGAACGACGAGCTCGGACCGGGGGACGGGGGGAGATGAGTTTACGTATAAATTAGCGTGTAACTGGGGGATTAGCGTTGGTGTGAGGGAGAGAAGAGCACTAAGGGGAGAAAAAATGGCGGTTTTTCCCATTTTCTCAACAACCAGCACCAAGGACAGCGCATTCAGGCGGACGGGTCAATCCATACTCGGAAGGGAGGAGGGGGGAGGGAGGAACAGTCACAATGCCAGCGAAAGAGCTGCGGTCTGACGGTCACCGCAAAATACAATTACTTAAGAACCGAAATGACATTGACTTCTCCAAGACGGAGGTTCTTTGCAAGCCAACCGGCTAACATGAGAGATTCGTTCATGAAGCCATTCACATATACACGCACAGAGACAATTTCAACCGAGAGGATGGATTCTGGCTTAGTAACCATTGGAAAGATGTTTTGAACCATGTCGGGGGCCTGCACGTCAAGGCCCGCCAGTGGCCGGCGGGCCTTGCGGTGAAGAACCCTGCCCGACATGGATAATGGCGAACCTTGGCATCCGCCCAACAAGATCCCCATTCAGCTGACAAAACAGAAAATGTAACATTAGTTTATGAACAACACTGTAGGTCGCTTCATATCAGAGACTCATCATGAGCAACCGCCATGATCTCGTCCAGGAGCATAAACTATAAACCAGCCACCATAAACCAGCCATCATAAACCATAAACCAGCCATCATAAACCATAAACCAGCCATCATAAACCATAAACCAGCCACCATAAACCATCCATCATAAACCATAAACCAGCCACCATAAACCATCCATCATAAACTATAAACCAGCCACCATAAACCAGCCATCATAAACCATAAACCAGCCACCATAAACCATAAACCAGCCATCATAAACCATAAACCAGCCACCATAAACCATCCATCATAAACCATAAACCAGCCATCATAAACCATAAACCAGCCATCATAAACCAGCCATCATAAACCATAAACCAGCCATCATAAACCATAAACCAGCCACCATAAACCATAAACCAGCCATCATAAACCATAAACCAGCCATCATAAACCATAAACCAGCCATCATAAACCATAAACCAGCCACCATAAACCAGCCATCATAAACCAGCCATCATAAACCATAAACCAGCCACCATAAACCAGCCACCTTAAACCAGCCATCATAAACCATAAACCAGCCACCATAAACCAGCCACCTTAAACCAGCCATCATAAACCATAAACCAGCCACCATAAACCAGCCATCATAAACCAGCCATCATAAACCATAAACCAGCCACCATAAACCAGCCATCATAAACCAGCCATCATAAACCATAAACCAGCCACCATAAACCAGCCACCTTAAACCAGCCATCATAAACCATAAACCAGCCACCATAAACCAGCCACCTTAAACCAGCCATCATAAACCATAAACCAGCCACCATAAACCAGCCATCATAAACCAGCCATCATAAACCATAAACCAGCCACCATAAACCAGCCATCATAAACCAGCCATCATAAACCATAAACCAGCCACCATAAACCAGCCACCTTAAACCAGCCATCATAAACCATAAACCAGCCACCATAAACCAGCCATCATAAACCAGCCATCATAAACCATAAACCAGCCACCATAAACCAGCCATCATAAACCAGCCATCATAAACCATAAACCAGCCACCATAAACCAGCCACCTTAAACCAGCCATCATAAACCATAAACCAGCCACCATAAACCAGCCATCATAAACCAGCCATCATAAACCATAAACCAGCCACCATAAACCATAAACCAGCCATCATAAACCATAAACCAGCCACCATAAACCATCCATCATAAACCATAAACCAGCCATCATAAACCATAAACCAGCCATCATAAACCAGCCATCATAAACCATAAACCAGCCATCATAAACCATAAACCAGCCACCATAAACCATAAACCAGCCATCATAAACCATAAACCAGCCATCATAAACCATAAACCAGCCATCATAAACCATAAACCAGCCACCATAAACCAGCCATCATAAACCAGCCATCATAAACCATAAACCAGCCACCATAAACCAGCCACCTTAAACCAGCCATCATAAACCATAAACCAGCCACCATAAACCAGCCACCTTAAACCAGCCATCATAAACCATAAACCAGCCACCATAAACCAGCCATCATAAACCAGCCATCATAAACCATAAACCAGCCACCATAAACCAGCCATCATAAACCAGCCATCATAAACCATAAACCAGCCACCATAAACCAGCCACCTTAAACCAGCCATCATAAACCATAAACCAGCCACCATAAACCAGCAACCTTAAACCAGCCATCATAAACCATAAACCAGCCACCATAAACCAGCAACCTTAAACCAGCCATCATAAACCATAAACCAGCCACCATAAACCAGCCATCATAAACCAGCCATCATAAACCATAAACCAGCCACCATAAACCAGCCACCTTAAACCAGCCATCATAAACCATAAACCAGCCACCATAAACCAGCCATCATAAACCAGCCATCATAAACCATAAACCAGCCACCATAAACCAGCCATCATAAACCAGCCATCATAAACCATAAACCAGCCACCATAAACCAGCCACCTTAAACCAGCCATCATAAACCATAAACCAGCCACCATAAACCAGCCATCATAAACCAGCCATCATAAACCATAAACCAGCCACCATAAACCAGCCATCATAAACCAGCCATCATAAACCATAAACCAGCCACCATAAACCAGCCACCTTAAACCAGCCATCATAAACCATAAACCAGCCACCATAAACCAGCCATCATAAACCAGCCATCATAAACCATAAACCAGCCACCATAAACCAGCCACCTTAAACCAGCCATCATAAACCATAAACCAGCCACCATAAACCAGCCACCTTAAACCAGCCATCATAAACCATAAACCAGCCACCATAAATCAGCCATCATAAACCAGCCATCATAAACCATAAACCAGCCACCATAAACCAGCCATCATAAACCAGCCATCATAAACCATAAACCAGCCACCATAAACCAGCCACCTTAAACCAGCCATCATAAACCATAAACCAGCCACCATAAACCAGCCATCATAAACCAGCCATCATAAACCATAAACCAGCCACCATAAACCAGCCATCATAAACCAGCCATCATAAACCAGCCATCATAAACCATAAACCAGCCACCATAAACCAGCCACCTTAAACCAGCCATCATAAACCATAAACCAGCCACCATAAACCAGCCATCATAAACCAGCCATCATAAACCATAAACCAGCCACCATAAACCAGCCATCATAAACCAGCCATCATAAACCATAAACCAGCCACCATAAACCAGCCACCTTAAACCAGCCATCATAAACCATAAACCAGCCACCATAAACCAGCCACCTTAAACCAGCCATCATAAACCATAAACCAGCCACCATAAACCAGCCATCATAAACCAGCCATCATAAACCATAAACCAGCCACCATAAACCAGCCATCATAAACCAGCCATCATAAACCGTAAACCAGCCACCATAAACCAGCCACCTTAAAGCAGCCATCATAAACCATAAACCAGCCACCATAAACCAGCCATCATAAACCAGCCATCATAAACCATAAACCAGCCACCATAAACCAGCCATCATAAACCAGCCATCATAAACCATAAACCAGCCACCATAAACCAGCCACCTTAAACCAGCCATCATAAACCATAAACCAGCCACCATAAACCAGCCACCTTAAACCAGCCATCATAAACCATAAACCAGCCACCATAAACCAGCCATCATAAACCAGCCATCATAAACCATAAACCAGCCACCATAAACCAGCCATCATAAACCAGCCATCATAAACCATAAACCAGCCACCATAAACCAGCCACCTTAAACCAGCCATCATAAACCATAAACCAGCCACCATAAACCAGCCACCTTAAACCAGCCATCATAAACCATAAACCAGCCACCATAAACCAGCCATCATAAACCAGCCATCATAAACCATAAACCAGCCACCATAAACCAGCCATCATAAACCAGCCATCATAAACCATAAACCAGCCACCATAAACCAGCCACCTTAAACCAGCCATCATAAACCATAAACCAGCCACCATAAACCAGCCATCATAAACCAGCCATCATAAACCATAAACCAGCCACCATAAACCAGCCATCATAAACCAGCCATCATAAACCATAAACCAGCCACCATAAACCAGCCACCTTAAACCAGCCATCATAAACCATAAACCAGCCACCATAAACCAGCCATCATAAGCCAGCCATCATAAACCATAAACCAGCCACCATAAACCAGCCATCATAAACCAGCCATCATAAACCATAAACCAGCCACCATAAACCAGCCACCTTAAACCAGCCATCATAAACCATAAACCAGCCACCATAAACCAGCCATCATAAACCAGCCATCATAAACCATAAACCAGCCACCATAAACCAGCCACCTTAAACCAGCCATCATAAACCATAAACCAGCCACCATAAACCAGCCACCTTAAACCAGCCATCATAAACCATAAACCAGCCACCATAAACCAGCCATCATAAACCAGCCATCATAAACCATAAACCAGCCACCATAAACCAGCCATCATAAACCAGCCATCATAAACCATAAACCAGCCACCATAAACCAGCCACCTTAAACCAGCCATCATAAACCATAAACCAGCCACCATAAACCAGCCATCATAAACCAGCCATCATAAACCATAAACCAGCCACCATAAACCAGCCATCATAAACCAGCCATCATAAACCAACCATCATAAACCATAAACCAGCCACCATAAACCAGCCACCTTAAACCAGCCATCATAAACCATAAACCAGCCACCATAAACCAGCCATCATAAACCAGCCATCATAAACCATAAACCAGCCACCATAAACCAGCCATCATAAACCAGCCATCATAAACCATAAACCAGCCACCATAAACCAGCCACCTTAAACCAGCCATCATAAACCATAAACCAGCCACCATAAACCAGCCACCTTAAACCAGCCATCATAAACCATAAACCAGCCACCATAAACCAGCCATCATAAACCAGCCATCATAAACCATAAACCAGCCACCATAAACCAGCCATCATAAACCAGCCATCATAAACCATAAACCAGCCACCATAAACCAGCCACCTTAAACCAGCCATCATAAACCATAAACCAGCCACCATAAACCAGCCATCATAAACCAGCCATCATAAACCATAAACCAGCCACCATAAACCAGCCATCATAAACCAGCCATCATAAACCATAAACCAGCCATCACACGGACTCCGCCCGGTCATCCTCACAGCGGCGGCGGCGGCTTTTGGCTGCTGGGCCATCGAACCAAGACGACGATCAACGCGTCGCGCGCTTTCAGATGCGCTGCTTCTGTGGCCGTCTGGAACGCTCCTCCTTACGCTATTAAGAAACCACTGGAGCTTTGCACTTTGAAATCATGTCGATTGAAAAACTCCGTTTTTTTTTTAGAGCTGCTCTTTGTGTTTCATTAGCGCGTTTTGGCTACGCTCGGTGCGAGAGAAGTTCAACGTACGTGCTTACGTCCCAAATAAATATAATAAACATACGAGGTTGTTTTTTTATCTTCCCCCTGCCGTTCTTGTGCACTGAACCGCGCGAGGCTGTTGGTGAGATTTGGTACCCGGAGCGGGCTGCTTGCAGGATGCACCCTGCTGGGCAGCTCAAGAATAGCAAACGATGATGCCATGTGGCGAGAATGTCCCTCCGCCTCAGCATCTACGACTGAGACACGCTGAGTATAATCCTCGTACGATGAGTGCAGTACATCACTGGATGCTGTACTTGCTGCCACAAAAAAATCAAATGTGCGTTGCCGCTCGAATCGGTAGCCACCAAACTGTTTTTGAAAGTTTCCAACGGGGGTCTCTGCTCAACTTCGTCCGCTGCTTCATCGCCCCTTGTGGCTCATCTTGAGCCGAAGCCACTCGCGCCCTGGCTACGGTGAGCGACTCTGCGCCGACGTTACGGGGCAGAGCCCGTGGTGGGCCGCGCTTTGAGAAAATATTTACAGCCAAAAGTCAAATGACCATCGGGCAGCGCTCAGCTCCACTGGCAATTCCAGGTCAGCAGCAGCGAGAAGTTCCAATTTGCAGTTGGTGAACAAGGCAGCCACCCCGGTACACTGAGATGACACAAACAAAATAAAAAATCAGCACAGCAGCCAGGCGAGGAGATGCGCTTTCTAAACTAAACTTTTATTTTTTATTTTACCAGGTAAGGCCGAGCTGCATAGCTCTTTTGTCAGAAGCGACCAGACCACAAATGATAGCTCAACGAAGTGGCCCGTCACGTGGGAATGTCTAGCAGCCAATAACTCTGAACGCGTGGCGATGTTGATTTGAAATATGGGGAGAAAAACCCAGAGGACCCGGAGCAAAAATCCACGTGACCACGGGGAGGGAGAGAGACAGAGAGAGACACGCAATTACTCCAAGTACACAGCAGGCGTCATCAGTCGGGATCGAACCCACGACCTCGTTGCGCACACGGCGAGGGGAAGTTAACGTCTCCTAGCCACCGCGGTGCCCCAGGAGTCGCCGGCAAAACAACGTGACCTCAACATCCAGGTGGAGAGGAGCTGCAGGGACCGACCGAGGAACTTGACGATACGAGGCGGCAGCGTTGAGCTAAAGATTAAATGTGAAAGAAGACTCTGGCCCCCTTTCATTATCCACAAGGCAAGGGTCTTCATTTCACGGCGCGGGTCCACGCAATGCGTTCTCGCTCTCTCTCCCGCAACTCCACCAACTCCGCCTCCCGCTCCCTCTTGTTAACCTCTTCCTGACTCAGCACCTCGTCGCACTTCGTCGCCAACTATCGTCACGTCTCTCCCACCCTCACCTGGCCTCACCGTCCTCCCACCTGACGCTTAACCAACCCTCCAACCCTTCTCCCTTTTGAATGTTCCGTCCAATCCTCTTGCTCCCCGTGCCCCCCCCCCCTAAGCGATCAGAGCGTGGGCTGTGTGTGTGTGTGTGCTCCACAGCCTTCTTGGGTTACTCTTGCCCCAGGATTCGTGTGGGACAACCACGACTAACGCGGGCAAAGCGAACGCCCTGAACGCCAAAGTTCGCTCAACAAAGCGAGCAATTAATTGTTGGAGGCTCACGAGCGACCGACACACAATTTACGTTACGTAAATTCATAATTTACAAGTCGTAGCTTTAGTGTCTACATTTTTTGCTCGCTTTTCACGATTTACAGTTTTTGTTGAAAACCTCGAATCAATCGGTTGGCTCTGTCGGGCTGTGAAGGGGTTATGCTGTCGTAAGGGGCCGTCCATAAATGATGTCACGCGATTTTGGACGTCACAAAAAGTCAGACCCCCCCCCCCTCAAATATGACGTCACAAAGGTCTCCCACCCCCCCCCCCCAAAAAATATATATAAAACATGCTTCAAATCGCTGTAAACTATTGTAATTGTAGTGCGTATTTAATGTGCCGCTGCACTCTGATGTTGTAGGAGAAAACATTTATTAAAAAGTCTATTTAATAAAGTAGAACTTGTCGTCTATATTTATTTAAAGTTGCGCATTTTGATGTGACGTCACTTTACTCAAACCCCCCCCGCCCCCCTCGTCACGCATCGTCACAAATGTCTGACCCCCCACCCCCCTAGGTGCGTGACGTCATTTATGGACTGCCCCTCTGTACGAAACAACGTTATGAGCGCGTGTGGAGAGGGGGCGTGGTCCCTGAGAGAGGGCGTGATCCCTGAGAGAGGGCGTGGTCCCTGAGATAGGGCGTGGTCCCTGAGATAGGGCGTGGTCCCTGAGAGGGGGCGTGGTCCCTGAGAGTGGGCGTGGTCCCTGAGAGAGGTCGTGGTCCCTGAGAGAGGGCGTGGTCCCTGAGAGAGGGCGTGGTCCCTGAGAGAGGGCGTGGTCCCTGAGAGAGGGCGTGGTCCCTGAGAGAGGGCGTGGGCCCTGAGAGTGGGCGTGGTCCCTGAGAGAGGGCGTGGTCCCTGAGAGAGGTCGTGGTCCCTGAGAGAGGGCGTGGTCCCGGGGAGAGGGCGTGGTCCCTGAGAGAGGGCGTGGTCCCTGGGAGAGGGCGTCGTCCCTAGGAGAGGGCGTGGTCCCTGAGAGTGGGCGTGGTCCCTGATAGAGGGCGTGGTCCCTGAGAGTGGGCGTGGTCCCTGAGAGAGGGCGTGGTCCCTGAGAGATTTGGCCAAAATCAATGAAATCGCCGATCACCGCCGTTGTCAGTAACACTGCCGCGGAACGGAAACCGCACGCGGCGGGAAGAATGCGGCGTCTGGGCGCGGCGTTCCTTGTTCAGTGTTGATGGTGGAAATGCGAAGGGGAGAGTTTTACCACCGGACATGCAGGTGCAGCAGTTGGACAATTCACCCACACGTTCCGTGCTTTAAACGGAAGGTGTGGGTTGTTTTGGCAACTCTTCAAATGTTATGCATGCAAGTCGCCAACCGTGCTCGTCGGAGGTGCGTGTCCCGCACCTCCGATGAGCACGCTTGGCACGTACGGCGCTAAACAAGTTCAACATACATGTATCTCGTTCTGTCTCTCTCTCTGTGTGTGTGTGTCTCTGTCTGTGGAGCCCGTCTGCCTTTGCGTCTGCAGCGAACTTCCCTTCTGCCTGACTGGTCTTGTGCCGAGTCTGAGCGTTTAAAATGAGTTCATTCCACTGTCGCTGTTAGGTTAGCCAACAAAACTTGTAACTTATAATTTCCACCCGACAACATTTAAGTCAGTGCTATATACGAACCTTGTGGCGGGAACCCGGGGTCTCGAAAAAACGGAAGTCAAAAATCGGAATTAAATAATGTATTTCTTTTTGGCGACTCCATCCCACCACGCACACGAACACCGCGACCCACCCGGCGTGGATCGTTCTCTTGTCGTCCAAGAGCAGCAGCAGCAGCAGCGAGGATGAATCCGCACAAGAGCTGAACAAGCGAACGCACCCCGTTTCTGGGGGTATGGGCAGGATCATAACAAGTCTTATCCAAAGCTGCTCACACTGCCTACACGACTCAAGTCCTTTATTTGTCATCACGGTATGCATAACAATACAGTGAACCTGCTCTCTCAATCTTCATTATTATTTGTGACCTACCAATGTCTGCAGCCAGGATCAATCGATGACAATCCTGTAACCTGCAGATATTTAACAGACGAGATGCGTTGCATCGTTAATTCCTCCTGTTTGGTAAGACTTCTCTTCATGATAAAGGTTTTTGGGTTAGATCGCGTTATTTGTAAATGTGTCGCAACCCTCCACCACCCGACACGGCCAATCAGTAAAAAAAATGTGTAGCGTTCACAAAAGACAAAATAGTTCACTACTTTAGCCCACCGGTGTGTTGACCGGGAGCAGGTGGAGGGCTTCACTAGTCTGGCGAATTGCCCGATGATGCTGGATGTCATTACCAGCGAAACGTCGTACTCAAAAATTGTAAATGTTGTGGATTCACTCTTCAACACACCGGTGGGCTAAAGTAGTGAACTATTTGTCTTTTGTCAACGTGACACTTTTTTTTACTAATTGGCCGTGTCGGGTGGTGGAGGGTTACGACACATTTTTTAAATAACGCGATCGAACCCAAAAACCTTTATTATGAATAATAATATTGGTCGCGAAAGCCTAAGTGTTAAAAATACTTCTCTTGTCCGTATGCATCTGTGCAGATAGGGGTTTTTTTGCAATTAAGCCATAGTCCCCACATACCGCTCGTATCAAAGCAGATTAGAGGAGCGGCGACCCACTACTCTGTAGAGTAACATTGTTACAATATGAACAGCGCATTGAAAACGCGTATTATTTTATGTATTGTTTAACAAGTGTGTTTACAAATCCACACTGAGAAACACGATGATTGACAGAGGGGAGTAAATTATGTTTTCGATAGTGTATTTAAATAGAGCTACTGTAGGTGAGTAGTTTTCAGTTTAAAAGGCATAGTTTAACAAGACAACACTTGCCACCATCCTTCAAACCCATTGGGGAAAAAGAGCAAAGTTTATGTTTACATTATAATATGTTTACATTATATAATATATAATATACTGTTTACAGTATAACATAATGTTTACATTATATAAAATATATAATATAATGTTTTACATTATAGAAATATATAATATAATGTTTTCATTATAATATAATGTTTATATAATATATAATATAATTTTGATTTAAAGCTTTCGTGACTGCAGTAATTCATATTCTTAGTTCTTTCGGTAAAGTCACGTTGAAGGGAACGTGACTTTACCGAAAGAACTAAGCATATATAATATAATGTTTATGCTATATATACTATATAATGTTTACATTATAACATAATGTTTATATTATATAATGTTTACATTATAACATAATGTTTATATTATATATAATATAATGTTTATATATAATATATATAATATAATGTTTATATTATATATAATGTAATGTTACATTATAACATAATGTTTATATATAATATAATGTTTATGCGCGAGCAGGGGACTTATAAGACCCCGGGGTCTCGCCATAAGGTTCGTCGTCATCATTATTATTATTAAATACAAATTTGAAACAACATTGCACTGGATAGACTAATCTGCCAAGGCATCGAATTCAGTGTTGATTTCAGAGGTAATTTTGAAGGGGAGTCCTAGGTATTGTGAAACAATGGTTGTCCATTTCGCCCGATTATATCAGCGCCTTGAGTTCGATTTGAAGTGGGTAGGGTTATCAGGGCTCACAGTTGGTTGTGAGTTTGTATAATTCTGACTCGGGTAAATGTATCTTACACATCACCATCGCATCCCCGTGGCTCGTAAATCACTAAAACTACAATCTTTTATTTCACCAGGTAATGGCCACTGAGTTGTGTAGCTCTTTGCCAGAAACGACCTGGCCACAAATTATATCTCAACGAGGAGACTTGTCGCGTGTAAATGTATAGCAGCCAAACACGCACGATGTTGATTCTAAATGTGGAGGGAAAAACCGGAGCACCCGGAGAAAAATCCACGCGATTACGGGGAGAGACACTCGCAAACTACAAATATACAGCAGCAGGCGTCAGGGTCGGGATCGAACCCACGACCTCCTGTACACCAGGCGAGGTAGTTAACATCTCCTAGCCACCGCGATGATGATGATGAGAGAGAGACTCGCAAACTACAACTATACAGCAGCAGGCGTCAGGGTCGGGATCGAACCCACGACCTCCTGTACACCAGGCGAGGTAGTTAACATCTCCTAGCCACCGCGATGATGATGACGATGACAGAGAGACACGCAAACTCCAAATATACAGCAGACATCAGCGTCGGGATCGAACCCACGACCTCCTGTGTACCAGGCGAGGTAGTTAACATCTACCTAGCCACCCTGGCTGTAGTTAACAACGCATTAGCTGTGCCAAGGCTGTATAATCGCTCGGCGTAAGGTGACCGGCGGTTGCTTCGTTGATGGGCTGCCAACTTGCGCCTCTGCTGCCGACTCGGAAGTGGCAGTGGAGATGAGCCCTGCGATCGTCCCACTGCGACTTCTGACCATAAATATTTACTCACCGTGCGCACCGCCCAGGGGCTTCTTCCCTGAAGCATTCGTGCGTCTTCACTTACCGCGGCCAGGGCGGGTGTGAGGATGAGTGACTGTGGCTCCCACACGACTGCTAAGAGCATTGAATCAGTCCGCGGTAGGTTTTTTTGTGGGTTAAAAATCACCAAATGGAAACCGTGTTATAATAATAATGATTATTGGTTTATTAACATAGTGCCCATTACGCCGGGTTGTCTCAAAGCCACTGGAAGCCGTGCACTTTGAAATCGTCGAAATTGAAAACGCAATTCTTTAGAGCTGCTGTATGTGTTTAGTTTGTTGTCCTTACCCAGCGCCTCCGAATAGCACGGTTGGCTACGTACGGTGCGAAATAAGTTCAACGTACATAGACTCACACAGAAACCCAGAAACTCATCACACAGATACCCAGAAACTCATCACACAGAAACCCATAGACTCATCACACAAAGACCCATAGACTCATCACACACAGACCCATAGACTCATCACACAGAGACCCACAGACTCACCACACAGAGACCCATAGATTCATCACGCAGAGACCCATAGACTCATCACACAGAGACCCATAGACTTATCACACAGAGACCCATAGACTCATCACACAGAGACCCATAGACTCATCACACATATACCCATAGACTCATCACACAGAAACCCATAGACTCATCACACAGATACCCATAAACTCATCACATAGAGACCCATAGACTCATCACACAGATACCCATAGACTCATCACACATACCCAGAAACTCATCACACAGAAACCCATAGACTCATCACACAGAGACCCATAGACTCACCACACAGAGACCCATAGACTCACCACACAGAGACCCATAGACTCATCACACAGAGACCCAGAAACTCATCACACAGAGACCCATAGACTCATCACACAGAGACCCATAAACTCATCACACAGAAACCCATAGACTCATTACACAGAGACCCATAGACTCATCACACAGAGACCCATAGACTCATCACACAGAGACCCACAGACTCACCACACAGAGACACAGAGACTCATCACACATACCCAGAAACTCATCACACAGAGACCCACAGACTCATCACACAGAGACCCATAGACTCATCACACAGAGGCCCATAGACTCATCACACATACCCATAAACTCATCACACAGAGACCCATAGACTCATCACACAGAGACCCATAGACTCATCACACAGAGACCCATAGACTCATCACACAGAGACCAATAGACTCATCACAGAGAGACCCATAGGCTCATCACACAGAGACCCATAGTGTGTTGTATTCCCCCTACACTTCCGATTAGCACGGTTGGTTGTGTACGGTGCGAAGGAAGTTCAACGTACAGAGAGAGAGAGAGCGCGCTTTGCACGCGTTCAGCTTGATCAAAAAGTGCCGCAGGATAAATACATTTAGGTAAAACACGTTTTGATGAAGCAAAGCAACATAGCGATATCCTGAAAGAGTAAAGTTTTCAATCAGTGCACATTCCCAGCTCCATCGCTGTCAACCCACACGGTTTGCCCCCCGTATTCTGTTGGGGAACCGCACGGCGCACAGCCGTGTCAATACGGGCAACATTTTTTGCGAAGTCTAATTTGTGCGTGTTCCTCCCTTGTGATGGGACTTTGTAGGATGAACGTTAAAGAAGTATAAGTGACCGACAAGGTCTGAATTGGTCCGTAACAAGGTAGGGGGGGGGGTTGACAGGTTTGCAGCGATGACTCAGCGGATCGGAGATGAGCCACAGCGGATCGGAGATGAGCCGCAACGGATCGGAGATGAGCCGCATTGGACAAGGGCGCGCGCTGACGCACGGGGGAGAGATTTGGGTGCTCGGGCCACGCAAACGAGGACGTGGATAGGAAGGACGCGCAGAGTAGAGAGACGTCGTCACGTGCACAGGTTGCGGAGACGTCACGTGCACAGGTTGCAGAGACGTCACGCGCAGAGTAGAGAGACGTCGTCACGTGCACAGGTTGCGGAGGCGTCACGTGCACAGGTTGCGGAGACGTCACGTGCACAGGTTGCGGAGACGTCACGTGCACAGGTTGCAGAGACGTCACGTGCACAGGTTGCAGAGACGTCACGTGCACAGCAGGTTGCAGAGACGTCACGTGCACAGGTTGCAGAGACGTCACGTGCACAGGTTGCGGAGACGTCACGTGCACAGGTTGCAGAGACGTCACGCGCACAGGTTGCAGAGACGTCACGTGCACAGGTTTCGGAGACGTCACGTGCACAGGTTGCAGAGACGTCACGCGCACAGGTTGCGGAGACGTCACGTGCACAGGTTGCGGAGTTGAGGAGGCGGGCGACGGAGCCGCAGCGAGAATGGCTCCGATGGATGACCAGCTCGTCACGGGGTTGTCGCTGCTGGCCGAGGGAGGCCTTCAGCCGGCAGTGAATTGATGATGGCTGCTCCTGCTTATGACTGCTGCTGATGATGGCTGACGATGGCTGATGATGATGAAGATGGTTGCTGATGATGATGATGATAGCTGCTGCTGATGATGATGGTTGCTGCTGATGATGGCTGCTGCTGACGATGATGATGGCTGCTGCTGATGAAGATGGAATCTGATTATGCAGATGGCTGCTGCTGATGCTGAGGATGGCTGCTGCTGATGATGATGACAATGAAGATGGCTGCTGATGATGATGCTGGAATCTGATGATGATGAAAGATGATGATGATGATGACGTTGGCTGCTGTCCACCCGATGGGGTCGTCGTGGCGAGCGCTGTGCTCATAGCACGCTGCGGTGAGCCGAGCGCGGTGTTCGTGCCGTTACCTGCGGCTCCCATTAAATATTCACGTCTCGCTCCAGGTGCATGAGCGTCGGTACATTCCTCCAGCCCATCGCCCCCTGCGGCTGCGTCGTTAATGTTTCATCACAAAATCTCGCGTGGTTCCCTGACATTGCTGCAGAGAGGTGAGTGAGTGTGTGTGTCAGCGTGTGGGGAGCGGTGGTGCAGCGGTTAGCGCTACGCTGCGCAAAGGACCTGGCGACCCGAGTTCGATTCCCGGCCACGGACAACACCCAGTGGCGATTAGCTGAACTGGTCCTGGGCCTCCCCTAGGTCGACTCAGCCTTAAATGAGTGCCTGGTGCGGTGTGTCAACATCGTCAGTAGGGAGACAAAGGCGGCCGGGCGTGGTGCTGGCCACCCACCCCCTCGTGTGCGGTGCGGCCTTCATAGGTGCTCGCTAACAGCGCTTGCCCCTACAGTCTGTTAAGGCTACACGGGGGATCTTTGTCTTTGTTGGCATGTGTCTTCGTGCGTATCAGAAATGTGGTGGGGGTGGTGGTGGTCAGTGCAATCCGTCCGTCAGGTTTTGTACCAGGTGATGCTGTTCATCATCACCATCACAACTACCACCACCACCATCATCACAACCACCACCGTCATCATCACAACCACCACCGTCATCATCACAACTATCACCACCATCACAACCACCACCACCATCATCACAACCACCACCGTCATCATCACAACTACCACCACCATCATCATCACAACTACCACCACCATCATCATCACAACTACCACCACCACCATCACAACCACCACCATCATCACAACCACCACCGTCATCATCACAACTACCACCACCATCACAACCACCACCACCATCATCACAACCACCACCATCACAACCACCACCATCATCACAACCACCACCACCGCCATCATTATCACAACCACCACCGTCATCATCACAACTACCACCACCACCACCATCACAACTACCACCACCACCATCATCATCACAACTATCACCACCGCCATCATCATCACAACTACCACCACCACCGTCATCATCACAACTACCACCATCATCACAACCACCATCACAACTACCACCACCATCATCACAACTACCACCACCATCATCACAACCACCACCATCATCATCATCATAACTACCACCACCATCATCACAACCACCACCACCATCATCACAACTACCACCACCATCATCACAACTACCACCACCATCATCACAACCACCATCATCACAACTACCACCACCATCATCACAATTACCACAACCACCATCATCATCATCACAACCACCATCATCACAATCACCACCATCACCATCACAACTACCACCACGGTCACAACCACCACCACCATCATCACAACCACCACCATCATCACAATTACCACAACCACCATCATCACCATCATCACAACTACCACCACTTGTTGGCCACTCCACCACCGCACCTCTTATGGAAAGTTTCCTGGCTTGGTTGGGAAGTTGAGATTGTGGTCCGGGATGTGTAGACCTCGTAGACTCAATTCTTTGTTGTGATAACCTGTGCTGTTGCTTGTACTCTGTGTGATGTTGCTTGTACTCTGTGTGATGTTGCTTGTGCTCTGTGTGTTGGTGCTTGTACTTTGTGTGATGTTACTTGTGTTTTGTGTGATGTTGCTTGTGCTCTGTGTGTTGTTGCTTGTGCTCTGTGTGTTGTTGCTTGTGCTCTGTGTGATGTTGCTTGTACTTTGTGTGATGTTGCTTGTACTTTGTGTGATGTTGCTTGTACTTTGTGTGATGTTGCTTGTGCTCTGTGTGTTGGTGCTTGTGCTCTGTGTGATGTTGCTTGTACTTTGTGTGATGTTGCTTGTGCTCTGTGTGTTGGTGCTTGTGCTCTGTGTGTTGTTGCTTGTGCTCTGTGTGTTGTTGCTTGTGCTCTGTGTGATGTTTCTTGTACTCTGTGTGTTGTTGCTTGTGCTCTGTGTGTTGTTGCTTGTGCTCTGTGTGTTGTTGCTTGTGCTCTGTGTGTTGTTGCTTGTGCTCTGTGTGATGTTGCTTGTACTCTGTGTGATGTTGCTTGTACTCTGTGTGTTGTTGCTTGTACTCTGTGTGTTGTTGCTTGTACTTTGTGTGATGTTGCTTGTACTCTGTGTGATGTTGCTTGTGCTCTGTGTGATGTTGCTTGTGCTCTGTGTGTTGTTGCTTGTGCTCTGTGTGTTGGTGCCGTTTTTTAATTAATGTATTCATTTTAGATTTCGCTTGGTAGTAGGTTTCATCGATTACTTGGTACATATGTCTTGGGCTTCTGTCGCGCAGTACGAAGCCAACCGCGTATATGGAATTTGTCCCTCATATATAATTAATTTGCAGCGTTGTGGGATGCTGTTGGCATAAATGACGACGCTATAAAAACGTAAAATATTATTATGGGTATCCCTCGATTTACGAAAGGGATTCGTTCTTCAAAGAACACGCGTAAAACTAAACTTATTTGACCAGGTAAGCCCCACTGAACTCTTTTTCAGAAGCGATCTGGCCACAATTGATAGCTCAACGAAGTGGTTTATCGCGTGGACATTTATAGCAGCCAAATACTCTAAACTCACGTTTCTAAATGTGGAGGGTAAATCCGGAGGACCCGAATAAAAATCCACGCGACCACGTGGAGAACACGCAAACTCCAAATATACAGCAGGCGTCAGGGTCGGGATCGAACCCACGACCTCCTGTGTACCAGGCGAGGTAGTTAACATCTCCTAGCCACCGTGATGATGATGAGCGAGAGAGACACGCAAACTCCAAATATACAGCAGCAGGCGTCAGGGTCGAGATCGAACCCACGACCTCCTGTATACCTGGCGAGGTAGCTAACATCTCGTCAAGTGCTCGTGACGTGCTGAGAAAACAGTGCAGCCGGTGATTCCTTGAGTTTCCATCGCGGAACAGAGAGATGGCGTCATCTTTGCGAGTACGTCACCCAGCAGTCGATTGGTCATGGCTGACAATTACTACATTTATTTCATTCCTGGTTGCATTTCATTCTATCTTTTTTACAGGGGAACTTCGATCATCCGTCTAGATTCAGGTTCACTTCTAACTTTCCCGATGACCCATAGGCCAATGGCTCTTCAACTCACCCAGGCGACTGTGGGGTTACACGCGTGGATGCGTTCATGCGGTAGCCCAGGCATCCATTTTTTTCCCCTCGGGCCAAATCTGGCTCTGAAGGAGGCCTGCGCCTGGCCTAAGCTAAAGGGGCCTCTTTAAATTAATCTTGCGACAATTTGCAAGTGAGACGAAAGGGTAATCTCGAAGCGGCATTGCTCTTTGTGTTGAACATAGTGCCCAGAGTTGACGTGGAGCGCTCTTGCCAATGACATCTTGTGACCTAGCAGCATTTGTTCAATAAGCCTGACACTGCTGATGAGACCCAGCATGTCAACATCGGTCCAGTTAGCTAGCTCGGCAAAATGCTGCCCTAGAATACTGGTGCGTGGAAGGGCCAATTGCATGGCAGGCGGACTAAAACAAATGTTTACGCATATGTGCAGACACGTAATGGACATCTGCTTATATACATTGTAGCATATTACTATATGTACATTACAGTATATTATTTACACAAGTGCCACGGTGAACTCTTTATTGTGGGAAAAGATACATTCCCCGTGCGGCATTAATCCTTGAGTGTGTAGTTGCCTGGAAGACCTAATCATTTGACGTGCACGCACGCACGCTCCGACATCACCAAACGACGGCAACACGAGAGGCGGCGTTGGTTTCCCGCTTTGTACTTTATTAAAAAAAACTACGCCTTCCGCTGCAGCGCTGTTGCGTTTCGTTATCTACAAGTACTGGTGACATTCCAGCGTTTCTGCAAGATTGAGTTGGAGCACTACTTTACCATTCAGTGAACACTCAAACGAACAAACACAAAAAGACACGTACGAAAATGTTGCTGATACTGGAAACTAATCATTAAAGTCGGCACCGACATACCGGGACTAACGGGTAAGGCTGGACAGGAAATAATTTGTACCTAGATCTGGTGACATTCCGGTCTCTAATGCACACGCCATATAAATAATGAAATATCAAATCAAAGTACAGATCAGGTGGGGAAATTCTACGTATAATTTCAACCGTCCATCTCGAAAACAAAAAACTGGGTTCTCAAGTGTAGTTTGTTGATGTGGCTGAGCCTGGTGGCAAATGACTGCAGGTTGGGGAATACAAAATCTAAATGTTTGCATGTAATGCGATCAATAGTGTTGTCAGTGGGATAGGAACAAGTGTCACACCCAAATAGCACGAATCAGAGGTGACTTGAAGAGGACTCTCAAAGGTAGCTCTGTGATATCCACTTCCCGTGGGCTCTTGTCCCTGTATTCCAAATCACGTCGTGTACGTACTTGGGGTATCTCTCTCTCTCTCTTCCTGCACGTTCGCAATGATCTCACCGTAAGTTAGTGGTTGTGGGCACAGTGCCACACACGTCTGCCTCTGTCCCGTGCCCGACCGCCATGGTTTGTTAAAATGAACTCAACGCATTCGTTGCTAACGCTGGCCCCACGCAAGGGACGCATCTGCGGTATACGCGCAAATCCGCACCGCCGATTGGCTACGTGCGGTAGCGAAATAAGTTCAACGCGCGTACGTGCATCATCATCGTCATCATCGTCACTCATCGTCATCATCATCATCGGTGACGTTTCAGGCAATTGCAAAGGTGTCGCTCTGCTAAGAAGGGGAGGGACATTGCATGAACCATCACCGATGACAGCACTCGTGATAACCGAGGTTGTTGCGTTTGTCGATACTTCCCGAGTGCGTATTGTTACTAATCGTGGCAGTGCTATCGAGTTGTTGTGTATCTGTGCTCGTGCCGCCAATACCGACGCAGTACTTTCACAGTTTGTATCGTCTTCCTCTTCTTCTTATTCTACGTCGCGTTTCCTGTCCAACCTCTACACGGCGGTGCAGAGGTTGGACAGGAGACCGCTTCTGGTGTTTGGCGTTGCCAAGTCTTGAGGAGTGCCATTCGCGGTGCTGCAGGACATCTCAGGAGAGGATCCGTGTGGCTCACTTCTCCCGACAAGCACACATTGGTCGGGGTTGTGTAGGACCACCGCCACCCCTCGTGAGTTCACGAGAGAGCTGCATCTGCCGTGACTCCATTCTCTCCAGTACGTTTGGGCTCCGCCACGCGAGACAATTGGAATTGGAGCCCAGACGAGAGCTCCTCACTAGGGGGGTGATTCGTCGCCGGCTCCACGTAAAACAGGGAGGCTTCTTCTGCCGCAGCAAGTCAGGCCTGAAGTGGACTGTGAATCAGAATGCTCGGTGAGCGATGTGAAAATCGATCCGCAGTTGTCTTTACAACGTCGAACAGAAATGGAGCCCCGCAATGAGGAAGGGTAAACTCGAGATTGCGATGGGCGAGGCAGGTGTGGAGTGTGGAGAAGAAGATCGGTTACTGAGACGGTGCATGGAATATGAATGAGCAAACATCACAAGCCCCCCCCCCCCCCACACACATACACACACACAGCAAATCCCCCGTGACTGTAGGGGCAAGTGCTGTTAGCGAGTAGCAACCTGTGATGGCCGGCACGGCCCCACGAGGGGGTGGGTGATCAGCACCACGCCTTTGTCTCGCGCCAGGTACTCAATTGAGGCTGAGTCGACCTAGGAGGGGACCAAGGACCGATTCAGATAATTGTCACTGGTGTTGGCCGTTAGAGGGAATCGAACCCGGGTCGCCAGGTTCGTAGCGCAGCGTAGCGCTAACCGCCACACCGCCGCTCCCCACACCACTGCCCATACACACGGACAAAGATCTCCCGTATCAGACACACACACGGACACACGGACACACACACACGGACGCGCGCACTAAGGCGCCGCGCGTGTCACTTCACGCGCGGCACGAGTGCCACGCGTGCTCTGGCGGAGGCCCGCCGGGGCAGGCCGGGTGGCAGGGCCGCCCCTCGCCGCCGCCGCCACTGGCGGGCGGGCGCGGGCACGCCGCCCACAGCAGCGCCTCGTACAGCTGCCGGCCCTCGTAGCCCGGCACGACGAAGCCCTCGTCGGCCGCGCCGCCGAACAGCGCGGCGTAGCAGCGCCCGTCGTACGCGCGGCCAAATCGGAAATCGACATTCGCCAGCTGCTGCTGATGCTGCTGATGATGATGATGCTGCTGCTGCTGCTGCTGATGATGATGCTGCTGCTGCTGCTGATGATGATGCTGCTGCTGATGTTGGTGCTGCTGCTGCTGCTGCTGCAGATGTTCGCGTTCAAGACGATGCAGAACACGCTGGCGACGCTCCCGCTCGTCCCGCTCCGCGTCCTGCCGCGGAGTCCTCCGAGCGTCGCGACGCATCGCCCCGTACGGCGAGCAGGACTCGGGGCACTCCGGGGCGGCGGCGGCGGCGGTGACGACTGCGGCGGCTCCGGCTCCGTGCAGGGTGTCGACGTGCCGCCGCAGATCGACGCGGCGCTGGAAGGCGCGGCCGCAGTGCGCGCACAGGAAGGGCTGGGCGCCGGCGTGTCGGCGCGCGTGCGTGATGAGGTTGGAGCTCTGGCTGAAGGCCTTGCCGCACACACCGCAGCGGTGCGGCTTCTCCCCTGGGAGGCGACGCACAGGCGGGGGGTCGGGAGGTCAGCGGCCGAGCTGTCGAGCGTGCAGGCGGTGCAACTGCACCGGGGTTTCAGGGAGAGCGAGGAAAATTCACCGCCCGTTCCCCCCCCCCCCCGCACCTGTTTATTTATTCTACCAGGGCCCATACGAACCACGACGATGCCAATGACATCCAGAGACTTGCAGAGTGACCCCTGAGATTCTAAACTAAACTATTTTATTTTACCAGTTAAGGCCCAATGAGCTAAATAGCTCTTTTTTTCAGAAACGACCGGGCCACATTTGATAGCTCAACGAAGTGGCTTATAATCACGTGGACAGTTCTAGCAGCCAAATACTCTAAATGGGTGTCTAAATGTGTAGGGGAAAATGTGTGCATGTCTGTATCACCTGTGTGTATGTGTGTGTCACCTGTGTGTATGTGTGTGTCACCTGTGTATGTGTGTGTCACCTGTGTGTGTGTCTGTGTCACCTGTGTGTATGTTTGTCACCTGTGTGTGTATGTCTGTGTCACCTGTGTGTATGTGTGTGTCACCTGTGTGTATCACCTGTGTATGTCTGTGTCACCTGTGTATGTGTATGTCTCACTTGTGTCTGTCACCTGTGTGTGTGTGTCTGTGTCACCTGTGTGTATGTGTGTGTCACCTGTGTATGTGTGTCTCACCTGTGTGTGTGTCTGTGTCACCTGTGTGTATGTCTGTGTCACCTGTGTGTATGTGTGTGTCACCTGTGTATGTGTGTGTCACCTGTGTGTGTGTATGTCTGTGTCACCTGTGTGTATGTGTGTCACCTGTGTATGTCTGTGTCACCTGTGTGTATGTCTGTGTCACCTGTGTATGTGTGTCTCACCTGTGTGTGTGTCTGTGTCACCTGTGTTCATGTATGTGTCACCTGTGTTCATGTGTGTGTCACCTGT
The DNA here is from genome assembly GCF_048934315.1 of Petromyzon marinus. Taxonomy (NCBI): domain Eukaryota; kingdom Metazoa; phylum Chordata; class Hyperoartia; order Petromyzontiformes; family Petromyzontidae; genus Petromyzon; species Petromyzon marinus. The sequence continues at coordinate 11,835,942 of NC_133703.1, read as the reverse complement.
GTGTGTGTCTGTGTCACCTGTGTGTATGTGTGTGTCTCACCTGTGTGTATGTGTGTGTCACCTGTGTTCATGTATGTGTCACCTGTGTTCATGTGTGTGTCACCTGTGTGTGTGTCTGTGTCACCTGTGTGTGTCTGTGTCACCTGTGTGTATGTGTGTGTCACCTGTGTGCATGTGTGTGTCACCTGTGTGTATGTGTGTCACCTGTGTGTATGTGTGTCACCTGTGTGCATGTCTGTGTCACCTGTGTGTGTGTGTGTCACCTGTGTGTGTGTCTGTGTCACCTGTGTATGTCTGTGTCACCTGTGTGTATGTCTGTGTCACCTGTGTGTGTGTGTCTGTGTCACTTGTGTGTGTGTCTCACCTGTGTGTATGTGTGTGTGTCTGTGTCACCTGTGTGTGTTACCTGTGTGTGTGTGTCTGTGTCACCTGTGTGTGTGTGTCTGTGTCACCTGTGTGTGTGTCTCTGTCACCTGTGTGTGTATGTCTGTGTCACCTGTGTTTATGTGTGTGTCACCTGTGTGTATGTATGTGTCACCTGTGTGTGTGTATGTCTGTGTCACCTGTGTGTATGTGTGTCACCTGTGTGTATGTCTGTGTCACCTGTGTGTATGTCTGTGTCACCTGTGTGTATGTGTGTCACCTGTGTATGTCTGTGTCACCTGTGTGTATGTGTGTCACCTGTGTGTGTCTGTGTCACCTGTGTGTATGTCTGTGTCACCTGTGTGTGTCACCTGTGTGTCTGTGTCACCTGTGTGTATGTCTGTGTCACCTGCGTGCATGTGTGTGTCACCTGTGTGTATGTGTGTCACCTGTGTGTATTTGTGTGTCACCTGCGTGTATGTGTGTGTAATCTGTGTGTGTGTCTGTGTCACCTGTGTGTGTGTGTCACCTGTGTGTGTGTCTGTGTCACCTATGTGTGTGTCTGTGTCACCTGTGTGTGTCTGTGTTACCTGTGTATGTCTGTGTCACCTGTGTATGTCTGTGTCACCTGTGTGTATGTCTGTGTCACCTGTGTGCGTGTCTGTGTCACCTGTGTCACCTGTGTGTGTGTCTGTGTCACCTGTGTGTATGTCTGTCACCTGTGTTCATGTCTGTGTCACCTGTGTGTGTATGTCTCACCTGTGTGTATGTGTGTCACCTGTGTTCATGTCTGTGTCACCTGTGTGCATGTGTGTGTAGGCGGGGGTGTGTGTATCTCATCTCTGTGTACAGGTGTGTTGTCTGAATATTATGAAGGTGTCTAGATGTGCATAGATTTGTGTGTGCGTCTCACCTGCATGTATGTGTGTGAAGGTGTGTCTCACCTGTGTGTGAAGGTGTGTCTCACCTGTATGTGTAAAGGTGTGTCTCACCTGTGTGTGTAAAGGTGTGTCTCACCTGTGTGTGTGTGTGTGTGTGTGAAGGTGTGTCTCACCTGTGTGTGTGAAGGTATCTCACCTGTGTTTGTGAAGGTGTCTCACATGTGTGTATGAAGGTGTCTCACCTGTGTGTGTGAATGTGTGTCTCACCTGTGTGTGTGAAGGTATCTCACCTGTGTTTGTGAAGGTGTCTCACATGTGTGTATGAATGTGTCTCACCTGTGTGTATGAACGTGTCTCACCTGTGTGTTTGAACGTGTCTCACCTGTGTGTATGAACGTGTCTCACCTGTGTCTATGAACGTGTCTCACTTGTGTCTATGAACGTGTCTCACCTGTGTGTATGAACGTGTCTCACCCGTGTATATGAACGTGTCTCACCTGTGTGTATGAACGTGTCTCACCTGTGTGTTTGAACGTGTCTCAACTGTGTCTATGAACGTGTCTCACCTGTGTGTATGAACGTGTCTCACCCGTGTGTATGAACGTGTCTCACCTGTGTGTATGAACGTGTCTCACCTGTGTGTTTGAACGTGTCTCACCTGTGTGTATGAACGTGTGCTTCTTCATGTCGGACTTCTGGTGGAAGCGCTTGCCGCAGTAGATGCACGGGAAGGGCCGCGTGTCCGAGTGGATGAGCAGGTGGGTGGAGAGCGTGGACGACCGCTTGAACGTCTTGCTGCAGATCTTGCACACAAAGCTGCGCTCCTGCCACCGTCGGGAGAACGCGAAGTGACCGCACTCAGACCCACCGAGCGTGGGCCCCCCGCATCGACGTTTATTTATTTTGTTCACCAGGTGAAGCCCAGCGAGCTATGAGCTCTGTTTTTTTTTTCCGGAGGCGACCTGGCCCACGCCACGATAGCTCATCGCAGTGGGCTGATATCATCATCGTCGTCGTCGCACGTGGGAATTCATAGGAGCGGCCAAATAATCGAAACGCACGTTGACTTTAAATGTGGAGGGAGGAGCAAAAGCGGAGATCACGGAGCAAAATCCACGCGGCCCGCTTTTAGAGGCACGACCCACATCCCACACCTGCTCATCCGAAAGGTAAATTAACCTTCGTGACCACCCTGAGAATTAAGTTACTTTCATCCGTGGCTTTTACGGTTTGAACGCTCACATTTTCCCAGATGTTTTGACAGCGGGACTTGGGCGCCTCGCTTGCAGTGTGAGATATTTGCATTACACTGACAACGTGTAACGCTTCCCATTGTGTCTCGCCTATAGTGAAAGTTTTGCACGAAAAAAACCACACACACACACGTGTGCCGATGATTATTTTCAGTTGGCGCAACAGTGCGGGAAATGTTGACCGTGACGTGTCACAGGTGTCTGACAGCACCTACTGCCTGCCGCGCTCCCAGCTTCACTCGTTTGAACGCAACTCCTATGTAGGGGAAGAAAGCCAGGTCCCCAGTAACCCGTCACTGCTGCGAAGCTGCGTGGCCGGCACAGTTTCAGAAGGGTCGTCCCCGTCTCACGAAGCATTTGCGTAGAATCGTGATTTTGTATCGCTGGCTTACAATGTTCTCAAGACCCAAGCTCGGCTCGTGACACAGGCAGGGGGTGGAGTTACCCGAGGAGTGGGCGGGGCTACCTGAGTCGTGGGCGGGGGATTACCCGAGTAGTGGGCGTGCCTAGTTGAGTAGTGGGCGGGGTTACCCGAGTAGTGGGTGAGGCTACCTGAGTAGTGGGCGGGGCTACCCGAGTAGTGGGCGGGGCTACCTCAGTAGTGGGCGGGACTACCTGGGTATTGGGCGCAGCCGGTGCCAAAGGGAGTGAGGAGGGCCGCCCAATCGGTGGGTTGAGCGGGCGTGGCTCCGTACAAGCGGTGGCTAGGAGATGTTAACTACCTCGCCTGGTATGCAGGAGGTTGCGGGTTCGACCCTGACACCTGCTTTTTTGTGGTTGTTGTTTGACTTGCATCCCACTGGGATTTTTTGCACACAGCGTTGGTGGTGTACGGTGCTTTTTTCAGGAATATTTTTGCTGTTTTTTCCATGGATTTTCTGTTTGTACAGTCACACATAGTCACTTTAAGATATTTTTCTTGTTCGTGTTTTTGTTTTTTTGTTTGTTGTGGTTGCACCCGATTCAAGAGCCGAATGGCTCACAGGGCTATACCAAAATAAATAAACTGAACTGTATATTTGGAGTTTGCGTGCCTCTCTCCCCGTGGTCGCGTGGATTTTTCTCCAGGTCCTCCGGTTTTTCCCTCCACATTTAGAATCCACATCGTGCGTTTCGAGTATTTGGCTGCTAGAAATGTCCACGTTGTAAGCCACTTCGTTGTCCTGTCATTTGTGGCCAGGTCGCTTCTGAAAAAAAGAGCTCACACAGCTCAGTGGGCCTTGCACCCGGTAAAATAAAATTTAAAAAAAAAATACTGCCAATAGCAAACACGTAACGGCCGGAAAGGGCCATCAGCTCGCCGTGGCTCCCAGCTGGGCCTGCCAGCAACGCGGCGCGTGGCCGCAACTCACTTGCGCGTGGGTGGCCCGATGTCTCTCCAGACTGAGCGCGTGGCCGAACGTCTTGTGGCAGAGGGCGCAGGCGAAGGGGCGCGTGCCGGCGTGGGCGCGCCGGGCGTGCACCTCGAGGCCGTGCGGCGTGGCGAAGCGCTGCGTTCCACACGGGGGCGTTGCAAGGGGAGGCACGCGCACACCAGGGCACGCAGCTCAACGTGACGCTCTGCCGCAACCTCTCCACGGAGGAACACCTCGAGGAGCCCTGCGGCAAGGGGACCCCCGCCCTGGTCAGGCCCGTCCATGGGGTGGGGGGGCAGGGTGGGGGGGGGCTGCGGTGGCACGGGGCAAAGTCAACTGAACTAGAAGTTCTAGATTTGAAGCTTTCGTGACTGCAAGGATTCATACTCTTTGTTTTTTTTCGGTAAAGTCATGTGACTTTACCGAAAAAAAACAAAGAGTATAAACTAGAAGTACAGTGTGCTTTAATAAAATGTTAACACTTACATGGGATTATCTTTTTAATGGAAAATAACGGATAATACCCTGTATGTAGCAAGATAACAAAAAATGCATGTTAATAGCTTCAAAAGTCTCCACTTGTTCGCCAACATTCTCAACACGTCCCTGGAGTCTTCTCCAGGTGGCCTCCAGAGCCCAGAGGCAGCAGCACATTACTTCAGGTTTTGTTGCAAACTCTCAGAAGGGTTAACATGTTTTTGAAGCACCCTGTATTGCATCTGACACGCCTCCGCCCCCCCCACCCCCCCCCCCAAAGCGCGGGGCCCAGGACAGCCGCCTCAATTGGCCGTACCCCAGGGACGACTCTGCCCCTGGTGGCAGTTGTCCCTGCGGCGCACAAGGTGAACGCAGCACCGGCCAGCAAGTGGGCATTAGTCTTGCAGTAGTGCACGACTTTGTTTTGCCGTGTGGCTACCCCATGAAGTAATTTACCTCCGGCGGTCTCAATTCGATCCGCGACCATGGCCAACATGGGCCAACATGGGCCAACATGGGCCAACATGGGCCAACATGGGCCAACATGAGCCAACATGGGCCAACATGGACCAACATGGGCCAACATGGGCCAACATGAGCCAACATGGGCCAACATGGGCCAACATGGGCCAACATGAGCCAACATGGGCCAACATGGGCCAACATGGGCCAACATGGGCCAACATGAGCCAACATGGGCCAACATGGGCCAACATGAGCCAACATGGGCCAACATGAGCCAACATGAGCCAACAATGGGCCAACATGGACCAACATGGGCCAACATGGGCCAACATGGGCCAACATGGGCCAACATGGGCCAACATGAGCCAACATGGGCCAACAATGGGCCAACATGGGCCAACATGGGCCAACATGGACCAACATGGGCCAACATGAGCCAACATGAGCCAACAATGGGCCAACATGGGCCAACATGGGCCAACATGGGCCAACATGGACCAACATGGGCCAACATGAGCCAACATGAGCCAACAATGGGCCAACATGGGCCAACATGGGCCAACATTGGCCAACATGAGCCAACATGAGCCAACATGAGCCAACATGGGCCAACATGGGTCAACATGGGCCAACATGGGCCAACATGAGTGGCGAGCGATGTCTGAGGCGGTCCTTCACCAACCCCGGCGCTTATCCGTGAAGTCTTTACGAGGAAACCCCGAGGACTGTCACAGCAACAGATGTATTCTTACACCCTTCTTAGAGCAATGGCTTTATGTAGGCTGAAAATCATTATTGTCACTCTTAGCACCATGTCAAATGATTTATGCTTTGATTTTGCAGCGACACCCTGAATATAACTGTCGTAATGGGATTGCATCTCTCTTATTTAGTTTATTTAAACTTAATACTGGACTCGCACACTGCGCCCGAGATGCACTGCTATCATGTTGTCTTGCGGGGTGCATTTTTTGCAAGGATGCTTACCTAGTACATCGACTTCCAAACAACTTTTATTCAAATTGTCACGGCTCATTAAGAAAGACACAGGATGGAAACCAAGAAGAACAGTACAGTATGTGAGTATAACAAATCAAATGTCATTCCTTCATAGTTCGAGAGATCTGAGATTGACCCGTAGCTAGAGGTTTGCTCGGCGTGGCTTCGTGAATAATTTGAAGGTTGACATAATGGGCAGCCGTGAACAGACGCTACACGAGCAGCTTCCCGTAAGACAATGGACAGAAGGCAGACAGACCCGAACGCGGTTACTGGCTACAATCACGCACTATGCGCGTAGTTTTTTTAGTCATTCGTCTGTGATGTTTCACTTCCCCCCCCCCCCCGGCTGGAAGATAACACGGGCTCGGCTTGTTCGTGCGCGCCCGCTGGAAACGCGCGTCAATGTGGTTCACGTAAATCTGAAGAAGAAAAAAATCCTCAGCTGTTGCACACACACAAAAAAACTGCGATGACACTTGGCCGATTGTGAACGTGCATTGATTGACGCCTCGGTGTCGGTCTCGTGCGGTCGGCCGGGGACCACGGGGCGAGGAACACTCGGGGGAGGAGCTCCTCAGCACGATTTCACTTCCTCTTCACAGCCCGGCGCCTGGACCCTGCAACCTGGGCACTCGATAGCTAACCACGCCGCCACGTCTCAGACACTTATTTGTTCGTACCCACTATCGGCCCGCATGGACGCTACCATCCTTCCGTTCGTCCCTCTGTTCATGCTTCCATCCAGCCTGACTCCCACCGCCATCCAAGCCCAGAAGAATTCCCTCGTCAAAACACTACACCATAGGGCCCGTTGCATCTCCGACCAGCACTACCTAGCCAGTGAGCTTGAGCACGTGCGCCAGGCTCTCAGGAGGAATGGATATTCTGACCGCACAATCCGCAAAGCTGCATCCCCAACCATTGGTAGAGAACCATCTGAGGACCCAATCAATACCAATCACGCTGCCATACATAGCAGGGGTCACCAAAAGGATTGCCAAAATCTTGAACAAACACAAGATCCAAGTTCGGTTCAATACAGTACACAAAATCCGTGATTTGATCCCATCGCTGAAGGATGTGATTCCGGAGTTGTGTCTGCGGCAGCAGTAACATCGGTGAAACGAAGCGACGTGTCTCAGACCGGGTTCGCGAACACAAAGCGGATTTGAAACACGGTAGAACCAACACCCCGGCGGTGGCGGATCATTGTTCCAACGCTGTGGGCACACGTGACATTGATAACACGTGACATTGTTTTCTCCGAGACCGAGGTGCTCTGCAAACCCTCGGGCAATCATCAGAGATTTGTTCATGAAGCCATCCAGATATTCAAACACAGACAAAACTTTAATCGAGAAGATGGATTGAGATTGATAAACCACGGCACGTTTTAACTGCTGTGATTTTCATTCACCCACCCGTGCTGTTTTCTAAAAAATACGCGTTTACTAATTCAAGACTCAATATTTAAATCTCATGGACATGATAATTTCTCCAGCCCCCACCCGTCCCTGCACAAGACAAACACTCCCCCCTGTCCCCCCCCCCCCCCCGTGAACTCCTCTAACCACGACTCTACAAACACTCCCCCCTGTCCCCCCCCCCCCCTGTGAACTCCTCTAGCCACGACTCTACAAACACTCCCCCCTGTCCCCCCCCCCCCCCCGTGAACTCCTCTAGCCACGACTCTACAAACACTCCCCCTGTCCCCCCGTGAACTCCTGCAGCCAAGACTCTACAAACACTCCCCCTGTCCCCCCCCCCCCCCGTGAACTCCTTTAGCCACGACTCTACAAACACTCCCCCTGTCCCCCCGTGAACTCCTCTAGCCACGACGCTACAAACACTCTCCCTGTCCCCCCCCCCCGTGAACTCCTGCAGCCACGGCTCTACAAACACTCCCCCTGTCCCCCCCCCCCGTGAACTCCTCTAACCACGACTCTACAAACACTCCCCCTGTCCCCCCCCCCCCCCCGTGAACTCCTCTAGCCACGACTCTACAAACACTCCCCCTGTCCCTCGTGAACTCCTCTAGCCACGACTCTACAAACACTCCCCCTGCCCCCCCCCCCGTGAACTCCTCTAGCCACGACTCTACAAACACTCCCCCTGTCCCCCCCCCCCGTGAACTCCTCTAGCCACGACTCTACAAACACTCCCCCTGTCCCCCCGTGCACTCCTCTAGCCACGACTCTACAAACACTCCCCCTGTCCCCCCCCCCCCCGTGAACTCCTCTAGCCACGACTCTACAAACACTCCCCCTGTCCCCCCGTGAACTCCTCTAGCCACGACTCTACAAACACTCCCCCTGTCCCCCCCCCCCCGTGAACTCCTCTAGCCACGACTCTACAAACACTCCCCCTGTCCCCCCGTGAACTCCTGCAGCCAAGACTCTACAAACACTCCCCCTGTCCCCCCCCCCCCGTGAACTCCTCTAGCCACGACTCTACAAACACTCCCCCTGTCCCCCCGTGCACTCCTCTAGCCACGACTCTACAAACACTCCCCCTGTCCCCCCCCCCGTGAACTCCTCTAGCCACGACTCTACAAACACTCCCCCTGTCCCCCCGTGAACTCCTCTAGCCACGACGCTACAAACACTCTCCCTGTCCCCCCCCCCCCCGTGAACTCCTGCAGCCACGGCTCTACAAACACTCCCCCTGTCCCCCCCCCCCGTGAACTCCTCTAACCACGACTCTACAAACACTCCCCCTGTCCCCCCCCCCCGTGAACTCCTCTAGCCACGACTCTACAAACACTCCCCCTGTCCCTCGTGAACTCCTCTAGCCACGACTCTACAAACACTCCCCCTGCCCCCCCCCCCCCGTGAACTCCTGCAGCCACGACTCTACAAACACTCCCCCTCTCTCTCCCCCCGTGAACTCCTCTAGCCACGACTCTACAAACACTCCCCCTGTCCCCCTGTGAACTCCTCTAGCCACGACTCTACAAACACTCCCCCTGTCCCCCCCCCCCCCCGTGAACTCCTCTAGCCACGACTCTACAAACACTCCCCCTGTGAACTCCTCTAGCCACGACTCTACAAACACTCCCGCCTGTCCCCCCGTGAACTCCTCTAGCCACGACTCTACAAACACTCCCCATGTCCCTCGTGAACTCCTCTAGCCACGACTCTACAAACACTCCCCCCTGTCCCCCCCCCCCCGTGAACTCCTCTAGCCACGACTCTACAAACACTCCCCCCTGTCCCCCGTGAACTCCTGCAGCCACGACTCTACAAACACTCCCCCTTATCCCCCCGGGAACTCCTCTAGCCACGACTCTACAAACACTCCCCCTGTCCCTCGTGAACTCCTCTAGCCACGACTCTACAAACACTCCCCCTGTCCCTCGTGAACTCCTCTAGCCACGACTCTACAAACACTCCCCCCTGTCCCCCGTGAACTCCTGCAGCCACGACTCTACAAACACTCCCCCTTGTCCCCTCGGGAACTCCTCTAGCCACGACTCTACAAACACTCCCCCTGCCCCCCCCCCCCCCGTGAACTCCTGCAGCCACGACTCTACAAACCCCTCCCCCCCCCCCTCCCGTGTCTATATAAAGCCACAACAGCAGATCATTATTTCTCACCTGATGACGGACGCTTGTGTTGCGGCCGAAACGTCGTGTTCTTTTATAAACAATTTCTATCTACGTGACTTTACCGAAAGAGCCAGAGAGTACAATGCATTCTCCATTGGTGTCCTGAAGGAAATGTTTATTTGTTTTCTTTGATGGTCATTAGGTACTGTTGAAAACTCCACATTTCACTGACAGGGGCCACAGTTGACTTCTTTAACAAAAAATAGTTTTATTCTTCTGCCTCTGAAAAGTCATGAGCTGAGTCGACTCCCAACTCGAGATTTTAATTCACAATCTTCAACTCATGAGCTAAGCACTCTGATCATTTGTATTGCAGTGGTACTACGTAGTGTGATGCTCCGTCTCCCTGTATCCCCTGGTGTGTCTGTGTTAATTCCTTCTACTTAAGGTCTGTATATATCTATCTGCGGTTATGTGTTTCCCTCTACCTGATGATGATTGCTTGTGTTGCATTCGAAACGTCGTATATTATGTAAATTTTTTTTAATTATTTCTACGTGACTTTACCGAAAAAAACAAAGATCAGATTATACATTTTTGTAAGACTTTTTTTACTTGATTAATTATTACTTTAAAAGCTATGACACCAACGCACAGAAGCTCTTGTTGTGAATGATATCAGAATGTCTGATGCCTCATAGCATTCGTAATTTCCTGCAGAAGTTCCGATGCAACTTCTCTATTTCAAACCTTGCACTGGGATCAATGGTGCAGTCAAGAGTCTATGTGGGTCAGTGACACGGACATTATTTTCACACCCGGAAGACCACATCCAGTATAACTTCTCGCTGTGGCTATAGCCGTAGTCACGTGCCACCTACTCAATTCTACCAGCGGTCTGGAAGATATTCAGTAAGATATTGAGCCCTGGGTATCGTCATTGTACACAGTATATCCAGCCACAAATATCAGAGTAAGGTAAATGTTTCCATGCTCAAATGAGGACTGGGCAGTGGTCTTCTCCATTACTTGTCCAGTTATCAGTGGTGGAAATTCCACATTATTTAGGACACCAATGGCACAATTAGAATATATAAAAATCATTTCCCACCCTCCGGCCAGCGAGCCAGCCAAACTTTTTTTTCATCAATACAACACTTTTTGGATACTGTACTGCGTGGTGAAATTTTTGAAAAGTGGTGCTCATTTTTTGTTTTTACCCCAGAGGAATGATCGAAGGCTTCGCCACACCGTGTAGATCGCAGAGGTTGTCTGACCATACTTTACCAGGCTGTTTATTCATGAGTTGCAATGTGGGGAAGGGAGCGTAGACTTGTCAGCAATGGAATTTGCTGTACTGCCCACAGTTATGAAGATGCTGATGATGATGGTAATAATGCCAGCAGATGATGTGTCGAACCCTGGCTAGGATTTATCCTCGTAGGCTTAAATTTGGGAGTGATATTCACTGCCAACCAAGCTGTAGCCACGGTGACCACGCTGCGCATGTATCTATGCACCTTGAACTTATTACGCACCGTACGTAGCCAACCGTCTTACTCGGAGGTGCGTGGAGAAGACGACAAACTAAACACAAAAAGTAGGTCTAGAAAAATGAGTTTTCAATCCACAAGATTTAAAAGCGCATAGCTCTAGTGGCGTCCTAATATCGGAAGGAAGAACGTTCCAGACGGCCGCAGAGGCGCAACGGCGAATGATCGGGCAGTTCGCGGCAGTGGAAGTCGGCGTACCTTCTGGCATCGTAGACACGTGTAGGTGTGGCCGGCGCCTTCTGGAGCACCGGGGTTGCTTGGCGGGATCTCGGCTGGTGGCCCCGGCTCGTGCCCCAGTGGTGGAGGAGAGCCCCAACCGACCAAGCCTCCCGCTGGGCTCGGGTGTGGCTCCTGGGTCACGCGGTCAGCGTTCAGTTGCTCTTCTTCCACGACGAGCTGCAGCTCTGACGTTGGCGAGAGGGGCCAAGGGTTATGGAGCGTCAAGAAGGTCAGTGCTGTGCTTCGTTTCATCCGGAGCAGTCTGGAACGCTCGACCAGTCACTGTTATTCACGTGCCACGTCCATCTTGGCTCTTGTCTTATGTCTAGTGTTGGCATATTTACAAACGTTTAAAGGAACATACGGGGAAAACCCCCCAAAATAAGATTATTATTGATAGTGCTACAAGGTGTGCCTATCCATAATATTATGGGGGGGGGGGAACCCACCACATATTCAACAACACGACTTAAAACAACGAAACAGATGACGTTTCGGGCAGTGGCCCTTCTCCATAACACATGGGAGGGCCATTGCCCAGAATCTCGCCTATTGTAAAGTTTTTTTATTTTGAGAGTGTAATTGACAAATGTTTAAAATATATGTTATTTGTGCTTGTGCAACACTGCCAAAGCCGTATCCCCAAACAATTAGCATAACAGTACTGGATTGTAACGGATAGGCGTGCCCTGTACTCTGGTGGTAGTGCCTTACGCCGATAACCCCTACTGCCCCAAGGCAGCCTAACCACCGTTCACGAACGTATCGAGTGAGAAATCAAGCCCCGATTATTATCATCGTCAACCATGATCAATCCACTGCCCGAATGTAGAAGCCTTGCCAGAGCCATTGTATCTCTCTTTGCGATCCTCCGACGTGAAACACCGAGTCACAGCGCTCACACCCGAGCGCGTCTGCATCGCCGCGCTTTCAAACGCGCTCCTGCGGCCGTCTGGAACGCTCTTCCTTCCGATATTAGGAAGCCACTGTAGCTACGCACTGTTAAATCGTCTGGCTTGAAACCCCGTATCTTTGAGAACTGCTTCTTTGTGTTCTGGTTTGTTGTCGTTCCCCCCGCACCTCGGATTAGCACGCTTGGCTAGGTACAGCGCGAAAGAAGTTCAACGTGTACATGCATGCGTACACATCATCGCTCCTTCTCCACGGAGGACGCCCTATCGGGCGCGTTTCTCTCCTTTGGGTGCGTACTCGGTGGCAATGCTCGCAACGCCACGCTGGCGACGGAACCCCGGCCCACGTCTGTCGTCGACCTTACTTTATAACAGTGGACACGTTGCGTGGTTCTACCGCGGTGTTCATCATCTTCTTCTCGAAACGTATTCGACCGCTAAGGTAGTGGTGAGCGTTGCCTCTTCGTCGCGTATGCTCCGGCAATTTTCAGACACGTGTTGCAAATTACATTTGATACACGCCGATGGTTGAATAGTTGAGTGTTCCTAGGCGAACGTGAAGGGGTTAATGCCACGCGCTTTTATGTATTCTCGTGTTCGGTACACGGTAGTAAAAAAACAACAACAAAGAGCTACGGTGGAGCGGTGGCGCAGTGGTTAGCGCGCATCGCACCCATGAGATCAGAGGAGACCTGGGTTGGTCGAAATTCCCGGCCACGGCTATCATCAATGGCGCTACCATTGACCTGCGGCGTGGTGAAGTATGTTAAAACAACCCGACACGGCGTGGGAGGGGCCTTCTATTCATCCCGCAGCGGATTGATACGCCTATGCAAATTTGCTGTCACTTTACGCTGTCGAGGGTTATCGGTGTGACCCAGAGGGGGCAGGTTCCTTCCCGGAGGTCTACACCGCTGGCTCCCGAGTCCCAGGCCACAGACGTTGACACACGGTTACAACCAAACCCACGGCACCGCCGTCGTCAGCGAACCAAGCAATTGTGGCACTCTACACCGGTAGAAGTGACGCCAACTCCGCTGAGGGTCGTTGGTTAGGACCTATCCGCCGTCCGAGTGCTGCTGTAATGATATAATTGATTGTGCGTGAATGCATTCATGTAGCCGACATGCGAGGCGGCCTCGCACTGACCACTTGAAAGCTCGACGAAGCGGGTTATCATCACGTGGACAATTCGAGCAGCCAAATACTCCAAACGCACGATTCTCAATATGGAACTGAAACATCCGGAGGACCCGAGACATACAGCAGCAGGGCGTCGGGGTCGAACGCCACGGCCTCCTGTATACCGGGCGAGGTAGTTAACATCTCCTAGCCATCGCGGGGAGTCCGCGTGACTGACAGGGCGTTGGGCAGCCTTTATCCAGCAGTGGATCAGCAGGGGGCTGCAGGTGGCTAAAGTAAAGCTGTTAACTGTCAACAACAGTAGCCGTCTGTGTCGCCGTACTTTTCTCTATTCCGTCTCCGCCACAAAGACGTCATGGAATATCTCAGCAATTGTCAGCTGAATACATTCATTGTTCACGTGGTCGATTCCAAAGGCCGTTGGGCTTCTGGACAAGATTTGCCGGAGGCCAATAGCCCCTGGCTCACGTCACAAGCAGCCGCGGCAGGCTTTATATGCTCTTAAGGGCCATTGGCCGAAACGTCTATATTTTTATGTTGAGGCCAACGTGGTGTTGATGAGTTTATAGATTTTTGTTTGTGTTTGCGCTGCTAATGTAGCAGCAGCAGCAGCATCACCATCACCAGATACATATTATAGAATATAGTGTACAGCACGCATACATAATGTACTATATAAAAAAAGTATGTGTTTATATATATTGTGCAGTACCAGGGATGTAGCGATAGCTGATAAATATATCGATTATTTTACTCGGTTCGTTTGTCCATCCTGTATTGGTCTCGTCGGTGCAGTTTTAACTCCGCTTAGTTAAAATTAATCAAACATTAGCACTGTATCTAATATTAGTACTGTTTCTAACATTAGCAATGTATTGTAGCACTGTATTTGCACATAATTTACATCTACAGGTGATTGTTATTACACGCGCTAAGTGATTATTAAACACGTCTGGTGCTCTTTACGAATGTTCATTAACCGATTAATCGATGCATCGTTCGTTACATCCGTTGCACAATATAAAGATACATCGTGCAACAATCTTAAATCGTCTAAACATAATCATATGTACGTATGGCATACATGTTGTGTGCAGTATACATATACTGTGGGGAGCGGTGGCGTATTGGTTAGTGCGCTGCGCTACAACGCGAATTCTATTCCCGCTCACAACCAAATAGCAGTGGCGAATATCTGAACCGGTGCCTGGGCCCCCCTAGATCGACTCAGCCTTAAATGAGTACCCGGCGCGGCGTGTCAACGTCAGCACCGGGGAGACAAAGGCGGCCGGGTGTGGTTCTGGGCACGTCACTCCCTCGCGTGCCGTGCCAGGCCTTCGAAGGATGCTCGCTAACAGCGCTTGCCCCAACAGTCTGTTGAGGCCACACGGGGGATCTTTGCCTTTCTTATTATATATACTGGGTGGACGCGGGGTCTCTACTGCTCTTCGCGTAACACGTGTTCACGTGTGCGTGCACTGTGTGTGTGTGCCGTGCAATGCCTCTTCTTGGCATACCAAAGGTATCATCGTAACACGAACTACCACCTTCTTACGAATTCATCGGGCTCAGCTGGTCAGATAATTCGAATTTAAACTAAACAACCCCCCCCCCCCCACCTTTAAACACAACATCATCGTGTTAAATAATAACACGAGAAGCGAAATTCGTAATTTCAGCCCGGCCAAGTATATATATACACACACACGTATGTACTCTATGTGAAATGTACATTCACGATATTGTAACAAAGACAGAGATTCCCCCCCATTCAGCCCTGAACAGAATGTTGGGGCAAGTGCCGTTAACGGGCACCTCTTTCAGTGGCGGGTGGCCGCCACCACGCCCGGCCACCTTTGTCTCCCCCGGTGCTGATGTTCACACACCAGCCAGCGTACGAGGTATTCATTTAAGTCGACCGATGGGGAAGGCACCAGGACCGGTTCAAATATTCGCCACTGCCATTCGTCGTGAGTCGGGAATCGAACTCTGTTCGCTGGGTTCGCAGCGCAGTCGGGATCACCACACACACGCGAATGCAGTCACAACAGTACTACAGTACTATATATATACCCACACAAAGACGAAGATCCCTTAAGCAGACTGATGGGGCACGTGCTGTTAGCGAGCGCCTATGAAGGCCAGCACGGGGTGGGTGGCCAGCACCACGCCCGGCCGCCTTTGTCTCCCCAATTGCAATGTTTACACACCACACCGGGTACTAATTTGATGCTTAGTCGACCTAGGGGAGGCCCAGGACCGGTTCAGATAATCGTCACTGGGTCGCCGGGTTCGTAGCACAGCGCGATAAACGTTGCACTAGCGCTCCCCACTCTACACAAAGACAAACACACACACACAAGCACACCAACATACGCATGTCAATAAGGGGAATATTTTCTCGTACGTTCAAAATTACACAAATATGCGCTGCTACAATTAAAAGCAAAGACACCAGAATGATGCGTAACTATTTTTCTCATTTGCCAAGAGACGTAACTAAACACTGCCGCAACTAATCTTGATTTGAAGTTTTCGTGACTGCAGGGATCCACACTCTCTGGTTCTTTCGGTAAAGTCACGTAGGTAGAAAAAATAATAATAAAAGAACACGACGTTTCGGTCGCAACACAAGCGTCCGTCATCAGGTGAGAAATAATGATCTGCTGTTGTGGCTTTATATAGGCACGGGGGGGGGGGGGGGGGAGGGAGGGAAGGGTTT
Organism: Petromyzon marinus; assembly: GCF_048934315.1. Taxonomy (NCBI): domain Eukaryota; kingdom Metazoa; phylum Chordata; class Hyperoartia; order Petromyzontiformes; family Petromyzontidae; genus Petromyzon; species Petromyzon marinus. Next base: position 11,820,050 of record NC_133703.1, on the reverse strand, counting down.
GTAGAGTCGTGGCTGCAGGAGTTCACGGGGGGACAAGGGTGAGGGTTTGTGGCGTGCAGGGACGGGTGGGGACTGGAACAATTAACATGTCAATGAGCTTAAATTAGTAAACGAAAACAGAACGGGTGGGTGAGTGAAAATCACAGCAGTTAAAACTTGACGTGGTTGATCACGTCCTTCCAATGATTGCTCAATCATTGGAAGGACGTGGGGGAGCGGTAGTGTAGTGGTTAGCGCGCGACGCTACGAACCCGGTTACCCAAGTTCGAATCCCACGCACGGCCATCAACAGCGATGCTTATCTGAAACGGTCGTTGGCCAGCCCCTAGGTCGACTAGGTCTTAAATGAGTACCTAGCGTGATGAGTAAACATCGCTACTGGGGAGACGAATGCGGTGGGGCGTGGTGCTGGCCAACCACCCCAACGCGTGCCGTGCCGACCTTCATAGGTGCTAGCTAACAGCACTTGCCCCAACATTCTGCCAAGGCTACACGGGGGATCTTTGACTTGTCCTCCACGTAGGCTTCCTGATTTTCGTGACTGAGCCCATGAACTACTAAAGCAGATGTCTCGATGCTACTCAGTGCCGTTGTACACTATAACCAAAATCTAGAAATCAAATTGTTTAAAGACTACTTTAGCGACTGGTTTACTTGTCTCACACCAGTGCTATTACTTCTATTAGTATTGCAATGCAATAATGGCACTGACCAGCGTGGTGAAGTATGGTCGAAGGACCCCAATGTTTAGTTTGCCGGCCACATGTCCCTTCTAGCGACGATGCGTCCTACTTCAAGTCCACCGCTTTCTTTTGTCTTGACAGCCGCCGACGCAGCGACTCTAACTTGCACGTGCTCTCCAATCGGGGTGTTCCTCTTCCTCTCGAGCGTCAATCTCTCTCCCCGCTTCTCCCCGCACTTGTTCATTCCCTTGGTCGGCAATGGTGCGCGGTCGTTATTGTTGTTGTTGTTGAGTCACTGCGATACCCGCCAGAAGAATTGAGCGGCATGTACCGTATGTATGTTGAACTTCTGTCGCTCCGCTACATAGCCAAGCGTGTTCATCGGGTGTGCGGGGGAAGGACAACAAACGAAACACAAAAAGCAGTTTTCAAGAAATGAGTTTGTCGATCTAGATGATGATTTAAGAGTGCACAGCTCCAGTGGCTTCCTAATATCGGAAGGGAAGAGCGTTCCAGACGGCCGCATCTGAAAGCACGGCGATGGCGAGCTGCTAAAAAAGTCGCCGCCGCTGTGAGGATGACGACCGCGGTTGGCGGGATGATGATTCATGCTCCGTGACCAGATCGCCAAGATCAACTTCTCCCCCGTGTCGCTGATGCCAACCAACTCCGCACCAATTGACTTCGTGGCAATTCGCTGTCCAAGCGGACGACGACGATGTTGATGTTTGAGCATTCGGGTGAAGAGTTCACGCATCGTGTGTACACGGCGGATTCTTTTGTCAGTCCACCTCCGTGCGGGTAGCGGAGATTATTCGAGCATATTGGCTGCGACACTTTTCCACGCGACGATTTGTGGCCAGGTCGCTTCTGAAAAATAAGTTAAAAGCTCAGTGGGCTTTAACTGGTCAAATAAAATCAAATAGTTTCGGGTTTTTTTTAGCGATTTGTGTACATTTCCCCTACTTTGCACCGGCTATAGCGTTTTTGTATCGTTTGTTGTAACTTCCTGACCCGACCCTACTGGGCATCTGTGAAAAAAAGAGCTTTATAGCTCATCGGATTCCTACAGTATGACGATTCTGATTCTGGTTATTTGACCGCACTTCGTTACGCTCGTGCGTGCGGGTTGGTGAAGGCCGCTTGCAATGCCCCATCAAGCACGGCGAGGGTCTCGGCGATGGTCGAACCAACTCGGGGTCCCCTCCTCACCCATTCCGACCTCACATCGCTCTCGCCCACATCGCGCGCGAATGTGAGGTCGGAAGTTGCAGCGGGTGAGCGAGCGAGTGAACTCACGTGAACTCAGCCAGGGAGTGAACTCACGTGAACTCAGCCAAGGAGTGAACTCACAGTGCGGTCAGTGAGTGTGAGAAATCACAGCGTGGGAACTGACTGCCGGTGAACTCACTGCGGGTGAACTCACAGTGGGTGAACTCACAGTGGGTGAACTCACAGTGGGTGAACTCACAGTGGGTGAACTCAGAGCGGGTGAACTCACAGTGGGTGAACTCACAGTGGGTGAACTCAAAGTCGGTGAACTTAGAGAGCGGGTGAACTCACTGCGGGTGAACTCACTGCGGGTGAACTCACTGCGGGTGAACTCACAGTGGGTGAACTCACAGTGGGTGAACTCACAGTGGGTGAACTCAGAGCGGGTGAACTCACAGTGGGTGAACTCAGAGCGGGTGAACTCACTGCGGGTGAACTCAGAGCGGGTGAACTCACTGCGGGTGAACTCACTGCGGGTGAACTCACAGTGGGTGAACTCACAGTGGGTGAACTCAGAGCGGGTGAACTCACAGTGGGTGAACTCAGAGCGGGTGAACTCACTGCGGGTGAACTCACTGCGGGTGAACTCACTGCGGGTGAATTCACAGTGGGTGAACTCAGAGAGCGGGTGAACTAACAGTGGGTGGACTCACTGCGGGTGAACTCACAGTGGGTGAACTCACAGTGGGTGGACTCACAGTGGGTGAACTCAGAGAGCGGGTGGAGACAGAGAGGGGGTGAACTGACTGCGGGTGAACTCAGAGAGCGGGTGAAGACAGAGAGCGGGTGAACTCAGAGCGGGTTAACTCACAGTGGGTGAACTCACAGTGGGTGAACTCACTGCGGGTAAACTCAGAGCGGGTTAACTCACAGTGGGTGAACTCAGAGCGGGTGAACTCACTGCGGGTGAACTCACACTGGGTGAACTCACTGCGGGTGAACTCACAGTGGGTGAACTCACAGCAGGTGAACTCACAGTGGGTGAACTCAAAGAGCGGGTGAAGACAGAGAGCGGGTGAACTCAGAGAGCGGGTGAACTCACAGCGGGTGAACTCACAGCGGGTGAACTCAAAGTGGGTGAACTTAGAGAGCGGGTGAAGACAAAGAGGGGGTGAACTCACAGCGGGTGAACTCACAATGGGTGGACTCACAGTGGGTGAACTCACAGCGGGTGAACTCACAGCGGGTGAACTCAAAGTAGGTGAACTTAGAGAGCGGGTGAAGACAAAGAGGGGGTGAACTCACAGCGGGTGAACTCACAGTGGGTGAACTCACAGTGGGTGAACTCACAGCGGGTGAACTCACAGTGGGTGAACTCACAGCGGGTGAACTCACAGCGGTTGAACTCACAGTGGGTGAACTCACAGCAGGTGAACTCACAGCAGGTGAACTCACAGCGGGTGAACTCACAGTGGGTGGACTCACAGTGGGTGAACTCACAGCGGGTGAACTCACAGCGGGTGAACTCACAGCGGGTGAACTCACTGCGGGTGAACTCAGAGGGCGGGTGAGCGAGTGAGCGCACCAGAGCGCGTGAACTCACCAGAGCAGATGTCCAGCATGTTCTGCAGCGCGCGCCCGCCGCTGTCGTGGCCGAGAGCGCGCGGCGCGTGGAAGCTCCGCGCCCTGCGCGCCTTGACGAGGAACGCGCGCGGCATCGCAGACCCCACACCGCTCCCAGTAGAGACCTTCTACTGTAGTATCACTACTACTACTGTAGTATCACTACTACTACTGTAGTATCACTACTACTACTGTAGTATCAATACTACTACTACTACTGTAGTATCACTACTACTACTACTGCAGTATCACTACTACTACTGTAGTATCAATATTATTACTGCAGTTCCACTACTACTACTACTGTAGTATCAATACTACTACTGTAGTATCACTACTACTACTACTGCAGTACCACTACTACTACTGCAATAGTACTACCGCAGGGCCACGACTACTACACCCCCTTGTGTGTGTGCGCACTGTCAGCCTATACCGACTTTATAGGCCGTATCCACCACCAGGCTATAGACTGTATAGACTGTATGTATACACCACCAGGCTATAGGCTGACTATATATAAACTATGTGTACCCCACGAGGCTGCAGGCTGTATAGACTGTCTGCATACACCGCGATGCGAACGACTGTATACAATCTACCGTCGATGTATACACGAGGCTGTATGTGGTGTACAACCACAAGACTCATCACTAGTTAACACTTGATCATGATACCACGAGCTGCTGCTGCTGCTGGCTGGCTATCTTAGACAGTACCACACGCAGGGCAACGGGGGGCGAGAACGACCTTCACTCGACTATAGGAGGCGGCACTGGAGGAAGGAGGCTGTAGGATTCTGCGTAGGCGAAGGAGGCTATAGGATTCTGCGTAGGCGAAGAAGGAGGCTATAGGATTCTGCGTAGGCAAAGGAGGCTATAGGATTCTGCATAGGCGAAGGAGGCTATAGGATTCTGCGTAGGCGAAGGAGGCTATAGGATTCTGCGTAGGCAAAGGAGGCTATAGGAGTCTGCGTAGGCAAAGAAGGCTATAGGATTCTGCGTAGGCAAAGAAGGCTGTAGGATTCTGCGTAGGCAAAGGAGGCTATAGGATTCTGCGTTGGCGAAGGAGGCTGTAGGATTCTGCGTAGGCGAAGGAGGAGGCTATAGGATTCTGCGTAGGCGAAGGAGGCTATAGGATTCTGCGTAGGCGAAGGAGGAGGCTATAGGATTCTGCGTAGGCGAAGGAGGCTATAGGATTCTGCGTAGGCAAAGGAGGCTATAGGATTCTGCGTAGGCGAGAGTTACGCTCCAGATAGCCGATCAGCGCTGATCATCCGATCGCAATGCCCCTTGCAGCGCGACGCGAACAACACCATTGACAATATAAAGCATCAGGTAGTAACGAAGCGGCTCTAACAGCAACAAACCCAGATCCCTGTCTTCACTTCACACACGCGCGCGTTATTTCTCAGCACGTCCCGTCGCGATGGGACATCCAGCACACGCTACTCGTTATCACGTAATAACATTCGATGTTTGACTGGCCGTGCCAAATGAAACTATATATATATTGTTTTCTCCAGTTTAATCGCCGCCGCTATCGCGTATCTAACTTTAAATATCGTAATCTGCAATACGCCGATGGGGTTGAGCGGACGGCGAACTCGATACGCATTTCGCTCGCTGGTCGCTCTATCGCGAGAGCTCTCCTTGAAAGCTTCCTCGAAACCTCTCCCGAGATGACGACAAATTCGCTTTGCCAGCCAACTGCTGCCCACCCCGGATGGTCTGACTGGCGCAACGCTCGCGAACTCTCTTACCATATATACAATGCGTGCGCGTGCGTGCGCGTGCGCGCGAGTACAGCGCGCGCACGCACGTGTGTGTGTGTGGAGTGCGTGTGTGTGTGTAGTGTGTGTGTGGAGTGTGTGTGTGGAGTGTGTGTGTGTAGTGTGTGTGTGAGTGCAGCGTGTGTGTGGAGTGCGCGTGTGAGTGCAGCGTGTGTGTAGTGTGTGTGTGTGAGTGCAGCGTGTGTAGTGTGTGTGTGTGCACGTGTGTGTGCAGCACGTGTGTGTGCGTGTGTGTGCAGCGCGTGTGTGTATGAGTGCAGTGTGTGTGTGAGTGCAGCGCGCACGCACGTGTGTGTGCAGAGTGTGTGTGCGTGCAGCGTGTGTGTGGAGTGCGCGTGTGAGTGCAGCGTGTGTGTAGTGTGTGTGTGAGTGCAGCGTGTGTGTAGTGTGTGTGTGTGCACGTGTGTGTGCAGCACGTGTGTGTGTGCGCGTGTGTGTGCAGCGCGTGTGTGTATGAGTGCAGCGTGTGTGAGTGCAGCGCACACGCACGTGTGTGTGCAGAGTGTGTGTGCAGCGTGTGTGTGTGTGGAGTGCGCGTGTGTGTGTGTGAGTACAGCGTGTGTGTGCAGCGTGTGTGTGAGTGCAGCGTTAGTGGAGTGCGCGTGTGTGTGTGAGTACAGCGTGTGTGTGTGAGTGAGCGTGTGTGTGTGTGGAGTGTGTGAGTGAGCGTGTGTGTGTGTGTGAGTGCGCGGTTGCGCGTGCAGTGCGTGTGTGTGTGTGGAGTACGCGTGTGTGTGTGTAGTACTTTTGGAGTCCCTGACCCTCTGCTCACGATCATTAAGGCCCTTCATGATGGTGAGCGGGCCCGGGTAAAACTACGTGGCCGGGAGTCAGAGCCATTCCCTGTACACCTTGGGGTGCGACAGGGATGTCCTCTGGCTCCCACATTATTTAACATCTATTTTGACCACTTTGTTCGTGAAGCCTTCAATAGCTGTACTGGGGGAATCTCCATTTGGTACAGATATAATGGGAGGCTGATCGATGCCCGGGTGCGGTCAAGGGATGGCTCCCTATTGCTCAACCACGTTATGTATGCCGATGATTTGGTAATAGCTGCTCATTCAGAGGAGGAGTTGGAGACGCTGCTGCTGAGACTGGAGCGTGCCACTAAGAGATGGGGCCTTACCATCAGCCCCACCAAAACTAAGCACCTGCCTGGGTATTTTGTATCATCGGACACTCCACCCCCACAATTCCCAATCGGTGATGGGGCAGTTGTGGAGAGAGTGGAGAGTTTCCCATACCTGGGCAGTGTGCTTATGACCGGTTCCAGTTTAACAGCAGAGGTCTCACTCCGAATCAGTCGAGCGGCAATATCTTTTCATCGGTTGTGTAACGCTGTGTGAAAGCTACCTGGTCTGTCGCTCCGCACTAAGCTTCAGGTCTTCTCGGCCACGGTCATTCCCTCCCTTCCCTACGCTTACGAAACGTGGACCCCCTTAATGGAGCATCTTCGCCGGTTGGAAACATTTAGGCTGGCCTGCCTACGATCCATCCTGGGTTTAACCAGGCTGGATTGTGTGAGGAGCTCACAAATCCTTGAAAGATCTGGGCAAGGTCCCATCGGTGAGCTCCTCCGGCAGGCAAGGCTGCGTTGGCTGGGTCATGTAGCCCGCATGCCCAGCCACCGCATGCCGAAACAGCTTTTGTTCGGCCGGATCGAGGGGGCTAAACAGGCGCGGCACGGGCTAGAGAAGAGATTGAGTGATGTGGTACAGGAGGACGTGGAGCTGAGTGGACTTGCCGATAACTGGTACCAGCGGTGTCCAGATCGGCCTCTGTGGAGGAGGGACGCCACTGGGCAGTTGGAGGCAGTCGCCCTCCAACAACAACGGAGAGCGGAGGAGCGACGCTCACAACATCGAGCGGAGCGCCGGGTGGCTAAAGCACAGCGGGTTGGCACAGTAGGGGGCACAGGTGGTGCATCAGCCAGTAATCTCAGTCATCTCATTCAGTCGACCAGTGGCACCTGCTGGGTCTGCCCCGTGAACTCCTGCCAGCGGGCGTTCGACACTTCACGTGGCCTCAAGGTGCACATGGCCTGGCAATAAGCGTCGTGGTGACGTCACCGCCATTTAGTGGCGAATGGCGGTTGTTGTTGTTGTCTGTGTGTGTACGTGTGCAGCACGTGTGTGTGCGCGTGTGTGTGCAGCGCTTGTGTGTGTGTGTGTGTGCAGCGTGTGTGTGTACAGCACGTGTGTGTGTGCAGCGCGTATGTGTGTGTGTGCAGCACGTTTGTGTGTGTGCAGCACGTGTGTGTGTGCAGCACGTGTATGTGTGTGTACAGCACGTGTGTGTGTGTGCAGCGCGTATGTGTTTGTGCAGCACGTTTGTGTGTGTGCAGCACGTGTGTGTGCAGCGCGTATGTGTTTGTGCAGCACGTTTGTGTGTGTGCAGCACGTGTGTGTGCAGCACGTGTGTGTGTGAGTGCAGTACGTGTGTGTGTGTGCAGCACGTGTGTGCAGCACGTGTGTGTTAGTGCAGCGCGTGTGTGTGTGCAGCACGTGTGTGTGTGTGTGCAGCACGTTTGTGTGTGTGCAGCACGTGTGTGTGCAGCACGTGTGTGTGTGAGTGCAGTACGTGTGTGTGTGTGCAGCACGTGTGTGTGAGTGTGGGTGCAGCGCGACGCCGCTCCGCACTGTCGCGCGTTGACGCGCCGCGGTCAAATGTTGGCGTATTCTGGAGGAATCCGATGAGCTATGAAGCTCTTTTTCACACGTATCCAGTAAGGGGGTGGGCAGAACGTTACAACAAACAATACAACAACACTGAACAAATATACAAATACAACTGCATATTTTTTTTAATCTTACCAGGTAAGAGACATCCACTTACTTTTTCAGAATCTTCCTGGCCACAAATGATAGCTCAACAAAGTGGATTCTCGTGTACACGGACGTGTGTACAGCCGGTGAGGAAAATCTGAACCGGTTACCCGGGCCTCCCCTAGGTAGACTCGGCATCAAAACGAGTACCTGGCGCGCTGTGTAAACAGCAGCACGGGGAACACAGACAGGCGGCTGGCCGTGTGTGTTGGTCACCCATCACTCAGTGTTTCGTGTCGGCCTTGATAGGTATTCGCTAGCAGTACGTTCCGCAGCCGTCTGTAGAGGCGATGTTGTTATGCGTGGATCTTTGTCTTGACAATGCACAGCGCTTTTTTCTTCTTTGGTTCTTTCGGTAAAGTCACGTAGAATGAGAATAAAATAATAAATTGATAAAATAAAATAACAATAATATTCTCACGACGTTTCGGCCACAACACAAGCGGCCTTCATCAGGTGAAGGGACGCTTGTGTTGAAGGCCGCTTGTGCTGTGGCCGAAACGTCGTGAGAATATTATTGTTATTTTATTTTATCAATTTATTATTTTATTCTCATTCTACGTGACTTTACCGAAAGAACCAAAGAAGATGAATCCTTGCAGTCACGAAAGCTTTAAATCGAAATTTCACAGCGCTTTTGGCAATCCACTGCCGGATGAAAACCTCCTCCCCACGCCCGTGTGGGTCGTGGTTGTTTAATTTGACCAACACTGAACGCTGGTCAGTGCCGGCTGGTGGATGGGGAGAGCATATGGACCCGGGTGCATAGAAGTACAGCACAACAATTGATATTGCTTGACTGCCACCTGCTGCCCATCACGTACATCATCATTCCCGCAGCAGCGTGTAACTACCCCATGTGCGTGGCATATCTCTTTCAGTCTCTCCGCGTAAAAGAAAATATTTAAAAAATGTTCGGCCCCTTCTTGGGAGTGAATATTTTCCCAAGCAGCATTGATTCAGTACAAGCAAGCTCCTGCGGACTTGCCTTGCGAGCGTCTCGTCAGCCCCGAAGCAGTGCTTGATGAGCTGCCGGATTGTCAGGGCAAAGGGCCCTCCTCTCTTAAAAAAAATATCGGGGTCCTAGTTCAGGGGTCGGTAACCTGCTCGTTCGCGAGGACTTCTTGCTGCGTGAGATTGTTTATCAAGGCACCGCTGTTTCGCTTTCACCACCACGGTGGTGCATTTGACCGAATTCGAAAAAAATAAAATTTTATTGTATATAAGCGTCATTTCATGCAACTGCATCCCGCAACGCTGCACCTCGATTATATCCAGTTCCGTACAAAAAAATATACAAAAATGAATGGCTCTTCTCGTTGTTTCGGTTGCCGATCTCTGTCTTAGTTTGACGCAGCATTAATGAAAAGCAGGCGACGTAACGTATCCTTATATCCGTCTCCACGTAAACAAAATATGTATTGTTTCTATCACAAGGCTCTTCACCACAGCTACGCTGCTTGTCTTCAAGTGTTGTACATGGGTGGGTGGGGGGGGAGCTCGTGACCTGTGACCCAGCAACAGTGCAGGTGGTGAGGGTTGGTGGTGCCGCTGGCGTGGAGGTGTCATACCCTGGCTCGCCATGAGAAGGCGATACAGCAGATGGACTCACCGCCATCTCGACGTGAGCGAGAGGGCGTCTCACTCTCACGTCACGTGGGGGTTTGTCTGCGTGCTCCGGTTTCGTCCCAATTGGTAAAATAAACACTCATCATTCATTGGCTGAAAACATTAAAAATAACCTCGATGTAGCAGGACCCTCCTGAAGAAGAGTCCCATGGCTCTCTGACTTTCCTGGATACATTTCGGAAATGACATTAAATAAGCAAATCATGCTTCCATAATGCGAGAAATCACGCTTAGCTGTCGCGATACCGACAACCTGGGGGGCGATCCGGGCGATTTGGTCAGATCTAGGCTGAGCTGAAGATGCGATAGAGGCTCACCGGTAAAGTCTAATCGTTTATCAGTTCGAGGGATTCTGACGAGAGGATGGGGACCGGAGCGATGCCACAGCAGGCTAACGATGATTATTGTGGGTGCCACGGCGGCTAGGAGATGTTAACTACCTCGCCTAGTATACAGGATGTCGTGGGTTCGATCCCGACCCTGACGCCTGCTGTATATTTAGAGTTTGCGTGTCTTTCTCTCTCTCTCTCACCTATGGTCGCGTGCATTTTGCTCCAGTTCCTCCGGTTTATCCATCCACATTAAGAATCAACGTGCGTTTAAGAGTATTTGGCTGCTATAAATCTCCACGCCATAATCCACTTTGTTGAGCTATCATTTCGGGCCAGGGCGATTCTGATAAAGAGCGACGTAGCTCAGTGCGCCTTACCTGGTAAAATAAAAAAATGTTTATCACATTGCGATACTTTCTCTCTCTTAACAGCCGAGATGATGATTCATCACTAGTTTCTATTGGGTTAGGTCGTGTATGTATGATGTAAATATATACAGTAACTCTCCATCACCCGAAGGAGGCAATCGAATGAATTGATCACGTCATATACAAATATGCCAAATTGATTTGTCATTTCAGCCAAAATCAATGTCGAAAAGCACCCCCGGGTTTTGCTGCAAACCCAAAATCAAGTGGCATAGTTTCCCACGTGACAACTGCTGGATGAAGGCCTACTGTCGAAACCCTCATAAATCGCAAGATTTCTGCACTGGGGGAAATTCACAAGATTCCCTAATTCGTGTCGAGCACAGGACCGCAATGGATGAGTCGAACACGAGGAGAAAGGTGTCGGGACATTATTGGCGGTCCGCTATCTTGGTACAGCAGGACGCTTGCTCGTGCGGCGATGATGTGATTGGATCCCGGGAAAGTAATGCGTCGAGTCGCAGTCAACACTTGCGGTGGTCGTCGAATAGAGAAGTTAGACATACGTACGCACGTACATACACATCAGCTGTTCCGTTAGATATCCACAGCTGACACGTGTACGTGTAAGTGCAGCAGTTAAATGTTCACACAAAATAATTCATTAAAATGCTTAATGGGTACAACACTTCCATTAAATTGGGTCCGTGCCATGTTCAACGTATGTTTGTAACTGCATAGCTCTAATGGCCGGATTTCAGCTAGCTGATGCAACCAGGAATGCACGGGGTGCTTCAAAAAAACGTGAACACTTCGGAGAATTTGCAACAACGCCACAACTAATGTGCCTCCGCGCTCCAGAGAGCACCTGGAGAACATTCCAGGGCACGCGTTGACAATTATGGCGAACAAGTGGAGACTTTTAGATTTTTGAAGCTATAAACATTACATTTGTTATCGTGTTACAGTGTATAATGCGTTTTTTTCCCTATTAAAAAAACGATAGTACCGTCTAAGTGTTAACATGTTTTTGAAGCACGCTGTACATCTTCGCGTCTTGCACAGCACGTCAAAGTACACGTCTCGCTATGGCTGTGCCTTATTCCAGTCTAGTAGCCATCCGGAATAATGTAACACCGAATGGGTGTCGTGTACTAAGTGTACAATGAGTTGGTTTTATATCCTTCAACGAAACGTGTACACTTTTCACGTGTACACTACTGAACTTGAACCCGTGGCGGCTCATAACGTGTACACTTTTCACGTGTACACTACTGAACTTGAACTCATTGCGGCTCATAACGTGTACACTTTTCACGTGTACACTACTGAACTTGAACTCGTGGCGGCTCATAACGTGTACACTTTTCACGTGTACACTACTGAACTTGAACTCATGGCAGGACATAACGTGTACACTTTTCACGTCTACACTACTGAACTTGAACTCATTGCGGCTCATAACGTGTACACTTTTCACGTGTACACTACTGAACTTGAACTCGTGGCGGCTCATAACGTGTACACTTTTCACGTGTACACTACTGAACTTGACCTCATGGCAGCTCATAACGTGTACACTTTTCACGTGTACACTACTGAACTTGAACTCGTGGCAGCTCATAACGTGTACACTTTTCACGTGTACACTACTGAACTTGAACTCATGGCAGGACATAACGTGTACACTTTTCACGTGTACACTACTGAACTTGAACTCATGGCGGCTCATAACGTGTACACTTTTCACGTGTACACTACTGAACTTGAACTCATGGCACCTCATAACGTGTACACTTTTCACGTGTACACTACTGAACTTGAACTCGTGGCAGCTCATAACGTGTACACTTTTCACGTGTACACTACTGAACTTGACCTCATGGCAGCTCATAACGTGTACACTTTTCACGTGTACACTACTGAACTTGAACTCGTGGCAGCTCATAACGTGTACACTTTTCACGTGTACACTACTGAACTTGAACTCATGGCAGGACATAACGTGTACACTTTTCACGTGTACACTACTGAACTTGAACTCATGGCGGCTCATAACGTGTACACTTTTCACGTGTACACTACTGAACTTGACCTCATGACAGCTCATAACGTGTACACTTTTCACGTGTACACTACTGAACTTGAACTCGTGGCAGCTCATAACGTGTACACTTTTCACGTGTACACGACTGAACTTGATCCCATGGCGGCTCATAACGTGTACACTTTTCATACAAAGAAACATACCATCCACAATGCCCAAATTCCCCCCCCCCCCCAAATTACGTCCAAAGGCCGTTCGTTTGTGTTCTCAATATTTATTGTTCATTAAGAATTCCTAGATTTTGGGGAGGAGAAGTGACTAATTTCGTATTTACATAAAAAAATGCTAATAATTACGTGGAAAAAGAATACAACACCGGACCACAACGAGTTTGTGAAATTCTTTGCGGCAAAATTTTGTTTAGCCGATATAAAAATAAAACGTTGACAACGAAACGCAAAGCAGCTAATCTGTTAGAGCAGCGCTCCCCAACCTTTTTGACACCAGGGTCCGGTTTCGTGGAAGACAATTTTTTATTCACGGACCGGGGTGGGGGGGGGGTCATCATTGGGTCTTTCCCCCTTTCCAAAGAAGCTCTCCAGCGACGCTTTGTTTTTTTTACTCATTGTGGCTACTAGGGGGTTAGCGCTTGTGGGCTTTATACCAACACCACGTGACAGAGACAAGCGCGCAGTGCGGGAAAGAAGCGCGGACGGAAGTGGTGAATAATAAAAAAAAAATGGCGGCGGGCCACGTGCGGACTCACCGCTCTCACCTCCTGCTGTGCGGCCCGGTTCCTAACAGGCCACGGACCGGTACCGGTCCGCGGCCCGGGGGTTTGGGGACCCCTGTGTTGGAACATCGACCATTACCTTTTAGTATCTGCCCCGTCCTTACAGTGCGGGGCTCTCGCCACGGCGTACGTTCCACACGCTTTTAATCTGCAGCAGTTTCGCAGCAGACACGACGTTGCCACGTGTAACCCCCAAGCCAGCAATTTGCAGGTAAACATTAATATTTGTTCGGTTTGGACCATGATGCTGCTCGGTACGCAACGGCACTACTCATTTCGAATTACGTCAGGGGATCTTTTTCTCACGTCCATTGTCAGAAGCGGGCTGCGAGTGTACATGTACGCTTCGCGCACTCGCAGTACTAACCGGGGCGGCTGCTGGGTCCGAACCGCGAACCCTGCGACGAGCGGCGAATGACCGCTACAGCTCGGACCGCGTCACCGCACGCCGCCCGTACAAATACACGGCGCTTGTGCTGACGTCCTTCCGCTATAGGGCCTCCAGACGTCGCACGAGTCAAAGGCGTTGTTGTTGTTGTCCACCTTGAAGGTTTGCCACTTACAGTTGTTTGACCTCTTGGTGCCATGCCAATGCACATCTTAAGAAGGTGCCCTTTGTCCATCATCTGGAAACACACCCCACCTACCGATAACCCCCCCCCCCGGCCACCCCTTCTAGATTACGCCTACAATGCCTACCTGCAAGTTCATCGTCCTACTCTGCTAAGAAATTCCTAAAAAAAAAATCCTCTGCATGCACCCAGATTCAACAGCTGCACGCTTATTTGCTTGTTGCTTTGTAAAAGTTCAGGATTCGAAGCCGTAGATTATTGCATTTGTATTTCTATAACATCCAAATGCAACTGCATTTCAAGACCTTGCTTCCTAAAACACCCATCTCTTTGCACGAACTTGTATATCTTTATTCCTCTGGCCAAGTGGTTTATGCAGTCCGTAAAAATAAACGTCGCTTCTTGAGCAGGATATTAACAATAAATACAAGTTATAACGCGCGCACATTTCACAAATCGGATGCATTGCTTGATCGAAAACTCGCAGGCGCGGAGTCAAATCTCACAGTCCCTCATATGGCAGCATGAACAGGTGAGAACCTGAACTGCTTAGGCCTGAACAGGTAAAAACCTGAACTGGTGAGAGCCTCAACTTGTGGTAGCCTGAACGATTGAGAGGCTGAATAGGTGAGAGCATGACTAGGTGAGAGTATGCACGGGTTATAGCCTGAACGGGTGCCAGCCTGAACAGGTGAGAGCGTGACTATAGGTGGATGGTAATTGGATGCTGCGTGTGTGGATGGTAATTTGATGCTGCGTGTGTGGATGGTAATTGGATGCTGCGTGTGTGCGGATGATCGGAGCGGCCTCGGACAAACGCCGGTTCTGGGTACACCGAGTGGATTATTTGATTTTCTCCGTAGCGGGCGACAATTTTACTGTGGTCAGTGGAAGTGAAAAGGGTGGGAGAGAGGTATGGAGAGAGAGCGAGACATAGAGTAGGGAGAGAGGGGGTAGAGAGAGGGGGTAGAGAGAGAGAGGGGGTAGAGAGAGAGGGGGTATAGAGAGGGGGTAGAGAGAGAGGGGGTAGAGAGAGGAGGTAGAGAGAGGAGGTAGAGAGAGGGGGTTGAGAGAGAGCGTAGAGAGAGAGAGGGGGTAGAGAGAGAGGGGGTAGAGAGAGAGAGGGGGTAGAGAGAGAGAGAGGGGGTAGAGAAAGAGAGGGGTAGAGAGAGAGAGGGGGTAGAGAGAGAGGAGGTAGAGAGAGGGGGTTGAGGGAGAGCGTAAAGAGAGAGGGGGTAGAGAGAGAGAGGGGGTAGAGAGAGAGAGGGTAGAGAGATGGGGGGTAGAGAGAGAGGGGGTAGAGAGAGGGGGTAGAGAGAGAGCGTAGAGAGAGGGAGAGGAGGTAGAGAGAGAGAGGGGGTAGAGAGAGAGAGAGAGGGGGTAGAGAAAGAGAGGGGGTAGAGAGAGAGGGGGTAGAGAGAGAGAGAGAGGGGGGGTAGAGAGAGGGGGTTGAGAGAGAGCGTAGAGAGAGAGAGGAGGTAGAGAGTGAGGGGGTAGAGAGAGAGGGTGTAGAGAGAGGGGGTAGAGAGAGCGTAGAGAGAGAGAGAGGAGGTAGAGAGAGAGAGGGGGTAGAGAGAGAGAGAGGGGGTAGAGAAAGAGAGGGGGTAGAAAGAGAGAGGGGGTAGAGAGAGAGAGGGGGTAGAGAGAGAGAGGGGGTAGAGAGAGAGGGGGTAGAGAGAGAGAGGGGGTAGAGAGAGAGGGGGTAGAGAGAGGGGGTTGAGAGAGAGGGGGTAGAGAGAGAGAGGAGGTAGAGAGAGAGGGGATAGAGAGAGAGGGGGTAGAGAGAGGGGGTTGAGAGAGAGCGTAGAGAGAGAGGGGGTAGAGAGAGAGAGGGGGTAGAGAGAGAGGGGGTAGAGAGAGAGAGAGGGAAGGGGTAAGAAGGATAAGAGCAGAACGTGAAGTGTTCTGTGAAATCGTTCATTTAAAAAGGGGGGGGGGGGCACATAAAGCAAAGCATTGAAAAATAATAAAAAACGAAGCAAAGTTCCGACTACACCGAGAGCTCTCGGTGGCACAGGACAGCGACGGTGCGCTGTGTCTGCGGTCTGATGGGGGAGGCAGTTCCACGTTATCGGTGAAGCTTTGCATGTCACATGGCTCCGCCTGATGCCACAAGGCAAACATCGAGACAGGCCCTTTTGGAGCTGCCGCAAACTCTTTCTGATTTCCGAGGAAGGATGGCATTGCAAATAATCAAGGCGAGTGCCAACAGCACGTGAGAGAGCCTGAACAGGTGAGAGAGCCTGAACAGGTGGGAGAGCCTGAACACGTGAGAGAGCCTGAACACGTGAGAGAGCCTGAACAGGTGACAGGGCCTGAACAGGTGAGAGAGCATGAACAGGTGAGAGAGCCTGAACACGTGAGACAGCCTGAACAGGTGAGCGAGCCTGAAGAGGTGAGAGAGCCTGAACACGTTAGACAGCCTGAACAGCTGAGAGAGCCTGAACACGTGAGATAGCCTGAACACGTGAGAGAGCCTGAACACGTGAGAGAGCCTGAACAGGTGGGAGAGTCAGAACACGTGAGAGAGCCTGAACACGTGAGACAGCCTGAACAGGTGAGAGAGCCTGAACAGGTGAGAGAGTCAGAACAGGTGAGAGAGCCTGAACAGGTGGGAGAGCCTGAACAGGTGAGAGAGCCTGAACAGGTGAGAGAGTCTGAACAGGTGGGAGAGCCTGAACACGTGAGAGAGCCTGAACAGGTGGGAGAGCCTGAACACGTGAGAGAGCCTAAACAGGTGAGAGAGCCTGAACACGTGAGATAGCCTGAACAGGTGAGAGAGCCTGAACACGTGGGAGAGCCTGAACACGTGAGATAGCCTGACCAGGTGAAAGAGCCTGAACAGGTGGGAGAGTCAGAACACGTGAGAGAGCCTGAACAGGTGGGAGAGCCTGAACACGTGAGAGAGCCTAAACAGGTGATAGAGCCTGAACACGTGAGATAGCCTGAACAGGTGAGAGAGCCTGAACACGTGGGAGAGCCTGAACACGTGAGAGTGCCTGAACAGGTGAGACAGCCTGAACACTTAAGGGAGCCTGAACAGGTGAGAGAGACTGAACACGTTAAAGAGACTGAACACGTGAGAGAGCCTGAACACGTGAGAGAGCCTGAACACGTGAGATAGCCTGAACACGTGGGAGAGCCTGAACACGTGAGATAGCCTGAACAGGTGAAAGAGCCTGAACAGGTGGGAGAGTCAGAACACGTGAGAGTGCCTGAACAGGTGAGACAGCCTGAACACGTAAGGGAGCCTGAACAGGTGAGAGAGACTGAACACGTTAAAGAGACTGAACACGTGAGAGAGCCTGAACACGTGAGAGAGCCTGAACACGTGAGAGAGCCTGAACAGGTGGGATAGCCTGAACAGGTGAGAGAGTCTGAACAGGTGGGAGAGCTTGAACAAGTAAGAGAGCCTGAGCACGTGAGAGGGGCTGAACAGGTGGGAGAGCCTGAACACGTGAGAGAGCCTTAACATGTGAGAGAGCCTGAACAGGTGAGAGAGTCTGAACAGGTGGGAGAGCCTGAACAGGTGAGAGAGCCTGAACAGGTGAGAGAGCCTAAACAGGTGAGACAGCCTGAACACGTGAGAGAGCCTGAACAGGTGGGAGAGTCAGAACAGGTGACAGAGCCTGAACACGTGAGACAGTCTGAATACGTGAGATAGCCTGAACACGTGAGAGAGCCTGAACAGGTGAGAGAGGCTGAAAAGTCGAGGGACTGAACACGTGAGAGAGCCTGAACACGTGAGAGAGCCTGAACACATGAGAGAGCCTGAACACGTGAGAGAGCCTGAACACCTGAGAGAGCCTGAACAGGTGATAGAGCCTGCACACGTGAGAGAGCCTGAACACGTGAGAGAGGCTGAACAGGTGAGATTGCCTGAATAGGTGAGAGAGCTTGAACACGTGAGAGAGCCTGAACAGGTGGGTGAGTCTGAACACGTGGGAGAGCCTGAACAGGTGGGAGAGTCTGAACACGTGGGAGAGCCTGAACACGTGAGAGAGCCTGAACACGTGAGAGAGCCTGAACACGTGAAAGAGGCTGAACAGGTGAGATTGCCTGAACAGGTGAGAGAGCCTGAACAGGTGGGAGAGCTTGACCACGTGAGAAAGCCTGAACACGTGAGAGAGCCTGAACAGGTGGGAGAGTCTGAACACGTGAGAGTGCCTGAACACGTGAGAGAGCCTGAAAAGTCGAGGGACTGAACATCTGTCAGAGATGCGCTACTTTAAGGCGCTGTCCACGAGGGGTGGCTGAGGCCCCGGCAGGGCTGGGGAGGTTTTCGCTGTGGCTGCAGTAAAAACAAACTGGTGGCCCCGTGTGTCACGAGGCGCCTGAGTTGGCGATCGCCATGGGGTTTCGTTGTGCTGAGGACGTGCTTCGTCGAGTGAGAGTCCAAGGACATGCCGAGGATTTTCTGCTTATTTGAGAGATTGATGGTGGCACCAGTTATGAGTAGAAGTTTGAAGCAGCGACGCCGATGGCGAGCCGCTGTCTTGTTCATGAGGAGGCGAATTGACCGAAGCCAACGCTGCAAGGCCGAGGTGCAGTTGGTCAGGCGGAGTGGGCACTGAGTAGAGGTGATAATTGAGTGTCGATGGCTTTGGTGTGAAAGTGTATGTGTCGTTACCATCGGTGAGGCGACCTATTGGGGAGATGTGGGCTGAGAAGAGTCAGGGACCCGCGACAAATCCCCGGGTGCACTGGCAATGATCCGATCGAAATCCCTCATTTCGATCGGATCATTGGGGTTTATTAGTAATAAATCGGTATTTTGCGACCCCCACTGCCACTGTGTACCATATTATTACGTGCCAGGGACTCTATGAAATGATAGGACAATAGTCCATAATTGGCAATAAGTAACGGCAAAGCAGTTATAAGTGACTCACAGAATTGTGCGCAGTTGCGTCTACAGAGTCCACGACTTCCCTGAAGGCATCAACACCTTCAGCGATCGCGATGCCGATCACACAACGCGGTTCCAATTCGACCCTCGATCGATGGCTGAGCCATCGCCGCACACGCGGTGAGTAACAAGCAAGGGACACGTCCTTACTAACAACTCCTTACTTACTAACAACTCCTTACTTACCAAAAACTCCTTACTTACTAACAACTCCTTACTTACTAACAACTCCTTACTAACAACTCCTTACTTACTAACAACTCCTTACTCACTAACAACTCTTTACTTACTAACAACTCCTTACTAACAACTCCTTACTTACTAACAACTCCTTACTAACAACTCCTTACTTACTAACAACTCCTTACTTACTAACAACTCCTTACTTACTAACAACTCCTTACTTACTAACAACTCCTTACTCACTAACAACTCTTTACTTACTAACAACTCCTTACTAACAACTCCTTACTTACTAACAACTCCTTACTCACTAACAACTCCTTACTTACTAACAACTCCTTACTTACTAACAACTCCTTACTTACTAACAACTACTTACTCACTAACAACTCCTTACTTACTAACAACTCCTTACTAACAACTCCTTACTTACTAACAACTCCTTACTCACTAACAACTCCTTACTTACTGACAACTCCTTACTTACTAACAAGTCCTTAATTGCTAACAACTCTTACTTACTAACAACTCCTTACTTACTAACAAGTCCTTACTTACTAACAACTCCTTACTTACTAACAATTCCTTACTTACTAACAACTTCTTACTTACTAACTCTTTACTTACTAACAACTCCTTACTAACAACTCCTTACTTACTAACAACTCCTTACTCACTAACAACTCCTTACTCACTAACAACTCCTTACTTACTAACAACTCCTTACTTACTAACAACTCCTTACTAACAACTCCTTACTTACTAACAACTCCTTACTCACTAACAACTCCTTACTTACTGACAACTCCTTACTTACTAACAAGTCCTTACTTGCTAACAACTCTTACTTACTAACAACTCCTTACTTACTAACAAGTCCTTACTTACTAACAACTCCTTACTTACTAACAATTCCTTACTTACTAACAACTTCTTATTTACTAACTCTTTACTTACTAACAACTCCTTACTTACTAACAACTCCTTACTCACTAACAACTCCTTACTTACTAACAACTCCTCTATAATTTATCATTTCTGGAGGGGTTGTCCCCCCCTACCTGAAAATCCTGGCTCCGCCATTGCCCGGGTGACACCTCAGAATTTAGGCTGCAGGAGGAATCTGATGAGCTATAAAGCTCTTTTTCACAGATGTCCAGTAGGGCCGGGTCAAAACGTTATAATAACAAACAACACGATAGAGATGCAAAGTATAGGAAAGGTAAACAAATCAATAAGAAAATATACAAATAAGACTAAAGCTTTTTTAATTTTACCAGGTAAAACCGACTGGGCTATGAGCTTATTTTCCAGAAGCGACCTGGCCACAAATGATAACTAACCGAACTGGCTTAACATTTGGAGATTACTGCCAAATAATCGAAGTAATCTAAACGCATGTGTTTTGCAGTGGATGTGATGACTGGGGTTTATGATTCGCGGACCTTGACATCAGAACTTCTGCCAGAGAGATATACGATGAGAGGCACTGCAGAGCTGTCCCGCTGATTTGGAAATTGGATTCTAGGCGCACAATCAACATCTTGCGGTTCTCAAGTGTCGTAGGTCACAGATATGTCGAGGTCAAGTTGAGCAACAAGGGAACAGGAGTCCATACAGGGTAGGATGTGGGCAACGGTCTTTGCAAGTGCGGTCTCGGCTGAGTGGGCTGGGTGGTAGGCAGACTGAATAGGGCAAACATTGGCGGGTGAAGTCACGTTATCTTTGATTCGGATAAGAGCGAAGTGCTCCAGGAGTTAGGAGATGGTCGATGGGTTTGGTAAGAGGGTGGCTGTTTGCACAGTCCTCGGGGTCATCGCCAGGTTTCTTCATTAGAGGAGTTACCTGACCCAAATTTAGTGACGCAGGGTAAAGACGATACTGAAGAGGCGTAAGCAACGTGAGCCAACTCGTACTGCCAATTCAACGGCACAATTCTTGAATTGCGCTGGCTGGCAGGAAACACAGGGGAGAGGTTATTTTAAATGATGGAACTGAGGATGAGATTGGGAAGCACTTGGGCTCAATGAGGTGGGAGGCAGGAGAGTGTAAAATGAGGAGTGAACGAAGGAATGACGGTAGATTGAGCACGGCAGGCCACAATTTTACTTCCTCGTGGTGGAGGCAATGTTAGTAAATGTATCGCATTTACTAACATTTGTCTTTAGTTTGTTGTCCTTCCCCCGCACATCCAATTAGCATGGTTGGCTACGTACGGTGCGCTAGAAGTTCAACATACGTGGATGTGATGGACACGGGCATTCAGTGAGAACCAGATTTGATACGCGGGGTGAGCTGCAGAGTGTATGTGTTCGCTTTTGTACGAGGCGCTTGAGGCCGTGATGAGCTTGTTGGTGACCCGACAGGAAAGACATTAGGCGATGCGATCAGTTTCAAGTCTGGAGCGCAAGTCGATGGTTCTCAGGCAGCGTCTGCTGTAACTTTGATGCAACCGCTGCTACCGAGAGCCTCCGGGTATCACGCGAGAGGAACCGGCTGGTTAAGTGTTTGACGGGTGGTGGTTAGTAACTTATTCAACGCGGAATAGTTGAAGCAGCCAAAGTTACGAGAGCGGTGATTTTCCGGGGTGACTGGGTGACACAGGTGGCATCTCGACAACTGCAAGGTTGAGGTCCGAATTCGAGACCAGCTAAGAATGTTCTCTTTTGTCGCAAGTCTAATTATGCAGATACAGAGCAACAACGACAACTTCACATTCAGATGGTCAAGCCGGACAGCCGCGACAGGAGCAGAGGAGTGTATCGCTGTGATGTCTCCTTCTTTATGTGTGGATCGGGCATTGCGTCGTTATACGTTGTACGGTCTGATCTGGGTGGCCGCTGTCGTACACCGCAGAGATGTGCCGAGTGACTTGAGTTGACATTTAGACGTGGGCTCAACTGCCAGGCAAAGCCAACGCAGGCGTGGGGGCTGCCCGACACCACAAAAGGGCAGTTCGAGATGCAGGCGCCACCGGTCGCAGTTCGCAGAGCACCATAAGACGCAGAGGCGCGCGGGCCAACCCTGGCTGCGGAGGTCCAGGCGAGGCCGGAGCAGGCGGGCCGAGACCGCGGGGGCACAAACTGCAGGTCGACGTAGGAAGCCAGAGGCGGGAAGGCGCCGGGCCACTCGAGGTTGACCCCGGCAGGGCTGGAGAAGTGTAGGCAAGATGGTCGGGGGTGGGGGGGGGGGGAGACACTGAGCCGCGCAAAACTCCAGGAGGTAAGGAGCATGAAGCGGGCAGATGGAGGCGCTGGTCGGATAAGGAGTTGGCGTGACCGCCACATTCCCAGGGACGACTTAAACGTGCAGCCCACAGGCACGGGCAAGCTCTGAGTTTTGAGCTCATTTATGTTCCACGGATGGCCCCCGTCTATCCAGTTTCTTGGCTATTTTACGTCGTAGAGAGTTGCATGGTGCAACAGCGCAGCAGCAACCAAAAGACAATGTCGCCAATATTGCAGAGCATGAGTACAGGCGTCCTGCAGGAATATCGCACAACTGACCAACGATGTGTATTGAACGGTCGTAAA
Source organism: Petromyzon marinus (assembly GCF_048934315.1). Taxonomy (NCBI): domain Eukaryota; kingdom Metazoa; phylum Chordata; class Hyperoartia; order Petromyzontiformes; family Petromyzontidae; genus Petromyzon; species Petromyzon marinus. The sequence continues at coordinate 11,797,546 of NC_133703.1, read as the reverse complement.
TGAAACACACGCGCAAATGGAAAACAAAAGCATGATGGTGCAAAACACGCGGTAGCATGAGGCGTCAGAAAAATATATCTAGGTACATGTGCAAGTAAGCTCTGTGTTTTGGTTTAGTTGGGACATGGGGGGGTGGTAGTGAAGCTGTAGATGAGCGGCAACGGTATTCCAGACACGTGGGACAGCAAAGCGGGACTGGCAATTCAACTCTGCGCTGATATAATCCTCGAAACGCCTTCTCATCAGCATTCTCCTCGCGCGTGTCAGCTCTTGCCCGGTGGGGTTTGAGTTGTGTTAGGCTCCTGTATACCTCTTGGCCGTTCTCATATCTCAGTGTTTTTTGCTCACGAGGTGGAAAATGTTTATTTGATGCAAGCCAGGGAAGTGCCCAGTCAACGTGGAACGTCGGGGCCAACCCTGGGTCAACGCTGGTCCAAGCACATGCCACAATTGTTGCAACGCTGCGTGTCTACTGGGCACCACCGCGTCCTAATGTAAATATCCTGAACTAGCTCTACCCTGATTTAAAGCTTTCGTGACTGCAGGGATTCATATTCATGAGAGATTCGTTCATGAGGATATCCACATATACAAACACGGAGACAATTTCATCCGAGAATATGGATTCTGGCTTAGCAATCATTGGAAGGATTTGATTAACCATTTCGGGTCTTAATTGATTGATCACGCTTAAGGTGGCTTTCAGACCGCATCCATTATTTTCGTCTCCCCCCTCCTTTTTTCCGAACATAGATGGACTCGTCCATCTGAACAAACTGTCAAATCGCTCTCCGTGGTGCTAACGTTAAAAAACCGCCAATTTTTTCAAATTTTCGTGCTGCGGTTTTCACACCTGATGATTATTGCTTGTGTTGCAGTCGAAACGTCATGAGAATTTTATTGTTTTTATATTTTTATTATTTTATTGTTTCTCTTCTCCGTGACTTTACCGAACGAACCAAGAATATATAGCTCTACCCTGTTTGTATATTTGTTTGAGGTTAAACTAAAAAAAACTAACTTTTTTTTATTTGACCACGTAAGGTTCACTGAGCTATACAGCTCTTTGTTTCAGCAGTGACCTGGCCACAATTGACAGCTCAACGACTTGGCACGTGGCTTATGATGTGGAAATGTATAGCAGCCAAACACGAGTGTTTCTAAATGTGGTGGGAAAAACCGGAGGACCCGGAGAAAAATCCACGCGACCGCAGGGGAGAGATACAACGCAAACTCCAAATATACAGCAGGCAGGCGTCAGGGTCTGGATCGAACCCACGACTTCCTCTATACCAGGTTATAAATGTCCACATGATAAGCCACTTAGTTGAGCTGTTATTTGGGCCCAGGTCGCTTCTGAAAATAGCTAAATAGCTTAGTGGGCCTTTCATGGCAAAATAAAAAAATAGTTTTACCTTTTTTGGCAAGGGCAGACCTGGGTTAGAGAGTGAAACAATTGAACGTTTGAACAAAGGCAAAGAGAGAGTGGAGAATCGTACACCCACATCAATCATCATGGCATTGTGTGACAGTCGGACAACATAACCAATAACAAAGTAGTTCGCATTTCAAAGCGTCTTCCACGTCACATGTTGTAAATGACATCAATTACAATAAAGGGTCCCGCTTTTTTCATTTTTTAATGAAGACCATTCTAACGTGTTTTTAGATTGCACCACGTGTTGTTTGGCATGATGTCCGATGTTTCAGACATCATGCCTGGAGGAAAAGATTGGCTTTGATAATGGGACCGTTTCTAAAGTGCGACTAGAACTTGTTTTAATAAGTTAAATGGTATTCTTTGGTTCTTTCGGTAAAGTAACGTAGATAGAAGAAGAAAAATAATAATTAAAAATAAAGTGAAGAAAAATATAAATTAAACTTTTAAAACTTAATAACCAGGCTACAGTCTACATTATATATTTCCAGTACACTCACTCCAATTAAGAACCAGGCTGTAGTCTACATTAGTGTTTTTTATTCACTTTCTTTTGTATTCTTATTTTTCTATCGACGTGACTTTACCGACAGAACCAAAGAATATGAATTCCTGCAGTCACGAAAGCTTTAAGTCAAAATATAAGTGAAATGGTTATGGTGTCCAGAAGCTGTTTGAAACATCGGGCAGTGTGTCATGACCTTGTGATCATGAGCCTATTGCTCTATAGGGCCCGCGGGATAATTTGGTCTCTGGCCCTGCCAAGGCAACCGCAGGCGGGACTCGAAATTCAATAAATCTCGGAGCAAACCTGGAAAAGCAGTTGCGAGTAGCAACATCGTCAATACCAACAACAACAACCGCCATGCGCCACTAAGTGGCGGTGACGTCACCACGACGCTTGTGCCAGCTAACATCATCACACGCATCACCAAAGAGAAGCAGTTCCAGCCCCATCACATTAGGGGTGAGTTCATGAAACGTTTGACCAAATATAACAGGCTAATTTTGAAGTTGATAATTTTGTGTGGCCCGCGAATGATGATGTTATAAATATCCAAATGGCCCTTGGCAGAAAAAAAAGGTTCCCCGCCCCTGCGTGAACTTCCAGCCACAGAATTCATCATTAAAACACGGCCGCAAGTGTTGGCTCGGTTGTGTCGCACAGCTCTCTCCGACGCGTCTTGGGATTGCACCGTGGGTGTTCAGGAAAGGTGTCCGACGTTTCGCACCACGTGCTGGGACCTTTTTCAGAAACTAAACTTTTTTTTCCTAGAGGCGTGATGTCTGAAACATCGGACATCATCAGAATCTGAAGTTGTTTTTATCCTGGTGGAATCCGATGAGCTATAACGCTCTTTTTCACGGGGGTGTCTAGTATGGGCGAGTCAGCAAGTTAAAGCGAACAACAAACACACACGGTAAAACCCCAAAAACACATTGGAGCGTCATCATAAAATAATGAAATAACCGTAACCATTTATTGTAATCGACGTCATATACAACATCTGACGTGGAATGCGATTTGAAATGGGAAATACTTATTATTGGTTTTCATTGTTTGTGTTGCCATTTTTGGACTTTCCATAGAGAAACCAGAAAAGCCACAACATGAACCCGCTTGATGCTCACCACAGTGATTTTGCTCGTGTAACAGTATTTACTATTGAGGAACAAGCACGCCGAGCGAATCTTAATCTCACGCGCCACCAGAAGGGCAGCACGAATGTTGAAACCATCTGATGATCCCGTAAAGCACGTGGCAGGCACAAACATGAAAAACGTGGACATCTCCTAACTCCAACCTCCGCCTACATTGTTCCCTACAGCGACAGTTGTTTCAGGGAATGACCCTCATTCTTGGTTCTTTCGATAAAGTCACGTAGATAGAAAATAAAAATAATAGCTAAATTATGATTAAAAAGAAAAGCCAATTTTTTTAAAATTAAAAGCAAAATTCCACGACGTTTCAATTGAAACCACGACGTTTCAATCGAAAACGTCGTGGTTTTATGCTTTTATTTTTAATTTAATTTTTATTTTCTATCTATGTGACTTTACGGAAAGAACCAAGAATATGAATTCCTGCAGTGACTAAAGTTATAAGTCGGAATGACCTTTCTTCATCACAGAGAGAGTCTATTTTAGCGCAGTGTTCATAGCGGGTGTTGACATATATAAAGTGATTATGCTTGTGCATGACCGCCAATGCAGTAGAAGCAATAGTTTTGTTTATATCCTGCAAAGTGCTGCCAACTATGGTAATTGTGGCACACACGCTCACACACAAAGACAAAGGTCCCCCATGTAGCCTTAACAGACTGTTGGGGAAAGTGCTGTTAGCGAGCACCTATAAAGGCTGGCACGGCACGCGAGGGGGTGGGTGGCCAACACCACGCCTGTCCGCCTTTGTCTCTCCAGTGGCGATGTTTACACACCGTACCAGGTACTCATTTGAGGCTGAGTCGATCTAGAGGAGGCCCAGGACCGGTTCAGATAATCGTTGCTGGTGTTGACCGTGAGCAGGAATCGAACTCTGGTGGCCGGATTCGTAGCGGAGTGCGCTATGCTATACCGCTCCACGCACACACACAGACACATGCGTGCACGCACGAGAACATCTTTTGCGTTTCATAATTTTTGTGTGCACCCTACGAAAAATAAACGTTTGAAGTTGCAATAAAAAAAATCAAAACCACTTTTTGTCTTGACTGATGACGATCGCATGTGTTGTGATCCGAAACGTCCAATGTTTTTTTTGTTATTTTCTTTCAACCTATCTCCGTGACTTGACCGAAAGACCCCCAAGAACTTGGCCAAGGATGTTTTAGTTTGCTTGCTTTTCTCCTTTTTTGCTTTTAAATTTGATAACGCAAACAATGCAAGAGATATCTGCCAGGCCGCGAGCAGATATCTCTTCCATCGCTAGAGAATCTCAGCTGCCTTGGGTTCCGCAAAGTGCCAGTTTGGCCTGTCCCATTTCCCGGTAGCCTGAAAACGCACTTGTCACACATGAAAAACTGCCTCTCTATAAATGCGCGTGGTGCGCATGTGGTGGATATAACGGCACGGGCAGCGAAGTTCCTCCAAACCGTTGTTGTTTTTTCCTCCAGCTTCCTTAAAGTTTTTTGGTTTGCGCGCCATTCCCATCGCCACGTGCGCTGGCGGCGGTAAGAGTCTGGGTGTTCCCGTAAGCAGGACTGGATATAAATACACAACGCACTCTACAACACAAAACACGGAGCAAACCTGTTTTTTAAACCACGGTTAATAAACAAAAGAAGGCGCGAGTATCAAAAGCACCCGGACGGTTGATTTCCCCAATAATCTGTTTTACAGTCTGAACATTTTCTTTGGGTCTTTCGGTAAAGTCATGTAGATAGGTTCAAAGAAAATAACAAAAAAACTACCAAGTTTCGATCGCAACACAAGCGATCGAAACGTCGTAGTTTTTGTTATTTTGTTATTTTCTTTGAACCTATCTACGTGACTTTACCGAAACACCCAAAGAATATGAATTCCTGCAATCACGAAAGCTTTAAGTCAAGATTTAGTCTAAACATTGTTTTCTATGTGTCGTAACATACAACATTCAAAGGTTTCATTCAATTAAAGTATCTGTCAACATATATATAAAGATTTTGAGGTTTGTACTTTTGGTCAAACTGCGTGCAGCTTTCAGATGGTTCGTTGTTGTTTGTTGTTGTCAGTCTGTAATCCTCCACACCTGGGCAAGGGCCTCGGATATGTTTCATATCCTTCGTCCCCTTACCCACTCTACTCCCCTTTAGGCACCTCTTGCTTAGCACGGTTGGCTACGTGCGGTGCGAAAGAAGTTCAACATACATAGTTGCTCCTGTCGATTTAAGTGGCCTCCGAAACATTTGATTTCATCTCACTACTGCCATCCCTCCCACCGTTTTCCTCTGCTCCTCCTGCCCTCTCTCGATTTCACGCGGTTGTATGTTTTACGCGGCACACAAAAGATGCGTTTGAGTGAACTACACCGTTGTTGTAGTTGGGAAAAATTAGTCAGGATTATTGGTGGAAGTTTTTGTCAAAGCTCCATTCATGGCGGTGCCAAGCGCATAGCACCTACGGCAAGACTGACTGAATCAAAACTAGGACAATTCTCAAGGCCACACGGGGCCAAAATGCAATACATCATATGGTGCAATAATTGACTTTAAAGTTTAACTTAATGTAAACGCTGAACATTTTTGTCATATCGGTGATTGATTTACAACTCGGATGAGCATTTGCTGTAGCGGTGCTCATCTATTTTTTACCGCCCTGAGCCAGTCGCAGGAAATTCCACGTTCCAGTGGCGGGGCGGGGAGGGGCAGTCTCTCCGTTAGGAAATCCCTGTTGACCCCCCCCCCCCCAACAAAGTGGTACTCATTTTAATCGACCCTTCAGAAGATCTTCTTTCGTATGGCAAGGTGAGATTTGCAACGTGAGTGTATAATCGATGGTATTAAGTCGTATCGTAACCCCTGTGGAAGCTTGGAGAGATGATGAATTAAGTAAAACCCATGGGTGGAGTTTGCGGGGGGAGGGCAAGGGGAGGGTGGGCAACGCCCCTCCCAAACTGGGCACCTTTATTAATTTATTTTTTAGTAATTTACAATTAAGAGCATTAATGAATCAATTACATGCACCCTCGATTCCTAATGTGAGGGACAAAGCGAACTCCAGCCGCCCCCCCCCCTACCGCCAATTATAGAAGTCAAACTCTCACTGTGGTAAAACCTCCAGTCTAGATTGGAACTGGTATTCTCATTGCGAGCTGCTCGCTCTACTGCGGGGCTGTGTGAAATACACAATGATGACGCATACCGAAAAGGGAGGGGTTTTTTTTTTTTACAAAAAAAATAATTACATGAAATCTGTGCCAAGGACCTTTGGCAAAAAGAAATGCCTTAGGTTATTGAAAGAGACAGAACACATGGCTCACAAGACATACATTTCTACCAATGAAAAATGGTTGGGCAGTTAAGATAGCTGGGTAAAGAGCTAAAATTCTTAGTTGAATCGTTTAAACACAATGTCTAAGATCGGTGTTCACGTGGACAAAGCATAACGTACGCCTCTACAGGAAACCACAAGTCCAAGTTTATTTTGTTTAACAGGAAGACACCAAGGACGAGTCTCATTTGCAAGAATGACCTGGGTGCCTAAACTATCAAAAGCCAAACAAATAACGCGAGGTTCAGCGATGAAGCGAATATAAATCAGAGCAAAAAAACCAACGGTGTCACGTGAAGAATCGAAAATATTTCACAACATAACTGAACGTTCAATAATAAATTCGCTGAGCCAAGACAATGACAAAAGGAAAAAAAAACATTTCACAGCAATTAAGCAAAGCAATCGGAAACAACAACAATAAAAAATCAAACCAAAACACTGCATCAAACGAGGAAGCGAAAATATTGCATACATAAATTAACATTAAGCAAGCAAAACTGCAGTGTCACAGTAGTGAGGCATTCATCAAGCAGTTACAAAAAAAATGTGAGTAAAAAAAAGATCGGATCCATGCACATTTATGCTATAGCTAAAGATGTAACGTACGAAACATGCTAACACAATAAAATACACTTCCAGTTGCGAAACAAGACACAATGGTCCTTGAGTGAAATAACAATGAATGCAGGAATTGATGTCGAACGTTTTAAGGCACTTGGACTCCCCATATGCAACGCAGGTCTCTCGATATAACAGCCACTACGTGAGACAATACCAACAATGGGGGTTTCACGCATCAGTCTGTTCCCCTAGCATCCCTGTTCATCAAAGAGCTTGTGGCGGGGCAAGGGGGTGAACTCTCAGGTGGGATGTCTATGTGCTGCAGAAGATGCCAAACGGGGCTCTTGTTCACGACCATGGCGGAAACCATGGCCATCTTCTTCTTCATGACATCCGCTTCGGGTTTGCTCATCATCTGCAGAGGCAACGGCGCATGGTTAATGCACGTTGGCACACGGCAATGCGCGGCGAAAGCCACGGCCGGCTACGATCAACACGGTTGGCTTACGTACGGTGCGAAAGTCAATGTGCCTACGATACAGGTCTTGATGCTGCTCAGGTGACCAATCTTATCTTTTAGACGAACACTGATATTACAACCTGTATTTTTGTTGTATTTAATCATCATGTGTAATTTATGCCATGTTTAATGATACACAAGTAGATCAGGAAGCACCGTACAGGTGACCCGAATGTGCAATATTTAAACCGTTAATAGAACAATAAAGACATTTTAAATTTACATTTTTAACTCCTGGTGATAAAACAAACATTTTTTTGGAAAAATCCAGTTTCTGTGCACAGATCCAAAGGTCCGAAATGCCAAACAACCAGCAACATTAGCACTCCTAAGTTTGTAATAGAGTTGACAAGTTTCTTGAAATGAATAATGTGAATATGTCACTGTGGTGTGACATTGGGCCTCAAGCGACATGAAGGCCTTCACACAATATCCTTCAGTGGTCTGTCCTACATACACATTTAAACTATAATATATGTAGCAAAGCAGATGAAACAGTGGTTCCCATCATACTATATTCGACAACAATTTTCTGAATGGATTCCTGGCTGGCTGGCACGTGTGCGGCGATGACATCACCTGCATCCCACATCATCACGCCTCCAACCCCACCACTCACCCTTAACCCCGGCCGTGTATAGCACGCAAACGCGTGTGATAGGCTATCATGCTATTAAATCTTACGATTATATGTTGAAAAACGTTTTGCTGGCTGCCTGAAGGATGATTCTGATATATTACAGTGCCTACTTTTTTTTTTTATCTCATCACCACTATGAACGTGCCGGTCAACCTTCTGCAGAGTACACCTGCGGCTTGATTGGGGAGAACAGCAATGCTTGAATTCCCTTCACATCGCATTTGACGGCCTACGTGGAAATGGGAAAAGTGTTGCTCATGATTGGGAGTCCACTGTTCGGAGGGCATCTTAACGGTTCAAACTAAAAGCTATACGTGGATTTATTTTTTTCGGTGAGATGTGCGCGCATACCTTCGTGATGGTGAACATGACTGACATCACTTCCTTAATGTTGTGCACTGGCATGATTTTCAGATTCGTCGTTAAGAATCTGTAAAATACGTGTATAAATCGAGCGGTGAATCGTTTATGAGTTACACACTATCAATTGCGTATGCTTGCATGGCATTGCACTGCATCTACGTGCATGCTGTTTGTTCAGTTTAAGTTTTTCTGCTCAGAATTGTATAGTTTCATACATTTTTGTTCTTGTACCGACATCTTCCGCATTCACGAATATGCAGAGGGCATAACACTTTCGTTGCAAGTTGCTTTTGTTAAAGTCTAGCTCTCTGAATCACCACACGGGCATTACCTTAAACACAGTAATCCATTTCCTAACACGAACGTGACATCTGTACCTTACGTGACATCTTTATAAAGTTCAGAAAAAATGTGCAATGCAACGTTGACACTGATCTCCTTCTCACAATACCCAATACATCACTTAAGTAAATCCATAATTTCTGAAATGTATCGCTGTTTGTTAATCCGACATTGTAAAACACGAATGAGGTTTTCCGCAATGTTTAAAAACTTCAGTTCTTCAAAGTTATCTGTATTTGTGGGAACGGGTGCTTCCTGGAAAGAATGATCTTGAGGGGTGAGCACTCGTAGGCTGCAAAGAGCAATTTTATGCCTTGTGATATTTTAGTTTTTACCATAATAGACAATCAAACCGCATATTCATTCATTATTGAATTCTATAACGTGCACACATTGAACTTAAAAGGACATTCAGAGGCACATGCAATCATGCATATTGTATTGTTGAAAACTGAATTCTGTACAGTGAATTTACCATTTTAGGTTTTCCAAACAAATTATCATCAGCCATGATCCATCTACTGTTGGATAAAGCTGTCATCATATCTCACGGTCCTGCGATGATGCTTAATCCATATAGCCCTCGCACACGAGCTGATATCATTGCTTCATCTCCACACTGGACGTACTCCGAGGTGTGTTTTATCTCTCGGCTGCCTCTCTGTTGTTATCAGAAAGCCACTGGAGCCATGCACTTTTAAATCTAAATTGAAAACGAATTTCTTCAAAACTGCTTTTTGTGTTTAGTTTGTTGTCCTTTCCCCAGCATCTCCGATTAGCACGGTTGGCTATGTACGGTGCGAAAGAAGTTCAACATACAGTAAAAATAAATATTCTGATTCTGACATTGTAAGGTTCGACAACCGAACCTCGTCCATTCTCGCCACGTGTCCTGCCAAAGCCCACTGACTTTTATTGGCACTCAGTGCAATGTCTTTAATTGCATTTTGTTTCATGATTCAAGTGTTCCTCTTTCCGTGCCTGAGTATATTTCTCAGGATGCGTGTGTCTTTCTCTCACTTTATATTCATGAGCAATTGAAACAATTACATTGCTTGCTTTGGTCATACATTTCTACCGAGTCGGCTTGATTTCAAATAATGCGGTGGAAACAAACGCAGTGTATTTTGTTGCAAGTACAGTGAGGGAAAAAAGTATTTGATCCCCTGCTGATTTTGTACGTTTGCCCACTGACGAAGAAATTATCAGTCTATAATTTTAATGGTAGGTTTATTTGAACAGTGAGAGACAGAATAACAACAACAAAAATCCAGAAAAACGCATGTCAAAATGTTATAAATTGTTTTGCATTTTAATGAGGGAAATAAGTATTTGACCCCTCTGCAAAACTTGGTGGCAAAACCCTTGTTGGCAATCACAGAGGTCAGACGTTTCTTGTAGTTGGCCACCAGGTTTGCACACATCTCAGGAGGGATTTTGTCCCACTCCTCTTTGCAGATCTTCTCCAAGTCATTAAGGTTTCGAGACTGACGTTTGGCAACTCGAACCTTCAGCTCCCTCCACAGATTTTCTATGGGATTAAGGTCTGGAGACTGGCTAGACCACTCCAGGACCTTAATGTGCTTCTTCTTGAGGCACTCCTTTGTTGCCATGGCCGTGTGTTTTGGGTCATTGTTATGCTGGAATACCCATCCACGACCCATTTTCAATGCCCTGGCTGAGGGAAGGAGGTTCTCACCCAAGATTTGACGGTGCATGGCCCCGTCCATCGTCCCTTTGATGCGGTGAAGTTGTCCTGTCCCCTTAGCAGAAAAACACCCCCAAAGCATAATGTTTCCACCTCCATGTTTGACGGTGGGGATGGCGTTCTTGGGGTCATAGGCAGCAATCCTCCTCCTCCAAACACGGCGAGTTGAGTTGATGCCAAAGAGCTCAATTTTGGTCTCATCTGACCACAACACTTTCACCCAGTTGTCCTCTGAATCATTCAGATGTTCATTGGCAAACTTCAGACGGGCATTATTAGTGCTTTCTTGAGCAGGGGGACCTTGCGGGCGCTACAGGATTTCAGTCCTTCACGGCGTAGTGTGTTACCAATTGTTTTCTTGGTGACTATGGTCCCAGCTGCCTTGAGATCATTGACAAGATCCTCCCGTGTAGTTCTGGGCTGATTCCTCACCGTTCTCATGATCATTGCAACTCCACGAGGTGAGATCTTGCATGAAGTCCCAGGCCGAGGGAGATTGACAGTTATTTTGTGTTTCTTCCATTTGCGAATAATCGCACCAACTGTTGTCACCTTCTCACCAAGCTGCTTGGCAATGGTCTTGTAGCCCATTCCAGCCTTCTGTAGGTCCACAATCTTGTCCCTGACATCCTTGGAGAGCTCTTTGGTCTTGGAGATGGTGGAGAGTTTGGAATCTGATTGATTGATTGCTTCTGTGGACAGGTGTCTTTTATACTGGTACAAGCTGAGATTAGGAGCACTCCCTTTAAGAGTGTGCTGCTAATCTCAGCTCGTTACCTGTATAAAAGACACCTGGGAGCCAGAAATCTTTCTGATTGAGAGGAGGTCAAATACTCATTTCCTTCATTAAAATGCAAATCAATTTATAACATTTTTGACATGCGTTTTTCTGGATTTTGTTGTTATTCTGTCTCTCACTGTTCAAATAAACCTACCATTAAAATTATAGACTGATCATTTCTTTGTCAGTGGGCAAACGTACAAAATCAGCAGGGAATCAAATACTTTTTTTCCCTCACTCTAAAACATATAGTGTGTGTGTGCGTAAATGAAACGTAACAAAAAACCCCGTGGACTAAGCTATAGTGGAATCGTTACATAGCTATCGGCAATTACGTGAGCTCTAGCAATTCGTGTGTGGTAAAAAAAAAAACCAGCAATACGAAGACAGCACGCGGCAGCGAGAGGGCGAGCGGACGGCACGCGATGTGGGCAGAGAGAGATGATGATGATGATGGGCTCGCTTCCCGTACGACTGAAATTCCCCCACAATCAATACTCACACCTGCGCGCGTTATGCAACACACTCGCAACACAAAGGTGTCACACACTATCCGCACGACGCGCGCTCGATAAAGCTTTGCTTGAAGAACACTGCGAAAGTGTCCACTAATTCGAAGAAACCAAAGGCTTGACGTTTTAGATCTCTCGTGCAGGTGGCATCACGCTCACGTGAATAAGTGAAAAACGTGTTTTCTTCCCATACCTCAGCTGCAGGTGGTGCATACTCTGCATTTCCTTCTGTCCGTGGAAGCTGGCGATGAGTAAGAGAAAGCTGTTGCGATGCACCGATGAGAACTTTTTAATCTCCAGCAGGACGGGGCTCTTCATTCCCTCAGACATTTCCTCCACCGTGACAAGCTTAAAGGCCACACCTGCACTCAGCCGCAAAATAACAGAACTGGAGACTTTGCTCGGTGGTGGGAAAGTTGCGTATTCCAGAGCGGGGCAGCCTTCGACGCTGCGAAGGACTTCACGTGTTGCAAACGTGCGCAGTTGTAACTTCAGCATTAGAAAGTATTATCCGTTACGTTTACCAGTAATATAATTGGGATATTGCTTTATTTTTAAAAGAAAATGTGAACTGTAATGTTATTTTTTTCACAAAGCGTGAAATTGTATTATTTTTACGCTGATTTCCATCCAGTTTTTTGCAACAACAAAAACACCGTTCATGCTGATTCACATTATTTTATATTTTGCTTTTAATGTTACGCGTGACAAATTTAAAACATTGCAGTAATGTCAGATTATAATATAGTCTGCGGCAACAAAATGCTTAGTAATAATGTCTTGCAGGCCAATGATTTGATCAATAGAGTAGTACGTATTTGCCAAAGCAATACAGAGTAAACAAGTTAATTTACAATATTACATCTGTGAGGCGTTGGAATCAACGTCTCACAGAGCACTATTGTTAACATGTCGTGCAGTTTTGACGACCGTTTGAGTTATGGTCGAAACGTCGTGAGAATTTTTTTATTGTTTTATATAATTTTATTATTTTGTTGTTTCCCTTTAACGTGACTTTACCGAAAAAACTAAGAATATGTCGTGCAGTATCAATCAACACGTGTTAATTTTATAATATTTAGGCTTCGTTCATATTTCATCATCAACACCAAGACTCTGCTATCTATGAGTCATCCTTCACTGCTGGAATCCTCAACAATGCCAGATTATATGCTGTATTGAGGCCAAAATGTATGTGGTGCGCTGGTATTCTTGGCGAGTCTATCGCACCACAACCCCTACGCTTTGCCGTCTTCCACAGAGTAGGCGAGTGAGCTGTGGGTTACGAACTTTTCTGTTTTCAAGGCTGGCTTAATGCAACAAAAAACGCAATGCCAAAATTTTAAATGCACTTATTTGCGAACGGGCTGAGACCATAACACCTGTCACAGTACATAGGATAACCTGGCTAACTATTGGTATCAGCCGTGCTGCTTTTGTACCCCAACAGAGAGGTGACGTGACTCGATACACGTGTCGCAAGATCAATATGAATCGATGCACCATTACAGCCATACTCGCTGCAGTGAGACAAATGGCCCTTTGCGTGTTAGTCAACTTGTCATTCACTACTCGTAGTGATTTCCTGCTCAAATGAGCAATGAGGCAGTGCTCATCCCCAGTTTACAGTCTGGCCCAGTACCAAAAATTCCACATTCCTATGACGGGGGATGGGGGTGGTCTTCAAAGGACAACCACTTGAAATCCCCACGAAATCCTGAGTCAAACAGGATTTGAAGTCGCAAACCTTCTGACTTTGAGCCGATGAGTCACCCTTGCCGGCCAACTTGTCACGAGACAATGCCGTAAGTGGCACACAGGTGAGTGAGTGAGAGAGAGAAGATGCCATGAACTCTACCTGAACGTGACAAAATAACGACGCCTGGTCCAACGGAATCAGAGTAGCGCACCTTCATCTTGCACTCCACTAACTTCCGGATGAGTTCGTGTTCCTTGAAACATGAGGGACGCAACAAGCCAGCTTTCATTCGGAACGGAAAAGTTTATGAATGTGAGACCACATCAAGATGCTGTACAAAAGTGAGGGGCACATGTTGGGAGGAAAGGCAATGGATGATGAAGAGTATCAGGAAGGTTTGGGTACGATGGAGCAATAACCACAGGTAGATCTTGAACAGGGGGTACAGCCTGGCGGATGACCAGGGGAGTCATTCTAGAACAGTGGTCGGCAACTTTTCAAAGAAGAAGAGCCATTTTTTTTGTTTTTGGCCAAAATATTTCGAGAGCCTCATCACACGAAGAGCTACTTCTACAAATACACAAACATAGCAAGTATACAGCAGATGTCAAACACATTCTGACTTCAAAAAACAAAATAGGTGATGGAATAAACTGCATATATTTAGGTTTTTATCCCGTTTAGTTATTCTTTAACAATATAGTTTGATTATTGTACATTTTGTCGTCACCAAGACATTCCATAGTGACACATTCCTTGCCATATTTAATAAATTATGTTTCCGGTAAAAAAAATATTTTAGATTTTTTTTTTAACCAAAAAAAACGGCTGCCCGCAAGGGGGACAGCCAGAGAGCCGCAAGAGAGGAAGCCAAAGAGCCACCGCATGCGGCTCCGGAGCCTACAGGTTGGCGACTCCTTGTGCTAGAGTTAGAAGCAGCAGAGGACAAGGAGCGATCTTCTCAGCTTAACGGAGCCAACGATATCTGCAGTCGATGCAATAAACCAGATTCGTTTACACACGCGCATATATGTGAACATGTGATGATTCACTTGCGGTGCTTTGGGTATTGTGATTCGCGTTGGTTGTCAAAGTGCCGGTGCTGTAGCTACAGGACACCACTTTATCTTTACGAATGGGCATCATGCCAAATGTGCAAAAACATCTGCACAACTATAAGGAACAAAAGGTTAATAATAATGAGGTTGCTTGATGATGTCGATCATGCTTTTGCTTTAGAGTTCACCTTCAGCGAGGAGCTGACAATGACGGGTGCGTCTGCCTCCATACTGATAACCGTGCGTCACCACAGCTGAAAAGTACATGAACGACTCATTTTCATACTTAGAGAACTTACATTAAAAAAATCCCATTTTACCAGGTAAGGCCCACTGAGCCATATATCTCTTTTTCAGAAGCGACCTGACCACAAACGATAGCCCAACGAAGTGGATTATCGTGTGGAAATGTATAGCAGACAAATATTAAAACAGCACGAACACCCCACCCCTTCTTCATCCCCAGAACTCATTCCCCCCCATGCCCCATCACCTCTCCTCACCCTTTCTCAACCACCTTTAGCAGCGCTCACCTCCAATCACGACTCTCCTCGTTACTACCAACAACAACGAGCCGGCATGCCAGGCCAGGTGCACTCCACCACCATCATCCTAAAAACCCTTCCCACCACGTACCTCTAACCCTATCACCACCTTTACATCCATTCTACCTAACAATGCTTGTACCTGTCTCACATCGCTTCCGCCATCACTCCCTTCCCTCATCACCCACAGCATCCCTCTCTCCATCACCCATCACATACCTCCAACGACTCTATACCCCGTAGCCACCGCGTTGTGTATGAGACATACACGGGAATGCGCTCTTTCACGCATTCACACGCGAAAAATCTCACGCATTGCATCACACCTCGCAAGCAATGCCCCCCTAAAAAATACCCACCAGCCCGCGTCAGCTAACTCTACGACTAACGTATGTCTCCAAAATACAGGCGGTTTTTTTGGGGTTATATCGCGTAAGTATATAAAAGTGTCGTTAAACCCGCCAACATCCGACACAGCCAATTAGTGAGGATTGTCACGTAAACAGAACATGCCATTTCGTTACAAGTACGTTACTAATACAGTACACCCGTGTGCTGTTCTCAAATACACCGGTGTGCTGTACTCGTAACGAATTGGCATGTTCTGTTTACGTGACAAACCTTACTAATTGGCTGTGTCGGGTGGTGGCGGGTTTAACGACACATTTATACTGGTAGGAACGAAGTTGTAAACTGAGTGTACCAGCCTGCAATAGACTAACGACACATTTGTACTGGTAGGAACGAAGTTGTAAACTGAGTGTACCAGCCTGCAATAGATTAATGTGTCCGTCCGTCCCCTTTCAATACTTTAACGAAGTGAAATCTCGTGCTGTTGGGGTGTAAAAATAAAATTGCGCAAAATTCCAATGTTCCTACCAGCCCACCCTGCAGGGACCTGTTATATTTACGCGTTCAAACCCAAAAAAAACTGGATTAAGGATATTGGTCGCGATTGCCGACGAGTGAAACGAACGTGTGGTCTCATTAGTGCCCCCTCGTGGCCGCTGGCGATACCAAGCGACCAATCGCAAGCACTTGCAATTCATCCAGCCTTGAGTGCCCTGCCATCAACACCCTGTCGAGCCATGCCCCCCGCAACAACTGCGCTGTGCCCCATCACCTCAAGCCATCGCTTCCTCCCCTCACCGCCCATCGCACGCATCCCTCTTCCAAACAACTCACACCATCACTCCTCCACCACCCATCACATCTCCCCCCTCTCACACACCCTCTATACTCTTCAACCCCTTTTAACAACTACCCTTCCCCCCATCACTTCACACAATAATACTCCTTCACCAGCCATTTGTGAAATGTATAGGACCTTTGGTAGTTGTGAGTCTCGAGAATAATGTATAGTCTATAGTATTTCGATGTATTTAGTGGTAACATCTGTAACTTGTCTCTCGGACAGCCAACAAGTCTCTCAGATCTCCCACTCTTTTAACATGTATATGTCATTGTATTGACATTGGCATTGTTTTATTGTCTTGAGTATTCCTGTTCACATAGTTAGATGTGTCATTTCCTGTCATTCAACAATGGGCACTGCGCTTTGGTACCAAAGTGGTGAGAAAAATAACTCCCGTGTGACACAACCCCACCACTCACCTAGCTATGACTCAACCCCCACCACTCACCTAGCTATGACACAACCCCCACCACTCACCTAGCTATGACACAACCCCAACCACTCACCTAGTGTGACACAACCCCCACCACTCACCTAGCTATGACACAACCCCCACCACTCACCTAGCTATGACACAACCCCCACCACTCACCTAGCTATGACACAACCCCCACCACTCACCTAGCTATGACGCAACCCCCACCACTCACCTGGCTATGACACAACCCCCACCACTCACCTAGTGTGACACAACCCCCACCACTCACTTAGTGTGACACAACCCCCACCACTCACCTAGCTATGACACAACCCCCACCACTCACCTAGCTATGACACAACCCCCACCACTCACCTAGCTATGACACAACCCCCACCACTCACCTAGCTATGACACAACCCCCACCACTCACCTAGTGTGACACAACCCCCACCACTCACCTAGTTAGTGTGACACAACCCCCACCACTCACCTAGCTATGACACAACCCCCCCCACTCACCTAGTGTGACACAACCCCCACCACTCACCTAGCTATGACACAACCCCCACCACTCACCTAGCTATGACACAACCCCCACCACTCACCTAGTGTGACACAACCCCCCCCCACTCACTTAGTGTGACACAACCCCCACCACTCACCTAGTGTGACACAACCCCCACCACTCACCTAGCTATGACACAACCCCCACCACTCACGCAGTGTGACACAACCCCCACCACTCACCTTGCTATGACACAACCCCCACCACTCACCTAGCTATGACACAACCCCCACCACTCACCTAGCTATGACACAACCCCCACCACTCACCTAGCTATGAAACAACCCCCACCACTCACACTAGCTATGACACAACCCCCACCACTCACCTAGTGTGACACAACCCCTACCACTCACCTAGCTATGACACAACCCTCACCACTCACCTAGCTATGACACAACCCCCACCACTCACCTAGCTATGACACAACCCCCACCACTCACCTAGCTATGACACAACCCCTACCACTCACCTAGCTATGACACAACCCCCACCACTCACCTGGCTATGACACAACCCCCACCACTCAGCTAGTGTGAGACAACCCCCACCACTCACCCAGCTATGACACAACCCCCACCACTCAGCTGGTGTGAGACAACCCCCACCACTCACCTAGCTATGACACAACCCCCACCACTCAGCTAGCTATGACACAACCCCCACCACTCAGCTGGTGTGAGACAACCCCCACCACTCACCTAGCTATGACACAACCCCCACCACTCAGCTGGTGTGAGACAACCCCCACCACTCACCTAGCTATGACACAACCCCCACCACTCAGCTGGTGTGACACAACCCCCACCACTCACTTAGTGTGAGACAACACCCACCACTCACCTAGTGTGACACAACCCCCACCACTCACCTAGCTATGACACATCCCCCACCACTCACCTAGCTATGACACAACTCCCACCACTCACCTAGCTATGACACAACCCCCACCACTCAGCTAGTGTGAGACAACCCCCACCACTCACCTAGCTATGACATAACCCCCACCACTCACCTAGCTATGACACATCCCCCACCACTCACCTAGCTATGACACAACCCCCACCACTCACCTAGCTATGACACAACCCCCACCACTCAGCTAGTGTGAGACAACCCCCACCACTCACCTAGTGTGAGACAACCCCCACCACTCACCTAGCTATGACACAACCCCCACCACTCAGCTAGTGTGAGACAACCCCCACCACTCACCTAGCTATGAAACAACCCCCACCACTCACCTAGCTATGACACAACCCCCACCACTCACCTAGTGTGACACAACCCCTACCACTCACCTAGCTATGACACAACCCTCACCACTCACCTAGCTATGACACAACCCCCACCACTCACCTAGCTATGACACAACCCCCACCACTCACCTAGCTATGACACAACCCCCACCATTCACCCAGCTATGACACAACCCCCACCACTCACCTAGCTATGACACAACCCCCACCACTCACCTAGCTATGACATAACCCCCACCACTCACCTAGCTATGACACAACCCCCACCACTCACCTAGCTATGCCACAACCCCCACCACTCACCTAGCTATGACACAACCCCCACCACTCACCTAGCTATGACACAACCCCCACCACTCACTTAGTGTGAGACAACACCCACCACTCACCTAGTGTGACACAACCCCCACCACTCACCTAGCTATGACACATCCCCCACCACTCACCTAGCTATGACACAACTCCCACCACTCACCTAGCTATGACACAACCCCCACCACTCAGCTAGTGTGAGACAACCCCCACCACTCACCTAGCTATGACATAACCCCCACCACTCACCTAGCTATGACACATCCCCCACCACTCACCTAGCTATGACACAACCCCCACCACTCACCTAGCTATGACACAACCCCCACCACTCAGCTAGTGTGAGACAACCCCCACCACTCACCTAGTGTGAGACAACCCCCACCACTCACCTAGCTATGACACAACCCCCACCACTCAGCTAGTGTGAGACAACCCCCACCACTCACCTAGCTATGAAACAACCCCCACCACTCACCTAGCTATGACACAACCCCCACCACTCACCTAGTGTGACACAACCCCTACCACTCACCTAGCTATGACACAACCCTCACCACTCACCTAGCTATGACACAACCCCCACCACTCACCTAGCTATGACACAACCCCCACCACTCACCTAGCTATGACACAACCCCCACCATTCACCCAGCTATGACACAACCCCCACCACTCACCTAGCTATGACACAACCCCCACCACTCACCTAGCTATGACATAACCCCCACCACTCACCTAGCTATGACACAACCCCCACCACTCACCTAGCTATGCCACAACCCCCACCACTCACCTAGCTATGACACAACCCCCACCACTCACCTAGCTATGACACAACCCCCACCACTCACCTGGCTATGACACAACCCCCACCACTCACCTAGCTATGACACAACCCCCACCACTCACTTAGCTATGACACAACCCCCACCACTCACCTAGTGTGAGACAACCCCCACCACTCACCTAGCTATGACACGACCCCCACCACTCACCTAGTGTGACACAACCCCCACCACTCACCTAGTGTGACACAACCCCCACCACTCACCTAGCTATGACACAACCCCCACCACTCACCTAGTGTGAGACAACCCCCACCACTCACCTAGCTATGACACAACCCCCACCACTCACCTAGTGTGACACAACCCCCACCACTCACTTAGCTATGACACAACCCCCACCACTCACCTAGTGTGAGACAACCCCCACCACTCACCTAGCTATGACACAACCCCCACCATTCACCTAGCTATGACACAACCCCCACCACTCACCTAGCTATGACATAACCCCCACCACTCACCTGGCTATGACACAACCCCCACCACTCACCTAGTGTGAGACAACACCCACCACTCACCTAGTGTGACACAACCCCCACCACTCACCTAGCTATGACACAACCCCCACCACTCACCTAGCTATGACACAACCCCCACCACTCACCTAGCTATGACACAACCCCCACCACTCACCTAGCTATGACACAACCCCCACCACTCACCTAGCTATGACACAACCCCCACCACTCACCTGGCAATGACACAACCCCCACCACTCACCTAGCTATGACACAACCCCCACCACTCACCTAGCTATGACACAACCCCCACCACTCACCTGGCTATGACACAACCCCCACCACTCAGCTAGTGTGAGACAACCCCCACCACTCACCCAGCTATGACACAACCCCCACCACTCAGCTGGTGTGAGACAACCCCCACCACTCACCTAGCTATGACACAACCCCCACCACTCAGCTAGCTATGACACAACCCCCACCACTCAGCTGGTGTGAGACAACCCCCACCACTCACCTAGCTATGACACAACCCCCACCACTCAGCTGGTGTGAGACAACCCCCACCACTCACCTAGCTATGACACAACCCCCACCACTCAGCTGGTGTGACACAACCCCCACCACTCACTTAGTGTGAGACAACACCCACCACTCACCTAGTGTGACACAACCCCCACCACTCACCTAGCTATGACACATCCCCCACCACTCACCTAGCTATGACACAACTCCCACCACTCACCTAGCTATGACACAACCCCCACCACTCACCTAGCTATGACACAACCCCCACCACTCAGCTAGTGTGAGACAACCCCCACCACTCACCTAGCTATGACATAACCCCCACCACTCACCTAGCTATGACACATCCCCCACCACTCACCTAGCTATGACACAACCCCCACCACTCACCTAGCTATGACACAACCCCCACCACTCAGCTAGTGTGAGACAACCCCCACCACTCACCTAGTGTGAGACAACCCCCACCACTCACCTAGCTATGACACAACCCCCACCACTCAGCTAGTGTGAGACAACCCCCACCACTCACCTAGCTATGACACAACCCCCACCACTCACCCAGCTATGACACAACCCCCACCACTCAGCTAGTGTGAGACAACCCCCACCACTCACCCAGCAACTCAACCTCCTGTGTGATTAAACCACCACTCGGTGGCGCTAAACTCATTGAGAAGGCGATTCCAAATTCCTGCGATGGGGAACAGTCCACCCATAAATCCGATTTCCAGGCATCAAGTCTGCATTAAACCACACATACTTGGGAACAAAACATGCAAAACAAACATTCTCCGATAATATATTAACTGATTGGTGTAGGGCAATAAGTTGCATAGACAATGTATATATTATCAGAGCATGTGTGTTTGCATATTTATTCAATACAAACTTGATGCCTTGAAATCGGTAACTTTATGGCGTTTGAACATTTTAACACCCTTGATTTGAAGCTTTCGTGACTGCAGGAATCCACACTCTTTGATTCTTTCGGTAAAAGTCACGTAGGCATTTTATTTTATACCTACGTGACTCTACCGAAAGAATCAAAGAGTATATCTTAACACCCGTTTATTGTCAGAAAGCGTAACGCGTTTGTTCATCAGTCTCCCCATTCCTGCTCGCGACTGGGATATCTCATCGCAAACTCGACACGAAGCACGCGCTGCTGATGAGACCCATGCAGTCGAAATCGTTCTATAGTTTCCCTGCTGTAAACACAAACAATGATCCACCTGTGCGATGTTTAATCGGTGCAAACTTATTATCCACACACGATTGTCATTCGATTGGACTTGAAAACGAATGATCTCCGCGAGTTTTGCCCAAGCTTTTGATCATGCATTTGCCAAGTACTCTATGGAATTACTGCGATATCGTCTTTACGATAAGATGTTAATTTTCGTGATATGACGATTATCGCGATATCAGCTCCCCCCTAACTTTGTAATTGGTAATGCCCGTTTGTATTGTTCGTGTTGCATTGCCACAGTTCAATTACGAACATGAATCCTAATGATCGTAACTTTACAATCAATAACTCTTATACGCGTCATGGATATTACGTTCGTCAGCGATACGAGTGAGAATGCGTGTACACGCGCGCGCACTCAAGCGTTACATTGTAAAGTTTAATGCGCATTAACTACCCATGATTTGCCGCATAAGTGTGGCACACTAGATACAGTATCGCGTACAATATTTAACACTAAGTAAAACTTAATAGCTGTTTTAAAGCTTTCGTGACTGCAAGGATTCATCTTCTTTGGTTCTTTCGGTAAAGTCACGTAGAATGATAATAAAATAATAAATTGATAAAATAAAATAACACAATAATATTCTCACGACGTTTCGGCCACAACACACCTGATGAAAGCCGCTTGTGTTGTGGCCGAAACGTCGTGAGAATATTATTGTGTTATTTTATTTTATCAATTTATTATTTTATTCTCATTCTACGTGACTTTACCGAAAGAACCAAAGAAGACTTAATAGCGTGTTCTGCCGATTATAAGACGCTCCGGAAAGTTAAGACGGACTCTTAAAACTTGTCAATAAAGTTACACAAATTCTGCAAAGTTAAAGATCCCCTCTGTAACAACCTGTAGGCGGGTGGGTTTGGGCAAGTGCTGTTAGCGAGTAGCAGTGCCTATGAAGGCTGTGGCACACGAGGGGGTGGGTGGCCAGCACCACGCCCGGCCGCCTTTGTCTCCCCCAAGTGGCGATGTTTACACACCGCAATTTGGTACTAATTTGAGGCTGAGTCGACCTAGGGGAGGCCCAGCAACGGTTCAGATCATTCGCCACTTGTGTTGACCGTGAAGCTGGAATAGAATAGAACTCGGGTCGTCGAATTGTAAGACGCAACCACTATGCAGTTACTTTATCAGGGAAATGTGTTACAAGGCGCGAAAAAAATGTGTAAATATATCAATTGTTTATCACCTTAAGTGATCGTCATACTTTAATTGAAGGCATTCAATGAGGCATTTCTGTCAAGAAACTATATATTTCAGGAATACATACAATTATTGACTGACGATAGTCGCGATATGACGATGTTTAGTCAAAACGGACGATACGGTAATCGCGGTTCTTACATCGTCCGCGATGCAGGGCACGGACGTGCGTGATGACGACACGGGCGTGCGTGATGACGATGCGGGCATGCGTGGTGACGGAACGAGCGTGCGTGATGACGACACGCGCAAACAGCCCAGGAACGTGGCTCCGTGCACGTCACCCCTTCTGGCGGTGATGACATCATGCTATGTGCTTGCGCGATGACATCATACGTAAACAAACCCCTAACATTAAAACTTTCAAAGCATATACCAGGTCAAATAATTATTTGGTGATGCTGCTTGTGTTGGCAGTGGTGCACAAGCACAAATGGTAACAACTAAAACGCAACATGTTTGTCAAGTAACGCTGTGGCCTTAATACTGCTGCTTCCTTAGAAAGATAGGAAACTTCTTTGAGCTTATATTTTTGGTTCTTTCGGTAAAGTCACGTAGAAGGGAAACAATAAAATAATAAAAATATAAAACAATAAAATTCTCACGACGTTTCGACTGCAACACAAGCAATCATCATCAGGTGTGAAAACCACAACAAGAAAAATTGAAAAAAGTGGCGGTTATTTTTAACGTTAGCACCACGAAGAGCGATTTGACATTTATTCAGATGGACGAGTCCATCTATTTTGATTTAAAGCTTTCGTGACTGCAGTGATTCATATTCTTGGTTATTTCAGTAAAGTCACGTTGAAGGGAAACAATAATATATCAAACAATAAAATTATCACGACGTTTCGACTGCAACACAAACTGTTTGTGTTGCAGTTTGTGTTGCAGTCGAAACATCGTGATAATTGTATTGTTTTATATATATATTATTTTATTGTTTCCCTTCAACGTGACTTTACCGAAAGAACCAAGAATATGAGTCCATCTATGTTTGGAAAAGAGGAGGGGGGAGAGGAAAATAATGGATGCGGTCTGAAAGCCACCGTAAGCGTGAACAATCAATTAAGACCCGAAATGGTTTGTCAAATCCTTCCAATGACCAGGTAACTTCTGAAAAAGAGCTATTTTAGCTCAATGCGCATTACCTGGTAAAATAAAAAAAGAGTTTAGTCGTTTAATACTTTACTGCTATAAATGTCCCCATGATATTGATAAGCCACTTTGTTGAGCTGTAATTTGTGGCTAGGTCGCTTGTGAAAAATAAGTTAAATTATATTTATATGTGTTTGGGTTATTTGTTTAACTTTCTTGTACTTTGCATTACTATCGTATTTTTGTTCTATTTGTCGTTGTAACGTTCTTACCCGCCCCTACTGGACATCTGTGAAAAAAGAGCTTTTTAGCTCATTGGATTCCTCCTGCAGTCTAAATAAATATTCTGATCTGATTCGTTCAGTGGTAAAGTAGTGAATTAGTTAAAGTGCGTGAAGACGTCACGAGTGGGGAAGGGCAGGCCGTGTTGACGTCATCACAGTCGCAGTGGGGGCTGAAGAAGAGTGGGTGGTGGGGGCTGAATAAGAGTGGGTGGTGGTGGAGGGGGTGGGGGCTGAAGAAGAGTGGGTGGTGGTGGAGGGGGTGGGGGCTGAAGAAGAGTGGGTGGTGGTGGAGGGGTGGGGGCTGAAGAAGAGTGGGTGGTGGTGGAGGGGTGGGGGCTGAAGAAGAGTGGGTGGTGGTGGAGGGGTGGGGGCTGAAGAAGAGTGGGTGGTGGTGGAGGGGTGGGGGCTGAAGAAGAGTGGGTGGTGGAGGGGTGGGGGCTGAAGAAGAGTGGGTGGTGGAGGGGTGGGGGCTGAAGAAGAGTGGTGGTGGAGGGGTGGGGGCTAAAGAAGAGTGGGTGGTGGTGGAGGGGTGGGGGCTGAAGAAGAGTGGGTGGTGGAGGGGTGGGGGCTGAAGAAGAGTGGGTGGTGGAGGGGGTGGAGGCTACTGTGGAGGGGGTGGTGGAGGGGTGGGGGCTACTGGAGAGTGGGTGGTGGAGGGGGTGGGGGCTACTGTGGAGTGGGTGGTGGAGGGGTGGGGGCTGAATAAGAGTGGGTGGTGGTGGAGTGGGTGGGGGCTGCTGTTGAAGAGTGGGTGGTGCTGGTGGTGGAGGCGGGGGCTGCTCGCGCGCGCGTGACCGGGTCACGTGATCCACCATGGCGTTCCTGCTGCTCAACGCGTTCAGCTCTCCCGTCGGGCAACGCATTGGTGAGAGCGACAACCCGAGCCCTCGCTTCACTACACTAACAATAACAACAAAACAGCAGCACAACAACAACAACAATACGGCGACGTGGCGGGAAAGCGTTTAGCGACGTCAGTCAGTCGTGGCACTGCCGCTCGCGGCCGTGGTTTTGCAGATAGGAAGCCACAGCGAGAGCCATGTGTGTCCAAGGGATTGCCACCGCCTATGGCTGCTGCTGCTGTTGCTGCTGCTGTGTGAGTGAGAACATTCGAGTGGCACTGCGTCTAATAGTCACTCGCTGACTCGCCTCGCCCCGGTACACCGCGTTGGAGGCGTTGTCCTTCTGGTCTACCTCTGTCCGTGTACGTCGCTTGTATCTGCTGTCTGTCCGAAGGGACACGCGGCTTCGTGTGCACGTGCCGGGGTTGTGATTGTTATTGTTAACGTCGCGGAAAAGCGAGAGCGGTTTTGGTAGGCCTAACCATCCAGCGGTGGATTGATCAATGGCTGGGTGGTGATGGTGAATCGCTGCTAGGGTGGATGGGGGGGGGAGCGGTGGCGCAGTGGTTGACGCGGTGCGGGCCCGACGATTTCCGGCTACGGTCAACGTCAGTGGCGAGTGATCGGAGTTCCTCCTCTCTCCTCTCTCAGCCACACTTGTGTGGTGAAGTATGGTCAAGCGGCCCCCTTGACCGACATGGCGGGATTGACTGTGTAACGTTATTACCCCCCTGCTGTTGTGTTCCACGTCAATCGCACGCACAACACTGTAACGCCTATTTCTCCTGCTGGGATTGCTGCGCGTCCCGTCTGGGTCAAGCCGTTAAACAAAAAACATCATCACCATCGTCGTCATCATCATCGTCATCACCACCATCATCACCGTCATCATCACCATCGTCATCATCATCACCAGCACCATCATCATCACCAGCACCATCATCGTCATCATCACCATCATCACCAGCACCATCATCATCACCAGCACCATCATCACCATCATCATCACCAGCACCATCATCATCACCATCATCATCGTCATCACCATCATCACTCCCCTGGCGGCTCTGTCGCCCCGTCGCCTGACCCGACCCGGCCCTTTCGCGTGTACACTAGCCAGGTGTACCAGGCTAGGTAGCCTGGTGTACCAGGCTAGGTAGCCTGGTGTACCAGGCTAGGTAGCCTGGTGTACCAGGCTAGGTAGCCTGGTGTACCAGGCTAGGTAGCCTGGTGTACCAGGCTAGGTACACCTCGCCTGCCACGGACGTCGTGGGGACGTCGCCGCCTCCTCCTGATGGCGAATGGCGGCTCCCTGCGTGTGTGCTGCGCGCACCTTGCGGCACTTTGCCGTGGCCGCAATTAGAAAGGCGCCCCTTGTAAGTAAGAAGTGAGTGTGTGTGTGGTGTTGTGTGTGTGTGGGGTGTGTGGTGTTGTGTGTGTGTGGGGTGTGTGTGTGGTGGTTGTGTGTGGTGTGTGTGGTGGTTGTGTGTGTGTGCGGTGAGTGTGGTGTGTGTGCGGGGTGTGTGTGGTGGTTGTGTGCGGTGTGTGTGTGTGGTGGTTGTGTGTGTGGTGGTTGTGTGCGGTGTGTGGCGAGTGTGGTGTGTGTGCGGTGTGTGTGTGGTGGGTGTATTGTGTGTGTGGAGTGGTGTGAGTGTGCGGTGTGTGTGTGGTGGGTGTATTGTGTGTGTGGAGTGGTGTGTGTGTGCGGTGTGTGTGTGCGGTGTGTGTGTGCAGTGTGTGTGTGGTGGTTGTGTGTGGTGTTGAGTGTGTGGTGAGTGTGTGTGTGGTGTTGAGTGTGTGGTGTGTGTGTGTGGTGTGTGTGTGCGGTGTGTGTGTGGTGGTGTGTGTGGTGTGTGTGTGGTGGTGTGTGGTGTGGTGGTGTGTGTGTGCGGTGTGTGTGTGGTGTGTGTGGGGTGGTTGTGTGTGGTGTTGAGTGTGTGTGTGTGTGGTGTGTGTGCGGTATGTGTGTGTGGTGGTTGTGTGCGGTGTGTGTGCGGTATGTATGTGTGTGTGTGGTGGTTGTGTGCGGTGTGTGTGGTGGTGTGTGGTGTGGTGTGTGTGTGCGGTGTGTGTGGTGGTGGTGTGTGTGGTGTGTGTGTGGTGGTGTGGTGGTGTGTGTGGTGTGTGTGATGGTGTGTGAGTGGTGGTGTGTGTGTGTGGTGTTTGGGTGTGGTGTGTGATGGTGTGTGTGTGTGGTGTTTGGGTGTGGTGGTGTGTGTGTGTGCGGCGTGCTTGGCAATGGCTGCGGCGTGGTGTGTGCTGGTCCCACGCTGGGTGAGACCGGGGGACTCCCAGCAGGTTGACTCGGCCGAAAATGTGTCGGGTTGCTCGTTTTGCTTCAGTGCGACGATGATCAAGTGTCGTGGAGACACGGCCATGAAACGTCGGACTCGGATTGTAAATGTCGTGGATTTACTCTCCAACATACAACCGGTGTGCTGTACTAGTAACGAATTGGCACGTTCTGTTTACGTGACAAACCTTACTAATTAGCTGTATTAAGGGTGAATGTTGTCTCCCCACGTGTATGGGTACACCCAACACTGCATTGTACTACAGCGTGTCGGTAAAGATATCATTATCGATCATGATCCACCCAGTGGGTTAATGATGACCTCTCTCCACAAGCTGTCAGGCACGTCGCCGTCCTGCGATCTAACGCATGCAAACTAAGGTGTCGTCTGTTATCATCCGTGAATAAACAATTCTAATTACCGCATCCGTCATTTGCGTGAGTGAAATTTTGGAAACGTCTTATGCGGTTACAACAACAACAAACAAACAAAAAACCCTTCGTTGATCTTCAGCAACGCATGACAATTTGGCTGAAATAATTGTGTTTATTATTTTGTGATTGTTGCTTCATTCACGGCCAAGATGTTGACGAACACCCTGGGCCTCGCGCATCTCAATGCGATGTGTGTCACCAGAGCAGATACTTGGAGGTTTGGAGCTATGATTCGTGACCAAATAAGACTCCCAAGTCTACGAGAGTGGAAGTGTAAGCGGTGGGCGCGCTGCGCTACGGACCCGGCGACCAGAGTTCGATTCCCGCTCGCAGTCCTGAACCCTCCCCTAGGTCGACTCGGCCTCAAATCAGTAGCTGGTGCGGTGTGGAAAAACATCGCCACTGGGGAGACAAAGGCGGCCGGACGTGTTGCTGGCCACCCCACCCCCCCTCGTGTGCCGTGCCGGCATTCTTAGGTGCTACTTGCTAACGGCACTTGCCCCAAACAGTCTGTCAAGGCTATCATCATCCTTGGGATATTTGTCTTTGTAAAGTCCCGCATCATGTTATTTACCGAGCTTCTAACTATGTTGTAATCGATTTTCAGTAATGAACAGGGGGACCCCCTGTTATGGACAACCACACCCTTTGTTGGCTGTGGCAGTTTAATGACCTTACAAGAAAGAGGGTGGGCCAGTGGCAAACGGGGGGAGTGCTTTTTAACCATCACCCAAATGGGTGCCCTGAAAACGGTGCCTGGTGCCCACCAGGCAAGGCCCCATTACATTGGTGGATTTGTATCTTCGCGTTCCTGTTTGAAAATCCGTTGTGTTATCTGGGTTATATAAATGGAACGGTTTTTCCTTTGTTCCCCTCTGTGGTCAGTTTACTTGAAGATGCCCATTGGTGCCTCACCCCTTACACTCGTGTCCCGTCATCGTTGCATTGTTTTGTGGCGTAAGCGTCGTGCGTGCCACAACAATTCCTGAAGCTAATTGTTATTTTTTATTGGTTTCTCTGTTTCCCCTCCAGTTTTATATTCCACTTGTGCTATTATTATTAATAATAAGTCCCGCAAGGTGATGTTACAGGACTGCTTCGGAGGTCTGGATATCTGTGAAAAAGAGCTTAATAACTCATCAGATTTCTCCAGGATATATACAGACGAGGGGGTGGGTGGCCAGCAGCACGCCCGGCCGCCTTTGTCTCCCCAGTGGTGATGTTGACACACCACAGCAGTTACTCGTTTGAGGCTGAGTCGACCTAGGGGAGGTCCAGGACCGGTTAAAATAATCGTCACCGGTGGTGGCCGTGAGTTGGAATCGAACTCAGGTCGCCGGGTTCGTAGCACGGCGCGCTAACCGCTACACTACAATGTGTTACGCTTCCACATGCGAGGGTCATGTGACAGATTTGACGTCACAGCTCACTTGCCGTGCAAAAGATATATACATTATTGAGCTCCACCCCCCCCCCCTAAAAAATAAGTATTCTTATCATTTTTCCATGGTGTACAGTCTGGAAAGTACCCACATGGCAAATTTCAAGTTTGTTGCATGTGGGGAAGTACGCTAAACATTTTGAACAGACACACATTCACAACTTTAACTTTTATATATATGGAGATAAGAAAAGACTCCGTCATTTCAATAGGCTTCTTTATCCACACTAGGGACACATTTTTTTAAATGTCCTGCTAAGAGAATAACCACTGTGGAGATGGAGCAATTCGTGAATCCGCATGTGCGAGATGGACTGTGGTATAGCAGGACATTGGAGGAGTGATTGTGACATGGGAGGCCTTCATCCAGCATTGGATAAGCATGGTTGATATGATGATGCATCAAGACTGGTGAGACAATGAAGCTGGATGGATTTGGTACACTTTCTACCGCCTCTTAATGCCTGCTCTATGGGGCCTATAAAGTGTTCGCAAGCAGCACGACCAACCGATCCCCATTTCAGGCTGAAAAAGGGATCTTTTCTACTTCCTTAAACAGGTGTGCGCTGTGCGTGCCCTGCATTATTCTAGATGCCTGGCTTGTAATGCCGACAAGTCATGCTATATTTTATCTGCTGTATTTCACACCAAAGAACATTTAACATTATGAAATACAAATTCTATCTCACACGTTTTACAAATCGGACGCTCTGTTCAACCGAGAACTTGGTGTCAAGAAACAATATTTTATGGTTTTAAATTCATAAATGCGCCGAATGGGCACACCTTATCTGCTTATACGTGGATGCCAGCTGTGATTATATTGAACCGCATGCTGAATAAGCACAGGCTTGAGCTTATTGGACAACACTACAGCTAAACTTACATTTGTTGGTTTGAGCATTTTATACAAAACAATATATGAAGAGCTGTCAAAGATTATATTAGTGTTTTGAAAAAATATCAGGGATTGCTTGTTGACTCAATGGGTTGATGTCCAAGCTTGGTATCCTAGCCTTTGCAGAGAATCCTGGCTCTTCCATAGTTCCTTTGCAAGCAGTGAATTTGATGGTAATTGATCATTAGTTTAATACACACCTAAGCGTATGCTAAATTGTAGAATTTTCAGCAGAACAAGCACATTGGTAATGACCCAGAAATTGTGTTGGCAGGCTACAGTAATCCAGTCATCGACTTTGTGCAAATTGGCCCGGTTGGGGGGAGTGCCGACCATTCTGCTTCTCTGCTGCTGCCTGTTTGTACTTAGGAGATCACTGGCAACCTTGAGGCTTCAAACCGGCAAGAGAGAGGCTTTGAAGAAAGTGCTCTTTCACTTTGCATGCAGAGTTTTCAAATGGCCAGAAGACACGTGGTCACAGAGCGAGGCATTGGAATAAGGGATGTTCTTAAGGCTGATTGTTGCTCCCTTGCAGTCAACTGGAATTTTTGAATTACAGTTTTCCATTGATTGTGTGCAGCGCCATGATAAAACAAAAAAAAAAACATGTTCCTGCATCGTTGAGTTTGATAATTGTTGAATTTCCATTCGAGGTGCGTGCCTTTTCTCAGACGTTAACACAGGTGCTGAAGGGTATCTTGTGATGTGCTCATCTGTAATTATGTATTTGCCAGGGGTCATTGCTTAGGGTGTATGGCTTGCTCAGTTCATCCGGCATCACCTGACACATCAGACAATCCAGGGTCACTGATCAGGTATCAGTCAAGACACGTTCTCATGCTTTGTGGGCATCCTCTGCTCATCACGCCCTTCCCGGCCCGCCCCCCCATGCCCCCAACGTTGCTCTTTTTGGCCACTATTTGTAATTCTCACTTGGTGAGAGCCAAGTGGCCCACGTGCCCTCGCCGCTGTCCTGAAACACAAGCCTGCAGAGGGGTAACACGAGGCAATGAGAAAGAAGTAGGGCTAGGCAACCCCCCACAGTGACTGGAGAAGACGTTCTTTAAGGCAAGTTTGTATGTGTTTTTTGTTATCTTAGAATCTATCGACATTTTATAGAGTGTATGCCTTGTCCCACTATCAATGACTTATTGATGTATCAGTACACGGGCATGTAGGGTGGCTGTGACCTTGTTTACTGTGGCCAAGAATGTAAAATCCCTTCCTGCCCACACCTAATACACTACATGCATGCCCAAACCTAAATGACATGATGAATCCATCTAAGAATTGACTCAAGTGGCATTATCCAGGGGCTTAATGAAGATGCGAGCGACCAACGGCCCGTGTTTTTCATGTAGCAGTCTACAGCAGCTCTGGAGGGATTAACGTTTCTGAATCATTGGTCAAAAGCTTGATAGCAACTAAGGTAAACAGGATGTTTTATTTTGTCGAATGGAAAGGCTAATTTTACATTTCCTATTTAGTATCCCCAATCACAACCTGGAATATTCACACCTATTACTTGCAGGTTACAGTCAGATACAATAAAAAAATTATTTAGAAAATTCCGGTGTAAGGAGCAACACTCAGAAATTTATATATAAGATTAAGTACATAATGGTCAGATTTATAAAATGTAATTTCAGCCACAACTCTAGTTTATAATGGCTTACTTGTGAATGTCATGGAATCTTTTACATCCAAATAAAATTGTGCTTTGGTGATTGCATGCGGAAATAACCAGGTATTCACACACAAAGACAAAGCCGCTTACCGCACCACCACTTGACAAATGGAGGCAGACAGGTTCCGTTAATCCAGCCCACGGGGTCATTACCAATTATTATTAAACACAGCAAACCTCAAATACCGCTACAAAGTCTTCAAATCATTTAGAATAATTGTGGAGCTCGACTCATTTTCAATTTATGAGAAATTATCCCACATCACACAAACTCAAAAAAATACTTTCTCTGGCTACCAGTCAAATCCGGCATACACTTCAAAATCATCAAGCATCCTATTAACGGCCAAGCTCCACCTTGTATCATCAGATACCTTGTACAGATCCAAGCAAAACAACAGATCACTTCGCTTCTCAACCCAAACACTCCTCCAACCACCACCACCAACAACCAAACAAAAGCCATGGGGAGACGATCTGTCTCATTTGCAGCAGCGTCCACACTGCCTGGGACGACCTTCCCGAAGCGAATGTGCACAGTCGACTCCGTCATCACCACATTCATGACTCGATAACGCATCTCTGTACGCTTGCGTTCAACAACTAACTCGCAGCCACAACTTCCTTTTATTTTCCGTCACCCTGTCTCACTGTATGAAATTGTTTATTTTTAATGTTGACGTGATGGCGCACTTGAGGTGGCACGTCCGTGCCAGAAAGGCCACCAACGTGTTCAGAAAAAAATACATTGACTTAGCTTGAATACATTCTCATTTCTCATCTTATGTGTCATATAAATTCATTTCCTATCGCATTACATCTGTTACGAATATCAGTTATAGAGGTTATTGTTGGCTTTTACATACAGTGGTCCTTCGGGTTACGATGCCATCGATTGACGATATTTCAATTAATGATCCGCCTCCCATAGGGTCCCCATTGTTTCTATTAGCAATACATTTTGGAGAAACGATGTTTTAGGATATCACGTGGGCTGCAAATTTCGGCCAATCGGAGCGCTTCCGAAGTGGACTCAGCAGACCTCAGCCAATCGGTGACCCGTCCTTTTATGAGCATTTTGAGAGGAACTGGCCATTCATCTTCTTAGCCTAAGGTAATCATTTGTGTTTTATGCTCTATTTAGGCACCTTTTTTTGCTCTTAATTATTTATCCATATTTCTGTTAATGTCATTGGTCATTACTTTATGTTCTTATAACGTTTATTTACGAAACTTACGTGTCTTTAAGGTCAAAAAGGTCAACTTCCGATCGTCTTAGAAAAGAATTCAGCCTTAATCATGTATTTGTTACATTCGATCAACGATAATTTCAATTAACGATGTTTTTTGTGGAACCATTATCCGTGATATCGTTAACCGAGGGACCACAGTATTAGTAGCTGCCCGAGACTTGTCAACGTTGTCGTCAGTCTGACCCTCGATTGGAAACCCCTGTTCTCTCACGCACACACGCGGTTAGCGTGCTGCGCTACGTGTGTGTGTGTGTGCGTGATGGAGCGGTAGTGTAGGGATTAGCGCGCTGCGCTACCAACCTGGCGACCCGGGTTTGATTCCCGCTCACGGCCAACACCAGTGATGATTATCTGAACCGGTCCTGGGCCTCCCCTAGGTCGACTCGGCCTCAAATGAGTACCTGGTGCGGTGTGTAAACATCGCCACTAGGGAGACAAAGGCGGCCGGGTGTGGTGCTGGCCACCCACACCCTCGTGTGCCGTGCCGGCCTTCATAGGTGCTCGCTAACAGCACTTGCCCCAACAGCCTGTTAAGGCTACACGGGGGTTCTTTGTCTTTGTTGGTGCCAGACTAGTCGGCTTCTGAGTTCGCGGGCGCATGACTCGAGAGAATTGCCGTCAAACATGGGGCAGCTGTGGAAAACGGAATTTTTTTAAATTCGTTGATGAATACCGAATATCTTAGCAAAGCATGCGCTCTAACTTCGGAGGCACAAAGGGCACTAAACCAAAAGCAGGTGGAGAAAATGTGCAGTATTACTCGAGAATTGTTAAAATAAATCCGATAATAGTCCTTACCCAAGCCTGTGGCAAGCCTCCGTTAAGTATTGTACTTTTGTCAAATAAACGACCTTCGGTTTAAAGCCTCATGCTTTAATCAGGTGCGGTGCCACGCTCCCAACCATCGGGAGACGACGCTGCGAGTTCACCTTACATCACGAGGCGCAGCTGGTTCGTAAGTTTAGGCGACCACCATTTACTTTGTTCATCAGCTGCGAACAGCTGATGAACAAAGTAAATGTTTCGTATGAAGTGGGCTACGTAGCGGGTAGCAAGAGGGGGTTAGTGCAGAAACAAAAATTGCTGTTGTACTGTGCTTCTGTGCACCCCACCCACCCACATCCACACGGTTGAGCTCTCTTTGGTCCTCTCTCGAGCGTTTTCTATATTCAGCTCCGGTAGTACGCACTGGGTCATCTTTGCCATTTCACACCCCGCGTAGGACTCTGCAGTACATTGTAAAATGCTTCCGGATCCTTGGCAGTATTTTCTCCATTCGGTTATGACGCGTGACGTGAGCAAGTTTAAAAATAGGCCCGCGGTCGTCGATTCGTAATCGCTATATGGGTTAGGCCACGTGATGATGTCACCACATTTGAACAAACCGTTTGGTGATGCTGCTGCTGATGCTCTTTGGTTCTATTCGGTAAAGTCGCGTAGGTAATTACCGACGCGACTTTACCGAATAGAACCAAAGAGTATGGATCCTTGCAGTCACGAAAGCTTCAAATCTAGAGCTGCTGCTGATGTTGGCAGCAGGAGCACAAGGACGAATAACGCACACAAAAAAAAACCCCGGAAAGCTTGTCAACCAACTCTGCTTGAAATGAAAATAGAATAATCGGCGGACGTTTCGGACAGCGGAACTTAATGGACTATGAAGAAAGGATATGGGCCAAAATGTCGACGATTTATTTTCTTTGAATGACACAGTTATTGACGGACTTTTTTTTGTAAACAAACTTACGTCTTTAAGACTCCCGATAACCCGCCAATTATTTTTCTTTAGGCTCAGCAGTTTTGCCATATTTGTTAAAACCTTAACGGAAGCATAAATCCAACCTTGTTTATGCATACTGGATGATTTGTTCATGTTTTTGCATACAATATTTACGGGCTGAGTTTCCACGGGGCCTCTCGTGATGCCTGCCTTTTAAAGCGGAGCTCTCACTGCTGTAGTTCTTGTTTTGATTGTTGATTGGAAGAAAGCCAGAGTTATTCTGCCCGGGCCAAACTGACTTTTCAACCAGCTCTTAGCCTGAACGAATTTATTTTTGTAACCAGCGTCAAAACGTGTGTGCGTGTACCTTCTTCCTGGTTCTTTCGGTAAAGTCGCGTAGGATGGAAGACAGCGCTGTCTTCCCGACAGTTCTGTTTCTTCGCCTGAAGAAGGCTACTTGTGTTGTGGCCGAAACGTCGTGAGAATTTTATTTTATTATGTTTTATTTGTATTATTTTATTTCCATTCTACGTGGTGACTTTACCGAAAGAACCAAGACGATGAATCCCTGCAGTCACGAAAGCTTTAAATCGAAATGTGTGTATATGTCAAACACTCTTCCGCACCGTACGTAGCCAACCGTGCTGATCGGAGGTGCGGGGGAAAGGACAACAAACTTAGCACAAAAAGCAGTTCTAAACAACTGAATTTCCAATATCGATTTAAAAGTGCATCGTTCAAGTGGCTTCCTAATATCAGAAGGAAGAGCGTTCCGGATGGCCGCTAAAGCGCATCTGAAAGTGCGCGATGCGGTGACCGTCTTTGTTCGATGGCCAGCCACAAGCCGCCGCGAGGGTGACCAGAGTTCGCATCATGGTTTATGCTTCTTGATGAGATCAGCAAGGTGTTGTGGTTCATTTGTGGCAAGTACTTCGTGTGTAATGAGTGTACAACCTTATACTTCGTTTGGACGGACATGGTCTGATCTTGCAGTACCCGTCACGACACGTGCCAGACGAGAATGTTGTACATTTTGCAGTTTTGTGATGTTTTTGGCAGATGTCCCATAGAGTTGTGAGTTGCAATAATCGAGCATTGTCGATACTATGCTACAAGCCACCGTCACGACTCAATCGTGGTCGAATGTGTCTTAGGGCCCTGATGTGAAAATTAGCTGGACCCGACTATATTTTGCACGTGGTGATCAAACGACATACACGAGGTCTTGCAATACGAGTAGTACGTATACGCATTGTCTGCCGAGCGTCACGTGATCACAACTGATATACGAGTGCTTTGATATACGAGTGCTTTGGATTACCAAACACGTTTCCGGAACGAATTATGCTCGCAATCCAAGGTTTTACTGTATTTTGGTCGAGTATGGTGCCGAGGCTCTGATGTTGGGTTGAGCAGCATTTAAATTCGTGCAAATCAAACTTTGATGCGTACATACAAAGCCACAGACGTACACAACACGTACACATAAACCACATAACACATACACACCCAAGATATATATATACAACGATAAAGATCCCCCGTATAGCCTTAACAGACTTGGGGCAAGTGCTGTTAGCGAGCACCTATGAAGGCCGGCACGGCACACGAGGGGGTGGGTGGCCAGCACCACGCTCAGCCACCTTTGTCTCCTTAGTGGCAGTGTTTTTACGCACCGCACCAGGTATTCATTTGAGGCTGAGTCTACCTAGGGGTTGCCAAGGACCGGTTCAGATAATCGTCTCTGATGTTGGCCATGAACAGGAATCGAACTTGGATCGCCAGGTTCGTAGCGCAGCGCACTAACCGCTACCCTACCACCCCCACTTGTACACACACACAGATGCACAGACAAGAACCCATTAACAGGAACGTGATGGCGCACGCCTGTATCCAGCCAGCACAGTGGAGACGAGGATGGGTAGATCCACGCTTGTTGCGAAACTCCCTTCCCATGGGCGTTGAGGTGTCATACCCCGGCTCGCCAGGAGGAGGCAGTACAGCAAAAAAAATGCTCACGATCTTCCACCCATTCCGTCAGCAAAGGGATATTGTTTTATTAAGGTAACACCTTAATATGTATAGGACTGCAGAGCGAGGGAAATTGTTGGCACTGGCTCATCACGTGGCAAACTTTTTGCGTGCCTGTGGTTACTTACTCCTCCTGAGTCATTCTCTCTAGGGGAGTGAACGAGCAGTGTGCTCGTTACACGTGGAATTTATAAATATACAGGTAGTCCCCGAGTTACGATGGTCCGACTTACGATATTTCGATCTTACGATGGCGATAGCGATACGACACAATTGCCATCAACAACCTAACATCGTTAAAGTATGCAGACTACGGACAGGATCTTGGTGAGTAACAGTACAATATGATACGTTATGATACGTTCAATGCATGTATGATACATAGCTTTAGCGAATTCATTTTAGGGTTGCCACGATACATACGTTCAATGTATGTTAAAAGTTTTTATTGCAGATAGGATTGTTTCCTGAAAAAAACTTTCTATTAAATTGCAGTTCATATAGGTAGGCGAAGAATTTACCTTGTTTTTTTTACTTTACATTTTATTGTGCAATACAGTATTGTAATTAATAAATACATACAGTATATAGTTTATACAGTACGGTACTGTAAATTGCTCTGTTTTGCTAGCTTATCACCATTCTTTAAGACTCCTGGGTAGGCTTGGCCATCTTCGACTTACGATATTTTTGACTTACGATGGGGTCGTTGTAACGCACCTCCATCGTAAGTAGAGGACTACCTGTATGTGGAAAGCGATTACTGGCAGGACTACTGGATGCTATGGTTAATTAACTAGGCTGATTGACAAATGTGACGATAATGATGTAATTTTGTTGCTGTTGATACTGGTAATAATTATAGCGTGATGATAATAGTGCTGAAAGTTAATTTGGTATCACAATGCATGCATCAAATGGGTATGCGTTTTAGCAACTGATGTTTTTGTGCTCGATGCAGATTGTGAATATCGTGGCATATAATTCGCAGTAAATAATCCGATTCTCGTGCACGCTTTCATTTCTCTATCTGGAACCTAAGGATGGATTTTTATCGATGAGTCCATTGGTTTGACATGCCTCGTGTCGATCGTGCAGACACGAGTGAGTGTTGTCTGTTTCTTGAAGCCCTAGGGGCTTGACATCGCCAGCTTTTTATTATGTTGCTGTTGTGACATCTCCAGGAAGTATGACACTTCCTCTGTGGTCACTCAAAGCCACGGTTATGTATATCCTTTAATTCCAATGTTTTTTTCATTTCCGTTATTGACATCTACCAACAAGACAAGCTCTTAATTTCAGTGCTACAGGCTGTCATGTGTTCAGCTGGTTGCATACAGATAATTAGTCGAAGTATTCATAATATGACTGTATAATGCATTTTGGTATTGGTGCAATTTTTTTTTAGAGTACAAGGTTATCACGAAGGATGTATGTTTCAAAGACATCGTTTGAGTTTATCAGTATTTTCTTAGTAGGGGGCAATGTAGCTATGTCGAATTATAATTTCGTTAATTGTAAGTAATTATTCATTTTTAAAAATGTGGGAGGGAACCAGAGGACCCGGAGACAAATCCACACGATGACAGGGAGAGAGAGAGAGATATACGCAAACTCCAAATATACAGCAGCATGCGTCAGGGTTCGGTATCGAACCCACGACCTCCTGTACACCAGGCGAGGTAGTTAACATCTCATAGCCACCGTGATGATGAGAGAGAGAGAAACGCAAACTCCAAATATACAGCAGGCATTTGGGGTCGGAGTCGAACCCACGACCTCCTGTAGACCAGGCGAGGGAATTCACATCCCCCAGCCACCGTGGCGACCACAATGAGGAAATGAATTGGAGAACACAACACAAATATGGTTGAAGATGCCATAACCAGCAGTGGGAACATGAAAGCACTAAACCGGAAGTGGAAACCACTGCCCAGAGCAGATGGAAAAACTTTACAAATCATCGAAGTAGGGACCCATCTGCCGTTTAAAAATTAACGGACATTTGTGGACCGACAAAAATGGCTAATTATGTGTTTGATATTCTTAGCTCTTTCGGTAAAGTCACATTGAAGGGAAACAATAAAATATAATATATATAATATATATTATTTTATTGTTTCCCTTCAATGTAACTTTACCGAAGGGAAACAATAAAATATAATATATAATATATTATTTTATTGTTTCCCTTCAATGTGACTTTACCGAAAGAGCTAAGAATATGAATTACTGCAGTCACGAAAGCTTTAAATCAAAATTTATGTGTTTGATAATCTCATATTTTGAACCGTCTATACTTTTTACTTGTTTGTGCTTCCCAAATGTTAACGATGCGATGTAATATTTTTACGCCTGAAGCGCTGTGTGATGATTTTAGTATGAAAGACGCTATATGAAATCAAATTGGATTGCTTTTATGATCGACGTGAAATATCTCAATCGTAGAATTCCACAGTCACATTCTGAATCGGGCGGTGGTGGCGCACACACGCCCCTTAATCCAGCACCACGGAGGCGCCGGTTGATGGATCGCACAAAGTGAAACTCCCTTCCCTTGGGCATTGAGGAGCCGTGCCCTTGTCTGCCAGGAGAAGGGGATGCAGCCAAGTGTGGACGAATCTCCATCTGTCCTATCTATATGGGGATAGTGTTGCCCCCTTCGCACACGGTTGGATTTCTCCGGGTGCTCTGATTTCCTCTCGAATGTAAACTCTCATTGGTTGGCTGGACACCTAAATATATAGAGGACTGTAGAACCTCAACAATTGCCGGCTCACCACATGGCTTTTCGCTGGTTCCTCGCGCCCCTGAGTCATTCTCTTTGTGAGCGAGTGAATGCTGTGCATGTTACAAGTTGGAAGTTATTGTCATCTGTTCATGAAGATTGTAATGAATATAAGACTGTGCATTTGGAGTGGATCAGGATCAAAATGATGACGTGTGTACTACAGAATATTTTTTTCAATCATTGATTATTACCTGCCATTATATTTGAATCGTATAATCATGAACATATGATGCAGAATCCGGAACAAAAGCTGAAAAGTATAAACAGAAGCATGAAGAGATGCATTGTGGGATTAGCACAGAGAAACAGAAATAGGAACATGTGCATCAAAGAGTAAATGCAAATTCAACATCATTAACTCGGCATTGGCGACTACTATACTGAGGAGTCCGAATTTGCATGAAAGCCTCAAATCTAGAATTGCATGAAACTGTTCCGCCGTTGTTTGTCACTGCATCAGTGTTGCTGTCAGTGGGTCACAGCTCAAATTAATTTTGATGTGGAACTTTAGACAAGGGGCCCACAATGCACTTCTTCGGGAAATGATTGGTGGCTTTTTGCAGACGCGCAGTGGCCGTCTGCTTTTTTGCGTATTTTCGCATCTTGTTTGACTTTTTGGGGAAAAATGAATGGGCAGCAAACGTCGCTTGAATGCGACGATAGCAGACGGCCGAGACGGGTGAAGGCATGGCAGCCGAAGGAGGGAACACACCGGACACAGAACGGTGAGACAGATTGTGCCGTCGCAGCACCGCGACTGTTCAGAAATGCACGTGGGCTTGGGCAGAACACGTCGCCAGAAGAGATGACAGTCGTATGGACGGACACCGTTGGGCGGAATGTTTTCTACCACAATTGACAGGATGATTTTAAAAAATGCATTCGTAGTGCGTGCATACCGATGCACTCAACACATCATTCACACGGGAAATTGAACCCACCTGTACATATCCAGCTACAGCGATGGTCACATTACCCTCGCTAAAGACCATAACTGAAAAGGATAATGCATAATTTATATCCAACCATGTCGATGCTTAACCCGAATGGCCTGCAACTGACTGCAATGGATGGTAACGTAGTACACAGCACATTGTCCATGCTCACTCACAGAATTGCGCTTGTTTGAATAAAGCCATCGAATATATTTGTTCCCGTCGCCGTGGTATTTTGGTAGGGTGCTTGTTACGGTCGTCGGCTCAACGCGATAAACAGTGCAAAGTGATGGCGATGACGGTGCAAGTTACGCATTGCCATTGCTACTTATAGGGCTTTTGTAAAAACAGGCGAGACGTGAGAGAGATGTCGCCCGAGCTGTACTCGTTGATACGGATTTTTCTTTGTCCCGGGGTCCACACTTGTGCGGCCAGTCGCACAACAAACGCGATTGGGCAGATCGCTTGGAAGTCCCCTGTCCTCTACTGCAAGCATCCGGTTGTGCATCTGGTGGCATAGACGTCCACACAAGCGGTTTGGTTGCAAGCAACTAAGTTGCATGGAGCTAAGTTCCATGCAACTAAGTTGCAACTCATTTGCATGAAACTGAATCGCTCTGGTGTGGGCCGGCCGTTCAGAGGCAGCTGGTAGCTCTGCCAGGTTATTGCCACTTCAGAACCTTAACTGAACACTTCACGTCACCAGTTAGGATCCTGTCTGGTTATCAACAATGAGAAAAGGCTCTGACATGCCACATTATGCGTCCAGTCAAATTACAACCGGTAACAACAAGTACATGTGTGGCCATGTGTCAGTCTACAGCTGGATGAGGGCCTCCCCATACTGTGCAGGACGTGGGGGATATTTGACCATACTTCACCATGCTGATCGATGCAAGTTGGTGAAGGTGGGGAACATAGATATGGGAGCATTGAAGAACATTGCAATGCATTTTGCTGGCCTGCTCTCAGTTGCCCACAACGTAGCACGGTAGCCTATAACACCTGTCATGCATGATGGTTGCCTATCAAAGCACCGTCCCTGCTCGATGCCGACTTAGCTTTTGAGATGTTATGAGATTGGGAGGGTGGGTGGGGGGGGGGGGCATTCTGGGTGATT
This sequence comes from Petromyzon marinus, assembly GCF_048934315.1. Classification (NCBI taxonomy): domain Eukaryota; kingdom Metazoa; phylum Chordata; class Hyperoartia; order Petromyzontiformes; family Petromyzontidae; genus Petromyzon; species Petromyzon marinus. The sequence continues at coordinate 11,755,526 of NC_133703.1, read as the reverse complement.
TGATTACAGGCCGACTGCGTGTAACGTCCATCATTTCACAAGTTTAAAAGTGGGCCGGTTTTGATGTAGTTACGGTTGCATTGCATCCCTTTCATCTTCGCAGCGGCTTTTGGCCCGCAGTTGAACAAGGACCTTTCAGATTCATTTCTGCGGCCATCTAGAACGCTCTTCCTTCCGATGTTAGGGAGCCACTGGAGCGATGCACTTTTAAATCGAGATTGGAAACTAATTTCTTTAGAACGGCTTTTTGTGTTTCGTTTGTTGTCCTTCCTCTGCAGCTTCGATGAGCACGGTTGGCTACGTGCGGCGCGAAAGACTTCTACATACAATCAGTGGTTTTTGTTGTCAAATATGCAGCTGTGCTCTGTTGCTTTGTTTCGTGTGGCTCTGCAGAGAAGGCCACAGATGGCTCCTTGCCGTCCGAAGACTGGAACCTCAACATCGAGATCTGCGACATCATCAACGAGACGGATGAAGGGTGAGTCCTGCCAAGGGAGCAGATTGCAATCAGATTTTAACTCGACCACCATTATACTGTCATGTACCTTATTACTATTATTACTATACAGTTTTTATTTTGTTGTGTTTTTCAGACTCATATAAACATCACAACGATAGCACAAATGGGTTAATCAGTAGCAGCTGGATACAAGCGTGCCTTGTATAAGCATTGTCCTCATATAAGTAACAATTTCTTGATGATTACATTGGTGGTGTGGAATTCAAAGGGACACTTTTTCATCTGAGCATGCTACGAATGTAAGCACAGCTGGCCTGGCTCCCAAGGGAGTGGTGCTTGCGTATCCAGCTTCCGCTGTACTTTGTTAAAAATACAAAATCTAGAGACAGAGTTGGAGGCGATTGGGTGAACTGGATCATTGTCCAGGCACAACAAGCATTAAAGTCGCCAAGACCCTGCTTCGTTGTGAAATATCTCTGTTTGACGTTTCTGTCCTCAGGCCTAAAGATGCCGTGAAGGCCTTGAAGAAGCGCATCGGTGGAAACAAGAATTTTAAGGAGGTCATGTTGGCGCTGACGGTACGCGCCCTGCTCCTACTGCCGCGCACGCCGCATGCCGTGTGTCATGTCCCACCTTCTAAGCGTCGACGGATGTTTCATTCACCTGCCAGGGTGAGGCGCTGTGGCGCCATCTGTCGCGGCCGTGGATGCAGGGCAGAAGAGTCTTTCAAACTCCCGTCACCTATGCAGGAGCGTTCATTGTCGGGAATGCTCAATCCACTTCCCGAGCCGTAGCCACCACTCGCAGCCCTGCGTAGTGCCAACCCGTCTCGCTCCTGCACACACGAGTTGATTTTATCGCTCCATCTCTGCCGTCGTCTCGCCGTATACTGCGAATCCATTACTCCCTAGTCCGTGCTAAAATCTAACGAACAGGCGCCTTGAGACGTTAGTGGAAGGCGCCTTACAAATAAACGTAAATTATTATTATTATTAACACTGCAGTGCAGATGCATCTGACGTGAAAAGGCTTATCCCATTATGGTCACCTGTCCATCCTGGGCCAGGTGCTGGAGACGTGTGTGAAAAACTGCGGCCACCGCTTTCACGTGCTCATCGCCAGCCAGGACTTTGTGGACGGGGTCCTGGTGCGGATCATCCAGCCCAAGAACAACCCCCCCACCATCGTGCAGGAGAAGGTGCTCAGCCTGGTGCAGGTCAGCGTGTTCACCCACACCTTCGATTAGCGCGGTTGGCTACGTACGGTGCGAAAGAAGTTAAAACACGTACGTACGTGCGTTTGTACACTCGGGTCGCGTTGCACGTTACGGTATTCTCTCGTTATTCACACGAACTTGCGCGATTTTTGGCGATGCGCAAATCGCATCTGGAGCTCTACACGACTGCGGGAAGAGAGCGAGACAAAGTGATGAGAGAGAAGGTGATGAGAGAGGAGGTGATGAGAGAGGAGGTGATGAGAGAGAAGGTGATGAGAGAGAAGGTGATGAGAGAGAAGGTGATGAGAGAGAAGGTGATGAGAGAGAAGGTGATGAGAGAGAAGGTGATGAGAGAGAAGGTGATGAGAGAGAAGGTGATGAGAGAGAAGGTGATGAGAGAGAAGGTGATGAGAGAGAAGGTGATGAGAGAGAAGGTGATGAGAGAGAAGGTGATGAGAGAGAAGGTGATGAGAGAGAAGGTGATGAGAGAGAAGGTGATGAGAGAGAAGGTGATGAGAGAGAAGGTGATGAGAGAGAAGGTGATGAGAGAGAAGGTGATGAGAGAGAAGGTGATGAGAGAGAAGGTGATGAGAGAGAAGGTGATGAGAGATAAAGTGATGAGAGATAAAGTGATGAGAGATAAAGTGATGCGAGAGGTCATGCAAGAAAGTGATGAGATAAAGTGATGATCCGTAGCTTCATCATTATTTCAGGCAAGTTCATTTATAAACTATTATTTAATACTTTAATGTTTATTGACATGTTTATTATAATTACTTATTTGTTTTGATAATTTTCATGTATTTAATAGCTTATTTTACGTATTTATTTAAGATTATTAATTAAAACGATTTGGTAGGCCAATATCATTATCCGTGAAATTTGCAATATAAGATCATGTCCAGAACGAGGGAACACTGAATACATGGCTCACGAATAGTGAGAGATGATGCCAATGTTGCTGCTCCTGCGGTATATTGGCTAGCACAGAGCACCTGGACTTAGCGACAACTCGTATGACTATAATAGCATACTTTGGGATGCTGCCATTGTGTAGTGGCACGTACATTGTACAGGGCGCTTCTAAATCTATTGTAGTAATTTTTTTATTATTTTAGTATAAATACATGGTCATTTTGATTAATATGTTGTTTTTTTCTGACTTCATGTGAACGAAAGGACACAAATTCGTCCGTTGTCTCATTGAAAATGGGTAAATTTCAAAATATCGCTGTCCTGGTCACAAAAGCAAAGTTTGTGGGGAATAATAGCCATTTTAGGTACTTTTGAGGCATAAGCAATTAGGAAATAACACTTACTACCCAGGAACAAAAAAAATTGTTCATGTAATTAGAAAATGTTGTCAATTGCAATGGCGATAACATGATGATATTCAAATGGAAATCACGATCACGGTTCTCGCCTGCTCGTGCAATTTCAGCATAACCATGCCGCCCCCGGCGCATCATAACGGGCATTGCAAAATCAAATAATGCTATTTCTAAGTATTCTGTTAAGAATAGTAAGAGTAGTAATTATTATTAATATTGTACTTGTTGGTCTTGCGCTAAGGGCGAGGGAACCACAGCGGCTGTTCCGGCGCCATGACAAGCAGCGATATAAGCCCGCGTTTTCATTGGTCATGGGCTGCCCAGCAACAGCAGCTCTGATTGGACTAGACGTTTGCCCTCGTAGCTGGGCGCGACCATTCGTGATTTCAAAAATGGGCGGGGGGGGGGTTAGATTTTTTTCAAATGAAATCTTGAATTGTCGCACGAGGCGAGTGTGTAGAACATTTCATCTTGTTAGGCTTTCCGAAGATATTAATCGTCAAACATTTGAAAGAGAATAAACGGACAACAAGGCAAGTCCAATAAAACTGCGTTATAAAAATACAACAAAACTGTCGAGAATGATTCGGAGTAAGCATACAGAAATTTTTTTTGTGTGTGTGTGCATAGGGAGATGTTTTTTTTTTATCTATTTATGTCGCTCATGATCATCGCCGATAGCACAAACATTACGTAATATTTGTTACAATCTATTACGATCGCCGCAACTGGGGCCTGTTATCTGGCATTGGCAGATGGGATCAGAGCCTGGTCTGCGCCTCATCTGATTGACATTGCCTCAAATCTCTCCGCATCGACAGTGGGGAGTGTCACACTGTCTGCTCCATCTCTTCATTAATTGCTCTCGAACAATACTTGCCACTAATACACGAGGTCAAATAAGAACTGTTTATCTTTGTCCATCACGGGGGCTGCCCTCTGACTCGTTGACGACGGGACCCATTGTTCGCCCCCGGGGAACTCGTTGGTGCTGCCATATGGTTGTATATTTGACACAGTAGCAGAGGGCACCGCTGGCGCATCTGCCAGGTATCTCAGTCGGTCAACCCATGGCACCTGGATCTGTCCCATGACCCCCTTCCGGAAAGTGGACGTTCGACACTTCACGTGGCCTTAGAGGGGCACTTAGCCACTTCGTGGGGAATGGCGGTTGTTGTATAATTTGTAGTCGTTGTTTTGTTGTTATTTGTGTTTTTATTGGTGCCGGAGAGTTGCACTCTCTCCTCTCTCTCCCCCCACCTTGTTTCTCTGCTCTAACCACCTCCACCGCCCCATTCTACCGACCGTCGATGTTTTATTTTTAGGAACGCATCCCGAGATGTGATTACGTTTGGATGCGAATTTAAATCGTCGTCGTCGTTGTCGTTATTCGCTTTTCAGACATGGGCGGATGCGTTCCGGAGTGCTCCGGACCTGACCGGAGTGGTCCACGTGTACGAGGACCTCAAGAGGAAGGGCGTGGAGTTTCCCATGACCGACCTTGACGCGCTCTCCCCTATCCACACTCCACAGCGGGTCCGTGACCACCACCCAGCTCTTTTAATGGTTTACACACATTGTTACTGTTGACATTTCCCTTCTAATTGTACCCCAAATGGGCCTTGTCTCTTATCATGCAAGTGGCTACCTTGCACAGTAATCATACGACGCTGTTCTTTGCTATGATTTGGCCAAATACTTTATTTGGCTGAAAATTGCAAGTGCGCAGGATTACAAGGTAGTGCGAGAGATCAAAAAAAATGTTGACGTTTGCCACCTTTTATTGTTGCAGAGTTAACGTTGCGGTACGATTTGCCGAAATGCCATTTCTAAGTGCCAAACTCCCCTTCGGCAGATCCAGACAACTCTTCTCAGCTCTGGCATTGGAGGAGATGGAATTTGCCGTTGCCTTGCTGCTATAGGCACACTGTGTGCATCATTTGACGATGCGGGTCGGCAATGCAATTTGTTTTTCAGCTGTTTGAGAGTCGTAATGACAGTGGGCACAGCCTTGGCTGGTATCGGTCAGCCGTCGGTGCCAGGAATTAAAGGGGGGGGGGGGGTCGCCTTTGTACCATGGGGCCCCCCGGTGCAGTTGCAGCGCCCGCCCGCTCGATAGCAATGCCGCTGGTTTCACGAGCATTGGTTCGTTGCGGATGCGAGGCTGTGGGGGAATCTGTTAAAGTGCGCATGTGCTTGAACGGCCGATAAGAAGCGCGTGAGCGTGCGGCTGCCATGCGTGTTCTGCATGTCGAGCTGCTGACCAGCAGGCCTTCGGTATCGTCCAGACATGAACGGCGGCAGGGAACGGCTTATCGGTCGGCGGGCAGTCCCTTTTTTTTTGACTTCCAGGGAGAACTTTATACATAACCTATTTATCTTGAAAAAAAAAACATTTACTAATAGCTAGACTTTCTTGGAAGCACGTGGTCATAATGTTCCACCTTTCAGTTTGCATTGCCGAAAGGTTAGTGTTTATATATATTTTTTTATATATATGCGTAAGCGGGTCATGGAAATGGTTTAGGTAATGTACTTGGACCGATGAACACGTCTGATTAATCGGCATCATTACTATAGGTACATTTTAAGGGAAATCTTGTGCTTCAAGTTACTCTTGTAAACTATTGATGGCATTCATATGCAATATATGTTTGATTCATCTATTGTAGAAAATCTCACGTATAAGCTTAAACTAAAGAAGCATTTTTTCACCCGTATCATTGTGATCAAAGTGTCTCACAAAGATGACCTAACAATAACAGATAGGAAAACTGCACAGCACAACAATTCAGTCCTGTATATGAAACAAAAATTCCGCAAAAATAAAGAAAAAGCTATTGCTAAAGGAAATATTAAATAAAAAATACATTTGTATAGATTTGATCAGACACCACCTTTTTTTTTGCTCATTGCGCCGGTGTACATTGTAAGCCCCCTTTGACGCACGATAGCGAAACGCCGCAGTCTGAGAGTAAACAATGCACTGACCTTTGACTCGGGCGAGGGCGCAAGCTGGTGGAGTGGATGTCGTGAAATGTTCTCGCAACCGCTATCAGGGCAGATAGGGTCAGAGTTTGTAAACTTGACCATGAGCTCAGACACGTGAGCGAGTCTGAGTGAAGGTGAATACTCAGCAATCGAACGGCCTGCAACTATCGAATGTATATATTTTTTCCATACAGTGTTTCATTGCTAAGTCTTTCAAAAGCACTCCAACTCTTATTAGTATTATGCATGCCTGGACCTTGCTACTCTGAGGCTCAAGTGTGACCACCGCCACCCTGATGCTCACTTCTTTATTGCCTCACTCTGATTGTGGACTGTCTTCATCCCTACTACTACTATTTCTATTTTGCCTAGGTAAGGCCCACTGAGCTATGAAGCTCTTTTTATGCAGCGAACTGGTCACAAATGATAGCTCAACGAAGTGGCTTATGTGGACATTTATAGCAGCTAAATACTCTAGAATGCATGTTTTTAAACGGAGGGAAAAACTGGAGGACCCGGAGAAAAAATCCACGCGACCACGGGGAGAGACACATACAAACTCCAAATATACAACAGGCGTCAATGTCGGGATCGAACGCACGACCTCTGTGTATACCAGGCGAGGTAGTTAACATCTTACCACCATGGCGCCATTAGCAACTCCACCAGGTTACTTCGCTTGTGCTTAAGCATGGTGACCACCGATTATGCAATTTAATTCTCTTCCTGGGGAAGCCTTTCTGAATTTCCAAGACTCATTTTCAAGACGGTTTTCACCAGGATATGTGTGCATGCATAGAATACACTAGAGTTAATTTACCAAGATAATAAGTAAAATAATGAGTTGCACTTTATTGTGGTAAAATAACTTTTGCACCACATTGTAGGTAGGTCACAACTGGATTGGTGAGAACCCACACCTACAGTGGAGAACTCAAACTATGGATTGATATCGAACGTGTCCGTTCTATCTCCTGCAGGCATCTTGTGGCCCTTGATATTAACGTATTTTATTATATTAACGTATTGAATTATATTAACGTATTGAATTATATTAACGTATTTAATTATATATTCTTGGTTCTTTTGGTAAAGTCACGTAGAAGGGAAACAATAAAATAATACAAATATAAAACAATAAAATTCTCACGACGTTTCGACTGCAACACAAGCAAGCATATTGAATTATATTAACGTATTAACGTATTTAATTATATTAACGTATTTAATTATATTAACTTATTGAATTATATAAACTTATTTAATTATATTAACGTATTTAATTATATTAACGTATTTAATTATATTAACGTATTTAATTATATTAACGTATTTAATTATAGGGCCACTGTTTTTGTTTCGGCACTTAGTTTTAGGCAACCGAGTTTTAGGCAATGCCGTGAGCACACGCATCTTAAGGGACCTGTGTTCTTTCTGCGGCTAAAATATTTAGGTCAAAGCCATGCCGATGTCTGAATCCTATTGAAGCTATTCCAGCTTGGATTAAATTGCATCTGCATGAACCCCTGTGTCCTCACTGTCCCATTCTGCTCCCTCCGCCCCTCGCTCTCTCCATTCTCGCCCTCTCTCTCTCTCCCCGTGACCTCATGTTCGACCCTGCGGGAGCAAATCTTCACTGGCAGGAATCTAGGCGAGGGGAGCTGTGGTTGGGACGTGATGTTTGGCAACAACTCGTATGACTAATAGCGTACATGGGGTTCCTGTCGTGGTGTAATTCATTGTACTTGTGTGTTTGAACTCCTTTAAAACCGTACGTAGCCAGCCGCGCTAACCGGAGGTACTGGACTATGCTCTCACATTTGTTCCCTACATTCAACCCACACTGACCACATATGGTGTGGGGAAAGGACAACAAACTAAACACAGCAATGGCTTCTAAATAAATGATCTAGATAATTTAAAAGTGCATTGCGCCGGTGTCTTCCTAATATCGGAAGGAAGAGCGTTCTAAACGGCCGTCAGCACATCTGAAAGCGCGCGATGCAGTGACCGATCCAGAGGTCGCCGGTTCAGTCTCCTGGCACGGCAGTAGAAACAATGGGCGAGATTCTGAAATCGCCCTACCTCTGCCCACCCAGCAGCATAAACGGGTACACCACATCGTCTTGATTCTTTCGGTAAAGTCACGTAGAAGGGAAATAATAATAAAATAATAAAACGTAATAAAATAAAATTCTCACGACGTTTCGGCCACAACACAATTAGTCGATCAGCAGGTTGCGTGCAGTGGGCTAAGGTGTTGAGTATTACCACCACTTCCCAAGATGTCTGCCCATGCTAGGAGAGTGGACCAAATGCCCTCTCGAACTCCTTCTAGTTCCGGCCCTTCCGCCAACAGTCGCGCGAGCGAGTCATTTCAGGGCCGTACCTTTACCTTGCCAATATTATTGATGCTGTTTTGAATTTAGTAGCTTTTTTGTGTGTGTTTAACCGCGTAGTCCACAAACTTAACCGAGCCGAGTGGGTGAGTGGTGAGTGATGTCACAGTGGCAAACGTTTTGTTGCACTGATGATCTCATGATGTCGCGGCGTGCTGAGGGCACATTCCAGGCCTGCGCCTCATGTCACCGGCGCACTTTGAAAACCGGCTCAGCGGCACTGTGGGTGAATTGAAACGTGATTGTTATGCTAATGCAGCATTTATGGAAAATTCTGTCTACAAATCAAAGGTGGTAAAAATTTGAGGAAAAAAATATGAATGGTGACCCTGAATCGTCACTATCAATAGAATGGCCGAGGCAGAATATTGTGACAAGCGTATTAACCCTTTCCCATTCTGGAACCGGAATAAAAAATAAAATAAAATAATGTTATCGGTACTGAGGCTCCCACAAGGCCATGCGGGAGGGCGTCTGCCACAGTTTGGCACCAGCTATCATAGAGTGCGGTCTTGTCTCTGCAATTCTCTGCGGTGAGTGCAATGGTGCTATGGCTCTTCAATCAAATGAACGCTGAACTGCTTGTGCGTTCCGAGATTCGGTGGTGAACGGGCCCTGCCTAGCAACTCGCAGTCATAATAAAGCATTTAAAGCTTTCGTGACTGCATAAAATTACTCATTGTTTTTTTTTTTGGTAAAGTCACGTGATTGTTTTTTTGTTTGAATATAATTTTATTGTATTTCTACACACGGGTGACTTTAACCAAAAAAACCCATTGAGTAACTTGCAGCCATCTCGGAACGGGGAAAGTGTTTCAACCGTGCCGCCTGGCGTCCCCGTGCCGTCTGTGTGCCGACGCTGCAGAGCACGCCGGAGGCGGACCCTGCAGTGAGGAACTCTTCCCAGGGGGGGCGGCCTGCCCCGGGCGCCGCGGCAATGTCGGCTTCTGCGCCCCCGCACCCACTGCCCCCCGCTCACGCCCACGCGGCGTCCGTGGCCGCTGGACCCATCTCTCCCACTCCGGAACAGGTCGGCACACGGAGGCAACGGCATCACACGGCTTGTCTGCGTCTTGCTGTTCCCACCTCGTTCTCCGTGCTCAGTTTGTCTCTTTTTTTTTTTTTTTGTCAAGACGTGCGATGATTCTTTCCCGTCACGATTCAATTAATTGTTGTCCCTGCCCAGAACCTCCGATTTAAGCGTGGTTGGCTACGTACGCTGCGAAAGAAGTTCAAATTGCCCACATGCGGTTGCTTTAAAATAGAACATTTTGCTCAAGAGCACAGTACCTGCACCATCACCCTGGAAAGACGTAACAACTTTTCCCAGCTTGGGACTGCACTTGAGCTTTGTAAACGGTTCCTGGTTTTGTGTGCGGACGTGGTTCTCCCAGACACACTGCTGCCCTGTTGTGTTCCAGGTTGCAAAGCTGCGGAGCGAGCTGGACATTGTCGAGTGTAACGTCAAGGTGATGTCCCAGATGCTGACGGAGCTGGTGCCAGGGCAGGTGGAGGCTTCGGACCTGCAGCTGCTGCAGGTGCCGATCGCTCGGAGCATTGCCGTTCCCTGCTGTTCAGACTAATGTGTGCAGTTGAAGGCATGAGGGCGCCGCAGTGGTGAGCTGTTGACTACCTCACCTGGTATACATGCGGTCGTGGGTTTGATCCCGACCCTGACTCATGTATATTTTGAATTTGCATGTCTCTCTCCCCCTGTGGTTGTGTGAATTTTTCTCCACTTCGTTGAGCTATCATTTGTGGTCAGGTCGCTTCTGAAACAGAGCTATATAGCTCAGTGGGACTTAGCTGGTAAAAAATAAATACTAATAATGAGGAGCCTACCTTTCCAATTGACGTGTAAAGATTGAGTTAGCCCAATGAATAAGTGCACATCACAACATTGTAATGTAATAAAATATGCGTCAAGCTACTAATGCGGCATAGAAAATACATTTATATTAATATAAAACTATTTTAGCTGTCAATGTTGAGCTGGAATAAATGCAAACCATCAATCTTTACTTATTAGTTCATTTTAAATGCATTACAGATCCCTTAAGAACCCGTGTTTTGTGATACTCTGGCTTTCTGCTTGAAGGTATACAGATAGCAGCAAGTCCCGTGGAAGATTGTAGTGGTGTGGATTGCCTTTTTGAGGTATTCAGCGGCAGAGTGCAGTAACTGGAGCAGTGATCCATAGTAAAGCTGTCCGAAGGTTTCATTTTAGAATTCCAGATGCCTTGCCTTGGTCGCTGAAATCATTCGGGCCCGAGTAATGTTGTGAAAATTTGGAAGACGTTTTGGTGCCCTCTCACTCCCAGATTTCATTAAAGAAAGCGATTCTCCTTCTCGGTGTCAACAAAACATCATATTTGGTGTTGGGACACCACCAAGACATTGTTATCTTCGTGTCTCGACAAAAACAATGGCCACTTGTATTTGTAGTTTTTTTCTTAAAGTTGAAGCATACCAGATAATAGTAAATCGGCAAAAATAAAAAGTGATATCCTAGAATATTCCACTATTATCACATTCACATGTGATAATAGTGGAATATTAAAGGGCGATGTATGAATCTGAAATAGAATAGAATAATGAAATGCACAGTCACTCAACTGGTGAATGTTAATGTGGTGAGATCATTTAATTTGGAGCATGTTAATTTATTCCTCTCAAAAAAGGTAAGTAAAACACATTCTCCTGCGGAGGGAGGAGCTGGTAGGAACGTTGGTTGCTCGGTCAATGGCCAGGGTCAACGGCGGCACCACGTGGTGTATTCCGCAAATATGCCCGACTGTGAGGGCGGGCACAAGCCGGCGTGAGTAGGTTAAACGTTGAGTTTTATAAGGGCACCACGGGGTGACCAGCCCCTCCCCACCCAGCCCCACCCCTCCCACCCCCCACCCAGCCCCACCCTCCCCACCCAGCCCCTTCCCACCCAGCCCCTCCCCACCCTCCCCACCCTCCCCACCCTCCCCTCCCCACCCAGCCCCTCTCCACCCTCCCCTCCCCACCCTCCCCTCTCCACCCAGCCCCACCCCTCCCATTTTTGGATGCACGACGGACGGACACAATCCCCTGTGGGCCGGTGGTGTAACCAGGAGGTTCCTACCAGTATAATGATATCATTACAAATCCTTAGATAAGCAGATTTTTTTTTGAAGGGGAGATATTGCAAAGTCAGAAATATTCCTCTGCACAAGTTTTACATTTAATGACATCGCAGTAGAGTTTTGGTCTCCTTCGTAAAAGTAACAACAGTTTACTGTTGACAGATAAACCAAATATGCAAAGGCTGAGCCAGCACTTAAAGAGCGTTAACATGCAGAGCAGTGAACTGGTCTTTGCAAATCACACTGCCTTACAATAGCCCTTCTACGTAGCACATATAAAGAATGCCGATTGTCTGAAACATTGACCAATAAGTCCGTGCTCTTGATGAATGCGAGTTGTTGTCATTTGTGTTTTTGTGTGCACCACTGCCAGCCACAACGCAGTGTCCACAAAAGCTTGTGAACATTTTCAGCGAACATCTTCGCCCGTTTCCTCGCCGCGCCGTGTGCTCGTCAGGCCCTGCATCAGACGTGCCGCACCATGCAGCAAAGGGTCATCGAGCTGGTCCCGCGCGTCTCCAGCGACGAGGTGACGGCCGAACTCCTGCGGGTCAACGACGATCTCCTCAACATCTTCCTCCGATACGACCGGTAGAGGGCACCACCGGGGCAACGCCTCGGGCTCGTACCACCGTCCTTGCAACCCCCCCATAGTTGCGTTCGCACTCGACGGCTCGTTTGAACAAATGCCCGCTTGTGGTGCTGCTCTACTTGGCGGGCAGCCGAAGGCAGTGAGGAAAAATCCGCCGTTGTACTGCATGTTGAACTCCTTTGTGCACTATTGCGCTCACGTTTATGGTGCCTGCATTTAACCCGCGCCGACCACAAACGGTGAAGTGCTTTAACAAAGCGCGATACATTAGGTCCTCGTTTAACGCGGTCGGTGCGTTCCTGAAAAGTGCCACTTTAGGCGAAAGCAGTTTGCCCATAAATAATGTAACGATAAAGTTTGGCGAGAAACGATGTACTGTGCACACCACGCACTGAGCTCGCGGAACAAATGCCTGAGGGTACGCCGCTGCGTTACTTTTATCATTCTGCGTACTGTATCACGCCGCTCAGCCGCGCAGCTCAAGGAAGAGTAGTTCGTCGTCGACCGCTCAGGAACCGTATCATAACAGTGCGCGTTCAGCGTTATAACGGTGAACGTTCAGCGTTATAACGGGTACATCCCACGTTGTTTATTCCCTAATGGAAGGAACCGTGTTATCGTGAAAGCGTGTTGTGTGAACATGAGTTCATTGAGGACTTGCCATACATGCACATTCTATTCTTTCGCATGGCAGCAATGTGGTTCAGGAGCTGAATGCCAACGCCGGGGTCTGCTAGCCACGAGGGAGCTTCAGGAGAAAGTTTTGTGTAGTTTTGCTCGCAGACCTCGATAGTAGCGTGCACATTTTTACCCAGTTTGAATTAAATTTCCTACCTATAGCCGTCATTAAAATGAGCACTTGGTGTAGTCCATTGCCATAAGTGAGCCCTTTGTTTGATGCAATGAAATCCGCGTGCGACGTTGACCTCGTCAAGCGCGCTTGTGCCACGGTGGCCTCGGTAGGTGAGGAGCGGTTGCGTAGCAGCGCGCTGCGCTGCGAGCCGTTTGATACGGGTTTTGATTCCCGCTCACGGCCAACAACAGTGACGATGATGTGAACCAGTCCTGGGCCTTCCCCTAGGGTGACTCGGCCTCAACACGTGAGTACCAGGCGTGTAAACACATCGCCCCTTGAGACACAGAGGTGGCCGGGCGTGGTGCTGACCACCCACCCCGTCGTGTGCCGTGCCGGCCTTCGTAGGTGCTGCTCGCCAGCGGCACTCGCCCCAACAGTCTGGTGGGGAGGGCGCTGGGTGGGGGTGGGGGGGGATCTTTCGTCTCTGTCAGTTGATAACTCACGAACGGCAGGCACTCTGCCGTGACATTCTATCCCGGCAGCGACGAGGCATTTGTCTTTGCCGCAGGTTCGAGAGATACCGGGCGAGCCGGGCGGCGCAGCAGGACCCCATGGAGGGCGCCGGGCTCGCCGCCGAGCCCGGCGCGCTCGCCCCCGCCGCCACCTCCAGGCAACCGGCGGCTCCGAGCTCCCAGGCCGTGAGTGTTGTTGCTCCTCTGCGGGTTTTTGCCGACCGGCCGATCGTGATGGCGTGATGGCGTGATGGCGTGATGGCGTGATGGCGTGATGGCGTGATGGCGTGATGGCGTGATGGGGTGATGGGGTGATGGCGTGATGGCGTGATGGCGTGATGGTGTGATGGTGTGATGGCGTGATGGCGTGATGGCGTGATGGCGTGATGGGGTGATGGGGTGATGGCGTGATGGCGTGATGGCGTGATGGCGTGATGGCGTGATGGCGTGATGGCGTGATGGGGTGATGGCGTGATGGCGTGATGGTGTGATGGCGTGATGGGGTGATGGTGTGATGGCGTGATGGGGTGATGGGGTGATGGGGTGATGGCGTGATGGGGTGATGGCGTGATGGCGTGATGGCGTGATGGTGTGATGGTGTGGTGGTGTGGTGGTGGTATTCACTGTGCAAGGCGGACAGAAGCGCTCAAATACTTCCCAGCTAAATCGAACATCGCCCCACCCCCCCTCCCCCTCGTCTGTGTATGTGTAGAAACCAGGTCAGGTTTTTTGGCATGGTGCAATAACAGCTATCCTCCCACGACGTTCCGAACTGTAATTCGCCGGTCGACCTGTACCATTTCTGTGCATTTATCGGAAGTTGCTGCTCTTATGAATTTGTCTCTCCGCTGGCGCTGATCAGCAGAGAGTGCGTGTTTTGCCGTCACCGAATCGAGTCGCTCACTTCCCGACATTCCTTTCGAACGAACGGCTGCCCCGCAGAGTACACGGAACGCAACGGGTTCTGAATCTCACCTTTTCATATCAGAATCAGAATATACTGGAGGAATCCGGTGAGCTATCAAGCTCTTTTTCACAGATGTCCATCCAGTAGGGACAGGTCAGAACGTTACAACAAACATTACAAAAACACGATCGGAGTGCAAAGTATAGGAAAGGTAAACAAATCAATCTTGATTTGAAGTTTTCGTGACTGCAGGGATCCATACTCTTTGGTTATTTCAGGAAAAGTCACGTAGGTAGAAAACAAAATAAATTAAATCACGATGTTTCGATTGCAACACAAGCAATCATCATCAGGTGGGAAAACCACAGCAATAATTTATTTTATTTTATACCTACGTGACTTTACCGAAAGAACCAAAGAGTATGTAAACAAATCACTTTAAAAAAAATACAAATACAACTCAAATATTTATTACTTTATCAAGTAAAGACCACTCAACTATACAGCTTCTTTTTCAGAAACGACCTGGCTACAAAGGATGGCTCAACGAGAAGTGGCTTCTCACGTGGACATTTATGGCAGCAAAATAATCCCATGTAAACGCACGTTTCTAAATGTGGAGGGAAACGACCGGAGGACCCGGAGGGAAAAAAGAATTCCACGGGACTGCGGAGAGAGAGAGGATAGCTTTTCAGCCTGCAGGATGCGCCTCCTCGTAACTACGAGTGGCACTGCGTGGGTGCGGCAGTGTGACAGCCGACGATGCACAGAGGCAGCTGTACTGTTTTTACACACTTTTGTTGCCGCACTGGACACTGATATAACGTCTCTTGGCATTCGTCTGATTTTATATTCGTGTGACGGCTTCGCCTAGCCGTAAGTCATAAAAAGCTCAAAGTGTAGCTGTTTGCATAATGCCATCTGCAAGAACGATTATCCACTTCGCGTAACAACATGTATCCCAAACCTCAATAGGCACTAAAGACCCACTCTTAATTATTTAATATAATATACACGGACCCTGCAGACTTATAACCCAAAATGTGTTAATAACCTCATGGATCACATTAATAAAAGCTCATGAAATTACACTTGAATAGTAACCATAATGTTCTGAATGTATATAATATTGTATGTTTAAATGATAATTATTATCTATTACCCACTACCACAAACCGTGGTAGTATGTTTTTTTGCATGCCGGGTTAGATCCATGTTTGTGCAAATACGTTCAGCAAATAAAATAATTGTGTTTCCATAAGAGTTTTTTTTGGGTTACATCGCATAAATGTATAAATGTGTCGTTAACCTGCCACCACCCGACAGCTGATTAATAAGGTTTGTCACGTAAACAAAACGTTTCCATTCATTACTAGTACAGCACACCGGTGTGTTTGAGAGTACATCCACAACATTTACAATTCGACTACGACGTTTCACCAGTAATTACAACCAGCCTCATCAGGTGACAGCCAGATTTGTCGAGAAATCCTCCTGTTTCGTTTTTAAATAGAGGGATAAATGTGATGTCGTCACCTGTGAACCAATCAGGTGTGATCTAACGTAAAAAAAAAACCTCTTGTGGATAATATTGGTCACAAAAGCCTACGTGTTACATTATGTGTTTAACTATATTCTTTATGTTTACGTAAAGCTTTCGCGACTGCAGGAATTAATATTTTTTGGGGTCTTTTCGGTAAAGTCACGTAGGTTGGTTCAAATTAATCAAAATAATCAATCTAAAATGAACAAAAAAAGCTACGACGTTTCGATCACAACACAAGCGATCGTCATCGGCAGGAAAGGGGGGAAGCTGAATGCAGACGTGTTTTTAATCGGGTGTAGTCCTAGGGTCATAAACGAAGTGGGCGGGGCTAGTGATGTTAATGTGAGAAATTAGCATAATGTTAATGTGAGATCGGTGAGCGGCCTCCACAACGAGTGTGCGGGTGGCTATGTTAATGTGAGAGATTAGGGTGTTAATGTGAGAGAGTAGCGTGTTAATGTGAGAGATTAGCGTGTTAATGTGAGAGATTAGCATGTTAATGTGAGAGATTAGCCTGTTAATGTGAGATATTAGCGTGTTAATTTGAGAGATTAGGGTGTTAATGTGAGATTAGCGTGTTAATGTGAAAGATTAGCGTGTTAATGTGAGAGATTAGCGTGTTAATGTGAGATCGGAGAGCCACCAGAGGTGGCCACGTTGGCGCGAGAAATTCAACCTGTTAATGTGTAATCGGAGAGCCGAAGCCACGGGGAAAAAATAAAAAAAACTAACATCGGAAGGTGGCGGGATGGGAACATCACAGCCAGTTATGACTTAAACTGGTTGATGACGTCTTTTCAATTATTGAAATTGTGCCTGTGTCTGTATATATGGGTGGCTTCATGAACAAATCTTTGTTAATAGCCAGTGGGCTTGCAAAGTACCTTCGTCTTGGAGAAATCAATTTCATGTGAGCCCACCGCATTAAATCAATGATCAGCCACGGCCGAGGTATTGGTCCTACCGTGTTTCAGATCTGCCTTGTGTTCACGAACACGGTCAGTGACATGTCGCTTAGTTTCCCCAATGTAACTACTGCCGCAGACACAGCTTAGTTTGTAGATGCCAGGGTATTGCATATCAGGGATCCTGTCCTTCACAGATGGGATCAGATCACGAATTTTATGTACTGTGTTAACATTAACATTATGCTAATTTCTCACATTAACATCACTAGCCCCGCCCACTTCGTTTATGACCCTAGGACTAGGCCCTATAAAAAGTCTGCATTCAGCCGCTTTCCCCCTCTTTACTCCTGATGATGACCGCTTGTGTTGTGATCGAAACGTCGGAGTTTTTTGTTTATTTTACTTATTATTTTTATGAATTTGTACCTATCTACGTGACTTTACAGAAAGACCCAAAGAATATTATAATTATGGCTCGCTAATTGGTAAAATGTAGAGTACAGTGAAACTCTGGCTAGCCGAATATTACATTTAGCGAGACCAGGTTGGCTAATTTAAATTAAATAAAAAAATGTTAATATAATGCAAACCAAAG
The DNA here is from genome assembly GCF_048934315.1 of Petromyzon marinus. Classification (NCBI taxonomy): domain Eukaryota; kingdom Metazoa; phylum Chordata; class Hyperoartia; order Petromyzontiformes; family Petromyzontidae; genus Petromyzon; species Petromyzon marinus. Next base: position 11,738,160 of record NC_133703.1, on the reverse strand, counting down.
TAAATGTAATGTAATTTACATATAATGCATAATTAAAATGCGCTAGAACATGCGATCTTGTGTAAAACGTTAAATATGTAGTTCAACTGTCATGCATGTACTGAGGGAGATACGTATGTGATGTTGAACCTCTTTCGTACCGTACTTAACCAACCGTGCTAATCGTAGGTGCGGGGGAAGGACAACAAACTAAACACAAATAGCAGTTCTAAAGAAATGGGTTTTCCATCTAGATTTAAATGCATGGCTCCAGTGCCTTCCTAATATCGGACGTTGTTCGATGGCTAGACAAAAGCCACCGCGAGGGTGGCCGGAGTTCACGTGACGGTTTATGCTTAATGGCGAGATCGGCAATGATGACTTAGCGGGGGAGGGGGGCGTCTTACCCCAAGGGACATGAGGAGCGGGTGCCAGATGAACATCCTGCTGCCGGGCTTGCTGTGATTCGTTTCTTGTTAGGGATAGCGAGCAGGTGGAGTGCGAAGGGAGGGGGATGGGGGGGGGTCGTGACCTCCGACTGATGGACATAAATACCATAGAGCACAGTACACACCAGCACATAATGTACCTGAGTCCTTGTTATTTGTTAGTCTGTAACAGGCTGTTAGGGCAAGTGCTGTTAGCAAGCACATATGATGCCCGGCACAGCACACGAGGGAGGTGGGTGGCCAGCACCGTGCCCAGCCGCCTTTGTCTCCCCAGTGGCGATGTTTAACACACCGCACCAAGTGCTCTTTTGAGGCTGAGTCGACCTAGGGGAGGCTCAGGACCGGTTCAGATAATCGTCACCGGTGTTGACCGTGAGTGGGAATTGAACTCGGGTCGCCGGGTTCGTAGCGCCGCACGCTAACCACTACACTACCGCTCCCCACACACACACGAATACATTCACAGCAATACATGTGTACATTAATACATTGTTATTGTTTCTTGATAATAGATTTCAATTATGAGTTTAGCAGCTAGCTGGACTTTTCAGCTCACCGGACCCAGGGCTATCATCACCTATTGATCCGGCTAGCCGGGGGTTTCGACGTACGCACGAGTGAAGTCGGTGTACGTTAGCGCACAGATTTGCATCTGCATGGCCTGCGGTGGATAGACAGGGGGCACTGTAGGATCGTGCACTTGGCTGTGTCATTTGGAACGTCCCGATAAAAATCCACTGGTACACTCTGTTGAAGTGGGCCTTCCATCGAGTCGGCGTGTGATTATCAGGGCAGGTTAAATTCGTGGGGCTGTACATCAAATCGATCGGTCTGAGATAACAGCAGTTGTGGGGGTTGACTTGGCTTTTCATCTTTCTGGGGTAAATAAATAAAATGAGTACCCCACTTGTGTTGGGATATTGTCAGGCATTGTCCCATGGATAGGCTCATCCCAGCCATGAGAATGTGAAGTTTCCACCATTGGCTCAGAACTGTAAACAGGAGATGCACTTTTGCCTCGATGCTCATTTGAGCAGTAAATCACTTTTTTTATACTCTGCATTCATAATAAACACTGACAAGATTGAGCTGCTCAGTGTGTTGTTGGCTCACTGATACCCAGCTTGGCTATGGGGTTTTCGTAGTCTTTCGGTGGCTGTACAACGTGGACATTGATGGCTGACTCTGGAGTTTTGAGTGTTATCTCATTATCGTGAGAATTCTCTCCCGTTACTCTGATCTCCCTGAAATGAAAAAAAACACAGAAAAAATGACGAAACATCCCAAGCCGGAGACTCTCATGAAAATTAATTATTAAACTCTGCGAGGCTGATAATAGGTTTTTACCCTTTTTTCTGGCAACAAAACAGGTTTTGATTTAAAGCTTTCGCGACTGCAGGGATTCATATTATTGCTTCTTTCGGTAAAGTCACCACGTAGAAGGGAAACAATAAAATAATAAAAAAATATAAAACAATAAAATTCTCACGACGTTTCGACTGCAACACAAGCAATCATCATTAGGTGTGAAAACCACAGCAAGAAAATTTGAAAAAAGTGGCGGTTATTTTTAACGTTAGCACCACGGAGAGAGATTTGCCATTTATTCAGATGGACGAGTCCATCTATGTTTGGAAAAGAGGAGGGGGGAGACGAAAATAATGGATGCGGTCTGAAAGCCACCGTAAGCGTGAACAATTAAGAGCCGAAATGGTTTATCAAATCCTTCCAATGATTTCTAAGCCAGAATCCATCTTCTCGGTGGAAATTGTCTCTGTTTGTATATGTGGATAGCCTCATGAACGAATCTCTTATGGTAGGCAGATGCCAAGCAGAGAACCTCTGTCTTGGAGAAGTCAATGTCATGTGAGCCTACTGAATTATAACAGTGATCTGCCACGGCTGAGGTGTTGGTCCTACCGTGTTTTAGGTCTGCTTTGTGTTCACGAATGCGGTCCGAGACATGTCGTTTGGTTTCTCCAATGTAACTACTACCACAGAGGCACCTTAGTTTGTAGACGCCAGTGTACTGTATGTCTGGAATCACATCTTTTATAGACGAAACCAGATCACGGATTTTATGTAATGTGTTGAAACGGACCTGGATCTTGTGTTTATTCAAGATTTTGGAGCTCTTTTTTGCTGTGGGTTTCACACCTGATGATGATTGCTTGTGTTGCAGTCGAAACGTCGTGAGAATTTTATTATTTCATATTTTTCTTATTTTATTTTTTCCCTTCTACGTGACTTTACCGAATGAACCAAGAATAACACCAAACTGAAACCTTTTACAAGGAATCATGTCTGCATTCTGACCACAATGCAAACAAAAAACATCCTCGCTGAGGCTGTGGAAAAAAAATATCAGTAGCACAAAAAAACATTTTTATTATTTTAAAATAGTACTTATTCTGAAATTGTTCATTTATTTTGTTTTAAATTAAGGGTAGTGAAGCCTGCTGTGTTTATCATCAAGCACGATAGAATACCATGTATATATTTGTCTTAAGGACTAACCATACCGATTATTTTCGTGCATATATTGTACATTGCTCCACGTGTCGAGTCGATCCGGGCTCGCTGTGTGCTCTGCGTGTCCGTCACCATCAGGCGAACACCTTTCCAGACGGGGGCCTAAAAAACCCGGGACCCGGCTCGTTGGCCACCAACCCGCCGGATGTGGCGAGCAACTCCTTAGCCAGCCAGCTGGCCAGCATCGGTACGTCCGCCGCAGCAAAGCCTCGCTCACGGCAGGGGGGGGGGGCGCTTCTAAGCACCTGTCTTATCGCCTGGGCTGCACGTGAGCTGCCTCTGTGGTGGCCATGGCAGTGAAGGCGAGCATGTTGAGTGTGAAATGTGTTTTTGTCTGTATGTTTCAGGAAAAGAAGTTGCTACTGCATTCTGATGATGTCCTTGGGGAGTGCATGGCCCACTCGCTTTGTCAGACTTTGTGAATGGAATTTGGGCTCTATGAAGTCTGGTAGACCAGGATTCATGCCGCTTATATCAACTGAATTGGGGAATGATTTTCTTTGACACGAGGGAAATGTATGTTTGTTTGGTCACTTAGATTGCACAATTTAACCATGCATTCGCATAGTCCTCGGGAAAGAAAGGCATGGGAGTAAAAAATGGACCCCGTGCGGATTTTTAAAAGGTAAAATTAAATATTTGTCGGTCCCCTTTGTGTACAGCCACTCATGTATTGTCGATCTTATTCGCTTCCGTGGCCTTTCATTTGGTTTAGTGTTGTGTTATGCATGCAATAAAATAATAAATTATGGATTTTTAGACGTGTGCATACGTGAGCATTGTAATTTTTTCAATTAAAATCCGTGCATAATCATTGCCCTGCTCATGTGAGCATGAACGCAAATTGACTTAGAGCAGCCGTTGCCCCGACAGAACCACGGGCTGATTGTGGAACGTTTGCAAGTTTGTGGTTGCCCTGTCGTCGCAGGTGTGGCCGGAGACAGCGTAACGGGAACCCTGAGTGCGCTGGGCGTGTCGAGCGCTGTCCCCGCCAAGGCCGACACGTTCGACATGTTCGCCCAGAGCCGCGGCAGCTCCCTGGCTGACCAGAGGAAACAGTAAGTCTACGGGACGTCTGGCAAAAACATGAGCAAAGCTGCAGCGTGTACAAAATTATTTGGCACGTGTCGTGACGGGCACTGCAAGATCGGACTGTGTCTGTCCGGTGTTCACCAAGCTGCATTGGCTTCCGGTTGCCGAACGAATACATCAGAAGGTCGCGCTCATTACACACAAAGTGCTTGCCACAAATGAACCACAATACCTTGCTTATCTCTTCAAGGAACATAACCAAGCACGTGAACTCTGGTCATCCTCGCAGCGGCTTTTGGATAACTATCGAACAAAGATGGTCTTTACAACGCGTGCTTTCAGATGCACTTCTGTGGCCATCCGGAATGCTCTTCCTTCAGATATTAGGAAGCCACTGGAGCTATGCACTCTTAAATCTAAACTGAAAATTCATTTCTTTAGAACTGCTTTGTGTTTAGTTCGTTTTCCTTCCCCCGAACCTCCGATTATCACGGTTGGCAACGTGCGGTGCGAAAGAAGTTCAACATACATACGAACAACATACAGCACAGCTGCGAAAATCTATGTCAACAAGTTTGTTTTATTGTAGAAGTAACAACATTTGTTTTTTTCTTTGTGAGATTTATTGATGCTGAGTCTATGCACATTTCCTTACTCGTGACGAACCTTACTTAATTGGCTGTGTCGGGTGGTGGCGGGTTTAACAACACATTTATATTTACGCGATCTAACTCAAAAAAACCTCCATTGAGTTAAAGTTGTTGGGATGGGGAAATCTGCTCTTCCTGAGTAAATTCCCACCAAGGTTTCTGCTTTCGTCATGTAATTGTATACCTTGAAAAACTACATGTCATGTGAAGACAACACTTTGGCTGGAATGTGTTTACTTGCAATAGAATGCATTCACGGGCACTGCATGTAAATATAATCTCGTAGCAATTTCTTCAAGAGCCAAGCTTTCTGCGTGAGACGAAAAAAAACCCGCTGAACCCAAAGGAATTGTGGATCGGCATGGAAAGCTGCACAAACAGTTGCCTGGCCCTCGCGCGCACAATCATCCCTGCACAACGCCACGACCGACCGCCCATGCTCTGCAATTTACATGACAGCAGCGGAAAATAAATCCACCCCCCTCCTAATAAAGTCACGTTGACTTCCACAAGGATCACGTGCTTGCCTCTTTGTCGCAGGTGCCATTTACAAAAGGACTGCCGGAGTCATTCATCTGCGCTGGTAAACCCGGGGCACCCGGGGCAACTTGACCCGCCAGGGCAGTTCAAGTGCCCTTGCTACCAGATTGGCCCTTCATGCCGATTGGTGGTCAGAATCCTAAAAAAAAATTAATATTATTCATGGATAGATTATGGGGTGGGGGGCCGAGTAACGGCTCGGTTATCGCTCAATTGCGATGTTAGGCACGGCCGAGAATTAAAATTGTGTCAGGATTGTAGTACCGTGCACTAATCTCTGTGCCGCCCCTTAACTAACCTTAATTTTTGTTTTAAGTCATGTTTTTTTGTTATTTAGCATCAGGTGAGAGAGCTCAATGTCACGTAAATCTATTTACAAAAGTTGAGATCTCGGATAATATACAAGTGGGATAGAGTATGGTGCAATGCCTACGCGCTCACAATAAAACTAATAAACAGCGTAAATAGTGTCGGCGTGCAAGGGCAATAGAAGGCGGCATCAACATTATTTCACCACCGATTATTTCTAAGGTATTGTATTCTACGGAGATGCCGAGAGTGACCCGAGAGGCAGAGCGCTGCGCAGGCACCGCTGAGATCCTGGTTGCAAACGGAGTGGCTGCCCGTGAGTCAATGTAATCTCATGCAATTAGTCATTTAAGAAATGCAAAATCACGCGAATAGCATCTCTTAATGGCGCATTGCTGTCCCGCCGCTTTGCGTTCATTCAATGAAACACCGGGCTCTCAGCTCGCCACGGTTAAGGGACACCCCGATCAAGCTAGGTTTTCGATTTAAAGCTTTCGTGACTGCAAGGATTCATCTTCTTTGGTTCTTTCGGTAAAGTCACGTAGAGTGAGAATAAAATAATAAATTAATAAAATAAAATAAAACAATAAAATTCTCACGACGTTTCGGCCACAACAGAAGTGGCCTTCATCAAGTGTTGTGGCCGAAACGTGAGAATTTTATTGTGTTATTTTATTATTTTATTCTCATTCTACGTGACTTTACCGAAAGAACCAAAGAAGAAGCTAGGTTTTCTTCTCTGTAAGAGGTCCGAATGGAATAACCGTGTTGACACTTGACAGAAACCACGAAGGGAATCGTGTGTTGCCTTTTCTGTTTATTGTCACCGTAACCGAGAGATGTAATTGGGGTAAGGATACACAAAACAGTTACATGGTTAATTGCCACTTTATTATTACGATTTGAATGGCCAGCATGTTGAAACAGCTGCAAGTGCGCTTTTGCATGCTTTTGTTTACCTGCCGGCAGTTCTGGCACAAGCCCGCTCTTACGAAGAGGCTGGGATGACCTACGCTGGTGTCATCGTAACATCCCGAGGCTTGGACAAAGGCTTGCTTGAACGTGTCCATTTATTTTATTTCCATTTTGGTTGAAAGTGCCCGTTATATGTAATTTCGTTTAAATAAAACGTGAATGCTCTTTTATTCATGGGTATTGTATGTACCCTTATGGTTGTTATTGTTTGACTTGCATCCCACTGGGATTTTTTGCACACCGTTGAAATACGGTGTTTTTTTTCTGGAAGACTTTGCTGTTTTTTCCAGGATTTTTCTGTTGCGTGTAGTCACTTTAAGATGTTTTCTTGTTCATGTTTTTGTTTTGTTGCGGTTGCACCCGAGTCAAGAGCCGCATGGCTCACAGGGTTATGCCTAATAAATGAAACTGAAAAAACCTTAAACTGTATTTATGCCAGGACACCATAACTTTGCTGATCTTTGACTCCATAGCTATAAGGGTGATTTAGAGGGCAATGCATAAAAAAAGTAATTGTTCGCCTGATGGCTAACCAGTCAACATGCTTACCAGCAAATCATTCCATTCAATTCCCACAGCTGCTCAGGACATTTTCCGGAAATTGCCCAAGTGTGGCATCTGCTGTAAAGAGGACATCTAAGACCCTGTGTTACATTATCATTTATCTGTTATCATTTACCTAGTATGCCTATGCCTGCCAGTCTCACATTAACAAATCGCACACTAAAAAGTTAGCTGCACTCAATTGAAAATCAATTTAACCTGGTAGCACTTTGTGTGAAGTCACATTTGTTCTATGTCGATAGATTATTGTCATGTGAATGTGGAATTTACCACCACTGGTTCAAGTCTACCCAACAGAGATCAGCACTGCCCGGTGCTGGTTTGAACTTGGAGGCAATGTCACCTTATTTTGAGACCCATATCACCGTGTTAATGAAGCTCCAGTATTGAACTACTACATGAGCACTGTATTCGTCTATTGTTTTATTTATCTCACATCTCTCTCGTTCTTGTTATGTTTTTGTAGCTCAATAGTCGCGAGCGGCATCATAACGAGATGCCACAAGCATGCAGACGCACCCATATGCGTGCGTGACGCGTTACTTGAGAGGAGCGGTGGTCACAGTGCCCCAAGGCACTGCGGTATAGGAACATGCCAACCCGAGCTTGATTCCCGGCCACGGCTAAAGGTCATCGGCGAGCAATATCCAAACCAGTCCCTGGCACCTGTCTCACCAACCTGCACTGACCATCCTGGTGAAGTACTTGTGACCAAAAGGTGTGGGGAATTGTTTTGATTGGCAATTGGAAGCAACATAAGTAAATATAACTTGCATTTATATGCATGCGTACACTGCATTTTGCATTGATATGTGTGTGGATAAATAGGGTGTTTAAACATGGAAATTAGGAAGAAAGTTTTACACATCTGTAAATTATCTGTGATGGGCCCCCCCCCCCCCCCACCAACATCATCTCAGATATGAGGAATCCTCTGTGTATGTATTGTCGCAAGTAATGTTTCGAGATTTTATCTGGAAACCCCAAGATATAATGGTCGGTTGCGTGTGGCAGTTGTGAAAAAGCGCACACACAAAACGGCATCAAATATCCACCGATCTTCAGAGGAATTTACCTCTGATGCAATCTACAAAGGCTGCACATGTGTGTGCGGACACGGGCTTGTTTTTGAACATTACGAGGTCTCCGGAGAATTCTGGATTTGATTTCAATGGGTTTTGCTTGGCGTTGTTGGGTAGATGTTAACGTTTTACACTGCACATTCCCAAGAATTGCACCTTAAATGCATTTAGTCTGCTTTTTTTATTGTCGCATGTGTCACACTGTGAAATTGCACCCCCCCTTGGCATGTTATTATTGTAAAGCACATCTAAGTAAATAATTGGCATTACATTTTGATTTAAAGCTTTCGTGACTGCAGGGATTCATATTCTTGGTTCTTTCGGTAAAGTCACGTAGAAGGGAAACAATAAAATATTTTTATTATTATAAAATATTTTTATTATTTTATTGTTTCCCTTCTACGTGACTTTACCGAAAGAACCAAGAATATAATTGGCATTACGTTTTTATATCTATCATGGATTATTTTTTAAATTACAAAAACTCAACACATTCGTCAATAACGCTACTGTAAAACGAAAATTTTTAAAATCTGTACATCAGAAGCTCTGTTATGCCGGTTAATTGACTGCTCAATTAGCCGGCATCTGTCATAGACGGCAGAAACAAATGTTCTTTCAGTATCCGGAAACATTCCTACGACTATCCGGCATCTTGCTGTGCGCGCTGATCTTAGATCTGTTGTTTACGGGAGCTTCAGGACACTGCCGAGTGGTGGCACTCGTGACAGTCTGGACATACAGTACTCTACTACTGCATACTGTACTCTAAACGGCCCCACTGCGTCTGTACAATCAACTTAGAATGCTCCACAGACTTCTGTAAACGAGTTCAAAAGTAGGCTGAGTTTCTGTCTTGAAAAGTTCCATGCACTTACAAAATTTGGTCGACCATATGTATAACTCGGCTAACTGGCATGTTCGATTGCCATCTGTACTTACCATTTTTTCACAAATGACCTTTTACCATATCTATTCAATACTTTAATTGCACAATGTATGGCTATTGTATTGCTATGCCGCGCTCAAATTATCAAAAAAATAATCGAGGCATGATGTATGTTGAACTTCTTTCGCACCGTACGTAGCCAACCGTGCTAATCGGAGGTGCGGAGGAGGAATACACTAAACGCACAAAGCAGTTCTAAAGATATTCGCTCTCAATCGAGATGATTTAAAAGTGCATAGCTTCATTGGCTTCCTAATATCGGAAGGAAGAGCGTTCCAGACGGCCGCAGAAGCGCATCTGAAAGCGCGGCGATGCGGTGACCGCCTTTGTTCGATGGCCAGCCAAAAGCCGCTGCGAGGGTGACCGGAGTTCGCATGATGGTTTATGACGAATTGTAAATGTACCTTAGCCTGGATCTCGGTCTTGTCCCAGGAGGTGAACAGGTGATTTTCGCAGAGACTTGACGCTGTGTTTAAATGAAACTGGTGTTGTGTTGCAGCATCGTGTACGAGGATCCGCAGGCGGTCACGGGTCTGGCAGGAGCTCTGGACGCCCGCCAACACAACACAGGCGCAGTGAGTACCTCTCCATAACGACCTTTGGAATATTCTTAGTTCTTTCGGTAAAGTCACGTTGAAGGGAAACAACAAAATAATAAAATACATATAAAACAATAAAAATTCTCACGACGTTTCGACCATAACACAAACGGTCGTCTTCAGGTGTGTTGGTTTGCATACATTTATTATTAAACGGTGCATTTATTTATTTATAAAAAATGTTAGCGCCACGTGCAGCGATTTGGCAGTTTATTTAGGACTAGTCCATCTATATTCTGAAAAGAGAACATGTAGACAATATGACTTCCTCTTCAGCTGCTACTATGTCGACCAAATGTAAGGAAAACCTGATTTCCAAATTTAACCTCCTCTTCAACAAAAGACTGGACCCACACCAAAAAGTTAGACGTTAACAAAGTCGTAATTAATCGCAGTAACAGTTCTATTTCCGATGGTCTGAAATCCGTTTTAGCTAAAGGTCTAAACTTTGCTGTCACACCTAAACACATACCAGTTAATGATATAATTGCCCAAGTAGACGTTGCTCTCAGGGGCCTGGGTCACATCGCTGCAGACGTAGCAAGATCTGAAATCGCTGCAACCCTCAAAAACGCTAAGATGCCAGCTAGCAACCTCAGCAAAGATGAGCGTTTTGAATTATATAAATTAAAAAAGAGGAATGATATTGTAGTCCTCTCAGCTGACAAAGGCAATGCTACAGTCATCATGGATAAAATAGAATACAACAACAAAATTAAAGAATTACTCGACGATGGTAGATATACAAAAATAAAAAGAGATCCCACCAACAGCCTCGTCACACAAACCAACAAAATAATTTCTGATTCAACCGCATTAATTGATCAATCTAAACAGTTTTCGTTGAAACCTTCTGCTGCCAGGCCACCAAGATTATACGGCTTACCAAAAATACATAAAGTAGATACACCCCTTCGTCCCATCGTCTCTACTATCAACTCCCCCACCTACAAACTAGCTCGTTTTTTGTCTGAAATCCTGCGTCCTTTCACTGGAAAAACCACCTCTGCGGTACAAAATTCTACTCACCTGGTATCGACAATCAAGGGTATTTCCCTGTCCCCAGACGACCTGCTTGTCAGTTTTGATGTAGTTTCCTTATTCACCAAGGTTCCTTATTCACCAAGGTTCCTGTACCTGACACCATTGCAATCATTGAAGACTTGGTTCATCAAGGACTAAATACTGAGGTACCCCCCCCTGGTGAGACACTGTTTAACCAATACATACTTCACTTGGAATGGAACTTTCTACAAACAAACTGAGGGCACCCCAATGGGCTCCCCCCTTTCTCCGGTTATAGCTAACATTTTCATGGAGAAATTTGAGACTGACGCTATCCAGACTGCCACTCTGCGCCCAACCTTATGGAAGAGGTACGTGGATGCCACTTTTGTCATCTGGCCACATGGCCGGCCTGCTCTAGACCAATTCTTCGACCACATCAATTCCATACACCCAGCCATCAGATTTACCATGGAAGTCGAAATAGATGGCAAGATACCTTTTTTGGATGTCCTAATTAAAAAGAGTCCTGATGGTTCAATGAGCCACTCTGTCTACAGGAAAGCTACCCATACGGATGCTTATCTGAAACCGGATTCCCACCACCATCCATCACAGAAGAATTCTCTCATCAAGACTCTGTATCATAGAGCCCAATGCATATCCGACCAGGAACACATAGGCAGTGAACTCAAGCACGTACACCAAGCTCTTAGGGCTAATGGTTACTCCGACTATACAATCCGCAAAGCTATCACTCAAACCATGAATAAGAACCCTCTTGAGGAGCCTTTCAAAACCATCACTTGCCCCTACATTGCGGGGATCACAGAAAAGATCTCCAAAATCTTGAATAAACACAAGATCCAGGTCCGTTTCAACACATTACATAAAATCCGTGATCTGGTTCCGTCTGTAAAAGATGTGATTCCGGACATACAATACCCTGGTGTCTACAAACTAAGTTGCCTCTGTGGTAGTAGTTACATTGGAGAAACCAAACGCCATGTCTCGGACCGCATTCGTGAACACAAAGCAGACCTTAAACACGGTAGGACCAACACCTCGGCCGTGGCAGATCATTGTTATAATTCAGTAGGCTCACATGCCATTGACTTTTCCAAGACAGAGGTTCTTTGTAAGCCATCTGGCTACTATGAGAGATTCGTTCATGAGGCTATCCACATATGCAAGCACAGAGACTATTTCAACCGAGAAGATGGATTCTATCTTAGCAATCATTGGAAAGATTTGATAAACCATTTCAGGTCTTAATTGATCACGCTTACAGTGGCTTTCAGACAGCATACATTATTAAAAAAAAAAATTTCGTCTCCCCCCTCCTCTTTTCAGAATATAGATGGACTAGTCCTAAATAAACTGCCAAATCGCTGCGCGTGGCGCTAACGTTTTTTTTAATTAAATAAATAAATGCGCCGTTTAAAAATAAATTTATGCAAACCAACACACCTGAAGACGACCGTGTTATGGTCGAAACGTCGTGAGAATTTGTATTGTTTTATATATATATTATTATTTTGTTGTTTCCCTTCAACGTGACTTTACCGAAAGAACTAAGATATGAATTACTGCAGTCACGAAAGCTTTAAATCAAGACCTTTGGAATCTCGACTGCTTTTACACTCCGTTAACTAGCCAGTTGACAATGTTCTACAGGTGCGACAATGCGCTGATGAAATGTTTCATATTGATTCTTAGCCACGCGATACATGCAGCTTACCCACGTGCTGCGAATAAGTTCATGTGGACTATGTTCATGTGTGGGGGTTCATGTGATCCGTGCAGCCTCATCAGGCGCCATCATGCTGCGATGTTACAAAGTGATTTGATTCACGAATCGAATCGCAGCCCTGAATCGCTCAATCTCTCATTTCCGTGGTCAGTGCAAGACACACCTCTTCAAACTCGCCTTCCCATAAAATCAGAAGTAAAAAGTAATATTTTAAAATACTTTTTTTTTTTAAACACGCTTTAATGAAATGTACCGTACTAGTAATGGCAAAACTCCACGACTCCAGGAAGTGGCCCCGAAGCTTGCCACAACGTAAGGGACCGTGGTGATTTACAGCCAACGTCAGGTTACCGTGGACAGTTAGACCCAAGGGGAAACATTAACCTATAAAAAAAGAATGTTATTTTTTTTTTTAATGATGGAATATAGTATTGTCATCAGTATGACATAAGTATAGGAAGTTGGCATTCGATACCACATTGGGAAGTGGGTTAACATTGAGTTACAAGATTTGAGGATACAACAACAACAGACAGAGTGAGTTAAATAAAAGCGTGTAAAAAAAGCTGTCTTTACTTATCATTTTCTTTTACTTCACTACTTACCTTTCTCATGCTATTTGTTGCGCACGGCAGCGCTTTAGTTTACGCTCGGTTGAAATTTGACTTGCTCAGTCGGTGTTAGCCGCCGAGGACGTAACGGTGGCACTTTTTTCATTCCTGTTGCTCTGCCCCCCCTGTACCACTCCCGTTCTGCCGTAAATGGTGCACTGATGGCCACTTTATTGAGGGCGTTAATGGCACCTAAAATAATGATTGATTGATTGATTGAATCGCGGGTATGGAATCCATGTGATGCGGCGGGGTGGGCAGTGAATCATTACACCCTTCAACTCCCTCGCCTGGTATGGAGGAGTGCGTGGGTCCGATCTCTGACCCCGATGCCTGCTGCTGCTGTATATTTGTAGTTTGGATGTTCTGCTCGTGGCCGTGTGGATTTTTCTCCAGGTCCTCTGGTTTTTTTCCCTCCACACGTAGAAACATGCGTTTAGAGTATTTGGATTCTATAAATGTCCACGTGATAATCCACTTTATTTGTGCCCAAGTCGCTTCTGAAAAATAGCTATATAACTCGGTGTGCTATATCTGTTAAAATAAAAATAATTTAATAGCTTAATACCGATATATAAAGGTCGAAAATTAAAACCACGGTAATTTTCCCAGATGGCATACCGTGCATGGGAACACCAGCATGCGGGAAAGCAGTATTAGCAAGTAGGTCAAGTGGTTTGAGGATAGCATAACAGACACTGCCGGTCAGCAGAGGAGTAGCGGGCTAAGAATAGCACAGACTCGAACAAAAGCACAGAGAGTGGAGGAAATGATTTCGACATTGATTGTGGCTTTGATTCCGTTTCTGTATTTTGCTGAAGATGAAGAAGAAGAGTGCAGGCCAGTCACAAGTTCTCTTTTCTGGGCTGTGTTTGGGCTCATTCCTTTGACCTGATGTGCAGCCTAGGCCGTCTGTTGTTTTTAACTCCGGAAATACAATTGGGAGACTTGCTTATAACAAATAGTATTTAAACATTACCGTGGAGCCTCCGATTGTCTCACAAATATCCGTGGCATGAATGGTTTGCTCGATTTCACAGATTTGCGAATAACTGAATTTTGGTAATATATGTTTTGATTTAAAGCTTTAGTGACTGCAGGGATTCATATTCTTGGTTCTTTCGGTAAAGTCATGTAGAAGGGAAACAAAAAAATATATAAAACAATACAATTTTCACGACGTTTCGACTGCAACACAAGCAATCATCATCAGGTGTGAAAATGTGGTAATATATGGTCGGCTTGTACTTTATTGTCAGGGGAGGTCATAGAGGCATTGATGAAGCCTTGATCTAGCAGTGGATTGACAAATCTGCTGTTAAGCACAAAATGTTGAATTATCTATAACATCTGCATCTCCATAATTATATCAGCATTATAGGTTTCGAAAAAATGAACGTTCACAGTAGCTAGGCACAGTGTCGAGTTCTACTACTTTCGGGTGTCAGGTTTACAAGCGGGTCCACCAATATTATTGTACGTGGGAGGTGTTTTCTCGTAACATTTCCACCAGTGTGCTCATAGGTCAAACCGTTTAACTTTGGCAGCCCCGGTTTAAAAAGAATATTTTTAAATATTAAAATGTACGGTTGCGCATCATTCGCCTGGTGCGCTGTATTTAACGTGTTGCTACTCGATTGCCCATTGATTACTCGGCACACACCAATGGGGGGGGGGGTGGGTGGACGGGGAGCGTAGAGCCAGTGACTTGATCAATGTAGCTCATCTGCTGTAACAGTCGACCATGCCTTGTATCACTGCCAGAGTCAACACCTCGTGGAGCACTGTAGACACTGCTGCGTTCTTCCAGTGTCGCGTTCATTGACTCGCGTCCAAAACTTTTCCCACCCCCACGCCGATATATGTTTTTTTGTCGTTTGCCAGGCATTGCAAGTGCAATGTTTACACGGCCTCTGCACGTTGTATTTATTTTTTGTCGGGACGGTGGAAATTTAAGAGATTGTTGACGGTGGTTCGCAAGCGCAAGTGATTAGAGGCAGACAAAAATAGAACCCGTGACACATTCATCATCGGCACCGCTTTGTAACAGCAAAATATACCGCCGTAAACAAGGGCCGTTGCCAAAAATGTTCGCCTGTTTTATAATATTGTTGCGCTCGTGTTTAGGTTGCGTAGGCTTTCACGGTTATGTCGGGCACAGCACTCGTGTCATGCCAAACAACACAGATATCATCACACGGTACAAGCAGAAAATGCATCAGAGAGCTGCCCTTGCAAGGCAATGTAGGAAAAACAATGAAATGTATAATGTTTTATTGGAATACATGTTGAAATTGTACTGTATGCTTTGTTATTTCATCTCAAATCCCCCCCCCCCCCACCTTACATAGACCACATTGAAATATATCCTCCTGTGTTGGTCGTGACATTGCAAAGTGATTTGCGGTCACACCGGTGAAAAGGTGGCAAAGTGTTGCGAAACTTCTGCCAGAGCTGCTGCTTCCAGGCAGAGCTGTATAAGCACTGTGATGTGACACCAGTTGGAGACCCTCCACCGTCTAGCGCG
Source organism: Petromyzon marinus (assembly GCF_048934315.1). NCBI lineage: Eukaryota > Metazoa > Chordata > Hyperoartia > Petromyzontiformes > Petromyzontidae > Petromyzon > Petromyzon marinus. The sequence goes on along the minus strand of NC_133703.1, from coordinate 11,722,604 downwards.
GTTGGCTCCATACGGTGCAAAAGAAGTTCAACGTACAGTACATACAAGACGGTGCGCTGACGGAAGATACAGACGACGAAGTGAAGGGGAGTTTTGCGAGCAAACGCAGTGCGTGAATATTTTTGTTACAGTGCCCACCGAGGTAGGAATGATGCATCGATGGCTATCGGTCCTTAATCTCGTGATAACTGGCGTTGAATCACAGTTGTAATAAAGCTTTTCGCACGGTACGAGTTGGTATGTAATGAGTTCATGTCGCCCCAGCAGCCGCTAGAGGTGCTAGAAGACCATGAAATGCTTCTGAAAGGGGGAATATGGGAAGTGGTGGTGGGGAGTGATAACTCGCACACAAAACTAAACAGATATCAACCGGTGTTAAGACTGAGATGTCTAAAGATTAAAACCGGATAAGATTACAGGGTGCAGGATGACATAAAAATAGGTTCAGATCTTAACTTCGAGTTGTCGTAGAGATAAAGAGTGAAGCTTGGGAGATAGATGAGCATGTGTACAGTTGGACGGCCTTAGCAAAGATTGATAAAGTGTGATGGCATTTTCAGATAAGCGTTGAAAGCACATCTGCTGGCTTCTAATGCCTTGCAGAGAAAGGTAAATCGGAGCAAGGAATCTCACTCCTGGAAGGACTTAAAAGATCTGTGGCTGAGACGGGCACAGTGGTTTCTATGTTAGGCGGGGCAGATGGGAGAGTAGTCAAACTAATGGAAGCTGTCATTTAAAGTCTGGGTATTCACACGATGCTCAGGACCGCTGCTGAGGAATAGAAGGACGAGATACAAGCTATGTTGGACGAGTGACGGCCACAATAAATATATTGTCTTAGGGTTAAAGCACAAATTTGATTTGAAGCTCCCGTGACTGCAGGAATCCGTACTCTTTTTGGTTCTTTCGGTAAAGTCACGTGGGTAGAAAATAAAATAAATCGCGACTTTTCGGGCGCTTGTGTGTTGCGCCCGAAACGTGATATATTTTATTTTATACGTACGTGACTTTACCGAAACGAGTACGGATGGACAAAGTGAGAGACCCTAACAAAAAAATATTCCCTGTAAAAATCTAATGAATGTAGCGTCTAATGCGGCAGCTTCCCGCGAAAGCTTCACCGCAGCGGGACAGATTATTATTGTGGAAAAGCAGCAAATGAAAGCGAGAGTCGATGAGCGTAAAGAAGGTTGATGCAATGTTAACAATTATTAACGATTATTTCAAGGGTCGGCAGAGAAGATGATCTGTACCGGTAGGCAGTTAATCGTGTGCAGAGGAGAAAGGTGGATCTTGGGCAAGGTCTTGTGTAGGGGGGAGCTCAGCGGTGCGAACAATTAGTGGGAGGGACTTCTGAAGCCTTAGGGGCAACAGAGCAGAAGAAGTGACCTCCCGGTTTGTCTGAAATTGACTGGTGGTGTCATTCAAACACTTTTTGGTTACTGGAGGATGAGGGAGGACGTTCGAGTGAACTCGAGGGTAGGGGGGGGGGTGTGAAGGGGAAAGTCCATGACAGAATTGAAATACGATGGAAGTGTTGTAGTCTGGTCTTGAATGGACAGGGCACCATTTTGGAGGTATTTGAAGATGTGGTCACGCTCTTTGAGTGCCAGTGAAAAAGTTGACCGCAGCATTATTGGTCATCAATCCCCATGCCTGTCATTGCTAATTCATGATTTACCCACAATCCACCGTTGCCAACGTTAATACATGTCTTTAAATAACTTGACGTATTGGCAGTACACCGGTGCAGCGTAACACACCGGTCCTCTTAAAAGTCTATATTCAAAAATTCAACTGACATTCGTCTTCTGACAGCTTCGACATCACGAGAACTGATTTTGACGCATCCACCACCCTGCAAGATGTTCTGAGCGGGGTTGCGAATTGCGGGGAAGTAAATAATTATCGTGAAAATGTTTCTTGTATTTTTATCCCGCGCGCCACCGGTGTACCGCCAATACGTTCCACTGCCAGCTTCAAGTATCACCTTGCATAACGTGCAAACGTCTCGCGCTCCTGACGCATCATTGTTAGTCGACGACAGCGCGTTGCCGCTTTTCGGTGAACGCTTACGAAATCGGTCCGTTAGGTTTCGGCTCTACAAGATTTAAAAAAAAACATTGCTGCTTACGCGAGGATTCCGTAGCATGAGCGCTGCCGCTGGTACGTTTCCTGTGCTCGGTCATTGGTCCGGTGTGTTCAGAGGCTGTCGCGGTCGTGTTGCATCGTTGCCCTGTGTGCTTGTGTTTGTATCGTGCCGTTGCTATAGCTTGTCGATGCACGCCGCTCGCGCGTGCGCATGTTGCGCGCAATGCCGTGTGTGCTGCGTGGACGCCGGGGCGGAACACCAGAACCGTTATCGGCTCTTAATCAATAGATGACATGGGCCCCTTTTTTTAGTTTTGTTTTACAAGATAAAAGCGACGTTGAAATTCGTGGTGTCCTTTGCAAAAGAAAAAAATATATATCTGGAATTTGTTGATCGGTCAGGAGAATCATTAATAACGTCGTGATTTCACTTTGCTGGGTTTTTCCACCATCCATCGTCAGCCCACATTGGCTTCACTCTTGTGCTTTATTGTCACGGCAGACGGGATGCTTTGCTAATTGTCCGTGCGAAAATTACTGGGTAGGCCACGTTATAGTTCAGCTGTCGACATCAGGCAAACTTGTTGGTGGCTGCAAGCACGTCGCCCAGAGGTTGCTCGCTTGCTTGGGGTGTCGCGATTCGTCGATCCATGGATAACTATTGATTCCTGTGATACAAGCATTGCATCGCATGTGTCATCCTCTATGATTTTTCCACTGGTATTGTATGTAGTGGGATCAAATGACCCATACGAGTCACAGGGGGGAGACCATTACATTTTTAAATATATTTTTTTAGTTTCTTGAATCGATTTGCACACCCCCCCCTCCCCCCCCATAAATGTGACAGTTGATTGATTTGCGAGGGTCGGGGAAGTTGTTGACGCCCCAGTCATAGCCCTTTGAGATCTTCTTCAGCAAATAAATCTGTCTAAAATGCCAAAGTACATCTCGTTTTAGGTGCGTTGAAAACTACATCATGCTGCATATATGCCTCTCCAAAATGTTTCTTTACAACCTAATATTGTCGCTTTGGATGTCATTTCACAATTAGCATTTTAACATTTTAGACTTTTCATTTTATTTTCATAACATCAAAATATATACATGCTCCCCCCCCCCCCCCCGTCATGGTCAGGGAGACTAGCATCGACGTTGCGGGTCGTTGGATTAAAAACTAAAATGACCGTCTGTTAATCGATTTGAAGCGAATTCAAAAACAGGTCCCTATGGAATGGAGTTCAAAGCCACGGCCGTGGAAAAAAATTGCCTCGACGTACTTAAAGATTAAAAACGGTCTGGTTTTGTGTTTCATCTGATAGTCACGGAGCTGCACAGAAAACAATGGCCCATTCACGCTGGCCACTCGTAGACACCATACGGAACTATTTATTTCAAACACAACACCCAGTGGATTTGTTTTGGTTTCTGTTCACTGCATGGTTGGTTTAATTTGCATATACTATTTGTTTGCGCGGTGTTTTATGTTGTTGGTCACTGTTATTCTTTCTGTTGTGTTTCACACAGATCCCGGTCGCGCATGTGTCCTCAAAAGACGAGGTCGATGCATGGCTTTTGGCCGATTCGGTGAGAGGACCTTGGTTTCCCCCTTCCCCCCCCCCCCTTCTGATTATTTTCTTGATACTTTTTTTTTCCATCCACCGTGCCAAACGCTCTTTAAACCTGCCACATCTCGCACGCGGCACCGCGGGCTCGTGCCCGCAGCGCCACAGAGCCGAGTCTGCGCAGTTCAAACGCTGCAGCTGAACGCACGCGCACCCGCATCTTGGTGAAGTCGGCTTCTCGGGGCAATGCTTACCGTACGTAGTAGGCGCCCTGAGACCTTAGTGGAAGGCGCCTTACAAATAATTGTAAATGATTATTAGTCGTAGTAGTCGTAGTAGACATCTCCATTGTAAAGACGGAATATTTTACGTGTCCCCTGGTGCCTCTTGTGGTCAGACCGTTCAGCTGGCACCGCTGAGGTCGTGGGTCCGAATTTAGGCGGCCGTCTCGGCTTCAAAACCGGGTTCTCAAGCGTCGTAAGTTGATGATGTCAGCCCGATCAACGATGGATGCACAAACGATCACGTAGAATTTGGTTCTGCACTTCAGTGGGCGACATACGGTGCAGAAGAACTTGAGCATGCATACAAGTTGGCTAAATGCTAGCTCTGAGAGTTAAACATTGTTTAGACTGTCAAGTGAAGAGGAGGTGGCAAAAGCGACCGGGGGGGGGTCACGAGAAGGGTTCTCAGAGGTAACTCTGCGGTATCCGCTTCTTCTACTGGCTGTTGTCTAAACACGAAGGCTGCCAATGCTGTGAGAGTTCCGCGTGGATTCGCCGTCGCATGGCATAATGCTACGAGCACAAGTCGGGAGTAAAACTGTGGGGGAAAAACTGGCACATTTATTTGATGAGTAAAACATTAAGTAAAAAGATGCATACTTTGATGGACGGACACGTCTCGCGATCACCGGTTTTGCCGCCCGTGACAATTCCAAATGTCTGGTGACTGAAAGTTGTACGCAGTCACTGAACGGAATTTTCAGTTGCGTTGGTTGCACTGAGCTATGACGTGGCCTCACACTGCAGCTGTGGAAAGAGGCTCGCGCGGTGTTGTGGACACTGCGAGGGCAATGATATAAATAAGCACACTTCCGTCAGCCTCGCCACGTAACAAAACAAATTATTTTCGGCCCATCGGCTCTCTAGATCAACCCCTCCTCAACCTCGCCCGCCAGTTCTCCTAACTGTCACCAGAACTCCCACCACCACTTTTATTTACCCCACTCTTTATCTCAATCACTGTCATCTGTTGTACAATTTTAGAATGGGTTTAAGCGGCTTGGAATAAGGCCCTATATAAACCTATATAAGATAAGCTGTAACATCTGGTTACCCGAGCATTATTTGTTTATCAAGCCCGACCGCTGATGAGATCCAGAAGTTTGAAATAGGTTCATATGTTGGAACTGATCCTTCGTGTCAAGGAGTCCAAAGGCCGTTGGGACTGAAACATGTTTACGTGGCGAGACGGAGGGAAATCTTTATTTAATTGCATCGGTGAAGCCGGTGGTTTGGGGTAGTGATTGGAGACAGGGGTGGAGCCATAGGGGGGGCTCAGCCCCCCCTAAAAATTTTGTTAAGTCGGTAATCGGGATAACCGGATATCCGGCTGCTGCAAAATTCTGCAGGCTGCGACCTTGTGCTGCCCTGCAGGCTGCTTGAGTGGCAGCCTTTCCAACTTATCGAACTTATTAGCCACATCAGCGGCTCCGACCTATTAATAAACTCCGCACGTCCGCCATGGCCTTCTTATACATTTGTGGCGCCCATTAGAACACATACACAATATTAAAGTCAGCCCCCCCAAAGTCAAAACCCTGACTCCGCCCCTGATTGGAGAAGAGAGAGGCCTTGTCCTTTGTCAGAGACGTCGGCGATCATGGCCTTCTTTCTTCCATCTACCCCTGCCCATGATATTTACTCAGGAACTCTGCATTGGATACTCCTCCCAGTTCCGTCCAGTCGTTCAAATAGCTCACGTGACTTAATTAGCCGTGCCTATAATTTCCCAGTCAAAACATCACATTCGGTCTGTTGTTTTCTCATTAGCATTTCCAAGAAATATAACTCTCCTTTAACTATTCTTATTAATTTTAAGTGTGTACCTTCTATATGTAATACACTTATGTCTCTCAACTTGTCTATCTATTAAAAGTTTGAACAAACCTTCTTAAAAACACACATTTCTCTTTCCTAGTTTGCTCTGGCGGGTATTTGTAATTGGCCCGCTTCGCATCCACATCGGAGAACGGACCACCGAGTAAAGTTTCTGCAAGTAAAAGTTGACACGAGTCGTCTAAAAAAAAAAGCTTTTGCTTCTGGGGGATTCATTTGAATTTGGGAAATATGTGCTTGCTTCGCTGTTCGTCGAGCCACCAAGCCACCTGTCTTGCTTATTCCTTGTTTCAATGTAGTCTGTCTCTGCCATCACCGCTACCATATTTGACATGCATACAACTCGCCACGGTGGCAAGATGTTGACTACCTCGCCTGGTATAAAGGAGGTCGTCGTGGGTTCGATCCCAACCCTTACGCCTGTATATATTTGGAGTTTGAATATCTCCCCGTGGTCGCGTGGATTTTGACCAGTTTTTCCCCTCTACATTTTGAGAGACGCGTTGAGATCATTTGGCTGCTTAAAATGTCCACGTGATAAGCCACTTCGTTGAGCTATCATTTGTGGCCAGGTCGCTTCTGAAAAAGAGCTACATGGCTCAGTGGGCCTTACCTGGTAAAATAGAAATAGTTTTTATAGTTTTAGTTTATTTATTCGTTTTTGTTTGTCTTTTTTAAATTTCCTTGAATACGACTAATCGCCTAATCTGTACGATCCTTTCTCTTGCTTTGAGTCGCATGCTGGTTATCAACAATTCTCTCAACGTGAACTCTAACCTTTTGTAACCGCTACCCCGAACAATTGCAATGTATCTAATTGTGCCTCATGCTTTTAATGTATTCATTATCTCCTGGAACGTCACGGTTACCCCCCCCCCCCCCCCCCACATGTAGCTTCCTCGGGAACATAAAACATTCCTTAAAATACGACAGAAATAAATTACGAGCAACCAAGAAAAAAGTGTTGTATTTAAAGAAGGCCTCTCTGAAGTGTGCTGTCAATATGCTTTAAAGTTTTAATCCCCGTCTACAAGGAGGACTTTGCTCATACTCTTTGGTTCTATTGGGTAAAGTCACGTAGGTAAAAAATAAAATAACAAAAATCACGACGTTTCGACCACAACACAAGCGGCCTTCATCAGGTCCCTTCATCAGGTCCCTTCACCTGATGAAGGCCGCTTGTGTTGTGGCCGAAACGTCGTGATTTTTGTTATTTTATTTTTTACCTACGTGACTTTACCCAATAGAACCAAAGAGTATGGATCCTTGCAGTCACGAAAGCTTAAAATCTAGAAAGGACTTTGCTCCTCGCATTACTCGTTCAATGGCACACACCCCCTCATTTTCACGAGAAATGTTCTTTCCCCGCAAGCGATGGTCGTCAGTGTTGACGCACGGAGGTCACTTGAGAGCCAGGTTTGGTGTCTGTGGGGTGTTGATTGCCCAGATGAAATCTGGAATCATGACTGGCAGCCCACTGAGACTCAGAACTTGTGAACAGCACGATTGGTGTGTATTTGCATATTTTTTAAAAATGTGAGCCATCATTCGGTGAACAGTTTCAAGTCTCAACTGAAGTGGGCTCTCTCTAGCTAAGGAAACAATTGTTGATGGGAGTGATCTGCGGGGATTACACTGGACGCTCTCGCGCTGTGCTTGCACGAGTGGTCCACGGAAAAAGATTGGACCCACGTTTTTAACCACTCATACATCCAGTTAGATTCCACCCCGGCCCCCCCCCTTTTCTGGCCTTCACACGTGAGGGGCTCGCAAGTGACGACATCACATCTATCCCCCTATTTAAGAACGAAACAGGAGGAGGATTTCTCCACCAATCTGGCTGTCGCCTGATGATGCTGGTTGTAATTACTGGCGAAACGTCGTACTCAGATCGTTGTGGATTTACTCTCCAACACACAACCGTTGTGCTGTACTAGTAACGAATTGCCATGTGCTGTGTCGGGTGGTGGCGGCTTTAACATCACATTTATATTTAAGCGATCTAACCCAAAAAAAAAAAACCTCTTATGGATAATATTGGTAAGCGAAAGCCTCACGTGGTGTCAAACTGTCCTAGATTTTGTGTGTACCAATCGAGAGGAGTCTGTTGGCCGTCTCTGGTCGATGGTCAGCATCTTGATTCGCCCCATCCCGCAGACGCCTTTTGTTCAACTCTCACATTGCCGGTCATTTCAGCCTGTGTGCAATCATATTTACAACAACAACAACAAAAATACCAAGCAGTCTCAGAAATCTGGTCAGACGATGGGTATTCCGTGTATGTACGTTGAACTTCTTTCACACCGTACGTAGCCAACCGCGCTAATCGGGCGTGCGGGGAAGGACAACAAACTAATCAAAAAAAGCAGTTACAGATCAATGAGTTTTCAGTCTAGATTAAAAACCGCGTAGCTTTCCCGGTGGCTTCCTCATAAGATAATAAACTGCATTGAGATAGGTTTGCCGTGCAACATATTCCACGTTTAAATTCTGCACACACACACACGGCTTCTTATTAATTGAGTGTTTGTGTTTCTTATGGGGTCATGTCCTTAGAAGATAATTTACGGCCGCTCATAGCTCGGATTTCTCTGTTTTTCAGTTAACACACAAAACAAGATGATTTCAAACACCTGTAAATAATGACGGAATTAGACCATCGCCGGTGACGTTTTGTCATCTGTGAAAGTAACGCGTGCATCATGTCACTGAACTTTCTCACTTGATGTTGCAGCAGTACCACTTTCATATTAGACTGTGGATTAATTGGTCAGCCCTCCTATTTTATCAGTTGCCTTAATTGCCAACCTTGTAAGATCCAACTTCTCTCATCCCACATTGTGAGAGGAGAGCAGTGTTGTTACCATAGCCGGTTTCAAATTCTAATAACAGTTCAACGTTTAACTGTCAACACCAGAATCATGCTTTACAAGTTTTAATGCACACGTTGTGTTTTTGTTTCAATGAGAGCTTCCCAAACTTTCCTCTTGTCAGTGGATCCGCAGCGTTCACTGCTTTCTGTCCTTAATTCGTTTCCACGCCACGGACAGTTCTGTGGGCACATGACCCGCGCATTGTACATCTTGCAGTGATGTTCCCGACTGATGGAAAATCCCATGTGTGCTCAATTTGTAACTAACTGTGCACCATAAAGATTACTCGTGTCGCTTTTTTTTTCATGGCAGAGCTTATTTTTGGCTTATTATTTGCTGATATTACAACAACAACAACAACTGGGATTGTAGTTTGATTTCGCCTGTAAAATCACGCCGAAAGTAGTTCCGCTTACCGGCCCATCGAATGTGTCAGAAAATGCATGCGTTGACGTGCGATAAGGAAATAGCCTTTGCAACGAGTTGAACATCTTCACTTAATTCGAAACGCATGCTGTTGGGGAAACTCAAAAAGTAAACCGTGTGTTGGAATTATTTATCTTTTCTCACCGTTCACATTTAACGGGAATAATGTGTTTCTTTTTGTCACGTGAGCAGAGCGTCTAAACTCATTTAAAGCCCTCTAACATTAGTTGCGGGTTGCTGCATTCACATTCATGCAGTTTCTACAGATTCGCACCACTGCTAGTCTACATTTTCATATGAATGAATGAACACACTGATTAACTTCTGGAGACTATCCAGAATCGCACATTCTCCAACATGTGTCCTTCCGCTAATAGACATGGAACGGATCACAGTTCTCTGGCTATTGCAAATAATAATAATTGAAATGTGAGATGCTGTAACTGTGTTGATATAATGAATAGATTGTTCTATGTAACCCTGTATGAATCTACACATGCTGTGCGAGTGCCTGTGAGTGGGGTGCGGTGGTGCAGCAGTTAGGGCACTGCGCTGCAAATCCGGTGACGCAAGTTCAATTCCCACTCGAGGCCAACACCAGTGACAATTATCTGAACCGGTCCTGAGCCTGCCCTAGATCGACTGACCCTCAGAAGTACCTGGTGCAGTGTTTAAACATCGCCAGTGGGCAGACGAAGGTGGTTGGGCGTGGTGCTGGCCATCCACCCCCTTGTGTGCCGTGCCGGCCTTAATCGGTGCTCGCTAACAGCTATACAGGTGATATTTGTCTTGTTAGTTTTTATTGAAATTTATTGATTGTATTTTTCAGGGGAAAGGAGATGAGACGGCAGAAGTGGCCACTTCTGGGACGACTGAAGGTAGTTCACATCATCGCTCATCTCGTGTGGCATCTCACAGCGTTGGGTTGTATCTATGTTGAACTTTTTTTGCACCATACATAGCCAACCGTACTTAATATGAGGTGCGGGGGAAGGACAACAATCTAAACACTAAACGCAGTTCTAAATACATTATTTTTCAATTTAGATTATTTGAAAGTGCATAGCTCCAGTGGCTTCCTAATATCGCAAGGAAGAGCGTTCCAGACGGCCGCAGAAGCTCTTCTGGAAGCGTGCGATGCAGTGAAGACCGTCTTTGTTGGATGGTTAGCCAAAAAGGCGCTGCGAAGATTTTGTACCTGATACAATTCAGAACCTCGTCTCTCTAATTATTTTGCTGACTTTTTATTCTTCAAGCCCGTTGTGTTATTGGTCATCAGTTGCAGTGAATTTATGATCAAGCCAAGTGAGAGCCCATTTTTTGAGAGTTACATTTTATTCAGTCAAATGGTTGCTTCTCGCAACTTGAGTGCCCATTGGGTTTCATCCATCACTTGCCGTTTTGTTTTAACCGAGAAGAGGCCGCCTTGAGATTGCTTATTATTCAGCGTCCTGCATTTCATCAAATTACCTCGTGTGACACATGCTCTCAGTGTTGCCTTGCCGCCGCGGTGTTAATTCCCTCGCTGGGTATGCAGGAGGTCGTGGGTTCCATCCTGACCCTGATGCCTGTGTATTTGGAGTTTGCGCGTTCTCTTCGTAGTTGCGTGGATTTTTCTCCGGGTCCTCCACATTTAGAATCAACGTGCGTTTAGAGTATTTGGCTGCTTAACTATCCACGCGATAAGCCACTTCACTGAGTTATCATTTGTGGTCAAGTCGCTTCTGAAAAAGAGCCATGCAGCTCAGTGGGCCTTAAGCTGGTAAAATAAAAATAGTTAATACGGCTAGTTTCCCTGGATGGCACACCCACGTTCCACATGGAGGGGCATGCATGTGAGAGGGCACTTAATAAAACCAAGCCTCTCTGCTCGTCACAGCCCGTCACAGCTGGAACATTTGGGAGCAATCGAGTTAAATGCCCAATGATATTTGCATGTGCTTTAACCTTCAACCCCTCCCCAACGCATCCCACAGATCTGTTATTTGCACGTGCTGGTTGATTTTGGATTCTGCTGTTGTTCCCCCATTATACGCGGTGTCGGTCAGATGTCCAATGTGGGCAAGATGTGTCAAACGCGCGCTGGAATTTATTGTTAACGGTTTTAAATTTCAATCGTGCTTTTTTTTTCTTATTCCCCATATCCTGCTGATGCCTGCTCGATAGCGCCGTATTGTTATCCACAATTTCTCCGTCGCACCAGGCCAGACTTTCCCACAGGATATAAAACTTACCCCACGGCACTTTGAATAAAATGTAAGTCTCGGGCGAGGTTACTTTGGATGTAGCCTTCTAATATGGATTTGTAACCACCCCATGGAGGAATCTGCGTTCTTGAATAATTCTCCCCTCCGTCTCCTTGTTTCCCTCCCATCAGCGTTCGACTCGTTTCTGGCTTCGAGAGCTAACGTTGCAGAGAAGCTGCCTGACCTCCCGATGCCCCCGCTGAGCGAAGGGCCAGCTCGCTCGTCCGTCCAAGGCAAAAAGAAGATGGACAAGATGGAAGATTCGCTCTTTGCCCTTTAAAATCTTTGCCCTTTAAAATCACGTGGGGGGGGTGGGGGGCGGGGGGTCAACCGGGTGGTTTTGTGGAGTGAGAGGAGAGCTAAATGCCAACGGCCGTGTTCAGGAGCACTGAACCAACACCACTGGGTTGATGAAGTACAAAGCTTCCCAGCCGAGATTAAAAAACACGTTCTCACGTTGTGTCATATTTGCCTGGTCACCTGTGAGATTACATACAAGAGAATACCGTCGCATACGTTTTTGGATTTGCTCGCAATTCGGTCGAGCTCAACTCCTGAGGGGGCTTCGGTCAAAATCGAGGACGCGCACAGTGAACTACTCGTTCATCTGAAAAGAGCCACAGTCTCGACATCCTGGTGACGTAGGTCCGTCGGAACGATTTCGCTTGGCGGCCTGTGGCGCCTCGTCTTAACACAAAGAGGCCGGCCCTGGCCCGGCTGTCTGTAACGCAATCCAGAAATGAGAATCACGTTTTGTATCTAGGTGGCGGTCGTATGCGTTGCTCATTAACAACTGAAAAACAAGCGAAACGTTTGAGGTCAAGCATAAAGAGATGTGGCCGAGTAAATAAAAGCCATCCGAGATGAGCTGAGTGATTGCTAATACCATCGCTTATTGAGAGGCTTGGTGGTGGGTGGGGGGGTATGGATGGTGATGAAAGGGAAGAGGATGAAGTGGGTGGTTGGGAGCATAATTGTGGGAGGAAAGGCAGTTGCAGTAAAGAAATTATTTTACGAATGTGAACCTAAGAAATTGTGTTTTATCGACTGCCAAATTCGCATCATACGCAAGATTGTGATGTAATAATTTGTCCGCCGATGAGCTGTCTGCTTGCCGTGGGTAACCCTTTCACCTGCAGGCCCCCCGGAGCCTGCGGGCATCCCTGAGTGTTTTCATGACAAAGAAATGGTGTTCTCCCCCGTGTGCTTTTCACTGCAAGATTGATTTTTTTTGACGCGGCTTTGCGACGTCGTGGGTTTAGGCTCTTGAGCGCCCCGCAGCCTAAAGCGTAAATGATACTCCTTGAAGCACCGTCTCCAGCGAGAGATGTGCGCTGCAAGCACCGTGGCCGTTGTGTAGGTGAATGGGTTATTTCTGTACAGTGACTCGCAAAGCAAGTATGCATAAAATAAGCTGTGTTCATTACTACGATTATTTGAATGATTGATTCTAAACCACAACATCAATTACGTTAATCTGTTCGCTGGAAAACAACGTCTGGTCATGTTTATTTTATTTTGTAATGATACTACGTGCACACCAGAGCGGTGGTTACAATTGACGCTGCTTATAAAAGGGCCATTTTGCAAGTGGTGGGCATTGCGGAATTCACATCGGCACATTTTTGGAAGTGAATCTTCAAAGATGCCCGAGTCACTTTGGGTGTTTGAAAGGCACCATGATCAGGACGCTGAGGTCATGAGTTTGACCCCGAGTTTGGAATGCAAATTAAACCGGGTTTTTGCGTGTGGCAGGGTTTGATAGTGGTCACTATATTTCGACACAGTAATCTTGTGCCAGCTCTGATGGCGTAATGTACTTTGGCAGATGGACAGGAAATGACTGCTCCGTTCACAATATCGAAGGAGCATTTTTCGAGCGTACGTGATGAGAGATGGGTCGGAGATGACCAGGATTAGTTTCACGCCGTCTCTTCTACATTCCCCAATGACGTGAGCCTCTGCTTTCTTTGACTGTCTAACTGATGATTATTCCACTATTGTGCAGAAATCACAATCATTTGTGAAATTCGAAATACAATAATTGCAGTCGGCATGGCCAGTCACAGATTAGTCGTCCAAACAAAACCTTGTCTCCAACGTGTTTTGTTTTTTTCCAGGGTGTTGCCGCTTGCTGTTCGGCACAATGTCTGACGTTTTCGCTCCACGTCCTGGGAGCTGGCCTGTATGTGTGTGCTGAACTTCTTCCGAGCCGTGCGTAGCCAGCCGTGCGAATCGGAGGTGCTGCATCAGCGTCGCGGGTACCGCCTGAAAACGCGCCGGAAGAGTCGCGCAGCAGCAGCAGCGCATCCGCCGCAAAAACCCTGCGCAGTTTGCTCCGCAAGGATTCGGAAACGGGTCCTATGCCAACATTTGAATGTAGCCGTTTTGTAAATTTTGGAAAACTGCAAGGCTCCAGTGTGCATGTAGCCTGTGAAAAGCGTATGAGAAGTTGTAATAAAATATCGCAAGTTAAATGCGTTTCATTTGGGTTTTTTTTCGTTTACTTTTAGTTTACTTGAAATTGACTTGCAAAAAGACGGGGGAAAACCAGAGCGAAGTAATCATTAAAGGTGCAGCCCTGCAATGTCTGGCGTGCGCCACTAGCCTCCACGAGTGGAAGCTCGAGAGCACCCCCCCCCCCTCTGGAGGAGGGTATTTGGCCTACTCTTCCACACTGGCCAGACGTCTCGGAAGTGGTGCGAAGGACCAGCATTTGACCCCACCACACGTGACCTACGCATCGACTGGTGTTCACATTTGGACTGCTCACTGGACGGGAGGTTGGAAATTGAAGAGACTTGCCCATTTCCACTAAAGATATAACTCGACATTTGAACCGATAAGGACGTCTCGACATCCAGTGAGGACTTTGGTTATATGTTACAGCATTGAACTGCGTGCAAACGGGATGAGTGGTGACCTTGCCGATTTGGTGAAGCTAGCCTACTCTCAACTAAACTTGTTATTTTACTAAGGCCCACTGAGCTATATAGTTATTTTTCCGAAATTGCCTGGCCACAAGTGATAGCTCAGTAAAGTGGCTTACTGCGTGGAAATTCGTAGCAACCAACTACTCCAAAACGCGTTTCTAAATGTGGAGGGAAAACCCCGGAGGACCCGGAGAAAAGTGAACGCGACCACAGGGAGAAAGACACCGCGCACTCCAAATATAGAGCAGCAGCAGGCATCGTCAGGGTCGCATTGAGCCCACAAGCACAGGTCAACCAGGCGAGGTGGTTAACATATCGCCACTGCGGCGTGCTCCTTCATGCTCCTCCGTTGGATTTGTGTGTGGCTGTAACACGGCTAAAATGGGACTGAACCTTGGTCTGCTCTACCACATTTGCTTTGAACGTAGAAGCGCTGGTAAGTTTTATATATCGCATGTCCGTGTCCATATGCTTAAACCCGTGTTGGGCAGTGCTCCGATTCGTTGGCGACACAGGTGATCAAAATTCCGCCTCTGTCCACTCAAGCAGTACATCGGCAGGTTGCGTCTGGTGTGGTAAAGTGAGTGTACTCCCACGTCTCCCAAGACGTGTGGTAAAGTGAGTGTACTCCCACGTCTCCCAAGACGTGTGGTAAAGTGAGTGTACTCCCACGTCTCCCAAGACGTGTGGTAAAGTGAGTGTACTCCCACGTCTCCCAAGACGTGTGGTAAAGTGAGTGTACTCCCACGTCTCCCAAGACGTGGTAAAGTGAGTGTACTTTCACGTCTCCCAAGACGCGTGGTAAAGTGAATGTACTTTCACGTCTCCCAAGACGTGTGGTAAAGTGAATGTACTCCCACGTCTCCCAAGACGTGTGGTAAAGTGAGTGTACTCCCACGTCTCCCAAGACGTGTGGTAAAGTGAGTGTACTCCCACTTCTCCCAAGACGTGTGGCCATTGTGGAAGAGAAGGACAAAATATCCTGTCGAGTTGCCCTCCAGAGGTCTCTTGTGGGGAACCCTTCTGCCAGCAGTGCCGTGAGCTAGCAGTTGCAGGGCCCGCGCCTTTACCTTTGATAGCAACTGTGGTCAAATAGAACAACCATTGACTTTCCACAGCTGTTGCGAGTTGTTTTGAAGTCGGCGTGTGTGGATGGGATTGAAGACTGGGCATATTTAGGGTGATTTGGCCATAGATGACTTCGTAATTCGACACGGTATTGTAAGAAAGTGTACAAATTCAAACAGCAGTCGCTGGTATTTGCGAGCAGGCTAAGAGGAGCGGGACATTCGGAAATTCGAGACAGATTTAATGAGGCTTGGCTGCCACTCATCGCTGGACTAAAACCATTGCACTGGCACTGCAGACACATTCGGCACATGTGATTTTGATGTTCTTTGTGCCGATGTCTTAACTGGCAACAGACGTCCAAGCCCATCGAGTCTCATACCTACCACGCTGCCATACAACACTTGCACTTGTGAAGCTTGCGGTTGAGACACTGGACGTGTGTGTCACGTGCGAGTTCAGCTTAGTTCACGCGCCCACGTCATTCGCGTCACCACAAGAATACGATGCCACTCCGTGTAAACAAAAAAAAAGAAATTACAGCCCTGTACTGTGCTCGAGTTTCGCTCGGAAAAAATATTGCAGCGATGGGCACACTAAAAGTGCTAGACCAACCTTAATTCAGTAGGATGTAGATGTCCTTCATGCATGGCGCACTGAGATCCCGAGATGAATTGCGCCTTATAAATGTAAATTATTATTATCCGAGCAATTTAACCGTAAATAACACTAACCCTGGCGCTATACCTACATCTGACCATAACTCGACCGAACACTTAACTGCAGCTGCCAACTAAAACCCCAGTGCTGCACGAGAAACGTGCGCCAATTGTGATCCCTCTCATGGAAAACATCACAGCATAAATCCGCATCCATTTGTGTCAAACAAGTTTCGGTCTTATTTCTCCCGGAATGCTCCCAATGTCCTCTGAACGTCGCACAAGACCAGAGAGTGTTCCCCCATCTGGCGGCGGACGGCCGGTGAAATATTCACCGAAATTTCAAGAGGTTTTCGCGCGACGGGCATGCCAATCATATTTATTTTACTTAACGTTCTCAAGAGCTGGAGTTAAGCCAAGTTAAAGTACGAAACAAATTTTTATACGATTTTTTGTGTGTGTGTGTATTTATTAATGACCAGCCCGAGACCCATGAGCTCGCTACATTTCAGAAACCGGTTTAAACCGCGAACCGTTGCCCGGATCTGAACCCAGGCTCTCAGGTAGTGCCGGCTCTGACCCTTAATCCACCCGACCACCTGATTTTAATATTACCTTTAAAATGGCATTTTGTACCCAGTTCTCATGCGGCGAGGCTGTTTATACAGCCTCGCTGCGCTTTTATATTGTTACCGTGAAAGTCTTGTGCCAGGCACGGTATTTGGTTACAAAAAATCTCAGCCGAGGGAATTCAATTGTGAGACGCACTAACTTCGTTAACAGTGACATGGTGATGAGTGCCAGTGAACATGAAGCCAGTCCGTTCACCACGTGAGGTGTCAGGGGATCATGAAACTGTCAAGTCATCGTGGCGCAGCAGGCTGGTGCAGATGTCGGAGGGAGAGCCCAAGGAATGGGCCCTCTTCGCAGCCTGTGTTCCGTGGCCTGACGAGGCATCAGCCTGTTAATCGGTGTGCACTTAATTGACTGGCTGAGAATTTGGGACCATTTTCACCAGCTTCGGGACATGTGGTCAACGAGCAGGCCAAAACCACTTCTGAAGAATAACAACGTTGCCAACAGTATGTGTCGCACCAAGACCATCGCTTCCTTCACCCAGATCTTGCCATTGCTGCAGAGTTGACGGCCAACCTCAGACCTCTACTCCTGCAATGCGCCACATTTGGCTTCGGGTCTTCCCCGTTAGTCGCCTGCCTCTGGGTATCCTCTCCGATTCCTCTCTTTCTAGAGTACTCTCCGCTCCTGCAGCCTTAGCCTGACCTTCACAATCAATTAACAGTGGAGCGGTGTTG
The DNA here is from genome assembly GCF_048934315.1 of Petromyzon marinus. NCBI lineage: Eukaryota > Metazoa > Chordata > Hyperoartia > Petromyzontiformes > Petromyzontidae > Petromyzon > Petromyzon marinus. The sequence goes on along the minus strand of NC_133703.1, from coordinate 11,705,310 downwards.
TGGCCGTGAGAGCATTGCGCTTTAAATCCAGTGCCCTGAGTTTTGATTTTCAGCCAAAAGACGAGTGGTGAACGATAATTGAAGCGGTTCTGGACTCAACTGCCCCCCCCTCCCACCTTCGTCACACTGACCAGCGTGGCGATGTACGGTCAGACAACCCCCACGATCGACACGGACTATATTGAATTCCATGTCTATACTTTGCATTATTTGGACTATTGCCAACCCTGCCATCGCGATGTTAAATTTCCATCGACAAGAACGTGCGTTGAGCACTAACGCCCTTCAAAAGCTTGACTTTGAAGAGACACGAGTACAACTGAAACGGCGCGGGGGTGGTCTCATTAGCCTCGTGCAGGGGTCGACAGTTAAACATAACAAGAAGAGCTATTTTATTTTCGAAGTCGGTAAAAACAAGTCAATATTTCAAGAGGCGCAGTGCCACGTGGTGGTGACTACGGTGTGGCGTAACCGTCACGAAGTGGCCCTTGAAGAGTCACCGCGAGCGGCTCCGGAGCCGCAGGTTTCAGACCCCCCAGGGTCCCACGTGCTATCCTGAAATGGCCTTGTTTTGACATATTTTAATACAAGCATCAACAAGCCTTTCTCATATTAAAGATTAACAATGTGCAAATGTGAGAACCGCCCACGGTAGCACAAAAAAACATATTTTGAGCTCGGGCAATTACCACTTGGCATATGCCGATGTGTTTTGGTTCTGTCCACTCAAATCAGCCAACGTATACCACCCCCCCCCCCCCCCATTACTCAACATGCATAACAAAAACAAACGCTATGCCAATACAAGGGAACAGTCTCTCACCTATCACTATAATTGGCCACACTGATGATCGTGTACCACTGCTCTCAATTCAACTTGGATGGTTATGAAGCTTTTTAAAGGGACACAGGTCCTACAGTTTTCACTTCAGGGCTATACGACACATTCGACCACTATTGAGTCGTGGCATAGCCAGCATAGTGGCGCGTAGCGTAGTATCGCCAAGGCTCGATTCTTGCAACTCGCGACTCTACGGGACGTCTGGCAAAAACAACATTAGCAAGCTGAAGCGTGTACATCTTTTTTTTTGGCACATTTCATGACGGCTACTGCGAAGTCCCCAGGATGAGCTAGAGTCTGTGTATAGTAGTGTATAGTGTAGTGTATAGTAGTGTAGTGTATAGTGTAGTGTATAGTAGTGTCGTGTATAGTGTAGTGTATAGTCGTGTATAGTGTAGTGTATAGTCGTGTATAGTGTAGTGTATAGTAGTGTCGTGTATAGTGTAGTGTAGTAGTGTATAGTGTGGTGTATACTAGTGTAGTGTATAGTGTAGTGTATAGTGTAGTGTATAGTAACGTAGTGTATAGTGTAGTAGTGTATAGTGTAGTGTATAGTGTAGTGTAGTCTATAGTGTAGTGTATAGTGTGGTGTATAGTAGTGTGTAGTGTGGTGTATACTAGTGTAGTGTATAGTGTAGTGCAGGGGTGGGCAAATGTTTTGACTCGCAGGCCACAAGGGGTTATAAAATTTGACAGAGGGGCCGGGCCAGGAACAGATGGCTGGAGTGTTTGTGTGAACTAATATAAATGATGTGTTAAAAATCATTACATGAAAGGATTTGGCCTTTAACAGGTGGCAAAGCATTTATTTGCAAGGCAATTTAACAAATTGCACGAACATGAACCATACAAAAACATATCGTAACTCGCGGTCAAAGTGCGCCATCTAATGGGGAAATGGGGGCATTACAGGAGAAAGGTAAAATTTAATTTAATAATAATATTATTTGTACAAGTTCGGCGGGCCGGATTAAAAAGCCCAACGGGCCGTATACGGCCCGGAGGCCGCACTTTGCCCATGCCTGGTCTAGTAGTGTATAGTAGCGTAGTGTATAGTGTAGTAGTGTATAGTGTAGTGTATATTGTAGTGTATAGCTTAGTGTATAGTGTAGTGTAGTCTATAGTGTAGTGTAGTAGTGTATATTAGTGTAGTGTATAGTGTAGTAGTGCATAGCTTAGTGTATAGTGTGGTGTAGTCTATAGTGTAGTGTAGTAGTGTATAGTAGCGTAGTGTATAGTGTAGCAGTGTATAGTGTAGTGTATATTGTAGTGTATAGCTTAGTGTATAGTGTAGTGTAGTCTATAGTGTAGTGTAGTAGTGTATAGTAGTGTAGTGTATAGTGTAGTAGTGTATAGTGTAGTAGTGTATAGTGTAGTGTATATTGTAGTCTATAGTGTAGTGTAGTAGTGTATAGTAGCGTGGTGTATAGTGTAGTAGTGTATATTGAAGTGTATAGCTTAGTGTATAGTGTAGTGTAGTCTATAGTGTAGTAGTGTATAGTGTAGTAGTGTATAGTGTAATAGTGTATAGTGTAGTGTATATTGTAGTGTATAGTGTAGTGTAGTCTATAGTGTAGTGTAGTAGTGTATATTAGTGTAGAGCGAGGAGTCTGTCGCGAGGGAAAGGGAGGTTTGGACCGCCCCACTCAACACGCTGTCGCCGCGACCCTCAACAGGACAAGCAGATTGAGAAACGAACGAAGAGAAACAAAGAATTGTGATCAGGGATTTCACCTCAAGCCCCCACGTGCACAGTCGAGTACGAGGAACGCCCCAAATTGAGATGTTGGGGGCTAACTTCTGGACCGAGGAATTCAGCTGCGGTGTTGTGATGTGGAGGGTTGTTTCTGATCGCTATTGCAGATACACAATTGCCCTTCTGAAGAGGACTTTTGAAATGAACTTTTCCCATTTCAGAAACCCCCTGGTGCAGCTCAGCCGTCGCGAAGTCGCCCAGACAGAACACAATGCAGAGTCACGACTCATCGTCTCCGAACTTTAGATATTTTTTTTATTCTTCTTGTTGCTGTCTATTTAGCCGACCTGTCCCCCACCTCGTAAGGATTCAAGACGGGAGGAGAGGAGAGGTGGGGGGGAGGGGGGGTCAGTGCGGACCGACCACACGAAGCATATTACGGCTAAAGAAATGGTCCATTGAAGTGGCCTTCGGCTGAATCGGAGGGACGCGCGAGTGTACGCAGTGCCAGCCGCAAGCCCTCGAGGGGCGATGGAGGCAGCAGCAGGGCGACGTGGCCTCTCCAAGAGACCGCCCCTCGGCAACCCCGAGGGGTATGGAGGCTCGCCTCAGTGGCCACGTTGTTGTAGATTATTTCGGCACGCCCACGTTGTTGTAGATGATTTCATCACGCCCACGTTGTCGTAGATTATTTCGGCATGCCCACGTTGTCGTAGATGATTTCGGCATGCCCACGTTGTCGTGGATGATTTCATCACGCCCACGTTGTAGATGATTCCGGCACGCCCACGTTGTTGCAGATGATTTCGGCACGCCCACGTTGTTGCAGATGATTTCGGCACGCCCACGTTGTTGTAGATGATTTCGTCCAGCCCACGTTGTTGTAGATGATTCTGTCACGCCCACGTTGACGTAGATGATTTCGTCACGCCCACATTGTTGTAGATGATTTCGTCACGCCCACGTTGACGTAGATGATTCTGTCACGCCCACGTTGTTGTAGATGATTTCATCACGCCCACGTTGTCGTAGATTATTTCGGCATGCCCACGTTGTCGTAGATGATTTCGGCATGCCCACGTTGTCGTGGATGATTTCATCACGCCCACGTTGTAGATGATTCCGGCACGCCCACGTTGTTGCAGATGATTTCGGCACGCCCACGTTGTTGCAGATGATTTCGGCACGCCCACGTTGTTGTAGATGATTTCGTCCAGCCCACGTTGTTGTAGATGATTCTGTCACGCCCACGTTGACGTAGATGATTTCGTCACGCCCACATTGTTGTAGATGATTTCGTCACGCCCACGTTGACGTAGATGATTCTGTCACGCCCACGTTGTCGTAGATGATTTTGTCACGCCCACGTTGTTGTAGATGATTTCGTCACGCCCATGATTGTCGGAAAGGTTGCACGACAAATGGGTTGTGACCTCGTCTGACGCACCGGCTCCCCCCTTGGTTGGAATGAACCTTGCCTGTGGAGGGAGGGGAAAAAAATAAAATCCTGTCACTTGATGGTGAACGGGTACCGGCTGAATTTCCTGAATGTTGAGGAGGCGAGTTACCGCCTGTGACAGACAGACTGAGCGTCCTGAGCAGTTCCACAGGAGGTGGTTTGAGACATACAGAACCCTATGAATAGTGATTTAGTTATCGGCTCCATCAGCACCCATACGTCTGTTGTGGTGAGCCTCCAGGAGTCCAGGAAGGAGGAGGTGTGACCTAGCGATGTTCAAAAAGAGATGGAGCGTGGGACCCTTCCCCGCATCTCCGCTTAGCACGGTTGGCTACATACGGTGCGAAAGAATTTCAACGTACACACTCTCCCAAGCACCTTTAGCACTGCTTGGCTTGTCGATGGAGCCTTTGGACTTGGGCTTGTTCTTGAGGCGGATGACACTGCTCCTGTGGCCGTACACTATTGGGCAGAATGGCCTGAGGAACGAATGGACCGAAAAGGGTTCCTTGGGGTCTTGTTTTTTTTGTTGTTGCATCATCCACCTTAAGACGTTCTGACAAATCCTTGTTAAACAGGATTTGGCCGTCAAAGGGGAGGGTATTTCGTACGGCCCAGGAGCTCGTCATAATCTTGGAGCACTTTCGCTCAAGAACTCTCCAGCCAACTACGGCCGCCGCCACAGTGTTAGTCATCAGTCGCAAAGTAATCGCGAGCACTCGGCAGACCCTAATCAGCCGTGACGTGGTAGAGGGTGCGCGTCGCTTCCATCGTTGGACGGCAGGAAATCGACAGTGCTCAGCGTGCCGCGACCGTCAACAGAGGGACGGAGGAGCCGATCGATATCAGCCGCGGAGCTCCGTCGCTGGTGGCTGCCTGAGCTACGCCCTCCCACTACAGCAGCCGCACCCGCAACCACCACTTTCAAGATGGTGACTGTAGGCACACACACACACACCTCTTGTCTAGCACTGCCTCTTTACGGCGCTGTTTTCCCACAACGCTCTTCGTGCCGGAGAAAAATTCCTGAACGCGAGGGTTCCTGCGCGTTCGCTTTTTTTTTATTCCTGGACACCAGAACACGCGACGCTCCCTCTCCTCTCCGAGCCACCCGGCGAGAGAGGTGCACGCTGAGTGGCACCGAGCCAATCGGTGCCCACTGCCTCCGCCCGCCAGTCTTGAATTGCTTCCCGTGGAACGTGGCCTTTGACTCTCGACTGTTTTTTTTGCTTCATTGCGTTACAATTCTTGACCTGCAATGTGCGGATAGAAGGCCTGCGAGTGACAGTGCTGGTAATGTGGCTAAGTAGTCAAGGAAAGGCATCGGTGTGGATATATGAAAATGTGCGTGGTTAATCTTACGCAAGCTCCAACCGAATGCACTGTTGAGTACGTAACTTATTCTCTTTTTTTATGTCGTCATTGAAACTTAGAATTTGTATTCTTAATGATTTCATACATTTAGCATATGCACGGTATCATTATTAAGGAAATTACCGATTCCCCAATGAAGCCCTCATATCGATCATTGGTAAGAAATAGCGCTGTCGGTAACGCATCTGCATTGGAACCATGTTATAGTGACCTCTTATAGCGCTGTTTCCTATAGCGTTATAGCTGTCATTTGTGGCCAGGTTGCTTCTGAAAAAAGAGCTATACAGCTCAGTTGGCCTTACCTGCTAAAATAAAAATAAATAAGTTTAGTTTTTTGTTTATACTGCTCAGATTCAAGTGTTCGATCTCAGCGATGCTGGTTCAGTGCTCTGTTAATGTAAATTTTGCCCAGGGTTACGCGACCACCGGGTAAATGAGCTTCTTGTGTTGCGTGTCAACAAGAGCCAACACCGGGGAGACAGCGGCAACCTGCTTAACCTCTCTCTTTCTCTCTCTGCTCTGAAGAATAGGTGAAATAGGTCATTCCTCAAAACGCCAGCCTCCTACATTTTTTTCTGCAGTAAGGCAGCGCAATTGACAGATGCGGTGAACTATTGTAGCATTTGCTGCCAATGTCCATACAAACAAAAAGTTCCACAGTCAACATGTGCTGGGGCTCTGCAAAGACCCTTGGAGACTGGATGAAGCAACACTGAGAACACGTTGCGTATTGCCACCCAGACAGTCAAATGGACATTCCGGGCTCCCGCCGCGTGTCCGTCCACGCTCGTCCATATGTTTGCATCAAGGCCGTAATTTTAATGTATATTGGGGGCACATATTCCTCCTCAATATTCAAATATGCTCAAAATGTCCACCCCCAATATATTGCTATAAAAAGATTGCTATGCTATGTAAGTAAAAACAACTATTTGATAAGCCTTGGCCACAATATCTGGACTTGTCTTCATATAAATCAATGCATAGATTTCTGTTTATATGATTGTGGTTATGGTTGTACTTTATTAATCCCTAATCTCTGCCATTACATACAATGAAACAAGAAATGGTAAAACAGTAAAAACAGAGCAATGTAAATACAATACACTATTAGACATTATTGTAAAAAATAAATATAAAGTCCATCCCATGTGTTAGTGATTTTTTTTTATATTTTAGGCAGGAAATTAGTTTTCAAATTTAGATATTTTTCTGGGTTGGGACCCCCAGACACCCTGGAAGATTTGGTCCCCCCCAATGTTGACTCCGTGGCTACGGCCTCGGTTTGCATTAACGTGTTCTTGTGTGTGTGAGTGTGCGTTTACGTGAATACAATGTGCAACAATCTGTGTGTGTACGAGTGTATGTTAGTGTGGAGCGGTGGTGTAGCAGATAGCGCGGTGCACTCTGAACCCGGCGCCCGCGCTCGATTCCCGCTCACGGGCCAACACCGGTGACGATTATCTGAACCGGGCCTGGGCCTCATCCCCTAGTACGACTCGGCCTCAAATGAGTACCTAGTTGCGGTGTGTAAACATCGCCAATGGGGGAGACAAAGGCGACCGGCCGTGGTGCTGACCACCCACCCCCTCGTGCGTCGTGCCGGCCTTCAGAGGTGCTCACTAACAGCACTTGCCCCAACAGTTTGCTAAGGCTACACGGGGGATCTTCGTATTTGTGGTGTGTGGGTGCATCGTGGTTCGTGCACTGCACTAAGACCATGGGGGCCGTCCATAAATGACGTCACGCACCTGGGGAGGAGGGGTCAGACATTTGTGACGATGTGTGACGAGGGGGGGGGAGGTTTGAGAAATGTGACGTCAAATCAAAATGCGCAACTTTAAATAAATATAGACAACACGTTCTACCTAATTAACTACACTTTTTTAAAATAAATGTATTCTCCTACAACATCAGAGTGCAGCGCCACATTAAATACGCACTACAATGACAATAGTTTAAAGCGATTTGAAGCATGTTTTTTTTAGGGGGGGCAGAGCTTTGTGACGTCATATTTGAGGGGGGGTCTGACTTTTTGTGACGCCGTGTGACGAGGGCGGGGGGGGGGAGGGGAAATCGTCCAGAATCGCGTGACGTCATTTATGGACGGCCCCATAGCGACCTGGCATTGATCCCTGGTGATGTAAACCATTCGTAGTAAATGGCATCCAATGGATCTGTGGCTAAATCGGCAGATCGTGGCAGCCAATCAGGGAGCAGCCCGGTTAGCGCACGCTGCGGCGACCACCAGGTCTTTCCAGGTGTTGCAAGCGCGGCGCTGTGAGGGGACGGCAGTGCTGAGTGTCACCACCCCCCTCGTAAGCATGGGGTATCTTCAGGTTCTCTAGTTCAGAATCAGAATATGTATTTGTACTGGAGGAATCCGATTCCTCCAGCATGTGTGTGCGCGCGTGTGTGTGTCCAAGCGGTAGTGTAGCAGTCCAGCAAAACAACGCCCTACCTCCTCGTGGTGCCGGACGGGCAACGCTGTCGCAGGCAGTGCTGTGGGGGGAAGGCCAATTCCGATTGGGCTTTCCCCCCATGGCGTTTGTGACCACCACAGCAGCCAAAAGGGGGCTCTGGATGGATGCGAGGGGCTGGTAACCCCTCCACCTTCAATTAATTACCACTAAGCTTGTGCCGAAGGCCCCGGGAGGACAGGCGTCTATGACGTCTCCTGGCCAAACCCCATTTGACAGAGCCAGGAGACTGAATCCTTACCCTCGGGGCTCCTCCAGAAACAACAAAAACCACTACATGTGGCCATGTGGAATGTTCGAATGCTCACTGCGGAGGAGAGGCTGCCACTCCTCTGTCGGGAGCTGGACTGGTACTGCCTGGATTTCTGTGGTATTCAGGAGGTCCGGTGGACCGGCTCTAGCTCCTGCCACCATGAGGGGTGGACAGTCCTCTTCTCGGGGTAGGAGACTGCCAAACAACAGGGAGTGGCTCTTTTCTGAACAAAAGATTGAAGGGGGCATGGGAGCGTGGCGGTGAGGTGTGGGAAGCTGTAAGCCCCAGGCTACTTTGGGCTCGCCTTCCTATCCAACCGGAGGTGAGGAGTGGTGGTCGTGGTTACTTATGCCCCCACTGAAGACGAACATCCGTGGAGGGATGCAGGCAAGGCCGATGAGTCAGATGCCTTCTATGACCTCCTGTCATAGGTGCTAGCTAAAGTGGCCCCTCGGGATAGAGTCATCTTGTTGGGTGACTTCAATGCCCGAGTTGGTCATGATGCTGGCACCTGGTCTGGAGTGATTGGAAGGCATGGGCCAGATCAGCTCAATAACAACGGCAGGAGGCTGCTAGATTTTTGTTAAGCCCATGGGCTTGTAATTACAAACACGCTGTTCCGGCATTGGCGCATCCACACAACATCATAGATGCATGCCGAGTCAAAGCAAGAACATCTGCTGGACTACATAGTGACAGAACAGCGGATGCGGGCCCATGTCCTTGACACCAGGACCTACCGTGGCGCTGATCTGCCCACTGACCATCGACTTGTCATCTGTAAGATGTGCTTGCCATTCTTCCACTCCAGTGGTGGGTGTACACCCAGGACCCCATTCAAACCCTTAGTGGCATGGTCTCAGCTAGCTGATTAAAGTTGCAAGCGAGAATTTAATCATCGCTTGCGGCTGGGGTTGGCATCGTCCCCCACTCATCCTGATGTTGAGGGGAAATGGGCGAGGTTTAGGACTGTGGCTCATGCAGCTGCAATGGCTGCTTTGGGTACACGGTCCAGACCTCCCCAGAGACCCTGACTGACAGAGGAGGTGTTCAAGCTGGCTGAGAAAAAGCGACAGGCCCACTCTCATCGGCTACAGCATCCCATGTCGGAGAATGAGGAGGCTTACCGCAGCCTTCGCTCGGAGGTTCGGAGAGCCGTGAGGCGCTGCAAGGATGGGTGGTGGTCGCGGGTTGCTGAGGAGATGGAGTCTGCCTCAATGGCCCGCGATCACAAATCGCTCTTTAATTCCATCAAAAAAGTAACCTGCAACGCCACACCTATTACCATCATTCGGGGAAAGAACGGTGATCCAATCTCCGACCCCCAGGAACAGGTTTGCAGATTTGCTGAGCATTTCTGTGAGGTCCTGGGGGAGGGGACATCCCTCAGCCTGCATAATAACGTGGGACAAAGTGGGGATGACCCTGCCATGACTGCGGTGCCTCAAATTTTGGAAAACGTCACCCCTGTGAGTGGCTGGCTGAAGTGCCATCTGTTGAGGAAGTACTGAAGGCGATCCAGAGTCTGAGACCAGGAAAGGCACCGGCAGAGATGATCTCCCAAGTGAAATGCTGACGGAGGGTGGCGTTTGCGCACAGACTGCCCTATATGACATCATAACAACAGTTTGGACCACTGGACGGGGGACCACACAGACTGTAACAACTACAGGGGCATCTCACTCCTCAGTGTGCCGGGAAAGGTCCTAGCAAGGATTATTCACCATCGCCTTGCCAGGCACGCTGAGGAGAGGCTATGTGGTTTCCGGAAAGGGCGGTTCTGCACAGATGCCATATTTTCTGTCCGTTTGCTACAGCAGAGGTGGAGGGAATTCCAACAAGACCTACATCTCTGCTTTATTGACCTGGTCAAGGCCTATGATACCATCAGTAGGCCTGGGATCTCGGTTGTTCTTCATGCTTTAGGGGTCCATGACCCTCTGCTCACGATCATTAAGGACCATCATGATGGTGAGTGGGCCTGGGTAAAACTACGTGGCCGGGAGTCGAAGCCATTCCCTGTTCACCTTGGGGTGCGACAGGGATGTCGTCTGGCTCCTACATTATTTAACATATTTTCCGACCACGTAGTTAGTGAAGCCTTTGATGGCTGTACCAGAGGAATTTCCATCTGGTACAGATACAATGGGAGGCTGATCGATGCCCGGGTGCGATCAAGGGATGGCTCCCTATTGGTCAACCACGTTATGTATGCCAATGATCTGGTAATTTCCGCTCACTCAGAGGAGGAGTTAGAGGGGCTGCTGCTGAAACTGGAGCGTGCCACTAAGAGGTGGGGCCTTACCATCAGCCCCACCTCCATAACTCCCAATCGGTGATGGGGCAGTTGTGGAGAGAGTGTAGAGTTTCCCATACCTTGGCAGTGTGCTCATGACCGGCTCCGGTTTAACAGCAGAGGTCTCACTCAGAATCAGTCGAGCGGCATTATCTTTTCATCGGTTGCGTAACGCTGTGTGGAAGCGACCTGGTCTGTCGCTCCGCACGAAGCTTCAAGTCTTCTCGGCCACAGTCATTGCCTCCCTTCTCTATACTTGCGAAACGTGGACCCCCCCCCCTAATGGAGCATCTTCGCCGATTGAAAACATTTAGGCTGGCCTGCCTACGATCCATCCTGGGTTTAACCAGGCTGGATTGTGTGAGGAGCTCACAAATCCTTGAAAGATCTGGATATGAACTCATCGGTGAGCTCCTCTGGCAGGCAAGGCTGCGTTGGCTGGGTCATGTAGCCCGCATGCCCAGCCACCGCATGCCGAAACGATTTAAAGCTTTCGTGACTGCAGGGATTCATCTTCTTGGTTGTTTCGGTAAAGTCACGTAGAAGGAAAATAATAAAATAATAAAAATAAAACATAATAAAATAAAATTCTCTCGACGTTTCGGCCGCAACACAAGCAGCCGTCCTCAGGTGAAGAAACAGAACTGTCGGAAAGACAGCACTCCAATGAACACTGCTAAGCTTGGCAGCGTATTTTAAGAGAGACTCGATTAGTTGAGCCTTCTTATCCCGGAGTTTGTTGAAGGATCTCAAGGTTATGTGGAATCCCTCCCCGTAGAGGCATTCAAATTTCGATTTAAAGCTTTCGTGACTGCAGGGATTTATCTTCAGCTTTGGTTCGGCCGGATAGAGGGGGCTAAACGGGCGCGGCACGGGCTAGAGAAGAGATGGAGTGATGTGGTACAGGAGGATGTGGAGCTGAGTGGACTTGCCGATGACTGGTACCAGCGTGGAGGAGGCTCGTGAAAGACGCTGCTGGGCAGTTGGAGGCAGTCGCCCTCCAACAACAACGGAGGGTGGAGGAGCGACGCTCACAACAACGATCAGAGCGCCGGGTGGCTAAAGCACAGCAAGTTGGAAGAGTAGGGGGCACAGGTGGTGCATCAGCCAGTCACCTCAGTCAGTCGACCGGTGGCACCTGGGTCTGCCCCGTGACCTCCTCCCAGCGGGCGTTCGACACTTCACGTGGCCTCAAGGTGCACATAGCCTGGCACTAGCGTCATGGGGACGTCACCGCCACTTAGTGGCGAATGGCGGCTGTTGTTGTTGTAGCAGTTAGTGCACTGCGCTATGAACCTGGCGACCCGAGTTCGATTCTCGCTCACGGCCGACACCAGTGACGAATATCTAAACCGGTTCTTAGCCTCCCCTAGGTCGACTCAGCCTCAAATGAGTACCTGGTGCAGTGCGTAAACATCGCCACTGGGGAGACAAAGGCGGCCGGGCGTGGTGCTGGCCACCCACCCGCTTGTGTGCCGTGCCGGCCTTCATAGGTGCTACTCGTTAACAGCTATAAAGCTCTTTTTTCACAGAAGCCCAGTCGTGTCCTGGCACATGAAGCCCCAACACTCATTTGGGGACTTGGCCACACAGTGCCAACCCATGGAACTCCTGACCAAAAAAAAACGATTCTGCCGGACTGCGTGAAGCTCTCTGTCTTTGTGCTTTCCTGGGTGAATTATTGTCAGTGCATGATCGCTATTTTGTAAATCAACATTGACCAGTGCAATGACAACGTGAAGAAGTGAAGTTGTGATGAGACTGGGTAAATAATTGACATTATTATCATTATTCCCTTCGGTAAACGTGGCCTGGAATGAGTATGTGTAAGTATGTTGAACCTAAATTTCGAACCTCTTTCGCACCGTACGTAGGCAACCCTGCTCATCGGAGGTGCGGGGGGAAGGACAACAAACCAAACACAAAAGGCAGTTCTAAAGAGATGAATTTTCAGTCTAGACGATTTAAAAGTGCACAGCTCCCAATATCAGAAGGCAAGAGCCTTTCCAGACGGCCACAGAAGCGCATCTGAAAGCGCCGCGCGAAGCGGTGAGAGCCGTCTATGTTCGACAGTGAGCAGCCAACAGCCGCTGCTGCTGCGAGGATGATGTGGTGGGTGGTGGTGAGTGGTGGTGGGTGGTGGTGGATAGTGGTGGATAGTGGTGGGTAGTGGTGGTGGATAGTGGTGGGTAGTGGTGGGTGCTGGTGAGTAGTGGTGGGTGGTGTAGGTGGGTAGTGGTGGGTGGTGGTGGGTGGTGGTGGGTGGTGGTGGGTGCTGGTGAGTAGTGGTGGGTAGTGATGGGTGGTGGTGAGTAGTGGTGGGTGGTGTAGGTGGGTAGTGGTGGGTAGTGATGGGTGGTGGTGGGTGGTGGTGGGTGCTGGTGAGTAGTGGTGGGTAGTGGTGGGTGGTGGTGAGTAGTGGTGGGTGGTGTAGGTGGGTAGTGGTGGGTAGTGATGGGTGGTGGTGGGTGGTGGTGGGTGCTGGTGAGTAGTGGTGGGTAGTGGTGGGTGGTGGTGAGTAGTGGTGGGTGGTGTAGGTGGGTAGTGGTGGGTAGTGATGGGTGGTGGTGGGTGGTGGTGGGTGCTGGTGAGTAGTGGTGGGTAGTGGTGGGTGGTGGTGAGTAGTGGTGGGTGGTGTAGGTGGATAGTGGTGGGTGGTGGTGGATAGTGGTGGGTAGTGGTGGGTAGTGGTGGTGGGTAGTGGTGGGTAGTGGTGGGTGCTGGTGAGTAGTGGTGGGTGGTGTAGGTGGGTAGTGGTGGGTAGTGGTGGGTGGTGGTGGGTGGTGGTGGGTGCTGGTGAGTAGTGGTGGGTAGTGATGGGTGGTGGTGAGTAGTGGTGGGTGGTGTAGGTGGGTAGTGGTGGGTAGTGATGGGTGGTGGTGGGTGGTGGTGGGTGCTGGTGAGTAGTGGTGGGTAGTGGTGGGTGGTGGTGAGTAGTGGTGGGTGGTGTAGGTGGTTAGTGGTGGGTGGTGGTGGATAGTGGTGGGTAGTGGTGGGTAGTGGTGGTGGGTAGTGGTCGATAGTGGTGGGTAGTGGTGGGTGCCTAGTGAGTAGTGGTGGGTGGTGTAGGTGGGTAGTGGTGGGTAGTGGTGGGTGTTGGTGGGTGGTGGTGGGTGCTGGTGAGTAGTGGTGGGTGGTGTAGGTGGGTAATGGTGGGTAGTGGTGGGTGGTGGTGGATAGTGGTGGGTAGTGGTGGGTGGTGGTGGGTAGTGGTTGGTGGTGGTGGGTAGTGGTGGGTTGTGGTGGGTGGTGGTGGATGCTGGTGAGTAGTGGTGGGTAGTGGTGGGTGGTGGGTAGTGATGGGTGGTGGATAGTGGTGGGTTGTGGTGGGTAGTGGTGGGTAGTGGTGGGTGGTGGTGGGTGGTGGTGGGTGGTGGTGGGTGGTGGTGGTGGTGGGTAGTGGTGGGTAGTGGTGGGTGGTGGTGGGTAGTGGTGGTGGGTGGTGGGTGGTGGTGAGTAGTGGTGGTGGGTGGTGGTGGGTAGTGGTTGGTGGTGGTGGGTGGTGGTGGGTGGTGGTTGGTGGTGGTGGGTAGTGGTGGGTTTTGGTGGGTAGTGGTGGGTGGTGGTAGGTACAGGTTGGCAGAGAGCTTGGGACAAGCCAGGGCAACGCGCAATCAGTGTGTCGATCGGTAAACGCTGCACTCTAAACCCTCGGTTACAGGGTTAGAGAACAGCCAACAACGATTTAATTTTAGATCCCCCTTGCTAACACGAGCATGTGTGTGTGTGTCTGTCCAAGCGCACACGTGTGTGTTCAACCCCAGTTCGATTCCCGCTCACGGCCAAAACCGCCGATTAGCACGGTTGGCGTACGTACGGTGCGAAAGAAGTTCAACATACATCATACTACATTCTCACTGGTGTTGGGGAGACAAAGGCGACCGAGCGTGACGCTGGCCACCCCCACCCCCTTGTGTGCCGTGCCGGCCTTCATTAGGTGCTACTCGATAACAGCACTTGTCGCAAAAGTCTGTTCAGGCTATAGGGAGGGAGGGGGGGGGTCTTTGTCGCATTTTTTTGTTCATGCCAGCCAGACATATCACTCAGCCACTGCAAACAGAAGCTGATTGTCCGTGGGCAGAAGGTTAGGTCGCAGATTTACATCCAAAAGCGATATGATCTGAAGCCAGTCTCCAAGCCAGTTCACGAACTCGGGTGCCCTTTGAGTCTGCAAGGCACAACCCATTAAACACGGCTCGAACAATCACATGCACTGCACGACTGACATTTATTTTTGGGCTAGCACCGGACATTTCAAGCCTCGACGGAATTGGCGATGTAATGATCGGCCGACTTCCAAAAGATACGTTTGACATTTGTCATTTCATTATTTCCTACCCATTTTTTTAATTGATTAATTTGTGTTTCATTTGTGTTTCTCTGATGCGTTATGTCTGTTACGGAAACGGTGTGTGGTAGTTGTTGTCGTCGATGAAACCCGCAACTTAACAGCTGCTTTGCTCACGGGGTACTTCAAGAAAAACCCAAAAACTGCAAGGGGAGGCAATCCTAACGGGCAGGCACAGCGGAGACGGAGCCTTGGGCACGAGGCCCTTCATCCAGCAGTGGATATAACATGGCTGGCGACAGCAGTTGTTTAAAGTGTGCACAGACATACGCATTGGGGTTTATATATTTATAGATTTTAACATAGTAATGGACTACTGTACTACATGATACAGTAGCTATTATTGGTTCCATTGGCCACGCTAAGTCCAAAGTTTAACTTGCGTAAACAAACTGCTCATGAAAAAAAACATTCCTGTGAAAGGCCGGGACATAATGCATTGATGCGTCTTTTTTGCATCGATTAAATGTTGATTCTTGAGCTAAACGGTACGCGCATCAAATCTCACGCATACGAACCGATGTGTGTTGCATGTAAATGGTTTACGTGATCCCTGCAGCCACTACATGCCGCTAAAAATATCCGATGAGCACCTTCGATTAGCACGGTTTGGCTGTGTTCCGGTGCGAAAGAAGTTCAACATACATACATAAACAATTACAATTGCAATGTATAGGGACCCTGAATCGCCACAATTCTTCAAATCGCCTTTTATAAATTAAGCTACGAACTGAACTATCATGAAATGAGATGAAATTTTGCCTCACGTTAGCCAGATTCTTGGCAGACGCAAGAGGGTCAAGATGACATCGGGAGGAAGAAAAGATTTAAGTTCACGAGAACGGGGACAAAAAGGTAACCAATTTATTTGAGCTTGCACGCCCAGCGGCACGAGGACATGCACTGTGATTTACTTGCCAAATGGAAATTACAATACGGGCTCAATGTACAGCGACTCACAAGCTGAGTCCGGACAAATGCCCACTGAGCTCTCAGGCGCAAACTGAAGATTTGAGCCGAGGGGTTAAGCTTCATCGACGGAGAACCTTTTTTGCCAGTATAAAAATTTGATGAAAAATTCTAGATTTGAAGCTTTCGTGACTGCAAGGATCCATACTCTTTGGTTCTATTCGGTAAAGTCACGTAGGTAAAAAATAAAACAACAGAAATTCAGATCTACAAACACAGACACAATTTCAACCGAGAAGATGGTTTAAAATTAAGCAACCATTGGAAAGATGTTCTAAATCGAACCAAACATTAAACTAATTTTCAATGGTGCAGTATACTTTTTCAAGTAGTGGTACCCCAAACTTTCGCAGCTCTTATAAATTTCCTTTTCACACCATCAATAGGTAAACTCCCCCTCCCCCCCTCGCCAACCGGCATGTTCACCCGCATGTACACCACCTCTACACCGTTCATCATGCTAAGTCGGCCAATTAAATGTTATTTTTTATGCTAATTCCTTTGTCAAGGCACTTTAATTTCTCTCACGCAGCTTAAAGGTCGCGGTTTGAGCTTGGCTGTGTTCACTCCAGCGCTGTCCTCGAGACAGTCTGGTCCCTTCACCTGATGAAGGCCGCTTGTGTTGTGGCCGAAACGTCGTGATTTTTGTTGTGTTATTTTTACCTACGTGACTTTACCGAATAGAACCAAAGAGTATTGATGAAAAATAGTAAGAAGTTATTCTGGCAATAAGACAGGCGATGATTCAAACACCACGTAGATACCTTGTTTGCGAGTCTGCATTAACCACACATACATGTGACAAAACATGAAAATAAACGTGCTCCCAAAAAAAAACCTCCTCTATGGATAAGATTGGTCGCGTGAGTTCGCTGTCCTCTCGTCTGCCATTGTGGGGAGCACCGCACAACGTCTGTGGCAATCCATAAACCACGCACGGCAGTTAAGCTGCAGGAAGAAACCCCTGTTTTTTTACGTACACTTATTCTCCGGATTATCCGCGATTATCCGCAAATTCCTTGCAAAGTAAATTCACAAGATAACCCCCTGCAAGCCAAATACAGGGATCCGCTATCATGACTATAATGCTACACTTGGTGACCTCGCAGCGGCTTACGGCTGGCCACCGAACACAGGCGGTCACTGACTGCATCGTGACCTTTCAGATGCGCTTCTGTGGCTCTCTGGAACGCTCTTCTTCTTCTCCTCCTTTCCGATATGAGGAAGCCACTGGAGCTATGAACTTTTAAATCACCTCGGTTGAAAACGAATTTCTTTAGGGCTGCTTTTTGTGTTTCGCTTGTTGTCCTTCCCCCCGCACCTCGGATTACCACGCTTGGCTATGTACGGTGTGAAAGAAGTTCAACATACATAGACTCAAACAGAGACCTATAGACTCGTCACACAGAGACCCATAGTTTGCTGTCCTTCCCCCGCACCTCCGATTAGCGCAGCCGGCAACGTACGGTGTGAAAGAAATTCAACAGACATACACGCGATATGTTCCGCAATGATTCCCGTCACCCCCCCCGAACCCACAACCCCCACGTCGTGGACGGATAAAGAGTTGTCCTGTCAACTTAATTTCGTTGCCCACCTCCAAATGAACTCGAAACTACGGAGAGGGGAAAACCTGCTGCCCGCGCATTTTTTTGATGCTGTTTGTGGTTGTTTAACGAGCTCCACTCATTTTATTTGCAAGCGAGCGGATGACAGCGCTCCTGTGTGTATCCCCACAGCCACCCGTTGTCAATTGCCCTTTTGCGCGGCGCCTGTGCTCGAGTTACGAGCCGCGACAAAATCGTCGGCCAAATTTCCCCCAAATTTCCCCCGATTTTTTTTGTTGGCTTACAAAATGAAGCAAATGCTTCGCGTGCGGGTTTTTTTTTCGTGTCCGTTAGCACGACGACAGATTGACGCCTGTGGTGGTGCGGTTCGTCCGCTTTGAGATTTTTTTTAAACAAATTATTCGGCAATGCGGCCGGCTGGCGTTGGTGCCGTGGGCCTTACAAGCGAAACACAGGGTGCTTAAGAAAATATTAACACTTCGAGAACCTTGCAACAACACCACCACCACCACCACGAGAAGTGTACCTCCGGGCACTGGAGATCACCTGGGGAAGATCCCACGCACGTGTTGACAATCATAGCCCCATAGATGTGTTACAACAAAAATGTACACCCTGTATGAATAATAATAATAGTAGGTGAGGTCTTATTGGTTCTTTCGGTAAAGTCACGTAGAAGGGAAACAATAAAATAATAAAAATAAAACAATTAAATAGTGAGATTTTTATTTTACTTTATTACTTTATTATTTTATTTCCATTCTACGTGGTGACTTTACCGAAAGAATCAAGAAGATTAATCCCTGCAGTCACGAAAGCTTTCAATCGAAAAATAGGTGACGTTTCGGGCAATGGCCCTCCTTCACAGCGCTCGCGGTTAGCAAAGTTTCGTGCGGTTCTTTGCCGATGCCTAAACATTATGAACGCGTTCCAGTCGAGGTTGAAGGCGTTTACACGGTCACTTTAATTGTCAGGCGAGACCCGTTGGACGAAGAGGCCCTTCGTCCTTCAAGTTTTCAAGTTGCATGTATTAGGTATGGCCCTGTGAGCCACGCGGCTCTTGAATCGGATGCAACCGCAACAAACTAAATATGAACAGAGAAACATCTTAAAGCGACGACGCGCAACGTAGAAACATCCCCGGATTAAACCAGCAAATGCTTCCAGAAAATGAAAATACAACACCGTATTTCAACGCTGCGTTGCCAACAATCCTCACGGCGAGGAGAGGAAATCTTCGGCGACAGATCTGCGGGTGGGCACTAAAAAACTCTCGCACGGCACGATCCAGCGTCGGCGGAGCTTGAAATGTTTAAGTTGTAATTATGGACTCACCCCCCAGTGAGCAGTGGTTCATCCACCTTGATTGGCTACTGCGCTGTGCCCCACTTGTTGAATTTTGTTTCTACCAAGTGACCCCCCTCCCTCCCACTCCTCCCATTGCCTGACCCAACACGGTTCTGAGAAATAAATGTATGAATAACGAACATCGATATTTTCACGAATTGTACAAATGACGTCACGCACCTAGGGTGGGGGGGGGGGGGTCAGACATTTGTGACGATGTGTGACGATGGGGGGGGGGGGATTTAAGAAATCTGACGTCACATAAAAATGCGCAACTTTAAATAAATATAGACAACACGTTCTATTTCATTAAATAGATTTTTTAATACAAGTTTTCTCCTACAACATCAGAGTGCAGCACCACGTTAAATACGCACTACAATGACAATAGTTTACAGCGATTTGAAGCATGCTTGATTTTTTTTGGGGGGTGGAGGGCAGAGCTTTGTGACGTCATATTTGAGGGGGGGGGTCTGACTTTTCGTGACGCCGTGTGACGAAGGGGGGGGGGGGTCAAAAATCGTACAAAATCGCGTGACGTCATTTTCGGACGGCCCCTAACTGCAACCTTCGGCGCTCTGCGTGCGTGACGTCATTTGTTCGCGCTCGCTGGGAACCCCTGGAAACGACATCGTTCACAATCAGTGAGTTCACAATCAGTGAGTTCACAATCAGTGAGTTTGGAGAGGTATTTTATATCGCTGTGGGTTACCAAACGGTTTCAAGTTCCATCGTCCTTATTTTATATTGGCAGATTCATACTTTATTATTCAGCAGTGACTCTCATGTATAATACAATTTCACACGTCGATAAATCACCTCACATATCCCCCTTCTGGGACATTGCCACGTATCCCCCGGTTGAGAACCCCTGCTGTAGATAAGCAGTCGAATTGGTGAAGGGTTTCTCGTCCGCGTTCCACGTGGCACGTAGAGACCTACACTCTTTGGTTTTATTCGGCAAAGTCACGTAGATAAAATAAAACTAAATGAAAGAAAATAATTCAATCACGACGTTTCGGAGGCAACACAAGCTTCCGTCTTCAGGTGGAATCGTGACATCAGAAGGTCTGTGTTGAGTACACAGCTCTGAGACGATCGGGTTTTATATCTAGGTTAAGGGGAGTCAGAAAGGTGGGTGTGAGGGCTGAGTCAAGGCTGTGGTGGACTGCCAACACATGCGGAGGAAACATCTAAAGTTTGATATACCACCAGTGAGAATTGCTGTATAATTAATAGGCAGCTAACGTTTGACTTGATGTATAACATCTTTCCAATGGCTGCTTAATTTGAAACCATCCTCTCGGCCGAAGTTGCGTCTGTGTTTGTGCATCTGGATGACCTCGTGGACAAATCTCTGATAATAACCGGCAGGTTTGCAGAGTACCTTGGTATCGGAGAAAACAACATCATGATCACCCACAGCATTGTAACAGTGATCAGCCACGGCATAAGAATTCGTTCTGCCGTGTTTCAAATCTGATTTGTGCTCGCGAATTCGGTCAGAGACATGTCGCTTTGTCTCCCCGATATAGACACCTCTTTGAAGGGAGCTTCCACGTGAGTGCTGCATTGAAGATTGTCTGAGGCAGACTCTGTGCACATTTTAAATTAACCCTTGAGATGTAAACATGTAATATTCTGGTTGTATCACCAACGATGGCTCACTGAGATGCACTATTCAGCAGGAATGTTTACACGGGAGTGCTCGTAATCTCAGCTCGTTACCTGTATAAAAGACACCTGGGAGCCAGAAATCTTTCTGATTGAGAGGGGGTCAAATACTTATTTCCCTCATTAAAATGCAAATCAATTTATAACATTTTTGACATGCGTTTTTCTGAATTTTGTTGTTGTTATTCTGTCTCTCACTGTTCAAATAAACCTACCATTAAAATTATAGACTTATCATTTCTTTGTCAGTGGGCAAACGTACAAATCAGCAGGGGATCAAATACTTTTTTTCCCTCTGTATACCCTACTGCCGATGATTTCCACTTTAAAGAGACGTTCGTCACAGTTGCGTGATAAATTACAGCTACCTGGACAAATGTATTACAGTTGCCGTGCGGTTGGCTATGTACGGCGCGAAAGAAGTTCAACACACGTCCGTAGAAAAATTGTAAATCTACAATTTTAAATTAAATATATGCAGGGTCCACTAATAAAAAAAATGATATTTAAAATGTAACTTTAAATTCTAGATCTACAATTTCAAATTAAATGTGTGGACTCTATGTACAGGGCTTGGCGACGAGTAATGTTGCCGTAAAAAAATACAGCGATTTTTTTTGTAATTTCCTGAAATAACGGTAAAGGCTTGCGCATCACCGCTAATATCCACACCATGGCAGAGATCGATGTGAAACTTGAAGTAGATGCAGGCTGTGAAACGGGCGCATGCTGCAAGAAATTTTTGTACGGGCTGCGTGCTACCAGACATTCTCAGTTTCAAGCGCATTTCCCACATCGCTGTTCAGCCACGGAATTCATTTACGGGTAGTGGCCACGAATTAAAACATTACACAATAACTGCAGCACACGAGTGTGCATTAAAGTGGAGCAATCCAAAGCGTGGCGTCTCTCGAGTTTTGGTCGCACAGTGAAGAGGATGGAGTTATTTTTTTGGAGAAGTGAAGGCATGTGTAGCGAATGTCATCCTCGCACCGGCGGCTTTTGGTTGGCCATCGAACAAAGACGGTCACGGCATCGCGCGCTTTCAGATGCGTTTCTGCGGCCGTCTGGAACGCTCTTCCTTACTTGTTTAGTTTGTCCATCCCCCGCACCACCGATTAGCTCGGTTGGCTACGTACGATGTGAAAGAAGTTCAACATACTTACATATACTCACACAAAGACCCATAAACTCACACAGAGACCCATAGACTCATCACACAGAGACCCATAGACTCATCACACAAAGACCCATAGACTCATCACACAGAGACCCATAGACTCATCACACAGAGACCCATAGAATCATCACACAGAGACCCATAGACTCATCACACATAGACCCATAGACTCATCACACAGAGGCCCATAGACTCATCACACAGAGACCCATAGACTAATCACACAGAGACCCATAGACTCACCACACAGAGACCCATAGACTCACCACACAGAGACCCATAGACTCATCACACAGAGATCCATAGACTCATCACACAAAGCCCCATAGACTCATCGCACAGAAACCCATAGACTCATCACACAGAAACCCATACACTCATCACACAGATACCCATAGACTCATTACACAGAGACCCACAGACTCACACAGAGACCCATAGACTCACCAAACAGAGACCCATAGACTCATCACACAGAGATCCGTAGACTCATCACACAAAGCCCCATAGACTCATCGCACAGAAACCCATAGACTCATCACACAGAGACCCATAGACTCATCACACAGAGACCCATAGACTCATTACACAGAGACCCATAGACTCACACAGAGACCCATAGTTTGTTGTCCTACGGTACATAGAAATAACAAGCAAATATCCCCGAATGCATGCGATTGCTAAACCAATTAGATGTCTCGTAGAAAGCCCAATGATGCGTGTCATGTGCTTAGCTGGGCAATGTTTTATTGGCTGGAATTGTGGCATCGGCAAGTTCATTAGCGATCCTGTATAGTTGGCAAGCAGCGAAATTAAATAATTTTGAATTATTTCTTTTAAAAATAAACAAACGTTGGCAGATTGGCCAATGCTACTGCCGATGGATTTCACGAAAAATGAGAGAGGGAGTTTGTAATGTAAGAGGAGGTAATGGAGGAGCGGTTGGGCAGTGGTTAAAGTTTCAAGTTTCATTTATTAGGTATAGCCCTGTGAGCCACGCGGCTCTTGAGTCGGGTGCAACCGCAACAAACAAAATACGAACAGAGAAACATCTTAAAGCGACGACGCGCAACAGAAACATCCTGGATGAACCAGCAAATCTTCCAGAAAAAAAACCCCCACCGTATTACAACGCTGTGTGCAAAAATCCCAGTGTGATGCAAGTCAAACAATAACAACCATAAGACAATTGAGATTCAAGGTATCAGGCCAACTCCGCACTTCCGCAAGAAACATGGCTTAACCATATGTTTTCGAAATCACCAAAATAAAGCTATAAAAACAATGTGACAACAGTAATCATATTGGTTAGTGCACGGCGCTATCAACCCAGCGACACCAGTGGTGGGGAAGTTTTGTCAAATAGCCCGTGTGACTGACACGGCATGGGGCAGATGCCGTCTAGCGAGCACGGGATTGTGTTGTTTTTATTTAAGCCGTAGGTTCGAACCTGGTTGATGGGTGGCGGTGGCATTGTCGACATAGTTCATTGCTAAGCTGCTCTCAACCGAGAAGGTATATGTTGAGAAAGTCGTGGGGTGGAAGCTCAGCCCACAGTGGACGTGGTGATGTAACTGAGCACGGGATGAGGCCTGACAGGATCTCACTGTGTACCATTCTAGTACACGGAACAAGTGGCGGATTGTGTTGGGGTCAACGACTGATCGTTTCCTCCACTATTCTCTGAGAGCGTGGCCATCAGGAGTGCCCTCCCGATTTTCATAGCAATCCAATGAGGACAAAAATCGAGCCTCGATACAAAAGTTCGGACAAATCGATGCATTTTTTTTCCCCGATTCGAATTGATACGAAAAAAATAACCCGACGTCGCAAAAAGCGACGACACTTTCATGACATCACTTTCACACCACTTTTCCCTTAAAAATTGATGTACAGTGACCTGTCATCCATCGGGTGATGCCACTATTGTTGACACGACGATGACACTTCAAAATAATGACGTGTCAACGATGAGAAAATCCCCCCGTACACAAAAAAAACCTGTCCTTAAAAAAAAATATCCAAACATCTCCGATGCGATTAAAAAAAAAATCCGAAACCAATCTCCTCCAGCAGCCACTAAACTACGGTGTAACGAGAACTTCCGCACACCGCATGAATTTGACGGGACGGCGTGAATGCGATGGTGCAACGCCGTACCCTGGTTGCAGTATTTGTTAACTAGCTGCTCCACCCCCCCCTTTCCCTCTCTCGCTGTCTCTGTATCTCCTTCCCTCTCCCTCTCTTCGGGGTTACCGCTGGGCAAAGTCCTGTCCGTGCGTCGATAACTGCCAAGCGAAGGATCGTGCCGTGCGTTTCATGATCGGCTCTCGTGGTGGCCATGGAAACATAGCAACGGGGAGCCCTTTCCATCAAGCCGACGGATCGTTGCCATCATCAATTCATTTTAATTACCACTGAGTAATCCGAATTTAAAAAAATCACCACCCTCATAATTGCAGCCTCATCATCGTTTTCATTACCAATATCTTCATGATTGTTAGCAATCAAAATTATTAAATTATGGTTATTGCACGGCAAAATTTGCCCACTACTGGCAGACTAATAATGGCCATTTGCAGGCCACAGCTGAGTCATCTTGTGCCGCACAGGGACAGCTACCACTTGGGGTGCCCATTTCAGAGGTACGAGATGAGATGTTACATAATATACGGTGCTTTTTGAGATGCTGAGCCGTTTAAGCAAGCGCCACTATACATGTGTAACGACCTACCGGCCTGTAGGGGTAATTACGGTTATGGCTGCATACCATAATGCGTTATTATAAGGGGGACGTATGTGGGGTGAAGGTGAAGGGTGGGGTCAGTCGAGAAGCTCCGGGAACCAGCCCGAAGGTTCTGGAAAGAGGGCGTGGCCAGAGGTGGAACTTGGCCGCGTCAGGCAGATATAAGGGGGACCGAACCAGAGGTTCGGGGCTGTTCTGCGGGTCCTGGCTGCTCGTCGTCATCTCTTCATCTTCGACCACGTGGCTGTTCTTCTGCCAGACCATCTCCGTCGCCGCCGCTACGCTAGTCAAACAGCTAGCGTAGTGTATGACGGAGATGGGCTGCGTGTTAGGATCACCTATGTGTAGCTGCGCTACGAAGTGTATCGCCCCAAGTGCTCTTAATAAATAAGAAGCCTTCTACTCGACGTGTCTTGGAAGTCGCTCACTACATTTGGAGTTAGAAGTGGTAAAAAATGTTTATTTTCTCATCTGAGGAAAGAAGAAAAAATAAAGAGAAATTAAACATGTGTCGAAGTACCTTAAGAAGCGGAACCCACCTGTGGCGTCTTCCGACGAGGATGAGACACCGGACCTCCCAACAGCCCCGGGTACCGCGGTCCCGGTTACTGAAGCCGCGGCGGGGAATTGGTGGTGCTGGAGACGGCGGGACCGGCGGCAGCTTCTCCGCGGCAGCAGCCCGAAATTGGATGGCGTGTGGTGTTGGATCAGCTGGAGCTCCTGAGGGCGATGATCTCACAGATGGTGGAGCTCCTGACGGCGACCATGTTGGCGGGGCTACCTGCACGGTCCTCGCCGGGAAGAAAAGACTGACTGCCGGAGAGCGGAGCATTGGGCGGGAACATCCGCGAGCGGAGCGGCCGCCATTACGCATGACTCGGAGACCACGCGGCCAGAGGGCGTCATTACGCGCAGCGTGGGAGACGCGCAGTCGGGGGCCGCCATTTTAGGACACGGGCGTGATTCGCCGAATACGACGCCTGTTGCTGTCGACGCTGCAAGAGGGCCTGAACAGACCCGCCAGCAGGGGGCGACTGGAGCACCTTCACCTAGCGCTTCAAGGCGGCCTATCGGTCGGTTAACTGGATCGAGGAGGAGGCGCTGAGTGCTCTGCCGATGGTGTTGGATGACGACGCCCTCGCTGTTTCCTGGGCCATACCACTGGCGGGAAGAAGACGACACTCAAAGATGCATGCGCCGAGATGGCCGAAGTATACGAGCCACCTTCCGACACCTGTAAGAAGTTTTTGCAGCGGAGGCGAGGGGAGGATGAGACGCCCCTCGCCTACCGCAGTGCGTTGTTGGCGCTGGGAGAGGCGGCGTACCCTGCTGTAAACCCGAAGGCCCTTGACTCTCTGGTGATGGAAAGGATGGTGGGACTGGCACGTGAAATGGGGGTCGTCTTGCCGGTCATTGATGAAGACAAGCAGACGTCCTGATGGGCCGCCCGATGTCTGCAGGCCCATGAGAACTTGCGCCGTTGGTCCCAGATGGCGGTGTGGACGGGTGACCCCGGCCGTGACGACGAACTGGTTGGCTGGTCGCCACGGAACATCGCGATTCAGGTGACCATGGACCTGCCGATGGAGGGTGACGTCGCAGCTGCGGTCCCTACATGGAGTCGCAGACGGGGAGAGGTGCCGCGGCAGTCGCGGGACTGGAGGCCGTGCAGGGAGGAGGATCGTCTACTACGGAGGGCCGCACTTACCTGCTTCCGGTGCGGCCAGCCGGGGCACTTCGCGCGGGGATGTCTGAGCCTGCGTCAAGCCCCGACGACGTCTCCGGTGCCCCCGGCTCCATCGACGGCTGCATCCCAACCCCAAAAGGCGAGTCGCGCCACATCAGACACTCGGCCTGTGTTACAACCTCATGCATCTAGGCTTACGGAAGTCATCTCCACCCTGCATCGCACTCATGTTGCCGCCGAGCGGCAGGGCTTGGTTTCACAGGGATGGCCTAGCTCGGGGACACAGTTGAAGAAGTTAGCGCGTCGGGTTATCGCAGCTGCTGCGGGGGCTTCGGCAGTGTCGGGTTCTATTCAGGGAATTGAGATACGGGTGCATCCGCCACCATCATTTTGGATGCGATTTTTGACCTGTTACCAACCAGGGACCGGCTTATTAGGCCGGTAGTGACCGCGTGCGTCACGGCGAACAGTGGTAGTGTTGGGATTATAGGGCAAATAGAGGCCCGCGTCAAGATTAGCGAGATTGGAGTTGTTGGGCCGGTACTGATCTCGAGGACGCTGGTGGTGCCCTGTCTTCTGGGCACAGATTTTTTTTAGTAAAATGCCCCTGTATATTTTATACAACAGTATAGGCCTTATCTTTACGGCACGGAATTTGTGGTTCGCTCAGATCATGCGGCCCTTCAGTACTCCCTCAGGAGTAGACCAGCCCTCTGGGCAGCTGTTGTGGTGGCTGGAGATTCTCCAGGAGTACTCGTTCTGAGTGATGTACCGTAATGTCTTTTGATGATGGACGAGGATGGTTCACGCTGTCACCGTGTCGTAGTGCCCACTGCCCTCCACGGCAAGCTGCCTTGGGGGGTGCACGAGGAAAAGTTGTTACACCTCGGGGTGCGGAAAACGTTCCTAATGTTGCAATGCGATTTTTATTGGCCGGGGATGTCGAGCAACGTGCACCACTTCATTCAGGGTTGCACGGAATGCGAGCGTAGGGAACCGCCGTTGAGAAAGTCACAGCCTCCATTGCAGTCTATCTCGGTTTCGCGCATCAACGAGTTGGTCGCACTCGACATCCTCGGGCCATTTCCTGCCACGCAGAGAGAGGGAACAAGTTTCTCTTGGTAGGAGTTGAATATTTATCACGATGGCCGATGGCCTGGCCGCTGCCCGACCAGTCGGCAGCCTCTATTGCGGATGCGTTTCTGCATGGATGCATGTTGGACAAGGGTACCCCCGAGCAGTTTCTCACGGATCAGGGCCAAAATTTTTCTTCTATGCTGCTACAAGAAGTTTGTGATGTGCTAGGCACTAAGACGATTCGAACATCCCCGTACCATCCCCAGACGCACGGGATGGTAGAATGGCTGCATAAAACTTTGCCATCTATGCTTAGTCAGGCAGTCAATACAACCCAAACTGATTGGGAACTGCATGTTCCGGGAGTGTTGGCTGCGTACAGAACGGCTCCCCACGCTTCCACTGGATTTTTGCCTTTTTTTCCTCATGTACGGGAGAGAGAGTGAACCTCCAATGGAGATTCAATTGGGTTTGTCTGGAAAAAGAGGAAAATCTAAATTGCCTGCGCCCTTGGAAATTACTTTGGAACGTGTCGCGGCAGCTGAAGAAGCGGCAAAATTAAACACCGCCAAAGCGCAGGCGGCCAACTAACGAAATTCGGGAAAAAGGGAACATCGGGCTGTGGGGGATCGGGCATGGTTGCATTGCCCGCAAGTGCCATTGGGAACATCCCCCAAACTGTATCGCCCATGGCAGGGTCCTGTGGAAGTGATGGAAGTCAAACGGCCGCAGTGCGTGCGCATACGAGTTGGCCGTCGCCGTTGGTTCGTTCATCCGTCGCTTTTTAAGCTCTATGTTCCTCCTCGGACTGACACCTCATCTCCAAATTGTGTACAGCAGGCGTCTGTTGTGTCCGACGAGCCGGGGGAGACGCCAATGGAGAGTGTGCGTCGTCAGGAGGACTGTATTGTGCCACCCACAGCTTCTGAATCTCTAATCGACAGGGCCCGGGATCTCGCCGAACGCGCGGAGTCGCTGACCGAGAAGCCGCGACACCCGCTAAGCCGGGTGTGGAACCACCTTCTTTCGGGCTTCGGACGGAGCCCACATATTCTGTCAAGGATGCGAAGATTGTCCCCATGGACGGACCGGCGTCGAGAACTTGGTCCAATTGTATCAAATTTCGATAAACACCGTTGGTCGCGTGTGTCTGTGGGAATTTGGGGCGTTGCGCTCGCGTGTTTACAGAAGGAAAATGTCTTTCTCTTCTTTCCCCTCTCTGTTCCTATTGTTGTTATCTTACCTCCCTGTGTTGCTGGTTGAATCCTTCCCTTTATTTCAGATCATTCTAACCTACTCATAAACGAATTTTGTTATGTTGTTCCTGTTCTGGCTGTACTTTTTATGCCTCACGTGCGTTTTGGTTATTATTATTATTGTTATCCGGGACGGCTATTTTTTAACCATGGAAGGGGTGATGCAATGACAGGGTGACACCTGCCGGCCTGTAGGGGTAATTACGGTTATGGCTGCATTACGTAATGCCTTATTATAAGGGGGGCGTGTCTGGGGTAAAGGTGAAGGGCGGGGTCAGTCGAGAAGCTCCGCGAACCCAGCCCAAAGGTTCTGGAAAGAGGGCGTGGCCAGAGGTGGAGCTTGGCCGCGTCGGGCAGATATAAAGGGGACAGAACCAGAAGTTCCGGGCTGTTCTGCGGGTCCTGGGTTCTGGCTGCGTCGCTGTTTGTCGTTATCTCTTCGTCTTCGACCATGTGGCTGCCGCTACACTAGTCGAACAGCTAGCGTAGTGTATGACGGAGATGCATGTTAGGATCCCCTATGAGTAGCTGCGTTACGAAGTGTATCGCCCCAAGTGCTCTTAATAAATAAGAAGCCTTCTACTCGACGTGTCTCGGAAGTCGCTCACTGCACATACAAAGTTCATCAGATTATTATGATTCTAATTTCATTGTCATGAATGCCTAAACCTAGTGGAACCTGAGAGCCTAGGAAAATAAATCATGGTGATAAAATCGAGTGCATTACATTTGTGGTCGGTGGCACGCTCAACAAAGGTTGTCGTATACTTTTTTTATGGG
Organism: Petromyzon marinus; assembly: GCF_048934315.1. NCBI lineage: Eukaryota > Metazoa > Chordata > Hyperoartia > Petromyzontiformes > Petromyzontidae > Petromyzon > Petromyzon marinus. The sequence goes on along the minus strand of NC_133703.1, from coordinate 11,676,279 downwards.
AAATTAACAAACGCACACCATCTATTGTAAAATCGATGTCTAAAGACCTGCGTTACATTGTTTGTAAGTGTCGCAGCCCAAATCCCAATGGGTGTCATAGCCCATGAGAAATTATAAAACTGTCCTGAACTAAACTACAAAAGGGTGACTATAACTGCCATGATTTCAATTGTCGTCTAGCCGACGGTGTGTAATCAGAATCTGTATTTATACTGCAGGAGTCCGATGAGCTATGAATCTCTTTTTCACAGAGGTCCAGTTCCAGGCTAAAAGGTAAAGATGCAGCCCGGCAATTTACTGCTCAAGCCAATGCTGACAGAAGGGCCTTCTACTAGAGCGGGCTGTAGAGAGCCCCTCCAGATGGTGTAATTGGCCTACTCTTCCAGAAATCCACACTGGCACAGATATCTTCGAAGGGGTAGGAGTAGCCCACTCTTTACTCCACCACATGCGACTTGCCGATTGACTAACCGTGGTGGACACATTCATATTCCTGGGTGAACAGAGGCCGGGGTGGGGTGGGCCCGTGGGTGGGTGAATTAAGAAACTTTACCAATGTGGGCGATGATGAGAGCTGGCCTCAAATCATGGTGAAGCAGCGTACCGTCCGCAGTTCGTTTTACGGACGCTTCAGCTCCAAACTACCGCATGACTGCGACCACCTGCACCATTCCACCTCGTGAGCTCAGTTTTGCTAAATGGTCTGACCATTCGGAATCACACTCTTCTGAGAACCAACTGGGATGTCGCAAGCAGCCAATTGTTTTCCCGTCGCGGGCGATTATTCGTCCTGAATGCTGAACCAGGTTTTCCCTCTCCATCCCCCCCCCCACCCTCGCCGGCCCATGGAAACTCCACTCCTCGCTGCGACGTTACGGGCAGGGGCAAAGAGAGGCACAACGTGAACTTTGTTGTCTGACACATGTCCGTCAGTAACCTCGCTCCTGTTACACCACCCCCCAACCCACCTCCTCCCACACATATAACCCTACCCACCCCCCCCCCCCACAAAACCTCCCAGTGCCCACACGCGCACACTCCCGCTGGTTCCAATCAGTGATTAGAAACCTTCAAACTGCACATCAAATTGGCGAGGTGCCATCCGAACAAAACGATAAGGGCCGGCCGCGGTCGGCCCCGCACTCATTGGCCAGCAACGAGTCACCTCATCAATACTGAGGCTCGCTGAAACTCGCTCCGCCCAGGCCCCCTGAGCAGGGACTCCTTTTATTGTTTGTTGCAATTGCTCCCAAAACGATATACGATATTGATTGCTAGAGGGTCGCACCGCGCGCCTGTGGAGCGCGAGAGAGTGTGTGTGTATATGTGCGCGTGACGGGGGTTTCAACTTCAGAAGCGTTCGCCACCGCCGCCAGCCGCCAGCCGTCGATCCATTTCTCGAATTGCCGTCAGAAATCCTCCACGCGTCATGGACAACTTGGATGGTAAGGAAACAGTTTCGATAGAAGTTATATATTTTTTTTAGATACACATTTAACGTAAAAATTAAAAGAATAAAAACTTCTTAGTATACTCTTTGGTTCTTTCGGTAAAGTCACGTATATATTTGAATTTGTATGTATTTGAATTTGTATTCGAGGTATTTCTCATTAATAGGGCATGCACGTTGTACGATATCGATGCATTGTCTGAGCCGCTGAGTGCAATATGCATTTTTGAAAATTGCAAATGAAACCTGGGTTAATTGATTTAGATAGGAATTATTAATATAATTATTAATAATATTTGAATGTATATGTTGTTTAATATTATTAATAGTGCATACACATTGTACGATATCAATGCCTTATCTAATCCGGTGAGTGCACTATGATTTTTTGTTAAATTGCAAATGAGACCTGGGTTAATTGATTTAGATAGGAAATATTGCTTAGAATTTCAGATAACAATCTCTGCATGTATATGCTGTTTAATAGCATGACAATGCTTGGTGTTTTATCATCTAAAAATTGCTTGGGATTTGAGCCATGACACAAACGACACCGTGAGGCGTCTTTGATGTCCAATTGAGGACATGGTGGTAGGCTTCAGTAGTCGCCCGAAATCTGGCAGCTGCAAAGCCCTTACACCATCGACTTCACGCGAGATGGCTCAGCCGGAGACCGTGCCGGCTGACGGGCCTACGCAGCCTTCCCTTTTGCAGGTCAGATGCATGGCCATGGCAGTTCGAACTCAAATGCCCACGTCGATGCTACATCTAGGCCACTGGACAGCGCTTGACTGGATCCGGAACACTCCGGGAATGATTTGTGAATAATTGTATCTGATTTGTATGAAGCTGTTCATAGGATTTTAGGAACATACTGTACAAAATTGGATTATTATGGATAGGCAGTACATTGTGCCTCATGCCGATAATCCCTGCTCCAAAGCCAGCCTAGCAGCGTTCGGGTAAAAATCACGTGAGACATTAAGGCCAAAAGAAATTGTGTAGAAACGAGTCAGGAAAATATTAAAATCAACACAAGTGAGAGAGCAAAAACAAGAAAGGCAGCGTCTATTGAGCAGAATTCTGTCCCTAAAACGTGAAAAATGTGAGTCTCTGGGAGGATAACTCACTACACAATGAGAATGTCTGCAGGAGCACGTTGCACATCCTAAAGTCAGCCGTGATTAGACTGTAGGAAACAAAAAATCCCCCATTAAACTTTGGTTCAATTTAATTGCAAGAGATATCACAAATATCTCTGAGTTCATAACTTGGTTTCATAGAATACACCAATTAATAAAAATAACTCAAAAGATTACTCAAGCATCTGCACCCCATTTTACAACCGTGTTAAGAATGAAATGTGTACCATTTACATTGAAAAAAAAATTAGAAGATAGCATTTGAACAGAGCTAAGGTTAATTAACTTTCAGACCTTTTGTAACTCCACTGCTGGATGAAAGCCACCCCATGCTGTGTCGGTCATGGTGATTGTCTGACCATATTTTCACGCATGCTGATCAGTGTCAGCACAGGGAAGGGGGGAACCCAGGACCGGTTCAGATATCTCTCATCGTCGAGTTTAGCTGTGGCTGGGAATCATACTCCGGTCAGCAGGGTCACAGCGTAGTGTGTTAACCACCATCGTCACCACTCCACAATGACCTTCAGGCTTGGATAATAACTTCAGTGGTAAGGGTTGGCATTTCCACCATGGCCACAGCCAGTAGCCTCTGGTGAACATGGCTAATGCGTACTCGTGCAAATTGGTTGTTTGGGGGAGGTTTTATCTGCAGGCTCTCATAATGATGTTGTCAACAGGTTACAATGCCTCTTCAGTGAAAGTACTTTCATGGAACTTACATTGAATTGAAATGTGTTTTTAAACAAAATCAAGCTGGGAGGCTCGGGGGGGGGGGGGGGGTCTAACGCTTTGGCCGTTTCAACAAACACAGCCAGTTGTGTCAAGACCCTTAGTGACCTTTTGCATACTTACCTTGGGTGAAAACTCTTGTTTCATTAAAGCCGAGAATCGTCATTGTTTTTGAGTGGAATTAGTTTGTCAACTTCAGAAAGTTTACCGATAGCAGCACACAAATAACAATAATTCGGATTGCCACGTTGCTCGTAATTGTTAAGCGGCCAGCAAAAAATGTGGATTATGTTTCAGGCTAGCGCAGGGTGAGCATGCATCCATTCCTTAGAAATCGCTGCCTAAAAATTGCAGGACAGACATCTCTCTCTCCCTCTCTCCTTCCCTCTCGAGATTCAAACGCGACCTAAAACTTCACCTGTTACCTCGCAACTACGCAGAGATGTTTCGACACGCTAGCGCATTCTTTGTTGAATCATTATTACCATTATTGAATCGCTCGCTGATCTGCAACAAGCGAAAATAAGAGTGTATAGGTAGTGTTATATGAGCTGCGAAGGACTGTGTATGAAAGCAAATGTCTTGAATGTCACTTCATGAGAATTGGACAATGGTGGACAGTGATGAAAATTTTAAAATGTTTTGCACATAGATGCTGAAAGTACAATTAAAATTGCCTAAAATGTTTAAATACGCAGCCCTGCAATTTCTTGCTCGCTCCGTTGCTGGTGGAAGGGGCTCCATGAGTGGAAGCTCGAGAGAGCCTCTCTAAGGAGCATTTGGCCTACTCTTCCTTGCTTGCGAGACGTCTTGGAAAGGGTTTGAGTATGTACATTTTACTCCACGACGCGCAAACCTGCTGATTTACTAACTGTGGTGTATCCATTTCTACTGCTGGGTACACAGAGAAGGGAAGATGTAATTCACTTGGAAGTCCAGTGCACCAATCATTATATGCAGGAAAGGGAAATTCCTGCGAAACAAAAAAAAACAATAGGTTCATATTTGTCACGTGCTACATAGATGGACCCAACGACAAGGCTTGAGAATAAGACCACCAATAAACATGGGCCCTCTCTGGCTTATAGCCTTAAGTAGTATGACATGTAAAAAAAAACTCAGTGTTCTCATTAGAGTCTAAAGTACAAGAAATAGCTGACACAGCGTGAGATAGAGACGACTTATCAGCCCAAGTCCTTGTAGTTCAATTGGTTTACGATGGCAAGTAAAATTATGACCGACATTCGTGTCGTCAGCTGTTGCTGGCTTTTAGTGCAGAGCGCTGCCACAGAGCAATTACCCCTGGTGACCACGATTACCAGTCAACGCTGTACGACAAAAGTGTCGGTTATGCAACTCCAATTACTTATTTCCAGTTTATTACCGAGATATTAGGGGGAGCGGTGGCCCAGCGATTGTGAACCCGGTGACCTGGGTTAGATTTCTGCTGGTCACTGCTAACGGCAGTGGCAAGTGATGCTCAAACCGATCCTGGGCCTCCCACTGAATCTACCCCCCCCCCCACCCCCCGTCATCAGCCCCTACTGACCTGCATGGTGAAGTATGGTGAAACAACCCGCACAACTTACACAGCATGGGGAGACATTCATCCAGCAGTGGATTGACAAAAGTGTGGGAAATTAATAGTATTACAGTACTACTCTGTGTACAAATGTGGGCATTTGGTTGCTGTACATTTGCACACGGTACTCCACTTCGATGAGCTATCGTTAGTGGCCAAATCGCTTCTGAAACAGAGCTAAATAGCTCAGTGATGGGCCCTACGTGGCAAAGTAAAAAGTTTTTAGTTTTAGGTGAAGTCGAGCCGAGTGGCCTGCTGGCTTCTCTGGAATTATTTACATATTTTTAAGTCAGCTCATTTGTTTTTTTCTCCCAAAATAGGCAGTTTGGAGAAAGCAAGTCTAAAGTTTGTCTAAAAGTGTTGCCTTTCACAGGCCGGCTTTCGAGTTCAATATTCGAATAGATTGTTGGCTCAGATCGCCGCGTGCGACGTAGACAATGAGTCAAAGGTGTCACGTGATGAACAAACGTGCATGACGTATCACTGCTGACAGCAGCACCAATCAGCGTGTGGGAGAGCAATCATCAGTGACTTAATCAGTTGCCCTGGCAAGTATTGAACCTGATGATGCTGGTTGCAATTACCAGCGAAACGTCGTACCCAACTGTTGAATTTCGTGATGAGATCGCATACTTGTCAAGCCCTTATCAGTGCCCCATACCTTATTACAGACCAATTCAGACCTTATTGGTCATCCCGTGTCCTTATAAATCTCAACGTACATCCTACAAAGTTCCATCACATTTTGAGAAACACAAACAAATAGACACAATATTATTTTGCCCGCATTGAAACGGCTGCAAGCCCTATGGACCTGAAAACTCTATTTCCCTGTACAGGAATACGGGATTAAACCGTATGGGTTGACACGGTGTGAGATCGCTCTCCAACACAACACTCGTGGCAATGCCGAAGCAAGTTGTTAATACTTTGGGACGCGTTCGTCTCATCACGCCTGGGTCGGGTGGTGGAGGGTTTACCGCACACAATTCATTCACGCGATCGATCTCACAGAAACATCGAGTGTGATTCAGGTTGTGGCATTGTTTCGCTTTCACGATTTAAAGAAGTGACCGCATGTGGCACGCACTAAATGCAACGTGAAACCATTGGCATGCCCAAGTTGATTGTTATTTTGGTACATTGGTACAACCGTGTAATTTTAGGTATCTAAGTATTTCTCTACAATTATAATGATAAGCAGCCAGTTGCGACTGCAGTGGTGCAACGTTTCGGCGGGGGAGGCTACTATTAAGTACTTTAACACGAGAAGCAATTAACATTGGAAACAATTAACCACTGATTATTTATACACCAACTATTCATCACCTGCACGGTCTGGGAAGATGCTCCTCCTCCTCCTTCAAGGGGCGGCTTTTGATTGGCTATGGAGCTGAACCCGAGGCTGAAGCTCCGCCCCTGCCCTCATCGGCCAATGAGAAATCCCCTCTCAGTGGAATCCCGCACCTGAGTCGCCTGAACGAACTATTTATTTTTAAATCGATTGTAATCGATCCAAGTATTGTCCAAATAATGAAGTTAATTACTTATTGAGGATTTTTTTTTAAAAAATGCACATTTAAAACCTTATTTGTAATAATTTTAATGAAAAATAAATTACATGTTCAAAGATAATGTTTAGGTGGGGCGCACATCCCCAATGTATGTTGAACTTCTTTCGCACCGTACGTAGCCAACCGTGCTAATCCCGAGGTAGCCAACCAATTTCCCCCCCCCCCCCCCCATACAGATCAGCAGCCACTGCTAAAATTAAGAAGCCAAATATCCTCCAACAATACTGTCAGCTCCTGCCCTGACCGAGAAGTCTCTTCACAACGCCTATGGCCCCCATGGCACCGTGCAGGCCTTGACACGCGTGACCTCTCCCGAAATCAAACTTGCCTTCCGCTCGTCTCGGCTCTTCCGTCGAAACTCTGCCACTGTAGACGCCTTCCCAAGAATGTTCAAAACACTTGGAATGTATGGAAAAAAAAACAAGGCTAGGTTTTAACCGTTCTGGCAATAAAGCAGCTGTGTTAAGATCTTGATTTGAAGCTTTCGTGACTGCAGGAATCCATACTCTTTGGTTCGGTAAAGTTTTTGTTTTATTTTATTTCTAACTGCGTGACTTTAACGAAAGAACCAAAGATTACGGGTGTTAAGATGTTCAAACGCCAAAAAGATTAAACCTTTTGCGAGGCAATAATTTCTGCAATAACCACACGTACTGGCTGGTGAACATGCAAACAAACATTGTTCTGATAATAAATTGCATTTTTTTACTGATTGGCCTACACCAGAGACAGCGGCCTTCTTCATGGCTCAATCTCACCACCAGTTGTCAGACCAGAGAAGAACGCCACAAGGCGAACAGCACAAAGACAGCGCATTGTAATAAAGTATTAAAGCTTTCGTGACTGCATAAAATTACTCATTGTGTTTTTTCGGTAAAGTCACGTATGTAGAAATACAATAAGATTATATTCAAACAAAAAACAATCACGACGTTTCGATCACAACGCAAGCGATCTTCATCAGGTGTCAAGAACAAATCACGGAGGTAAAAACAACAAAAAGATGAGAGACGAGAATTCAACAAACCTGAAAAAACATTATGTGAAGCACATCCAGTCAGGCCAACAACACAGTTAGACACTTCCTGGCGGACCACGAATTTCAGAAGAGTGTTAAATTTCGTGTTCAACCTTTGGATTGCACATACCAGCATAGATAGAATGAAAAATACGAGGAACACGGTCAGTAGAAATACATATACAAGTCCTTACCTCTTGGTGGACTTGTAAACCAACGAGTAACAGTGCATTGTCTTTGTACTGTTCGCCCAAAGATTTACAGCCTATTGTTATTGATCATACTTTGATAGTGGCAAAAGGTCCCATGATAAAACTTGGAATGTATCGCACAGCTCTTTGTCAACCCACTGCTGGGTGGAGTCCCCTCCCTACGCAATGTGCTTGTTTGGCCATACTTCACCGCACTGGTCAAAGCGGGTTGTGTGTAGAGCGGCCTCAGGATTGATTTGGACGCACATTTTTCACTGCTGTCAGTTGACTTGTAACGCAGTGTGCTAACCACTATGCAACCGCTCCAATCCTTCAATAAACGCGCAGTATCTCTCGATAATTGCATGCTGTGTACTATACAACTTTTTTAACGTATTAACATCTACAGTCTTTTTTGTTTGTTAAGTCCGCGACTTTAATCCAGGACCGAAGGTTTGTTGGCTCCGTGTTTTAGAATCCTCAATTAACCAGCAAATGAAACCCTCGACCCGGTGAGACGCATTAATCACCGCCTCCCTTTGCAAGGGTGATCCGGGTTACATCAAGTCTGCTAAAGTGCACAGAATACCTCTATTTTAAAACAATTAAAAATGAGGCAAATCTAGGCTAAACTTAACAATAGTTTAATAAACATGTGAACAAGTAAGGTGAACGGCACTTAACATTTTTTTAAATGTCCACCAACTCTGGAAGCGTGGTCACCCGACCAGCGTCAGGACGCGAACTCAGGTATTGCCGATACGGCTGTGTGAAACACATCGGCTGCCTGCCCCTTTCCGACGCTCTGATTAATGATTGTCGCGTGGTTGAACTCGCACGTCCTCCCTTGCAGCGGCATTCCGGCGCGTAACCTTAGACGCGCCAACTCTGCTCATCACAGCGGATTGCAATGCGCATGCATCAAACAATACACGCGCATTCTGGCGAGGGCTTTTAATTCGATGTGGAACGCGTGGAACAAAAAAATGCCTTTAAGCTGTTGGTGTGCTATTACAGCTCTCGCTGGAAACAGCGTGGGCTCGGGTCGCCACGATATCATTTTTAAATCTGGATTCATGAAATCCACAAAACCCTTTTTGGGAAAAGAAAAAAAATGATTGTTTGGCTTTCTTTACCCGCAGCGTGTCTGTCTTATACATCACATTCGTGACACGTGGCGCGGAATCGCTGTGTAGGATTCCAAACAGCGACTGATCTATTGTATCGAGACATCGGGCTCCACTCTGCTACTCCAAAGCCGTGGAATGGCTCACAATATATATTTTTAAAAAATACAATTGCAGCCCGTCGCTTATATATATTTTTTTTTCCAAAGGAGGAGATAAGATACCTCCCGAGAATATTTTTTTTTAAACAAACGCTTTGGCTCGACACATTTTTTGTTATGCCTTAGTTGCATGAATTTAATCGACATGATTGCGCCAATAAAAATATTTTTTTTTACCAACAAAAGTGACTATTATGCTCATAAACGAGCAGGGAGGATTTTTTTTTAATGTGGTTTGTACGTTGTGTTTGTTTTAGAATCACAAGTCTAAAGGTAGAGAGATATGTTTTATTTATTTCAGCAGAAAGGGCCCAACAAGCAATTAGACTCCATGTCATGGGCGTTCAACCCCGGTACATAATTTATTAGTGGATTGTATTCGTGTCCTTTCATTAAATTCATATTATTATGTCGTAGCAAAATGTGATTTTGTGCAATATTTTAGATAATCTGATCAAATATCAACTGAATTTGACAAGACAAACCGTAGTCGCTGATCCCAAAAGCTCACACCCCACACGGAAACACATTTCTTGAATTGAGCAAAGGTTATAAGCACAACGGGAGGCAATTGCACATTCCAGTAGAAAGATAAAGTGATTTTTAAAAAAAAAAAAATAAGCGGTAGGGTGAGTCCTTGACTGAGTGAACGAGTGAATGCGTGGATACGTGAGCGAGTCGTTATATGGTGGTACAGTGTGGTGGTTGAACAAAGTGTGGTGGATGAGATGAAACAGTCAGTGTCTGCAAGACCGAGTTCTCCACATGGGTGGAGGAATCAGTGACTAAAGTTCACAGGAGCAGCAATAATGCGTGGATACTCTTTTAGTATAAAAACAAATGTATAACATATTTGGCCTAGCTACTCAATTCACATTGCAAAGGCCGATGTAACAATATAACTTTACTAATAATGCGTGCCCTTTCCACTGTAGCATCTCAGAGTTGTATACGTGATAAGTGACTTACAGCACTTCTAATATCAAACATTTGAAAAGTCACCCCCAGCTGGCCTGCAATCTGGCATCAGTCTGACAGCCGGGGGCAATGACTGCTAGGTGTAATCACAATTGTGTAGTTTTGTGGCTAATTTTCGAATTTGGTCAATTCGGACCATAATGCAGGCACACACTGGCCTACTAATTTCAAATGACTTCAGGGGATCTTTATGGCCCACCGTGAAGTATATGGCACGTATTTCATTGTTAATAAACCTGCAGTAATGACCAGGGCGGCCTACCGGATTACAACTGCGAAGCTTTTCAAACAAGTGGCGAAGGTGCTGTTGCTAGGCCATGTCATGGCTAAACATTGAATCAGCCCATCATCCCCCTCGTGTTGATCAAATGAGTAACGCATATATAGAGGAAATGGCTGCTGCCATACGAATGCTACGAGAAACGGATCAGAAACACCGACATTTAACGGAATAAAAAGAAGCAATAACCTGAAAAAAGTGTGCAAATAGGCGTGTAGAAAAGCAAGCCTAAAATAACACTGAGAGAGAGAGAGAAGACGCGTGGTTTAGAGGACATACGCAGGATACATACACCATCCTGACTGTTAAGGAATGTAAGTGGGCTTGGGCAGGACATGTCGCGAGGGGTGACCGACAGATATCAGGATTATGGAGTGGCAGCCAAAGGAGGAAGCACACCGTGGAGTACGCCTATACCTGTCAACCCCTTATCAGTGCCCCTACCTTATTACAGACCAATTCAGACCTTGTTGGTCACACCGTGCCCCTTATAAATTTCAACGTTCATCCTACAAAGTCCCATCACAAGGGAGAAACACAAATAAATTGTCAAAACATTTTTTTACACAATTTCCCTCGACAAGAATACGGGTAAACCGTATGGGTTGTCATGTATGAGTTTGTATGAATATATGTTGAACGCTTGTCGCACCGTACGTAGACCAACCGTACTAATCGGTATGGGAGCGCTTAAATCAGCTCATGGGCAAGGTGCTCGTGTTGATTGTTACAGAACCGCGAGGGATCCCGAAGTCGATTGATCAAGGATGATGATGATAAATCCACATTGCATTGCACTCCTAAAAGTGCACCTCGTTATCGTGTGTCCCTAACAGACATGCTGCAGTACATCGGCAATCACTCGGACGACTTCCTGGAGCTCTTCCAGCCCCCGTGTCCCATGGACGAGGGGGCCCCCGACCTGGCATCTTCGTTCCCACAGCCGTGCGCCATGGACACGACCTCCCTGATCCCTGCGCCTCCGTCCACCACCACCACCAGCAGCAGCAGCAGCTACTACCCAACATCGCTGGCCGCTCTGCTGGACAGCACGCCCTCGGCTCGGCCCGGCACCTCCGCTGCGACCGCACGTGCGTTTCTCGGCGGCTCGACGAATGCGCAAATGCGCACATTTCGAATGCTACCAAGGTGTGCGAATTAATTAGCAAATAGTTGACACTTTGTAGGGAGGTCAAGGAGTGGTCGCCGTACGCAGAGACTCACAAATGCCGTAAGAATTTGTCATTTCCACTGGTGGCTCAGTGATGTACGCAGGGAACTCCGCCACAACGCTCATTTGAGCAGGATAGCACTGTTGAGTTAAACATTTTTTGACGATTACAAATATACATTTTAGATACTTTGAAGAAGTGCAAATAGCAGCAACAACAAAAAACTGTACACATTCGTCAATAACACTGCCCTCAAGGGGACAACACTTTTGTATATATAATCGATGATTGAGCAATGGTCCTTCTCCATAGCAGTCAAGTGAAGAAGCTTAGCAGCCATTGCAAAGATAGGCCGATTAATTATCAGCAATGCATTGTCATTGTTTGTGTTAATCACATCCCTCTGCCGGTAAGGATAGAGAGAGGAAACAGCCGAGACAAACACTGATAATATGTTCACAGTTCAATCTTGCTGGAGGTTTTTGAATGATTTGAAACGATTCTTAAAATTATGTAAATAAGAATCCATTTGAAATTACTTCACACCATAAGACGTGTGGTATTCATAATAAACTCAAGATATTTTGCTGCCCATTGAGACAGTGCGCATCTTTTGTTGACAGTCCTGAGCCAGTGGTACAAACTCCACATTTCTATGGCGGGGGCGAGTCTATCCAGTGCTCATCTCCTGTATACTGCCCTATACCAGTGGTACAAACTCCACATTTCTATGGCAGGGGCGAGTCTATCCAGTGCTCATCTGTTTATAGCCCTGATTCAGTGATACAAACTCCACATTTCTATGGCAGGGGCGAGTCTATTCAGTGGTCATCTGTTTACAGCCCTGAGCCAGTGGTACAAACATCACACGTTTACAACGGGGGCGAGTTTATCCATGGGAAAAACACTTTTGTTGACTACCCCACAAAAGTTTTGATTTAAAGCTTTCGTGACCGCAGGGATTCATATTCTTGGTTCTGTCGGTAAAGTCACGTAGAAGGTAAACAATAAAATAATAAAAATATAAAACAATACAATTCTCACGACGTTTCGACTGCAACACAAGCAATCATCATCAGGTGTGAAAACCACGGCAATAAATTTTGAAAAAAGTGGCGTTTATTTTTACTCCGACTACACAATCTGCAAAGCTATCACTCCAACCATAAAGAAGAACCCTCTTGAGGAACCTTTCAAAACCATCACTTTACCCTACATTACAGGGATCACAAAAACGATCTCCAAAATCTTGAATAAACACAAGATCCAGGTCCGATTTAACACATTACATAAAATCCGTGATCTGGTTCCGTCTGTAAAATATGTGATTCCGGACATACAGTACACTGGCGTATACAAACTAAGTTGCTTCTGTGATAGTAGTTACATTGGAGAAACCAAACGACATGTCTCGGACCCCATTCCGGAACACAAAGCAGACCTAAAACACGGTAGGACCAACACCTTGGCCGTGGCAGATCACTGCTATAATTCAGTAGGCTCACATGACATTGACTTCTCTAAGACAGAGGTTATTTGCAAGCCATCTGGCTACGATGAGAGATTCGTTCATGAGGCTATCCACATATACAAACACAGAGACAATTTAAACCGAGAAGATGGAGTCTGGCTTAGCAATCATTGGAAGGATTTGATAAACCATTTCGGGTCTTAATTGATTGTTCACGCTTACGGTGGCTTTCAGACCATTATTTTCGTCTCCCCCCTCCTCTTTTCCGAACATAGATGGACTCGTCCATCTGAACAAACTGTCAAATCACTCTCCGTGGTGCTAACGTTAAAAATAACCGCCACTCTTTTTCAAAATTTCTTGCTGTGGTTTTCACACCTGATGATGATTGCTTGTGTTGCAGTCGAAACGTCGTAAGAATTTAAATGTTTTATATTTTTATTATTTTATGATTTACCTTCTACGTGACTTTAACGAAAGAATCAAGAATATGTACCCCACAAAGTGGTACCCATTCTATTGACCCGAGAATGATGATGGGCAAAGTCAACCCCCAACCATAAATTTGAGCTCTCAACCTTACTTTCGTGAGCCGCTCGCTCTACCGCTGAGCCACCAGGCATTGTTTAATATTACGTGGCTGTATTTGACACCGCTGCCATGATGAACACGAGCTGAAGATGTTAATTATTCGGAGCCGCGTTAATTCACGATCTTTCCCCACAGCTCTTCCCACTGGCCAAGCCGCGCCAACGAGCGAGTCCACGGGGAGTGCGGCACGGCCCAGCGACTCTTTCCCCAGCGCCCCGTCGCTGCCCATCAGACCCAAGCCCACGGCAGCGCAGGCCTGCAAGCCACTCAGCGTGTGCCAACCGCTGCCCAAAGCTACCAAGGGGACCCTGCTGCCCAGAACTGACCCACAGCACACCTACAACCGTAAGTGCTATTATAATAATAATCAAATAAAAAAACACATATTTACTCAGTATGTAGACTTTTTTTCAGGAGGGTCCTGCAATTGGCATGTTTGGGCAACAGCGACTGTGGTATTGCTTAAGCCATGGGAGATAACAGGAGAACCCGGAGAATATCCATACATGACAAGGGGGAGAACACATAAATTCCGCGCTGAAAGGCGCCCGAGTCAGGAATCGAACCGAGGTCATTCTTGCTACGAGGTACACATGACAGCCCCGTGCCCACCACCCTGCTGCTCCCACAATGCCACAGACAATTTAGTTTTTGGCAATCGCCTGCCCAGTCAAATTCCCCATTTTTTTAAGTAAAGTGTGTTTTTGTAGATAATTGGAAAGTCCATCAGACGCAAAAAATATATACGTGTGTACAGACCTGAAACCAGATGATATCAGCTGAAAGGTGTTTGATGCAGAAAAACAGAGACAAAACAAAGTCCCAGCACACGATCTAGATCTGAAGTTTTCGTGACTGCAATGATCCATACTCTTTGGTTCTTTCGGTAAAGTCACGTAGCTATAAAATAAAATAAAAAATAAAATAAATCACGACGTTTCGGGCGCAACACAAGTGCCCGTTATCAGGTGGAAACAACCCCATAAATAAATAGCTGAAGTGGGCAAAAGGAGGCTGCTTGTGACAACAAAGCTATAAATCCGTAAGAGGGGGGGGGGGGAGGGAGGAGCCAGGGAGGAGAGGTCGAGGGGGTGGGAGTGTGGGGTAGGGAGAGTGGCGAAGTGCAAGCTCCAACCCGAGCCCGAGTACAACACAATGAGTGCGAAGTCGAACCCAGCGTACGCTATGCACATCAAGATGACGGCTTTTATTCTTGAGCATATATTCTGCAAACGTGAGTGAGCCACCATGTGAAAGTGAGCCAAGTGTGGCGCTTTACAGGCAGCGACAGGACGAGTGGTTTAATGTTGACCCCCATGTCCCCGTCAGGGAGTAATGGGGATGGGGGGGGGGTTACATTTCATGGCATTCATTTATTCTGTGGGATTTTCCAGGTCTGAGCAGTGCACTCAGGTGCCATGGTGGATGAGCCTCTTCTTCCTAGCTAAGAGATCAGGGCTGAACAAAACTCCATTATTATTTACCTATCGCTCAGATCTCATGCGAGAGCGTTCATATGTATTGTAATCACACTGTGTAATTAAAACATGCTTACGTCACAAACGCCCAATAGTAATGTCATTGCAAATAGCCTTAAACGTGCATAATTGTCATTACAACTGTGGCTTTTGGTTGACAAAAGGCGAAAACCATCTGGAAATAATGTTGCGAAAACAATGTTTCATTAAAGATGTGCTTCAAACGCGTGATGGAACGCAGGTTGCCCGCGAGGCTATGAGCCCCTGCTTCAGGCATTCCCCACACGAGGGTACCGGCCCCTGCAGGCCCTGCCTGCCCAGCAGCTGCTGCGCCCTTCATCGTCCTCTGCCGCCGCAGCCAACACCACTCAGCTGGCGCCCGGGCAGTCCTTCATCTCCACGGGCCAGCACCTGCCGGTACGGAGGGCCCCTCGACACGAACCCCGCAAGCCACCATCTCGCTTGAAGGGGAGCCACTGTTGCGAGTGAATGTGCGACGAATAAAAAGGGCCCTTGCCCGAAACGTCGCCGATTGCGCTTTTTTTTTCTTCGAAGGCCACGGTGTTATTGTTGAACGCGCCACATTTTTTTGTTTAATAGGGGAGGGGGTGGTTGGAGGAGGGGGATATGCAAAAGTTGGTGGACGCGACCCAATTCATCTTACTTGGATGTAAAATGCCAATTGTAATAAGTAACGATGGGATCTGATGATCCCGTCGTGCGTGCGGCTCTTGCTCCCCCCCCGGTCACGTTTATCCTCTCTCTGTGTGTGTGTGAATCCGCGCCGAGTTCACTCCCCACTTTAGAACTTGCTTTTTGTGTTAGTAGTCTTAGAGCACCCTCACCCGGCACCTCCGATTAGCACGGTGGGTTATGTACGGTGCGAAAGAAGTCCAACATGCTGTACATACCTTATGTGTAAGGAGTGCGACCTTAACATGATCTTGAGAACCACTATTTATTATTTGTTACGACCAATGCCCCTTTATAAACAAGCAGCGAGGAGTTGTTCAAGCTCAATGTTGTTACCCAGTAAGAACCCCCCCCCCCCCCTTGCTCCTGCTGTCATTAACACTTTAAGAAGGGCCACTCACTGTCTGATGTGGAACCCGACTGAACACGAACAATGAGGTGACAGTACGAGTATGGCAGGGTGGGCTACGAGGTTTACGTGGGGGATAAAGGCCTTCATGTCCTGGTGCTCATCGGAGGAATCCGATGAGCTATAAAGCTCTTTTTCACAGATGTCCAGTCGGGGTGGGTCAAAACGTTGCAACAGGAAAACAATACAAAGACACGACAGGAGTTGCAAAGCATAGGAAAGCGTTAGCAAATCACTCACAAAAATATACAAATAAAATGTCACTATTTTATCTTACCAGGTAAAGCACGCTGAGCTATTAGCTTCGTTTTTTTTTAGAAGCGAACTGACCGCCACAAATGATAGCTCAACGAAGTGGCTTATCACGTGGACATTTATAGCAGCCAAAGCGCACGTGGTTTGAATGTTGAGCTGCAACGGCGAGTTGCAGGTGCCCCCAGAGGGCAGCCCCTGGCCGTACTTCAACCAGACGATGACTGATGACATCACTTCTGTCAGCACCAGGACTAAAGAAAAGGCATTTTACTACCCTAAAATCTCTCTTCGTATATGGGGTGCCTTACCTGGCTAACAAGCGCCATGACCTCGCAATCTTCGTCTGTGCTCAGGCGAAGATGGCGGTGTACAGAACGAGAAAAAAGATGCTGGAAGGTGACACTGACGGCTGCTCTGTGCTGCTTCCAGTGTTCAGGGACCTACTTAAGGCGCGGCTCCGGCTGGAGCACGCCATGTACCACACACGTGTCGGTGATGTGCAGCGCGTCTTCTTAGAATGCTGGGGAGCCGGAAAAGTCCTCTGTACTAGCGTGGACGGCACCCTCCTGTTCACCTTCTGAAACGCTCGCTCGTCAACGTGGCGTGCGCGAATGACCACCACAACCACCACGTTACTTTTCTTCCGTGTTGTGCGCGGTGCTTTTTAGCGCCACAGCGCGTGGATTTGTAGCGTTTATTTTCATTTGTGTTGCTGGTGACTTTGTGTGTTTCATATCGAAATCGCCTCCAGTGCTTTTGCTGCTGGCGGCAATAAAAGTTGTTTAAAAGTCAAAAGTCTCTGCAACTAAGATATCAATGCGACCCAATATGACGCATGTGAATATATCTGTTCCTTGCATTCTCATGACCGAAGGTACTGGTGCAACCTCAGCTGCTCAAGGGAGAATCGTTCCTCCTGACGGCGATGCCGGGAGACGCGGCGGGCAGCCTGGTGGGCGCCGTGAAGGCCTCCCCTCTGCCCACAAGCCCCGTGCAGCGTCAGCCACTCCAGGTTAGTGAGTGTGCCCGGCCCAACAAGAAAATGAACTGGGTCCTTAAACCAGAGAGCAACGCTTTCGGAAAGCCTCCACGAAATATTCATTGTCACGTAAGCCAGGAATATCTCAATATATGAAAAAAATAAGAATAGGTTTTTTACCCCTTCCTGGCAATAAAACATCAAATAGTTACCTTTTTCAAGGCATCAAGTCTGCATTAACCACACGTACTTGTGGCGAAACATGCCAGAAAGGGTAAAACCTAATCTTATTTTCCATACATTTTTATGTAGGGGAAAAGTTCCCGTAGGAATATCTACATTAACATTTGGAATCTTACGGCTATAGAAGGTGGTTGGATTAGGTGGCTGTTGCATGGGAATGCATATACATATAAGGTTTTGTTTATGTTATGTTTAGCCAGTTTAGCCGGATATTTTACAAGGGAGCTCTGTGGTGTGTGAGCACAGCAGCAGCAAGAAAACAAAGACAAAAACGTAATTTTTGCAAAGAAAGAGTACTGGGACCCTAAAGGAATATTGCACGACTCACAAACGAGATATTTAAAGGTCATTAACAATATTTATCTGGCATAAAAGTTTATCCGAATTAACACAGCAGCTCCCCAAGTCTCTCCCAAACACGTGGGGCGGATCGTCAACTACAACCCCTTTGGCGTCTTCCAGAACCAGGATTTTGTATTTATCCTGGAGAAATCCGATGAGCTATGCAGATCTTTTTCACAGACGTCCACAACCATCCTCGGATTTAACGATCCGCACTAATCCGCACCTCCGATTAGCACGGTCGGCTACGTACGGCGCGAAAGAAATTCGACGTGCATGCACACACACACACACAGAGGTGTGCTCACAAACAGCAGGAAGGCCCGACTGCTGCCACGTCTTGCATGCGGTGCCATGTGACCACTGCCACAATTCTCTACCCCCCACCCCCCCGCCACCGTCTGCCGTGCTTCCCCACAGGTGGTCAGCAGTGGCACGATATTTGTGCTGGACACGGACAACAAGCTGTCGCTGCAACACAGCCCGACGCTGGCCGACAGCGCGGGGCCCGCGCGCACCGCGGCCACGCCGCCGCCGCCGCAGCAGCCGCAGCAGCAGCAGCCGCAGCAGCAGCCGCAGCAGCAGCCCGCCGCTGCCGTCGCCGCCGCCGGCACCTCGGCCGTGGCGGCCGCGCCTTCGCCGTCGTCGGCAGGGACCGGGAACCCCGTGCCGTGCCGATCGCGACGCTCTTCGCACAACGCCATCGAGCGCCGCTACCGCTGCTCCATTAACGACCGCATCGGAGAAATGCGCTCCATGCTCGTGGGCCCACACAATAAGGTACACGGGGTTCAACAGCAACGAGTTTTAAGTGATTTCCTGCCGCCGTAACGAACGCCGAGGCGTCGGCGCTCATCCCCCGGTGAACCGCCGTGCAGAGCCCAGCGATGTCAGTGCCGAATTTAACACAGCAGCTCCTGAAGTCTCTCCAAACACGTGCAGCGAATCGTCAGCTATAACCTGCTCAGCGTTTTTCAGAACCAGGTTCTTTATCCTGGAGAAATCCGATAAGCTGCGAAGCTCTTTTTCGAGTACCATCCACAAAGTGGTACTCGTTTTTAATCATCCACGGAAGTATGATGGGTCGAGTAAACCCCCAAGCAGGATATGAAGTTTCGAATTAAAGCTTTCGTGACTGCAGGGATTCATATTCTTGGTTGTTTCGGTAACGTCACGTAAAAGGGAAAAAATAAAAATAAAACAATAAAATTATCACGACGTTTCGATTGCAACACAAGCAATCATCATCAGGTGTGAAAACCACAGCAAGAAAATGTGAAAAAAGTGGCGGTTTAAAAAAAAAAAGCCACTTTTTTAAAACGTCGTGATTGCTTGCGTTGCAATCGAAACGTCGTGAAAATTTTATTGTTTTATTTGTATTCATTATTTCCCTTCTACGTGACTTTACCGAAAGAACCAAGAATAGGATCTGAAGTGGCATCCTTCCGATAGGGAGCTGCCCGCTCTATTGCTGAGCCACCCCCCAGCTGGCCCATGCCGCATTTGTCACGTGGTTATTCTCGCGGTTGTGGCGTGCAGCTCTCCGTCGTCGTGTTCTCTCGGGTCTCACTGCGCGTTGTTCAACACGAAGTCCGACGTTTGAGTTGTGATTGGGACAGTGCCAGGTCAAATATAGCATCAAGATACCCTATTTGACTTTTGAATATAAATATTCTTGGTTCTTTCGGAACCAAGAATATGAATCACTGCAGTCACGAAAACTTAAAAACAAAATTTCTGAATATCAGTGAATATCATACCTCTGCGAATGTTTTTTTTTATTAGCAAGTTACTGACAGCCAGTCTTATGAGTTTTTACGTCATTAATTATTTTACTGTTTGCAATAATGCTGCCAACTATAAAATACATGTTGCGCTACAGCTTTGTAAGTGACGCACAAACACAAATGATTCAACACATTCATCAATAACACCGTGGCCTTATCATAAAAAGTGTACAATAGGCCACATTTGTTTTGGTCGTGGCTCTTCTTCATAGCACATCGTGTGTGCCAAGTCTTTCACGTGCATCATATGAAGAAGCTCCATTGCCCAAGACGTGATCTATTACACATCACGTTATAACCCTTTCCCATTCAGAGACGTCCGCAAGTTGCAGGGTGGGTGTCCCGTTCACCGCCGAATCTCGGGACGCGCAAGCGCCTCAGCGTTCATTTTATTTAGAGGCGTAGCGCCGCTGTTTATAAAGACATTGTACTGAATTGCAGACACCCGCAGCGACACGACTGCACTCTGCATTAGCTGGCGCCAAGCTGTGTCACACACGCCCTCCCGCATCGCCTTATACTTCCGATTCCCTTCCGATGACGTACACGTACGTACGCGTAAGTCATCGGAACGGGAAAAGGTTAAAGACATGCCACTGCCTGAAACGTCACCTCTCGTGCACGCTGTTTACATTAAAGGCTGCAGTGTTCTTGACGGGCGTCTTCATATTTAGCCACCTGCAGGGACACCCACGGTCGAACGCAGTGGCAAACGCGAGAGCGGGCGACGCACGGGGGCGATTCGTGCTGATCGCGTTTGTTTCCCCCGACTGCGTCGCAGCTGAACAAGTCGGCGGTGCTGAGGAAGGCGATTGACTACATCAAGTTCCTGCAGCAGGTGAACAGGAGGCTGAAGCAGGAGAACACGGCGCTGAAGAGGAGCATGCAGGAGAAACGTGAGTTCGTCAACGCAGACAAATGATCTGTGGAAGTGCTGTGGCGCGCACACACTCAGGATAACAAGAAGAGAAAATACAAGTCGGTAGATGCGTGACTCTGCATATATAAAAAATATATATATATTTTTAAAAAGTATCAAGAAATATATTTTTTAAATCTTATGAGGCTCCAAAAGCTGTAAAGTGCAGTCTCCAATTTTTGATGACCCACTCTAATCTCTCAATGTGCTGTTGAAGGAGGGTGAGGCAGCCCACGAAGTTGAGAAATCCATGACAGTCAATGCACACAGAGTCCAGAGTGTACGCATAGACGCAGAGGGGATCACGAGCAACCTGTAAATATTAACTTTTTAATGTATTTGTTCAACGTGAGATTGTTCAATCCGGAGTCCGAGTTCATATGGAATCTGTTAACAGCAATTGCATAAAATTGTAATAGTTTTGTAAAATATATTATTTATTTAACGTGTATTCCTAAACCCCATTGCTCTTTCAACATTGTGCAGTTTTTTTTTTCCATTTCATTACATTTCATGCGTTCAACTTTGAATAATTTACCTTACCAGTTTATTTTATTTGCTACCGGTCTCGTTTAACATAGCCCCAGCAGCAGCCTATGTAATGCACGGTACAATTACACTTGTGCTGAAACATTCACATAAATTTAAAGGGTTACATTTCTGCCAGAACAGTTTGGAACACCTCTTCGGAAATTGTTTTGGCACGTCACATCCATCTCGCCCTATTTTTAAAAAAAGTTTTACTCAGATCTATAGGAACATAGACTGCGATAATACAGGATTATGCTGAATAAGATATACCTTGTACTCTAGTGGTAGTGCCTTACGCCAATAATTCCTCCTCTTAAGCCAACCCAGTAGCGTTGTGGAAAAATATCGAGTGAGAAATTAAAAGCCCTGCGTATATTCGATCAGGTTTAACAGAGAGTTATATTTGCCTAAAGAAGGCAGACTCCACGTTGCATAATTCTCACGGGAAGAAACGTGATCAGGTCGAAATTGGCAACATGCACTCGCATACCTAGCGTCCGGACTGTCTCCACTGGCTTCATGCCCACAACAAAAAAAAACTCAATCAAAATATCAAAAGTGACTTTATAAATATGGGTCATATCGTCAAATACAGTGGCATACATTTACTAATGACCGAAATTAGAAAACATTCACCCCAAGCCAAGGTGCAGCCAAACGGACTTCCAGAGAGGATTCTAGTGCCTCCTAATGGTGTAGAGGGGCCTCAAGGATGATTGGTCGACGGGCGAGGATTTGAAAGGACTGGAGGAAAGATTCAACCGGGGGGAAAAGGGTGGGAAACGGAAGTCGAACCTGGAGGCGGCGGTTAAGGATCGTCAAGGGGGATTGGCTGGTAGAAAAACAGTGGGAGGAGAAGGTTTGAGAGAAAGGGCCCTGGAGAGATAAAAGGTGGAGAGAGCACAAGGGGTAGGGGACGTTGGGGAGAAGGTAACGAGCTTCATGAGACAAGAGGAAAGCCGGGCCCAGTGTGGGTTGCCGTGCGTCCGATGATAAAGAGACTCCAAGCACACAGCTGTCGGAGTCATTACACAATTTGTGTTCTAAATATTGCACATTGGTACTGTGCAAGGATCCATTCGGAAAATCTACACTTCTTAGGAGTCAGACGTCATTAAACAAATGTAGTTTTGTGTAAATGGGCAACATACACCTTTACAAATTGGTTATGAAGTAATGATCGTGTAATATGAAATGATGACTGTTTTAATTATTGAAGGTCATTATTTGTAGGGGTATTTGCAGATGATACCAGCAAAAGGAAAGTGAACATTTTCCAACAGTGATTCGCGGGTTTTTGGGAAGGAGAGTGCAGTATCTTCAGTCATATGGAATTCTATAGCAATGTGAAAAATATTCCCGTTTTGCGATTGCACACTATGGGAACACTTGGGCACATATGCACTGTATGTATGTTGAACTTCTTTCGCACCGTACATAGCTAGCCATGCAGTGATGTAACTACATTATCAGCCCAAGGGGTTGCGGCAAGTGGTCAGGTGGGGCCCCAATATTTAATATGTCTCGTACGGTCGCACCTCGGCTGTACATTGCAGCTCCTTTTGCCTAATCACATCATTACGTACATTTTTGTTCTTTTACATCATTGAACACATATCTCATGGTGGTTGTCAAGGGGGGGGGGGAGGGGGCAAGGCACCCCCTGCCCCCATGCTAGTTACGCGACTGCAACCGTGCTCATCGGAGGTGAGGGAAAGACAATGACTTGAGGAGGTTCCACGCGCTTGTCACGTAGTCAAGGGTGCCTGTTACTGATAGCCACCGTCACAGCCACTGAAGTACACTGGATGTGGACAGACCTGGCTGAAATGAATTGATTAAATCGACTCTCTCGCAACTGCACCTATTATCCCCATTCGCACTATTCCCGCCATCCCTCTTCTTCATCCCTCCTCTTCATCCCTCCTCTTCATCCCTCCTCTTCATCCTGCTGCTGCTGCTGCGGCACAACTGTGAAGAAAGAGCTCCACACCTCATCCCGGATTCCTCCGGCCTAACTAAAGACTCCGATTACGATTTGTGACCCTCTGACCCCGTCGCCCCCCACCCGTGCTGGCAGTGTCAAGCCGCAGGTCGCTCCTGCGAGGAGGAGGAGGCAGCGGCTGTCTGGCGGACGAGCGGCGGCGCGCGACGGGGCGACTCCACTCCGTCGACTGCTCGCCGGCGTTCTCGGACGGCGAGGCCGAGGAGCTCGCAAGCCGCGGCGCCGACAGCGCCGGCGGCGCCGACGACAGCACCCACTTTTCGGGCTTCCCGTACCCGTCGCTCGGCAGCCCGTTTGCCAGCGACAGCGACGATGCCGACAGCCTCCGCAGCCTGGACACGTTCCAGTTTCTGCTCGACCCGTGCCTTCAAGCGCAGCAGAGCTGATGGTCGTCCCCTTTTCCTTCCCGCCTTGTCAAAATAAAAGTCTATATATATACCAGATAAGATACATTTACGTCGTAAAAAGGGGAAACAGGTGCTACAGTACTGTAATATGTGAACGTGCCAAGAATGTGGGCATGGAAAACGTTAAGCTTTTTAGACGCTTTGAGAATGTTACTGCTGCGTAGGTTTTTCACAGTTGTGCTGTGCGGTCCCGTTGTCGAGTTGTACCCAGTGTTGTCCGGGATGATGTCCGGTGTTTTCCCTCTCCGACGTACTGGGAGCTGCCTCAGCAGGCGGAGCGAAACGTCGGACGTCGTGCTGAATGTCACACGTTACAACCCGAAAACACAGGGCAGAACGTTGGGCATTTTTACAGAATTTGGACTAATCTCAAATGCTTTAGTTTGGCTTTAGGCAGCTTATGGTGACCCAAAGTTCACTACACACACCGGTCTTGAAAATGTACTCTGTTTTTAAATCATAATTATTTTGCACTTACGCTGATAGCTGGTTCTATTTTTTTCCCATTTGCTTCCAATTTATTAGTTTTCTCTCAGAATATTAGTGGAACATGGATGCCGCCAACATAATCAAGCCCCATAGGCCCTCTATCACCAACTTTGATTCCCTACTTTTTGTAAAGTGCGTTTTGATAAACTATTATAAATTTTAATTTAATTTTATAATTTTTTTTATTTTTATTTTCCATCTACGTGACTTTACCGAAAGAACCAAGAATATTATAAATGAATACATATTTTTTTAAAATAACTGTTCGTGCTGCGATTTTTAAAATATGATTTTCATAGAGGTACACCTGGACATTAGCTCTAATTTTTGTGTACGGAGACGCAAAATGTGACGAGTGAATACCATCACCTTCTTGTGGGAGAAACTACAAAAGGCAACTCGAGCTACTTGCGTAGGTTGCGAATGTGTAGCGATCCGCTCTGTGTTCGGATCGGTGTCACGGTGTCCGACGTTTCGCCTGACGAACGCAATTCAAAACACATCGGAAAGGCATTCAGGCTACGACAATTTTTCTTTGGATGTTTGCGATAATTAAGTGCATATCGGGGCGTCACATACATTTTGAAACTACAAACGTGACAATGTGTAAAGGTACTGCCACAATTAAAATCCACTTGTAAGCAGCAGACATAGTACCGGAGCAATCACGTACACACAGCTTCGTTCAGCTCGGGTATTGCGCGGCAAAGAGGTGACCAGGGCACCGCCCAAAAAAAAAATCGAGGTTTTGTTACATTCAATGTTGTGCCTCTTCGTCGTTTTCGTTTGCCTGTTAAACTGAAGCCAGTTAACCCCTCAGCACTTAGCGGTTTGCTCAACCGAGGGTCAATACGCACAGAGTCCAGAGCGTAGTTGGGCACGGACGCAGCCGAGAGGAAGGGAGGAGAGGATCACGAGGGACATGCAAATACGAACCAAGGAGCATGGGATCCGGATGACGTTTACGCCACAATTCAAGGGTGCCTTTCCCACTTGCATTGTGGGTGGCACCCCCTTTCAAGTCCACGTTGCAGGTTTAAAAATAAATTATAATTCTGTAGTCAAAATAAAGTCCGCGGGAAAACTGTGGTTTTGTTTCTGGAAAGAAATCTGAAAAGGGTCACCTAAATCCACCGCAGGACTCGAATCCCAAATGCAATCTGTTGTAGGATGTCCCCCATCGTTTGGCAACACGTGGCACACAGTGGCACATTTTTCTATTTCCCATAACTTGGACACCCTAGTATCCACGTTGCAGTTAAAACAAATCATTTTGAAGTCTCAGATCACTTGCAGTTGAGATTTATCATCGTCTCTCTCGGGTTCTCACTTGGTTCAACAAAACACAATTTAACTACAATCTGCTCGAAAACGTTGGGTTTTCTTTCTGCAAAGAAATCTCAAAAGCAGGACTCGAATCCCACGTGCAATCTGTTGTAGGACGTCCCCCATCGTTTGCCGACACATGGCACACAGTCGCGCATGCTTATATTTCCCATAACTTAATGGAGAACGTGTATACAAATGCCCATGTGTAACATAACCTAGGCCTCCCTTTAAAAAATGAATTGTGTATGACAAGTTGATTCTCACCTCTGAATAATGTATTTATTAATGATTGTAACACAAATGCAAGCTGAAGTCAATTGTGTACTGCCACAAAACATAATTATTGTGCAGGCTGTAGGAAGCAAGTTTTAGTTTACGACTGTATTCTGTTTAAAACATTGAGCCATAACAATTCGTGTGAATATACTTGTGCTGTGTGAGTTGGGTTTTTTTTAAAGTAATATTGTTATGCCAGCATTACGTGAGACCCATAAACCATGGATGTACACAGGGTCGGAGCCAGGATTTCAGGCCGGGGTGACATTCAACAAATGTTAATTTCGAGAATGATTAGAGAGTCAGGCTGTTGAACTGGACGCCATCTGTTGGCGACACGCTCTGACAATGCAGTTGCACGGAGTTCGCCAGACCGAGTGTCGTACACTTACACGCAGAATGTCACCCCTGTCACCCCCCCCCCCCCTGGCTCCGCCCCTGGATGTACACACTTGGATTTGTGCCCACGTACATGATGAACGCGTTCACAAAAGTGCTTGGCATCAGTTTTGGGCCATCGTCGCTGTTTTTACCAGAAGCCTCGCCCAGCAGCGTTGCTGCAATGGGTTTTTGAATTACGTATAAAGCATTTCTCGATGTAAACCAAACGATTGTCGTGTTTTTAACATCTATCACAGCTCCAGAGCAAGGTCCCCCCCCCCAAAGGCGCACAACACCAAGCGGCCAGCAATAAACAGCACTATTGAAAGTAAAAAAAAAATAATTCATACGTTTCTTTAATATCAGCGATTCTAACAAGGCCGACTCAAATGAAAAAAGTATGTGGACACGTGGCATGCAAACACAGCCTTAGTTGTAAAACTATCACTGTGCTTTGTCTAATATTGTCAAAAAAAATTCAAGCTCAACTCATTGAGGGAAAATTACCTTAATGATGTCATGCATCTTGTGGATGCCAAAGGCAAAGATCCCCTGTATAGCCTCAACATATTGTTGGGGGAAAGTGCTGTTAGCGAGTAGCACCTATAAAGGCCTGGAACGGCACACGAGGAGGTGGGATGGCTAGCACCACGCCAAGCCGCCTTTGTCTCCCTAGTGGCGATGTTTACACACTGCACCAGACTCTTATGAGGCTGAGTCGACGTAGGGGAGGCCCAAACCGGTTCAGCAGCGTTGCCAGTGTTGGCCGTGAGCGGGAATTGAACTCAGGCGGCGGGTTCACTGCGCAGCACGCTAACCGCTACACTACCACTCCCCACTGGTGTAAATTTGTGAATATGCACAAACAGCTGTGGGATAGTCTCTATTCAATCGTCAAAATAATCACCATAAGTCATGGTCAATCCACTGCTGGATTAAGGCCTCCCCAATGAACCATCCTGCGATGTAACAGTACGCACAGTGCCTGCAACGTGAGAAGATTTTATCGCAACATAATTGTGGCGTGAATTAAATTACAAAAATGTGCGTGAGATCACCTTTAAGTATATTCACAGAGAGTGCCGGATTTAGCTAGTGCGGGGCCTGTAGCATATGATGTTATAAAGGGGCCCTAAATAATAATAAAAAAACACATAAATATTAAAACACAAATTTTCAACTTGCATAGTAAAGTAATTGTATTTTTCCATTTGCTATACAGCCAGATAATACGACAAATCGCTCATCTTAAACACCCGGTCGTTCATAAAAGTTGAAGGCGGTATAGTGCTATAGTAATAGAGCAAGTGCAGAATCACTGAACCGCAATTGATAGCTTGAAAGCGTTTAGCGCGGGGCCCTTGAAAGTGTGGGGCCCGTAGCACGTGCAGATTACTTTTGCTACTAGGATAATCCGGCACAGGTCACAAAGACATTCATCAATACCGATAAGCTCACGTTTAGTGGTGTCATTGAGTGAGCTTATTGACAGCAATTGTGAAGCAGCTTCTGATGAAGCAAACTGGAATTAACTGTTTCTGCAATAGACTTTTCCGAATGTATTTTTCCCCACATGTTAAATGAGTTTAAACTCAGGGATGTAACGATTCCCCGTCCCCATCGAGTTCACGGATTCACGATCGCCCATCTATTGTAGGTTCTATTCTTTTCATATTGTTCGGCGGATTTATAGCTGCACGGGGAGTCACATGACCCAACTATTATGAAAGCCTTCCGTTTATCCGTCAACTACATGAAAATAACCTTTCAAAAGGCCTGAATCAAAACGTTATAGAAAGTGGACCCCCCCCCCCCCCCCAGGATGTGGGGGTAAAAAGTCGATGCAACAGGTTTACAACAATTGTCGAACCCCACTCCAAATGGCGGAGCGAGGATTTTCAGGTGGTGGGGGACAACCCCTCAAGCAATGAAAATTGATAGTTGTTAGTAAGTAAGGAGTTGTTAGTAAGTAAGGAGTTGTTAGTGAGTAAGGAGTTGTTAATAAGTAAGGAGTTGTTAGTAAGTAAGAACTTGTCCCTTGCTTGATACTCGACGCGTGTGCGGCGATGGTGCAGCCATCGATCGAGGGTCGAATTGTGAACCGCGTTGTGTGATCGGCATCGCGCTCGCTGAAGGTGTCGATGCCTTCAGGGAAGTCGTGGACTCTGTAGACGCAACTGCGCACAATTCTGTGAGTCACTTATAACCGCTTTGCCATTACTTATTGCCAATTATGGACTCAGACTATTGTCCTATCATCTCATAGAGTCCCTGGCACATAATCATATGGTACACAGTGGCAGTGGGGGTCGCAAAATCGCAAAATGCCGATTTATTACTAATAAACCCCAATGATCCGATCGAAATTAGGGATTTCGATCGGATCATTGGGGGGGGCACGTGCCACCCCCCCTTCCCCCACTGGCTCCGTCATTGCCCACTCCCCATTTTTTTTTTATTTGTAGACAAAATAATAGAGTCAGTAGTATCTACTGCACACCCTACATACAATAAGAGTCAGCAGTAGCTGCACTTGGGGGGGGGGGGTAAAGAAGAGGACATCAGTGGGGGCGACGGGCGAATTTCTCATAACATAAAATGCATACGATTTAAAAACTTTAACTCACACGTGATCCGATGCACGTATCGTAAGAAGAAATCATTTTAAAAGAAGAATCGAGGCTTTGTTTCAACCCTCGTTAAAGTGCTGATGTTGCACTGTTAGGGGATTGCCAAGAAATAATATTAAACACAATGTGGTGGGTTTACAATGGCACACATTTAACAATGCTACCTTTATTTATATTTTAATCACATTATATAACAAGGCTGAATGAGGCAACGGATGGGTACATCAGATCGAGTGGCTTCGCCGGCTTGCCAATAAATCCCCTTTGTGCAATTGCTGAGCATTCATTGGCCGCGCGAATGCCACACCTCGGCGTAACGAGACTCGCACGTCGTGTTGCGTGCACGCGGCCAAAATTCCAAGATATAATATCGCAAGAGAGCGGGGACCACGAGGGGGCATGGCGGGCCACGGTGGTGGATCACCGCTTACATAACACGCGCGGTAGCCAGTTGCCAAGGCACGCAGCGCTGCAACGTGGAGGGCCCCTGCCAAAGCCGAGATCGAAATTCCTGGTCACGGGGTCAATGTGAGCGGCGAGTGGGTGATCTGGAAAACCAGAGCCAGGGGTCTCTTCCCCGTTCGCCAAACCACGCTCGCAAGCCGTGAAGTATGATGATGATGATAAATAACAAAATAAAATCACCCCCCCCCACCCGCCATGACTGTCACGGTGCACGAGGTCGGGAGGCTTAAACTCGTATCAGTAGATTGAGTTAAGGCTTTAATTATTACAAATGTCTGATCCATACGAGTACAAGGGGGTGTGTGACAGAGTCCATGGTTGTGGCATAACGCGCAAAGTGACTGACCTTGATGGGAATCTGTTATTGTTGGGATGGATGATGCGTGTATACCGTGTCCCGGAAGGCCCCTGCACTTATATCGTTGACCAATTCCCAAGGATCTTCTTGCAAACCGCGCGCGTTTCAACACTCCAGTGGCAGGAGAGAAAGTCCTCCACTACAAGTTGTTCTGCTCGGCTCGGCAGGGTGGGGAGGGGGCCTCACCGGTGGAATTAATAAAGTCTTAGAGTCCCATTATTTCACTGCGGAAACACGTGGAGGCCACTGGCAAGCCCGGTGCGTTGAGCGAGAAAATCGGCCGTGTCAACTTCACCCCCTCCCCCCCCTGCGCCAGACCCGACTGCCCCCATAATCGACAAATTACATGCAATAATGATAATTTATTTTGCAATCGCGTATTGCGTGATGCAAACTGTTCTTGCTAACGTCTTCTTGGGCCAAATAATCGGCGTGATTCCATTTGCTCGCTATAAAACAAGGGTTCGCCGCCACCGACGCCGCCCGCGAATGGGTCAAGCTAAAAATAAAAAAATAAACTAATTCGTTAGGGGGAGGGGGGGGAGATGGGGCACGATCCACGGTTCCCACTGATTACCTCCCTGACCTCTGTTTTTTTCCCTCCCCCGATCAAAATGTTGTGAACGTGTTTTCAAGTCCATCATTAAATCGTGCCGTAAACACGGTGGGCCACGTGTTGTCGATTGTACCGGTACTGCGGCGGCAGGGGAGAGATCTAAAACGTCTAAAAAAGATCTAATTAAAAAAAATCGTTATTCATGACAGATTCATCCATTGTAACGAAACGCTGCTCAATTTAAACGTTACGAATGCCAATCCTTTCACTGAACAGCCACGGCCTGGGGTTATTGAATCGCAGACTTTTCGATAATCCCCAGTTTTAGTTGCGAGTACCTTCTACGTTTCAATTTATAAGTACCCATTAACCCACGGGGAGCTGTGGAGCGAGATCTGGATTCCACGGCAGTGAAACTAAAAAAAAATGTATTCAGATTTTACCAGGCAAGGCCCACTGAGCTATACAGTGAAAGAAAAAAGTATTTGATCCCCTGCTGATTTTGTACGTTTGCCCACTGACAAAGAAATGATCAGTCTACAATTTTAATGGTAGGTTTATTTGAACAGTGAGAGACAGAATAACAACAACAAAATCCAGAAAAACGCATGTCAAAATGTTATAAATTGATTTGCATTTTAATGAGGGAAATAAGTATTTGACCCCTCTGCAAAACATGACTTAGTACTTGGTGGCAAAACCCTTGTTGGCAATCACAGAGGTCAGACGTTTATTGTAGTTGGCCACCAGGTTTGCACACATCTCAGGAGGGATTTTGTCCCACTCCTCTTTGCAGATCTTCTCCAAGTCATTAAGGTGTAGAGGCTGACGTTTGGCAACTCGAACCTTCAGCTCCCTCCACAGATTTTCTATGGCATTAAGGTCTGGAGACTGGCTAGGCCACGCCAGGACCTTAATGTGCTTCTTCTTGAGCCACTCCTTTGTTGCCTTGGCCGTGTGTTTTGGGTCATTGTCATGCTGGAATACCCATCCACGACCCATTCTCAATGCCCTGGCTGAGGGAAGGAGGTTCTCACCCAAGATTGGACGGTACATGGCCCCGTCCATCGTCCCTTTGATGCGGTGAAGTTGTCCTGTCCCCTTAGCAGAAAAACACCCCCAAAGTATAATGTTTCCACCTCCATGCTTGACGGCGGGGATGGTGTTCTTGGGGTCATAGGCTGCATTCCTCCTCCTCCAAACACGGCGAGTTGAGTTGATGCGAAAGAGCTCCATTTTGGTATCATCTGACCACAACACTTTCACCCAGTTGTCCTCTGAATCATTCAGATGTTCATTGGCAAACTTCAGACGGGCATGTATATGTGCTTTCTTGAGCAGGGGGACCTTGCGGGTGCTGCAGGATTTCAGTCCTTCACGGCGTAGTGTTACCAATTGTTTTCTTGGTGACTATGGTCCCAGCTGCCTTGAGATCATTGACAAGATCCTCCCGTGGAGTTCTGGGCTGATTCCTCACCGTTCTCATGATCATTGCAACTCCACGAGGTGAGATCTTGGATGGAGCTTCAGGCCGAGGGAGATTGACAGTTCTTTTGTGTTTCTTCCATTTGCGAATAATCGCACCAACTGTTGTCACCTTCTCACCAAGCTGCTTGGCAATGGTCTTGTAGCCCATTCCAGCCTTGTGTAGGTCTACAATCTTGTCCCTGACATCCTTGGAGAGCTCTTTGGTCTTGGCCATGGTGGAGAGTTTGGAATCTGATTGATTGATTGCTTCTGTGGACAGGTGTCTTTTATACAGGTAACAAGCTGAGATTAGGGGCACTCCCTTTAAGAGTGTGCTCCTAATCTCAGCTCGTTACCTGTATAAAAGACACCTGGGAACCAGAAATCTTTCTGATTGAGAGGGGGTCAAATACTTATTTCCCTCATTAAAATGCAAATCAATTTATAACATTTTGACATGCGTTTTTCTGGATTTTTGTTGTTGTTATTCTGTCTCTCACTCCTCAAATAAACCTTCCATTAAAATTATAGACTGATAATTTGTTTGTCAGTGGGGAAACGTACAAAATCAGCAGGGGATCAAATACTTTTTTCCCTCACTGTATTACCACAAACACTAGCTCAACGCAGCGGCTCATCACGTGGAAATGTATAGCAGCCTAATTGTAAATGTGGAAGGAAAACCCGGAGGACCTGGAGAAAAATCCGCGTGACCACGTGGAGAACATGCAAACTCCAAATATACAGCAGGCATCAGGGTCAGGATCGAACCCACGATCTCCTGTATACTAGGAGAGGTAGCTAACATCTCGCCACCGTGGCACCCCAAGCTATCCTCTGAAAAACGATTGTTGACACAGATGCTAGCTCTGGATTGAGTCGACCCAAAAGGGAGATCAAGAAACATAAATCAACATTGATGCGCGTGACCTCGAGTTGAACCTACACTGGTGGGCAGTGGCAGCCCTAGGCACAAGCAAACCAAGCAAAAGCTTAGAGCCCCAAGCAGCTTAATGGAAACGGATTCGTGAAAAAAATGGGGTCCATCAAAAATCAGCTTAATTTCGAATCACAATGAACACAAAATAATTGCCATGAAATACAATTGATTTATAATCTCGATATCGTCTGCATTTCACATCTCATCTCACTGCATCTCAATTTGTGTGTACATTTCCCTCCTCTCACCCACATCTCTCTCTCTCTCGTGTGTTTCTCTCCTGTCATCTCACTACATGTCTCTGCATTTGTCTCACCGCTTATATCTCTACTTGTCACTATATAGCTGCTGTCGTATCACGAGGATTGTATAGATTGACATTGGAGGGGGGTGGGTTTCCCAAAAATAGTGATTGCTAAAGTCTCCTGAATCAGCCAGGAGCAGCATCATAGCTGCTGGTGGCACTGTTGCACAATGAACTGACACCCACAAAGATCCCCCGTATAGCCTTAACAGGCTATATATTTATTTTATTTTACCAGGTAAGGCCCACTGAGCTATGTAGAACTTTTCCAAGAGCGACCTGGCCACAAATGATTCCCAATGAAGTGGCCTATCACGTGGAAATGTATAGCAGGCAAATACTCTAAAGGCATGTTTCTAAAAGTGGAGGGCAAAAGACTGGAAGACCCGGAGAAAAATCCACACAACCACGGAGGAGCATGCAAACTCAAAATATACAGGTATCAGGGTCGAACCCACGACCTCCTGCATACTAGGTGAGGAAGTTAATATCTCACCACCATGCTTTGAAGGCTGGCACGGTACATGAGGGTAATGGGTGGCCAGCATCAAGCCCTACCGACTTCGTCTCCCCAGTGGCAATGTTTTACACACTGCACCAGGTACTTATTTGAGACTAAGTCGAACTAGGGGAGGCTCAGGTCCGGTTCAGATCACTGTCACTGATGTCTGCTGTGAGCGGGAATCGAACTTGGGTCGCCGTGTTCGTAGCGCTAACAGCTACGCCCACACCGCTGCCTCCACAGCCAATCGTGAGCAACGTGGATCATCTCACACCGGAGCGATAAGTGCACAGTGGCAGCCTCGTCATTACGAATGGAACCCCACGGGTGTGGCACTCCACAGCGAATGTAATTAAGTGCCCCCCCCCAGTGATGAGGTTTGACTGACTTAACTTTGCAAAAGCAGAAAATGTTAACCTTGCGATTACTTAAACGTCGTATTTCAACTGTATTCGAATGTGACTGCGTGCGTCATTCTCGATTTACAGATGAAATATGCATTTTCATTTAGGCTGTGGTAACCTGAAATCTGATCTGTGGAATTTAAGCTGCTTTTATAGCAGCAAAATGCATCCAACACTGCCCGGATTAAATGCGTGCCGTGCTGACCTTTATAGGTGCTACCCGCGAACAGCACTCGCCCCAACAGTCTGCTAAGCCTATACGGGAGACCTTTGTCTTTGTTCAATTCCGTGTTGTTTTTCACAGAGCCTGTTTTTTTTATTGCTCCTGTTTACATTGCATCGCAAGTCCATAAAAATCAGATTCCGAGCCGTCTTCGTGTGATGTCAAATGCTGATTTGAATGCCATCAGAGACGGGAGTGCGCCAGCTGTTTATTGTGCATTCGTCTGGATTCGGGGCTCCGATAAGGCCGCCGAGTGTCGTGGCGCGTCCTGTTGCATCGCGCGGTGTCACCAAGGCAAGAGGGCAGGGCAGCTGGACAGGGTTTTGTGGGAAGTAAAATGGAAAGGATTTGGTGGCGGGCGTCTCTCGGGTTCGTTCCCATCAGGTTCTTTTCAAAAATCCTCTCTCCTACATCCCACCACCACCACGGCGGCGAACCGCGAAATAACACTCGTTGAACGTTCCATTGTGAATCCACGGTCAACCACCCCCCCCCCCCCCTTCTATTTTATAATCAATCATCTTGTAAGATGTGCGAATAGTTTTTTTTTTAATTAGAACTTGAGTACCGAATACACGATCAGATCAAAAGATCAAGGGACCTCCCTTGCCAGTATATCAAAATATAAGAATAGGTTTTACCCTTTGTGGCAATAAAATAAGCTCAAGATGTCATCGTGGTCGGAGCCACGGTCGTCGCCCACGCCTCGCTAATGCCATCTCCCCTCCGCCAGATCCCACGATACTCCTCGTTAACCCCTTTAATTTGTTACCTTCCACCCCCACCCAACCCCTCGGCGTCACGCTTGGCGACAATCTGCCGTCTACCCGTGGTCAAGGTGAGCGGCGCTCTGTCACCACGCCAACGCCACTCACCTCGCCACGCCAATGATAGCCAGAGACAACGTGACCCCTCGCTCGAAAGGAGCGTCTCCCGTTTTACAGCGCTGAGCCGGTGGTGGATATTCCATGTGCCCATGGCAGGGGCGAGTCCATCCGTGGCACAACGACGGAGCGGCATTCATTGTATCAACTCCGGAGAGACAATGTGCTGCGTCAACCTCCAACCTGGATTTGAACTCACGCCTACCAATCCGCGAGTCGCTCGCTAAACCAACCGATTCAGCGGTAGGGCCATGGCAATGTGGAATTTACACCACCGGGTTACTTACATCACTTGAGGTCACCATTTGAGTAGGGGATCGGCTGTGGCGCTGTATTTTCCCTAAACCAGTGGTGTACTGCTGTCGAACGCTGAACAGGTGTGTTCTTGTTTGTTTCTGTGGTTGTGTGTTGTTGTGTCTTGCTGTGTGTCCATACGGCAGAGGAATGCGTGCACTTGATTCAAGACCCCTATCGACCATCGCGTGCTGCTAATTCTCACGAGTAATGAATATAATTCCAGAGCAGTGGTTACACTTTAAAATAAAATAACGCATATTGGTCGTTCAACAAATCGACCTTTCTGAACCATTGTATTTAAGTAAAATGATTTTAACAGGCAAACTCTGGATCGGTTTTGATTTTCTGAGTCTCATCAGTAGATTGCGGCCTCTTGAACAAATGCTGTTGGGCCCACAGTGAAAACTTTATTATTTCTCGTCACACGTTTTAGCTTGCGCACTTTCGCAGCTTTGAAGAGGTGCAACTGTTAGCGAGCTTATATTCTTGTTTCTTTCGGTAAAGTCACGTTGAAGGGAAACAATAAAATAATAAAATATATATAAAACAATAAAATTCTCACGACGTTTCGACTGCAACACAAGCGATCATCATCAGGTGATGATGATCATCAGGTGTGATGATTGCTTGTGTTGCAGTCGAAACGTCGTGAGAATTTTATTGTTTTATATATATTTTATGATTTTTTTGTTTCCCTTCAACGTGACTTTACCGAAAGAACCAAGAATATGAATCACTGCAGGCACGAAATCTTTAAATCAAAAGTTAGCGAGCTCTCACGGGGTGGTGGGGAGAGGTCAGCCAGCACGAGCCTCGTTAACCCCCTGCCACACGACCGCGTCCGTCCAGTGCTCGCCACGCTGCATTGGCTCACGGTTGCCGGACGAATACATCAGAGCAGTGGTTCTCAAACTTTAGTGCAGCCTTGCATCCCTTTGGTTCTCAGCCGTGAAATACATCGGTCTGATGGAACAAGGTAAGTTGTGCTTCCGTGTCCGTGCTCCATCCGTGTGTCGGGGGTGCGTGCGCCCCAGGTGAAGAACCACTGCCTTATCAGGTCGCACTCATGACACACAAAGTGCGTGCCAGGAGTGAACCACAGTACCTTGGCGATCTCAAGGAGCATAAACCATCACGGGAACTGCAATCACCCTCGCAGCGGCTTTTTGGCAAGCCATCGAACAAAGACAGATGCGCTTCTGCGGACATCTCGAACTCTATTCCTTCCGATATTAGGCAGCCACCGGAGCTATGCGCTTTGAAATCATCTAGATTGAAGGCTAATTTCTTCAGAACTGCTTCTTGTGTTCAATTTGTTGTCCCCAGCACCTCCGATTAGTTCGGTTGGCTGCGTACGGAGCGAAAGAAGTTCAACATGCATACCATACTGAAGCACCAGTTTAATGCATCACTGATTCAACTCACGTACAGGGAGACCGACCGGATATCTACGCTTTCCATTTTAAAGTACTTAAGAAACAATAATTCACAGCAACTTTGTCTATCCACTGCTGTATGTTGGTCGTGGGTGTTGTTTGACCATATTTCGACACGCTGGAAAGTGGATCAGGACCGATTTGAGCCATCTGTTGCCACTGATGATGCCAACTCAACAGGCCCTCTGAGTTTTACAGCTGTGCAGTTTAAACGTTACGAACAATACATGCACTTTACTTACATCTAGTCTCACATGACCTGCGATAACGGGAAGTGTAGATGAATACATTGTGTTTGAAAAAGAAAACAGATTTATTTTTTACGTGTCTCCTAGGAAACAAAAAAAATGATTATCAATGTCCCCCTGGCTGTATTTAATGAAGGTATGAAGTAAGCAATGTTAAAGTTTCCCCCGCCAAAAAAACCCCACAACACACTGCTTATCGTCGTGTTGACGGCGTTTGACAAACAAGAACTGTGGCTTTAAAAGCTAAGAAAAATAAATGTATGATTGGTGATATTTGGGCAGGGGGCCTTCACGCGGCACTTTCTAACTGTCTTTGTAATGCGACGATAGACATGTAACCAGCGACGTTCTGGAGGACGTAAACAATGACGTAAATAGGCAGACGGTACGGTCTCATTCACATAGTCTGCCTCTCCACACGAAAAAAACATGCAAAAGTATTTCCACAGACACGGTAAAATTCTCCACAGCAACACAAATTATAATATGTTGTGCGTGTTATCATTTAGGGGTTTCGTCGAATGAGAACCCATAACTAACAGAGAGGATCCTTGCCGATCCTAGGAAACATCTTGACAGCTCCCCAGCATTGGTTTGAGCAAGTCAAACGTTGCTGTTGAAGGCATCGAATCTCAAAACTGGTCCAGAGTGTTGCTTGTCTTGAAACAACGCCGCGTGGTCGATTTGATACATTAAAAATATATAGTGACTTTTTTATGGTTTATGTGGAGAGACAAATATGGAAATGAGCCATTAGGTCTGCTTCAGTCATTTCGCTGAATCTCGTTGGGCACCCACCGAGATACACAAAGCAAACTGAGAATTACTTTGGCGCCATCTGTCGGTCACATTACAGAAG
Source organism: Petromyzon marinus (assembly GCF_048934315.1). Lineage (NCBI taxonomy): Eukaryota > Metazoa > Chordata > Hyperoartia > Petromyzontiformes > Petromyzontidae > Petromyzon > Petromyzon marinus. The sequence goes on along the minus strand of NC_133703.1, from coordinate 11,638,714 downwards.
ACCCCAAAGCGCTCTTGCAATCACCATCATCACTCTTTAGATGCTTAGGGACTTTTTTCTCCCCCCCCCCCCACCCCCCTTCTTTCAATTGCATTTGGAACATGCGTTCATGCCGAATGACAGGTATTTCCAGTGGCACCTGAACGCACTCTTCCTTTGTAAGGGGGGGGGGGGGCTCTTTCAGAGGAGGAGGAGGGAGGGAGGGAGTAGAGGCGGTTCTTCTTGGTGCGGGGTTGGGTAGGGACCTCAACTCTCAATGACCACTTCAACAGCGACTGCTGCCATCCCTCCACCTGGCGCCGCGGCTCGCGCGGCTGACACGGACCCAACGACGACACGCACAGGTGCGTTTCAGGTTTCGCGTTCGATTCGTTTAAACTGCCTGAAAACTCGCCGGACCGAGGCAAGTCTCGTTTCGCACGAGCGCGTGACCCCGGGGATGATCGCTCATCTGTATGAATCCCAACCGAGTCATTCGCCGATAGATTTACGATTGGGCAAATTCGAAACCCGCCCGCGAATGCCGCCGGTGGGAACCTCCTGCCGTCCACCGCGGCTGGAGCGGACGGCGCGTCGTGCCATTGCCGATGCACGCAGCCGCAGTAGTAACCGGGGCGGCCGCTCGAATGGGAACCGCGGAGAGCCTTTGCCACGAGGGGCGAAACTCCGCGTTTTTTTTTTCTTACCGCTGGGCCGCCGCGTCACCGCCCATTGAGGCAGCTGTCGGCAGATGGGCGCAGTTGTCGCTCGGCGGAGGTCATCTCGCCGTGAACTCGCCGTTGATTCCTCGCACGGTCTGGAAGGTGGGCACGGGGCTTCGTCGGGCGGTTTGAAGCACCCACGCCGCGAGTTGTTAACTGTTTCGCGAGGCGATTGTTTTGGCGAGGGGCAAGCGGCGCGTGCCAGCCAGCCGGTGAACCTGCGAGAGAGTGGCCGGCTGTTCATGGGGGGGTCTGCACGCGAGGCCCGTGTCTGACCTTGCGCAGTGAGTAGACTCCTTAACATGGCAGTGTACGGACGCTGAACTTCTTTCGCACCGTACGTAGCCAACCGTGCTAATCGGAGCTGCCGAGAAGGTCAGCAAAACTAAACACGAAAAGTAGTTCTCAAGAAATGAGTGTGCCCAGCTAACGATAATTTTTCACAAAAACTGGTCGTTCAAGTTACTTTAATCAGATGATAGGCCAGATAGATCTCCCGCAAGATCTGCCAAAGGTGATTCAATACGGACGAGTTACAGTATTATTACCGTTACATAGTTCTAATTAATCTGTAAAACTATGGCTTTCTTGGGTGTATGCCTACAGAATATTGTGCAATGTATTTCGCTTTACGATACTGAATGTATAAGTATTTGATTAACATATGGTCATCATCATCATATGTCCCTTCTGTTCAGCTCATTCGCGAACGATGGGGCCCAAGCAATTTCTTCCACGGTTCTCCAGCCAATGTCACTGCTTCGCACAACGTCAATCCCTTCTCTTCTCCACGGACGCCACGGTGGCTAGGAGATGTTAACTGCCTCGCCTGGTATACAGGAGGTCGTGGGTTCGATCCCGACCCTGACGCCTGCTGTATATTTAGAGTTTGCGTGTCTCCCTCATCATCATCACGGTGGTTATGAGATGTTAACTACCTCGCCTGGTATACAGGAGGTCGTGGGTTCGATCCCGACCCTGACGCTTGCTGTATATTTAGAGTTTGCGTGTCTCTCTCATCATCATCACGGTGGTTATGAGATGTTAACTACCTCGCCTGGTATACAGGAGGTCGTGGGTTCGATCCCGACCCTGACGCCTGCTGTATATTTAGAGTTTGCGTGTTTCTCTCTCTCATCATCATCACGGTGGCTAGGAGATGTTAACTACCTCGCCTGGTATACAGGAGGTCGTGGGTTCGATCCCGACCCTGACGCCTGCTTTATATTTGGAGCTTGCGTGTTCTCCCCGTGGTCACGTGGATTTTTCTCAGGGTGCTCCGATTTTTTTCCCCTCCACATTTAGAATCAACGTGCGCTTAGAGTGCTTGGCTGCGATAAATGTCCAAGTGGTGATAAGCCCACTTCGTTGAGCTATCATTTGTGAGAGCCAGGTCGTTTCTGAAAAAAGAGCTACATAGCTCAGTGGGCCTCCTTACCTGGTAAAATTAAAACATAGTTTTAGAGTTTGCTTGCTATAGCTTTGCCCCTGCCACCTCTCCACCTGCTTTCCTGTCGTTTTCCTCTCCTCCTTCTCCTCCTCCTGCGCCCTTCGGCCTCTGGTGTGCAACCCCAAGTACAGCCTCCAGCCCGGGGTTCAGTCTCGTGTCCCAAATCACTGCGGTTGTAGCTCCTTGTGCGTTTGTGTATGCGCGTGCATCATTGTGTATTGCAAGTTCATTGTTGTTGTTGTGAAAATGTGAACAAAAAATGTGCGAGTTACTTCAATTCGATGAGAGCCCAGATAGGTCTCACGCAAGACCCGCCAATCGTAAAACTATGGCTTACTTGTGTGTGTGCCTAAAGAATATAACCATGTGTGTTGTGATTATTATGTGCGGTACGTTCTCCTATAATGCGGTGGTAGTTGCGTTCCTGAAGAACACCGCGTTCTGAAAAAAATCGCGTTGTAATAAATAATAGATAATATAGGGGTAAAGCACAGTGGCATGCGTACGCAGGCTGAACAAAGACTGAGGCGCGTGGGTAGCATTTAGAAGCATCCAGCAGTATCCCAATGCCTCGTGTGATGATGCTACGCCGAGGCAGCCGTACGACCGCTTATTCCGACTCGCGCGACGTCACTCCGTTCGCTCAAGAGCAGCATATCCAATTCGCGTCCGCGTCATAACAAAAAATGTGTTCCCTCATACATTCAATGCAATCCCTGTTATGAAAACACGCGTTATAGGAGCACAGGCTGCGTTTACATATTTTTTACAAAATTGACATATAAGAATGGCACGCTCGTGATATATCCACGCAGTGGGATGCTGCTGTGGTGTTCATAGTTATCACGGTGGACACGCAAGCCAAAGGTCGGATACAATGAAGGAGCCAGGATTTTCAGGTAGGGGGGGCAACCCCTCCAGCAATGAGAAATGAAAGAGGAGTTGTTAGTAAGTAAGGACTTGTGCCTTGCTTCTTATTCGACGCGTGTGTGGCGTGATCGGCATCGCACTCGCTGAAGGTGTTAGCCTCCAGGGAAGTCGTGGACTGTATACGCAACTGCGCACAATTCTTATAACCGCTTTTCCGTTACTTATTGTCAATTATGGACTCAGACTATTGTCCTATCATCTCATAGAGTCCCTGGCACGTAATAACATGCTACTGTGTAGCATATTATTACGTGCTACTGTGTAGCATATTATTACGTGCCAGGGACGTAATAATATGCTACACAATAGCATATTATTATGCTACTGTGTAGCATAATAATATGCTACTGTGTAGGGGGTCGCAAAATGCCGATTTATTACTAATAAACCCCAATGATCCGATCGAAATTAGAGATTTTGATCGGATCATTGGGGGGGGGGGGGCACGTGTCACTCCACCCCCTTCCCCCCACTGGCTCCGCCAGTGGTTGTAGAGATTCGATCTCCCGGTGCAGCAGTTGAAACGATGGGGCAAGTGTCTCAACCCCCCCCATCAGTCACTGTGCACCTAACAGCGTGCGTGGGGATACACCACAGCCAAACGCTAGGTCACACGTTTAGTGGGGGGCGAATTATGGGTACTACAAACCTCTGCCAGGTTTTCCGAGAGGTGTGGAAGAGTAGGCCAACGTACACGCTGCAGGGAATCTCTCGCTAGAACTTCCTCTCGTGGAGGCCCTTCTACCAGCAGTGGCGTGAGCAGGCAATTGCAGGGCTGCGCCTTTACCATGTTTTGTTGTTGTTGTTACATGCAGTGCAACACCGAGAACATTTCGCGACCAGAAACCATCTCCACACTCACAAAGGTTCTACCCTTGTTCCCTGCTGCTGTGCAGTGCACTGCGCTCAACTCTAAACATCAATGTACTGCAACGGATGCTAAGTGCGCTGAGATTGGCTTTTTAAAAAAATCAGTACGTACTTATTTAGTGTGAGTTGCAAATTATACTGTACTTTAACCGTGTTTTTATATCTTACGTGCGCAGGTGTATTGTGGTCAGGGCTTAGATTCTCGCCGGATATTTTCTGGGTGACTAGACGACTGCGGTAGGCACGTGACTAGCAGCCACAGCCCGAGGGAGATGCATACTGGATGTGGTGTGCCGCGTGTAAATGTTTTTTTTACAGGTGACTGGAAGACTTGGGTAGGCACGTGACTGGCAGCCACAGCCGTAGGGAGATGCATACTGGATGTGGTGTGCCGCGTGTTAATGTATTTTACAGGTGACAACTGGACGATTTGGGTAGGCACGTGACTAGCAGCCACAGCCCCAGGGAGATGTATTATGGATGTGGTGTGCCAGGTGTGAATGTATTTTACAGGACCCTGACCTTTGAAAACCATCCAGCTAAAATTAAGCCCGGGTTATGGACTAAATTTTCTGTGGAGTACAGCACAACGTCACATGCCCAACTCAATGGGGACTGAGGTATGAGCGGATAGGTAAACATTTCGGATTTGAAGCTTTCGTGACTGCAGGAATTCATACTCTTTGGTTCTTTCGGTAACGTCACGTAGGTATAAAATAAAATAAAAATAAATCACGACGCTTCGGGCGCAACACAAGCGTCCATCATCTGGTGGGAAAGCATGGTCTGCTGCTGAGGCAGACCGGATTTGTAAACATCTTCCTGAATATAAATCTCTCGAAAATGACAAACCCAAAAATCTCAACTCGTCCGTCAATAGCCCTTTGTGTGCGGGCTTCAAAGGAAGCCTATCAAATAGGCGACGTTTCAGGCAACGGCCCATTTTTTTATGGTACATAGAGAGAAAGAGTGGATAGTAATAATAACAAGAGGCGGACACTGCACTTTACACCATGGGGTGTGATAAGGATTAAGTGTTAATAAAGACAACGACAATAGCACTACGCACATGCGTTACGATAGTTATATTTGTTAGTGGGGATGTGACAGGTTCGGAAATGCGATGTCTTACGATATTGACCTCATCCGTCTTCCCGCCCCAGCACTTCTAGCATCCGGCTGCGCGATGTACAGGAGGCCATCACTCCGTGCTGCTGCTGCAGCCGCTGCTGCTGCCTGCCTTCACGTGGCGATCATCTTCACCTCGATTCCACTCGCAGCCGCGAAATCCAACTGCCAAGGTAGAAGAAGGGCGGTGGGGGGGGGGGGGGTCCCAGCAATTTGGATGATTGGACGTTTTGGAGGGCAGGAGATCTGTTGTCAGATGTTAGGAGAGCACTTTCTGTAAATTAACTTCAGGGGACCATGGAGAATGTAAAGGTGCCTTCAGAACGACTGTGCTCACAGTCTAGGGGATCGCCAACCAAAATAACAAGAAGAACCATTTTTTGTTCGAATTCGGTCAAAACAAAAATCCGAGATCCACAATGCACTTCCTTAATCACTAACGTCACGAAGCAGTCACTTAAAGAGCCGCATGCGGCTCCGGAGCCGCATGTTGCCGACCCCCTGTGATAGTCGTTGTGATGGTCCGAGACTCTTTACACCCTTGGGAACCTTTGTTTAATCATGGAGGGGTGTGTGCCTGGATTTGGTCCCATCATCTCAGAAGCGCTGCCCCAGGGCTCTAACACTTTAGTCGCCCCAGCCTGAGCCATCAGGCTCAATGTCTCTGTGCGTATTGTCAAACATGTACAGCCCGTCTTATCAATCCACTGCTGGATAAAGGCCTCCCCATTCCGTGTGGGTTGTGGGATGTTATTTGACCGCACTACACTCTGCAGGTCAGCAAGGGTGGCTCCAGACGTCTCGTGATCCCCCCATGTAATTGACCCCTAACATTTTTTTCCTTTGCACATTCTTTCTGTTTGAAAAAAAACCTTACGATAAAAAATAAGTAATTTTAGATCATTAAAAGGAGGGGGCACAAGACATCTGGACCACCCTGTGGAATCACAGTACAATAATGGATGTTGCCGCTCTACGCTCGGCTGCTCGCCACTCACCACGTACCCGCACGCATGACCTATGACAACCTGCTGTGCACGACGGTCTCCCCACATTCAAGCACTCGCCAGGCTCAACCACGCTGAGTTCATATTCTTGGTTCAATTCGGTGAAGTCAAATATAAGAGAAAAAATACAATTTCTTATTTTATGTGACTTTACCCAAAGAACCAATAATATGAATCCCTGCAGTCACGAAAGCTTTAAATTAAAATTTAACCACGCTGAGTTCGAGAAATCTGATGACATTGGGGAATTACGGGTACTTTGGTCATAGGCCTGTGTAGTTTAACATCTGTCAAAAAAAACTACTCTCAGTGGTTCTGTGTCTGTTCCACAATCGTCTCAATTAAATTGTGTTTCTCATTGCTGTGTAAAAGACCATTACATGTTTGTAAGTTTTTTTGTTTTCTTTTCTTATTTGCAGACAGAAATGTTGATTGCCAGGACCAATTTCGAGGTCCCCTAGGTGCCCTTGGGCCTCCTGGCCCTCAAGGCTTAGACTGCGAGCGTGGGATGAGTTGCTGCAACGCTGTCAAGGGAGACAAGGGGGACCCGGGCACCGTAGATGGACCCTCCAATTTGGACGCGTGTCCTGTCGGAGAGAAGGGGTACAGCGGCGCGATGGGTTTCGCGGGAATGCCAGGCCCTCCCGGACCCAGAGGCGTCCCCGGGCAACTCGGGCCTAGTGGGAGGCTTTGCAAACTCGCGCCACCAGGGCTGAACGGGAACCCAGGATCCCGTGGGCAGCCGGGGCCTCCGGGAACCACGGGATTAATGGGACCACCGGGATTTCCTGGACAGGAGGGGTTTAAAGGTGTCACGGGACTGAGAGGCGCTGCGGGCGATGGCTGCATACTTGGACCGCCGGGCCCTCCAGGCGGTCGAGGCAGAAAGGGAGTTCCTGGGCTGTGCGGCATCATGGGAATGACTGGGGCTCCTGGCAGAAAAGGAGAGATTGGTGAGCCCGGTTTTCCAGGACCCTTTGGCATTGATGGGAACTGTGGAGTGACTGGCCGGCCAGGCCCACCGGGCAACCCCGGCATCATGGGCTCAGTGGGATTCCCAGGAACGCCTGGCTTTCGTGGGGGTGTTGGACCAAGAGGGCCGGTTGGGGATCCAGGTGGGTTGGGAATGTCAGGTGGTATTGGTTCTCTGGGCCCCCCCGGTGCAATCGGAGAGCCCGGAATCATGGGGCCTCGTGGAATGGGAATTCCTGGAGATGCGGGCCCACAGGGACTTCCAGGAGACGCAGGCCCGCCTGGCGCTCGCGGACCGTGCGGGATGATGGGTCCTCCAGGTTTCATGGGTCCTGCTGGACCGAGAGGATATGCGGGACAGTGCTCGGTCAGCTGCAATCAGCCGGGGCCTCCGGGGCAACGTGGAATCCCAGGTCCTCCAGGACCCCCAGGCTCAGCACTTACACCTGCAAATAATCTGCGACATCCCTGCGAGCCAACCGATTATCCGCGACATCCCTGCGAGGCCACGTACATTCAGCCATATCAATATTTCAAATGTTCCACCGACTACACTGAGCGCATTCCTTACGTACAAACAACCTATCGCCTGCAGCAAAACCCCAATGGTACGAACGTCGGCACGTTGCAGCGCCCCCCGTCCAAATCATTGCCCAAGGACATCTACCGGTTCAAAGACGAGACCAAGAAGTCCAAAATGAAGCTGACTGACTTCGTGCGCAAGGCCTCTGAAGCAAAAAAGAAAAGATCCCTGCGGTCCATCAACGCCGGCCGCGGCGCGCCCTTCCCAGCCTTCACCGTCAAGTCCCTGAATCTGCGGCCCGCGGCAGGCCAGGCAGTCAGGTTCGACAGCGTCATCTTCGACGCAAAGGCTCAGTACAATCGATCGAGCGGCGAGTTCATGTGCATGACCAACGGCATCTACAACTTCGCCTACAGCCTGGACACGGAGGAGCGCGTGTGCGCGGGACTGCACAGGAACGTCGCCTCCGTCGTCGTCACGGAGAGCTGCAACGGCGCTCAGGAGGGCTGCCCTGCGGGTCGTTTCTCAGAGAACGTTGTCCTGGAGCTGCGGACCGGTGAAACCGTATGGATGGAGTTTTACTCGAAGGCTCCAGCTGTCAAGCTGGCACCTGGCAAGGCGCAGCTTACTTTCTCGGGACACCTACTGCACGAGCTGTGAGTCAACATCCCGCCACGGTGGCTAGGAGATGTTGACTCCCTTCACCCGGTATGCAGGAGGTCGTGGGTTCGATCAAGACCCTGACGCCTGTACACTTGGAGTTTGCATGTTCTCTCTCTCTCCATGGTCGTGTGGATTTTTCTCCGGGTCCTCCGCTTTTCCCCTCTATATTTAGAAACATGCATTTGGAGTATTTGGGTGCTATAAATTTTCACATGACGATAAGTCAATTCGTTGAGCTATCATTTGTGGCCAGGTCGCTTTTGAAAAAAAGAGCTTTCCAGCTCAGTGGGCATTACCTGGTAAAAAAAAAAACAACTGTTTTAGTTTAATGAGTTGAGAGATTCCACGATGATGCTTTGCTAAACCCACTGGTTTATGGTGCACGTCATATGTACGCGAATGTATATCTCACGTTTCGATATTTCAACTTTTAACTGGATTTGAATGGTGCTAAAATACCTTTTCTAAAATGTATTACAGCGATTTCCATTTTCGTCAATAAAAAAAAAATGTTTTGTAGTTTTAGTTTTGTTCGTGGAATAAATACTTTCAGGTCAATGTTCTTAAATTGTTTAACACGTAGGCTTTCGCGACCAATATCATCCATAATAGAGGTTTATGGGTTAGATCGCGTAAATATATAAATGTGTCGTGAAAACCCACCACCACCCGACACAGCCAACTAGTAAGGGTTGTCACGTGAACAGAACGTGCCAATTCGTCACTAGTGCGTTACTAGTACAGCACTAACCGGTGTGTTGGTGAGCCAAGCCACAACATTTACAATCTGAGTACGTAAGGGACGAATGATCAGCACGAGACTAAAAGAACATCAGATAAATATTAAATGATCCCAAATACAACTGACAGCAGTAGCAGAAAACGCATGCCAACAAGGACACTCAATTGATTTTGATAATATTGAAGTTTTGTGTAAAACTAGCTACTACTGGCCAAGACTAATTAGAGAATCTATAAAAAATTTAAGAAATAAAAAATAACTTTAACCGTTCGGATAACTACCTCCTTAGTGCTGCGTGGAAGTGAATCATCAAATACATTATTTAAATGCATGCCTACAAAGGGCAGCGTACTTCAATAGGGATTACCGTTGGTACGGCTATTTTATTACACACAATAGACAGGAAGGACAATTTCAAAAGGCTCCCATAATGCACATGCATCATGTACGTTGCCTCAGTAATACTACCACCCCCCACATTGTACAAGAGCGCAGAAGCGTGGTCAACACATCTACTACGCCTCTATATAAGGAACGAAACAGTACGACTTTTCCACAAATCTGTCTGTCGCCTGGTGAAGCTAGTTGTAATTACTCGCGAAACGTCGTACTCAGAGTGTAAATGTTGTGGCTTGGCTCTCCAACACACCGGTGTGCTGTACTAGTATACACTACACTATACACTACACTATACACTAGTGCTGTACTAGTGACGAATCGGCACGTTTTGTTTACGTGACAACCCTTACTAGTTGGCTGTGTCGGGTGGTGGCGGGTTTTAACGACACATTTACATATTTACCCGATCTAACCCAAAAACCTCTATCATGGATTCTTAAATGTTGTCCGTAGTTTCGATGTTCTTACATCACGTTGTGCACATTGAATTTATATCAACAATCTTTCTGACGGATTATTATTATTAGTGTGCTTTGGCACATTTACCAGTTATACCAAATCATACGTTCTGGCTTACCAGTACTCTATCTAGACACCCCAGTGCATTATTCAATTCCCATAACCAAAAAGTGACGTTGATCCAAATTCTGTCTGACTTGCTCTCACGACTCACCGTCACATTGACATCGGCACCCAACACCCTAGCCACGATCTCGTCAAGTAATGGCTAAACGTGCAGCCCTGCAACTAATTGGCTCGTCCAATTATGCACTCGATATATCTCACTGAAAAGCAAAAGAGTAAATTGGCGTCATCGGAAATAAAAATATTATTACGTGTTCTGATTTAAAAAGCACATTTCTACAAAAAATAAAATGTTTTGAAAACCATACATGGAATTGGATGAGGATTTATTTTACCACTGATGTCATTTGGGTGGTAAGTGTATATTTTAAAACTCAAATATATAGTCTGTTCAGAAATACAAAAAATCTACAGCGATTAGAGTAATTTTTTTCCTGTACCAAGGACGTACTATGTTTTTACAATTTGTTCACAAAATCTTCGACCTAATCCTATACTTTAAATTCATCCCACTATTATTTCATACTGTCTATAAAAACAATCTCATTATAAAAATTAGAGAGAAAAAAATCACAGCACCTCCAATTAGCACGGTTGGCTACGTAGGGTGTGAAAAAAGTTCAACATAAATGCATACGTACAATCTTCAAAGGCAACTAAACTACATGTCATTCATATATTGCAGTCGTTGCTCAACTTTAGTGCAGCCTTGCACCCCCCTTTGGTTCTCAATTGTAAAAAAATATATAATGTTAATAAATACAAAGATCTGATTAAACAAGGAAGTTGTATTTTGATTTAAAGCTTTCGTGACTGCAGGGATTCATATTCTTGGTTCTTTCAAATTTTCCTGCTGTGGTTTTCACACCTGATGATGATTGCTTGTGTTGCAGTCGAAACGTCGTGAGAATTTTATTTTTTATGTTTTTATTATTTTATTGTTTCCCTACTACAGTGAGGGAAAAAAACATTTGATCCCCTGCTGATTTTGTACGTTTGCCCACTGGCAAAGAAATTATCAGTTTATAATTTTAATGGTAGGTTTATTTGAACAGTGAGAGACAGAATAACAACAAAAACATCCAGAAAAACGCATGTCAGAAATGTTATAAATTGATTGGCATTTTAATGAGGGAAATAAGTATTTGACCCCTCTGCAAAACATGACTTAGTACTTGGTGGCAAAACCCTTGTTGGCAATCACAGAGGTCAGACGTTTCTTGTAGTTGGCCACCAGGTTTGCACACATCTCAGGAGGGATTTTGCCCCACTCCTCTTTGCAGATCTTCTCCAAGTCAGTAAGGTTTCGAGGCTTACGTTTGGCAACTCGAACCTTCAGTTCCCTCCACAGATTTTCTATGGGAGGTCTGGAGACTGGCTAGGCCACTCCAGGACCTTAATGTGCTTCTTCTTGAGCCACTCCTTTGTTGCCTTGGCCGTGTGTTTTGGGTCATTGTCATGCTGGAATACCCATCCACGACACATTCAATGCCCTGGCTGAGGGAAGGAGGTTCTCACCCAAGATTTGACGGTACATGGCCCCGTCCATCGTCCCTTTGATGCGGTGAAGTTGTCCTGTCCCCTTAGCATAAAAACACCCCCAAAGCATAATGTTTCCACCTCCATGTTTGACGGTGGGGATGGTGTTCTTGGGGTCATAGGCAGCATTCCTCCTCCTCCAAACACGGCGAGTTGAGTTGATGCCAAAGAGCTCCATTTTGGTCTCATCTGATCACACACTTTCACTCAGTTGTCCTCTGAATCATTCAGATGTTCATTGGCAAACTTCAGACGAGCATGTATATGTGCTTTCTTGAGCAGGGGGACCTTGCGGGTGCTGCAGGATTTCAGTCCTTCACGGCGTAGTGTGTTACCAATTGTTTTCTTGGTGACTATGGTCCCAGCTGCCTTGAGATCATTGAGAAGATCCTCCCGTTTAGTTCTGGGATGATTCCTCACCGTTATCATGATCATTGCAACTCCACGAGGTGAGATCTTGCATGGAGCCCCAGGCCGAGGGAGATTGACAGTTATTTTGTGTTTTTTCCATTTGCGAATAATCGCACCAACTGTTGTCATCTTCTCACCAAGCTGCTTGGCAATGGTCTTGTAGCCCATTCCAGCCTTGTGTAGGTCTACAATCTTGTCCCTGACATCCTTGGAGAGCTCTTTGGTCTTGGCCATGGTGGAGAGTTTGGAATCTGATTGATTGATTGCTTCTGTGGACAGGTGTCTTTTATACAGGTACCATGCTGAGATTAGGATCACTCCCTTTAAGAGTGTGCTCCTAAGCTCAGCTCGTTACCTGTATAAAAGACACCTGGGAGCCAGAAATCTTTCTGATTGAGAGTGGGTCAAATACTTGTTTCCCTCATTAAATTGCAAATAAATGTATAACATTTTGACATGCGTCTATCTGGATTTTTGTTGTTGTTATTCCGTCTCGCACTGTTCAAATAAACCTACCATTAAAATTATAAACTGATCCTTTCTTCGTCAGTGGGCAAACGTACAAAATCAGCAGGGGATCAAATGCTTGTTTCCCTCACTGTACGTGGTGACTTTAACGAAAGAACCAAGAATATAGAAGTTGTACCCACGTGCCCGTGCATAATTTGTCTTTCGATGATTTAGCTTAAAAAAAAATCTGCCCATGTCTCGCACCCCCAGAAAGGACATCTCACACCCACAGGGGGTGCATCCTCCCCAGGTTAAGAAGAACCACTGGTAAATTGCTACTGAAAAACATATATATAGACTCTGTTAAATGTTGCTCAAATGTTTTTGTTACCACCTTACAGAATGTAAAAAATAAATAAAAGTATAAACAAATACAAGGACAGGGTGAGAAATGAAGAAGTGAGAGGAAAACTCAAAGTGGAAGACATCACAGAGAAGATGAGAGAAAAAAGTAATATTTAAAATAACTTTTTTAAAAACACGCTTATATTAAATGTACCGTACTAGTAATGGAAGAACTCCACGACTCCAGGAAGTGGCCCCGAAGTTTGCCATAACGTAAGGGACCGTGGACAATTCAACCCAAGCCGAAACATAACATATAAAAAAGATTGTTTAAAAATATATTTAACATTTTTAATGATAGAATATAGTATTGTCATCAGTATGACATCAGTATACCAAGTTTGCAGTCGATACCACATTGGGAAGTGGGTAAAAACTGAGTAACAAGATTTGAGCATACAACAGACACAGTGAGTTAATAAAAAGCGTGTAATAATAATAAAAAAGACTGGTGTGGTTCTGTTCATGTGCAGAGACAACGGGAAAATAATGTGGGTCAGAAGGTGCTGGTGATGCAAGTGGAAGGAAAGAGATCAAGAGGAAGGCAGAAGAAGAGGTGGAGGGGGGGGCGATGCGGTGCGATCGGACACGGTGGCCCGAGGAGTGGAACGAGAGATGGTGCAGGACAGCACAGCGTGGAGAAGGTTGGCAAGGACAGCGGAACACCCCACATGAGTGGGACAAGCACGTGGAAGAAGAAGAAGACAAACAAATACATCGATGGACTATGAACTCAGAACTAGGATTTGAACTGAGAACCCTCTGCTTGTCAGGCATCCGTTCAACCAACGGTACCGCCTGATCAGATGAACGTCGCCACCATTGGCGGAGCCAGGATTTTTAGGTGGGGGGGGGGGGGGGATGGGCAACCCCTCGAGCAATGAAAAATTATAGAGGAGTTGTTAGTAAGTAAGGAGTTGTTAGTAAGTAAGGAGTTGTTAGTAAGGAGTTGTTAGTAAGGCGTTGTTAGTGAGCAAGGAGTTGTTAGTAAGTAAGGAGTTGTTAGTAAGGAGTTGTTAGTAAGGAATTGTTAGTAAGTAAGGAGTTGTTAGTAAGTAAGGATTTGTTAGTAAGTAAGGAGTTGTTAGTAAGTAAGGAGTTGTTAGTAAGGAGTTGTTAGTAAGGCGTTGTTAGTGAGTAAGGAGTTGTTAGTAAGTAAGGAGTTGTTAGTAAGGAGTTGTTAGTAAAGAGTTGTTAGTAAGTAAGGAGTTGTTAGTGAGTAAGGAGTTGTTAGTAAGTAAGGAGTTGTTAGTAAGTGTGTTGTTAGTAAGTAAGGACTTGTCAGTAAGTAAGGAGTTGTTAGCAAGTAAGGAGTTGTTAGTAAGTAAGGAGTTGTTAGTGAGTAAGGACTTGTTAGTTAGTAAGAAGTTGTTAGTAAGTAAGGAGTTGTTAGTAAGTAAGGACTTGTTAGTGAGTAAGGAGTTGTTAGTTAGTAAGAACTTGTTAGTAAGTAAGGAGTTGTTAGTAAGTAAGGAGTTGTTAGTAAGTAAGGAGTTGTTAGTGAGTAAGGAGTTGTTAGTAAGGAGTTGTTGGTAAGCAAGGAGTTGTTAGTAAGCAAGGAGTTGTTAGTAAGGAGTTGTTAGTAAGTAAGGAGTTATTAGTAAGTAGGGGGTGTTAGTAAGTAAGGACTTGTTAGTAAGGAGTTGTTAGTGAGTAAGGAGTTGTTAGTAAGTAAGGAGGTGTTAGTAAGGAGTTGTTAGTGAATAAGGAGTTGTTAGTAAGTAAGGAGTTGCTAGTAAGTAAGGAGTTGCTAGTAAGTAAGGAGTTGTTAGTAAGGAGTTGTTAGTGAGTAAGGAGTTGTTAGTAAGTAATGAGGTGTTAGTAAGTAAGGAGTTGTTAGTAAGGAGTTGTTAGTGAGTAAGGAGTTGTTAGTAAGTAAGGAGTTGTTAGTAAGGAGTTGTTAGTGAGTAAGGAGTTGTTAGTGAGTAAGGAGTTGTTAGTAAGTAATGAGTTGTTAGTAAGGAGTTGTTAGTGAGCAAGGAGTTGTTAGTGAGTAAGGAGTTGTTAGTAAGGAGTTGTTAGTAAGTAAGGAGTTGTTAGTAAGTAAGGAGTTGTTAGTGAGTAAGGAGTTGTTAGTGAGTAAGGAGTTGTTAGTAAGCAAGGAGTTGTTAGTAAGCAAGGAGTTGTTAGTAAGTAAGGACTTGTCCCTTGCTTGTTACTCGACGCGTGTGCGGCGATGGCTCAGTCATCGATCGAGAGTCGAATTCGAACCGCGTTGTGTGATCGCCATCGCGCTCGCTGAAGGTGTCGATGCCTTCAGGGAAGTCGTGGACTCTGTATACGCAATTGCGCACAATTCTGTGAGTCACTTATAACTGCTTTGCCGTTACTTATTGCCAATAATGGACTCAGACTATTGTCCTATCATCTCATAGAGTCCCTGGCACATAATAATATGCTACACAGTGGCAGTGGGGGTCGCAAAATGCCGATTTATTACTGATAAACCCCAATGATTCGATGAAAATGAGGGATTTCGATCGGATCATTGGGGCACGTGTCACTCCCCCCCCCCCCCCCCCACTAGCTCCGCCAGTGGTCGCCACAGAATATTAAGTTCATCATCGACTCATTTCTCGACTGCGATAACTTTTTTGTTCTTTGCGTCTTTTGTTTTTGGTGCCAACACTTTATTTCTCGATTCAATTCTTTTAAATGTAGCTTGCTAGTAGGGATTTAATTGGCTTCGTAGTCGCCGCATATGGGATTTGGTCCTCATAGTACGAATGACGCTATATAATAATCCAAGTATTATTGTTACTGATTAACGTCTCTGAGATGCTGCATACACGGTTGTAAAGGCGCTCCGCACAAATTCCATATCGCTCACTGCGAGAGTTGCGAGTGAAATGAGCTAATCGCCAGATTCAGTGCAACACCTACTATAGTAGGCTTTCGCGACCAAAATGATCCATCATTAAGTTTTTGGGGTTATATCGCGTGAATATGAATGTGTCGTTAATTCTGCCACCACCCGACACGGCATATTAGTAAGGTTGGTCACGTAAACAGAACGTGCCAATTCGTTACTCATACAGCACACCGGTTGTGTGTTGGAGAGCAAACCCACAACATTCACAGTTTCGCCAATAATTACAACAAGCATCATCAGGCGACAGCCAGAGTTGCGGAGACATCCTCCGGTTTCAGGTCTAATAACTGGCGAAACGTCGTACTCGAATTGTCAATGTTGTGGGGTTACTCTCCAACACACCGGTGTGCTGTGCTAGTATCGAATTGGTGCCCCCCCTACCAGGTGCCCCCCTTACCAGGCCCCCCCCTACCAGGCGCCCCCCGGCGCCCCCCCCCCCACCAGGCGTCCACCCTACCAGGCGCCCCCCCTACCAGGCGCCGCCCCCCCCCCACCTGACAAAGTGCAATTCACCAGATCCCTAAATCCCAATTTTCCCAGATTGTAAAATTGCTATACAGAGCAAGCGGTGGACAAATGTGGAGGCACACTCTCAGCACCATTAAATGGCGCCCGATTCCCAGTGGCACCTCTAACCCCAAGGTAAACATCGCAACTACGACGAATAAGAGCGCTTCTGGGTCACCAGCTATGGCATCAATCCATCCGCAGATTACAGGTTATTTCATCCATTGAATTGTTCGGGGCCACCGATAATGGAGGCCATGGGCCACACGGCCACAGATTAGATGAGTGTCACCGCACGGAGAGGAACGAATTCCCCCCCCCAAGTTCAACTCGTCTGGGGTGTCGTTAGCAACCGCTTGTTGTTGCTGGCATGACAGCGCGCGCCACTCGCCCGTGGTGCTCTCTCCGCTTTGCCGGTGCCGACCAACCACTTGGCTGACTTGCTGCTCGTGGTTTTGGCGGCGAGCAACTGTGAGGGCAGGAATGGCTACAAACGACCATTATACACAACCGTCGCCCCCCCCCCCCCCTGTTTGTTTAATACGTGCTCACTCACGCTCGCACGTATGTGTTTACTTATGTATGTATTACTGGGGGCGTAGACTGGAGGAAATGGCATGTGACAAGCCATAGCCACAGCCATAGGCGGGAGCTATACTGGATGCGGTGTGCCGGGATCGGCAATACTTTTCCAGGTTATTGACGCGGATAGGCCCAGTTGAGTTTAATAAGCCCCGGCGAGGTGTAACGATACATTGATTGATCGATTGATCGATTTATATGGACGCTTAGGCTCACGATACACACGGGGAATTGCGTGTGTATCGATCAGTGTTGGCCAGCTTGTATGTAATGTATTGGGTTCGGGGCCACCCGTGCAATCTCTCGAGGCGCTAACATTCACCGCAGTGCAAAAACACAACAGTCGGCCGTTCAACGACATCGTGAGCCTGAATTGCAATAATCAGTGGAATCCACAATTGTTGGCGACTCAGCTGGCCCCTGGTTTACACGAGTATCCCAATGTTTCCCATTCACCTTCGCGCACACGCGCGCGATTGCGCCCGGTGTTGCGGGAGCAGCGGTAAGAGCCGGCGTTCATAGCCCCGGTGACCCAAGTTCAATTCCCGGACAGTGCACATTGTTCAATTGGTATCCGAACCCTTTGCTTGGCCACTCTCAGGTTGACTCGACTTAAAAGGGGCATCTGTTGGGGCGCATCAACACCAGCAACCGGGGCAGCACTTGCATTACCGCCCCTCCGCGTTACACAATCTGCACACGCAGAACGATGTCCGGGTACAAAGAAAGCTCTTGGGTTTACAGGTCGATCTACATTCTCACTCTCGCGTATTGTCATGAGCTTTGGGTAATGAAAGGATGAGATCGCGGGTACGAGGGGCCGAAATGGGGTTTTTCCGTAGGGTTGCCGGGTTCACTCTCCGTGATCGGGTGAGCGAGCTCGGTTATCCGGGAAAGCCTCAGAGTCGAGCCGCTGCTTCTCCGGATCGAGAGGAGCCAGTTGAGGTGGTTTGGGCACCCGGTAAGAATGGCCCCCGGTAGACTCCCCCTGGATCTCTACCGGGAAAGTCCCACTGGGCGAAGACCCCCAGGGACGGCCCAGGACACGCTGGTGGAACTATGTTGCTCGGCTGGCCTGGGAACGCCTGGGAATTCCCCCAGGAAGAGCTAGAATCTGTGTATAGTAGTGTAGTGTATCATTTATCGTAGTAATGTATAGTAATGTAGAGCTAGAGTCCGTGGCCAGGGAAAGAGAGGTCTGGACCGCCCTACTCAACATGCTGCTGCCGCGACCTTCACGCTGGGACGAGCGGACTGAGAAACGAACGAGAAACGAACGAAAAAACACACGCAAAGTTCGATCACGTAAAGCCCCTTGCCGGTCCAGTGATGGATGAAGGCCTCCCCCTGCCATATCTGTTGCGAAGGTTACGTGTATGTACGTATGTTGTATGTACGTATGTCTGTTGGATGTATGTAAGTAGCACGTAGCCAAACCGTGCAAATTGGAGGTGCGGGAAAAGACCATACTTCACCACGCCTGGCAATGTGGGTTGGTCAAAGGGGGCCGCCTAGAAGACACAAACTCAGAGCTCAGCGAGTGAACCACTGCGCCGCCGCTCCACCCCAAAACAGGAATTTTCCTCCCAAAGATGCCCAAACGACGCTTTCTCCGCTCAAGAAAAAATTTTACTTCAAAAGAAGCGTCGGTTATCTAAGCGGACAAACTTCCTGGCACGTTATCGGCGAGTGGCTAGCACAGGGCAGTGGGCAACCTGCGCCTCAGGATCCGCATGCGGTGGCCCTTCTTAAGGACCGCTTTGTGACGTCGTACACACGCACTGACGACTCTTGAAATAGTTTTTTTTTTACCGAATTCGAGAAAAAAAAATGGCTTTTTCATTTTTTTATTTTGGTTTCCGAACCCCGAGGGCTAGGACCAGCGACTATCCCCAACAGTCTACACAGCCAACCAAAGATGTCCAAGTCGTTGCAGGCACAGCCAGGGACTGGCATGAGTTTTTGACGGGTAGAAGGTTGGCAGCAAGTGATGAGTTACATTCCTGGCCCTTGAAGGGAGCCAGTGATAGGCATCGCAGGCCCTTTGAGATAGCGTCTGCTGCTGCTATCAGCCACTGCTGCAGACTGGAAGACTCAAATCAAGGTACATACTGTTCCCTTTCGTTTGCTATGTATGCCTTTATTTTTTGATCTTTACGTATTCACAATGAACAGCGGCATTCATTCATTTTCCAACCACCAGTTTGTGTTCATTAACACCGCAAGTGAAATGTATGTTGGAACACAAAGCAATTATGCTTCAAACATGCGATACAAATACATCTATATATTTATAGCGGTTTTGCTGAATTGAGCGATAGTGTAAAAACTCTATTTAAACTGGACGATAGCCCTTCCACACGACGTGTCAATTAAAGAGACAGGGAATCATCGACCAGATGATGAATTCATATTTTTGCGATATTTACCAGAATATTTGGTTGATTTGTAGCATTTGTCAGATACATCTTGTTGATTTTGGCAATGCATTTGGGGCGCTTCAGCATTGCATATGATATATGCCGTTAAGCATACGTTGTTTTGTCATATATGCTCGATTTTTCATTTTTTTTTCAAACGTATGTGATCACAAAAAAACAAATATTGTTGATAGTAAAACACACGCACACAAATGAAGCACAGCAACACACATCACGCCATACATTGCTGTACGGAAGAAATGCAATAACGTGCAATCCAACAATCCACAAATCCCCGTTGATCGTGAAAAATTGGCGGTTCACGACTCCTCCGGTAATCCGCGGTGCATCGAAAACGCTTCGTGGCACCGAAATCCGCGATACGTAGGAGCGGGGTTTAAATCGCACAGGCGAGCTGCGCACGACGTCCTTTGTTAATTAGTAGAGAAGGATTTTTGCGTTATTATTTGTTTGGTATCAAGTCTAAAGAGGCCTTTGACATAGGCCCATGAGGTAGAGATGCACACCATTTCGCTCTTAGGGAAAAAAAAAACCTCATAGCCTCACAATCGACAAATGTTTTCACAGAATACCGGAATTGCGTGATAAATTCCTCACCTAATCCATAGGACAACCGCTTCGGAGAAAACATCTTCCGGGGATTATAGAACGAACGTCCCCGGTGCTCCTGCGTATTACGGGATCTGCAATACGGTTCCCCGCGCCCCCCCCCCCGCCCGTATCAACGCGGATGATTGGAATCCTGCTGTACCGCATTCCAGATAATACGAATGAAACATGTGCTGGACACTGCACAAGGCCGGCAGAAGGAATCACCCCCAACCCCAGCGATGCTATGAATTGTCGCGGTGTACAGTGACTATTTGACAGAGAATCAATTTGTACGTTTGACATTTCGGTGAAGGTTATCAGCCTGTCGTGGCTACTGGCGGGGGTAACGCAAAAATTCCCAAAATCGATCTTTTCCCCAAGTCATGACGCAACTCCAATACCGCACCTCCTGGGATGTAAATGGTGATCCGAATTCATACGGATTTTTTTTAATGACTCCGAGGTCAACGTCCAACCATCCCGAACACAGCTGCTTGCCAGGTTTAAAGATAGCACGCACATTTTGGGATGTTGCCATTGGACTATGCGAAAGGGTCGGAAAGTTGACGGGGGTTCAAAAGGTGACAATTTTACCCCACGGCCCATTTCCACTGTCAGGTTATCTAGCCTGAATAAAAGGAAATGGGAAAACACTGAAACTTGATCTAAATGCTGGTCAGCGTAATGTGGGCATCTCCTTATGGGCTTAATGGGGGTATTTTTAAGAAGGCACCTGCAGCAAACATTCTATGAGATGCAAGGTTTTGGATCGTAGATATCTCAAGACAAGGCCTGTGGTTGTGAGGTTTGTGCCGAACAGTCCACGTGTTTACAGAATAATAAAATAACTGTTTAGCTGCTGGGACATTTTGTTTAAACTAAAGAAGGAAAATCACCTGGTGTCTATTTTGTTGTGGAAACGAAAGGTGTTCTGGTGCGTGCGCGGTCGTCCTCTCGGGCATCTACTCACCCATTTGACTGCCGTTCAGTCACCAGTCTCGCCCATTGGTCATCCTCCATTCATCGTAACGTGTCCTGCCCACGCTGACTTACTTTCCTTAACTGTCCATTTGATGTGTCGAATTAAACATTTGTTCTCCGTCTGATCATCTGTGTTTCCCTCTCTTTCTCTCAGTGTAATCCCCAGGATGCATCTCTCCACGCCCTCTTTGCACACCCTTCAACTTGTCTATCATTCGCCTTCGCCAATGTCCATGAGCAAAACGCTGCAAATGGCGCTGAAAAACCCCCACGGTGCAACCAAGAAAATCCATCCAAGAGTTGCCCACAGCAACTGGAAAAAACCCTACGCAGTTCCATCCTGTGACACTCCAGCGCTGTCCTACCAGAAAGTCTCGTCCCTTCACCTGATGAAGGCCGCTTGTGTTGTGGCCGAAACGTCGTGAGAATTTTATTGTGTTATTTTATTTTATCAATTTATTATTTTATTCTCATTCTACGTGACTTTACCGAAAGAACCAAAGAAGATGAATCATTGCAGTCACGAAAGCTTTAAATCAAAATTTAGTTCATGAAGTCAGGCTCTTCATCGTGCACCACTGCATTAAACCTACATTTCAAATGTGAAAAATATGAACCAACCATAAGTTTTGCTTTATGTCCCTACATAACTGTGTGCATCAAGACTGCAAGGGCACATCACACGTTGTACTAAACTATTTTTTTTTTATTTTACCGAGTAAGGGCCACCGAGCTGTGTAGCTCTTTTTCAGAAGCGACTTGGCTACAAATGATAGCTCAACGAAGTTGGCTTATCAAGTGCAACTTTATCGCAGCCAAATACTCTGAACGCGTGATGATGGTGTCTAAATGTGGAGGGGAAACCCCCGGAGGAATCTGAGAAAAATCCACGTGACCACAGGGAGAGAGACACGCGAACCCCAAATATAAAGGTGTCCGGGTCGGGATCAAACCCACAACCTCCTATATACCAGGCGAGGTAGTTAACATCTCACCACCGCAGCACCCACTGTGTGTATCTAGACTGCAAGGGCACATCAGACATTGTACACTTCGGTGCCTAGTTAAAATAAATACATGAATAAATATATAAAACTTTGGTTGATTTTACTGCACTCATTGTACGCCTAAAATCGTACACAGTAAGTACATGTACACACACACACGACCGTACTGAATAACCGGTGTTGTAGAAGCAATCGCTACATGTAGTAAACAGTCATCACACGCAACTACATTGGATGGTTCCTGCTCGCAACACTGGCAAGCACAGACAACGCTGATAACGGCGTGATCATTCGTACTGTGACCCGGGCAAGGGCAGCTCAATGGTCGAGTGAGCGGCTTATAATTGGAAACGGTCGTGAGTTCAAATCCTGGTTTCAGGTTGACTTGGCCCATCGAACCCTCTGGGGTCAATAAAAATGAAGACCACTTTGTCAACCCTTGCTTGTCCTGTGGAGAGACTCCCTCCCGCCATGGCAATAGGGAATTTCCACCACTGGCTCTGCAGGACTGTGAACAGAAAATGAGCACCCAATGCCTCAATGCTCTCTTTTTATATATATATAACTTGAACTGTTACTGTGCTGAACTGCAGATAATCCTAGCAACCTGCCACAGCCCATTTGTTTAGCTTCCATCCATATGGGGATATTTTGTCTGCCGTGCATCCCACTGAACAATAACAGTGGCTGTTGTGTTTACAGCAACCTTTAAACCGCCTGCTATCACGGCTGAGAAATGAAAATAAAAGAATATATATAAACAACGATGAGTGTCGTATTTAGTCTAGGTGCAGTACTTGTGTGGGGGGGGGGGGGTGGGTTTGTCATGACATGCGGCGCGTGTTTGTTTGACGTCACGGGGCGGAGGGTGTCCGTGCCCGGCTGCCTCTGTGTCGGCACGATCGTATTTTATAAATGCAAATGAAGGGGCCATGATATTTTGCATTCAAAGCCATGATTAAAAGTTAGAGTGAATTTGATGCTCACAATGAGCATTGAGGCAGTGCTCATCTCCTGCAGTGCCGGTGGTGGAAATTCCACATTCCCGTGATGGGGTTCGAAAGCAATCCATAGGACGATCACTGTTGGTGACACCCCCACCTCCTAAATTGTATTGACCCCCACAGAGGTTGATGGGCTGAGTCAAGCCCCCAGTCAGGATTTGAATTCGCAAACCTTTCTTCACCTGCTCTACCACTGAGCCACAAAAGCCTAGTCCCACCTTATGTAATCTCACATTCCATGTGGTGAATATGAAATATATCCATACTCTTTGGTTCTATTCGGTAAAGTCACGTAGGTAAAAAATAAAATAACACAAATTTTGTTATTTTATTTTTTGTAATTTTATTTTTTACCTACGTCACTTTACCGAATAGAACCAAAGAGTATGGATGCTTGCAGTCACGAAAGCTTCAAATCTAGAAATGAAATATATCGCAATGCATGACGGTTATGACACACTTTGCACAGGGTAAAGGTGCAGCCCCGCAACTGCTTTCTCGCGTCGCTGTTGGCGCAAGGACCTCCACGAGAGGAAGCTCTAGAGCCCCTCCAGTCCAAAGAGTATTTTCGTCCTACTCTTTAAAATATTTAGCAACGGACCCTTTGAGTTGAATATGTCAATTTGGATTCACAAAATGTCGAAACACAGCGGCACTCAATTATCGTACAATAATTACCTTATAATCAGCGTAGACTATACGGTTCGCGATTATATTCCATAGTTGAGCTTGATGGCAATATTTCCATGAGCTAAATGCCAATGATGAGGTGTGTTAGTCACGAGAGGGCTTTCGGAGTTCGCGTAGTTTTGACATTCTTCCTCTATTAAATGAGCGCAGACGACAGTTGTTTTTACACATTTACCAAATTACTCCTCCCGTTCAAATTAACTCGTTCCATGCTGCACGCGCCAAATCATTGTTAATCGTTGTTGTTCAAATTAATATTGAGAGCACAACTGGCGTCTGCAAAGCCCCTGCGGGATTTACCAAATGAGTGATCCACGTTCGGCCTTGCAGAGAGGTAGCTGGAGATACGTACACACATCTCGTGTGACACTCACTCGAGTGTCACTGGAGATACATACACACATCTCGTGGGACACTCCCTCGAGTGTCACTGGAGATACATACACACATCTCGTGTGACACTCCCTCGAGTGTCACTCGAGATACATACACACATCTCGTGTGACACTCACTCGAGTGTCACTCGAGATACATACACACATCTCGTGTGATACTCACTCGAATGTCACTCGAGATACATACACACATCTCGTGTGACACTCACTGGAGATACATACACACATCTCGTGTGACACTCACTGGAGATACATACACACATCTCGTGTGACACTCACTCGAGTGTCACTGGAGATACGTCCACACATCTCGTGTGACACTCACTCGAGTGTCACTC
The DNA here is from genome assembly GCF_048934315.1 of Petromyzon marinus. Lineage (NCBI taxonomy): Eukaryota > Metazoa > Chordata > Hyperoartia > Petromyzontiformes > Petromyzontidae > Petromyzon > Petromyzon marinus. The sequence goes on along the minus strand of NC_133703.1, from coordinate 11,614,531 downwards.
GAGATACGTACACACATCTCGAGTGACACTCACTCGAGTGTCACTCGAGATACGTACACACATCTCGTGTGACACTCACTCGAGATACGTACACACACCTCGTGTGACACTCACTCGAGTGTCACTCGAGATACGTACACACATCTCGTGTGACACTCACTCGAGTATCACTCAAGATACGTACACACATCTCGTGTGACACTCACTCGAGATACGTACACACATCTCGTGTGACACTCACTCGAGTGTCACTCGAGATACGTACACACAGCTCGTGTGACACTCACTCGAGTGTCACTCGAGATACGTACACACATCTCGAGTGACACTCACTCGAGATACGTACACACATCTCGTGTGACACTCACTCGAGATACGTACACACATCTCGTGTGACACTCACTCGAGTGTGACACTCAGGCTTTTGTCCCGCGCCTCCGACTCGAGTTTGTGAGGCGCCGCCTCATGGATTTTTTGCGCCACGTTATGAATCGGACTTATGATGATTCCGGTGCCAATTTAGACATTGCATTAGCCTACCCGCCAGTGGCACTGGTTTAGCGAGCTGAGCCCCTTGCTGATTAAACTCGGCCGAGTTAAAACATGGTACGGCCTGATAGTACATTATTATACACGAATAATTCTACGAATGGTATTTGCAAAATAGGTTTTGTTTTTGAAATTCTCATTAATGTTAATAATATTCGTGCACTCAACTACTGTAATTGGATTGATTCAAAATGTGCCCAAATGAGAATGCATTGACCACTATCTATCCATAAACAATACGTGTATGCTCTGAGACTGCTTATCTGGGCTATGTGGAATATCAGGAGAGATCAGCAAAAGCCATCGCTGTACCGTACTTGTGTGCTGCCACGTCTAAGCTACCCGCCTTAAAATATTGTTCACGATACTGTACTGAGTGGGAAGGCCCTCATACAGCAGTGGGTTGGCAACAGAACTGTATTTTTCATGGAGTGGGGGGAGTGCATAGGGCACTGCACAGTGAGCCTAGTGGCCTGCGTTCGATTCCCAGTCACGGCTAACGTAAGTTGCGAGTGGGACCTGAACCAGCACTGCCTCGCCCAGTACCCGGTTCTATCATCCATCACCAAAACACACAGATTCATGGTCAAGCAACCCCCAAGACGCCATCGCGATGAGATGTCAACTACCTCGCCCGGTATGCAGGAGGCCATGGGTTCACTCCCGACCCTAACGCCTGTTCTATATTTGGAGTTTGCGTGTCTCTCTCTCTCACCGTGGTCCACATTTAGAAAGATGCATTTAGAGAAGTGTTTCTTAGACTTGACTGCAGCCTTGCACACCTTTGGTTCTCAATCGTGAAAACGTGTACAATGTTAATAATAAATACATAGAGGTTTGATGAAACAAAGAAGTTGTGCTTACGTGCCCGTGTTTAATTTGTGTTCTTATTATTTACCTTTAAAACAAATCTGGCATTTCTCGCACCCCCAGAAAGGGGAACTCACACCCCCAGGGGGTGCGTGCACCCCAGGTTAAGAACCGCCGGTTTAAACTTTAGACAATTTGGCTGCTATAAATTTCCACATGATCTTCTTTGATTCTTTCGGTAAAGTCACGTAGAATGAGAATAAAATAATAAATTGATAAAATAAAATAACACAATAATATTCTCACGACGTTTCGGCCACAACACAAGCGGCCTTCATCAGGTGAAGGGACGAGACTGTCTGGTAGGACAGCGCTGTCAGGTGAAGGGACGAGACTGTCTGGTAGGACAGCGCTGTCCTACCAGACAGTCTCGTCCCTTCACCTGATGAAGGCCGCTTGTGTTGTGGCCGAAACGTCGTGAGAATATTATTGTGTTATTTTATTTTATCAATGTATTATTTTATTCTCATTCTACGTGACTTTACCGAAAGAACCAAAGAAGATGAATCCTTGCAGTCACGAAAGCTTTAAATCGAAATTTCCACATGATGATAAGCCGTTTCGCTGAGCTATAATTTGTGATAGTCAGGTCGCTTCTGCAAAATAGGTATATAGTAGCACAATGGGACCTTACTTGGTAAAAAAAAAATACATTTAGTTTATACTTTAAGACTGACGGGGCATGGGGAGGTTCTCGTCACAGCCGCGCAGCGGTGGCTACGCTGCACGTGGCCTGTGATCCAGCGCTGGGGAGGTCAGCGAGGGTTAATCGATGGCCAGACAAATGTTGTGAAACTCGCCTCCCATGGGCGTCGAGGAGGTGTCCATACACTGGGCTCGCCAGGAGATGACGGGATGGCAAAGTCTGTAGGGGATAGAGCGTTGTCCCCTCGCACACGTGGGGTTTCTCCCGAGTGCTCCGCTTTTCCCCCCTCATGCGTGCACGTTCATTAATCTGCGAAAAAAATCTAAATATTATAGAGAACCACAGAACGTGGTTTACGCTGGCTCACTGCCTGGCTGCCTTGCCGCCCGTCTGCAGTTTCTCCGAGTCACTCTAAAGAATGCTAAGATGATTTCGCGCTATGTTCCTATAGAAATGGAGGTGAGGACTGCCGGGTCGTCATGCCTATTCATTTTTCATGCATGAGGGTTGGCAGCAGTTGTCAAATTCGAGAAAGAATGTCGTTGTCAGATTGGCATTACACACAGGTTTGTAGAAACCCATTGCGGGAACACGAAGACGTGAATACAGCAGTGCTGTTGCATGGAGCAAGCCCATGGAGTAGAACCATGGCCAATGAGTTATCAATGGAAATACCTTACTGCCACAGCATCCACCTTGTCTTGATCATTCATCATCATCATCAGTCATGGTCAATCGACTGCTGGATAAAGATGTCCCCAAGTGACTGCCATCCTTTACCTGTTCACATAATCATCATTATCATCAGCCATGGTCAATCCACTGCTGGATGAAGATCTCCCCAATTCACTGCCATCCTTTACGATTCACATCATTATTATCATCAGCCATGGTCAATCCACTGCTGGATGAAGGCTTTCCCCAAGGCATTACCATCCTTCACTGCCATCCTCGATGGTCCACTGCAGGATGAAGATCTCTCAGAAGTCGTCGCCATCTCTCATGATCCTCAGCATCATTAGCCGTGGTCAATCCACTGCTGAGTGAAGGCGTCCCCAACCCGCCGTCACGACGAAAGATCTTGCGATGCAACAATCCACCCGGCACCTGCCCACGAGCCAATATCACCGCTGCATCTCCTTCCCGGTGGATGCCCATCGGACGCATTCCAATCCTTGGCTGCGACTCCGTCTCGACCATCGATTGTCGTTCCTCGCTCGCGAGGTGCCCTTACCAAGCCCCACTTTACTAATTTGTTACCAGATTGATGGTTTAATTTACCTGTGTCTGTTCTCCACTGTGCGTGTTCGATTATTAATGAAGCAAAAAAAATAAACTTGTTTTTTTATTTTACCAGGTAAGGCCCACTGAGCTCTTTTTTTTTTTAAAAACGGTCTGGCCACAAATACAAGCTCAACAAAGTGGTCTATCACGTGGAAATGCATAGCAGACAAACTCTGAAACGCGTGATGTTGATTCTTAATGTGGAGACAAAAACCGGAGTACCCAGAGACAAATCCACGCGATCACGGAGAGAACGCGCAAACTCCAAAAATACATCATGGGACGTTTTTTGGGCAGTATCAAAGTATGCAAAATAAGAAAAGGCTTGACCCTTTCTGGGAACAAAACAGGTGTTAAGCTTTTGATTTAAAGCTTTCGTGACTGCAGTAATTCATATTCTTAGCTCTTTCGGTAAAGTCACGTTGAAGGGAAACAATAAAATAATAAAATATATATAAAACAATAGAAATTCTCACGACGTTTCGACCATAACACAAACCGACACACCTGATGACGACCGTTTGTGTTATGGTCGAAACGTCGTGAGAATTTTTATTGTTTTATATATATTTTATTATTTTATTGTTTCCCTTCAACGTGACTTTACCGAAAGAGCTAAGAATAGGTGTTAAGCTGTTCAAACAGCAAATAGAAACCCTTTGCAAGGAATTAAGTCTGCATTAACCACACGTGCTTGTGGTGAACATGCAAACAAAACATGCTCTGATAACATACGGCATTGTCTCTGAAACTGATTTGCCTAAACCAAATATACAGCAGGTGTCAAGGTCGGGATCGAACCCACAACATCCTCCATCACCCACTACAGTACTGCGAAAACTGGACAGGGCCCTTCTGAAAAAGAGTCAGGAGACTCAGGCCATACCTGGTTAGCACGGTTGGCTACGTACGGTGTGAAAGAAGTTCAACATATATACATACAAGTGTAGGAAGAATAATACTCCAAATCAAGGATCTGACGCTGAATGTGCAAATAAAAGCTGTGCGCTAATTCTCCCTATTATCTGTGACTATTAACATCTTCAGTTAATTCAAGGGTACCCAGCAGTCAGTTGAGATATGGATTATTATACAAAGCCTGCATAGGCATGCATAGGCATTAATGCTGAGGTTAAGCGTATACGTGTTCATTTGATTAAGAAAAGTAACCAAGCCCTGTGGTCGGATTATGTTACTTTGAAAACACCAAATGTAGGATTCTGTTCCATTACTTCTAAAACCCATAAGAGATCAGTCATTAATCAAAGTAATCAGTAATAAGAGTGATTGTCCTCCTAACACTTAATGTTTTTTTACTGCATGTGCCAGAGCATTGATTAACACAGCAGGCAAGTAAGTGGCGCGGTGGGTTCTCCGAGCGAGGGAAACTAAAGGCTGGCTCTGAGCATCACGGCATCTGTCATGAATGCCTCAAACGAAATTGAGTTTATCTATTTGGGGTGTGAGCGAAAGACAAAAACAACAAGCAGTTACATGTTTTGTCTGTTAGCCACGCCGTTATGGAATGTGGTGCCGTGCGGTAAATAAAAATAAAACATTAAAATGCGATCATAAATATTTCAATTCCTTGACACACATATATAAACCATTCACTGCTAAGTCAATCTTGATAACCCGCATCTCGCGAACAACTTCCCACACTTGGCTTTGCCAAAACGGTGATGCCTATTTGGTTGCTAATAAGCTCAGGGACGAGAATGTTAAAAGCTGATGGGGGGGTGGGTGCCAGCAACAAAAGCCTCCGGTCCTCGGTGACACGAGCTCAGTCCCATTCGACCACAGTTTGTGCGATAAGATAAGCCGCCGTTAACATTTACGGGAGGTAGGGGGTAGGGGGTGTGCGAGGAACGCATCCACAATCGACGACGACGACAACAACAACAAGGGGGCATTCAACACGGGGAGCGCCGTAACGTCGCCATTGCGTGAGAAGCATTTGATACACTCGAGCAAGTGAAAATAAGAATATCTGGCTTTCTCACGATTTTGGAGAGATAACGAGCCTCCTATTGTAGTGACGGGGCTACAACAAACAACGAGCGGCGGATGCATGGATCGCTGTCTCTCTCTCTCACACACATTCGCTCTGTCTCTCTCGCTCTCTGTCCCTCTCACACTCACACACACTCGCTGTCTGTCCGGTGTGTGTAAATGTGGTTGGCCCAGCTCCACGCCCGGGAAAGCTACTTTAAGTTTCCCATTACTGATGGCACGATACAATACCGTGGTGGGTTTTTATTTTTGTTTTTTTTTGTTATCGAGCGTCAAAAAAGTAGAGGTTATCTCGAGACGCTACGTGTGTCGTGCAAGCTCGCAATAGATGTGTCTGCCGTGCGAGGCGCGTACCAACGCCAGCGTCCAAGACACAAGGGACAGCATCGGAGGTCGAGTGTCAGGATTGTGTTTGCGGTCAGCAGCGATCAAACCGGACGCTCGGGTTCAAAACGAATTGACGGATTTCGGCACCGGGCAAACCGACGACGACTTCACAGGTGGATTCAATCCACTGAGTGAATCCAGTAAGAGGAGCGAATTTATCCGCTCTACCACCACCTGCCGGCAACCCCGCAGACTCACGGCCTGCAGCAGCAGCAGCATCCGGTGCGCGACTGGGCGGTCACCCAAGCGAGCAACTGCCTCGCCTCGACCGTGCTTATCTTCGCAAGATCCCTCCAGATTGGACCACGTATTCAGGGTGATGTGGTCATCTGAGGCCAACGCGAGAGCCCAGTAGTGTGCCATCATCGTGCAGGTTGTCCAGACAGTCGGCTTGGCACGGCCGGTTTCTGGTAGACTACACAGACACCTTCAAATAACAGAGGCCCGTCGGACCTTAGCGTGGAGAGATGGATAGTTTCAAGGCGGTGAGCCAAGCCTGCGCTATTCGGCAAGACAGCTGGAAATTGCCTATTGTAATTTTTTTTCTTTTATTGAGATTGGTTAAACGTTTTGTCATCATCAGAAGCCACGATTAATCCTGTCCAATCTGCCACCACCCCTTTCCCACGATCCCACAATGCCACAATCCACCCAGCACCTGTCCACGAACGGATGTCATATCCCGGACCATTTTTTTTTAAACAAATGTTATTAATGATTATTTGTTATTGGCCCAAATTGACGCTGAAACTCTAACGACAACTGGGCTCCCTGGGGGTCGCGATCCACAGATTGAAATGTTTTACTGTATTGTGCCAGCGCAATAGCGCCTGCCTCTTCTATTATAAAAGCCCGGCGTTCCGCTCGTCCGTCAACTAAATGATAAGGAGCCTTTCAGAAGACTCCTTATCATTTGGTTGGGGAAGATGAGGACATCAGTGGGGGCGACGGGCGAGGCGAGACGCCGAAGCTTTCAGAAGCCCTCCGCTGCAGCTCAAATTAAGCAGTTCGTAGGCTGTCGAAATTCCAGCTAATAAAAAAAAGGCTCCGGCAAACTGTTACCGACAGAAGAAAGTGCAACAAACACTGTGCATTTTGTGTCAGGATGGCTGGAAGTTGACCGTTTGTTCCCTCATATGCGTGGAATCTTGTCTCGGCAACTAAAGTTCCCGAATTCGGGAGAAGCCCACATTCAACGAAGGCAGCCATGCAGCACGAGGTGGGACGTTTATCCCACTACTCTTAGGGCCTTCCATAAATTGCCTCACTCTTGGCTGTTGGAACCTTGGGATTTATAATATTGTAAAAAAAAAAACAGATGCAAAGGCCGTGGCAATTGCCAATGTTTGTTGTTACCTTTCACGTGAAAATTTGCGTTGTCTCCAGCGTTACCTATCCCATGTACCATTTACAATATCTCCGTGCGAGAATGCATCCCCGACTTTGTGAATCATACAATGTATAGGTGCGCGCCTGTCGGAGGGGCGTTTCGTCGCTACCTAACTGAGTGGCGAGAGGGGTGGAGGGGTCAGGTGAGATGATGACCGGCGAATGGGTGGCGATTCGTAATAGAGGTTTTTTGGGGTTAGATGGCGTAAATATATCAATGTGTCGTTAAGCCCGCCACCACCCGACGCAGCCAACTAGTAAGGGTTGTCACGTAAACAGAACGTGCCAATTCGTTACTAGTGCGTTACTAGTACAGCGCACCGGTGTGTTGGAGAGCCAAGCCACAGACAACATTGTTAATCTGGAGTACGACGTTTCGCCAGTAACACACCGGTGTGCTGTACTAGTAAGGAATCTGCAAGTTCTGTTTACGTGACAAACCTTACTCATTGGCTGTGTCGGGTGATGGCGGGTTTAACGACACATTTATATATTTACGCGATCTAGCACCAAAAAGAACCCCGCATTACGGACGATATTGGTGGCTAAAGCCTACCACGTGTTAAACTGGGTGGCGATTGTCGGTCGAGTGTTGGATTTCATGACGTCACTCCCCGCTTGCCTGCCCCACTCATCACTGCGTTAGGGAGTTTAGAGTAATTGCCTGCTGCTATATCAATGTCCACGTGATGATGATGATGATAAGCCACTTCGTTGAGCTATCATTTGTGACAGCCAGGTCGCTTCTGAAGGAGAGCCACCTAGCAGCTCAGTGGTTGGGGGCCTTTACCTGGTAGCATTAAAAAAAATTGTGTTCGTTAGTTTTAGACAACAACAAGAGAACAAACCCCCCACGCGCGCACGTAGCCAGCTCTGTTATCCCCCCGCAGCACGCGCACGCACGCACCTGGGAGAGCCAGGTGCGGGCGAGTCGACGTCACGGGCCCCGTGCGGCTGACGTGTGCGGCGTGACAGCACGGGGCCCCCTCCCCCACTACCACCACCACCACCACCCCCACCAACCCCGCCGTGTCTCAGCTCGATCTACAATCGGCTGTGGGTGCACTTGTGGGCACGCTCCCCTTTGAGATTGGGGGCTCCTTTCTGATCTCTCCTCTGAGCTGGCGCGATCATCAAAAGCACTCAGTCGGGTAATGTCCTTTCCCCCCCCCTCCACCCCCCGTTTTTAAACGTTAATAATGTTGTTTTTTATTCTCATTCATCTAAATTAGATATTTCTTTAATGAATGTACACTTTTACAGAAGGTGGTGGGTGTAAATGATCATTATTATGGGGTCTGTGCATTGCTGAGAATTGATGTATAACTCTGAGGATTGTGTGGTTCAGTTGTGGAAGTGATGTGCTCGGCTTTGATTAGTACAAAATAGAAAGCAGATGAAAAAAAATACATCGATGTTACATCAGTAATATATTCAGTTCACCTGAATATACGGTTTGCTTTAATCAGTGCCGGATTATCCTAGTAGCAAAAGTAGCTACATATGTAGCTACGTGCCCCGCACTTTCAAGGACCCCGCGCTAAATGCTTTCAAGCTATCAATTCCGGTTCAGTGATTCTGCACTTGCTCTATTACTACAGTACTATACCGCCGTCAACTTTTATGAACGACTGGGTGTTTAAGGTTAGCGTTTTGTCGTGTTATCTGGCTGTATAGCACGTGAAAAAATACAATTGCTTTACGATGTAAGTAAAAAATGTGTGTTTTAATATTTGTGTTTTTTTTATTTAGAGCCCCTTTATAACATCATGCTCCAGGCCCCGCACTAGCTTACTCCGGCATTGGCTTCAATCAGTACCGATGTGAAAGCCTAAAACAGAAAATGAAAGGCGAATGTAGCTTTTATTCTGATTGCCAAGTTTTTTTTAAAAGTGGAATGGCGAAACGTTGTCGCCTGAATCTCGCCCTCTCGAATCTCCACGCGTTACCGCTTCGCTTTTACAAGTATTGTAAATGCATTCTAATCGACGCTAACACAGACAGTTTGGGATTTCTTAACAGAGAAACGTGCAGTGAAAAACGTTGCCTAGGCTATCAATGCCTCGGCATAAATACTCAGAATAATATATAACAAATTATCATATTACGGCATTACGTTTCACCGACATCAAATTACGTGCAAAAAGTTGCTATTCATGGTAATGACAACTTCCATTTGGCATTTGCAAAAAAAACTACGGTACATTTCAGCAGAGCTGAATGGCCACAGTTCAATAAAAAAAGCTGCACTAACTTTTATAAAAATGTGTAGTACTCCAGCAATGAATGTCGATTATTTGTTTAAGTAGTCGAAGCTTAAATGATATATACTGCACGTTGAGTTTGTGAAACAGATTTTGGAATACCGGGTAATGAGCATGATTGGGTATCATGTAATGTTAATGCCATGTTACTAAGCAGCCATCAATTCGTTTTTTTATTCTCCGGCAAATGTCCAGATTGTGAAAAGTACTGTGAGGTGATCTCGTTCCGATGTAAAGTCTCAGTGATGAATTCTGTGTACTACGTCGACAACAGGAGTGAACGCAGTACATCCATAACTAGCCACATGACTTACCAACTTGTCCACGCACCGACCGACAACGGCAGCTAGACAAATGCCACCATCCCACCAGTGTGTGTGTGTGTACTATTTTACAGAATTTCCGATGCAATGCTGTTTACCAGTCATATCGCGCGCTTTCAGATGAGCTTCTGCGGCCGTCTGGAACGTACATCCTGCTGATATTAGGAAGCCACTGAAGCTACGCACCATTAAATCATCTCGATTGAAAACTAATTTATTTAGAACTTCTTATTGTATTTAGTTTGTTGTCCTTCCCTTGCACCTATGATTAGCACGGTTTCCTAGGTACGGTGCAAAACAAGTTCAATATGCATACATAGATTTTTAAAGAAAAAAAATAGCAAACACTGTAAAAACAAGCACATCCACCCGCCACAACGAGGCCAACGTAGGCTGCTTAATTCGTAATATTTTACCCCCCCCCCCAAAAAAAACCAAATGACCCGCTTTATTTTTCCAGTTGTTTGCGTTACACCTCGCCTGTTCCGGACTTTGCCCCACACACAACGTGCCCTTCTCTGTTTTACAAATGAAAAGCTTACCGAAGAAGGTTCTCTTCTCAGAGAAATCCTCCACACTTGATGCTATTACAACGTTGTCTGCTGTCTGCAGAGCTGTAAACTACGGCGTAACGTTTTGTCTGGGTGTTGCCCAGACACAGTGATGCAGTCTATCAAATTACGTGGGGGGGGGGGGGGCTAATGGTGCTTCCCACAGAGGTGGAGGTCTCAAGATATCTGCTTCAGAAAGTTATGTCTGAAAAATTGCTGTTGGTGTCATGGTCCATCACATACTGGTCTTGCAATCCAGACGAGATCGCCGATTCGATCTATAGGCGCGGTAGTTGAAACAATGGTTTCTGAAATTGTTCAACCTCAGTTAGCCGACAGGCAGGTCGCGTGTGACGGTGTGGGTACACTCTTCCAAGATGTCCGGCTGGCGTGGAAGAGTAGGCCAAAATAACCATCTAGAGGGGCTCTCCAGAGCTCTCTCCAGTGGAGGCCCTGCCGCCAGTAGTTGCGTGAGCGAGCAGTTGCAGGGCTGCGCCTTTAACTTTTTTTCTCACTCTGGTAACAACATTTGCGTTGAGCACCAATTTCCAAAAAAAAAACGATTGTAATCGTCGCATATGAGAAACATTTTCAGACGTTCATAAACGTCTTCATTTGTTGCCCTACCGTTTGCGTTTTTACACCTTGTGCTTATTATTGTGGCGAATGTAGCGACCTCCAGTGGTTGGCAGGGGCTGGGGGGGGGGTGATAAAGAACCCATGACGTGAAATGCATACGGATCTAAACATTGTAATAGATCATTGCACAGGTGACTTGGTGTCTGCAGCATGAGCTTAAGAATCTATAATAATTACAACCAATAATGAAGTGGCTCGGAAGCCAGAGCGCTGAGATGGCACCGCTCGGTTTTATCATCCGGACACCCGCCTGTGACCAAAGCGCGTTGTTGTCAAGTGTAGCAATTTAATGGTCACAGGCTGCAGGAAAAAAAAATAAAAACCATCACGATAACTTTGGTTCTACACTTATTTGTCTAAATTCTAGCGATGAGAATTGAAATGATAGTTTTGACTGTCACGCGACCGACATTGCTGCTCTGATGCAGAACGGGAAAGTGCTGCGCTCTGCTGTGTGTGGATCAGAGGTCACTAGAAGGTCGATCTCCAAGGTAGCTCTGTGATATCCGCTTCCGCGGGCCGTTCCCCAGCGCCAAGGCTCGGCACTGCTCTGCAAAAAGATCCGAATGGATTCTTCGTCTCGTGACGAGTCACCATTTCTCACAATCGGGCGGTGTAGTTGAACCCCACAGTGTACAGCACCCGTAGCCACATGGAGCTGTCGCCATCTAGCCACAGAGATTGAGAGATGCATCCTCTCCATCGAAGCTGCACGAGTTTGGCCAGAAGGGGCACTGCCACCCCCTTGCCACTCATTCCACTCTCTCACTCAGGCCACTCACTCCCTCTCTCCACCCGGTCCATCCATCCATGAAATTGCTGTTTTCCACCACTCCAAAAGCAAAGTTTGTGTAGAATAATAGCCATTTACTATACTTTTGAGGCATAAGCAATTCTAAAAATAACACTTACTACCCAGGAACAAAAATCCTGTTACATCGTAATATAATTACACCACTCCAGACAATACGTTTACATTGTTACTCTTTGGTTCTTTCGGTAAAGTCACATAGGTAAAACAATTAAATAAAATAAAAAATAAAATATCACGACAAGCGGTCGTCCTCAGGAGGAAAAAACAATCCAGCAGTGGAACTAATGAACCAGGAAAAGAACACAGCGAGAGAGCTGTTTACAACAAGAGGTTATATATGTTGGCGAAGGGCAAGCAGGTGGGGTCTGAGCTGGAAGGGAATTCCGTCCCCACACACAAGCACGTCAGTTGTGTTAATGGGGGAGATTAGGGAGAGAGAGATTAGGGAGAGAGATTAGCATGAAATGAGCTTCCGTCGCCGCATAAGAGTACCGTCCCCGCATATGCGCGCAACAGCAGTGTTAATGGGAGATCAGCACTATGTTGATGGGAGAGATTAGGCAGATAGATTAGGGGGATTAGCAAGTTAATGTCATGTCTATGTGTAACACAAGCTGCGGCGCTGCCAACTGCGCTGTGAGAGGCAAGCACGTCCACGCAAGAGAACCACCGCAACGGTGGTCGCGCCAGTGAGACACAGCCCATCACACAGCCAGAACCATCGATACATCGAGGCTAAGGGAGCAGAGGTGGCCATGTTAGTGAGACCCCAGCCCATTAATGCAGAGGCACCTAACAGGGCAATGCAACTCAGAGAGTCGGAGATAACAGCCAAACGGCAGGGAAGAATGGGAGCGCCACAGCAAGTTACGACTTTGCTTGGTTAATAACGTCCTTCCAATGATTGATCAGCGTATACCCATCTTCTCGGTTGAAATTGTCTCTGTGTTTATATAGTTCTCCCGTCTTCCAGCATTGAGAGATATTCTTCTTTCCTTAATGTCCTGCATGTGTTGTACCTCAGAGGCGGCGACCCCAGAGTGATGATGTGCCGCACGTTGTTAATGTGGTATCTGCTTTTGTTGGTTAATAAGGTACCCTCTGTCCATGGTTGTTGCACAGATCCTCACGATGAAGAGGAAGGAGTTGGTCTATGCTCTGCTGCTGAGCGTCACTTTTCACTGTAGCCATGGGGCTACATATCTAGGTAAGAAAAACGGCCCTCCTCAATGCTGTCCACCCATGTAAACACTCATTCATTGGCCAATCACACCTCAATATATAGAGGACAGCAGAGCTTGGGCAGTTGTTGGCGTCAGCTCACCGCATCGACGCCTTCTTGCATGTCTGTGATTAGTTTAACATGTGGGCTTTCGTGACCAATATCATCCATAATACAGGTTTTTTTGGGGGGGGGGGGTTAGATCGCGTACAAATATAAATGTGTCGTTAAACCAGCCACCACCCGACACAGCCAATTAGTAAGGGTTGTCACGTAAACAGAACATGGCCAATTCGTTACCAGTACAGCACACCGGTGTGTTGGAGAGCAAAGCCACAACATTTACAATCTGTAAATGTTATGGCATGGCTCTCCAACACATGGCTCTCCAACACACCGGTGTGCTGTACTAGTAACGAATTGGCATTTTCTGTTTACGTGACAACCCTTACTAATTGCCTGTGTCGGGTGGTGGTGGGTGTAACGACACATTTATATATTTACGCGATCTAACCCCCCCCAAAAAAACCTGTATTAGAGATATCTGTGGTTGCTCACGCTTCCAAATCGTTCTCTCTCTCTCTACGAGAGTCAGCAAATCCTGTGCATCATATCACAAGTTGAAATAATATTTTAAGCATGCAACGTTAGGCCAACGTTGGCATGCGGTTAGAACCTCTAGACCAGCATTGGCCTGACATTGGACAAACGCTCCATGTTTGCTGGGTACCTACATGACACATAGCCATTATCGTTGGAATGGGACCACAAGATCAGGACTTGCCAAGTCCTCTCTCTCTACCTCTAATGATGCAAGCAAGCCAAGTGTCTGCATCTGAGTTATCGAGAGTGCAACCGGATCGCTCTCGAAATTTTAAAATTTCGCCTGCGGCTGCTTTGTCCATATCTGTCCGAGTAGTTGCGCAACAAGGAAATCAGACGGGGCATTCAAGATTTTAACGACCAATCATAGCTCACAAATGTGCAGCACATGATGAAGTACGCGTTACAAATTACAGAGCAGATCGACTCTTGAATGTTCAGCATAGTTTGTTTCTACTGTGAGCATCCAGTTGCACAACTGCTCGCAACTGGTCACATAAACATGAACGTATGCGAGTGATTCAGTTGCATGCAACCAATTTGCGCGACCGATCACTCAGTTGCGGATCCAGCTCAAATGCCACGATATGCAAGGACAATTTCTAGGGTAATCGCTGCTCGCAAACGTCACCAGCAAGAGTGGCCACACCATTTCCCCACGGAATTCAACTCCTAAAAGATGCCAGCAGTAGTTGCGTGGGGACAGCTTCCAGAATAGATGCTCAACACGTGGCCTCACCTGGAAGACCACACTTGGATTACGAGCAGCTGAGAAAACGTAGGTGCTTAATTGGAAGAAAAAAAACCATGCAGTTTCCCAAATGTCGACATATTTGATTGCTACTCCCCCGAGTAAATAAACTGGGATGGCAACTTTGAATTGCAACCACGGAGGTCACGTGACCACCGAGTGTCGCGTGCTCTGCAGACCAATCACTGTTCATAGACTACGCTTATCAACAACGTTGGTTTTATTTTGTTATCGGCTCGACAAAACTTCGTCACCATGCCACTGCCTTTCCAAGATCTCGTAGATACTAACAGGGGATGCATTTCCCATGACATCACCGCAAGTAATCTAGAGAGCTGTCACCATCGCATTTTGAGCCCCCTCGCAAGCATCACATGGTCATCACCTGGATACGGGGCGAGGAGCATTCGTTCATCGCCACGTTCACCCCCCTCCCCCAACCACAGACAAAAACAAAAACCGCACGTAAACATGCACGCATCACAAAGGCACGCGCGCAAACCACACACAGGAACAAGCTCCTCGCACGCAAACACAACAGGCAAATGGGGGCAACAAAAGTCCCCACCAGCACCTTGTGCTTTCCCACTCAGCGCCCTTGTCGGCCGTAAGAGTTAATGGACCATTCTTCACCACACTCGTCAGTGTCGGTCAATGAATTGGGCCCACCCAGGATAAGTGCAAATATCACTCTGCACTGATATGGCCATGGCCGGGAATCAAACTCAGACCATTGAATTCGTAGTGTAGTGCATTAACCACTTTGTCAGTGCTCCAAAATAAATCAGGTATTAGCTAACCAAAACTCCCGTGGTGGTGGTGGTGGCGACGGCGGCACACGCCTCTAATCAAGCCCTGCAGAGTTGAGGATTGGTGGGTTGCACAATTGTTGTGAAATTCCCTTCCCATGGGTGTCGAGGTGCCGTACCTTGACTCGCCAGGAGAGGGGACAGTGCAGAAAAAAATGTGGACTCCACTTTTTGCCATCTGCCCCCTTCGCACGCGTGGGGTTTTCTTCGCGTGCTCAAGTTTCCTCCCACGTGTAAGCACTTATTAATTGGCCAATAACACCTTAATATATAGAAGATGGCAGCGCCTGAGCAAAAGTTAGCACCAGCTCACCGCATGGCCTGCCTTCTTGCTTGGCTGTGCTTTCTCTTTGCACCCGACTTGTTCTCTCTCTCTTAGAATACTGTGCACGGTTGAAATTATGTAATGGACCATATTATCTGGTACAATCAAGAAGATCGTTTACTCCCCTTCCCGGGTTGTTCGTTCATCTCCTCTAGGATCTGCTCTCCACCCCAAAAATAAAACTAAAAACCACCAGTGGATGAGCTTTCTCATGTACAGCGCCATGCAGTCTGGAATACCCTGCCACTCCACATTCGATAAATCAACTCCATAAATAAATACACCGTTTAAAAATAAATAAATTAATGCAAACCGACACACCTGATGACGACCGTTTGTGTTATGGTCGAAACGTCGTGAGAATTTTTATTGTTTTATATATATTTTATTATTTTATTGTTTCCCTTCAACGTGACTTTACCGAAAGAGCTAAGAATACAACTCCATCATGTTATTAAAATCTGAATTAAACGACTTTTTATTAATCTAGGCATGTGCTGAAAGATATGTAACCACTTTTTGGAAATTGATATAAATGAGTCGTAACTTTTTGGCCAATCCACCGCCGCCCCTCCTGTGAAGGTTTCCTGGCTTGGTTGGGAAGTTGAGATTGTGGTCCGGGATGTGTAGACCTCGTAGACTCAATTCTTTGTTGTGATAACCTGTGTTGTTGCTTGTGCTTTGTGTGTTGGTGCCGTTTCGTCATTTGTTTATTATTTTATTATATTGCTTGGTAGTAGGTTTATCATTTGCTTGGTGTGTATGTGTGTTGGGCTTCTTTTGCGCCGTACATAGCCAACCTACGTATTTGGGATTTGGTCCTCATATATAATTAATGTACAACATTGTGGGATGCTGTTGGCAGGAATAACACCGCTACATGAAATGAAAGTATTATTATTAACAACGTGAATTCCTGATTTTGTCACTTTATTTATTTGTTTCAGATCCTCGCTGCCAGGACAATGGCTACCGGCACATTGGCTTGCCCGGCTACCCAGGACCTCCGGGGCCCCCTGGCTCGAATGGGGTCTGCAGGGCGAATGACTGCAGGGGACAGAAAGGAGACAAAGGTGACCCCGCGCTGGCACAGCCATGCGTGAAGGGAACAAAGGGCGAGAAGGGAAATTCTGGGTTGATGGGATTCCCTGGCGATAGTGGCTCTACTGGTCCACGTGGACTGCCCGGTCCACCCGGTTCCCCAGCCGCACCTGGAGAACCCGGACCGCCGGGGGCCAAAGGAGAGAAAGGCACCAAAGGTTGCTCTGGAGCACTTGGAACTCAAGGTCTGCAAGGTCCTGCTGGTATTCAGGGGCTGCCCGGGCCAAAGGGAGACACAGGTCCGAAGGGCCTTCCCGGAGGAGATGGTATAATGGGACCTCCAGGAATGGAAGGAGTAGAGGGAATACAAGGGGACCACGGGGTTCCAGGAGAAAGGGGACTGCCAGGTGGTCCAGGCTTGAAAGGGCATCCGGGGAGATCCGGCCCACCTGGAAAGCCGGGTGGCGGAGGGAAGGAAGGGCCTCCCGGCCCCGTGGGTGCTATCGGGCTCCCAGGAAGGCCGGGGCCAGCAGGGATGCAGGGGCCGCTGGGTGTACAGGGGGAGTGTGGACTCTCTGGGCCGCCGGGTAGTTCTGGCTTTCCAGGCCCGAAGGGAGACCCAGGGCCTCAGGGTGACCCAGGAATCCCAGGACACCCTGGGCCCTGTGGACCTCCTGGAAAGGGGCCATGTGGACCTCCGGGAGAAAGAGGGAATCCAGGAGCACCAGGTATGACGGGACAGATGGGGCTGCCGGGACCACCGGGGCTGGTGGGGCAAGTTGGACCGTCGGGACCAAGAGGTGTGTGCAATGATAACTGCTACTGCCAGCCGGGGCCACCCGGCCTCCCCGGCCTTCCAGGCCCACCCGGCAATAACTACACGCCAATTCCGTGTCCTCCAGTAACTCCCCATCCGCCTATTAGACGTGCTTGTGAAGTAAATTTCTCGTCACATTGTCCTCCCTGTCCCACTCGTCTGACGGGCTCGGGTAGGAAAGCTAGGCGTAAGGCTTTGTCGACGAGTGCACGTGTTTTTTTAAACCATTCCAGATCATCTTGGCCACCAAAGGTGACCGAGGTGGCGTTTAACCAAAGTAGCGTCGGAGTCGGTGAAAGGCCGAAGCTGAAACGGGCTCAGGGTAAATCCAAGGGCTGCTGTCCGGATTTGGCGGCGTTCACGGTCAAGTCCTCCATGCTAAACCCCCGCGTCCCCTCCCGCATCAAATTTCGGGAGGTCATCTACAACAGGGGAAATCACTACAACAGCACCTCGGGTAAATTCCAGGCCGCCCTCGCCGGAGTGCACAACTTCGCCTACAGCTTTAACAGCGACATGGACGTGTGCGTGGGCCTCTACAAAAACGGCGAGGTCATCTCCCAAAACTGCAACGTGCCGAAGCAAAGTTGCAGCGTGAACGTCTTTGCTGAGAGCATCTTGCTGGAGGTGGAGGTGGGCGACAGCGTGTGGCTGGAGCTGTCGTCGCAACGAGAGAACACGCAGGCGGGGGCTGAGAATAAGCTGCAGGCCACATTCTCCGGAGTGCTGGTGTTCATGGGGTCAAGCGTATACAGGGATGGTTACGTGTAAGGTGCGCACGCCTTGTGTGCTAGCCCAGGGGTCGGCAACCTTTCAAAGAAGAAGAATTATTGTTTTTGTCTTTGACCAAAATAGTTCCGAGGGCCGCATCACACGCAGAGCTGCTTGCACACAAACACAGCAGCGGCAGGTATACAACAGATGACATTTTTTTTACTTAAACAAAATAGGTGATGGAATAAACTGCGCTATTTTAGTCTCCCCCCTTTAGTTACTCTTTAACAATACAGTTTGACTGCACATTTTGTCATCACCAAGACCCATTCCCTGCCATATTTAATAAATTATCTTTACGTTAAATTATGTTTAAGATTTAATAAAAGATTTAATAAAAAAACTGCTGCCCACAAAGGGGGGCAGCCGAAGAGCCGCTAGAGAGCATCCAAAGAGCCGCAAGGTGGCTGCCAAAGAGCCGCTAGGGGGCAGCCGAAGAGCCGCTAGGGGGCATCCAAAGAGCAGCAATGGGGCAGCCAAAGAGCCGCAATGGGGCAGCCGAAGAGCCGCTAGGGGGCATCCAAAAAGCCGCAAGGGGGCAGCCGATGAGCCGCTAGGGGGCATACAAAGAGCCGCAAGGGGGCAGTCGAAGAACCACCGCATGCGGCTCCGGATCCGCAGGTTGCCGACCCCCAGTGCTAGCCGGTCCCCAGGAATCATCAACAGCCTTAGGGGTGGTTATACCAAAAGTGCCTCCTCCCTGTCCTTCCAGATGTGTTTTAATCGAAGCAGCTAAAATGACCATCGCCTCGCCCCCCCCCCCCCCCCCCCCCGTGATGACTCGTGGAAGGAATATATGCTATTGGTGAACCGGAGCATGTGTGTCAACACGTGTTTTGGGTGGTTGTGTATTCACCGGCACGTGTGTTCCTCTTGTGGAAAGTTGCGTTTGTTGGGCTCTTTAAAAAAAAAAGTTATTTTGCAGATTATTTCTTCATAACCGTCTAACACGACTGCGTGGTGTCACGTACTGCCCAAATTTGACGTCACCGCAGTCCCGTCACTTATCGATAGGTCGACAGATTCGACGGGCAAACGCACATGTCAGTCTGAAATAAGCGAGAAGCGTTAAGTGTTTTTGCCGCTAAATATGTCGCCGAATATTTAACTTCACTTCATGAATCCAAGAGTAAAAAATATATCAATTTTAATCGCAGAAATGATGAAAGGCCTTTGTTAAACTCAGCTTAAACACAATAATAATCCCATCTTTGGACAGATATTCCATCAGCCTCATGCTGTTCTTTAAATACATACTTTAAATTTAAGTGGTACATTAAAATACTTCATCATTAAATGATCGATCTTGATTTGAAGCTTTCGTGACTGCAGGAATCCATACTCTTTGGTTCTTTCGGCAAAGTCATCATTCGCCAAATAAACACGCATGCAATCTATATTTTAATAATGATAAAAAGTTACCTTGCATTATATCAATGTTATTTTGTTTTCCTACATTAGCACATCAGGAGGGTGGCACAGTAGTTTGCACATTGCGCGATTAACCCAGCAACGTGAGTTTTGATTCTCGACTGCAACCATCATCAAATGGTGAATTAAATCTTAACCAGCCCTGGGGCTTCCTCTTTACCAACCCGCACTGACTAGTACGGTGAAGCAGGGAAGCTGACATCCAGCAGTGGATTGAAATAGGGTTTGAGAATTTGTATTCATAGTTAAGAGTCTTGAGTTAAAAAGACGCTTAAGTTGATTGACGCCTTCACGTTATTCATGTAAGTTCTCATTCTGAGCGTTACATATTATAAACTGCCTCTGCTTTGTATTGGTTTTATTTGCAGGTGTAATAATAATGATAATGGTGCTAATACGAGTTATACTTGACGCAGAGCTTGTTGCCGAGGGGGATAAACAACGCTCACGATTCACGGTGCACTTCGCAAAAAGTTGACGAGCCGGGCGCTGTTTCCATCCAGCCGAGTCACCTTGGCAGAGGGAGTTGTTTCAAAGATTGCACACGCAGGGGCGGGGGAAGGAGGGTGGTGGTGTGCTCTGCCAGGTGGAAATGGCCAACCCCGGTGTCACAGGGCTTTAAATCCCCTTTAGACCTCTTTTCCACTGTCCAAACCGAGCCACACCGGGGCCATTCCAAGGCAGCTCGACACTAGCCGCGGAGAGACACCAGGAAATGTTTGTCCGCTGCAAAAGCTCAGCACGTACTGATATTGCACGCAGTGGACAAGTCGAGACACTTGTAGATGATGTACTCGTGCTGTGTTCGAATAGCACCGACTGACGTCGCACGCAATAAACTCCTGAGCGAGATTCCAACATCTCGTAAGGCCAGCGCGCATCACTGTTTGGTTCTGGATCGGGCACAGAACTTAGCAAGCGGAAAACAGCCTGTACTATGTGGGGGTCACTGCACTGGCTCGGATGTGCCAGTGGAAAAGGTGTACCGGTGTGGACTGGTGCTATAACATGTACACACACGTATACACGATTCCTACTTAGGGGTGGAACGATTCACCACTGCCGGAGAGTCAAAGAATTGTCACAATTCAGGATCATGGATGGATTCAAGAATCCACATCATTTGAAGCATTGTGGTGAATGGTAGCATCCACCTCAAGTGGCAGCAGACGTTTTGTGCACCGATTACATACAACATATATGAATATGAAAAAAAATCTTTACACTTGCGATTTCATGCATGTATATCGTGAGCTCAATTCATCTCTTGTCAGCATGTTGATTTCGCCCTGTCGATATGAATGATGCTTTCCTTAGAATGTCTGTACGACTTTACAACATATTTTGCCGCTTGATAGGGAAATAAAACGTATATTTTCCCCCAAACTGTCTAGCCCAAGTTATTTTATAATGCACAGCATAAGAAACTGAATGTGTTCATCTATGAGTGAGTCTGTCAGTCACAACGCTGGGGAGTGTAATGTGTGTGTGTTGCACCATACTGGATTAAACCCAAGGATCGTCGGCACATGAATAGTTATCATCTGGATTTAAAGCTTTCGTGACTGCAAGGATTCATCTTCTTTGGTTCTTTCGGTAAAGTCACGTAGAATAATAATAAAATAACACAATAAAATTCTCACGACGTTTCGGTCACAATGCAAGCGGCCGTCTTTAGGTGAAAGGTACAGACCTGTCGGGACGACAGAGCTTCAATGAACGATGTTAAGATTCGTAGCGAATCTTAACGAATCTTAACATCTTAACGAATCTTAACATCTTAACGAATCTTAACATATGTAAACCCCTTTGTCAAGGTGCCTCACTTCTCCCAACCAGCTTAAAAGTCGCTACGAATCTTAACATCGTTCATTGAAGCTCTGTCGTCCCGACAGGTCTGTACCTTTCACCTAAAGACGGCCGCTTTGCGTTGTAGCCGAAACGTCGTGAGAATTTTATTGTGTTATTTTATTATTTTATTCTCATTCTACGTGACTTTACCGAAATAACCAAAGAAGAAAAGTTATCATCTGCACCCGTAAATGAACCCACTTCCTGCCTACCGCTGATCCCACCACTGACTCCCATTCTTGTTCAGAATTTACTCCAAGAACAACTTTCACCCAACTTTAAGATCTAAACCCAGTGCTTTATTTCATCCAGAAAGAGTCTGAAAAGCTGTTCCGGGAACGGATGTTGCACCAAGCCACATCCATTTCGCCTTAATGTCCCTTCGTGTTTATTAACCTGCTCGTAGTATTATAGGAATAAAGGTGCAATACTTTAACATAGAATCAGTAAAGGTAGGTAATAGCTTGTACCCCTAGTGGTAGTACCTAAAGCCGATAATCTCGACTGCAAGGCAGCAAGCCTAGCAACGTTCTGGAAAGTAAATGAGTGAAACACAAACCTCTAAGACGATGTTGATGCCAACGGTTAATGGATGGGATCATGGGATCTCTCTCGCTTGCGTCACTAGGAACCGAGAATGTGGCACTCGTCTTGAGCTTGACGCACTGCATTGCCCATTTGCGCGTCAAGCAGATTGGGTTCAGAAATACGGGGAGCCAATCTGATTTTGGAAAATATCTCTGCACGCCGCGGCTCTGCTCATTGCGGAACGCTCTTAATCTTTGCAACAACAACAAAAAGTTCCACGAACACTGCGGGCGCATTGGACCATGTGCATTTAAAGACAACGTGATATGATCTGAACGAGAGTAGGCTACGTATGTCTGTGTCGCAGTTAAAAGCTGAAAAAGTTGGCCGTACATTTTTCAATCGGGGAAACACAAAGCAACACCGCCCCTGCTGCAAAAAAAACTACCGCAGACTATGCGTGTGAAGCATTGCGCCTCCATTCGCGATATCCTTGCGCCTTAAATACGCACGCGAATACCAAACTACTGATGATTTTATTTGAAGTGAACACGTGCGCGTGTGTGTGTGTGAGCGCGTGTCCGTGCCCTGTGACGTCACGACACGGACATAATTTCCCTTTCCTCACCCGCCCATTCCCCGCGATTGGTCAGTACCTTCAGAGTGCACACGTGTTCCACCCACGCCGCCGGACGAAACAGAAAGGTAAAGGTTCAGCCCTACAAATTCTTACTCACGCCGCTGCTGACAGAAGGTCCTCAAATGCAAGTCCAGAGCAGCGATGGACAACCTAGGCCAGTTAGTGGGCCACATGAGCGGCCCTCCTTCGCCTCGGTGGGCCGCAAGCTTGACACCGCTGCTTGTGCACTAGTCGTGACCCCCCCCCCCAACTCCGCGCATCAACCTAGACACACTGAGATCAGGCCACCACCAGGGGCTCTACGGGACGCAGGCTGCCCGCCACTGGTCTAGAGCAGGGGTCGGGAACCTTTTTGGCTGAGAGAGCCATGAAAGCCACATATTTTAAAATAAATTTCCGTGAGAGCAATATAATATTTTTCAACACTGAATACAACTAAATGCGTGTATTTTTAACTAAGACCACCAATTTTAGAATATAAGTCTCTGAATGTATCCTTTTTAATAACGTTGTTATACCAACAACCAATAATAAATAAAATACTTCTTACCATTAATGCGACTTCTGGTGCTGCATGGTTTTGCTGATGACTTTGTAGCCTGGTTGATACGTGGTGAGGTTAAGCTTCATGCAGGCGTTGAGGCTTTCATCCGTTAAACGGGATCGTAGGTTGGTTTTGATGTTTTTTAGATGTGAGAACGACTGCTCACATGAATACGTAGAACCAAACATGGTCAATAAAGCAATACTCACACGCTGCAGTGTGTAGTATGTGACAGGAAGCGCGTTCCATGTTTTGACAATCAGCTGGTCTGCGGGTTGAAGTTTTTTCATTTCTGTCCACTTGTGTTTGCTCGCCAGCTCTGCTTGCTGTCGTTCAAGTCTTTCCAAATCTTCATTCAGTGACTTGAACTTATTCACCCACATGTCTGAGGCCTTCAGGTCAGCAACTTCCAGCTCAAAATCTCTGATGGAGACACCAGGGATGTAACTCAGGTCGGCTTTGTCCACTGCACCCTCGTGTGGATGAGTGATGAACTTGAAAAGACGAGTGTGCTCACGAAATTCTCCAAAGCGTGCTTTGAATGACTGCTGGAGATCAGATGTGAAGCCAGCTAGCTGCTGGAGATCAAAATGTTGAACGGGGTCACTTGCTGTGCACGCATCTTTAAATTCTCTCAGTTTTTAAAAGTGCAGTAAACGACCTGTTTCAATATCCACGATGAAGAGTTCCAGCTTGTTTTCAAATGCAAACACTGCTTGTTGAAGGGATAAGACTGTCTTTCCAATGCCTTGCATTTTCACATTGAGCTGGTTCAGATGTCCAGTCATGTCCACAAGATAGTAAAACTTCAGGAGCCACTCAGTGTTAGCTAGCTCAGGATGCTCGACATCTTTCATTTCAAGAAAAGTCCGGATTTCGCTCAGGCAAGCCGCAAAACGGCTGAGCACCTTCCCTCTTGACATCCAACGCACATTGCTGTGCAAAAGCAGACCGGGATAATGATTCCCAACTTCATCCAGCAGTGTTTTAAACTGGCGATCATTTAAAGCTCGGGCAACAATAAAGTTAACCACCCGAATGACCAGTGACATCACCTCACCAAGCTACTCGCCACACATTTGAGGACAAAGCACCTCCTGATGTAGAATGCAGTGAAGACTTAGGATTGGTCTTTTTCATGTTGACGAAGAAGCGCTACAAATCTTCTGTTTTTCCCCACCATACACAGAGCACCATCAGTACACACCGAAATAAGCTTATCCATCGGTAGATTTTTTTCTTTAGCGAACTCAATGAAATACTTGTATAAATCCTCCCCTCTTGTTGACCCTTTCATTGGCAAAACAGCAAGACTTTCCTCACGCAGTGTGTCACCGGCAGCATACCTTGCAATCACACTGAACTGGGATAAATGATTTAAAGCTTTCGTGACTGCAGTAATTCATATTCTTAGCTCTTTCGGTAAAGTCACGTTGAAGGGAAACAATAAAATAATAAAAATATATATGAATACATTAATGCAAACCGACACACCTGATGACGACCGTTTGTGTTATGGTCGAAACGTCGTGAGAATTTTTATTGTTTTATATATATTTTATTATTTTATTGTTTCCCTTCAACGTGACTTTACCGAAAGAGCTAAGAATATGGGATAAATGACTTACGTCTTATGACTCATCCAAAGCGAGGGAAAAGTATGGCGCTGCATTTATGTCCTTCACTTGTGTTTCCTCCACTCGATTTGCCATCATTATGGTACGATCGTGAACAGTTTTTGCTGACAGAGGCATGTCCTTTATTCGTTTGATTATCTTGACTTTATCCGAAAAGTCGTCAAAAAGTTCGTTGGCCACATCAAGCGTGAATGTTTTGGCATACTCGCCATCTGTGAATGGCTTTCCGTTCCCTCACAATTGCTAAAGAACCAGCAAAGCTATCCGAATTCCCGTCACCTTGTCTGGTCCATACACGGAGTTGCTGCTGACTAGCTTGCGCTCTGGACAGTAGCTCTTGGCATGCCTTCTTCCTGCTGTCCCCCGCTGGATATTTCGATGCAAATGTAGCATGGCGTGTGTCGAAGTGCCGCTTTATATTTGACCGTTTCATCGATGAAATTGTATCATTGCATATTAGACACACCGCAGAACCTGCTCTCTCCACAAAGGCGAATTCTTCTGTCCATTCGTGCTGAAATGTGCGGTACTCCTCATCTTTTTTTCTTTTCGCCATCTTCTTCATCAAAAGGGTTTGCTCTGCATAAATTAGCTAGCTGACTATTGGATTAAAAGAACGGAAGTTTACTTCTTGACCTCACAACGACCCGTAGGCTACCGCATTATCCAATAAAAATAGAGTTTTGGTGTCGGACAGCCGGGATTGGCTCCAGCCACCTGCAACCCTGAGCAGGAGCGGTAGAAAATGGATGGATGGATTAAAATGCATGAGAATGTTTTATATTTTAAACGTTATTTTTAACACTGATTTCTGTAATGTTTTACTTTAATGTCAGCGGAATTATTCATTACTTAGCATGTTGAGAAATGTCAGCTAAGACTTATTTGCGAGCCAGATGCAGTCATCAAAAGAGCCACATCTGGCTGGCGAGCCACAGGTTGCCGACCACCGCTCTAGAGGATGCAATCTTGATGCACTCTTTCACAGTGGCCTACACTTTACCCCACCACACACGAGCTGTTGATCGACTACCTGTGGTTATACCCATCTATGCTGCTGGCTCGACAGAAAGCAGGGGGGAATCTAAGAAACGTGACCATTCTTTCGACGGCCGAACCCAGAGACTGAGCCGCAAACCTCTTGGGTTGGATGCCCGGGGCGCTAATCGCCTACACTACGGCATTTGGAAATGTTCTACCCAAGGTTGTTGGTTCATTGCCTTCTCAATATTTGCGGGTGGCAGAGGGAAACGAAGCTTGGAGGAGCTCCAGCTATTACGAGTGCAACATACTCAAACTCCACATATCGGTTAACGACCTACCTGATGTACTGCATCCTACAAGAACCCGGTTGTGTTGCAGGTGTGTGTGTGTGTGTATGCCACATGATTCCCCCAAAATGCACCGACACCACCATCATGGCACTGGAGTCAGCCAATATAAACTCCTTTTAAAAAGTTTTTTTTTAAACAACGTTTTTATTAACAACTTCGTTTAACTCACACGGTCGAGAAGTACGTGAGTGATGCGGCGCCTGCTCCCACATCAACGCTTACTTGAATTAATGACTTCCATAACTCGTTCACACGGAGCAGGCGCGCCTGAGAAGACACGCGGCGCCTGCTTCTAGGGCGAGGCAATTCAGAGAGTTTAGGGACCGCGGATTTTTTGACCTACACAAATATATATAGATAACAAGGCGTCCATACGAAATGTAAATTGCTTTAAAGTAGCGAATTAATTGATTAATTGATGCCGATTTTTATACAGGCAATGCGTCGTCACCGGATCTGAGTCCGTGTGCAACATTTGGAATTGATTGGACAGCAGGAAGTAGACTTACTTTTTATTACAAGATTTGACCACGACACAGGAATCAAGTTAAGTAAAACCGTTGAAAGAAAAGCATTACGAAGTGCAGTACTGTACAATGTCACGCATCTGACTCGCTTTGGGACCGGTGGATGTGCGAAAAAGTCGGATAAGTGAACGTCTGTAGAAAATAACAAGTGCACCACCGTGCACGAATACTGCACTGCGTGTGGGCTGTTACTCGGTCAGGGAGGATATTCGACATTCAGATATGTGATGGTCTGATATGGAACATTGTGCTGTAGAACCCATGGAAGGGATTTTTAAGACCATCAAAACGATCGTCATAGAAACAGGAATCACAGCTGCGTGTAGGCGACTCGCGTCATTCAGTCTTTTTGTTTCTTATTGTGTTGTGGCTCATGATCGTTTTCAGCTGACGGCACTCCATCAGAATAAAAGTATGTTACCTATTTGTCACCCCAGATTGTGGAAAATAGCTCGTGTCGACAACGGTCCTGTCCTATTCATGGGCAAGAAGTATGCTGGATATAAAATACCAGATTAGAAAAAGATGCGGGCCCACTCTTACAGAACATACGTTCATGTTCAGTGAGCTCTAAAGCCACATGTTCACACACACGCTCATGCTGTTATTTATTATCCATGCTAGAAATTCAAGATGCTTTGCGACCGATTAGAGCTGGCTGGATGATCTTAAACAAAGTTTTTGGGTTGTGGCCGGGTTGCTCAGAGGTCAGAGTGCTGAGCTGGCACTGTTCAAAACTTGGGTTCTAATCCAAGTTTCAGCCACCTGTGATTAAACCAAAACTCAAAGCATTTGCAAATGATAACAGCCCTTCTTCACACGTTTAAACCAGGTACTTAAGCGCAGCAAGTTAATGGTCTTAGCCTGGTCACCAATGACTACACAAAAACAAATCCCATCAAATTTGTTCTGTAATTTAATTTAGCTGAATTCCAGCTCTAAAAAAATGAAAACGTCGGTGTGATTGTCATGCGGTCGTTACACTCATGTGCAGAGTGTGTGGGGAAGCAATTCCCTCTGTTGTCTGTAGACCAAAGGTCACTTGAATGGAATTTTAGAGGTAGCTCTGTGAAAAATGCTACTGCGGGCCGTTCCCAAACGCGAGGGTTACACTGCTCTGCGAGCGATGAAAATTGATGATTTGTAACATGCCGCCAATACAAGAAATTATGGAGAAATTACAATAAAAAATTGCCTTTTGAATTCGCTTGTCATTTTCCAGCTCTGATAAATGAAATTAGTTGGCTTGATTGATGTGCAAAGAACACTAATCTGGGGGATATCTAAACATTGTGCACCTTAAATTTTGATTTAAAGCTTTCGTGACTGCAGTAATTCATATTCTTAGCTCTTTCGGTAAAGTCTCCCTTCAACGTGACTTTACCGAAAGAGCTAAGGATATTGTGCACCTTGTTCATATACAGAGGCTCGTGGATAAACCAGAAGCCCTCTTAACGGCGGTAATTGGTTCCACGAAACCGGTCGTTAAATTATTTGGTCATTAAGCGAGTATAGGAAATACACTTTAAAGGCTTAAATCGTTCCCATTAAACAGTGGATATTAATACATAAAGATACTAGCAACAATATAAACACATACTATTAAAAGCATGGTTAAACAATGAATTGATTAATATTTACTTTACCTACAACAGCCCGTCGTTAACAGGGGAATGATTTTGATTTAAAGCTTTCGTGACTGCAGGGATTCATATTCTTGGTTCTTTCGGTAAAGTCACGTTGAAGGGAAACAATAAAATAATAAAAATATTAAACAATGAAATTCTCAATAAAATTCACACGACGTTTCGAATGCAACACAAGCAATCATCATCAGGTGTGAAAATCACAGCAAGAAATTTTGAAAAAAGTGGCTTTTCTTTTTTAACGTTAGCACCACGGCAGTCCATCTATGTTCGGAAAAGAGGAGGGGGGAGACGAAAATAATTAATGCGGTCTGAAAGTCACCGTAAGCGTGAACAATCAATCATTGGAAGGATTTGATAAACCATTTCGGGTCTTAATTGATGGTTCACGTTTACGGTGGCTTTCAGACCGCATCCATTATTTTCGTCTCCCCCCTCCTCTTTTCCGAAGATAGATGGATTCGTCCATCTGAATAACCTGCCAAATCGCTCTCCGTGGTGCTAACGTTAAAAACAAAGGCCACTTTTTTCAAACTTTCTTGCTGTGGTTTTCACACCTGATGATGATTGCTTGTGTTGCAGCCGAAACGTCGTGAGAATTTCATTGTTTAATATTTTTATTATTTTATTGTTTCCCTTCTACGTGACTTTACCGAAAGAACCAAGAATAGGGGAATGATTGGTAAGCGAACACATTGGGCTCTATTGAGGCCCGTCGTTAAGGGATTAGTCGCAAACAGGGGGGGTCATTAAGATGGGTTTTACTCTACACTACTATACACTACACTACTATATACACTACACTATGCACTACGCACTGGGCTCTATGGAGGCCAGTCGTTAAGCGATTAGTCACTAACAAGGGGTTATCGTTAAGAGGGGCTCAATTCAGAGGCAGTCACGTGATATCATTTTACACGGCCGTTCTTGAACATGCGGTGTTGCACTGCTGCGAGGATTCTGAATGGAAGATGTTTCGTCTCACGACGCACCACGTGTAGCACAAATGGAATATAATTAGGGGGGGGTGGAATTGGAAATAAGAAAACTACCTTCGAGAACCATTACACATACATGGATCCCATAGCTGTCAACCCATACGATTTACCCGTATTCTTGTAAAGGGAAATTGAGTGTTCAGGTACGTACGGCGTACAGCCATTTTAATAATGGTATAATTTTTTTGTATATTTGTCTGTGTTTCTCCCTTGTGATGGGACTTTGTAGGATGAACGTTGACATTTATAAGAGCGCAGAGTGACCAATAAGGTCTGAATTGGTTTGTAATAAGGTTGGCAATGATAAGGGGTTGACAGCCATGGGATCCAAGTACGTTGGTTGATGCCTGCGATGGCGTGGACTCACAATTCGGATCGCATGAGTAAGAGAATGACGTGCTTCCAACATCCACCTATAGAGAAAGGAGATCATCCTTCAGGACGCAGTACAGCAAATAGATTTCTGTTGACAGCCTGTTCCCTAATACTCGATGGGTTCTCTCTCGGCATTGTGAAAAAGCAACTGGGCCAAAAATGCCAAGTGGAACCCTCCATAAAACTCTCAAGAATAATACATGCATGTTAAAATAGGGTAAATTGTTTACTCACACCACTGTACTTTATCACACAGGACCCGCCAACTAATTAATTGTAGTGTGCCCATTTAGACTGCTGGGTGAACAGAGGCGGGAGGGAGAGTTTTAATTATCATGGCGGGAGATCAAACTGGTGGCCTTTGGATTGCAAGGCCATTATTCTAACCCTTTGGTCTTTCTGGACCCACGGACTCTCACTGTCAACCCTCACACAATTTTCGTGGACGACCATGAACCAAGAACATATTTTTCAAAATTAAAAACGACCCTCAATCGTAATGTCTGCAACAGTTTCCTGGACCACTTTCCCACAGTCTAGCGGACCACCAGCAATGTGCTCCCATAAAAAAAAAACGTAACATTTTAGCTCGGTACAATGTAAGCATCGATGCTATTTACTGACTTTAAAGTCCCACGCAAAAAAAAAGCGTGCGTGACTGCCGCGTGTTCCCTTCCGTAATCATTTCACGAGGCCGTTGTCCGTCTCAATGTGTCAGTATCTCTCTATCACGCTCGGAAGGATCTGCCCATTGATCGACTGCAAGGCTCCGTGACCTGCATTGGTATCTCCGGCTATCGGGCTGGGCGTGCGAGCAAGGCGTGTGGTCTACAAGGACGCAGCTGTCACAACACTCGAGCTTCTTTGGGACAAAATAAAAATTTTAACGGCACAAAAAATAACAACACCACCAACACCAACAACAGCCAGAATTGTCTCCTGTGTTCAATTTTTAGATGATCTCGATGGAAAAATCAGATTTTAATGAGGGGTTGGCGTTTTAATGTGTCCGAGGTCTTTTAGGAGGCGTCTTCGGATATTTGGTTTGGAGAAGCAAGGAAAAAAATGTTTATCAAGGCAACATTCACCGTGTCAAGAGGTTTTTTTTATTTATTTCTGACAACAGTCATGATCGCATCCGATGGGGGCACTGATCTACAATAAATATTACTTAATGAAGATGGCTGCAACGTGACGTTCAAGATAAAAGTTGTGCAAAAGTTTGATAATCGACTGGAAATATCCTCTACGCAGAGGGACACAACTGTAAAACACAATAGACAATGTTGTTCCTTGGGATAGTTATTGCAGATTGAATGGGATTAAAATAAAAACAAGATAAAGAGACGGACGAGAAGTGGATTTGTGGAAGATGCAATTGAAAAGCAACAGGGCACAACGTTTAATCCGTGCCGTACTTTGCCTGCTATATGACACGTGGATCAGAAACGTGGGCAATGACAAATAAAATGTGACAAAAGTTGAGCATATTCTTAGTTTTTTCGGTAAAGTCACGTTGAAGAGAAACAACAAAATAACAAAATATATATAAAACAATAAAAAATTCTCACGACGTTTCGACCATAACTCAAACGGTCATCATCAGGTGTGTTGGTTTGCATACATTTATTTTTAAACGGCACATTTATTTATTTATAAAAAACGTTGGCGTCACGCGCAGCGATTTGGCAGTTTGCCCAGGACTAGTCCATCTATTTTTTTGAAAAGAGGAGGGGGGAGACGAAATTTTTTATAATGTATGCTGTCTGAAAGCCACTGTAAGCGTGAACAATCAATTAAGAACTGAAATGGTTTATCAAATCTTTCCAATGATTGCTAAGATAGAATCCATCTTCTCGGTTGAAATTGTCTCTGTGCTTGTATATGTGGATAGCCTCATGAACGAATCTCTCATGGAAGCCAGATGGCTTACAAAGAACCTCCGTCTTGGAAAAGTCAATGGCATGTGAGCCTACTGAATTAGAACAATGATCTGCTACGGCCGAGGTGTTGGTCCTACCGTGTTTAAGGTCTGCTTTATGTTCACGAATGCGGTCCGAGACATGGCGTTTGGTTTCTCCAATGTAACTACTACCACAGAGGCAACTTAGTTTGTAGACACCAGGGTATTGTATGTCCGGAATCACATCTTTTACAGACGGAACCAGATCACGGATTTTATGTAATGTGTTGAAACGGACCTGGATCTTGTGTTTATTCAAGATTTTGGAGATCTTTTTTGTGATCCCAGCAATGTAGGGTAAAGTGATGGTTTTGAAAGGCTCCTCAAGAGGGTTCTTCTTCATGGTTTGAGTGATAGCTTTGCGGATTGTATAGTCGGAGTAACCATTAGCCCTAAGAGCTTGGTGTGCGTGCTTTAGTTCACTGCTTATGTGTTCCTGGTCGGATATGCATTGGGCTCTATGATACAGAGTCTTGATGAGATAATTCTTCTGTGATGGATGGTGGTGGGAATCCGGTTTCAGATAAGCATCCGTATGGGTAGCTTTCCTGTAGACAGAGTGGCTCATTGAACCATCAGGTCTCTTTTTAATTAGGACATCCAAAAAAGGTATCTTGCCATCTATTTCGACTTCCATGGTAAATCTGATGGCTGGGTGTATGGAATTGATGTGGTCGAAGAATTGGTCTAGAGCAGGCCGGCCATGTGGCCAGATGACAAAAGTGTCATCCACGTACCTCTTCCATAAGGTTGGGCGCAGAGTGGCAGTCTGGATGGCGTCAGTCTCAAATTTCTCCATGAAAATGTTAGCTATAACTGGAGAGAGGGGGGAGCCCATTGGGGTGCCCTCAGTTTGTTTGTAGAAAGTTCCATTCCAAGTGAAGCATGTATTGGTTAAACAGTGTCTCACCAGGGGGGGTACCTCAGTGTTTAGTCCTTGATGAACCAAGTCTTCAATGATTGCAATGGTGTCAGGTACAGGAACCTTGGTGAATAAGGAAACTACATCAAAATTGACAAGCAGGTCGTCTGGGGACAGGGAAATACCCTTGATTGTCGATACCAGGTGAGTAGAATTTTGTACCGCAGAGGTGGTCTTTCCAGTGAAAGGACGCAGGATTTCAGACAAAAAACGAGCTAGTTTGTAGGTGGGGGAGCTGATAGTAGAGACTATGGGACGAAGAGGTGTATCAACTTTATGTATTTTTGGTAAGCCGTATAATCTTGGTGGCCTGGCAGCAGAAGGTTTCAACGAAAACTGTTTAGATTGATCAATTAATGCGGTTGAATCAGAAATTATTTTGTTGGTTTGTGTGACGAGGCTGTTGGTGGGATCTCTTTTTATTTTTGTATAACTACCATCGTCGAGTAATTCTTTAATTTTGTTGTTGTATTCTATTTTATCCATGATGACAGTAGCATTGCCTTTGTCAGCTGAGAGGACTACAATATCATTCCTCTTTTTTAATTTATATAATTCAAAACGCTCATCTTTGCTGAGGTTGCTAGCTGGCATCTTAGCGTTTTTGAGGGTTGCAGCGATTTCAGATCTTGCTACGTCTGCAGCGATGTGACCCAGGCCCCTGAGAGCAACGTCTACTTGGGCAATTATATCATTAACTGGTATGTGTTTAGGTGTGACTGCAAAGTTTAGACCTTTAGCTAAAACGGATTTCAGACCATCGGAAATAGAACTGTTACTGCGATTAATTACGACTTTATTAACGTCTAACTTTTTGGTGTGTGGGTCCGGTCTTTTGTTGAAGAGGAGGTTAAATTTGGAAATCAGGTTTTCCTTACATTTGGTCGACATAGTAGCAGCTGAAGAGGCAGTCATATTGTCTACATGTTCCCAATCCGATGTGGACATTATTGCCGTCAATGATAAGTGTGATTTGTAGAGTGTCTTGTCTAACTGATCTAGTTCTGTGCGTAGACAAGACAAAGCTATCACTCAAACCATGAAGAAGAACCCTCTTGAGGAGCCTTTCAAAACCATCACTTTACCCTACATTGCTGGGATCACAAAAAAGATCTCCAAAATCTTGAATAAACACAAGATCCAGGTCCGTTTCAACACATTACATAAAATCCGTGATCTGGTTCCGTCTGTAAAAGATGTGATTCCGGACATACAATACCCTGGTGTCTACAAACTAAGTTGCCTCTGTGGTAGTAGTTACATTGGAGAAACCAAACGCCATGTCTCGGACCGCATTCGTGAACATAAAGCAGACCTTAAACACGGTAGGACCAACACCTCAGCCGTAGCAGATCATTGTTCTAATTCAGTAGGCTCACATGCCATTGACTTTTCCAAGACGGAGGTTCTTTGTAAGCCATCTGGCTTCCATGAGAGATTCGTTCATGAGGCTATCCACATATACAAGCCCAGAGACAATTTCAACCGAGAAGATGGATTCTATCTTAGCAATCATTGGAAAGATTTGATAAACCATTTCAGTTCTTAATTGATTGTTCACGCTTACAGTGGCTTTCAGACAGCATACATTATAAAAAAAATTCGTCTCCCCCCTCCTCTTTTAAAAAAAAATAGATGGACTAGTCCTGGGCAAACTGCCAAATCGCTGCGCGTGACGCCAACGTTTTTTTATAAATAAATAAATGTGCCGTTTAAAAATAAATGTATGCAAACCAACACACCTGATGATGACCGTTTGAGTTATGGTCGAAACGTCGTGAGAATTTTTTTTATTGTTTTATATATATTTTGTTATTTTGTTGTTTCTCTTCAACGTGACTTTACCGAAAAAACTAAGAATATGAATTACTGCAGTCACGAAAGCTTTAAATCAAAATTTAAAAGTTGAGCAGTGTACAAAGCAGTATTGGAAGACTGCACACTTGGAATCATACCGAGACACGAGGATAAACACATGGATTTCAGAACATGCTGCCAATGAAAGCAGTGAAGCTTGGACGGGACACGGCGTAGCTGGAATATTTGATTGTCAATTCATCGAGACCAGGGGTCGGCAACCTGCGGTTCCGGAGCCGCATGCGGCTAATTAAGAACTGCTTCGTGGTTTCATTTATGAAAGACCGCCATCTCGTATTCACCACAGTGCATTGCGGTTCTTTAAACACAGAGGGGGTGTTTTTTACCGAATTCGAAAAAAATTCCTCTTCTTGTTGTTTCTGTTGCCGACCCATTGATCGAGAATAACGCATGAGTGGTGAGATGTTAACTACCTTGCCTGGTATACAGGGGGTCGTGGATTCTATCCCAACCTTGATGCCTGTATAATTGGAGTTTACATATCCTCCCCGTGGTCGCGTGGATTATTCTCCAGGTCCTCCGGTATTTTTCCCTCCACGTTTAGAATCAACAACATCACGCTTTTAGAGCGGGGTTCGGCAACCAAAATCAGAAGAGCCATTTTTTTCGAATTCTGTAAAAAAAAAGCTAAACATTTCAAGTGCCGCAATGCACGTAAATACAAGACGGTTCTGAATAAATGACGTCACGAAGCAGTCCTTATAGCACAGCACGCGGCTCCGGAGCCGCTGATTACCAACCCCCCTTTGGTTTAGAGGATTTGGCTGCAATACATGTCCAGATTATAGGCCACTTTCGTTCAGCTATAATTTGTGGCCAGGTCGCTTCTGAAAAATAGCTATATAGCAGATCAGTGGGTCTTACCTGGTCAAGCAGAAATAGTTTGTTAGTTTTACATAAACTGGGCCAATACTCACCCAGTTATTTAGTAGATGCTTTGTGGAAAAGGCTGAACAACCCTCATAAATATATATTATATACCTATAATATATATTTATACGAATTGGCATTTTTGGAAAGTGTTACGCGTGCGGTGAACAAATGCTGCGGACCAGCGGGGGCGGCCGTTATCTGGGAGGTGCGAGGGCGGGCCGGCGGGAAGCACGCACGGGCGGCACGGATTCCGCCTGTTAACGGCGTGACGCCTGGGCCCCCCTCCCCAAGGGACGGCCGCGAGGAGACGGAGGCGTCTGCCCGGAACCGAGGGCTCCGTCTCCTGATCCCTATCGCGGCCGTCGATGGGCGACCGTCGCCGCTGCACGAAAAAGCGACATCCTGCGGAGTCGCCACGTGTGCTGAGCGGAACGGGCAGGTGCTCGCGCTGAATAATACTTCACAACAACAAGCCTCCGCTGTCTTTCTTGACAAAACTAAAAACCGATGAAAACAAGATTACGGTCTTCTGTGGAACTTTTTTTTTTACACGTGATATTATGTTAAATGTTTGCAATGTTGCTGAAAGAATGACAATTGCAGGGCCGTGAGAAATGGTGATGTCGTGGGGGAGCCCTTCATCAAGCAGTTTGAACAAACGGGCTGTAAATGGTAATTTACAGCTATTACTGCTGTGTCTCGTGCAATTCAACACGGATCCTCAAGCCCAAGGTGACTAACAGGAGACCGTACTGCCGCAAATCCGCTTGAACTGGATCCGCAATATCGACCACAACAATTAAACTGTTAAAGATTTCAGGATTTACCCGTGGTGGAGCTCAGACTTTGGCCCAGGCAAAGCATCCACCCTGTATTTTTTTTCTTTTGGGCAATTCCCCCCCTTTTAAATTGCGCAATTAATAACATAACAGGACGGTGCAGTAATGAGGAACTGGCGAGCAGATCTGTGGGCTGCGTCGCGCGTGAGAACAGCGCCATAGAGGCCACCGCACGTTGACAAAGTTGGTAGGCAGTGCCCTCTCCGGCTGCTGGTTTAGCGCACCCACTCATGTACCCTGGGCCCCCTCGCAAACCAGGTGGTCCATCTCAATGGGCCCCAACATTCTCTACGCTCTCTCCTTATTTATCTCTCCGTCTCTCTCTCAACATCTGCGTCCCTCTGTACAGTTCTCTCTCATTCTGCTTTCTGTCTCACCAAATGTCTCTCTCTCCCCGTCTTTCTGTGCAGGTCTCTTCACGTATCTATCTGTCTCGCTCGATGTCTCTCTCTGCGTGTCTCAGGCAATTGTCACCGAGTTGGTGTTGAGGGCCATGCTGGCGCGGGGTGGCCAACAGGTCAAGCTGGGGCCCTCGTCCGTCTCTTCCTTGGGCGCTTCGACCGCCTCGATGGGTTGAGGCTCCAGGCACTTGGGCGCTGCGGTGAGAAATCAAACCCCAGAGAAAGCGTGGTCACAATCAGCAGGGTCCTGGACGAGAGGAGGGGAGATCAAGAGATCACGCAGCTGAGGGACAGAATTATTGAGCCTTTGGAAAGCGGTTATAAAAGTGGATTGTCAAGCGCTTGAATTGTTACTATTTGCTAAGAATCGGATTAAATTGCTGACGGGCAACTGAACACCTCTTGTAGATGTCTTAGCTCGGCGTATTTAGGGGTTGAAATGCACTCTTGTTGTCACCGTCTGCTGGCCCAGGTCTCCCTCGTCAGGGAGACTTCGTCTCAATTGAGTTCTCACCTGGCGAAATAGAGTCGACCAATCGTAAGCAGCCTCGGAAGGAATTTCACGGAGCTGGCTCGGGACCACCAATGGATACGGTCGCATCTCGAACCTCGCTCGGTCGCGTTGGCGAGATGTTAACTCCCTCGCCTGGTATGCAGGAGGTTGTGGGTTTGATTCCAGCCATGACTCCTGTAGTTTTCGAGTTTGGATTTTTTCTGCGAGGTTGTGTGGATTTTTCTCCGGGTCGTCCGGTATTTCCCTCCACATGTATAAATATGCGTTGAGTATTTGGCTACTATAAATTTCCACGTGATAAACCACTTTGTTAAGCTATCATTTGTGTCCAGGTCGCTTCTGAAAATCAGAATATTTTTTTGAAACTGAAAGAATCCGATGAGCTATAAAGCTCGTTTTCACAGATGTCCAGTAGGCGCAGGTCAGAACGTTACAACAACAAACAATAAAACACTACGATAGAAGTGCAAAGTATGGGTAAGGTGAGGAAATCACTAAAAAACGATACGATTTAAACTAAACTATATTATTTTCCCAGCTGAAGCTCATTTAACTTATTTTTAGAAGCGACCCGAATACAAATTATAGCTCAACGAAGTGGCTTATTACGTGGAATTTTATAGGTAGGCAAATAATCGAAATGCATGCTTCTAAATGTGAAGGGAGAGGCTGGAGAAGCTGGAGCAAAAATTCACGCGACCACGGGGAGAACACGCAAATTATAAATATATACAGGCGTTCAGGATCGGTATCGATCCTGGGCCTCCTGGAAACCAGGGGAGGAAGATATTAGCCCAAGGGGCCTTAACTGTTAAAATAAATAAGATAGCCGTCAACACATGCGGTTTACCCGTTATCCTTGCACAGGGAAATTGAGTTTTCCGGTCCATACGGCGTAAAGCCATTTCAATACGGGTAAAAGAAAATCAACACGAGTGTGAGCATCTACTTATCAAGCAAGCAGCAGCATCAGCATGCAAGATCAGAGACAGTAGCAGAGGTCCCATCATTGACACCAATTATCCAAATTAATACATAAACAGTTTTTCTTTAGTAACATAATTTGTGTCTATTTGTTTGTGTTTCTCCCCTTGTGATGGCACTTTGTATGACGAACGTTGAGATTTATAAGGGCACGGGATGATCAATAAAGTCTGAATTGGTCTGTAATAAGCTCGGCCCTGATAAGGGGTTGACAGATATGAAATAATCGAGCAGACAGACACGGGCCTGACTTCATCCACAGATGCCTTGTTGAGTCTCTAATTTTTAGGATTCTGCTTGGGACGTCTTGCCAATTCCTCACCAAATAATGTGTACTTGTGAGTAACCAGACCTACTTGAGATCTCACGCCTCGTAGAGAGCCAAAATAAATATCGTACGTTTATAGATTGCTCGGTAACCTCCGTTCCATGCTGCCATTGACTGGCCAAGAATGTGGCCTGTAGATGCTGCCATCTGCTGGCCACTGATGTAGATGGCAGCATGGAAGGTGGTGAATTGCGGTCGTTGAGATGAGTTTTGATTGGTGAGATGAGTGAGGTTGGTGCAGTGGATGAGATGGGTGCAGTCAGTATGGTGACTGAGTGGTTGGTGTGGTGAATGTAGTGGTTGGTGTGGTGAATGTAGTGGTTGGTGTGGTGAACACCAGATCTTATTTATTCACGATGTACTTACAAAAAAATCCGCAGACTACCTGCTGGATCTCCTCTCTGTTTCAAAGAACAAATTTGACCTCAGGTCTTCGCTCATTTACCAGCTTCACATTCCATATTGCCGTTGCAAAAAACGGAGGAAGGGCCTTTGCTATTGATGCCCCCAGGGTCTGGAATGTTATTGCTAATAAACTGCAACTTGAATCACTACCTATGAGATCTGCACTCAAAACTGCTCTAGAGGAGTTGTACACCCCTAGCTGCCCCCTAGCTGCCACTGCTATTTAGTGGCCTAAAATCAAATAAAATATTTCGCTCCGGATGACCGCTGCAAAGTATTAACTGTATTTTGATTTAGTGTGCTATCTTAAAGGTGCATTGAAAAATTTGATACTCCGACTGATGCTCCTGTTTGTGGAGTGACTCATGCAGCCAGCTGTGGCTCTAGGGTTTGGTGTTACATGCTATTTATGAAGTTTATTGTTAAAAATTCGGTTACAGTTCCTATGATCACTGTTACATTGCGTTTATGGCTTTATTTTGGTTATTTCTAAAAGTTTTTTGGTTTGGCCATGTTTTTGTTTATTGTAGTACGGAGTTAGACTGATGGCCTTAATCTAAGTTTTCTTGTTGTTGTTGACTTGCATCCCACTGGGATTTTTGCACACAGCGTTGGTGTACGGTGCTATTTCAGGAATATTTTGATGTTTTTTCCGGGATTTTCTGTTTGCACAGTCACAAAGTCACTTTAAGATCTTTTCTTGTTCGTGTTTTAGTTTTTTTGTTTGTTGTGGTTGCACCCGATTCAAGAGCCGAATGGCTCACAGGGCTATACCACATAAATGAAATGAAAACTAAATGAATGTAGTGGTTGGTGTGGTGAATGTAGTGGTTGGTGTGGTGAATGTGGTTGTTGGTGTGGTGACTGTGTGGTTGGTGTGGTGAATGTAGTGGTTGGTGTGGTGAATGTAGTGGTTGGTGTGGTGAATGTAGTGGTTGGTGTGGTGAATGTGGTGGTTGGTGTGGTGAATGTAGTGGTTGGTGTGGTGAATGTGGTGGTTGGTGTGGTGAATGTAGTGATTGGTGTGGTGAATGTAGTGGTTGGTGTAGTGAATGTAGTGGTTGGTGTGGTGAATGTAGTGGGTGAGATGAGTGTAGTAGGTGTGATGAATGCCATTTGTGCGGTGAGTTGAGTTGGTGTTTGGTGAGTGAGGTGAGTGTGGTGGGGTAGTGATTATATAACGATTTAAAGCTTTCGTGACTGGAGGGATTCATATTATTGGTTCGTTCGGTAAAGTCACGTAGAAGGGAAATAATAAAATAATAAAATACCTTTTAAAATTATTTCCCTTCTACGTGACTTTACCGAAAGAACCAAGACTATAGTAGTGATTATAGTTAGTGCGGTAAGTGCGGTTGGTGCAGTGAGTGCGATTGGTGAGGTGTCATTAGGGTGGTGAGGTTGGTGAGGTGTGATTGGTGAGGTGAGGTTGATGAGGTGTGGTTGGTGAGGTGAGATTGTTGAAGTGAGGTTGGTGAGGTGTAATTGGTGAGGTAAGGTTGGTGAGGTGTGATTGGTGAGGTGGGTGAGGTGAGGTTGGTGAGGTGTAATTGGTGAGGTGAGGTTGGTGAGGTGTAATTGGTGAGGTGAGGTTGGTGAGGTGTGATTGGTGAGGTAAGGTTGGTGAGGTGTTATTGGTGAGGTGTAATTGGTGAGGTGTAATTGGTGAGGTGAGGTTGGTGAGGTGTAATTGGGGTGGTGAGGTTGGTGAGGTGTGATTGGTGAGGTGAGGTTGGTGAGGTGTAATTGGTGAGGTGAGGTTGGTGAGGTGAGGTTGGTGAGGTGT
Organism: Petromyzon marinus; assembly: GCF_048934315.1. Classification (NCBI taxonomy): domain Eukaryota; kingdom Metazoa; phylum Chordata; class Hyperoartia; order Petromyzontiformes; family Petromyzontidae; genus Petromyzon; species Petromyzon marinus. The sequence continues at coordinate 11,574,056 of NC_133703.1, read as the reverse complement.
AATTGGTGAGGTAAAGTTGGTGAGTGTATCATTGAGCACCTGGAGGATTCTCCTCCACGGTCGCCTTTGTCTCTCCCAGTAGCGATGTTCACTCCACACCGCACCAGGAACTCATCTGAGGCTGAGTCGACCCAACACAAGGCTTGGGCATGTGCTCAGAAAAGTAATTTCGTAAATGACTGGCTAGAGTACAGGATTTTAAGGAATAGATGCCTCAAAAAAATACGGCATGCAAAAAATGCCTACTTTTCCTCCACTCTCCTGGAATCACATGGAAATGCCAGGATTTTTTGGAAAACAATCAAATCTATCGAAAAGGCATCCAAAACAGACAATCTGCCCGTTGAGCTAAACCGAAATGGGGAATATTTTTCAGATCCCAAAAAAATAGTTGACAATTTTAACCTTCATTTTTCTGAAGCTGGTAATCTTTTTGATAATGTATTGGGAGTCACCCGTGCTCATGCAAATTCCTACACCTCTGTCCAAACATTAAACGAATTTAGTTTCCAGCCAATCCACGAAAGTAATGTTCTGAAACAACTGTCCTACCTCAAAGGGTCCTCCTCTACCGGAGCAGATAGTTTTCCCATCTTTGCTCTACTAACTGTTGGTCACCTAATATACAAACCTATAGCCCACATTTTCAACCTGTCCATCAAAGAAGCATCAGTTCCTCTAGAATGGAAACATTCCTATGTCCGTCCACTTCACAAAGGTGGCCCTAAAGATGATCCCAATAACTACCGACCTATCTCGATTTTGTCCCCATTGATGAAAATTTTTGAAAAATGATTGAACTACTAAATTAGCAGTTTCCTGTCCACCAACAATCTACTACATCAAAAACAATCTGGGTTCCGAAAAAAATACAGCACCACATCTGCTGCATTAGACTCTCTGAATCAAATTTACACTAGCCTTGATAATAAGCAGTACTGTGCCTGTCTTTTTCTTGACCTGTCCAAAGCTTTTGATACAGTAGACCACAACACCCTGCTTGGTAAACTAAGTTGCCTCGGTTTTTCAAAAAACACAGTAAAATGGTTAAAAATTAACTCTTTTCTCGCACCCAAACTGTATTCACAGATGGTTGGAGGTCAAACAGTGTTAAGATAACAAAAGGTGTTCCACAGGGTTCCATCCTCGGCCCCTCTCTTGTTCTCTCTTTATGTCAATGACTTGGGCACTGACCTGGATCATTCCAGGGTAAATCTTTTTGCAGATGACACGATACTGATTACTGCTGGCCGCTCTCTGGATGACGTGATTGCTAAGCTCCAGGGTGATTTTAACAAACTACAACATCAGCTAGTTGCTCTTAAACTAGTCCTAAATACCTACAAAACCAAGGTGCTATGCTTCTCACCGAGACCAAAGCAGGAAGTTATTTTTCCCAAATTACTATCCTTAAATAATGATCAAATATAGCAAGTCAAATTCTATAAGTATATTTGGGTCATCCTGAATTCAAAACTGAATTTTGAAGATCACATTGATTTTATTGGTAAAAAGACAAAAAATAAAAATTGGTTTTCTGAATCGACACAAGCACTGCTTCCCCCCTATGTTCCGTTTGGAATTGATAAAAGCTACCATACTGCCTCTACTTGATTACTGTGATATCGTGTATAAATCAGCCCCAAGTACTGTACTGAAGAAGCTTGATTCCATCTATCACTCGGCCTTAAGATTTGCATTGAACTGCCCATATAGGACTCACCACTGTGATCGCTACATTGGGTCAAACTTAACATCTCTTAATGTTCGACGGCTTGTACACCAGATCTTATTTATTCACGATGTACTTACAAAAAAATCCGCAGACTACCTGCTGGATCTCCTCTGTGTTTCAAAGAACAAATTTGACCTCAGGTCTTCGCTCATCTTCCAGCTTTGCATTCCCTATTGCCATACAAAAACCGGAGGAAGGGCCTTTGGTATTGATGCCCCCAGGGTCTGGAATGCTATTGCCAATAAACTGCAACTTGTTAAAAATTCTGTCACAGTTCCTATGATCACTGTTACATTGCATTTATGGCTTTATTTTGGTGATTTCTAAAAGTGTTTTGGTTTGGCCATGTTGTTTAATGTAGTACGGAGTTAGACTGATGGCCTTAATCTTAGTTGTCTTGTGGTTGTTGTTGTTGTTGTTTGACTTGCATCCCACTGGGATTTTTGCACACAGCGTTGGTGTACGGTGCTATTTCAGGAATATTTTGATGTTTTTTCCTGGATTTTCTGTTTGCACATGCACAAAGTCACTTTAAGATGTTTTCTTGTTCATGTTTTTGTTTTGTTGCGATTGCACCCGATTCAAGAGCCGAATGGCTCACAGGGCTATACCAAATAAATGAAACTATGAAACACACTCTCTCACTGTCTCACAACAACAACAACCGCCATTCGCCACTAAGTGTCGGTGACGTCACCACGACGCTTGTGCCAGGCCATGTGCACCGTGAGGCCACGTGAAGTGTCGAACGCCCGCTGGCAGGAGGTCACGGGGCAGACCCAGTTGCCACGGGTCGACTGACTGAGATGACTGGCTGATGTACCACCTGTGCCCCCTCCTCACACTCACGCACACGCACTCACTCACAAGCGCGAGTTCGCGTTTTCAGGCGATATAAAATAATTTATATTTCATGCCAGTTGGTTCTGAAGGGCGGCTGTTTGTAATTTGGGCGTTCGTAAGTCGAGGACTGTCTGTAAATAAAGATTCCGATTGTGGATGTGGGGCTTTAACCGTGGGGTGAGCTTGGCCCGAGCCGCGGGGGCGTGGCTTGATCGACAGTGGGCGGGGCACAGCCGCGGCGGGCGTGGCTTATCCAGGAAGTGGGAGGAGTCTAGCGCTCACGTGGGGGTGTGCAATAACAAAGGTGGCGTGGCGTGTCACCCTGGGTAAGGCCTGCGCTGACCAATCGTAGAGGAGACCGCGATCGCCGGACTGCAAGCCAGAGAGAAGCGCGCTCCTTTTAAAGTAAACAACAACAACATTGTTAAATGTAAGTAGCGCCTCTCTACTTTATTATTATTTTATTTGTTAAATACATTACTTGTGGTGCCGTGAGTCGAGTGAAATGAGTCAATAACCTTGCTAGACATGGCTAAGCTTTTAATAAGGGGCGCCGCGGTGTCGAGATGTTAACTACCTCGCCAGGCCTACAGCAGCGTGGAGGTTCCATCCAGACCCTGACGCCTGCTCTGTATTTGTTTATTTTTTTCCCTGTGGTCGTGTAGATTCTTCTCCTGGTCCTTCGGTTTTCCCCTCCACATTTAGAAACGTGAGTTCAGAGTACTTGACTGCTATAAATGTCCACATGATAAGCCACTTTCGTTGAGCTATCATTTGTGTCCAGGTCGCTTCTGATAAGCGTTATATAGCTCAGTGGGCCTTACCTGGTAAAATAGAAATAGTTTATAGTTTAGTTTATAGTTCATAAGAGCTCGTGACAAGGGTCAGTGTCTCCTTCAAATATTGTTCAGGCTCTGGAGACCTCCAAAGTTATTCGTGATGTTATACATTTGGTTCGTTTTGAGCATAATCGCGACCTTATATAATTATTACGTGATACACACGCTGAATATACGCACACAAACATCGTGTACACGTGTGTCGTGCCCTCTATTGTCCACATAGACGGCTTGTGCTGACTAGAGAACGGTCTTAACGTACAATGTCGTGACATGTATCAGCCCTTTGTCGATCCAGCGTTTTGATAGAGGCCTCCCCCACACCATGTCGTTCGTGGGAGTTGTTTAACCATACTTCACCATGCCGGTCAATGCGGGTTTGGTGAAGTGAGGAGGCCCAGAAACTTGTATATGCAGATACGAGTTTGCCTGTGCTTGCATCTGCAGAATTACATTCTCACACATCTTCAAGTATAGTTTAATACTTCTAAAAATGCATTAATTCTTGTGGATTCCATAAAGTACTGTGGTAAAAAGAAAATAACTTGATTTGAACACTTTGTTGAACAGGGAATGCTTTGAGTTTGTGGGTTGAATCCATCTGTGTGGAGTTGTGTCATTTCCCCATATGCAAGGTGGGGTCTCTCTGGGTTCCACTCACACAAACATCTCAATGCAATGGGACCTTTCTGAAAATGCAGTATTTAGACTCAATGAAGCTTTCCTGGGTAACTAGTTAACATTGTAATAATTAGCATGAGAGATAATGACGTTCCCTTATAAGTGTCATTAGTAGTACTATACTGTACTTTTAATGAAGACTATTTTACGTAGTTTTTTGTAAAAAAGTGTCCATTCTCAAAACTTTTTGACGGGCACTCGTACATAAATTATATTACAATCTTACATGGAGATTGCGAGTCAGAGTGTTGTGAATAGTGGAGTGAACGTGTGGTGCAATCATTATATTGTTGGTGTGTATATACAGAAAGGCCTATTTGGTGGGTAACATTAGGAAAATGGAGGTAGTAAGTCATTGCTGTTAAACAAAATATGATTTGGGTGGATAAGAGGACTAAAATGGTACATGATAGGAACTGAAATATTGTGGAGTTCTGGTATAATGAGTTGTAGTATATATGAATCTTACGTCACCTTAAGTATGCCTTTGTGAGTACACTCGTGACACGGGTGTCATGCGCGTGACCTTTGTCTTTTGTTTCAGATGTGCGAGAGCAACTCCGCTGCGAGTCATGGTGGTGCTGGGAGAATTGCCTTCACCATTGATGGCACTTCACCAGCACCCGTCTCGACCCAACCTCAATCCGGTAGAGTTACAAGAGCGAAAAAACTCATCTCTTGTGACGTCTGTGGGAAAAAAATTCCAACTGGCATGGTGCCTAGAATCCCACGTAAGAACGCACAAGGAGACCCGTGATCAATGGTGCGGCATATGTGGACGAAGCTTTGATCAGCTAGGAAAATTAAAAAGGCATTTGAAGACCCATGAAAAGGATTACATGATAAAGGGTGCACCAGGCTTGGTGAATAACGGCAGTTTTGCCAATGCGGTGTTGAATCCACCGTCGCCCTATGAGATGTGCTCAGTCTGCGGATTTTTAAGTCCTATTGAAATCCTGAAAACTCATGAAAGTCTTCACGCACAGTTCTTGTACAGACCGAAGCCTGAACATGATTACGCTTCGACAAAAGATAGCGGCGTTAAGATAAATGACATGAAATCCAATTTTCTTGAATGCTTTGGTCTAGTTCCACACTGTTGTATATGTGGGTGTGTGAAAATTGATGAAAAATAATTAAAATTAAATGAAATTCTAAATTTGCATAATTAATCCGAAATTATGCTAATTCGTGTAATTATGCGTGTAACTATGCTAATTAGAGAGGTAATCGTATTAATTTATACGAGTGGGTGTGGTTGTGTTAATGATAGCCTTTATGATAATCAGGCCCCGCCTCGTTGACGAGGTGGGGTTATCAATCAGGATAAAGCAATCAATCGTGCGCAGTTACGCTAGTGTCAATTCGGCCTCGTTGTCTAACTTCGTATTATTGATCAGCATAATACAATTATTCTCGCTTTAACACTCCCCGAGTGTTAATATTTTAGGTCCCAAGTTCATATCATTCGCTTTAGTTTAATGAGTGTGGATTGGTGTGTTTATATTTTAGGTTCCCGAGTTCATATCTCATCGCAGGATACAGGTCTTATGGAAAAATTTCAGGAAAGAATCACACGACCACTTCTGTATTAATTTATTTTCTAATTAAACCTTAACTATAATATGTATGTGAACTCTCAATCTCGGAACTTCAACACAGTATCCACACGGTATCAAGACAGTATCATCAACGACTGTACGTTTTCACTTTGATAACACATGGACCCCGCATAAAGCGATTGCTGTTAGTGAGAGAGTCAGAACATGCCAATGCTATGCTACACAAAAGCTTATACATTATAATATGAACGATCATTATGCTTGAAATGGTCAGCACATTATCACAGGCGATTGATTAACATGCAACAGTATTCATATAAAAAGACAATCAAACAGTTATTATTTCCAAAGGCATAAATGTAACAACAGATCCACCGGACAGACTATAAGACTACCGAAATGGCTTATGTGTGAGGGTGTGCGGCGGAACGTGTTATCTCACGGGAGATTAATTAATTCGTGAATAAGATTGTATGATCAGAAAATCGGTTTAGCACGATTCCTCCCCGGGAGCATAGCTCCGTGGCGAAGGTGCCAAGGGTTAATTCGTACTGATGGATCGGTTGGTAACTTATGCGATTAGAAGTACAGTTCAAAACAAAATATCAAAGAGGAAAATTACGAATATACTTATAAACGACGGATTGTTATCACACGATCGATGCTTCCACGGCCAGATGGTTCACGGACTTGAGTGTTCGTCTGTAGGTAGCGACGGGGCCACTTTGGCCTCTGCTCGCCGCCCCCTGCTCTGCAGCTTGCCGGCTGGCGACCTGTTGCTCTCGTTCCCAGTTTGAACTGCTGATGAGACGAGCCGACTGGCCGAACTCCCCCGAGTTCCAACCCCCTGGTCGAACTCCCCGAGTTCCGACCCCCCTGGTCGAACTCCCCGAGTTCCGACCTCCTCCGAGTCGAACTGTCTCCCGAGAGTCGACCCCCCGGTCGAACTCTGGTGAGCCGACCCCCCCCCCGGTCGAACTCTGGTGAGCCGACCCCCTCCTGTCGAACTGAGGTTTCAATGCTCAGGATCCTCTTTTTATGCCCAAAAATCCCTTCACTCGGATCCTGCCCACAAGGCGGGGTTTCTATCGATTTTTGCTGTGTCAGGATTTGTCCGTATGTATCTGCGTCCGTGTGTGTGTCCGTACATGTGTCAGTGTGTGTCCTTGTGTGGATCACCCACGGTATATTCCGTTGTCATACTCCTACCATAAAACCCACAAGTAAAACAATCAAATGTTATAAATTGTCTTGAAGGCGCCTCTCTGTCTGGGAGCACAACCTGGAGGGAGGGGTGATATTCCCTCCGACTTTCACCGACACACAAAGAAATGGTTAAAAAGTTTTAAGTTACCATTTCATTTAATCAGAGTTCCACAGTTATGATTCTGTATTAATACAAGGTCTGGGTCAGCTTCCCGTTGTGGTCTTTGACTCGTGTTTCCCCAAGCGTATACACACTCCTACCCCGCGCTGCGGGGATACAAAGACGGCCGGGATCTCCCTTTTTCTCCGACCCTGGGTTTAACATCGCCCTTTGCTTACGTTGCAGTTTTGCTGTGCGCTTGCATTTCTTTTCCTCTCTACTCTTACTTTAACCCGGCTTATTATTTGCGTATGGGTGGATTAGAGCATTCATGTTGACTTAGGAAAACCTGATTGTTAGGCTTCGGGTCAAGTCGTATAGAAATTATTAAAATATGTAAATACGTTTCATATTAAATTAATAGACGGGTGATGGTTACATTGACGTAGCTTGTGGCAGGGTTCAATTGAAGTGGGTGTGAAGATCAATAACTTTAGCCTACCCTGTCATTAAATTCCGACTTTAAGTTACTTTAATAGTAATGCAGAACCAATTAGCTTTTTTGACTTAACTAGATCTAGGCTAACGCAAACTCCCAGTGACCCTGGCTTTGTGTTTACGTCAGCCCCTTGCAATCCGCTGCGCTCTGCTCTCTATCTGCTCCCTCTGACCCTGGGAGGGCTCTGAACGTCAAAATTGTGTTAGTGGGTCAAGGTAAATATGACCTCCACATGCCATGCTAAGGCCTGGTTTGGTGTTTTTATTCATTATTAAAATTAAAAGAAACAATAGAAATATGTATCTATATGTATTGAAAAATTACTTGTTAATATTAAGATGGAAAGGGGGGCATATACAACAGTTAGTAGAATAATACATAGTGTAAATGGACTCGTCCGTCTGAACAAAGCTCGTCGCTCTCCGTGGTACTAATCCTTCACACCAACATCATGGTAATCCCCAGTTACATGCTAATGTTTATGTAAACTCCTCTCCCCCCTCCTCCGGTCCGAGCTCGTCGCTCTCCGTGGTGCTAATCCCTCACACCAACATCATGCTAATCCCCCAGTTACATGCTAATGTATATGTAAAACTCCTTTGTCAAGGCGCTCTGTTCCTCCGACACAGCTTAAAAGACGCTTCCAAGCTTGGCAGGGTTCACTCAAGCGCTGTCTTCCGGAGAGTCCTGTTTCTTCACCTGAGGAAGGCTACTTGTGTTGTGGCCGAAACGTCGTGAGAATTTTATTCTGTTATTATTATTTTTATTATTATTTTATCTCCATTCTACGTGACTTTACCGAAAGAACCCAGCAGATGAATCCCTGCAGTCACGAAAGCTTTAAATAGAAATTTAAACTCTAGCACTGGCTAGCGGGATGAGGGAAGACTGGTGAAACTTGCTGATGACTGGTCCAAGTGAGGCAGACTTGCACAGCTCTTCACTGGCTGCTGACACGGAATCAGAATATTAATTTATCCTGGAGGAATCCAATGATCTATAAAGCTCTTCACAGATGTCCAAAAGTGATGTGCACGCACAGCATTCAACCTTTTACTCTTAAATCACTGTGCATTATTTCTGAAGATATTTTTTTCATTTTCTTTGCAAAAATAGGAGGGCAGAAGGGGCCCTGCACGGTTGACTTCATTATAAAGGAATTAGTTTCCCAGATGATTTATTGACAGAAGTATCACTGTGTATCAATTGTAGTGTTGTATTTTAAAACTGTTTAAACCGATTACATTGTTGTATGTCTCAAGGTGGCTGCTTTTTTTGTTTCCACAGATATCCAGACTACTCCTTCTACCCCTCGGTCTGCTGTTGTTCCTTGTCAGGGCACTCAATGCCTTTTATTTGATGTTGGCATTGACATTGGAATCCTTATTGGAGTTGTTGGCATTTTCATGACTCGGTGCATAAAACGTCTTCTGAGATGGTATAATAACCGATGCAAGTAAGTAAATATATTTAGCCTATTTGCAATTGTTCACTTTTGATTTTGTATTTAAATGGAAAAACACAACTGTTATACTGAGATATGTATTTTTATGTTCAGGTCATCTCCTGCTGTGGAATCTACTCCCCCAGGTTCCCAGGATGTGAATGCTAGTTATCACCAGGTACAAATGTCAAAATGTTAACTCCTAGGTCAAATCAAAATACCTTTTTATCCATGCCCATCAGTTAATCCTGACCCTCTCATGATACTAGTGGCTATCTGATCCCTTTTTTCGATGGGTGATCGAGGAAATGCAATAACCCCATGTTGGCCACAATACATTGGCTGCATTCCGATTATGACAAGTAGCAAACCTACAGTGTAAGCTAATTATAGATGAGCGACCTCACCCTTGATCGGGCTCATCAGCATGACCTTTCCTGCATAGCTATACAGGAGAGATGGGTGCTTATTTATCAATGTGTATGCTGGCTCTTTTGGGCTTATTAGTTACTGTGAACTTTCCCGTAAAGTTTTATGGTCTCAACATTTGTAGCATTGGTATGTTTATCTTGTTAGTGTGTGTGACTTAAAAATAAGCAAGAAATCAATTTACATTGCAATGTACCAATCGGTATTTTGTAGGCTGTCATTTTAGCTTAAAGGCAATTTTTGAACTTGCTGATGTGGCCACAAGTGGCAACTGGTACTAACATTCACTTTCTACTTTGTTTCTGAGAATATTTTTTGTTTTATGGGGATGCATGACCCCGGCAGTACCTGTGTGTAATACCTGTTATGACTTCTATCTTTTACCCATAATATGACACATTTCTATTTACGCGCTCTAACCCAAAAAACCTCTTATGGATAATATTGGTCGTGTAAAGCCTATGTGTTAATTTTTTTTATTTTTACGTCTGCAATCACAACCGCTAAATCTTTAGAACACTTTAACACTGAGGATGTGATTTTAACTTGTTGCTTATTAGTTGGCTGCAACGGACCAAAATAACATCAACATGGGGAAAATGTACGTACTTTGCATTTATTGTAGTTTACAATATTTCCATTGCCATTATAAACAAGGTGAATATTTTTCTCCATGTTTCATTTTTGTAACTATTTGACCAGATGGTGTCAGTAAATACAAGTGATAGCAAGGAACTCGCATAAAAAGGCAGATTTAGCCACTTCACAGAGCTTCATATAGGGAAACAATACACCGCATTCCCATATTTATTTAATAGTGGACTGACCTATGTTTGGGAACTGGAAAAGTGGGTCAAGTCGGGGTTCCCACGGCAGTGGGGCACGAGGTCAAGAAAGCTGTGATCGGGCCACTCGACCTGCTTTAGCTAGGATGGAAACAGTGGTGACTTCATAGTAAACATTTTCAAAACATTGAGACAACCCAAACATAAGTTCTTTATATATTTTTTTATGGATTGTTGCCTTCCAGCCATGCAGGGGATGGCAGGGAAGGGGTTTAATCCAAGTCAATGTTGGGATAAGAACCAAGCCAATCAATTCCAGGACCAGCGCAGCTTGCAACTCGTTTGTAATCGCAGAGACGTAGCATCAGTTTGCTTTTAGGACAGCGGTGAGGAACTTACGGCCTGTGGGCAACATATTGACCACAAATTAATTTTATATGGCTAGCAGCCACATGACGCTGACCACTTCAAAACTACCCACAAATCATACTTATCCATAACGGCAAGCATCTTAGCCTCACTTATCCCGTGCTACAGGGGAATATTTTTGACTGGGAAACACTTTCTAATTCTAGCACACTCAATCAGTGCAGTCTTTGTTATGCTTGGTCAGCGTGCACTTTGTTTTCCCTGTTATTTTATATAGCTAAGGTGTGTGCTGATGTGTAGCCAGCCAAAGTTATTTGAGAGCTCTTAATTGGTGTTTCATAAAGAAAAGGTTCAATATGAAATCCAAATGTAGACCTTCAGGGTCGATATCAAGGCTTTTAATCTGTTTCTGGTCTATAACCAATTGCCTTGGATGCATCTGATCTCAGAAGCGAAGTAGTGTTGAGCCTGATGGATGGTGCTTGAAAGAGCACCCACCACAGCAGGTTCTTTAGAAGAAGCTGGAGTGCTGCGTGATTTGCAGCAGAGGGCAGTGCAGCAACATCCATTTCCACGCTCCCACATCTATATACTGGAAGCCTTCACTAACCTGCACCGACTAGCCTGGTGAAGTATGGTCAATTAACTCACACGACCCCCACTTTGTGTGGAGATCCTCATCCAGCAGAAAATGTTGGAAAGGGTTACAAATCTATATTCATATTTTGTTGTATCCATGTTTATTACATGATAGTGCGTGCCCCATTCATGTTTAAACTCTGCATACTTTGGTAAACATGCAAATAAATGTGTTTCATCGCACATTTAATTCCATTGAGCAATGGCCATTTCACATCGGCAATTAAAAACTGTCCCGAATGTACCTTATTTAATACATACAGTACCTCATGGCTTTCAGTGTGAACCGTTACAGGAAGAGCGCTTATGAAATGGATGAGAATTGTGATGAAATTCAGTCTTCAGCTACGTGCCAGAGCAACGATCTAAATTAGACCAATTTAATGAATGGCTGCAACTCTTTAAGGTAAGTTAATATCACTCCACGGGTCTCTTCTGACATAACTGTGGTGTTTATGAGCAGGGTGGTGTGTAAAGTTTTCGCATTTGGCTCATCCATTTCTCTGCATACGCAACCACCCTGCTGTGGAAGGAGTCATATTTCATTCCCAATTGTGATGTTCACCTTTTATCCATACTTACATGTATTAAGCCAATCCACAGTTTCTGAATGAATGTATTACTGTGGTTAATGACCAGCAAGGGTGCTTTCTGTGGTGCATTGTGCTTTTCTAGGCTGCTTGTCATCCTATTACACTGCCTTGTGTTGGCTGTAGGGAATGTCTCGGATGTGACAACTACAACAGTATTTATTGTATTTGATGTCTCATCCTAGAGCCGCAAACATGTTTACCGATACTATGTTATTCTGTATATTTTCGGTTTGGTTAATTATCAGAATTCATTAAAAAAAAATGCATTGGAAGTGTTTTGTATTAAAATATATATGATTTAACTTTAATGTCTATTAACCTATGTATTCACTTTGGATGTTTAAGTATGTCTTACTGATCTAATACAAACGGGACACGCTTTGACACATCTCAGATAATAAAGTTCAATGTCAAAGTAGTTTCCCACTCAAAAATGGGGTGGAGTTTCTATGCTACAATACGATTTTGCGTCTGAATGCATCTCAAGATGTTGTTTTATTTCGTGCTAAACACTCCGCATTTATAGCGGGCCCATGCGATTCCAACGGAGGTTGACTTGTCTCTTCCCACAAGGTCGTAAAAAATTGTTCTCAAACCCCGAGGGATAAATTGCTGAGTCAGCTTTCAGTTTAATTCTGAACACATAGAATTATAACAGACAGCCATGCGCTCTAACCACTGGACCACCCTGCCAAATTAATATATTATTAGTTAAATTGATACACTCACTGAAATAATATTTTAACTTTATTGAATTATCCACTATTTAAGGTTAAACAAAATAAAATAATAGTTGCATCACTAATTTCATCTTTGGCAAACCACACACTTGCTGCACACTGATATTTTTGTGCGGTTGATGTTTATTAATGGTCATTCTTACGACTTAGTTGTTTATTTTACTTTCACCTTAACAATGGGCAGGAGTAACTCGAATCCATGCACGGAAAATGCTGATACCTAAATCACCGACTCTTTTCTGTGTGCAACTATGGCTATTGAACTCCAAACCATGGACCGGGTAACTTCGCACTCCCCCAAATATGAATTCGCCATTTCTCAAACAAAGCAATTAAATGACAAAATCACATAACTTCAGATTCTCTGCATTGTTGCTGTTTGTAAACCATAGGAAATAATATGGATAAACTTGATTATACTACACTATTCTGGTCAATACAGGTTGGGGGAGCATACACTTTGGAGTATAAGTATTTAATTTAGTTAGTTGGCTTAATTAATCAATTCCATCATTGTGGGTATTTTCTTTTGGGAGGAAATTAAAAAGTTGGAATTGCAAACTATTCTTAAAGTAATCATGATTGTTTTTTTACAGTTCATCTTATCACTGTGAACGGTTGAATCGGGTTTCTAATTCTCCTATAAACTGAGGTGAGTAAATCCTCCATAAATGATTGCAATAAAATGCTTATTTATGTAAATACATGTTTTTAAATGAATGTGTAATAAAAAGAAAACAAATCGGTGGCAGAATAGCTTCGTGGTTGGCAAGTTTACCACTCCACAAGTTTTAAGTGAATTGTTAAATGCTGCCAGCCTGGGTTATTACCAAACCATGGATTGTGTAGTAACATAGACAAGAACCCTGATATCGCTTGCAAGCAAGAGCATACTTTCAACATAGTTTTATACAATCATAATGTATTGTATTTCGAAATAGCTATTATATAATGCTGTAAAATATACGTTTTTTGTGACTGAATACTAGTCAATAATTAAATTAACTGTCAGCATTTGTGTTCACAATATAATTCAATAACCATTATTTTTTACTTTTGTGCAGGAAGATTTGGCTACACCTGCTTCTTACATAGTGCGGGTCATCACCAAGAATTGGAACCCTAAACAAATGCAGCACTTACTGATTCATTCCAGTCCGTGTCTCTTTCTGCTTCTTCCATAGCACTGCTCGACTTTGGAATTATCCCATCTCTTTTCGAAAGTTCTTATAATCTTTGGTTCTATTGGGTAAAGTCACGTAGGTGAAAATAAAATAACAATTTTTATTTTCACCTACGTCACTTTACCCAATAGAACCAAAGAGTATGGATCCTAGCAGTCACGAAAGCTTTAAATCTAGAATTCATATAATCTTACTCAAATAAAAAAAATGTACTACCTTTCATTAATGCTAACATTTACTTGAACTTATTTTTGCATTGAAAAAAGAGGCCAGTACAGAGCACAAGCAATGAAAAAGGGAGTAGAGAATCTACCGAGTAAACTAACATACACACCGAGTTAACGTGTCATCATCAATATAAATCTCGTAGGGCAACCAACTACCTTATGTCATGTCCATGGAGTGGTGCATCAAGAGTCTGTCCCCTCCACCGGTCTCCTCGACCATGCACACCTTCACGGCAGGTTCAATAGGGACGGGGACCATTTAGCCTTAAGTTCCCGTTCCCTGCCCCTAAGCTTATGGCTAAGTTGCTCTGTTCCTGTAAGGGCTAGGAAGGCGTTGGGCCACATTTTCCAGGAGGGAGGTTCATGATTCGTCCGATTTGCCAGGATAGTCTTCCTTACAGTGAGATGAACGATTTTTAGTCATGCATGCTGGTGTGTTTTGATGCACCGTTTGGTTTGAGGCCCCATCGCGTTGATTTGATTGAGGGGCTAAAGTTAGTGCCACAGATGTTATTTAAAATATTTCGTAATGTCGGAGTAGAATTTCAGTATATCTGGGCATGACCAAAAGGCATTAAGGTCTGTCTGAGCCATGCCTGGAGGGAATAAAGGGCAGTCTAGGAAAGCTTCTGTGAATTTGCTTTTTCATTGGTCAAATAGGTTGCCCACCCTCAACAATCACCAGACATCATGGGACCTCCCTTGCCAGTATCAAAATATAAGAATAGGTTTTACCCTTTCTGGAAATAAAACAGGTGTTAAGATTTTGATTTAAAGCTTTCGTGACTGCAGGAATTCATATAATAAAAAGTGTTAAGATGTTAAAACACCAAACTGAAACATTTTGCAAGCATCCATGTCTGCATCAAGCACATATACTTCTGGTGAGCATGCAAACAAACACGTGCTCTGATAGTATATGCATTGTCTTTGAAACGGATTGATCCACACCAGAGATCGCTTTCTTTAAAGCCAAGTCTCAAACAGTGTTAGACCCGAAGAAGCCAAAGGGCGAACAGCACAGAGACAATCAAAATATAAGAATTTGTTTTATTGCCAGAAAGGGTCAAACCTATTCTTATATTTTGATACTGGCAAGGGAGGTCCCATGATGTAGCTGCTCACCCCGAGCTCTCACTGTCCTCATAGTGGCATTGTCTTTGTGCTGTTCGCCTTTTTGCGTCCTCTGGTCTATCACTGAGATTTTGGTCTCCACTTCCATGCTGGGGCAGACATGTTGGAAGAGGTGGGAGTACCTCTCAGAAGCCAAATGGCACGGGGGCTTCCACAAACTCCTAACATTTCTGTCAGGCTGCGCCTATACAGCTGTGCAGTAAACTATAATAAAATTTCACATAATACCACCAGATTTGGGCATACATCACAATGCCTGACCACTTCCTACACAGTATACACTTTTATTATATGATACACTAGCTTTACTACCCGGCTTCGCTCGGGACTTGGATTCACCACGCCTGGCCGCCGTTGTCTCCCTACACCAGTAACTCGTTTGAGGCTGAGTCGACCTAGGGGAGGCCTAGGATCGGTTCAAATAATCGTCACCGGTGGTGGCCATGAACGGGAATCGAACTCAGGTCGCCGGGTTCGTAGCGCAGCGCGCTAACCATAGGTACACATAGACGCGCTTGTTGCAGACACACAACTTTCAGGGTGCATTCGGCAGTAAACGACTGAAATAATAAAGCAATGCTGCGCGAAGAACGCCTTAGACCTGCAACACATTTGTATTTCACTTCAGCCGCGATCAGCAGGCACACTCCGTTTCGCTTCCGCACACGGGTCACATGACAGATGTGACATCACAGCTCACTTGCCGTGCAAAAAATATATGCATTATTGAGCCCCCCCCCCCCCCCAAAATACAAAAGTCTGTTTTATACTTTTTGCATGGTGTACAGTCTGGAAAGTACCCACATGGCAAATTTAAAGTTTGTTGCATGTCGGGAAGTACACTAAACATTTTGAACAATCACAAATTTCCCTTTTATATATATGGAGATTACAGCACTTAGGGTGAAGCAATACACAATCACAGTGCAAACTGGAGAAAAATACCAAGCTGGAACTAATGCCAAAGTTTCCAATTAAATAAACGGCAGCGACAGCAAGGCCATTTTCAATCCAGAAAAACGCATGTCAAAAATGGTATAAATTGATTTGCATTTTAATGAGGGAAATAAGTATTTGACTCCTCTGCAAAAGATGACTTAAAACATGAGTAATTGGTGACAAAACCCTTGTTGGCAATCACAGAGGTCAGACGTTTCTTGTAGATGGCCACCAGGTTTGCACAGATCTCAGGAGGGATTTTGTCCCACTCCTCTTTGCAGATCTTCTCCAAGTCATTAAGGTTTCGAGGCTGACGTTTGGCAACTCGAACCTTCAACTCCCTCCACAGATTTTCTATGGGATTAAGGTCTGGAGACTGGCTAGGCCTCTCCAGGACCTTAATGTGCTTCTTGAGCCACTCTTTTGTTGCCTTGGCCGTGTGTTTTGGGTCATTGTCATGCTGGAATACCCATCCACGACCCATTTTCAATGCCCTGGCTGAGAGAAGGAGGTTTTCACCCAAGATTTGACGGTACATGGCCCCGTCCACGGTCCCATTGATGCGGTGAAGTTGTCCTGTCCCCTTAGCAGAAAAACACCCCCAAAGTATAATGTTTCCACCTCCATGTTTGACGGTGGGGATGGTGTTCTTGGGGTCATAGGCAGCATTCCTCCTCCTCCAAACACGGCGAGTTGACTTTATGCCAAAGAGCTCCATTTTGGTCTCATCTGACCACAACACTTTCACCCAGTTGTCCTCTGAATCATTCAGATGTTCACTGGCAAACTTCAGACGGGCATGTATATGTGCTTTCTTGAGCATGGGGACCTTGCGGGCGCTGCAGGAGTTCAGTCCTTCACGGCGTAGTGTGTTACCAATTGTTTTCTTGGTGACTATGGTCCCAGCTGCCTTGAGATCATTGACAAGATACTCCCGTGTAGTTCTGGGCTGACTCCTCACCGTTCTCATGATCATTGCAACTCCACGAGGTGAGATCTTGCATGGAGCCCCAGGCCGAGGGAGATTGACAGTTCTTTTGTGTTTCTTCCATTTGCGAATAATCGCACCAACTGTTGTCACCTTCTCACCAAGCTGCTTGGCAATGGTCTTGTAGCCTATTCCAGCCTTGTGTAGGTCTACAATCTTGTCCCTGACATCTTTCTGATTGAGAAGGGGTCAAATACTTATTTCCCTCATTAAAATGCAAATCAATTTATAACATTTTTGACATGCGTTTTTCTGGATTTTGTTGTTATTCTGTCTCTCACTGTTCAATTAAACCTACCATTAAAATTATAGACTGATAATTTCTTTGTCAGTGGGCAAACGTACAAAATCAGCAGGGGATCAAATACTTTTTTCCCTCACTTTTTTCCCTTACTCGTTCAGCACACCGGTTGTGTGTTGGAGAGTAAACCCACACCATTAAAAAGTCGAGTACGACGTTTCGACAGTAATTACAACCATCCTTATCAGGTGACAGCCAGAATTGGCTGTGTTTTGTAAATAACATCGCATCAGTTCATCTTATATGATGAGTCATCTCGCCAGGTAGCAGAGCACCCATCCCACAACAGGCAGATAGATCATATGCTAGTCGGAAGTTGACTCAACCCATCGTCCATTCTGGGGTAAGACAAGTAAGGAGCACTTGGATAAGAATGAGTATCAGTGGCCCTTTGGAGAGACTATGTGGTGCCACAACAGTGAAGCCGCTCCGTCGGAGCCGTTCCTGCAACGCCACCACGGGAGAGCGTCCGGGCTGACACTGCTTCTCCCTCACCACCCCCCAAATGAGCACACACAACACACACACCCCCACGTAGGACCTTGTGGGGAAGTCACCTGGCCTCCAGGTTTTCACCCAGGGGCCCTCTTTGTAGGGACATCCCCCACGGTTTCCTGGGGCCAGGGAATTGGACGACTTCCCCCAGGTTGAATTACACCGCGGAGCCATGAATTGACGTGCAATTGCATGGTCACGACGAGGCTACTCAGTTACCGCGGTTAGGTCCACACGAGCACCAGGGGAAGCATCCGATTGGCCGGAAAAGTATGTTTGCACGCCGTGGCCAATGGCAACGACCCAACGGCGGCCCCTGTTGATGGGTAGAGAGGGAAGCGGATGTCTGTGAAGGCACCGAGGCGGGCGCACCAATGGCGGTGGGGTATCGTGGGTTAGCCGGGCAGACCTTTGATGTAGAGAAGGATACGCCTCACCAAAGAGAAGCAGTTCCAGCCATCACATTAGGGGGCGAGTTAATTAAATGTTTGACCAAATATAACAGGCTAATTTTAAGTTGATAATTTTGTATGGCCTGTGAATGATGTTATAAATATACAAATGGCCCTTGGCAGATAAACGCAAATAGTGAGTGTGCAGTGAGTTGGAACCTTGCCTCATATAAATTAGCTCGAGTAGGATTTGCAGTTCCATTTATAAGGTGCTTGCCTCAGAAACGCGCATCTTCCATCTCATCTCAATCATTCCAATACTTAACTTTATTTTTAGCCCAGGGGAGCCCCTGATGGCAGCTGTCCCCATATGGCACAAGGTGAACACAGCCCCAGGCTGCAAGTAGGTAGTAGTTTGCCAGTTGCCCGAAATGTTTCTATGGGTTTTATCAATTGGGTAATCTGCAAATATTTGTATTTATTTGAACCATGACCCTAGTGCACGTGGCCTACTCTTTTTCCTAATCGCGTCACGGGATTTGTCACATCCACTGTGGAGCATACGGCATATATTTTCTGGTAATACACCCACGGCATTAACCAGGGTGGCCACGGGGATGAATCGTGAACCTTGCCAACGAGCGGCAATGCCACCGCCAACAACAACTTCTGTTGCTTCCACCGTTGCTGATCGGGGTGTGGATCATTCGTTGTCTTTGCTGTGCAGGTGTCCCAGTGCAGGAGCTGCAACAGGAAGTATCAGCCAGTGCCACGGGACAGGGAGTGGGGGAGTGGAGCGCTCTTCAACTGCACAACCTGCGATAACACCTTCAGGTTGACGGCGATAAAAGGGACAGCTTGTATGTGTGTATTGATGATTCGCAAAGCTTACGCGAGTTGTGCGCGTGTGCGCATGAGATACGGTGTTTTATAAATAAAAAATGTATATCGTAATACGAGAGGAGCAAACCATTTAAAAGGATGTCGCCACTCAAATACATTTGCATAGTGATGTAGAGTATAAAGTGGGGGGTGTGAAAGCGAACTGAGAGCAAATCCTCTGGAACCACAAAAGCCGTGTTGAGGACAGATAGTGGCAGCAGGCAAGGAATGAAACGCATCTCAGAGAGCGTCCACTGCGGAGATGGAGCGACGACATCGGCTCGCGCACAGGTGCTCGTGTTCGGTGGATTATTAAATTGTTTGGGGGAGGCCTTCATCCGGCAGTGGATTGAACATTGCTGCTGATGATGAGAACGAAAATAATTGAAAATAATTAGCGCAATGTATTTTGTATACGATTACGAAAGTAGTAAATATAGAGCATTATCAAAATAAACAACAGATTAATAATGAAGA
The DNA here is from genome assembly GCF_048934315.1 of Petromyzon marinus. Classification (NCBI taxonomy): domain Eukaryota; kingdom Metazoa; phylum Chordata; class Hyperoartia; order Petromyzontiformes; family Petromyzontidae; genus Petromyzon; species Petromyzon marinus. Next base: position 11,554,573 of record NC_133703.1, on the reverse strand, counting down.
CGTATCAAATAAACCTTCTGAAGTGATCACGAGCATGGAACAAATCGATGGGGTCGTCAAGACCTTTCCCAAGCATGGCACGTCTTCTGATGCCCTGGGCGCTCATGGTTCAGAAGGCCTTACCAACTATATATTGTTTGAAACTGCCCCTAATTTGTCCTGCTGTTGTGTTTTTGTATTGTGGTTGTAACGTTCTGATCCGCCCCTAACTGGACATCTGTGAAAAAGAGCTTCACAGCTCATGGGATTCCTCCAGTATAAATCAATATTCTGCTTGTTTGTGAGCAGCGGCTGGGGACAGATGGGCGTGCCCACATCGCTGTGCTACCGGTGCCAGGCGGCGTGTGGCCCACGCGCGTGCAGCGCCCCGACACGCACAGCGCTGCGCGCCCTTCTGGGCAGCAGCTCAGCTGCATTGCCGAGGACTGCTACAACCCCCAGGCTGAGCGCAGCTGGAGGGCCACAGCGCCACTCCGCCGACTCTCGCGATCGCCAGCCACGAGCATTAATAAGCGACGATCCAATTATCTCTGTCTCGCAGACCCGCATGAGTTTTGCGGAGGGGAGTGGGAGGGGGGGTGATGTTGCTGTGCATTTCTCCCAATGAGTGGCTTTTGCAGACAATTTGCACAATTTGGACCGTGACGCCGACATTCCCTCCCATCGTTTCTTTCCCAAGATCTTGTAACCTCGCTCAATGCAAGAAATATATTTCGGTTTTTTTTTCAACTTCAGGAGTGCTGTTTGTTGATGGCCGATGGGCATTTTGGGCCTGTGCTAAGCAACTGTGATAGAAAAAAATACTTTGGCAAGGCAGCATATTGTTCCGGGGGTAGTTACCGACAGCATCCCGATGAAGAAATTAACACTGCAGTAAAGCGCGTGAGTGAATCGACATAATTCTCTGATCCGTTCTCTATACCGCTATCGTTTTATCAGCATAATATAAACACAAACCTCACTTTAAGACATCATGACATGCATAAATAACCAACCCAATAAGTTGTGTTGCTGTAATTGTTTGGGTGGAGCAGTACAGCATTTAACACGTACCACTGATGAAAACCCTGACCCTAAGTTTGATTCTCAGCCAAGGCTAACGTGAGCGACACTTGAACCAATCCTATTTAGTTTGTTGTCCTACCCCCGCACCCCCGATTAGCACGTTCTCTACGTACGGCGTGAAAGAAGTTCAACATACATATTCATTGGGTAACAATGATTACGATGACAAGTCTCGGCAGATGGTTGACGTTGGATGACGATCACGAGAGACGGAGATTGGCTGCCTCATCATGGGGGTGGTGAGGACGTATACGAATTGGCTGACGACGATGGTGGTGAGCATCTTTGTAACGATGGCAGTGGTGAGGATAGTAGTAGAGACGTACGTACGTTGAACTTCTTTAGCACCGTACGTGGCCAACCGTAGACGACTGCGATACGCTGGTGGTAGTGTGGTGAGAGTCTCAGGTCGGTGTGCTTTGTGCACCGTGAGCACGCGTGGCAGGGCCCCCGGGTCCCCGGGACGCACTGTGTGCACGCGCGCACCCTGCACGTGACGAGGCGCGTCACGTGCTGTGTGCACGCGCGCACCCTGCACGTGACGAGGCGCGTCACGTGCTGTGTGCACGCGAGCGAGCCGCACGTCAGCAGCGCCTCCACGGTGGCCACGTGCATCAGCCAGGGCAGCCTCGTGGAGCACGAGGACGTCCTCATCGAGCAGGACCTCTTGGAGGAGGACGAGAATCGGCGCCACTGAGCGTGCCGCGAGCGAGGTTCCAACGCGAGTAACGCGCGAGCCTTTGCGGTGGGTCGTGTTTTTAAATCGAGCTGTGAAAGTGCCTTGTTTTCTTCAGCTTTTAAAAAATAGCACTTGCCTACAGTTGGTTTGCGTTTAACCGAAGCACAATATTTACACTGCGTTTCTAAAGCCAACGATGACCCCTTGTTTATCGAAGATGGGGGTGGATGAACGGCACGGTGGTTTTCGTGCATTGCGCTGTGAACCCAGCGAAGCAAGTTCGATCCCCGGCCACCGCTAAAAAGCAATGCGGAGTGGTATCTGAACTGGTCCTGGATGCCCCCTTTGTTAAACAGCACTGACAAGCTGAGTGAAGTATGGTCAAACATACCTCGTGAACAGCACTGCTTGAGGATATTTGACCATTTCTTTTTTGGCCCAAATTTTTATTCATGAAAAATATTTTATTCCACATCCTCCCTCGCATCATACATTGCAATATTTTGACACTCCGGGCAGCAGTTCCAAGGGGCATCTAAGGTATCGGGCATACCGGACTTATCAGGGCAGGCGGGAGGTTTTTTACTCCTTTTTAAAGTGCTCTTGCAATTCATATTCTTAGCTCTTTCGGTAAAGTCACGTTGAAGGGAAACAATAAAATAATAAAATATATATAAAACAATAAAAAAATTATCACGACGTTTCGACCATAACACAAACGGTCGTCATCAGGTGTGTCGGTTTGCATAATTTTTTTTATTTTTAAACGGCGCATTTATTTATTTAAAAAACGTCAGCGCCACGCGCAGCGATTTGGCAGTTTATTTAGAAGGACTAGTCCATCTATGTTCTGAAAAGAGGAGGGGGGAGACGATAAACCATAAACCATTTCAGGTCTTAATTGATTGTTCACGCTTACAGTGGCTTTCAGACAGCATACATTAATTTTTCGTCTCCCCCCTCCTTTTCAGAACATAGATGGACTAGTCCTTCTAAATAAACTGCCAAATCGCTGCGCGTGGCGCTGACGTTTTTTATAAATAAATAAGTACACCGTTTAAAAATATATAAATGTATGCAAACCGACACACCTGATGACCGTTTGTGTTATGGTCGAAACGTCGTGAGAATTTTTTTGATTGTTTTATATATATTTTATTATTTTATTGTTTCCCTTCAAAGTGACTTTACCGAAAGAGCTAAGAATATGAATTACTGCAGTCACGAAAGCTTTAAATCAAAATTTGCTCTTGTAATTGTTTTGATTTTAACCGTGTTTATGATTTTTTTGTGTTTATTCACATAAACAGTGACGCGCACGAGGTGAAAAATGTTACGAAAAAAAAAGTATTTACAGTCAGCATGTGAGACGTGATAACAATGGCTCTTTCATGCATCATGCTATCGTGCTGTGTAGTCAGAGGGAAATTCAGTAGGTACCTTGAAACACGCCGTAATTGTTGCTGAGGTGGGGTTGGTTTATTTGAAATGTATCGGTTAGTGGAGGTCCACTGGCCAACTGGAGGGCATCTACTCTATAAGTGGCTAATCTGTATGCTTGGCTTTACGTTTGTTTCTATAATCTCCACGAAATTCAATTAACAAGGAGTCATTTTAAAACTAAAGTAGTTTATATTATATTAAAACAATACAAATACTTTTTACCTGATCAATCTTCTAATTTGGCGTTTCGGGCCCCTCGGACTGCTTAGCTGCTCTATCATTTACAATAGCTTGGCATGTGATGGCAAGCTCTTGTAAATTCGTACAATAGATAGGGTTATAGAGGGCGGGGTGGCACAGAGAGCTGTTGAAACTCAATGGCTTCTCTTTAGTCTCCAATAAAACCACCTCCATAACAAGGATCAACAACTTATATACAGCACGGCATATCTCAATGTAAAATCAAATACACTTGTATGTACGTGTAGCGCAGGGACGTGCGGTCAGGGGAGGCACAGCCTCACCTGTCATACTCCAATGAGAATAGCTGTTACTAAAAAAAAGAATAATCAAATAAAAATTTAAATTTTCCCACTGATCTGTGTTATAAATGTCATTTCTGTACGATTCCAAACATTTTTATAGTCAAAGTCGCCAAATTTGCGGAGCTCCGCTGCAAATACAGGAAGAGACGAGAGGTGAGGCAGCGACGCGCTCAGCCTCCCCTCTGATTGTGCAACCCCTGTTCTGTAATGCTGCGTGTTTTCATAAGGCGAATTGGATATAATTCTATGAATGTATTAGGGAACACATTTTTATAACGCGCATACGAATTGGTTATAAAGCAATCGAGTGAACAGAACTACGTTGCGCGAGTAGGAACAAGCAGTTGTAGGGCGACCTCGGTGTAGCATCACACAAGGTGGGATGCTGCTGGATGCTCTTGATGCTACCCACACGCCTCAGTCTTTGTTCAGGCTGCGTACGCACATCACGTGTTATCGCAGACATTGCTTTATCCTATATTATGCAGGGTGCTTCAACATGTTTTTAACACTTATATGGGAATATCGTTTTTAATGGAAAAAGAACGGATAATACACTGTAACATGATAAAGAAATGTATGTTAATAGCTGCAAAAAGTCAAAGAGTCTCCACTTGCTCGCCATCATTGTCAACACATGCCTGGAATCTTCTCTAGGTGGTCTCCAGAGCCCGGAGGCACATTTCTAGTGGTATTGTTGCACATTCTCACAAGTATTAAAACAATTTAAGCACCCGTACATTATCTATTGTAACGCGATTTTCCATAACGCGGTGTTCTTCAGGAACGCAACTACCGCGTTATAGGAGAATAGAACTGTATAATCATGCAGGGTCTCGAACTCAGGACACTAGAGGTCGACTAAATTTAAGCTCGATTAAAATTTCTAGGGAATATTTAAAAAAGCGATTCAATATAAAACTGCTACATCTTCCGTGTCGCCTCACAATGAGTTTATGGATAGGAAAGGGGTAGGGGCAAAACAATTTCTGCTCGGGGTCACCAAATAGGCCAGCACCACCACTCGAGGGTGGGAAAAACCCCGATTTCTTTTTTGCCCGACAAATCGGGTTATTGGTTTTAATGGAATTAAACCCGATTTTGCCGATTAAAACCTGGTTTTATTATCGGCGTCTCGTGCACACTTCAATCCTGCTCCTCCTCGTCGTCGTCGTCCGCCGCCGCGTCGTCTTCGTCGTCGCTCTCGCCGCTGGACTCGGTGTTGTCGTGGCCGTCGCCGGGCGTGGAGTAGTCGTAGAACGCGTTGAGGTTCGACTTAATGAAGACGAGCTTCTCGACTGTGCTGGGCGCCAGGCTGTTCCTCAACTTAGAATGGATAAATCCCATCGTCGAGAAGTTTCGCTCAGACGCAGCAGCAGCAGCGGCGGTCGACGTGGCCATGCCGCCGTGCGCGTGACTCACGCGCACGGCGGCTGAGCCCGGGCCCCGGCCCGAACGCCGCTAATGGGTGCGTGCGACTGAAATCCCGACTTAACTTTAATAAAACCGGATTTGGGCAGGATCCAGGTGCTCAGGTTTTATATAAAAACCGATTAAAGCCCGAATGAATAAAACCGGGCCGTGCCAGCCTTGCAAACCACTGCGTGCATGTACCACGAGGAGACGTTTCAATGTCTTGCGCTCGCAGTCTCAGTCTCGCATACTAGACATGCCCCTCACCCATCGCCCACAAACACCGCCTTGTTGTGAAAGAGCCAACGCAAGAAGATCCCTGGGTTTGATCTTCCACGAAGCTCATGGTCCACCCTAAACTGTATCCACTGCACAAACCACGGCAGTAGATGCGGATACCTGATGCACAAGTGGAAAATTAAAAACTCCCCAGTAGTGTGTGACTGTGGTCATCCAGAACAGACCGTACAGCATATAACGACGCAACGCCCGATCCACAAATACGAAAGAGACATCACAGTGATGATACACTCCACTGCTCTTGGCGCGGTTGTCTGGCTTGACCACCTGAATGTGAGATTGCAGTTGTTGCTCTGCGTCTACATTAGCCATGCGAAAGAAGATGAAGACCCATCGCCCAGCTTGAGGGCGGGGTGGGGTCTAAATCAGGAATTCACCATGAAAACACATGATTTCAGTAAAACAAATCCATATGATCTCGCAAGTGCGTGTCACATAACGGCATATCAAACACAATGTGACAACGAACTCACCTGCGATATAGCAAACTCAAGTTATCCGTGTGCTACCGATTTTGTCTTTATAGTACTGTATTCGCTATTCATGGTTTCCTGCTGCAACAAAAAAATGTTACAGCAATTGTTTTTACCTTTTGCTTGATCCAAGATAATGGATGGAGTGATGATGCATTGGTTCATGCACTGCGCCATCTGAGTTTGATTCCTGGCCATGGCTGACATCGGTGACATCTGAACAGATCCTGTACCCCCCCCCCAACCCATACCGAGCAGCATGGTAAAGTATGGTCGAACAACAAAAATGACCGACACGGTGTGTGGAGGCCCTTGTACAGCAGTGGACTCGCAAATGAGCTGTAAGGTTTGCTTTTGTAAATGAAAGTGTATTTTGGCATAAACTGAAAAATCTGAGTCTTGCTGCTCCAAACGATCATGGGGTGCAATGCCATTCTGTATGCAGCTCTCAGCAAGGTGGTCAATATTCCACATTCCTTTGGGAGAGGGAAACTCGATGTAACCACCACTTCTGCCCCGCCCACTCTCGTCCTAGGCTCTGTGTTCGATGTGTTCAATACTCACGTGGGTCTCATTCCTTTGACATTTGATGGTGCTGTTTGTTGCTGGACGCTTGGCGTCTTTGGGACTCTGCACAGATCAACTTGAATATTTTGATTGTGTGGAATAACCTCCAATATTTGCAATTAATCAATTACACTAATATTCGATTCTGAAGATTGCAATTTAACCGCACTGTATAGCAGCACTTTCAAAACAATTTTGCAATATGACCCTATTTGAATACAAAATTCCTATTAAACTGACAATAACCATAATTTAAAAACATTTCAAGTGACAGGATATTCTGTACGTTCATTTTGTGTCGGTATTATAGAACAACAAATATGAATTTTTTTTAATGAAGAAATGAAGCAATAATTTGGACTCACCAGGTCGAGTGTCGAGACGCGTGTTGCTTGAGGCATGCGACACAGCTTCTCAAAATCTTGCGGTGTGGCTGACATTGCACATCCCACCTTCAGCGGTCACATCCAAAGTCAGTGCGCTCACTCACGTGTACACTACATGCTTGCAAAGGGCACCATCGGTTTCGAGGCACGCGTTAAGATGTCGGGGTTTGCGGATTCTCTCTTTTCCGTGAGAAAAAAACAACTAATCACGTGACATTTCAATGAGTTGTTTCGTTTCAGCCGCGGTCACATCCATTGTTTTAGGCTGGGCATTGAAATGGGTTTCGTGCCTAGTGACACCTTTTCACGTCGAAATCAGGGAAATTGGTTGCGAAGTGTGCGTCCAGGCAGCTGAGGTGGTGAGTCTTCGCCCAAGTGGAAAGACACTTTGGAAATTGAGTGGAGCCGGCAGTTCAACTTCAACAAACTCATCTTGCACACACCATCTCTCACGGATGCTGTGATTTGATCGCTCATTTGTATATTTGTGGTTTCATTGCAACATTTGCATTCACGTCGTTTCGTTTCCCAACCACAGGCGCGTCTCGCTTAACGAGCGTTCTCCTTCACGAGAGTCTGCTATAACGCTCAATTTGTTCGCAACACGAGAACATGTTCCTGAAACAAGCGGAGGCCGATCAACCAAACGCGTGCCGTGTTGGCAAGGGCCGCTACGCTACAACGATGGGATCGTATTACCACGTGCCCTGCGCCCAGCCGTCAGATTCTCACTCTCCTGTGCTGCGCATGCGCCTGAGCACGTGACGCCTGAGCGCGTGACCCAGGTGGGGGCCACGTGGTGTTGGTGGCGGCACTGTCATGGCGGCGCGTGGGGAGCTACTCGCGACTCCCGCTCACGGCCAACACGGGTGACGATTGTACGAAGTGGTCCTGGGACACTCCGAGGTCGACTCGGCATCAAATGAGTACGGTGTGTAAACATCGCCACCGGGGAGACAAAGGCCGCCGGGCGTGGTGTGAGCCACCCCACCCACACCCGAGGATCGGCGGGCGGGGCCGCCATCGCAAATTGCCAGCCCTCGCAAACAACAGCGCTCGGTAAGTAAGCTCTTGACTATGCATACATTATTGTTGTGTTACATATAGATTTTATATATCAGGTATGTAGTCTTCTCTTTGTGCCCGGCGCTTAAGGGCTGCAGTTTTTGGTAGCGGCAAGTTTGAGTAAAACTCACGTGTACAGTATTTTGGCGGGACAAATGCTACTGTACTAACATTCGTGGACATATCACAGAATTGTTTTGCGCGTTACCCCCTCCCCCCACCTAGAGGTTCACTCAATGTTTATTTTACTTTCTATCGAAAACAAGTGTTAAGATAAGCGTTTAAAAGTCAAACTTAACCATGTCGTCAATTTAAGTGTCTTTTGTACATTTATGTTCGTAGGTTTGAATATATTCTGTCTAGATTCGTTTAAAAAGAATGCAACCTTCTCTGGCTACTATTAGCCCTCTTGTAGAATTGTGTTTCAACCGATTACCCTCGCTTGCCTGACCCATCACGGCTCTGAGAAATAATTGTATGACTAATGTACATCAATGTTAACCAGTTGCCCATTTTGTGAGGTATCCCTAACTAGCCAGTAACTTGTAAGCGAATAAAAAAAATCAACGGCGTAATTTGTTCGCGCTCGCTGGTTACTTTTGGAAACAACATTGTTGATAATTAATTTAGAAAGGTCTTTTATACCGATCTAGGTCACGATATGGACTTCGATGTTAGCGTCGTAATTTTCTATTGGCAGATTCATACGTGATTATTCACCAGTGACTCATGTTTGCTATAATTTCACACATTTATAAATCACCTCACGTACCCCCCCCCCCCCCGGTTGCGAACCACTGGCCTAGAGAAGCCATTAGTGACAGACATTACCATCACATCAACAGTGAGGATGGCTTAATGAGAAACAAGGCGACATGGAATGCACAAAAGACGTTTGAACTGCCAATGTGTTCTTTGCGCGGCATTGACCTGCAAGGCTGTGAGCCTGAAATCGGTGAAATAATGCAAAACGATCCCACCCAGTTGTGTCGCGTCATTGACAATGACCCTGAAGAAGAATGCAGTCGTGTATTTTGACGGTACACTATATGAAATGCACAATCGATGATTCATCTAGATGAAGGGTGAGCAGTCAGATTCATTCCCTCACCCATGTTAACAATTTTGGTCTCCCGCACCGACTGTTTGCTCTCATGTACACAGCGCACAGCGAATGACTTGGTGTTTCTACTTTGGCAGTGGTACACAAGCACAACAACAAATACATGGACGCATTCGTCAATAACACTGGCTTCTTCCAGGATAAAATATGGACAGTAAACCCTCTCAAACCACAAGGGTTATGTTCTTGAAAACGCGCGCGAATGTAGAAACCTTGTTGACCAGGAAAAATGGGGTTGCGTTCCTGGCACGAGTGAACATAGGGGGGAATAGTAAATGTTTAATACCACTGACTACAATAAATAATAAAATATGAATGACAATTCGTTTTTATTACCTTTCATGATTTGATGACAATCGAGATGGTGAGGAATTCAGGTGGACGACTCATCGGGAGATGCAGGTGTTTGATAACAACAACGCACAGTTATCATTTTAGCACTCGAGAGCACGTCTGTGATAGGCCGACATTTTGGCGTGGACTGTGAGATCCATCAAGAATGAGGCGAATGCAATCAGGGAAAGTGTTGCGGCTATCGCCCCCCAGTGCTGTGTTCTCTTATCAATAACTTATCACATTTTTACTGTGAACAAGATTTCTACATATTCTTGGTTCTTTCGGTAAAGTCACGTTGAAGGGAAACAATAAAATATATATAAAACAATAAAATTCTCGCGACGTTTCGACTGCAACACAAGGCTGTAACCCTCGTGAATAGAGAAGGTTTACTATATTGGCATAGTCACTCTGGTTTGTCAGTGCGTCGTCAACCGCGAGCCGGTGGGGAGTGTCAGGGAAAGCTGTCCCAGGTAGTCCAGGAAGCCGGTAACATGACTTTTATGATTTCATGGGTGCCACACATTTCTATTTACAGCGATGTTCAATGTACTGCTGGATCACGGCTTTCCTACTAGAGCTCATTCTACTGGAGGCCCCTTCCACCAACAGTGACGTGAGCAAGCAATTCCAGGGTTGCACCTTTACATTTTTTAAATTAATGTATTTATTTGGTAAGAGCGTGTGTGTGTGAGTGAGTATCAGAGAATGTGGATTCTGTATGTTCGCCCGCTATTCCGCATTGTGAGTATGCAAGAGGTTGAGTGAGTGAATATAAGAGTGAGTATAAAAGAGCGTGTGGAGTTTGTATGTTCTCCCCCATTAACATTGCATTTTACTGTATCAACATTGATAAATGGTAACATTTTACAATACAGTAGCCTCTTGATTATCCGTGCTAATGCCGAGGAGGACAGCTGTGGCTAATTAAAAATTGCGGACCATCCAAAAATATCCATTTTACGTGGATCTCTTTGCCAAAAACCACTAATATAGATATACATTATGTTTAAGTTAAGAAAATTGAGTTTGTTAATGAATAACATTTTTTATATTCTTAGCTCTTTCGGTAAAGTCACGTTGAAGGGAAACAATAAAATAATAAAATATATATAAACAATAAAAAATTCTCACGAGTGAACATAGGGGGGAATAGTGAGAATTTTTATTGTTTTATATATATTTTATTGTTTCCCTTCAACGTGACTTTACCGAAAGAGATAAGAATATGAATTACTGCAGTCACGAAAGCTTTAAATAAAAAAATTGACATTTTTTTAGTAAAGAATGTATTGATCTTGTTTTTTGTTACAAAAGTATTTGATTTAGAACAAATGCTAACGATCGACCGAACGATGCACATGCTCAGGGATAACTTTCCTGCTCCCGCGCAGAAGACTCGGCCCACTAAGTGGACAGAAGCAGAGCCACGCCAATCAACATCAAACTCCGCCCACTGTTGTAAAGATATGCAACTACTGTACCGTAGGGGCGATCACATGGATTTCAGATTAACCGGAGCACGTGACTTGTAATAAACACTTCCATGAATAAGTGTATCACTGTTTTTAGATTATTAATTTGGGATTAAGGGAAACATCCATGAGTTTTTAATTTGTGTCAATATCAAGTGCGTGGTTAATCCTCAAATCGGATAAATCGCAAGCGGATAATTGAGTCAACTGTATTATGAACTAAATCGACATTAACAACATTGCATTCTTCTATTTCAACATTGACAACCTTTATAACATTCTTAACATTGTTTAGAACAATAAACTATGATAAAATGAACAACATTGCATTCTACTTGATAAACAACGATAATATTTCGAAGATGGTAACATTATTCATGACTATAATAAACTGTTATAACAATTTCTGTGCTCCCCTCTGTCACGCGCGCTCCTTTATGGCGTGCCTTCCTCTACTACTGCTGCCACTAAACACTGAGGGGTTAGCATCTACATCATTAGACCTCCTTTGCCAGTACCAAAATATAATAATAGGGTTTTTCCCCTTTTTTCTGGCAACGAAACTGAAACCTTTTTACAAGGATTCATGTCTGCATTAACCACAATACTTGCAGTCAAAATGCAAACAGGAAAACATACTATGATAATATATGCATTGTCCTTGAAACTGATTGGTCCACACCAAGGGACGGCTTTGTTTCGAGCCTCGACCCAATTGGTGCTCGACCAGACATGAATCCTTGTAAAAAGGTTTCAGTTTCGTTGCCAGAAAAAAGGGGAAAAACCCTATTACACTGAGGGGTTGTTTTCATGGAGGTGGACACCACCTGCATCATGAACACGGCGAGTCCACCTCATCGGAAGCCAAGTTCGCATTTCTTCCTGAGAAGTGGAGCTGCTTTGGCTGCATCTGCTGCTGCTATAGCAGACGGACAGAGAATACTACATCCGTGCAGGCCGCCCCGTCTGAAACCACACTCGGGCACTGCAAGCCTTTCCTCGGTGTGTTTGGCGAGAGGGCGATGTTGAACATTTTTTTGCTAGGACCTTTCCCGGCACGCTGAGTAGGAAGATGCTCCGGTAGTACGGTCCCCCTTATAGAGGGGGACCACTAAGGTATCCTTCCAATCCTGCAGCACGCGTCCTCTGTGGTCCAGAAAGTTGTGATTATATCATATCAGGCAATCTGCAGACAAACGCTACCTGGGAAAAGTGCTGTTCGAGAGCACCTGTGAAGGTCGACACATCACACGAGAGGGTGGGTGGCCAACACCACACCTGGCTTAGTCTCCCCAGTGCTGATGTTTTACACACAGCACCAGGTACATGTCGTCCCCGGGTTACGAAAGGGTTAGGTTCCTGAGAACGATCCGTAACCCGAATTTTCCATATGTCAGTATCTGAACCATTTTTCCCTGAAATGAAGCTAAAATCCAATAGCCAGAAATAGTTGTGCCTCCCCTACCTGAATACTAGTTCGTTTTCCCTCAGGACTGTATTGCGCTGTTTTCTATTGCTACCTATATTCTATTGCTCTACATACTCTGCACTTCATATTCGTTTTTCATTTAATCGAATAACACTACCCATAATTAAACTAATGGAACATATTCTGGATCCAATTGTTTATGAATACCACGAAACATTTTAATAAAAATCGTTAACAGAAAGCAGTCACTTCCGAATGTTTGTTTACCGTGCATTAGGCTAGGCCTAGACTTTACATACACACGCACACACATGCACGCACATTAAATACAGTAAAAACCTAACAATAGAAACATGGGGGAAAAGATAATTCGAAGCATAGAAAACAATAATGTAATGGTATACACAAATTACATTGCCCATAATCGTGGTGGGGCTTGGTGAAGGAGGCGTTTTGGTGGAGTGAGGCGTAAGGCGGCGTGCCTTATGCGTCCCTCCGCGGTATTCATCCGCAACCTCACCGCGCTGCACTATTTGCGCTTGCTTAACTTATGCAAACATTTCTGCATCTTAATTTTTTAATGCATTTATCAGAGCATTTTCATAAAACAATAAAATTCTCACTAAAAGAACCAAGAATATGAATCCCTGCAGTCACGAAAGCTTTAAATCAAAATTCATTTTCATAAAGTCGGGTCTTCCGTTATCCAGGAACTGCCTGTACTCATTTAAGGCTGATTTAGGGGAGGCTCGGAACAGGTTTGTATATTTGTCACTGATAATGGTCGTGAGCAGGAATAGAACTCGGTTCGCTGGGTTCACGCCACTACGCTACTGCTCCCCACTCGCAAACACTTGTACATTATCACACACTCAGACACGCTCCCAAACACATATATACTCGCTCACACTCTACACTCTGCAAAAAAGGGAGACACCATACAGACTCAGCACGTGGTTTCAACTCGGCACTTGCCCCAACGTAGCATTGAGGCTATGGGGGAATCTTGGTGTTTGTTGTTGTTGTTTCAGGACCAGGACCCCCCGGTGGCGGAGAGTCGATCTGCACGATCGTCGCCGGCGCATGGAGCCACCGGCTCACCGGCTACTCCCAGAACGCGTGCGGGAAGGGCAGGTGGTGCACAGCGACACGTGATACGTGTGCAGTGGATTCCTAAATATCAGCCTCTTGTCTCCACTTACACATGGCAGGTTTTCTCCCGGGGTCTCCGGTTTCCTCCCACATGATGCTAATCTGTGACGAGTAATGGAATTTGTCGTCAAACATCCAAATGTGGCGGCACCCGCCTCACCGTGTCTTAGTTCAATCGCCGGCATTGCTGTTACGATGCGATGCAGCCATGGAGACAGGCGTCCTCATCATATGTTGTTGTCTCGCTACTCGTGAAGCCGTCGCACCCCGATTGTCCCCGCCCACCAACACCGCCTTCCCCACAGTTCCTGCACGAGCTCCCAACACGTGGAGCAAGACGTCGCTCATCGTGCTGAACCACGCCTCGCGGCACGACCCAGAAACACACCTGTGAACCAGACACGATTCTTAAGTGTCCCAGAGTTGATTTTATGTCACCAGGTGAGGACTCGAGAGAGGAGCTTGGAAGCATTTGCAAGGGTAAAATAGAGCAAGAACAACCGTATCCCGTGAGGAATCAAGAATATTCCATGAACTCCCTGTGGTGGCAGTCTGCTCGGGCAGATCCTGATCCTGTTCCTCCCTCCTGTGCTCCCCCTCTGCACGTCGATGCGCTGCCACGTCCACCCAGCAGCGAATCAATCGGCGAGCATCTGCTTCTCTCTGTGTCTGCCCCCCGCCCCTACAGCGCAGCTGGGGTCTGCACCCAGCTGTGGCGCGGCGAGTGTGGTGGGAACTCAACACCAGCGGCGCCACTCGCCTACCTGAAACTGCGCGCAGGTCCTGGCGCTCCCCGGGGCAACTGGCATGGCTACAATGCAACGCGAACTCGCAGGGAAGAAACAGGTGAGTTTGTGGAGGGGAGTAGAGTAAGATTGAAGGGGAGTGTGTGGAGGATAGTAGAGTGGGATGAGAGGGGACAGAGGAAGCAGAGTGTGTGGAGGGGCGTAGAGTGGGATTCCAGAGGAGCGACAGTGAGTGTGTGGAGGGGAGTACATTGAGATGAGGGGAGAGACTGGTGAGTGTAGAGCTGAGTAGAGTGAGATGAGCGGGGAGAGACGGGTGAGTTTGTGGAGGGGAGTAGAGTGGGATGAGAGTTTAGAGGCGTTGAGTGTGTGGAGGAGAGTAGAGTGAGATGAGAGGAGACAGGTGATTTTTCTGAGGGGAGTAGAGGGGAATGAGAGGGGTGAGACAGGTGAGTGTGTGGAGCCGATTTGAGGGAGGTGAAAATGGAGAGGCAGAGGAGTGTGTGGAGGGGTGCAGTGAGATGAGAGGTAAGATACAATTGTGTGGATGGGAGTCTAGTGGGATTAGAGGGGAGCGACAGGTGAGTTTGTGGGGGCGAATCGAGTGGGATGAGAGGGGAGAGACAAGGGAGTGTGTGGAGAGGAGTCGAGTGGGACGAGAGTGGGTGTCAGGTGAGTGTTTGGAGAGGAGTAGCGTAAGATAGAAGGGGAGAGGCAGGGAAGTGTGTGGAGGTGGAGTACAGTGGATGAGAGGGGACAGAGGAAGCAGAGTGTATGGAGGGGCGTAGAGGGGGATGAGCGGGGAGAGAGGGATGAGTTTATTGAGGGGAGTAGAGTGGGATGAGAGGGGGAGACAGGGCAGTGTGTTCTGAGGAGTAGTGAGATGAGAGGGGAGAGATAGGTGAGTGTGTGGAGAGGAGTACAGTGGATGATAGGGGACATAGGAAGCAGAGTGTGTGGAGGGGCGTAGAGTGGGATTCAAGAGGAGCGACAGTGAGTGTGTGGAGGTGAGTACATTGAAATGAGGGGAGAGACTGGTGAGTGTGGAGCAGAGTGGAGTGAGAAGAGAGGGTAGAGACAGGTGAGTTTGTGGAGGGGAGTAGAGTTAGAAGAGAGGGGAGAGAGGCAGGATAGTGTGTGGAGAGGAGTAGAGAGAGATGAGCGGGGAGAGACAGGTGACTTTGTGGAGGGGAGTAGATTGGGATGAGAGGGGGAGACAGGTGAGTATGTGGAGTGGAGTAGAGTGAGGTCAAAGGGGAGTGGCAGAGGAGTGTGTGAGGGGAGTACAGTGGGATGAGAGGTTAGTGACTGTGAGTGTGTGGAGAGGAGTACATTGAGATGAGGGGAGAGACAGGTGAGTGTGGAGCAGATTTGAGTGAGATGAGAGGGGAGAGATGGGTGAGTTTGTGGAGGGGAGTAGAGTGGGATGAGAGGGGAGTGACAGTGAGTGTATGAAGAGGAGTAGTGGGATGAGATGGGAGATACAGATGAGTGTGGAATAGAGTGAGATGAGACGGGAGAGACAAGTGAGTTCGTGGAGTGGAGTAGAGTGGGATGAGAGGGGGAGACAGGTTAGTGTATAGTAGGGAGTAGAGTTAGATGAAAGGGGCGAGACAGGTGAGTGTGTGGAGTGGAGTCGAGTGAGGTGAAAGGGTAGAGGCAGGGGAGTGTGGAGGGGACTGCAGTGGTATGAGAGGGGAGTGACAGTGAGTGTGGGGAGAGGAGTAGAATGAGATGAGGGGAGAGAGACAGCTGAGTGTGGCCTCGAGTGAGATGAGAGGAGAGAGAGACAGCTGAGTGTGGCCTAGAGTAAGATGAGAGGGGAGAGAGACAGCTGAGTGTGGCCTAGAGTGAGATGAGGGGAGAGAGATGGATTAGTGTGTGAGGGGAGTAGAGTGTGATGAAAGGGGAGAGACTAGTGAGTGTGGGGAGGGGAGCACAGTGGATGAGAGAGTACAGAGGAAGCGGAGTTTGTGGAGCGGCGTAGAGGGGGATTCAAGAGGAGCGACAGTGAGTGTGTGGAGGGGAGTACATGGAAATGAGGGGAGAGACTGGTGAGTGTGGAGTGTGGTATAGTTAGACGATAAGGGAGACACAGGTGAGTTTGTGGAGGGGAGTAGAGTTCAAAGAGAGGCAGGGGAGTGTGTGGAGAGTAGTACAGTTGGATAAGAGGGCAGTGACGGTGAATGTGGGGAGGGGAGTACAGTGGGATGAGGGGAAAAACAGGCGAGTGTGGCCTAGAGTGAGATGAGAGGGTAGAGACAGGTTCTTGCATGTGATAGTGAGTAGAGTGAATGGGTTGATTGGGGAGAGACAAGTTAATTTATGGAAAGGAATAGAGTGAGATGAGAGGTAGGAGGCAGAGGAGTGTGTGGAGGGGCATGGACTGGGATGAGGTGGGTGAGAAAGGTGAGTGTGTGGAGCAGAGTCGAGTGGGTTGAGAGGGGGAGACAGGTGAGTCTGGAGGGGAGAAGTAAGGTGAAAGGGGAGAGGCAGGGAAGTGTGTGGAGGTGGAGTACAGTGGATGAGAGGGGACAGAGGAAGCAGAGTGTGTGGAGGGGCGTAGAGGGGGATGAGCGGGGAGAGAGGGATGAGTTTATTGAGGGGAGTAGAGTGGGATGAGAGGGGGAGACAGGGCAGTGTGTTGTGAGGAGTAGTGAGATGAGAGGGGGGAGATAGGTGAGTGTGTGGAGAGGAGTACAGTGGATGATAGGGGACATAGGAAGCAGAGTGTGTGGAGGGGCGTAGAGTGGGATTCGAGAGGAGCGACAGTGAGTGTGTGGAGGTGAGTACATTGAAATGAGGGGAGATACTGGTGAGTGTGGAGCAGAGTGGAGTGAGAAGAGAGGGTAGAGACAGGTGAGTTTGTGGAGGGGAGTAGAGTTAGAAGAGAGGGGAGAGAGGCAGGATAGTGTGTGGAGAGGAGTAGAGAGAGATGAGCGGGGAGAGACGGGTGACTTTGTGGAGGGGAGTAGATTGGGATGAGAGGGGGAGACAGGTGAGTATGTGGAGTGGAGTAGAGTGAGGTCAAAGGGGAGAGGCAGGGGAGTGTGTTAGGGGGGAGTACAGTGGGATGAGAGGTTAGTGACTGAGTGTGTGGAGAGGAGTACATTGAGATGAGGGGAGAGACAGGTGAGTGTGGAGCGGATTTGAGTGAGATGAGAGGGGAGAGATGGGTGAGTTTGTGGAGGGGAGTACAGTGGGATGAGAGGGGGGTGACAGTGAGTGTATGAAGAGGAGTAGTGAGATGAGATGGGAGATACAGATGAGTGTGGACTAGAGTGAGATGAGATGGGAGGGACAAGTGAGTTCGTGGAGAGGAGTAGAGTGAGATGAGAGGGGGAGACAGGTTAGTTTATGGTAGGGATTAGAGTTAGATGAAAGGGGCGAGACAGGTGAGTGTGTGGAGTGGAGTTGAGTGAGGTGAAAGGGTAGAGGCAGGGGAGTGTGTGGAGGGGACTGCAGTGGTATGAGAGGGGAGTGACAGTGAGTGTGGGGAGAGGAGTAGAATGAGATGAAGGAGAGAGAGACAGCTGAGTGTGGCCTAGAGTGAGATGAGAGGGGAGAGAGACAGCTGAGTGTGGCCTAGAGTGAGATGAGAGGGGAGAGAGACAGCTGAGTGTGGCCTAGAGTGAGATGAGAGGGGAGAGAGACAGCTGAGTGTGGCCTTGAGTGAGATGAGAGGAGACAGCTGAGTGTGGCCTAGAGTGAGATGAGAGGGGAGAGAGACAGCTGAGTGTGGCCTCGAGTGAGATGAAAGGAGAGAGACAGGTGATTGTGGCCTAGAGTGAGATGAGAGGGGAGAAACAGGTTAGTGTATGGTAGGGAGTAGAGTTAGATAAAAGGGGCGAGACATGTGAGTGTGTGGAGAGGAGTAGAGTAAGTTGGAAGTGGAGAGGCAGGTGAGTGTGTGGAGGAGAGTACAGTGGGATGAGAGAGGAGTGACTGGGTGTGTGGAGGGGAGAACATTAGGATGAGGCGAGAGACTGGTGAGTGTGGAGGGGAGTAGAGTGAGATGAGAGGGGAGAGGCAGTTAAGTGTGTGAAGGTGAGTAGAGTGAGATAAGAGGGTCAGGTGAGTTTGTTGAGGGAGTAGAGTGGGATGAGAGGGGTTAGGTGAGTGTGGAGCGGAGTCGAGTGGTATGAGAGGAGGAGACAGGTGAGTGTCGAGGGTAGTAGCGCTAGATGAAAGGGGAGAGGCAGGGGAGTAGAGTGGGATGAGAGGGGAGTGACAGTAAGTGTATGAAGAGTAGTGAGATGAGATGGGAGATACAGATGAGTGTGGACTAGAGTGAGATGAGACGGGAGAGACAAGTGAGTTCGTGGAGTGGAGTAGAGTGGGATGAGAGGGGGAGACAGGTTAGTGTATAGTAGGGAGTAGAGTTAGATGAAAGGGGCGAGACAGATGAGTGTGTGGAGTGGAGTCGAGTGAGGTGAAAGGGTAGAGGCAGGGGAGTGTGGAGGGGACTGCAGTGGTATGAGAGGGGAGTGACAGTGAGTGTGGGGAGAGGAGTAGAATGAGATGAGGGGAGAGAGACAGCTGAGTGTGGCCTCGAGTGAGATGAGAGGAGAGAGAGACAGCTGAGTGTGGCCTAGAGTAAGATGAGAGGGGAGAGAGACAGCTGAGTGTGGCCTAGAGTGAGATGAGGGGAGAGAGATGAATTAGTGTGAGGGGAGTAGAGTGTGATGAAAGGGGAGAGACTAGTGAGTGTGGGGAGGGGAGCACAGTGGATGAGAGTACAGAGGAAGCGGAGTTTGTGGAGCGGCGTAGAGGGGGATTCAAGAGGAGCGACAGAGAGTGTGTGGAGGGGAGTACATGGAAATGAGGGGAGAGACTGGTGAGTGTGGAGTGTGGTATAGTTAAGACGATAAGGGAGACACAGGTGAGTTTGTGGAGGGGAGTAGAGTTCAAAGAGAGGCAGGGGAGTGTGTGGAGAGTAGTACAGTTGGATAAGAGGGGAGTGATGGTGAGTGTGGGGAGGGGAGTACAGTGGGATGAGGGGAAAAACAGGCGAGTGTGGCCTAGAGTGAGATGAGAGGGTAGAGACAGGTTCTTGCATGTGATGGGGAGTAGAGTGAATGGGTTGATTGGGGAGAGACAAGTGAATGTATGGAGAGGAGTAGAGTGAGATGAGAGGTAGGAGGCAGAGGAGTGTGTGGAGGGGCATGGACTGGGATGAGGTGGGTGAGAAAGGTTGGTGTGTGGAGCGGAGTCGAGTGGGTTGAGAGGGGGAGACAGGTGAGTCTGGAGGGGAGAAGTGAGGTGAAAGGGGAGAGGCAGGGAAGTGTGTGGAGATGGAGTCAGTGGATGAGAGGGGACAGAGGAAGCAGAGTGTGTGGAGGGGCGTAGAGGGGGATGAGCGGGGAGAGAGGGATGAGTTTATTGAGGGGAGTAGAGTGGGATGAGAGGGGGAGACAGGGCAGTGTGTTGTGAGGAGTAGTGAGATGAGAGGGGGGAGATAGGTGAGTGCGGAGAGGAGTACAGTGGATGATAGGGGACATAGGAAGCAGAGTGTGTGGAGGGGCGTAGAGTGGGATTCGAGAGGAGCGACAGTGAGTGTGTGGAGGTGAGTACATTGAAATGAGGGGAGAGACTGGTGAGTGTGGAGCAGAGTGGAGTGGGTTGAGAGGGGGAGACAGGTCAGTCTGGAGGGGAGAAGAGTGAGGTGAAAGGGGAGAGTCAGGGGAGTGTGTGGAGGGGAGTACAGTGGGATTTGATGAAAAATAGGTGAGTGTGGCCTAGAGTGAGGTGAGAGGAGAGAGACAGGTGATTGTGTATGAAGGGGACTAGATCTCTAAACCTTTGTAAACAGCTCTTTGATTGGTGCAGACCTACTGCTGGGTACGGGGACCTTTCCTACATTAACATTAGCTGCCCCGCCCATCTCTAAACCTTTGTAAACAGCTCTTTGATTGGTCTAGACCAGGGGTCTCAAACTCAACTTACCTGGGGGCCGCTGGAGGTAGAGTCTGGGTGAGGCTTGTCCGCATCAAGTATTCAAAAAAAAGTACAACTGATCCAATCTTCTCAATCTTTATTAATAACAGTTCAGAACATGAACGGTTCTTCAGAACATAGGATTCTCTTACTTACTCCTTGCTGCCAGAAACCTGGCAGCGCTTCCTCTTCTTACACAGCTGAGCCACATTTGGCTTGAGGGAGGAAGCAATTGAGACCCTCAGTATGGCTTGAAGATGCTCATCAGTAAGTTTGGACCTGTACTTTGACTTATTAAAGTTCATGGTGCAGAAGAGCTTTTCACACAGATATGTGCTCCCAAAAAGGCACATGGTCCGCTTGAACATCCTGGAAAGCTCAGGGAAGGTGGGGGGCAAGTCTCTCAAAAATTGTCCAAGCTTGTCTGCTTTTGCACTCACCTCCCTGAACTTGGCTTTGAGTTCAGAATTGCACTGCAGGTCAATTAGCTCCATTTGAAGCACAGGAGGGGCATCTTGCACATAGAAGGAGCAGGGGTCAGCAAAAATTTGAAAAGTGGCTCTATGTGTCTTGAAGTCTGCAAACCTGTGATCAAATTCCTCCTGTAGCTTTGCAATGGCATCAGCATACTTCTCACCACTGAATGGTGTGCCCGCGTCCATGAGTGCCTTGCATGCTGGGAAATGGCAGAGGTTTGTCTGAGAGAGTTGGGCTTTCCATAACACAAGTTTTGTGGAGAATGCTCTGACTTTGTCATAGGCAGCACTGACAAGCTGCACCTGACCTTGTAACTTCTTGTTCAGTACATTCAGCTCCTGTGTGATGTCAACAAGAAAAGCTAAGTCCATGAGCCATTTGGGATCACTTAGCACAGGAACAGCCATCCCATCCTTCTCCATGAAGCCTTTCACTTCTGCTCTCAACTCAAAAAAACTCTTCAAGACGTTTCCCCTGCTGAGCCAACGTACCTCGGTGAGGTAGAGCACATCCTCATATGCTGAATCTATTTCCTCTAAAAAGGCGCGGAACTGCCGGTGCTTTAAGCCCCTGGATCTGATATGGTTGATGCATTTCACAACGACAGACATCACATTGTCAAACTTCAGGCATTTTCTGCAAAGGGCCTGCTGATGGATAATGCAGTGCAGAACAATGGCCTCCTCCACACCCTCTTCCAGTTTTCTTTGAACAAGTGCCACCAGTCCATTTCTTCTCCCTGTCATTGATGGCGCTCCGTCGGTTGTTATTCCAGCAAACCTCTTCCATGGTAAACCGGCATCCACAATGGCATCACACAGCTAGCGGAATATCTCCTGAGCGGTGGTCTGGCCAATTACGGTACTATCAATGCTTTGGCTTCTGCCTACCATACACTTTTACAGCGCTTTGGTCACCCTTAAGGCGGGCTTTCCATTGTGATATGTTTACATGTTTTTATCCCAATACCTGAGTATTTAGGATCTTATTTAGTATGCCCTTTCTATATATTCTGAGAGGTATTTGAAAACTTTATCATTGTTCATAGCTTTATTTGAGCACTTCGTTTTTTTATAATTATTAAATTTATCAATCGTGTTCTCTCTCAGGTGTTTATACCTTTCACATTCATGAATAAAGTGATCTAGATTGTCTTTTTGTTTACATCCTACATATCCTTCTGCTCTACCAACTCTCTGGATGCCATTGAGCTAACTCTGGTGTCCATGTTACTCCACCTGTCTTAATTCTTAACACCAAGTGCATTGTCTCATGTTTTATATATTTTAATTTCTTGCTCTTTTTGATTAAATTGTTCTTGGTAAATTCGTTTTCTTTTGTGATTGCACATATCTGTCCTTTGTCTTTGTTTCTCTTGTAATAATAATCTATAACTTCTTTATAATATTCAGGTTCTAACCACCATTTGGCTTTTGTTCTTGCCACCCATCTCATGCTATTTGCTATCCATGTAATTATTTTCCCTTTCCTATTGCAACACTCTGTTGTCTTTATTAGGTCACTGATTAATCTTGTTGAGTCCGCCCACTTCCTAAGTCCTCTGTACCTTCCACTGGGTGACAGGATATATTTTCCTTCCACTTGGTGTCACTCCGGAATCACGTTTCCACCAAGTGACTAACGTTGCTAATTTGCGTTGGCTAACCTGTCAACAAACACCGGAAGCTGTCACGAGCCTGAGCTATGGTAAAAAAAAACAATAATTAATAAATAAATATGTTAAGTAGGGGGCCACAAAATATCGTTCCGCGGGCCGCAATTGGCCCGCGTGCCGCGAGTTTGAGACCCCTGGTGTAGACCTACTGCCGGTGTTGGAGCCCTCTCCTACATTAACATTAGCTGCCCCGCCCATCTGTAAACCTTTATAAACAGCCTGCTTTAGCAGCTTTTCCCCTCTTTTTTCACCTGATGACGATTGCTTGTGTTGTGATCAAAACGTCATGATAGTGTTATTTTTTTCTATCTCCGTGGTTTTACTGAAAGACCCAAAGAATAAGGTGAATGTGTGTTTATCACATACACTTTCGCGACCAGTATTATTCATCATAATGTTATTTAGGTGAGATCGCGTTATTATAAATGTGTCGCAACCCTCCACCACCCGACACGGCCAATCAGTAAAAAAATGTCTCGTTAACAAAACGCCAATTAGTTACTTCAGCCCAGCGGTGTGTTTGAAGAGTGAATCCACAATATTTAGAATTTGAGTACGACGTTTCACTGGTCATTACATCCAGCATCTTCAGGCGATTTTCCAGAATAGTGAAGCCATCCCCACCTGCTTCCGGTCTTAAATAGTGCAGGATGACGTCATCATTGTTGAATCCCATCAGGTTTCGAGATAAGAGGCAGAGGTGGGGGGTGGGTATTGCAATTATGTAATGGATCAGTAATCAGCCACTTAGCATGTGACTCCTCTATAAGGAATATTACTTATTAATACGCTTCCAGGCTGTGGTGAGTCTGTAGCTATCACAGCGGTTGAAATTATTTGTATTCTCAATTTCGATTGATTCTCTAATTAGTCTTGGCCAGTAATAATTAGTTTTGCATAACACTTCAACGTTATCAAAATCAATTGAATGTCTTTGTTGGCAAGCATGCTCTGCCACTGCTGACAGCTGTGTTTGAGAGAATTTAATCTTCCTTTGGTGTTCTTTTAGTTTTACGCTAATGTTACGTCCCAGCTGTCCAATACAGCATTTACTGCATAAGCAATTGATCCAATATACACCTTCTGTTGATAACTTCGGTAATTCATCTTTAGTACAAGACACAAGTTTTTGAGTTTTGTGTACCGTACCAAATCTCACTTTAATGTTTGCTCCTTCCTTTTGTCTAAAGAAGTCGGCTCTCTATAAGATATAAGTGTTATTTAGACAATGGTCAGCTAGTTTTGGAATATCTTCTGGTAAACCTGTATTCTTTACTAGTGTATCAAGTAATATAAGTGACTTGTTAACTGTAACATTAGTGAATAGAGAAATTACATCAAAACTCATCAGAATATCATTAGGTGAATGTGTGTGAAGGGGAGCAGAGGGAATGAGAGTTGACAGGCAGGATGGTGTGTGGAGGAGAGTAGAGTTGGATGAGAGGGGAGAAAGGCAGGTGAGTGTCTGGAAGGTAGTAGAGTGAGATTAGAGGGAGAAACAGTTGAGTGTGTGGATTAGAGTGAAATGAGAGGGAAGAGACAGGTGAGTTTGTTAAGGGGAGTAGAGTGAGAAGAGGGGAGAAACAGGTGAGTGTGTGGAGCAGAGTCGAGTCGGATGAGAGGTAAGATACAGTTTTGTGGAGGGGAGTCAAGTGGGATAAGAGGGGGAGACAGGTGATAATGTGGAGGGGAGGAGTGAGATGAAAGTGGAGAGGTAGGTGAATGTGTATTAGAGTGGGATTCGACAGGAGAGACACGGGTGAGTTTGTGGAGGGGAGTAGAAGGGGATGAGAGGGGAGAGACAGGTGAGTGTGTGGAGTCGATTAGGATGAGAGGGAGAGACAGGAAAGTGTGTTGTGAGGAGTAGAGTGAGATGAAAGAGGAAAAGCAGGGGAGTACAGTGGGACGAGGGGGGAGTGATTGTGTGTGGGGGGAGGGGAGTACAATGAGATGAGAGGGGACGATAGTTGTGTATGTGGAGTTGAGTAGAGTGAGATGAGAGGGGACAGGCAGCAGAGTATGTGGAGGGAGTAGAGTCGGATTAGAGGGGAGTGACAGTGAGTGTGTGGAGGGGCGTAGAGAGATGAAAGGGGAGAGACAGGTTAGTGTGGAGGGGAGTCGAGTAGGGTGAGTGGGGAGAGACGGATGAGTTTGTGGAGGGAAGTAGATTGAAGGGAGAAACAGGTGAGTGTGTGGACTAGAGTGATATGAGAGGGGAGAGGTAGGTGAGTGGACGAGAGTGTTGAGCAATTGAGCAATCATTGGTAGGATGTTATTAACCGAGTTAAACTTTAGATGCCTTATAGTTTATATTCATATCTCCGGTCTTTTACTCCCAGCCTTACACACTACCATCACTATGAAATTTGACGTGCAATGTTTCAGTCGTGCAAATTTGTCCCCCATCCCCCGCCCCCCCCCATCCGTGGTACATGAGTACCATGCCCAGGAGCTTCTCTAATCTCCATCCCCCAACACCCCCCCCCCACCCTGCATCCATCCTCCCTGGCTCCTCCCCCCTTCTTACCCGATACAATCTCTTGTCACAAACAGCTCTCTCGACTCACCACAGTAATTTTGCTGTGACTGTTGATTTAGTGATTTGATTTAGTTTTCATTTTTTGTTTTATTTTATTTTTTACCTACGTGACTTTACCGAAAGAACCAAAGAGTATGAATCCTTGCAGTCACGAAAGCTTCAAATCTAGAATGAGAGACAAGTCACTTTGTGGAGGGGAGTAAAGTGAGATGAGAGAAGAGAGACAGGTGAGTGTGTGGAGGGGGGTAGAGTGAGATGAGAGGGTACAGGCAGGAGAGTGGTGCTGAAGGTCACATGTCAGACTTTTGTGCCATGGGGTTGACTGGTGGTGCCAGGCTATGTGCAGGATATCACGGGACACACCCAGGTGTCAAGGGGTTGACTTATGGTGCCAGACCAGGTGCAGGATGTAACTGGTAGATCCTTGTGCCATGGGGTTTATAGATTGTGCGAGGCTATGTGCAGGAGGTCACGCTACAGACCTAGGTGTCAAGGTGTTAACTGGTTGTGCCAGGCTAAGTACCGGATGTCACAGGACAACTCCAGGTGCCAAGGGGTTGTTGAAAATGCCAGGCTATGTGCTGCAGAAGATCACAGGATAGACCCAGGTACTTTGGGTTGTCTGATTGTGACATGCTTGGTGTAGGAGGTCATTGGACAGACACAGGTGCCAAGGGGTTTACTGATGATGCCAGGCAAGGTGCAGAAGGTCATTCTGCAGGCCCAGGTGCCAAGGGTTTGAGTGATGGTGCCAGTCTGGGTGCAGGATGTTTCGTGACAGACCTAGGTGTTATGGGTTAACTGATGTTACCAGGCAATGTGCAGCAGGTCATATGACAGACCCAGGTGCCAAGGGGTTTAATGATTGTGCCAGGCTAGGTGCAGGAGGTCACGGGGGAAACCCAGGTGCCATGAGGTTTACTGATGGTGCCAGGCTAGGTGCAGAAGGTCACGGGGGAAGCCTAGGTGCCATGAGGTTTACTGATGGTGCCAGGCTAGGTGAAGAAGGTCACGGGGGAAACCCAGGTGCCATGAGGTTTACTGATGGTGCCAGGCTAAGTAGAGGAGTCATTGTATCTCCAGAATAGTCTATTGTTCTCTACGTAAGTCATTGGTGATTGAGCTGAGACCATCAACTCACTGAAATGGAGGATCAGGTTTAATCACAACTCATTGGGAGGCTGTGTCTCTATGTGCACCTATGGGTGTCTTGTGCGACACACTGGGTCTCGATGTAAATCATTGGTGGCTGTGCTGAAACCATAAAATCAATACAACTCGAGGATCTATTTTAATGACAACTCGGTCTATGTATGTGTAGGGTGTAGGTGGATTCCCGCTCACGGCCACCATCGGTGACAACTATCTTTGCCAGCCACACGATGGAGCTACGCGTGGGGGTGCACGACCTGCAGTGGCAGCCTCGTGCCCGACCCCCCACGCAACGGTGAGAGGGACGCTGCCTCGCTCGCGACTCACGCGCTTGCTCACTCACCTTGGTCTGTCTCACTGTCACACTCACCTCTCTAGAGTTCCCTCTAGTTGAGGCCCTGCAGCCAGCAGTGGTTTCAGTCATACAGTTCAGGATTGTATCTCATCCTCCCTTAAACAATGTGTCTAATGCACTCTGCTTCCTGGTGTAGTGTTTAGTGAGTGCTGTGCGAGGATTAATTGAGTTTTGTTTTTTGTGCCTGCTATGCCATTATATTTGATGAAGCACATGAGTGGACACTGTACACCAATATTCATTACTCTTGGGCTGCTGAGAAAGTTAGAACAATTTACCTTATTTATATAGGAACGTTTTAACCTCGGTGTAATGAGCTAAGATTGACAGTAATCGTAATGGAACAGCTGTACTCCCTGTACAGAATTAATCGTCAATGTACTGTATATGTAAATGTACATTGTCAACATCAGCCCTGGTATCTGCACTGCTGAATGAACAGATCCCCATGCCATCGGCATCCCTCATTGCCCTGTGCGGTGCCACAATCCATCGCGCTCTTGAACTAATCTCATCGCTGTCTTGCCCTTGTTTTCTTCTTTGGCTGCAATTCCGGCACCGGTTTTGTCCATCGGCTATCATCCCATCGAGTGGTGTCCAGCCTAAGCCCCTCCTTGCTTTTCTTAACAGTTTGATTAGCGTGGTTTGCTTTATACTGTACGAAAGAAGTTGTACATACATATGTAGTGTTTATAATGATGAATATACTTCTTATGAGGCACACTCTTTATTGTCTTTCTTCTCTTACACAGTCCTTAACACACAAAGGGGTATACGGTCCACTCACCTAAGAAGGTACAGCCTCTAGACTTAGCGGGACCTACACACAGGTCTCTTGCTAACCTAAGAAGGCACAGCCTCTGGACTTAGCGTGACCTACACACAGGTCTCTTGCTAACCTAAGGAGGCACAGCCTCCAGACTTAGCGGGACCTACCCACAGGTCTCTTCCTAACCTAAGGAGGTACAGCCTCCAGATTTAGCGTGACCTACACACAGGTCTCTTCCTAACATAAGGAGGTACAGCCTCTAGACTTAGCGGGACCTACACAGGTCTCTTGCTAACCTAAGGAAGTACAGGTTCCTGTCTTGGCGGGACTTACTCTCGAGTCTATCGCTATCCTAGAGTCCTCCGGCTGGGACCTAGGGGAGGCTATCTGACCCACCACTGGCCCGGTGGGTCTTGACCACTGGATACGCCGAGCCTTAGCCCTCAGAAGGGCTGGAAGGCTGGGTCCAGGGTCCTGGCTATCTTCAGCCCGGGCTTCGGTCTTCGTGTAGGGAGAGAACTCCCCGCGCTTCGCGCGCTCACCCTTCTTATACCCGTTTGTGGCCAGGTGTAATCAATCCCACATTCCCACGTGGAACTGTCTGATTGGTTGTTACCAAACTGTGGCTACGATCCAGTTCACCTCGTCTGACCCCAACCGTTATTCACACAGAGGTAGCGCTGCACTGCCCCTTTGATACCTAGTGGCAATGCAGGTTACCGAACAGTGAGTAGTTAGCACCTCTACATCTACAATAAGATTTCTCTGATTGTGTTTGTTCCCTGAATCACATGTTCCCCTATCTGTCTTTCACTGCAATCCCAAGAATGCAACTCTGTTCTTTGCATACGTTTCAGCTTGGTGTCATTGTTTTCTGATCATTTTCACAGTAGGTAATGTGTACCGATTGGAAACCACCTTTATTATTCAGGCACTTTGTCATGCTGCTTTTGATGATCAAATCGATATTCCAAAAGCACTATCTCCTGCCCTAATTGTCTTTATTTCATACTTTTATTCACAATTCACCTTAAATTTCCACACCTCCGATTAGCACAGTTGACTTTGAATGGTGCAAAAGAAGTTTCAACATACATACTTACACATGGTATTCTTTTTCTTGGCAAATCAAGAAGAAGAGAGAAGAGCTGAGGATTATTACATCTGCTACTTTTGATATAGAGGTTTGAGTTGATTGTGTGGTTGATGCTAGCGTGGCTTTAAAATGCAAGTATCGATGCCGTGCTATTGCATGTGATGAGCAGGCGGTGTTGGTTCTCAGTGCTACGGTTATACTGACCCATGCTGCTTTGTTCCCATTATTGTAGGTCAACTGAGTAAAAGTAGTCGGTGGCTTCTGATGTATCAACAGGAGCGTTAATTTTGTTAGTTATCAAATACCTGTGGAATTTACGTAACGTCTTATTCTGTGGATTTAATTTAGTTGGCATGTTTATTTGAATGTCTAAATATAACAGATGATGGGTTGACTAAAATGTTGCAGGTTATTGTAGACGAATACTAAACGAGTGAAATGCTGACGAAATCAACACTGATGATCACCAACCTCAGGAACACAAAGGCCTCGCCACTGCTTGGTGCACCAGCCACTGCACGGTCTCTCGAGTGGAGGCCCTTCTGCCAGCAGAGACACGAGCAAATAATTGTAGAACTGCACCATGACTTTCTACTTTTAATCCAGAAATTCCAAAGCTCTTCAACCACAAGTACAGGAGCACTGTCCTAACCGTGGAGGGATGCAACCATCTCTCAGAGATGTTCTACAAGTACAGATGACTTCCCGACGATGTCTGCTTCTGCCCAGGCTAGGGGCACTTTGAGACCATGTGGAGTGACAGACTCACGGGCTGAACTCGTGCGAGTCCGATCCAAGTGTCACAGGTAAACATACCGGGTTGACCGGTAGTTGCGGTTACCTGGGTTCCCAACTATGTCAATGCAGTGGTTTGTAAGCGTTCATCGTAATTTTATTCGCAATTCACCTTCAAGTAGCACACTTTCCTTTAGTATGGTTGCCTAGATCAGTCTCTGAGTGCGGAGGAGTGCAACATTCCTTCCCATACAGATGGAACAGGTGGCGTCAAGATTTGTGCTGTGCTGCATTCTAACAAACATTTGTGTGATGCCAACTCTTGCCTCCACAGTACTGGATCACAGGCTTGCGCCACCTCTGCCTGGCTGAAGTGCAAAACCAAATGTAATGTTACATGTTGCATGACAACTCTTATCTCATTGCTCCTGTCCATCTCTTGTCGTCGTCATAACCGAGGGTTGATGCCCAAGAACGATGCTCTTCATCTTTCGTGATCTTCAGGCTCTTCTCAGGGAGAGTCCCGTCTAACTGTTCACATTCTTCCACCAACTGATCAGTTCCTCCCTCTTCCCCTTCTCCTTTCCATTTTTATTTGCAGCGTTATCTTCATCAAATCCCCAGCTGACCCAGGATATTTCCCACATTGCCAACTTTCTCATTATCTGCTCTTACCCTTGGACAAATACAGATAAGGAGAAAATTTAATCACAGATAATTGGATTTTAATTTTGATTTGAGTCTTTCGTGACTGCAGGAATCCATACTCTTTGGTTATTTCGGTGAAGTCACGTAGGTAGAAAATTAAAAAATATATATCACGACGTTTCGATCGCAACACAAGCGGTCGTCCTCAGGCGGAAAAAATAATCCAGCAGTGGAACTGCTGAAGCAGCGCTTGTGTTGCGATCCTAACGTCGTGATATATTACTTTTTGTTTTATTTTTCTGTCTACGTGACTTTACTGAAAGAACCAAAGAATTGGATTTGAGTCACTTTTCCCAATGTGTGTGTTGTGTCTTGTTTTCCGCTCCATCTGCATGAGTAGGAGATGCCAACCCCGTGCATTGTGTCCGGTTTCTTCA
Source organism: Petromyzon marinus (assembly GCF_048934315.1). Lineage (NCBI taxonomy): Eukaryota > Metazoa > Chordata > Hyperoartia > Petromyzontiformes > Petromyzontidae > Petromyzon > Petromyzon marinus. The sequence continues at coordinate 11,524,556 of NC_133703.1, read as the reverse complement.
CCAATGCTGCCAAACTCCACCACAGTGAATCTTACAGGTGCAGTTTCTCCATCCTGCCTCATGTTTTAATGTGACGAAGTGGTCATGTGCCTTAGGGGTTTTTGAGATTATCGCGAAGGTTAGAGAGGTTAGACTTTGATGGTATGTGTTGAGAAGAGACAAAGGAGGTGTAAGGGAAAGTTGCTATGGAGATGCTACCGATGCAGCACCAAAGGAGTAGAGCGCGACCGAGGGGGAGATGGGAGGCTGCCGTGGCACGAGACACGAGGACGGTGGATATGACGAGAAAAGAGGCACGGAATGGAAGCTCACGGAGAAAGGAAATAGAAGCAGCTGACTACATGCAATAATGGAACGTTTGGCTTAGAATAAGAAAAGTTGGTTGTGTGGTTCAGGGCAATCAGAATGGCTATGTCCTACATGAAGTGAGCACTGCTGAGCTCCTGGATTAAGAGGGGTATCTACCTGCAGCTCTGAAAGAGTTCACAATGGCCAGGGTCAGATACACTACACTGGCACTGTTGACACCTGAGGTTGGATCCCTGGTAATTTATGTTTGTTTTTTCAGGGGTCTGAGTGTACGTGTGTAGAAATTGGCGTATGTGTTGCAGGAGGCTAGTGGCTACAAATCCAGCGACCTAAGTTTGATTCCGTGCCATGGCTCACATCAGTGGTGAGTGATATCTGAACCAATTCGAGTCTCCTGTATGTAGACTCAGCTCCAAATAAGTGCATGTTTCAGCGTGTATTAACATCAGCAAAGGGAGCTAGGCTTGGAACTGGCCCCACCACCCCCTTGTGCACATTGCCAGTCTTAATAGGCACATACCAGCAGCACTTGCCTGGCAGCCTGTATAAACGATGTGACTCTTTGTGTTTTTGTTTTGTGTGTGAGTGTACGTATGTGTGCAGTGGTGGGGAGTGGTATTGTAGCGCTTAGCGAGCTGCACTACGAACCTGGTGACCCAAGTTCGGTCCCGCTCATGGCCAACACCAGTGACGATTTTCCGAACCGGTCTTCGGCCTCCTCTATGTCGACTCAACCTGAAATCAGTACCTGGTGCGGTGTGTAAACATACCCACTTGGGAGACGAAGGCGGCCGGGCGTGGTGCTGGCCACCCAGCTCCAAGTATGCCAGCCGGACTTCATGGGTTCTTGCAAACACCACTTGTTCCAAAAGTTTGGTAAAGGCTATATGGGGTGTCTTTGTATGTGTACATGCTTCTGGGTCAGTGTCTTTGCCAGAGAAACTGATCTAACAGTGCTGAGATTCTTCATGCTGTCCCCAGCTTTGACTGTCTCACTGGGTTCATCACGGCCATGTTGTAGACGTGGACAATTTCATGCAAATGTGCGCGTTATATATTTTTTGTTGATATTAATGGCAGCAGACGTCTGTTGACTAGTACTCTGATTTTACACTTTTTATTGGAACAGGAAGGTATGAGATGACTTTCAGCTCCACATCCACACCCACCTCCGTGCTCAATGCCAAGAAGCCACTGTATTGGTAATAAACCCGCAATGTTTTTTATTCGTAAACCTGCATTTTTTTCCATATTTTCCCAATTTACCGCGACTGTGCTCTCGCCATCATGTCATGGGTCCCCAAGTAGTCATTCGTGTCTTACAGAGCAATACAAGCCTTGTGTTAGATCATAGCCCACTAAATCTGATATCACAGAGCTACTTTGTACCCTTTAAATTGACCTTTCGTCCACATAGTAAAGGGCAGGACTTTCCCACCCGTTCCTCATATGGGAGTAATGTTAGTCGTAATAATGTTGTGACTTCTCATAGCTGGAAATATATCCCAATAAAGTGCAGAGTGACAGTAATGTGATGCATTATTTTGTGCAGTCAATGACGACCGGACTGAGACCATTAACTCACTCGATTTGAGAACCCGCTTTAATCACAGGCAGCTGCCTGGATTCAAACTCAGGTACTCGGTGGTGCCAGTTCAGTGCTCTGGCCTCTAAACACCCACGTGTTAAATACATAAGCAACCTTTTTAATTAGCAACATTCTTTGACCACTTTGCCAAAACAATTGGGATTGTGGAGCTGTGGCACAGTCATGATATTGCTTTTTCTCATGCCTCTGCTGGCAGAAAGAATTTCCACGAGGATGCTCGTGTGAGAGCCCCTTTACAAAATATTTGGTCTACTCTTCCACACTGGTCATATGTTTTACCGCTTGGTAGATAGGCAGGGGAATTTAAGATTACTTGACCATTTGTTTCAACTGCTGTGCCAGAGGGTCTAACGAGCAACCTCTCTGTTGCCAGGCCAGCGTGCTAGGCATTGCACCACAGCAGCCCCCTCCAGTATTTAATTCTAAACGAAGGTCACTCTCTGCGTGCTTGTGTGCACGCGCGTTTGGGTGGTGTTGAACGAGATGGTGCAGACGTCTCGCTTCTTCGTGAGGAAAGTGATGGCACTGGAGCCGGCCTGGCTCACGGGACTCGCTCCGCGCTTCTCCTGGCAGAGCGCCGTCTGGAGGCCCCATTGTCGCCACTGCGCTCCGGTGACATTCACTGGGCCACGGTTCATTTGGTTCGTGAAATTAGTGGCGAAAACAAACGTCAACAAAGTGATTTGTTTTCATGCAAAGATAATGGGAGGTCGAAAATCATCAAATGGGCGGTGACCGCCTAGCAGTCGTGCGTTTGCCGCTTATTACGAAGGTGCGCGGTTAGAATCCAGCAGCTGCTCGGATTTGATACTGCGGGTTTTTTAACTGTAAACATACACTCAGTCTGCTTCAGAGTGGACATTAAAGATCTTGTGACGTCATTCGCAAGGTTAGGCCATTGTGTGGCGGCATCATGAGTCATGTTATTCTCATGAACAATTGTGCCCGAATGATTCAATTGGGAATATACATAGCAATCGTAACCCCCTCCTGTGAGAACCTGGCAAGACTCTTCTGAAAAATAGTCACTGTGCTCAGTGACGCTTTGCTGGGTAAATCAGCATGATAACCACTATGACATGAGCCTGTGAACCAGTGGTTTGTAGTTGGGGTTTGGTGGGATTTGTGGAGATGGAGCCATCGTGTTTGCTGGGGGCACGCGCCTGCAGGGTGATGGGATGGTACCTGTAGGATTTGGTACAGCAAGTATGCTTGACATAGAGTACGTTGCATGTTCGTCCTGATCAATTCACCGGCCACACCCAGTGCAGCATCTTTGCATGTATTGACTGTCATTGTATATAGATGTTCAGTCACATATACAAACGTTTCACCGATCTGCCTATACCACACTCCCCAGCAAGTCGGATATGCGACGTAGTACTGAATGACTTAGCTTGAGTGTTATCCCGTGGTTTCTGTGGGCTTTCTCTGGTTAATTTCCATACGTATAATATTCAAAGGGACAGATTGCAAACAAACATATTGAAATGAAATGTTTTCCTTTTTAAACACAAAAAGTTTGTACAAAATTAGTGAAAGTCATGTTCAAATACTGCTTGCAATGTATATATTGTAGGAAGATTACTTTTACGGAATGTTTTGTTGCACTATACCCATAAGAAAACTCTACTATTAAGAAAAAATGTTGTGGTAATCCGTCGTGAAACATTACTGTATGCTCTCAATCAGCAGCCATGATGGTCACTGATCAAGGCCACTTACCACCCTGCACTGTCCTGTGATGCCAGGACCCGTCCCCTGCACACAGCCCATCTCATCGTTCCATTTCCACCATGGGCAACTTCCTGCGTGGCGAGTTTTCTCCCCACTGAGTGTACATGACAACGTTGCAAGACCCATGCTGCAAATTTACATCTAAAATACAAGCACATACACTTTCATATGAAGTGTAACCTTCCGGCTACAGACAGGAGCAAATGTTCGGAATAGATTTAGGGGTAGGGTGGATAGTATGGTTATGAGTATTAGTTGTAATAATTGTGCCTTGTATGTATCCAAAGTAAACCATAAGGGAGGGCCAATATAGGTTTGTATTAACTTAAGGCTGATTTGACCTAGGGGAGACCTAGTATAGGTTCAGACTAATTTAAGGCTGGGTTGACCTAAAGGTGAAAGCATGTTTCCTAAATTCACAGTGCCTGTCCACCCAGCAGTAAAATAGGCGCACTGCAACGAGTTTATCGGCAATACGCATGTGGGTACTTCCTTTCCAAGACGCCTGTCCATCTTGAAAGATAATTGATAATCCTCGAGGAGCTCTCCAGAGCTCCCCCAGTTGAGTTCCTTCCGCCGGCAGTGGTGTGAGCAATCAGCTGCATGTGGATATTTCTGAGATGAGCACTTACACTAAAACAATGTGAAGTTAAATGTACTTATTTTCACATTTCAAAAGAAAATTTGTGACCAAAGATGGAATTTTACTCATCGCCAATATTTGTTTTGTGATGCTGGCAGATTCGTATGTGGACATCTCCGATTCCAAACAGTATTCCTCTTCTGTGAAGATGTGGACGACGGACTTGTCCCAGACCCCCATTCTCCACCGAGGACCACACGCGCTGCACACTTCGAGTGAACCCCAGCAGCGACGTCTCGATGTTCCTGCCTGCCCACTGAATGACACCTAGCAGCGCAACAACACTGGATTAGAGTTGCAGTGCACAGTAGTGCAGAGGCGGGTCTATAAACTTCGTAACGGGAGAGACGGTAGCGCCGACATTTTAAGCTGCTTAAAACACGTCTTACTGGTAAATATCAATAAAAGATTATTTGGGTATTTTGGGAAAGCCACGTAGATAGAAGAAATAACACTAGAAAAGCTATTTTGGCGTCTCAAGGGGGATGCGATCACCCCCATCGCCTCACCCTTGGATGGAACCCGCACTAATGGCGTGATCACAAAGGTGTACAGCAAGCGCCGGGCATCTTAAAAGTGTTGAGCAGCCAGTCTATGCAGACGAGGGCTCTCCCATGTTCTCTGCAGCAGGGCTCGGTGCAGCCGGACGTGACCCTTGCGTCATTCCGGTTCCTTCAGAGGCTTGTCCATCTGAACCACTTGACAGTGGAGAGATTGAGATGGGGAAGCAGGGAGCATCTGTTTTAGTAAAGGAGACGGTATCCAACACAGTCCCTACACGTTTGTACTGTGATTGCTACTTTAAAGAAAGTCTCATGGTTTAAAAATGGAAGATGTTGCTCACGCACTATTCTCTCTTTTGTGTGGAAGAGGATGATGACGGCCCAAGATATCTGTTTTTGAAAGATGTTACATCCAGGTGCTCCAGCATTGACTAACATTATTTAGAACTGATTTAAGTACTTATTAGCATGGTTGGATATGTATGGTACGAAAGACGTTCCACATACGTCCAGCAACCTGCTGTCAGAATATTTCTTCAAATTCAGCCTAAAAAGTCAATAGTGCACACTTTCAATTGAGTATTAATTTTTTGAGAATTATGAATGTGGATTATGTGATATCCTATGGTTTTCATGTTGAAAGTTTTGTGCAACCCCGTAGTGAATTTGACTGATTTTGAATAAGGCTAGTCCTTAAAGGCAACACAGTTTTGTATAAAATTGTATTTCATCCAAGATGCTGTTTAGTGCAGTCCTAGTGGTACAGTACATGAGTTGGGGGAATCTTTGCATGTCTACATGTCTGTGTCACCCATACTACGTATGCGGATTATCTGGCGATTGCTTCCCACTGAGAAAGAGTTGCAGATCCTACTGCTGAACCTGGAGCATGCTACTTCAGAAATAGCGCCTTGCCATTGGCCCCACAAAAACAAAGTACCTGCCTGGGTATTTTATGTCATCACATGCTCCCCTCCATTAACTCCTCATAAGTGATGGGAGAGTTGTGGGGAGAGTAGAGAAGTCTCTGTACTTGGGCAGTGCGCTTATGACCAGCTCTGGTTTGGCAGCCGAGGTCTCTGAATCAGTCGAGCGACATCTTATCATCAGCTGTGTAACGCTATGTAGAAGCTACCTGGCTTGTTATGCCCTCTATGCTTGTGAAACGTGTAGCCCTCTTAATGGAACATCTGCGTAACTTTTAAACCTTCAGGCTAGCCATACGATCCATTCTGGATTTAACCAGACTGGATTGTGCGAGGAACCCACAGAACCTTGAAAGATCTGGACACTTCCATCGGTGACATGTAGCCTGCATACCTAGCCACTGCATGCCAGCTTCTGTTTGGCCGGATAGATAGGGCTAAATGGGTGTGGCACATACTAGGCCTAGGGAGATGGAATACAGTGGTGCAGAAGGATGCGGAGCTGATTGGACTGCCGATTACTGGTACCAGCGGTGTCAAGATCGGCCACTGGAGGAGGTTCGTGAAGGACGCCGCTGGGGAGTTTGAGGCAGTCGCCCTCCAGTGACAACGAGCAGAGCGCTATACGGTTAAAACCCAGAAGGTTAGCAGTTGGGACCATGGTGCGTCTTCCAGTCAGTCATCTCAGCCCACGGCACCTGGGTATGTTCTGCACTTCGCCGTGGTTATCGGCGCCGCCACCTAGTGGTGAACGGCGGTAGTGCGTGCATCGTTTACTGGCGATGTTCATAAGCGGGCACGTGACCATTGCTCGAGTCGATGGGCGTGGCCTTGTTCACCACGCCCCCTTCCCTACGTCGCCTAGCAACAGAATGCACAACGGCGGAAGTTGCAGCTGCACGAAGTCGTCTCGCCCCACGGACGCGGTTTTAAGCTCTGTCGACATTCGAAACGACAGACATCCAAGTGGCGGAGCAGATACGGGTGAGTACGTGTGAATCAGGTCACGTTGAAGGATACATCATCAATTACAAGTAGCTACAATTGCGCTACCACTGCGACTTATTACGTTGTACGAATACACTACATTCTACACCGCTTAACCACGCCGTTTGCTATACCCGGCCGTTGCTAGGGACGCCGTCGCTAAGGCTGGACCAACGGTCAAGCGACCGCCGGGCTCCGTACGTTACAGTCGTGTTTGTGTCACGTCTGCTCGTGTGGTTGTTGCGCTGCAACCTTTCGTACAGCGCCCTTTGCGTCTATGGGCGTGAAGGAAGGGGGCGACGTCTACCACGCCCTCTTATTACGTCGCGGCGGAGAGCGCCAAGTCTCTGGGCGTCTCCGCACGCACGCGGTTTGAGCCTCGAGTGGAGTCGACGGACATCGAGGGGCGGGTGAAAGTGCGGTGCGGGTCAAACTTAAGGCGACATCAATTTCAAGTTGGCTCAACTGCGCTCCGCCTCACGACTGCACTGTACCACAACACTATCACACGACTATTAACACGCTGTACACTTCCACCACGACCGCACAACTAGACACCGCTTTACCACAACATTTGCTATGGCCAGCCGATACTAGGAATGCCGGCGCTAAGGCTGTACACTCGTGTGAGTGTTTCACTCGTGTGAGTGTTTCACTCGTGTGAGTGTTTCACTCGTGTGAGTGTAACACTCGTGTGAGTGTAACACTCGTGTGAGTGTAACACTCGTGTGAGTGCTACACTCGTGTGAGTGTAACACTCGTGTGAGTGTAACACTCGTGTGAGTGCTACACTCGTGTGAGTGCAACACTCGTGTGAGTGCAACACTCGTGTGAGTGCAACACTCGTGTGTGTTTCATTCGTGTGAGTGCTACACTCGTGTGAGTGTAACACTCGTGTGAGTGCTACACTCGTGTGAGTGCTACACTCGTGTGAGTGTAACACTCGTGTGAGTGTAACACTCGTGTTAGTGCTACACTCGTGTGAGTAACACTCGTGTGAGTGTAACACTAGTGTGAGTGTAACACTAGTGTGAGTGTAACACTAGTGTGAGTGTAACACTGGTGTGAGTGTTACAGTGGTGTGAGTGTTTCACTAGTGAGTGTTACACTCGTGTGAGTGTAACACTCGTGTGAGTGTAACACTCGTGTGAGTGTAACACTCGTGTGAGTGCTACACTCGTGTGAGTGTTACACTATTGTGAGTGTTACACTCGTGTGAGTGCTACACTCGTGTGAGTGTAACACTCGTGTGAGTGCTACACTAGTGTGAGTGTTTCACTCGTGTGAGTGCTACACTCGTGTGAGTAACACTAGGGTGAGTGTAACACTAGGGTGAGTGTAACACTAGTGTGAGTGTTTCACTCGTGTGAGTGTTTCACTCGTGTGAGTGCTACACTCGTGTGAGTGTAACACTCGTGTAAGTGTTTCACTTGCGCGAGTGTAACACTCGTGTGAGTGTAACACTCGTGTGAGTGCTACACTCGTGTGAGTGTTTCACTTGTGTGAGTGTTTCACTTATGTGAGTGTTAGAGCGACTCGTGTGAGTGTTTCACTCGTGTGAGTGTTACACTCGTGTGAGTGTTTCAATCGAGTGAGTGTTTCACTCGTGTGAGTGTTTCAGTCGAGTGAGTGTTACACTTGTGTGAGTGTTTCACTATTGTGAGTGTTTCACTAGTGAGTGTTACACTCGTGAGTGCTACACTCGTGTGAGTGTAACACTCGTGTGAGTGTTACACTAGTGTGAGTGTTACACTCGTGTGAGTGTAACACTCGTGTGAGTGTAACACTCGTGTGAGTGTAACACTCGTGTGAGTGTAACACTCGTGTGAGTGTAACACTCGTGTGAGTGCTACACTCGTGTGAGTGTAACACTAGTGTGAGTGTTTCATTCGTGTGAGTGTTTCATTCGTGTGAGTGTTTCATTCGTGTGAGTGCTACACTCGTGTGAGTGTAACACTCGTGTGAGTGTAACACTCGTGTGAGTAACACTCGTGTGAGTAACACTCGTGTGAGTGCTACACTCGTGTGAGTGTAACACTAGTGTGAGTGTTTCATTCGTGTGAGTGTTTCATTCGTGTGAGTGTTTCATTCGTGTGAGTGCTACACTCGTGTGAGTGTAACACTCGTGTGAGTGTAACACTCGTGTGAGTAACACTCGTGTGAGTAACACTCGTGTGAGTGCTACACTCGTGTGAGTGTAACACTAGTGTGAGTGTTTCACTCGTGTGAGTGCTAGACTCGTGTGAGTGCTACACTCGTGTGAGTGTAACACTCGTGTTAGTGCTACACTCGTGTGAGTGTAACACTCGTGTGAGTGCTACACTCGTGTGAGTGTAACACTCGTGTGAGTGCTACACTCGTGTGAGTGTAACACTCGTGTAAGTGCTACACTAGTGTGAGTGTTTCACTCGTGTGAGTGCTACACTCGTGTGAGTGCTACACTCGTGTGAGTGCTACACTCGTGTGAGTGTAACACTCGTGTGAGTGCTACACTAGTGTGAGTGTTTCACTCGTGTGAGTGCTACACTCGTGTGAGTGCTACACTCGTGTGAGTAACACTAGGGTGAGTGTAACACTAGGGTGAGTGTAACACTAGTGTGAGTGTTTCACTCGTGTGAGTGCTACACTCGTGTGAGTGTAACACTCGTGTAAGTGTTTCACTTGCGCGAGTGTTTCACTCGTGTGAGTGTAACACTCGTGTGAGTGTTACACTCGTGTGAGTGTAACACTCGTGTGAGTGTTTCACTCGTGTGAGTGTTAGAGCGACTCGTGTGAGTGTTACACTCGTGTGAGTGTTTCACTTGTGTGAGTGTTTCACTTATGTGAGTGTTAGAGCGACTCGTGTGAGTGTTTCACTCGTGTGAGTGTTACACTCGTGTGAGTGTTTCAGTCGAGTGAGTGTTTCACTCGTGTGAGTGTTTCAGTCGAGTGAGTGTTTCACTCGTGTGAGTGTTTCAGTCGAGTGAGTGTTACACTTGTGTGAGTGTTTCACTATTGTGAGTGTTTCACTAGTGAGTGTTACACTCGTGCGAGTGCTACACTCGTGTGAGTGTAACACTCGTGTGAGTGTTACACTCGTGTGAGTGTAACACTCGTGTGAGTGTAACACTCGTGTGAGTGTAATACTCGTGTGAGTGCTACACTCGTGTGAGTGTAACACTCGTGTGAGTGTAACACTCGTGTGAGTGTAACACTAGTGTGAGTGTTTCATTCGTGTGAGTGTTTCATTCGTGTGAGTGTTTCATTCGTGTGAGTGCTACACTCGTGTGAGTGTAACACTCGTGTGAGTGTAACACTCGTGTGAGTAACACTCGTGTGAGTAGCACTCGTGTGAGTGTAACACTAGTGTGAGTGTTTCACTCGTGTGAGTGCTAGACTCGTGTGAGTGCTACACTCGTGTGAGTGTAACACTCGTATTAGTGCTACACTCGTGTGAGTGTAACACTAGTGTGAGTGTAACACTACTGTGAGTGTTACACTAGTGTGAGTGTTACACTAGTGTGAGTGTTACACTGGTGTGAGTGTTTCACTAGTGAGTGTTACATTCGTGTGAGTGTAACACTCGTGTGAGTGCTACACTCGTGTGAGTGTAACACTCGTGTGAGTGTAACACTAGTGTGAGTGTTACACTAGTGTGAGTGTTACACTCGTGTGAGTGTTTCATTCGTGTGAGTGCTACACTCGGGTGAGTGTAACACTAGTGTGAGTGTTTCATTCGTGTGAGTGCTACACTCGTGTGAGTGCTACACTCGTGTGAGTGTAACACTCGTGTGAGTGCTACACTCGTGTGAGTGTAACACTCGTGTGAGTGTAACACTCGTGTGAGTGCTACACTCGTGTGAGTGTAACACTAGTGTGAGTGTTTCACTCGTGTGAGTGCTACACTCGTGTGAGTGCAACACTAGTGTGAGTGTTTCACTCGTGTGAGTGCTACACTCGTGTGAGTGTAACACTAGTGTGAGTGTAACACTAGGGTGAGTGTAACACTAGTGTGAGTGTTTCACTCGTGTGAGTGTTTCACTCGTGTGAGTGTAACACTCGTGTGAGTGCTACACTCGTGTGAGTGTAACACTCGTGTAAGTGTTTCACTTGCGCGAGTGTTTCACTCGTGTGAGTGCTACACTCGTGTGAGTGTAACACTCGTGTGAGTGCTACACTCGTGTGAGTGTAACACTCGTGTGAGTGTAACACTCGTTTGAGTAACACTCATGTGAGTGCTACACTCGTGTGAGTGTAACACTAGTGTGAGTGTTTCACTCGTGTGAGTGCTACACTCGTGTGCGTGTAACACTAGTGTGAGTGTAACACTAAGGTGAGTGTAACACTAGTGTGAGTGTTTCACTCGTGTGAGTGTTTCACTCGTGTGAGTGTAACACTCGTGTGAGTGCTACACTCGTGTGAGTGTAACACTCGTGTGAGTGTAACACTCGTGTGAGTAACACTCGTGTGAGTTCTACACTCGTGTGAGTGTAACACTAGTGTGAGTGCAACACTCGTGTTAGTGCTACACTCGTGTTAGTGCTACACTCGTGTGAGTGTAACACTAGTGTGAGTGTAACACTAGTGTGAGTGTTACACTAGTGTGAGTGTTACACTAGTGTGAGTGTTACACTGGTGTGAGTGTTACACTGGTGTGATTGTTTCACTAGTGAGTGTTACACTCGTGTGAGTGTAACACTCGTGTGAGTGCTACACTCGTGTGAGTGTAACACTCGTGTGAGTGTAACACTCGTGTGAGAATAACACTAGTTTGAGTGTTATACTAGTTTGAGTGTTACACTCGTGTGAGTGTAACGCTCGTGTGAGTGTTTCACTCGTGTGAGTGTAACACTCGTGTGAGTGTAACACTCGTGTGAGTGTTTCACTCGTGTGAGTGCTACACTCGTGTGAGTGTAACACTCGTGTGAGTGTAACACTCTTGTGAGTGCTACACTCGTGTGAGTGTAACACTAGTGTGAGTGTTTCATTCGTGTGAGTGCTACACTCGTGTGAGTGTAACACTAGTGTGAGTGTTTCATTCGTGTGAGTGCTACACTCGTGTGAGTGCTACACTCGTGTGAGTGCTACACTCGTGTGAGTGTAACACTCGTGTGAGTGCTACACTCGTGTGAGTGTAACACTAGTGTGAGTGTAACGCTCGTGTGAGTAACACTCGTGTGAGTGCTACACTCGTGTGAGTGTAACACTAGTGTGAGTGTTTCACTCGTGTGAGTGCTACACTCGTGTGAGTGTAACACTAGTGTGAGTGTAACACTAGGGTGAGTGTAACACTAGTGTGAGTGTTTCACTCGTGTGAGTGTTTCACTCGTGTGACTGTAACACTCGTGTGAGTGTAACACTCGTGTGAATGCTACACTCGTGTGAGTGTAACACTAGTGTGAGTGTAACACTAGGGTGAGTGTAACACTAGTGTGAGTGTTTCACTCGTCTGAGTGTTAGAGCGACTCGTGTGAGTGTTACACTCGTGTGAGTGTTTCACTTGTGTGAGTGTTTCACTCATGTGAGTGTTAGAGCGACTCGTGTGAGTGTTTCACTCGTGTGAGTGTTACACTCGTGTGAGTGTTTCAGTCGAGTGAGTGTTTCACTCGTGTGAGTGTTTCAGTCGAGTGAGTGTTACACTTGTGTGAGTGTTTCACTATTGTGAGTGTTTCAATAGTGAGTGTTACACTCGTGTGAGTGTAACACTAGTGTGAGTGTTACACTAGTGTGAGTGTTACACTCGTGTGAGTGTTTCATTCGTGTGAGTGCTACACTCGTGTGAGTGTAACACTAGTGTGAGTGTTTCATTCGTGTGAGTGCTACACTCGTGTGAGTGTAACACTCGTGTGAGTGCTACACTCGTGTGAGTGTAACACTCGTGTGAGTGTAACAATCGTGTGAGTAACACTCGTGTGAGTGCTACACTCGTGTGAGTGTAACACTCATGTGAGTGTAACACTCGTGTGAGTGCTACATCTCGTGTGAGTGTAACACTAGTGTGAGTGTTTCATTCGTGTGAGTGCTACACTCGTGTGAGTGTAACACTCGTGTGAGTGCTACACTCGTGTGAGTGTAACACTCGTGTGAGTGTAACACTCGTGTGAGTAACACTCGTGTGAGTGCTACACTCGTGTGAGTGTAACACTAGTGTGAGTGTTTCACTCGTGTGAGTGCTAGACTCGTGTGAGTGCTACACTCGTGTGAGTGTGACACTCGTGTTAGTGCTACACTCGTGTGAGTGTAACACTCGTGTGAGTGTAACACTAGTGTGAGTGTAACACTAGTGTGAGTGTTACACTAGTGTGAGTGTTACACTAGTGTGAGTGCTACACTCGTGTGAGTAACACTCGTGTGAGTGCTACACTCGTGTGAGTGTAACACTAGTGTGAGTGTTTCACTCGTGTGAGTGTAACACTAATGTGAGTGTAACAGTAGGGTGAGTGTAACACTAGTGTGAGTGTTTCACTCGTGTGAGTGTTTCACTCGTGTGAGTGTTTCACTCGTGTGAGTGTAACATTCGTGTGAGTGCTACACTCGTGTGAGTGTAACACTCGTGTAAGTGTTTCACTTGCGCGAGGGTTTCACTCGTGTGAGTGTAACACTCGTGTGAGTGTTACACTCGTGTGAGTGTAACACTCGTGTGAGTGTTTCACTCGTGTTTGTGTCACGTTCACTAGTGTGAGTGTTACACTCGTGCGAGTGTTACACTCGTGTGAGTGTTACACTAGTCTGAGTGTTTCACTCGTATGAGTGTAACACTCGTGTGAGTGTAACACTAGTGTGAGTGTTTCACACGTGTGAGTGTTAGAGCGTCTCGTGTGAGTGTTACACTCGTGTGAGTGTTTCACTTGTGTGAGTGTTTCACTCATGTGAGTGTTAGAGCGACTCGTGTGAGTGTTTCACTTGTGTGAGTGTTTCACTCATGTGAGTGTTAGAGCGACTCGTGTGAGTGTTTCATTCGTGTGAGTGCTACACTCGTGTGAGTGCTACACTCGTGTGAGTGCTACACTCGTGTGAGTGTAACACTCGTGTGAGTGCTACACTCGTGTGAGTGTAACACTAGTGTGAGTGTAACGCTCGTGTGAGTAACACTCGTGTGAGTGCTACACTCGTGTGAGTGTAACACTAGTGTGAGTGTTTCACTCGTGTGAGTGCTACACTCGTGTGAGTGTAACACTAGTGTGAGTGTAACACTAGGGTGAGTGTAACACTAGTGTGAGTGTTTCACTCGTGTGAGTGTTTCACTCGTGTGACTGTAACACTCGTGTGAGTGTAACACTCGTGTGAATGCTACACTCGTGTGAGTGTAACACTAGTGTGAGTGTAACACTAGGGTGAGTGTAACACTAGTGTGAGTGTTTCACTCGTCTGAGTGTTAGAGCGACTCGTGTGAGTGTTACACTCGTGTGAGTGTTTCACTTGTGTGAGTGTTTCACTCATGTGAGTGTTAGAGCGACTCGTGTGAGTGTTTCACTCGTGTGAGTGTTACACTCGTGTGAGTGTTTCAGTCGAGTGAGTGTTTCACTCGTGTGAGTGTTTCAGTCGAGTGAGTGTTACACTTGTGTGAGTGTTTCACTATTGTGAGTGTTTCAATAGTGAGTGTTACACTCGTGTGAGTGTAACACTAGTGTGAGTGTTACACTAGTGTGAGTGTTACACTCGTGTGAGTGTTTCATTCGTGTGAGTGCTACACTCGTGTGAGTGTAACACTAGTGTGAGTGTTTCATTCGTGTGAGTGCTACACTCGTGTGAGTGTAACACTCGTGTGAGTGCTACACTCGTGTGAGTGTAACACTCGTGTGAGTGTAACAATCGTGTGAGTAACACTCGTGTGAGTGCTACACTCGTGTGAGTGTAACACTCATGTGAGTGTAACACTCGTGTGAGTGCTACATCTCGTGTGAGTGTAACACTAGTGTGAGTGTTTCATTCGTGTGAGTGCTACACTCGTGTGAGTGTAACACTCGTGTGAGTGCTACACTCGTGTGAGTGTAACACTCGTGTGAGTGTAACACTCGTGTGAGTAACACTCGTGTGAGTGCTACACTCGTGTGAGTGTAACACTAGTGTGAGTGTTTCACTCGTGTGAGTGCTAGACTCGTGTGAGTGCTACACTCGTGTGAGTGTGACACTCGTGTTAGTGCTACACTCGTGTGAGTGTAACACTCGTGTGAGTGTAACACTAGTGTGAGTGTAACACTAGTGTGAGTGTTACACTAGTGTGAGTGTTACACTAGTGTGAGTGCTACACTCGTGTGAGTAACACTCGTGTGAGTGCTACACTCGTGTGAGTGTAACACTAGTGTGAGTGTTTCACTCGTGTGAGTGTAACACTAATGTGAGTGTAACAGTAGGGTGAGTGTAACACTAGTGTGAGTGTTTCACTCGTGTGAGTGTTTCACTCGTGTGAGTGTTTCACTCGTGTGAGTGTAACATTCGTGTGAGTGCTACACTCGTGTGAGTGTAACACTCGTGTAAGTGTTTCACTTGCGCGAGGGTTTCACTCGTGTGAGTGTAACACTCGTGTGAGTGTTACACTCGTGTGAGTGTAACACTCGTGTGAGTGTTTCACTCGTGTTTGTGTCACGTTCACTAGTGTGAGTGTTACACTCGTGCGAGTGTTACACTCGTGTGAGTGTTACACTAGTCTGAGTGTTTCACTCGTATGAGTGTAACACTCGTGTGAGTGTAACACTAGTGTGAGTGTTTCACACGTGTGAGTGTTAGAGCGTCTCGTGTGAGTGTTACACTCGTGTGAGTGTTTCACTTGTGTGAGTGTTTCACTCATGTGAGTGTTAGAGCGACTCGTGTGAGTGTTTCACTTGTGTGAGTGTTTCACTCATGTGAGTGTTAGAGCGACTCGTGTGAGTGTTTCATTCGTGTGAGTGTTACACTCGTGTGAGTGTTTCAGTCGAGTGAGTCTTTCACTCGTGTGAGTGTAACACTCGTGTGAGTGCTACACTCGTGTGAGTGTAACACTCGTGTAAGTGTTTCACTTGCGCGAGTGTTTCACTTGCGCGAGTGTTTCACTCGTGTGAGTGTAACACTCGTGTGAGTGTTACACTCGTGTGAGTGTAACACTCGTGTGAGTGTTTCACTCGTGTTTGTGTCACGTTCACTAGTGTGAGTGTTACACTCGTGCGAGTGTTACACTCGTGTGAGTGTTACACTAGTGTGAGTGTTTCACTCGTATGAGTGTAACACTCGTGTGAGTGTAACACTAGTGTGAGTGTTTCACTCGTGTGAGTGTTAGAGCAACTCGTGTGAGTGTTACACTCGTGTGAGTGTTTCACTTGTGTGAATGTTTCACTCATGTGAGTGTTAGAGCGACTCGTGTGAGTGTTACACTCGTGTGAGTGTTTCAGTCGAGTGAGTGTTTCACTCGTGTGAGTGTTTCAGTCGAGTGAGTGTTACACTTGTGTGAGTGTTTCACTATTGTGAGTGTTTCACTAGTGGGTGTTACACTCGTGCGAGTGCTACACTCGTGTGAGTGTAACACTCGTGTGAGTGTAAAACTAGTGTGAGTGTTACACTAGTGTGAGTGTTACACTCGTGTGAGTGTAACACTCGTGTGAGTGTTTCACTCGTGTGAGTGTAACACTCGTGTGAGTGTAATACTCGTGTGAGTGTAATACTCGTGTGAGTGCTACACTCGTGTGAGTGTAACACTCGTGTGAGTGCTACACTCGTGTGAGTGCTACACTCGTGTGAGTGTAACACTAGTGTGTTTCATTCGTGTGAGTGCTACACTCGTGTGAGTGTAACACTCGTGTGAGTACTACACTCGTGTGAGTGTAACACTCGTGTGAGTGTAACACTCGTGTGAGTAACACTCATGTGAGTGTAACACTAGTGTGAGTGTTTCACTCGTGTGAGTGCTAGACTCGTGTGAGTGCTACACTCGTGTGAGTGTAACACTCGTGTTAGTGCTACACTCGTGTGAGTGTAACACTCGTGTGAGTGTAACATTAGTGTGAGTGTAACACTAGTGTGAGTGTTACACTTGTGTGAGTGTTACACTAGTGTGAGTGTTACACTAGTGTGAGTGTTACACTAGTGTGAGTGTTACACTGGTGTGAGTGTTTCACTAGTGAGTGTTACACTCGTGTGAGTGTAACACTCGTGTGAGTGTAACACTCGTGTGAGTGCTACACTCGTGTGAGTGTAACACTCGTGTGAGTGTAACACTCGTGTGAGTGTAACACTAGTGTGAGTGTTACACTAGTGTGAGTGTTACACTCGTGTGAGTGTAACACTCGTGTGAGTGTTTCACTCGTGTGAGTGTAACACTCGTGTGAGTGTTTCACTCGTGTGAGTGCTACACTCGTGTGAGTGTAACACTCGTGTGAGTGTAACACTCGTGTGAGTGCTACACTCGTGTGAGTGTAACACTAATGTGAGTGTTTCATTCGTGTGAGTGCTACACTCGTCTGAGTGTAACACTAGTGTGAGTGTTTCATTCGTGTGAGTGCTACACTCGTGTGAGTGCTACACTCGTGTGAGTGTAACACTCGTGTGAGTGCTACACTCGTGTGAGTGTAACACTCGTGTGAGTGTAACACTCGTGTGAGTGCTACACTCGTGTGAGTGTAACACTAGTGTGAGTGTTTCACTCGTGTGAGTGCTACACTCGTGTGAGTGCTACACTCGTGTGAGTGTAACACTAGTGTGAGTGTAACACTAGTGTGAGTGTAACACTAGTGTGAGTGTTTCACTCGTTTGAGTGTTTCATTCGTGTGAGTGTAACATTCGTGTGAGTGCTACACTCGTGTGAGTGTAACACTCGTGTAAGTGTTTCACTTGCGCAAGGGTTTCACTCGTGTGAGTGTAACACTCGTGTGAGTGTAACACTCGTGTGAGTGTTACACTCGTGTGAGTGTAACACTCGTGTGAGTGTTACACTCGTGTGAGTGTAACACTCGTGTGAGTGTTTCACTCGTGTTTGTGTCACGTTCACTAGTGTGAGTGTTACACTCGTGCGAGTGTTACACTCGTGTGAGTGTTACACTAGTGTGAGTGTTTCACTCGTGTGAGTGTAACACTCGTGTGAGTGTAACACTAGTGTGAGTGTTTCACTCGTGTGAGTGTTAGAGCGACTCGTGTGAGTGTTACACTCGTGTGAGTGTTTCACTTGTGTGAGTGTTTCACTCATGTGAGTGTTAGAGCGACTCGTGTGAGTGTTTCACTCGTGTGAGTGTTACACTCGTGTGAGTGTTTCAGTCGAGTGAGTGTTTCACTCGTGTGAGTGTTTCAGTCGAGTGAGTGTTACACTTGTGTGAGTGTTTCACTATTGTGAGTGTTTCACTCATGTGAGTGTTAGAGCGACTCGTGTGAGTGTAACACTCGTGTGAGTGTAACACTCATGTGAGTGTAATACTCGTGTGAGTGCTACACTCGTGTGAGTGTAACACTCGTGTGAGTGTAACACTCGTGTGAGTGCTACACTCGTGTGAGTGTAACACTAGTGTGAGTGTTTCATTCGTGTGAGTGCTACACTCGTGTGAGTGTAACACTAGTGTGAGTGTAACACTAGTGTGAGTGTTACACTAGTGTGAGTGTTACACTCGTGTGAGTGTAACACTCGTGTGAGTGCTACACTCGTGTGAGTGTTACACTCGTGTGAGTGTAACGCTCGTGTGAGTGTTTCACTCGTGTGAGTGTAACACTCGTGTGAGTGTAACACTCGTATGAGTGTAATACTCGTGTGAGTGCTACACTCATGTGAGTGTAACACTCGTGTGAGTGCTACACTCGTGTGAGTGTAACACTAGTGTGAGTGTTTCATTCGTGTGAGTGCTACACTCGTGTGAGTGTAACACTCGTGTGAGTGCTACACTCGTGTGAGTGTAACACTCGTGTGAGTGTAACAATCGTGTGAGTAACACTCGTGTGAGTGCTACACTCGTGTGAGTGTAACACTCATGTGAGTGTAACACTCGTGTGAGTGCTACATCTCGTGTGAGTGTAACACTAGTGTGAGTGTTTCATTCGTGTGAGTGCTACACTCGTGTGAGTGTAACACTCGTGTGAGTGCTACACTCGTGTGAGTGTAACACTCGTGTGAGTGTAACACTCGTGTGAGTGTAACACTCGTGTGAGTAACACTCGTGTGAGTGCTACACTAGTGTGAGTGTTTCACTCGTGTGAGTGCTAGACTCGTGTGAGTGCTACACTCGTGTGAGTGTGACACTCGTGTTAGTGCTACACTCGTGTGAGTGTAACACTCGTGTGAGTGTAACACTAGTGTGAGTGTAACACTAGTGTGAGTGTTACACTAGTGTGAGTGTTACACTAGTGTGAGTGCTACACTCGTGTGAGTAACACTCGTGTGAGTGCTACACTCGTGTGAGTGTAACACTAGTGTGAGTGTTTCACTCGTGTGAGTGTAACACTAATGTGAGTGTAACAGTAGGGTGAGTGTAACACTAGTGTGAGTGTTTCACTCGTGTGAGTGTTTCACTCGTGTGAGTGTTTCACTCGTGTGAGTGTAACATTCGTGTGAGTGCTACACTCGTGTGAGTGTAACACTCGTGTAAGTGTTTCACTTGCGCGAGGGTTTCACTCGTGTGAGTGTAACACTCGTGTGAGTGTTACACTCGTGTGAGTGTAACACTCGTGTGAGTGTTTCACTCGTGTTTGTGTCACGTTCACTAGTGTGAGTGTTACACTCGTGCGAGTGTTACACTCGTGTGAGTGTTACACTAGTCTGAGTGTTTCACTCGTATGAGTGTAACACTCGTGTGAGTGTAACACTAGTGTGAGTGTTTCACACGTGTGAGTGTTAGAGCGTCTCGTGTGAGTGTTACACTCGTGTGAGTGTTTCACTTGTGTGAGTGTTTCACTCATGTGAGTGTTAGAGCGACTCGTGTGAGTGTTTCACTTGTGTGAGTGTTTCACTCATGTGAGTGTTAGAGCGACTCGTGTGAGTGTTTCATTCGTGTGAGTGCTACACTCGTGTGAGTGCTACACTCGTGTGAGTGCTACACTCGTGTGAGTGTAACACTCGTGTGAGTGCTACACTCGTGTGAGTGTAACACTAGTGTGAGTGTAACGCTCGTGTGAGTAACACTCGTGTGAGTGCTACACTCGTGTGAGTGTAACACTAGTGTGAGTGTTTCACTCGTGTGAGTGCTACACTCGTGTGAGTGTAACACTAGTGTGAGTGTAACACTAGGGTGAGTGTAACACTAGTGTGAGTGTTTCACTCGTGTGAGTGTTTCACTCGTGTGACTGTAACACTCGTGTGAGTGTAACACTCGTGTGAATGCTACACTCGTGTGAGTGTAACACTAGTGTGAGTGTAACACTAGGGTGAGTGTAACACTAGTGTGAGTGTTTCACTCGTCTGAGTGTTAGAGCGACTCGTGTGAGTGTTACACTCGTGTGAGTGTTTCACTTGTGTGAGTGTTTCACTCATGTGAGTGTTAGAGCGACTCGTGTGAGTGTTTCACTCGTGTGAGTGTTACACTCGTGTGAGTGTTTCAGTCGAGTGAGTGTTTCACTCGTGTGAGTGTTTCAGTCGAGTGAGTGTTACACTTGTGTGAGTGTTTCACTATTGTGAGTGTTTCAATAGTGAGTGTTACACTCGTGTGAGTGTAACACTAGTGTGAGTGTTACACTAGTGTGAGTGTTACACTCGTGTGAGTGTTTCATTCGTGTGAGTGCTACACTCGTGTGAGTGTAACACTAGTGTGAGTGTTTCATTCGTGTGAGTGCTACACTCGTGTGAGTGTAACACTCGTGTGAGTGCTACACTCGTGTGAGTGTAACACTCGTGTGAGTGTAACAATCGTGTGAGTAACACTCGTGTGAGTGCTACACTCGTGTGAGTGTAACACTCATGTGAGTGTAACACTCGTGTGAGTGCTACATCTCGTGTGAGTGTAACACTAGTGTGAGTGTTTCATTCGTGTGAGTGCTACACTCGTGTGAGTGTAACACTCGTGTGAGTGCTACACTCGTGTGAGTGTAACACTCGTGTGAGTGTAACACTCGTGTGAGTAACACTCGTGTGAGTGCTACACTCGTGTGAGTGTAACACTAGTGTGAGTGTTTCACTCGTGTGAGTGCTAGACTCGTGTGAGTGCTACACTCGTGTGAGTGTGACACTCGTGTTAGTGCTACACTCGTGTGAGTGTAACACTCGTGTGAGTGTAACACTAGTGTGAGTGTAACACTAGTGTGAGTGTTACACTAGTGTGAGTGTTACACTAGTGTGAGTGCTACACTCGTGTGAGTAACACTCGTGTGAGTGCTACACTCGTGTGAGTGTAACACTAGTGTGAGTGTTTCACTCGTGTGAGTGTAACACTAATGTGAGTGTAACAGTAGGGTGAGTGTAACACTAGTGTGAGTGTTTCACTCGTGTGAGTGTTTCACTCGTGTGAGTGTTTCACTCGTGTGAGTGTAACATTCGTGTGAGTGCTACACTCGTGTGAGTGTAACACTCGTGTAAGTGTTTCACTTGCGCGAGGGTTTCACTCGTGTGAGTGTAACACTCGTGTGAGTGTTACACTCGTGTGAGTGTAACACTCGTGTGAGTGTTTCACTCGTGTTTGTGTCACGTTCACTAGTGTGAGTGTTACACTCGTGCGAGTGTTACACTCGTGTGAGTGTTACACTAGTCTGAGTGTTTCACTCGTATGAGTGTAACACTCGTGTGAGTGTAACACTAGTGTGAGTGTTTCACACGTGTGAGTGTTAGAGCGTCTCGTGTGAGTGTTACACTCGTGTGAGTGTTTCACTTGTGTGAGTGTTTCACTCATGTGAGTGTTAGAGCGACTCGTGTGAGTGTTTCACTTGTGTGAGTGTTTCACTCATGTGAGTGTTAGAGCGACTCGTGTGAGTGTTTCATTCGTGTGAGTGTTACACTCGTGTGAGTGTTTCAGTCGAGTGAGTCTTTCACTCGTGTGAGTGTAACACTCGTGTGAGTGCTACACTCGTGTGAGTGTAACACTCGTGTAAGTGTTTCACTTGCGCGAGTGTTTCACTTGCGCGAGTGTTTCACTCGTGTGAGTGTAACACTCGTGTGAGTGTTACACTCGTGTGAGTGTAACACTCGTGTGAGTGTTTCACTCGTGTTTGTGTCACGTTCACTAGTGTGAGTGTTACACTCGTGCGAGTGTTACACTCGTGTGAGTGTTACACTAGTGTGAGTGTTTCACTCGTATGAGTGTAACACTCGTGTGAGTGTAACACTAGTGTGAGTGTTTCACTCGTGTGAGTGTTAGAGCAACTCGTGTGAGTGTTACACTCGTGTGAGTGTTTCACTTGTGTGAATGTTTCACTCATGTGAGTGTTAGAGCGACTCGTGTGAGTGTTACACTCGTGTGAGTGTTTCAGTCGAGTGAGTGTTTCACTCGTGTGAGTGTTTCAGTCGAGTGAGTGTTACACTTGTGTGAGTGTTTCACTATTGTGAGTGTTTCACTAGTGGGTGTTACACTCGTGCGAGTGCTACACTCGTGTGAGTGTAACACTCGTGTGAGTGTAAAACTAGTGTGAGTGTTACACTAGTGTGAGTGTTACACTCGTGTGAGTGTAACACTCGTGTGAGTGTTTCACTCGTGTGAGTGTAACACTCGTGTGAGTGTAATACTCGTGTGAGTGTAATACTCGTGTGAGTGCTACACTCGTGTGAGTGTAACACTCGTGTGAGTGCTACACTCGTGTGAGTGCTACACTCGTGTGAGTGTAACACTAGTGTGTTTCATTCGTGTGAGTGCTACACTCGTGTGAGTGTAACACTCGTGTGAGTACTACACTCGTGTGAGTGTAACACTCGTGTGAGTGTAACACTCGTGTGAGTAACACTCATGTGAGTGTAACACTAGTGTGAGTGTTTCACTCGTGTGAGTGCTAGACTCGTGTGAGTGCTACACTCGTGTGAGTGTAACACTCGTGTTAGTGCTACACTCGTGTGAGTGTAACACTCGTGTGAGTGTAACATTAGTGTGAGTGTAACACTAGTGTGAGTGTTACACTTGTGTGAGTGTTACACTAGTGTGAGTGTTACACTAGTGTGAGTGTTACACTAGTGTGAGTGTTACACTGGTGTGAGTGTTTCACTAGTGAGTGTTACACTCGTGTGAGTGTAACACTCGTGTGAGTGTAACACTCGTGTGAGTGCTACACTCGTGTGAGTGTAACACTCGTGTGAGTGTAACACTCGTGTGAGTGTAACACTAGTGTGAGTGTTACACTAGTGTGAGTGTTACACTCGTGTGAGTGTAACACTCGTGTGAGTGTTTCACTCGTGTGAGTGTAACACTCGTGTGAGTGTTTCACTCGTGTGAGTGCTACACTCGTGTGAGTGTAACACTCGTGTGAGTGTAACACTCGTGTGAGTGCTACACTCGTGTGAGTGTAACACTAATGTGAGTGTTTCATTCGTGTGAGTGCTACACTCGTCTGAGTGTAACACTAGTGTGAGTGTTTCATTCGTGTGAGTGCTACACTCGTGTGAGTGCTACACTCGTGTGAGTGTAACACTCGTGTGAGTGCTACACTCGTGTGAGTGTAACACTCGTGTGAGTGTAACACTCGTGTGAGTGCTACACTCGTGTGAGTGTAACACTAGTGTGAGTGTTTCACTCGTGTGAGTGCTACACTCGTGTGAGTGCTACACTCGTGTGAGTGTAACACTAGTGTGAGTGTAACACTAGTGTGAGTGTAACACTAGTGTGAGTGTTTCACTCGTTTGAGTGTTTCATTCGTGTGAGTGTAACATTCGTGTGAGTGCTACACTCGTGTGAGTGTAACACTCGTGTAAGTGTTTCACTTGCGCAAGGGTTTCACTCGTGTGAGTGTAACACTCGTGTGAGTGTAACACTCGTGTGAGTGTTACACTCGTGTGAGTGTAACACTCGTGTGAGTGTTACACTCGTGTGAGTGTAACACTCGTGTGAGTGTTTCACTCGTGTTTGTGTCACGTTCACTAGTGTGAGTGTTACACTCGTGCGAGTGTTACACTCGTGTGAGTGTTACACTAGTGTGAGTGTTTCACTCGTGTGAGTGTAACACTCGTGTGAGTGTAACACTAGTGTGAGTGTTTCACTCGTGTGAGTGTTAGAGCGACTCGTGTGAGTGTTACACTCGTGTGAGTGTTTCACTTGTGTGAGTGTTTCACTCATGTGAGTGTTAGAGCGACTCGTGTGAGTGTTTCACTCGTGTGAGTGTTACACTCGTGTGAGTGTTTCAGTCGAGTGAGTGTTTCACTCGTGTGAGTGTTTCAGTCGAGTGAGTGTTACACTTGTGTGAGTGTTTCACTATTGTGAGTGTTTCACTCATGTGAGTGTTAGAGCGACTCGTGTGAGTGTAACACTCGTGTGAGTGTAACACTCATGTGAGTGTAATACTCGTGTGAGTGCTACACTCGTGTGAGTGTAACACTCGTGTGAGTGTAACACTCGTGTGAGTGCTACACTCGTGTGAGTGTAACACTAGTGTGAGTGTTTCATTCGTGTGAGTGCTACACTCGTGTGAGTGTAACACTAGTGTGAGTGTAACACTAGTGTGAGTGTTACACTAGTGTGAGTGTTACACTCGTGTGAGTGTAACACTCGTGTGAGTGCTACACTCGTGTGAGTGTTACACTCGTGTGAGTGTAACGCTCGTGTGAGTGTTTCACTCGTGTGAGTGTAACACTCGTGTGAGTGTAACACTCGTATGAGTGTAATACTCGTGTGAGTGCTACACTCATGTGAGTGTAACACTCGTGTGAGTGCTACACTCGTGTGAGTGTAACACTAGTGTGAGTGTTTCATTCGTGTGAGTGCTACACTCGTGTGAGTGTAACACTCGTGTGAGTGCTACACTCGTGTGAGTGTAACACTCGTGTGAGTGTAACACTCGTGTGAGTAACACTCGTGTGAGTTCTACACTCGTGTGAGTGTAACACTAGTGTGAGTGCAACACTCGTGTTAGTGCTACACTCGTGTTAGTGCTACACTCGTGTGAGTGTAACACTCGTGTGAGTGTAACACTAGTGTGAGTGTAACACTAGTGTGAGTGTTACACTAGTGTGAGTGTTACACTAGTGTGAGTGTTACACTGGTGTGAGTGTTACACTGGTGTGATTGTTTCACTAGTGAGTGTTACACTCGTGTGAGTGTAACACTCGTGTGAGTGCTACACTCGTGTGAGTGTAACACTCGTGTGAGTGTAACACTAGTTTGAGTGTTACACTGGTTTGAGTGTTACACTCGTGTGAGTGTAACGCTCGTGTGAGTGTTTCACTCGTGTGAGTGTAACACTCGTGTGAGTGTAACACTCGTGTGAGTGTTTCACTCGTGTGAGTGCTACACTCGTGTGAGTGTAACACTCGTGTGAGTGTAACACTCTTGTGAGTGCTACACTCGTGTGAGTGTAACACTAGTGTGAGTGTTTCATTCGTGTGAGTGCTACACTCGTGTGAGTGTAACACTAGTGTGAGTGTTTCATTCGTGTGAGTGCTACCCTCGTGTGAGTGCTACACTCGTGTGAGTGCTACACTCGTGTGAGTGTAACACTCGTGTGAGTGCTACACTCGTGTGAGTGTAACACTAGTGTGAGTGTAACGCTCGTGTGAGTAACACTCGTGTGAGTGCTACACTCGTGTGAGTGTAACACTAGTGTGAGTGTTTCACTCGTGTGAGTGCTACACTCGTGTGAGTGTAACACTAGTGTGAGTGTAACACTAGGGTGAGTGTAACACTAGTGTGAGTGTTTCACTCGTGTGAGTGTTTCACTCGTGTGACTGTAACACTCGTGTGAGTGTAACACTCGTGTGAATGCTACACTCGTGTGAGTGTAACACTAGTGTGAGTGTAACACTAGGGTGAGTGTAACACTAGTGTGAGTGTTTCACTCGTCTGAGTGTTAGAGCGACTCGTGTGAGTGTTACACTCGTGTGAGTGTTTCACTTGTGTGAGTGTTTCACTCATGTGAGTGTTAGAGCGACTCGTGTGAGTGTTTCACTCGTGTGAGTGTTACACTCGTGTGAGTGTTTCAGTCGAGTGAGTGTTTCACTCGTGTGAGTGTTTCAGTCGAGTGAGTGTTACACTTGTGTGAGTGTTTCACTATTGTGAGTGTTTCAATAGTGAGTGTTACACTCGTGTGAGTGTAACACTAGTGTGAGTGTTACACTAGTGTGAGTGTTACACTCGTGTGAGTGTTTCATTCGTGTGAGTGCTACACTCGTGTGAGTGTAACACTAGTGTGAGTGTTTCATTCGTGTGAGTGCTACACTCGTGTAAGTGTAACACTCGTGTGAGTGCTACACTCGTGTGAGTGTAACACTCGTGTGAGTGTAACACTCGTGTGAGTAACACTCGTGTGAGTGCTACACTCGTGTGAGTGTAACACTCGTGTGAGTGCTACACTCGTGTGAGTGTAACACTAGTGTGAGTGTTTCATTCGTGTGAGTGCTACACTCGTGTGAGTGTAACACTCGTGTGAGTGCTACACTCGTGTGAGTGTAACACTCGTGTGAGTGTAACACTAGTGTGAGTGTTACACTAGTGTGAGTGTTACACTAGTGTGAGTGCTACACTCGTGTGAGTAACACTCGTGTGAGTGCTACACTCGTGTGAGTGTAACACTAGTGTGAGTGTTTCACTCGTGTGAGTGTAACACTAGTGTGAGTGTAACAGTAGGGTGAGTGTAACACTAGTGTGAGTGTTTCACTCGTGTGAATGTTTCACTCGTGTGAGTGTAACATTCGTGTGAGTGCTACACTCGTGTGAGTGTAACACTCGTGTAAGTGTTTCACTTGCGCGAGGGTTTCACTCGTGTGAGTGTAACACTCGTGTGAGTGTTACACTCGTGTGAGTGTAACACTCGTGTGAGTGTTTCACTCGTGTTTGTGTCACGTTCACTAGTGTGAGTGTTACACTCGTGCGAGTGTTACACTCGTGTGAGTGTTACACTAGTCTGAGTGTTTCACTCGTATGAGTGTTTTACTCGTATGAGTGTAACACTCGTGTGAGTGTAACACTCGTGTGAGTGTAACACTAGTGTGAGTGTTTCACACGTGTGAGTGTTTCAGTCGAGTGAGTGTTACACTTGTGTGAGTGTTTCACTATTGTGAGTGTTTCACTAGTGAGTGTTACACTCGTGCGAGTGCTACACTCGTGTGAGTGTAACACTCGTGTGAGTGTAAAACTAGTGTGAGTGTTACACTAGTGTGAGTGTTACACTCGTGTGAGTGTAACACTCGTCTGAGTGTTTCACTCGTGGGAGTGTTTCACTCGTGGGAGTGTAACACTCGTGTGAGTGTAACACTCGTGTGAGTGTAACACTCGTGTGAGTGTAACACTCGTGTGAGTGTAATACTCGTGTGAGTGTAATACTCGTGTGAGTGCTACACTCGTGTGAGTGTAACACTCGTGTGAGTGTAACACTCGTGTGAGTGCTACACTCGTGTGAGTGTAACACTAGTGTGAGTGTTTCATTCGTGTGAGTGCTACACTCGTGTGAGTGTAACACTAGTGTGAGTGTTTCATTCGTGTGAGTGCTACACTCGTGTGTGTGTAACACTCGTGTGAGTGCTACACTCGTGTGAGTGTAACACTCGTGTGAGTGTAACACTCGTGTGAGTAACACTCGTGTGAGTGCTACACTCGTGTGAGTGTAACACTAGTGTGAGTGTTTCACTCGTGTGAGTGCTAGACTCGTGTGAGTGCTACACTCGTGTGAGCGTGACACTCGTGTTAGTGCTACACTCGTGTGAGTGTAACACTCGTGTGAGTGTAACATTAGTGTGAGTGTAACACTAGTGTGAGTGTTACACTAGTGTGAGTGTTACACTAGTGTGAGTGTTACATTAGTGTGAGTGCTACACTCGTGTGAGTAACACTCGTGTGAGTGCTACACTCGTGTGAGTGTAACACTAGTGTGAGTGTTTCACTCGTGTGAGTGTAACACTAGTGTGAGTGTAACAGTAGGGTGAGTGTAACACTAGTGTGAGTGTTTCACTCGTGTGAGTGTTTCACTCGTGTGAGTGTTTCACTCGTGTGAGTGTTTCACTCGTGTGAGTGTAACATTCGTGTGAGTGCTACACTCGTGTGAGTGTAACACTCGTGTAAGTGTTTCACTTGCGCGAGGGTTTCACTCGTGTGAGTGTAACACTCGTGTGAGTGTTACACTCGTGTGAGTGTAACACTCGTGTGAGTGTTTCACTCGTGTTTGTGTCACGTTCACTAGTGTGAGTGTTACACTCGTGCGAGTGTTACACTCGTGTGAGTGTTACACTAGTCTGAGTGTTTCACTCGTATGAGTGTAACACTCGTGTGAGTGTAACACTAGTGTGAGTGTTTCACACGTGTGAGTGTTAGAGCGTCTCGTGTGAGTGTTACACTCGTGTGAGTGTTTCACTTGTGTGAGTGTTTCACTCATGTGAGTGTTAGAGCGACTCGTGTGAGTGTTTCATTCGTGTGAGTGTTACACTCGTGTGAGTGTTTCAGTCGAGTGAGTGTTTCACTCGTGTGAGTGTTTCAGTCGAGAGTGTTACACTTGTGTGAGTGTTTCACTATTGTGAGTGTTTCACTAGTGAGTGTTACACTCGTGCGAGTGCTACACTCGTGTGAGTGTAACACTCGTGAGTGTAAAACTAGTGTGAGTGTTACACTAGTGTGAGTGTTACACTCGTGTGAGTGTAACACTCGTGTGAGTGTTTCACTCGTGGGAGTGTAACACTCGTGGGAGTGTAACACTCGTGTGAGTGTAACACTCGTGTGAGTGTAACACTCGTGTGAGTGCTACACTCGTGTGAGTGTAACACTCGTGTGAGTGTAACACTCGTGTGAGTGTAACACTCGTGTGAGTGCTACACTCGTGTGAGTGTAACACTAGTGTGAGTGTTTCATTCGTGTGAGTGTAACACTCGTGTGAGTAACACTCGTGTGAGTGCTACACTCGTGTGAGTGTAACACTAGCGTGAGTGTTTCACTCGTGTGAGTGCTAGACTCGTGTGAGTGCTACACTCGTGTGAGTGTAACACTCGTGTTAGTGCTACACTCGTGTGAGCGTAACCCTCGTGTGAGTGTAACACTAGTGTGAGTGTAACACTATTGTGAGTGTTACACTAGTGTGAGTTACACTCGTGTGAGTGTAACGCTCGTGTGAGTGTTTCACTCGTGTGAGTGTAACACTCGTGTGAGTGTAACACTCGTGTGAGTGTAACACTCGTGTGAGTGTTTCACTCGTGTGAGTGTAACACTCGTGTGAGTGTAACACTCGTGTGAGTGTAACACTCGTGTGAGTGCTACACTCGTGTGAGTGCTACACTCGTGTGAGTGTAACACTCGTGTGAGTGTAACACTCGTGTGAGTGCTACACTCGTGTGAGTGTAACACTAGTGTGAGTGTTTCATTCGTGTGAGTGCTACACTCGTGTGAGTGTAACACTAGTGTGAGTGTTTCACTCGTGTGAGTGCTACACTCGTGTGAGTGCTACACTTGTGTGAGTGCAACACTCGTGTGAGTGTAACACTCGTGTGAGTGTAACACTCGTGTGAGTAACACTCGTGTGAGTGCTACACTCGTGTGATTGTAACACTAGTGTGAGTGTTTCACTCGTGTGAGTGCTACACTCGTGTGAGTGTAACACTAGTGTGAGTGTAACACTAGGGTGAGTGTTTCACTCGTGTGAGTGTAACACTCGTGTGAGTGTAACACTCGTGTGAGTGTAACACTCGTGTGAGTGCTACACTCGTGTGAGTGTAACACTAGTGTGAGTGTAACACTAGGGTGAGTGTAACACTAGTGTGAGTGTTTCACTCGTGTAAGTGTTAGAGCGACTCGTGTGAGTGCTACACTCGTGTGAGTGTAACACTAGTGTGAGTGTTTCATTCGTGTGAGTGTAACACTCGTGTGAGTAACACTCGTGTGAGTGCTACACTCGTGTGAGTGTAACACTAGCGTGAGTGTTTCACTCGTGTGAGTGCTAGACTCGTGTGAGTGCTACACTTGTGTGAGTGTAACACTCGTGTTAGTGCTACACTCGTGTGAGCGTAACCCTCGTGTGAGTGTAACACTAGTGTGAGTGTAACACTATTGTGAGTGTTACACTAGTGTGAGTGTTACACTCGTGTGAGTGTAACGCTCGTGTGAGTGTTTCACTCGTGTGAGTGTAACACTCGTGTGAGTGTAACACTCGTGTGAGTGTAACACTCGTGTGAGTGTTTCACTCGTGTGAGTGTAACACTCGTGTGAGTGTAACACTCGTGTGAGTGTAACACTCGTGTGAGTGCTACACTCGTGTGAGTGCTACACTCGTGTGAGTGTAACACTCGTGTGAGTGTAACACTCGTGTGAGTGCTACACTCGTGTGAGTGTAACACTAGTGTGAGTGTTTCATTCGTGTGAGTGCTACACTCGTGTGAGTGTAACACTAGTGTGAGTGTTTCACTCGTGTGAGTGCTACACTCGTGTGAGTGCTACACTTGTGTGAGTGCAACACTCGTGTGAGTGTAACACTCGTGTGAGTGTAACACTCGAGTGAGTAACACTCGTGTGAGTGCTACACTCGTGTGAGTGTAACACTAGTGTGAGGGTAACACTAGGGTGAGTGTTTCACTCGTGTGAGTGTAACACTCGTGTGAGTGTAACACTCGTGTGAGTGTAACACTCGTGTGAGTGCTACACTCGTGTGAGTGTAACACTAGTGTGAGTGTAACACTAGGGTGAGTGTAACACTAGTGTGAGTGTTTCACTCGTGTGAGTGTTAGAGCGACTCGTGTGAGTGTTACACTCGTGTGAGTGTTTCACTTGTGTGAGTGTTTCACTCATGTGAGTGTTAGAGCGACTCGTGTGAGTGTTTCACTCGTGTGAGTGTTACACTCGTGTGAGTGTTTCAGTCGAGTGAGTGTTTCACTCGTGTGAGTGTTTCAGTCGAGTGAGTGTTACACTTGTGTGAGTGTTTCACTATTGTGAGTGTTTCACTAGTGAGTGTTACACTCGTGCGAGTGTTACACTCGTGCGAGTGTTTCACTCGTGCGAGTGTTACACTCGTGCGAGTGTTACACTAGTGCGAGTGTTTCACTCGTGCGAGTGTTTCACTCGTGCGAGTGTTACACTCGTGCGAGTGTTTCACTCGTGTGAGTGTTTCACTCGTGTGAGTGTTAGAGCGACTCGTGTGAGTGTTACAGTCGAGTGAGTGTTACAGTCGAGTGAGTTACACTCGAGTGAGTGTTTCACTCGTGTGAGTGTTTCACTCGTGTGAGTGTTTCACTCATCTGAGTGTTAGAGCGAGTCGTGTGAGTTTCACTCGTGTGAGTGTTACACTCGTGTGAGTGTTTCAGTCGAGTGAGTGTTTCACTCGTGTGAGTGTTTCAATCGTGTGAGTGTTTCACTCGTGTGCGTGTTTCAGTCGAGTGAGTGTTTCACTCGTGTGAGTGTCACGTTCAGTCGTGTGAGTGTTACACTCGTGTGAGTGTTTCACTCGAGTTAGTGTTTCGCTCGTGTGAGTGTTTCACTCGAGTGAGTTTTTCACTCGTGTGAGTGTTACAATCGAGTGAGTGTTTCACTCGTGTGAGCGTTTCACTCGTGTGAGTGTTACACTCGTGTGAGTGTTTCAGTCGAGTGAGTGTTTCACTCGTGTGAGTGTTTCACTCGTGTGAGTGTTTCACTCGTGTGCGTGTTTCAGTCGAGTGAGTGTTTCACTCGTGTGAGTGTCACGTTCACTCGTGTGAGTGTTACACTCGTGTGAGTGTTTCACTCGAGTTAGTGTTTCGCTCGTGTGAGTGTTTCACTCGAGTGAGTTTTTCACTCGTGTGAGTGTTACAATCGAGTGAGTGTTTCACTCGTGTGAGCGTTTCACTCGTGTGAGTGTTACACTCGTGTGAGTGTTTCAGTCGAGTGAGTGTTTCACTCGTGTGAGTGTTTCACTCGAGTGAGTGCTACACTCGTGTGAGTGTTTCAGTCGAGTGAGTGTTTCACTCGTGTGAGTGTCACATTCACTCGTGTGAGTGTTACACTCGTGTGAGTGTTTCACTCGAGTTAGTGTTTCGCTCGTGTGAGTGTTTCACTCGAGTGAGTGTTACAATCGAGTGAGTGTTTCACTCGTGTGAGCGTTTCACTCGTGTGAGTGTTACACTAGTGTTAGTGTTACACTCGTGTGAGTGTTTCACTAGTGTGAGTGTTTCACTAGTGTGAGTGTTACACTCGTGTGAGTGTAATACTCGTGTGAGTGTAACACTCGTGTGAGTGTAACACTCTTGTGAGTGTAACACTCGTGTGAGTGCTACACCCGTGTGAGTGTAACACTAGTGTGAGTGCTACACTCGTGTGAGTGCTACACTCGTGTGAGTGTTACACTAGTGTGAGTGTTTCACTCGTGCGAGTGTTACACTCGTGCGAGTGTTAAACTCGTGCGAGTGTTTCACTCGTGCGAGTGTTTCACTCGTGTGAGTGTTACACTCGTTACTTTACCGAAAGAACCAAGAATATGAATCCTTGCAGTCACGAAAGCTTTAATTCAAAATGGTAAAGAAAGTCAAACTGAAAAAATTGGCCAGTAAAAAAGATAATTGGCCATCAAAAAAAGTGACTGGCTAAAAAAGAGTGACCATTAAAAAAAGTGGCCGATCAAAAAAGAATTGGCCCATAAAAAAAAGACCAGTCGAAAAAAATTGGCCGATAAAAAAGATGAATGGCCATCCAAAAAAGTGACCATTTAAAAAAGAGTGGCCATTAAAAAAACAGTGGCTTACCAAAAAATAATTGGCCCGTAAAAAAAGACCAGTTGAAAAAAATTGGCCACAGTGGCGATTAGAAAAAGTTGCCTATCAAAAAAGAATTGGCCCATAAAAAAAAGACCAGTCGAAAAAAATTGGCCAGTAAAAAAGATATGTGGCCATCAAAAAAAGTGACCGGTTAAAAAAATTGCCCATTAAAAAAAGTGACTACAAAAAATTGGCCCGTAAAAAGGAAAAACCAGTCAAACAAAATTGGTCAGTAGAAAAATGTATTGGCCATCATACAGTGAGGTGGATGAGGCGGAGGAGGAGGCGGAGGAGGCGGAGGAGGAGGCGGCAGAGGAGGAGGTGGAGGAGGAAGCGGAGGAGGAGGCGGATGAGGCGGAAGAGGTAGGTGGCCCATAAAAAAAGAGACCAGTAAAATAATTGCCAGTAAAAAAAGATGAGTGGCCATAAAAAAAGTTTGACTGGTAAAAAAAATGTATATAAAACAATTAAATTCCCTTCTACGTGACTTTACCGAAAGAACCAAGAATATGAATCCCTGCAGTCACGAAAGCTTTAATTCAAAATGGTAAAAAAGTTAAACTGAAAAAATTGGCCAGTAAAAAAGATAATTGGCCATCAAAAAAAGTGACTGGTTAAAAAAGAGTGGCTATTAATGAAAAAATCTGACTGGTAAAAAAAAAATGGTCATGAAAAAAGTGAAAAATTTGGCCGGTAAAAAAGATAAATGGCCATCAAAAAAAGTGACCGGTTAAAAAATCAGTGGCCATTAAAAAAGTGGCCGATCAAAAAAGAATTGGCCCATGAAAAAAAGACCAGTCGAAAAAAATTGGCCGGTTAAAAAGATAAGTGGCCATCAAAAAAAGTGACCGGTTAAAAAAATTGGCCATTAAAAAAAATGACTACAAAAAATTGGCCCGTAAAAAAGGAAAGACCAGTTAAGCAAAATTGGTCAGTAAAAAAATGTATTGGCCATCACACAGTGAGGTGGAGGAGGCGGAGGAGGAGGAGGAGGCGGAAGAGGTAGGTAGCCTGTGAAAAAAGAGACCAGTAAAATAATTGGCCAGTAAAAAAAGATCAGTGGCCATGAAAAAGTTTGACTGGTAAAAAAATATATATAAAACAATTAAATTCCCTTCTACGTGGCTTTACCGAAAGAACCAAGAATATGAATCCTTGCAGTCACGAAAGCTTTAATTCAAAATGGTAAAGAAAGTCAAACTGAAAAAATTGGCCAGTAAAAAAGATAATTGGCCATCAAAAAAAGTGACTGGTTAAAAAAGAGTGGCCATTAATGAAAAAATTTGACTGGTAAAAAAAAAATGGTCATGAAAAAAGTGAAAAAAATTGGCCGGTAAAAAACATAAATGGCCATCAAAAAAAGTGACCGGTTAAAAAAGAGTGGCCATTAAAAAAAAAGAGGCTGATCAAAAAAGAATTGGCCCATAAAAAAAGACAAGTCAAAAAAAATTGGCCGGTAAAAAAGATGAATGGCCATTCAAAAAAGTGACCGGTTAAAAAAGAGTGGCCATTAAAAAAACAGTGGCCTACCAAAAAATAATTGGCCCGTAAAAAAAGATCAGTCGAAAAAAATTGGCCAGTAAAAAAGATAAGTGGCCATCAAAAAAAGTGACCGGTTAAAAAAATTGCCCATTTAAAAAAGTGACTACAAAAAATTGGCCCGTAAAAAGGAAAGACCAGTCAAACACAATTGGTCAGTAAAAAAATGTATTGGCCATCACACAGTGAGGTGGAGGAGGCGGAGGAGGAGGCGGAGGAGGCGGAGGAGGAGGCGGAGGAGGAGGCGGAGGAGGAGGAGGAGGCGGAGGAGGAGGTGGAGGAGGAGGCGGAGGAGGAGGCGGAGGAGGAGGCGGAGGAGGAGGCGGAGCAGGAGGAGGCGGAGCAGGAGGAGGCGGAAGAGGTAGGTGGCCCGTAAAAAAAGAGACCAGTAAAAGAATTGCCAGTAAAAAAAGATGAGTGGCCATAAAAAAAATTTGACTGGTAAAAAAAAATAATAATAAAAACATAAAACAATTAAATTCCCTTCTACGTGACTTTACCGAAAGAACCAAGAATATGAATCCCCGCAGTCACGAAAGCTTTAATTCAAAATGGTAAAAAAGTCAAACTGAAAAAATTGGCCACTAAAAAAGATAATTGGCCATCAAAAAAAGTGACTGGTTAAAAAAGAGTGGCCATTAATGAAAAAATGTAACTGGTAAAAAAAATGGTCATGAAAAAAGTGAAAAAAATTGGCCGGTAAAAAAGATAAATGGCCATCAATAAAAGTGACCGGTTAAAAAAGAGTGGCCATTAAAAAAATGTGGCCGATCAAAAAAGAATTGGCCCATAAAAAAAGACCAGTCGAAAAAAATTGGCCGGTAAAAAAGATGAATGGCCATCCAAAAAAGTGACCGGTTAAAAAAGAGTGGCCATTAAAAAAACAGTGGCCTACCAAAAAATAATTGGCCCGTAAAGAAAGACCAGTCGAAAAAAATTGGCCGATAAAAAAGATGAATGGCCATCCAAAAAAGTGACCATTTAAAAAAGAGTGGCCATTAAAAAAACAGTGGCCTACCAAAAAATAATTGGCCTGTAAAAAAAGACCAGTTGAAAAAAATTGGCCACAGTGGCGATTAAAAAAAGTGGCCTATCAAAAAAGAATTGGCCCATAAAAAAAGACCAGTCGAAAAAAATTGGCTGGTAAAAAAGATGAATGGCCATCCAAAAAAGTGACCGGTTAAAAAAGAGTGGCCATTAAAAAAACAGTGGCCTACCAAAAAATAATCGGCCCGTAAAAAAAGACCAGTCGAAAAAAATTGGCCAGTAAAAAAGATATGTGGCCATCAAAAAAAGTGACCGGTTAAAAAAATTGCCCATTAAAAAAAGTGACTACAAAAAATTGGCCCGTAAAAAGGAAAAACCAG
The DNA here is from genome assembly GCF_048934315.1 of Petromyzon marinus. NCBI lineage: Eukaryota > Metazoa > Chordata > Hyperoartia > Petromyzontiformes > Petromyzontidae > Petromyzon > Petromyzon marinus. The sequence continues at coordinate 11,489,258 of NC_133703.1, read as the reverse complement.
TCAAACAAAATTGGTCAGTAGAAAAATGTATTGGCCATCATACAGTGAGGTGGAGGAGGCGGAGGAGGAGGCGGAGGAGGAGGCGGAGGCGGAGGAGGAGGTGGAGGCGGAGGAGGAGGCGGAGGAGGAGGCGGAGGAGGAGGCGGAGGAGGAGGCGGAGGAGGAGGCGGAGGAGGAGGCGGAGGAGGAGGATGAGGCGGAAGAGGTAGGTGGCCCATAAAAAAAGAGACCAGTAAAATAATTGCCAGTAAAAAAAGATGAGTGGCCATAAAAAAAGTTTGACTGGTAAAAATAATGTATATAAAACAATTAAATTCCCTTCTACGTGACTTTACCGAAAGAACCAAGAATATGAATCCCTGCAGTCACGAAAGCTTTAATTCAAAATGGTAAAAAAGTTAAACTGAAAAAATTGGCCAGTAAAAAAGATAATTGGCCATCAAAAAAAGTGACTGGTTAAAAAAGAGTGGCTATTAATGAAAAAATCTGACTGGTAAAAAAAAAATGGTCATGAAAAAAGTGAAAAATTTGGCCGGTAAAAAAGATAAATGGCCATCAAAAAAAGTCCGGTTAAAAAATCAGTGGCCATTAAAAAAGTGGCCGATCAAAAAAGAATTGGCCCATGAAAAAAAGACCAGTCGAAAAAAATTGGCCGGTTAAAAAGATAAGTGTCCATCAAAAAAAGTGACCGGTTAAAAAAATTGGCCATTAAAAAAAATGACTACAAAAAATTGGCCCGTAAAAAAGGAAAGACCAGTTAAGCAAAATTGGTCAGTAAAAAAATGTATTGGCCATCACACAGTGAGGTGGAGGAGGCGGAGGAGGAGGAGGAGGCGGAAGAGGTAGGTAGCCTGTGAAAAAAGAGACCAGTAAAATAATTGGCCAGTAAAAAAAGATCAGTGGCCATGAAAAAGTTTGACTGGTAAAAATATATATATATATAAAACAATTAAATTCCCTTCTACGTGGCTTTACAGAAAGAACCAAGAATATGAATCCTTGCAGTCACGAAAGCTTTAATTCAAAATGGTAAAAAAGTCAAACTGAAAAAATTGGCCACTAAAAAAGATAATTGGCCATCAAAAAAAGTGACTGGTTAAAAAAGAGTGGCCATTAATGAAAAAATTTGACTGGTAAAAAAAAAATGGTCATGAAAAAAGTGAAAAAATTGGCCAGTAAAAAACATAAATGGCCATCAAAAAAAGTGACCGGTTAAAAAAGAGTGGCCATTAAAAAAAAAGAGGCTCATCAAAAAAGAATTGGCCCATAAAAAAAAGACAAGTAAAAAAAAATTGGCCAGTAAAAAAGATGAATGGCCATCCAAAAAAGTGACCGGTTAAAAAAGAGTGGCCATTAAAAAAACAGTGGCCTACCAAAAAATAATTGGCCCGTAAAAAAAGACCAGTCGAAAAAAATTGGCCAGTAAAAAAGATAAGTGGCCATCAAAAAAAGTGACCGGTTAAAAAAATTGCCCATTTAAAAAAGTGACTACAAAAAATTGGCCTGTAAAAAGGAAAGACCAGTCAAACAAAATTGGTCAGTAAAAAAATGTATTGGCCATCACACAGTGAGGTGGAGGAGGCGGAGGAGGAGGCGGAGGAGGCGGAGGAGGAGGCGGAGGAGGAGGCAGAGGAAGAGGAGGAGGCGGAGGAGGAGGCGGAGGAGGAGGCGGAGGAGGAGGCGGAGGAGGAGGCGGAGGAGGAGGCGGAGGAGGAGGCGGAGCAGGAGGAGGCGGAGCAGGAGGAGGCGGAAGAGGTAGGTGGCCCGTAAAAAAAGAGACCAGTAAAAGAATTGCCAGTAAAAAAAGATGAGTGGCCATAAAAAAATTTGACTGGTAAAAAAAATAAAATAATAAAAACATAAAACAATTAAATTCCCTTCTACGTGACTTTACCGAAAGAACCAAGAATATGAATCCCTGCAGTCACGAAAGCTTTAATTCAAAATGGTAAAAAAGTCAAACTGAAAAAATTGGCCACTAAAAAAGATAATTGGCCATCAAAAAAAGTGACCGGTTAAAAAAGAGTGGCCATTAATGAAAAAATTTGACTGGTAAAAAAAAAATGGTCATGAAAAAAGTGAAAAAAAATTGGCCGGTAAAAAAGATAAATGGCCATCAAAAAAAGTGACCGGTTAAAAAAGAGTGGCCATTAAAAAAAAGAGGCCAATCAAAAAAGAATTGGCCCATAAAAAAAAGACCAGTCAAAAAAAATTGGCCGGTAAAAAAGATGAATGGCCATCCAAAAAAGTGACCGGTTAAAAAAGAGTGGCCATTAAAAAAACAGTGGCCTACCAAAAAATAATTGGCCCGTAAAAAAAGACCAGTTGAAAAAAATTGGCCAGTAAAAAAGATATGTGGCCATCAAAAAAAGTGACTGGTTAAAAAAGAGTGGCCATTAATGAAAAAATTTAACTGGTAAAAAAAATGGTCATGAAAAAAGTGAAAAAAATTGGCCGGTAAAAAAGATAAATGGCCATCAATAAAAGTGACCGGTTAAAAAAGAGTGGCCATTAAAAAAATGTGGCCGATCAAAAAAGAATTGGCCCATAAAAAAAGACCAGTCGAAAAAAATTGGCCGGTAAAAAAGATGAATGGCCATCCAAAAAAGTGACTGGTTAAAAAAGAGTGGCCATTAAAAAAACAGTGGCCTACCAAAAAATAATTGGCCCGTAAAGAAAGACCAGTCGAAAAAAATTGGCCGATAAAAAAGATGAATGGCCATACAAAAAAGTGACCATTTAAAAAAGAGTGGCCATTAAAAAAACAGTGGCCTACCAAAAAATAATTGGCCTGTAAAAAAAGACCAGTTGAAAAAAATTGGCCACAGTGGCGATTAAAAAAAGTGGCCTATCAAAAAAGAATTGGCCCATAAAAAAAGACCAGTCGAAAAAAATTGGCTGGTAAAAAAGATGAATGGCCATCCAAAAAAGTGACCGGTTAAAAAAGAGTGGCCATTAAAAAAACAGTGGCCTACCAAAAAATAATCGGCCCGTAAAAAAAGACCAGTCGAAAAAAATTGGCCAGTAAAAAAGATATGTGGCCATCAAAAAAAGTGACCGGTTAAAAAAATTGCCCATTAAAAAAAGTGACTACAAAAAATTGGCCCGTAAAAAGGAAAAACCAGTCAAACAAAATTGGTCAGTAGAAAAATGTATTGGCCATCATACAGTGAGGTGGAGGAGGCGGAGGAGGAGGCGGAGGAGGAGGCGGAGGCGGAGGAGGAGGCGGAGGCGGAGGAGGAGGCGGAGGAGGAGGCGGAGGAGGAGGCGGAGGAGGAGGCGGAGGAGGAGGCGGAGGAGGAGGCGGAGGAGGAGGCGGAGGAGGAGGATGAGGCGGAGGATGAGGCGGAAGAGGTAGGTGGCCCATAAAAAAAGAGACCAGTAAAATAATTGCCAGTAAAAAAAGATGAGTGGCCATAAAAAAAGTTTGACTGGTAAAAAATGTATATAAAACAATTAAATTCCCTTCTACGTGACTTTACCGAAAGAACCAAGAATATGAATCCCTGCAGTCACGAAAGCTTTAATTCAAAATGGTAAAAAAGTTAAACTGAAAAAATTGGCCAGTAAAAAAGATAATTGGCCATCAAAAAAAGTGACTGGTTAAAAAAGAGTGGCTATTAATGAAAAAATCTGACTGGTAAAAAAAAAATGGTCATGAAAAAAGTTAAAAATTTGGCCGGTAAAAAAGATAAATGGCCATCAAAAAAAGTCCGGTTAAAAAATCAGTGGCCATTAAAAAAGTGGCCGATCAAAAAAGAATTGGCCCATGAAAAAAAGACCAGTCGAAAAAAATTGGCCGGTTAAAAAGATAAGTGTCCATCAAAAAAAGTGACCGGTTAAAAAAATTGGCCATTAAAAAAAATGACTACAAAAAATTGGCCCGTAAAAAAGGAAAGACCAGTTAAGCAAAATTGGTCAGTAAAAAAATGTATTGGCCATCACACAGTGAGGTGGAGGAGGCGGAGGAGGAGGAGGAGGCGGAAGAGGTAGGTGGCCTGTGAAAAAAGAGACCAGTAAAATAATTGGCCAGTAAAAAAAGATCAGTGGCCATGAAAAAGTTTGACTTGTAAAAAATATATATATATAAAACAATTAAATTCTCTTCTACGTGGCTTTACAGAAAGAACCAAGAATATGAATCCTTGCAGTCACGAAAGCTTTAATTCAAAATGGTAAAAAAGTCAAACTGAAAAAATTGCCCACTAAAAAAGATAATTGGCCATCAAAAAAAGTGACTGGTTAAAAAAGAGTGGCCATTAATGAAAAAAATTGACTGGTAAAAAAAAAATGGTCATGAAAAAAGTGAAAAAAATTGGCCGATAAAAAACATAAATGGCCATCAAAAAAAGTGACCGGTTAAAAAAGAGTGGCCATTAAAAAAAAGAGGCTCATCAAAAAAGAATTGGCCCATAAAAAAAAGACAAGTCAAAAAAAATTGGCCGGTAAAAAAGATAAATGGCCATCCAAAAAAGTGACCGGTTAAAAAAGAGTGGCCATTAAAAAAACAGTGGCCTACCAAAAAATAATTGGCCCGTAAAAAAGAGACCAGTCGAAAAAAATTGGCCAGTAAAAAAGATAAGTGGCCATCAAAAAAAGTGACCGGTTAAAAAAATTGCCCATTTAAAAAAGTGACTACAAAAAATTGGCCTGTAAAAAGGAAAGACCAGTCAAACTAAATTGGTCAGTAAAAAAATGTATTGGCCATCACACAGTGAGGTGGAGGAGGCGGAGGAGGAGGCGGAGGAGGAGGCGGAGGAGGCGGAGGAGGAGGCGGAGGAGGAGGCGGAGGAGGAGGCGGAGGAGGAGGCGGAGGAGGAGGCGGAGGAGGAGGCGGAGCAGGAGGAGGCGGAGCAGGAGGAGGCGGAGCAGGAGGAGGCGGAAGAGGTAGGTGGCCCGTAAAAAAAGAGACCAGTAAAAGAATTGCCAGTAAAAAAAGATGAGTGGCCATAAAAAAATTTGACTGGTAAAAAAAAAAAAATAATAATAAAAACATAAAACAATTAAATTCCCTTCTACGTGACTTTACCGAAAGAACCAAGAATATGAATCCCTGCAGTCACGAAAGCTTTAATTCAAAATGGTAAAAAAGTCAAACTGAAAAAATTGGCCACTAAAAAAGATAATTGGCCATCAAAAAAAGTGACTGGTTAAAAAAGAGTGGCCATTAATGAAAAAATTTGACTGGTAAAAAAAAAAATGGTCATGAAAAAAGTGAAAAAAATTGGCCGGTAAAAAAGATAAATGGCCATCAAAAAAAGTGACCGGTTAAAAAAGAGTGGCCATTAAAAAAAAGAGGCCAATTAAAAAAGAATTGGCCCATAAAAAAAAGACCAGTCAAAAAAAATTGGCCAGTAAAAAAGATATGTGGCCATCAAAAAAAGTGACCGGTTAAAAAAATTGCCCATTAAAAAAAGTGACTACAAAAAATTGGCCCGTAAAAAGGAAAAACCAGTCAAACAAAATTGGTCAGTAGAAAAATGTATTGGCCATCATACAGTGAGGTGGAGGAGGCGGAGGAGGAGGCGGAGGAGGAGGCGGAGGAGGCGGAGGAGGAGGCGGCGGAGGAGGAGGCAGAGGAGGAGGCGGAGGAGGAGGCGGAGGAGGAGGCGGAGGAGGAGGCGGAGGAGGAGGCGGAGGAGGAGGCGGAAGAGGTAGGTGGCCCGTAAAAAAAGAGACCAGTAAAAGAATTGCCAGTAAAAAAAGATGAGTGGCCATAAAAAAATTTGACTGGTAAAAAAAACAAAAAAAACAATTAAATTCCCTTCTACGTGACTTTACCGAAAGAACCAAGAATATGAATCCCTGCAGTCACGAAAGCTTTAATTCAAAATGGTAAAAAAAGTCAAACTGAAAAAATTGGCCACTTAAAAAGATAAATGGCCATCAATAAAAGTGACCGGTTAAAAAAGAGTGGCCATTAAAAAAATGTGGCCGATCAAAAAAGAATTGGCCCATAAAAAAAGACCAGTCGAAAAAAATTGGCCGGTAAAAAAGATGAATGGCCATCCAAAAAAGTGACCGGTTAAAAAAGAGTGGCCATTAAAAAAACAGTGGCCTACCAAAAAATAATTAGCCCGTAAAGAAAGACCAGTCGAAAAAAATTGGCCAGAAAAAAGATAAGTGGCCATCAAAAAAAGTGACCGGTTAAAAAAATTGCCCATTAAAAGAAGTGACTACAAAAAATTGGCCCGTAAAAAGGAAAGACCAGTCAAACAAAATTGGTCAGTAAAAAAATGTATTGGCCATCACACAGTGAGGTGGAGGAGGCGGAGGAGGCGGAGGAGGAGGCGGAGGAGGAGGCGGAGGAGGCGGAGGAGGAGGCGGAGGAGGAGGAGGAGGAGGCGGAGGAGGAGGAGGCGGAGGCGGAGGCGGAGGAGGAGGCGGAGGAGGAGGCGGAAGAGGTAGGTGGCCCGTAAAAAAATAGACCTGTAAAAGAATTGCCAGTAATAAAAGATGAGTGGCCATAAAAAAATTTGACTGGTAAAAAAAAAAAAAAAACATAAAACAATTAAATTCCCTTCTACGTGACTTTACCGAAAGAACCAAGAATATGAATCCCTGCAGTCACGAAAGCTTTAATTCAAAATGGTAAAAAATGTCAAACTGAAAAAATTGGCCACTAAAAAAGATAATTGGCCATCAAAAAAAGTAACTGCTTAAAAAAAGAGTAGCCATTAATGAAAAAAATTGACTGGTAAAAAAAAATGGTCATGAAAAAAGTGAAAAAAATTGACCGGTAAAAAAGATAAATGGCCATCAAAAAAAGTGACCGGTTAAAAAAGAGTGGCCATTAAAAAAAAGAGGCTGATCAAAAAAGAATTGGCCCATAAAAAAAAGACAAGTCAAAAAAAATTGGCCGGTAAAAAAGATGAATGGCCATCCAAAAAAGTGACCGGTTAAAAAAGAGTGGCCATTAAAAAAACAGTGGCCTACCAAAAAATAATTGGCCCGTAAAAAAAGACCAGTCGAAAAAAATTGGCCAGTAAAAAAGATAAGTGGGAAAGACCAGTCAAACAAAATTGGTAGTAAAAAAATGTATTGGCCATCACACAGTGAGATGGAGGAGGCGGAGGAGGAGGCGGAGGAGGCGGAGGAGGAGGCCGAGGAGGAGGAGGAGGCGGAGGAGGAGGAGGCGGAAGAGGTAGGTGGCCCGTAAAAACAAGAGACCAGTAAAAGAATTGCCAGTAATAAAAGATGAGTGGCCATAAAAAAATTTGACTGGTAAAAAAAAAAAAAAACATAAAACAATTAAATTCCCTTCTACGTGACTTTACCGAAAGAACCAAGAATATGAATCCCTGCAGTCACGAAAGCTTTAATTCAAAATGGTAAAAAATGTCAAACTGAAAAAATTGGCCACAAAAAAGATAATTGGCCATCAAAAAAAGTAACTGCTTAAAAAAAGAGTGGCCATTAATGAAAAAAATTGACTGGTAAAAAAAAATGGTCATGAAAAAAGTGAAAAAAATTGGCCGGTAAAAAAGATAAATGGCCATCAAAAAAAGTGACCGGTTAAAAAAATTGGCCATTAAAAAAAATGACTACAAAAAATTGGCCCGTAAAAAAGGAAAGACCAGTTAAGCAAAATTGGTCATTAAAAAAATGTATTGGCCATCACACAGTGAGGTGGAGGAGGCGGAGGAGGAGGCGGAAGAGGTAGGTAGCCTGTGAAAAAAGAGACCAGTAAAATAATTGGCCAGTAAAAAAAGATCAGTGGCCATGAAAAAGTTTGACTGGTAAAAAAAAATATATATAAAACAATTAAGTTCCCTTCTACGTGGCTTTACCGAAAGAACCAAGATTATGAATCCTTGCAGTCACGAAAGCTTTAATTCAAAATGGTAAAGAAAGTCAAATTGAAAAAATTGGCCAGTAAAAAAGATAATTGGCCATCAAAAAAAGTGACTGGTTAAAAAAGAGTGGCCATTAATGAAAAAATTTGACTGGTAAAAAAAAAATGGTCATGAAAAAAGTGAAAAAAATTGGCCGGTAAAAAACATAAATGGCCATCAAAAAAAGTGACCGGTTAAAAAAGAGTGGCCATTAAAAAAAAGAGGCTGATCAAAAAAGAATTGGCCCATAAAAAAAAGACAAGTCAAAAAAAATTGGCCGGTAAAAAAGATGAATGGCCATCCAAAAAAGTGACCGGTTAAAAAAGAGTGGCCATTAAAAAAACAGTGGCCTACCAAAAAATAATTGGCCCGTAAAAAAAGACCAGTCGAAAAAAATTGGCCAGTAAAAAAGATAAGTGGCCATCAAAAAAAGTGACCGGTTAAAAAAATTGCCCATTTAAAAAAGTGACTACAAAAAATTGGCCTGTAAAAAGGAAAGACCAGTCAAACAAAATTGGTCAGTAAAAAAATGTATTGGCCATCACACAGTGAGGTGGAGGAGGCGGAGGAGGAGGCGGAGGAGGCGGAGGAGGAGGCGGAGGAGGAGGAGGCGGAGGAGGAGGCAGAGGAGGAGGCGGAGGAGGAGGCGGAGGAGGAGGTGGAGGAGGCGGAGCAGGAGGAGGCGGAAGAGGTAGGTGGCCCGTAAAAAAAGAGACCAGTAAAAGAATTGCCAGTAAAAAAAGATGAGTGGCCATAAAAAAATTTGACTGGAAAAATAAATAAATAATAAAAACATAAAACAATTAAATTCCCTTCTACGTGACTTTACCGAAAGAACCAAGAATATGAATCCCTGCAGTCACGAATTCTTTAATTCAAAATGGTAAAAAAAAGTCAAACTGAAAAAATTGGCCACTAAAAAAGATAATTGGCCATCAAAAAAAGTGACTGGTTAAAAAAGAGTGGCCATTAATGAAAAAATTTGACTGGTAAAAAAAAAATGGTCATGAAAAAACTGAAAAAATTTGGCCGGTAAAAAAGATAAATGGCCATCAAAAAAAGTGACCGGTTAAAAAAGAGTGGCCATTAAAAAAAAGAGGCTGATCAAAAAAGAATTGGCCCATAAAAAAAAGACAAGTCAAAAAAAATTGGCCGGTAAAAAAGATGAATGGCCATCCAAAAAAGTGACCGGTTAAAAAAGAGTGGCCATTAAAAAAACAGTGGCCTACCAAAAAATAATTGGCCCGTAATTAAAGACCAGTTGAAAAAAATTGGCCAGTAAAAAAGATAAGTGGCCCTCAAAAAAAGTGACCGGTTAAAAAAATTGCCCATTAAAAAAAGTGACTACAAAAAATTGGCCCGTAAAAAGGAAAGACCAGTCAAACAAAATTGGTCAGTAAAAAAATGTATTGGCCATCACACAGTGAGGTGGAGGAGGTGGAGGAGGAGGCGGAGGAGGCGGAAGAGGAGGCGGAGGAGGCGGAGGAGGAGGCGGAGGAGGCGGCGGAGGAGGAGGCGGAGGAGGAGGAGGCGAAGGCGGAGGAGGAGGCGGAGGAGGAGGCCGAAGAGGTAGGTGGCCCGTAAAAAAAGAGACCAGTAAAAGAATTGCCAGTAAAAAAAGGTGAGTGGAGGCGGAGGAGGCGGAGGATGAGGCGGAGGAGGCGGAGGAGGAGGCGGAGGAGGAGGCGGAAGAGGTAGGTGGCCTCTAAAAAAAGAGACCAGTAAAATAATTGGCCAGTAAAAAAAGATGAGTGGCCATAAAAAAAGTTTGACTGGTAAAAAAAAATATATAAAACAATTAAATTCACTTCTACGTTACTTTACCGAAAGAACCAAGAATATGAATCCTTGCAGTCACGAAAGCTTTAATTCAAAATGGTAAAGAAAGTCAAACTGAAAAAATTGGCCAGTAAAAAAGATAATTGGCCATCAAAAAAAGTGACTGGTTAAAAAAGAGTGGCCATTAATGAAAAAATTTGACTGGTAAAAAAAAAATGGTCATGAAAAAACTGAAAAAATTTGGCCGGTAAAAAACATAAATGGCCATCAAAAAAAGTGACCGGTTAAAAAAGAGTGGCCATTAAAAAAAAGAGGCTGATCAAAAAAGAATTGGCCCATAAAAAAAAGACAAGTCGAAAAAAATTGGCCAGTAAAAAAGATGAATGGCCATCCAAAAAAGTGACCGGTTAAAAAAGAGTGGCCATTAAAAAAACAGTGGCCTACCAAAAAATAATTGGCCTGTAAAAAAAGACCAGTCGAAAAAAATTGGCCAATAAAAAAGATAAGTGGCCATCAAAAAAAGTGACCGGTTAAAAAAATTGCCCATTAAAAAAAGTGACTACAAAAAATTGGCCCGTAAAAAGGAAAGACCAGTCAAACAAAATTGGTCAGTAAAAAAATGTATTGGCCATCACACAGTGAGATGGAGGAGGCGGAGGAGGAGGCGGAGGAGGCGGAGGAGGCGGAGGAGGTGGAGGAGGAGGTGGAGGAGGAGGAGGCCGAAGAGGTAGGTGGCCCGTAAAAAAAGAGACCAGTAAAAGAATTGCCAGTAAAAAAAGATGAGTGGCCATAAAAAAATTTGACTGGTAAAAAAAAAAAATAATATAAACATAAAACAATTAAATTCCCTTCTACGTGACTTTACCGAAAGAACCAAGAATATGAATCCCTGCAGTCACGAATTCTTTAATTCAAAATGGTAAAAAAAAGTCAAACTGAAAAAATTGGCCACTAAAAAAGATAATTGGCCATCAAAAAAAGTGACTGGTTAAAAAAGAGTGGCCATTAATGAAAAAATTTGACTGGTAAAAAAAAAATGGTCATGAAAAAAGTGAAAAAATTGGCCGGTAAAAAAGATAAATGGCCATCAAAAAAAGTGACCGGTTAAAAAAAAGTGGCCATTAAAAAAAAGAGGCTGATCAAAAAAGAATTGGCCCATAAAAAAAAGACAAGTCGAAAAAAATTGGCCGGTAAAAAAGATGAATGGCCATCCAAAAAAGTGACCGGTTAAAAAAGAGTGGCCATTAAAAAAACAGTGGCCTACCAAAAAATAATTGGCCCATAATTAAAGACCAGCTGAAAAAAATTGGCCAGTAAAAAAGATAAGTGGCCATCAAAAAAAGTGACCGGTTAAAAAAATTGCCCATTAAAAAAAGTGACTACAAAAAATTGGCCCGTAAAAAGGAAAGACCAGTCAAACAAAATTGGTCAGTAAAAAAATGTATTGGCCATCACACAGTGAGGTGGAGGAGGCGGAGGAGGAGGCGGAGGAGGCGGAGGAGGAGGCGGAGGAGGCGGAGGAGGAGGCGGCGGAGGAGGAGGCGGAGGAGGAGGTGGAGGAGGAGGAGGCGAAGGCAGAGGAGGAGGAGGAGGCGGAAGAGGTAGGTGGCCCGTAAAAAAAGAGACCAGTAAAAGAATTGCCAGTAAAAAAAGATGAGTGGCCATAAAAAAATTTGACTGGTAAAAAAAAATAATAATATAAACATAAAACAATTAAATTCCCTTCTACGTGACTTTACCGAAAGAACCAAGAATATGAATCCCTGCAGTCACGAATTCTTTAATTCAAAATGGTAAAAAAAAGTCAAACTGAAAAAATTGGCCACTAAAAAAGATAATTGGCCATCAAAAAAAGTGACTGGTTTAAAAAGAGTGGCCATTAATGAAAAAATTTGACTGGTAAAAAAAAAATGGTCATGAAAAAAGTGAAAAAATTGGCCGGTAAAAAAGATAAATGGCCATCAAAAAAAGTGACCGGTTAAAAAAAAGTGGCCATTAAAAAAAAGAGGCTGATCAAAAAAGAATTGGCCCATAAAAAAAAGACAAGTCGAAAAAAATTGGCCGGTAAAAAAGATGAATGGCCATCCAAAAAAGTGACCGGTTAAAAAAGAGTGGCCATTAATGAAAAAATTTGACTGGTAAAAAAAAAATGGTCATGAAAAAACTGAAAAAATTTGGCCGGTAAAAAACATAAATGGCCATCAAAAAAAGTGACCGATTAAAAAAGAGTGGCCATTAAAAAAATGTGGCCGATCAAAAAAGAATTGGCCCATAAAAAAAGACCAGTCGAAAAAAATTGGCCGGTAAAAAAGATGAATGGCCATCCAAAAAAGTGACCGGTTAAAAAAGAGTGGCCATTAAAAAAACAGTGGCCTACCAAAAAATAATTAGCCCGTAAAGAAAGACCAGTCGAAAAAAATTGGCCAGAAAAAAGATAAGTGGCCATCAAAAAAAGTGACCGGTTAAAAAAATTGCCCATTAAAAGAAGTGACTACAAAAAATTGGCCCGTAAAAAGGAAAGACCAGTCAAACAAAATTGGTCAGTAAAAAAATGTATTGGCCATCACACAGTGAGGTGGAGGAGGCGGAGGAGGCGGAGGAGGAGGCGGAGGAGGAGGCGGAGGAGGCGGAGGAGGAGGCGGAGGAGGAGGAGGAGGCGGAGGAGGAGGAGGCGGAGGCGGAGGCGGAGGAGGAGGCGGAGGAGGAGGCGGAAGAGGTAGGTGGCCCGTAAAAAAATAGACCTGTAAAAGAATTGCCAGTAATAAAAGATGAGTGGCCATAAAAAAATTTGACTGGTAAAAAAAAAAAAAAAACATAAAACAATTAAATTCCCTTCTACGTGACTTTACCGAAAGAACCAAGAATATGAATCCCTGCAGTCACGAAAGCTTTAATTCAAAATGGTAAAAAATGTCAAACTGAAAAAATTGGCCACTAAAAAAGATAATTGGCCATCAAAAAAAGTAACTGCTTAAAAAAAGAGTAGCCATTAATGAAAAAAATTGACTGGTAAAAAAAAATGGTCATGAAAAAAGTGAAAAAAATTGGCCGGTAAAAAAGATAAATGGCCATCAAAAAAAGTGACCGGTTAAAAAAGAGTGGCCATTAAAAAAAAGAGGCTGATCAAAAAAGAATTGGCCCATAAAAAAAAGACAAGTCAAAAAAAATTGGCCGGTAAAAAAGATGAATGGCCATCCAAAAAAGTGACCGGTTAAAAAAGAGTGGCCATTAAAAAAACAGTGGCCTACCAAAAAAGAATTGGCCCGTAAAAAAAGACCAGTCGAAAAAAATTGGCCAGTAAAAAAGATAAGTGGGAAAGACCAGTCAAACAAAATTGGTAGTAAAAAAATGTATTGGCCATCACACAGTGAGATGGAGGAGGCGGAGGAGGAGGCGGAGGAGGCGGAGGAGGAGGCCGAGGAGGAGGAGGAGGCGGAGGAGGAGGAGGCGGAAGAGGTAGGTGGCCCGTAAAAACAAGAGACCAGTAAAAGAATTGCCAGTAATAAAAGATGAGTGGCCATAAAAAAATTTGACTGGTAAAAAAAAAAAAAAACATAAAACAATTAAATTCCCTTCTACGTGACTTTACCGAAAGAACCAAGAATATGAATCCCTGCAGTCACGAAAGCTTTAATTCAAAATGGTAAAAAATGTCAAACTGAAAAAATTGGCCACAAAAAAGATAATTGGCCATCAAAAAAAGTAACTGCTTAAAAAAAGAGTGGCCATTAATGAAAAAAATTGACTGGTAAAAAAAAATGGTCATGAAAAAAGTGAAAAAAATTGGCCGGTAAAAAAGATAAATGGCCATCAAAAAAAGTGACCGGTTAAAAAAATTGGCCATTAAAAAAAATGACTACAAAAAATTGGCCCGTAAAAAAGGAAAGACCAGTTAAGCAAAATTGGTCATTAAAAAAATGTATTGGCCATCACACAGTGAGGTGGAGGAGGCGGAGGAGGAGGCGGAAGAGGTAGGTAGCCTGTGAAAAAAGAGACCAGTAAAATAATTGGCCAGTAAAAAAAGATCAGTGGCCATGAAAAAGTTTGACTGGTAAAAAAAAATATATATAAAACAATTAAGTTCCCTTCTACGTGGCTTTACCGAAAGAACCAAGATTATGAATCCTTGCAGTCACGAAAGCTTTAATTCAAAATGGTAAAGAAAGTCAAATTGAAAAAATTGGCCAGTAAAAAAGATAATTGGCCATCAAAAAAAGTGACTGGTTAAAAAAGAGTGGCCATTAATGAAAAAATTTGACTGGTAAAAAAAAAATGGTCATGAAAAAAGTGAAAAAAATTGGCCGGTAAAAAACATAAATGGCCATCAAAAAAAGTGACCGGTTAAAAAAGAGTGGCCATTAAAAAAAAGAGGCTGATCAAAAAAGAATTGGCCCATAAAAAAAAGACAAGTCAAAAAAAATTGGCCGGTAAAAAAGATGAATGGCCATCCAAAAAAGTGACCGGTTAAAAAAGAGTGGCCATTAAAAAAACAGTGGCCTACCAAAAAATAATTGGCCCGTAAAAAAAGACCAGTCGAAAAAAATTGGCCAGTAAAAAAGATAAGTGGCCATCAAAAAAAGTGACCGGTTAAAAAAATTGCCCATTTAAAAAAGTGACTACAAAAAATTGGCCTGTAAAAAGGAAAGACCAGTCAAACAAAATTGGTCAGTAAAAAAATGTATTGGCCATCACACAGTGAGGTGGAGGAGGCGGAGGAGGAGGCGGAGGAGGCGGAGGAGGAGGCGGAGGAGGAGGAGGCGGAGGAGGAGGCAGAGGAGGAGGCGGAGGAGGAGGCGGAGGAGGAGGTGGAGGAGGCGGAGCAGGAGGAGGCGGAAGAGGTAGGTGGCCCGTAAAAAAAGAGACCAGTAAAAGAATTGCCAGTAAAAAAAGATGAGTGGCCATAAAAAAATTTGACTGGAAAAATAAATAAATAATAAAAACATAAAACAATTAAATTCCCTTCTACGTGACTTTACCGAAAGAACCAAGAATATGAATCCCTGCAGTCACGAATTCTTTAATTCAAAATGGTAAAAAAAAGTCAAACTGAAAAAATTGGCCACTAAAAAAGATAATTGGCCATCAAAAAAAGTGACCGGTTAAAAAAGAGTGGCCATTAAAAAAACAGTGGCCTACCAAAAAAATAATTGGCCCGTAATTAAAGACCAGTTGAAAAAAATTGGCCAGTAAAAAAGATAAGTGGCCATCAAAAAAAGTGACCGGTTAAAAAAATTGCCCATTAAAAAAAGTGACTACAAAAAATTGGCCCGTAAAAAGGAAAGACCAGTCAAACAAAATTGGTCAGTAAAAAAATGTATTGGCCATCACACAGTGAGGTGGAGGAGGCGGAGGAGGAGGCGGAGGAGGCGGAGGAGGAGGCGGAGGAGGCGGAGGAGGCGGAGGAGGCGGCGGAGGAGGAGGCGGAGGAGGAGGAGGCGAAGGCGGAGGAGGAGGCGGAGGAGGAGGAGGCCGAAGAGGTAGGTGGCCCGTAAAAAAAGAGACCAGTAAAAGAATTGCCAGTAAAAAAAGGTGAGTGGAGGCGGAGGAGGCGGAGGATGAGGCGGAGGAGGCGGAGGAGGAGGCGGAGGAGGAGGCGGAGGAGGAGGCGGAAGAGGTAGGTGGCCTCTAAAAAAAGAGACCAGTAAAATAATTGGCCAGTAAAAAAAGATGAGTGGCCATAAAAAAAGTTTGACTGGTAAAAAAAAATATATAAAACAATTAAATTCACTTCTACGTTACTTTACCGAAAGAACCAAGAATATGAATCCTTGCAGTCACGAAAGCTTTAATTCAAAATGGTAAAGAAAGTCAAACTGAAAAAATTGGCCAGTAAAAAAGATAATTGGCCATCAAAAAAAGTGACTGGTTAAAAAAGAGTGGCCATTAATGAAAAAATTTGACTGGTAAAAAAAAAATGGTCATGAAAAAACTGAAAAAATTTGGCCGGTAAAAAACATAAATGGCCATCAAAAAAAGTGACCGGTTAAAAAAGAGTGGCCATTAAAAAAAAGAGGCTGATCAAAAAAGAATTGGCCCATAAAAAAAAGACAAGTCGAAAAAAATTGGCCAGTAAAAAAGATGAATGGCCATCCAAAAAAGTGACCGGTTAAAAAAGAGTGGCCATTAAAAAAACAGTGGCCTACCAAAAAATAATTGGCCCGTAAAAAAAGACCAGTCGAAAAAAATTGGCCAGTAAAAAAGATAAGTGGCCATCAAAAAAAGTGACCGGTTAAAAAAATTGCCCATTAAAAAAAGTGACTACAAAAAATTGGCCCGTAAAAAGGAAAGACCAGTCAAACAAAATTGGTCAGTAAAAAAATGTATTGGCCATCACACAGTGAGATGGAGGAGGCGGAGGAGGAGGCGGAGGAGGCGGAGGAGGCGGAGGAGGCGGAGGAGGAGGTGGAGGAGGAGGAGGCCGAAGAGGTAGGTGGCCCGTAAAAAAAGAGACCAGTAAAAGAATTGCCAGTAAAAAAAGATGAGTGGCCATAAAAAAATTTGACTGGTAAAAAATAATAATAATATAAACATAAAACAATTAAATTCCCTTCTACGTGACTTTACCGAAAGAACCAAGAATATGAATCCCTGCAGTCACGAATTCTTTAATTCAAAATGGTAAAAAAAAGTCAAACTGAAAAAATAGGCCACTAAAAAAGATAATTGGCCATCAAAAAAAGTGACTGGTTAAAAAAGAGTGGCCATTAATGAAAAAATTTGACTGGTAAAAAAAAAATGGTCATGAAAAAAGTGAAAAAATTGGCCGGTAAAAAAGATAAATGGCCATCAAAAAAAGTGACCGGTTAAAAAAAAGTGGCCATTAAAAAAAAGAGGCTGATCAAAAAAGAATTGGCCCATAAAAAAAAGACAAGTCGAAAAAAATTGGCCGGTAAAAAAGATGAATGGCCATCCAAAAAAGTGACCGGTTAAAAAAGAGTGGCCATTAAAAAAACAGTGGCCTACCAAAAAATAATTGGCCCATAATTAAAGACCAGCTGAAAAGAATTGGCCAGTAAAAAAGATAAGTGGCCATCAAAAAAAGTGACCGGTTAAAAAAATTGCCCATTAAAAAAAGTGACTACAAAAAATTGGCCCGTAAAAAGGAAAGACCAGTCAAACAAAATTGGTCAGTAAAAAAATGTATTGGCCATCACACAGTGAGGTGGAGGAGGCGGAGGAGGAGGCGGAGGAGGCGGAGGAGGAGGCGGAGGAGGCGGAGGAGGAGGCGGCGGAGGAGGAGGCGGAGGAGGAGGTGGAGGAGGAGGAGGCGAAGGCAGAGGAGGAGGAGGAGGCGGAAGAGGTAGGTGGCCCGTAAAAAAAGAGACCAGTAAAAGAATTGCCAGTAAAAAAAGATGAGTGGCCATAAAAAAATTTGACTGGTAAAAAAAAATAATAATATAAACATAAAACAATTAAATTCCCTTCTACGTGACTTTACCGAAAGAACCAAGAATATGAATCCCTGCAGTCACGAATTCTTTAATTCAAAATGGTAAAAAAAAGTCAAACTGAAAAAATTGGCCACTAAAAAAGATAATTGGCCATCAAAAAAAGTGACTGGTTTAAAAAGAGTGGCCATTAATGAAAAAATTTGACTGGTAAAAAAAAAATGGTCATGAAAAAAGTGAAAAAAATTGGCCGGTAAAAAAGATAAATGGCCATCAAAAAAAGTGACCGGTTAAAAAAGAGTGGCCATTAAAAAAAAGAGGCTGATCAAAAAAGAATTGGCCCATAAAAAAAAGACAAGTCGAAAAAAATTGGCCAGTAAAAAAGATGAATGGCCATCCAAAAAAGTGACCGGTTAAAAAAGAGTGGCCATTAAAAAAACAGTGGCCTACCAAAAAATAATTGGCCCGTAAAAAAAGACCAGTCGAAAAAAATTGGCCAGTAAAAAAGATAAGTGGCCATCAAAAAAAGTGACCGGTTAAAAAAATTGCCCATTAAAAAAAGTGACTACAAAAAATTGGCCCGTAAAAAGGAAAGACCAGTCAAACAAAATTGGTCAGTAAAAAAATGTATTGGCCATCACACAGTGAGATGGAGGAGGCGGAGGAGGAGGCGGAGGAGGCGGAGGAGGCGGAGGAGGCGGAGGAGGAGGTGGAGGAGGAGGAGGCCGAAGAGGTAGGTGGCCCGTAAAAAAAGAGACCAGTAAAAGAATTGCCAGTAAAAAAAGATGAGTGGCCATAAAAAAATTTGACTGGTAAAAAAAAATAATAATATAAACATAAAACAATTAAATTCCCTTCTACGTGACTTTACCGAAAGAACCAAGAATATGAATCCCTGCAGTCACGAATTCTTTAATTCAAAATGGTAAAAAAAAGTCAAACTGAAAAAATTGGCCACTAAAAAAGATAATTGGCCATCAAAAAAAGTGACTGGTTAAAAAAGAGTGGCCATTAATGAAAAAATTTGACTGGTAAAAAAAAAATGGTCATGAAAAAAGTGAAAAAATTGGCCGGTAAAAAAGATAAATGGCCATCAAAAAAAGTGACCGGTTAAAAAAAAGTGGCCATTAAAAAAAAGATGCTGATCAAAAAAGAATTGGCCCATAAAAAAAAGACAAGTCGAAAAAAATTGGCCGGTAAAAAAGATGAATGGCCATCCAAAAAAGTGACCGGTTAAAAAAGAGTGGCCATTAAAAAAACAGTGGCCTACCAAAAAATAATTGGCCCATAATTAAAGACCAGCTGAAAAAAATTGGCCAGTAAAAAAGATAAGTGGCCATCAAAAAAAGTGACCGGTTAAAAAAATTGCCCATTAAAAAAAGTGACTACAAAAAATTGGCCCGTAAAAAGGAAAGACCAGTCAAACAAAATTGGTCAGTAAAAAAATGTATTGGCCATCACACAGTGAGGTGGAGGAGGCGGAGGAGGAGGCGGAGGAGGCGGAGGAGGAGGCGGAGGAGGCGGAGGAGGAGGCGGCGGAGGAGGAGGCGGAGGAGGAGGTGGAGGAGGAGGAGGCGAAGGCAGAGGAGGAGGAGGAGGCGGAAGAGGTAGGTGGCCCGTAAAAAAAGAGACCAGTAAAAGAATTGCCAGTAAAAAAAGATGAGTGGCCATAAAAAAATTTGACTGGTAAAAAAAAATAATAATATAAACATAAAACAATTAAATTCCCTTCTACGTGACTTTACCGAAAGAACCAAGAATATGAATCCCTGCAGTCACGAATTCTTTAATTCAAAATGGTAAAAAAAAGTCAAACTGAAAAAATTGGCCACTAAAAAAGATAATTGGCCATCAAAAAAAGTGACTGGTTTAAAAAGAGTGGCCATTAATGAAAAAATTTGACTGGTAAAAAAAAAATGGTCATGAAAAAAGTGAAAAAAATTGGCCGGTAAAAAAGATAAATGGCCATCAAAAAAAGTGACCGGTTAAAAAAGAGTGGCCATTAAAAAAAAGAGGCTGATCAAAAAAGAATTGGCCCATAAAAAAAAGACAAGTCGAAAAAAATTGGCCGGTAAAAAAGATGAATGGCCATCCAAAAAAGTGACCGGTTAAAAAAGAGTGGCCATTAAAAAAACAGTGGCCTACCAAAAAATAATTGGCCCGTAAAAAAAGACCAGTCGAAAAAAATTGGCCAGTAAAAAAGATAAGTGGCCATCAAAAAAAGTGACCGGTTAAAAAAATTGCCCATTAAAAAAAGTGACTACAAAAAATTGGCCCGTAAAAAGGAAAGACCAGTCAAACAAAATTGGTCAGTAAAAAAATGTATTGGCCATCACACAGTGAGATGGAGGAGGCGGAGGAGGAGGCGGAGGAGGCGGAGGAGGAGGAGGCGGAGGTGGAGGAGGAGGAGGCCGAAGAGGTAGGTGGCCCGTAAAAAAAGAGACCAGTAAAAGAATTGCCAGTAAAAAAAGATGAGTGGCCATAAAAAAATTTGACTGGTAAAAAAAAATAATAATATAAACATAAAACAATTAAATTCCCTTCTACGTGACTTTACCAAAAGAACCAAGAATATGAATCCCTGCAGTCACGAATTCTTTAATTCAAAATGGTAAAAAAATTCAAACTGAAAAAATTGGCCACTAAAAAAGATAATTGGCCATCAAAAAAAGTGACTGGTTAAAAAAGAGTGGCCATTAATGAAAAAATTTGACTGGTAAAAAAAAAATGGTCATGAAAAAACTGAAAAAATTTGGCCGGTAAAAAAGATAAATGGCCATCAAAAAAAGTGACCGGTTAAAAAAGAGTGGCCATTAAAAAAAAGAGGCTGATCAAAAAAGAATTGGCCCATAAAAAAAAGACAAGTCAAAAAAAATTGGCCGGTAAAAAAGATGAATGGCCATCCAAAAAAGTGACCGGTTAAAAAAGAGTGGCCATTAAAAAAACAGTGGCCTACCAAAAAATAATTGGCCCGTAATTAAAGACCAGTTGAAAAAAATTGGCCAGTAAAAAAGATAAGTGGCCCTCAAAAAAAGTGACCGGTTAAAAAAATTGCCCATTAAAAAAAGTGACTATAAAAAATTGGCCCGTATAAAGGAAAGACCAGTCAAACAAAATTGGTCAGTAAAAAAATGTATTGGCCATCACACAGTGAGGTGGAGGAGGCGGAGGAGGAGGCGGAGGAGGCGGAAGAGGAGGCGGAGGAGGCGGAAGAGGAGGCGGAGGAGGCGGAGGAGGAGGCGGAGGAGGCGGCGGAGGAGGAGGCGGAGGAGGAGGAGGCGAAGGCGGAGGAGGAGGCGGAGGAGGAGGAGGCCGAAGAGGTAGGTGGCCCGTAAAAAAAGAGACCAGTAAAAGAATTGCCAGTAAAAAAAGGTGAGTGGAGGCGGAGGAGGCGGAGGATGAGGCGGAGGAGGCGGAGGAGGAGGCGGAGGCGGAGGAGGAGGCGGAAGAGGTAGGTGGCCTGTAAAAAAAGAGACCAGTAAAATAATTGGCCAGTAAAAAAAGATGAGTGGCCATAAAAAAAGTTTGACTGGTAAAAAAAAATATATAAAACAATTAAATTCACTTCTACGTTACTTTACCGAAAGAACCAAGAATATGAATCCTTGCAGTCACGAAAGCTTTAATTCAAAATGGTAAAGAAAGTCAAACTGAAAAAATTGGCCAGTAAAAAAGATAATTGGCCATCAAAAAAAGTGACTGGTTAAAAAAGAGTGGCCATTAATGAAAAAATTTGACTGGTAACAAAAAAATGGTCATGAAAAAACTGAAAAAATTTGGCCGGTAAAAAACATAAATGGCCATCAAAAAAAGTGACCGGTTAAAAAAGAGTGGCCATTAAAAAAAAGAGGCTGATCAAAAAAGAATTGGCCCATAAAAAAAAGACAAGTCGAAAAAAATTGGCCAGTAAAAAAGATGAATGGCCATCCAAAAAAGTGACCGGTTAAAAAAGAGTGGCCATTAAAAAAACAGTGGCCTACCAAAAAATAATTGGGCCGTAAAAAAAGACCATTCGAAAAAAATTGGCCAGTAAAAAAGATAATTGGCCATCAAAAAAAGTGACCGGTTAAAAAAATTGCCCATTAAAAAAAGTGACTACAAAAAATTGGCCCGTAAAAAGGAAAGACCAGTCAAACAAAATTGGTCAGTAAAAAAATGTATTGGCCATCACACAGTGAGATGGAGGAGGCGGAGGAGGAGGCGGAGGAGGAGGCGGAGGAGGCGGAGGAGGCGGAGGAGGAGGTGGAGGAGGAGGAGGCCGAAGAGGTAGGTGGCCCGTAAAAAAAGAGACCAGTAAAAGAATTGCCAGTGAAAAAAGATGAGTGGCCATAAAAAAATTTGACTGGTAAAAAAAAATAATAATATAAACATAAAACAATTAAATTCCCTTCTACGTGACTTTACCGAAAGAACCAAGAATATGAATCCCTGCAGTCACGAATTCTTTAATTCAAAATGGTAAAAAAAGTCAAACTGAAAAAATTGGCCACTAAAAAAGATAATTGGCCATCAAAAAAAGTGACTGGTTAAAAAAGAGTGGCCATTAATGAAAAAATTTGACTGGTAAAAAAAAAATGGTCATGAAAAAAGTGAAAAAATTGGCCGGTAAAAAAGATAAATGGCCATCAAAAAAAGTGACCGGTTAAAAAAAAGTGGCCATTAAAAAAAAGAGGCTGATCAAAAAAGAATTGGCCCATAAAAAAAAGACAAGTCGAAAAAAATTGGCCGGTAAAAAAGATGAATGGCCATCCAAAAAAGTGACCGGTTAAAAAAGAGTGGCCATTAAAAAAACAGTGGCCTACCAAAAAATAATTGGCCCATAATTAAAGACCAGCTGAAAAAAATTGGCCAGTAAAAAAGATAAGTGGCCATCAAAAAAAGTGACCGGTTAAAAAAATTGCCCATTAAAAAAAGTGACTACAAAAAATTGGCCCGTAAAAAGGAAAGACCAGTCAAACAAAATTGGTCAGTAAAAAAATGTATTGGCCATCACACAGTGAGGTGGAGGAGGCGGAGGAGGAGGCGGAGGAGGCGGAGGAGGAGGCGGAGGAGGCGGAGGAGGAGGCGGCGGAGGAGGAGGCGGAGGAGGCGAAGGCAGAGGAGGAGGAGGAGGCGGAAGAGGTAGGTGGCCCGTAAAAAAAGAGACCAGTAAAAGAATTGCCAGTAAAAAAAGATGAGTGGCCATAAAAAAATTTGACTGGTAAAAAAAATTAATAATATAAACATAAAACAATTAAATTCCCTTCTACGTGACTTTACCGAAAGAAACAAGAATATGAATCCCTGCAGTCACGAATTCTTTAATTCAAAATGGTAAAAAAAAGTCAAACTGAAAAAATTGGCCACTAAAAAAGATAATTGGCCATCAAAAAAAGTGACTGGTTTAAAAAGAGTGGCCATTAATGAAAAAATTTGACTGGTAAAAAAAAAATGGTCATGAAAAAAGTGAAAAAAATTGGCCGGTAAAAAAGATAAATGGCCATCAAAAAAAGTGACCGGTTAAAAAAGAGTGGCCATTAAAAAAAAGAGGCTGATCAAAAAAGAATTGGCCCATAAAAAAAAGACAAGTCGAAAAAAATTGGCCGTTAAAAAAGATGAATGGCCATCCAAAAAAGTGACCGGTTAAAAAAGAGTGGCCATTAAAAAAACAGTGGCCTACCAAAAAATAATTGGCCCGTAAAAAAAGACCAGTCAAAAAAAATTGGCCAGTAAAAAAGATAAGTGGCCATCAAAAAAAGTGACCGGTTAAAAAAATTGCCCATTAAAAAAAGTGACTACAAAAAATTGGCCCGTAAAAAGGAAAGACCAGTCAAACAAAATTGGTCAGTAAAAAAATGTATTGGCCATCACACAGTGAGATGGAGGAGGCGGAGGAGGAGGCGGAGGAGGCGGAGGAGGAGGAGGCGGAGGTGGAGGAGGAGGAGGCCGAAGAGGTAGGTGGCCCGTAAAAAAAGAGACCAGTAAAAGAATTGCCAGTAAAAAAAGATGAGTGGCCATAAAAAAATTTGACTGGTAAAAAAAAAAAATAATATAAACATAAAACAATTAAATTCCCTTCTACGTGACTTTACCAAAAGAACCAAGAATATGAATCCCTGCAGTCACGAATTCTTTAATTCAAAATGGTAAAAAAATTCAAACTGAAAAAATTGGCCACTAAAAAAGATAAATGGCCATCAAAAAAAGTGACCGGTTAAAAAAGAGTGGCCATTAAAAAAAAGAGGCTGATCAAAAAAGAATTGGCCCATAAAAAAAAGACAAGTCAAAAAAAATTGGCCGGTAAAAAAGATGAATGGCCATCCAAAAAAGTGACCGGTTAAAAAAGAGTGGCCATTAAAAAAACAGTGGCCTACCAAAAAATAATTGGCCCGTAATTAAAGACCAGTTGAAAAAAATTGGCCAGTAAAAAAGATAAGTGGCCCTCAAAAAAAGTGACCGGTTAAAAAAATTGCCCATTAAAAAAAGTGACTACAAAAAATTGGCCCGTAAAAAGGAAAGACCAGTCAAACAAAATTGGTCAGTAAAAAAATGTATTGGCCATCACACAGTGAGGTGGAGGAGGTGGAGGAGGAGGCGGAGGAGGCGGAAGAGGAGGCGGAGGAGGCGGAGGAGGAGGCGGAGGAGGCGGCGGAGGAGGAGGCGGAGGAGGAGGAGGCGAAGGCGGAGGAGGAGGCGGAGGAGGAGGCCGAAGAGGTAGGTGGCCCGTAAAAAAAGAGACCAGTAAAAGAATTGCCAGTAAAAAAAGGTGAGTGGAGGCGGAGGAGGCGGAGGATGAGGCGGAGGAGGCGGAGGAGGAGGCGGAGGCGGAGGAGGAGGCGGAAGAGGTAGGTGGCCTGTAAAAAAAGAGACCAGTAAAATAATTGGCCAGTAAAAAAAGATGAGTGGCCATAAAAAAAGTTTGACTGGTAAAAAAAAATATATAAAACAATTAAATTCACTTCTACGTTACTTTACCGAAAGAACCAAGAATATGAATCCTTGCAGTCACGAAAGCTTTAATTCAAAATGGTAAAGAAAGTCAAACTGAAAAAATTGGCCAGTAAAAAAGATAATTGGCCATCAAAAAAAGTGACTGGTTAAAAAAGAGTGGCCATTAATGAAAAAATTTGACTGGTAAAAAAAAAATGGTCATGAAAAAACTGAAAAAATTTGGCCGGTAAAAAACATAAATGGCCATCAAAAAAAGTGACCGGTTAAAAAAGAGTGGCCATTAAAAAAAGAGGCTGATCAAAAAAGAATTGGCCCATAAAAAAAAGACAAGTCAAAAAAAATTGGCCAGTAAAAAAGATGAATGGCCATCCAAAAAAGTGACCGGTTAAAAAAGAGTGGCCATTAAAAAAACAGTGGCCTACCAAAAAATAATTGGGCCGTAAAAAAAGACCATTCGAAAAAAATTGGCCAGTAAAAAAGATAATTGGCCATCAAAAAAAGTGACCGGTTAAAAAAATTGCCCATTAAAAAAAGTGACTACAAAAAATTGGCCCGTAAAAAGGAAAGACCAGTCAAACAAAATTGGTCAGTAAAAAAATGTATTGGCCATCACACAGTGAGATGGAGGAGGCGGAGGAGGAGGCGGAGGAGGAGGCGGAGGAGGCGGAGGAGGCGGAGGAGGAGGTGGAGGAGGAGGAGGCCGAAGAGGTAGGTGGCCCGTAAAAAAAGAGACCAGTAAAAGAATTGCCAGTAAAAAGAAGATGAGTGGCCATAAAAAAATTTGACTGGTAAAAAAAAAATAATATAAACATAAAACAATTAAATTCCCTTCTACGTGACTTTACCGAAAGAACCAAGAATATGAATCCCTGCAGTCACGAATTCTTTAATTCAAAATGGTAAAAAAAAGTCAAACTGAAAAAATTGGCCACTAAAAAAGATAATTGGCCATCAAAAAAAGTGACTGGTTAAAAAAGAGTGGCCATTAATGAAAAAATTTGACTGGTAAAAAAAAAAATGGTCATGAAAAAAGTGAAAAAAATTGGCCGGTAAAAAAGATAAATGGCCATCAAAAAAAGTGACCGGTTAAAAAAGAGTGGCCATTAAAAAAAAGAGGCTGATCAAAAAAGAATTGGCCCATAAAAAAGACAAGTCAAAAAAAATTGGCCTGTAAAAAAGATGAATGGCCATCCAAAAAAGTGACCGGTTAAAAAAGAGTGGCCATTAAAAAAACAGTGGCCTACCAAAAAATAATTGGCCCGTAATTAAAGACCAGTTGAAAAAAATTGGCCAGTAAAAAAGATAAGTGGCCATCAAAAAAAGTGACCGGTTAAAAAAATTGCCCATTAAAAAAAGTGACTACAAAAAATTGGCCCGTAAAAAGGAAAGACCAGTCAAACAAAATTGGTCAGTAAAAAAATGTATTGGCCATCACACAGTGAGGTGGAGGAGGCGGAGGAGGAGGCGGAGGAGGTGGAGGAGGAGGCGGAGGAGGCGGAGGAGGAGGTGGAGGAGGCGGCGGAGGAGGCGGCGGAGGAGGAGGAGGAGGCGAAGGCGGAGGAGGAGGCGGAGGAGGAGGCGGAAGAGGTAGGTGGCCCGTAAAAAAAGAGACCAGTAAAAGAATTGCCAGTAAAAAAAGATGAGTGGCCATAAAAAAATTTGACTGGTAAAAAAAATTAATAATATAAACATAAAACAATTAAATTCCCTTCTACGTGACTTTACCGAAAGAAACAAGAATATGAATCCCTGCAGTCACGAATTCTTTAATTCAAAATGGTAAAAAAAAGTCAAACTGAAAAAATTGGCCACTAAAAAAGATAATTGGCCATCAAAAAAAGTGACTGGTTTAAAAAGAGTGGCCATTAATGAAAAAATTTGACTGGTAAAAAAAAAATGGTCATGAAAAAAGTGAAAAAAATTGGCCGGTAAAAAAGATAAATGGCCATCAAAAAAAGTGACCGGTTAAAAAAGAGTGGCCATTAAAAAAAAGAGGCTGATCAAAAAAGAATTGGCCCATAAAAAAAAGACAAGTCGAAAAAAATTGGCCGTTAAAAAAGATGAATGGCCATCCAAAAAAGTGACCGGTTAAAAAAGAGTGGCCATTAAAAAAACAGTGGCCTACCAAAAAATAATTGGCCCGTAAAAAAAGACCAGTCAAAAAAAATTGGCCAGTAAAAAAGATAAGTGGCCATCAAAAAAAGTGACCGGTTAAAAAAATTGCCCATTAAAAAAAGTGACTACAAAAAATTGGCCCGTAAAAAGGAAAGACCAGTCAAACAAAATTGGTCAGTAAAAAAATGTATTGGCCATCACACAGTGAGATGGAGGAGGCGGAGGAGGAGGCGGAGGAGGCGGAGGAGGAGGAGGCGGAGGTGGAGGAGGAGGAGGCCGAAGAGGTAGGTGGCCCGTAAAAAAAGAGACCAGTAAAAGAATTGCCAGTAAAAAAAGATGAGTGGCCATAAAAAAATTTGACTGGTAAAAAAAAAAAATAATATAAACATAAAACAATTAAATTCCCTTCTACGTGACTTTACCAAAAGAACCAAGAATATGAATCCCTGCAGTCACGAATTCTTTAATTCAAAATGGTAAAAAAATTCAAACTGAAAAAATTGGCCACTAAAAAAGATAAATGGCCATCAAAAAAAGTGACCGGTTAAAAAAGAGTGGCCATTAAAAAAAAGAGGCTGATCAAAAAAGAATTGGCCCATAAAAAAAAGACAAGTCAAAAAAAATTGGCCGGTAAAAAAGATGAATGGCCATCCAAAAAAGTGACCGGTTAAAAAAGAGTGGCCATTAAAAAAACAGTGGCCTACCAAAAAATAATTGGCCCGTAATTAAAGACCAGTTGAAAAAAATTGGCCAGTAAAAAAGATAAGTGGCCCTCAAAAAAAGTGACCGGTTAAAAAAATTGCCCATTAAAAAAAGTGACTACAAAAAATTGGCCCGTAAAAAGGAAAGACCAGTCAAACAAAATTGGTCAGTAAAAAAATGTATTGGCCATCACACAGTGAGGTGGAGGAGGTGGAGGAGGAGGCGGAGGAGGCGGAAGAGGAGGCGGAGGAGGCGGAGGAGGAGGCGGAGGAGGCGGCGGAGGAGGAGGCGGAGGAGGAGGAGGCGAAGGCGGAGGAGGAGGCGGAGGAGGAGGCCGAAGAGGTAGGTGGCCCGTAAAAAAAGAGACCAGTAAAAGAATTGCCAGTAAAAAAAGGTGAGTGGAGGCGGAGGAGGCGGAGGATGAGGCGGAGGAGGCGGAGGAGGAGGCGGAGGCGGAGGAGGAGGCGGAAGAGGTAGGTGGCCTGTAAAAAAAGAGACCAGTAAAATAATTGGCCAGTAAAAAAAGATGAGTGGCCATAAAAAAAGTTTGACTGGTAAAAAAAAATATATAAAACAATTAAATTCACTTCTACGTTACTTTACCGAAAGAACCAAGAATATGAATCCTTGCAGTCACGAAAGCTTTAATTCAAAATGGTAAAGAAAGTCAAACTGAAAAAATTGGCCAGTAAAAAAGATAATTGGCCATCAAAAAAAGTGACTGGTTAAAAAAGAGTGGCCATTAATGAAAAAATTTGACTGGTAAAAAAAAAATGGTCATGAAAAAACTGAAAAAATTTGGCCGGTAAAAAACATAAATGGCCATCAAAAAAAGTGACCGGTTAAAAAAGAGTGGCCATTAAAAAAAGAGGCTGATCAAAAAAGAATTGGCCCATAAAAAAAAGACAAGTCAAAAAAAATTGGCCAGTAAAAAAGATGAATGGCCATCCAAAAAAGTGACCGGTTAAAAAAGAGTGGCCATTAAAAAAACAGTGGCCTACCAAAAAATAATTGGGCCGTAAAAAAAGACCATTCGAAAAAAATTGGCCAGTAAAAAAGATAATTGGCCATCAAAAAAAGTGACCGGTTAAAAAAATTGCCCATTAAAAAAAGTGACTACAAAAAATTGGCCCGTAAAAAGGAAAGACCAGTCAAACAAAATTGGTCAGTAAAAAAATGTATTGGCCATCACACAGTGAGATGGAGGAGGCGGAGGAGGAGGCGGAGGAGGAGGCGGAGGAGGCGGAGGAGGCGGAGGAGGAGGTGGAGGAGGAGGAGGCCGAAGAGGTAGGTGGCCCGTAAAAAAAGAGACCAGTAAAAGAATTGCCAGTAAAAAGAAGATGAGTGGCCATAAAAAAATTTGACTGGTAAAAAAAAAATAATATAAACATAAAACAATTAAATTCCCTTCTACGTGACTTTACCGAAAGAACCAAGAATATGAATCCCTGCAGTCACGAATTCTTTAATTCAAAATGGTAAAAAAAAGTCAAACTGAAAAAATTGGCCACTAAAAAAGATAATTGGCCATCAAAAAAAGTGACTGGTTAAAAAAGAGTGGCCATTAATGAAAAAATTTGACTGGTAAAAAAAAAAATGGTCATGAAAAAAGTGAAAAAAATTGGCCGGTAAAAAAGATAAATGGCCATCAAAAAAAGTGACCGGTTAAAAAAGAGTGGCCATTAAAAAAAAGAGGCTGATCAAAAAAGAATTGGCCCATAAAAAAGACAAGTCAAAAAAAATTGGCCGGTAAAAAAGATGAATGGCCATCCAAAAAAGTGACCGGTTAAAAAAGAGTGGCCATTAAAAAAACAGTGGCCTACCAAAAAATAATTGGCCCGTAATTAAAGACCAGTTGAAAAAAATTGGCCAGTAAAAAAGATAAGTGGCCATCAAAAAAAGTGACCGGTTAAAAAAATTGCCCATTAAAAAAAGTGACTACAAAAAATTGGCCCGTAAAAAGGAAAGACCAGTCAAACAAAATTGGTCAGTAAAAAAATGTATTGGCCATCACACAGTGAGGTGGAGGAGGCGGAGGAGGAGGCGGAGGAGGTGGAGGAGGAGGCGGAGGAGGCGGAGGAGGAGGTGGAGGAGGCGGCGGAGGAGGCGGCGGAGGAGGAGGAGGAGGCGAAGGCGGAGGAGGAGGCGGAGGAGGAGGCGGAAGAGGTAGGTGGCCCGTAAAAAAAGAGACCAGTAAAAGAATTGCCAGTAAAAAAAGATGAGTGGCCATAAAAAAATTTGACTGGTAAAAAATAATAATAATATAAACATTAAACAATTAAATTCCCTTCTACGTGACTTTACCGAAAGAACCAAGAATATGAATCCCTGCAGGCACGAATTCTTTAATTCAAAATGGTAAAAAAAGTCAAACTGAAAAAATTGGCCACTAAAAAAGATAATTGGCCATCAAAAAAATTGACTGGTTAAAAAAGAGTGGCCATTAATGAAAAAATTTGACTGGTAAAAAAAAAATGGTCATGAAAAAAGTGAAAAAAATTGGCCGGTAAAAAAGATGAATGGCCATCAAAAAAAGTGACCGGTTAAAAAAGAGTGGCCATTAAAAAAAAGAGGCTGATCAAAAAAGAATTGGCCCATAAAAAAAAGACAAGTCGAAAAAAATTGGCCGGTAAAAAAGATGAATGGCCATCCAAAAAAGTGACCGGTTAAAAAAGAGTGGCCATTAAAAAAACAGTGGCCTACCAAAAAATAATTGGCCCGTAAAAAAAGACCAGTCGAAAAAAATTGGCCAGTAAAAAAGATAAGTGGCCATCAAAAAAAGTGACCGGTTAAAAAAATTGCCCATTAAAAAAAGTGACTACAAAAAATTGGCCCGTAAAAAGGAAAGACCAGTCAAACAAAATTGGTCAGTAAAAAAATGTATTGGCCATCACACAGTGAGATGGAGGAGGCGGAGGAGGAGGCGGAGGAGGCGGAGGAGGCGGAGGTGGAGGAGGAGGAGGCCGAAGAGGTAGGTGGCCCGTAAAAAAAGAGACCAGTAAAAGAATTGCCTGTAAAAAAAGATGAGTGGCCATAAAAAAATTGGACTGGTAAAAAAAAAATAATATAAACATAAAACAATTAAATTCCCTTCTACGTGACTTTACCAAAAGAACCAAGAATATGAATCCCTGCAGTCACGAATTCTTTAATTCAAAATGGTAAAAAAATTCAAACTGAAAAAATTGGCCACTAAAAAAGATAATTGGCCATCAAAAAAAGTGACTGGTTAAAAAAGAGTGGCCATTAATGAAAAAATTTGACTGGTAAAAAAAAAATGGTCATGAAAAAACTGAAAAAATTTGGCCGGTAAAAAAGATAAATGGCCATCAAAAAAAGTGACCGGTTAAAAAAGAGTGGCCATTAAAAAAAAGAGGCTGATCAAAAAAGAATTGGCCCATAAAAAAAAGACAAGTCAAAAAAAATTGGCCGGTAAAAAAGATGAATGGCCATCCAAAAAAGTGACCGGTTAAAAAAGAGTGGCCATTAAAAAAACAGTGGCCTACCAAAAACATAATTGGCCCGTAATTAAAGACCAGTTGAAAAAAATTGGCCAGTAAAAAAGATAAGTGGCCCTCAAAAAAAGTGACCGGTTAAAAAAATTGCCCATTAAAAAAAGTGACTACAAAAAATTGGCCCGTAAAAAGGAAAGACCAGTCAAACAAAATTGGTCAGTAAAAAAATGTATTGGCCATCACACAGTGAGGTGGAGGAGGTGGAGGAGGAGGCGGAGGAGGCGGAAGAGGAGGCGGAGGAGGCGGAGGAGGAGGCGGAGGAGGCGGCGGAGGAG
This sequence comes from Petromyzon marinus, assembly GCF_048934315.1. NCBI lineage: Eukaryota > Metazoa > Chordata > Hyperoartia > Petromyzontiformes > Petromyzontidae > Petromyzon > Petromyzon marinus. The sequence goes on along the minus strand of NC_133703.1, from coordinate 11,458,719 downwards.
GAGGCGGAGGAGGAGGAGGCGAAGGCGGAGGAGGAGGCGGAGGAGGAGGCCGAAGAGGTAGGTGGCCCGTAAAAAAAGAGACCAGTAAAAGAATTGCCAGTAAAAAAAGGTGAGTGGAGGCGGAGGAGGCGGAGGATGAGGCGGAGGAGGCGGAGGAGGAGGCGGAGGCGGAGGAGGAGGCGGAAGAGGTAGGTGGCCTGTAAAAAAAGAGACCAGTAAAATAATTGGCCAGTAAAAAAAGATGAGTGGCCATAAAAAAAGTTTGACTGGTAAAAAAAAATATATAAAACAATTAAATTCACTTCTACGTTACTTTACCGAAAGAACCAAGAATATGAATCCTTGCAGTCACGAAAGCTTTAATTCAAAATGGTAAAGAAAGTCAAACTGAAAAAATTGGCCAGTAAAAAAGATAATTGGCCATCAAAAAAAGTGACTGGTTAAAAAAGAGTGGCCATTAATGAAAAAATTTGACTGGTAAAAAAAAAATGGTCATGAAAAAAACTGAAAAAATTTGGCCGGTAAAAAACATAAATGGCCATCAAAAAAAGTGACCGGTTAAAAAAGAGTGGCCATTAAAAAAAGAGGCTGATCAAAAAAGAATTGGCCCATAAAAAAAAGACAAGTCAAAAAAAATTGGCCAGTAAAAAAGATGAATGGCCATCCAAAAAAGTGACCGGTTAAAAAAGAGTGGCCATTAAAAAAACAGTGGCCTACCAAAAAATAATTGGGCCGTAAAAAAAGACCATTCGAAAAAAATTGGCCAGTAAAAAAGATAATTGGCCATCAAAAAAAGTGACCGGTTAAAAAAATTGCCCATTAAAAAAAGTGACTACAAAAAATTGGCCCGTAAAAAGGAAAGACCAGTCAAACAAAATTGGTCAGTAAAAAAATGTATTGGCCATCACACAGTGAGGTGGAGGAGGTGGAGGAGGAGGCGGAGGAGGCGGAAGAGGAGGCGGAGGAGGCGGAGGAGGAGGCGGAGGAGGCGGCGGAGGAGGAGGCGGAGGAGGAGGAGGCGAAGGCGGAGGAGGAGGCGGAGGAGGAGGCCGAAGAGGTAGGTGGCCTGTAAAAAAAGAGACCAGTAAAATAATTGGCCAGTAAAAAAAGATGAGTGGCCATAAAAAAAGTTTGACTGGTAAAAAAAAATATATAAAACAATTAAATTCACTTCTACGTTACTTTACCGAAAGAACCAAGAATATGAATCCTTGCAGTCACGAAAGCTTTAATTCAAAATGGTAAAGAAAGTCAAACTGAAAAAATTGGCCAGTAAAAAAGATAATTGGCCATCAAAAAAAGTGACTGGTTAAAAAAGAGTGGCCATTAATGAAAAAATTTGACTGGTAAAAAAAAAATGGTCATGAAAAAACTGAAAAAATTTGGCCGGTAAAAAACATAAATGGCCATCAAAAAAAGTGACCGGTTAAAAAAGAGTGGCCATTAAAAAAAGAGGCTGATCAAAAAAGAATTGGCCCATAAAAAAAAGACAAGTCGAAAAAAATTGGCCAGTAAAAAAGATGAATGGCCATCCAAAAAAGTGACCGGTTAAAAAAGAGTGGCCATTAAAAAAACAGTGGCCTACCAAAAAATAATTGGGCCGTAAAAAAAGACCATTCGAAAAAAATTGGCCAGTAAAAAAGATAATTGGCCATCAAAAAAAGTGACCGGTTAAAAAAATTGCCAATTAAAAAAAGTGACTACAAAAAATTGGCCCGTAAAAAGGAAAGACCAGTCAAACAAAATTGGTCAGTAAAAAAATGTATTGGCCATCACACAGTGAGATGGAGGAGGCGGAGGAGGAGGCGGAGGAGGAGGCGGAGGAGGCGGAGGAGGCGGAGGAGGAGGTGGAGGAGGAGGAGGCCGAAGAGGTAGGTGGCCCGTAAAAAAAGAGACCAGTAAAAGAATTGCCAGTAAAAAGAAGATGAGTGGCCATAAAAAAATTTGACTGGTAAAAAAAAAAAATAATATAAACATAAAACAATTAAATTCCCTTCTACGTGACTTTACCGAAAGAACCAAGAATATGAATCCCTGCAGTCACGAATTCTTTAATTCAAAATGGTAAAAAAAAGTCAAACTGAAAAAATTGGCCACTAAAAAAGATAATTGGCCATCAAAAAAAGTGACTGGTTAAAAAAGAGTGGCCATTAATGAAAAAATTTGACTGGTAAAAAAAAAAATGGTCATGAAAAAAGTGAAAAAAATTGGCCGGTAAAAAAGATGAATGGCCATCAAAAAAAGTGACCGGTTAAAAAAGAGTGGCCATTAAAAAAAAGCGGCTGATCAAAAAAGAATTGGCCCATAAAAAAAAGACAAGTCGAAAAAAATTGGCCGGTAAAAAAGATGAATGGCCATCCAAAAAAGTGACCGGTTAAAAAAGAGTGGCCATTAAAAAAACAGTGGCCTACCAAAAAATAATTGGCCCGTAATTAAAGACCAGTTGAAAAAAATTGGCCAGTAAAAAAGATAAGTGGCCATCAAAAAAAGTGACCGGTTAAAAAAATTGCCCATTAAAAAAAGTGACTACAAAAAATTGGCCCGTAAAAAGGAAAGACCAGTCAAACAAAATTGGTCAGTAAAAAAATGTATTGGCCATCACACAGTGAGGTGGAGGAGGCGGAGGAGGAGGCGGAGGAGGTGGAGGAGGAGGCGGAGGAGGCGGAGGAGGAGGTGGAGGAGGCGGCGGAGGAGGCGGCGGAGGAGGAGGAGGCGAAGGCGGAGGAGGAGGCGGAGGAGGAGGCGGAAGAGGTAGGTGGCCCGTAAAAAAAGAGACCAGTAAAAGAATTGCCAGTAAAAAAAGATGAGTGGCCATAAAAAAATTTGACTGGTAAAAAAAAAAAATAATATAAACATAAAACAATTAAATTCCCTTCTACGTGACTTTACCGAAAGAACCAAGAATATGAATCCCTGCAGGCACGAATTCTTTAATTCAAAATGGTAAAAAAAGTCAAACTGAAAAAATTGGCCACTAAAAAAGATAATTGGCCATCAAAAAAATTGACTGGTTAAAAAAGAGTGGCCATTAATGAAAAAATTTGACTGGTAAAAAAAAAATGGTCATGAAAAAAGTGAAAAAAATTGGCCGGTAAAAAAGATAAATGGCCATCAAAAAAAGTGACCGGTTAAAAAAGAGTGGCCATTAAAAAAAAGAGGCTGATCAAAAAAGAATTGGCCCATAAAAAAAAGACAAGTCGAAAAAAATTGGCCGGTAAAAAAGATGAATGGCCATCCAAAAAAGTGACCGGTTAAAAAAGAGTGGCCATTAAAAAAACAGTGGCCTACCAAAAAATAATTGGCCCGTAAAAAAAGACCAGTCGAAAAAAATTGGCCAGTAAAAAAGATAAGTGGCCATCAAAAAAAGTGACCGGTTAAAAAAATTGCCCATTAAAAAAAGTGACTACAAAAAATTGGCCCGTAAAAAGGAAAGACCAGTCAAACAAAATTGGTCAGTAAAAAAATGTATTGGCCATCACACAGTGAGATGGAGGAGGCGGAGGAGGAGGCGGAGGAGGCGGAGGAGGCGGAGGTGGAGGAGGAGGAGGCCGAAGAGGTAGGTGGCCCGTAAAAAAAGAGACCAGTAAAAGAATTGCCTGTAAAAAAAGATGAGTGGCCATAAAAAAATTTGACTGGTAAAAAAAAAAAATAATATAAACATAAAACAATTAAATTCCCTTCTACGTGACTTTACCAAAAGAACCAAGAATATGAATCCCTGCAGTCACGAATTCTTTAATTCAAAATGGTAAAAAAATTCAAACTGAAAAAATTGGCCACTAAAAAAGATAATTGGCCATCAAAAAAAGTGACTGGTTAAAAAAGAGTGGCCATTAATGAAAAAATTTGACTGGTAAAAAAAAAATGGTCATGAAAAAACTGAAAAAATTTGGCCGGTAAAAAAGATAAATGGCCATCAAAAAAAGTGACCGGTTAAAAAAGAGTGGCCATTAAAAAAAAGAGGCTGATCAAAAAAGAATTGGCCCATAAAAAAAAGACAAGTCAAAAAAAATTGGCCGGTAAAAAAGATGAATGGCCATCCAAAAAAGTGACCGGTTAAAAAAGAGTGGCCATTAAAAAAACAGTGGCCTACCAAAAAATTATTGGCCCGTAATTAAAGACCAGTTGAAAAAAATTGGCCAGTAAAAAAGATAAGTGGCCCTCAAAAAAAGTGACCGGTTAAAAAAATTGCCCATTAAAAAAAGTGACTACAAAAAATTGGCCCGTAAAAAGGAAAGACCAGTCAAACAAAATTGGTCAGTAAAAAAATGTATTGGCCATCACACAGTGAGGTGGAGGAGGCGGAGGAGGAGGCGGAGGAGGCGGAGGAGGAGGCGGAGGAGGCGGAGGAGGAGGTGGAGGAGGTGGCGGAGGAGGAGGCGGAGGAGGAGGAGGCGAAGGCGGAGGAGGAGGCGGAGGAGGAGGAGGCCGAAGAGGTAGGTGGCCCGTAAAAAAAGAGACCAGTAAAAGAATTGCCAGTAAAAAAAGGTGAGTGGAGGCGGAGGAGGCGGAGGATGAGGCGGAGGAGGCGGAGGAGGAGGCGGAGGCGGAGGAGGAGGCGGAAGAGGTAGGTGGCCTGTAAAAAAAGAGACCAGTAAAATAATTGGCCTGTAAAAAAAGATGAGTGGCCATAAAAAAAGTTTGACTGGTAAAAAAAAATATATAAAACAATTAAATTCACTTCTACATTACTTTACCGAAAGAACCAAGAATATGAATCCTTGCAGTCACGAAAGCTTTAATTCAAAATGGTAAAGAAAGTCAAACTGAAAAAATTGGCCAGTAAAAAAGATAATTGGCCATCAAAAAAAGTGACCGGTTAAAAAAGAGTGGCCATTAATGAAAAAATTTGACTGGTAAAAAAAAAATGGTCATGAAAAAACTGAAAAAATTTGGCCGGTAAAAAACATAAATGGCCATCAAAAAAAGTGACCGGTTAAAAAAGAGTGGCCATTAAAAAAAAGAGGCTGATCAAAAAAGAATTGGCCCATAAAAAAAAGACAAGTCGAAAAAAATTGGCCAGTAAAAAAGATGAATGGCCATCCAAAAAAGTGACCGGTTAAAAAAGAGTGGCCATTAAAAAAACAGTGGCCTACCAAAAAATAATTGGCCCGTAAAAAAATACCATTCGAAAAAAATTGGCCAGTAAAAAAGATAAGTGGCCATCAAAAAAAGTGACCGGTTAAAAAAATTGCCCATTAAAAAAAGTGACTACAAAAAATTGGCCCGTAAAAAGGAAAGACCAGTCAAACAAAATTGGTCAGTAAAAAAATGTATTGGCCATCACACAGTGAGATGGAGGAGGCGGAGGAGGAGGCGGAGGAGGAGGCGGAGGAGGCAGAGGAGGCGGAGGAGGAGGCCGAAGAGGTAGGTGGCCCGTAAAAAAAGAGACCAGTAAAAGAATTGCCAGTAAAAAAAGATGAGTGGCCATAAAAAAATTTGACTGGTAAAAAAAAAAATAATATAAACATAAAACAATTAAATTCCCTTCTACGTGACTTTACCGAAAGAACCAAGAATATGAATCCCTGCAGTCACGAATTCTTTAATTCAAAATGGTAAAAGAAAGGCAAACTGAAAAAATTGGCCACTAAAAAAGATAATTGGCCATCAAAAAAAGTGACTGGTTAAAAAAGAGTGGCCATTAATGAAAAAATTTGACTGGTAAAAAAAAAAATGGTCATGAAAAAAGTGAAAAAAATTGGCCGGTAAAAAAGATAAATGGCCATCAAAAAAAGTGACCGGTTAAAAAAGAGTGGCCATTAAAAAAAAGAGGCTGATCAAAAAAGAATTGGCCCATAAAAAAAAGACAAGTCGAAAAAAATTGGCCGGTAAAAAAGATGAATGGCCATCCAAAAAAGTGACCGGTTAAAAAAGAGTGGCCATTAAAAAAACAGTGGCCTACCAAAAAATAATTGGCCCGTAATTAAAGACCAGTTGAAAAAAATTGGCCAGTAAAAAAGATAAGTGGCCATCAAAAAAAGTGACTGGTTAAAAAAATTGCCCATTAAAAAAAGTGACTACAAAAAATTGGCCCGTAAAAAGGAAAGACCAGTCAAACAAAATTGGTCAGTAAAAAAATGTATTGGCCATCACACAGTGAGGTGGAGGAGGCGGAGGAGGAGGCGGAGGAGGTGGAGGAGGAGGCGGAGGAGGCGGAGGAGGAGGTGGAGGAGGCGGCGGAGGAGGAGGCGGAGGAGGAGGAGGCGAAGGCGGAGGAGGAGGCGGAGGAGGAGGCGGAAGAGGTAGGTGGCCCGTAAAAAAAGAGACCAGTAAAAGAATTGCCAGTAAAAAAAGATGAGTGGCCATAAAAAAATTTGACTGGTAAAAAAAAAAAATAATATAAACATAAAACAATTAAATTCCCTTCTACGTGACTTTACCGAAAGAACCAAGAATATGAATCCCTGCAGTCACGAATTCTTTAATTCAAAATGGTAAAAAAAAGTCAAACTGAAAAAATTGGCCACTAAAAAAGATAATTGGCCATCAAAAAAAGTGACTGGTTAAAAAAGAGTGGCCATTAATGAAAAAATTTGACTGGTAAAAAAAAAATGGTCATGAAAAAAGTGAAAAAAATTGGCCGGTAAAAAAGATAAATGGCCATCAAAAAAAGTGACCGGTTAAAAAAGAGTGGCCATTAAAAAAAAGAGGCTGATCAAAAAAGAATTGGCCCATAAAAAAAAGACAAGTCGAAAAAAATTGGCCGGTAAAAAAGATGAATGGCCATCCAAAAAAGTGACCGGTTAAAAAAGAGTGGCCATTAAAAAAACAGTGGCCTACCAAAAAATAATTGGCCCGTAAAAAAAGACCAGTCGAAAAAAATTGGCCAGTAAAAAAGATAAGTGGCCATCAAAAAAAGTGACCGGTTAAAAAAATTGCCCATTAAAAAAAGTGACTACAAAAAATTGGCCCGTAAAAAGGAAAGACCAGTCAAACAAAATTGGTCAGTAAAAAAATGTATTGGCCATCACACAGTGAGATGGAGGAGGCGGAGGAGGAGGCGGAGGAGGCGGAGGAGGAGGAGGCGGAGGTGGAGGAGGAGGAGGCCGAAGAGGTAGGTGGCCCGTAAAAAAAGAGACCAGTAAAAGAATTGCCTGTAAAAAAAGATGAGTGGCCATAAAAAAATTTGACTGGTAAAAAAAAAAAATAATATAAACATAAAACAATTAAATTCCCTTCTACGTGACTTTACCAAAAGAACCAAGAATATGAATCCCTGCAGTCACGAATTCTTTAATTCAAAATGGTAAAAAAATTCAAACTGAAAAAATTGGCCACTAAAAAAGATAATTGGCCATCAAAAAAAGTGACTGGTTAAAAAAGAGTGGCCATTAATGAAAAAATTTGACTGGTAAAAAAAAAATGGTCATGAAAAAACTGAAAAAATTTGGCCGGTAAAAAAGATAAATGGCCATCAAAAAAAGTGACCGGTTAAAAAAGAGTGGCCATTAAAAAAAAGAGGCTGATCAAAAAAGAATTGGCCCATAAAAAAAAGACAAGTCAAAAAAAATTGGCCGGTAAAAAAGATGAATGGCCATCCCAAAAAGTGACCGGTTAAAAAAGAGTGGCCATTAAAAAAACAGTGGCCTACCAAAAAATAATTGGCCCGTAATTAAAGACCAGTTGAAAAAAATTGGCCAGTAAAAAAGATAAGTGGCCCTCAAAAAAAGTGACCGGTTAAAAAAATTGCCCATTAAAAAAAGTGACTACAAAAAATTGGCCCGTAAAAAGGAAAGACCAGTCAAACAAAATTGGTCAGTAAAAAAATGTATTGGCCATCACACAGTGAGGTGGAGGAGGCGGAGGAGGAGGCGGAGGAGGCGGAGGAGGAGGCGGAGGAGGCGGAGGAGGAGGCGGAGGAGGCGGCGGAGGAGGAGGCGGAGGAGGAGGAGGCGAAGGCGGAGGAGGAGGCGGAGGAGGCGGAGGAGGAGGCGGAGGCGGAGGAGGAGGCGGAGGAGGAGGCGGAAGAGGTAGGTGGCCTGTAAAAAAAGAGACCAGTAAAATAATTGGCCAGTAAAAAAAGATGAGTGGCCATAAAAAAAGTTTGACTGGTAAAAAAAAATATATAAAACAATTAAATTCACTTCTACGTTACTTTACCGAAAGAACCAAGAATATGAATCCTTGCAGTCACGAAAGCTTTAATTCAAAATGGTAAAGAAAGTCAAACTGAAAAAATTGGCCAGTAAAAAAGATAATTGGCCATCAAAAAAAGTGACTGGTTAAAAAAGAGTGGCCATTAATGAAAAAATTTGACTGGTAAAAAAAAATGGTCATGAAAAAACTGAAAAAATTTGGCCGGTAAAAAACATAAATGGCCATCAAAAAAAGTGACCGGTTAAAAAAGAGTGGCCATTAAAAAAAAGAGGCTGATCAAAAAAGAATTGGCCCATAAAAAAAAGACAAGTCGAAAAAAATTGGCCAGTAAAAAAGATGAATGGCCATCCAAAAAAGTGACCGGTTAAAAAAGAGTGGCCATTAAAAAAACAGTGGCCTACCAAAAAATAATTGGCCCGTAAAAAAAGACCATTCGAAAAAAATTGGCCAGTAAAAAAGATAAGTGGCCATCAAAAAAAGTGACCGGTTAAAAAAATTGCCCATTAAAAAAAGTGACTACAAAAAATTGGCCCGTAAAAAGGAAAGACCAGTCAAACAAAATTGGTCAGTAAAAAAATGTATTGGCCATCACACAGTGAGATGGAGGAGGCGGAGGAGGAGGCGGAGGAGGAGGCGGAGGAGGCGGAGGAGGCGGAGGAGGAGGTGGAGGAGGAGGAGGCCGAAGAGGTAGGTGGCCCGTAAAAAAAGAGACCAGTAAAAGAATTGCCAGTAAAAAAAGATGAGTGGCCATAAAAAAATTTGACTGGTAAAAAAAAATAATATATAAACATAAAACAATTAAATTCCCTTCTACGTGACTTTACCGAAAGAACCAAGAATATGAATCCCTGCAGTCACGAATTCTTTAATTCAAAATGGTAAAAAAAAGTCAAACTGAAAAAATTGGCCACTAAAAAAGATAATTGGCCATCAAAAAAAGTGACTGGTTAAAAAAGAGTGGCCATTAATGAAAAAATTTGACTGGTAAAAAAAAAATGGTCATGAAAAAAGTGAAAAAAATTGGCCGGTAAAAAAGATAAATGGCCATCAAAAAAAGTGACCGGTTAAAAAAGAGTGGCCATTAAAAAAAAGAGGCTGATCAAAAAAGAATTGGCCCATAAAAAAAAGACAAGTCGAAAAAAATTGGCCGGTAAAAAAGATGAATGGCCATCCAAAAAAGTGACCGGTTAAAAAAGAGTGGCCATTAAAAAAACAGTGGCCTACCAAAAAATAATTGGCCCGTAATTAAAGACCAGTTGAAAAAAATTGGCCAGTAAAAAAGATAAGTGGCCATCAAAAAAAGTGACCGGTTAAAAAAATTGCCCATTAAAAAAAGTGACTACAAAAAATTGGCCCGTAAAAAGGAAAGACCAGTCAAACAAAATTGGTCAGTAAAAAAATGTATTGGCCATCACACAGTGAGGTGGAGGAGGCGGAGGAGGAGGCGGAGGAGGTGGAGGAGGAGGCGGAGGAGGCGGAGGAGGAGGTGGAGGAGGCGGCGGAGGAGGAGGCGGAGGAGGAGGAGGCGAAGGTGGAGGAGGAGGCGGAGGAGGAGGCGGAAGAGGTAGGTGGCCCGTAAAAAAAGAGACCAGTAAAAGAATTGCCAGTAAAAAAAGATGAGTGGCCATAAAAAAATTTGACTGGTAAAAAAAAAAAATAATATAAACATAAAACAATTAAATTCCCTTCTACGTGACTTTACCGAAAGAACCAAGAATATGAATCCCTGCAGTCACGAATTCTTTAATTCAAAATGGTAAAAAAAAGTCAAACTGAAAAAATTGGCCACTAAAAAAGATAATTGGCCATCAAAAAAAGTGACTGGTTAAAAAAGAGTGGCCATTAATGAAAAAATTTGACTGGTAAAAAAAAAATGGTCATGAAAAAAGTGAAAAAAATTGGCCGGTAAAAAAGATAAATGGCCATCAAAAAAAGTGACCGGTTAAAAAAGAGTGGCCATTAAAAAAAAGAGGCTGATCAAAAAAGAATTGGCCCATAAAAAAAAGACAAGTCGAAAAAAATTGGCTGGTAAAAAAGATGAATGGCCATCCAAAAAAGTGACCGGTTAAAAAAGAGTGGCCATTAAAAAAACAGTGGCCTACCAAAAAATAATTGGCCCGTAATTAAAGACCAGTTGAAAAAAATTGGCCAGTAAAAAAGATAAGTGGCCATCAAAAAAAGTGACCGGTTAAAAAAATTGCCCATTAAAAAAAGTGACTACAAAAAATTGGCCCGTAAAAAGGAAAGACCAGTCAAACAAAATTGGTCAGTAAAAAAATGTATTGGCCATCACACAGTGAGGTGGAGGAGGCGGAGGAGGAGGCGGAGGAGGCGGAGGAGGAGGCGGAGGAGGCGGAGGAGGAGGCGGAGGAGGAGGCGGAGGAGGCGGCGGAGGAGGAGGCGGAGGAGGAGGCGAAGGCGGAGGAGGAGGCGGAGGAGGAGGCGGAAGAGGTAGGTGGCCCGTAAAAAAAGAGACCAGTAAAAGAAATGCCAGTAAAAAAAGATGAGTGGCCATAAAAAAAATTTGACTGGTAAAAAATAATAATAATATAAACATAAAACAATTAAATTCCCTTCTACGTGACTTTACCGAAAGAAACAAGAATATGAATCCCTGCAGTCACGAATTCTTTAATTCAAAATGGTAAAAAAAAGTCAAACTGAAAAAATTGGCCACTAAAAAAGATAATTGGCCATCAAAAAAAGTGACTGGTTAAAAAAGAGTGGCCATTAATGAAAAAAATTGACTGGTAAAAAAAAAATGGTCATGAAAAAAGTGAAAAAAATTGGCCGGTAAAAAAGATAAATGGCCATCAAAAAAAGTGACCGGTTAAAAAAGAGTGGCCATTAAAAAAAAGAGGCTGATCAAAAAAGAATTGGCCCATAAAAAAAAGACAAGTCGAAAAAAATTGGCCGGTAAAAAAGATGAATGGCCATCCAAAAAAGTGACCGGTAAAAAAAGAGTGGCCATTAAAAAAACAGTGGCCTACCAAAAAATAATTGGCCCGTAAAAAAAGACCAGTTGAAAAAAATTGGCCAGTAAAAAAGATAAGTGGCCATCAAAAAAAGTGACCGGTTAAAAAAATTGCCCATTAAAAAAAGTGACTACAAAAAATTGGCCCGTAAAAAGGAAAGACCAGTCAAACAAAATTGGTCAGTAAAAAAATGTATTGGCCATCACACAGTGAGATGGAGGAGGCGGAGGAGGAGGCGGAGGAGGCGGAGGAGGAGGTGGAGGAGGTGGAGGTGGAGGAGGCGGAAGAGGTAGGTGGCCCGTAAAAAAAGAGACCAGTAAAAGAATTGCCAGTAATAAAAGATGAGTGGCCATAAAAAAATTTGACTGGTAAAAAAAAAAAAAACATAAAACAATTAAATTCCCTTCTACGTGACTTTACCGAAAGAACCAAGAATATGAATCCCTGCAGTCACGAAAGCTTTAATTAAAAATGGTAAAAAATGTCAAACTGAAAAAATTGGCCACTAAAAAAGATAATTTGCCATCAAAAAAAGTAACTGCTTAAAAAAAGAGTGGCCATTAATGAAAAAATTTGACTGGTAAAAAAAAATGGTCATGAAAAAAATTGGCCGGTAAAAAAGATAAATGGCCATCAAAAAAAGTGACCGGTTAAAAAAATTGGCCATTAAAAAAAGTGACTACAAAAAATTGGCCCGTAAAAAGGAAAGACCAGTCAAACAAAATTGGTCAGTAAAAAAATGTATTGGCCATCACACAGTGAGGTGGAGGAGGCGGAGGAGGAGGCGGAGGAGGTGGAGGAGGAGGCGGAGGAGGCGGAGGAGGAGGTGGAGGAGGCGGCGGAGGAGGAGGCGGAGGAGGAGGAGGCGAAGGTGGAGGAGGAGGCGGAGGAGGAGGCGGAAGAGGTAGGTGGCCCGTAAAAAAAGAGACCAGTAAAAGAATTGCCAGTAAAAAAAGATGAGTGGCCATAAAAAAATTTGACTGGTAAAAAAAAAAAATAATATAAACATAAAACAATTAAATTCCCTTCTACGTGACTTTACCGAAAGAACCAAGAATATGAATCCCTGCAGTCACGAATTCTTTAATTCAAAATGGTAAAAAAAAGTCAAACTGAAAAAATTGGCCACTAAAAAAGATAATTGGCCATCAAAAAAAGTGACTGGTTAAAAAAGAGTGGCCATTAATGAAAAAATTTGACTGGTAAAAAAAAAATGGTCATGAAAAAAGTGAAAAAAATTGGCCGGTAAAAAAGATAAATGGCCATCAAAAAAAGTGACCGGTTAAAAAAGAGTGGCCATTAAAAAAAAGAGGCTGATCAAAAAAGAATTGGCCCATAAAAAAAAGACAAGTCGAAAAAAATTGGCCGGTAAAAAAGATGAATGGCCATCCAAAAAAGTGACCGGTTAAAAAAGAGTGGCCATTAAAAAAACAGTGGCCTACCAAAAAATAATTGGCCCGTAATTAAAGACCAGTTGAAAAAAATTGGCCAGTAAAAAAGATAAGTGGCCATCAAAAAAAGTGACCGGTTAAAAAAATTGCCCATTAAAAAAAGTGACTACAAAAAATTGGCCTGTAAAAAGGAAAGACCAGTCAAACAAAATTGGTCAGTAAAAAAATGTATTGGCCATCACACAGTGAGGTGGAGGAGGCGGAGGAGGAGGCGGAGGAGGTGGAGGAGGAGGCGGAGGAGGCGGAGGAGGAGGTGGAGGAGGCGGCGGAGGAGGAGGCGGAGGAGGAGGAGGCGAAGGTGGAGGAGGAGGCGGAGGAGGAGGCGGAAGAGGTAGGTGGCCCGTAAAAAAAGAGACCAGTAAAAGAATTGCCAGTAAAAAAAGATGAGTGGCCATAAAAAAATTTGACTGGTAAAAAAAAAAATAATATAAACATAAAACAATTAAATTCCCTTCTACGTGACTTTACCGAAAGAACCAAGAATATGAATCCCTGCAGTCACGAATTCTTTAATTCAAAATGGTAAAAAAAAGTCAAACTGAAAAAATTGGCCACTAAAAAAGATAATTGGCCATCAAAAAAAGTGACTGGTTAAAAAAGAGTGGCCATTAATGAAAAAATTTGACTGGTAAAAAAAAAATGGTCATGAAAAAAGTGAAAAAAATTGGCCGGTAAAAAAGATAAATGGCCATCAAAAAAAGTGACCGGTTAAAAAAGAGTGGCCATTAAAAAAAAGAGGCTGATCAAAAAAGAATTGGCCCATAAAAAAAAGACAAGTCGAAAAAAATTGGCTGGTAAAAAAGATGAATGGCCATCCAAAAAAGTGACCGGTTAAAAAAGAGTGGCCATTAAAAAAACAGTGGCCTACCAAAAAATAATTGGCCCGTAATTAAAGACCAGTTGAAAAAAATTGGCCAGTAAAAAAGATAAGTGGCCATCAAAAAAAGTGACCGGTTAAAAAAATTGCCCATTAAAAAAAGTGACTACAAAAAATTGGCCCGTAAAAAGGAAAGACCAGTCAAACAAAATTGGTCAGTAAAAAAATGTATTGGCCATCACACAGTGAGGTGGAGGAGGCGGAGGAGGAGGCGGAGGAGGCGGAGGAGGAGGCGGAGGAGGCGGAGGAGGAGGCGGAGGAGGCGGCGGAGGAGGAGGCGGAGGAGGAGGCAAAGGCGGAGGAGGAGGCGGAGGAGGAGGCGGAAGAGGTAGGTGGCCCGTAAAAAAAGAGACCAGTAAAAGAAATGCCAGTAAAAAAAGATGAGTGGCCATAAAAAAAATTTAACTGGTAAAAAATAATAATAATAATATAAACATAAAACAATTAAATTCCCTTCTACGTGACTTTACCGAAAGAAACAAGAATATGAATCCCTGCAGTCACGAATTCTTTAATTCAAAATGGTAAAAAAAGTCAAACTGAAAAAATTGGCCACTAAAAAAGATAATTGGCCATCAAAAAAAGTGACTGGTTAAAAAAGAGTGGCCATTAATGAAAAAAATTGACTGGTAAAAAAAAAATGGTCATGAAAAAAGTGAAAAAAATTGGCCGGTAAAAAAGATAAATGGCCATCAAAAAAAGTGACCGGTTAAAAAAGAGTGGCCATTAAAAAAAAGAGGCTGATCAAAAAAGAATTGGCCCATAAAAAAAAGACAAGTCGAAAAAAATTGGCCGGTAAAAAAGATGAATGGCCATCCAAAAAAGTGACCGGTAAAAAAAGAGTGGCCATTAAAAAAACAGTGGCCTACCAAAAAATAATTGGCCCGTAAAAAAAGACCAGTCGAAAAAAATTGGCCAGTAAAAAAGATAAGTGGCCATCAAAAAAAGTGACCGGTTAAAAAAATTGCCCATTAAAAAAAGTGACTACAAAAAATTGGCCCGTAAAAAGGAAAGACCAGTCAAACAAAATTGGTCAGTAAAAAAATGTATTGGCCATCACACAGTGAGATGGAGGAGGCGGAGGAGGAGGCGGAGGAGGCGGAGGAGGAGGTGGAGGAGGTGGAGGTGGAGGAGGCGGAAGAGGTAGGTGGCCCGTAAAAAAAGAGACCAGTAAAAGAATTGCCAGTAATAAAAGATGAGTGGCCATAAAAAAATTTGACTGGTAAAAAAAAAAAAAACATAAAACAATTAAATTCCCTTCTACGTGACTTTACCGAAAGAACCAAGAATATGAATCCCTGCAGTCACGAAAGCTTTAATTAAAAATGGTAAAAAATGTCAAACTGAAAAAATTGGCCACTAAAAAAGATAATTGGCCATCAAAAAAAGTAACTGCTTAAAAAAAGAGTGGCCATTAATGAAAAAATTTGACTGGTAAAAAAAAATGGTCATGAAAAAAATTGGCCGGTAAAAAAGATAAATGGCCATCAAAAAAAGTGACCGGTTAAAAAAATTGGCCATTAAAAAAAGTGACTACAAAAAATTGGCCCGTAAAAAGGAAAGACCAGTCAAACAAAATTGGTCAGTAAAAAAATGTATTGGCCATCACACAGTGAGGTGGAGGAGGCGGAGGAGGAGGCGGAGGAGGTGGAGGAGGAGGCGGAGGAGGCGGAGGAGGAGGTGGAGGAGGCGGCGGAGGAGGAGGCGGAGGAGGAGGAGGCGAAGGCGGAGGAGGAGGCGGAGGAGGAGGCGGAAGAGGTAGGTGGCCCGTAAAAAAAGAGACCAGTAAAAGAATTGCCAGTAAAAAAAGATGAGTGGCCATAAAAAAATTTGACTGGTAAAAAAAAAAAATAATATAAACATAAAACAATTAAATTCCCTTCTACGTGACTTTACCGAAAGAACCAAGAATATGAATCCCTGCAGTCACGAATTCTTTAATTCAAAATGGTAAAAAAAAGTCAAACTGAAAAAATTGGCCACTAAAAAAGATAATTGGCCATCAAAAAAAGTGACTGGTTAAAAAAGAGTGGCCATTAATGAAAAAATTTGACTGGTAAAAAAAAAATGGTCATGAAAAAAGTGAAAAAAATTGGCCGGTAAAAAAGATAAATGGCCATCAAAAAAAGTGACCAGTTAAAAAAGAGTGGCCATTAAAAAAAAGAGGCTGATCAAAAAAGAATTGGCCCATAAAAAAAAGACAAGTCGAAAAAAATTGGCTGGTAAAAAAGATGAATGGCCATCCAAAAAAGTGACCGGTTAAAAAAGAGTGGCCATTAAAAATACCAGTGGCCTACCAAAAAATAATTGGCCCGTAATTAAAGACCAGTTGAAAAAAATTGGCCAGTAAAAAAGATAAGTGGCCATCAAAAAAAGTGACCGGTTAAAAAAATTGCCCATTAAAAAAAGTGACTACAAAAAATTGGCCCGTAAAAAGGAAAGACCAGTCAAACAAAATTGGTCAGTAAAAAAATGTATTGGCCATCACACAGTGAGGTGGAGGAGGCGGAGGAGGAGGCGGAGGAGGCGGAGGAGGAGGCGGAGGAGGCGGAGGAGGAGGCGGAGGAGGCGGCGGAGGAGGAGGCGGAGGAGGAGGCGAAGGCGGAGGAGGAGGCGGAGGAGGAGGCGGAAGAGGTAGGTGGCCCGTAAAAAAAGAGACCAGTAAAAGAAATGCCAGTAAAAAAAGATGAGTGGCCATAAAAAAAATTTGACTGGTAAAAAAAAAAAATAATATAAACATAAAACAATTAAATTCCCTTCTACGTGACTTTACCGAAAGAACCAAGAATATGAATCCCTGCAGTCACGAATTCTTTAATTCAAAATGGTAAAAAAAAGTCAAACTGAAAAAATTGGCCACTAAAAAAGATAATTGGCCATCAAAAAAAGTGACTGGTTAAAAAAGAGTGGCCATTAATGAAAAAATTTGACTGGTAAAAAAAAAATGGTCATGAAAAAAGTGAAAAAAATTGGCCGGTAAAAAAGATAAATGGCCATCAAAAAAAGTGACCGGTTAAAAAAGAGTGGCCATTAAAAAAAAGAGGCTGATCAAAAAAGAATTGGCCCATAAAAAAAGACAAGTCGAAAAAAATTGGCCGGTAAAAAAGATGAATGGCCATCCAAAAAAGTGACCGGTAAAAAAAGAGTGGCCATAAAAAAACAGTGGCCTACCAAAAAATAATTGGCCCGTAAAAAAAGACCAGTCGAAAAAAATTGGCCAGTAAAAAAGATAAGTGGCCATCAAAAAAAGTGACCGGTTAAAAAAATTGCCCATTAAAAAAAGTGACTACAAAAAATTGGCCCGTAAAAAGGAAAGACCAGTCAAACAAAATTGGTCAGTAAAAAAATGTATTGGCCATCACACAGTGAGATGGAGGAGGCGGAGGAGGAGGCGGAGGAGGCGGAGGAGGAGGTGGAGGAGGTGGAGGTGGAGGAGGAGGAGGCGGAAGAGGTAGGTGGCCTGTAAAAAAAGAGACCAGTAAAAGAATTGCCAGTAATAAAAGATGAGTGGCCATAAAAAAATTTGACTGGTAAAAAAAAAAAAAACATAAAACAATTAAATTCCCTTCTACGTGACTTTACCGAAAGAACCAAGAATATGAATCCCTGCAGTCACGAAAGCTTTAATTAAAAATGGTAAAAAATGTCAAACTGAAAAAATTGGCCACTAAAAAAGATAATTGGCCATCAAAAAAAGTAACTGCTTAAAAAAAGAGTGGCCATTAATGAAAAAATTTGACTGGTAAAAAAAAATGGTCATGAAAAAAGTGAAAAAAATTGGCCGGTAAAAAAGATAAATGGCCATCAAAAAAAGTGACCGGTTAAAAAAATTGGCCATTAAAAAAAATGACTACAAAAAATTGGCCCGTAAAAAAGGAAAGACCAGTTAAGCAAAATTGGTCAGTAAAAAAATGTATTGGCCATCACACAGTGAGGTGGAGGAGGCGGAGGAGGAGGCGGAAGAGGTAGGTAGCCTGTGAAAAAAGAGACCAGTAAAATAATTGGCCAGTAAAAAAAGATCAGTGGCCATGAAAAAGTTTGACTGGTAAAAAAAAATATATATAAAACAATTAAGTTCCCTTCTACGTGGCTTTACCGAAAGAACCAAGATTATGAATCCTTGCAGTCACGAAAGTTTTAATTCAAAATGGTAAAGAAAGTCAAACTGAAAAAATTGGCCCGTAAAAAAGGAAAGACCAGTTAAGCAAAATTGGTCAGTAAAAAAATGTATTGGCCATCACACAGTGAGGTGGAGGAGGCGGAGGAGGAGGCGGAAGAGGTAGGTAGCCTGTGAAAAAAGAGACCAGTAAAATAATTGGCCAGTAAAAAAAGATCAGTGGCCATGAAAAAGTTTGACTGGTAAAAAAATATATATATAAAACAATTAAGTTCCCTTCTACGTGGCTTTACCGAAAGAACCAAGATTATGAATCCTTGCAGTCACGAAAGCTTTAATTCAAAATGGTAAAGAAAGTCAAACTGAAAAAATTGGCCAGTAAAAAAGATAATTGGCCATCAAAAAAAGTGACTGGTTAAAAAAGAGTGGCCATTAATGAAAAAATTTGACTGGTAAAAAAAAAATGGTCATGAAAAAAGTGAAAAAAATTGGCCGGTAAAAAAGATAAATGGCCATCAAAAAAAGTGACCGGTTAAAAAAGAGTGGCCATTAAAAAAAAGAGGCTGATCAAAAAAGAATTGGCCCATAAAAAAAGACAAGTCGAAAAAAATTGGCCGGTAAAAAAGATGAATGGCCATCCAAAAAAGTGACCGGTAAAAAAAGAGTGGCCATTAAAAAAACAGTGGCCTACCAAAAAATAATTGGCCCGTAAAAAAAGACCAGTCGAAAAAAATTGGCCAGTAAAAAAGATAAGTGGCCATCAAAAAAAGTGACCGGTTAAAAAAATTGCCCATTAAAAAAAGTGACTACAAAAAATTGGCCCGTAAAAAGGAAAGACCAGTCAAACAAAATTGGTCAGTAAAAAAATGTATTGGCCATCACACAGTGAGATGGAGGAGGCGGAGGAGGAGGCGGAGGAGGCGGAGGAGGAGGTGGAGGAGGTGGAGGTGGAGGAGGAGGAGGCGGAAGAGGTAGGTGGCCTGTAAAAAAAGAGACCAGTAAAAGAATTGCCAGTAATAAAAGATGAGTGGCCATAAAAAAATTTGACTGGTAAAAAAAAAAAAAACATAAAACAATTAAATTCCCTTCTACGTGACTTTACCGAAAGAACCAAGAATATGAATCCCTGCAGTCACGAAAGCTTTAATTAAAAATGGTAAAAAATGTCAAACTGAAAAAATTGGCCACTAAAAAAGATAATTGGCCATCAAAAAAAGTAACTGCTTAAAAAAAGAGTGGCCATTAATGAAAAAATTTGACTGGTAAAAAAAAATGGTCATGAAAAAAGTGAAAAAAATTGGCCGGTAAAAAAGATAAATGGCCATCAAAAAAAGTGACCGGTTAAAAAAATTGGCCATTAAAAAAAATGACTACAAAAAATTGGCCCGTAAAAAAGGAAAGACCAGTTAAGCAAAATTGGTCAGTAAAAAAATGTATTGGCCATCACACAGTGAGGTGGAGGAGGCGGAGGAGGAGGCGGAAGAGGTAGGTAGCCTGTGAAAAAAGAGACCAGTAAAATAATTGGCCAGTAAAAAAAGATCAGTGGCCATGAAAAAGTTTGACTGGTAAAAAAATATATATATAAAACAATTAAGTTCCCTTCTACGTGGCTTTACCGAAAGAACCAAGATTATGAATCCTTGCAGTCACGAAAGCTTTAATTCAAAATGGTAAAGAAAGTCAAACTGAAAAAATTGGCCAGTAAAAAAGATAATTGGCCATCAAAAAAAGTGACTGGTTAAAAAAGAGTGGCCATTAATGAAAAAATTTGACTGGTAAAAAAAAAATGGTCATGAAAAAAGTGAAAAAAATTGGCCGGTAAAAAAGATAAATGGCCATCAAAAAAAGTGACCGGTTAAAAAAGAGTGGCCATTAAAAAAAAGAGGCTGATCAAAAAAGAATTGGCCCATAAAAAAAGACAAGTCGAAAAAAATTGGCCGGTAAAAAAGATGAATGGCCATCCAAAAAAGTGACCGGTAAAAAAAGAGTGGCCATTAAAAAAACAGTGGCCTACCAAAAAATAATTGGCCCGTAAAAAAAGACCAGTCGAAAAAAATTGGCCAGTAAAAAAGATAAGTGGCCATCAAAAAAAGTGACCGGTTAAAAAAATTGCCCATTAAAAAAAGTGACTACAAAAAATTGGCCCGTAAAAAGGAAAGACCAGTCAAACAAAATTGGTCAGTAAAAAAATGTATTGGCCATCACACAGTGAGATGGAGGAGGCGGAGGAGGAGGCGGAGGAGGCGGAGGAGGAGGTGGAGGAGGTGGAGGTGGAGGAGGAGGAGGCGGAAGAGGTAGGTGGCCTGTAAAAAAAGAGACCAGTAAAAGAATTGCCAGTAATAAAAGATGAGTGGCCATAAAAAAATTTGACTGGTAAAAAAAAAAAAAAATATATAAAACAATTAAATTCCCTTCTACGTGACTTTACCGAAAGAACCAAGAATATGAATCCCTGCAGTCACGAAAGCTTTAATTAAAAATGGTAAAAAATGTCAAACTGAAAAAATTGGCCACTAAAAAAGATAATTGGCCATCAAAAAAAGTAACTGCTTAAAAAAAGAGTGGCCATTAATGAAAAAATTTGACTGGTAAAAAAAAATGGTCATGAAAAAAGTGAAAAAAATTGGCCGGTAAAAAAGATAAATGGCCATCAAAAAAAGTGACCGGTTAAAAAAATTGGCCATTAAAAAAAATGACTACAAAAAATTGGCCCGTAAAAAAGGAAAGACCAGTTAAGCAAAATTGGTCAGTAAAAAAATGTATTGGCCATCACACAGTGAGGTGGAGGAGGCGGAGGAGGAGGCGGAAGAGGTAGGTAGCCTGTGAAAAAAGAGACCAGTAAAATAATTGGCCAGTAAAAAAAGATCAGTGGCCATGAAAAAGTTTGACTGGTAAAAAAATATATATATAAAACAATTAAGTTCCCTTCTACGTGGCTTTACCGAAAGAACCAAGATTATGAATCCTTGCAGTCACGAAAGTTTTAATTCAAAATGGTAAAGAAAGTCAAACTGAAAAAATTGGCCCGTAAAAAAGGAAAGACCAGTTAAGCAAAATTGGTCAGTAAAAAAATGTATTGGCCATCACACAGTGAGGTGGAGGAGGCGGAGGAGGAGGCGGAAGAGGTAGGTAGCCTGTGAAAAAAGAGACCAGTAAAATAATTGGCCAGTAAAAAAAGATCAGTGGCCATGAAAAAGTTTGACTGGTAAAAAAATATATATATAAAACAATTAAGTTCCCTTCTACGTGGCTTTACCGAAAGAACCAAGATTATGAATCCTTGCAGTCACGAAAGCTTTAATTCAAAATGGTAAAGAAAGTCAAACTGAAAAAATTGGCCAGTAAAAAAGATAATTGGCCATCAAAAAAAGTGACTGGTTAAAAAAGAGTGGCCATTAATGAAAAAATTTGACTGGTAAAAAAAAAATGGTCATGAAAAAAGTGAAAAAAATTGGCCGGTAAAAAACATAAATGGCCATCAAAAAAAGTGACCGGTTAAAAATGAGTGGCCATTAAAAAAAAGAGGCTGATCAAAAAAGAATTGGCCCATAAAAAAAAGACAAGTCAAAAAAAATTGGCCGGTAAAAAAGATGAATGGCCATCCAAAAAAGTGACCGGTTAAAAAAGAGTGGCCATTAAAAAAACAGTGGCCTACCAAAAAATAATTGGCCCGTAAAAAAAGACCAGTCGAAAAAAATTGGCCAGTAAAAAAGATAAGTGGCCATCAAAAAAAGTGACCGGTTAAAAAAATTGCCCATTTAAAAAAGTGACTACAAAAAATTGGCCTGTAAAAAGGAAAGACCAGTCAAACAAAATTGGTCAGTAAAAAAATGTATTGGCCATCACACAGTGAGGTGGAGGAGGCGGAGGAGGAGGCGGAGGAGGCGGAGGAGGAGGCGGAGGAGGAGGAGGAGGCGGAGGAGGAGGCAGAGGAGGAGGCGGAGGAGGAGGCGGAGGAGGAGGCGGAGGAGGCGGAGCAGGAGGAGGCGGAAGAGGTAGGTGGCCCGTAAAAAAAGAGACCAGTAAAAGAATTGCCAGTAAAAAAAAGATGAGTGGCCATAAAAAAATTTGACTGGAAAAATAAATAAATAATATAAACATAAAACAATTAAATTCCCTTCTACGTGACTTTACCGAAAGAACCAAGAATATGAATCCCTGCAGTCACGAATTCTTTAATTCAAAATGGTAAAAAAATTCAAACTGAAAAAATTGGCCACTAAAAAAGATAATTGGCCATCAAAAAAAGTGACTGGTTAAAAAAGAGTGGCCATTAATGAAAAAATTTGACTGGTAAAAAAAAAATGGTCATGAAAAAACTGAAAAAATTTGGCCGGTAAAAAACATAAATGGCCATCAAAAAAAGTGACCGGTTAAAAATGAGTGGCCATTAAAAAAAAGAGGCTGATCAAAAAAGAATTGGCCCATAAAAAAAAGACAAGTCAAAAAAAATTGGCCGGTAAAAAAGATGAATGGCCATCCAAAAAAGTGACCGGTTAAAAAAGAGTGGCCATTAAAAAAACAGTGGCCTACCAAAAAATAATTGGCCCGTAAAAAAAGACCAGTCGAAAAAAATTGGCCAGTAAAAAAGATAAGTGGCCATCAAAAAAAGTGACCGGTTAAAAAAATTGCCCATTTAAAAAAGTGACTACAAAAAATTGGCCTGTAAAAAGGAAAGACCAGTCAAACAAAATTGGTCAGTAAAAAAATGTATTGGCCATCACACAGTGAGGTGGAGGAGGCGGAGGAGGAGGCGGAGGAGGCGGAGGAGGAGGCGGAGGAGGAGGAGGAGGCGGAGGAGGAGGCAGAGGAGGAGGCGGAGGAGGAGGCGGAGGAGGAGGCGGAGGAGGCGGAGCAGGAGGAGGCCGAAGAGGTAGGTGGCCCGTAAAAAAAGAGACCAGTAAAAGAATTGCCAGTAAAAAAAGATGAGTGGCCATAAAAAAATTTGACTGGGAAAATAAATAAATAATAAAAACATAAAACAATTAAATTCCCTTCTACGTGACTTTACCGAAAGAACCAAGAATATGAATCCCTGCAGTCACGAATTCTTTAATTCAAAATGGTAAAAAAATTCAAACTGAAAAAATTGGCCACTAAAAAAGATAATTGGCCATCAAAAAAAGTGACTGGTTAAAAAAGAGTGGCCATTAATGAAAAAATTTGACTGGTAAAAAAAAAATGGTCATGAAAAAACTGAAAAAATTTGGCCGGTAAAAAACATAAATGGCCATCAAAAAAAGTGACCGGTTAAAAATGAGTGGCCATTAAAAAAAAGAGGCTGATCAAAAAAGAATTGGCCCATAAAAAAAAGACAAGTCAAAAAAAATTGGCCGGTAAAAAAGATGAATGGCCATCCAAAAAAGTGACCGGTTAAAAAAGAGTGGCCATTAAAAAAACAGTGGCCTACCAAAAAATAATTGGCCCGTAAAAAAAGACCAGTCGAAAAAAATTGGCCAGTAAAAAAGATAAGTGGCCATCAAAAAAAGTGACCGGTTAAAAAAATTGCCCATTTAAAAAAGTGACTACAAAAAATTGGCCTGTAAAAAGGAAAGACCAGTCAAACAAAATTGGTCAGTAAAAAAATGTATTGGCCATCACACAGTGAGGTGGAGGAGGCGGAGGAGGAGGCGGAGGAGGCGGAGGAGGAGGCGGAGGAGGAGGAGGAGGCGGAGGAGGAGGCAGAGGAGGAGGCGGAGGAGGAGGCGGAGGAGGAGGCGGAGGAGGCGGTGCAGGAGGAGGCCGAAGAGGTAGGTGGCCCGTAAAAAAGAGACCAGTAAAAGAATTGCCAGTAAAAAAAGATGAGTGGCCATAAAAAAATTTGACTGGAAAAATAAATAAATAATAAAAACATAAAACAATTAAATTCCCTTCTACGTGACTTTACCGAAAGAACCAAGAATATGAATCCCTGCAGTCACGAATTCTTTAATTCAAAATGGTAAAAAAAGTCAAACTGAAAAAATTGGCCACTAAAAAAGATAATTGGCCATCAAAAAAAGTGACTGGTTAAAAAAGAGTGGCCATTAATGAAAAAATTTGACTGGTAAAAAAAAAATGGTCATGAAAAAACTGAAAAAATTTGGCCGGTAAAAAAGATAAATGGCCATCAAAAAAAGTGACCGGTTAAAAAAGAGTGGCCATTAAAAAAACAGTGGCCTACCAAAAAATAATTGGCCCGTAATTAAAGACCAGTTGAAAAAAATTGGCCAGTAAAAAAGATAAGTGGCCATCAAAAAAAGTGACCGGTTAAAAAAATTGCCCATTAAAAAAAGTGACTACAAAAAATTGGCCCGTAAAAAGGAAAGACCAGTCAAACAAAATTGGTCAGTAAAAAAATGTATTGGCCATCACACAGTGAGGTGGAGGAGGCGGAGGAGGAGGCGGAGGAGGAGGCGGAGGAGGCGGAGGAGGAGGCGGAGGAGGCGGCGGAGGAGGAGGCGGAGGAGGAGGAGGCGAAGGCGGAGGAGGAGGCGGAGGAGGAGGAGGCCGAAGAGGTAGGTGGCCCGTAAAAAAAGAGACCAGTAAAAGAATTGCCAGTAAAAAAAGGTGAGTGGAGGCGGAGGATGAGGCGGAGGATGAGGCGGAGGATGAGGCGGAGGAGGCGGAGGAGGAGGCGGAGGAGGAGGCGGAGGAGGAGGCGGAGGAGGAGGCGGAAGAGGTAGGTGGCCTGTAAAAAAAGAGACCAGTAAAATAATTGGCCAGTAAAAAAAGATGAGTGGCCATAAAAAAAGTTTGACTGGTAAAAAAAAATATATAAAACAATTAAATTCACTTCTACGTTACTTTACCGAAAGAACCAAGAATATGAATCCTTGCAGTCACGAAAGCTTTAATTCAAAATGCTAAAGAAAGTCAAACTGAAAAAATTGGCCAGTAAAAAAGATAATTGGCCATCAAAAAAAGTGACTGGTTAAAAAAGAGTGGCCATTAATGAAAAAATTTGACTGGTAAAAAAAAAATGGTCATGAAAAAACTGAAAAAATTTGGCCGGTAAAAAACATAAATGGCCATCAAAAAAAGTGACCGGTTAAAAAAGAGTGGCCATTAAAAAAAAGAGGCTGATCAAAAAAGAATTGGCCCATAAAAAAAAGACAAGTCGAAAAAAATTGGCCAGTAAAAAAGATGAATGGCCATCCAAAAAAGTGACCGGTTAAAAAAGAGTGGCCATTAAAAAAACAGTGGCCTACCAAAAAATAATTGGCCCGTAAAAAAAGACCAGTCGAAAAAAATTGGCCAGTAAAAAAGATAAGTGGCCATCAAAAAAAGTGACCGGTTAAAAAAATTGCCCATTAAAAAAAGTGACTACAAAAAATTGGCCCGTAAAAAGGAAAGACCAGTCAAACAAAATTGGTCAGTAAAAAAATGTATTGGCCATCACACAGTGAGATGGAGGAGGCGGAGGAGGCGGAGGAGGCGGAGGAGGCGGAGGAGGAGGTGGAGGAGGAGGAGGCCGAAGAGGTAGGTGGCCCGTAAAAAAAGAGACCAGTAAAAGAATTGCCAGTAAAAAAAGATGAGTGGCCATAAAAAAATTTGACTGGTAAAAAAAAAAATAATATAAACATAAAACAATTAAATTCCCTTCTACGTGACTTTACCGAAAGAACCAAGAATATGAATCCCTGCAGTCACGAAAGCTTTAATTCAAAATGGTAAAAAATGTCAAACTGAAAAAATTGGCCACTAAAAAAGATAATTGGCCATCAAAAAAAGTAACTGCTTAAAAAAAGAGTGGCCATTAATGAAAAAATTTGACTGGTAAAAAAAAATGGTCATGAAAAAAGTGAAAAAAATTGGCCGGTAAAAAAGATAAATGGCCATCAAAAAAAGTGACCGGTTAAAAAAATTGGCCATTAAAAAAAATGACTACAAAAAATTGGCCCGTAAAAAAGGAAAGACCAGTTAAGCAAAATTGGTCAGTAAAAAAATGTATTGGCCATCACACAGTGAGGTGGAGGAGGTGGAGGAGGAGGCGGAAGAGGTAGGTAGCCTGTGAAAAAAGAGACCAGTAAAATAATTGGCCAGTAAAAAAAGATCAGTGGCCATGAAAAAGTTTGACTGGTAAAAAATATATATATATAAAACAATTAAGTTCCCTTCTACGTGGCTTTACCGAAAGAACCAAGATTATGAATCCTTGCAGTCACGAAAGCTTTAATTCAAAATGGTAAAAAAAAGTCAAACTGAAAAAATTGGCCACTAAAAAAGATAATTGGCCATCAAAAAAAGTGACTGGTTAAAAAAGAGTGGCCATTAATGAAAAAATTTGACTGGTAAAAAAAAAAATGGTCATGAAAAAAGTGAAAAAATTGGCCGGTAAAAAAGATAAATGGCCATCAAAAAAAGTGACCGGTTAAAAAAGAGTGGCCATTAAAAAAATAGTGGCCGATCAAAAATGAATTGGCCCATAAAAAAAAGACCGGTCGAAAACAAATTGGCCGGTAAAAAAGATGAATGGCCATCCAAAAAAGTGACCGGTTAAAAAAGAGTGGCCATTAAAAAAACAGTGGCCTACCAAAAAATAATTGGCCCGTAAAAAAAGACCAGTCGAAAAAAATTGGCCAGTAAAAAAGATAAGTGGCCATCAAAAAAGTGACCGGTTAAAAAAATTGCCCATTTAAAAAAGTGACTAGAAAAAATTGGCCTGTAAAAAGGAAAGACCAGTCAAACAAAATTGGTCAGTAAAAAAATGTATTGGCCATCACACAGTGAGGTGGAGGAGGCGGAGGAGGAGGCGGAGGAGGCGGAGGAGGAGGCGGAGGAGGAGGCGGAGGAGGAGGAGGAGGCGGAGGAGGAGGCAGAGGAGGAGGCGGAGGAGGAGGCGGAGGAGGAGGCGGAGGAGGAGGCGGAGGAGGCGGAGCAGGAGGAGGCGGAAGAGGTAGGTGGCCCGTAAAAAAAGAGACCAGTAAAAGAATTGCCAGTAAAAAAAGATGAGTGGCCATAAAAAAATTTGACTGAAAAAATAAATAAATAATAAAAACATAAAACAATTAAATTCCCTTCTACGTGACTTTACCGAAAGAACCAAGAATATGAATCCCTGCAGTCACGAAAGCTTTAATTCAAAATGTTAAAAAAGTCAAACTGAAAAAATTGGCCAGTAAAAAAGATAATTGGCCATCAAAAAAAGTAACTGATTAAAAAAGAGTGGCTATTAAAGAAAAAATTTGACTGGTAAAAAAAAAATGGTCATGAAAAAGTGAAAAAATTGGCCGGTAAAAAAGATAAATGGCCATCAAAAAAAGTGACCGGTTAAAAAAGAGTGGTCATTAAAAAAATAGTGGCCGATCAAAAATGAATTGGCCCATAAAAAAAAGACCGGTCGAAAACAAATTGGCCGGTAAAAAAGATGAATGGCCATCCAAAAAAGTGACCGGTTAAAAAAGAGTGGCCTTTAAAGAAAAAATTTGACTGGTAAAAAAAATGGTCATAAAAAAAGTGAAAAAAATTGGCCGATAAAAAAGATAAATGGCCATCAAAAAAAGTGACCGGTTGAAAAAGAGTGGCCATTAAAAAAACAGTGGTCTACCAAAAAATAATTGGCCCGTAAAAAAAGACCAGTCAAAAAAAATCGGCCAGTAAAAAAGATAAATGGCCATCAAAAAAAGTGACCGGTTAAAAAAATTGCCCATTAAAAAAAGTCACTACAAAAAATTGGCCCGTAAAAAAGGAAAGACCAGTCAAACAAAATTGGTCAGTAAAAAAATGTATTGGCCATCACACAGTGAGGTGGATGAGGCGGAGGAGGCGGAGGAGGAGGCGGAGGTGGAGGCGGAGGCGGAGGAGGAGGAGGAGGAGGAGGCGGAGGAGGAGGCGGAGGAGGAGGAGGCGGAGGAGGAGGCGGAGGAGGAGGCGGAAGAGGTAGGTGGCCCGTAAAAAAAGAGACCAGTAAAAGAATTGGCCAGTAAAAAAAGGATGAGTGGCCATAAAAAAATTTGACTGGTAAAAAAATAATAATAATAGAAATATAAAACAATTAAATTCCCTTCTACATGACTTTACTGAAAGAACCAAGAATATGAATCCCTGCAGTCACGAAAGCTTTAATTCAAAATGGTAAAAAAGTCAAACTGAAAAAATTGGCCAGTAAAAAAGATAATTGGCCATCAAAAAAAGTGACTGGTTAAAAAAGAGTGGCCATTAAAGAAAAAAATTTAACTGGTAAAAAAAAATGGTCATGAAAAAAGTGAAAAAAATTGGCCGGTAAGAAAGATAAATGGCCATCAAAAAAAAGTGACCGGTTAAAAAAGAGTGGCCATTAAAAAAACAGTGGCCTACCAAAAAATAATTGGCCCGTAAAAAAAGACCAGTCGAAAAAAATTGGCCAGTAAAAAAGATAAGTGGCCATCAAAAAAAGTGACCGGTTAAAAAAATTGCCCATTAAAAAAAGTGACTACAAAAAATTGGCCCGTAAAAAGGAAAGACCAGTCAAACAAAATTGGTCAGTAAAAAAATGTATTGGCCATCACACAGTTAGGTGGAGGAGGCGGAGGAGGAGGCGGAGGAGGCGGAGGAGGAGGCGGAGGAGGCGGAGGAGGAGGCGGAGGAGGCGGCGGAGGAGGAGGCGGAGGAGGAGGAGGCGAAGGTGGAGGAGGAGGCGGAGGAGGAGGCGGAAGAGGTAGGTGGCCCGTAAAAAAAGAGACCAGTAAAAGAATTGCCAGTAAAAAAAGATGAGTGGCCATAAAAAAATTTGACTGGTAAAAAATAATAATAATATAAACATAAAACAATTAAATTCCCTTCTACGTGACTTTACCGAAAGAACCAAGAATATGAATCCCTGCAGTCACGAATTCTTTAATTCAAAATGGTAAAAAAAGTCAAACTGAAAAAATTGGCCACTAAAAAAGATAATTGGCCATCAAAAAAAGTGACTGGTTAAAAAAGAGTGGCCATTAATGAAAAAATTTGACTTTTAAAAAAAAATGGTCATGAAAAAAGTGAAAAAAATTGGCCGGTAAAAAAGATAAATGGCCATCAAAAAAAGTGACCGGTTAAAAAAGAGTGGCCATTAAAAAAACAGTGGCCTACCAAAAAATAATTGGCCCGTAAAAAAAGACCAGTCGAAAAAAATTGGCCAGTAAAAAAGATAAATGGCCATCAAAAAAAGTGACCGGTTAAAAAAGAGTGGCCATTAAAAAAAAGAGGCTGATCAAAAAAGAATTGGCCCATAAAAAAAAGACAAGTTGAAAAAAATTGGCCAGTAAAAAAGATGAATGGCCATCCAAAAAAGTGACCGGTTAAAAAAGAGTGGCCATTAAAAAAACAGTGGCCTACCAAAAAATAATTGGCCCGTAAAAAAAGACCAGTCGAAAAAAATTGGCCAGTAAAAAAGATAAGTGGCCATCAAAAAAAGTGACCGGTTAAAAAAATTGCCCATTAAAAAAAGTGACTACAAAAAATTGGCCCGTAAAAAGGAAAGACCAGTCAAACAAAATTGGTCAGTAAAAAAATGTATTGGCCATCACACAGTGAGATGGAGGAGGCGGAGGAGGAGGCGGAGGAGGCGGAGGAGGCGGAGGAGGAGGTGGAGGAGGAGGAGGCCGAAGAGGTAGGTGGCCCGTAAAAAAGAGACCAGTAAAAGAATTGCCAGTAAATAAAGATGAGTGGCCATAAAAAAATTTGACTGGTAAAAAAAAAAATAATATAAACATAAAACAATTAAATTCCCTTCTACGTGACTTTACCGAAAGAACCAAGAATATGAATCCCTGCAGTCACGAATTCTTTAATTCAAAATGGTAAAAAAAAGTCAAACTGAAAAAATTGGCCACTAAAAAAGATAATTGGCCATCAAAAAAAGTGACTGGTTAAAAAAGAGTGGCCATTAATGAAAAAATTTGACTGGTAAAAAAAAATGGTCATGAAAAAAGTGAAAAAAATTGGCCGGTAAAAAAGATAAATGGCCATCAAAAAAAGTGACCGGTTAAAAAAGAGTGGCCATTAAAAAAAAGAGGCTGATCAAAAAAGAATTGGCCCATAAAAAAAAGACAAGTCGAAAAAAATTGGCCGGTAAAAAAGATGAATGGCCATCCAAAAAAGTGACCGGTTAAAAAAGAGTGGCCATTAAAAAAACAGTGGCCTACCAAAAAATAATTGGCCCGTAATTAAAGACCAGTTGAAAAAAATTGGCCAGTAAAAAAGATAAGTGGCCATCAAAAAAAGTGACCGGTTAAAAAAATTGCCCATTAAAAAAAGTGACTACAAAAAATTGGCCCGTAAAAAGGAAAGACCAGTCAAACAAAATTGGTCAGTAAAAAAATGTATTGGCCATCACACAGTGAGGTGGAGGAGGCGGAGGAGGAGGCGGAGGAGGCGGAGGAGGAGGCGGAGGAGGCGGAGGAGGAGGCGGAGGAGGCGGCGGAGGAGGAGGCGGAGGAGGAGGAGGCGAAGGTGGAGGAGGAGGCGGAGGAGGAGGCGGAAGAGGTAGGTGGCCCGTAAAAAAAGAGACCAGTAAAAGAATTGCCAGTAAAAAAAGATGAGTGGCCATAAAAAAATTTGACTGGTAAAAAAAAAAAATAATATAAACATAAAACAATTAAATTCCCTTCTACGTGACTTTACCGAAAGAACCAAGAATATGAATCCCTGCAGTCACGAATTCTTTAATTCAAAATGGTAAAAAAAAGTCAAACTGAAAAAATTGGCCACTAAAAAAGATAATTGGCCATCAAAAAAAGTGACTGGTTAAAAAAGAGTGGCCATTAATGAAAAAATTTGACTGGTAAAAAAAAAATGGTCATGAAAAAACTGAAAAAATTTGGCCGGTAAAAAACATAAATGGCCATCAAAAAAAGTGACCGGTTAAAAAAGAGTGGCCATTAAAAAAAAGAGGCTGATCAAAAAAGAATTGGCTCATAAAAAAAAGACAAGTCGAAAAAAATTGGCCAGTAAAAAAGATGAATGGCCATCCAAAAAAGTGACCGGTTAAAAAAGAGTGGCCATTAAAAAAACAGTGGCCTACCAAAAAATAATTGGCCCGTAAAAAAAGACCAGTCGAAAAAAATTGGCCAGTAAAAAAGATAAGTGGCCATCAAAAAAAGTGACCGGTTAAAAAAATTGCCCATTAAAAAAAGTGACTACAAAAAATTGGCCCGTAAAAAGGAAAGACCAGTCAAACAAAATTGGTCAGTAAAAAAATGTATTGGCCATCACACAGTGAGATGGAGGAGGCGGAGGAGGAGGCGGAGGAGGCGGAGGAGGCGGAGGAGGAGGTGGAGGAGGAGGAGGCCGAAGAGGTAGGTGGCCCGTAAAAAAGAGACCAGTAAAAGAATTGCCAGTAAAAAAAGATGAGTGGCCATAAAAAAATTTGACTGGTAAAAAAAATAATAATATAAACATAAAACAATTAAATTCCCTTCTACGTGACTTTACCGAAAGAACCAAGAATATGAATCCCTGCAGTCACGAATTCTTTAATTCAAAATGGTAAAAAAAAGTCAAACTGAAAAAATTGGCCACTAAAAAAGATAATTGGCCATCAAAAAAAGTGACTCGTTAAAAAAGAGTGGCCATTAATGAAAAAATTTGACTGGTAAAAAAAAATGGTCATGAAAAAAGTGAAAAAAATTGGCCGGTAAAAAAGATAAATGGCCATCAAAAAAAGTGACCGGTTAAAAAAGAGTGGCCATTAAAAAAAAGAGGCTGATCAAAAAAGAATTGGCCCATAAAAAAAAGACAAGTCGAAAAAAATTGGCCGGTAAAAAAGATGAATGGCCATCCAAAAAAGTGACCGGTTAAAAAAGAGTGGCCATTAAAAAAACAGTGGCCTACCAAAAAATAATTGGCCCGTAATTAAAGACCAGTTGAAAAAAATTGGCCAGTAAAAAAGATAAGTGGCCATCAAAAAAAGTGACCGGTTAAAAAAATTGCCCATTAAAAAAAGTGACTACAAAAAATTGGCCCGTAAAAAGGAAAGACCAGTCAAACAAAATTGGTCAGTAAAAAAATGTATTGGCCATCACACAGTGAGGTGGAGGAGGTGGAGGAGGAGGCGGAGGAGGCGGAGGAGGAGGCGGAGGAGGCGGAGGAGGAGGCGGAGGAGGCGGCGGAGGAGGAGGCGGAGGAGGAGGAGGCGAAGGTGGAGGAGGAGGCGGAGGAGGAGGCGGAAGAGGTAGGTGGCCCGTAAAAAAAGAGACCAGTAAAAGAATTGCCAGTAAAAAAAGATGAGTGGCCATAAAAAAATTTGACTGGTAAAAAAAAATAATAATATAAACATAAAACAATTAAATTCCCTTCTACGTGACTTTACCGAAAGAACCAAGAATATGAATCCCTGCAGTCACGAATTCTTTAATTCAAAATGGTAAAAAAAAGTCAAACTGAAAAAATTGGCCACTAAAAAAGATAATTGGCCATCAAAAAAAGTGACTGGTTAAAAAAGAGTGGCCATTAATGAAAAAATTTGACTGGTAAAAAAAAAATGGTCATGAAAAAAGTGAAAAAAATTGGCCGGTAAAAAAGATAAATGGCCATCAAAAAAAGTGACCGGTTAAAAAAGAGTGGCCATTAAAAAAAAGAGGCTGATCAAAAAAGAATTGGCCCATAAAAAAAAGACAAGTCGAAAAAAATTGGCCAGTAAAAAAGATGAATGGCCATCCAAAAAAGTGACCGGTTAAAAAAGAGTGGCCATTAAAAAAACAGTGGCCTACCAAAAAATAATTGGCCCGTAAAAAAAGACCAGTCGAAAAAAATTGGCCAGTAAAAAAGATAAGTGGCCATCAAAAAAAGTGACCGGTTAAAAAAATTGCCCATTAAAAAAAGTGACTACAAAAAATTGGCCCGTAAAAAGGAAAGACCAGTCAAACAAAATTGGTCAGTAAAAAAATGTATTGGCCATCACACAGTGAGATGGAGGAGGCGGAGGAGGAGGCGGAGGAGGCGGAGGAGGCGGAGGAGGAGGTGGAGGAGGAGGAGGCCGAAGAGGTAGGTGGCCCGTAAAAAAGAGACCAGTAAAAGAATTGCCAGTAAAAAAAGATGAGTGGCCATAAAAAAATTTGACTGGTAAAAAAAATAATAATATAAACATAAAACAATTAAATTCCCTTCTACGTGACTTTACCGAAAGAACCAAGAATATGAATCCCTGCAGTCACGAATTCTTTAATTCAAAATGGTAAAAAAAAGTCAAACTGAAAAAATTGGCCACTAAAAAAGATAATTGGCCATCAAAAAAAGTGACTGGTTAAAAAAGAGTGGCCATTAATGAAAAAATTTGACTGGTAAAAAAAAATGGTCATGAAAAAAGTGAAAAAAATTGGCCGGTAAAAAAGATAAATGGCCATCAAAAAAAGTGACCGGTTAAAAAAGAGTGGCCATTAAAAAAAAGAGGCTGATCAAAAAAGAATTGGCCCATAAAAAAAAGACAAGTCGAAAAAAATTGGCCGGTAAAAAAGATGAATGGCCATCCAAAAAAGTGACCGGTTAAAAAAGAGTGGCCATTAAAAAAACAGTGGCCTACCAAAAAATAATTGGCCCGTAATTAAAGACCAGTTGAAAAAAATTGGCCAGTAAAAAAGATAAGTGGCCATCAAAAAAAGTGACCGGTTAAAAAAATTGCCCATTAAAAAAAGTGACTACAAAAAATTGGCCCGTAAAAAGGAAAGACCAGTCAAACAAAATTGGTCAGTAAAAAAATGTATTGGCCATCACACAGTGAGGTGGAGGAGGCGGAGGAGGAGGCGGAGGAGGCGGAGGAGGAGGCGGAGGAGGCGGAGGAGGAGGCGGAGGAGGAGGCGGAGGAGGCGGCGGAGGAGGAGGCGGAGGAGGAGGAGGCGAAGGTGGAGGAGGAGGCGGAGGAGGAGGCGGAAGAGGTAGGTGGCCCGTAAAAAAAGAGACCAGTAAAAGAATTGCCAGTAAAAAAAGATGAGTGGCCATAAAAAAAATTGACTGGTAAAAAAAAATAATAATATAAACATAAAACAATTAAATTCCCTTCTACGTGACTTTACCGAAAGAACCAAGAATATGAATCCCTGCAGTCACGAATTCTTTAATTCAAAATGGTAAAAAAAAGTCAAACTGAAAAAATTGGCCACTAAAAAAGATAATTGGCCATCAAAAAAGTGACTGGTTAAAAAAGAGTGGCCATTAATGAAAAAATTTGACTGGTAAAAAAAAAATGGTCATGAAAAAAGTGAAAAAAATTGGCCGGTAAAAAAGATAAATGGCCATCAAAAAAAGTGACCGGTTAAAAAAGAGTGGCCATTAAAAAAAAGAGGCTGATCAAAAAAGAATTGGCCCATAAAAAAAAGACAAGTCGAAAAAAATTGGCCAGTAAAAAAGATGAATGGCCATCCAAAAAAGTGACCGGTTAAAAAAGAGTGGCCATTAAAAAAACAGTGGCCTACCAAAAAATAATTGGCCCGTAAAAAAAGACCAGTCGAAAAAAATTGGCCAGTAAAAAAGATAAGTGGCCATCAAAAAAAGTGACCGGTTAAAAAAATTGCCCATTAAAAAAAGTGACTACAAAAAATTGGCCCGTAAAAAGGAAAGACCAGTCAAACAAAATTGGTCAGTAAAAAAATGTATTGGCCATCACACAGTGGGATGGAGGAGGCGGAGGAGGAGGCGGAGGAGGCGGAGGAGGCGGAGGAGGAGGTGGAGGAGGAGGAGGCCGAAGAGGTAGGTGGCCCGTAAAAAAGAGACCAGTAAAAGAATTGCCAGTAAAAAAAGATGAGTGGCCATAAAAAAATTTGACTGGTAAAAAAAAAAATAATATAAACATAAAACAATTAAATTCCCTTCTACGTGACTTTACCGAAAGAACCAAGAATATGAATCCCTGCAGTCACGAATTCTTTAATTCAAAATGGTAAAAAAAAGTCAAACTGAAAAAATTGGCCACTAAAAAAGATAATTGGCCATCAAAAAAAGTGACTGGTTAAAAAAGAGTGGCCATTAATGAAAA
Organism: Petromyzon marinus; assembly: GCF_048934315.1. Lineage (NCBI taxonomy): Eukaryota > Metazoa > Chordata > Hyperoartia > Petromyzontiformes > Petromyzontidae > Petromyzon > Petromyzon marinus. The sequence continues at coordinate 11,424,290 of NC_133703.1, read as the reverse complement.
AATTTGACTGGTAAAAAAAAATGGTCATGAAAAAAGTGAAAAAAATTGGCCTGTAAAAAAGATAAATGGCCATCAAAAAAAGTGACCGGTTAAAAAAGAGTGGCCATTAAAAAAAAGAGGCTGATCAAAAAAGAATTGGCCCATAAAAAAAAGACAAGTCGAAAAAAATTGGCCAGTAAAAAAGATGAATGGCCATCCAAAAAAGTGACCGGTTAAAAAAGAGTGGCCATTAAAAAAACAGTGGCCTACCAAAAAATAATTGGCCCGTAAAAAAAGACCAGTCGAAAAAAATTGGCCAGTAAAAAAGATAAGTGGCCATCAAAAAAAGTGACCGGTTAAAAAAATTGCACATTAAAAAAAGTGACTACAAAAAATTGGCCCGTAAAAAGGAAAGACCAGTCAAACAAAATTGGTCAGTAAAAAAATGTATTGGCCATCACACAGTGGGATGGAGGAGGCGGAGGAGGAGGCGGAGGAGGCGGAGGAGGCGGAGGAGGAGGTGGAGGAGGAGGAGGCCGAAGAGGTAGGTGGCCCGTAAAAAAGAGACCAGTAAAAGAATTGCCAGTAAAAAAAGATGAGTGGCCATAAAAAAATTTGACTGGTAAAAAAAAAAAAAATATAAACATAAAACAATTAAATTCCCTTCTACGTGACTTTACCGAAAGAACCAAGAATATGAATCCCTGCAGTCACGAATTCTTTAATTCAAAATGGTAAAAAAAAGTCAAACTGAAAAAATTGGCCACTAAAAAAGATAATTGGCCATCAAAAAAAGTGACTGGTTAAAAAAGAGTGGCCATTAATGAAAAAATTTGACTGGTAAAAAAAAATGGTCATGAAAAAAGTGAAAAAAATTGGCCTGTAAAAAAGATAAATGGCCATCAAAAAAAGTGACCGGTTAAAAAAGAGTGGCCATTAAAAAAAAGAGGCTGATCAAAAAAGAATTGGCCCATAAAAAAAAGACAAGTCGAAAAAAATTGGCCGGTAAAAAAGATGAATGGCCATCCAAAAAAGTGACCGGTTAAAAAAGAGTGGCCATTAAAAAAACAGTGGCCTACCAAAAAATAATTGGCCCGTAATTAAAGACCAGTTGAAAAAAATTGGCCAGTAAAAAAGATAAGTGGCCATCAAAAAAAGTGACCGGTTAAAAAAATTGCCCATTAAAAAAAGTGACTACAAAAAATTGGCCCGTAAAAAGGAAAGACCAGTCAAACAAAATTGGTCAGTAAAAAAATGTATTGGCCATCACACAGTGAGGTGGAGGAGGCGGAGGAGGAGGCGGAGGAGGCGGAGGAGGAGGCGGAGGAGGCGGAGGCGGAGGAGGCGGCGGAGGAGGAGGCGGAGGAGGAGGAGGCGAAGGTGGAGGAGGAGGCGGAGGAGGAGGCGGAAGAGGTAGGTGGCCCGTAAAAAAAGAGACCAGTAAAAGAATTGCCAGTAAAAAAAGATGAGTGGCCATAAAAAAATTTGACTGGTAAAAAAAATATATATATATAAACATAAAACAATTAAATTCCCTTCTACGTGACTTTACCGAAAGAACCAAGAATATGAATCCCTGCAGTCACGAATTCTTTAATTCAAAATGGTAAAAAAAGTCAAACTGAAAAAATTGGCCACTAAAAAAGATAATTGGCCATCAAAAAAAGTGACTGGTTAAAAAAGAGTGGCCATTAATGAAAAAATTTGACTGGTAAAAAAAAAATGGTCATGAAAAAAGTGAAAAAAATTGGCCGGTAAAAAAGATAAATGGCCATCAAAAAAAGTGACCGGTTAAAAAAGAGTGGCCATTAAAAAAAAGAGGCTGATCAAAAAAGAATTGGCCCATAAAAAAAAGACAAGTCGAAAAAAATTGGCCGGTAAAAAAGATGAATGGCCATCCAAAAAAGTGACCGGTTAAAAAAGAGTGGCCATTAAAAAAACAGTGGCCTACCAAAAGTAATTGGCCCGTAAAAAAAGACCAGTCGAAAAAAATTGGCCAGTAAAAAAGATAAGTGGCCATCAAAAAAAGTGACTGGTTAAAAAAGAGTGGCCATTAATGAAAAAATTTGACTGGTAAAAAAAAAATGGTCATGAAAAAACTGAAAAAATTTGGCCGGTAAAAAACATAAATGGCCATCAAAAAAAGTGACCGGTTAAAAAAGAGTGGCCATTAAAAAAAAGAGGCTGATCAAAAAAGAATTGGCCCATAAAAAAAAGACAAGTCGAAAAAAATTGGCCAGTAAAAAAGATGAATGGCCATCCAAAAAAGTGACCGGTTAAAAAAGAGTGGCCATTAAAAAAACAGTGGCCTACCAAAAGTAATTGGCCCGTAAAAAAAGACCAGTCGAAAAAAATTGGCCAGTAAAAAAGATAAGTGGCCATCAAAAAAGTGACCGGTTAAAAAAATTGCCCATTTAAAAAAGTGACTAGAAAAAATTGGCCTGTAAAAAGGAAAGACCAGTCAAACAAAATTGGTCAGTAAAAAAATGTATTGGCCATCACACAGTGAGGTGGAGGAGGCGGAGGAGGAGGCGGAGGAGGCGGAGGAGGAGGCGGAGGAGGAGGCGGAGGAGGAGGAGGAGGCGGAGGAGGAGGCAGAGGAGGAGGCGGAGGAGGAGGCGGAGGAGGAGGCGGAGGAGGAGGCGGAGGAGGCGGAGCAGGAGGAGGCGGAAGAGGTAGGTGGCCCGTAAAAAAAGAGACCAGTAAAAGAATTGCCAGTAAAAAAAGATGAGTGGCCATAAAAAAATTTGACTGAAAAAATAAATAAATAATAAAAACATAAAACAATTAAATTCCCTTCTACGTGACTTTACCGAAAGAACCAAGAATATGAATCCCTGCAGTCACGAAAGCTTTAATTCAAAATGTTAAAAAAGTCAAACTGAAAAAATTGGCCAGTAAAAAAGATAATTGGCCATCAAAAAAAGTAACTGATTAAAAAAGAGTGGCTATTAAAGAAAAAATTTGACTGGTAAAAAAAAAATGGTCATGAAAAAGTGAAAAAATTGGCCGGTAAAAAAGATAAATGGCCATCAAAAAAAGTGACCGGTTAAAAAAGAGTGGTCATTAAAAAAATAGTGGCCGATCAAAAATGAATTGGCCCATAAAAAAAAGACCGGTCGAAAACAAATTGGCCGGTAAAAAAGATGAATGGCCATCCAAAAAAGTGACCGGTTAAAAAAGAGTGGCCTTTAAAGAAAAAATTTGACTGGTAAAAAAAATGGTCATAAAAAAAGTGAAAAAAATTGGCCGATAAAAAAGATAAATGGCCATCAAAAAAAGTGACCGGTTGAAAAAGAGTGGCCATTAAAAAAACAGTGGTCTACCAAAAAATAATTGGCCCGTAAAAAAAGACCAGTCAAAAAAAATCGGCCAGTAAAAAAGATAAATGGCCATCAAAAAAAGTGACCGGTTAAAAAAATTGCCCATTAAAAAAAGTCACTACAAAAAATTGGCCCGTAAAAAAGGAAAGACCAGTCAAACAAAATTGGTCAGTAAAAAAATGTATTGGCCATCACACAGTGAGGTGGATGAGGCGGAGGAGGCGGAGGAGGAGGCGGAGGTGGAGGCGGAGGCGGAGGAGGAGGAGGAGGAGGAGGCGGAGGAGGAGGCGGAGGAGGAGGAGGCGGAGGAGGAGGCGGAGGAGGAGGCGGAAGAGGTAGGTGGCCCGTAAAAAAAGAGACCAGTAAAAGAATTGGCCAGTAAAAAAAGGATGAGTGGCCATAAAAAAATTTGACTGGTAAAAAAATAATAATAATAGAAATATAAAACAATTAAATTCCCTTCTACATGACTTTACTGAAAGAACCAAGAATATGAATCCCTGCAGTCACGAAAGCTTTAATTCAAAATGGTAAAAAAGTCAAACTGAAAAAATTGGCCAGTAAAAAAGATAATTGGCCATCAAAAAAAGTGACTGGTTAAAAAAGAGTGGCCATTAAAGAAAAAAATTTAACTGGTAAAAAAAAATGGTCATGAAAAAAGTGAAAAAAATTGGCCGGTAAGAAAGATAAATGGCCATCAAAAAAAAGTGACCGGTTAAAAAAGAGTGGCCATTAAAAAAACAGTGGCCTACCAAAAAATAATTGGCCCGTAAAAAAAGACCAGTCGAAAAAAATTGGCCAGTAAAAAAGATAAGTGGCCATCAAAAAAAGTGACCGGTTAAAAAAATTGCCCATTAAAAAAAGTGACTACAAAAAATTGGCCCGTAAAAAGGAAAGACCAGTCAAACAAAATTGGTCAGTAAAAAAATGTATTGGCCATCACACAGTTAGGTGGAGGAGGCGGAGGAGGAGGCGGAGGAGGCGGAGGAGGAGGCGGAGGAGGCGGAGGAGGAGGCGGAGGAGGCGGCGGAGGAGGAGGCGGAGGAGGAGGAGGCGAAGGTGGAGGAGGAGGCGGAGGAGGAGGCGGAAGAGGTAGGTGGCCCGTAAAAAAAGAGACCAGTAAAAGAATTGCCAGTAAAAAAAGATGAGTGGCCATAAAAAAATTTGACTGGTAAAAAATAATAATAATATAAACATAAAACAATTAAATTCCCTTCTACGTGACTTTACCGAAAGAACCAAGAATATGAATCCCTGCAGTCACGAATTCTTTAATTCAAAATGGTAAAAAAAGTCAAACTGAAAAAATTGGCCACTAAAAAAGATAATTGGCCATCAAAAAAAGTGACTGGTTAAAAAAGAGTGGCCATTAATGAAAAAATTTGACTTTTAAAAAAAAATGGTCATGAAAAAAGTGAAAAAAATTGGCCGGTAAAAAAGATAAATGGCCATCAAAAAAAGTGACCGGTTAAAAAAGAGTGGCCATTAAAAAAACAGTGGCCTACCAAAAAATAATTGGCCCGTAAAAAAAGACCAGTCGAAAAAAATTGGCCAGTAAAAAAGATAAATGGCCATCAAAAAAAGTGACCGGTTAAAAAAGAGTGGCCATTAAAAAAAAGAGGCTGATCAAAAAAGAATTGGCCCATAAAAAAAAGACAAGTTGAAAAAAATTGGCCAGTAAAAAAGATGAATGGCCATCCAAAAAAGTGACCGGTTAAAAAAGAGTGGCCATTAAAAAAACAGTGGCCTACCAAAAAATAATTGGCCCGTAAAAAAAGACCAGTCGAAAAAAATTGGCCAGTAAAAAAGATAAGTGGCCATCAAAAAAAGTGACCGGTTAAAAAAATTGCCCATTAAAAAAAGTGACTACAAAAAATTGGCCCGTAAAAAGGAAAGACCAGTCAAACAAAATTGGTCAGTAAAAAAATGTATTGGCCATCACACAGTGAGATGGAGGAGGCGGAGGAGGAGGCGGAGGAGGCGGAGGAGGCGGAGGAGGAGGTGGAGGAGGAGGAGGCCGAAGAGGTAGGTGGCCCGTAAAAAAGAGACCAGTAAAAGAATTGCCAGTACATAAAGATGAGTGGCCATAAAAAAATTTGACTGGTAAAAAAAAAAAAAAAAATATAAAACAATTAAATTCCCTTCTACGTGACTTTACCGAAAGAACCAAGAATATGAATCCCTGCAGTCACGAATTCTTTAATTCAAAATGGTAAAAAAAAGTCAAACTGAAAAAATTGGCCACTAAAAAAGATAATTGGCCATCAAAAAAAGTGACTGGTTAAAAAAGAGTGGCCATTAATGAAAAAATTTGACTGGTAAAAAAAAATGGTCATGAAAAAAGTGAAAAAAATTGGCCGGTAAAAAAGATAAATGGCCATCAAAAAAAGTGACCGGTTAAAAAAGAGTGGCCATTAAAAAAAAGAGGCTGATCAAAAAAGAATTGGCCCATAAAAAAAAGACAAGTCGAAAAAAATTGGCCGGTAAAAAAGATGAATGGCCATCCAAAAAAGTGACCGGTTAAAAAAGAGTGGCCATTAAAAAAACAGTGGCCTACCAAAAAATAATTGGCCCGTAATTAAAGACCAGTTGAAAAAAATTGGCCAGTAAAAAAGATAAGTGGCCATCAAAAAAAGTGACCGGTTAAAAAAATTGCCCATTAAAAAAAGTGACTACAAAAAATTGGCCCGTAAAAAGGAAAGACCAGTCAAACAAAATTGGTCAGTAAAAAAATGTATTGGCCATCACACAGTGAGGTGGAGGAGGCGGAGGAGGAGGCGGAGGAGGCGGAGGAGGAGGCGGAGGAGGCGGAGGAGGAGGCGGAGGAGGCGGCGGAGGAGGAGGCGGAGGAGGAGGAGGCGAAGGTGGAGGAGGAGGCGGAGGAGGAGGCGGAAGAGGTAGGTGGCCCGTAAAAAAAGAGACCAGTAAAAGAATTGCCAGTAAAAAAAGATGAGTGGCCATAAAAAAATTTGACTGGTAAAAAAAAAAAATAATATAAACATAAAACAATTAAATTCCCTTCTACGTGACTTTACCGAAAGAACCAAGAATATGAATCCCTGCAGTCACGAATTCTTTAATTCAAAATGGTAAAAAAAAGTCAAACTGAAAAAATTGGCCACTAAAAAAGATAATTGGCCATCAAAAAAAGTGACTGGTTAAAAAAGAGTGGCCATTAATGAAAAAATTTGACTGGTAAAAAAAAAATGGTCATGAAAAAACTGAAAAAATTTGGCCGGTAAAAAACATAAATGGCCATCAAAAAAAGTGACCGGTTAAAAAATAGTGGCCATTAAAAAAAAGAGGCTGATCAAAAAAGAATTGGCCCATAAAAAAAAGACAAGTCGAAAAAAATTGGCCAGTAAAAAAGATGAATGGCCATCCAAAAAAGTGACCGGTTAAAAAAGAGTGGCCATTAAAAAAACAGTGGCCTACCAAAAAATAATTGGCCCGTAAAAAAAGACCAGTCGAAAAAAATTGGCCAGTAAAAAAGATAAGTGGCCATCAAAAAAAGTGACCGGTTAAAAAAATTGCCCATTAAAAAAAGTGACTACAAAAAATTGGCCCGTAAAAAGGAAAGACCAGTCAAACAAAATTGGTCAGTAAAAAAATGTATTGGCCATCACACAGTGAGATGGAGGAGGCGGAGGAGGAGGCGGAGGAGGCGGAGGAGGCGGAGGAGGAGGTGGAGGAGGAGGAGGCCGAAGAGGTAGGTGGCCCGTAAAAAAGAGACCAGTAAAAGAATTGCCAGTAAAAAAAGATGAGTGGCCATAAAAAAATTTGACTGGTAAAAAAAATAATAATATAAACATAAAACAATTAAATTCCCTTCTACGTGACTTTACCGAAAGAACCAAGAATATGAATCCCTGCAGTCACGAATTCTTTAATTCAAAATGGTAAAAAAAAGTCAAACTGAAAAAATTGGCCACTAAAAAAGATAATTGGCCATCAAAAAAAGTGACTGGTTAAAAAAGAGTGGCCATTAATGAAAAAATTTGACTGGTAAAAAAAAATGGTCATGAAAAAAGTGAAAAAAATTGGCCGGTAAAAAAGATAAATGGCCATCAAAAAAAGTGACCGGTTAAAAAAGAGTGGCCATTAAAAAAAAGAGGCTGATCAAAAAAGAATTGGCCCATAAAAAAAAGACAAGTCGAAAAAAATTGGCCGGTAAAAAAGATGAATGGCCATCCAAAAAAGTGACCGGTTAAAAAAGAGTGGCCATTAAAAAAACAGTGGCCTACCAAAAAATAATTGGCCCGTAATTAAAGACCAGTTGAAAAAAATTGGCCAGTAAAAAAGATAAGTGGCCATCAAAAAAAGTGACCGGTTAAAAAAATTGCCCATTAAAAAAAGTGACTACAAAAAATTGGCCCGTAAAAAGGAAAGACCAGTCAAACAAAATTGGTCAGTAAAAAAATGTATTGGCCATCACACAGTGAGGTGGAGGAGGCGGAGGAGGAGGCGGAGGAGGCGGAGGAGGAGGCGGAGGAGGCGGAGGAGGAGGCGGAGGAGGAGGCGGAGGAGGCGGCGGAGGAGGAGGCGGAGGAGGAGGAGGCGAAGGTGGAGGAGGAGGCGGAGGAGGAGGCGGAAGAGGTAGGTGGCCCGTAAAAAAAGAGACCAGTAAAAGAATTGCCAGTAAAAAAAGATGAGTGGCCATAAAAAAAATTGACTGGTAAAAAAAAATAATAATATAAACATAAAACAATTAAATTCCCTTCTACGTGACTTTACCGAAAGAACCAAGAATATGAATCCCTGCAGTCACGAATTCTTTAATTCAAAATGGTAAAAAAAAGTCAAACTGAAAAAATTGGCCACTAAAAAAGATAATTGGCCATCAAAAAAGTGACTGGTTAAAAAAGAGTGGCCATTAATGAAAAAATTTGACTGGTAAAAAAAAAATGGTCATGAAAAAAGTGAAAAAAATTGGCCGGTAAAAAAGATAAATGGCCATCAAAAAAAGTGACCGGTTAAAAAAGAGTGGCCATTAAAAAAAAGAGGCTGATCAAAAAAGAATTGGCCCATAAAAAAAAGACAAGTCGAAAAAAATTGGCCAGTAAAAAAGATGAATGGCCATCCAAAAAAGTGACCGGTTAAAAAAGAGTGGCCATTAAAAAAACAGTGGCCTACCAAAAAATAATTGGCCCGTAAAAAAAGACCAGTCGAAAAAAATTGGCCAGTAAAAAAGATAAGTGGCCATCAAAAAAAGTGACCGGTTAAAAAAATTGCCCATTAAAAAAAGTGACTACAAAAAATTGGCCCGTAAAAAGGAAAGACCAGTCAAACAAAATTGGTCAGTAAAAAAATGTATTGGCCATCACACAGTGGGATGGAGGAGGCGGAGGAGGAGGCGGAGGAGGCGGAGGAGGCGGAGGAGGAGGTGGAGGAGGAGGAGGCCGAAGAGGTAGGTGGCCCGTAAAAAAGAGACCAGTAAAAGAATTGCCAGTAAAAAAAGATGAGTGGCCATAAAAAAATTTGACTGGTAAAAAAAAAAATAATATAAACATAAAACAATTAAATTCCCTTCTACGTGACTTTACCGAAAGAACCAAGAATATGAATCCCTGCAGTCACGAATTCTTTAATTCAAAATGGTAAAAAAAAGTCAAACTGAAAAAATTGGCCACTAAAAAAGATAATTGGCCATCAAAAAAAGTGACTGGTTAAAAAAGAGTGGCCATTAATGAAAAAATTTGACTGGTAAAAAAAAATGGTCATGAAAAAAGTGAAAAAAATTGGCCTGTAAAAAAGATAAATGGCCATCAAAAAAAGTGACCGGTTAAAAAAGAGTGGCCATTAAAAAAAAGAGGCTGATCAAAAAAGAATTGGCCCATAAAAAAAAGACAAGTCGAAAAAAATTGGCCAGTAAAAAAGATGAATGGCCATCCAAAAAAGTGACCGGTTAAAAAAGAGTGGCCATTAAAAAAACAGTGGCCTACCAAAAAATAATTGGCCCGTAAAAAAAGACCAGTCGAAAAAAATTGGCCAGTAAAAAAGATAAGTGGCCATCAAAAAAAGTGACCGGTTAAAAAAATTGCACATTAAAAAAAGTGACTACAAAAAATTGGCCCGTAAAAAGGAAAGACCAGTCAAACAAAATTGGTCAGTAAAAAAATGTATTGGCCATCACACAGTGGGATGGAGGAGGCGGAGGAGGAGGCGGAGGAGGCGGAGGAGGCGGAGGAGGAGGTGGAGGAGGAGGAGGCCGAAGAGGTAGGTGGCCCGTAAAAAAGAGACCAGTAAAAGAATTGCCAGTAAAAAAAGATGAGTGGCCATAAAAAAATTTGACTGGTAAAAAAAAAAATAATATAAACATAAAACAATTAAATTCCCTTCTACGTGACTTTACCGAAAGAACCAAGAATATGAATCCCTGCAGTCACGAATTCTTTAATTCAAAATGGTAAAAAAAAGTCAAACTGAAAAAATTGGCCACTAAAAAAGATAATTGGCCATCAAAAAAAGTGACTGGTTAAAAAAGAGTGGCCATTAATGAAAAAATTTGACTGGTAAAAAAAAATGGTCATGAAAAAAGTGAAAAAAATTGGCCTGTAAAAAAGATAAATGGCCATCAAAAAAAGTGACCGGTTAAAAAAGAGTGGCCATTAAAAAAAAGAGGCTGATCAAAAAAGAATTGGCCCATAAAAAAAAGACAAGTCGAAAAAAATTGGCCGGTAAAAAAGATGAATGGCCATCCAAAAAAGTGACCGGTTAAAAAAGAGTGGCCATTAAAAAAACAGTGGCCTACCAAAAAATAATTGGCCCGTAATTAAAGACCAGTTGAAAAAAATTGGCCAGTAAAAAAGATAAGTGGCCATCAAAAAAAGTGACCGGTTAAAAAAATTGCCCATTAAAAAAAGTGACTACAAAAAATTGGCCCGTAAAAAGGAAAGACCAGTCAAACAAAATTGGTCAGTAAAAAAATGTATTGGCCATCACACAGTGAGGTGGAGGAGGCGGAGGAGGAGGCGGAGGAGGCGGAGGAGGAGGCGGAGGAGGCGGAGGCGGAGGAGGCGGCGGAGGAGGAGGCGGAGGAGGAGGAGGCGAAGGTGGAGGAGGAGGCGGAGGAGGAGGCGGAAGAGGTAGGTGGCCCGTAAAAAAAGAGACCAGTAAAAGAATTGCCAGTAAAAAAAGATGAGTGGCCATAAAAAAATTTGACTGGTAAAAAAAATATATATATATAAACATAAAACAATTAAATTCCCTTCTACGTGACTTTACCGAAAGAACCAAGAATATGAATCCCTGCAGTCACGAATTCTTTAATTCAAAATGGTAAAAAAAAGTCAAACTGAAAAAATTGGCCACTAAAAAAGATAATTGGCCATCAAAAAAAGTGACTGGTTAAAAAAGAGTGGCCATTAATGAAAAAATTTGACTGGTAAAAAAAAAATGGTCATGAAAAAAGTGAAAAAAATTGGCCGGTAAAAAAGATAAATGGCCATCAAAAAAAGTGACCGGTTAAAAAAGAGTGGCCATTAAAAAAAAGAGGCTGATCAAAAAAGAATTGGCCCATAAAAAAAAGACAAGTCGAAAAAAATTGGCCGGTAAAAAAGATGAATGGCCATCCAAAAAAGTGACCGGTTAAAAAAGAGTGGCCATTAAAAAAACAGTGGCCTACCAAAAGTAATTGGCCCGTAAAAAAAGACCAGTCGAAAAAAATTGGCCAGTAAAAAAGATAAGTGGCCATCAAAAAAAGTGACTGGTTAAAAAAGAGTGGCCATTAATGAAAAAATTTGACTGGTAAAAAAAAAATGGTCATGAAAAAACTGAAAAAATTTGGCCGGTAAAAAACATAAATGGCCATCAAAAAAAGTGACCGGTTAAAAAAGAGTGGCCATTAAAAAAAAGAGGCTGATCAAAAAAGAATTGGCCCATAAAAAAAAGACAAGTCGAAAAAAATTGGCCAGTAAAAAAGATGAATGGCCATCCAAAAAAGTGACCGGTTAAAAAAGAGTGGCCATTAAAAAAACAGTGGCCTACCAAAAAATAATTGGCCCGTAAAAAAAGACCAGTCGAAAAAAATTGGCCAGTAAAAAAGATAAGTGGCCATCAAAAAAAGTGACCGGTTAAAAAAATTGCCCATTAAAAAAAGTGACTACAAAAAATTGGCCCGTAAAAAGGAAAGACCAGTCAAACAAAATTGGTCAGTAAAAAAATGTATTGGCCATCACACAGTGGGATGGAGGAGGCGGAGGAGGAGGCGGATGAGGCGGAGGAGGCGGAGGAGGCGGAGGAGGAGGTGGAGGAGGAGGAGGCCGAAGAGGTAGGTGGCCCGTAAAAAAAGAGACCAGTAAAAGAATTGCCAGTAAAAAAAGATGAGTGGCCATAAAAAAATTTGACTGGTAAAAAAAAAATAATATAAACATAAAATAATTAAATTCCCTTCTACGTGACTTTACCGAAAGAACCAAGAATATGAATCCCTGCAGTCACAAATTCTTTAATTCAAAATGGTAAAAAAAAGTCAAACTGAAAAAATTGGCCACTAAAAAAGATAATTGGCCATCAAAAAAAGTGACTGGTTAAAAAAGAGTGGCCATTAATGAAAAAATTTGACTGGTAAAAAAAAAATGGTCATGAAAAAAGTGAAAAAAATTGGCCGGTAAAAAAGATAAATGGCCATCAAAAAAAGTGACCGGTTAAAAAAGAGTGGCCATTAAAAAAAAGAGGCTGATCAAAAAAGAATTGGCCCATAAAAAAAAGACAAGTCGAAAAAAATTGGCCGGTAAAAAAGATGAATGGCCATCCAAAAAAGTGACCGGTTAAAAAAGAGTGGCCATTAAAAAAACAGTGGCCTACCAAAAAATAATTGGCCCGTAATTAAAGACCAGTTGAAAAAAATTGGCCAGTAAAAAAGATAAGTGGCCATCAAAAAAAGTGACCGGTTAAAAAAATTGCCCATTAATAAAAGTGACTACAAAAAATTGGCCCGTAAAAAGGAAAGACCAGTCAAACAAAATTGGTCAGTAAAAAAATGTATTGGCCATCACACAGTGAGGTGGAGGAGGCGGAGGAGGAGGCGGAGGAGGTGGAGGAGGAGGCGGAGGAGGCGGAGGAGGAGGTGGAGGAGGCGGCGGAGGAGGAGGCGGAGGAGGAGGAGGCGAAGGCGGAGGAGGAGGTGGAGGAGGAGGCGGAAGAGGTAGGTGGCCCGTAAAAAAAGAGACCAGTAAAAGAATTGCCAGTAAAAAAAGATGAGTGGCCATAAAAAAATTTGACTGGTAAAAAAAATATATATATATAAACATAAAACAATTAAATTCCCTTCTACGTGACTTTACCGAAAGAACCAAGAATATGAATCCCTGCAGTCACGAATTCTTTAATTCAAAATGGTAAAAAAAAGTCAAACTGAAAAAATTGGCCACTAAAAAAGATAATTGGCCATCAAAAAAAGTGACTGGTTAAAAAAGAGTGGCCATTAATGAAAAAATTTGACTGGTAAAAAAAAAATGGTCATGAAAAAAGTGAAAAAAATTGGCCGGTAAAAAAGATAAATGGCCATCAAAAAAAGTGACCGGTTAAAAAAGAGTGGCCATTAAAAAAAAGAGGCTGATCAAAAAAGAATTGGCCCATAAAAAAAAGACAAGTCGAAAAAAATTGGCCGGTAAAAAAGATGAATGGCCATCCAAAAAAGTGACCGGTTAAAAAAGAGTGGCCATTAAAAAAACAGTGGCCTACCAAAAGTAATTGGCCCGTAAAAAAAGACCAGTCGAAAAAAATTGGCCAGTAAAAAAGATAAGTGGCCATCAAAAAAAGTGACTGGTTAAAAAAGAGTGGCCATTAATGAAAAAATTTGACTGGTAAAAAAAAAATGGTCATGAAAAAACTGAAAAAATTTGGCCGGTAAAAAACATAAATGGCCATCAAAAAAAGTGACCGGTTAAAAAAGAGTGGCCATTAAAAAAAAGAGGCTGATCAAAAAAGAATTGGCCCATAAAAAAAAGACAAGTCGAAAAAAATTGGCCAGTAAAAAAGATGAATGGCCATCCAAAAAAGTGACCGGTTAAAAAAGAGTGGCCATTAAAAAAACAGTGGCCTACCAAAAAATAATTGGCCCGTAAAAAAAGACCAGTCGAAAAAAATTGGCCAGTAAAAAAGATGAATGGCCATCCAAAAAAGTGACCGGTTAAAAAAGAGTGGCCATTAAAAAAACAGTGGCCTACCAAAAAATAATTGGCCCGTAAAAAAAGACCAGTCGAAAAAAATTGGCCAGTAAAAAAGATAAGTGGCCATCAAAAAAAGTGACCGGTTAAAAAAATTGCCCATTAAAAAAAGTGACTACAAAAAATTGGCCCGTAAAAAGGAAAGACCAGTCAAACAAAATTGGTCAGTAAAAAAATGTATTGGCCATCACACAGTGGGATGGAGGAGGCGGAGGAGGAGGCGGATGAGGCGGAGGAGGCGGAGGAGGCGGAGGAGGAGGTGGAGGAGGAGGAGGCCGAAGAGGTAGGTGGCCCGTAAAAAAAGAGACCAGTAAAAGAATTGCCAGTAAAAAAAGATGAGTGGCCATAAAAAAATTTGACTGGTAAAAAAAAAATAATATAAACATAAAATAATTAAATTCCCTTCTACGTGACTTTACCGAAAGAACCAAGAATATGAATCCCTGCAGTCACAAATTCTTTAATTCAAAATGGTAAAAAAAAGTCAAACTGAAAAAATTGGCCACTAAAAAAGATAATTGGCCATCAAAAAAAGTGACTGGTTAAAAAAGAGTGGCCATTAATGAAAAAATTTGACTGGTAAAAAAAAAATGGTCATGAAAAAAGTGAAAAAAATTGGCCGGTAAAAAAGATAAATGGCCATCAAAAAAAGTGACCGGTTAAAAAAGAGTGGCCATTAAAAAAAAGAGGCTGATCAAAAAAGAATTGGCCCATAAAAAAAAGACAAGTCGAAAAAAATTGGCCGGTAAAAAAGATGAATGGCCATCCAAAAAAGTGACCGGTTAAAAAAGAGTGGCCATTAAAAAAACAGTGGCCTACCAAAAAATAATTGGCCCGTAATTAAAGACCAGTTGAAAAAAATTGGCCAGTAAAAAAGATAAGTGGCCATCAAAAAAAGTGACCGGTTAAAAAAATTGCCCATTAATAAAAGTGACTACAAAAAATTGGCCCGTAAAAAGGAAAGACCAGTCAAACAAAATTGGTCAGTAAAAAAATGTATTGGCCATCACACAGTGAGGTGGAGGAGGCGGAGGAGGAGGCGGAGGAGGTGGAGGAGGAGGCGGAGGAGGCGGAGGAGGAGGTGGAGGAGGCGGCGGAGGAGGAGGCGGAGGAGGAGGAGGCGAAGGCGGAGGAGGAGGTGGAGGAGGAGGCGGAAGAGGTAGGTGGCCCGTAAAAAAAGAGACCAGTAAAAGAATTGCCAGTAAAAAAAGATGAGTGGCCATAAAAAAATTTGACTGGTAAAAAAAATATATATATATAAACATAAAACAATTAAATTCCCTTCTACGTGACTTTACCGAAAGAACCAAGAATATGAATCCCTGCAGTCACGAATTCTTTAATTCAAAATGGTAAAAAAAAGTCAAACTGAAAAAATTGGCCACTAAAAAAGATAATTGGCCATCAAAAAAAGTGACTGGTTAAAAAAGAGTGGCCATTAATGAAAAAATTTGACTGGTAAAAAAAAAATGGTCATGAAAAAAGTGAAAAAAATTGGCCGGTAAAAAAGATAAATGGCCATCAAAAAAAGTGACCGGTTAAAAAAGAGTGGCCATTAAAAAAAAGAGGCTGATCAAAAAAGAATTGGCCCATAAAAAAAAGACAAGTCGAAAAAAATTGGCCGGTAAAAAAGATGAATGGCCATCCAAAAAAGTGACCGGTTAAAAAAGAGTGGCCATTAAAAAAACAGTGGCCTACCAAAAGTAATTGGCCCGTAAAAAAAGACCAGTCGAAAAAAATTGGCCAGTAAAAAAGATAAGTGGCCATCAAAAAAAGTGACTGGTTAAAAAAGAGTGGCCATTAATGAAAAAATTTGACTGGTAAAAAAAAAATGGTCATGAAAAAACTGAAAAAATTTGGCCGGTAAAAAACATAAATGGCCATCAAAAAAAGTGACCGGTTAAAAAAGAGTGGCCATTAAAAAAAAGAGGCTGATCAAAAAAGAATTGGCCCATAAAAAAAAGACAAGTCGAAAAAAATTGGCCGGTAAAAAAGATGAATGGCCATCCAAAAAAGTGACCGGTTAAAAAAGAGTGGCCATTAAAAAAACAGTGGCCTACCAAAAAATAATTGGCCCGTAAAAAAAGACCAGTCGAAAAAAATTGGTCAGTAAAAAAGATAAGTGGCCATCAAAAAAAGTGACCGGTTAAAAAAATTGCCCATTAAAAAAAGTGACTACAAAAAATTGGCCCGTAAAAAGGAAAGACCAGTCAAACAAAATTGGTCAGTAAAAAAATTGTATTGGCCATCACACAGTGGGATGGAGGAGGCGGAGGAGGAGGCGGAGGAGGCGGAGGAGGCGGAGGAGGCGGAGGAGGAGGTGGAGGAGGAGGAGGCCGAAGAGGTAGGTGGCCCGTAAAAAAAGAGACCAGTAAAAGAATTGCCAGTAAAAAAAGATGAGTGGCCATAAAAAAATTTGACTGGTAAAAAAAAAATAATATAAACATAAAATAATTAAATTCCCTTCTACGTGACTTTACCGAAAGAACCAAGAATATGAATCCCTGCAGTCACGAATTCTTTAATTCAAAATGGTAAAAAAAAGTCAAACTGAAAAAATTGGCCACTAAAAAAGATAATTGGCCATCAAAAAAAGTGACTGGTTAAAAAAGAGTGGCCATTAATGAAAAAATTTGACTGGTAAAAAAAAAATGGTCATGAAAAAACTGAAAAAATTTGGCCGGTAAAAAACATAAATGGCCATCAAAAAAAGTGACCGGTTAAAAAAGAGTGGCCATTAAAAAAAAGAGGCTGATCAAAAAAGAATTGGCCCATAAAAAAAAGACAAGTCGAAAAAAATTGGCCGGTAAAAAAGATGAATGGCCATCCAAAAAAGTGACCGGTTAAAAAAGAGTGGCCATTAAAAAAACAGTGGCCTACCAAAAAATAATTGGCCCGTAAAAAAAGACCAGTCGAAAAAAATTGGTCAGTAAAAAAGATAAGTGGCCATCAAAAAAAGTGACCGGTTAAAAAAATTGCCCATTAAAAAAAGTGACTACAAAAAATTGGCCCGTAAAAAGGAAAGACCAGTCAAACAAAATTGGTCAGTAAAAAAATTGTATTGGCCATCACACAGTGGGATGGAGGAGGCGGAGGAGGAGGCGGAGGAGGCGGAGGAGGCGGAGGAGGCGGAGGAGGAGGTGGAGGAGGAGGAGGCCGAAGAGGTAGGTGGCCCGTAAAAAAAGAGACCAGTAAAAGAATTGCCAGTAAAAAAAGATGAGTGGCCATAAAAAAATTTGACTGGTAAAAAAAAAATAATATAAACATAAAATAATTAAATTCCCTTCTACGTGACTTTACCGAAAGAACCAAGAATATGAATCCCTGCAGTCACGAATTCTTTAATTCAAAATGGTAAAAAAAAGTCAAACTGAAAAAATTGGCCACTAAAAAAGATAATTGGCCATCAAAAAAAGTGACTGGTTAAAAAAGAGTGGCCATTAATGAAAAAATTTGACTGGTAAAAAAAAAATGGTCATGAAAAAAGTGAAAAAAATTGGCCGGTAAAAAAGATAAATGGCCATCAAAAAAAGTGACCGGTTAAAAAAGAGTGGCCATTAAAAAAAAGAGGCTGATCAAAAAAGAATTGGCCCATAAAAAAAAGACAAGTCGAAAAAAATTGGCCGGTAAAAAAGATGAATGGCCATCCAAAAAAGTGACCGGTTAAAAAAGAGTGGCCATTAAAAAAACAGTGGCCTACCAAAAAATAATTGGCCCGAAATTAAAGACCAGTTGAAAAAAATTGGCCAGTAAAAAAGATAAGTGGCCATCAAAAAAAGTGACCGGTTAAAAAAATTGCCCATTAATAAAAGTGACTACAAAAAATTGGCCCGTAAAAAGGAAAGACCAGTCAAACAAAATTGGTCAGTAAAAAAATGTATTGGCCATCACACAGTGAGGTGGAGGAGGCGGAGGAGGAGGCGGAGGAGGTGGAGGAGGAGGCGGAGGAGGCGGAGGAGGAGGTGGAGGAGGCGGCGGAGGAGGAGGCGGAGGAGGAGGAGGCGAAGGCGGAGGAGGAGGCGGAGGAGGAGGCGGAAGAGGTAGGTGGCCCGTAAAAAAAGAGACCAGTAAAAGAATTGCCAGTAAAAAAAGATGAGTGGCCATAAAAAAATTTGACTGGTAAAAAATAATAATAATATAAACATAAAACAATTAAATTCCCTTCTACGTGACTTTACCGAAAGAACCAAGAATATGAATCCCTGCAGTCACGAATTCTTTAATTCAAAATGGTAAAAAAAGTCAAACTGAAAAAATTGGCCACTAAAAAAGATAATTGGCCATCAAAAAAAGTGACTGGTTAAAAAAGAGTGGCCATTAATGAAAAAATTTGACTGGTAAAAAAAAATGGTCATGAAAAAAGTGAAAAAAATTGGCCGGTAAAAAAGATAAATGGCCATCAAAAAAAGTGACCGGTTAAAAAAGAGTGGCCATTAAAAAAAAGAGGCTGATCAAAAAAGAATTGGCCCATAAAAAAAAGACAAGTCGAAAAAAATTGGCCGGTAAAAAAGATGAATGGCCATCCAAAAAAGTGACCGGTTAAAAAAGAGTGGCCATTAAAAAAACAGTGGCCTACCAAAAAATAATTGGCCCGTAATTAAAGACCAGTTGAAAAAAATTGGCCAGTAAAAAAGATAAGTGGCCATCAAAAAAAGTGACCGGTTAAAAAAGAGTGGCCATTAAAAAAAAGAGGCTGATCAAAAAAGAATTGGCCCATAAAAAAAAGACAAGTCGAAAAAAATTGGCCGGTAAAAAAGATGAATGGCCATCCAAAAAAGTGACCGGTTAAAAAAGAGTGGCCATTAAAAAAACAGTGGCCTACCAAAAAATAATTGGCCCGTAAAAAAAGACCAGTCGAAAAAAAATTGGCCAGTAAAAAAGATAAGTGGCCATCAAAAAAAGTGACTGGTTAAAAAAGAGTGGCCATTAATGAAAAAATTTGACTGGTAAAAAAAAAATGGTCATGAAAAAACTGAAAAAATTTGGCCGGTAAAAAACATAAATGGCCATCAAAAAAAGTGACCGGTTAAAAAAGAGTGGCCATTAAAAAAAAGAGGCTGATCAAAAAAGAATTGGCCCATAAAAAAAAGACAAGTCGAAAAAAATTGGCCAGTAAAAAAGATGAATGGCCATCCAAAAAAGTGACCGGTTAAAAAAGAGTGGCCATTAAAAAAACAGTGGCCTACCAAAAAATAATTGGCCCGTAAAAAAAGACCAGTCGAAAAAAATTGGCCAGTAAAAAAGATAAGTGGCCATCAAAAAAAGTGACCGGTTAAAAAAATTGCCCATTAAAAAAAGTGACTACAAAAAATTGGCCCGTAAAAATGAAAGACCAGTCAAACAAAATTGGTCAGTAAAAAAATGTATTGGCCATCACACAGTGAGATGGAGGAGGCGGAGGAGGAGGCGGAGGAGGCGGAGGAGGCAGAGGAGGAGGTGGAGGAGGAGGAGGCCGAAGAGGTAGGTGGCCCGTAAAAAAAGAGACCAGTAAAAGAATTGCCAGTAAAAAAAGATGAGTGGCCATAAAAAAATTTGACTGGTAAAAAAAATAATAATATAAACATAAAACAATTAAATTCCCTTCTACGTGACTTTACCGAAAGAACCAAGAATATGAATCCCTGCAGTCACGAATTCTTTAATTCAAAATGGTAAAAAAAAGTCAAACTGAAAAAATTGGCCACTAAAAAAGATAATTGGCCATCAAAAAAAGTGACTGGTTAAAAAAGAGTGGCCATTAATGAAAAAATTTGACTGGTAAAAAAAAAATGGTCATGAAAAAAGTGAAAAAAATTGGCCGGTAAAAAAGATAAATGGCCATCAAAAAAAGTGACCGGTTAAAAAAGAGTGGCCATTAAAAAAAAGAGGCTGATCAAAAAAGAATTGGCCCATAAAAAAAAGACAAGTCGAAAAAAATTGGCCGGTAAAAAAGATGAATGGCCATCCAAAAAAGTGACCGGTTAAAAAAGAGTGGCCATTAAAAAAACAGTGGCCTACCAAAAAATAATTGGCCCGTAATTAAAGACCAGTTGAAAAAAATTGGCCAGTAAAAAAGATAAGTGGCCATCAAAAAAAGTGACCGGTTAAAAAAATTGCCCATTAAAAAAAGTGACTACAAAAAATTGGCCCATAAAAAGGAAAGACCAGTCAAACAAAATTGGTCAGTAAAAAAATGTATTGGCCATCACACAGTGAGGTGGAGGAGGCGGAGGAGGAGGCGGAGGAGGTGGAGGAGGAGGCGGAGGAGGAGGTGGAGGAGGCGGCGGAGGAGGAGGCGGCGGAGGAGGAGGCGGAGGAGGAGGAGGCGAAGGCGGAGGAGGAGGCGGAGGAGGAGGCGGAAGAGGTAGGTGGCCCGTAAAAAAAGAGACCAGTAAAAGAATTGCCAGTAAAAAAAGATGAGTGGCCATAAAAAAATTTGACTGGTAAAAAATAATAATAATATAAACATAAAACAATTAAATTCCCTTCTACGTGACTTTACCGAAAGAACCAAGAATATGAATCCCTGCAGTCACGAATTCTTTAATTCAAAATGGTAAAAAAAAGTCAAACTGAAAAAATTGGCCACTAAAAAAGATAATTGGCCATCAAAAAAAGTGACTGGTTAAAAAAGAGTGGCCATTAATGAAAAAATTTGACTGGTAAAAAAAAAATGGTCATAAAAAAAGTGAAAAAAATTGGCCGGTAAAAAAGATAAATGGCCATCAAAAAAAGTGACCGGTTAAAAAAGAGTGGCCATTAAAAAAAAGAGGCTGATCAAAAAAGAATTGGCCCATAAAAAAAAGACAAGTCGAAAAAAATTGGCCAGTAAAAAAGATGAATGGCCATCCAAAAAAGTGACCGGTTAAAAAAGAGTGGCCATTAAAAAAACAGTGGCCTACCAAAAAATAATTGGCCCGTAATTAAAGACCAGTTGAAAAAAATTGGCCAGTAAAAAAGATAAGTGGCCATCAAAAAAAGTGACCGGTTAAAAAAATTGCCCATTAAAAAAAGTGACTACAAAAAATTGGCCCGTAAAAAGGAAAGACCAGTCAAACAAAATTGGTCAGTAAAAAAATGTATTGGCCATCACACAGTGAGGTGGAGGAGGCGGAGGAGGAGGCGGAGGAGGTGGAGGAGGAGGCGGAGGAGGCGGAGGAGGAGGTGGAGGAGGCGGCGGAGGAGGAGGCGGAGGAGGAGGAGGCGAAGGCGGAGGAGGAGGCGGAGGAGGAGGCGGAAGAGGTAGGTGGCCCGTAAAAAAAGAGACCAGTAAAAGAATTGCCAGTAAAAAAAGATGAGTGGCCATAAAAAAATTTGACTGGTAAAAAATAATAATAATATAAACATAAAACAATTAAATTCCCTTCTACGTGACTTTACCGAAAGAACCAAGAATATGAATCCCTGCAGTCACGAATTCTTTAATTCAAAATGGTAAAAAAAGTCAAACTGAAAAAATTGGCCACTAAAAAAGATAATTGGCCATCAAAAAAAGTGACTGGTTAAAAAAGAGTGGCCATTAATGAAAAAATTTGACTGGTAAAAAAAAATGGTCATGAAAAAAGTGAAAAAAATTGGCCGGTAAAAAAGATAAATGGCCATCAAAAAAAGTGACCGGTTAAAAAAGAGTGGCCATTAATGAAAAAATTTGACTGGTAAAAAAAAATGGTCATGAAAAAAGTGAAAAAAATTGGCCGGTAAAAAACATAAATGGCCATCAAAAAAAGTGACCGGTTAAAAAAGAGTGGCCATTAAAAAAAAGAGGCTGATCAAAAAAGAATTGGCCCATAAAAAAAAGACAAGTCGAAAAAAATTGGCCGGTAAAAAAGATGAATGGCCATCCAAAAAAGTGACCGGTTAAAAAAGAGTGGCCATTAAAAAAACAGTGGCCTACCAAAAGTAATTGGCCCGTAAAAAAAGACCAGTCGAAAAAAATTGGCCAGTAAAAAAGATAAGTGGCCATCAAAAAAAGTGACTGGTTAAAAAAGAGTGGCCATTAAAAAAACAGTGGCCTACCAAAAAATAATTGGCCCGTAATTAAAGACCAGTTGAAAAAAATTGGCCAGTAAAAAAGATAAGTGGCCATCAAAAAAAGTGACCGGTTAAAAAAATTGCCCATTAAAAAAAGTGACTACAAAAAATTGGCCCGTAAAAAGGAAAGACCAGTCAAACAAAATTGGTCAGTAAAAAAATGTATTGGCCATCACACAGTGAGGTGGAGGAGGCGGAGGAGGAGGCGGAGGAGGCGGAGGAGGAGGCAGAGGAGGCGCAGGAGGAGGCGGAGGAGGCGGCGGAGGAGGAGGCGGAGGAGGCGAAGGTGGAGGAGGAGGCGGAGGAGGAGGCGGAAGAGGTAGGTGGCCCGTAAAAAAAGAGACCAGTAAAAGAATTGCCAGTAAAAAAAGATGAGTGGCCATGAAAAAATTTGACTGGTAAAAAATAATAATAATAATATAAACATAAAACAATTAAATTCCCTTCTACGTGACTTTACCGAAAGAACCAAGAATATGAATCCCTGCAGTCACGAATTCTTTAATTCAAAATGGTAAAAAAAGTCTAACTGAAAAAATTGGCCACTAAAAAAGATAATTGGCCATCAAAAAAAGTGACTGGTTAAAAAAGAGTGGCCATTAATGAAAAAATTTGACTGGTAAAAAAAAATGGTCATGAAAAAAGTGAAAAAAATTGGCCGGTAAAAAAGATAAATGGCCATCAAAAAAAGTGACCGGTTAAAAAAGAGTGGCCATTAAAAAAAAGAGGCTGATCAAAAAAGAATTGGCCCATAAAAAAAAGACAAGTCGAAAAAAATTGGCCGGTAAAAAAGATGAATGGCCATCCAAAAAAGTGACCGGTTAAAAAAGAGTGGCCATTAAAAAAACAGTGGCCTACCAAAAAATAATTGGCCCGTAAAAAAAGACCAGTCGAAAAAAATTGGCCAGTAAAAAAGATAAGTGGCCATCAAAAAAAGTGACTGGTTAAAAAAGAGTGGCCATTAATGAAAAAATTTGACTGGTAAAAAAAAAATGGTCATGAAAAAACTGAAAAAATTTGGCCGGTAAAAAACATAAATGGCCATCAAAAAAAGTGACCGGTTAAAAAAGAGTGGCCATTAAAAAAAAGAGGCTGATCAAAAAAGAATTGGCCCATAAAAAAAAGACAAGTCGAAAAAAATTGGCCAGTAAAAAAGATGAATGGCCATCCAAAAAAGTGACCGGTTAAAAAAGAGTGGCCATTAAAAAAACAGTGGCCTACCAAAAAATAATTGGCCCGTAAAAAAAGACCAGTCGAAAAAAATTGGCCAGTAAAAAAGATAAGTGGCCATCAAAAAAAGTGACCGGTTAAAAAAATTGCCCATTAAAAAAAGTGACTACAAAAAATTGGCCCGTAAAAAGGAAAGACCAGTCAAACAAAATTGGTCAGTAAAAAAATGTATTGGCCATCACACAGTGGGATGGAGGAGGCGGAGGAGGAGGCGGAGGAGGCGGAGGAGGCGGAGGAGGAGGTGGAGGAGGAGGAGGCCGAAGAGGTAGGTGGCCCGTAAAAAAAGAGACCAGTAAAAGAATTGCCAGTAAAAAAAGATGAGTGGCCATAAAAAAATTTGACTGGTAAAAAAAATATATATATATAAACATAAAACAATTAAATTCCCTTCTACGTGACTTTACCGAAAGAACCAAGAATATGAATCCCTGCAGTCACGAATTCTTTAATTCAAAATGGTAAAAAAAAGTAAAACTGAAAAAATTGGCCACTAAAAAAGATAATTGGCCATCAAAAAAAGTGACTGGTTAAAAAAGAGTGGCCATTAATGAAAAAATTTGACTGGTAAAAAAAAAATGGTCATGAAAAAAGTGAAAAAATTGGCCGGTAAAAAAGATAAATGGCCATCA
This sequence comes from Petromyzon marinus, assembly GCF_048934315.1. NCBI lineage: Eukaryota > Metazoa > Chordata > Hyperoartia > Petromyzontiformes > Petromyzontidae > Petromyzon > Petromyzon marinus. The sequence continues at coordinate 11,400,950 of NC_133703.1, read as the reverse complement.
AAAAAAGTGACCGGTTAAAAAAGAGTGGCCATTAAAAAAAGAGGCTGATCAAAAAAGAATTGGCCCATAAAAAAAAGACAAGTCGAAAAAAATTGGCCGGTAAAAAAGATGAATGGCCATCCAAAAAAGTGACCGGTTAAAAAAGAGTGGCCATTAAAAAAACAGTGGCCTACCAAAAAATAATTGGCCCGTAATTAAAGACCAGTTGAAAAAAATTGGCCAGTAAAAAAGATAAGTGGCCATCAAAAAAAGTGACCGGTTAAAAAAATTGCCCATTAAAAAAAGTGACTACAAAAAATTGGCCCGTAAAAAGGAAAGACCAGTCAAACAAAATTGGTCAGTAAAAAAATGTATTGGCCATCACACAGTGAGGTGGAGGAGGCGGAGGAGGAGGCGGAGGAGGTGGAGGAGGAGGCGGAGGAGGCGGAGGAGGAGGTGGAGGAGGCGGCGGAGGAGGAGGCGGAGGAGGAGGAGGCGAAGGCGGAGGAGGAGGCGGAGGAGGAGGCGGAAGAGGTAGGTGGCCCGTAAAAAAAGAGACCAGTAAACGAATTGCCAGTAAAAAAAGATGAGTGGCCATAAAAAAATTTGACTGGTAAAAAATAATAATAATAATATAAACATAAAACAATTAAATTCCCTTCTACGTGACTTTACCGAAAGAACCAAGAATATGAATCCCTGCAGTCACGAATTCTTTAATTCAAAATGGTAAAAAAAGTCAAACTGAAAAAATTGGCCACTAAAAAAGATAATTGGCCATCAAAAAAAGTGACTGGTTAAAAAAGAGTGGCCATTAATGAAAAAATTTGACTGGTAAAAAAAAATGGTCATGAAAAAAGTGAAAAAAATTGGCCGGTAAAAAAGATAAATGGCCATCAAAAAAAGTGACCGGTTAAAAAAGAGTGGCCATTAAAAAAAAGAGGCTGATCAAAAAAGAATTGGCCCATAATAAAAAGACAAGTCGAAAAAAATTGGCCGGTAAAAAAGATGAATGGCCATCCAAAAAAGTGACCGGTTAAAAAAGAGTGGCCATTAAAAAAACAGTGGCCTACCAAAAAATAATTGGCCCGTAAAAAAAGACCAGTCGAAAAAAATTGGCCAGTAAAAAAGATAAGTGGCCATCAAAAAAAGTGACTGGTTAAAAAAGAGTGGCCATTAATGAAAAAATTTGACTGGTAAAAAAAAATGGTCATGAAAAAACTGAAAAAATTTGGCCGGTAAAAAACATAAATGGCCATCAAAAAAAGTGACCGGTTAAAAAAGAGTGGCCATTAAAAAAAAGAGGCTGATCAAAAAAGAATTGGCCCATAAAAAAAAGACAAGTCGAAAAAAATTGGCCAGTAAAAAAGATGAATGGCCATCCAAAAAAGTGACCGGTTAAAAAAGAGTGGCCATTAAAAAAACAGTGGCCTACCAAAAAATAATTGGCCCGTAAAAAAAGACCAGTCGAAAAAAATTGGCCAGTAAAAAAGATAAGTGGCCATCAAAAAAAGTGACCGGTTAAAAAAATTGCCCATTAAAAAAAGTGACTACAAAAAATTGGCCCGTAAAAAGGAAAGACCAGTCAAACAAAATTGGTCAGTAAAAAAATGTATTGGCCATCACACAGTGAGATGGAGGAGGCGGAGGAGGAGGCGGAGGAGGCGGAGGAGGCGGAGGAGGAGGTGGAGGAGGAGGAGGCCGAAGAGGTAGGTGGCCCGTAAAAAAAGAGACCAGTAAAAGAATTGCCAGTAAAAAAAGATGAGTGGCCATAAAAAAATTTGACTGGTAAAAAAAATAATAATATAAACATAAAACAATTAAATTCCCTTCTACGTGACTTTACCGAAAGAACCAAGAATATGAATCCCTGCAGTCACGAATTCTTTAATTCAAAATGGTAAAAAAAAGTCAAACTGAAAAAATTGGCCACTAAAAAAGATAATTGGCCATCAAAAAAAGTGACTGGTTAAAAAAGAGTGGCCATTAATGAAAAAATTTGACTGGTAAAAAAAAATGGTCATGAAAAAAGTGAAAAAATTTGGCCGGTAAAAAACATAAATGGCCATCAAAAAAAGTGACCGGTTAAAAAAGAGTGGCCATTAAAAAAAAAGAGGCTGATCAAAAAAGAATTGGCCCATAAAAAAAAGACAAGTCGAAAAAAATTGGCCGGTAAAAAAGATGAATGGCCATCCAAAAAAGTGACCGGTTAAAAAAGAGTGGCCATTAAAAAAACAGTGGCCTACCAAAAGTAATTGGCCCGTAAAAAAAGACCAGTCGAAAAAAATTGGCCAGTAAAAAAGATAAGTGGCCATCAAAAAAAGTGACTGGTTAAAAAAGAGTGGCCATTAAAAAAACAGTGGCCTACCAAAAAATAATTGGCCCGTAATTAAAGACCAGTTGAAAAAAATTGGCCAGTAAAAAAGATAAGTGGCCATCAAAAAAAGTGACCGGTTAAAAAAATTGCCCATTAAAAAAAGTGACTACAAAAAATTGGCCCGTAAAAAGGAAAGACCAGTCAAACAAAATTGGTCAGTAAAAAAATGTATTGGCCATCACACAGTGAGGTGGAGGAGGCGGAGGAGGAGGCGGAGGAGGCGGAGGAGGAGGCGGAGGAGGCGGAGGAGGAGGCGGAGGAGGCGGCGGAGGAGGAGGCGGAGGAGGAGCAGGCGAAGGTGGAGGAGGAGGCGGAGGAGGAGGCGGAAGAGGTAGGTGGCCCGTAAAAAAAGAGACCAGTAAAAGAATTGCCAGTAAAAAAAGATGAGTGGCCATGAAAAAATTTGACTGGTAAAAAATAATAATAATAATATAAACATAAAACAATTAAATTCCCTTCTACGTGACTTTACCGAAAGAACCAAGAATATGAATCCCTGCAGTCACGAATTCTTTAATTCAAAATGGTAAAAAAAGTCTAACTGAAAAAATTGGCCACTAAAAAAGATAATTGGCCATCAAAAAAAGTGACTGGTTAAAAAAGAGTGGCCATTAATGAAAAAATTTGACTGGTAAAAAAAAATGGTCATGAAAAAAGTGAAAAAAATTGGCCAGTAAAAAAGATAAATGGCCATCAAAAAAAGTGACCGGTTAAAAAAGAGTGGCCATTAAAAAAAAGAGGCTGATCAAAAAAGAATTGGCCCATAAAAAAAAGACAAGTCGAAAAAAATTGGCCGGTAAAAAAGATGAATGGCCATCCAAAAAAGTGACCGGTTAAAAAAGAGTGGCCATTAAAAAAACAGTGGCCTACCAAAAAATAATTGGCCCGTAAAAAAAGACCAGTCGAAAAAAATTGGCCAGTAAAAAAGATAAGTGGCCATCAAAAAAAGTGACTGGTTAAAAAAGAGTGGCCATTAATGAAAAAATTTGACTGGTAAAAAAAAAATGGTCATGAAAAAACTGAAAAAATTTGGCCGGTAAAAAACATAAATGGCCATCAAAAAAAGTGACCGGTTAAAAAAGAGTGGCCATTAAAAAAACAGTGGCCTACCAAAAAATAATTGGCCCGTAAAAAAAGACCAGTCGAAAAAAATTGGCCAGTAAAAAAGATAAGTGGCCATCAAAAAAAGTGACCGGTTAAAAAAATTGCCCATTAAAAAAAGTGACTACAAAAAATTGGCCCGTAAAAAGGAAAGACCAGTCAAACAAAATTGGTCAGTAAAAAAATGTATTGGCCATCACACAGTGAGATGGAGGAGGCGGAGGAGGAGGCGGAGGAGGCGGAGGAGGCGGAGGAGGAGGTGGAGGAGGAGGAGGCCGAAGAGGTAGGTGGCCCGTAAAAAAAGAGACCAGTAAAAGAATTGCCAGTAAAAAAAGATGAGTGGCCATAAAAAAATTTGACTGGTAAAAAAAATAATAATATAAACATAAAACAATTAAATTCCCTTCTACGTGACTTTACCGAAAGAACCAAGAATATGAATCCCTGCAGTCACGAATTCTTTAATTCAAAATGGTAAAAAAAAGTCAAACTGAAAAAATTGGCCACTAAAAAAGATAATTGGCCATCAAAAAAAGTGACTGGTTAAAAAAGAGTGGCCATTAATGAAAAAATTTGACTGGTAAAAAAAAATGGTCATGAAAAAAGTGAAAAAAATTGGCCGGTAAAAAAGATAAATGGCCATCAAAAAAAGTAACTGGTTAAAAAAGAGTGGCCATTAAAAAAAAGAGGCTGATCAAAAAAGAATTGGCCCATAAAAAAAAGACAAGTCGAAAAAAATTGGCCGGTAAAAAAGATGAATGGCCATCCAAAAAAGTGACCGGTTAAAAAAGAGTGGCCATTAAAAAAACAGTGGCCTACCAAAAAATAATTGGCCCGTAATTAAAGACCAGTTGAAAAAAATTGGCCAGTAAAAAAGATAAATGGCCATCAAAAAAAGTGACCGGTTAAAAAAATTGCCCATTAAAAAAAGTGACTACAAAAAATTGGCCCGTAAAAAGGAAAGACCAGTCAAACAAAATTGGTCAGTAAAAAAATGTATTGGCCATCACACAGTGAGGTGGAGGAGGCGGAGGAGGAGGCGGAGGAGGCGGAGGAGGTGGAGGAGGAGGCGGAGGAGGCGGAGGAGGAGGTGGAGGAGGCGGCGGAGGAGGAGGCGGAGGAGGAGGAGGCGAAGGCGGAGGAGGAGGCGGAGGAGGAGGCGGAAGAGGTAGGTGGCCCGTAAAAAAAGAGACCAGTAAAAGAATTGCCAGTAAAAAAAGATGAGTGGCCATAAAAAAATTTGACTGGTAAAAAATAATAATAATAATATAAACATAAAACAATTAAATTCCCTTCTACGTGACTTTACCGAAAGAACCAAGAATATGAATCCCTGAAGTCACGAATTCTTTAATTCAAAATGGTAAAAAAAGTCAAACTGAAAAAATTGGCCACTAAAAAAGATAATTGGCCATCAATAAAAGTGACTGGTTAAAAAAGAGTGGCCATTAATGAAAAAATTTGACTGGTAAAAAAAAATGGTCATGAAAAAACTGAAAAAATTTGGCCGGTAAAAAACATAAATGGCCATCAAAAAAAGTGACCGGTTAAAAAAGAGTGGCCATTAAAAAAAAGAGGCTGATCAAAAAAGAATTGGCCCATAAAAAAAAGACAAGTCGAAAAAAATTGGCCGGTAAAAAAGATGAATGGCCATCCAAAAAAGTGACCGGTTAAAAAAGAGTGGCCATTAAAAAAACAGTGGCCTACCAAAAAATAATTGGCCCATAAAAAAAGACCAGTCGAAAAAAATTGGCCAGTAAAAAAGATAAGTGGCCATCAAAAAAAGTGACTGGTTAAAAAAGAGTGGCCATTAATGAAAAAAATTGACTGGTAAAAAAAAAATGGTCATGAAAAAACTGAAAAAATTTGGCCGGTAAAAAACATAAATGGCCATCAAAAAAAGTGACCGGTTAAAAAAGAGTGGCCATTAAAAAAAAGAGGCTGATCAAAAAAGAATTGGCCCATAAAAAAAAGACAAGTCGAAAAAAATTGGCCAGTAAAAAAGATGAATGGCCATCCAAAAAAGTGACCGGTTAAAAAAGAGTGGCCATTAAAAAAACAGTGGCCTACCAAAAAATAATTGGCCCGTAAAAAAAGACCAGTCGAAAAAAATTGGCCAGTAAAAAAGATAAGTGGCCATCAAAAAAAGTGACCGGTTAAAAAAATTGCCCATTAAAAAAAGTGACTACAAAAAATTGGCCCGTAAAAAGGAAAGACCAGTGAAACAAAATTGGTCAGTAAAAAAATGTATTGGCCATCACACAGTGAGATGGAGGAGGCGGAGGAGGAGGCGGAGGAGGCGGAGGAGGCGGAGGAGGAGGTGGAGGAGGAGGAGGCCGAAGAGGTAGGTGGCCCGTAAAAAAAGAGACCAGTAAAAGAATTGCCAGTAAAAAAAGATGAGTGGCCATAAAAAAATTTGACTGGTAAAAAAAATAATAATATAAACATAAAACAATTAAATTCCCTTCTACGTGACTTTACCGAAAGAACCAAGAATATGAATCCCTGCAGTCACGAATTCTTTAATTCAAAATGGTAAAAAAAAGTCAAACTGAAAAAATTGGCCACTAAAAAAGATAATTGGCCATCAAAAAAAGTGACTGGTTAAAAAAGAGTGGCCATTAATGAAAAAATTTGACTGGTAAAAAAAAAATGGTCATGAAAAAAGTGAAAAAAATTTTGCCGGTAAAAAAGATAAATGGCCATCAAAAAAAGTAACTGGTTAAAAAAGAGTGGCCATTAAAAAAAAGAGGCTGATCAAAAAAGAATTGGCCCATAAAAAAAAGACAAGTCGAAAAAAATTGGCCGGTAAAAAAGATGAATGGCCATCCAAAAAAGTGACCGGTTAAAAAAGAGTGGCCATTAAAAAAACAGTGGCCTACCAAAAAATAATTGGCCCGTAAAAAAAGACCAGTCGAAAAAAATTGGCCAGTAAAAAAGATAAGTGGCCATCAAAAAAAGTGACTGGTTAAAAAAGAGTGGCCATTAATGAAAAAATTTGACTGGTAAAAAAAAAATGGTCATGAAAAAACTGAAAAAATTTGGCCGGTAAAAAACATAAATGGCCATCAAAAAAAGTGACCGGTTAAAAAAGAGTGGCCATTAAAAAAAAGAGGCTGATCAAAAAAGAATTGGCCCATAAAAAAAAGACAAGTCGAAAAAAATTGGCCAGTAAAAAAGATGAATGGCCATCCAAAAAAGTGACCGGTTAAAAAAGAGTGGCCATTAAAAAAACAGTGGCCTACCAAAAAATAATTGGCCCGTAAAAAAAGACCAGTCAAAAAAAATTGGCCAGTAAAAAAGATAAGTGGCCATCAAAAAAAGTGACCGGTTAAAAAAATTGCCCATTAAAAAAAGTGACTACAAAAAATTGGCCCGTAAAAAGGAAAGACCAGTCAAACAAAATTGGTCAGTAAAAAAATGTATTGGCCATCACACAGTGAGATGGAGGAGGCGGAGGAGGAGGCGGAGGAGGCGGAGGAGGCGGAGGAGGAGGTGGAGGAGGAGGAGGCTGAAGAGGTAGGTGGCCCGTAAAAAAAGATACCAGTAAAAGAATTGCCAGTAAAAAAAGATGAGTGGCCATAAAAAAATTTGACTGGTAAAAAAAAAAAAATAATAAACATAAAACAATTAAATTCCCTTCTACGTGACTTTACCGAAAGAACCAAGAATATGAATCCCTGCAGTCACGAATTCTTTAATTCAAAATGGTAAAAAAAAGTCAAACTGAAAAAATTGGCCGGTAAAAAAGATGAATGGCCATCCAAAAAAGTGACCGGTTAAAAAAGAGTGGCCATTAAAAAAACAGTGGCCTACCAAAAAATAATTGGCCCGTAATTAAAGACCAGTTGAAAAAAATTGGCAGTAAAAAAGATAAGTGGCCATCAAAAAAAGTGACCGGTTAAAAAAATTGCCCATTAAAAAAAGTGACTACAAAAAATTGGCCCGTAAAAAGGAAAGACCAGTCAAACAAAATTGGTCAGTAAAAAAATGTATTGGCCATCACACAGTGAGGTGGAGGAGGCGGAGGAGGAGGCGGAGGAGGTGGAGGAGGAGGCGGAGGAGGCGGAGGAGGAGGTGGAGGAGGCGGCGGAGGAGGAGGCGGAGGAGGAGGAGGCGAAGGCGGAGGAGGAGGCGGAGGAGGAGGCGGAAGAGGTAGGTGGCCCGTAAAAAAAGAGACCAGTAAAAGAATTGCCAGTAAAAAAAGATGAGTGGCCATAAAAAAATTTGACTGGTAAAAAAAAATAATAATATAAACATAAAACAATTAAATTCCCTTCTACGTGACTTTACCGAAAGAACCAAGAATATGAATCCCTGCAGTCACGAAATCTTTAATTCAAAATGGTAAAAAAAGTCAAACTGAAAAAATTGGCCACTAAAAAAGATAATTGGCCATCAAAAAAAGTGACTGGTTAAAAAAGAGTGGCCATTAATGAAAAAATTTGACTGGTAAAAAAAAATGGTCATGAAAAAAGTGAAAAAAATTGGCCGGTAAAAAAGATAAATGGCCATCAAAAAAAGTGACCGGTTAAAAAAGAGTGGCCATTAAAAAAAAGAGGCTGATCAAAAAAGAATTGGCCCATAAAAAAAAGACAAGTCGAAAAAAATTGGCCGGTAAAAAAGATGAATGGCCATCCAAAAAAGTGACCGGTTAAAAAAGAGTGGCCATTAAAAAAACAGTGGCCTACCAAAAAATAATTGGCCCATAAAAAAAGACCAGTCGAAAAAAATTGGCCAGTAAAAAAGATAAGTGGCCATCAAAAAAGTGACAGGTTAAAAAAATTGCCCATTAAAAAAAGTGACTACAAAAAATTGGCCCGTAAAAAGGAAAGACCAGTCAAACAAAATTGGTCAGTAAAAAAATGTATTGGCCATCACACAGTGAGATGGAGGAGGCGGAGGAGGAGGCGGAGGAGGCGGAGGAGGCGGAGGAGGAGGTGGAGGAGGAGGAGGCCGAAGAGGTAGGTGGCCCATAAAAAAAGAGACCAGTAAAAGAATTGCCAGTAAAAAAAGATGAGTGGCCATAAAAAAATTTGACTGGTAAAAAAAATAATAATATAAACATAAAACAATTAAATTCCCTTCTACGTGACTTTACCGAAAGAACCAAGAATATGAATCCCTGCAGTCACGAATTCTTTAATTCAAAATGGTAAAAAAAAGTCAAACTGAAAAAATTGGCCACTAAAAAAGATAATTGGCCATCAAAAAAAGTGACTGGTTAAAAAAGAGTGGCCATTAATGAAAAAATTTGACTGGTAAAAAAAAAATGGTCATGAAAAAAGTGAAAAAAATTGGCCGGTAAAAAAGATAAATGGCCATCAAAAAAAGTGACCGGTTAAAAAAGAGTGGCCATTAAAAAAAAAGAGGCTGATCAAAAAAGAATTGGCCCATAAAAAAAAGACAAGTCGAAAAAAATTGGCCGGTAAAAAAGATGAATGGCCATCCAAAAAAGTGACCGGTTAAAAAAGAGTGGCCATTAAAAAAACAGTGGCCTACCAAAAAATAATTGGCCCGTAATTAAAGACCAGTTGAAAAAAATTGGCCAGTAAAAAAGATAAGTGGCCATCAAAAAAAGTGACCGGTTAAAAAAATTGCCCATTAAAAAAAGTGACTACAAAAAATTGGCCCGTAAAAAGGAAAGACCAGTCAAACAAAATTGGTCAGTAAAAAATGTATTGGCCATCACACAGTGAGGTGGAGGAGGCGGAGGAGGAGGCGGAGGAGGTGGAGGAGGAGGCGGAGGAGGCGGAGGAGGAGGTGGAGGAGGCGGCGGAGGAGGAGGCGGAGGAGGAGGAGGCGAAGGCGGAGGAGGAGGCGGAGGAGGAGGCGGAAGAGGTAGGTGGCCCGTAAAAAAAGAGACCAGTAAAAGAATTGCCAGTAAAAAAAGATGAGTGGCCATAAAAAAATTTGACTGGTAAAAAATAATAATAATAATATAAACATAAAACAATTAAATTCCCTTCTACGTGACTTTACCGAAAGAACCAAGAATATGAATCCCTGAAGTCACGAATTCTTTAATTCAAAATGGTAAAAAAAGTCAAACTGAAAAAATTGGCCACTAAAAAAGATAATTGGCCATCAAAAAAAGTGACTGGTTAAAAAAGAGTGGCCATTAATGAAAAAATTTGACTGGTAAAAAAAAATGGTCATGAAAAAACTGAAAAAATTTGGCCGGTAAAAAACATAAATGGCCATCAAAAAAAGTGACCGGTTAAAAAAGAGTGGCCATTAAAAAAAAGAGGCTGATCAAAAAAGAATTGGCCCATAAAAAAAAGACAAGTCGAAAAAAATTGGCCGGTAAAAAAGATGAATGGCCATCCAAAAAAGTGACCGGTTAAAAAAGAGTGGCCATTAAAAAAACAGTGGCCTACCAAAAAATAATTGGCCCATAAAAAAAGACCAGTCGAAAAAAATTGGCCAGAAAAAAGGAAAGTGGCCATCAAAAAAAGAGACTGGTTAAAAAAGAGTGGCCATTAATGAAAAAAATTGACTGGTAAAAAAAAAATGGTCATGAAAAAACTGAAAAAATTTGGCTGGTAAAAAACATAAATGGCCATCAAAAAAAGTGACCGGTTAAAAAAGAGTGGCCATTAAAAAAAGAGGCTGATCAAAAAAGAATTGGCCCATAAAAAAAAGACAAGTCGAAAAAAATTGGCCAGTAAAAAAGATGAATGGCCATCCAAAAAAGTGACCGGTTAAAAAAGAGTGGCCATTAAAAAAACAGTGGCCTACCAAAAAATAATTGGCCCGTAAAAAAAGACCAGTCGAAAAAAATTGGCCAGTAAAAAAGATAAGTGGCCATCAAAAAAAGTGACCGGTTAAAAAAATTGCCCATTAAAAAAAGTGACTACAAAAAATTGGCCCGTAAAAAGGAAAGACCAGTCAAACAAAATTGGTCAGTAAAAAAATGTATTGGCCATCACACAGTGAGATGGAGGAGGCGGAGGAGGAGGCGGAGGAGGCGGAGGAGGAGGTGGAGGAGGAGGAGGCCGAAGAGGTAGGTGGCCCGTAAAAAAAGAGACCAGTAAAAGAATTGCCAGTAAAAAAAGATGAGTGGCCATAAAAAAATTTGACTGGTAAAAATAATAATAATATAAACATAAAACAATTAAATTCCCTTCTACGTGACTTTACCGAAAGAACCAAGAATATGAATCCCTGCAGTCACGAATTCTTTAATTCAAAATGGTAAAAAAAGTCAAACTGAAAAAATTGGCCACTAAAAAAGATAATTGGCCATCAAAAAAAGTGACTGGTTAAAAAAGAGTGGCCATTAATGAAAAAATTTGACTGGTAAAAAAAAAATGGTCATGAAAAAAGTGAAAAAAATTGGCCGGTAAAAAAGATAAATGGCCATCAAAAAAAGTAACTGGTTAAAAAAGAGTGGCCATTAAAAAAAAGAGGCTGATCAATAAAGAATTGGCCCATAAAAAAAAGACAAGTCAAAAAAAATTGGCCGGTAAAAAAGATGAATGGCCATCCAAAAAAGTGACCGGTTAAAAAAGAGTGGCCATTAAAAAAACAGTGGCCTACAAAAAAATAATTGGCCCGTAAAAAAAGACCAGTCAAAAAAAATTGGCCAGTAAAAAAGATAAGTGGCCATCAAAAAAAGTGACCGGTTAAAAAAATTGCCCATTAAAAAAAGTGACTACAAAAAATTGGCCCGTAAAAAGGAAAGACCAGTCAAACAAAATTGGTCAGTAAAAAAATGTATTGGCCATCACACAGTGAGATGGAGGAGGCGGAGGAGGAGGCGGAGGAGGCGGAGGAGGCGGAGGAGGAGGTGGAGGAGGAGGAGGCCGAAGAGGTAGGTGGCCCGTAAAAAAAGAGACCAGTAAAAGAATTGCCAGTAAAAAAAGATGAGTGGCCATAAAAAAATTTGACTGGTAAAAAAAATATAAACATAAAACAATTAAATTCCCTTCTACGTGACTTTACCGAAAGAACCAAGAATATGAATCCCTGCAGTCACGAATTCTTTAATTCAAAATGGTAAAAAAAAGTCAAACTGAAAAAATTGGCCACTAAAAAAGATAATTGGCCATCAAAAAAAGTGACTGGTCAAAAAAGAGTGGCCATTAATGAAAAAATTTGACTGGTAAAAAAAAAATGGTCATGAAAAAAGTGAAAAAAATTGGCCGGTAAAAAAGATAAATGGCCATCAAAAAAAGTGACCGGTTAAAAAAGAGTGGCCATTAAAAAAAAGAGGCTGATCAAAAAAGAATTGGCCCATAAAAAAAAGACAAGTCGAAAAAAATTGGCCGGTAAAAAAGATGAATGGCCATCCAAAAAAGTGACCGGTTAAAAAAGAGTGGCCATTAAAAAAACAGTGGCCTACCAAAAAATAATTGGCCCGTAATTAAAGACCAGTTGAAAAAAATTGGCCAGTAAAAAAGATAAGTGGCCATCAAAAAAAGTGACCGGTTAAAAAAATTGCCCATTAAAAAAAGTGACTACAAAAAATTGGCCCGTAAAAAGGAAAGACCAGTCAAACAAAATTGGTCAGTAAAAAAATGTATTGGCCATCACACAGTGAGGTGGAGGAGGCGGAGGAGGAGGCGGAGGAGGTGGAGGAGGAGGCGGAGGAGGCGGAGGAGGAGGTGGAGGAGGCGGCGGAGGAGGCGGCGGAGGAGGAGGAGGAGGCGAAGGCGGAGGAGGAGGTGGAGGAGGAGGAGGCCGAAGAGGTAGGTGGCCCGTAAAAAAAGAGACCAGTAAAAGAATTGCCAGTAAAAAAAGATGAGAGGCCATAAAAAAATTTGACTGGTAAAAAAAAAAAAAATATATAAACATAAAACAATTAAATTCCCTTCTACGTGACTTTACCGAAAGAACCAAGAATATGAATCCCTGCAGTCACGAATTCTTTAATTCAAAATGGTAAAAAAAAGTCAAACTGAAAAAATTGGCCACTAAAAAAGATAATTGGCCATCAAAAAAAGTGACTGGTTAAAAAAGAGTGGCCATTAATGAAAAAATTTGACTGGTAAAAAAAAAATGGTCATGAAAAAAGTGAAAAAAATTGGCCGGTAAAAAAGATAAATGGCCATCAAAAAAAGTGACCGGTTAAAAAAGAGTGGCCATTAAAAAAAAGAGGCTGATCAAAAAAGAATTGGCCCATAAAAAAAAGACAAGTCGAAAAAAATTGGCCGGTAAAAAAGATGAATGGCCATCCAAAAAAGTGACCGGTTAAAAAAGAGTGGCCATTAAAAAAACAGTGGCCTACCAAAAAATAATTGGCCCGTAATTAAAGACCAGTTGAAAAAAATTGGCCAGTAAAAAAGATAAGTGGCCATCAAAAAAAGTGACCGGTTAAAAAAATTGCCCATTAAAAAAAGTGACTACAAAAAATTGGCCCGTAAAAAGGAAAGACCAGTCAAACAAAATTGGTCAGTAAAAAAATGTATTGGCCATCACACAGTGAGGTGGAGGAGGCGGAGGAGGAGGCGGAGGAGGTGGAGGAGGAGGCGGAGGAGGCGGAGGAGGAGGTGGAGGAGGCGGCGGAGGAGGCGGCGGAGGAGGAGGAGGAGGCGAAGGCGGAGGAGGAGGCGGAGGAGGAGGCGGAAGAGGTAGGTGGCCCGTAAAAAAAGAGACCAGTAAAAGAATTGCCAGTAAAAAAAGATGAGTGGCCATAAAAAAATTTGACTGGTAAAAAAAAATAATAATATAAACATAAAACAATTAAATTCCCTTCTACGTGACTTTACCGAAAGAACCAAGAATATGAATCCCTGCAGTCACGAATTCTTTAATTCAAAATGGTAAAAAAAAGTCAAACTGAAAAAATTGGCCACTAAAAAAGATAATTGGCCATCAAAAAAAGTGACTGGTTAAAAAAGAGTGGCCATTAATGAAAAAATTTGACTGGTAAAAAAAAAATGGTCATGAAAAAAGTGAAAAAAATTGGCCGGTAAAAAAGATAAATGGCCATCAAAAAAAGTGACCGGTTAAAAAAGAGTGGCCATTAAAAAAAAGAGGCTGATCAAAAAAGAATTGGCCCATAAAAAAAAGACAAGTCGAAAAAAATTGGCCGGTAAAAAAGATGAATGGCCATCCAAAAAAGTGACCGGTTAAAAAAGAGTGGCCATTAAAAAAACAGTGGCCTACCAAAAAATAATTGGCCCGTAAAAAAAGACCAGTCGAAAAAAATTGGCCAGTAAAAAAGATAAGTGGCCATCAAAAAAAGTGACTGGTTAAAAAAGAGTGGCCATTAATGAAAAAATTTGACTGGTAAAAAAAAAATGGTCATGAAAAAACTGAAAAAATTTGGCTGGTAAAAAACATAAATGGCCATCAAAAAAAGTGACCGGTTAAAAAAGAGTGGCCATTAAAAAAAAGAGGCTGATCAAAAAAGAATTGGCCCATAAAAAAAAGACAAGTCGAAAAAAATTGGCCAGTAAAAAAGATGAATGGCCATCCAAAAAAGTGACCGGTTAAAAAAGAGTGGCCATTAAAAAAACAGTGGCCTACCAAAAAATAATTGGCCCGTAAAAAAAGACCAGTCGAAAAAAATTGGCCAGTAAAAAAGATAAGTGGCCATCAAGAAAAGTGACCAGTTAAAAAAATTACCCATTAAAAAAAGTGACTACAAAAAATTGGCCCGTAAAAAGGAAAGACCAGTCAAACAAAATTGGTCAGTAAAAAAATGTATTGGCCATCACACAGTGAGATGGAGGAGGCGGAGGAGGAGGCGGAGGAGGCGGAGGAGGCGGAGGAGGAGGTGGAGGAGGAGGAGGCCGAAGAGGTAGGTGGCCCGTAAAAAAAGAGACCAGTAAAAGAATTGCCAGTAAAAAAAGATGAGTGGCCATAAAAAAATTTGACTGGTAAAAAAAAAAATAATATAAACATAAAACAATTAAATTCCCTTCTACGTGACTTTACCGAAAGAACCAAGAATATGAATCCCTGCAGTCACGAATTCTTTAATTCAAAATGGTAAAAAAAAGTCAAACTGAAAAAATTGGCCACTAAAAAAGATAATTGGCCATCAAAAAAAGTGACTGGTTAAAAAAGAGTGGCCATTAATGAAAAAATTTGACTGGTAAAAAAAAAATGGTCATGAAAAAAGTGAAAAAAATTGGCCGGTAAAAAAGACAAATGGCCATCAAAAAAAGTGACCGGTTAAAAAAGAGTGGCCATTAAAAAAAAGAGGCTGATCAAAAAAGAATTGGCCCATAAAAAAAAGACAAGTCGAAAAAAATTGGCCGGTAAAAAAGATGAATGGCCATCCAAAAAAGTGACCGGTTAAAAAATAGTGGCCATTAAAAAAACAGTGGCCTACCAAAAAATAATTGGCCCGTAATTAAAGACCAGTTGAAAAAAATTGGCCAGTAAAAAAGATAAGTGGCCATCAAAAAAAGTGACCGGTTAAAAAAATTGCCCATTAAAAAAAGTGACTACAAAAAATTGGCCCGTAAAAAGGAAAGACCAGTCAAACAAAATTGGTCAGTAAAAAAATGTATTGGCCATCACACAGTGAGGTGGAGGAGGCGGAGGAGGAGGCGGAGGAGGTGGAGGAGGAGGCGGAGGAGGCGGAGGAGGAGGTGGAGGAGGCGGCGGAGGAGGAGGCGGAGGAGGAGGAGGCGAAGGCGGAGGAGGAGGCGGAGGAGGAGGCGGAAGAGGTAGGTGGCCCGTAAAAAAAGAGACCAGTAAAAGAATTGCCAGTAAAAAAAGATGAGTGGCCATAAAAAAATTTGACTGGTAAAAAAAATAATAATATAAACCTAAAACAATTAAATTCCCTTCTACGTGACTTTACCGAAAGAACCAAGAATATGAATCCCTGCAGTCACGAATTCTTTAATTCAAAATGGTAAAAAAAAGTCAAACTGAAAAAATTGGCCACTAAAAAAGATAATTGGCCATCAAAAAAAGTGACTGGTTAAAAAAGAGTGGCCATTAATGAAAAAAATTGACTGGTAAAAAAAAAATGGTCATGAAAAAAGTGAAAAAAATTGGCCGGTAAAAAAGATAAATGGCCATCAAAAAAAGTGACCGGATAAAAAAGAGTGGCCATTAAAAAAAAGAGGCTGATCAAAAAAGAATTGGCCCATAAAAAAAAGACAAGTCGAAAAAAATTGGCCGGTAAAAAAGATGAATGGCCATCCAAAAAAGTGACCGGTTAAAAAAGAGTGGCCATTAAAAAAACAGTGGCCTACCAAAAAATAATTGGCCCGTAATTAAAGACCAGTTGAAAAAAATTGGCCAGTAAAAAAGATAAGTGGCCATCAAAAAAAGTGACTGGTTAAAAAAGAGTGGCCATTAATGAAAAAATTTGACTGGTAAAAAAAAAATGGTCATTAAAAAACTGAAAAAATTTGGCCGGTAAAAAACATAAATGGCCATCAAAAAAAGTGACCGGTTAAAAAAGAGTGGCCATTAAAAAAAAGAGGCTGATCAAAAAAGAATTGGCCCATAAAAAAAAGACAAGTCGAAAAAAATTGGCCAGTAAAAAAAATGAATGGCCATCCAAAAAAGTGACCGGTTAAAAAAGAGTGGCCATTAAAACAACAGTGGCCTACCAAAAAATAATTGGCCCGTAAAAAAATACCAGTCGAAAAAAATTGGCCAGTAAAAAAGATAAGTGGCCATCAAAAAAAGTGACCGGTTAAAAAAATTGCCCATTAAAAAAAGTGACTACAAAAAATTGGCCCGTAAAAAGGAAAGACCAGTCAAACAAAATTGGTCAGTAAAAAAATGTATTGGCCATCACACAGTGAGATGGAGGAGGCGGAGGAGGAGGCGGAGGAGGCGGAGGAGGCGGAGGAGGAGGTGGAGGAGGAGGAGGCCGAAGAGGTAGGTGGCCCGTAAAAAAAGAGACCAGTAAAAGAATTGCCAGTAAAAAAAGATGAGTGGCCATAAAAAAATTTGACTGGTAAAAAAAAAAAATATAAACATAAAACAATTAAATTCCCTTCTACGTGACTTTACCGAAAGAACCAAGAATATGAATCCCTGCAGTCACGAATTCTTTAATTCAAAATGGTAAAAAAAAGTCAAACTGAAAAAATTGGCCACTAAAAAAGATAATTGGCCATCAAAAAAAGTGACTGGTTAAAAAAGAGTGGCCATTAATGAAAAAATTTGACTGGTAAAAAAAAAATGGTCATGAAAAAAGTGAAAAAAATTGGCCGGTAAAAAAGATAAATGGCCATCAAAAAAAGTGACCGGTTAAAAAAGAGTGGCCATTAAAAAAAAGAGGCTGATCAAAAAAGAATTGGCCCATAAAAAAAAGACAAGTCGAAAAAAATTGGCCGGTAAAAAAGATGAATGGCCATCCAAAAAAGTGACCGGTTAAAAAAGAGTGGCCATTAAAAAAACAGTGGCCTACCAAAAAATAATTGGCCCATAATTAAAGACCAGTTGAAAAAAATTGGCCAGTAAAAAAGATAAGTGGCCATCAAAAAAAGTGACTGGTTAAAAAAGAGTGGCCATTAATGAAAAAATTTGACTGGTAAAAAAAAAATGGTCATTAAAAAACTGAAAAAATTTGGCCGGTAAAAAACATAAATGGCCATCAAAAAAAGTGACCGGTTAAAAAAGAGTGGCCATTAAAAAAAAGAGGCTGATCAAAAAAGAATTGGCCCATAAAAAAAAGACAAGTCGAAAAAAATTGGCCAGTAAAAAAAATGAATGGCCATCCAAAAAAGTGACCGGTTAAAAAAGAGTGGCCATTAAAACAACAGTGGCCTACCAAAAAATAATTGGCCCGTAAAAAAATACCAGTCGAAAAAAATTGGCCAGTAAAAAAGATAAGTGGCCATCAAAAAAAGTGACCGGTTAAAAAAATTGCCCATTAAAAAAAGTGACTACAAAAAATTGGCCCGTAAAAAGGAAAGACCAGTCAAACAAAATTGGTCAGTAAAAAAATGTATTGGCCATCACACAGTGAGATGGAGGAGGCGGAGGAGGAGGCGGAGGAGGCGGAGGAGGCGGAGGAGGAGGTGGAGGAGGAGGAGGCCGAAGAGGTAGGTGGCCCGTAAAAAAAGAGACCAGTAAAAGAATTGCCAGTAAAAAAAGATGAGTGGCCATAAAAAAATTTGACTGGTAAAAAAAAAAAATATAAACATAAAACAATTAAATTCCCTTCTACGTGACTTTACCGAAAGAACCAAGAATATGAATCCCTGCAGTCACGAATTCTTTAATTCAAAATGGTAAAAAAAAGTCAAACTGAAAAAATTGGCCACTAAAAAAGATAATTGGCCATCAAAAAAAGTGACTGGTTAAAAAAGAGTGGCCATTAATGAAAAAATTTGACTGGTAAAAAAAAAATGGTCATGAAAAAAGTGAAAAAAATTGGCCGGTAAAAAAGATAAATGGCCATCAAAAAAAGTGACCGGTTAAAAAAGAGTGGCCATTAAAAAAAAGAGGCTGATCAAAAAAGAATTGGCCCATAAAAAAAAGACAAGTCGAAAAAAATTGGCCGGTAAAAAAGATGAATGGCCATCCAAAAAAGTGACCGGTTAAAAAAGAGTGGCCATTAAAAAAACAGTGGCCTACCAAAAAATAATTGGCCCGTAATTAAAGACCAGTTGAAAAAAATTGGCCAGTAAAAAAGATAAGTGGCCATCAAAAAAAGTGACCGGTTAAAAAAATTGCCCATTAAAAAAAGTTACTACAAAAAATTGGCCCGTAAAAAGGAAAGACCAGTCAAACAAAATTGGTCAGTAAAAAAATGTATTGGCCATCACACAGTGAGGTGGAGGAGGTGGAGGAGGAGGCGGAGGAGGTGGAGGAGGAGGCGGAGGAGGCGGAGGAGGAGGTGGAGGAGGCGGCGGAGGAGGAGGCGGAGGAGGAGGAGGCGAAGGCGGAGGAGGAGGCGGAGGAGGAGGCGGAAGAGGTAGGTGGCCCGTAAAAAAAGAGACCAGTAAAAGAATTGCCAGTAAAAAAAGATGAGTGGCCATAAAAAAATTTGACTGGTAAAAAAAAATAATAATATAAACATAAAACAATTAAATTCCCTTCTACGTGACTTTACCGAAAGAACCAAGAATATGAATCCCTGCAGTCACGAATTCTTTAATTCAAAATGGTAAAAAAAGTCAAACTGAAAAAATTGGCCACTAAAAAAGATAATTGGCCATCAAAAAAAGTGACTGGTTAAAAAAGAGTGGCCATTAATGAAAAAATTTGACTGGTAAAAAAAAAATGGTCATGAAAAAAGTGAAAAAAATTGGCCGGTAAAAAAGATAAATGGCCATCAAAAAAAGTGACCGGTTAAAAAAGAGTGGCCATTAAAAAAAAGAGGCTGATCAAAAAAGAATTGGCCCATAAAAAAAAGACAAGTCGAAAAAAATTGGCCGGTAAAAAAGATGAATGGCCATCCAAAAAAGTGACCGGTTAAAAAAGAGTGGCCATTAAAAAAACAGTGGCCTACCAAAAAATAATTGGCCCGTAAAAAAAGACCAGTCGAAAAAAATTGGCCAGTAAAAAAGATAAGTGGCCATCAAAAAAAGTGACTGGTTAAAAAAGAGTGGCCATTAATGAAAAAATTTGACTGGTAAAAAAAAAATGGTCATGAAAAAACTGAAAAAATTTGGCTGGTAAAAAACATAAATGGCCATCAAAAAAAGTGACCGGTTAAAAAAGAGTGGCCATTAAAAAAAAGAGGCTGATCAAAAAAGAATTGGCCCATAAAAAAAAGACAAGTCGAAAAAAATTGGCCAGTAAAAAAGATGAATGGCCATCCAAAAAAGTGACCGGTTAAAAAAGAGTGGCCATTAAAAAAACAGTGGCCTACCAAAAAATAATTGGCCCGTAAAAAAAGACCAGTCGAAAAAAATTGGCCAGTAAAAAAGATAAGTGGCCATCAAGAAAAGTGACCAGTTAAAAAAATTACCCATTAAAAAAAGTGACTACAAAAAATTGGCCCGTAAAAAGGAAAGACCAGTCAAACAAAATTGGTCAGTAAAAAAATGTATTGGCCATCACACAGTGAGATGGAGGAGGCGGAGGAGGAGGCGGAGGAGGCGGAGGAGGCGGAGGAGGAGGTGGAGGAGGAGGAGGCCGAAGAGGTAGGTGGCCCGTAAAAAAAGAGACCAGTAAAAGAATTGCCAGTAAAAAAAGATGAGTGGCCATAAAAAAATTTGACTGGTAAAAAAAATAATAATATAAACATAAAACAATTAAATTCCCTTCTACGTGACTTTACCGAAAGAACCAAGAATATGAATCCCTGCAGTCACGAATTCTTTAATTCAAAATGGTAAAAAAAAGTCAAACTGAAAAAATTGGCCACTAAAAAAGATAATTGGCCATCAAAAAAAGTGACTGGTTAAAAAAGCGTGGCCATTAATGAAAAAATTTGACTGGTAAAAAAAAAATGGTCATGAAAAAAGTGAAAAAAATTGGCCGGTAAAAAAGACAAATGGCCATCAAAAAAAGTGACCGGTTAAAAAAGAGTGGCCATTAAAAAAAAGAGGCTGATCAAAAAAGAATTGGCCCATAAAAAAAAGACAAGTCGAAAAAAATTGGCCGGTAAAAAAGATGAATGGCCATCCAAAAAAGTGACCGGTTAAAAAAGAGTGGCCATTAAAAAAACAGTGGCCTACCAAAAAATAATTGGCCCGTAATTAAAGACCAGTTGAAAAAAATTGGCCAGTAAAAAAGATAAGTGGCCATCAAAAAAAGTGACCGGTTAAAAAAATTGCCCATTAAAAAAAGTGACTACAAAAAATTGGCCCGTAAAAAGGAAAGACCAGTCAAACAAAATTGGTCAGTAAAAAAATGTATTGGCCATCACACAGTGAGGTGGAGGAGGCGGAGGAGGAGGCGGAGGAGGTGGAGGAGGAGGCGGAGGAGGCGGAGGAGGAGGTGGAGGAGGCGGCGGAGGAGGAGGCGGAGGAGGAGGAGGCGAAGGCGGAGGAGGAGGCGGAGGAGGAGGCGGAAGAGGTAGGTGGCCCGTAAAAAAAGAGACCAGTAAAAGAATTGCCAGTAAAAAAAGATGAGTGGCCATAAAAAAATTTGACTGGTAAAAAAAATAATAATATAAACCTAAAACAATTAAATTCCCTTCTACGTGACTTTACCGAAAGAACCAAGAATATGAATCCCTGCAGTCACGAATTCTTTAATTCAAAATGGTAAAAAAAAGTCAAACTGAAAAAATTGGCCACTAAAAAAGATAATTGGCCATCAAAAAAAGTGACTGGTTAAAAAAGAGTGGCCATTAATGAAAAAAATTGACTGGTAAAAAAAAAATGGTCATGAAAAAAGTGAAAAAAATTGGCCGGTAAAAAAGATAAATGGCCATCAAAAAAAGTGACCGGATAAAAAAGAGTGGCCATTAAAAAAAAGAGGCTGATCAAAAAAGAATTGGCCCATAAAAAAAAGACAAGTCGAAAAAAATTGGCCGGTAAAAAAGATGAATGGCCATCCAAAAAAGTGACCGGTTAAAAAAGAGTGGCCATTAAAAAAACAGTGGCCTACCAAAAAATAATTGGCCCGTAATTAAAGACCAGTTGAAAAAAATTGGCCAGTAAAAAAGATAAGTGGCCATCAAAAAAAGTGACTGGTTAAAAAAGAGTGGCCATTAATGAAAAAATTTGACTGGTAAAAAAAAAATGGTCATTAAAAAACTGAAAAAATTTGGCCGGTAAAAAACATAAATGGCCATCAAAAAAAGTGACCGGTTAAAAAAGAGTGGCCATTAAAAAAAAGAGGCTGATCAAAAAAGAATTGGCCCATAAAAAAAAGACAAGTCGAAAAAAATTGGCCAGTAAAAAAAATGAATGGCCATCCAAAAAAGTGACCGGTTAAAAAAGAGTGGCCATTAAAACAACAGTGGCCTACCAAAAAATAATTGGCCCGTAAAAAAATACCAGTCGAAAAAAATTGGCCAGTAAAAAAGATAAGTGGCCATCAAAAAAAGTGACCGGTTAAAAAAATTGCCCATTAAAAAAAGTGACTACAAAAAATTGGCCCGTAAAAAGGAAAGACCAGTCAAACAAAATTGGTCAGTAAAAAAATGTATTGGCCATCACACAGTGAGATGGAGGAGGCGGAGGAGGAGGCGGAGGAGGCGGAGGAGGCGGAGGAGGAGGTGGAGGAGGAGGAGGCCGAAGAGGTAGGTGGCCCGTAAAAAAAGAGACCAGTAAAAGAATTGCCAGTAAAAAAAGATGAGTGGCCATAAAAAAATTTGACTGGTAAAAAAAAAAAATATAAACATAAAACAATTAAATTCCCTTCTACGTGACTTTACCGAAAGAACCAAGAATATGAATCCCTGCAGTCACGAATTCTTTAATTCAAAATGGTAAAAAAAAGTCAAACTGAAAAAATTGGCCACTAAAAAAGATAATTGGCCATCAAAAAAAGTGACTGGTTAAAAAAGAGTGGCCATTAATGAAAAAATTTGACTGGTAAAAAAAAAATGGTCATGAAAAAAGTGAAAAAAATTGGCCGGTAAAAAAGATAAATGGCCATCAAAAAAAGTGACCGGTTAAAAAAGAGTGGCCATTAAAAAAAAGAGGCTGATCAAAAAAGAATTGGCCCATAAAAAAAAGACAAGTCGAAAAAAATTGGCCGGTAAAAAAGATGAATGGCCATCCAAAAAAGTGACCGGTTAAAAAAGAGTGGCCATTAAAAAAACAGTGGCCTACCAAAAAATAATTGGCCCGTAATTAAAGACCAGTTGAAAAAAATTGGCCAGTAAAAAAGATAAGTGGCCATCAAAAAAAGTGACCGGTTAAAAAAATTGCCCATTAAAAAAAGTTACTACAAAAAATTGGCCCGTAAAAAGGAAAGACCAGTCAAACAAAATTGGTCAGTAAAAAAATGTATTGGCCATCACACAGTGAGGTGGAGGAGGTGGAGGAGGAGGCGGAGGAGGTGGAGGAGGAGGCGGAGGAGGCGGAGGAGGAGGTGGAGGAGGCGGCGGAGGAGGAGGCGGAGGAGGAGGAGGCGAAGGCGGAGGAGGAGGCGGAGGAGGAGGCGGAAGAGGTAGGTGGCCCGTAAAAAAAGAGACCAGTAAAAGAATTGCCAGTAAAAAAAGATGAGTGGCCATAAAAAAATTTGACTGGTAAAAAAAAAAAATAATATAAACATAAAACAATTAAATTCCCTTCTACGTGACTTTACCGAAAGAACCAAGAATATGAATCCCTGCAGTCACGAATTCTTTAATTCAAAATGGTAAAAAAAGTCAAACTGAAAAAATTGGCCACTAAAAAAGATAATTGGCCATCAAAAAAAGTGACTGGTTAAAAAAGAGTGGCCATTAATGAAAAAATTTGACTGGTAAAAAAAAAATGGTCATGAAAAAAGTGAAAAAAATTGGCCGGTAAAAAAGATAAATGGCCATCAAAAAAAGTGACCGGTTAAAAAAGAGTGGCCATTAAAAAAAAGAGGCTGATCAAAAAAGAATTGGCCCATAAAAAAAAGACAAGTCGAAAAAAATTGGCCGGTAAAAAAGATGAATGGCCATCCAAAAAAGTGACCGGTTAAAAAAGAGTGGCCATTAAAAAAACAGTGGCCTACCAAAAAATAATTGGCCCGTAAAAAAAGACCAGTCGAAAAAAATTGGCCAGTAAAAAAGATAAGTGGCCATCAAAAAAAGTGACTGGTTAAAAAAGAGTGGCCATTAATGAAAAAATTTGACTGGTAAAAAAAAAATGGTCATGAAAAAACTGAAAAAATTTGGCTGGTAAAAAACATAAATGGCCATCAAAAAAAGTGACCGGTTAAAAAAGAGTGGCCATTAAAAAAAAGAGGCTGATCAAAAAAGAATTGGCCCATAAAAAAAAGACAAGTCGAAAAAAATTGGCCAGTAAAAAAGATGAATGGCCATCCAAAAAAGTGACCGGTTAAAAAAGAGTGGCCATTAAAAAAACAGTGGCCTACCAAAAAATAATTGGCCCGTAAAAAAAGACCAGTCGAAAAAAATTGGCCAGTAAAAAAGATAAGTGGCCATCAAGAAAAGTGACCAGTTAAAAAAATTACCCATTAAAAAAAGTGACTACAAAAAATTGGCCCGTAAAAAGGAAAGACCAGTCAAACAAAATTGGTCAGTAAAAAAATGTATTGGCCATCACACAGTGAGATGGAGGAGGCGGAGGAGGAGGCAGAGGAGGCGGAGGAGGCGGAGGAGGAGGTGGAGGAGGAGGAGGCCGAAGAGGTAGGTGGCCCGTAAAAAAAGAGACCAGTAAAAGAATTGCCAGTAAAAAAAGATGAGTGGCCATAAAAAAATTTGACTGGTAAAAAAAATAATAATATAAACATAAAACAATTAAATTCCCTTCTACGTGACTTTACCGAAAGAACCAAGAATATGAATCCCTGCAGTCACGAATTCTTTAATTCAAAATGGTAAAAAAAAGTCAAACTGAAAAAATTGGCCACTAAAAAAGATAATTGGCCATCAAAAAAAGTGACTGGTTAAAAAAGCGTGGCCATTAATGAAAAAATTTGACTGGTAAAAAAAAAATGGTCATGAAAAAAGTGAAAAAAATTGGCCGGTAAAAAAGACAAATGGCCATCAAAAAAAGTGACCGGTTAAAAAAGAGTGGCCATTAAAAAAAAGAGGCTGATCAAAAAAGAATTGGCCCATAAAAAAAAGACAAGTCGAAAAAAATTGGCCGGTAAAAAAGATGAATGGCCATCCAAAAAAGTGACCGGTTAAAAAAGAGTGGCCATTAAAAAAACAGTGGCCTACCAAAAAATAATTGGCCCGTAATTAAAGACCAGTTGAAAAAAATTGGCCAGTAAAAAAGATAAGTGGCCATCAAAAAAAGTGACCGGTTAAAAAAATTGCCCATTAAAAAAAGTGACTACAAAAAATTGGCCCGTAAAAAGGAAAGACCAGTCAAACAAAATTGGTCAGTAAAAAAATGTATTGGCCATCACACAGTGAGGTGGAGGAGGCGGAGGAGGAGGCGGAGGAGGTGGAGGAGGAGGCGGAGGAGGCGGAGGAGGAGGTGGAGGAGGCGGCGGAGGAGGAGGCGGAGGAGGAGGAGGCGAAGGCGGAGGAGGAGGCGGAGGAGGAGGCGGAAGAGGTAGGTGGCCCGTAAAAAAAGAGACCAGTAAAAGAATTGCCAGTAAAAAAAGATGAGTGGCCATAAAAAAATTTGACTGGTAAAAAAAATAATAATATAAACCTAAAACAATTAAATTCCCTTCTACGTGACTTTACCGAAAGAACCAAGAATATGAATCCCTGCAGTCACGAATTCTTTAATTCAAAATGGTAAAAAAAAGTCAAACTGAAAAAATTGGCCACTAAAAAAGATAATTGGCCATCAAAAAAAGTGACTGGTTAAAAAAGAGTGGCCATTAATGAAAAAATTTGACTGGTAAAAAAAAAATGGTCATGAAAAAAGTGAAAAAATTGGCCGGTAAAAAAGATAAATGGCCATCAAAAAAAGTGACCGGTTAAAAAAGAGTGGCCATTAAAAAAAAGAGGCTGATCAAAAAAGAATTGGCCCATAAAAAAAAGACAAGTCGAAAAAAATTGGCCGGTAAAAAAGATGAATGGCCATCCAAAAAAGTGACTGGTTAAAAAAGAGTGGCCATTAAAAAAACAGTGGCCTACCAAAAAATAATTGGCCCGTAATTAAAGACCAGTTGAAAAAAATTGGCCAGTAAAAAAGATAAGTGGCCATCAAAAAAAGTGACTGGTTAAAAAAGAGTGGCCATTAATGAAAAAATTTGACTGGTAAAAAAAAAATGGTCATTAAAAAACTGAAAAAATTTGGCCGGTAAAAAACATAAATGGCCATCAAAAAAAGTGACCGGTTAAAAAAGAGTGGCCATAAAAAAAAGAGGCTGATCAAAAAAGAATTGGCCCATAAAAAAAAGACAAGTCGAAAAAAATTGGCCAGTAAAAAAAATGAATGGCCATCCAAAAAAGTGACCGGTTAAAAAAGAGTGGCCATTAAAACAACAGTGGCCTACCAAAAAATAATTGGCCCGTAAAAAAATACCAGTCGAAAAAAATTGGCCAGTAAAAAAGATAAGTGGCCATCAAAAAAAGTGACCGGTTAAAAAAATTGCCCATTAAAAAAAGTGACTACAAAAAATTGGCCCGTAAAAAGGAAAGACCAGTCAAACAAAATTGGTCAGTAAAAAAATGTATTGGCCATCACACAGTGAGATGGAGGAGGCGGAGGAGGAGGCGGAGGAGGCGGAGGAGGCGGAGGAGGCGGAGGAGGAGGTGGAGGAGGAGGAGGCCGAAGAGGTAGGTGGCCCGTAAAAAAAGAGACCAGTAAAAGAATTGCCAGTAAAAAAAGATGAGTGGCCATAAAAAAATTTGACTGGTAAAAAAAAAATATATAAACATAAAACAATTAAATTCCCTTCTACGTGACTTTACCGAAAGAACCAAGAATATGAATCCCTGCAGTCACGAATTCTTTAATTCAAAATGGTAAAAAAAAGTCAAACTGAAAAAATTGGCCACTAAAAAAGATAATTGGCCATCAAAAAAAGTGACTGGTTAAAAAAGAGTGGCCATTAATGAAAAAATTTGACTGGTAAAAAAAAAATGGTCATGAAAAAAGTGAAAAAAATTGGCCGGTAAAAAAGATAAATGGCCATCAAAAAAAGTGACCGGTTAAAAAAGAGTGGCCATTAAAAAAAAGAGGCTGATCAAAAAAGAATTGGCCCATAAAAAAAAGACAAGTCGAAAAAAATTGGCCGGTAAAAAAGATGAATGGCCATCCAAAAAAGTGACCGGTTAAAAAAGAGTGGCCATTAAAAAAACAGTGGCCTACCAAAAAATAATTGGCCCGTAATTAAAGACCAGTTGAAAAAAATTGGCCAGTAAAAAAGATAAGTGGCCATCAAAAAAAGTGACCGGTTAAAAAAATTGCCCATTAAAAAAAGTTAATACAAAAAATTGGCCCGTAAAAAGGAAAGACCAGTCAAACAAAATTGGTCAGTAAAAAAATGTATTGGCCATCACACAGTGAGGTGGAGGAGGCGGAGGAGGAGGCGGAGGAGGTGGAGGAGGAGGCGGAGGAGGCGGAGGAGGAGGTGGAGGAGGCAGCGGAGGAGGAGGCGGAGGAGGAGGAGGCGAAGGCGGAGGAGGAGGCGGAGGAGGAGGCGGAAGAGGTAGGTGGCCCGTAAAAAAAGAGACCAGTAAAAGAATTGCCAGTAAAAAAAGATGAGTGGCCATAAAAAAATTTGACTGGTAAAAAAAATAAATAATATAAACATAAAACAATTAAATTCCCTTCTACGTGACTTTACCGAAAGAACCAAGAATATGAATCCCTGCAGTCACGAATTCTTTAATTCAAAATGGTAAAAAAAGTCAAACTGAAAAAATTGGCCACTAAAAAAGATAATTGGCCATCAAAAAAAGTGACTGGTTAAAAAAGAGTGGCCATTAATGAAAAAATTTGACTGGTAAAAAAAAAATGGTCATGAAAAAAGTGAAAAAAATTGGCCGGTAAAAAAGATAAATGGCCATCAAAAAAAGTGACCTGTTAAAAAAGAGTGGCCATTAAAAAAAAGAGGCTGATCAAAAAAGAATTGGCCCATAAAAAAAAGACAAGTCGAAAAAAATT
The DNA here is from genome assembly GCF_048934315.1 of Petromyzon marinus. Lineage (NCBI taxonomy): Eukaryota > Metazoa > Chordata > Hyperoartia > Petromyzontiformes > Petromyzontidae > Petromyzon > Petromyzon marinus. The sequence continues at coordinate 11,373,980 of NC_133703.1, read as the reverse complement.
GGCCGGTAAAAAAGATGAATGGCCATCCAAAAAAGTGACCGGTTAAAAAAGAGTGGCCATTAAAAAAACAGTGGCCTACCAAAAAATAATTGGCCCGTAATTAAAGACCAGTTGAAAAAAATTGGCCAGTAAAAAAGATAAGTGGCCATCAAAAAAAGTGACCGGTTAAAAAAATTGCCCATTAAAAAAAGTGACTACAAAAAATTGGCCTGTAAAAAGGAAAGACCAGTCAAACAAAATTGGTCAGTAAAAAAATGTATTGGCCATCACACAGTGAGGTGGAGGAGGCGGAGGAGGAGGCGGAGGAGGCGGAGGAGGAGGCGGAGGAGGCGGAGGAGGAGGCGGAGGAGGCGGCGGAGGAGGAGGCGGAGGAGGAGGAGGAGGCGAAGGCGGAGGAGGAGGCGGAGGAGGAGGCGGAAGAGGTAGGTGGCCCGTAAAAAAAGAGACCAGTAAAATAATTGCCAGTAAAAAAAGATGAGTGGCCATAAAAAAATTTGACTGGTAAAAAATAATAATAATATAAACATAAAACAATTAAATTCAATTCTACGTGACTTTACCGAAAGAACCAAGAATATGAATCCCTGCAGTCACGAATTCTTTAATTCAAAATGGTAAAAAAAAGTCAAACTGAAAAAATTGGCCACTAAAAAAGATAATTGGCCATCAAAAAAAGTGACTGGTTAAAAAAGAGTGGCCATTAATGAAAAAATTTGACTGGTAAAAAAAAAATGGTCATGAAAAAAGTGAAAAAAATTGGCCGGTAAAAAAGATAAATGGCCATCAAAAAAAGTGACTGGTTAAAAAAGAGTGGCCATTAAAAAAGCAGTGGCCTACCAAAAAATAATTGGCCCGTAAAAAAAGACCAGTCGAAAAAAATTGGCCAGTAAAAAAGATAAGTGGCCATCAAAAAAAGTGACCGGTTAAAAAAATTGCCCATTAAAAAAAGTGACTACAAAAAATTGGCCCGTAAAAAGGAAAGACCAGTCAAACAAAATTGGTCAGTAAAAAAATGTATTGGCCATCACACAGTGAGGTGGAGGAGGCGGAGGAGGAGGCGGAGGAGGCGGAGGAGGAGGCGGAGGAGGCGGAGGAGGCGGAGGAGGCGGCGGAGGAGGAGGCGGAGGAGGAGGAGGCGAAGGCGGAGGAGGAGGCGGAGGAGGAGGAGGCCGAAGAGGTAGGTGGCCCGTAAAAAAAGAGACCAGTAAAAGAATTGCCAGTAAAAAAAGGTGAGTGGAGGCGGAGGAGGCGGAGGATGAGGCGGAGGAGGCGGAGGAGGAGGCGGAGGAGGAGGCGGAGGAGGAGGCGGAAGAGGTAGGTGGCCTGTAAAAAAAGAGACCAGTAAAATAATTGGCCAGTAAAAAAAGATGAGTGGCCATAAAAAAAGTTTGACTGGTAAAAAAAAATATATAAAACAATTAAATTCACTTCTACGTTACTTTACCGAAAGAACCAAGAATATGAATCCTTGCAGTCACGAAAGCTTTAATTCAAAATGGTAAAGAAAGTCAAACTGAAAAAATTGGCCAGTAAAAAAGATAATTGGCCATCAAAAAAAGTGACTGGTTAAAAAAGAGTGGCCATTAATGAAAAAATTTGACTGGTAAAAAAAAAATGGTCATGAAAAAACTGAAAAAATTTGGCCGGTAAAAAACATAAATGGCCATCAAAAAAAGTGACCGGTTAAAAAAGAGTGGCCATTAAAAAAAAGAGGCTGATCAAAAAAGAATTGGCCCATAAAAAAAAGACAAGTCGAAAAAAATTGGCCAGTAAAAAAGATGAATGGCCATCCTAAAAAGTGACCGGTTAAAAAAGAGTGGCCATTAAAAAAACAGTGGCCTACCAAAAAATAATTGGCCCGTAAAAAAAGACCGGTCGAAAAAAATTGGCCAGTAAAAAAGATAAGTGGCCATCAAAAAAAGTGACCGGTTAAAAAAATTGCCCATTAAAAAAAGTGACTACAAAAAATTGGCCTGTAAAAAGGAAAGACCAGTCAAACAAAATTGGTCAGTAAAAAAATGTATTGGCCATCACACAGTGAGATGGAGGAGGCGGAGGAGGAGGCGGAGGAGGCGGAGGAGGCGGAGGAGGAGGTGGAGGAGGAGGAGGCCGAAGAGGTAGGTGGCCCGTAAAAAAAGAGACCAGTAAAAGAATTGCCAGTAAAAAAAGATGAGTGGCCATAAAAAAATTTGACTGGTAAAAAAAATAATAATATAAACATAAAACAATTAAATTCCCTTCTACGTGACTTTACCGAAAGAACCAAGAATATGAATCCCTGCAGTCACGAATTCTTTAATTCAAAATGGTAAAAAAAAGTCAAACTGAAAAAATTGGCCACTAAAAAAGATAATTGGCCATCAAAAAAAGTGACTGGTTAAAAAAGAGTGGCCATTAATGAAAAAATTTGACTGGTAAAAAAAAAATGGTCATGAAAAAAGTGAAAAAAATTGGCCGGTAAAAAAGATAAATTGCCATCAAAAAAAGTGACCGGTTAAAAAAGAGTGGCCATTAAAAAAAAGAGGCTGATCAAAAAAGAATTAGCCCATAAAAAAAAGACAAGTCGAAAAAAATTGGCCGGTAAAAAAGATGAATGGCCATCCAAAAAGTGACCAGTTAAAAAAGAGTGGCCATTAAAAAAACAGTGGCCTACCAAAAAATAATTGGCCCGTAATTAAAGACCAGTTGAAAAAAATTGGCCAGTAAAAAAGATAAGTGGCCATCAAAAAAAGTGACCGGTTAAAAAAATTGCCCATTAAAAAAAGTGACTACAAAAAATTGGCCCGTAAAAAGGAAAGACCAGTCAAACAAAATTGGTCAGTAAAAAAATGTATTGGCCATCACACAGTGAGGTGGAGGAGGTGGAGGAGGAGGCGGAGGAGGTGGAGGAGGAGGCGGAGGAGGCGGAGGAGGAGGTGGAGGAGGCGGCGGAGGAGGAGGCGGAGGAGGAGGAGGCGAAGGCGGAGGAGGAGGCGGAGGAGGAGGCGGAAGAGGTAGGTGGCCCGTAAAAAAAGAGACCAGTAAAAGAATTGCCAGTAAAAAAAGATGAGTGGCCATAAAAAAATTTGACTGGTAAAAAAAAATATATATATAAACATAAAACAATTAAATTCCCTTCTACGTGACTTTACCGAAAGAACCAAGAATATGAATCCCTGCAGTCACGAATTCTTTAATTCAAAATGGTAAAAAAAAGTCAAACTGAAAAAATTGGCCACTAAAAAAGATAATTGGCCATCAAAAAAAGTGACTGGTTAAAAAAGAGTGGCCATTAATGAAAAAATTTGACTGGTAAAAAAAAAATGGTCATGAAAAAAGTGAAAAAAATTGGCTGGTAAAAAAGATGAATGGCCATCCAAAAAAGTGACCGGTTAAAAAAGAGTGGCCATTAAAAAAACAGTGGCCTACCAAAAAATAATTGGCCCGTAAAAAAAGACCAGTCGAAAAAAATTGGCCAGTAAAAAAGATAAGTGGCCATCAAAAAACGTGACCGGTTAAAAAAATTGCCCATTAAAAAAAGTGACTACAAAAAATTGGCCCGTAAAAAGGAAAGACCAGTCAAACAAAATTGGTCAGTAAAAAAATGTATTGGCCATCACACAGTGAGATGGAGGAGGCGGAGGAGGAGGCGGAGGAGGCGGAGGAGGAGGAGGCGGAGGAGGAGGTGGAGGTGGAGGAGGAGGAGGCGGAAGAGGTAGGTGGCCCGTAAAAAAAGAGACCAGTAAAAGAATTGCCAGTAAAAAAAGATGAGTGGCCATAAAAAAATTTGACTGGTAAAAAAAATAATATAAACATAAAACAATTAAATTCCCTTCTACGTGACTTTACCGAAAGAACCAAGAATATGAATCCCTGCAGTCACGAATTCTTTAATTAAAAATGGTAAAAAAAAGTCAAACTGAAAAAATTGGCCACTAAAAAAGATAATTGGCCATCAAAAAAAGTGACTGGTTAAAAAAGAGTGGCCATTAATGAAAAAATTTGACTGGTAAAAAAAAAATGGTCATAAAAAAAGGGAAAAAAATTGGCCGGTAAAAAAGATAAATGGCCATCAAAAAAAGTGACCGGTTAAAAAAGAGTGGCCATTAAAAAAAAGAGGCTGATCAAAAAAGAATTGGCCCATAAAAAAAAGACAAGTCGAAAAAAATTGGCCGGTAAAAAAGATGAATGGCCATCCAAAAAAGTGACCGGTTAAAAAAGAGTGGCCATTAAAAAAACAGTGGCCTACCAAAAAATAATTGGCCCGTAATTAAAGACCAGTTGAAAAAAATTGGCCAGTAAAAAAGTGACTACAAAAAATTGGCCCGTAAAAAGGAAAGACCAGTCAAACAAAATTGGTCAGTAAAAAAATGTATTGGCCATCACACAGTGAGGTGGAGGAGGCGGAGGAGGAGGCGGAGGAGGCGGAGGAGGAGGCGGAGGAGGCGGAGGAGGAGGCGGAGGAGGCGGCGGAGGAGGAGGCGGAGGAGGAGGAGGCGAAGGCGGAGGAGGAGGCGGAGGAGGAGGCGGAAGAGGTAGGTGGCCCGTAAAAAAAGAGACCAGTAAAAGAATTGCCAGTAAAAAAAGATGAGTGGCCATAAAAAAATTTGACTGGTAAAAAAATATATATAAAACAATTAAATTCACTTCTACGTTACTTTACCGAAAGAACCAAGAATATGAATCCTTGCAGTCACGAAAACTTTAATTCAAAATGGTAAAGAAAGTCAAACTGAAAAAATTGGCCAGTAAAAAAGATAATTGGCCATCAAAAAAAGTGACTGGCTAAAAAAGAGTGACCATTAAAAAAAAGTGGCCGATCAAAACAGAATTGGCCCTTAAAAAAAAGACCAGTCGAAAAAAATTGGCCGGTAAAAAAGATGAATGGCCATCCAAAAAAGTGACCGGTTAAAAAATAGTGGCCATTAAAAAAACAGTGGCCTACCAAAAAATAATTGGCCCGTAAAAAAAAGACCAGTCGAAAATAATTGGCCAGTAAAAAAGATAAGTGGCCATCAAAAAAAGTGACCGGTTAAAAAAATTGCCCATTAAAAAAGTGACTACAAAAAATTGGCCCGTAAAAAGGAAAGACCAGTCAAACAAAATTGGTCAGTAAAAAAATGTATTGGCCATCACACAGTGAGGTGGAGGAAGCGGAGGAGGCGGAGGAGGAGGCGGAGGAGGAGGTGGAGGAGGAGGCGGAGGAGAAGGCGGAGGAGGAGGCGGAGGAGGAGGAGGAGGCGGAAGAGGTAGATGGCCCATAAAAAAAGAGACTTGTTAAAGAATTGCCAGTAAAAAAAGATGAGTGGCCATAAAAAAATTTGACTGGTAAAATAATCATAATAAAAACATAAAACAATTAAATTCCCTTCTACGTTACTTTACCGAAAGAACCAAGAATATGAATCCTTGCAGTCACGAAAGCTTTAATTCAAAATGGTAAAGAAAGTCAAACTGAAAAAATTGGCCAGTAAAAAAGATAATTGGCCATCAAAAAAAGTGACTGGTTAAAAAAGAGTGGCCACTAATGAAAAAAATTGACTGGTAAAAAAAAAATGGTCATGAAAAAACTGAAAAAAATTGGCCGGTAAACAAGATGAATGGCCATCCAAAAAAGTGACCGGTTAAAAAAGAGTGGCCATTAAAAAAACAGTGGCCTACCAAAAAATAATTGGCCCGTAAAAAAAAGACCAGTCAAATTATTGGCCAGTAAAAAAGATAAGTGGCCATCAAAAAAAGTGACCGGTTAAAAAAATTGCCCATTAAAAAAAGTGACTACAAAAAATTGGCCCGTAAAAAGGAAAGACCAGTCAAACAAAATTGGTCAGTAAAAAAATGTATTGGCCATCACACAGTGAGGTGGAGGAGGCGGAGGAGGCGGAGGAGGAGGCGGAGGAGGAGGCGGAGGAGGCGGAGGAGGAGGCGGAGGAGGAGGCGGAGGAGGAGGCGGAGGAGGAGGCGGAGGAGGAGGAGGAGGCGGAAGAGGTAGGTGGCCCGTAAAAAAGAGACCAGTTAAAGAATTGCCAGTAAAAAAAGATGAGTGGCCATAAAAAAATTTGACTGGTAAAATAGTCATAATAAAAACATAAAACAATTAAATTCCCTTCTACGTTACTTTACCGAAAGAACGAAGAATATGAATCCTTGCAGTCACGAAAGCTTTAATTCAAAATGGTAAAGAAAGTCAAACTGAAAAAATTGGCCAGTAAAAAAGATAATTGGCCATCAAAAAAAGTGACTGGTTAAAAAAGAGTGGCCATTAATGAAAAAATTTGACTGGTAAAAAAAAAATGGTTATGAAAAAACTGAAAAAAATTGGCCGGTAAAAAAGATGAATGGCCATCCAAAAAAGTGACCGGTTAAAAAAGAGTGGCCATTAAAAAAACAGTGGCCTACCAAAAAATAATTGGCCCGTAAAAAAAGACCAGTCGAAAAAAATTGGCCAGTAAAAAAGATAAGTGGCCATCAAGAAAAGTGACCGGTTAAAAAAATTGCCCATTAAAAAAAGTGATTACAAAAAATTGGCCCGTAAAAAGGAAAGACCAGTCAAACAAAATTGGTCAGTAAAAAAATGTATTGGCCATCACACAGTGAGAAGGAGGAGGCGGAGGAGGAGGCGGAGGAGGTGGAGGAGGAGGCGGAGGAGGCGGAGGAGGAGGAGGCGGAGGAGGAGGAGGCGGAGGAGGAGGCGGAGGCGGAGGAGGAGGCGGAGGAGAAGGCGGAGGAGGAGGCTGAGGAGGAGGCGGAGGAGGAGGCCTAGGAGGAGGCGGAGGAGGAGGAGGCGGAAGAGGTAGGTGGCCCGTAAAAAAAGAGACCATTAAAAGAATTGCCAGTAAAAAAAGATGAGTGGCCATAAAAAAATTTGACTGGTAAAAAAAAATAATATAAACATAAAACAATTAAATTCCCTTCTACGTGACTTTACCGAAAGAACCAAGAATATGAATCCTTGCAGTCACGAAAGCTTTAATTCAAAATGGTAAAAAAAAAAAATGAAAAAATTGGCCAGTAAAAAAGATAATTGGCCATCAAAAAAAGTGACTGGTTAAAAAAGAGTGGCTATTAATGAAAAAATTTGACTGGTAAAAAAAAAATGGTCATGAAAAAACTGAAAAAATTTGGCCGGTAAAAAACATAAATGGCCATCAAAAAAAGTGACCGGTTAAAAAAGAGTGGCCATTAAAAAAAAGAGGCTGATCAAAAAAGAATTGGCCCATAAAAAAAAGACAAGTCGATAAAAATTGACCGGTAAAAAAGATGAATGGCCATCCAAAAAAGTGACCGGTTAAAAAAGAGTGGCCATTAAAAAAACAGTGGCCTACCAAAAAATAATTGGCCCTTAAAAAAAAGACCAGTCGAAAAAAATTGGCCAGTAAAAAAGATAAGTGGCCATCAAAAAAAGTGACCGGTTAAAAAAATTGCCCATTAAAAAAAGTGACTACAAAAAATTGGCCCGTAAAAAGGAAAGACCAGTCAAACAAAATTGGTCAGTAAAAAAATGTATTGGCCATCACACAGTGAGATGGAGGAGGCGGAGGAGGATTGCGGAGGAGGCGGAGGAGGAGGCGGAGGCGGAGGAGGCGGAGGAGGAGGAGGCGGAGGAGGAGGCGGAGGAGGAGGCGGAGGAGGAGGCGGAGGAGGAGGTGGAGGAGGAGGCGGAGGAGGAGGCGGAGGAGGAGGCGGAAGAGGTAGGTGGCCCGTAAAAAAAGAGACCAGTAAAAGAATTGCCAGTAAAAAAAGATGAGTGGCCATAAAAAAATTTGACTGGTAAAAAAAATAAAATAATATAAACATGAAACAATTAAATTCCCTTCTACGTGACTTTACCGAAAGAACCAAGAATATGAATCCCTGCAGTCACGAAAGCTTTAATTCAAAATGGTAAAAAAAACTGAAAAAATTGGCCACTAAAAAAGATAATTGGCCATCAAAAAAAGTGACTGGTTAAAAAAGAGTGGCCATTAATGAAAAAATTGACTGGTAAAAAAAAAATGGTCATGAAAAAAGTGAAAAAAATTGGCCGGTAAAAAAGATAAATGGCCATCAAAAAAGTGACCGGTTAAAAAAGAGTGGCCATTAATGAAAAAATTTGACTGGTAAAAAAAAAATGCTCATGAAAAAAGTGAAAAAAATTGGCCGGTAAAAAAGATAATTGGCCATCAAAAAAAGTGACTGGCTAAAAAAGAGTGACCATTAAAAAAAAAGTGGCCGATCAAAAAAGAATTGGCCCTTAAAAAAAAGACCAGTCGAAAAAAATTGGCCGGTAAAAAAGATGAATGGCCATCCAAAAAAGTGACCGGATAAAAAAGAGTGGCCATTAAAAAAACAGTGGCCTACCAAAATATAATTGGCCCGTAAAAAAAAGACCAGTCGAAAAAAATTGGCCAGTAAAAAAGAAAAGTGGCCATCAAAAAAAGTGACCGGTTAAAAAAATTGCCCATTAAAAAAAGTGACTACAAAAAATTGGCCCGTAAAAAGGAAAGACCAGTCAAACAAAATTGGTCAGTAAAAAAATGTATTGGCCATCACACAGTGAGTTGGAGGAGGTGGAGGAGGCGGAGGAGGAGGCGGAGGAGGAGGCGGAGGAGGAGGAGGCGGAGGAGGAGGTGGAGGAGGAGGCGGAGGAGGAGGCGGAGGAGGAGGAGGAGGCGGAAGAGGTAGGTGGCCCGTAATAAAAGAGACCAGTTAAAGAATTGCCAGTAAAAAAAGATGAGTGGCCATAAAAAAATTTGACTGATAAAAAAATAATAATAAAAACATCAAACATTTAAATTCCCTTCTACGTTACTTTACCGAAATAACCAAGAATATGAATCCCTGCAGTCACGAAAGCTTTAATTCAAAATGGTAAAAAAAGTCAAACTGAAAAAATTGGCCACTAAAAAAGATAATTGGCCATCAAAAAAAGTGACTGGTTAATAAAGAGTGGCCATTAATGAAAAAATTTGACTGGTAAAAAAATAAAGTCATGAAAAAAGTGAAAAAAATTGGCCGGTAAAAAAGATAATTGGCCATCAAAAAAAGTGACTGGCTAAAAAAGAGTGGCCAGTAAAAAAGTGGCCGATCAAAAAAGAATTGGCCCTTAAAAAAAAGACCAGTCGAAAAAAATTGGCCGGTAAAAAACATGAATGGCCATCCAAAAAAGTGACTGGTTAAAAAAGAGTGGCCATTAAAAAAACAGTGGCCTACCAAAAAAATAATTGGCCCGTAAAAAAAGAACAGTCGAAAAAAATTGGCCAGTAAAAAAGTTAAGTGGCCATCAAAAAAAGTGACCGGTTAAAAAAATTGCCCATTAAAAAATGACTACAAAAAATTGGCCCGTAAAAAAGGAAAGACCAGTCAAGCAAAATTGGTCAGTGAAAAAATGTATTGTCCATCACACAGTGAGGTGGAGGAGGCGGAGGAGGCGGAGGAGGCGGAGGAGGCGGAGGAGGAGGCGGAGGAGGCGGAGGAGGCGGAGGAGGAGGCGGAGGAGGAAGGCGGAGGCGGAGGAGGAGGCGGAGGAGGAGGCGGAAGAGGTAGGTGGCCTGTAAAAAAAGAGACCAGTAAAATAATTGGTCAGTAAAAAAAGATGAGTGGCCATAAAAAAAGTTTGACTGGTAAAAAAATATATATAAAACAATTAAATTCACTTCTACGTTACTTTACCGAAAGAACCAAGAATATGAATCCTTGCAGTCACGAAAGCTTTAATTCAAAATGGTAAAGAAAGTCAAACTGAAAAAATTGGCCAGTAAAAAAGATAATTGGCCATCAAAAAAAGTGACTGGCTAAAAAAGAGTGACCATTAAAAAAAAGTGGCCGATCAAAAAAGAATTGGCCCTTAAAAAAAATACCAGTCGAAAAAAATTGGCCGGTAAAAAAGATGAATGGCCATCCAAAAAAGTGACCGGTTAAAAAAGAGTGGCCATTAAAAAAACAGTGGCCTACCAAAAAATAATTGGCCCATAAAAAAAAGACCAGTCGAAAATAATTGGCCAGTAAAAAAGATAAGTGGCCATCAAAAAAAGTGACCGGTTAAAAAAATTGTCCATTAAAAAAAGTGACTACAAAAAATTGGCCCGTAAAAAGGAAAGACCAGTCAAACAAAATTGGTCAGTAAAAAAATGTATTGGCCATCACACAGTGAGGTGGAGGAGGCGGAGGAGGCGGAGGAGGAGGCGGAGGAGGAGGAGGCGGAGGAGGAGTAGACGGAGGAGGAGGAGGCGGAAGAGGTAGGTGGCCCGTAAAAAAAGAGACCAGTTAAAGAATTGCCAGTAAAAAAAGATGAGTGGCCATAAAAAAATTTGACTGGTAAAAAAATCATAATAAAAACATAAAACAATTAAATTCCCTTCTACGTGACTTTACCGAAATAACTAAGAATATGAATCCCTGCAGTCACGAAAGCTTTAATTCAAAATGGTAAAAAAGTCAAACTGAAAAAATTGGCCAGTAAAAAAGATAATTGGCCATCAAAAAAAGTGACTGGTTAAAAAAGAGTGGCCATTAATGAAAAACATTTGACTGGTAATGAAAAACATTTGACTGGTAACAAAAAAAATGGTCATGAAAAAAGTGAAAAAATTTGGCCGATAAAAAAGATAAATGGCCATCTAAAAAAGTGACTGGTTAAAAAACAGTGGCCATTAGAAAAAGTGGCCGATCAAAAAAGAATTGGCCCATGAAAAAAAGAGCAGTTGAAAAAAATTGGCCGGTAAAAAAGATGAATGGCCATCCAAAAAAGTGACCGGTTAAAAAAGAGTGGCCATTAAAAAAACAGTGGCCTACCAAAAAATAATTGGCCCGTAAAAAAAGACCAGTCGAAAAAAAATGGCCAGTAAAAAAGATAAGTGGCCATCAAAAAAAGTGACCGGTTAATCAAATTGCCCATTGAAAAAAGTGACTACAAAAACTTAGCTATTTCAATGCTAAATTCTATGCTAATTCCTTTATCAAGGGGTGCATCTGCGGATGTGTATGCTTTAACTTTTAACATAGCTATTTCTGTGACCAGTCACAACCTAATCATTCAGCCATTCCAATGCTAAATTATATGCTAATTCCTTTGTCAAGGCGCTTTGTTCCTCTCACACAGCTTAAAGGCCGTGATCTGAACGTGGCTCTTTCACTCCAGCGCTGTCCTACCAGACAGTCTCGTCCCTTCACCTGATGAAGGCCGCTTGTGTTGTGGCCGAAACGTCGTGAGAATATTATTGTGTTATTTTATTTTATCAATTTATTATTTTATTCTCATTCTACGTGACTTTACCGAAAGAACCAAAGAAGATGAATCATTGCAGTCACGAAAGCTTTAAATCGAAATTTGACTACAAAAAATTGGCCCGTAAAAAAGGAAAGACCAGTCAAGCAAAATTGGTCAGTGAAAAAATGTATTGTCCATCACACAGTGAGGCGGAGGAGGCGGAGGAGGCGGAGGAGGAGGCGGAGGAGGCGGAGGAGGAGGCGGAGGAGGCGGAGGAGGCGGAGGAGGAGGCGGAGGAGGAAGGCGGAGGCGGAGGAGGAGGCGGAGGAGGAGGCGGAAGAGGTAGTTGGCCTGTAAAAAAAGAGACCAGTAAAATAATTGGTCAGTAAAAAAAGATGAGTGGCCATAAAAAAAGTTTGACTGGTAAAAAAAAATATATAAAACAATTAAATTCACTTCTACGTTACTTTACCGAAAGAACCAAGAATATGAATCCTTGCAGTCACGAAAGCTTTAATTCAAAATGGTAAAGAAAGTCAAACTGAAAAAATTGGCCAGTAAAAAAGATAATTGGCCATCAAAAAAAGTGACTGGCTAAAAAAGAGTGACCATTAAAAAAAAGTGGCCGATCAAAAAAGAATTGGCCCATGAAAAAAAGAGCAGTTGAAAAAAATTGGCCGGTAAAAAAGATGAATGGCCATCCAAAAAAGTGACCGGTTAAAAAAGAGTGGCCATTAAAAAAACAGTGGCCTACCAAAAAATAATTGGCCCGTAAAAAAAGACCAGTCGAAAAAAAATGGCCAGTAAAAAAGATAAGTGGCCATCAAAAAAAGTGACCGGTTAATCAAATTGCCCATTGAAAAAAGTGACTACAAAAACTTAGCTATTTCAATGCTAAATTCTATGCTAATTCCTTTATCAAGGGGTGCATCTGCGGATGTGTATGCTTTAACTTTTAACATAGCTATTTCTGTGACCAGTCACAACCTAATCATTCAGCCATTCCAATGCTAAATTATATGCTAATTCCTTTGTCAAGGCGCTTTGTTCCTCTCACACAGCTTAAAGGCCGTGATCTGAACGTGGCTCTTTCACTCCAGCGCTGTCCTACCAGACAGTCTCGTCCCTTCACCTGATGAAGGCCGCTTGTGTTGTGGCCGAAACGTCGTGAGAATATTATTGTGTTATTTTATTTTATCAATTTATTATTTTATTCTCATTCTACGTGACTTTACCGAAAGAACCAAAGAAGATGAATCATTGCAGTCACGAAAGCTTTAAATCGAAATTTGACTACAAAAAATTGGCCCGTAAAAAAGGAAAGACCAGTCAAGCAAAATTGGTCAGTGAAAAAATGTATTGTCCATCACACAGTGAGGCGGAGGAGGCGGAGGAGGCGGAGGAGGAGGCGGAGGAGGCGGAGGAGGAGGCGGAGGAGGCGGAGGAGGCGGAGGAGGAGGCGGAGGAGGAAGGCGGAGGCGGAGGAGGAGGCGGAGGAGGAGGCGGAAGAGGTAGTTGGCCTGTAAAAAAAGAGACCAGTAAAATAATTGGTCAGTAAAAAAAGATGAGTGGCCATAAAAAAAGTTTGACTGGTAAAAAAAAATATATAAAACAATTAAATTCACTTCTACGTTACTTTACCGAAAGAACCAAGAATATGAATCCTTGCAGTCACGAAAGCTTTAATTCAAAATGGTAAAGAAAGTCAAACTGAAAAAATTGGCCAGTAAAAAAGATAATTGGCCATCAAAAAAAGTGACTGGCTAAAAAAGAGTGACCATTAAAAAAAAGTGGCCGATCAAAAAGAATTGGCCCTTAAAAAAAATACCAGTCGAAAAAAATTGGCCGGTAAAAAAGATGAATGGCCATCCAAAAAAGTGACCGGTTAAAAAAGAGTGGCCATTAAAAAAACAGTGGCCTACCAAAAAATAATTGGCCCGTAAAAAAAGACCAGTCGAAAAAAAATGGCCAGTAAAAAAGATAAGTGGCCATCAAAAAAAGTGACCGGTTAATCAAATTGCCCATTGAAAAAAGTGACTACAAAAACTTAGCTATTTCAATGCTAAATTCTATGCTAATTCCTTTATCAAGGGGTGCATCTGCGGATGTGTATGCTTTAACTTTTAACATAGCTATTTCTGTGACCAGTCACAACCTAATCATTCAGCCATTCCAATGCTAAATTATATGCTAATTCCTTTGTCAAGGCGCTTTGTTCCTCTCACACAGCTTAAAGGCCGTGATCTGAACGTGGCTCTTTCACTCCAGCGCTGTCCTACCAGACAGTCTCGTCCCTTCACCTGATGAAGGCCGCTTGTGTTGTGGCCGAAACGTCGTGAGAATATTATTGTGTTATTTTATTTTATCAATTTATTATTTTATTCTCATTCTACGTGACTTTACCGAAAGAACCAAAGAAGATGAATCATTGCAGTCACGAAAGCTTTAAATCGAAATTTGACTACAAAAAATTGGCCCGTAAAAAAGGAAAGACCAGTCAAGCAAAATTGGTCAGTGAAAAAATGTATTGTCCATCACACAGTGAGGCGGAGGAGGCGGAGGAGGCGGAGGAGGAGGCGGAGGAGGCGGAGAAGGAGGCGGAGGAGGCGGAGGAGGCGGAGGAGGAGGCGGAGGAGGAAGGCGGAGGCGGAGGCGGAGGAGGAGGCGGAAGAGGTAGGTGGCCTGTAAAAAAAGAGACCAGTAAAATAATTGGTCAGTAAAAAAAGATGAGTGGCCATAAAAAAAGTTTGACTGGTAAAAAAAAATATATAAAACAATTAAATTCACTTCTACGTTACTTTACCGAAAGAACCAAGAATATGAATCCTTGCAGTCACGAAAGCTTTAATTCAAAATGGTAAAGAAAGTCAAACTGAAAAAATTGGCCAGTAAAAAAGATAATTGGCCATCAAAAAAAGTGACTGGCTAAAAAAGAGTGACCATTAAAAAAAAGTGGCCGATCAAAAAAGAATTGGCCCTTAAAAAAAATACCAGTCAAAAAAAATTGGCCGGTAAAAAAGATGAATGGCCATCCAAAAAAGTGACCGGTTAAAAAAGAGTGGCCATTAAAAAAACAGTGGCCTACCAAAAAATAATTGGCCCATAAAAAAAAGACCAGTCGAAAATAATTGGCCAGTAAAAAAGATAAGTGGCCATCAAAAAAAGTGACCGGTTAAAAAAATTGCCCATTAAAAAAAGTGACTACAAAAAATTGGCCCGTAAAAAGGAAAGACCAGTCAAACAAAATTGGTCAGTAAAAAAATGTATTGGCCATCACACAGTGAGGTGGAGGAGGCGGAGGAGGCGGAGGAGGAGGCGGAGGAGGAGGCGGAGGAGGAGGAGGCGGAGGAGGAGGCGGAGGAGGAGGAGGCGGAGGAGGAGGCGGAAGAGGTAGGTGGCCCGTAAAAAAAGAGACCAGTTAAAGAATTGCCAGTAAAAAAAGATGAGTGGCCATAAAAAAATTTGACTGGTAAAAACATCATAATAAAAACATAAAACAATTAAATTCCCTTCTACGTGACTTTACCGAAATAACCAAGAATATGAATCCCTGCAGTCACGAAAGCTTTAATTCAAAATGGTAAAAAAGTCAAACTGAAAAAATTGGCCACTAAAAAAGATAATTGGCCATCAAAAAAAGTGACTGGTTAAAAAAGAGTGGCCATTAATGAAAAACATTTGACTGGTAACAAAAAAAATGGTCATGAAAAAAGTGAAAAAATTTGGCCGATAAAAAAGATAAATGGCCATCTAAAAAAGTGACTGGTTAAAAAACAGTGGCCATTAGAAAAAGTGGCCGATCAAAAAAGAATTGGCCCATGAAAAAAAGAGCAGTCGAAAAAAATTGGCCGGTAAAAAAGATGAATGGCCATCCAAAAAAGTGACCGGTTAAAAAAGAGTGGCCATTAAAAAAACAGTGGCCTACCAAAAAATAATTGGCCCGTAAAAAAAGACCAGTCGAAAAAAAATGGCCAGTAAAAAAGATAAGTGGCCATCAAAAAAAGTGACCGGTTAATCAAATTGCCCATTGAAAAAAGTGACTACAAAAACTTAGCTATTTCAATGCTAAATTCTATGCTAATTCCTTTATCAAGGGGTGCATCTGCGGATGTGTATGCTTTAACTTTTAACATAGCTATTTCTGTGACCAGTCACAACCTATTCATTCAGCCATTCCAATGCTAAATTATATGCTAATTCCTTTGTCAAGGCGCTTTGTTCCTCTCACACAGCTTAAAGGCCGTGATCTGAACGTGGCTCTTTCACTCCAGCGCTGTCCTACCAGAAAGTCTCGTCCCTTCACCTGATGAAGGCCGCTTGTGTTGTGGCCGAAACGTCGTGAGAATATTATTGTGTTATTTTATTTTATCAATTTATTATTTTATTCTCATTCTACGTGACGTTACCGAAAGAACCAAAGAAGATGAATCATTGCAGTCACGAAAGCTTTAAATCGAAATTTGACTACAAAAAATTGGCCCGTAAAAAAGGAAAGACCAGTCAAACAAAATTGGTCAATAAAAAAAATTATTGGCCTTCACACAGTGAGGTGGAGGAGGCGGAGGAGGAGGTCGAGGAGGCGGAGGAGGAGTTGGAGGAGGCGGAGGAGGATGCGGAGGAGGAGGCGGAGGAGGAGGCGGAGGCGGAGGAGGAGGAGGCGGAGGAGGAGGAGGAGGAGGAGGAGGCGGAAGAGGTAGGTGGCCCGTAAAAAAAGAGACCAGTAAAAGAATTGGCCAGTAAAAAAAGATGAGTGTCCATAAAAAAATTTGACTGGTATAAAATATATATAAAAAAATAAATTCACTTCTACGTTACTTTACCGAAAGAACCAAGAATATGGATCCTTCCAGTCACGAAAGCTTTAATTCAAAATGGTAAAGAAAGTCAAACTGAAAAAATTGGCCAGTTAAAAAGATAATTGGCCATCAAAAAAAGTGACTGGCTAAAAAAGAGTGGCCATTAAAGAAAAACTTGACTGGTAAAAAAAAAATGGTCATGAAAAAAGTGAAAAAAATTGGCCAGTAAAAAAGATAAATGGCCATCAAAAAAAGTGACTGGTTTAAAAAGAGTGGCCATTAAAAAAAGAGGCCGATCAAAAAAGAATTGGCCCATAAAAAAAAGACCAGTCAAAAAAAATTGGCCGGTAAAAAAGATGAATGGCCATCCAAAAAAGTGACCGGTTAAAAAAGAGTGGCCATTAAAAAAACAGTGGCCTACCAAAAAATAATTGGCCCGTAAAAAAAGACCAGTCGAAAAAAATTGGCCAGTAAAAAAGATAAGTGGCCATCAAAAAAAGTGA
The DNA here is from genome assembly GCF_048934315.1 of Petromyzon marinus. Taxonomy (NCBI): domain Eukaryota; kingdom Metazoa; phylum Chordata; class Hyperoartia; order Petromyzontiformes; family Petromyzontidae; genus Petromyzon; species Petromyzon marinus. The sequence continues at coordinate 11,357,517 of NC_133703.1, read as the reverse complement.
CCGGTTAAAAAAATTGCCCATTAAAAAAAGTGACTACAAAAAATTGGCCCGTAAAAAGGAAAGACCAATCAAACAAAATTGGTCAGTAAAAAAATGTATTGGCCATCACACAGTGAGATGGAGGAGGCGGAGGAGGATTGCGGAGGAGGCGGAGGAGGAGGCGGAGGCGGAGGAGGCGGAGGAGGAGGCGGAGGAGGAGGCGGAGGAGGAGTCGGAGGAGGAGGTGGAGGAGGAGGCGGAGGAGGAGGCGGAGGAGGAGGCGGAGGAGGAGGCGGAAGAGGTAGGTGGCCCGTAAAAAAAGAGACCAGTAAAAGAATTGCCAGTAAAAAAAATGAGTGGCCATAAAAAAATTTGACTGGTAAAAAAAATAAAATAATATAAACATGAAACAATTAAATTCCCTTCTACGTGACTTTACCGAAAGAACCAAGAATATGAATCCCTGCAGTCACGAAAGCTTTAATTCAAAATGGTAAAAAAAACTGAAAAAATTGGCCACTAAAAAAGATAATTGGCCATCAAAAAAAGTGACTGGTTAAAAAAGAGTGGCCATTAATGAAAAAAATTGACTGGTAAAAAAAAAATGGTCATGAAAAAAGTGAAAAAAATTGGCCGGTAAAAAAGATAAATGGCCATCAAAAAAGTGACCGGTTAAAAAAGAGTGGCCATTAATGAAAAAATTTGACTGGTAAAAAAAAATGCTCATGAAAAAAGTGAAAAAAATTGGCCGGTAAAAAAGATAATTGGCCATCAAAAAAAGTGACTGGCTAAAAAAGAGTGACCATTAAAAAAAAAGTGGCCGATCAAAAAAGAATTGGCCCTTAAAAAAAAGACCAGTCGAAAAAAATTGGCCGGTAAAAAAGATGAATAGCCATCCAAAAAAGTGACCGGATAAAAAAGAGTGGCCATTAAAAAAACAGTGGCCTACCAAAAAATAATTGGCCCGTAAAAAAAAGACCAGTCGAAAAAAATTGGCCAGTAAAAAAGAAAAGTGGCCATCAAAAAAAGTGACCGGTTAAAAAAATTGCCCATTAAAAAAAGTGACTACAAAAAATTGGCCAGTAAAAAGGAAAGACCAGTCAAACAAAATTGGTCAGTAAAAAAATGTATTGGCCATCACACAGTGAGTTGGAGGAGGTGGAGGAGGCGGAGGAGGAGGCGGAGGAGGAGGCGGAGGAGGAGGAGGCGGAGGAGGAGGTGGAGGAGGAGGCGGAGGAGGAGGCGGAGGAGGAGGAGGAGGCGGAAGAGGTAGGTGGCCCGTAATAAAAGAGACCAGTTAAAGAATTGCCAGTAAAAAAAGATGAGTGGCCATAAAAAAATTTGACTGATAAAAAAATAATAATAAAAACATCAAACAATTAAATTCCCTTCTACGTTACTTTACCGAAATAACCAAGAATATGAATCCCTGCAGTCACGAAAGCTTTAATTCAAAATGGTAAAAAAAGTCAAACTGAAAAAATTGGCCACTAAAAAAGATAATTGGCCATCAAAAAAAGTGACTGGTTAATAAAGAGTGGCCATTAATGAAAAAATTTGACTGGTAAAAAAATAAAGTCATGAAAAAAGTGAAAAAAATTGGCCGGTAAAAAAGATAATTGGCCATCAAAAAAAGTGACTGGCTAAAAAAGAGTGGCCAGTAAAAAAGTGGCCGATCAAAAAAGAATTGGCCCTTAAAAAAAAGACCAGTCGAAAAAAATTGGCCGGTAAAAAACATGAATGGCCATCCAAAAAAGTGACTGGTTAAAAAAGAGTGGCCATTAAAAAAACAGTGGCCTACCAAAAAAATAATTGGCCCGTAAAAAAAGAACAGTCGAAAAAAATTGGCCAGTAAAAAAGTTAAGTGGCCATCAAAAAAAGTGACCGGTTAAAAAAATTGCCCATTAAAAAATGACTACAAAAAATTGGCCCGTAAAAAAGGAAAGACCAGTCAAGCAAAATTGGTCAGTGAAAAAATGTATTGTCCATCACACAGTGAGGTGGAGGAGGCGGAGGAGGAGGCGGAGGAGGCGGAGGAGGAGGCGGAGGAGGCGGAGGAGGCGGAGGAGGAGGCGGAGGAGGAAGGCGGAGGCGGAGGAGGAGGCGGAGGAGGAGGCGGAAGAGGTAGGTGGCCTGTAAAAAAAGAGACCAGTAAAATAATTGGTCAGTAAAAAAAGATGAGTGGCCATAAAAAAAGTTTGACTGGTAAAAAAAAATATATAAAACAATTAAATTCACTTCTACGTTACTTTACCGAAAGAACCAAGAATATGAATCCTTGCAGTCACGAAAGCTTTAATTCAAAATGGTAAAGAAAGTCAAACTGAAAAAATTGGCCAGTAAAAAAGATAATTGGCCATCAAAAAAAGTGACTGGCTAAAAAAGAGTGACCATTAAAAAAAAGTGGCCGATCAAAAAAGAATTGGCCCTTAAAAAAAATACCAGTCGAAAAAAATTGGCCGGTAAAAAAGATGAATGGCCATCCAAAAAAGTGACCGGTTAAAAAAGAGTGGCCATTAAAAAAACAGTGGCCTACCAAAAAATAATTGGCCCATAAAAAAAAGACCAGTCGAAAATAATTGGCCAGTAAAAAAGATAAGTGGCCATCAAAAAAAGTGACCGGTTAAAAAAATTGTCCATTAAAAAAAGTGACTACAAAAAATTGGCCCGTAAAAAGGAAAGACCAGTCAAACAAAATTGGTCAGTAAAAAAATGTATTGGCCATCACACAGTGAGGTGGAGGAGGCGGAGGAGGCGGAGGAGGAGGCGGAGGAGGAGGAGGAGGCGGAGGAGGCGGAGGAGGAGTAGACGGAGGAGGAGGAGGCGGAAGAGGTAGGTGGCCCGTAAAAAAAGAGACCAGTTAAAGAATTGCCAGTAAAAAAAGATGAGTGGCCATAAAAAAATTTGACTGGTAAAAAAATCATAATAAAAACATAAAACAATTAAATTCCCTTCTACGTGACTTTACCGAAATAACCAAGAATATGAATCCCTGCAGTCACGAAAGCTTTAATTCAAAATGGTAAAAAAGTCAAACTGAAAAAATTGGCCAGTAAAAAAGATAATTGGCCATCAAAAAAAGTGACTGGTTAAAAAAGAGTGGCCATTAATGAAAAACATTTGACTGGTAATGAAAAACATTTGACTGGTAACAAAAAAAATGGTCATGAAAAAAGTGAAAAAATTTGGCCGATAAAAAAGATAAATGGCCATCTAAAAAAGTGACTGGTTAAAAAACAGTGGCCATTAGAAAAAGTGGCCGATCAAAAAAGAATTGGCCCATGAAAAAAAGAGCAGTTGAAAAAAATTGGCCGGTAAAAAAGATGAATGGCCATCCAAAAAAGTGACCGGTTAAAAAAGAGTGGCCATTAAAAAAACAGTGGCCTACCAAAAAATAATTGGCCCGTAAAAAAAGACCAGTCGAAAAAAAATGGCCAGTAAAAAAGATAAGTGGCCATCAAAAAAAGTGACCGGTTAATCAAATTGCCCATTGAAAAAAGTGACTACAAAAACTTAGCTATTTCAATGCTAAATTCTATGCTAATTCCTTTATCAAGGGGTGCATCTGCGGATGTGTATGCTTTAACTTTTAACATAGCTATTTCTGTGACCAGTCACAACCTAATCATTCAGCCATTCCAATGCTAAATTATATGCTAATTCCTTTGTCAAGGCGCTTTGTTCCTCTCACACAGCTTAAAGGCCGTGATCTGAACGTGGCTCTTTCACTCCAGCGCTGTCCTACCAGACAGTCTCGTCCCTTCACCTGATGAAGGCCGCTTGTGTTGTGGCCGAAACGTCGTGAGAATATTATTGTGTTATTTTATTTTATCAATTTATTATTTTATTCTCATTCTACGTGACTTTACCGAAAGAACCAAAGAAGATGAATCATTGCAGTCACGAAAGCTTTAAATCGAAATTTGACTACAAAAAATTGGCCCGTAAAAAAGGAAAGACCAGTCAAGCAAAATTGGTCAGTGAAAAAATGTATTGTCCATCACACAGTGAGGCGGAGGAGGCGGAGGAGGCGGAGGAGGAGGCGGAGGAGGCGGAGGAGGAGGCGGAGGAGGCGGAGGAGGCGGAGGAGGAGGCGGAGGAGGAAGGCGGAGGCGGAGGAGGAGGCGGAGGAGGAGGCGGAAGAGGTAGTTGGCCTGTAAAAAAAGAGACCAGTAAAATAATTGGTCAGTAAAAAAAGATGAGTGGCCATAAAAAAAGTTTGACTGGTAAAAAAAAATATATAAAACAATTAAATTCACTTCTACGTTACTTTACCGAAAGAACCAAGAATATGAATCCTTGCAGTCACGAAAGCTTTAATTCAAAATGGTAAAGAAAGTCAAACTGAAAAAATTGGCCAGTAAAAAAGATAATTGGCCATCAAAAAAAGTGACTGGCTAAAAAAGAGTGACCATTAAAAAAAAGTGGCCGATCAAAAAAGAATTGGCCCATGAAAAAAAGAGCAGTTGAAAAAAATTGGCCGGTAAAAAAGATGAATGGCCATCCAAAAAAGTGACCGGTTAAAAAAGAGTGGCCATTAAAAAAACAGTGGCCTACCAAAAAATAATTGGCCCGTAAAAAAAGACCAGTCGAAAAAAAATGGCCAGTAAAAAAGATAAGTGGCCATCAAAAAAAGTGACCGGTTAATCAAATTGCCCATTGAAAAAAGTGACTACAAAAACTTAGCTATTTCAATGCTAAATTCTATGCTAATTCCTTTATCAAGGGGTGCATCTGCGGATGTGTATGCTTTAACTTTTAACATAGCTATTTCTGTGACCAGTCACAACCTAATCATTCAGCCATTCCAATGCTAAATTATATGCTAATTCCTTTGTCAAGGCGCTTTGTTCCTCTCACACAGCTTAAAGGCCGTGATCTGAACGTGGCTCTTTCACTCCAGCGCTGTCCTACCAGACAGTCTCGTCCCTTCACCTGATGAAGGCCGCTTGTGTTGTGGCCGAAACGTCGTGAGAATATTATTGTGTTATTTTATTTTATCAATTTATTATTTTATTCTCATTCTACGTGACTTTACCGAAAGAACCAAAGAAGATGAATCATTGCAGTCACGAAAGCTTTAAATCGAAATTTGACTACAAAAAATTGGCCCGTAAAAAAGGAAAGACCAGTCAAGCAAAATTGGTCAGTGAAAAAATGTATTGTCCATCACACAGTGAGGCGGAGGAGGCGGAGGAGGCGGAGGAGGAGGCGGAGGAGGCGGAGGAGGAGGCGGAGGAGGCGGAGGAGGCGGAGGAGGAGGCGGAGGAGGAAGGCGGAGGCGGAGGAGGAGGCGGAGGAGGAGGCGGAAGAGGTAGTTGGCCTGTAAAAAAAGAGACCAGTAAAATAATTGGTCAGTAAAAAAAGATGAGTGGCCATAAAAAAAGTTTGACTGGTAAAAAAAAATATATAAAACAATTAAATTCACTTCTACGTTACTTTACCGAAAGAACCAAGAATATGAATCCTTGCAGTCACGAAAGCTTTAATTCAAAATGGTAAAGAAAGTCAAACTGAAAAAATTGGCCAGTAAAAAAGATAATTGGCCATCAAAAAAAGTGACTGGCTAAAAAAGAGTGACCATTAAAAAAAAGTGGCCGATCAAAAAGAATTGGCCCTTAAAAAAAATACCAGTCGAAAAAAATTGGCCGGTAAAAAAGATGAATGGCCATCCAAAAAAGTGACCGGTTAAAAAAGAGTGGCCATTAAAAAAACAGTGGCCTACCAAAAAATAATTGGCCCGTAAAAAAAGACCAGTCGAAAAAAAATGGCCAGTAAAAAAGATAAGTGGCCATCAAAAAAAGTGACCGGTTAATCAAATTGCCCATTGAAAAAAGTGACTACAAAAACTTAGCTATTTCAATGCTAAATTCTATGCTAATTCCTTTATCAAGGGGTGCATCTGCGGATGTGTATGCTTTAACTTTTAACATAGCTATTTCTGTGACCAGTCACAACCTAATCATTCAGCCATTCCAATGCTAAATTATATGCTAATTCCTTTGTCAAGGCGCTTTGTTCCTCTCACACAGCTTAAAGGCCGTGATCTGAACGTGGCTCTTTCACTCCAGCGCTGTCCTACCAGACAGTCTCGTCCCTTCACCTGATGAAGGCCGCTTGTGTTGTGGCCGAAACGTCGTGAGAATATTATTGTGTTATTTTATTTTATCAATTTATTATTTTATTCTCATTCTACGTGACTTTACCGAAAGAACCAAAGAAGATGAATCATTGCAGTCACGAAAGCTTTAAATCGAAATTTGACTACAAAAAATTGGCCCGTAAAAAAGGAAAGACCAGTCAAGCAAAATTGGTCAGTGAAAAAATGTATTGTCCATCACACAGTGAGGCGGAGGAGGCGGAGGAGGCGGAGGAGGAGGCGGAGGAGGCGGAGAAGGAGGCGGAGGAGGCGGAGGAGGCGGAGGAGGAGGCGGAGGAGGAAGGCGGAGGCGGAGGCGGAGGAGGAGGCGGAAGAGGTAGGTGGCCTGTAAAAAAAGAGACCAGTAAAATAATTGGTCAGTAAAAAAAGATGAGTGGCCATAAAAAAAGTTTGACTGGTAAAAAAAAATATATAAAACAATTAAATTCACTTCTACGTTACTTTACCGAAAGAACCAAGAATATGAATCCTTGCAGTCACGAAAGCTTTAATTCAAAATGGTAAAGAAAGTCAAACTGAAAAAATTGGCCAGTAAAAAAGATAATTGGCCATCAAAAAAAGTGACTGGCTAAAAAAGAGTGACCATTAAAAAAAAGTGGCCGATCAAAAAAGAATTGGCCCTTAAAAAAAATACCAGTCAAAAAAAATTGGCCGGTAAAAAAGATGAATGGCCATCCAAAAAAGTGACCGGTTAAAAAAGAGTGGCCATTAAAAAAACAGTGGCCTACCAAAAAATAATTGGCCCATAAAAAAAAGACCAGTCGAAAATAATTGGCCAGTAAAAAAGATAAGTGGCCATCAAAAAAAGTGACCGGTTAAAAAAATTGCCCATTAAAAAAAGTGACTACAAAAAATTGGCCCGTAAAAAGGAAAGACCAGTCAAACAAAATTGGTCAGTAAAAAAATGTATTGGCCATCACACAGTGAGGTGGAGGAGGCGGAGGAGGCGGAGGAGGAGGCGGAGGAGGAGGCGGAGGAGGAGGAGGCGGAGGAGGAGGCGGAGGAGGAGGAGGCGGAGGAGGAGGCGGAAGAGGTAGGTGGCCCGTAAAAAAAGAGACCAGTTAAAGAATTGCCAGTAAAAAAAGATGAGTGGCCATAAAAAAATTTGACTGGTAAAAACATCATAATAAAAACATAAAACAATTAAATTCCCTTCTACGTGACTTTCCCGAAATAACCAAGAATATGAATCCCTGCAGTCACGAAAGCTTTAATTCAAAATGGTAAAAAAGTCAAACTGAAAAAATTGGCCACTAAAAAAGATAATTGGCCATCAAAAAAAGTGACTGGTTAAAAAAGAGTGGCCATTAATGAAAAACATTTGACTGGTAACAAAAAAAATGGTCATGAAAAAAGTGAAAAAATTTGGCCGATAAAAAAGATAAATGGCCATCTAAAAAAGTGACTGGTTAAAAAACAGTGGCCATTAGAAAAAGTGGCCGATCAAAAAAGAATTGGCCCATGAAAAAAAGAGCAGTCGAAAAAAATTGGCCGGTAAAAAAGATGAATGGCCATCCAAAAAAGTGACCGGTTAAAAAAGAGTGGCCATTAAAAAAACAGTGGCCTACCAAAAAATAATTGGCCCGTAAAAAAAGACCAGTCGAAAAAAAATGGCCAGTAAAAAAGATAAGTGGCCATCAAAAAAAGTGACCGGTTAATCAAATTGCCCATTGAAAAAAGTGACTACAAAAACTTAGCTATTTCAATGCTAAATTCTATGCTAATTCCTTTATCAAGGGGTGCATCTGCGGATGTGTATGCTTTAACTTTTAACATAGCTATTTCTGTGACCAGTCACAACCTATTCATTCAGCCATTCCAATGCTAAATTATATGCTAATTCCTTTGTCAAGGCGCTTTGTTCCTCTCACACAGCTTAAAGGCCGTGATCTGAACGTGGCTCTTTCACTCCAGCGCTGTCCTACCAGACAGTCTCGTCCCTTCACCTGATGAAGGCCGCTTGTGTTGTGGCCGAAACGTCGTGAGAATATTATTGTGTTATTTTATTTTATCAATTTATTATTTTATTCTCATTCTACGTGACGTTACCGAAAGAACCAAAGAAGATGAATCATTGCAGTCACGAAAGCTTTAAATCGAAATTTGACTACAAAAAATTGGCCCGTAAAAAAGGAAAGACCAGTCAAACAAAATTGGTCAGTAAAAAAAATTATTGGCCATCACACAGTGAGGTGGAGGAGGCGGAGGAGGAGGTCGAGGAGGCGGAGGAGGAGTTGGAGGAGGCGGAGGAGGATGCGGAGGAGGAGGCGGAGGAGGAGGCGGAGGCGGAGGAGGAGGAGGCGGAGGAGGAGGAGGAGGAGGCGGAGGAGGCGGAAGAGGTAGGTGGCCCGTAAAAAAAGAGACCAGTAAAAGAATTGGCCAGTAAAAAAAGATGAGTGTCCATAAAAAAATTTGACTGGTATAAAATATATATAAAAAATTAAATTCACTTCTACGTTACTTTACCGAAAGAACCAAGAATATGGATCCTTCCAGTCACGAAAGCTTTAATTCAAAATGGTAAAGAAAGTCAAACTGAAAAAATTGGCCAGTTAAAAAGATAATTGGCCATCAAAAAAAGTGACTGGCTAAAAAAGAGTGGCCATTAAAGAAAAACTTGACTGGTAAAAAAAAATGGTCATGAAAAAAGTGAAAAAAATTGGCCAGTAAAAAAGATAAATGGCCATCAAAAAAAGTGACTGGTTTAAAAAGAGTGGCCATTAAAAAAAGAGGCCGATCAAAAAAGAATTGGCCCATAAAAAAAAGACCAGTCAAAAAAAATTGGCCGGTAAAAAAGATGAATGGCCATCCAAAAAAGTGACCGGTTAAAAAAGAGTGGCCATTAAAAAAACAGTGGCCTACCAAAAAATAATTGGCCCGTAAAAAAAGACCAGTCGAAAAAAATTGGCCAGTAAAAAAGATAAGTGGCCATCAAAAAAAGTGACCGGTTAAAAAAATTGCCCATTAAAAAAAGTGACTACAAAAAATTGGCCCGTAAAAAGGAAAGACCAATCAAACAAAATTGGTCAGTAAAAAAATGTATTGGCCATCACAGAGTGAGGTGGAGGAGGTGGAGGAGGAGGCGGAAGAGGTGGAGGAGGAGGCGGAGGAGGAGGCGGAGGAGGAGGCGGACGAGGTGGCGGAGGAGGAGGAGGCTGAGGAGGAGGCGGAGAAGGAGGCGGAGGAGGCGGAAGAGGTAGGTGGCCCGTAAAAAAAAGAGACCAGTAAAAGAATTGCCAGTAAAAAAAGATGAGTGGCCATAAAAAAATTTGACTGGTAAAAAAAATAAAATTATAAAAACATAAAACAATTAAATTCCCTTCTACGTGACTTTAACGAAAGAACCAAGAATATGAATTCCTGCAGTCACGAAAGCTTTAATTCAAAATGGTAAAAAAGACAAACTGAAAAAATTGGCCACTAAAAAAGATAATTGGCCATCAAAAAAAGTGACTGGTTAAAAAAGAGTGGCCATTAATGAAAAAATTGTGACTGGTAAAAAAATTAAATAGTCATGAAAAAAGTGGAAAAATTTGGCCGGTAAAAAAGATAAATGGCCATCAAAAAAGTGACCGGTTAAAAAACAGTGGCCAGTAAAAAAAGTGGCCGATCAAAAAAGAATTGGCCCATGAAAAAAAGACCAGTCGAAAAAAATTGGCCGGTAAAAAACATGAATGGCCATCCAAAAAAGTGACCGGTTAAAAAAGAGTGGCCATTAAAAAAACAGTGGCCTACCAAAAAAATAATTGGCCCGTAAAAAAAGAACAGTCGGAAAAAATTGGCCAGTAAAAAAGTTAAGTGGCCATCAAAAAAAGTGACCGGTTAAAAAAATTGTCCGTTAAAAAAAATGACTACAAAAAATTGGCCCGTAAAAAAGGAAAGACCAGTCAAGCAAAATTGGTCAGTGAAAAAATGTATTGTCCATCACACAGTGAGGTGGAGGAGGCGGAGGAGGCGGAGGAGGAGGCGGAGGAGGCGGAGGAGGCGGAGGACGAGGCGGAGGAGGCGGAGGATGAGGCGGAGGAGGCGGAGGAGGCGGAGGAGGAGGCGGAAGAGGTAGGTGGCCTGTAAAAAAAGAGACCAGTAAAATAATTGGCCAGTAAAAAAAGATGAGTGGCCATAAAAAAGTTTGACTGGTAAAAAATATATATATAAAAAATAAATTCCCTTCTACGTGACTTTACCGAAAGAACCAAGAATATGAATCCTTGCAGTCACGAAAGCTTTAATTCAAAATGGTAAAGAAAGTCAAACTGAAAAAATTGGCCACTAAAAAAGATAATTGGCCATCAAAAAAGTGACTGGCTAAAAATAGTGGCCATTAAAGAAAAATTTGACTGGTAAAAAAAAATGGTCATGAAAAAAGTGAAAAAATTGGCCAATAAAAAAGATGAATGGCCATCAAAAAAAGTGACTGGTTAAAAAAGAGTGGCCATTAAAAAAAAGAGGCCGATCAAAAAAGAATTGGCCCATAAAAAAAAGACCAGTCGAAAAAAATTGGCCGGTAAAAAAGATGAATGGCCATCCAAAAAAGTGACCGGTTAAAAAAAAGTGGCCATTAAAAGAACAGTGGCCTACCAAAAAATAATTGGCCCGTAAAAAAAGACCAGTCAAAAAAAATTGGCCAGTAAAAAAGATAAGTGGCCATCAAAAAAAGTGACCGGTTAAAAAAATTGCCCATTAAAAAAAGTGACTACAAAAAATTGGCCCGTAAAAAGGAAAGACCAATCAAACAAAATTGGTCAGTAAAAAAATGTATTGGCCATCACAGAGTGAGGTGGAGGAGGCGGAGGAGGAGGCGGAGGAGGCGGACGATGAGGCGGAGGAGGAGGCGTTGGAGGAGGCGGAGGAGGAGGCGGACGAGGAGGCGGAGGAGGAGGAGGCTGAGGAGGAGGCTGAGGAGGAGGCGGAGAAGGAGGCGGAGGAGGCGGAAGAGGTAGGTGGCCCGTAAAAAAAAGAGACCAGTAAAAGAATTGCCAGTAAAAAAAGATGAGTGGCCATGAAAAAATTTGACTGGTAAAAAAAATAAAATTATAAAAACATAAAACAATTAAATTCCCTTCTACGTGACTTTAACGAAAGAACCAAGAATATGAATTCCTGCAGTCACGAAAGCTTTAATTCAAAATGGTAAAAAAGACAAACTGAAAAAATTGGCCACTAAAAAAGATAATTGGCCATCAAAAAAAGTGACTGGTTAAAAAAGAGTGGCCATTAATGAAAAAATTGTGACTGGTAAAAAAATTAAATAGTCATGAAAAAAGTGAAAAAATTTGGCCGGTAAAAAAGATAAATGGCCATCAAAAAAGTGACCGGTTAAAAAACAGTGGCCAGTAAAAAAAATGGCCGATCAAAAAAGAATTGGCCCATGAAAAAAAGACCAGTCGAAAAAAATTGGCCGGTAAAAAACATGAATGGCCATCCAAAAAAGTGACCGGTTAAAAAAGAGTGGCCATTAAAAAAACAGTGGCCTACCAAAAAAATAATTGGCCCGTAAAAAAAGAACAGTCGGAAAAAATTGGCCAGTAAAAAAGTTAAGTGGCCATCAAAAAAAGTGACCGGTTAAAAAAATTGTCCGTTAAAAAAAATGACTACAAAAAATTGGCCCGTAAAAAAGGAAAGACCAGTCAAGCAAAATTGGTCAGTGAAAAAATGTATTGTCCATCACACAGTGAGGTGGAGGAGGCGGAGGAGGCGGAGGAGGAGGCGGAGGAGGCGGAGGAGGCGGAGGACGAGGCGGAGGAGGCGGAGGATGAGGCGGAGGAGGCGGAGGAGGAGGCGGAAGAGGTAGGTGGCCTGTAAAAAAAGAGACCAGTAAAATAATTGGCCAGTAAAAAAAGATGAGTGGCCATAAAAAAGTTTGACTGGTAAAAAATATATATATATAAAAAATTAAATTCCCTTCTACGTGACTTTACCGAAAGAACCAAGAATATGAATCCTTGCAGTCACGAAAGCTTTAATTCAAAATGGTAAAGAAAGTCAAACTGAAAAAATTGGCCACTAAAAAAGATAATTGGCCATCAAAAAAGTGACTGGCTAAAAAGAGTGGCCATTAAAGAAAAATTTGACTGGTAAAAAAAAATGGTCATGAAAAAAGTGAAAAAATTGGCCAATAAAAAAGATGAATGGCCATCAAAAAAAGTGACTGGTTAAAAAAGAGTGGCCATTAAAAAAAAGAGGCCGATCAAAAAAGAATTGGCCCATAAAAAAAAGACCAGTCGAAAAAAATTGGCCGGTAAAAAAGATGAATGGCCATCCAAAAAAGTGACCGGTTAAAAAAAAGTGGCCATTAAAAGAACAGTGGCCTACCAAAAAATAATTGGCCCGTAAAAAAAGACCAGTCAAAAAAAATTGGCCAGTAAAAAAGATGAGTGGCCATCAAAAAAAGTGACCGGTTAAAAAAATTGCCCATTAAAAAAAGTGACTACAAAAAATTGGCCCGTAAAAAGGAAAGACCAATCAAACAAAATTGGTCAGTAAAAAAATGTATTGGCCATCACAGAGTGAGGTGGAGGAGGCGGAGGAGGAGGCGGAGGAGGCGGACGAGGAGGCGGAGGAGGAGGCGTTGGAGGAGGCGGAGGAGGAGGCGGACGAGGAGGCGGAGGAGGAGGAGGCTGAGGAGGAGGCGGAGAAGGAGGCGGAGGAGGAGGAGGAGGCGGAAGAGGTAGGTGGCCCGTAAAAAAAGAGACCAGTAAAAGAATTGCCAGTAAAAAAAGATGAGTGGCCATAAAAAAATTTGACTGGTAAAAAATATAAAATAATAAAAACATAAAACAATTAAATTCCCTTCTACGTGACTTTACCGAAAGAACCAAGAATATGAATCCCTGCAGTCACGAAAGCTTTAATTCAAAATGGTAAAAAAGTCAAACTGAAAAAATTGGCCACTAAAAAAGATAATTGGCCATCAAAAAAAGTGACTATTTAAAAAAGAGTGGCCATTAATGAAAAAATTTGACTGGTAAAAAATAAATAGTCCTGAAAAAAGTGAAAAAATTTGGCCATTAAAAAAGATAAATGGCCATCCAAAAAAGTGACCGGTTAAAAAAGAGTGGCCATTAAAAAAACAGTGGCCTACCAAAAAATAATTGGCCTGTAAAAAAAGACCAGTTGAAAAGAATTGGCCAGTAAAAGAGATAGGTGGCCATAAAAAAAAGTGACCGGTTAAAAAAATCCCGATTAAAAAAAGTGACTACAAAAAATTGGCCCGTAAAAAGGAAAGACCAGTCAAACAAAATTGGTCAGTAAAAAAATGTATTGGCCATCACACAGTGAGGTGGTGGAGGAGGAGGCGGAGGAGGCGGAGGAGGAGGCAGAGGAGGCGGAGGAGGCAGAGGAGGCGGAGGAGGAGGAGGCGGAGGAGGCGGAGGAGGAGGCGGAGGAGGAGGCGGAGGAGGAGGAGGCGGAAGAGGTAGGTGGCCCGTAAAAAAAGAGACCAGTAAAATAATTGCCAGTTAAAAAAGATGAGTGGCCATAAAAAAAATTTGACTGGTAAAAAAATAAAAAAATAATAACATAAAACAATTAAATTCCCTTCTACGTGACTTTACCGAAATAACCAAGAATATGAATCCCTGCAGTCACGAAAGCTTTAATTCAAAATGGTAAAAAAGTCAAACTGAAAAAATTGGCCACTAAAAAGATAATTGGTCATCAAAAAAAGTGACTGGCTAAAAAGAGTGGCCATTAAAGAAAAATTTGACTGGTAAAAAAAAAATGGTCATGAAAAAAGTGAAAACAATTGGCCAATAAAAAAGATAAATGGCCATCAAAAAAGTGACCGGTTAAAAAAGAGTGGCCATTAAAAAAACAGTGGCCTACCAAAAAATAAGGAGGCGGAGGAGGAGGCGCACGAAGAGGGGGAGGAGGAGGAGGCTGAGGAGGAGGCGGAGAAGGAGGCGGAGGAGGAGGCGGAAGAGGTAGGTGGCCCATAAAAAAAGAGACCAGTAAAAGAATTGCCAGTAAAAAAAGATGAGTGGCCATAAAAAAATTTGACTGGTAAAAAATATAAAATAATAAAAACATAAAACAATTAAATTCCCTTCTACGTGACTTTACCGAAAGAACCAAGAATATGAATCCCTGCAGTCACGAAAGCTTTAATTCAAAATGGTAAAAAAAGTCAAACTGAAAAAATTGGCCACTAAAAAAGATAATTGGCCATCAAAAAAAGTGACTATTTAAAAAAGAGTGGCCATTAATGAAAAAAATTGACTGTTAAAAAATAAATAGTCCTGAAAAAAGTGAAAAAATTTGGCCGGTAAAAAAGATAAATGGCCATCCAAAAAAGTGACCGCTTAAAAAAGAGTGGCCATTAAAAAAACAGTGGCATACCAAAAAATAATTGGCCCGTAAAAAAAGACCAGTTGAAAAGAATTGGCCAGTAAAAAAGATAGGTGGCCATCAAAAAAAGTGACCGGTTAAAAAAATTGCCCATTAAAAAAAGTGACTACAAAAAATTGGCCCGTAAAAAGGAAAGACCAGTCAAACAAAATTGGTGAGTAAAAAAATGTATTGGCCATCACACAGTGAGGTGGAGGAGGTGGAGGAGGAGGCGGAGGAGGCGGAGGAGGAGGCAGAGGAGGCGGAGGAGGAGGCGGAGGAGGAGGCGGAGGAGGAGGCGGAGGAGGAGGCGGAGGAGGAGGCGGAGGAGGAGGCGGAGGAGGAGGTGGAGGAGGAGGCGGAGGAGGAGGCGGAGGAGGAGGGTGGCCCGTAAAAAAAGAGACCAGTAAAATAATTGCCAGTTAAAAAAGATGAGTGGCCATAAAAAAAATTTGACTGGTAAAAAAGATAAAAACATAAAACAATTAAATTCCCTTCTACGTGACTTTACCGAAAGAACCAAGAATATGAATCCCTGCAGTCACGAAAGCTTTAATTCAAAATGGTAAAAAAGTCAAACTGAAAAAATTGGCCACTAAAAAGATAATTGGCCATCAAAAAAAGTGACTATTTAAAAAAGAGTGGGCATTAATGAAAAAATTTGACTGGTAAAAAAATAAATAGTCCTGAAAAAAGTGAAAAAATTTGGCCGGTAAAAAAGATAAATGGCCATCAAAAAAAGTGACCGGTTAAAAAACAGTGGCCATTAAAAAAAGTGGCCCATCAAAAAATAATTGGCCCATGAAAAAAAGACCAGTCGAAAAAAATTGGCCGGTAAAAAAGATGTATGGCCATCCAAAAACGTGACCGGTTGAAAAAGAGTGGCCATTAAAAAAACAGTGGCCTACCAAAAAAATAATTGGCCCGTAAAAAAAGAACAGTCGAAAAAAATTGGCCAGTAAAAAAGATAAGTGGCGTTCAAAAAAAGTGACCGGTTAAAAAAATTGCCCATTAAAAAAAATGACTACAAAAAAATTGGCCCGTAAAAAAGGAAAGACCAGTCAAGCAAAATTGGTCAGTAAAAAAATGTATTGGCCATCACACAGTGAGGTGGAGGAGGCGGAGGAGGCGGAGGAGGAGGCAGAGGAGGAGGCGGAGGAGGAGGCGGAAGAGGTAGGTGGCCTGTAAAAAAAGAGACCAGTAAAATAATTGGCCAGCAAAAAAAGATGAGTGGCCATAAAAAAGTTTGACTGGTAAAAAAAATATATATATAAAAAATTAAATTCCCTTCTACGTGTCTTTACCGAAAGAACCAAGAATATGAATCCTTGCAGTCACGAAAGCTTTAATTCAAAATGGTAAAGAAAGTCAAACTGAAAAAATTGGCCACTAAAAAAGATAATTGGCCATCAAAAAAAGTGACTGGCTAAAAAGAGTGGCCATTAAAGAAAAATTTGACTGGTAAAAAAAAAATGGTCATGAAAAAAGTGAAAAAAATTGGCCAATAAAAAAAGATAAATGGCCATCAAAAAAAGTGACCGGTTAAAAAAGAGTGGCCATTAAAAAAAGAGGCCGATCAAAAAAGAATTGGCCCATAAAAAAAAGACCAGTCGAAAAAAATTGGCCGGTAAAAAAGATTAATGGCCATCCAAAAAAGTGACCGGTTAAAAAAGAGTGGCCATTAAAAAAACAGTGGCCTACCAAAAAATAATTGGCCCGTAAAAAAAGACCAGTCAAAAAAAATTGGCCAGTAAAAAAGATAAGTGGCCATCAAAAAAAGTGACCGGTTAAAAAAATTGCGCATTAAAAAAAGTGACTACAAAAAATTGGCCCGTAAAAAGGAAAGACCAGTCAAAAAAATTGGTCAGTAAAAAATATATTGGCCATCACACAGTGAGGTGGAGGAGGTGGAGGTGGAGGAGGAGGCGGAGGAGGCGGAGGAGGAGGCGGAAGAGGCGGAGGAGGAGGCGGAGGAGGAGGCGGAGGAGGAGGCGGAGGAGGAGGCGGAGGAGGAGGAGGCGGAAGAGGTAGGTGGCCCGTAAAAAAAGAGACCAGTAAAAGAATTGCCAGTACAAAAAGATGAGTGGCCATAAAAAAATTTGACTGGTAAAAAAAATAAAAAAAATAAAATCATAAAACAATTAAATTCCCTTCTACGTGACTTTACCGAAAGAACCAAGAATATGAATCCCTGCAGTCATGAAAGCTTTAATTCAAAATGGTAAAAAAGTCAAACTGAAAAAATTGGCCACAAAAAAAGATAATTGGCCATCAAAAAAGTGACTATTTAAAAAAGAGTGGCCATTAATGAAAAAATTTGACTGGTAAAAAAATAAATAGTCCTGAAAAAAGTGAAAAAAATTTGGCCGGTAAAAAAGATAAATGGCCATCCAAAAAAGTGACCGGTTAAAAAACAGTGGCTATTAAAAAAAGTGGCCGATCAAAAAAGAATTGGCCCATGAAAAAAAGACCAGTCGAAAAAAATTGGCCGGTAAAAAAGATGAATGGCCATCCAAAAAAGTGACCGGTTAAAAAAGAGTGGCCATTAAAAAAACAGTGGCCTACCAAAAAAATAATTGGCCCGTAATAAAAGAACAGTCGAAAAAAATTGGCCAGTAAAAAAGATAAGTGGCGTTCAAAAAAAGTGACCGGTTAAAAAATATTGCCCATTAAAAAAATGACTACAAAAAATTGGCCCGTAAAAAAGGAAAGACCGGTCAAGCAAAATTGGACAGTAAAAAAATGTATTGGACATCACACAGTGAGGTGGAGGAGGCGGAGGAGGCGGAGGAGGAGGCAGAGGAGGAGGCGGAGGAGGAGGCGGAGGAGGAGGCGGAGGAGGAGGCGGAAGAGGTAGGTGGCCTGTAAAAAAAGAGACCAGTAAAATAATTGGCCAGTAAAAAAAGATGAGTGGCCATGAAAAAAGTTTGACTGCTAAAAATACATATATATAAAAAATTAAATTCCCTTCTACGTGACTTTACCGAAAGAACCAAGAATTTGAATCCTTGCAGTCACGAAAGCTTTAATTCAAAATGGTGAAGAAAGTCAAACTGAAAAAATTGGCCAGTGAAAAAGATAATTGGCCATCAAAAAAGTGACTGGCTAAAAAACAGTGGCCATTAAGGAAAAATTTGACTGGTAAAAAAAAATGGTTATGAAAAAAGTGAAAAAAATTGGCCAGTAAAAAAGATAATTGGCCATCAAAAAAAGTGACTGGCTAAAAAAGAGTGGCCATTAAAGAAAAATTTGACTGGTAAAAAAAAATGGTCATGAAAAAAGTGAAAAAAATTGGCCAGTAAAAAAGATAAATGGCCATCAAAAAAAGTGACCGGTTAAAAAAAGAGTGGCCATTAAAAAAACAGTGACCTACCAAAAAATAATTGGCCCATAAAAAAAGACCAGTCGAAAAAAATTGGCCAGTAAAAAAGAAAAGTGGCCATCAAAAAAAGTGACCGGTTAAAAAAATTGCCCATTAAAAAAAGTGACTACAAAAAATTGGCCCGTAAAAAGGAAAGACCAGTCAAACAAAATTGGTCAGTAAAAAAATGTATTGGCCATCACACAGTGAGGTGGAGGAGGCGGAGGAGGAGGCGGAGGAGTCGAAGGAGGAGGCGGAGGAGGCGGAGGAGGCGGAGGAGGAGGCGGAGGAGGAGGCGGAGGAGGAGGCGGAGGAGGAGGCGGACGAGGAGCCGGACGAGGAGCCGGAGGAGGAGCCGGAGGAGGAGGCGGAGGAGGAGGCGGAGGAGGAGGCGGAGGAGGAGGCGGAGGAGGAGGCGGAAGAGGTAGGTGGCCTGTAAAAAAAGAGACCAGTAAAATAATTGGCCAGTAAAAAAAGATGAGTGGCCATAAAAAAAGTTTGACTGTTAAAAAATGTATATAAAAAATTAAATTCCCTTCTACGTGACTTTACCGAAAGAAACAAGAATATGAATCCTTGCAGTCACGAAAGCTTTAATTCAAAATGGTAAAGAAAGTCAAACTGAAAAAATTGGCCAGTAAAAAAGATAATTGGCCATCAAAAAAAGTGACTGGCTAAAAAAGAGTGGCCATTAAAGAAAATGTTACTGGTAAAAAATAAATGGTCATGAAAAAAGTGAAAAAATTTGGCCGGTAATAAAGATAAATGGCCATCAAAAAAGTGACCGGTTAAAAAACAGTGGCCATTGAAAAAAGTGGCCGATCAAAAAAGAATTGGCCTATGAAAAAAAGACCAGTCGTAAAAAATTGGCCGGTAAAAAAGATGAATGGCCATCCAAAAAAGTTACCGGTTAAAAAGAGTGGCCATTAAAAAAACAGTGGCCTACCAAAAAATAATTGGCCCATAAAAAAGACCAGTCGAAAAAAATTGGCCAGTAAAAAAGATAAGTGGCCATCAAAAAAAGTGACCGGTTAAAAAAATTGCCCATTAAAAAAAGTGACTACAAAAAATTGGCCCGTAAAAAGGAAAGACCAGTCAAACAAAATTGGTCAGTAAAAAAATGTATTGGCCATCACACAGTGAGGTGGAGGAGGCGGAGGAGGAGGCGGAGGAGTCGGAGGAGGAGGCGGAGGAGGCGGAGGAGGCGGAGGCGGAGGAGGAGGCGGAGGAGGAGGCGGAGGAGGAGGCGGAGGAGGAGGCGGACGAGGAGGCGGAGGAGGAGGCGGAGGAGGAGGCAGAGGAGGAGGCGGAGGAGGAGGCGGAGGAGGAGGCGGAGGAGGAGGCGGAAGAGGTAGGTGGCCTGTAAAAAAAGAGACCAGTAAAATAATTGGCCAGTAAAAAAAGATGAGTGGCCATAAAAAAAGTTTGACTGGTAAAAAAATGTATATAAAAAATTAAATTCCCTTCTACGTGACTTTATCGAAAGAACCAAGAATATGAATCCTTGCAGTCACGAAAGCTTTAATTCAAAATGGTAAAGAAAGTCAAACTGAAAAAATTGGCCACTAAAAAGATAATTGGCCATCAAAAAAAGTGACTGGCTAAAAAAGAGTGGCCATTAAAGAAAAATGTTACTGGTAAAAAATAAATGGTCATGAAAAAAGTGAAAAAATTTGGCCAGTAATAAAGATAAATGGCCATCAAAAAAGTGACCGGTTAAAAAACAGTGGCCATTGAAAAAAGTGGCCGATCAAAAAAGAATTGGCCTATGAAAAAAAGACCAGTCATAAAAAATTGGCCGGTAAAAAAGATGAATGGCCATCCAAAAAAGTTACCGGTTAAAAAGAGTGGCCATTAAAAAAACAGTGGCCTACCAAAAAAAATAATTGGCCCGTAAAAAAAGAACAGTCGAAAAAAATTGGCCATTAAAAAAGTTAAGTGGCCATCAAAAAAAGTGACCGGTTAAAAAAATTGCCCATTAAAAAAAATGACTACGAAAAATTGGCCCGTAAAAAAGGAAAGACCAGTCAAGCAAAATTGGTCAGTGAAAAAATGTATTGTCCATCACACAGTGAGGTGGAGGAGGCGGAGGAGGCTGAGGAGGAGGCGGAGGAGGAGGCGGAGGAGGAGGCGGAGGAGGAGGCGGAGGAGGAGGCGGAGGAGGAGGCGGAGGAGGCGGAGGAGGAGGAGGCGGAGGAGAGGCGGAGGAGGAGGCGGAGGAGGAGGCGGAGGAGGAGGCGGAGGAGGAGGCGGAGGAGGCGGAGGAGGAGGCGGAGGAGGAGGAGGAGGCGGAGGAGTAGGCGGAGGAGGAGGCGGACGAGGAGGCGGAGGAGGAGGGGGCGGAGGAGGAGGCGGAAGAGGTAGGTGGCCCGTAAAAAAAGAGACCAGTAAAAGAATTTCCAGTAAAAAAAGATGAGTGGCCATAAAAAAATTTGACTGGTAAAAAAAAAAAAAAAAAACATAAAACAATTAAATTCCCTTCTACGTGACTTCACCGAAATAACCAAGAATATGAATCCCTGCAGTTATGAAAGCTTTAATTCAAAATGGTAAAAAAGTCAAACTGAAAAAATTGGCCAGTAAAAAAGATAATTGGCCATCAAAAAAAGTGATTGGCTAAAAAAGAGTGGCCATTAATGAAAAAAATTGACTGGTAAAAAAAATGCTCATGAAAAAAGTGAAAAAATTTGGCCGGTAAAATAGATAAATGGCCATCAAAAAAAGTGACCGGTTAAAAAACAGTGGCCATTAAAAAAAGTGGCCAACCAAAAAATAATTGGCCCATAAAAAAAGACCAGTCAAAAAAATTGGCCAGTAAAAGAATGTGGCCATCAAAAAAAATTACCGGTTAAAAAAGAAAGTGGCTATTAAAAAAAGTGGCCATCTAAAAAAGTGACTGGTTAAAAAAGAGTGGCCATTAAAGTATCTTGCACTAAAGACGAATTACCTAAATTATCAACAGAAGGTGTATATCAGATTAATTGCTTTTGTGGCAGATGCTATATTGGACAGACGGGACGCAACATCAGCATAAGACTGAAAGAACACCAACGAAATATTAAATTATCTCAAACACAACTGTCGGCAGTGGCAGAACATGCCTGTCAACAAGGACACTCAATTGATTTTGATAACGTTGAAGTGTTGTGTAATACTCATTATTACTGGCAAAGATTAATGAGAGAATCCATTGAAATTGAGAGAAATAGAAATAACTTTAATCGGGCTGATAGCTATAGGCTTTGTACGGCTTTTAAGCGTATTATTAAATAATACATATTACAATTCCTTATAAGGGAAACACAAACTAATTATCGGATTACTAATGTAGCGTATATTCACAATAACACACATTACAAATCATTAATAATCATAACCATTGACTGATAACTAATCGATTATAGAATTACTGCACCTGAATGAGTTGAATGATGACATCACCCTGCTGCTCTATTTACAACCAGGCGCAAGTGAGGGCTTTACCATTCTGGCGAATTGCCCGATGATGCTGGATGTAATTACCAGCGAAACGTCATATTCAAACTGTATATGTTGTGGATTCACTCTTCAACACACCGGTGGGCTAAAGTAGTGAACTAATTGTCTTTTGTCAACGTGACACTTTATTTGCTGAATGACCGTGTCGGGTGGTGGAGGGTTACGACACGTTTATAAATAACACGATCTAACCCAAAAACCTTTATTATGAATAATATTGGTCGCGAAAGTCTATGTGTTAAACCAATTAAAGAAAAAATTGACTGGTAAAAAAAAGAAGTGGTCATAAAAAAAGTGAAAAAAATTGTCCGGTAAAAAACGTAAATGGCCATCTAAAAAAGTGACCAGTTAAAAAAGAGTGGCCATTAAAGAAAAAATTTGACTGGTAAAAAAAAAGTGGTCATAAAAGTGAAAAATAATTGGCCAGTAAAAAAGGTAAATGGCCATCTAAAAAAGTGACCGGTTAAAAAAGATTGGCCATTAAAAAAAAGTGGCCGACCAAAAAATAATTGGCCCATAAAAAAGACAAGTAAAAAAAAATTAGCCAGTAAAAGATTGTGGCCATCAAAAAAAATTACCGGTTAAAAAAGAAAGTGGCTATTAAAAAAAAGTGGCCATCTAAAAAAGTGACTGGTTAAAAAAGAGTGGCCATTAAAGTATCTTGCACTAAAGACGAATTACCTAAATTATCAACAGAAGGTGTATATCAGATTAATTGCTTTTGTGGCAGATGCTATATTGGACAGACGGGACGTAACATCAGCATAAGACTGAAAGAACACCAAAGAAGTATTAAATTATCTCAAACACAACTGTCGGCAGTGGCAGAACATGCTTGTCAACAAGGACACTCAATTGATTTTGATAACGTTGAAGTGTTGTGTAATACTAATTATTACTGGCAAAGATTAATTAGAGAATCCATTGAAATTGAGAGAAATAGAAATAACTTTAATCGGGCTGATAGCTATAGGCTTTCTACGGCTTTTAAGCGTATTATTAAATAATACATATTACAATTCCTTATAAGGGAAACACATACTAATTCTCGGATTACTAACGTAGCATATATTCACAATAACACACGTTACAACTCATTACTAATCATAACCATTGACTGATTACTAATCGATTATAGAATTACTGCACTTGAATGAGTTAAATGATGATGTCACCCTGCTGCTCTATTTAAGACCAGGAGCAAGTGAGGGCTTTACTATTCTGGCGAATTGCCCGATGATGCTGGATGTAATTACCAGCGAAACGTCGTTTTGAAACTGTAAATGTTGTGGATTCACTCTTCAACACACCGGTGGGCTAAAGTAGTGAACTAATTGTCTTTTGCCAACGTGACACTTTTTTTGCTGATTGGCCGTGTCAGGCGGTGGAGGGTTACGACACATTTATAAATAACACGATCTAACCCAAAAACCTTTATTATGAATAATATTGGTCGCGACAGCCTAAGTGTTAAACCAATTAAAGAAAAAATTGACTGGTAAAAAAAAGGAGTGGTCATAAAAAAAGTGAAAAAAATTGGCTGGTAAAAAAGGTAAAAGGCCATCTGAAAAAGTGACCGGTTAAAAAAGAGTGGCCATTAAAGAAAAAATTGACTGGTAAAAAAAAGTTGTCATAAAAAGTGAAAAAAATGGCCGGTAAAAGAGATAAATGGCCATAAAAAAGTGACTGGTTAAAAAAGAGTGGCCTTTTAAGAAAAAATTGACTGGTAAAGAAAAAGTGGTCATAAAAGTGAAAAAAATTGGCCAGTAAAAAAGGTAAATGGCCATCTAAAAAAGTGACCGGTTAAAAAAGAGTAGCCATTAAAAAAGTGGTCGACCAAAAAATAATTGGCCCATTAAAAAAGACCAGTAAAAAAAAATTGGCCAGGAAAAGAATGTGGCCATCAAAAAACATTACCGGTTAAAAAAAGTGGCCATTAAAGAAAAAGTGGCCATTAAAAAAAGTGTCCGGTTAAAAAAGAGTGGCCATTAAAAAAAAGTGGTCGACCAAGTAATAATTGGCCCATAAAAATACACCAGTCAAAAAAAATTGGCCAGTAAAAGAATGTGGAAATATAAAAAAATTACCAGTAAAAAAAAGTCATAAAAAAAGATAAGTGGCCATCAAAAAAAGTGCTTGGTTAAAAATGAGTAGCCATTAAAGAAAAAATTGACTGGTATAGAAAAAAATTGGTCATAAAAAAGTGACTGGGTAAAAAAGAATGGCCATTAAAGAAAAAAATGGTAAAAAGTGGTCGTAAAAGTGAAAAAACTTGGCTGGTAAAAAAGGTAAATGGCCATCTAAAAAAAGTGACTGGTATAAAAAGAGTGGCCATTAAAAAAAAGTTGCCGGCCAAGTAATAATTGGCCCATAAAAAAAAACAGTCAAAAAAATGGCCAGTGAAAGAATGTGGCCATCAAAAAAAATTACCGCTAAAAAAAGAAGTGGCCATTAAAAAAGATAAGTGGCCATCAAAAAAAGTTACTGGCTAAAAAAGAGTGGCCATTAAAGAAAAAATTGACTGGTAATAAAAAGTGGTCATAAAAAAGTAAAAAAATTGGCCGGTAAAAGAGATAAATGGCCATCTAAAAAAGTGACCGGTTAAAAAAGTGGCCATTAAAAAAAGTGGCCGACCAAAAAATAATTGGCCCATAAAAAATAACCAGTAAAAAAAAATTGGCCACTAAAAGAGTATGGCCATCAAAAAAAATTACCGGTTGAAAAGTGGCCATTAAAAAGATAAGTGGCCATCAAAAAAAGTGACTGGTTAAAAAATAATGGCCATTAAAGAAAAAATTTGACTGGTAAAAAAAAAGTGGTCATAAAAGTTAAAAATAATTGGCCAGTAAAAAAGGTAAATGGCCATCTAAAAAAGTGACCGGTTAAAAAAGAGTGGCCATTAAAAAAAAGTGGCTGACCAAAAAATAATTGGCCCATAAAAAAGACAAGTAAAAAAAAATTAGCCAGTAAAAGATTGTGGCCATCAAAAAAAATTACCGGTTAAAAAAGAAAGTGGCTATTAAAAAAAGTGGCCATCTAAAAAAGTGACTGGTTAAAAAAGAGTGGCCATTAAAGTATCTTGCACTAAAGACGAATTACCTAAATTATCAACAGAAGGTGTATATCAGATTAATTGCTTTTGTGGCAGATGCTATATTGGACAGACGGGACGTAACATCAGCATAAGACTGAAAGAACACCAAAGAAATATTAAATTATTTCAAACACAACTGTCGGCAGTGGCAAAACATGCTTGTCAACAAGGACACTCAATTGATTTTGGTAACGTTGAAGTGTTGTGTAATACTAATTATTACTGGCAAAGATTAATGAGAGAATCCATTGAAATTGAGAGAAATAGAAATAACTTTAATCGGGCTGATAGCTATAGGCTTTGTGCGGCTTTTAAGCGTATTATTAAATAATACATATTGCAATTGCTTATAAGGGAAACACAAACTAATTATCGGATTACTAACGTAGCGTATATTCACAATAACACACATTACAAATCATTACTAATCATAACCATTGACTGATTACTAATCGCTTATAGAATTACTGCACCTGAATGAGTTAAATGATGACGTCACCCTGCTGCTCTATTTAAGACCAGGAGCAAGTGAGGGCTTTACCATTCTGGCGAATTGCCCGATGATGCTGGATGTAATTACCAGCGAAACGTCGTATTCAAACTTTAAATGTTGTGGATTCACTCTTCAACACACCGGTGGGCTAAAGTAGTGAACTAATTGTCTTTTGTCAACGTGACACTTTTTTGCTGATTGGCCGTGTCGGGTGGTGGAGGGTTACGACACATTTATAAATAACATGATCTAACCCAAAAACCCTTATTATGAAAATATTGGTCGCGAAAGCCTACGTGTTAAATCAATTAAAGAAAAAATTGAGTGGTAAAAAAGTGGTCATAAAAAAGTGAAACATTTGGCCGGTAAAAGAGATAAATGGCCATCACAAAACGTTACCGGTTAAAAAGAAAAGTGGCCATTAAAGAAAAAGTGGCCATCAAAAAAAGTGACTGGTTAAAAAAGAGTGGCCATTAAAAAAGTGGCCGACCAAAAAATAATTGGCCCATAAAAAAAGACCAGTAAAAAAAAATTGGCCAGTAAAAGAATGTGGCCAACAAAAAACATTACCGGTTAAAAAGAAAAGTGGCCATTAACGAAAAAGTGGCCATCAAAAAAAGTGACCGGTTAAAAAAGAGTGGTCATTAAAAAAAAGTGGTCGACCAAGTAATAATTGGCCCATAAAAAAGACCAGTAAAAAAATTGGCCAGTAAAAGAATGTGGAAATAAATAAAAAATACCGGTAAAAAAAAATAGTCATTCAAAAAGATAAGTGGCCATCAAAAAAAGTGCTTGGTTAAAAAAGAGTGGCCATTAAAGAAAAAATTGACTGGTATAGCAAAAAATTGGTCATAAAAAAAGTGACTGGGTAAAAAAGAATGGCCATGAAAGAAAAAAATGACTGGTAAAAAAAAGTGGTCATAAAAGTGAAAAAAATTGGCTGGTAAAAAAGGTAAATGGCCATCTAAAAAAGTGACTGGTAAAAAAAGAGTGGCCATTAAAAAATAGTGGCCGGCCAAGTAATAATTGGCCCATAAAAAAGAACAGTCAAAAAAATGGCCAGTGAAAGAATGTGGCCATAAAAAAAAATACCGGTAAAAAAAGAAGTGGCCATTAAAAAAGATAAGTGGCCATCTAAAAAAGTGACCGGTTAAAAAAGAGTGGCCATTAAAAAAAAGTGGCTGACCAAAAAATAATTGGCCCATAAAAAAGACAAGTAAAAAAAAATTAGCCAGTAAAAGATTGTGGCCATCAAAAAAAATTACCGGTTAAAAAAGAAAGTGGCTATTAAAAAAAGTGGCCATCTAAAAAAGTGACTGGTTAAAAAAGAGTGGCCATTAAAGTATCTTGCACTAAAGACGAATTACCTAAATTATCAACAGAAGGTGTATATCAGATTAATTGCTTTTGTGGCAGATGCTATATTGGACAGACGGGACGTAACATCAGCATAAGACTGAAAGAACACCAAAGAAATATTAAATTATTTCAAACACAACTGTCGGCAGTGGCAAAACATGCTTGTCAACAAGGACACTCAATTTATTTTGGTAACGTTGAAGTGTTGTGTAATACTAATTATTACTGGCAAAGATTAATTAGAGAATCCATTGAAATTGAGAGAAATAGAAATAACTTTAATCGGGCTGATAGCTATAGGCTTTGTGCGGCTTTTAAGCGTATTATTAAATAATACATATTGCAATTGCTTATAAGGGAAACACAAACTAATTATCGGATTACTAACGTAGCGTATATTCACAATAACACACATTACAAATCATTACTAATCATAACCATTGACTGATTACTAATCGCTTATAGAATTACTGCACCTGAATGAGTTAAATGATGACGTCACCCTGCTGCTCTATTTAAGACCAGGAGCAAGTGAGGGCTTTACCATTCTGGCGAATTGCCCGATGATGCTGGATGTAATTACCAGCGAAACGTCGTATTCAAACTTTAAATGTTGTGGATTCACTCTTCAACACACCGGTGGGCTAAAGTAGTGAACTAATTGTCTTTTGTCAACGTGACACTTTTTTTGCTGATTGGCCGTGTCGGGTGGTGGAGGGTTACGACACATTTATAAATAACATGATCTAACCCAAAAACCCTTATTATGAAAATATTGGTCGCGAAAGCCTACGTGTTAAATCAATTAAAGAAAAAATTGAGTGGTAAAAAAGTGGTCATAAAAAAGTGAAACATTTGGCCGGTAAAAGAGATAAATGGCCATCACAAAACGTTACCGGTTAAAAAGAAAAGTGGCCATTAAAGAAAAAGTGGCCATCAAAAAAAGTGACTGGTTAAAAAAGAGTGGCCATTAAAAAAGTGGCCGACCAAAAAATAATTGGCCCATAAAAAAAGACCAGTAAAAAAAAATTGGCCAGTAAAAGAATGTGGCCAACAAAAAACATTACCGGTTAAAAAGAAAAGTGGCCATTAACGAAAAAGTGGCCATCAAAAAAAGTGACCGGTTAAAAAAGAGTGGTCATTAAAAAAAGTGGTCGACCAAGTAATAATTGGCCCATAAAAAAGACCAGTAAAAAAATTGGCCAGTAAAAGAATGTGGAAATAAATAAAAAATACCGGTAAAAAAAAAAATAGTCATTCAAAAAGATAAGTGGCCATCAAAAAAAGTGCTTGGTTAAAAAAGAGTGGCCATTAAAGAAAAAATTGACTGGTATAGCAAAAAATTGGTCATAAAAAAAGTGACTGGGTAAAAAAGAATGGCCATGAAAGAAAAAAATGACTGGTAAAAAAAAAGTGGTCATAAAAGTGAAAAAAATTGGCTGGTAAAAAAGGTAAATGGCCATCTAAAAAAGTGACTGGTAAAAAAAGAGTGGCCATTAAAAAATAGTGGCCGGCCAAGTAATAATTGGCCCATAAAAAAGACCAGTCAAAAAAATGGCCAGTGAAAGAATGTGGCCATCAAAAAAAAATACCGGTAAAAAAAGAAGTGGCCATTAAAAAAGATAAGTGGCCATCAAAAAAGTGACTGGTTAAAAAAGAGTGGCCGATAAAGAAAAAATTGACTGGTAAAAAAAGTGGTCGTAAAAAAGTGAAAAAATTGGCTGGTAAAAGAGATAAATGGCCATCTAAAAAAGTGACCGGTTAAAAAAGTGGCCATTAAAAAAAAGTGGCTGACCAAAAAATAATTGGCCCATAAAAAAAGATCAGTAAAAAAAAATTGGCCAGTAAAAGAATGTGGCCATCAAAAAAAAATTCCGGTAAAAAAAGTGGCCATTAAAAAAGTAGCCATCAAAAAAGTGACTGGTTAAAAAAGAGTGGCAATTAAAGTATCTTGCACTAAAGATGAATTACCTAAATTATCAACATAAGGTGTATATCAGATTCATTGCTTTTGTGGCAGATGCTATATTGGACAGATGGGACGTAACATCAGCATAAGACTGAAAGAACACCAAAGAAATATTAAATTATCTCAAATCACTTTACCCTACATTGCGGGGATCACAAAAAAGATCTCCAAAATCTTGAATAAACACAAGATCCAGGTCCGTTTCAACACATTACATAAAATCCGTGATCTGGTTCCGTCTGTAAATGATGTGATTCCGGACATACAGTACCCTGGTGTCTACAAACTAAGTTGCCTCTGTGGTAGTAGTTACATTGGAGAAACCAAGCGGCATGTCTTGGACCGCATTCGTGAACATAAAGCAAACCTTAAACACGGTAGGACCAACACCTCGGCCGTGGCAAATCATTGTTATAATTCAGTAGGCTCACATGACATTGACTTTTCCAAGACAGAGGTTCTTTGTAAGCCATCTAGCTACCATGAGAGATTCGTTCATGAGGCTATCCACATATACAAGCACAGAGACAATTTCAACCGAGAAGATGGATTCTGGCTTAGCAATCATTGGAAAGATTTGATAAACCATTTCAGGTCTTAATTGATTGTTCAAGCTTACAGTGGCTTTCAGACAGCATACATTAATTTTTCGTCTCCCCCCTCCTCTTTTCAGAACATAGATGGACTAGTCCTTCTAAATAAACTACCAAATCACTGCGCGTGGCACTGACGTTTTTTTTAATAAATAAATACATTGTTTAAAAATAAATTAATTTATGCAAATTGACACACCTGATGCGACCGTTTGTGTTATGGTAGAAACGTCGTGAGATTTTTTATCGATTTATATGTATTTTATTATTTTATTGTTTCCCTTCAACGTGACTTTACCGAAAGAGCTAAGAATATCAAACACAACTGTCGGCAGTGGCAGAACATGCTTGTCAACAAGGACACTCAATTTATTTTGATAACGTTGAAGTGTTGTGTAATACTAATGATTACTGGCAAATATTAATTAGAGAATCCATTGAAATTGAGAGAAATAGAAATAACTTTAATCGCTCTGATAGCTATAGGCTTTGTGTGGCTTGGAAGGGTATTATTAAATAATACATATTACAATTCCTTATAAGGGAAACACATACTAATTAACGGATTACTAACGTAGCGTATATTCACAATAACACACGTTACAACTCATTACTAATCATAACCATTGACTGATTACCAATCGATTATATAATTACTGCACCTGAATGAGTTAAATAATGATGTCATCCTGCTGCTCTATTTAAGACCGGGAGCAAGTGAAGGCTTTACCATTCTGGCGAATTGCCCGATGATGCTGGATGTAATTTCCAGCGAAACGTCGTATGCAAACTGTAAATGTTGTGGATTCACTCTTCAACACACAGGTTGGCTAAAGTAGTGAACTAATTGTATTTTGTCAACGTGACACTTTTTTTGCTGATTGGCCGTGTCGGGTGGTGGAGGGTTACGACACATTTATAAATAACGCGATCTAACCCAAAAACCTTTATTATGAATAATATTGGTCACGAAAGCCTACGTGTTAAACCAATTGAAGAAAAAATTGACTGGTAAAAAAAGGTCATAAAAGTGGAAAAAATTGGGCGGTAAAAAAGGTAAATGGCCATCTAAAAAAGTGACCGGTAAAAAAAGAGTGCCAATTAAAAAAAGTGGCTGACCAAGTAATAATTGGCCCATAAAAAAGACCAGTCAAAAAAATTGGCCAGTAAAAGAATGTGGAAATCTAAAAAAATTACTGGTAAAAAAAATAGCCATAAAAAAGATAAGTGGCCATCAAAAAAAGTGACTGGTTAAAAAAGAGTGGCCATTAAAGAAAAAAATGACTGGTATAGAAAAAAATTGGTCATAAAAAAAAGTGACTGGGTAAAAATAGAATGGCCATTTAAGAAAAAAATGACTGGTAAAAAAAAGTGGTCATAAAAGTGAAAAAATTGGCTGGTAAAAAAGGTAAATGGCCATCTAAAAAAGTGACCGGTAAAAAAAGAGTGGCCATTAAAAAAGTGTCCGACCAAGTAATAATTGGCCCATAAAAAGAGCAGTAAAAAATTGGCCAGTTAAAGAATGTGGAAATAAAAAAAATTACCGGTAAAAAATAGCCATTAAAAAGATAAGTGGCCATCAAAAAAAGTTACTGGCTAAAAAAGAGTGGCCATTAAAGAAAAAATTGAATGGTAAAAAAGTGGTCGTAAAAAAGTGAAAAAATTGGCTGGTAAAAGAATGTGGCCATCAAAAAAAGGTGACCGGTAAAAAAAGAGTGGCCATTAAAAAAGTGGCCGACCATGTAATAATTGGCCCATAAAAAAGACCAGTCCAAAAAAATTGGCCAGTAACAGAATGTGGCCATCAAAAAAAATTCCGGTAAAAAAAGTGGCCTTTAAAAAAAAGTGGCCATCAAAAAAAGTGACTGGTTAAAAAAGAGTGGCCATTAAAGTATCTTGCACTAAAGACGAATTACCTAAATTATCAACAGAAGGTGTATATCAGATTAATTGCTTTTGTGGCAGATGCTATATTGGACAGATGGGACATAACATCAGCATAAGACTGAAAGAACACCAAAGAAATATTAAATTATCTCAAACACAACTGTCGGCAGAAATTCCACAATAGAGACCTCTAGAAAGGCGTTTGAACGATATTTTGGTCTATTCTTCCATACTCGTCAGATGATTTTGAAGAGGAAGGAGTACCCACACATTTACCCACCACACGCAACTTGCCACTCGATTTTGGTGTACCCAGTTGTACTGTTTGGCGGACAGAGGCAGGGGAACTTCAGATACTCGACCATTTGTTTCAACTGCTGTGCCAGAAGGTGGAACCAGCAATCTCTCTATTGCCAGTGAAGTTTACGAGCCATTGCATCACAGCATCCCCCTCCAGTATGCAATGCTTAACGAGGGTCTCTCTCTCTCTGCGTGCACATCAGGGTAATATTTAATGAGGTGGTATGGACGTTTCGCTGCTTCGTGATGGATGTGATGGCAGTGGGAAAGTGGAGCAATGGAACAGCGGGGCATTAGGGCAGAGTGGCACCAAAGCAGTGGGGCAGCGGAGCAGAGGGGCAGTGAGGCAATGGGGCGGTGGGCAGAGGGGCAGCAGGACAGCGGAAGCAGCTTGGCAGAGGGGCAGTGAAGGGGTGGATGTGTCAGACGAATCGCCTGATGATCTTTCCCACCACTGCTTGTACACGTTCTGAAGAAGGGCCATTGCCTGAAACTTCTCTCATGACATAGTTGTCATTGTACCGCCGCACACATAGCCGGGACACTGCACACGAGCCAAGGCACATTGAAACAACCCAGGCAGTGCTCACAAGCAATGCATAGTTACATTGTTTCCTCATAGGTTTATGTCATAAAGTTTATAATAAAAACAACAATGATAATTATTACATAATGCATTGGATTGATCCTAACTCTTAACAGAGTTAGTCTGTTGGCAGCAGTCAGTGTCCAGTGCAGTCCTGGCATCTGCTGCTCAGTTTCCTTCCCCGGCTGCGGTCCCAGTGGCACCTCCATCACCCCAACTGTGCGGTCGACCGGCCGTAACCAAACAGCATCATGCTGCGGAAGAGCGCACGGATCGCGTTCGCCACACGAGTCAGGCCCTTTCGTTCCTGCACTACCACCGCCTCCTGCCACTCTGTCTCCTCTGTCTCCTCCTCTGTCTCCTTCCCCGTCGCCTCCTCTGTCTCTTCCGTCTTCTCTTTCTCCGTCTTTTCGACCTCCTGCATCACCATCTCTTCCACCACCACCACCACCATCTTCTCCTTTTCCTCCTCCACAGCCATCTTCTCCTCCATCTCCTTGTCGTCTTCTTCGTCCTCCACCGCTATCTCCTCATTTGTCTTCTCCAACTCCCTCTCCACCTTCTCCATTTCCTCTTTCACCTCCTCCTTCACTTCCTCTTTCATCTTCTCCACAACCTCTCTCTCCTCTTCAACGGCCTGCGAGGATTGCTGCGCTGGATCCGCTCTGTGAAGAGACGCGCATGACACCGTTCAACCTTCCTGCTATGGCTGACATCGCAGTCGTCTCCTTATAATCTGTAGGTGGACTGTGTGGCGGATTAATTCGAATTTAATAACCACACAAAACATCACAATCAGTGAGTACGCTTGGCATTGCAGCTGTCATTCTCTCAATGCAAGGCTAGCACGAAGAAAGGTGCTGCTGAATCTAACACAGACTGCTGTAGTTTCACAGTAGTGGCTGGCATTGCTGTGTAAATCCAATCGAATTACTTGCAGTGACATTTGTATATGTGTATTATAATTGATCCCTGGCACACAATGGCATACTCATTTACAATGACATCAGGGGAGATTTTTAACGTCTGCTACGACGGAGAGGGCGTGCGTGTCTTTGTGGTTTACACAGCAGCAGTAATACCCAGGGCAGGACGCCAGAGCTGAACTGTAGGCAGTGAGTGATGAACCCGCTATCGCTGGCCCGCTTCACGCATGCACGATTGTGGAAAATATCTATGGTGATTCGTGGTCGACTAAGTAGCCCCCTTTGACTTTGATGGCATCTCAGAGCGCTTTACACGTGATGAGCCACTCACATCTTGCATTTCTCGTCTCAATGCATTTGAAAGGGGGCACCCCCCTCCTCCCAATGGTAGCTATCCTTGTGCAGTAAAAATACACTTGGTAGTTGGCCAGGAAACGGGCATTAGTCTGGCAACAATATAGTGGATGTAGGGTTACAGGGTGAATGTATGACCGCATTGTTACGTGGTCTCACCCAGAAACCAATTATGGAGAACATTTATATCGAATGTACATGTGGGGTTTGCATTGTCTGTGTGTTTGTGCGGGTGGCAGAGCTGGAACATCTTTGCCTCATAGCTAGAGGGATCTGGGTTCGATTCCCAACTTGGGCCACTTTCTCTGTGTGGAGTTTGTTCTCTCCCCCTGTTCTGGGTGGGCTCTGCAGCTTTCTCCCCATAACTGAACCCACATAAGCAATGCAAATCAATCAATTGAGATCGCAAACAACAGCAATTTTGTTCCCGATTACTAACAAAACTTGGCAGGACCCTGCTGAAAAAAAGGTCTTGAGACTCAGTGATGCTTATCCTGCGTAAACAATAATAATAAATACACACAGGACACACGCAGAGTTGCTTACCCTGGCTCAGCGGCTCCTTCTCTAAAGACATCTTCTCCAATGTGCAGTGTGATTGGGCCCTGCACAGGAGTGGTAGTGGTGGTTGTAGCGGTAGCGGAGGAGGTGGCGGCGGTGCTGGCGGCGGTGCTGGTGGTGGTGCTGGTGGTGGTGCTGGTGGTGGTGCTGGCGGTGGTGCTGGTGGTGGTGCTGGTGGTGGTGCTGGCAGTGGTACTGGTGGTGGTGCTGGCGGTGGTGCTGGTGGCCGTGGTCTGGAGGCAGTGGTGCTTCAATTTGGTGATGCGCTTCTCCTCGAGAGGCTTCACTTCCATGAAATGCTTTAACTGATCGAGGCGCTTCTCCATGAGGTGGTTCACATCTTTGAGGCGCTTTTCCACTAAGCGCTTCACTTCCTCGAGCCGCTGCTCTGCAAGCCGCTTCTCCTCTGCAAGCCGCTTCTCCTCTGCAAGCCGCTTCTCCTCTGCAAGGTGCTTCTCTGCAAGGTGCTTATCTTCCTCGAGACGCTTCACCTCGCCGAGGTTATTCACCTCCCGAATGCTCCTCTGGTTCTTGGGGCGCCTACACTTGAGCTGCTTCTATTCATACATATGCGCAACGATAAGCACAGGAACATTCAGACATGCACACACATGCACAGAATCATACCCACACGCACGCAAACATGCATTTCCACCCATACACAAATGCATACTCACACACCTATGCATGGACGCAAACATGCATATTGACTCATCCAAATATGCTGAGCACACACGTACATATACACAATCACCCGATGTTAAAACAAATCTTTACCAATCAGTACTTTTGAACAGATAATTAATGTAGCCCTAACCCCTAATTCACCTAAACCCTACAAACTAATGATACATGTTACACCCTCATATATTCCCACAGACACCTATCGACCCCACAGACCTCATGAACCCCATTGAGGCCTTGATCAACTGCGATAATTTAATGGCGATTGTTATCAACATTCATCACGGGCAATAGGTGCCAGAGGATGTTCCATTGTAAGGATCTAGCTGCCCATAATCTAGAAAAATCTAAAAGCAGCGCTCATAGTGGGCAACTACTGACTGAGGTCGCGTCACTGCCTGAAAAAAAAGGCCAATTTATGTGCATGCACAAGTGGAATATGGCATGACATGGTGGAAAGATGGGGTGATGTCGGGAGATGATGTGGTGGTATTTAGATGTGATGTGTTGGAATGTTATGGAGAGATCGTGTCATGTGATGGTGTAGACACATGGTGAGGTTCTATGATGGGTTATTGACTGGATGGTGGGGTGGTATGATGGGAAAGGTGGTGTGGAGAAATGGTTTGATGTGATGTAGTTTGATCGTGTGGTGGCATGGTGTGCTATCGTGTAGAGACGGTGTCTTTGACCCTCACCGACCACATACACACCTTTTGGTCGCCATTGTTGTCACCTTGGTTCGGGAAAGGGTCAACTCTGTCCATAATGTCCCCCCACGTGGTCGTTTGGAGCTGCGACTTCCGGGCTACGGAGCACAGACATTTCATTCAAAGGATGAGTAATGGATTAGAGAACGAAGCACATAGAGATTTCACAGAACTCATTCTGAGATCCCTCTAGTTACCTCTTAACACACTACAGGCCCTGCTATTGAGAAATATTCATCACATGGCATTAACACTTTACATGTCATATTTTTGTGAGCAAGTTGAGATCATTCATTCCATAAACTTGAGACCCTAGTTTAATTATAGGTTGCTGAAACCCAGAGCTTAACCAACGTTCTCTGCCATGCTGGATCAGTGTCTAATCCCTTACCCACCAAGCCAGTTCTACTGAATGTCATTATTAGGGAGTTCTCCTCTGCTTTTCGTAGTAATTTGTGAAAAGTAAGTTTATAGCTCATCAGAATCCTCCAGAATATATAAATATTCTGATTCTAACAAACTATTTTATGTAGGTATATGTAACTTACTCTCATAGTGCTCCAAGATATCAGCCCACTTAAGTTGTTTGTCCATGTTGTAGGTGTTGTGTCTGTTTGATGGTGGTGGCCTGGAGGGGTTAGAACAAGAATCAAATTTATCAACTCAACGAATCACTCATCCTCTCAATTATTACCATTTCCCACTCACAGTACCAGTTCACTCACTCTTGTGCATGTTGATTTACAAGCCCCTTCATTTACTTGCTTACTGCCAACTCACTCACTTGTGCACCCGCTCACTCACTCATTCACTCACCCACTCACACATGTTTATTCCAATCCACTATTCCATTGAGCATAATCGTCAGACTTAACCATGTTCATGGAGAATCCATTTGTATGAATCCACTGGTTGATAAACGCCTCCCAATGCTTCATGGATGATGAGGGTTATGTAACCATACTTTAAAACGCTGGTCAGTGTGGGTTGGTGAAGGTCGGGGAGACTACAAAAGAAAATATATTTCTGCACTGCCCTCCAATGCTCACAATGGCTATTACACCATTTATAGCAGGTGGTGGCCACCCAATGCTAGGACATCCAATCACTCCCCAAGCTGGATCCTGCTTAGCTTCTGAGACCTGATGAAATCAGGAACATAACGGGTAATCTATTCAGAGGTCAACCAATCGAATAACCTGAGCAATATCCTTCGCCCAAACATCAAAATACTATTACTCAAGCATAACCCGAACACCTGATAGGCAACCCTAACCCCTCATACCGAACAATAACCCTTAATGCACAAACCCTAACACACAACCGTAACTCTAACTCCTAAACCGTAACTGTATCACACTTACCCCTACGGCAAACTCCAACCTCTAATTGTAACTGTGAACTCTAACCCTTCACTCTATCCCCAAACACTAAAACTCAGCCTGTAACCCATAACCACAACTTTTCATCTCCTATTTATTAACAACGATCCCTGATCATTTTTAAACGCCTGTGTCGGGCTCACTTTTCAGATGTGATGAAGACCAGGCTCACTACTGACGAGATAAACTTTACTTATATCACCGGTTGTGCATCTTTTAAAAACTAGAATGCGAAATAATCGCGTCCAGTTGCACATTATTTAATTGTAAATGCATTTACATAATTTTGCTTTACAAACAATGTTTTCCATCAATTGAATAATTGTTGCATAATAAGACAAAATGCAGGAGTATCTGCATTACTATGAAAAAACTTTGTTATGTTTACAATATTATAGAAATAAAAGAGATAATAATAAATTGTGTCAAGCAGACGATCATACACTGTAACAAATAAATTAACAATTGGGAATTGTTTAATGATTAATGTTCACCTTTTTTGCATGCCGTTTCTATTTGAAACTAATTTTTACAACAATGTAAGAAATATCTACATCAATATTAATTCTATCGTCAAGAATCCAAAAATCACAATATCCACGACATTGTAGTTTGATTTTCTAATAACATTTGCTAAAATTATATATTTAAACGTATTTGTTACAACACGTTACCATAAGCTGAGCGAAACCCCCAAACCCCTCATGCTCATGTAGTGAGTGAGACCCCCACACCCTTGAAAGCCTCAATAATAAACCCCATTAACACGCAAACAATCCTTAAACCACCCCTTTCAGGCTCACCGGTTAAATGATGTGCAGACTGACAACGGCTGAGATAAATTTCAGTTTCATCAACAGTAGTGGAGGCTTTAATAACCACGAGGCTAAATAATCTCACGTTTATTTTAGCTGAGACAAGAAACACAGCGACCAATAAACACAGCTCTTCCAATATGAATGACACGTGGTACATGACGTCATAGACATCATAATGTCAAAGGTACCACCCACATGACTGTGACACAGACTGGAGACAACTACGTCATCAGCCAGGATCTGACCTGAACAGCAGACCCCTTCCTAATGTTAAATGTAATGTAACTCGGATTATTTCGGCCACAATTGTCCCAGTAATAAGAAAATGATGATTGTGTACATTTTATTCGTAATCTAGATGACTTAAACAGGCTCGTTATCAACGTTTTGAATGGTTACACGGTTACGGTCTAAACAATGTTAGAAACAGCAATATATGAAGCGATATTCCAAGTTACCAATCTA
Organism: Petromyzon marinus; assembly: GCF_048934315.1. Taxonomy (NCBI): domain Eukaryota; kingdom Metazoa; phylum Chordata; class Hyperoartia; order Petromyzontiformes; family Petromyzontidae; genus Petromyzon; species Petromyzon marinus. The sequence goes on along the minus strand of NC_133703.1, from coordinate 11,320,013 downwards.
ATTGTCTTAATTTGATGGCAGACAATCCAATTACCACAATATTATGAATATTTGAGTCTAGTTTGAGGTGACAATGTAAAATTTTATTTTTTAAATGGCATCTTATGAAAAAAACTATTGTAACATTTACAATATTATAGAAATAAAAGAGAAAATCATAAATTGTGTCAAGCAGATGATCATACACTGCAACACAAATTAACAATTGGGAATTGTTTAATGATTAATGTTCACCTTTTTTGCATGCCGTTTCTATTTGAAACTAATTTTTTACATCAATAATCAGTCACATAAAACGACAATGTCAGAAATATCCACATCAATATTAATTCTACCGTCAAGAATCCAAGAATCACAATATCCACGACATTGCAGTTTGATTTTCTGATAACATATGCTAAAATTGTATATTCAAAAGTATTTGTTACAACACGTTACCTTAAGCTAAGCTAAACCCCCAAACCCCTCATGCTCATGTAGTGAGTGAGACCCCCACACCCTTGAAAGCTTCAATAATAAACCCGATTAACACGCAAACAATCCTTAAACCACCCCTTTCAGTTTGATTTTCTAATAACATTTGCTAAAATTATATATTTAAACGTATTTGTTACAACACGTTACCATAAGCTGAGCGAAACCCCCAAACCCCTCATGCTCATGTAGTGAGTGAGACCCCCACACCCTTGAAAGCCTCAATAATAAACCCCATTAACACGCAAACAATCCTTAAACCACCCCTTTCAGGCTCACCGGTTAAATGATGTGCAGGCTGACAACGGCTGAGATAAATTTCAGTTTCATCAACAGTAGTGGAGGCTTTAATAACCACGAGGCTAAATAATCTCACGTTTATTTTAGCTGAGACAAGAAACACAGCGACCAATAAACACAGCTCTTCCAATATGAATGACACGTGGTACATGACGTCATAGACATCATAATGTCAAAGGTACCACCCACATGACTGTGACACAGACTGGAGACAACTACGTCATCAGCCAGGATCTGACCTGAACAGCAGACCCCTTCCTAATGTTAAATGTAATGTAACTCAGATTATTTCGGCCACAATTGTCCCAGTAATAAGAAAATGATGATTGTGTACATTTTATTCGTAATCTAGATGACTTAAACAGGCTCGTTATCAACGTTTTGAATGGTTACACGGTTACGGTCTAAACAATGTTAGAAACAGCAATATATGAAGCGATATTCCAAGTTACCAATCTAATTGTCTTAATTTGATGGCAGACAATCCAATTACCACAATATTATGAATATTTGAGTCTAGTTTGAGGTGACAATGTAAAATTTTATTTTTTAAATGGCATCTTATGAAAAAAACTATTGTAACATTTACAATATTATAGAAATAAAAGAGGAAATCATAAATTGTGTCAAGCAGATGATCATACACTGCAACACAAATTAACAATTGGGAATTGTTTAATGATTAATGTTCACCTTTTTTGCATGCCGTTTCTATTTGAAACTAATTTTTTACATCAATAATCAGTCACATAAAACGACAGTCAGAAATATCCACATCAATATTAATTCTACCGTCAAGAATCCAAGAATCACAATATCCACGACATTGCAGTTTGATTTTCTAATAACATTTGCTAAAATTATATATTTAAACGTATTTGTTACAACACGTTACCATAAGCTGAGCGAAACCCCCAAACCCCTCATGCTCATGTAGTGAGTGAGACCCCCACACCCTTGAAAGCCTCAATAATAAACCCCATTAACACGCAAACAATCCTTAAACCACCCCTTTCAGGCTCACCGGTTAAATGATGTGCAGGCTGACAACGGCTGAGATAAATTTCAGTTTCATCAACAGTAGTGGAGGCTTTAATAACCACGAGGCTAAATAATCTCACGTTTATTTTAGCTGAGACAAGAAACACAGCGACCAATAAACACAGCTCTTCCAATATGAATGACACGTGGTACATGACGTCATAGACATCATAATGTCAAAGGTACCACCCACATGACTGTGACACAGACTGGAGACAACTACGTCATCAGCCAGGATCTGACCTGAACAGCAGATCCCTTCCTAATGTTAAATGTAATGTAACTCAGATTATTTCGGCCACAATTGTCCCAGTAATAAGAAAATGATGATTGTGTACATTTTATTCGTAATCTAGATGACTTAAACAGGCTCGTTATCAACGTTTTGAATGGTTACACGGTTACGGTCTAAACAATGTTAGAAACAGCAATATATGAAGCGATATTCCAAGTTACCAATCTAATTGTCTTAATTTGATGGCAGACAATCCAATTACCACAATATTATGAATATTTGAGTCTAGTTTGAGGTGACAATGTAAAATTTTATTTTTTAAATGGCATCTTATGAAAAAAACTATTGTAACATTTACAATATTATAGAAATAAAAGAGAAAATCATAAATTGTGTCAAGCAGATGATCATACACTGCAACACGAATTAACAATTGGGAATTGTTTAATGATTAATGTTCACCTTTTTGCATGCCGTTTCTATTTGAAACTAATTTTTTACATCAATAATCAGTCACATAAAACGACAGTCAGAAATATCCACATCAATATTAATTCTACCGTCAAGAATCCAAGAATCACAATATCCACGACATTGCAGTTTAATTTTCTGATAACATATGCTAAAATTGTATATTCAAAAGTATTTGTTACAACACGTTACCTTAAGCTAAGCTAAACCCCCAAACCCCTCATGCTCATGTAGTGAGTGAGACCCCCACACCCTTGAAAGCTTCAATAATAAACCCGATTAACACGCAAACAATCCTTAAACCACCCCTTTCAGTTTGATTTTCTAATAACATTTGCTAAAATTATATATTTAAACGTATTTGTTACAACACGTTACCATAAGCTGAGCGAAACCCCCAAACCCCTCATGCTCATGTAGTGAGTGAGACCCCCACACCCTTGAAAGCCTCAATAATAAACCCCATTAACACGCAAACAATCCTTAAACCACCCCTTTCAGGCTCACCGGTTAAATGATGTGCAGGCTGACAACGGCTGAGATTAATTTCAGTTTCATCAACAGTAGTGGAGGCTTCAATAACCACGAGGCTAAATAATCTCACGTTTATTTTAGCTGAGACGAAACACAGCGACCAATAAACACAGCTCTTCCAATATGAATGACACGTGGTACATGACGTCATAGACATCATGATGTCAAAGGTACCACCCACATGACTGTGACACAGACTGGAGACAACTATGTCATCAGCCAGGATCTGACCTGAACAGCAGACCCCTTCCTAATGTTAAATGTAATGTAACTCAGATTATTTCGGGCACAATTGTCCCAGTAATAAGAAAATGATGATTGTGTACATTTTATTCGTAATCTAGATGACTTAAACAGGCTCGTTATCAACGTTTTGAATGGTTACGCGGTTACGGTCTAAACAATGTTAGAAACAGCAATATATGAAGTGATATTCCAAGTTACGAATCTAATTGTCTTAATTTGATGGCAGACAATCTAATTACCACAATATTATGAATATTTGAGTCTAGTTTGAGGTGAAATTATATTTTTAAAATGGCATCTTATGAAAAAAACTATTGTAACATTTACAATATTATAAAAGAGAAAATCATAAATTGTGTCAAGCAGATGATCATACACTGCAACACAAATTAACAATTGGGAATTGTTTAATGATTAATGTTCACCTTTTTTGCATGCCGTTTCTATTTGAAACTAATTTTAACATCAATAATCAGTCACATAAAACGACAATGTCAGAAATATCCACATCAATATTAATTTTACCGTCAAGAATCCAAGAATCACAATATCCACGACATTGCAGTTTGATTTTCTGATAACATATGCTAAAATTGTATATTCAAAAGTATTTGTTACAACACGTTACCTTAAGCTAAGCTAAACCCCCAAACCCCTCATGCTCATGTAGTGAGTGAGACCCCCACACCCTTGAAAGCTTCAATAATAAACCCGATTAACACGCAAACAATCCTTAAACCACCCCTTTCAGTTTGATTTTCTGATAACATATGCTAAAATTGTATATGTAAGAGTATTTGTTACAACACGTTACCTTAAGCTAAGCTAAACCCTCAAACCCCTCATGCTCATGTAGTGAGTGAGACCCCCACACCCTTGAAAGCTTCAATAATAAACCCCATTAACACGCAAACAATCCTGAAACCACCCCTTTCAGGCTCACCGGTTAAATGATGTGCAGGCTGACAACTGCTGAGATTAATTTCAGTTTCATCAACAGTAGTGGAGGCTTTAATAACCACGAGGCTAAATAATATCACGCATATTTTAGCTGAGACAAGAAACACAGCCACCAATAAACGCAGCTCTTCCAATATGAATGACACGTGGTGCATGACGTCATATACATCATGATGTCAAAGGTACCACCCACATGACTGTGACATCACAGACTGGAGTCAACTACGTCTTCAGCCAGGATCTGAATGTAATGCAACTCCTATTATTTAGGGCACAATTGTCCCAGAAATAAGAAAACGATGATGGTGAAAATTGTATTCATATTCTAGATGACACAAACAAGCTAGTTAGCAAAAGTTTAAATGGATACACGCTTGCGGTCTAAACAAAATATCAGGGAATATGCGAAGCAACGAATCTAATTGTAATTTGGTGGCAGAAAATCTAAAGATCACAATATCATAACCATTGTAGCCTAGTTTGTGGTGAAAATCAAATTATCACAATATCATAACCATTGTAGCCTAGTTTGTGGTGAAAATCAAATTATCACAATATTATAACCATTGTAGCCTAGTTTGTGGTGAAAATCAATTTATCGCAACATCATAACCATTGTAGCCTAGTTTGTGGTGAAAATCAAATTATCACAATATCATAACCATTGTAGCCTTGTTTGTGGTGAAAATCTAATTATCACAACATCATAACCATTGTAGCCTAGTTTGTGGTGAAAATCAAATTATCACAATATCATAACCATTGTAGCCTTGTTTGTGGTGAAAATCTAATTATCACAACATCATAACCATTGTAGCCTAGTTTGTGGTGAAAATCAAATTATCACAATATCATAACCATTGTAGCCTTGTTTGTGGTGAAAATCTAACATTTTTTTCATTTTATTTTTATAGCACTACTGTAAAATGTACAATAATATAGAAATAAATGTGAGATCCTCAGAAATTGAGTCGAGCAGACAATCATACACTACAACAAATAAATCAACAGTTGCGAATTGTTTAATAATTAACTGTAACCTTCTTTGCATGCCGTTTAAATTTGAACCTATTTTTTACATCAATAATCAGTGGCATAAAACGAGAATATAAGAAATATTCGCAATAATATTAATTCTACCGTCAATAATCCAAACAACATAATTTCCACGACATTGGAATTCGATTTTTTAAAAATAAAATATGCCAAAAAATAACCCGTACCCATGACCCAAGCCGAAACCTACAACCCCTCACTCTTATGTACTGAGAGAGGCCTCCACTTCTTTGAAACCCTCAGCAACAGACCTCATAAACATCCATGAAATCATATTCTTTGGGTCTTTCGGTAAAGTCACGTAGATAGGTTGAAAGAAAATAATTTTAAAAAATAACAAAAAAACTACGACGTTTCGATCACAGCACAAGCGATCGTCATCAGGAGGAGAAAAGAGGAAAGCTGCTGAGGCAAAACAGTCTGCGACAATTCTGTAAGCAGCCAGGGCCTTAAACGAAGGGCAGACCCCTTCCCAATGTTGAATGAAATGCAACTCGTATTATTTCGGGAACAATTATTTTGGAAATCAGAAAACGATGACTGTGGATATTTAATTCATATTCTAGATGTGAGTGGGGACCGGTGGCACAGCGGTGAGCACACTGTGTGAGAATGTGGAGATTGGTGGCGTAGTGGTTTGCACATTGTGCGAGGGGGGAGTGGTGGCACCGCGGTTAGCACACCGAGTCATTGGGGAGCGGTGGGCACAGCGGTTAGCTATAAATGCTCCGATACGTGTGGCATTGCCTTTGTACTGTTCGCCTTTTGCCGATCTCTGGTCTCACACTGGTGGTGAGACTGGGTCATAAAGAAGGCTGTCTCTGGTGTAGGCCAATCAGTTTCAAAGACAATTCAAATATTATCAGAGCATGTTTGTTTGCATATTCACCACAAGTCACGTGTGTGGTTAATGCAGTAACTTGATTCCTTGCAACAGGTTTCTAATTGGTTGTTTGAACATTTTAACACCACTTTCTGCTTTACTGCCACAAAGGGTAAAACCTTTTATTATTTTTCACACTTTGATTCTGGAAAAAGGTCCCATGATACAGCTTGTTTGGCTGGATGGGGCTAAATGGATGCGTCATAGGCTAGAAGAGAGATGGAATTATGTGATGGTAAGGCCCCACCTCTTAGTGGCACACTCCAGTTTTAGCAGCAGCGCCTCTAACTCCTCCTCTGAGTGAGCCGCAATTATCACGTCATCGGCATATATAACGTGTTTGACCAATAGGGAGCCATCCCTTGACGGCATCCGGGCATTGATCAGCCTCCCACTGTATCTGTACCAGATGGAAATTCCTCCGGTACAGCTACTGAAGGCCTCACGAACTACGTGGTCGAAATAGATGTTAAATAATGTTGGAGCCAGAGGACATCCCTGTCGCACCCCAAGGTGAACAGGGAATGGCTCCGACTCCCGGCAATGTAGTTTTACCCGGGTCCGGTCACCATAATGAAGGTCCTTTAAGATCGTGAGCAGCGGGTCAGGGACTCCGAAAGCACGAAGAACCCAGAGCCCAGGCCTACTGATGGTGTCATAGGCCTTTACCAGGTCAATAAAGCAGAGATGTAGGTCTTGTCGGAATTCCCTACACCTCTGCTTTAGCAAACGGACAGAAAATATGGCATCTGTGCAGGACCACCCTTTCCTGAAACCACATTGGGGCTCCGCAAGCTTCTCCTCAGCATGCCTGGTAAGGCAGTGTTGAATAATCCTTGTCAGGACCTTTCCCGGCACACTGAGGAGTGAGATGCCCCTGTAGTTGTTACAGTCTGTGCGGTCTCCCTTCTTAAAGATGGGGACCACCATGGCATCCGATCACCTCACTTACACCACCATCACTAATACCACCAACACCACCATCACTAACACCAGTAACACCACCACTATCACTACTACTAACAACCACAATCACTAACACCACCATCACTAACACAACTAACACCACCACCATCACGAGCACCACCACCACTAATACCACCAACATTAACACCACCACTCCTCCCCCTGCCAGTATGGGACACCAAAGGGTGTTGGATTGCCAGCACCACGCCTGGCCGCCTTTGTCTCCCCAGTGGCGATCTTTACACACCACACCAGGTACTCATTCGAGGTTGAGTCGATCTAGGGGAGGCTCAGCACCGGTTCAGATAATCGTTACTGCTGTTGGCCTTTAGAGGGAATCCAACTCGGGGACGCCGGGTTCATAGCGCGGCGCGCTGTCAGCTCCACGACCGTTCCACACACACACAGACTCACACAGAGACTCACACACACACAGATACACAAAGATACACACACACACAGACTCACACAGATAGTCTCACACACACACAGATTCACACAGAGAGACTCACACACACACAGACTCACACAGAGAGACACACACAGACTCACATAGAGAGACTCACACACACAGACTCATACAGAGAGACTCACACACAGACTCACACAGAGACTCACACACACACAGACTCACACAGAGACTCACACACACACAGACTCACACAGAGACACACACACAGACTCACACAGGGAGACTCAACAACAACAACCGCCATTCGCCACTAAGTGGCGGTGACGTCACCACGACGCTTGTGCCAGGCTATGTGCACCCTGAGGCCACGTGAAGTGTCGAACGCCCGCTGGCAGGAGGTCACGGGGCAGACCCAGGTGCCACGGGTCGACTGACTGAGATGACTGGCTGATGCACCACGTGTGCCCCCTACTGTGCCAACCTGCTGTGCTTTAGCCACCCGGCGCTCCGCTCGCTGTTGTGAGCGTCGCTCCTCCGCCCTCCGTTGTTGTTGGAGGGCGACTGCCTCCAACTGCCCAGTAGCATCCTTCACGAGCCTCCTCCACAGAGGCCGATCTTGACACCGCTGGTACCAGTCATCGGCAAGTCCACTCAGCTCCACGTCCTCCTGTACCACATCACTCCATCTCTTCTCTAGCCCGTGCCGCGCCCGCTTAGCCCCCTCAATCCGGCCAAACAAAAGCTGTTTCGGCATGCGGTGGCTGGGCATGCGGGCTACATGACCCAACCATCGCAGCCTTGCCTGCCGGAGGAGCTCACCGATGGGACCCTGCCCAGATCTTTCAAGGATTTGTGAGCTCCTCACACAATCCAGTCTGGTTAAACCCAGGATGGATCGTAGGCAGGTCAGACTCACACAGAGAGACTCACGCACACAGACTCACACACACACAGACTCACACAGACTCACACAGAGAGACTCACACAGAGAGACTCACACACACAGACTCATACAGAGAGACTCACACACAGACTCACACAGAGACTCACACACACACACAGACTCACACAGAGAGTCACACACAGACTCATATAGAAAGTCTCACACACACAGACTCGCACAGAGAGACTCACACACACACAGACTCGCACAGAGAGACTCACACCACCACCGCCACCACTCACCCACAGCTCGGTTCCACTCCTGCTCTGGGGTCTGTCAGCGCCTCTCTAACGGCCAAACTGCCAGTGGGAAGCACGTGGCGCGAGACGCGGGGGTGGTCCAAGGTAACCACGCCCCCCGTGACGTCAAAGCCATGAGCTCCTCTCCCTCACACCTGAGCTCCTCCCCCCCTGCCCCCCCTTGCGACCACGCCCCATGGTCCGCCATTTCCCTCCCCCTCGCTACCCCCCTGCCCCCCCTGCCCCTCCTCGTGACCCCCTTCCCCCCCCCGCCCCTCCACATTCGCAACCCCCCATGGCCCCTCACAACCCCCCATGCCCCACACCCCTCCCCCTCACGACCCCCCCCTCACCCCCCATGCCCCGCCCCCCTCCCCCTCGTGACCCGCCCCTCACCCCCCATGCCCCGCCCCCCTCTCCCGCTGCTACTTCCGCTTAGGCCGGGGCCCAGTGGAGGCGGCGCGCGCTGTGGATTGTGGGTGGCGAGCGGCTGATTTGGATTCCCGCTCACGGCCACCGTCAGTGGCTCGCGAAAGCTTCTGAAGCGGCGGCTCGCTGGGCCTCCTCTACGTCGACTCAGCCTGAAGGTGAGAACCTCGCGCGGTGTGTCCACATCAGCAGTGGCGGCGGTGGGGGGAGACAAAGGAGGCGCCTGGCCCACAGCCGTCACGTTCTGCTGAGTTCACGGCGCTTGCTTCAAGCAGAGCTCGGCCCTGCTGCTGCTGCTGTTGAGAGGCACTCCCAGAGGGCCGTGTGGCTGATGGGAATTATAGTTGTGGTTAAATTATAGTTGTGGTTACAGTTGTTGGTCGTGGTTATTGTTGTGTGGTTGTTATTGTGGTGGTTGTGCAGGTGGTGGCACACGAGTTAACCCATAGCACCAGGGTCTAGCCCTTCTCTTGTACCTAGCCAGGCAGAGCAGTCAACCCATGGCACCTGAGTCTGGCCCGTGGCCTCCTCCTGCACTTAGCCTGGCACAGCCGTCAAACCTTGGCACCTGAGTTATTGTGGGGACATCACCGCCACGTAGTGGTGAATAGCGACTGTTGATGTGTGTGGGCTTGTGTGTGAGTATGATGGTGAATGCGTGAGTATGATGGTGAGTATCATGGTGAGTGTATCATGGTTAGTTAGTAATACTGAGTGTGAGTTTGACTAATTCTCCTCCCTCTCGCTGTCTCTGCTTTCCCCCCTAACTACCTCGCCTGGTGTACAGGAGGTTGTGGGTTCGACCCCGACCCTGATGCCTGCTGTATATTTGGAGTTTGCGTGTCTCTGTCTCTCCCCGTGGTCGTGTGGACTTTTTCTCCGGGTCCTCCGGTTTTTCCCTCCACATTTAGAAACATTCGTTTAAAGTTTTGACTTAAAACTTTAGTGACTGTGATGATGAGCCACTTCGTTGAGCTATCATTGGTGCCAAGTCGCTTCTGAAAAAGAGATGTTTAGCTCAGTGGACCTTAGTCTAGTTTTCTCTCTCCTTCCCGAGCACAAGAACAAGCAGGAGCAGGGGTAGGAGCATTCTCCACTTAGTGGTGGTGACGACACCACGGCGCTTGTGCCAGGATATGTGCACCACAGATATCCATCACATAGAGACCCATAGAGTCATCACACATAGACCTATACACTCACCACGCACATACCCTCAGACTTGCACAGAGAACCATAGACTCACCACAGAGACCCATAGACTAATCAGACAGAGAACCACAGACTCAAACAGATCCACAGACTCGCACAGAGCCCTATAGACTCACCAAACAGAGACATAGACTCACCAGACAGATACCCATAGACTCAATCGTACCCATACTCACACAGAGACCCATAGACTCACCACAGAGACCCATAGACTCAGAGAGAGACCCATAGACTCACCAAACAGACCCATAGAATCACCACATAGAGACCCATAGAGTCATACAAAAACGCATAGACTCACCACACAGAGAACCACCGAATCAAACAGACTCGCACAGAGCCCTATAGACTCATAAAACAGAGACACATAAACTCACCACACAGAGACCCACGGACTCTCACAGAAACCCATAGACTCACCACACACAGATCCATCGACTCACAGAGAGACCCAAGGGCTCGCATGTGTGGTTATTTAGTTGAAGGTGGAGGGGGATTACCAGCCCCTTGCACCTATCCAGAACTCCCTGTTGCCACTGTGTGGCTGCAAGGCGACGTGAGGTTTACAGCTGGTCAGGTTTGGCGCCCGCCCCCCCCCCCAAAATAGCATTTCTCACAAACACCGCTGCGTTATCGACCGTCGCCATTCGCCAATAAGTGACAGTGACGTCACCACGGCGCCTGTGCCAGGCCAGGTGCACTTTGAAGCCACGTGAAGTGTCGAAGGCTCGCTGACCGGAGGTCCTGGAACAGACCCAGGTGCCATGGGTTGGCTGACTGAGATGACTGGCAGATGCACCACCTGTTCTCTGTACTGTGCCAAATTGCTGCATATTTTTCATCCTTTGTTCCGCTCGTTGTTGTGAGCGTCACTCCTCCGTTGTTGGTGGAGGGCGACTGTCTCCAACTGCCCAGTAGAAGCGTCCTTCACGAGCCTCCCTCGCAGAGGCCGATCCCGACACCGCTGGTACCAGTCGTCGGCAAAGCCCACTCAGCTCCACATCCTCCCGTACCGCATCAGTCCACCTCCACTCCAGCCCATGGCGTGCCCGCCCATCTACTCTCAACCACTTACACCACATATTCGTTAACGATGCGCACCCTAATCTGCCACTACGGTTGTGTGCAGGGTGTTGTGATGTCACGTAGTACGACGTTTCTCCTGGTCCCCCCCCCCCCCTCCGTTATAACGCGCCGTCTATCTATGGCCTCGTCGCATTGGCCTTCATGGACGAGTGGTGATGATGAAAGATGATTCAGCGGTGGACACTGAATTACCGGGGCCCCATTTAACGTTCAGGTGACACGGGGCACGGTTACGTGAAGAACCTCTTATCTGTCCTGTAAGCAGACTCCTCTGCGTGGGATATTTAACACCTCTTAATGCACAGACAACAGCCAACTCAGCCTTGCCTGCCGGAGGAGCTCGCTGATGATCGGACAGTGTCCAGAACTCTCAAGGATCTGTGAGCTACTCGCACACAAAGATCCCCCGTGTAGCCTTTAGCAGACTGTTGGGGCAAGTGCTTTATAACATCATCAAAGGGGCGCTGCAATATGATGCAATCAAAATCACCGATCAGAGATTTTCCTATATATGGTCTTTGTTGATCGTGAATCGAGACTAATTGTATTGATTCCACTCAATCGATCCGGCAGGAAGCTCAAAATGTCCGATTTTATCTGCAGTATTCCTCGTTTCACAGATCATACAAAGCAACGGTATTGATGCCCGATTTGTATGAGTGGGTGGGTGGCAGGGTGAGTGGGTTTGTGAGTGAGTGGGTGAGTGAGTGTGTGGATGGCTTTAGTAGTTGAGCGGGTGGGTGAGTCAGATAATCAGGCGCCGCAGTGGCGAGATGTTAACTCCCTCGCCCAGAATACAGGATGTAATCAATTCGATCCCGACCCTGAAGCTGTATATTTGGAGTTTTCATCTTCTTCCGTGGTCGCGTCGATTATTTTGATTCCTTGGGATTTGTTTTACACGTAGGCTTTCGCGACCAATATTATCCATAATAGAGGGGTTTTTTGGGTTAGATCGCGTAAATATATAAATGTGTCGTTAAAACCCACCACCACCCGACACAGCCAACTAGTAAGGGTTGTCACGTAATCAGAACATGCCAATTTATCACTAGTACAGCACACCGGTGTGTTGGAGAGTCAAGCCACAACATTTACAATCTGAGTACAACGTTTCGCCAGTAATTACAACTAGCTTCATCAGGCGACAGCCAGATTTGTGGAGAAGCTAGTCTGTTTCGTTCCTTATAAAGAGGCATAGATGTGGTGACCACACTTTGACGCTCTTGATGCAAAGTGGGGAGGGGGGGGGGGAGATTAATGAGTCAACGTACATTATGCATGCGCATTATGCGAACCCTTTGCGCTTGTCCTTCCGGTCCATTGTGTGCATTAAAATAGCCGGGTTTTCCCTCCGCATTTCAAATCAACATGCGTTTAAAGGATTTGAATGCAATAAATGTTTACGTGATAAGCCACTTCGTCGACCTATTATTTGTAATCAGGTCACTTGATATACCTCTGTGGGCCTTACCTGGTAAAATAAAAAAAAATTGTTTAGTTTCAGTTTATTGGATGGTTGAGTGGGTAGGTGGGATTTTGAGTGCGTGGGTGGGTCAGTTGGAGATTGAGTGGGTGTCAGGGTGAGTGGGTGGGTAAATTGGTGAGTGAGTGAGTGTGTTTGAGATCCAGTGGGTGGGTTTGTGAGTGGGTGGGTGAGTAGGTGGCTGAGCCGGAGAGTGGAGTGCCATGGTGGCGAGTTGTTAACTGCCTCGTCTTTTATAAACTAGGTCATGGGTTCGATCCCGACCCTGATGTCTGTATATTTAGAGTGAGTGGGTGTGTAGGTGGGTGCATAGGTAAGTTCTTGAGTGAGTGGCTTGGTGTGTTGATGAGGCAGTGGGTTAGTGAGTGAGTGGGTTTGTGAGTGGGTGAGTGAGTGTGTGGGTGGCTTTAGTAGTTGAGTTGGTGGGTGAGTCAGATAATGAGGCGCCACAGTGGCGAGATGTTAACTCCCTTGCCTGGTATATTGGAGTTCGTAGGTTCCCCCCAACCCTAAAGCATGTATACATTAGGAGTTTGCATCTTCTCCCCATGGTCGGGTGGAATTTTCTCCGGGTTCTCCGGGTTGTCCCTCCGTATTTAGAAACATGCATTTATAGAATTTGGCTGCTATAACGTTCTACGTGAAAAGCCACTTCATTGAACTGTTATTTGTGGTCACGTGGCTTCTGAAAAATATCTATTTTGCTGTGGGCCTGACCTGGTAAAATAAAATAAAAAAATAAAAATTTAGTTTAGTGTGTGGATAATTGGGTGGGTGGGTGAGTGGGCAAGTGCATGGGTGAGTGCCTGGGTGGGTTTATGGGTACTGAGTGGCTGGGTGAGTCAGTGCCTGGATGCATGTGACGGTGGGTGTTTAAGTGAGTCGGTGACTGTGTGGGTTAGTGGGTAGGAGAGTCATATAGTGGGGGGCCACAGTGGCGATATGTTAACTACCTCGCCTCGTATACAGAAGGTTGTGGGTTCGATCCTGACCCTAATGCCTGTATATTTCCCTCCACATTTAGAAACATGTATTTAGAGGAGTTGGTTGCTATAAATGTATACATGATAAGCCACTTTTTTGAGCTATAATTTTTGGCGATGGTGCTTCTGAAAACAATATTTATAGCTCAGTGGGCCTTACCTGGTAAAATAAACCTGGTTGAGTTAGTGAGTGGTTGAGTTAATGGGTAGTTTAATTTTTGGGTGGCTTTATTATTGTTTGGTTGAGTGATGGGTGGGTGGATGATTAGTTATTTGGGTAGTGGGTGATTTGGTGAGTCGGTGAGTGGCTGAGGGAGTGGGAGGTGGTTGGGTGAGTGTGTGGGTTAGAAATGCAGTGGGTGGCAGGGTGAGTGGATGTGTAAGTGGATGAGTGAGTAGGTGAGTGGCTGGGTAATTAGGTGAGTGGCTCGGTAAATAATTGAGCAGCTGGGCGAGTAGGTGAGTGTATGGGTGAGTGTGGGTGGGTATGTGGTTGGGTGAATGAGTGTGTGGGAAGGAGGTTAGGTGGGTAGTGGGTGGGTTATACATTGAGTGAGTGCGTTAGTGACTGGGTGAGTGAGTGGGCAGGTGGGTGGGTGAGTGGGTGGGTTAGCGATTGAGTGGCTCGGTGAGTGAGTGCTGGGTCGGTGAGTAGGTGAGTGTGTGGGTGTTAGTTAGTGGGTGGGTGATTGATGGGGTGGGTGTGTGAGTGAGGAGATGGGTGGGTGGGTTGGTGAGTGCATGAGGGAGTAAGTGGGTGGTTGGACGAGTGCATAAGTGAGTGGGTCAGTGAGTGGGTGTGTGGGTGTGTGTAGATTAGTTTGGTATGAGATTGAGTGGGATGCTGGGTGAGTGGTTGAGAAGATAGGTGGGCAAGTTAATGAGTGAGTGGGTGGGTGAGCGGAGGGGTGAGTGACGGGTTGGGTGAGTGAGTGAATGGGTGAGTGACGGCTGGGTGGGTAATTTAACATGGGAAGTTGAGGGGGTGGTTGAGTCAGAGAGTAAGGCGCCATGGTGGTGAGATGTTCACTATTTTGCCTAGTATACAGGAGGTGGTGGATTCGATCCCGACCCTGTCGCCTGTATATTTGGAGTTTGTAAGTTCTCATCCGTGGTCGCCTGGATTTTGTTCTAGATCCTCAGGGTTTTCCCTCTGCATTTAGAAGCAACATGCGTTTAGAGGATTTGGCTGCAATAAATGTATCTGTGATAAGCCACTCGTATATCTATCATTTGTAGCCAGGTCTATTCTGAAAAGGATCTATATAGCTCAATGGGCCTTGCCTGGTGAAATAAAAAGTTAATTTCGGTTTAAAGCTTTCATGGCTGCAAGGATTCATCTTCTTGGTTCTTTCGGTAAAGTCACGTAGAATGGGAATAAAATAAGAAAATTTACGATGCTATATATTTCCTTATGAGTTATGTTAAACATTACAATGTTATACTATTAATTATTATACTACATGTTGTAAACCATACTATTGACCGTGGTGTGAGAAGTATTAAGAGGCAGTGCCAGTGAAAGGGCTGCGGTCTGAAAATCACCATAAAATACAATCAATTAAGAACCGAAATGGTTTAAAACATCTTTCCAATGGTTACTAAGTCAGAATCCATCTTCTCGGTTGAAATTGTCTCTGTGCTTGTATATGTGGATGGCCTCATGAACGAATCTCTCATGGTAGCCGGTTGGCTTGCAAAGAACCTCTGTCTTGGAGAAGTCAATGTCATGTGAGCCCACTGAATTATAACAGTGATCTGCCTCGGCAGAGGAGTTCGTCCTACCGTATTTCAAGTCTGCTTTATGTTCGCGGATGGGGTCCGATATATGTCGTATGGTTTCTCCAATGTAGCTGCTACCACAGAGGCACTTTAGTTTGTAAACGCCCGGGTACTGTATGTCTGGAACCACATCCTTTACAGATGGAACCAGATCACGGATTTTTTGTACTGTGTTGAATCGGACCTGGATCTTGTGTTTATTCAGGATTTTGGAGATATTTTTGTGACCCCCGCAATGTACAGTGAGGGAAAAAAGTACTTGATCCTCTGCTGATTTTGTACGTTTGCCCACTGACAAAGAAATGATCAGTCTATAATTTTAATGGTCGGTTTATTTGTGGTGAAGGTTGTTTTGAAAACGAGCTATGTAGCTCATTGGGCCTCACCTGGTAAAATAAACATAATTTAGTGTGTAGGCGAGTGAGCGGTGTGTGAGTGAGTGCATACGTGTGTAGGTGAGTGAGATATTGGGTTAGAGATATAGTAGTGGGTGGCTTGCTAAGTGGGTGAGTGGCTCGGTGGTTAACTTAGTGGGTGGTTGAGGTAGTGGGTGGTTTAATTAATAGGTGATTTAGTTTGTGAGTGGTTGAATTATTGGGTGGTTGACTGATGGATGGGTGAATAATTCCGTGGTAATGGGTGAGTAGATGAGTGGGTGGGTGGTTGGGTGAGTGGGGGATTAGAAATTGAGTGGATTGCAGTGTAAGTGGATGTGTAAGTGAGGTGGGTAAGTAGGTGAGTGGCTGAGGGAGTGGGCAGCTGGTTGGGTGAGTGGGTGGGTTAGAAATTGAGTGGGTGGCAGGGTCAGTTGATGTGTAAGTACTGGGTGAGAAGGTGAGTGGCTCATTGAATAAGTGAGTGGATGGGCGAGTAGGTGAGTGGATGGATGAGGGAGTGAGTGGGTGGGTGAATTAGTGGGTGGGTGAGTGGATGTTTGGGTGGGTGGATGAGTGAGTGAGTGTGTGGGTGAGTGAGGGAGTGAGTGTGTGGGTAGGTGGTTAGTGTGTGGGTTAGAAGTTGAGTGGGTTAGTACCTGAGTGAGTGAGTCGGCGGGTGGGTTGGTGAGTTCGTTGTTGGATGAGTGGGTGAGTATTAGTGGGTAGGTATGTAGGTGAGTGATTGACTGTGTGGGTGGGTGAGTGAGTGAAGAGATGGGTAGGTGGGTTGGTTGGTGGGTGCGTGAGTGAGTGAGTAAGTGGGTGCGTGAGTGCATAAATGGGTGGGTGAGTGAGTTAGTGGGTATGAGATTGCGTGGGTGGTTGGGTGAGTGGTTGAGAATTAATTTTGATGAGTTAGTGGGTGGGTGAGTCGGTGAGTGAGTGGTTGGGTTAGCGCAGGGGTCGGGAACCTATGGCTCGCGAGCCAGATGTGGCTCTTTTAATGATTGCATATGGCTCGCAGATAAAACAAAATATTCTCACTTGTTTTAATCCATCCATCGATTTTTCACTGCGCATGTCCTGTTCAGGGCTGCAGGAGCAATTGTCCATTATTTTAATTGGATGATACTGGCCTACGTTTGCCGTTGCTGGGTAAAACAGGTAAACGCCCCCTTTTGAATCAGTCTGAGACTGCGTCTGCTCGGTCATTAGCTCAAAGCTAACCCTTCGACGAAGAAGATGGCGAAAAGAAAAAAAGACGACGAGTATCGTACATTTCAGGACGAATGGACCGAAGAATTCGCCTTTGTGGAGAGAGCGGGTTCTGCGGTGTGTCTAATTTGCAATGACAAAATTACATCGTTGAAACGGTCGAATGTAAAGCGGCACTTCGACACGCGCCACGCTACCTTTGCATCAAAATACCCTGCGGGAGACAGCAGAAAGAAAGCGTGCCAAGAGCTTCTGAGCAGGGTGCAAGCTAGCCAGCAGCAACTCCGCGTATGGACCCGGCAAGGTGACTATAATTCGGCTAGCTTTGCTGGTTCTTTAGCAATAGTGAGGAACGGAAAACCATTCACAGATGGCGAGTATGCTAAAACGTTCATGCTGGATGTAGCCAATGAACTTTTTGATGATCTTCCGAACAAAGACAAGATAATCAAACGGATACAAGACATGCCTCTGTCGGCAAGAACTGTTCATGATCGTACCATCGTGATGGCAAACAAAGTGGAGGAAACGCAAGTGAAGGACATAAATGCAGCGCCGTTCTTTTCTCTGGCTTTGGATGAGTCAACAGACGTGAGCCATTTGTCGCAGTTCAGCGTGATTGCAAGATATGCTGTTGGTGACACACTGCGCGAAGAAAGTCTTGCTGTTCTGCCATTAAAAGGGTCCACAAGAGGTGAGGATTTATTCAAGTCTTCCATGGAGTTTGCTCAAGAAAAAAGTCTACCTATGGATAAACTTCTCTCAGTGTGTACTGATGGTGCTCCGTGTATGGTGGGGAAAAACAAAGGATTTGTGGCGCTTCTCCGTGAACATGAAAATAGACCCATCCTAAGTTTCCATTGCATTATACACCAGGAGGCACTTTGTGCTCAGATGTGTGACAGGCAGTTTGGCGAAGTGATGTCGCTGGTCATTCGTGTGATCAACTTTATTGTTGCCCGAGCCTTAAATGATCGCCAGTTTAAAACACTGCTGGATGAAGTTGTAAA
Organism: Petromyzon marinus; assembly: GCF_048934315.1. Lineage (NCBI taxonomy): Eukaryota > Metazoa > Chordata > Hyperoartia > Petromyzontiformes > Petromyzontidae > Petromyzon > Petromyzon marinus. The sequence continues at coordinate 11,301,673 of NC_133703.1, read as the reverse complement.
TAACTATCCTGGTCTGCTTTTGCACAGCAATGTGCGTTTGTTGTCAAGAGGGAAGGTGCTTAGCCGTTTTGCGGCTTGCCTGAACGAAATCCGGACTTTCCTTAAAATGAAAGGCGTCGGGCATCCTGAGCTAGCTGACACCGAGTGGCTCCTCAAGTTTTATTATCTCGTAGATCTGACTGAACATCTGAACCAGCTCAACGTGAAAATGCAAGGCATTGGAAATACAGTGTTATCCCTTCAACAAGCTGTATTTGCTTTTGAAAACAAGCTGGAGCTTTTCATCACGGATCTTGAAACAGGTCGTTTACTACATTTTGAAAAACTGAGCCAATTTAAAGATGCATGCACAGCAAGTGAGCCCATTCAAAACCTTGATCTCCACCAGCTAGCTGGCTGCACATCCAGTCTCCTACAGTCCTTCAAAGCACGCTTTGGAGAATTTCGTGAGCACACTCGTCTTTTTAAGTTCATCACCCATCCAAACGAGTGTTCACTGAACACAGCCGACCTGAATTACATCCCTGGTATCTCCGTCAGAGATTTTGAAGCAGAAGTGGCTGACCTGAAGGCCTCAGACATGTGGGTGAATAAGTTCAAGTCACTGAATGAAGATTTGGAAAGAATCACACGACAGAAAGCGGAGTTGGCGAGCAAGCACATGTGGACAGAAATGAAAAAAACTCCAACCCGAAGACCAGCTGATTCTCAAAACTTGGAACGCGCTTCCTGTCACATACCACACATTGCAGCGTGTGAGTATTGCTGTATTGACCATGTTTGGATCTACGTATGCATGTGAGCAGTCATTCTCACATCTTAAAAACATCAAGTCCAACCTACGATCACGTTTAACGGATGAAAGCCTCAACGCTTGCATGAAGCTTAACCTCACCAAGTACCAACCCGACTACAAAGACATCAGCAAATCCATGCAGCACCAGAAGTCGCATTAATGGTGAGTGTTATAACAACATTATTTAAAAGAATAAATTCAGAGGCTTATTATACTGACATTTAGTTGAATTCACTTTTAAAATATATTATATGGCTCTCACTGAAATAAATTTCCAAATTTTTTGCTTTCATGGCTCTCTTAGTCAAAAAGGTTCCCGACCCCTGGGTTAGCATATGGGTAAGTGAGCAAGTGGTTGGGTGAGTGTGTGGGGTAGTGAGTGATTGAATAAGTGGGTGAGTGAGGGGCTGGGTGGTTGGCTTGGGTAGTGAGATTGTGGGTGGGTAAGTGAGTGGGTGAATGGGTGTATTGGTCGGTGAGTGTGTGAGGAAGTTAGTCGGCACGTGATTGAGCGGGTGGCTGGCTGAGTGCGGGAGAAGATGGGTGGGTGAGTTAGTGGGAAGGTGAGTTGGTGCGTGGTTGGGTGAGTGAGGGGGTGGTTGGGTGAATGGGGGAGTGACTGGTGGGTGGGTAAGTTAATGTGGGAGGTTGAGTGGGTGAGTTAGTGTGTAATTGGGTGAGTTAGTGTGTAATTGGGTGAGTGGGTCAGAGAGCGGGGTGCCACTATGGTGAGATATTAACTACCTCACTGAGTATACAGGAAATCGTGTATTCGATTCTGACCCTGCTGCCTGTATATTATGAGTTTTAATGTTTTGCCTGTGTCCTCGTGGATCTTTCTCCCGGTCCTCCAGATTTATCCCTCCGCATTTAGAGTCAAGATTTGTTTAGAAGATTTGGCTGCACTAAATGTCAGCTTGATAAGCCACTTCGTTCACATATCAGTTGTAACCAGATCACTTCTCAAATGTTTTGTTTTATATAGCAGCCAGCCTCTGTCCACGGGGGAGAGTTGCTTGATCGCTCTCAGTTCTGCTCAGTGGACACCTCTCTCCACTGCTGGATGAGCTGCGCGATCACGCTCGTGCTGGTTCGCTGACAGCAGTTTCTCTCCGCTGTTGGATGAGCTGCATCGGCACGCTCCCTCTCTCTGGGTGGAGAACTCGAACGTGCTCGTTGCTGGTTTGCTGAAAGCAGGTTTTTCTCCACTGCTGGATGACTCAAGTCGCACGTGCTCTTGCTCTGGTTTGCAGAAGCTCTTGCTTGGTGCGTCGGTCGCTCTGCAGCTGGACTCAATGTAGAATAATCTTTCAGCAATACTCTGTCTTTCAGCTCTTGGAAATCACACTAGGTGACGCCTCACTACCCTGCGAGTCTTGCCAACGTCAGTGGGTAGCGACGGGGCCACTTTGGCTTCTGCTCGCCGCCCCCTGCTCTGCAGCTCGCCGGCTGGCGACCTGTTGCTCTCGTTCCCGATTGGAACGGCTCCTGAGCCGACCCACTGGTCGAACTCCCCGCGTTCCGACCTCCTCCGAGTCAAACTCCCCGAGTTCCGACCCCCCTGGTCGAACTCTTCCGAGTTGCTCCTCCGAGTCAAACTGTCTCCCGAGAGTCGACCCCCCGGTCGAACTCTGGTGAGCCGACCCCCCCCGGGTCGAACTCTGGTGAGCCGACCCACTCCTGTCGAACTGATGTTTCAATGCTCAGGATCCTCTTTTTATGCCCAAAAATCCCTTCACTCGGATCCTGCCCACAAGGCGGGGTTTCTTTCGATTTTTGCTGTGTCAGGATTTGTCCGTATGTATCTGTGTCCGTGTGTGTCCGTACGTGTGTCAGTGTGTGTCCTTGTGCATCACCCACGGTATATTCCGTTGTCATACTCCTACCATAAAACCCACAAGTAAAACAATCAAATGTTATAAATTGTCTCGAAGGCGCCTCTCTGTCTGGGTGCACAACCTGGAGGGAGGGGCGATATTCCCTCCGACTTTCACCGACGCACAAAGAAATGGTTAAAAAGTTTTAAGTTAACATTTCATTTCATCAGAGTTCAATAGTTATGATTCTGTATTAATCCAAGGTCTGAGTCAGCTTCTCGTTGTGGTGTTTGACTCGTGTTTCCCCAAGTGTATACACACTCCTACCCCGCGCTTCAGGGATACAAAGACCGCCGGGATTTCCCTTTCTCTCCGACCCTTGGTTTAACATCGCCCTTTGCTTACGTTGCAGTTTTGCTGTGCGCTTGCATTCCTTTTCCTCTCTACTCTTACTTTAACCCTGCTTATTATTTGTGTATGGGTGGAGGCTAGAGCATTTATGTTGACTTAGGAAAACCTGATTGTTATAGGCTTCGGGTCAAGTCGTATAGAAATTATTAAAATATGGAAATACATTTCATATTAAATTAATAGACGGTTGATGGTTACATTGATGTAGCTATTGGCAGGGTTCAATTGAAGTTGGTGTGAATATCAATAACTTTAGCCTACCCTGTCGTTGAATTCCGATTTTAAGTTACTTTAATAGTAATGTAGAACCAATCAGCTTTTTGACTGAACTATATCTAGGCTAACGCAAACTCCCAGTGACCCTGGCTTGGTGTGTTTACGTCAGCCCCTGGCAATCCGCTGTGCTCTGCTCTCTATCTGCTCCCGCTGACCCTGGGAGGGCTCTTAATGTCAAAATCGTGTTAGTGGGTCATGGTAAAGATAACCTCCACATGCCATGCGGAGGCCTGGTTTGGTGTTTTTATTCATTATTATTAAAAAAAAAACAATAGAAACATGTATCTATATGTATCGGAAAATTACCTGTTAACATTAAGATGGAAAAGGGGCCTAGATACAACAGTGCATAGCTCCAATGGCTTCCTAATATCGGAAGGGAGAGCATTCCAGTTGGCCGCAGAAGCCCATCTGAAAGCGAGTGATGCGGTGACTGTCTTTGTTCGATGGCTTGCCAAAAGCCACTGCTGCTAGGATGATCCACCAATCCCATCTCTCGATTGCAATCGTACATTAGCAGCACACCTTGCATTCGCTGTTGAACCACTCGTCCATCACGTGTTCCATCATCGCAACTACAGCACTGCCCTGCACCTGTGGCCGCCACAGTTGCTAACATTGTGTTGTTTGTTTAGGTGATCGGCAAGGCCCGGAAAGGCGAGCGGGAGGCGATGGACCATGGGCTGGCTCGCATCGAGTGTGACATCAAGCAGGAGGTGGAGGGCCGGCCACACAAGATCAGGAAATACCTGTTGGAGTCGTTCCCCTTGCCAGGGACGAGCGCCGATCTTCGCCGACAGTTCACGACACAGCCGGCGGCCGAGATGGTGCTGCAGGTCTTCCAGAACGCCGAGGACATCTTTGTGAATAAGCTGAAGAAGGTGGGGCCATGGCGTCTGGACTTAATGCAACAAAATTACCGTGCGAGAAAAATCATGCATCTGCTTAGATTTGTCAAAGATTTTCCAAAATACATTTGTTCTCGGAATTATTTAATGAGTGATAATCGCCATACGTTTCAAGTCTGTCGATACTTCCACCAGTGTCAATGACTTGCTCTACCACTGAATTAACTCTCCTCTATAATATTTAGGGCCATCGCTTTCACAAAATTCAGTCACACATTGAGACAAAAGTAAGGGGGGCATTGAAATCGGTAGGACATCTATGCATGTGTCACCCTCTATTTGTCCCAACAGAGTGATATGGCTGCACGTGGTTTGGGTCCTTTGTTGTCTCCACCAACAGTGTGTGCAGGACTTCCTGGGGCAGGTGAAAGGGGACACGCTGGCCCGGAAGCTGTTTCAGTTGGCCCTGTGCTGTGGCTCCCTCGAGACTCCTCGCGACCTCGTGGTCAAGGAGAAACCGGCCGCGTTTCTCGGCAACATCAGCACTCCCGACACCAGACCGCCGCCTCCTCCGGGGAGTAAGGAGACAAATTTGCATATACAGTAGACTCTCGATTGTCCGCGCTAATGACATGGAGGATGGCTGCGGATAATTAAAATGACGGATGATCCAAAGATATCTATTTTTTGCGGCTCTCTATGCCACAAACTAACGATCAACCGATCGATGCACGTGGTCAGTGATAACACTTTCCTGCTAATTTGACCAAGTCCAATATCGGCTCAACTTTCATGTGACGGACGTTACTCTCACGTTCAGAGTGGGTTGGAATGTGCTTCCCTTTACTCTGTGGACCAGAGGTCACTAGAAGCAATGTCAGAGGTAGCTTTGTGATGTTCTCTTCTGCGGGCCATTCTCCAATAGGACGGGTTCCACTGCTCCGTGAGAGATCCGAGTGGATACTCCGTCTCATGACACGATATCGAAAGCACAATCTGAATAAAATGTAGTTTCTTGTATTGTACATAAGGGGTCAGACCACGGAGGACCTTCAGAATGCTGAGTGTGATCTTGAAATTAATCCTGGACTGGTTCGGGGGATAGTTGAACAATTCGAATATTGGGGCGATATTGTCTTGCATACGGGTGTGAGTGAGAAGTCTGCCAGTGGTTTTTTGAGTCCATCATCTAAATTTTTGGGTTAGATCATGTAAACATGCACTCAATAATACGCGTTAATATGTGCTTTTTATGTGACCTAACCCAAAAATCTCTATTATGGATAATATTGGTCGCGAAGGGCTTCGTGTTAAATTTGTTTTTTGAGTCATCTGGAGAGTGATGATGAAACTTATCGGGAGGCCGTAGATGAGACGTGGGGGTGGGGGGGCAGAGAGAGAGAGTTGCAGTTGTTGAGCCTATTGGAGCGAGTTACAGCATCGTTGTCCTCTCCTACAATGGCATTGCTTCTCTCCTTCGCAGAGGCGGTAGCCGAGCATCTGGTCCGTCTGCTGAGCCACGCAAGTAAGATGGCAGAGCCCCTGGGCCTACCCGCGCTGTCACGCATGGAGAAGCAGCTTGCCGAGCACTTTGACTCGCGCGACCTCCCCAGCCTGGGCCTCGGCTCCTTCTTGGACATCCTCCATCGCAACGCCCAGGTGCGTACGTGGCGTGCGTGAGCCCACCCGCCTCCAGCTGGTAAGAGGCAGTACAGCAAGTAGGTGTACGACACTGCCCGTGCAAAGTTTGAGTGTACTTATCGCCTCCGAGTGGCGCTCAATGTTAAGTTTATTTCCAAAATTGTGCGGGGTAATATTAGTTTATTATTACGAACTTAAAACTAATTTATCGATAACTCGAATACGTTTAAGCATCATGTAATCACTGCCAATGCAGAGCGCAACAAAGTGTCACGTAAGATGCATGGGTTTTCTCTTGTCACTCTTAAAAAATATCTGTGAATTTGGCAAACATCCCAAAGGTATAGGTATAAAAATCCCAAAGGTAGATATTGAAAATCACCGTTAAAATTGAGTGTGCAGCGGTGACATTCAGATAACATATATGATAACACTATATATGCAAAGCGGCCAGGTGGCTCAGATATCAAAGCGGTGCGTTGGCAATAATGAGATGCTGGGCTTGAATCTGGATTTTGACCGCTTGGATGGAAACCGAGGTCTCAAGTCTTATGAAGTCGATCATCCAAGCCCAGTCACCAGCGACTGCACAAAATTACAGTCTCATTAAACTTGGGTTTTGCACTTCATTTTCCTAATTCCATCTCTGAGAATAACAATTTCAGCTTGACTCTCGTGCGCCGCACAATCTCATAACACAGCTCATGTGAAAGTGTTGGCTCCTATTGTGTACAAGATCAAAGGCCACCCACTGCATTTTATGACACAGGGCCTGCACGGCTATGCGAGATTTACGAATGGATGATTTATTTGTCTCTTGACATTACGCCGATAGCGCATTTGGAAAACTAAAATTGAGAACAAATTTTGTGTTAATTTGCAAACTTAAATCTGTAATATTTAATCAGTTTTCGTGCACTGCATTGTGAGATGCAGCTCCATGCGTATCGTTTAGCTTTAAGCCGGTGTTTGCCTTGCGGTCGCCTCGGTGTCAACCAACTGATGTTGACGGATTTGTTGTGTCTGTGGTAGCTGTTGGAGGAGACTGGGGTTGTGATCTCTGCCCTGGGTGGATCTGGAGCCACAGCGGGAAGCTTCTGTTCATCCACCAGTGCGGCAGCCTGGACACCGCAGCGGTGATACACGGGCCCCAGTAGGGGCCACAGGGGCGGCTCAGAGATGGGGATAAGGATTTGGAGATTTAGGGCGCTCGTGGAAATAAACTCTTCAACTCAAAGCGCCTTACAGCAGCGTCTCATCTCAACCATTCCATTGCTCTGCGGCAGTCTACCCGAGGGGACCCCCCCCCATTGGCAGCTGTTCCTATTTGGCACGTGGTGCACGCACTACCGGCCTGTGAATGGACATGTCTGCCATTCGGGAGCGATGTTTGATTTTCCTACGTGGTTTTTCACCGATAAAGTAATTTGCAAGTATTTTATCTGATTTAGCAAATTTGGAACATGATGCGGTTACACGTGGCCAATTCTATTTTTTTAATACAGCGTCACAGGATTATTATCATACATTGTGAAACAGATCTCTTTGTTTGTGGTGAATAAACTGCCAACATTAACCAGGGCGGATGCTGGGCTTGAACCGAGAACCACCACTCGACCATGTTTCCATAAATTTGTGCAGTCACATTAACGCTGTTCACGTCGTACGCAATGGACACTTTATTATTAGCACCACCTCTGGACCTGTTTGGCCCCTGATCCATCTTGAGAGGTCTTGTAAGGGCGGCGTATTACAGTTTGATTTTATATCGGCACAGCAAATAGCCAATGGAAAACCACCCGTTCCGTGGGGGTGCTACGCGCTGGCACGGATCGGATGCGCCAGTGGAAAAGGGCTGCTAGCAACTCGGCCGCCTCCAAACGAAAGAGAGAGGGTTCCTGGTCTCTGTTGTTGGCTGTGTGCTCTGCAGCTGCCGGCCGTGGACTGCGCTGTGGGGAAGCACTACGGCATGCATTCCTGCCGCAACCTTGGGCACGGCCCCATGGCCAACCTGGTAAAACTGGCGCAGAAGGCCAAGCCCGGTGGCAGCAGCGGCGGTGCCCATCGGTGCGCCGTCTTGTACGAGACGGCGCTGTGTGCTCGCGACTCGAGGTTTGGCAGCCCCCTCCAAAGTGCCCTCCTCCTCACCCCTCTGCTCACCTCGTGATCTGCCTGACCGCCACGGGTCGCTCCTCAAAATTGTTGAGTCGGCGACAGACACTTGGGGTTCTTTAATCTTTCACATCAAAGGGTCAGTGAGCCACACCAATATGCCATTGGTAATGTAACTTAAGGATTCAATGTTCAAGGCAAGTGATTGTCGAGACAAACTGATGATTGTGTGTGTAACACCCCTCTGGCAGTCCACTGCCTGATGAAGGCCTCGCCACATTGCTTTGGTCATGGGGGTTGTTGCACCAAACTTTACCACGCTTGGTGAAGGGGGCGCGGATTAGGTTCAGGACTTGTGCAGATATCAGTCACCACTGACGTCAGCCATGGCTAGGAATCCAACTCGGATCGCCGCGTTAGTATCGCAGTGCACCAAACATTGCAGCAGTGCTTCAGAAATCAATCCGAAGTTGCTTGATATTGCACACAGTTTGAATAAACCATCATTACTTCAGGAAATATATTTTTAGTTAAAATTTTACTTTGTACATGCTGTGATCGTAATAAAGAGTTGTGCTAGTTAGTAGTAACAGCGCGATACATCGGTTAAATCGATTAATATTTATTATTCAGCTGACAATTCATGTATTGAATTGCACGTGTAAGAATCAACTCTTAAAAAATTGTATCCCTTTTTATTTTAATAGTTTCACATCGCCACTAGAGAGAGTCGACATGATCAGTGTAAGTTCAAATGAACTGACACACCTTGTGAAAAACCCAACGCAGAAGATCCCTGGGCTTGATATTCCACGAAGCTCATGGTCGCCCTAAACCGCATCTGCACAAACCATGGCAGATGCGGATACCTGATGCACAAATGGAAAATTTTAAACTCTCCAGTGTTTGACTGTGGTCATCCAGAACAGATCGTACAACGTGAAACGACGCAATAGAAAATTAAAGTCAAGCCACAGTGCGATTGTGACCATGCAACCCAAACTATGCACGATATTGTGAACCACAGTCGTCTGTGCTCCTTCAACGGAATAGGAATAGTAACCCTACACGAAGTTTCTCCTGAAGCCCTCTCGTCGTGACCAGCAGACCTCGGACATTGGCTTATGGCTCCTGAACATGTTGCCCTCATGGGCAGGAATAGAATAGCTCAGGGGTTGGCAATCTGCGTCTCCCGGTGCCGCATGCTGCTCTTTAAAGACTGTTTGGTGATGTTGTTTATGAAGGACCACTGTCTCGTATTCACCACAGTGCATTGCGCCTCTTGAAATATTGAGTTGAGTAATCCCGGTAGTTGAGAAACTAAGGTAGTTGAGTACCCCGGGAACACGCTGTGGTTCGTGTCGCGTTAATAGCTCCGTACCGTGCCGTGTAACTCACTAAGCAGCCGATTGCTCGCGTGCAGTGGTAGTGCCGTGTTCATTGATAACACTGCACACTCCGTGCAGTGGTAGTGCCGTGTTCATTGATAACACTGCACACTCCGTGCAGTGGTAGTGCCGTGTTCATTGATAACGCTGCACACTCCATGCAGTGGTAGTGCCGTGTTCATTGATAACGCTGCACACTCCGTGCAGCGTTGTGTGAGGATGGCTCACTAAATGAAAGGGGAGTCGTAGCTATCGCACTGTGGGGTGGTCATCGCCCTCCTCCCCCTGGGCATGTGCCGTGTGTGTTGTGTGCGTCGTGAGTCGTGGCGATGTAAACCCGGGGTAGCTCCTCTCTCCGTCTCTTCGTTTGTTGCTGTTGGTGAGCGCAACGCGTGGCAGATCCGGCTTCACCCGTTCCCACTCCTCCCAGTCAGCGACTCCAAAACCCCCACTCAATAATCGCAGATCACTACCCAGGTCCTTATCAACCAAATGATTTTTAACTAAACTATTTTTTGTATTCTTAACAATGTATCCACAGTTCAATTTTAAAGTACAATTTTACCGAGGCACTGCATGTTTTCCTGGTGTGGACTGTGGCTGTTTTTGCTATTGTTTTACTGCCTTTTCCAAGCTTGGAAATGTATGTATGAATGAAATTGGAACTTATATACTTCATTTATTTACTAATTGACAAACTATTTTTATTTTACCAGGTAAGGCCCACTGAGCATATATAGCAGTTTTTCAGAAGCGACCTGGCCATCGCAAATGATTGCTCAACGAAGTGGCTTATCGTCACGTGGACATTTATAGCAGACAAATATACAGCATGCGTCAGGGTTGGGATGGAACCCACGACCTCCTGCGTACCAGGGGAGGTAGTTAACATCTCCCAGCCACCGTGGTGCCCTGTGGTCACGTGAGGCCTTCCACTTCTGAATGGCTTGCGATGCATATTTGAACATTACTGCAAGCGTCTTAGCCTCGCTCATTCGCTATTCGAGGGGAATATTGCCATTTAGTAACTTTGTTTCAAATATCGTGCATTGAACTTTCGATTTTAATTTGCAATGTAAGTGAGGGACTGTGCGTTGTCTTGTCGTGGTCTGGTGCTGTTGTTGTGTTGCTGAATTGCCCAAACTTGCATTTGTTGACAAATCGGCAGGAATCTATGTACTTTGTATTTTTAGCAACATGCTTACATTTTCTCCGTCTTGCCTCTCATATCGTTTTTGAACATACCTCGCTGACCCGCCCCTACTGGACATATGTGAAAAGAGCTTCATAGCTCATTGGATTCCTCCAGGATGAAAAAAAGATTCTAATTAATCCGTGGCACTGCCAACAACCTGCATCCACACACGACTAAGCACCCCTTTGTAATTCCATACACATGGTTCCTTTCCCATAGACATGTAATTCTGCAAATTTCCAGAAATATCTGCCGTATGCGAATTACTCCAGACAAGTTTAGAGTATTAAACGTGACCTGTTGTGACTCGTCTAATGTGTATCGCGTGGTCGTTAGCACAGAAAGATGCGTCTGGTAACGTCCTAATGGACCAAACATCGTAAAAAGGAGGCTGGGTCTGCGTTGTTCAGAGTGACCACCATATACAGGGACTCTTCTACTTACGGACGAGTTAGGTTCCAGAAGTCTGTTCGTAAGTCCAACTTTACTCCTGTCGATTCCAAACATGTTGTACGGCGTGTACACTAAACACAAGGAATGGCTTTAAGAGTTGTATAATCTCCTGTAGACGTAGACGCCACTGGTTCTTCACGTTGTGTAGATGTAGATGCCACCACCACCATCTATTGCGTGGCGGTTGAACTTATGAATCTCGGTACAAGCAGGCAACTGGACATATGGACAGGTTTCTTCGTATCTCTGAGACTTTCTAAGTTGAATGTTTGTAAGCGAAGGAGTCCCCGTAAATATTTTTGAGGACCACTGGGATCTTCAGTTTAAACCGTGATTCTTGGAGTCATTGGACCAGAAAGAAGTGAGACAAAAACGACAGTAACATTGAAAAATATGTACACAGGGCAGGGAGGGCCCAGCCGCATGACAGGATTTATTCAGCGGTATCGTCACGGTAACAGAAACAGTGCTCCCGAATGAATCGCAGAATCCCCCGAATATTCCGCCTCAGGCGGGAGAATCTCCGTCCAGGCCCGCGTGACGCTTTTGGCCCAATCTTGTCGACGGCATCATCATCATCCTCCTCCTCGTTGTTGTTGTTGCCTGGTTGGAGAGCAGGGCCCCGCCTGGCAAATGGACGCACGCACCATCGTTAGCACGGTCGGCTACAGTTAGCACGGTCGGCTACGTACGCGTTCAAAATTATTTCAACGTACAGACATGCGCGTATTCATTATGCCACCGTCTGCCCCATCGTGCATTCTCGGCTGTGCTTACACTGGTTGCTGCAGTGCACCTCATATGTGTCCGGCCGCTCAAATGCGAGGTAGGAGGATGCCACACATCTCTCACTATGGCCAGTAGCGGAATGCTACATTCCTATAACAGGAGCCAATGGTGGTGTATAATAGGATCACCGCTGTTGACTTCCCAAAAAATGGGATTCATTATTTGACTATAGCTCAGGTTGATAAATAAGCTGTTAACCTTCTTGACCTGGATTTTGAACTCACAAGCGTACAGTGATCATGGAGTGCTCTAACCGCAGCACCTCCAAGTGGGATGCAGTGCAATTCATATATTTATAATTAAGATATATATTTTTACTAGGAATGCATTTAGCTGCAGATTGGTGGAGATGAGGTTAGGGATAAGATATTACATCCTTTGGAGCCCTGGGATATTTACATCTTCAAGTGAGATGAACTAAAGAGGTGAATGCCATTACAGAATCCTCATTTCACAACTCCTCATGAAACAGATTCCCCGTTCTTACAATACAGAACTTGTCTCATCTGATACAGAACCCAAATCTCATGTGTCCTCAATATTTTTTACTTCCTCTCAATCGTGAATACCACATTGTGGGAATCAACAGTGGTTGTAATATAAATAGACTTGCCCTTGCTATAGGAATGTGTAATTTACTAAAGTAACTAATTTATGATGATTGATGGTGTTTGCTATATGCTAATTTATATTAGGAGACACATTGTCTGAATGACCTCCCCAATACACATTTTTCTCAAGGTGCACTTCTGCGTGGGAACTCACTCTTGTCTCGTGGCCATCTCCTCCTCCTCTGCGATGATGTCATTGGTGCCACCACTTTGGGAAATTTTTCAGACAGGCGTGTTACCACACAGTCACCTGCCGACTCCACTCTCCGCTCCGACTCCATTCCCCAATCAGAGTTTGAAGCCCACTCGCTCACAGAAACTGAGCCTGCAGTATTCTGATTTGACTAAGTGGACTCCGGAGTCTGCTCGCTTGCAGCAGTGACTTGGCAATCTCCCTCACAGAGACAGGGGATTGCCGAGAGGCTGCAGGCCACCATCGGCTCCATTTCCTCTTCAACGATGACGTCATTGGTGCTGTCACGTTGATCGAAGAGTTTTTCAGACAGGCGTGTTACCGCACAGTCACCTGCCGACTCCACTCCCCACTCCGACTCCATTCCCAAATCCGAGTTTGAAGCCCACTCGCTCCCAGAAACTGAGCCTGCAGTATTCTGATTTGACCAAGTGGACTCCGAAGTCTGCCTCCTTGCAGTAGGGACTTGGCAATCTCCCTGGCTGAGACGGGAGACTGCCGAGAGGCTGCAGGCCGCCACCGGCTCCGTGTCCATGGCTGGGCAAGGCGGGAAGTTGGCTTGCGGTGGCATGGCCCTGCCGCCCCACAATAATGGGTGGTTGAGGGCCTCCGTGGGTGTGAGGCGACGTTGGGGATCCCACCTGCCAAGGAGGCAAACGGAGGGAGTCAGGTGCCTGTTGCATTCTAAAATCGCTTCATTGAATCGTGGTCTGGGGTGAAATGCGCAATTCTATCCTCAACACTTTTGTCAGAAACGATATTTATTTTAAAAAGCGACGAGATGAAGAAACGATGCCCCGGTGTGACACAAAACTTTGCAGTCCTAGCCCAAACGACACGTGAGGTCTAAGATCGTTTCCAGTAATGTTGATGGTAGACGCAAAGTGATTTATATTTAATTATTTGTACGAGGTGAAATGTAGACAATCGTAACAAGTCTCTTACTGAAGGCACTTGCGGAGAAAATTGATGAAATTTTGATTGCGGGTTCCCAGAACCGCCTTCAAAGACACGGAGCACGGGACGATCCGTTTCCCGTTGACGACGGGGCGATTCTTTTTGTCTGTTTATCGGAGAGAGAAAAAGAGAGATACACTGAATTAGTTGTGGCGATCAGTACAATGCGGGGGCGGTCCTTAACCCTCCAATTGCGATGTTTGCAAATATGATTCCATGTTGGCGGTCGACTACAGCCTGTCATCCCTCCAGGGTCGATAAAATTTGTAACCGTTTGTGAGACGTTTGCAGTAGTCGTGTGGAAAGGATGGCTCCTAAGTGTGAAAGTGAAATTCCCACTCTCAACTCTGGGCCACTGGAGGAGACGAGATCCTCCTGATACTTGTTTGAGCAAGGAGACACTTTGATGTTTATTTTAGTATTATATTATTATTTGCATCACTTGGAGAGGATGGTAATTTGTTGTACAAGCGTGCTTTTAAGCATAATCTATTTCTCAATCAAGGACCCACAGTTTGTGTGGAGGGTTGTTCTCTGTGGTTGTTTTGTACTATGGTAGAACTGTTCTATGCTGATTTAGGATACCGTCGCATCTGCCACACAATTTTTAAAAATTGTGCTAAGTCATGCTGAAATAAAAAAAACGGCCACTCATCTTTATTAAAAATGTGATGGCCAGAATTCCATGTAATTAATACACACGTCCTCTGTTGGATTGCAAATCCCTATAAGGTTTTCCAAATATACTCTGCTACCTAAACATAACCGTTCCTTTTAAAGTATTTTTTTCATAAGACTCCTTACTGTCACACTAATTCAACACGTACTGACGAGTACGTTGCCAAGACCGTTGTGACTTTTAAACCCAAATAAAGCACAGTTCATTTTTAAATTATGCGAAGCAGTTTCCATGCCTTTCTATTCAAGCACAGAGCACGAGACACGCGGCTGCACGGCCACGACTCTCCGGGCAGTGACAGCAGCAGCAGCAACAGCTACGAACTCCAACACCACCACCTCACCACCCCCCCTGTCCACTCACCAAAGGAGATAATGTTGTGGGTCGAGGCGTCAATCATGGCTTTGGGTGGGAGCCCCAACATCTGAAACCAAGATCACAAGAGGGATGAGTTGGATGAGGTCCGTCGCTCGAGTGAACAGAGCGTACATACGCTGCTCTTTGTCTCATTGAAACGTCGATGTACAATGAACTTTGCCTGCTCTTGTACATACTGTTTGCAGATATTTATCTCTATCATCAGGCGAAGCATACATATTTGGTCTTTAATTGATGACGTGGTTACTACGTGCGGCTTCGTTGCTCTCCAACACAGGCTCTGAAAGCCTCGGGGATTAACAACAAACCACAATAATCATAACAATAGTAATCATTCCGAAGGACATCAGCCTGACGCTCTGATTATCTGGTATTACCGATGATACCGAAATCTCTCTTTACTTCTTTACTCATGCAAATGGTGCGTGATCACGCAGTGAACACGTCCACTCCTCTCCCGTGTACCGGTAGCTGAGCGACATTTTTTGACCAGTGAAAGGCCCAGAGGATGACGACAGCCCTGCACGTAACCAGCTTTGTCGCATGAGCCATCGCACAGCGGGTCTGTACGCTGGTGGATCGTCGTGCGCCATCAGTCATAACCAACCCCCTGCTGCTGCTGTTGTTGTTTATCGTGGACTCCATCGTTGGTTCAAATTCGAATTAAACCCTCCCTCCTCCTTTATATGGCGCAGTTGGAACGGTCCCATGGGAAATATGACGCCCGGTTTGGTGGTGCCGTATCGGGCTCGAGGTTTGTTACAATAAAAATTATAGAATTCATCAGTATGTATATATTATAATAATTAATATTTGTAAGGCGCATTTAATCCGATGATCCCAATGCGCCCCGTGTATGGAAAGCAGGGAAATGAGACGACCAAAACGAGGAAATGAGACGACCAAAACTATGGGGAATAGGCCATTTTACCGAGGTGAGTTTTCATGGCGAGATTTAAATAGCTTTAAAAATTCTGTCTTGTTTTCAGAGGCCAACGCGTTCCATAGTCTTGGAGCTGCACTGGCAAAAAGCCCGATCGCCCCCAGGAATTGAGACTTGACCTCAGAAAACTGAGTAGGAGATCAGAAGATCTCAAGGACCTCATTGGTGTACATGAGTGGATCAGCTCCTGTAAGTATTGTGGGGCTAACCCACTGACAGCCTTGTAGCTCAACAGCAGGACCTTATAACCAACTGGATATATATGCAATGGTGTTTTCCTACGCGTCAGATACCTGGATGAGATAGCCGATGTGGTCTTCCGAGCTTGTCTTGAAGAGCAGGTTCCCGAGGAGCATCTCGGCTACCACACATCCGAGTGACCACATGTCCGCGCTGCATGTGACCGGGAGCCCAAAGTACATTTCGGGGGCCATGTATCATATCGAGCCAAGACACCAAGCTCCTAGCAGCACACGGACAGACAGGTGACCAAACAAGGTGGCACTTGCACATTATTCATCTGTACTTGTGAAGTGCAGAATAGATGAGGGTATGCACACGCAGTCACGTATGGCACTCAAAATACGCACAATGACAAAGATCGCCCACGTAAATGCGTGTATCAGCTGGGTAGCACTTAGAAATGTAAATTATTTTCATTACACTGGTGCCAGCTATCATAGAGTGCAGCTGTCGTGTCGCGAGAGTTCTCTGCGGTGAGTAACAACTTCTTTAAAAGCAACGGCGCTGCGACGCCTCTCTGAATAAAATTAACGCCGAGCCGCTTTGCGCGTTTCAAGATTCAGTGATGAACCGGGGACGCCTACCACCACCCTGTAACGTGCAGACGTCTCGGAACGGGAAAAGGTTAAGTGAGGAATGAGGACAAAGGTACCTAGGGCTGCCATGAGATCTGTACATTTGCAATCGTAAATCACATGTAAATCACACGTAAATCAGCCATCCGCGACGAAAATTCCAATGGGATTGTCTACTGGCTCCAGACTTTCAATACCAGCAATCGATTATGAAAATTGTTAGCGGTTTACTGGTTACTGTTTGACAACTACCCTCCTCAAACCTGGGAGGTTGAGAGTTGAAATCCTGGCCAAATGATTGACGAAATGTAACGTTTGAAGGGTATCAGTGTCACTACCACACTTTGTTTAAGCGGTGCTAACCAACACGCCACCACAGCACGAAGACAAAGACCCCCCCCCCCATATAGCTTAAACAGGCTTGTAGCGCAGCGTGCTAACCGTTAACACCACCGCTCCCCACAAACACTGTGACACGCACACACACATGCTGCTACACACGTACACACATTCACAGGGCAGCTAGATCACTCACTTGGGCAGGTCTCGCTGATGCTCAGGCCAAAATCCGTGAGCCTGATATTGCCACTGATGTGGCCTTTGACCAAGATGTTTGCCTGCAAAAAAGACGGTGGTTGTCAGTGAAACTCGTGGTGTGTCGGTGAGATTGCGTCTTGTTGAATTGGTTCATGGCGGTTTACTCAAAGATTTCATGTACTCATTTTTGTTGAACACTTAATGCCCTTTGTAAATGTAATCATGCTTGAAGATCTCCCTACCCCATGCCGTGTTAATCAAGGGGGTTGTATGGCCATACCTCACCATGCTGCTCAGGGGGCTGTTGAAGGCAATGATCATCAGGTGATGATGATTGCTTGTGTTGCAGTCGAAACGTCGTGAGAATTGTATTGTTTTATATTTTTATTATTTTATTATTTCCCTTCTACGTGACTTTACCGAAAGAACCAAGAATATGAACAATATTTTTTATTTTACCAGTTTGAGGCCCCACTGAGCTATGGAGCTATTTTTCAGAAGCAACCTGGCTATCACAAATGTTATCTTCAACGAAGTGGCTTATCCCGTGGAAATGTATAGAGGCCAAATACTCTAAACGCGTGATGTTTATTCTAAATGTAGTGAGAGAGACATGCAACCTCAACATATACAGCAGGCGACAGGGTCCGGATTGAATCCATGGCCTCCTGCGTACCAGGCGAGGTAGTTAACATATTGCCACTGTGGTACCCTGTGGTCACGTGAGGCCTACCACTTCTGAATGGCTTGTGATGCATATTTGAACATTACTGCAAGCGTCTTAGCCTAATTCATTAGTCAGGTATTCGAAGGGAATATTGTCATTTGGTAACGCTATTTCAAATATCGCTCATTAAACGTTCAATTTTAATGCAATGCAATTGAGGGACTTTGTGGAGTCTTGTCGTGGTCTGGAGCTGTGGTTGTTGTGTTTCTACCTTGCCCAAGCTTGCATTTGTTGACAAATTGGCAGGAATGTATGTACTTTGTATTTTTAGCAATTTGCTTACATTTTCTCCATCTTGCCTCTCATCGGTTTTGGAAATAGCTCGCTGACCCGCCCCTACTGGACATATGTGAAAAAGATCTTCATAGCTCATCGGATTCCTCCAGGATATAAAAAAGATTCTGATTAATCAGTGGCGCTGCAAACAACCTATTCCCTGTATTGCTGCGGGAATCTGCATCCACACATGATCAAGCACCCCTGTGTAATGCAATACACATGGTTCCTTTATCATAGACATGTAATTCTGCAAATGTGCAGAAATGTCTACCGTATGCGACTTACTCCAGACAAGTTTAGACTATTAAACGTGACCTGTTGTGACTCGTCTAATGTGTATTGTGTGGTCGTTAGCACAGAAAGATGCATCTGGTAATGTCCTAATGGACCAAAAATAGTAAAAAGGAGGCTGGGTCTGTGTTGTTCAGAGTCATATACAGACTCTTGTACGTACAAACGAGTTCGGTTCCAGAGGTCTGTTCATAAGTCGATTTGTTCGTGAGTCCAACTTTACTCCCGTCGATTTCAAACACGTTTTACGGCTTGTACACTAAACACGGGGAATGGCTTTGACAGTTGCCTCTGGTTCTTCACGTTCAGCAGATGTAGATGCCACCATGAACTTGCGACTCTCGGTCCGAACAGGAAACTGGACATACGGACAGGTTTGATCATATCTCTGAAAGTTCGTAAGTCGAATGTTCGTAAGTAGGGGTGTCCCTGTGTAGTGGCATAGAATCGTAATGTAACAGCATAGCGCTTGCTGCTGGCAGGGAAAGGGATGTGAGGCTTACGGCCCTGACGTCAGCAGGCCAGGTTATACACCAGAGGGGGATCTAGGGAAAGGTCGCAGAAGGGGCACTGAATTCATAATGATACAATAATTCAGTAACACTGTACAAGTGTACAGCACGTCAGATAATTACATTGCCTAACCCTGGTTGGAAACACCGTGGGAGTGAAGAAGAAGAAGGATTAATAATCATTATTATTTACATTAGTAAGGTGCATTTCATCCGTATGCCACCAGACTTAACTTGGAGTGTCTAAATTCCCTTTGCCCACCAGAATGAACAGACCTCATCTTTCCCACCCCTGCAGACTTGGTATTAAAGTAGATACATGCTAACGTTTACAAAGTAACGGACTCATGACCAATTTCATTTCTACATAAATCAATCATTCGGAAATAGGCCCCACTATACCCCACCGACTACAGCACTCCAATCTTGCCTCCTCGTTTTGCCTCTTCCACCTGCCTCATGCTCGTCAGCACCGCCTTTCGTGCAGCCATGCGGGTGTGAGGTCATCATCACGAGAGGCCGTGCACTTCATCGTTCGCACACGGCGGAGGAACCACTGAAGTCAAACGTTTACATTTGTGCAGTTTAGTGGGGTCATTTCCGAGCGAACTCGGTTTGAAAGTGTTTATCGTTAAATGTGGAAGGGCTTGGGTTAGTTTTCGGGTTGCCACCTTTTCCACTATGGAGATCAAACCCAGACCTACAGTGAGGGAAAAAAGTATTTGATCCCCTGCTGATTTTGTACGTTTGCCCACTGACAAATAAATGATCAGTCTATAATTTTAATGGTAGGTTTATTTGAACAGTGAGAGACAGAATAACAAGAAAATCCAGAAGAACGCATGTCAAAAATGTTCTAAATTGATTTGCATTTTAATGAGGGAAATAAGTATTTGACCCCTCTGCAAAAGATGACTTAGTACTTGTTATAATCTTAGTTCTTTCGGTAAAGTCACGTTGAAGGGAAACAATAAAATATATATAAAACAATACAAAATATATATTTTATTATTTTATTGTTTCCCTTCAACGTGACTTTACCGAAAGAACTAAGAATATGAATTACTGCAGTCACGAAAGCTTTAAATCTAAATTTAGTACTTGTTGGCAAAACCCTTGTTGGCAATCACAGAGGTCAGACGTTTCTTGTAGTTGGCCACCAGGTTTGCACACATCTCAGGAGGGATTTTGTCACCCTCCCCTTTGCAGATCTTCTCCAAGTCATTAAGGTTTCGAGGCTGACGTTTGGCAACTTGAACCTTCAGCTCCCTCCACAGATGTTCTATGGGATTAAGGTCTGGAGACTGGCTAGGCCACTCCAGGACCTTAATGTGCTTCTTCTTGAGCCACTCCTTTGTTGCCTTGGCCATGTGTTTTGGGTCATTGTCATACTGGAATACCCATCCACGACCCATTTTCAATGCCCTGGCTGAGGGAAGGAGGTTCTCACCCAAGATTTGACGGTACATGGCCCCGTCCATCGTCCCTTTGATGCGGTGATGTTGTCCTGTCCCCTTAGCAGAAAAACACCCCCAAAGCATAATGTTTCCACCTCCATGTTTGACGGTGGGGATGGTGTTATTGGGGTCATAGGCAGCATTCCTCCTCCTCCTCCAAACACGGCGAGTTGAGTTGATGCCAAAGAGCTCCATTTTGGTCTCATCTGACCACAACACTTTCACCCAGTTGTCCTCTGAATCATTCAGATGTTCATTGGCAAACTTCAGATGGGCATGTATATGTGCTTTCTTGAGCAGAGGGACCTTGCGGGCGCTGCAGGATTTCAGTCCTTCACGGCGTAGTGTGTTACCAATTGTTTTCTTGGTGACTATTGTCCCAGCTGCCTTGAGATCATTGACAAGATCCTCCCGTTTAGTTCTGGGCTGATTCCTCACCGTCCTCATGATCATTGCAACTCCACGAGGTGAGATCTTGCATGGAGCTTCAGGCCGAGGGAGATTGACAGTTCTTTTGTGTTTCTTCCATTTGTGAATAATCGCACCAACTGTTGTCACCTTCTCGCCAAGCTGCTTGGCAATGGTCCTGTAGCCCATTCCAGCCTTGTGTAGGTCTACAATCTTGTCCCTGACATCCTTGGAGAGCTCTTTGGTCTTGGCCATGGTGGAGAGTTTGGTATCTGATTGATTGATTGCTTCTGTGGACAGGTGTCTTTTATACAGGTAACAAGCTGAGATTAGGAGCACTCCCTTTAAGAGTGGGCTCCTAATCTCAGCTCGTTACCTGTATAAAAGACACCTGGGAGCCAGAAATCTTTATAATTGAGAAGGGGTCAAATACTTATTTCCCTCATTAAAATGCAAATCAATTTATAAAAAAATTGACATGCGTTTTTCTGGATTTTTTTGTTGTTATTCTGTCTCTCACTGTTCAAATAAACCTACCATTAAAATTATAGACTGATAATTTCTTTGTCAGTGGGCAAACGTACAAAATCAGCAGGGGATCAAATACTTGTTTCCCTCACTGTATGTTTCAGTTGGTCTAGGTCTGTCAACAACCATGCAG
This sequence comes from Petromyzon marinus, assembly GCF_048934315.1. Lineage (NCBI taxonomy): Eukaryota > Metazoa > Chordata > Hyperoartia > Petromyzontiformes > Petromyzontidae > Petromyzon > Petromyzon marinus. Next base: position 11,280,496 of record NC_133703.1, on the reverse strand, counting down.
TAGTAAAGTTCAGCACAGTACCGACACCAGATCTCGGTACAAATTAATTCATGCCACCCAAACACAGATGCCAATTCACAGACTGTCTCGGCTGGACCGGGACAGGAGGTAACCCAAGGGTAGTGGGAGGATAACCGCTACGTGAGCTATTTGTAAGTAATGCGTTTATAGTATTTGGCTGCTATAAATTTCCACGTGATAAGTCACTTCGTTAAGCTATAATTTGTGGCCAGGTCGCTTCTGAAAAAGAGCTATATAGCTCTCAATGGGCCTTACCTGGTAAATAAAAAATAGTTTGCTTTAATGGTATAATACTTGAATTTTACTGCGGATGTTTTAAAACATGTCCTGTCTAACTGTCAACTTTGTTTGAATTTCAGTGAGAGAAGATGCTTCTCACACAGACGTTAAAGCAGGTACCAGAGTCCACCTGAAGCTCCTGCAGTGTGCGCCTCATATAGGATTCCGTCCATTACTGTTGGTGCGATGGTTTGGATTTCCAAGTTGAAATCTCCTAGTTCATTTTATTTTTACCCAGGCGACAACTCAATTGTCAAGGGTAGTCCTGTTTGGAAGAGGCTATCCTCGTCTCTTGAGTTCTACATCTTGGAGAGGATGTGATTAGTCAGCATCGATGCCATTTTAGTTGGTGTCACGCATCATGCGTGCATTCTTAAATTACTGACGCCGACTGAAGACTGAAGATGCAAGTGTGCCACCTGACAATGATAGTTATGAAGCCATTTTTTGTCATTGCCAATCTTCCTTTGTGCTCTGTCAGAGTCTGGGATAACACGGCCTTGGTGACGTCCCCTGGACTTGTGTAATTTCTGTATCAATTTTTTTTCATTTTGAAACCTCTGCTCCACGTCCTTCATTTGCATCCATCTGCACCTCCGATTAGCACGGCTGGCTGACGTACGGCGCGAAAGAGGTTCAACGTACATACCTACAAGGAGTGTAAATTCATACGGTGCCAGAAACTCTGCACGAGTTCGTGCCGCGTTCTCCCGATGTTGCCGTCGATGTTTGTCCAGCGACAAGCCATTCGTTGCCACGCGCGAACCTGTCTCACCTCCACAATCACAGGGCCGAGTGTGTGACGTGTCCGGCAAGCCGTGTGATGTGTCTGCGGATGATAATCTTCAGCAGAGGCCTGTGCCTTCTCCCACAGACGCCGCGCAACTGACGCCGCTCCCAGCGCCGCCGACCTCTGCTTCCCCGGCCACGGCCACGGGGAGTTCCTCTCCTCTGCTGGACACCCCGTGTGCTGGACCTGCTGCTCCACCACACTTGCCTGCCCACTACACAGGCACAAAGAGGTACGGGCAGAATTAATGCATAAACGCTTTCAACATAAGTTGGAGAGAGCTGAGCCTTTCTAGGAATTCGGCAATGCTTTCCCACCTGTGACTGCTCCCGATATATGACTCGAGAGCATGTAGGTTTTGCTTGCAGGCCACACACACACACACACATGAATGATGTGTTTGGTATTATCTCATGGAAAATAATAAATTGCACAAGGGCCAGGGTCATGCCCCATTCATTCTGAACGATTAAACCAAACTGACCCACGTTCACACACGAGAGCAGAGAGGTTGGCTGCAGGGTGACGCACGCGAAGAACACGTCGCTGTGAAAGAGTTAGAAGGTCCCCCTTCGTACCTTCTTACTCTCCTTCCCACCCCCCTCCTTCCGGTCAGGTGATTTTGAAGTGTCGTCGTCACGCGAGGACGTGGACCGAGACAGCGCGTGGAACCAGTGGCTGCGCTCCGAGATCCCGGGGCTCTTCCTGCTGGCCCTGCATACGTTTACCGTGAGTCGGCGCAGATGTGGCCTCGCGACTGGGGCTGCCACCTGTCCGCGTTTGACCCCCGGACAGTGTTCGGGTGGCAGCAGGAATTGATTTGGGCCAAAATCTGGTACCCCGGGTATAGCTGTGGTTGAATTTTATCACCGTGAACAGCACAGTTTTAACAATAGACCTGGGCTCGCTGAGAAATGTGCCTGGGTTTTCTCTGTCGTGGAAATGGTGGCAACTGTACTTGAGGCATCGGCACGTTTATTCGCGCTCCGGCTCCATTTACACCGAGTCACGTGCTCGTCTCGTGTGGGGAGTGGTGGTATAGCTGTTAGTATGAATTTTAGTATGTATGCATGGAGGGGGGAGGAGGGGTTAACCCAAATGCGTACGCTTGTGTATGGGGGGTCTACTGACAATGTGTAAGCCGACTCAACGGCATGAATCTGCCCATCGCAGTGACATGGGGAAGTAATTGCTTCCGACAAAGGCGTTCATTGACCTTTTAAATCGTACTCAGGTTTGAGAACGGGGACAGTTTGCATTCATGATCCTGAATCATGACAATTCCTTGACTCTCCGGCAGTGGTGAATCGTTCCAACCATCAGTAGGAATCGGGTATATGTGTGTACGTGTATGCACAGCTGTACCCATTGGCTTCTGTTATGGTCATGTACGTTTATTTTTTATTTCGTGGAATTTCACTTGCTGTACTCCACGCGGTGAGTGCTTTGTGTAGATAGGAATCATCTTATGTAGAGAATATAAATCTAATTCAGTACCTCTATATGTCTCCCACAGACGAGCGGGGAGACAGCAGCCAGGCGGTGAGCCGGCACTCCCAACAATCGCCCAAGCTCTGCGGTTCTCTTTACATTCCGATATTTGCAGCCACTTACTGAGTGTTTACATGTGGGGGGAAACCAGTACACTCGCAGAAAACGAACGAATGTGAGCAAGGGGGCAACGTTCTATCCCGTGCAGATGGAACAGATTCCACAGTTGTGTTCCACTGCCTCCTGGCAAGCCAGGGTATGACTCATCCTCGATGTCCACCGGAAGGGAGATTGCACACTTGCAATTGAATTCTCTGAGATTATTTATATTATGGGGTAGGCAGTGACAAAGCCCCTGACTCACTTAACACGAACATGCGGTCCAGTGCATTGTACGTGCAAGGATACTTGCTTTCCAAAATGTATGAATGTGTGTTGAACTTGAATCTTGACTTGAAGCTTTCGTGACTGCAGGAATTCATATTTTTTGGGTCTTTCGGTAAAGTCACGTAGATAGAACAATAAACTAATAAAAATAAAGTGAATACGAAATAATAATAAAATTATCACGACGTTTCGATCGCAACACAAGCAATCGTCTTCATTTTTCTCCTGATGACGATTGCTTGTGTTGTGATCGAAACGTCGTGATATATTTTACTTTTTTATTCACTTTATTTTTATTATTTTATTGTTCTATCTACGTGACTTTACGGGAAGACCCAAAGAATATGTGTTGAACTTTTTTCGCAGTGTGCGTATCCAACCGTGCTAATCTGTGGTACATTAACACCTTGCCACAAATGCCCTGTTGCTCATGAGCACAGCGACTCAAATGAATCAGGCGCAAGGTTTGCGTGATTAATGCTTACAAAGGTGGGGTCTATAATGAACAATATGGCTGAAGCTCGAGTTCTATTCATTTAAAACCAAACGTGTTTCTTACCAACCATACCTGGTGTTTGCACACAGATACAGATTATGGGCGATGCGTTCTACACCATTCGGAATGCGCTGTTGCAATGTGCAGCTACAGCTGCTGCAAAAATATTTGTCTCGGTTTGATCCACTGAACAATATCCACTGACCACACCGCACGCGCAACAATGATATAACTACAAACAAAAATATAATAAATTAGGATGGTTTATTAAATATATTGCACGTAAGAAAATACAGCAATAGACGTAAAAATACATGGCAGTTTAACACGTAGGCTTTCGCGACAAATATCCATAATACAGGTTTTATGGGTTGGATCGCGTAAATATGTAAATGTGTCATTATAAGACCTCCTTTGCCAGTAGCAAGATATAGTAATAGGTTTTTACCGTTTTATCTGGCACCAAAACTGATACCTTTATACAAGGGATCATGTTTGCATCATCTGGTCCAACACCAGTGGAGACTAGGCTCTAAGAAAAGCCGTCTCGGGTGTGGACCAATCAACTTCAAGGACAATGTATATTACTATCAGAGTTGTCTCTTTTTGTTTGCATTTTGATTGCTTGTCTTGTGGTTATTGCAAACATGATCCCTTGTATAAAGGTGTCAGTTTTGGTGCCATATAAAAGGGTAAAAACCTATTACAATATAAATGTGTCGTTAAACCCGCCACCACCCGACAGCCAACTAGTAAGGGTTGTCACGTAAACAGAACATGCCAATTCATCACTAGTACAGCACACCGGTGTGTGGTGTGTTGGAGAGCCAAGCCACCACATTTACCATCGGAGTACGACGTTTCAGTAATTACAACTAGCTTCATCAGGCAACAGCAAGATTTGGGAGAAGTCCACCTGTTTCATTCCTTGTATAGAGGCGTAGATGTGATGACAACACTTGTGTGCTCTTTGAGCGCAAAGTAGGGGGGGGATTAATGAATCAACGTACATTATACATGCACATTATCCTAGCCCATTGATCTTGTACTTAGTGTCCATTGTGTGTACTAAAATAGCCGTACAAACGGTAATTTGATGATTCTCTTCCATGCAGAAACTAAGTCGGTAGCTATCCAAACGATTACAATTATTTTTATTTATTTTTATTTCGATAGATTCTGTAATTAGTCTTGGCCAGTAGTAGCTAATTTTGCACAGAACTTCACCATTATCAAAATCAATTGAGTGTCTTTGTGGGCACGCGTGTTCTGCTACTGCTGACAGTTGTATTTGTGAGCATTTCATATTTCTGTGGTGTTCTTTTAGTCTCGTGCTGATCATTCATCCTGTTTGCCCTACATAGAATTTGCCACAAGTGCAATTAATCCGGTACACACCTTCTGTTGATAGCTTCAGTAATAGAACAGCATATAAATACCCAATAGTCCTTTTCATAGGTTTCCATATGCCTTCTGAATTTGCCTGGCTGATCAAAGTTTCGACCGCAGATGCCATTGGTCAGGGGTCTCTTTATCCGTTCTCATGTGGGACTCTAGGCATGATGGCAGTTGGAATGCTTTCCCACAGACTTGGCAAGACATTTGTTTTCTCACTCTAGTGACTATGGGAGTGAGGTGGAGTCGAGACGGGCGCTGGTCAGGCGTGGCGTTTCCCAGCAGGCGCCTTCGTTCCATGCGCGGTCGCTGTGATAGCAATAACTTCGTTGCACGCAGGTGCGCCCTTTGCAGAAGGTGGCATTGTCTGCAACTCTGCCTCCTCGCCACCAGGACTCGACAAGCTGCTGCTGCTGTTGCTGGTGCCATCCATGGCAAAGGCAATTCTTCCAGCACCATGACTCGCAGCCGAGTAGCTCTGACACACCTTCACCACCGCATTGACAAAATTGCCGTCATTCACCATGCCACGTGCGCCCCTTGAGTTCTTTCCGTGGGTCTCCATATGCCTTCTGAGTTTGTAGGGCTGGTCAAAGCTTTGATCGCAGATGTTGCAGCTTTGACCACCGGTCTTGTGCATTCTCATGTGGGACTCTAGGCACCATGCCAGTTGGAATGTTTTCCTGCAGACGTCGCAAGAGATTCGTTTTCTCACTCTAGTGACTCTATCGGATTCTAGTGACTATCGGATTCAACGCCGCATTGGCAAAACTGCCGTTGTTCACCAAGCCTGCTGCACCCTTTATCATGTAATCCTTTTCGTGGGTCTTCATATGCCTTTTGAATTTTCATGGCTGATCAAAGCTTCGTCCACATAAGCCGCACCATTGCTCACGGGTCTCCTTGTGCGTTCTTACGTGGGCTTCTAGGCACCACGCCAGTTGGAATTTTTTCCCACAGACGTCACAAGAGATGAGTTTTTTCGCTCTTGTAACTCTACCGGATTGAGGTGGGGTCGAGACGGGTGCTGGTGAAGTGCCATCGATGGTAAAGGCAATTCTTCCAGCACCACCATGACTCGCAGCGGAGTTGCTCTCGCACATCTGAAACAAAAGACAAAGGTCACGCGCATGACACCCGTGTCACGAGTGCACTCACAAAGGCATACTTAAGGTGACGTAAGATTCATTACAACAGATTAATTATAACAGAACTCCTCAATAGTGCAGATCCTATCATCTACTATTTCACTCCTTATCCACCCAACTAAGTACTCTTTGGTTCTTTCGGTAAAGTCACGTAGGTAGGAAAAATAAAATAAAAAATAATATATCACGACCATAAATGACGCCACGCGATTTTTGACCCCCCCCCCTCGTCACACGGCGTCACAAAAAGTCAGACCCCCCCCCCTCAAGTATGACGTCACAAAGCTCTGCCCCCCCCCCCCCCAACCATATTTTCATTTTGAAAATAAAACATGTTCCAAATCGCTTTAAACTATTGTCATTGTATTTAATGTGGCGCTGCACTCTGATGTTGTAGGAGAAAACATTTATTAAAAAGTTTTATTTAACTAAATAGAACATGTTGTCTATATTTAAAGTTGCGCATTTTGACGTGACGTCACATTTCTCAAACCCCCCCCCCCCTCGTCACAAATGTCTGACCCCCCCTCCCCAGGTGTGTGACGTCATTTATGGACGGCCCCCATCGCCTTAAAACGCGAACTCGCGCTTGCAAACTGAAACCGCGGAAATTTTTTTGTTCCGCAGCGCGATCCTCCGCGAGATGTAATGAGTCGGCCTCGCGCTGTGAGTGAGTGTGAGTGAGACAGCATCGTCCCCCACTCCTCCTGATGTCGAGGGTAAATGGGCGAAGTTTAGGTCTGTGACTCATGCAGCTGCAATGGCTGCTTTGTGTACGCGGTCCAGACCTCCCCAGAGACCCTGGCTGACAGAGGAGGTGTTCAGGATGTTTGAGAAAAAACGACAGGCCCACTCTAATCGTCTACAGCATCCCACGTCAGAGAATGAGGAGGCTTACCGCAGCCTTCGCTCGGAGGATCGGAGAGCCGTGAGGCGCTGCAAGGATGGGTGGTGGTCGCGGGTTGCTGAGGAGGTGGAGTCTGCCTCAATTGCCCGCGATCACAAATCCCTATTTAACTCCATCAAAAAAGTAACCTACAGCGCCACACCTATTACCATTGTAGGGGTAATCGTCACTCACCACTCTGTGGGCTGGTAGCTTCCCCTTATCGTCAATAGGGGGCGGAAGCGCTATCACGCCAGGGCTAATGTCCATGGCCCAAAAAGGGGCCAACGACAAACCCTAGCAAACGGATCCTGGGACACATTCCCCGGGGCCCCGGGAGGAGGGAACCGGGGGATGATGTCACCTTCCAGAACGTTCTAGAAGGGAAGCGTGGCTAGGGCGGAGCAAGCCACGAACCATAAGCCGGACCTCTCAGAGGTCTGGCTCAGTCATCTGCAAGCTGACGAACGAAGACCTGGGCTGAATATAGGACTCTGGACCCCAAGCTCCGTTGTCCTTCTAAGGGCTGGAGCTCAGTGAGGCCAGTGGTCAGGACCCACAGACCGGGTACGGTCAGGTCAAATAGCCTCTCCTAGGGTCCCAGCCGGAGCACGAAGGGTAACGGGGTACCTAGTGATAGGGGCCGCATAATCCGGAGGCCATACCTCCCCAGGTATCGGGTAAAGGGACCGATATACCCTTTGTGTTAGAGACTTGTAAGGAAGACAATAAATATCGTGTTGCCTCATCAGAAGTTTATTCGTCAATTTATACCCACTACACCACCATTAGGGGAACGAAGGGTGATCCAATCTCCGACCCCAGGGACAGGTTTGCAGATTTGCTGAGCATTTCTGTGAGGTCCTGGGGGAGGGGGAATCCCTCAGCCTGGAAAACATCATGGGACAAAGTGGGGATGACCCTGCTGAGGATGCGGTGCCTCAAATATTAGAGGAGGAAGTCACCCCCTGTGAGTGGCTGGCTGAGGTACCATCCATTGAGGAAGTACTGAGGGCGATCCAGAGTCTGAGACCAGGAAAGGCACCGAGCAGAGATGATCTCCCAAGCGAAATGCTGAGGGAGGGTTGCGTTTGTGCGTAGACTGACCTACATGACATCATAACAACAGTCTGGGCCACTGGATGGGTTCCGCAGGATTGGAAGGATGCCCTGGTGGTCCCCCTCTTTATGAAGGGGGACCGCACAGACTGTAACAACTACAGGGGCATCTCACTCAGTGTGCCGGGAAAGGTCCTGGCAAGGATTATTCAACATCGCCTTGCTAGGTACGCTGAGCAGAGGCTTGCGGAGCCCCAATGCGGTTTCAGGAAAGGGCGGTCCTGCACAGATGTCATATTTTCTGTCCGTCTGCTACAGCAGAGGTGGAGGGAATTCCAACAAGACCTACATCTCTGCTTTATTGACCTGGTCAAGGCCTATGATACCATCAGTAGGCCTGGGCTCTGGGTTTTTCTTCGTGCTTTCAGAGTCCCTGACCCTCTGCTCACACTCATTAAGGACCTTCATGATGGTGAGCAGGCCCGGGTAAAACTACGTAGCCGGGAGTCAGAGCCATTCCCTGCGACAGGGATGTCCTCTGGCTCCAACATTTAACATCTATTTCGACCACATAGTTCGTGAAGCCTTCAGTAGCTGTACCAGAGCAATTTACGTCTGGTACAGATATAATGGGAGGCTGATCGATGCCCGGGTGCGGTCAAGGGATGGCTCCCTATTGGTCAACCACATTATGTATGCCGACGACCTGGTAATTGCTGCTCATTCAGAGGAAGAGTTGGAGGCGCTGCTGCTGAAACTGGAGTGTGCCACTAAGAGGTGGGGCCTTACCATCAGCCCCACCAAAACGAAGCACCTGCCTGGGTATTTTGTGCCATCGGGCACTCCACCCCCACAACTCCCAATCGGTGATGGGGCAGTTGGGAAGAGAGTGGAGAGTTTCCCATACCTGGGCAGTGTGCTCATGATCGGCTCCGGTTTAACAACAGAGGTCTCACTCCGAATTAGTCGAGCGGCATTATCTTTTCATCGGTTGTGTAACGTGTGGAAGCTACCTGGTCTGTCGCTCCGCATGAAGCTTCGGGTCTTCTCGGCCACAGTCATTCCCTCCCTCTACGCTTGCGAAACGTGGACCCCCCTAATGCAGCATCTTCACCGGTTAGAAACATTTAGGCTGGCCTGCCTACGATCAATCCTAGGTTTAACCAGGCTGGATTGTGTGAGGAGCTCACAAATTCTCGAAAGATCTGGACAAAGTCCCATCGGCGAGCTCCTCCAGCAGGCAAGGCTGTGTTGGCTGGGCATGTTGCCCGCATGCCCAATCACCGCATGCCCAAACAGCTTTTGTTCGGCCGGATTGATGGAGCTAAACGGGCGTGGCACGGACTTGAGAAGAGATGGAGTGATGTGGTACAGGAGGATGTGGAGCTGAGTGGACTTGCCGATGACTGGTACCAGCGGTGTCAAGATCAGCCTCTGTGGAGGAGGCTTGTGAAGGACGCTACTGGGCAGTTGGAGGCAGTCGCCCTCCAACAACAACGGAGGGCGGAGGAGCGACGCTCAGAAAAACGAGCGGAGCGTCGGGTGGCTAAAGCTCAGCAAGTTGGCACAGTAGGGGGCACAGGTGGTGCATCAGCCAGTCATCTCAGTCATGTCAGTCAGTCGACCATTGGCACCTGGGTCTGCCCCGTGACCTCCTGCCAGCCGGCGATCGACACTTCACATGGCCTCAAGGTGCACATGGCCTGGCACAAGCGTCGTGGTGACGTCACCACCACTTAGTGACGAATTGCGGTTGTTTTGAGACAATAAGAGAGTGTGAGGTCGACTCAGCCTCAGATGAGTACCTGGTGCGGTGTGTCGTAAACATCGCTACTGGGGGAGACAAAGGCCGCCGTGGAGGAGAATCCTAAAATAATAAAAGCTTTTATTATAATAAAAACTTTGATTGTAATATTTTATTAATATTATAATAAAAGCTATACTTAAAGCTTTTATTATAATAAAATTTCAATTTGTTATGAAAAGAAATACAAATAATAAATTTAAAATAATAAAAGCTTTGATTATTTCCAATGTATTATTTTATTATTTTTATTTTGCTGCCACCTGCCGGCCACCAACGTGGCGTGTAGATTCTGCCAAATTAAAAAGTTACTAATAAAAATAAGAAATTGAAAATAATAAGCAAAAACCCAGATTCATATTCTTGGTTGCTTCGGTAAAGTCACGTAGATAGAAATAAAACTAAAATAATAACATAAAATTTATTTTTTTTAAATTAAAAATACAAAAAATAAATTTAAAATAATGAAAGCTTTTATTATTTTCAATTTATTATTTATTTATTTTAATTGGCAGAATCTACACGCCATATTCTTGGTTCTTCAGGTAAAGTAACGTAGATTTGAAATAAAAATAATTCAATTTAATTCAAAAATATAAATTATATATTGAAACTAATAAAAGCTTTTATTATTTTTAATTTATTGTTTAATTTTTTAAATTGGCAGAATCTACACGCCATATTCTTGGTTCTTCAGGTAAAGTCACGTAGATTTGAAAATACAAATAATTCAATTCAATTGAAAAATATAAATGATATATTGAAACTAATAAAAGCTTTTATTATTTTCAATTTATTACTTGAAATTTTAAAATATAAAAAAATAAAATAAAATAATAAATTGAAAATAATAAAAGCATTTATTATTTTATAATAAATTGAAAATAAGAAAAGCTTTTATTATTTTCAATTTATTATTTTAATTTTATTATAACTTTACCGAAGGAAGCAATAATCTGGCGTGTAGATGCTGCCATCTGGTGGCCACCAACGTTGGCAGGTGGCAGCATCTACACGCCATATTCTTGGTTCTTTGGGTAAAATATAAATAATAAAGAAAAGTAAAAAACTAACAATTCATGATTAAGTATTTTTTCATTTAATTCTATTATTTTCATTTTCAAATCTACGTTACTTTACCAAAAGAACCAAGAATATGGCGTGTAGATTCTGCCAATTTAGAAAAATTAAAATAAATTGAAAATAATAAAAGCTTTCATTATTTTCCATTTTTTTTTATTTTTTTTATTTAATTTTATTATTTCTATTTTCAACCTACATGGCTTTACCGAAAGAACCAAGAATATGAATCTGGATTTTTGATTATTATTTTCAATCTATTCTAATTTTTAAATTGGCAGCATCTACACGCCATATTCTTGGTTCTATCGGTAAAGTCACGTTGATAGAAAAAAAAAATCAAATCAAATAAAAAGTGTGAAATTGAAAATAATTAAAGCAAAAAACCCACATTCATATTCTTGGTTCTTTCGGTAAAGTCACAGAGATAAAAAAATGAAACAAAATTTGGATTTTAAAATAATAAATTGACAATAATAAAAGCTTTTATTATTTTCCATTTATTTTTTTGTATTTTTAAATTGGCAGAATCTACACGCCATTTTCTTGGTTCTTTGGGTAAAGTCACGTAGATAAAAAATATAAATAATAAAAGAAAAGTAAAATTTGTAACAATATTTTTAAAAATATTTTTATTATTTTATTGTTTCCCTTCTACGTGACTTTACTGAAAGAACCAATAATATGAATCCCTGCAGTCACGAAAGCTTTAAATCAAAATTTAATAATAACAATTCATGATTTTTCATTTAATTCTTACATTTTTATTTTCAAATCTACGTGACTTTACCGAAAGAACCAAGAATACGGCGTGTAGATGCTGCCATCTGCCGGCCACCAAGGTGGCGTGTAGATTCTGCCAATTTAAAAATTACAAATAAAAGTCATAAATTGAAAATAATAAAAGCTTTTATTATTTCCGATTTATTTTGTTTTAAATTTATTTGATTATTTTTAAATCTACATGACTTTACCGAAAGAACCAAGAATATGAATCTGGATTTTTGCTTATTATTTTCAATTTATTATTTTCATTTTTCAATTGGCAGAATCTACACGCCACGTTGGTGACCGGCAGATGGCAGCATCTACACGCCATAATCTTGGTTCTTTCGGTAAAGTCACGTAGAATGAGAATAAAATAATACATTGATAAAATAAAATGACACAATAAAATTATCACGACGTTTCGGCCACAACACAAGCGGCCTTCATCAGGTGAAGGGACGAGACTGTCTGGAGGACAGCGCTGGAGCGAACAAAGCCAAGCTCAGATCGCGACCTTTAAGCTGTGTGAGAAGAAACAGAGCACCTTGACAAAGGAATTATCATAGAATTTAGCATTGAAATAGCTGAGTGATTAGCTTGTGACTGGTCACAGAAATGGCTATGTTAAAGTCAAAGCATACACATCCACAGAGGCACCCCTTGACAAAGGAATTATCATAGAATTTAGCATTGAAATAGCTGAGTGATTAGCTTGTGACTGGTCACAGAAATAGCTATGTTAAAGTCAAAGCATACACATTCACAGAGGCACCTAGTACAAATCAAACAGGAGAATTTAGCATTGAAATAACTAGGAGAATTTAGCATTGAAATAACTGAGTGATTAGCTTGTGACTGGTCACAGAAATGGCTATGTTAAAGTCAAAGCCTACACATCTGAGCTATTCACCGTAACTGGGTATACACTACACTACATAATGCATACTACATAATAAACCAATAAAAACTAAAATATAAATTACCTCAATGTTATCAATAAACTCTATATATTCTCCAATCAGCTAAGCTACCACACAATAAGTCGTTATATATCACAATGCTATATGGCGAAAAAAATGGTGGATTCTTACCGTTAACTTTAGCACCACGGACAGCTACGAGCCCCGTTCAGACGGACGAGTTCATCCATGGTCGGAACAGAGGAGGGGTAGAGAGACAGCTGCGAGGCGCTGTTATACTCCATGTTGTATATAGTATTCATTATTTAGTGTAGTGTATACCCAGTTACTGTTAATAGCTCAGATGTGTAGGCTTTGACTTTAACATAGCCATTTCTGTGACCAGTCACAAGCTAATCACTCAGCTATTTCAATGCTAAATTCTATGATAATTCCTTTGTCAAGGCGCTCTGTTTCTTCTCACACAGCTTAAAGGTCGCGATCTGAGCTTGGCTTTGTTCGCTCCAGCGCTGTTCTCCAGACAGTCTCGTCCCTTCACCTGCTGAAGGCGCTTGTGTTGTGGCTGAAACGTCGTGAGAATTTTATTGTTATTTTATTTTATCAATTTATTATTTTATTCTCATTCTACGTGACTTTACCGAAAGAACCAAAGAAGATGAATCCTTGCAGTCACGAAAGCTTTAAATCGAAAAATATTCTCGGTTCTTTCGGTAAAGTCACGTAGATTTGAAAATAAAATAATCGAATTTAATTAAAAAAAATTTTTTTATTATTTTAAATTTAAAAATTCAAATGATAAATTGAAAATAATAAAAGCTTTTATTATTTTGAAAATAATAATAAAAGCTTTTATTATTTTCAATTTTATTTAATTATTTGTATTTTCTATCGACGTGACATTACCGACATAACCAAGAATACGGCGTGTAGATGCTGCCACCTGCCGGCCACCAACGTGGCGTGCAGATGCTGCCAGGTGTGATTTGAGAGGTGATTGGGTTGGTGATGTTGGTGAGTTGCATGGTGAGTGTGTCGGTGAGCACCTGGAGGATTCGCCTCCACGGTCGCCTTTGTCTCCCCCAGTAGCGATGTTCACTCCACACCGCACCAGGAACTCATCTGAGGCTGAGTCGACCTCACACTCTCTAACTGTCTCACAACAACAACAACAACCGCCATTCGCCACTAAGTGTCGGTGACGTCACCACGACGCTTGTGCCAGGCCATGTGCACCTTGAGGCTATGTCAAGTGTCGAACGCCCGCTGGCATGAGGTCACGGGGCAGACCCATGGGTGCCACTGGTCGACTGACTGAGATGACTGAGATGACTGGCTGATGCACCACCTGTGCCCCCTCCTCACACTCACGCGCACTCACTCACAAGCGCGAGTTCGCGTTTTCAGGCGATATAAAATAATTTATATTTCATGCCAGTTGGTTCTGAAGGGCGGCTGTTTGTAATTTGGGCGTTCGTAAGTCGAGGACTGCCTGTAAATAAAGATTCCGATTGTGGATGTGGGGCTTTCACCGTGGGGTGAGCTTGGCCCGATCTGCGGGGGCGTGGCTTGCACGACAGTGGGCGGGGCACAGCCGCGACAGGCGTGGCTTATCCAGGAAGTGGGAGGAGGAGTCTCGAGCCTACGTGGGGGCGTGCAATAACAAAGGGGACGTGGAGTGTCACCCTGGGTGACGCCTGCGCTGACCAATCGCAAAGGAGACCGCGATCACCGGACTGCAAGCCAGAGAGAAGCGCGCTCCTTTTAAAGTTAACAACAACATTGTTAAATGTAAGTAGCGCCTCTCTACTTTATTATTGTTTTATTTGTTTAATACATTACTTGTGGTGCCGTGAGTCGAGTGAAATGAGTCAATAACCTTGCTAGACATGGCTAAGCTTTTAATAAGGGGCGCCGCGGTGTCGAGATGTTAACTACCTCGCCAGGCCTACAGCAGCGTGGAGGTTCCATCCAGACCCTGACGCCTGCTCTGTATTTGTTTATTTTTTTCCCCTGTGGTCACGTAGATTCTTCTCCTGGTCCTTCGGTTTTCCCCTCCACATTTAGAAACGTGAGTTCAGAGTACTTGGCTGCTATAAATGTTCACATGATAAGCCACTTTTGTTGAGCTATCATTTGTGTCCAGGTCGCTTCTGATAAGAGTTATATAGCTCAGTGGGCCTTACCTGGTAAATCTAAATAGTTTATAGTTTAGTTTATAGTTCATAAGAACTCGTGACAAGGGTCAGTGTCTACTTCAAATATTGTTCAGGCTCTGGAGACCTCCAAAGTTATTCGTGATGTTATACATTTGGTTCGTTTTGAGCATAATCGCGACCTTATATAATTATTACGTGATACACACGCTGAATATACGCACACAAACATCGTGTACACGTGTGTCGTGCCCTCTATTGTCCACATAGACGGCTTGTGCTGACAAGAGAACGGTCTTAACGTACAATGTCGTGACATGTATCAGCCCTTTGTCGATCCAGCGTTTTGATAGAGGCCTCCCCCACACCATGTCGTTCGTGGGAGTTGTTTAACCATACTTCACCATGCCGGTCAATGCGGGTTTGGTGAAGTGAGGAGGCCCAGAAACTTGCATATGCAGATACGAGTTTGCCTGTGCTTGCATCTGCAGAATTACATTCTCACACATCTTCAAGTATAGTTTAATACTTATAAAAATTCATTAATTCTTGAGGATTCCATAAAGTACTGTGGTAAAAATAAAACAACTTGATTTGAATAAATTTCGATTTAAAGCGTTCGTGACTGCAGGGATTCATCTTCTTGGTTCTTTCGGTAAAGTCACGTAGAAGGGAAATAATAACATAATAAAATCAAAACATAATAAAATTCTCACAACGTTTTGGCCACAACACAAGTAGCCTTCCTCAGGTGAAGAAACAGAACTGTCGGAAAGACAGCGCTCCAATGAACACTGCTAAGCTTGGCAGCGTATTTAAGCTGGGTGGGAGGAGCAGAGCTCCTTGACAAAGGAGTTTACATATCAACAGAAGAATTTAGCATTGAAGTAGCTGTGTTAATGTGATAGATTAGCAGGATGTTAAAGTCAGAAATTAGCATGTAACTGGGAGATTAGCATGATGTTAATGTGAGGAATTAGCATGTAACTGGTGACAGAAGTAGCTATGTTAAAGTCAGAGTTTACATATCAACAGAGGCATTTAGTATATTGACGCTAAAGAACTGCAACTACCCAACTATCATACAATAAACCGATGTGAAAGAACTAAATAAAAACTACATCAATATAAATTTTGATTTAAAGCTTTCGTGACTGCAGTAATTCATATTCTTAGTTTTTTCGGTAAAGTCACGTTGAAGAGAAACAAACAAAATAATATAATATATATAAAACAATAAAAATTCTCACGACGTTTCGACCATAACTCAAACGGTCATCTTCACACCTGAAGACCTGAAGATGACCGTTTGAGTTGAAACGTCGTGAGAATTTTTATTGTTTTATATATTATATTATTTTGTTTGTTTCTCTTCAACGTGACTTTACCGAAAAAACTAAGAATATACATCAATATAATCAATGTACTCAATATATTCTCCACTAAGCTGAGCTACTAACAATAAGTTATTATACATTACACTTCTATGTCGCAAAAAATATTATAATATGCCTCCAAATAATATTTTTTATTATAAACTGCCATAGACAGACCCGAACATTGAATTATACACTGCGTTACTATACACTACCCTATACGTTAGATTATAATAATATTAGACTTGTAATATTACACTATGTATTATTTTACCAACCCTACTGTATACCTCACTGCTGTAGATTCACTATACAATTACGATACTGTATATTACCAAATAAATTATATTAAACATTACACTGAGTACTTTGTTGAACAGGGAATGCTTTGAGCTTGTGGGTTGAATCCATCTGTGTGGAGTTGTGTTATTTCGCAATATGCAAGGTGGGGTCTCTCTGGGTTCCACTCACGCAAACATCTCAATGCAATGGGACCTTTCTGAAAATGCAGTACTTAGACGCAATGAAGCTTTCCTGGGTAACTAGTTAACATTGTAATAATTAGCATGAGAGATAATGACGTTCCCTTATAAGTGCCATTAGTAGTACTATCCTGTACTTTTAATGAAGACTATTTTACGTAGTTGTTTGTAAAAAAGTGTCCATTCCCAAAACTTCTTGACGGGCCCTCATACAGAAATGATATTACAATCTTACATGGAGATTGCGAGTCAGAGTGTTGTGAATAGTGGAGTGAACGTGTGGTGCAATCATTATATTGTTGGTGTGTATATACAGAAAGACCTATTTGGTGGGTAACATTAGGAAAATGGAGGTAGTTAGTCATTGTTGTTTAGAAACAAAATATTACTTGGGTGGATAAGAGGGTAAAATCGTACATGATAGGAACTGCAATATTGTGGAGTTCCGGTATAATGAGTTATAGTATATATGAATCTTATGTCACCTTAAGTATGCCTGTGCGAGTACACTCGTGACACGGGTGTCATGCGCGTGACCTTTGTGTTTTGTTTCAGATGTGCGAGAGCAACTCCGCTGCGAGTCATGGTGGTGCTGGGAGAATTGCCTTCACCATCGATGGCACTTCACCAGCACCCGTCTCAACCCCACCTCAATCCGGTAGAGTTACACGAGCGAAAAAACGTATCTCTTGTGACGTCTGTGGGAAAAAAATCCAACTGGCATGGTGCCTAGAAGCCCACGTAAGAACGCATAAGGAGACCCGTGAGCAATGGTGCGGCATATGTGGACAAAGGTTTAATCAGCCAGGAAAATTAAAAAGGCACATGAAGACCCATGAAAAGGATTATATGATAAAGGGTGCACCAGGTTTGGTGAATAACGGCAGTTTTGCCAATGCGGTGTTGAATCCACCATCGCCCTATGAGATGTGCTCAGTCTGCGGATTTTTAAGTCCTATTGAAATCCTGAAAACTCATGAAAGTCTTCACGCACAGTTCTTATACAGACCGAAGCCTGAACATGATTACACTTCGACAAAAGATAGCGGCGTTAAGATAAATGACATGAAATCCAAATTTCTTGAATGCTTTGGCCTAGTTCCACGTCAACAAACTGCTTCACCAGTCAGTGAGAATAAACCATACGCTGCTCTCGATCCTTTTATGAGCATGAAAGTGTTGATGACCTTGCAGTAGAAGAAGGAAAAGCGAAGTAGACCTAAGTCCATTAAAAGAAAGAAGACCACCACCAGTGTCACCAATTGCAGCAGTAGCAACAGCCAGAATTCGGACATCAAGAGGATGGACTGCACGGAAGCAGGAGGCTGCGTGGAGCAGAGCATCCCCAAGGTGGATGAATCCAACCTGGCACCTTTAGGTACGTCCTAGTAATGCACACACTACATTTCATTTGGATGTAATTCATAATTTCACAAATTAGTTAATGTACGCATATGTTGACCATATCTGTATGCCTGCGCTGAGGAGTCTAGAGATCTGATGTGGTGCTGCTCGGATGTTGGGTTAAACCGTGAAACTCTGGGTTTTCTGTCACCGAACCACGATTAAACTGGCTTCTCATTGATGGTCTTATCCAGTTACCAAACACTTCTTCCAGCAAACACTTGGACCTACAGCCCCAGAGCCCACTTGGACTCTTTGATGAATACCTCGAGATGGGTACAATGAGCTCAGAAGATCACACTACGGAGTCAACGCGTTTTACTTTATTATAAAAAAGCACACAATTGGGTATCATTTGATTATATTGGCACGTGTGGACGGCCCCTGTGTATCTGTCGGACATTGTTGTGGGAGGGAAATTACCCACACTTCGGGTTGTTGAAGGCAGGGAGCACAGATGTAAGAGCTTAGATGTACAATACAACAATGTAATTTGCTGCACTGTCCTCTGCTGCTCACAACCCCACAATAACTATTGCATGGTCACCCATCCAACCAATTTTCAGGCTCAGCTCTCCTTAACTTCTGGGATCTGATTAAATCTGACGCATACTGGGTGATTTGGCCATAGGCACCAATCTATGGATATACTGTAACACAATTGTCTTTGAGCATGCGCATATGTGCATATGTACGGAGTTAAGTTTTAGAAACAATAGGAGCACATATTTGCTCCTCTTGTCTGCTAACCAATGCAGCTACATTGGTCAGCTTGGATTGACGTTTTTCCCCCTTACTATTTATTTAAAACTCTTGTGCATCATGTCCACTGTGGTTAACTACTGTGATTTGTTGGCATTTCAGCCACAGTGCATATGCCTAAAAATGTGTGGTACGGTTAATGGAGTCCTCAATACAGGATGTGATCTAGTTATTATAGCCACCTAGTGGTGGAAAATGGTGCAAAAGAAACCCAGGTGAACCAGAGCTGAGCATTAAAGATGGTAGTGGCTGATCGCATCTTAGTGGCCAATGTAATGGACACGATAATTTTGTGAACAAATGGCACGAAAATGTGACCATATTTTGGGGTCTCCTTTGACTAAAACACATTCAATGCATTGAAAACATGTTTTGTTTGCTTAAAGTAATCACAACATAACAGCATTAAGAGTGTATGTCTATATCCTGTTTCACTCATTATCCTATCCTTGCCCCCCTACCCATTCTCAAAATATACCCCAGTTATCCATATTCGGGTTTGCCACTCTCTTCGTGGCATCATTTCCACTTGCGCCATTGCTCGCACTGCTCAACAACATCATCGAAGTGCGGGTCGACGCGTGGAAGCTCGTAACAAAGATGAGGAGGCCTGTGGTTTCGCAAGCAAGAGGAATTGGAGCCTGGGCCGACATTCTGAGTATCGTTGCCACCCTCTCTGTAATCACCAATGTAAGTCGCCAGATTGTCCGCTCGCTTTCTCGCTCAATATCCCATCTTATGAGTGACATAACATGTCATGTTAGCCGTGTGGGTTCTTTTTACCATACTTCACCATTCTGGTCCTGCCAGGTTTGAGAAGAGGTGTAGTGGGGGACCAGGAGCGGTTCGGGTATCACTCGTCACTGATGTTAGTCGTAGCTGGAAGTCAATTGCATGTGTGCTGAATTCAAAGTGCAGTGCATGAATCACTGCACCACCGCTCCTATCCACTCTCTCCCAAAATCGCAAAAGGTAAAGCCCTGCAATTGCTTGCTCATGTCACTGCTGGCAGAAGGGCCTCAACTAAAGGTAGCTCTAGAGAACCCCTCTGCACGGTATTTGGCCTACTCTTCCATGATGACCAGACATGTTGTAAGATGTGGAATTACCTGCGCTAAAACAGTGATGAACCCATTTATATTGCTAATTGGACAGAGGTGGGGGAGATTTAAGAAAATGATCCATTGCTTCAACTGTTGTGTCAGGAGACTGAACTGACGACTGCCAGATTGCAAGTCCTTATATGGTAACCATTTCACTCTGGCAGCAACCCCCCAAATTGTATTTGTGAAAATTAATGTAATTGCCAAGGTAAGATGTTCAGAAGCCTTGGTCAAATCATTGCATGCTAAGTGACCGCTATCGCTGTGCCTCCGTATGCTAATTCCACAGTCATGCATCTTGGCGTTCACAACGGACATCATCCCACGCCTGGTGTATTATTATGGATACTCAGCAGAGTATGGCACAGGTTCGCCTACAATGCATGGGTACACGGAGGACAGCCTTTCAATTTTCAAGATCAGCGACTTCAAGGAGCAAAATCATCCCAACATCCTGCCAGCCTGGTTTGATCCGGCATTCCACACAACCTGCAGGTTTGTGCCATTCAGTGTCATGCCCAGCTATCGGGGGTGCCGTCCCTGCGAATGTGATGCACTGATCTCTGGGTGTGTTGTCCAGGTAGATGCGACATCCTTCTGGGTGTGGCGTCCTCCTGGCTCCGCCCCTTCCTGATTAGTCTGGTTCTCTTCCTCTTTTCACTCCGTGACTTTCCTTTTAAGACCCACACTTCCCCTAGGCCCCACCTCTGTTTAGGCCCTGCCCCTTACCCTGGACACAGGGTTTGGCTTAGTTGGGTAGTAAGGGGTTGTGGTAGGGTTGGGGGAGGAGTGTGCGTGGTGGGCGGGGACAGTAAAGGGGGTGGGGGGGGGGGTAATTGGAGGGGGGGAGCAGTGGGTACGGGTGGGATGGCTTCACAACCAAAGTCCCACTTAGAGAAATATAATAATAGATTGATATAAATTATAGCTCATTGTTACCCTGCTAAAGAGTAATGTTATTTATTTATCTATCTATCGATCCACGACTGCTTAATTGAGTCTCAAGATCCCTTTTCAGGAAGACCGTGCATTGGGATTCCAGTTTAAGGTGGTTTTATGCATGTGGGATGCAATAAGAGGTCCTGGAGAACCCATGGTAATGAAATGAAGCTTAAAGGTCCACACAGACATGAAACCACTTGCTCTACAGCCATCTTCTGGTCTCCTCACCGCACAGTTAGTTAGGAAATTGATGCGATCTACCAACCCTTTTCTGTAACGTTTTTGAATTGCTGGCATACACAACTATAATCAATATAACCATATTGATCGATATTTAATATAACCTTACTTGACTATGACCAAATCACCACAAATACAGCTAATCTTAGATTCCGGAAGTCAAGCAGGCTTGAGCCTTGTTCGTGCTTAGATTGATGAACACCATGCACAATGCAGGTGCAGTAGGCGACTTTGGAGCTAGGTTGTCAGCAGTGGGTAGTTCAGAAAAATTAATAGTTGTGCTATATTGTTCTCCCATTATCTGAACTCCCTACCTTCACTAACCTGGTACGGACCAGCGTGAACCATGGTCAATAGAGCCCCCACAAGCTGCACGTTGTGGGAAGGCCCTCTTTCAGAAGCGGATTTTTTAAAGGGCTGTGAACGCATATACCGTTTGTACACAACCACTTGTTCAATTTAGCGCCAACTCTACTTTCGAGGCACTTTGCTCAATATAGTCCATGCGTGCTTGTGGTTGTATGTGTGTAGGTATCCAGGTTATCGCTACCCGCCGGATCATCCCCAAGCCTACTCCGTCACCAAGCAGTACTGGCAAGTACTGACGGCAAAGCTGGCCTTCGTCATTGCCATGCAGGTACACATCAACATGCACACACACACACATTCATAAACCCATTGAAAGATAAAGGTAGAGCCCTCCAATTACTTGCTCATGTCACTGATGGCAAAAGGGCTCCTGCTATAGGGAGCTCACGAGAGACCCTTAAGATGTATTTGAACTGCTCTTCCACACTGGTCAGACGTCTTGGGAAGAGCTGGGAGTTCCCGCACTGAACAGCACCAAACTCAGCCGACCAATTGACTGGATGTATTCCATTTACACTGCTAGGTGGATAGAGGCAGTGGAATGTAAAAAAAAACTTTCACCATTTTTTACACTGCCACGATCAAAGATCAATTCACACCCGCGACCTCTGGATTGCAAGTCTAGTGTGCAAAGCCTTACACTACTGCACCATCGTATAGACTCATCTGTGAGCAGTTGTTAAGGTCAGCAGAGCAAACCGTGATCATTGTCAATGGGTCATTACAGATAATGCCAGTAATGCTATTACACCTCACAATTGCACAGTATTTCTGAGATCACAAATAATAGTGGTAATACAATACTTTCATCATGCAGCAGACGATTCATGTTGTTGATGCAATTTGTCACACGTAAGCATGTGTGCTTGTGGGAAGGGGAGCGGCTGCGTTGTTGTTTGTGAACTGCGCTACCAATCCTGTGTGACCGGAGTACTATTTCTGGCCACAGCCAACAACAGTGGAAAATATTAGAACCAGTGTTGAGCTTCCCTTAAGTCGATTCTGTCTTAAAATGAGTACTTGATGAAGTGTGTGAAAATCATCACTGGCGAGATAAAGGTGCACACCACCCCCACAGGCACTGTGCGAACCTTCATAGATGCACTTGTCTCAGTCTGTGAAAGGCTACACAGGGAATCTTTGTAGTGGTGACATGGCCGAGTGTAAGTGTTTGCTGATTGTTGCGGTAATTTGCGGCTGCCCAGGTGAATACGGTGGGTGCATTAACTGCACATCATAAATGTTGCCTGCTGCATAGTGAAAGTAAAAAACCCATTAAGTAATTCAAAAAAAGTGCCTCGGTATAATTTGCCAAATGTTCAAAAATTACTCAAATGACTTAATTTAATTTGGGAAAAACGATGTAACAATATAATATCCCTAGGCTGCAGGTCCCCGGAATAGTTGACCTGAGATGTAAAGCACTTTGAGATGCTGCCATATTATATTTAGTAAGCACCCTTTACATGCAAATCCTGAAACTGAAAATCCTTTACCTGTGTGTGGACGTGTGCAGCACGTGGTGTTACTCACGAAGGCCTGCATTGCATACATCATCCTGGACACGCCATCCCATGTGTGCGCCTGCAGGCGCCGCGAGCGCTTCGTCGTACAGACGATTCTGCAGCAGGCAGAGCTGGGCCGTCTCCGTAACACCCTCCTCACCGATGCCCCCAGCTCACCGCCATCGCCTCAATTCCACGTTGAGGATGAGCAGGCAGAGATGGGCCTGCTTCGCTGCTCGCTGCATAAGGAGTCTCCTGGCGTATTGCACCCACCCCAGCGGTGCCACATGGAGAATGAGCAGGCAGAGAAGACTGGTGACGACTCACTGCTGAAGGGATCCGAGGAGGAATCAAGCAACGAGGATTCGTCAACTGTCTTCTACAGCGTATAAATCTACTCTGACTTTTAAAGGAGGCTGCTATCCTAACTCTGTTTGCACGTGGACAAGGACATTGCAGTCGAGGACTATCTGTATATATATTAATAAATACGTTCATGATTTAACATGTCTCAATCATCTCATGTCTTTTCATACGAATCACGATGTGAATGAGGAAAACTAGAAATTATTGTTATTTTGTATATATTTTTAATTTTGGTTTAACATGTAGGCTTTCGCGCCCAATATCATCCATAGAGGTGTTTTTTGGATTAGATCGCATACATATATAAACGTGTCGTTAAAACCCGCCACCACTCGACACAGCCAACTAGTAGGGTTGTCACGGAAACAGAACAAGCCAATTCGTCACTGGTACTTTGGAGAGCCAAGCCACAACATTTACAATCGGAGTACGACGTTTTGCCAGTAATTACAACTAGCTTCATCAGGCGACAGCCAGATTTGTGGCACTCTCGCGCAAAGTGGGGGGGGGGGGGGGAGATTACCGAGTCAACGTACATTATGCATGTGCATTATGAGAGCCCTTTGATCTTGTCCTTCCTGTCTATTGTGTATTAAAATAGCCGTACCAATCGTAATCCCTATTGAAGTATGCTGCCCTTTATAGGCATGCATTTAAATAATGTATTATTTGTTGGCACCCATGTTCAGCAGTAGCAGAACACACGTGCCAACAAGGACACTCAGTTGATTTTAATGTTGAAATTCTGTGCAAAACTAGCTACTACTGCCCAAGAATAATTCGAGAATCTATCGAAATTGGAAGAAAAATTTACAGTTCGGATAGCTACCGCCTTTCTGCTGTGTGGAAGCGACTCATCAAATAGTACATTAGATGAAACTCCGAGTACCCACTCAGGAGGTATAGTGGTAAAGCAGTGGAGGAAAAAAAAGCATTTTTTTTAAATTTGCCCTTGTTGAATGATAGAGCCGATACACACAGCAAGCGAGATTAAGAAAGCGCATCGGAAGAAATAACGGAGGAGAGAGAGAAGACAATTGCTTGCTGGAGAAGGAAAGGCATTCCTACCGAGGGAGACAAGTTGACAAAGATTTTGATAATGGGAACCGGTGGCGTGGCTCGATCTTCCCTATGTACGCAACATGCTACCGAAAGAAAACAGAAAATCCTATTCAAAGGCTAAAATAAGCTCCATTTTTTGTATAAGAGCCCGATAAACAATAACCCCATCCATAGACTGAGGAAGAGAGGGAAGAGCCTGAACAAAGGGGAGGAGATTACGACGGAGATGGGTTGGAGGTGGAGAGAAGGGGAGAGGGGAGGCCGTAAAGGCAGCTGCACATTCAAGGAAAGCGGTGTAGAAAGAGTTGAACGGGGACATGGAGACAGTAGAGACAAGGGTGGAGAAAGAGGAAGGGAGGATCTTTCAGTGCTCGCTACAGGAAACCCACAAAACTGAATTTCCTAAACTCGTGTCGCCTCGGTGACAGCAGCACCACCAACGCCACAGACTCACGCTCCCCAAATCGACAATACCATCTCCATTGCCGACCAGCCACGAGATGGCTGCTCTCAACACCTCGGTCGTGGTGTAAGCAGCAAAAGACTTCCGGCTGGTGAGCAACCGGCCATTGCGAGGGTTGGAAAGAAACTGAAGCACGGGGCGACTCCCACAACCTTCGGGTATTTCCAAACTGGATGACGTCTTGGGATGAAGCTAGAAGTAAGCCAAATCTGCACTCAATAAATGGGACAAAGATTCCAGAGAAGCCTCCAGAAATGTCACAGGAGGCTCGGGTGTGAGAAACCAGACTCCATGTGGGGTCCTCCAGACCTTTGCCCTCCAGTTCATCAACATTTGTAAAAGCAGGACGTCTCAAAGGTACGTAGCATGGGTGAGGTAAGAGGTTGAGAACCACGTTCCGAGATTAGGCGCTTTGACAGGTTGGGGTCCGAGTTAACGTTTAATGGAGCTCACCCTACGACATTATGGATAGAAGGGTAGTGTGCCGGCACAATCCGGACACCCTGCTACACCGAAACACTCTGCTGCACCAAACTCCCTGGTACAGCTAAACACTGGCACGATTGCGCTCAAATACACACAAACTCTCGCTCGGCCAGTTGGTACACAGGTTGTCAGTTGTGGGGGACGCGGGCCCCCGGCTCCCCCCCCCGGGGGAGGGCTGATCTCGGGAGGGCTGCGGGCTCCGGACTCCTCGCTCGAGTGAGAGCAGCCGCTACTCGACTCCTCGCTCGCGGTGAGAGGGCTGCCGCTCTCCGGCTCCTCTCCTCGCGCCGCAGCCCCTCGGGTCCGCGGGTCCTGTTTGTGGGGCATAGCTCGGGGCTGGCACGTGGCTGCCTGGAATCAATCCGTCGCTTCTCAGCCACTCAAACGCGACGTCTCCGCTCACACAACCCCGCGCACCACTCACACGAACTGAACGGGGGGTCAGGGGTCAGAGGGCAATGACGTCCTTCGCACACGCGTTGCCGCCGATGCCGGGCAATGGAGATTGTTTAAAGGGCTGCGGGGCGGGGATTTGGAGTCAGTTTTAGAGCGACACACCAATCGCACGCGCGGGACGGGGGGGTCGGGGGTTAGAGGGCAGGGACGTCACTCATACACGCATAGCCGATTGGGGGGCTGTATTGGAGATTATTTAAAGGGCTGTGGGGGCGGATATTCGGGATTGGTGTTAGCCCGCAGTCACGAAAGCTTTAAATCGAAATTTATGTTAAGTGTAATGTGTTGGTGTTAATAAATAGTGTTGCCTCCCAAGAAGTTGTGTGCGCCTATCTCAGCCCATTACATATAAGTGTAGACATGATTATGTAATTCTTGTGTTCATACAAGTGTAGTGACACAGCGCTGACTGCTGTCCAGCAGCAGCAACTGCAGTGGAAAGTTTGCACACACGCCGTTGAGCATATATACGGGTATGCCGGCCGGGCAGAGGAATTGGGGCAAGGGTCATGGAAGACCTCATAGGGAAGCCTCTGGAACCCTCTGGTCGGTTCGAGAAGGGAGGCGTGGATAGGGCAGAACCAAGCCGCGCCGAGTAGAATATAGAATATAATATAAGCAGCGGAGAGCGAGAGCTCCGGGCTGCCGGTTCTGGGAGTGGACTCGTCTCGTCGTCGCTGTCGTTGCCACCGCATTCGCCCAATCATTGCGTGGCCAGACAGTAGCTGGCCTTCTCGGTCGACGCCGTCGGTGCAACACGGACAGGGTCGTGTCTAGGCCGGGCTCTATGGCAACGTGGTCGAGTGAGGCCGGAGTTGGTGTGAACAAGATAATAAAGAGACGGTGTCTCCTGCAACTACCTCGTCTTCGACAGTGTGTGCGACACACACCACACGTCGGAAGGAGAACACTTCACAAGTATAAATGCTGCCTGTGTCAGTCGAGTCACATTTGCTCTAATTTATTTTGGTGACCTAAGACAGGAGAAGCAAAATGCACTTCTTCAGGAAGTGATATTTTTTTCATAATGCAGAGGCTGTGCCTGATACACATCTTTCATGTGTTGTTTGGCAACCCTGGTGCCCAGTAAACGCCATATGGCCAGATCTTTGCATTGAATTCCAAGTATTAATTCCTCCATACTTGTGCACAGTTGAGTTTTTATTCCATTCCCTTCATGAACCATGTCTTTGAACTTTACATCATAGTAAGATAGTACATGCCGATGAATAATTAATAGATGCTTGAAAACATCTATCCCCAACCATCTGCCTGTGTTTGGCCTAAAACCCAATCACCCAGAATGCCCAAATTCACCTTACATACTCTAGGAATGTAAGCAGGTTAATGCTTGTATATCCATCACAATCATCACCCCCAAATGTGAAGACATGTCACGAGACTCGCTGACTTTTCTTAAAATACTTGAGAAATACAAATCATAGCTGAATATTTTCAATTCCATGTGTATAAGCCTTTGTCTCAGATTTATTGTAAAATAAATATACATGTACAATATAAACATTCAAATATCAGAAAATATGTAATGTATGTTGAATTTCTTTCACACTGTACATAACCAACCATGCTAAACAAGACATGATAAAAACAATCCAAGTCATGGGTTGCATACAATATGCAACTTTGGTTTATTGATTACAAGTTACATAAAAGGTTCTGAAATTTTACAATACAGGTATAGTGCAATCTAAATAAGCAAATGTACTTTTACAGTGATTTCCCAAATGTTTATAACTACACAAATACTAGCATGCATGTTCCCAATAAAGTAGTCTCCTTCCAAAATGGATAAAACCAAAATAAGTTTAGTTGTGCTCACAATATTTTTCACATATCCGTTCTCTTTCAAGTGACATTTGAGTCTGCATAGATTTGCTGTGCAAAATACTGCTGCAACCATTCACTAACTCCAACCCTGAACGAACTTCATCACATTTTTCCAATACTTTGTTGTGGCACTTCCATTAACAGGGCAATTACTGTGCCCCATGGGCCCCACAAGTTCACAAGTAATTGCGATTCACACCACAGCACCTGAAGTACCATTGATGTTTAACAACCATGAATTAGCAGGACCAAGCGAACGTATCCTTCTGAGTACAAACCTCGACCACCGCCTTAAAATGCAGCCATCCTTGTTCTCCTTGATGGTGTCAACCAGCTCTTTCAGACGCGACAGGTGGTACACGGCCCTGAAAAGAGACACGATTGAGAGAAAATTACTTGGTTGACTTATTATCATGGTGGAAGCCAGAAAAATCTCACCAAGTCTCAGGCGGGTTTGGCAGTGATATTTTGCAAATTTCATCAGCGAGTGGTATGTGAGAGGAAATCGGAGAACCCGGTGAAAACAGAGGGAGTAAAATGCAAAACTCCGGATATAGATTCAAGATTCCATTGCTGTATTACTAACTCCTGGTTACCTAGCAGCCAAAATCTATAATATATGCTATTACCAAATAGTCTCCCATCCAAGTAATAACCAGGCTTACCTGCTTAGCTTATAACATTCATAATCTGACATCATACTTAGAGGCGGTGCAGCCTCTATGCTGTGCGTGAGTGTGAATATAAAGATAAATTCACAATGGCGTGGAGGGGTTTTCCCAGGGACGATCAGCCCCTAGGAAGACGTCCGTGTTGAAGCTGCCCGGGGAGGGGGCCTCCAAGCCGGGGGATTCCAACTCCATGCGCGCCCTGCTCAGCAGCTCCTCCAATGAGGCTGTGCATCAAGAATCACGCATCGCACGTCACAACCACATGGGTGGCCGCTCAGTCGTCTCTGTGAGAAAAGACTGAATATGTACCTGAAAACATATGAAATGTCATCTGCTATATACAGACTATATATATACACACACACACCTAGGGATCTAAGGTCCTCTGACACGGGCTCCTCGTTGGCTACATTCGTAAGGCCGGAGATGTCCAAATCTTTGAGCCACTCTGGGTACTTTGGTCTGCTTTGCGGGCTCTGAGCGGCACCTGCTCTCTTCGTGCTGGTATCCGTCTCGTGGCTGCTGGTCTGGGAGTCCACATCGCAGTCACGCAGCCAGGCCGGGTACCTGAGTTCAGGAATGCTCGTGATCCCCGACACATCCAGCTCATCCTTTTGGCTTGTCAACCACCTGGGATAGGTACTTGTCGCACAGCCGCCGTTCGGCAAGTGCTCACGCCTAGTTGCTTCACTGCTCCGTAAGTACAACAAAACATTCTTCTGGTTAGAAAAGAAATAATTTTTGGGCTTTGCCGACTCATTTAATGGCATCAGGGCCTTGTTGCTTCTCGCTGTTGAGCTCAACCGTTCAGTTGGCTTATTGCCCCTCACCAATGATGCGCCGAGGCTGTGCGCGGTGACCCCGAGAGATGACCGCTTGCCTCTGTGCGACACTGCGAGGTCTCGGTGGGCGCCAGGCGAGCGGAACAAGGACTTGGAGGAACCGTCAACTGGCGCCTCTAGGAACTGGTCCGTGGTTAGACTGACCGTCGGGCTATAAGCCATGACCGCTGCAGCGCAGCAGTGAGGCTGCACGTGCCCGAGATGAGGTCCTCCACAGGCAGCATGCCACCTGCAATGTAAGACCCACAGACATTTTACTGGTACACAATGAATTTGCTCTCCCCTAGATTCCTTGACCCCTGAACGGCAATCCTGCAATGTTGCCTTACTTTGCACCATTAGTAACTAATGATGTTATCCGTTTGTGGAGTTTGTGAGAATATGGGATAAATCAGTGCATGAGCTGTTATTGTTTAAACTTCAGATGTGTCCAGTCTAGGATCTGCAAATTTTGACACAAAGGTTGGAGGATCACTTAGATTTCACAAACTTTACAAACTCGATAATCAGTGAAGTTGCTGGAAGATGACAGGAGAAAGAAATGCATGCTCCGACCTATCTGTTCAGACCTATGCTATCCTCTCATATGCGTGTGCTTACTGTGGATAGTTTTCTCTGACATAAAATGAACTCATTAATGGAATTTGCCAAGCATCCCAGTGTGGGACTCTCACGAAAATGTATCTTTAGACCTTATTAAGGGTTTTTTTCTAGGGGAATTACATTACATTCATGATAGCATAGCATAATTGACAAGCACGCAGTACAAGCAAATAAATGGGGTTCTCCTCTCCAATTATCCCCCCTCCAGTCAACTAGCTTCGATACCTTATGAGACCTCCTTTGCCAGTAACAAGATATAGTAATAGGTTTTTACCCTTTTATCTGGCACAAAAACTGACACCTTTATACAAGGGATCATGTTTGCGATAACCACAACGCAAGTAGTCAAAATGCAAACAAGAAGACGCTAAGAATAAGAAGACGCCTTTTTGCGTCTTCTGGTCCAACACCAGTGGAGACTGGGATCTCAGAAAAGCCATCTCGGGTATGGACCAATCAAATTCAAGGAAAGTGCATATTATCAGAGTTGTCTTTTTTGTTTGCATTTTGACTACTTGTGTTGTGGTTATTGCAAACATGATCCCTTGTATAAAGGTGTCAGTTTTTGTGCCAGATAAAAGGGTAAAAACCTATTACTATAGCTTCAATACCATTGCACCGCGTGCACACTCGATAGCCACTCGAGTGCAAGCACCACGGAGCGATTCCTCGCGTGGCGAGAGGCGCAACCCACCCTCATCCACACTGTGCATCCTCCTCTCCTCCGCGCGTCTCCGCTCCGCCATGCTGCGCGGCGCTGTGCTCTGCACGTATCCTGGGTGGCGGTGACGCACAGATTCCGCTCTGCTCAAAGTCCTCGATGTAGGCGTCCAGCGCACCGCTCGCCTACGAGCAGCACTGCTCTCCGCACACCACAGGGCTGCGCTAGCCCCCGCTTCCGGTCCGGAGCAGCGTGCTGCCCAGGCTGCCGCGAGGGCTTGTGTCCGTCACCGTGCTGTCGCCCGAAGGGCTGTTTGTCTCACCACCGTTGCAGTACATTTTGTACGATTTGGGATGCCTGGACCGGATGGGGCCAGGGAGAGGAATGGCTGTGGCTACAAGGTCACCACTGGTCCTGGTATGGGGGGCACCATGAGGAGCTGCTGTGTGCGGAAAGTGGGTCCGCTGTCGCAACGCGATCGCATGGGCCAGTGTCGACCACTTCGCGTTAGGTCTCTTAAGCTACTGTGGCTGTTGTCCTTTTTTCAACAAAAATTCCAGCCTTTCCCATGGTTTCCTTCATCACACCTGCAAGCTCTATGTACAATTGAAGTGTCATAAATGCACTACCTGCCTACTACTACATTATGAATGATATACATTTAAGAATTAGCTGGAGACAACTCCATGTTTAAAACACACTGTATTCAAAAGAGAAGGCTTAACATTTAACATTGGTTAACGTTTGGCATGCACACCTGCATATAAAAAAATTACCGTACTACTAATACAATGAATGCTAAATATTAAGTGGTATTACAGTAGTATGACTACTTATATTTATATATTATCGCACCTCCGAAGAGCACGGTTGGCTTTGTACGATGCGAAAGAGGTTCAACACACATACAGAATACAATACTTTCCGAGCACATTATGCGTACCGAACCTCCAAGTTCCTTACCCTACCCTGAATAAGAATGTGTGCGGAGTACAGCTCCTTTTTAAATCCATTGCTGGCTGACAGCTGTCCCATGCTATGCAGCTCCCAGGGGGAGGGGTTATTTACCATACTTCACCACGCTGGTCAGTGTGAGTTTGGTGATGGCAGGGGGCTATAGAAGTGCATTACAACCATGTACTGAATATTGCTGCACTGATGGCAGGGGGCTATAGAAGTGCATTACAACCACGTACTGAACATAGCTGCATTGGTGGCAGGGGGCTATAGAAGTTCATTGCAACCACGTACTGAATATTGCTGCATGGATGGCAGGGGGCTATAGAAGTACATTACAACCACGTACTGAATATTGCTGCACTGGTGGCAGGGGGCTATAGAAGTTCATTACAACCACGTACTGAATATTGCTGAACTGGTGGCAGGAGGCTATAGAAGTGCATTACAACCACGTACTGAATATTGCTGCACTGATGGCAGGGGGCTATAGAAGTACATTACAACCACGTACTGAAAATTGCTGCACTTGTGGCAGGGGGCTATAGAAGTACATTACAACCACGTACTGAATATTGCTGCACTGATGGCAGGGGGCTATAGAAGTACATTACAACCACGTGCTGAATATTGCTGCACTGGTGGCAGGGGGCTATAGAAGTACATTACAACCACGTACTGAATATTGCTGCATTGATGGCAGGGGGCTATAGAAGTGCATTACAACCACGTACTGAATATTGCTGCACTGGTGGCAGGGGGCTATAGAAGTACATTACAACCACGTACTGAATATTGCTGCACTGGTGGCAGGGGGCTATAGAAGTGCATTACAACCACGTACTGAATATTGCTGCACTGATGCTCGCCACGTGAGAGCCACACAGCAGGACAATGCTATACTGTACAATATTGAAATGATTCTCCTACAAATACTAAACATTATTGTCTTAACAATCAATACTACTTTTAACATGAACAATAACTAATAAATGCACGCGTAGTAATCGCCGTGGTAACCCTTAGCGTGCAATGTGAGCAGAACTTGTGTTGTAAGTCGTACCCAGTCCATTACCGCGCCACACACTCCCATTAACAAACCAACGACATTTACTGAATGTCCTCCTCCTTTACACGGCACAACCAGACAACACTTTGCACACCGAAGTGTCCAAGCCGCGTGCTGAGTGAAGCAAACCCCATTCACTCTGCGCTCAGCGTTCAACAAAGTTGAACCTGGCTCGCCCTCACGCCTGCCCATCTCTCTCCGTCTCTCACCGGAGATTATTCCATTGATCGTCTTCGCCTTGCCGTCCAGAGATCCGTGTGGATTATCCGTGAGGGTAGTTAAAGGTCGCGGTTATTCGGAGAAGTTTTTTTTATTAATTTTCCCGCCACAACCGCCGCGTCGCCAACGGCCGCTGAAGGCGATGTCCGAGACGCGCGGCCTGCGCATGCGCACTGAGGGTTGAGAGAAACCTGCGGGGAGGGGCAGCGGGGGGCGGGGAAGCCGCCGCCGTTGGCCACACCCACATTCTGGCCACGCCTATATTGAACCGACGTCACGGTGACATCATTCTGGGTCGGACTTTATCGTGGGCTGGCTGTGCACGCGAGGAGCTCCTGACTTCTGACTCTGAATTCGAGAAAAAATCAAAGATTCACGATGTCTACCTTCGTCGAGATAGGTAAAGTTTAACGTTAGTGTTAGAGATGTGTGTTTGTGTTAATTGTTGAGCCTGTGGACAAAACTGCTGGGGATGTGCCAGATGTCTCCATCTAACGTTAAGGAGGTTGGAGCCTGGATAGTGCATACCAGGTGTTACAGGCTACATGATGGGAAGCAGAAGGCATTCTAGTAAAATAGGTTTTTGTTTGTACGTTAATGCTCCTCCTTTTCCTTTACCAACCCATACTCACCGGCATGGTGAAGTATGTGCAAATAACCAACACGATTCGTGCGATCGTCAAGAGGCTCTCCAGCAGGGGATTGGCAAAAGGCCGTACAGGAGCAGTTTTGTGAAAAATCATTGATTCTTTCATAATGTACATCTATGATTTATTATTATTGTTCATGTGGGTAACCTCGGCGAGGGGGGAAGCAAGGTCGGGAAGAGCGGGGGATGGGGCCGCTTTTGACCACGCCCATATTTAGGTGACGTCACGCCCTTTTGCTGTGACGTCACTATAGCAGGGAGTTATCCTTGGCTGGCTGTGCATGAGGAGCTCCCGAGTTATAACTCACAAGATCTGAGATTAGACCAAAGATTCATGATGTCCACATTTGTTGAGATAGGTAAAGTGTAATGTTCGTGCTATGACGGGGCTTTGGGCCAGTTTTAAATATTGAGATCTCGTCAGTGTTTTAATCGGACGCTCAGCAGGGTTTGAGCCAGGATAGTGCATAACAGGTCTAAAAGTGTGGTGTCGGGCTACATGGTGGGCAGCAAAGGGCAGTCCATCAAAATTGGTTGTACTATACATACTATACGTCTTCACCAACCCACATTAACCAGAGTGGTGAAATGTGGATTTGAAGCTTTCGTGACTGCAAGGATCCATACTCTTTGGTCCCTTCACCTGATGAAGGCCACTTGTTTTGTGGCCGAAACGTCGTGATTGTTGTTCATTTTATTTATTTATTTTTCCCTACGTGACTTTACCGAATAGAACCAAAGAGTACATATGTTATCTCCCGCGCAATATGGTATCTCCCTCGCAAGATGTTATCTCCCGCGCAAGATGTTATCTCTCTGACAAGATATTATCTCCCTCACAAGATGTTATCTCCCTGACACGATGTTATCTCCATGACAAGATATTATCTCCCTCGCAAGATGTTATCTCCCTCGCCTCGTATGCAGAAAGTCCGTGAGTTCGATCCAAATTGTGACGCCTGTAATATTTGGAGTTTGCGTGTCTCTCTCTCTGTCTTCTCGTGGCCGCGTGGATTATTCCCTGGGTCCTCCGGTTGTTCCTTTAACATTTAGAATCAACGTGCTTTCAGAGTTATTTGGCTGCTATAAATTTCCACGTGATGCGAATTATTTTCCACCTCGCTACCAAGCCGCGCCAGGGCAGTGCCGAGCCAGCCCCGTGTGGCTCTCAAGGCACCAAGTTATGTTTCCACTGCGGAACCCGAGCCGTGCCACGGACGTCACGTGTGACGAGCGCGTCGAGACGCATGTGGGTGGTGTAGTGCAGTAATTTTCTTTTTTTTTTTACTCGGGGGTACGCGGACTCCTGGGGGCTATGTGGCAATGCCCCAGGGTGTACGTGAGATAATGTATAAATATGTGAAATCATATCGGACATGAGTCATTGGTGAATAGTCATGTATCAATCGGACAATGTAAAGTAACTACGATACAATTTGTATCCACGTGGTAACCTGGAACGATATGAAAGCACTTTCTAAACTCACTGATCGTACACAATGCGGGTTTACAAGAGCAGCCAGGGAACTAATGACGTCTCGCGTGCAGAGCGTCCGTTTAATTTGTTTTTATTCGCTTGCAGTTACTAGCAGCTGGTTAGGATATACCTCTCACAAAGTGGACAATTGGTTAAAATATTGACGTTCATTATTCACACGTTGATTTCTCAGAACCACGTTGGGTCAAGGGGGGAGTGGGGGGGGCTACTCGGTTTAAGCTAAATTCAACAACGAGGGGGGGCACCGGTAGCCAACAACGGTTGAGAACCACTGGTGTGATGTGCGCTGGTGTCCTTACCGTGCACTCACCGAATGTCACGCACAATGTACGCGTCATTATCCCCGCCCCTGGCCCTGCTTGGCCCCAAGCCATATTCAGACACCGCGTGAGGTTAGCGTATCCCGGTTTTTGGTTCTAGCGCAACATGGAAAACGGCCAGTGGAGAACCAGGCAATAGAAATGTGGGAGGCACTGTTGGCACGTCCATATAAAACTGCACATGTTATCCCGTGGATACAAAATGCAGGTTAAGAGGAAGAATCGAGGCACGGTGATAAAAAAAAACGTGATAACCCAGCAGGGTTTGAGCCAGGATAGTGCATAACAGGTCTAAAAGTGTGGTGTCGGGCTACATGGTGGGCAGCAAAGGGCAGTCCATCAAAATTGGTTGTACTATGCATACTATACGTCTTCACCAACCCACATTAACCAGAGTGGTGAAATGTGGATTTGAAGCTGTCGTGACTGCAAGGATCCATACTCTTTGGTTCTATTGGGTAAAGTCACGTAGGTAAAAAATAAACCAACAAAAATCACGACGTTTTGGCCACAACACAAGTGGCCTTCTTCAGGTGAAGGAACAGAACTGTCGGGACGACAGCACTTCAATTGAAATGTGGTCAAGTAACCACCATGATCTGTGTGGTCACGGGGAAGCTCTCGCAGAAGCTGACAAGCTTCCATCTTGGCAGTAATCATGTTGCCTCTTTTTTACTCTCAGCGTCTCTGCAGCGCTTGCCGCGCTCGCACTCCTCGCCCCATTCACCCCCACCCTCCCCCTCTCTGACTTATTTAACTGCCCTAACCCTGGTTTCTCTCCCACTTCAGTAAAACAGTTTCCTTGCTGTGGTTGAGTGCTTGTGTTGCATTCGAAACGTCGTGATTTATTTCTATTTCTATTTTTTTTCACCTACGTGACTTTACCGAAAGAACCAAAGAGTATAGCTGACAAGCTGTCAGGGCAAAAATGACTTTGCATATTCCAACTAATATTTTTTGCCCTGGTTTGTGTCTGACCATGCTGGGCACGGCTTTGTTAAAGTGTACGATATTCAATGGGGTAAAAGTCCCCTAATGGTAATACAACTTTATACCACAGGTGTACTCACACTGGAGCAGCGTCGACATTTATGAGAAAGCTTTACACATGAGTACCATGTGCGGTTCTTTACCGACATTCCCATCCCTGCACCTGCCTCCCCTGTCCCTAATGCAATGAACCCTCTACCCCCACATTACCTATGCAGAGCTCGTGGAGAGAATGAATGAGGAGGAGGGAGCGGAGGGGCATGAGGCTCAGCCTTCAACGGTGCCGCAAGACTTTTCGACGTCATCATTTCAATCTACCCTGGCCCAGGTACGATGCGGCACAACGTGGATTTGCACTGCCTATAAATTAGCTTGGCTAATGTCAAAGATGGGAGATTCCTGGTATTTACAGATTTAGTTGTTGTTTGCATTCGCCAACTAATGGGCCCCAAAGTGTAGACATGGCTGCTCCTCATTTATAGATTTGCAGCCTTTGCAGCAGTGCGTTTTGGTGACTATACTGTGCTGATGAGTCCGAATGAGGATTACACCGGTCCACAGTTGCATATCACTGCATAACTGCTGCTGTTAGTCTGTCACATTTGCTCAACTTTATTTTGATGGTGGTTTAAGATAGCATTACCACAATGCACTTTAGAAAATACTGATGTTTTTTGTATAATGCACAGGGGCTAGATGCTTTGTGTACACATTTCTCCAGGTCTCTGGTTTCCTCCCATAGCTAAATGACACAGTGTAACTGGTATTGGCCAAACGTACCAATGCTGAAAAAATACATGCAAATTATTCAATTGGAATTAAACTAAGCAACTTCGTTCTCGACTGCAAAAAAACAGAACTTGGTAGGACCCTCCTTGAAAATAAAAATGTAAACTCATTGAGGTTTTCCTGGGTAAACAAGTACATCATCATAGCAATAAACAACTTGCATACAAATAGCAGATTAACTTATGTCCTGATACATGTATCATGAGCTTATGAATAAATATACATTTCATGCATAAGCTATTACATCTCTCATATTCGTGTGTGTGCTTGCCTTTGCGTGTAGGACACTATCTACTTTTGCGATGGAGTCCGTCGGATCGATTTCATCCTCGCGTTCGATGATGAGGTCCATTCTCAGGACGCCATCAACAATCAGGTGAGAACGAGGAACCTACAAATAATGCTCCACCTTCCTGCACCCAGCATTATCACCCCTCCCCACGTGCAACACCACACGCCTCTAAACCTAGGTTTGACGCAGTGGTGCCAGCTCAGCTCTCTGACTGCTGAGTCACCCTGCCACCTCCATACGAGTCTTTAAATCCACAGTATACATCCTTTATCAAACTGTATCGTCAACTGCAGACCATGCTAGTCAATGAACGCTAGACTCCCATCACTCAACTCGCACATCCATACCCTGAACCATACGCCTCACTGCTTTGGCGAACAACAATCAATTATCGTTACGTATCACACTCCATCCACAACTCCTCAATAAATACACCACTTTCATATTGCACACACCGACACCCAGACATAACTTACAGGATATATGTAATATCCGCATTCTAACTGCCAAATGGAAAACTATTATAACAGTGCTGAAGTACCCAGTATGCATTCTCTGCAATATTGATGTTTTTGTTTATTTTGTTGCTATTGTACCCACGCACAATGGATCTATCTCCCTTGTAAAATAGCAAAGCAACTAGCTAAGTGAGACCATCCCTGTAACAAATAAGGTAAACTCAAAGAGTTGATTGACAAAGAGCTGTGCAAATTTTTATTTTATTAAGGTCTGCTGAAGTGACACCGACTGAAGCAGTTCAGTGATGCTACTTTGCAGAGCCGTTCTCTGATTGATTCCCATGTGAGGCTCTACTCACTGTAAGAGTTCAAGAAGTTTCCTCACCTCTTGACTTGACTCCCACAGTGACACAACTGAGAACAATGTATAACACAGATGGTCAATTTTGTTTGACAGAAGAAGAGGACCGAATATCAGGAAAGCCTGATGAAGATGGGGCTAGATCTCGAGATTGAACCCAAGGAGGTAAGTTTCCTGCGTGTCTCTCTGCTATAGATGACAGACACTGTATACAAATAAAAAGGTGTTAGACTGTGATTGCTTCATAATTTCACTGCTGGCACACATTCCTTGAGTAAGAGCGCTAAAGATCCCCACTGGAGGGTATATGGCCTACTCTTCTCTGCTTGCCAGACGTCTTGAAAGAGATAGCGAATACCCATACTTTACCCCACCATGCACAATCTTAAGATGGATTAATTGTGGCTTACCCATTTATACTGGAGGGTATAACAGTCTCCACCTTAATGTGGCATGCCAGCTATTTATACTGTAGTAATAAGTGTTCGATAACTGCACGTACGTTATGCAATTTGCTTTTGGGTTGTGCCACACGTTGATCGGCACGAGGTGCTAACAACACGTGACACAAGCACGAAAATCCACGCGGCCGTGGACACTCTTCCAAATGAGACCATCCTGTTCCCTTGAACTCTCACCTGGTCAAACAAAGTCTAATAAATACAACTAAATGCACTCATCTAGAGTCTGACGATGAACTTCGTGCCATCCACTAGGAGTCGGTGAGCGGACGCACCACCTTTGTGAAAGTACACGCGCCATGGAACCCACTCACCACCTATGCCGAGATTCTACACATCCAGGCAAGATTCTGATGGTCATTGTAATGATGATCATGATGATGCCGATGATTGTGATGATGATTGTGGTGATGATTGTGATTATGATGGTGATAATGAATGTGATGACAATAATGTTTGTGAAGATTCATCATGGTTGTGATGATAATTGCGATGATCATGCATGTGATACAGAGTATGATGGTGAGGGTGATGATTGTGATGATTATAATTTATGACGTTCAACGATAATAATCGTAGCACTGACATTACGAGATATCGAGAGACGTAAATATACAAACGGATTAGAAAAACGTACATTTGGAAAAATATGCATATTAGCAACATATTGACTCTTTTTAGAAAAGTGAATGGGCTCGGGAAGGGCACGTTGCTTGAAGGGATGATGTCTGCTGGCCGAAAATGACATTGGAGTGGCAGCAGAAGGAGAGGACGTGCCCAAGATGATGTATATCATAGAGATGACGAGATAAGATTGGCTCATGTGCGTGTGCTCATGACTGGGGATATTGGTGGGACAACTTGAAGAGTGGGTGGGATATGCAGTGGAGGCTTTTGGCATATTAATTGTTGCATTATAGGACTTGTTGTATTATAGAACTTGTTGTATTATAGGACTTGTTGTATTATAGGACTTGTTGTATTATAGGACTTGTTGTATTTTAGGACTTGTTGTATTATAGGACTTGTTGTATTATAGGACTTGTTGTATTATAGGACTTGTATTATAGGACTTGTTGTATTATAGGACTTGTTGTATTATAGGACTTGTTGTATTATAGGACTTGTATTATTATAGGACTTGTTGTATTGTTGGACTTGTATTATAGGACTTGTTGTATTATAGGACTTGTTGTATTATAGGAATTGTTGTATTATAGGACTTGTATTAGAGGACTTGTTGTATTATAGGACTTGTTGTATTATAGGACTTGTATAGAACGTTGTATTATAGGACTTGTTGTATTATAGGATTTGTTGTATTATAGGACTTGTTGTATTAAAGGACTTGTTGTACTATCGGACTTGTTGTATTATAGGACTTGTATAGATTGCAACAACTTGGGGAGACCTTCATCCATTCGTGGACTGATTTTGGCTGATGATGATTCCATGTGCTCGAGGCAAAGGGTTTAATACATTTAAAATCAAACAGGTGCCACTCAAGGAGAGCGACCTCCCCCAGGTGTCAGGCTCAGACAGTGGGCCTCTTCACTACCTGGGAAATATTCACCACCTGAAGCCGGGAGCCGTGCCCAAACAACCGGACTATTTCACGGCACCCTACCGGCGTTCGCAGCAGGACATCTATCCTATAAAGGATCATGACGTCCTCATCCCACCGGCCGTACGCAGCCAAATCGTACGTTTGTATCAATAATGCTGTATAAATAATGCCAGAATGGGGTGGTTTTTTTGCAAAAACATGTTAATTTAAAAGGGTTTTGTCGTGTTTTTATCATTTTAATTAAAGTTTTCAGCTCTGTATCGCAACTTGCGATCTCTGAGTGACATGTGGTTAGAAGTGTAAATCATTATGGTTTATTAAGAATGCCTGGATTTATGATTTATGGGTTGTGGTAATATGTGTCCCTGTAGAGAAAGCTACCAAATTTTTGGGATGCTTAACCAGGAGACATGGTGAGCTAGCAGCCCCACCCTTTGTAAGTCCTGCCCACATTATATAACCACGTCCCCTCAATCACTCTCCCCTGCACAACAAAAGAATGAAAGACTACTGTTGATATGGTTCTTGGTGAGCAGGTATCCTGTCGAGCCAATATTGTGGGCATTTGGGGTTTTGATAGTATTGTATTCTGAATAAATTGCCTTTGTGCATGGAAAGCATGCATAAAATGTCTCCTTGAAATCTGGATATTGTACTTGCTGAAATTGGTACATATCTGCTTCAGTTTTTGGGGTGTTCTATGGACCTTTCCGAGTCGGGACTCAATAAGAGTTGTGGGCCCATTATAACTGTGTAGGCTGGTGGTGGTTGGAGAGGGGGAAACATTTCAGAGTGGAGTGAGTCAATAATAGCTTACCCACCCAGCCCTATGTTTCATGCATGTTATGTTTGTCATGTGTGTCATGTGTGCTCACACAGGTCCACTACATGCTGCAAAACCCCATGCCACAAGACAGCACGAACATATTAAATATCAACCAAATGATTGAAAATGGCTGCTATACTGCAGCCTATCCACTGCATGACGTAAGTTGTTGGGGGGGTAGGGGGTGGAGGGCACACTGACACCCTACGGGAGGCCCAGGTACGACACCTGAATTGCACACCTGTATAGGACGCTATAGCATAGTCTAAAGCTTACCACATACTTAACATTAGTGTCCCACAGAGATGCGCCGCATAGGTGTCCAGGTTCCCCAGCTCACTAAACACACCTCTGATTTGCATGGTTGGCTACATACGGTGCAAAAGAAGTTCAATATCTATGCATTGGAAAGGACTCCACGAGCACTCTAGAGAGCCATTCTCAAGGGTATTTGGCCGACTATTTCACGTGGGACAGAAGTCTTTGGAAGAATTAGAAGTACCCACACTTCATCCCACAACACGTGAACAACCAATAGATTAACTGTGGGTGCACCCATTTACACTGCTTGCTGGGAAGAAGCAGCGTGATTAAGAAACGTGGTCATTGTTTTAACTGTCGTTCCCATGAAATCAAATGGGCGACCTCTAACTTTGCAAGTCCAGTGCAGTGTGCAACACCATTACACCACAGCAGCGCCACGGCAGAGTTTTGGGGGGGTGGAGCTGGTAATTTGTGAATGTCTATGCAGTGTTTGTGACTAACAATTGCTTTCCCCATGTCAGAGTGAGTCTGTTCATCCCACCAAAAACCCGAACACGCTGGGTGACCGCAACACGCTGCGACGGGAGTGGGCGAGAGCCGGGCGCTCTTTCAAGGAGCAGCCTCTTGACCTTGTGCGGTAAGTTCATGCCCTATCCACTGCTGGATGAAGACTTCCCCAAGCCTTCGCCATCTCTCCCAGTCTCCTGATGCAACGATCCATGTGGCTCCTGCACACATGCTGATTTCATTACTTAAATCTCTGTGGTGCACATCCTCTCAGACGCATTCCTTCTCTTGACTGCCA
This sequence comes from Petromyzon marinus, assembly GCF_048934315.1. NCBI lineage: Eukaryota > Metazoa > Chordata > Hyperoartia > Petromyzontiformes > Petromyzontidae > Petromyzon > Petromyzon marinus. Next base: position 11,238,653 of record NC_133703.1, on the reverse strand, counting down.
CATCATTCTTAGTCTCGACCACAGGCCATCGTACCTCTTAGGGACGTGCCCTGTCCAGAAAGGTCCTAAGGCTGGACTTGAATGCTAGCTGGGAGTTGATAGCACAGACGGCTGGGGAAATGGAGTTCCAGAATAGCATTTGCCCATGCCTTCCCTGCTCTTCACATTTCCCTCCAGCCCATGGTCCTTGCTTACATATTCGATAGCTACACCACTGGTGCCATGTGCGGTTGGTGATGTTTGCGCTGTGTGTGCGAGTGATGTTGTCGGCACAGGTCATACTTCGGGGAGCAAGTGGGGCTCTATTTTGCATGGCTCGGCTTCTACACAAAGATGCTGATCTTCGCTGCAATCGTCGGCCTGATCTCCTTTTTCTTTGGAGTATTCAGCAATGACCGTGACATCACTAGGTACTGGCCCGACACATGCATACAGACAAATGCATACAAACACACACACACATACACTCATGTGTCAGATGTAGAACTCACACAGATCTCCTGTATAGCAATACAGACTGAACAATGAGTATCAGCAAGCACCTACTAAGGCTATACACAAGTACATATACACGTAAAGTACATATAGACATACATATACACTTATATACAATCCCATGGGATGCTGCCATGGCGTAATAGTTACATTTCTAGAATTGCAGTTTATAGATTTCCAGTGCGATCGCCTGGCATGGCAGCTGAAATAATGGCTAGGTTTCTTCAGTTATCCCACATATGCTCAGCAGTATAAACGGAGACACCGCAGTTAGATGATTGGCAGTTCAGATGTGATGGGGTAAAATGTGGGTACTCCCACCGTGTCCAAGACGTCTGGCCATCATGGACGAGTAGGCCAAATATCATCTCGAGGGGCAATCTAGAGCATTCTTTAGTGGAGGACCTTCCACCAGCAGTGGCATGAGCAAGCAATTTCAGGGCCACATCTTTAACATTTCACTATTAAAGTACATATGCACATATATACAATCTCATACAGTTTATATACATATACAGTACAAATATAGTACATTCAATATATTGTATATGTATATATGTTCCAAATGTCTCTGTTTCTAAAAGTAAATCCAAAAAATCAAGCCTAGCTACAATATTTCGGACAATCCAGGGAAAATTAAACATTGTTTTGGATTGCTCAGAAAACATGACATTGCCCATTGTGACGTCACTCACGACGACACGTATCACGTGGCATCGGGTTTCGTCACTCTTGTTCACATGAATATATTGTACATTCTTACGAATTGTAAATAATCCGAAAATCAAAAGCAAAAAATATTCAAATCCAAAATGTTTAAATGTGAAACGTATCCTTATAATACGACTTACACACATAGACTCTTTGGAGCTGCATGACGGACAGCGGGGAGCAAGTGCAGGAAATACATTGCTGTACTCTGTGTCTGGAGTCTTCGCTTCCCATATTCAACCCGTACTGACCAGTGTGGGATGACTAGAATTAAATAGCCCTCATGACCCACGAGGTGTGGGGAGGCCCTCAGCCAGAAGTCGATTGATAAAAGGGCTGTAAACACCCCTGGAAATCAATACATAGAGATGTTACACCACTGATATCAACGAAAATTATAATTAAACATCAGCAAATACCTTCTTTGGTTCTTTCGGTAAAGTCATGTAGAATGAGAATAAAATAATAAATTGATAGAATAAAATAACACAATAATATTCTCACGACGTTTCGGCCACAACACAAGCGGCCTTCATCAGGTGAAGGGACGAGACTGTCTGGTAGGACAGCGCTGGAGTGAAAGAGCCACGTTCAGATCACGGCCTTTAAGCTGTGTGAGAGGAACAAAGCGCCTTGACAAAGGAATTAGCATATAATTTAGCATTGAAATGGCTGAATGATTAGCTTGTGACTGGTCACAGAAATAGCTATGTTAAAAGTTAAAGCATACACATCCGCAGAGGCACCCCTTGATAAAGGAATTAGCATAGAATTTAGCATTGAAATAGCTAAGTTAAAGCATACACATCCGCAGAGGCACCCCTTGACAATGGAATTAGCATAGAATTTAGCATTGAAATAGCTGAGTGATTAGCTTGTAACTGCTCACAGAAATAGCTACGTTAAAGTCAGAGCATACACATTCACCGAGGCACTTAGTACAAATCAAACAGGAGAATTTAGCATTGAAAGAACTAGGCGAATTTAGCATTGAAATAACTGAGTGATTAGCTAGTGACTGATCACAGAAATGACTATGTTGAAGTCAAGGCCTACACATCTGAGCTATTCACAGTACTATATAGTGAACCAATAAGAAAACGTGCCAGTTTGTAGGTGGGGGAGTTGATAGTAGCTGCCATCGTTGAGAACTACTCAACGATGGCAGCTATACAAAAATAAAAAGAGATCCCACCAACAGCCTGGTCACCAAAACGAACAAAATCATCTCTGATTCAACAGCATTAATTGATGAGATCAAACAGTTCTCGTTGAAACCCTCTGCTGCCAGACCACCAAGATTATATGGCCTTCCAAAGATACACAAAGAAGATACACCCCTTCGTCCCATCGTCTCTACTATCAACTCCCCCACCTACAAACTGGCACGTTTTCTTGCTGATATACTGCGACCTTTCACTGGAAAAACCACCTCTGCGGTACTAAATTCTACTCACCTGGTATCGACAATCAAAGGCATTTCCCTGTCCCCAAACGACCTGCTTGTCAGTTTTGATGTGGTGTCCTTGTTCACCAAAGTCCCGGTACCTGACACCATCGCTATCATTGAAGACCTGGTTCATCAAGGACTGCATACTGATGTACCCCCCCTGGTGAGACATTGCTTAACCAACACATACTTCACCTGGAATGGAACTTTCTACAAACAAACTGAGGGCACCCCAATGGGCTCCCCCCTATCTCCGGTTGTAGCCAACGTATTCATGGAAAAATTTGAAACTGACGCCATCCAGACTGCCACTCTACGCCCGACCTTATGGAAGAGGTACGTTGATGACACCTTTGTCATCTGGCCACATGGCCAGCCTGCTCTAGACCAATTCCGCGACCACATCAATTCCATACACCCAGCAATCAGATTTACCATGGAGGTCGAAAAAGATGGCAAACTACCCTTTTTGGATGTCTTAATTAAAAGGAGACATGATGGTTCAATGAGCCACTCTGTCTACAGGAAAGCTACCCATACAGATGCTTACTTGAAACCGGATTCCCACCACCATCCATTCCAGAAGAACTCCCTCATCAAGACTCTATACCATAGAGCCCAATGCATTTCCGACCAGGAACACATTACCAGTGAACTCAAGCACGTACACCAGGCTCTCAGGGCTAATGGCTACTCCGACTACACAATCCGCAAAGCCATCACTCCAGTCATGAAGAAGGATCCTCTTGTGGAGCCACTCAAAACCATCACCTTACCCTACATTGCAGGGGTCACTAAAAAGATCTCCAAAATCCTGAATAAACACAAGATCCAGGTCCGATTCAACACAGTACATAAAATCCGTGATTTAGTTCCATCTGTAAAAGATGCTGTTCCAGACATACAATACCCGGGCGTTTACAAACTAAAGTGCCTCTGTGGTAGTAGCTACATTGGAGAAACCAAAAGACATATCTCGGACCGCATCCGCGAACATAAAGCAGACTTGAAACACGGTAGGACGAACTCCTCGGCCGTGGCAGATCACTGTTATAATTCAGTGGGCTCACATGACATTGACTTCTCCAAGACGGAGGTTCTTTGCAAACCAACCGGCTACCATGAGAGATTCGTTCATGAGGCCATTCACATATACAAGCACAGAGACAATTTCAACCGAGAAGATGGATTCTGGCTTAGTAACCACTGGAAAGATGTTTTAAACCATTTCTGTTCTTAATTAATTGTATTTTTACGATGACCTTCAGACCGCAGCTCTTTCGCCAGCATTGACTCTTAATACCTCTCACACCACGGTTAATGGTATGGTTTTACAACATGGAGTATAATAGCGCCTCGCAGCTGTCTCTCTCCCCCTCCTCTGTTCCGACCATGGACGAACTCGTCCGTCTGAACGGGGCCCGTAGCTATCCGTGGTGCTAAAGTTGAGGGTAAGAATCCACCCATTTTTTCGCCATATAGCATTGTGATATATAACGACTTATTGTTGGTAGCTTAGCTGATTGGAGAATATAGAGTTTATTGATACCATTAAGGTAATTTATATTTTAGTTTTTTATTGGTTCACTATATAGTACTGTGAATAGCTCAGATGTGTAGGCCTTGACTTCAACATAGTCATTTCTGTGACCAGTCACTAGCTAATCACTCAGTTATTTCAATGCTAAATTCGCCTAGTTATTTCAATGCTAAATTCTCCTGTTTGATTTGTACTAAGTGCCTCGGTGAATGTGTATGCTCTGACTTTAACGTAGCTATTTCTGTGAGCAGTTACAAGCTAATCACTCAGCTATTTCAATGCTAAATTCTATGCTAATTCCATTGTCAAGGGGTGCCTCTGCGGATGTGTATGCTTTAACTTAGCTATTTCAATGCTAAATTCTATGCTAATTCCTTTATCAAGGGGTGCCTCTGCGGATGTGTATGCTTTAACTTTTAACATAGCTATTTCTGTGACCAGTCACAAGCTAATCATTCAGCCATTTCAATGCTAAATTATATGCTAATTCCTTTGTCAAGGCGCTTTGTTCCTCTCACACAGCTTAAAGGCCGTGATCTGAACGTGGCTCTTTCACTCCAGCGCTGTCCTACCAGACAGTCTCGTCCCTTCACCTGATGAAGGCCGCTTGTGTTGTGGCCGAAACGTCGTGAGAATATTATTGTGTTATTTTATTTTATCAATTTATTATTTTATTCTCATTCTACGTGACTTTACCGAAAGAACCAAAGAAGATGAATCATTGCAGTCACGAAAGCTTTAAATCGAAATCAGCAAATACATTTTACTTTGGAAAATGCTTGATGTTGGAACCCATAATTTAGTCTGACTTTGTTTAAAGGGAGGGTATGACACATTCAAAGGTGGCATGACCTTTAGGCAAATTATATTTCTCATCCAAGTGTACTATGCCCATTAGTGTGTTTATGTTCGTGCGTGTCTATGTGTGCAGTGGAGAAATATGCAACAACACCATCGGAGGATCCCTGGTCATGTGTCCCCAGTGTGACCAAAAATGCACCTTTTGGAGGCTAAATGATACCTGCGAGACTGCGAAGGTATCACACAAATACACCATCGATGTTCCCTCTAAATAAGGATACTTATTGGTTTTTGGTGCTGTGCATCATTATCACAAAGCCAACTCACGTTGCTGAGATTGTATCATTAACATTAACCATGATCACTAGATTGCAGCACATCATGCTAAACACTATGCTGCCATTCGTGTGGGTGTTAAAATTTTTTATACTAATAATACACGTGTGATCATTTTTAAGGTAGTTAGTTATAGTTTTAGCAAATAGGGCATTTTAATGGACTAAGTCGATGGTTAGACAAATACATGAAAATGAATGCATCGTCACATCCCAGCGGGAGTGCAAAAGTTACTTTGTCTGAGTAAATCCGACACGATGTATTTCATGAGTATTTCTCCACGATCAATACAAGTGGACAAAGTATTTTGAAATCTGAATTTCAGTGCTAATTAGTTGACATGTCATGCCGAAATAATGAATATTCACTTTAAAGTGTCAGAAATGTATGTCCACAATCATGGAACTGCCTATTGCTTATTTTGCTCTTTCTGTCACATTTATACAGATTTGTTTGATACATGAATAGCGCTATAATATCAGACATTGTAGAGCATTGTCATCTCCACAATTTAATGGATGTTTCATGAGTGATTAATCTATTTTAACTTAAAAATCAATCGATGCATCATTACTTTCCTGCTGTTGATATTGAAAAGACGTGGATGCTAAGATTTAAGGTTTAATTGTGACTAACACCTCTGATTGTGCCGTTGCAGACTTCACACATGTATGAAAATCCGGTCACCATATTCTTCGCAGTTTTCATGGGACTTTGGGGTAAGTGATGCTAAGCATTGGCACACATTGTCCAGACACAGTGACAATTATCAACATGTTTGCAATGATGATGAGCACATTTGGCCACATACAGTGTTAAAGAAGTTCAACATACATACGTACAACCATATACAGTACCATCATGTCTTGCAATGTTCGTATGCAGTGATCCTGACAGTCCTATTATGAACCCACTGCTCAATGAGGGCAAATTTGGACCATGACTTGCACACATTGTCCTACTCTTACGAATGATAACCGATAATCTTTAATGTCCACTGTGAAGCAGATGGTGTGTATTTTTGTGTAATTAATACACGGGCAATATTAATCAGGGCAGCCACATAATTTGAACCACGAACCTCTGCAACAAGCAACGAATGCGGTACCCCAAGGCGATTCCATGAAAAATGCAAAGTGGCCAGGTGGCTCAGAGTTCAGAGTGCTGCGTTGCCGCCGCTGAGATTCTGTGTTGAAATGAAAGTGGCCACCTGCGATTAAACCAGTTTCTCAATTATAGCAAGATGATGGTCTCAACTCAGTCACCGATATCTGCACAACAAATACAAAAAATCCATAATGTTAAAGTTGGTTCTGTACTTAATTAGGCTACATTCCAGCTCTGAGAATAAAAATGTTAGCTTGACTATCACGTAACAAACGCTCCATTCCGTGGCAAAGCATTTGGGAAAGAGCTACCCCTACTGTGTGGACCAGAGATCACAGAGGTAGCTCTGTGACATTCACTTTTGTGTAACGTTTTGTAACACGAAGAGCAGCACTGCTCTGTTATAGATCCAAAGGAAAACTCAATCTCATGCTATGCCACTCAGTGGAAGTGGGATAAAATTGTGGCAATGTACCAAAAAAAGCCAATAAAGGTATTTATGAAAGAAAAAAAGTATTAATGAAGTTACTTTGAACATTACATTTAACAGACTACATTAGGTAACCTTTGAACCCTTGAGCAATCGATAGTGAAATTACTTTTCTAAGTAAATCCTCCCCGTGTGGTGTGTCGCAACAGCCACGGTGTTCCTGGAATTTTGGAAGCGTCGCCAGGCATCGCTCGCATACCGCTGGGACCTGACGGCAGCGGCGGAGGAAGGAGACCCCATCCGGCCCGAGTACCTGGCTCGCTGCACGACCACGAAATGTAACATCATCACCATGGTAATGCTTTTTGCTGTCACCACGGCGACTACTTCATTGCACACACACACCTCTGTTTTGTAATGTTGCATGTGTAACTGTTCACTGTTTTCCTAGTTTTTCTTCTAACATATTTGTTGGCCTTTGGTCAATTGTGTTTTCCTCCCAATATTATCCCGATTGTCCTATCGGCATCGTTATGAAACAATGTCCATTTGGAACTCTATGTTATGGAAAGGTTTGCTGAAGCAGATGTTACATAATTACTTATAAGATCCCTTCAAGTGAACACACACTAGAGGGTGGCCCTTTCGCATCAGCCCTGCTACAAAGAAATGTTCATGATGGTCAAACTCATCTTTTTTAATTCTGAAAGGTGAAATTTGTCCAAATTAAGAAAAGAAACAAATGTAATATTGGTGACCAGGCTGATCGGCTTACTACTTGGTTTTATTGGAGGCAGCTGCCTGGATTAAAACCAAGAAATATCAGCGCTGCCAGCTCAACTCTCAGACATCAGGACCATCAAATCCATTCCTTTATATCATCGCATGCTTAACTAGTAGTGGGGAAAACAAATAATAGTTCATCAGTCAACCTTAACGGCTCACACTAGCATTGGTCACTCCGACAGACTAATCTATATACAAATGCTTTTCCGTCTGTATCCGTGCATTGTGAGTGCAGAAGGAGGAGCCTCATATGCCTAAGAGGATACTGAGGTTCCGATACTGCCTCTCCGGGATCATGGTGTTGTTCTGGGTGAGTCCGCCAACTCAACAGCAACATTGAACCCCTTCTCCTGATCCAGTGAGCTATGGCCAAGTCACCTGCTATGTGCCTCATCTTGGAGGCGAAGCAGGTTTTGAGCCTGGGTACTGCACGAATGGGTAACCATCATGCACAAAATGGACTGTAGGCTGCTGCAGAGCTACCTTGTGGCCAACAGAGAACTGCATTCTTTTGCTTCCATCCTTTACCAACCTGTACTGGTGTGCATGGTGAAGTATGGGAAAATAACCCTGACAACCTGCACAGGTTTGAGGAGGCCATCATCCAGCAGTGGATTCATATACGGGTTATACACATATATATTTTTACTTGACCCAATCCTAACCTCCACACTCTGCTCCACCAGTCAGAATCGCTCTCAAACTATGTTGTTCCTCCTGTGTGATCCATTGAGTGATTACAAGTGGGGGTATAGATACATGCATAGTTATGTAACTTACAGCCCTTTGTCAATCCAATCACCTGAAATATCTACAGGTGGCCCAAGGCAATGAATACATCATGAGCCGTATCATGTTATCCACCTGCTCCTGTCAACCTCGATTTGGGTTTCTCGAGACCAGTACTCGGCCTTAAGGCCAGATGGAAAAGATTTCCTCAGCTCCTTGGCCTTGAGTGTGTGGCCTCAGTCCGAGGAGGTTTCTTAGAAGTACCGACCTTGACACTGGCCTCATACTAGCGCACCCAACCTTGAGTGACCTTGACACTGATTGTGGCCTAAAAAGCTGCCGCCTTGGCCTCACCTTGGCCCTGTGGCTTTTGGTCTCAACTTCACATCTGAACGTGGCTCGAGGTCAAGCAGGGCCAGAGATAGTAATTCCTTTCATAACCTTGCATCATTTTCTACAATTGACCACGTGACGTTACCATTACACGTTCATTGTGTGTGATGTTAGCGAAACAGCTCAGGTTTTGTTTAACATGTAGGCTTTTCGCGACCAATATCATCCATAATATTTTTTTTGGATTAGATCGCGTAAATATGTGTCATTAAACCCACCACCACCCGACAAAGCCAATTAGTAAAGTTGTTCACGTAAACAGAACATGCCAATTCGTTACTAGTATAGCAAATTCACAATATCTACAATCTGAGTACGACATTTTGCCAGTCATTTGGTTCTGCTGTAGACAAACGAACTGGCACCTCCTGAGCCAAACCAGGCTAGCTCGGCACAGCTAACTCACGGCTTGGTTATATAGTGGAAAAGAGCTACAAGACTGTCAATCTCACCCACCTGTGTGTTTCTTGTGTTACTGGCAGATCCTCCTGATTCTTGCTGCAATTTTGGGTGTGGTTGTTTACCGCCTGTCCATCTTTGGCATACTCTCCTCGAGTATCCCCAATCATGTGACCAAGATCAAGGTGATCGGTGCCCTACTCACACCTGATATGGTTACCACCATCACGGCCTCCATCCTCAACATCGTAATCATATTACTACTCAACAAAGGTTACGACAAGCTGGCCCTCGTCCTCACTGATCTGGGTAGGTGTCATCACCATCACGGTTTGCATATGTTTATTTTATTATACGCCACAAGAGAACACATGTAAATTTGAAGCTTGGATAAATGTTGTGCATGGTAAATAATGTCGCTGTAAAAATGTCATCATGATTTTAACCTTGCACCATGGGGCCATGAATAGCAGCATCAGTGCATCATCCAGTCACTTGTTCAACTACTGCCTGTTTTTGTCAGAACTCTCTTAAATTTTTCCTCAAGTTTCATTCCGATTGGGCTATCAGAATCGTGTCTTGAGATGAAGTATCCAATGGGATCTCTTGTAGACCAGTGCAACCCTTAATGTCATGAAATGGCCCTAGAAGTGAATATCACTGAGCTACCTCTGAGACCCTTCATTCAAGTGAACTCTGGTTCACACATTAGGGGGAAGCACTTTTCAATCCACACTACTACGGAATATAATGTTAATCTCGTAACAGTCAAATTGCTCATTCTCACAACTAGAATTTCACCAAATTAAGTGATGAACCAAATGGTGTATGTTACAAATGTATATGCCATCATTAGTAACCGTCCTGAAGCCATCAATTCACTGCACTTGAGAACACATGTTACCAGAGGCCGCTGCCTGGATTTAAACCCAGGATCTCAATGGTGCCAACTTAGCACTCTGATTTCACCTCTCGATCCATTGAATCACTGAATGTAATTGTGGGCTGACCCTCACTGCTGCATTGCTACCTTCTAGTCAGCTGTCAGCTATCTGCTTGTGTTGCTCATGTTGCCAGCTACTGAGCCCTTTATTAGTAATTTATCCTGCTGAAGCCTGCACCCCCTCTGAAAGGTGACCCATGATAATTACTAAGATACACCTTATAGATATTTGAGAATCAAGTGCACTGGCTTTCAGACATCATACGGACAGTGTAAATGGCTTAATTGCAAATGGAGACTGAAGGACACTCCACAGGGCGAATGTGGTGAACAACACCTGGTAAACAACTTGTGCACTGTCACTCATTCCCCAGCAACATCTTTGAAATTAACTTTTGATCTTCAAATTCATTTTAATGGATATCAAAGTACGTTACATTGTGAAATGTTGCTATTCCTCAATGCGGCATCATTATCAGTGGCTTCTCGTAGCCTGTGTGCCAGAAACTATGAAAGTAACATCAAAACTGATTGCCCTGTTTGATGTTTGTGTCCATGTGTGCCTTTGTATCACACCCACAGAGATGCCCAAGACGCAAGGAGAATATGAGTATCGGCTGACGTTCAAGAAATTCTTATTTCAGTTCGTCAACTTCTACTCGGCGTCTTTCTACATTGCATTTTTCAAGGGGAAATTCATCGGCTTCCCCGGAAGCTACACTTACTTTGGAAAATGGAGAATCGAGGAGGTGTGTAGATCTGAGGGGTTGGCCCCTCTGTTTTCTATGCTGTTTGTACAACATTTTTATGTTTTACTTTTGTAGTTGATATTTTTCACAACAATTGTCTTCACACCGTGCTGTTGGTGAAATGTCGAAATAAGGACTCTTTCTTTTGGAACTCTAAAAGGCCTCATTGTCTTCACACCTGGTCACCAGCTCTAGCATTAACACAGTCTCCGGAGTAAAACAGTTTTCGAAACCAGACTTGAGAGAGCACGAGGTCACCACGAGCAGAACACGTGTTAGACTGATGCAATTGGTAACCCAGTTAACTTGAGGGTGTTAGTTTATCACATATTTTGCAAGTAGTACCCTTGTGGTCTCTCATTGGACATTTTCAATTATATACCGTATTTATCAAATGCCATTTATTTAAAATTATATATTTGATCATCCTTAAAAATGTACAGTATTTCAGCCCCCCTCAAGGATATGTTTAGCCACTACCTATGACTCACTGTGGCGCAGTGGAGCACGTTGTGTTAGAGAACGGCCCCGTAATATGATATCAAGAACGAATTCTGGAGTAAGGAATTAAGCAGCATTGCGTTGTGCACACGTTAAATCAATGTCATTAAGACAGTGTTAATGACACGTAGTTTAACATTTACATAATTGCCATTCAGAGTCACCCTGAGTATTTGCAGTCACTCTATGCTCAGAAGAAAGTCCATTGCCCAAAATGTGCACCTGTTGCTCATGTTTCTGTTTGAAGGCAGACTTGTTGACACATGAGATGATTATAATGAGTACATTTGGTGTTATATTAAGGTGCTTACTTCTCCTACTGCAGATTTGTAGGAAATCGTCACGAGGGCGATTCATTGATTGATATCCTCTCAAAAACAATACACATAAAGGATAAAGAATACAGCTTATTATTTAAGTGCCTCTGTGTTTTCTACCAACTTAATTTCATGTTTTACGATTATTATATTTACTAGACGATGCTCTGCAATTAAACTCACCTGATACTAAACACCAACTGCAGTATGCATGTTGTGTGTTGAACTTATTTTGCACCGTACACAGCCTGCATCGGATGTGTGGGGGAAGGACAACAAACAAAACATTATCAGATGCGCCACCATTTTCTTTATTTAAAATACATGAGGGGGAGGGGGAAAGTGTTTCTTATAATCTGGAGAATATTGATATTCTTAATCACTGTCCCCTCTAACATATGGAGCCGTCAGTTTTGCAGTGTGCAATTGACTGAAGAGAAGAATGTGAGAGGATCATTAGAAATGATGTGTGGTATCCATATATGTATTACCCAATATTTCATATCTTCAGTGTTTAACCTGAATCTATTCTCCACCTCATCCCCCCTCCAGTGTCCCCCAAACGGCTGTCTCTTTGAACTGACTTCTCAACTCACTGTCATCATGGTAGTGAAGCAGATGGTTGGCAATTTTCAGGAGGTCATCATCCCGTAAGTATCGCATGAACACATGATAGCTGTGAAGTCTGATTACGGCGTTTCCTCGTGTAACGCGGTAGATGCGTTCCTGAAAATTTCCGCGTGAAGTAAAAACGCGCAAAGCAAGGAATTACTGAGTTAATCACATTTTCACAGTACATTCAACCTGCAGTCATCCCATTGTGGGATAAATAACTCAGGCTAGGCTGCCGTGTTACTGTATCATTCGGCATCCTTTATCAAACTGCTCAGCCGCGCAACTCAAGACAGTCGTTCATCGTCGACTGCTCAGGAAAGCATTATAATGGCCGCGTTCGGCGTTTTAACAGTGTGCATTCCACATTATAATGGACACGTTCCACGTTGTGTGAAAAGTTTTCCCAAATATAAGAACCATGTTACAATGAAAATGTGTTGTGTGAAAACGCATTCAGCGAAAAGTCGTGTCGACAACTTGTTAGCAGTGTGCACTGGTTAAGCAGTGAACACCAGTCAAGTGGACAAAGTTCACCTCGTTAGTATCATGCGATATTCCGATCAGACGCTTCGTACATAGTTTCATAATATTAGACAAGCAACTCCCATGACTGAAAGAGTGTAGTGGATTGACAACGGGCTAAATGAAAAACAGCTACTACTTAGGTTTTAGCAGTTGTTTTGTACAGCTCTCTGACATGTTTTGTGTCATACCGCATATTGTTTGGCATGTCTTGACGTTTCGCTCCACGTGCTTGGGATATTCAAATGATACAACCTGAAAACGCAGTGGAAAGCTATGAAATAGCAAACCTAGTGTTGATGAACAAATGGATATGCACGTGTGTAAGGGTGTCTCTGTGTCTGCACATGCGTACCTCCCTCCACAATTCCCCAGATGGTTCAGCAATTGGTGGGCCCAGCGTCGGGCCAAGCTAAGGCCTGAGGCTGTCTACACGCGCTGGGAGCAAGACATGGACCTACAGCCCCAGAGCCCACTTGGACTCTTTGATGAATACCTCGAGATGGGTACAATGAGCTCAGAGGATCACACTACGGAGTCAACGCGTTTTACTTTATTATAAAAAAACACACACAATTGGGTATCATTTGACTATATAGGCACGTGTGTACGGCCCCTGTGTATCTGTCGGACATTGTTGTGGGAGGGAAATTACCCACACTTCGGGTTGTTGAAGGCAGGGAGCACAGATGTAAGAGCTTAGATGTACAATACAACAATGTAATTTGCTGCACTGTCCTCTGCTGCTCACAACCCCACAACAACTGTTGCATGGTCACCCATCCAACCAATTTCCAGGCTCAGCTCTCCTTAACTTCTGGGATCTGATTAAATCTGACGCATACTGGGTGATTTGGCCATAGGCACCAATCTATGGATATACTGTAACACAATTGTCTTTGAGCATGTGCGTATGTGCATATGTACGGAGTTAAGTTTTAGAAACAATAGGAGCACATATTTACTCCTCTTGTCTGCTAACCAATGCAGCTACATTGGTCAGCTTGGGTTGACGTTTCTCCCCATAATATATATTTAAAACTCTGGTGCATCATGTCCACTGTGGTTAACTGCTGTGATTTGTTGGCATTTCAATCACAGTGCATATGCCTAAAAATGTGTGGTACGGTTAATGGAGTCCTCAATACAGGGTGTGATCTTGTCATTATAGCCACCTAGTGGTGGAAAATGCTGCAAAAGAAACCCAGGTGAACCAGAGCTGAGCATTAAAGATGGTAGTGGCTGGTCGCATCTCAGTGGCCAATGTAATGGACACGATAATTTTGTGAACAAATTATACGAAAATGTGATCATATTTTGGGGTCTCCTTTGACTAAAACACATTCAATGCATTGAAAACATGTTTTATTTGCTTAAAGTAATCACAGCATAACAGCATTAAGAGTCTATGTCTATATCCTGTTTCACTCATTATTCTATCCTTGCCCCCTACCCATTCTCAAAATATACCCCAGTTATCCAATTCGGGTTTGTCACTCTCTTTGTGGCATCATTTCCACTTGCGCCATTGCTCGCACTGCTCAACAACATCATTGAAGTGCGGGTCGACGCGTGGAAGCTCGTAACAAAGATGAGGAGGCCTGTGGTTTCGCGAGCAAGAGGAATTGGAGCCTGGGCCGACATTCTGAGTATCGTTGCCACCCTCTCCGTAATCACCAATGTAAGTCGCCAGATTGTCCGCTCGCTTTCTCGCTCAATATCCCATCTTATGAGTGACATAACATGTCATGTTAGCCGTGTGGGTTCTTTTTACCATACTTCACCATTCTGTTCATGGCAGGTTTGAGAAGAGGTGTAGTGGGGGACTAGGAGCGGTTCAGGTATCACTCGTCACTGATGTTAGTCGTAGCTGGAAGTCAATTGCATGTGTGCTGAATTCAAAGTGCAGTGCACGAATCACTGCACCACCGCTCCTATCCACTCTCTCCCAAAATCGCAAAAGGTAAAGCCTTGCAATTGCTTGCTCATGTCACTGCTGGCAGAAGGGCCTCAACTAAAGGTAGCTCTCGAGAACCCCTCTACACGGTATTTGGCCTACTCTTCCATGATGACCAGACATGTAAGATGTGGAATTATCTGTGCTAAAACAGTGATGAACCCATTTATATTGCTAATTGGACAGAGGTGGGGGAGATTTAAGAAAATGATCCATTGCTTCAACTGTTGTGTCAGGAGACTGAACTGACGACTGCCAGATTGCAAGTCCTTATATGCTAACCATTACACTCTGGCAGCAACCCCCCAAATTGTATTTGTGAAAATGATTGTAATTGCCAAGGTGAGATGTTCAGAAGCCTTGGTAAAATCATTGCATGCTAAGTGACTGCTATCGCTGTGCCTCCGTATGCTTATTCCACAGTCATGCATCTTGGCGTTCACAACGGACATCATCCCACGCCTGGTGTATTATTATGGATACTCAGCAGAGTATGGAACAGGTTCGCCTACAATGCATGGGTACACGGAGGACAGCCTTTCAATTTTCAAGATCAGCGACTTCAAGGAGCAAAATCATCCCAACATCCTGCCAGCCTGGTTTGATCCGGCAATCCACACAACCTGCAGGTTTGTGCTATTCAGTGTCATGCCCAGCTATCGGGGGTGCCGTCCCTGCGAATGTGATGCACTGATCTCTGGGTGTGTTGTCCAGGTAGATGCGACATCCTTCTGGGTGTGGCGTCCTCCTGGCTCTGCCCCTTCCTGATTAGGCTCGTTCTCTTCCTCTTTTCACTCTGTGACTTTCCTTTTAAGACCCACACTTCCCCTAGGCCCCACCTCTGTTTAGGCTCTGCCCCTTACCCTGGACACAGGGTTTGGCTTAGTTGGGTAGTAAGGGGTTGTGGTAGGGTTGGGGGAGGAGTGTGCGTGGTGGGCGGGGACAGTAAAGGGGGTGAGGGAATTGGAGGGGGGGAGCAGTGGGTACGGGTGGGATGGCTTCACAACCAAAGTCCCACTCAGAGAAGTATAATAATAGATTGATATAAATTCTAGCTCATTCTTACCTTGCTAAAGAGTAATGTTATTTATTTATCTATCAATCCACGACTGCTTAATTGAGTCTCAAGATCCCTTTGCAGGAAGACTGCGCATTGGGATTCCAGTTTAAGTTGGTTTTATGCATGTGGGATGCAATAAGAGGTGCTGGAGAACCCATGATAATGAAATGAAGCTTAAAGGTCCATACAGACATGAAACCACTTGCTCTACAGCCATCTTCTGGTCACCTCACAGCACAGTTAGTTAAGAAATTGATGCGATCTACCAACCCTTTTCTCTAACGTTTTTGAATTGCTGACATACACAACTATAATCAATATAACCATATTGATCGATATTTAATATAACCTTCCTTGACTATGACCAAATCACCACGAATGCAGCTGATCTTAGATTCCGGAAGTCAAGCAGGCTTGAGCCTTGTTCGTGCTTAGATTTATGATCACCATGCACAATGCAGGTGCAGTAGGCGACTGCGGAGCTAGGTTGTCAGCAGTGGGTAGTTCAGCAAAATTAACAGTTGTGCTATATTGCTCTCCCATTATCTTTAATCCCTGCCTTCACCAACCTGGCACGGACCAGCGTGAACCATGGTCAAAAGAGCCCCCACAAGCTGCACGTTGTGGGAAGGCCCTCTTTCAGAAGCGGATTTTTTAAAGGGCTGTGAACGCATATACCGTTTGTGCACAACCATACTTGTTCAATTTAGCGCCAACTCTACTTTCGAGGCACTTTGCTCAATATAGTCCATGCGTGCTTGTGGTTGTACGTGTGTAGGTATCCTGGTTATCGCTACCCACCGGATCATCCCCAAGCCTACTCCGTCACCAAGCAGTACTGGCAAGTACTGACGGCAAAGCTGGCCTTTGTCATTGCCATGCAGGTACACATCAACATGCACACACACATTCATAAACCCATTGAAAGATAAAGGTACAGCCCTCCAATTACTTGCTCATGGCACTGATGGCAAAAGGGCTCCTGCTATAGTGAGCTCAAGAGAGACCCTTAAGATGTATTTTAACTGCTCTTCCACACTTGTCAGACGTCTTGGGAAGATGTGGGAGTTCCCACACTGGACAGCACCAAACTCAGCCGACCAATTGACTGGATGTATTCCATTTACACTGCTAGGTGGATAGAGGCAGTGGAATGTAAAAAAACTTTCACCATTGTTTACACTGCCACGACCAAAGATCAATTCACACCCGCGACCTCTGGATTGCAAGTCTAGTGTGCAAAGCCTTACACTACTGCACCATCGTATAGACTCATCTGTGAGCAGTTGTTAAGGTCAGCAGAGCAAACCGTGATCATTGTCAATGGGTCATTACAGATAATGTCAGTAATGCTATTACACCTCACAATTGCACAGTATTTCTGAGATCACAAATAATAGTGGTAATACAATACTCACTTTCATCATGCAGCAGACGATTCATGTTGTTGATGCAATTTGTCACACATTAGCATGTGTACGTGTGGGTGGGAAGGGGAGCGGCTGCGTTGTTGTTTGTGAACTGCGCTACCAATCCTGTGTGACCGGAGTACTATTTCTGGCCACAGCCAACAACAGTGGAAAATATTAGAACCAGTGTTGAGCTTCCCTTAAGTTGATTCTGTCTTAAAATGAGTACTTGATGAAGTGTGTGAAAATCATCACTGGCGAGATAAAGGTGCACACCACCCCCACAGGCACTGTGCCACCCTTCATAGATGCACTTGTCTCAGTCTGTGAAAGGCTACACAGGGAATCTTTGTAGTGGTGACATGGCCGAGTGTGTTTGCTGATTGTTGCGGTAATTTGCGGCTGCCCAGGTGAATACGGTGGGTGCATTAACTGCACATCATAAATGTTGCCTGCTGCATAGTGAACGTAAAAAACCCATTAAGTAATAAAAAAAAAGTGCCTCGGTATAATTTGCCAAATGTTCAAAAATTACTCAAATGACTTAATTTAATTTGGGAAAAACGACGTAACAATATAATATGCCTAGGCTGCAGGTCCCCGGAATAGTTGATCTGAGATGTAAAGCACTTTGAGATGCTGCCATATTATATTTAGTAAGCACCCTTTACATGCATATCCTGAAACTGAAAATCCTTTACCTGTGTGTGGACGTGTGCAGCACGTGGTGTTACTCACGAAGGCCTGCATTGCATACATCATCCCGGACACGCCATCCCATGTGCGCGCCTGCATGCGCCGCGAGCGCTTCGTCGTACAGACGATTCTGCAGCAGGCAGAGCTGGGCCGTCTCCGTAACACCCTCCTCACCGATGCCCCCAGCTCACCGCCATCGCCTCAATTCCACGTTGAGGATGAGCAGGCAGAGATGGGCCTGCTTCGCTGCTCACTGCATAAGGAGTCTCCTGGCGTATTGCACCCACCCCAGCGGTGCCACATGGAGAATGAGCAGGCAGAGAAGACTGGTGACGACTCACTGTTGAAGGGATCCGAGGAGGAATCAAGCAGCGAGGATTCGTCAACTGTCTTCTACAGCATATAAATCTACTCAGACTTTTAAAGGAGGCTGCTATCCTAACGCTGTTTGCAGCGTTAGGATAGACATTGCAGTCGAGGACTATCTGTATATATATTAATAAATAGTTTATGATTTAACATGTCTCAATCATCTCATGTCTTTTCATACGAATCACGATGTGAATGAGGAAAACTAGAAATTATTGTTATTTTGTAAATATTTTTTATTTTGGTTTAACACGTAGGCTTTCGGGCCCAATATCATCCATAGAGGTGTTTTTTGGGTTAGATCGCGTACATATATAAACGTGTCGTTAAAACCCGCCACCACTCGATATAGCCAACTAGTAAGGGTTGTCACGGAAACAGAACAAGCCAATTCGTCACTGGTACTTTGGAGAGCCAAGCCACAACATTTATAATCGGAGTACGACGTTTTGCCAGTAATTACAATTAGCTTCATCAGGCGACAGCCAGATTTGTGACACTCGCGCAAAGTGGGGGGGGGGGGGGGGGGAGATTACCGAGTCAACGTACATTATGCATGTGCATAATGAGAGCATTTTGATCTTGTCCTTCCTGTCTATTGTGTATTAAAATAGCCGTACCAATGGTAATCCCTATTGAAGTATGGTGCCCTTTATAGGCATGCATTTAAATAATGTATTATTTGTTGGCACCCGTGTTCAGCAGTAGCAGAGCACACGTGCCAACAAGGACACTCAGTTGATTTTAATGTTGAAGTTATGTGCAAAACTAGCTACTGCTGGCCAAGAATAATTCGAGAATATCGAAATTGAAAAAAAAATTTACCGTTCGGATAGCTACCGCCTTTGTGCTGTGTGGAAGCGACCCATCAAATAGTACATTAGATGAAACTCCGAGTACCCACTCAGGAGGTATAGTGGTAAAGCAGTGGAGGAAAAAAAAGCAAATTTTTAAATTTGCCCTTGTTGAATGATAGAGTCGAGACACAACAAGCGAGATTAAGAAAGCGCATCGGAAGAAATTACGGAGGTGAGAGAGAGAAACAATTGCCTCCTGGAGAAGGAAAGGCATTCCTACCGAGGGAGACAAGTTGACAAAGATTTTGATAATGGGAACCGGTGGCGTGGCTCGATCTTCCCTAGGTGCGCAACACGCTACCGAAGGAAAACAGAAAATCCTATTCAAAGGCTAAAATAAGCTCCATTTTTTGTATAAGAGCCCGATAAACAATAACCCCATCCATAGACTGAGGAAGAAAGGGAAGAGCCTGAAAAAAGGGGAGGAGATTACGACGGAGATGGGTTGGAGGTGGAGAGAAGGGGAGAGGGGAGGCCGTAAAGGCGGCTGCACATTCAAGGAAAGTGGCGTAGAAAGAGTTGAACGGGGACATGGAGACAACAGACAAAGGGTGGAGAAAGAGGAAGGGAGGATCTTTCAGTGCTCCCTACAGGAAACCCACAAAACTGAATTTCCTAAACTCGTGTCTCCTCCGTGACAGCAGCACCACCAACTCCACAGACTCACGCTCCCCTAATCGATAATACCATCTCCATTGCCGACCAGCCACGAGATGGCTGCTCTCAACACCTCGGTCGTGGTGTATGCAGCAAAAGACTTCCGGCTGGTGAGCATCCGGCCATTGCGAGGGTTGGAAATAAACTGAAGCACGGGGCGACTCCCACAACCTTCGGGTATTTCCCAACTGGATGACGTCTTGGGATGAAGCCAGAAGTAAGCCAAATATGCACTCAATAAATGGGACAAAGATCCCAGAGAAGTCTCCAGAAATGTCACAGGAGGCTCGGATGTGAGAAACCAAACTCCATGTGGGGTCCTCCAGACCTTTGCCCTCCAGTTCATCAACCTTTGTAAAAGCAGGACGTCTCAAAGGTACGTAGCATGGGTGAGGGACGATGTTGAGAACCACGTTCCGAGATGAGGCACTTTGACAGGTTGGGGTCCGAGTAAACTTTTAATGGAGCTTTCGATTTAAAGCTTTCGTGACTGCAATGATTCATCTTCTTTGGTTCTTTCGGTAAAGTCACGTAGAATGAGGATAAAATAATAAATTGATAAAATAAAATAACACAATAATATTCTCACGACGTTTCGGCCACAACACAAGCGGCCTTCATCAGGTGAAGGGGGCGAGACTGTCTGGTAGGACAGCATTGGAGTGACAGAGCCACGTTCAGATCACGGCCTTTAAGCTGTGTGAGAGGAACAAAGCGCCTTGACAAAGGAATTAGCATATAATTTAGCATTGAAATGGCTGAATGATTAGCTTGTGACTGGTCACAGAAATAGCTATGTTAAAAGTTAAAGCATACACATCCGCAGAGGCACCCATTGTTAAAGGAATTAGCATAGAATTTAGCATTGAAATAGCTATGTTAAGGCATACACATCCGCAGAGGCACCCCTTGACAATGGAATTAGCATAGAATTTAGCATTGAAATAGCTGAGTGATTAGCTTGTACCTGCTACAGAAATAGCTACGTTAAAGTCAGAGCATACACATTCACCGAGGCACTTAGTACAAATCAAACAGGAGAATTTAGCATTGAAATAACTAGGCGAATTTAGCATTGAAATAACTGAGTGATTAGCAAATTTGAGGGTAAGAATCCACCCATTTTTTCGCCATATAGCATTGTGATATATAACGACTTATTGTTGGTAGCTTAGCTGATTGGAGAATATAGAGTTTATTGATAACATGAAGGTAATTTATATTTTAGTTTTTATTGGTTCACTATATAGTACTGTGAATAGCTCACATGTGTAGTCATTTCTGTGACCAGTCACTAGCTAATCACTCAGTTATTTCAATGCTAAATTCGCCTAGTTATTTCAATGCTAAATTCTCCTGTTTGATTTGTACTAAGTGCCTCGGTGAATGTGTATGCTCTGACTTTAACGTAGCTATTTCTGTAGCAGGTACAAGCTAATCATTCAGCTATTTCATTGCTAAATTCTATGCTAATTCCATTGTCAAGGGGTGCATCTGCGGATGTGTATGCCTTAACTTAGCTATTTCAATGCTAAATTCTATGCTAATTCCTTTAACAATGGGTGCCTCTGCGGATGTGTATGCTTTAACTTTTAACATAGCTATTTCTGTGATCAGTCACAAGCTAATCATTCAGCCATTTCAATGCTAAATTATATGCTAATTCCTTTGTCAAGGCGCTTTGTTCCTCTCACACAGCTTAAAGGCCGTGATCTGAACGTGGCTCTTTCACTCCAGGGCTGTCCTACCAGACAGTCTCGTCCCTTCACCTGATGAAGGCCGCTTGTGTTGTGGCCGAAACGTCGTGAGAATATTATTGTGTTATTTTATTCTATCAATTTATTATTTTATTCTCATTCTACGTGACTTTACTGAAAGAACCAAAGAAGATTTTAATGGAGCTCACCCTACGACATTATGGATAGAAGGATAGTGTGCCGGCACAATCCGGACACCCTGCTACACCAAAACACTCTGCTGCACCAAACTCCCTGGTACAGCTAAACACTGGCACGATTACGCTCAAATACACACAAACTCTCGCTCGGCCAGTTGGTACACAGGTTGTCAGTTGTGGGGGACGCGGGCCCCCGGATCCCCCCCCGAGGGAGGGCTGATCTTGAGAGGGCTGCGGGCTCCGGACTCCTCGCTCGAGTGAGAGCAGCCGCTACTCGACTCCTCGCTCGCGGTGAGAGGGCTACCGCTCTCTGGCTCCTCTCCTCGCGCCGCAGCCCCTCGGGTCCGTGGGTCCTGTTTGTGGGGCATAGCTCGGGGCTGGCACGTGGCTGCCTGGAATCAATCCGTCGCTTCTCAGCCACTCAAACGCGATGTCTCCGCTCACACAACCCCACGCACCACTCACACGAACTGAACGGGGGTTCAGGGGTCAGAGGGAATGACGTCCTTCGCACACGCGTTGCCGCCGAGGGCGGGCAATGGAGATTGTTTAAAGGGCTGCGGGGCGGGGATTTTTTTAGAGCGACACACCAATCGCTCGCGCGGGACGGCGGGGTCAGGGGTCAGAGGGCAGGGACGCCACTCGTACACGCGTAGCCGATTGGGGGGTTATATTGGAGTTTATTTGAAGGGCTGGAGGGGCGGATATTCGGGATTGGTGTTAGCCCGCACGCAGCAGGGCGGGAGTCCGGGGTCACAGGACGAAGCGCTCGCTCGCCGAGTCCTTTGGGCGCGGCGTTTCTTCTACCGTGACACCGCGCGCCGACCACACGCGTTACGGCGAGCGCAAACACACCACCATGCACTTTCCCCACACTCGTAGAAACCACACGAGGCTGTTATCGATCACTAACGATTTATTCCCGGCGTGTCTGCGAGCCACTATTACCCGAATCAGTCTGAGTCAGCAGGGTGTGGTGCCGCCGCAGCGGAGCCACTCCAGCGGAGCCGTGCCCACCGCCGCGACGCCGTCACCGATGCCTCGGATTTCCCGCCACTCTCCCGGGGCCGGTGCCTTCTCAGACATCCGCGTTTTGCCCACTGCACAGTCGTGAGGCCGCCGCAGCAGAGCCGCTCTGCCGAGGCCGTGCCCACCACCGTGAAGCCGCCACCGGGGGATGCCGACGCCGACGCGGTGCACCCTCGCCCCCCCCCGCACGAACGCACACACGCCCCACGTAGAGCCGGGAGGGGAGGTCACCCGGCCGATAGGTTTTTTTCCAGAAGTCCCTAATGGGATCGAACTTCATGGTTTCCTGCGGCCGGGAAATTGGGCGATCTTCCCCCTGTAGCTGACATGCACTGCGGCGCCATGACCTAATATTAAAGTTGCATGGTCACGGCAAGGGCCATCGTGCCACCGCGAGTGGAACCACGCACGCACAAGCACGGGTCAGTGGACTGGTAGCGGGAGAACAGAGAGCGGACGTCGGAGAGATCACTGCGGCGACATCACCCGAGCTGGGATCCGGGTATCGAAAGGGCGGGAAAATCCGAGCCCCTGATTGGACGGGAGGCCAAGAGAGCGAAACGGCGAAATTCCTTTGTTGTAGGTGGGATAAAGGGAGGGGGATTCAGGTAGCAAGACAGTCTTCTTCAAAAATCATCGCGGTCCACGCAGGAGGGGAGTCAGCCGTTCGAGACGTCCGCGTGACGAACTTCAGCGCAGCCAGGCTCAACCCTCTACTGATCGCTTTCCTACAGCTTCCAGCGCAGCAGAGTGGAAGTACACGTGAGTAAGAAAGAGAGGTAAGTTTGGGCTATTTGATCGAGGGTAGATAGCAGAGCGATAGGCAGATGAAATACAGTCTAGGATCCCAAGGGGAATAAGCTGACATCCACTGACCCACACAATTATGCGTAGCTTAACGGGTTGCTCGCAGTTAATAAAATAACTGGTAGGGGAATAAACTGTTTCGTGTGGTCTTTGGAGGGTGAAGAGGAGGGTGGAGAGTGTTTTGTGTTCGTGCGCACACGCGGCTGTTTGCGGCGAATAAGGGAGTAGAGCGTGCTTGGTGTCCGTACCTGTACGATCGTTTACAGTATTGTTCAGCGCGCGCGTGCCTACACGACTATTTTCGGTGGTGCCCAGCGCTCTCGTACCTGCGCAATCGCTTACAGTAGAGCTTTGCGCTCGCGTGCGTGCGCGGTTGTTTACAACGAGGCGGAGTGCTCAGTGTGCGCGTGCCTACGCGTCTGGTTTCGGTGGCGTTTAGCGCTCGTGTACCTGTACGATTGTTTACAGAAGGGCTTAACGCTCGCGCACCTGTGTGATGGGGTGGCGGGGTGGCGGTCGCGCCCCCCGCGATTGTCTAATAGCGAGATAGCGAATTAAGCACCTAGCGTGCGCGAATACGCAGCTGTGTAAACAGCCCGTTAAATCGGAGCAAAGTAATCGCGGCGTGTTTGTTTTTGCTTAACCGCGTGGAGCGTGGGTGGGAGGGAATCCCATGGCGGCGCGCCGCGCCTGTTTATTCCCGTGCAGGACGGGGTTTTACTTTGCGAGTGCGCTCACCGCGACACGCCGCCGTTGAACAGGGTAACGCATCGCAAGCGCAAAGCGTACGAGCCGCTAATTAAGCTACGCAAACGCGGTCGACATCCCAGGCAGAGGTACAGGGGGGCGAGGCATTAGGGGTCGGTAGTCTGGACCTGACAGAGCAACCGGGGGGGTAGCGGTATGAATGGACCGGGGGAGTCGGGGACAACGGCCCCGACAATTCAGCGATGGCGGGGGACGGTAGCCCCCACAGAACCACCTCATGTAAGAATAGAGCTCGTGGAAGGAGATATCATTGCACTACTCATGACATCCCTTCGTGACCGTTTTATATCCACTAGGAGGTTATTGACATTCCTTACACATCACGCGACATCAGAAGTGTTTGCTGGAAGAAGTGTTTGGTAACTGGATAAGACCATCAATGAGAAGCCAGTTTAATCATGGCTCGGTGACTGAAACCCAGAGTTTCACGGTTTAACCCAACATCCGAGCAGCACCACATCAGATCTCTAGACTCCTCAGCGCAGGCATACAAATATCGTCAACAATGCGTACATTAACTAATTTGTGAAATTATGAATTACATCCAAATGAAATGTAGTGTGTGCATTACTAGGACGTACCTAAAGGTGCCAGGTTGGGTTCATCCACCTTGGGGATGCTCTGCTCCACGCAGCCTCCTGCTTCCGTGCAGTCCATCCTCTTGATGTCCGAATTCTGGCTGTTGCTACTGCTGCAATTGGTGACGCTGGTGGTGGTCTTTTTTCTTTTAATGGACTTAGGTCGACTTCGCTTTTCCTTCTTCTTCTGCTGCAAGGCCATCAACACTTTCATGCTCGTAATAGGATCGAGAGCAGCGTATGGTTTATTCTCACTGACTGGTGAAGCAGTTTCTTATGTGGGCTTCTAGGCACCATGCCAGTTGGAATTTTTTCCCACAGACGTCACAAGAGATACGTTTTTTCGCTCTTGTAACTCTACCGGATTGAGGTGGGGTTGAGATGGGTGCTGGTGAAGTGCCATCAATGGTGAAGGCAATTCTCCCAGCACCACCTTGACTCACAGCGGAGTTGCTCTCGCACATCTGAAACAAAAGACAAAGGTCACGCGCATGACACCCGTATCACGAGTGTACTCACACAGGCATACTTAAGGTGACATAAGATTCATATATACTAGAACTCATTATACCAGAACTCCACAATATTGCAGTTCCTATCATGTACGATTTTACCCTCTTATCCACCCAAATAATATTTTGTTTCGAAACAACAATGACGAACTACCTCCATTTTCGTAATGTTACCCACCTAATAGGGCTTTCTGTATATACACACCAACAATATAATGATTGCACCACACGTTCAGTCCACTATTCACGACACTCTGACTCGCAATCTCCATATAAGACTGTAATATCATTTATGTATGAGGGCCCGTTAAAAAGTTTTGAGACGGACACTTTTTTACAAACAACTACGTAAATTATAGTCTTCAATGAAAGTACAGTATAGTACTATTAATGGCACTTATAACTGAACGTCATTATCTCTCATGCTAATATTACAATGTCAACTAGTTACCCAGGAAAGCTTCATTGAGTCTAAGTACTGCATTTTCAGAAAGGTCCCATTGCATTGAGATGTTTGTGTGAGTGGAACCCAGAGAGACCCCACCTTGCATATGGAGAAATAACACAACTCCACACAGATGGATTAAACCCACAAGCTCAAAGCATTCCCTGTTCAACAAAGTACTCAGTGTAATGTTTAATATAATTTATTTGGTATTATATAGTATCGTAATTGTATAGTCAATATACAGCAGTGTGGTATACAGTAGGGTTGGTAAAATAATACATAGTGTAATATTACAAGTCTAATATTATTATAATCTAAGGTAGTGTATAGTAACGCAGTGTATAATTCAATGTTGGTGTCTGTCTATGGCAGTTTATAATAAAAAAATATTATTTGGAGGCATATTATAATAATTTTTGCGACATAGAAGTGTAATGTATAATGACTTATTGTTAGTAGCTCAGCTTAGTGGAGAATATATTGAGTACATTGATTATATTGATGTAGTTTATATTTAGTTCTTTCACATCGGTTTATTGTATGATAGTTGGGTAGTTGCAGTTCTTTAGCGTCAATATACTAAATGCCTCTGTTGATATATAAACTCTGACTTTAACATAGCTACTTCCGTGACAAGTTACATGCTAATTCCTCACATTAACATCATGCTAAAATCCCAGTTACATGCTAATTTCTGACTTTACCATCCTGCTAATCTATCACATTAACACAGCTACTTCAATGCTAAATTCTTCTGTTGATATGTAAACTCTTTTGGCAAGGCGCTCTGCTCCTCCCACCCAGCTTAAAATATGCTGCCAAGCTTAGCAGTGTTCATTGGAGCACTGTCTTTCCGACAGTTATGTTTCTTCACCTGAGGACGGCTGCTTGTGTTGTGGCCGAAACGTCGTGAGAATTTTATTTTATTATGTTTTATTTTTATTATTTTATTATTTCCCTTCTACGTGACTTTACCGAAAGAACCAAGAAGATGAATCCCTGCAGTCACGAAAGCTTTAAATCGAAATGTATTCAAATCAAGTTGTTTTCTTTTTACCACAGTACTTTATGGAATCCTCAAGAATAAATGCATTTGTGGAAGTATTAAACTATACTTGAAGATGTGTGAGAATGCAATTCTGCAGATGCAAGCACAGGCAAACTCGTATCTGCATATACAAGTTTCTGGGCCTCCTCACTTCACCAAACCCACATTGACTGGCATGGTGAAGTATGGTTAAACAACTCCCACGAACGACATGGTGTGGGGGAGGCCTCTATCAAAACGCTGGATCGACAAAGGGCTGATACATGTCACGACTTTGTTTGTTAAGACCGTTCTCTCGTCAGCACAAGCCGTCTATGTGGACAATAGAGGGCACGACACACGTGTACACGATGTTTGTGTGCGTATATTCAGCGTGTGTATCACGCAATAATTATATAAGGTCGCGATTATGCTCAAAACGAACCAAATGTATAACATCACGAATAACTTTGGAAGTCTCCAGAGCCTGAACAATATTTGAAGTAGACACTGACCCAGTTACTATTAATAGCTCAGATGTGTAGGCTTTGACTTTAACATAGCCATTTCTGTGACCAGTCACAAGCTAATCACTCAGTTATTTCAATGCTAAATTTTCCTGTTTGATTTTTACTAGGTGCCTCTGTGAATGTGTATGCTTTGACTTTAACATAGCCATTTCTGTGACCAGTCACAAGCTAATCACTCAGCTATTTCAATGCTAAATTCTATGCTAATTCCTTTGTCAAGGGGTGCCTCTGAGGATGTGTATGCTTTGACTTTAACATAGCCATATCTGTGACCAGTCACAAGCTAATCACTCAGCCATTTCAATGCTAAATTCAATGCTAATTCCTTTGTCAAGGCGCTTTGTTTTTCTCACACAGCTTAAAGGTCTCGATCTGAGCTTGGCTTTGTTCGCTCCAGCGCTGTCCTCCAGACAGTCTCGTCCCTTCACCTGATGAAGCCCGCTTGTGTTGTGGCCGAAACGTCGTGAGAATTTTATTGTGCTATTTTATTTTTTCAATTTATTATTTTATTCTCATGCTACGTGACTTTACCGAAAGAACCAAAGAAGATGAACCAAGAATATGGCGTGTAGATGCTGCCATCTGCCGGCCATCAACGTGGCGTGTAGATTCTGCAAATTGAAAAATTAAAATAATCAATTGAAATTAATAAGCAAAAATCCAGATTCATATTCTTGGTTCTTTCGGTAAAGTCACGTAGATTTAAAAATAAAGAAATAAATTAAATAAAAAATAATTCGGAAATAATAAAATTACTTTTATTTGTAATTTTTAAATTGGCATAATCTACACGCCATATTCTTGGTTCTTTCGGGAAAGTCACGTAGATTTGAAAATAAAAATAAAATAATTAAATGAAAATCATGAATTGTTATTATTATATTTTGATTTAAAGCTTTCGTGACTGCAGGGATTCATATTATTGGTTCTTTCAGTAAAGTCACGTAGAAGGGAAACAATAAAATAAAATAAATATTTTTTAAAATATTATTTAAATGTTTAGTTTTCTTTTATTATTTATATTTTCTATCTACGTGACTTTACACAAAGAACTAAGATAATAGCGTGTAGATTCTGCCAATTTAAAAATAAAAAAATGGAAAATAATAAAAGCTTTTATTATAATTTTCAATTTATTATTTTAAAATCAAAATTTTGTTTCTTTTTTTTATCTCTGTGACTTTACCGAAAGAACCAAGAACATGAATGTGGGTTTTTTGCTTTTATTATTTTCCATTTCACACTTTTTATTTGATTTTATTTGATAATTTTTTTTTTATCTTCTATCGACGTGACTTTACCGATAGAACCAAGAATATGGCGTGTAGATGCTGCCAATTTAAAAATTAAAATAGATTGAAAATAATCATCCAAATCCAGATTCATATTATTGGTTCTTTCGGTAAAGCCATGTAGGTTGAAAATAAAAATAATAAAATTAAATAAATAAAATACAAAAGATTAATGGAAAATAATGAAAGCTTTTATTATTTTCAATTTATTATTTTAATTTGCAATTTTTTTTAAAATTGGCAGAATCTACACGCCATATTCTTGGTTCTTTCGGTAAAGTAACGTAGATTTGAAAATGAAAATAATAGAATTAAATGAAAAAATACTAAGTCATGATTTTTTTAAACTTTTCTTTATTATTTATATTTTACCCAAAGAACCAAGAATCTGGCGTGTAGATGCTGCCACCTGCCAACGTTAGTGGCCACCAGATGGCAGCATCTACACGCCATATTATTGCTTCTTTCGGTAAAGTCACGTAGATAGCAAATAATAAAAAAAATAAAAAAATGAAAATTATGAAAGCTTTTATTATTTTCAATGTATTATTTGTATTTTATAAATTAAATTATATTATTTTTATTTTAAAATCTACGTGACTTTAACGAAAAAAACAAGAATTCGGCGTGTAGATGTTGCCACCTGCCGGCCACCAACGTGGCGTGTAGATTCTGCCAATTTTAAAATTAAAATAATAAATTGAATATAACAAAAGCTCAACTAATATTAAAAGCTTTTATTCAATTGATTATTTTAAAATTGTATTTTTTTTATCTCCGTGACTTTACCGAAAGAACCAAGAAGATGAATGTGGGTTTTTTGCTTTTATTATTTAAAATTTCACATTATTTGATTTGATATTTTTTTATTTTCTATGGACGTGACTTTACCGAAAGAACCAAGAAAATGAATTCCTAAAGTCACGAAAGTTTTAAGTCACAATCTACACCCAACAATGGTGGCCAGCAGATGGCAGCATCTACACGCCAGATTATTGCTTCCTTCGGTAAAGTCATAATACTGGTAGGAACGAAGTTGTAAACTGAGTGTACCAGCCTGCAATAGATTAATGTGTCCGTCCGTCCGTCCCCTTTCAATACTTTAACGAAGTGAAATACTGGTAGGAACGAAGTTGTAAACTGAGTGTACCAGCCTGCAAAAGATTAATGTGTCCGTCCGTCCGTCCCCTTTCAATACTTTAACGAAGTGAAATCTCGTGCTGTTGGGTGTGAAATCAGCAATAGACAGCGCAGAGACTTGTCCTACCAGCCCACCCTGCAGGGACCTGTTAATAAAATTAAAATAATACATTGAAAATAATAAATTGAAAATAATAAAAGCTTTTATTAGTTTAAATATTATAATTTATATTTTTTAATTTAATTTAATTATTTTTATTTTCAAATCTACGTGACTTTACCTGAAGAACCAAGAATATGGCGTGTAGATTCTGCCAATTCAAAAATTAAATAATACATTTTAAATAATAAAAGCTTTCATTATTTCAATTTTTTTGTATTTTTAATTTAAAAAGCTTTTAGTATAGCTTTTATTATAATATCATAA
Source organism: Petromyzon marinus (assembly GCF_048934315.1). Lineage (NCBI taxonomy): Eukaryota > Metazoa > Chordata > Hyperoartia > Petromyzontiformes > Petromyzontidae > Petromyzon > Petromyzon marinus. Next base: position 11,208,369 of record NC_133703.1, on the reverse strand, counting down.
TCTTATAATCAAAGCTTTTATTATAATAAAAGCTTTTATTATTTTAGGATTCTCCTCCACGGCGGCCTTTGTCTCCCCCAGTAGCGATGTTTACGACACACCACACCAGGTACTCATCTGAGGCTGAGTCGACCTCACACTCTCTTACTGTCTCAAAACAACAACCGCCATTCGCCACTAAGTGGCGGTGACGTCACCACGACGCTTGTGCCAGGCTATGTGCACCTTGAGGCTACGTGAAGTGTCGATCGCCGGCTGGCAGGAGGTCACGGGGCAGACCAGGTGCCACTGGTCGACTGACTGAGGTGACTGAGATTACTGGCTGATGCACCACCTGTGCCCCCTACTGTGCCAACTTGCTGAGCTTTAGCCACCCGACGCTCCGCTCGTTTTTCTGAGCGTCGCTCCTCTGCCCTCCGTTGTTGTTGGAGGGCGACTGCCTCCAACTGCCCAGTAGCGTCCTTCACGAGCCTCCTCCACAGAGGCCGATCTTGACACCGCTGGTACCAGTCATTGGAAAGTCCACACAGCTCCACATCCTCCTGTACCACATCACTCCATCTCTTCTCTAGTCCGTGCCACGCCCGTTTAGCTCCCTCGATCCGGCCGAACAAAAGCTGTTTGGGCATGCGGTGATTGGGCATGCAGGCTAAATGGCCCAGCCAACGCAGCCTTGCCTGCTGGAGGAGCTCACCGATGGGACTTTGTCCAGATCTTTCGAGGATTTGTGAGCTCCTCACACAATCCAGCCTGGTTAAACCCAGGATTGATCGTAGGCAGGCCAGCCTAAATGTTTCTAACCGGTGAAGATGCTGCATTAGGGGGGTCCACGTTTTGCAAGCGTAGAGAAGGGAGGGAATGACTGTGGCCGAGAAGAACCGAAGCTTCATGCGGAGCGACAGACCAGGTAGCTTCCACACAACGTTACACAACCGATGAAAAGATAATGCTGCTCGACTAATTCGGAGTGAGACCTCTGCTGTTAAACCGGAGCCGATCATGAGCACACTGCCCAGGTATGGAAAACTCTCCACTCTCTCCCCAACTGCCCCATCGCCGATTGGGAGTTGTGGGGGTAGAGTGCCCGATGGCACAAAATACCCAGGCAGGTGCTTCGTTTTGGTGGGGCTGATGGTAAGGCCCCACCTCTTTGTGGCACACTCCAGTTTCAGCAGCAGCGCCTCCAACTCCTCCTCTGAATGAGCAGCAATTACCAGGTCGTCGGCATACATAATGTGGTTGACCAATAGGGAGACATCCCTTGACCGCACCTGGGCATCGATCAGCCTCCCATTGTATCTGTACCAGACGTAAATTCCTCTGGTACAGCTACTGAAGGCTTCACGAACTATGTGGTCGAAATAGATGTTAAATAATGTTGGAGCCAGAGGACATCCCTGTCGCAGGGAATGGCTCTGACTCCCGGCTATGTAGTTTTACTCGGGTCTGCTCACCATCATGAAGGTCCTTAATGAGTGTGAGCAGAGGGTCAGGGACTCTGAAAGCACGAAGAACAACCCAGAGCCCAGGCCTACTGATGGTATCATAGGCCTTGACCAGGTCAATAAAGCAGAGATGTAGGTCTAGTTGGAATTCCCTCCACCTCTGCTGTAGCAGACGGACAGAAAATGCCATTTTTGCAGGACCGCCTATTCCTGAAACCGCATTGGGGCTCCGCAAGCCTCTCCTTAGCGTACCTAGCAAGGCGATGTTGAATAATCCTTCCCAGGACCTTTTCTGGCACACTGAGGAGTTAGATGCCCCTGTAGTTGTTACAGTCTGTGCGGTCCCCCTTCTTAAAGAGGGGGACCGCCAGGGCATCCTTCCAATCCTGCGGAACCCGTCCAGTGGCCCAGACTGTTGTTATGATGTCATGTAGGGCAGTCTACGCACAAACGCAACCCTCCCTCAGCATTTCACTTGGGAGATCTCTCTGCTCGGTGCCTTTCCTGGTCTCAGACTCTGGATCGCCCTCAGTACTTCCTCAACGGATGGTACCTCAGCCAGCCACTCACAGAGGGTGACTTCCTCCTCCAATATTTGAGGCACCGCATCCTCAGCAGGGTCATCCCCACTTTGTCCCATGATGTTTTCCAGGCTGAGGGATTCCCCCTCCCCCAGGACCTCACAGAAATGCTCAGCAAATCTACAAACCTGTCGCTGGGGGTCGGAGATTGGATCACCCTTCGTTTCCCTAATGATGGTGTAGTGGGTACAAATTGACGAAGAAACTTCTGATGAGGCAACACGATATTTATTGTCTTGGCCCCTTTTTGGGCCATGGACATTAGCCCTGGCGTGATAGCGCTTCCGCCCCCTATTGACGATAAGGGGAAGCTACCAGCCCACAGAGTGGTGAGTGACGATTACCCCTACAATGGTAATAGGTGTGGCGCTGTAGGTTACTTTTTTTAATGGAGTTAAATAGGGATTTGTAATCGCGGGCCACTGAAGCAGACTCCATCTCCTCAGCAACCCACGACCACCACCCATCCTTGCAGCGCCTCACGGCTCTCCGAACCTCCGAGCGAAGGCTGCGGTAAGCCTCCTCATTCTCTGACGTGGGATGCTGTAGACGATTAGAGTGGGCCTGTCGCTTTTTCTCAACCATCCTGAACACCTCCTCTGTCAGCCAGGGTCTCTGGGGAGGTCTGGACTGCGTACACAAAGCAGCCATTGCAGCTGCATGAGTCAGTCCTAAACCTCGCCCATTTACCCTCGACATCAGGAGGAGTGGGGGACGATGCTGTCTCACTCACACTCACTCACAGCGCGAGACCGACTCATTACATCTCGCGGAGGATCGCGCTGCTGAACAAAAAAAGTTCCGTGGTTTCAGTTTGCAAGCGCGAGTTCGCGTTTTAAGGCGATGGGGGCCGTCCATAAATGACGTCACGCACCTGGGGAGGGGGGGGGGGTCAGACATTTGTGACGATGTGTGACGAGGAGGGGGGTTTAAGAAATGTGACGTCACATCAAAATGCGCAGCTTTAAATAAATATAGACAACACGTTCTATTTAGTTAAATAGACTTTTTAATGTTTTCTCCGACAACAACAGAGTGCAGCACCACATTAAATACGCGCTACAATGACAATAGTTTACAGCGATTTGAGTCATATTTAATTTTCAAAATGGAAATATGATTTGGGGGGGGGGGCGGCAGAGCTTTGTGACGTCAAATTTGAGGCGGGGGGGTCTGACTTTTTGTGACGCCGTGACGAGGGGGGGGGGTCAAAAATCGTCCAAAATCGCGTGGTCATTTATAGACGACCCCATATAAAATAATTATTATTTCATGGCAGTTGGTTCTGAAGTGCGACTGTTTGTAATTTGGGCGTTCATAAATAGAGGACTGCCTGTAAATAAAAATTCCAATTGTGGATGTGGGACTTGCTGGTAACAGCTTCTCTTCACAAGGCAGCAGACATCGTGCTGCTCGCAGCAGACATCGCGGCTGTCGCGATTTTCACCTGAAGACGATGGCTTGTGTTGCTATCGAAACGTCATGATTTATTTTGTTTTATTTCAAGCAAAGTGACTTTACCGAAAGAACCAAAGAGTATGGATTCCTGCAGTCACAAAAGCTTCAAATCAAGATCGGTTTTAATTATTTATCGAGTGTGGGTAGAATCTGTGCAGAGTTGTGCTGTTTCCCCATATGCAAGGTGGGGGTCTCTCTGGGTTCTACTCACACAGAGCCAAACGCTCATTAATGTAATTGCCAAATATCTCAATGCAATGGGAAACTTCTGAAAAAAATCAGTCTTTAGACTCAATGAGGCTTTCCTGGGTAAATAGTTAATATTGTAATAATTAGCATAAGCAATAATGAAGTCCACTTATGAGTGCCACGAATAGTACTATACTGGACTTTTAATTAAGAATATTTTACGTAGTTTTTTTGAAAAAAAGTGTCCATTCTCAACACTTTTTGACGGGCCCTCATGCAGAAATTATATTGCAATCTTAAATGGGGATTGGGAGTCAAGTGTGTCATGAATAGGGACTGAACGTATGGTGCTATAATTAGCTTGCTGTTGTGTATATACAGAAAGGATCTCTGGTGGGTAACATTGGGAAAATAGAGATAATTAGTAATTGTTGTTCATATACAAAATCTTATTTTGGTGGTGATTTGAAGCTTTCGTGACTGCAGAAATCCATACCCTTTTGTTCTTTCGGTAAAGTCACGTAGGTAGAAAAATAAAATAAAAAATAATATATTACGTTTCGATCGCAACACAAGCGGTCGTCCTCAGGCGGAAAATATAATCCGCTGCATCTCCGACCAGCGCCACCTAGCCAGTGAACTGGAGCACATATGAAGTGGGTAAATCATCGGTGGAGAACTTCTTGTGAGGCAACACGATATTTATTAACACTCTATTTTACAGGGTCCCTAACACAAAGGAGTAGCGGCCCCTTCACCCGATACCTGGGGAGGTATGGCCTCCGGACTACACGGGCCCTAACACTGGGAACCCGTTAATTCCCCGTCCTCTGGCTGGGGGCCCTAGGGAAGGCTATGCTGACCCGACCGTCCCAGGGTCTTCGAGTCCTGACCACTGGCCTCACTGAGCTCCGACCCTTGGAAGGACGACGGAGCTTGGGGTCCAGGGTCCTAACTTCAGCCCAGGTCTACAGTCTTCGGCTTGGAGATGCCTGAGCCGGACCCTTGAGAGGTCCGGCTTATATACTGGTTCGTGGCTTGGTCCGCCCTAGCCACGCCTCCCTTCCAAAACTTTCTGGAAGGTGACATCATTCCCCAGTCCCCCCTCCCGAGGTCCGGGGAATGTGTCTCAGGATCCACTTCCCAGGGATTGTCGTTGGCCCCTTGGGCCATAGTCATTAACAGTGGCGTGATAGCGCTTCCACCCCCTGTTGAAGAGAAGGGGGAGCTACTCGCTAACAGGATGGGCAGTGCCGATTAATGCCTCTACACATACACCAAGCCCTCAAGATGAATGGATACTCAGACCGCACAATCCGCAAAGCTGTATCTCCAGCTATGGGGAGACAACCATCTGAGGGCCCAATCAAAACCATCACCTTTCCATACATAGCAGGTGTTACCAAAAATATTTCCAAAATCTTAAACAAACACAAGATCCAGGTCCGATTCAATACAGAACACAAAATCCATGATTTTATCCCACCTGTGAAGGATGTCATTCCTGACATGCAATACCCAGGCGTCTACAAACTAAGCTGTGTCTGCGGCAGCAGTTATATTGGGGAAAGGAAACGACATGTCTCGGACCGTGTTCGCGAACACAAGGCAGATTTGAAACATGGCAGAACCAATACCTCTGCCGTGGATGATCATTGTTATAACGCAGTGGGCGCGCACGATATTATTTTTTCCGAGACCAAGGTACTCTGCAAACCTTCGGGCTACCATAAAAGATTTGTCCATGAAGCCATCCAGAAAAATAAACACGGAGACAATTTCAACCGAGAAGATGGGTATAAGCTGAGCAATCATTGGAAGGACGTTATTAACCAAGCAAAGTCGTAACTTGCTGTGGCGCTCCCATTCGTTCCTGCCGTTTGGCTGTTATCTCCGACTCTCTGAGTTGCATTGCCCTGTTAGGTGCCTCTGCATTAATGGGCTGGGGTCTCACTAACATGGCCACCTCTCAATTAAAAGCGCTTCGTGACTGCAAGGATTCATCTTCAAGATGAAATAAATCATCAGGGAGTTCTCCGTGAGCATCGTGCGCGCTCCAAATCCAGAGTTGAGCCGTGGTCTCAGCACCCAGCCAGCCACCTTCTCTTCTTGGCGCAGTTCGAGTCCAGCGCGCTATCGAAGGGCACGTGGTGAATGCTCAGGACGTGTCTCTTGAGCTTCGACTTCTGCGTCGCTCCGTACGATCAGTCGCTGCACGGGAAGGGCTTTTCCTCTGGAACACAAGACATCCACCGTTGAGCACACGCACGCGCTAATACATAATTTATTTATCACCATGCAGTGGATGCCATAGCATTACTATGCATATGGGACGTTTTATCAATCACGGTTGCTGACCACAGGCACAAAGGCCCAAAGGCCTAAAATGCCAAATGGCCAGCAACAAATACCTCCGATTAGCACGGTTGGCTACGTATGGTATAAAAGAAGTTCAACATATTCTTGGTTCTTTTGGTAAAGTCACGTAGAATGAGAATAAAATAATAAATTGATAAAATAAAATAACACAATAATATTCTCATGACGTTTCGGCCACAACACAAGCGGCCTTCATCAGGTGAAGGGACGAGACTGTCTGGAGGACAGCACTGGAGTGAAAAAAGCCACGCTTAGATCACGACCTTTAAGCTGTGTGAGAAGAAACAAAGCGCCTTGACAAAGGAATTAGCATATAATTTAGCATTGAAATGGCTGAGTGATTACCTTGTGACTGGTCACAGAAATGGCTATGTTAAAGTTAAAGCATACACATCCGCAAAGGCACCCCTTGACAAAGGAATTAGCATAGAATTTAGCATTGAAATAGCTAAGTTAAAGTATACACATCCGCAGAGGCACCCCTTGACAAAGGAATTAGAATAGAATTTAGCATTGAAATAGCTGAGTGATTAGCTTGTGACTGGTCACAGAAATGGCTACACCACACACCGGTGTGCTGTACTAGTGATGAATTGGCATGTTCTGTTTACGTGACAACCCTTACTAGTTGGCTGTCGGGTGGTGGCGGGTTTAACGACACATTTAAATTGTAATAGGTTTTTACCCTTTTATCTGGCACCATAACTAACACCTTTATGCAAACATGATCCCTTGTATAAAGGTGTCAGTTTTGGTGCCAGATAAAAGGGTAAAAACCTATTACTATATCTTGCTACTGGCAAAGGAGGTCTCATAATGTAAATTCTTACCCCGAGCTCTCAATACTCTGATAGTGCGCTGTTTTTGAGTTGTATGCCTTTTGGCGTCATCTGGTCCAACACCAGTGGAGACTAGGCTCTAAGAAAAGCCGTCTCGGGTGTGGACCAATCAACTTCAAGGATAGTGTATATCACTATCAGAGTTGTCTCTTTTTGTTTGCATTTTGACTGCATGTGTTGTGGTTATTGCAAACATGATCCCTTGTATAAAGGTGTCAGTTTGGTGCCAGATAAAAGGGTAAAAACCTATTACTATATCTTGCTACTGGCAAAGGTCTCATAATGACACATATATTTACGCGATCCAACCCGTAAAACCTGTATTATGGATATTTGTCGCGAAATCCTACGTGTTAAACTGCCATGTATTTTTTACGTCTATTGCTGTATTTTCTTACGTGCAATATATTTAATAAACCATCCTAATCTATTAATATTTTTGTTCATAGTTATATCATTGTTGCGCGTGCGGTGTGGTCAGTGGATATTGTTCAGTGGATCAAACCGAGACAAATATTTTTGCAGCAGCTGTGGCTGCACATTGCAACAGCGCATTCCGAATGGTGTAGAACGCATCGCCCATAATCTGTATCTGTGTGCAAACACCAGGAATGGTTGGTAAGAAACACGTTTGGTTTTAAATGAACAGAACTCGAGCTTCAGCCATATTGTTCATTATAGACCCCACTATGTAAGCATTAATCACGCAAACCTTGCGCCTGATTCATTTGAGTCGCTGGGCTCATGAGCAACAGGGCATTTGTGGCAATGTGTTAATGTACCACAGATTAGCACGGTTGGCTACGTACACTGCGAAAGAAGTTCAACACATATTCTTTGGGTCTTTCCGTAAAGTCACGTAGATAGAACAATAAAATAATAAAAATAAAGTGAATAAAAAAGTAAAATATATCACGACGTTTCGATCGCAACACAAGCAATCGTCATCAGGAGAAAAATGATGAAGATTGCTTGTGTTGCAATCGAAACGTCGTGATATTTTTATTATAATTTTGTATTCACTTTATTTTTATTATTTTATTGTTCTATCTACGTGACTTTATCGAAAGACCCAAAGAATATTAATTCCTGCAGTCACGAAAGCTTTAAGTCAACATTCAAGCACAACACACATTAATACATTTTGGAAAGCGAGTATCCTTGCACGTACAATGCACTGGACCGCATGTTCGTGTTAAGTGAGTCAGGGGCTTTGTCACTGCCTACCCCATGATATAAATAATCTCAGGGAATTCAATTGCAAGTGTGCAATCTCCCTTCCGGTGGGCATCGAGGATGAGTTATACCCTGGCTTGCCAGGAGGCAGTGGAACACAACTGTGGAATCCTTTCCATCTGCACGGGATAGAACGTTGCCCCCTTGCTCACATTCGTTCGTTTTCTGCGAGTGTACTGGTTTCCCCCCACATGTAAACACTCAGTAAGTGGCTGCAAATATCAGAATGTAAAGAGAACCGCAGATCTTGGGCGATTGTTGGGAGTGCCGGCTCACCGCCTGGCTGCTGTCTCCCCGCTCGTCTGTGGGAGACATATAGAGGTACTGAATAAGATTTATATTCTCTACATAACATGATTCCTATCTACACAAAGAACTCACCGCGTGGAGTACAGCAAGTGATATTCCACGAAATAAAAAATAAAGTACATGACCACAACAGAAGCCAATGGGTACAGCTGTGCATACACGTACACAACATATACACGATTCCTACTGGTGGTTGGAACGATTCACCACTGCCGGAGAGTCAGGAATTGTCATGATTCAGGATCATGAATGCAAATTGTCCCCGTGCTCAAACCTGAGTACGATTTAAAAGGTCATAGAACGCCTTTGTCGGAAGCAAATACTTCCCCATGTCACTGCGATGGGCAGATTCATGCCGTTGCAGTCGGCTTACACATTGTCAGTAGACCCCCCATACGCAAGCGTACACATTTGGTTAACCCCTCCTCCCCCCTCCATGCATACATACTAAATGGATGCCCCCTAACAGCTACACCACCACTCCCCACACGAGACAAGCACGTGACTCTCGGTGTAAATGGAGCCGGAGCGCGAATAAACGTGCCGATGCCACAAGTACAGTTGCCACCATTTCCACGACAGAGCAAACCCAGGCACATTTCTCAGCGAGCCCAGGTCTATTGTTAAAACAGTGCAGTTCACGGTGATAAAATTCAACCATAGCCATACCCGGGGTACCAGATCTCGACACAAATCAATTCCTGCTGCCACCCGAACACTGTCCGGGGGTCAAACACAGACAGGTGGCAGCCCCAGTCGCGAGGCCACATCTGCACCGACTCACGGCAAACGTGTGCAGGGCCAGCAGGAAGAGCCCCGGGATCTCGGAGCGCAGCCACTGGTTCCACGCGCTGTCTCGGTCCACGTCCTCGCGTGACGACGACGACACTTCAAAATCACCTGACCGGAAGGAGGGGGGTGGGAGGGAGAGCAAGAAGGTACGAAGGGGAACCTTCTAACTCTTTCACAGGGACGCGTTCTTCGCGTGCGTCACCCTGCAGCCAACCTCTCTGCTCTCGTGTGTGAACGTGGGTCAGTTTGGTTTAATCGTTCAGAATGAATGGGGCATAACCCTGGCCCTTGTGCAACTTTTCCATGAGATAATACCAAACACATAATTCATGTGTGAATGTGTCTGTGGCCTGCAAGCAAAACCTACATTCTCTCGAGTCATATATCGGGAGCAGTCACAGGTGGGAAAGCATTGCCGAATTCCTTGAAAGGCTCAACTCTTCTAGATTTAAAGCTTTCGTGACTGCAAGGATCCATACTCTTTGGTTCTATTCGGTAAAGTCACGTAGGTAAATAATAAAACAACAATAATCACGACGTTTCGGCCACAACACAAGCGGCCTTCATCAGGTGAAGGGACGAGCCTGTCTGGAGGACAGCGCTGGAGTGGAAGAAGCCACGCTTAGATAACGACATTTAAGCTGTGTGAGAAGAAGAAGAAGACCACGGGCTTTGACAAAAGCCAAAGCCCGTGGTCTTCTTCTTCTTCTCACACAGCTTAAATGTCGTTATCTAAGCGTGGCTTCTTCCACTCCAGCGCTGTCCTCCAGACAGGCTCGTCCCTTCACCTGATGAAGGCCGCTTGTGTTGTGGCCGAAACGTCGTGATTATTGTTGTTTTATTATTTACCTACGTGACTTTACCGAATAGAACCAAAGAGTATAGGCTCAACTCTCTCCAACTTATGTTAAAAGCATTTACAGTGAGGGAAAAAGTATTTGATCCCCTGCTGATTATGTACGTTTGCCCACTGACGAAGAAATGATCAGTCTATAATTTTTATGGTAGGTAAATTTGAACAGTAAGAGAGACAGAATAACAACAACAAAATCCAGAAAAATGCATGTAAAAAATGTTCTAAATTGATTTGCATTTTAATTAGGGGAATATGTACTTGACCCCTCTGCAAAACATGACTTAGTACTTGGTGAAAAAACCCTTGTTGGCAATCACAGAGGTCAGACGTTTTTTTGTAGTTGGCTACCAGGTTTGCACACATCTCAGGAGGGATTTTGTCCCACTCCTCTTTGCAGATCTTCTCCAAGTCATTAAGGTGTGGAGGCTGACGCTTGGCAACTCGAACCTTCAGCTCCCTCCACAGATATTCTATGGGATTAAAGTCTGGAGACTGGCTAGGCCACTCTAGGACCTTAATGTGCTTCTTCTTGAGCCACTCCTTTATTGCCTTGGCCGTGTGTTTTGGGTCATTGTCATGCTGGAATACCCATCCACGACCCATTTTCAATGCCCTGGCTGAGGGAAGGAGGTTATCACCCAAGATTTGACGGTACATGGCCCCGTCCATCGTCCCTTTGATGCGGTGAAGTTGTCCTGTCCCCTTAGCAGAAAAACACCCCCAAAGCATAATGTTTCCACCTCCATGTTTGACGGTGGGGATGGTGTTCTTGGGGTCATAGACAGCATTCCTCCTCCTCCAAACACGGCGAGTTGAGTTTATGCCAAAGAGCTCCATTTTGGTCTCATCTGACCACAACACTTTCACCCAGTTGTCCTCTGATTCATTCAGATGTTCATTGGCAAACTTCAGACGGGCATGTATATGTGCTTTCTTGAGCAGGGGGACCTTGCGGGTGCTGCAGGATTTCAGTCCTTCAAGGTGTAGTGTGTTACCAATTGTTTTCTTGGAATGGTGCCAGCTGCCTTGAGATCATTGACAAGATCCTCCCGTATAGTTCTGGGCTGATTCCTCACCGTTCTCATGATCATTGCAACTCCACGAGGTGAGATCTTGCATGGAGCCCCAGGCAGAGGGAGATTGACAGTTATTTTGTGTTTCTTCCATTTGCGAATAATCGCACCAACTGTTGTCACCTTCTCCACAAGCTGCTTGGCAATGGTCTTGTAGCCCATTCCAGCCTTGTGTAGGTCTACAATCTTGTCCCTGACATCCTTGGAGAGCTCTTTGGTCTTGGCCATGGTGGAGAGTTTGGAATCTGATTGATTGATTGCTTCTGTGGACAGGTGTCTTTTATACAGGTAACAAGCTGAGATTAGGAGCACTCCCTTTAAGAGTGTGCTCCTAATCTCAGCTCGTTACCTGTATAAAAGACACCTGGGAGCCAGAAATCTTTATGATTGAGAGGGGGTCAAATACTTCTTTCCCTCATTAAAATGCAAATCAATTTATTACATTTGTGACATGCGTTTTTCTGGATTTTTTTGTTGTTATTCTGCCTCTCACTATTCAAATCAACCTGCCATTAAAATTATAGACTAATAATTTCTTTGTCAGTGGGCAAAGGTACAAAATCAGCAGGGGATCAAATACTTTTTTCCCTCACTGTATGCATTAGTTCTGCCCGTACCTCTTTGTGCCTGTGTAGTGGGCAGGCAAGTGTGGTGGAGCAGCAGGTCCAGCACACGGGTGTCCAGCAGAGCAGAGGAGAGGAACTCCCCGTGGCCGTGGCCGGGGAAGCAGAGGTCGGCGGCGCTGGGAGCGGCGTCAGTTGTGCGGCGTCTGTGGGAGAAGGCATAGCCCTCTGCTGAAGATTATCATCCGCAGACACATCACACGGCTTGCCGGACACGTCACACACTCGGCCCTGTGATTGTGGAGGTGAGACAGGTTCGCGCGTGGCAACGAATGGCTTGTCGCTGGACAAACATCGACGGCAACATCGGGAGAACGCGGCACGAACTCGTGCAGAGTTTCTGGCACCGTATGAATTTACACTCCTTGTAGGTATGTACGTTGAACCTCGTTCGCGCCATACGTCAGCCAGCCGTGATAATCGGAGGTGCAGATGGATGCAATTGAAGGACGTGGAGCAGAGGTGTCAAAATGAAAAAAATAATTGATACAGAAATTACACAAGTCCAGGGGACTTCACCAAGGCCGTGTTATCCCAGACTCTGACAGAGCACAAAGGAAGATTGGCAATGACAAAAAATGGCTTCATAACTTTCATTGTCAGATGGGACACTTGCATCTTCAGTCTTCAGTCGGCGTCAGTAATTTAAGAATGCACGCATGATGCGTGACACCAACTAAAATGGCATCGATGCTGACTAATCACATCCTCTCCAAGATGTGGAACTCAAGAGACGAGGATAGCCTCTTCCAAACAGGACTACCCTTGACAATTGAGTTGTCGCCTGGGTAAAAATAAAATGAACTAGTAGATTTCAACTTGAAAATCCAAACCATCGCACCAACAGTAATGGAAGGAATCCTATATGAGGCGAACACTGCAGTAGCTTCACGTGGACTCTGGTACCTGCTTTAACGTCTGTGTGAGAAGCATCTTCTCCCACTGAAATTCAAACAAAGTTGACAGTTAGACAGGACATGTTTTAAAACATCCGCAGTAAAATTCAAGTATGTATACCATTAAAGTAAACTATTTTTTATTTACCAGGTAAGGCCCATTGAGAGCTATATAGCTCTTTTTCAGACGCGACCTGGCCACAAATCATAGCTTAACGAAGTAGCTTATCACGTGGAAATTTATAGCAGCCAAATACTCTAAACGCATTACTTACAAATAGCTCACAAAGCGGTTATTTTCCCACTACCCTTGGGTTACCTCCTGTCCCGGTCCAGCCGAGACAGTCTGTGAATAGGCATCTGTGTTTGGGTGGCATGAATTAATTTGTACCGAGATCTGGTACCGGTACTGTGCTGAACTTTACTACTGCATGGTTGTTGACAGACCTAGACCGACTGAAACATAGGTCTGGGTTTGATCTCCATAGTGGAAAATCTGGTAACCCGAAAACTAACCCAAACCCTTCCACATTCAACGATAAACACTTTAAAACCGAGTTCGCTCGGAAATGACCCCACTAAACCGCACGTATGTAAACGTTTGACTTCAGTGGTTCCTCCGCCGCGTGCGAACGATGAAGTGCACGGCCTCTCGTGATGATGACCTCACACCCGCATGGCTGCACGAAAGGCGGTGCTGACGAGCATGAGGCAGGTGGAAGAGGCAAAACGAGAAGGCAAGATTAGAGTGCTGTAGTCGGTGGGGTATAGTGGGGCCTATTTCCGAATGATTGATTTATGCGGAAATAAAATTGATCAAGAGTCCGTTACTTTGTAAACATTAGCATGTATCTACTTTAATACCAAGTCTGCAGGGGTGGGAAAGATGAGGTCTATTCATTCTGGTGGGCAAAGGGAATTTAGACACTCCAAGTTAAGTCTGGTGGCATACGGATAAAATGCACCTTATAAATGTTAATAATGATTATTAATCCATCTTCTTCTTCACTCCCACGGTGTTTCCAACCAGAGTTAGGCCATGTAATGATCTGACGTGCTGTACACTTGTACAGTGTTACTGAATTATTGTATCATTATGAATTCAGTGCCCCTTCTGCGACCTTTCCCTAGATCCCCCTCTTGTGTATAACCTGGCCTGCTGACGTCAGGGCCGTAAGCCGCAGATCCCTTTCCCTGCCAGCAACCAGCGCTATCTGTTACATTACGATTCTATGCCACTACACAGGGACTCCTCTACTTACGAACATTCGACTTACGAACTTTCAGAGATGATATGATCAAACCTGTCCATATGTCCAGTTTCCTGTTCAGACCGAGAGTCGCAAGTTCAACCGCCGCACAATAGGTGGTGATGGTGGCATCTACATCTGCAGAACGTGAAGAACCAGAGGCAACTGTCAAAGCCATTCCCCGTGTTTAGTGTACAAGTCGTAAAACGTGTTTGAAATCGACGGGAGTAAAGTTGGACTCACGAACAAATCGACTTACGAACAGACATATGGAACTTAACTCGTTTGTACGTACAAGAGTCTGTATATGGTGGTCACTCTGAACAACACAGACCCAGCCTCCTTTTTACAATTTTTGGTCCATTAAGACATTACCAGACGCATCTTTCTGTGCTAACGACCACACAATACACATTAGACGTGTCACAACAGGTCATGTTTAATAGTCTAAACTTGTCTGGAGTAAGTCGCATAGGTAGACATTTCTGCACATTTGCAGAATTACATGTCTATGATAAAGGAACCATGTGTATTGAATTACACAGGGGTGCTTGATCATGTGTGGATGCAGATTCCCGCAGCAATAGAGGGAATAGGTTGTTCGCAGCGCCACTGATTAATCAGAATCAGAATCTTTTTTATATCCTGGAGGAATCCGATGAGCTATGAAGATCTTTTTCACATATGTCCAGTAGGGGAGGGTCAGCGAGCTATTTCCAAAACCGATGAGAGGCAAGATGGAGAAAATGTAAGCAAATTGCTAAAAATACAAAGTACATACATTCCTGCCAATTTGTCAACAAATGCAAGCTTGGGCAAGGTAGCAACACAACAACCACAGCTCCAGACCACGACAAGACTCCACAAAGTCCCTCAATTGCATTGCATTAAATTGAACGTTTATTGAGCGATATTTGAAATAGCGTTACCAAATGACAATATTCCCTTCGAATACCTGACTAATGAATGAGGCTAAGACGCTTGAAGTAATGTTCAAATATGCATCACAAGCCATTCAGAAGTGGTAGGCCTCACGTGACCACAGGGCACCACAGTGGCAATGTTAACTACATCGCCTGGTATGCAGGAGGCCGTGGATTCAATCCGGACCCTGTCGCCTGCTGTATATTTTGAGGTTGCATGTCTCTCTCACTACATTTAGAATAAACATCACGCGTTTAGAGTATTTGGCCTCTATAAATTTCCATGAGATAAGCCACTTCGTTGAAGATAACATTTGTGATAGCCAGGTTGCTTCTGAAAAATAGCTCCATAGCTCAGTGGGGCCTCAAACTGGTAAAATAAAAAATATTGTTTATATTCTTGGTTCTTTCGGTAAAGTCACGTAGAAGGGAAACAATAAAATAATAAAAATATAAAAGAATACAATTCTCACGACCTTTCGACTGCAACACAAGCAATCATCAGGTGATGATGATCATCATCAGGTGATGATGATTGCTTGTGTTGCAGTCGAAACGTCGTGAGAATTGTATTGTTTTATATTTTATTATTTTATTGTTTCCCTTCTACGTGACTTTACCGAAAGAACCAAGAATATGAATCCCTGCAGTCACGAAAGCTTTAAATCAAAATATAGTTTAGTTTTAAAGTTATAGTTTGAGAATGGCGGTCCGATGGGAGGGAGTGAAGAGGTGTTGTGAGGAGGCGACATCGGGAGTGGAAGCTGCTGGTGGGAGCATGGGAGGTGTGGGGAGTGTGAGGTGCATCGGCATTGTGGAGAGGGAAGGGGTGAGAGTGTTGTAAGCGATGGGGCTGGGGGAGGAGTGGTGGATATGACGATGTGGAAGCTGTGTCGGTGATGAGGTGTGTGCTTGAAGTGAGGATTACATGGGGAGCGGTGCCGAAGTGGTTAGCGCACCGTGCGACGGGATCCGGCGACCCGAGTTCTATTCCCACTCTCGGCCAACATCGGTGACGAGTATCTGAACCAATCTCGGTCCCATCCCAGGTCTATTCTGCCTTAAAATGAGTATCCAGGTTCGGTGAATGGGAGGAGACAAAGGCGGCCAGGCGTGGTGCTGGCCACCCATCCCATCTCAGCGTGTCGACCCCATGGCACCTGGGTAATGGAGGTGGTGATGAAGATGGTGACGACGGTGATGATGATGTTGATGACGATGGTGATGACGAGTCACTCACTCAGACTCACAGAGCCACACTCAGAGACTCACAGTCACTCACTTAGACTCACAGAGCCACACTCAGAGACTCACAGTCACTCACTTAGAATCACAGAGCCACACTCAAGAGACTCACAGCCACACTCAAGAGACTCACAGTCACTCACTCAGACTCACAGAGCCACAGACTCACAGCCACACTCAGAGACTCACAGTCACTCACTCAGACTCACAGAGCCACACACAGAGACTCACAGAGTCACTCACTCAGACTCACAGAGCCACACTCAGAGACTCACAGAGTCACTCACTCAGACTCACAGAGCCACACTCAAGAGACTGATAGAGTCACTCCGAGAATCACAGTCACTCACACAGACTCACACTCACTCAAGGAGACCCACAGACTCACTCACAGACTCACTCACACAGACTCACTCACACAGACTCACAGAGTAACTCACACACAGATTCACACTCAAAGACTAGTTCTGACACACACATACTCGCAGAGTAACACGCACTCAGAGACTCACAGAGTCACTCACTCACGCAGACACTCGGAGACTCACTCAGACTCACACAGACTCAGAGTAACTCACACACTCACAGACTTACACAGTAACTCACAGTCACTCCCACTCAACTCAGTCTCACCGGGTAACACACTCACAGACTCCCAGAGTAACACGCACTCAGAGACTCACAGAGTAACGCTCAGTCACTCACTCAGGGACTCACAGTCACTCACTCAGAAACTCGCACGCACTCACAGAGCCACACTCAGAGATTCAGTCACACACTCAGAGACGCACAGTCACACTCAGAGACTCAGAGCCACAGACTCACAGATCCACACTCAGAGATTCAGTCACACACTCAGAGACGCACAGTCATACTCATAGACTCAGAGAGTCACTCACTCAGAGACTCAGAGCCAGAGACTCACAGACTCACAGAGCCACACTCAGGGACTCACAGTCACTCACTCACTCTGACACTCGGAGACACACTCAGACTCACACAGACTCAGAGTAACTCACACACTCACAGACTTACACAGTAACTCACAGTCGCTCCCACTGAACTCAGTCTCACCGGGTAACACACTCACAGACTCGGAGTAACTCACATGAACTCACAAAGTAACTCACTCACACAGACTAACAAACAAAAACAAAGATCCCCAGTGAACCCTTAACAGACTGTAGGGGCAAGTGCTGTTAGCGAGCACCTACGAAGGCCGGCACGGCACACGAGGGGGTGGGTGGCCAGCACCACGCCCGGCCGCCTTTGTCTCCCCCATTGGCGATGTTTACACACCGCAACCAGGTACTCATTTGAGGCCGAGTCGACCTAGGGGAAGCCCAAGACCTGTTTAGATAATCGTTACCGGTGTTGGTGGCCGTGAGCGGGAATCGAACTCGGGTCGCCGGGTTCGTAGCGCAGCGTAGCACTAACCGCTGCGCCACCGCTCCCCACACCCTCGCTCACAAACACAACGCAGGCAGCGTGGGCAGCCCTGGTCCATCCACTGCTGGATGAGGGCCTTGCCATGCCGTGCGAGTTATTTGACCAGAAGCGCAGTGCGTGTTGTTAACATTCCCCGTGTGGTGGATAGAATCGGAGGGCTTTCCCCAGCCCTCACCCACCAGGAATGGTGAAGTATAGTCAAATACTTCCTGTGACCAACACGGCGTTAGGAGACATTCATACAACCCACAGATGGACTAATAATTATTGTAAGTACTGTGGTGTACTTAAAATAATGTGTGGATGAGGAGGAGGAGGAAGAAGCTCCAGAAGTCGCACTTCAGCAGCCACCACTGCCCCTTCGCAGTATCAACAACCACGCAGACAAATGCACTGCCACATCCTACAACACGCGTTTGTTCCTTCAAAGTAGTGAATTAGCGTCCCAACACGCTGGTTCACGAAGATGGAGCGGTCATATAATGAGCTGGACAGCAACAACAACTTAAATCAGCGGTAATAATGCGGCAGACACGCAGGAAGCAATACTTAGGTAGGCCGCGATGAGACCACGGGGCTCGGATGGCGACCCTGCCTGGGAAGGTGCACACAAACTCCTCACAGAGTGAGCACCACAATGTTGTCCTTACAACACACAGTGGTCTCGCTTTTCTTTCATATCCACGAGCACAGCAATATCCAGCAACACATATCTCCTCACATTGTGCCCAGGACTGCTTTAAATAAAGATTTTAAATAAACTTTCCCGCCAAAAAATGTAATTGAGGCGTGTGTGGGTATCGATGTGGAACTTGTGATCACATTGCTAAGAGCCGAAACACAAGGCACCCACCACCCCACACATCCTACTACTGCTGCTGTTGTTGCTGCCTTGTGAAGTCTATGATGATGATGAGCAGCAGCAGCAGCGAGATAATGAGGTTGAATGTGATGATGATAATGTGGAGTAGAGTCAGGGGGGTTATGCCCAAAGTTCTCTGTCCTCACCTCCCCACCACCGCCACGTCCCAACTCTGAACATCCACACATCATCGACCAGCAATGACCAACAGCAGCTCACAGCCCATTAAATACACCACCAGTAGGACAATTGTATGGAGGAGGCCAAACAAACATCTAAAACTAACAAAATAACAATTGCCACCGAGAACTGTTTCACATAACTCGTGCACTCAAAGTCCTCAGACAATTGCAGTTATATTTCGATTTAAAGCTTTCGTGACTGCAAGGATTCATCTTCTTTGGTTCTTTCGGTAAAGTAACGTAGAATGAGAATAAAATAATAAATTGATTAAATAAAATAACACAATAATATTCTCACGACGTTTCGGCCACAACACAAGCGGCCTTCATCAGGTGAAGGGACGAGACTGTCTGGTAGGACAGCGCTGGAGTGAAAAAAGCCACGTTCAGATCACGACCTTTAAGCTGTGTCAGAAGAAACAAAGCGCCTTGACAAAGGAATTAGCATATAATTTAGCATTGAAATGGTGAGTGATTAGCTTGTGACTGGTCACAGAAATGGCTATGTTAAAGTTAAAGCATACACATCCGCAGAGGCACCCCTTGACAAAGGAATTAGCATAGAATTTAGCATTGAAATAGCTGAGTGATTAGCTTGTAACTGGTCACAGAAATAGCTATGTTTAAAGTCAGAGCATACACATTCACCGAGGTACCTAGTACAAATCAAACAGGAGAATTTAGCATTGAAATAACAAGGCGAATTTAGCATTGAAATAACTGAGTGATTAGCTAGTGACTGGTCACAGAAATGGCTATGTTGAAGTCAAGGTCTACACATCTGAGCTATTCACAGTAACTGGGTATAGAATACAATGTATAATGAATGCTACATAGTGAACCAATAAAAAACTAAAATAGAAATTACCTTAATGTTATCAATAAACTCTATATTCTCTAATCAGCTAAGCTACCAACAATAAGTCGTTATATATCACAATGCTATATGGCGAAAAAAATGGGTGGATTCTTACCCTCAACTTTAGCAACACGGATAGCTACGGGCCCCATTCAGACGGACGAGTTCATCCAAGGTCGGAACAGAGGAGGGGGAGAGAGACAGCTGCGAGGCGCTATTATACTCCATGTTGTAAACCATACCATTAACCGTGGTGTGAGAGGTATTAAGAGTCAATGCTGGTGAAAGAGCTGCGGTCTGAAGGTCATCGTAAAATACAATTAATTAAGAACGGAAATGGTTTAAATCATCTTTCCAATGGTTACTAAGCCAGAATCCATCTTCTCGGTTGAAATTGTCTCTGTGCTTGTATATGTGAATGGCCTCATGAACGAATCTCTCATGGCAGCCGGTTGGTTTGCAAAAAACCTCCGTCTTGGAGAAGTCAATGTCATGTGAGCCCACTGAATTATAACAGTGATCTGCCACGGCAGAGGCGTTCGTCCTACCGTGTTTCAAGTCTGCTTTATGTTCACGGATGCGATCCGAGATATGTCGTTTGGTTTCTCCAATGTAGCTACTACCACAGAGGCACTTTAGTTTGTAAACGCCCGGGTACTGTATGTCTGGAACAGCATCTTTTACAGATGGAACTAGATCACGGATTTTATGTATTGTGTTGAATCGGACCTGGATCTTGTGTTTATTCAGGATTTTGGAGATCTTTTTAGTGACCCCTGCAATGTAGGGTAAGGTGATGGTTTTGAGTGGCACCACAAGAGAATCCTTCTTCATGACTGGAGTGATGGCTTTGCGGATTGTGTAGTCGGAGTAACCATTAGCCCTGAGAGCCTGGTGTACGTGCTTGAGTTCACTGGTAATGTGTTCCTGGTCGGAAATGCATTGGGCTCTATGGTATAGAGTCTTGATGAGGGAGTTCTTCTGGGATGGATGGTGGTGGGAATCCGGTTTCAAGTAAGCATCTGTATGGGTGGCTTTCCTGTAGACAGAGTGGCTCATTGAACCATCATGTCTCCTTTTAATTAAGACATCCAAAAAGGGTAGTTTGCCATCTTTTTCGACCTCCATGGTAAATCTGATGGCTGGGTGTATGGAATTGATGTGGTCACAGAATTGGTCTAGAGCAGGCTGGCCATGTGGCCAGATGACAAAGGTGTCATCCACGTACCTCTTCCATAAGGTCGGGCGTAGAGTGGCAGTCTGTATGGCGTCAGTTTCAAATTTGATGTACCCCCCCCTGGTGAGACATTGCTTAACCAACACATACTTCACCTGGAATGGAACTTTCTACAAACAAACTGAGGGCACCCCAATGGGCTCCCCCCTATCTCCGGTTGTAGCCAACGTATTCATGGAAAAATTTGACTCCATATCTCGGACCGCATCCTTGAACATAAAGCAGACTTGAAACACGGTAGGACGAACTCCTCTGCCGTGGCAGATCACTGTTATAATTCAGTGGGCTCACATGACATTGACTTCTCCAAGACGGAGGTTCTTTGCAAACCAACCGGCTGCCATGAGAGATTCGTTCATGAGGCCATTCACATATACAAGCACAGAGACAATTTCAACCGAGAAGATGGATTCTGGCTTAGTAACCATTGGAAAGATGATTTAAACCATTTCCGTTCTTAATTAATTGTATTTTACGATGACCTTCAGACCGCAGCTCTTTCACCAGCATTGACTCTTAATACCTCTCACACCACGGTTAATGGTATGGTTTACAACATGGAGTATAATAGCGCCTCGCAGCTGTCTCTCTCCCCCTCCTCTGTTCCGACCTTGGATGAACTCGTCCGTCTGAATGGGGCCCGTAGCTATCCGTGTTGCTAAAGTTGAGGGTAAGAATCCACCCATTTTTTTCGCCATATAGCATTGTGATATATAACGACTTATTGTTGGTAGCTTAGCTGATTGGAGAATATAGAGTTTATTGATAACATTAAGGTAATTTCTATTTTAGTTTTTTATTGGTTCACTATATAGTATTCATTATACATTGTATTGTATACCCAGTTACTGTGAATAGCTCAGATGTGTAGACCTTGACTTCAACATAGCCATTTCTGTGACCAGTCACTAGCTAAATTCTCCTAGTTATTTCAATGCTAAATTCTCCTGTTTAATTTGTACTAGGTGCCTCGGTGAATGTGTATGCTCTGACTTTAAACATAGCTATTTCTGTGACCAGTAACAAGCTAATCACTCAGCTATTTCAATGCTAAATTCTATGCTAATTCCTTTGTCAAGGGGTGCCTCTGCGGATGTGTATGCTTTAACTTAGCTATTTCAATGCTAAATTCTATGCTAATTCCTTTGTCAAGGGGTGCCTCTGCGAATGTGTATGCTTTAACTTTAACATAGCCATTTCTGTGACCAGTCACAAGCTAATCACTCGGCCATTTCAATGCTAAATTATATGCTAATTCCTTTGTCAAGGCGCTTTGTTTCTTATGACACAGCTAAAAGGTCGTGATCTGAACGTGCCTTTTTTCACTCCAGCGCTGTCCTACCAGACAGTCTCGTCCCTTCACCTGATGGAGGCCGCTTGTGTTGTGGCCGAAACGTCGTGAGAATATTATTGTGTTATTTTATTTAATCAATTTATTATTTTATTCTCATTCTACGTGACTTTACCGAAAGAACCAAAGAAGATGAATCCTTGCAGTCACGAAAGCTTTAAATCGAAATATAACTGCAATTGTCTGAGGACTTTGAGTGCACGAGTTATGTGAAACAGTTCTCGGTGGCAATTGTTATTTTGTTAGTTTTAGATGTTTGTTTGGCCTCCTCCATACAATTGTCCTTCTGGTGGTGTATTTAATAGGCTGTGAGCTGCTGTTGGTCATTGCTGGTCGATGCTGATGATGATGTGTGGATGTTCAGAGTTGGGACGTGGCAGTGGTGGGGAGGTGAGGACAGAGAACTTTGGGCATAACCCCCCTGACTCTACTCCACATTATCATCATCACATTCAACCTCATTATCTCGCTGCTGCTGCTGCTGCTGCTCATCATCATCATAGACTTCACAAGGCAGCAGCAGCAGTAGTAGAAGGATGTGTGGGGTGGTGGGTGCCTTGTGTTTCGGCTCTTAGCAATGTGATCACAAGTTCCACATCGATACCCACACACGCCTCAATTACATTTTTTGGCAGGAAAGTTTATTTAAAATCTTTATTTAAAGCTGTCCTGGGCACAATGTGAGGAGATATGTGTTGCTGGATGTTGCTGTGCTCGTGGATATGAAAGAAAAGCGAGACCACTGTGTGTTGTAAGGACAACATTGTGGTGCTCACTCTGTGAGGAGTTTGTGTGCACCTTCCTAGGCAGGGTCGCCATCCGAGCCCCGTGGTCTCATCGCGGCCTACCTAAGTATTGCTTCCTGCGTGTCTGCCGCATTATTACCGCTGATTTAAGTTGTTGTCGCTGTCCAGCTCATTATATGACCGCTCCATCTTCGTGAACCAGCGTGTTGGGACGCTAATTCACTTCTTTGAAGGATCAAACGCGTGTTGTAGGATGTGGCAGTGCATTTGTCTGCGTGGTTGTTGATACTGCGAAGGGGCAGTGGTGGCTGCTGAAGTGCGACTTCTGGAGCTTCTTCCTCCTCCACACATTATTTTAAGTACACCACAGTACTTACAATAATGATTAGTCCATCTGTGGGTTGTTTGAATGTCTCCTAACGCCGTGTTGGTCACAGGAAGTATTTGACTATACTTCACCATTCCTGGTGGGTGAGGGCTGGGGAAAGCCCTCCGATTCTATCCACCACACGGGGAATGTTAACAACACGCACTGCGCTTCTGGTCAAATAACTCGCACGGCATGGCAAGGCCCTCATCCAGCAGTGGATGGACCAGGGCTGCCCACGCTGCCTGCGTTGTGTTTGTGAGCGAGGGTGTGGGGAGCGGTGGCGCAGCGGTTAGCGCTACGCTGCACTACGAACCCGGCGACCCGAGTTCGATTCCCGCTCACGGCCACCAACACCGGTGACGATTATCTGAACAGGTCTTGGGCCTCCCCTAGGTCGACTCGGCCTCAAATGAGTACCTGGTTGCGGTGTGTAAACATCGCCAATGGGGGAGACAAAGGCGGCCGGGCGTGGTGCTGGCCACCCACCCCCTCGTGTGCCATGCCGGCCTTCGTAGGTGCTCGCTAACAGCACTTGCCCCTACAGTCTGTTAAGGGTTCACTGGGGATCTTTGTTTTTGTTTGTCAGTCTGTGTGAGTGAGTTACTTTGTGAGTTCATGTGAGTTACTCCGAGTCTGTGAGTGTGTTACCCGGTGAGACTGAGTTGAGTGGGAGTGACTGTGAGTTACTGTGTAAGTCTGTGAGTGTGAGTTACTCTGAGTCTGTGTGAGTCTGAGTGAGTCTCCGAGTGTCAGAGTGAGTGACTCTGTGGGTCTCTGAGTGAGTGACTTCGTGCGTCTCTGAATGTGGCTCTGTGAGTCTGTGGCTCTGAGTCTCTGAGTGAGTGACTTTGTGAGTCTCTGAGTGAGTGACTGTGAGTCTCTGAGTGAGTGACTGAGCGTGACTCTGTGAGTCTCTGAGTGCGTGTTACTCTGCGAGTCTGTGTGTGTGTCAGAACTAGTATGTGAGTGTGAGTCTGTGTGTGAGTTACTCTGTGAGTCTGCGTGAGTGAGTCTGTGAGTGAGTCTGTGGGTCTCCTTGAGTGAGTGTGAGTCTGTGTGAGTGACTGTGATTCTCGGAGTGACTCTATCAGTCTCTTGAGTGTGGCTCTGTGAGTCTGAGTGAGTGACTCTGTGAGTCTCTGAGTGTGGCTCTGTGAGTCTGAGTGAGTGACTCTGTGAGTCTCTGAGTGTGGCTCTGTGAGTCTGAGTGAGTGACTGTGAGTCTCTGAGTGTGGCTGTGAGTCTGTGGCTCTGTGAGTCTGAGTGAGTGACTGTGAGTCTCTTGAGTGTGGCTGTGAGTCTCTTGAGTGTGGCTCTGTGATTCTAAGTGAGTGACTGTGAGTCTCTGAGTGTGGCTCTGTGAGTCTAAGTGAGTGACTGTGAGTCTCTGAGTGTGGCTCTGTGAGTCTGAGTGAGTGACTCGTCATCACCATCGTCATCAACATCATCATCACCGTCGTCACCATCTTCATCACCACCTCCATTACCCAGGTGCCATGGGGTCGACACGCTGAGATGGGATGGGTGGCCAGCACCACGCCTGGCCGCCTTTGTCTCCTCCCATTCACCGAACCTGGATACTCATTTTAAGGCAGAATAGACCTGGGATGGGACCGAGATTGGTTCAGATACTCGTCACCGATGTTGGCCGTGAGTGGGAATAGAACTCGGGTCGCCGGATCCCGTCGCACGGTGCGCTAACCACTTCGGCACCGCTCCCCATGTAATCCTCACTTCAAGCACACACCTCATCACCGACACAGCTTCCACATCGTCATATCCACCACTCCTCCCCCAGCCCCATCGCTTACAACACTCTCACCCCTTCCCTCTCCACAATGCCGATGCACCTCACACTCCCCACACCTCCCATGCTCCCACCAGCAGCTTCCACTCCCGATGACGCCTCCTCACAATACCCCTTCACTCCCTCCCATCGGACCGCCGTTCTCAAACTATAACTTTTAAACGAAACTATATTTTGATTTAAAGCTTTCGTGAATGCAGGGATTCATATTCTTGGTTCTTTCGGTAAAGTCACGTAGAAGGGAAACAATAAAATAATAAAAATATAAAACAATACAATTCTCACGACGTTTCGACTGCAACACAAGCAATCATCATCACCTGATGATGATCATCATCACCTGATGATTGCTTGTGTTGCAGTCGAAACGTCGTGAGAATTGTATTGTTTTATATTTTTATTATTTCATTGTTTCCCTTCTATGCGACTTTACCGAAAGAACCAAGAATACAAACTATATTTTTTATTTTACCAGTTTGAGGCCCCACTGAGCTATGGAGCTATTTTTCAGAAGCAACCTGGCTATCACAAATGTTATCTTCAACGAAGTGGCTTATCCCGTTGAAATTTATAGAGGCCAAATACTCTAAACGCGTGATGTTTATTCTAAATGTAGTGAGAGAGACATGCAACCTCAAAATATACAGCAGGCGACAGGGTCTAGATTGAATCCACGGCCTCCTGCGTACCAGGCGAGGTAGTTAACATATTGCCACTGTGGTGCCCTGTGGTCACGTGAGGCCTACCACTTCTGAATGGCTTGTGATGCATATTTGAACATTACTGCAAGCGTCTTAGCCTCATTCATTAGTCAGGTATTCGAAGGGAATATTGTCATTTGGTAACGCTATTTCAAATATCGCTCATTAAACGTTCAATTTTAATGCAATGCAATTGAGGGACTTTGTGGAGTCTTGTCGTGGTCTGGAGCTGTGGTTGTTGTGTTGCTACCTTGCCCAAGCTTGCATTTGTTGACAAATTGGCAGGAATGTATGTACTTTGTATTTTTAGCAATTCGCTTACATTTTCTCCATCTTGCCTCTCATCGGTTTTGGAAATAGCTCGCTGACCCTCCCCTACTGGACATATGTGAAAAAGATCTTCATAGCTCATCGGATTCTTCCAGGATATAAAATAGATTCTGATTCTGATTAATCAGTGGCGCTGCGAACAACCTATTCCCTCTATTGCTGCGGGAATTTGCATCCACACATGATCAAGCACCCTTGTCTAATGCAATACACATGGTTCCTTTGTCATAGGCATGTAATTCTGCAAATGTGCAGAAATGTCTACCGTATGCGACTTACTCCAGACAAGGTTAGACTATTAAACGTGACCTGTTGTGACACGTCTAATGTGTATTGTGTGGCCGTTAGCACAGAAAGATGCATCTGGTAATGTCCTAATGGACCAAAAATAGTAAAAAGGAGGCTGGGTCTGTGTTGTTCAGAGTGACCACCATATACAGACTCTTGTACGTACAAACGAGTTCGGTTCCATAGGTCTGTTCGTAAGTCGATTTGTTCGTGAGTCCAACTTTACTCCCGTCGATTTCAAACACGTTTTACGACTTGTACACTAAACACGGGGAATGGCTTTAACAGTTGCCTCTGGTTCTTCACGTTCTGCAGATGTAGATGCCACCATCACCACCTATTGTGCGGTGGTTGAACTTGCGACTCTCGGTCCGAACAGGAAACTGGACATACGGACAGGTTTGATCATATCTCTGAAAGTTCGTAAGTCGAATGTTCGTAAGTAGAGGAGTCCCTGTGTAGTGGCATAGAATCGTAATGTAACAGCATAGCGCCTGCTGCTGGCAGGGAAAGGGATCTGAGGCTTACGGCCCTGACGTCAGCAGGCCAGGTTATACACAAGAGGGGGATCTAGGGAAAGGTCGCAGAAGGGGCACTGAATTCATAATGATACAATAATTCAGTAACACTGTACAAGTGTACAGCACGTCAGATCATTACATGGCCTAACCCTGGTTGGAAACACCGTGGGAGTGAAGAAGAAGATTGATTAATAATCATTATTTACATTTGTAAGGTGCATTTTATCCGTATGCCACCAGACTTAACTTGGAGTGTCTAAATTCTCTTTGCCCACCAGAATGAATAGACCTCATCTTTCCCACCCCTGCAGACTTGGCATTAAAGTAGATACATGCTAATGTTTACAAAGTAACGGGCTCTTGACCAATTTCATTTCCACATAAATCAATCATTTGGAAATAGGCCCCACTATACCCCACCGACTACAGCACTCTGATCTTGCCTCCTCGTTTTGCCTCTTCCACCTGCCTCATGCTCGTCAGCACCGCCTTTCGTGCAGCCATGCGGGTGTGAGGTCATCATCACGAGAGGCCGTGCACTTCATCATTCGCACGCGGCGGAGGAACCACTGAAGTCAAACGTTTACATACGTGCGGTTTAGTGGGGCCATTTCCGAGCGAACTCGGTTTTAAAGTGTTTATCGTTGAATGTGGAAGGGTTTGGGTTAGTTTTCGGGTTACCACCTTTTCCACTATGGAGATCAAACCCAGACCTATGTTTCAGTCGGTCTAGGTCTGTCAACAACCATGCAGTAGTAAAGTTCAGCACAGTACCGGTACCAGATCTCGGTACAAATTAATTCATGCCACCCAAACACAGATGCCAATTCACAGACTGTCTCGGCTGGACCGGGACAGGAGGTAACCCAAGGGTAGTGGGAGGATAACCGCTTTGTGAGCTATTTGTAAGTAATGCGTTTAGAGTATTTGGCTACTATAAATTTCCACGTGATAAGCCACTTCGTTAAGCTATAATTTGTGGCCAGGTCGCTTCTGAAAAAGAGCTATATAGCTCTCAATGGGCCTTACCTGGTAAAAAAAAAAAGTTTACTTTAATGGTATACATACTTGAATTTTACTGCGGATGTTTTAAACATGTCCTGTCTAACTGTAAACTTTGTTTGAATTTCAGTGGGAGAAGATGCTTCTCACACAGACGTTAAAGCAGGTACCAGAGTCCACCTGAAGCTACTGCAGTGTGCGCCTCATATAGGATTCCATCCATTACTGTTGGTGCGATGGTTTGGATTTTCAAGTTGAAATCTCCTGGTTCATTTTATTTTTACCCAGGCGACAACTCAATTGTCAAGGGTAGTCCTGTTTGGAAGAGGCATCCATGTCTCTTGAGTTCCACATCTTGGAGAGGATGTGATTAGTCAGCATCGATGCCAGTTTAGTTGGTGTCACGCATCATGCGTGCATTCTTAAATTACTGACGCTGACTGAAGACTGAAGATGCAAGTGTGCCATCTGACAATGATAGTTATGAAGCCATTTTTTGCCATTGCCAATCTTCCTTTGTGCTCTGTCAGATTCTGGGATAACACGGCCTTGGTGAAGTCCCCTGGACTTGTGTAATTTCTGTATCCATTTTTTTTGTTTCATTTTGAAATCTCTGCTCCACTTCCTTCAATTGCATCCATCTGCACCTCCGATTAGCACGGCTGGCTGACGTACGGCGCGAAAGAGGTTCAACGCACATACCTACAAGGAGTGTAAATTCATACGGTGCCAGAAACTCTGCACGAGTTCGTGCCGCGTTCTCCCGATGTTGCCGTCGATGTTTGTCCAGCGACAAGCCATTCGTTGCCACGCGCGAACCTGTCTCACCTCCACAATCACAGGGCCGAGTGCGTGACGTGTCCGGCAAGCCGTGTGATGTGTCTGCGGATGATAATCTTCAGCAGAGGCCTGTGCCTTCTCCCACAGACGCCGCGCAACTGACGCCGCTCCCAGCGCCGCCGACCTCTGCTTCCCCGGCCACGGCCACGCGGAGTTCTTCTCCTCTGCTGGACACCCCGTGTGCTGGACCTGCTGCTCCACCACACTTGCCTGCCCACTACACAGGCACAAAGAGGTACGGGCAGAACTAATGCATAAATGCTTTCAACATAAGTTGGAGAGAGCTGAGCCTTTCTAGGAATTCGGCAATGCTTTCCCACATGTGACTGCTCCCGATATATGACTCGAGAGCATGTAGGTTTTGCTTGCAGGCCACACACACACACATGAATGATGTGTTTGGTATTATCTCATGGAAAATAATAAGTTGCACAAGGGCCAGGGTCATGCCCCATTCATTCTGAACGATTAAACCAAACTGACCCACGTTCACACACGAGAGCAGAGAGGTTGGCTGCAGGGTGACGCACACGAAGAACGCGTCACTGTGAAAGAGTTAGAAGGTTCCCCTTCGTACCTTCTTACTCTCCCTCCCACCCCCCTCCTTCCGGTCAGGTGATTTTGAAGTGTCGTCGTCGTTACGCGAGGACGTGGACCGAGACAGCGCGTGGAACCAGTGGCTGCGCTCCGAGATCCCGGGGCTCTTCCTGCTGGCCCTGCACACATTTACCGTGAGTCGGTGCAGATGTGGCCTCGCGATTGGGGCTGCCACCTGTCCGCGTTTGACCCCCGGACAGTGTTCGGGTGGCAGCAGGAATTGATTTGTGTCGAGATCTGGTACCCCGGGTATGGCTATGGTTAATTTTATCACCGTGAACTGCGCAGTTTTAACAATAGACCTGGGCTCGCTGAGAAATGTGCCTGGGTTTGCTCTGTCGTGGAAATGGTGGCAACTGTACTTGGGGCATCGGCACGTGTATTCGCGCTCCGGCTCCATTTACACCGAGAGTCACGTGCTTGTCTCGTGTGAGGAGTGGTGGTGTGGCTGTTAAGGGGGCATCCATTTAGTATGTATGAATGGAGGGGGGAGGAGGGGTTAACCCAAATGCGTACGCTTGCGTATGGGGGGTCTACTGACAATATGTAAGCCGACTGCAATTGCATGAATCTGCCCATCGCAGTGACATGGGGAAGTAATTGCTTCCGACAAAGGCGTTCTATGACCTTTTAAATCGTACTCAGGTTTGAGAACGGGGACAGTTTGCATTCATGATCCTGAATCATGACAATTCCTTGACTCTCCGGCAGTGGTGAATCGTTCCAACCATCAGTAGGAATCGTGTATATGTGTGTATGTGTATGCACAGCTGTAGCCATTGGCTTCTGTTAAGGTCATGTACGTTTATTTTTTATTTCGTGGAATATCATTTGCTGTACTCCACGCGGTGAGTGCTTTGTGTAGATAGGAATCATGTTATGTAGAGAATATAAATCTAATTCAGTACCTCTATATGTCTCCCACAGACGAGCGGGGAGACAGCAGCCAGGCGGTGAGCCGGCACTCCCAACAATCGCCCAAGCTCTGCGGTTCTCTTTACATTCCGATATTTGCAGCCACTTACTGAGTGTTTACATGTGGGGGGAAACCAGTACACTCGCAGAAAACGAACGAATGTGAGCAAGGAGGCAACGTTCTATCCCGTGCAGATGGAAAGGATTCCACAGTTGTGTTCCACTGCCTCCTGGCAAGCCAGGGTATGACTCATCCTCGATGCCCACTGGAAGGGAGATTGCACACTTGCAATTTAATTCCCTGAGATTATTTATATCACGGGGTAGGCAGTGACAAAGCCCCTGACTCACTTAACATGAACATGCGGTCCAGTGCATTGTACGTGCGAGGATACTCGCTTTCCACAATGTATGAAAGTGTGTTCAACTTGAATCTTGACTTAAAGCTTTCGTGACTGCAGGAATTCATATTTTTTGGGTCTTTCGGTAAAGTCACGTAGATAGAACAATAAAATAATAAAAATAAGTGAATACAAAATAATAATAAAAATATCACGACGTTTTCATCACAACACAAGCAATCTTCATCATTTTTCTCCTGATGACGATTGCTTGTGTTGCGATCGAAACGTCGTGATATATTTTTCTTTTTTATTCACTTTATTTTTATTATTTTATTGTTCTATCTACGTGACTTTACGGAAAGACCCAAAGAATATGTGTTGAACTTCTTTCGCAGTGTACGTAGCCAACCGTGCTAATCTGTGGTACATTAACACCTTGCCACAAATGCCCTGTTGCTCATGAGCACACCGACTCAAATGAATCAGGCGCAAGGTTTGCGTGATTAATGCTTACAAAGTGGGGTCTATAATGAACAATATGGCTGAAGCTCGAGTTCTATTAATTTAAAACCAACGTGTTTCTTACCAACCATACCTGGTGTTTGCACACAGATACAGATTCTGGGCAATGCGTTATACACCATTCGGAATGCGCTATTGCAATGTGCAGCCACAGCTGCTGCAAAAATATTTGTCTCGGTTTGATCCACTGAACAATATCCACTGACCACACCGCACGCGCAACAATGATATAACTATGAACAAAAATATGAATAAATTAGGATGGTTTATTAAATATATTGCACGTAAGAAAATACAGCAATAGACGTAAAAATACATGGCAGTTTAACACGTACGCTTTCGCGATAAATATCCAGAATACAGGTTTTATGGGTTGGATCGCGTAAATATATAAATGTGTCATTATGAGACCTCCTTTGCCAGTAGCAAGATATAGTAATAGATTTTTACCCTTTTATCTGGCACCAAAACTGACACCTTTATACAAGGAATCATGTTTGCAATAACCACAACACAAGCAATCAAAATGCAAACAAAAAGGGACAACTCTGATAATGATATACACTGTCCTTGAAGTTGATTGGTCCACACCCGAGACGGCTTTTCTTAGAGCCTAGTCTCCACTGGTGTTGATCCAGATGACACCAAAAGGCATACAACTCAGAAACAGCGCACTATCAGAGTATTGAGAGCTCGGGGTAAGCATTTACATTATGGGACCTCCTTTGCCAGTAGCAAGATATAGTAATAGGTTTTTACCCTTTTATCTGGCACCAAACTGACACCTTTATGCAAACATGATCCCTTGTATAAAGGTGTCAGTTTTGGTGCCAGATAAAAGGGTAAAAACCTATTACTATATCTGGTTACTGGCAAAGGAGGTATCATAATGTAAATGCTTACCCCGAGCTCTCAATACTCTGATAGTGCGCTGTTTTTGAGTTGTATGCCTTTTGGCGTCATCTGGTCCAACACCAGTGGAGACTAGGCTCTAAGAAAAGCCGTCTCGGGTGTGGACCAATCAACTTCAAGGACAGTGTATATCACTATCAGAGTTGTCTCTTTTTGTTTGCATTTTGACTGCTTGTGTTGTGGTTATTGCAAACATGATCCCTTGTATAAAGGTGTCAGTTTTGGTGCCAGATAAAAGGGTAAAAACCTATTACTATATCTTGCTACTGGCAAAGGAGGTCTCATAATGTATATTCTTACCCCGAGCTCTCAATACTCTGATAGTGCGCTGTTTTTGAGTTCTATGCCTTTTGGCGTCATCTGGTCCAACACCAGTGGAGACTAGGCTCTAAGAAAAGCCGTCTCGGGTGTGAAACAATCAACTTCAAGGACAGTGTATATCATTATCAGAGTTGTCTCTTTTTACTCATTGGTTTTTTCGGTAAAGTCATGTATGTAGAAATACCATAAAATTATATTAAAATAAATAAATCACGACGTTTCGACCGCAACACAAGCGATCTTCATCAGGTGTAAAAAAACAACAAATAGCGAGGGAGCATATAGGGCGACACCAACGCAACACATAGAGAGCGCCAAACTGCACGGAGGTAAATACAACAAGAAGATGAGAGACGAGAATTCAACAAACCTAAGAAAAAATAACGTGATGCAAAACCAGTCAGGCCAACAACACAGTTAGACACTTGCCTGGCGGACCACGAATTGAAATTCGTTGAAATTCGTGGTCCGCCAGGCAAGTGTCTGCTTGTGTTGTGGTTATTGCAAACATGATCCCTTGTATAAAGGTGTCAGTTTTGGTGCCAGATAAAAGGGTAAAAACCTATTACTATATAAATGTGTCGTTAAACCCGCCACCGCCCGACAGCCAACTAGTAAGGGTTGTCACGTAAACAGAACATGCCAATTCATCACTAGTACAGCACACCGGTGTGTGGTGTGTTGGAGAGCCAAGCCACAACATTTACTATCGGAGTACGACGTATCAGTAATTACAACTAGCTTCATCAGGCAACAGCAAGATTTGGGAGAAGTCCACCTGTTTCATTCCTTATATAGAGGCGTAGATGTGATGACAACATTTGTGCGCTCTTTGAGCGCAAAGTAGGGGGGGGATTAATGAATCAACGTACATTATACATGCACATTATGCTAGCCCATTGATCTTGTACTTAGTGTCCATTGTGTGTACTAAAATATCCGTACAAACGGTAATTTGATTATTCTCTTCCATGCAGCACTAAGTCGGTAGCTATCCAAACGATTACAATTATTTTTCTTAATTTAAATTTCGATAGATTCTGTAATTAGTCTTGGCCAGTAGTAACTAGTTTTGCACAGAACTTCAACATTATCAAAATCAATTGAGTGTCTTTGTGGGCACGCGTGTTCTGCTACTGCTGACAGTTGTATTTGTGAGCATTTCATATTTCTGTGGTGTTTTAGTCTCGTGCTGATCATTCGTCCTGTTTGCCCTACATAGCATTTGCCACAAGTGCAATTAATCCGGTACACACCTTCTGTTGATAGCTTCAGTAATAGAACAGCAAAGAAATATCCAATAGTCCTTTTCGTAGGTTTCCATATGCCTTCTGAATTTGCCTGGCTGATCAAAGTTTCGACCGCAGATGCCATTGGTCAGGGGTCTCTTTGTCCGTTCTCATGTGGGACTCTAGGCATGATGGCAGTTGGAATGCTTTCCCACAGACTTGGCAAGACATTTGTTTTCTCACTCTAGTGACTATGGGAGTGAGGTGGAGTCGAGACGGGCGCTGGTCAGGCGTGGCGTTTCCCAGCAGGCGCCTTCGTTCCATGCGCGGTCGCTGTGATAGCAATAACTTCGTTGCACGCAGGTGCGCCCTTTGCAGAAGGTGGCATTGTCTGCAACTCTGCCTCCTCACCACCAGGACTCGACAAGCTGCTGCTGCTGGAGCTGCTGGTGCCATCCATGGCAAAGGCAATTCTTCCAGCACCATGACTCGCAGCCGAGTAGCTCTGACACACCTTCAACACCGCATTGGCAAAATTGCCGTCATTCACCATGCCACGTGCGCCCCTTGAGTTCTTTCCGTGGGTTACTCCATATGCCTTCTGAGTTTGTAGGGCCGATCAAAGCTTTGATCGCAGATGTTGCAGCTTTGACCACCGGTCTTGTGCATTCTCATGTGGGACTCTAGGCACCATGCCAGTTGGAATGTTTTCCTGCAGACGTCGCAAGAGATTAGTTTTCTCACTCTAGTGACTCTATCGGATTCTAGTGACTCTATCTGATTCAACACCTCATTGGCAAAACTGCCGTTATTCACCAAGCCTGGTGCACCCTTTATCATGTAATTATTTTCGTGGGTCTTCATATGCCTTTTGAATTTTCCTTGCTGATCAAAGCTTCGTCCGCATATGCCGCACCATTGGTCATGGGTCTCCTTGTGCGTTCTTACGTGGGCTTCTAGGCACCATGCCAGTTGGAATTTTTTTCCCACAGACGTCACAAGAGATGAGTTTTTTCGCTCTTGTAACTCTACCGGATTGAGGTGGGGTCGAGACAGGTGCTGGTGAAGTGCCATCGATGGTAAAGGCAATTCTCCCAGCACCACCATGACTCGCAGCGGAGTTGCTCTCGCACATCTGAAACAAAAGACAATGGTCAAGCGCATTACACCTGTGTCATATGTGGACTCACAAAGGCATACATAAGGTGGTAAGATTCATTATAACAGAACTCCTCAATATAACAGAACTTCTCAATAGTGCAGATCCTATCATCAGAGTCTGCGGAGAGGAGGATGTCGTTGGTAACTCTGAGGAGGGCTGTTTCAGTGCTGTGTTGTGAACGGAAGCCGGATTGAAATGGTTCGAACAGGTCATTTGACGAGAGGTGGGTTTTGAGTTGTTTGGCGACAGTGGGTTCCAGTATCTTAGACAGAAAGGGGAGATTGGCAATGGGCCGAAAGTTTGACATAATGTTGGGGTCAAGTCCAGGTTTTCTGAGAATGGGGGTGACAGCAGCCAGTTTGAGTGAACGTGGGATTGAGCCAGAGCTGAGAGAGGAGTTAATGATGTTTGTGATGAGTGTGGAGATAGCTGGTAAACAGTCTTTGATGAGGTGGGATGGGATGGGGTCCAGGACACATGTTGATGTTTTCATCCCTGTCAAGATTTTAGACAGCTCCCCCGGCGACACTGGGGAGAACTGAGAGGTGTGGTGGGGGAGAACAAATGATGGAATGACAGAGCAGACAGTGGAAGCAGAAGAAGAGGACAGGTTGGTGTAAATCAGGGGTCGGGAACCTATGGCTCGCGAGCCAGATGTGGCTCTTTTGATGATTGCATATGGCTCGCAGATAAAACAAAATATTCTCACTTGTTTTAATCCATCCATCGATTTTTCACTGCGCATGTCCTGTTCAGGGCTGCAGGAGCAATTGTCCATTATTTTAATTGGATGATACTGGCCTACGTTTGCCGTTGCTGGGTAAAACAGGTAAACGCCCCCTTTTGAATCAGTCTGAGACTGCGTCTGCTCGGTCATTAGCTCAAAGCTAACCCTTCGACGAAGAAGATGGCGAAAAGAAAAAAAGACGACGAGTATCGTACATTTCAGGACGAATGGACCGAAGAATTCGCCTTTTTGGAGAGAGCGGGTTCTGTGGTGTGTCTAATTTGTAATGACAAAATTACATCGTTGAAACGGTCGAATGTAAAGCGGCACTTCGACACGCGCCACGCTACCTTTGCATCAAAGTACCCTGCGGGAGACAGCAGAAAGAAAGCGTGCCAAGAGCTGAGCAGGGTGCAAGCTAGCCAGCAGCAACTCCGCGTATGGACCCGGCAAGGTGACTATAATTCGGCTAGCTTTGCTGGTTCTTTAGCAATAGTGAGGAACGGAAAACCATTCACAGATGGCGAGTATGCTAAAACGTTCATGCTGGATGTAGCCAATGAACTTTTTGATGATCTTCCGAACAAAGACAAGATAATCAAACGGATACAAGACATGCCTCTGTCGGCAAGAACTGTTCATGATCGTACCATCGTGATGGCAAACAAAGTGGAGGAAACGCAAGTGAAGGACATAAATGCAGCGCCGTTCTTTTCTCTAGCTTTGGATGAGTCAACAGACGTGAGCCATTTGTCGCAGTTCAGCGTGATTGCAAGATATGCTGTTGGTGACACACTGCGCGAAGAAAGTCTTGCTGTTCTGCCATTAAAAGGGTCCACAAGAGGTGAGGATTTATTCAAGTCTTTCATGGAGTTTGCTCAAGAAAAAAGTCTACCTATGGATAAACTTCTCTCAGTGTGTACTGATGGTGCTCCGTGTATGGTGGGGAAAAACAAAGCATTTGTGGCGCTTCTCCGTGAACATGAAAATAGACCCATCCTAAGTTTCCATTGCATTATACACCAGGAGGCACTTTGTGCTCAGATGTGTGACAGGCAGTTTGGCGAAGTGATGTCGCTGGTCATTCGTGTGATCAACTTTATTGTTGCCCGAGCCTTAAATGATCGCCAGTTTAAAACACTGCTGGATGAAGTTGTAAATAACTATCCTGGTCTGCTTTTGCACAGCAATGTGCGTTGGTTGTCAAGAGGGAAGGTGCTTAGCCGTTTTGCGGCTTGCCTGAACGAAATCCGGACTTTCCTTGAAATGAAAGGCGTCGGGCATCCTGAGCTAGCCGACACCGAGTGGCTCCTCAAGTTTTACTATCTCGTAGATCTGACTGAACATCTGAACCAGCTCAACGTGAAAATGCAAGGCATTGGAAATACAGTGTTATCCCTTCAACAAGCTGTATTTGCTTTTGAAAACAAGCTGGAGCTTTTCATCACGGATCTTGAAACAGGTCGTTTACTACATTTTGAAAAGCTGAGCCAATTTAAAGATGCATGCACAGCAAGTGAGCCCATTCAAAACCTTGATCTCCACCAGCTAGCTGGCTGCACATCCAGTCTCCTACAGTCCTTCAAAGCACGCTTTGGAGAATTTAGTGAGCACACTCGTCTTTTTAAGTTCATCACCCATCCAAACGAGTGTTCACTGAACACAGCCGACCTGAATTACATCCCTGGTGTCTCCGTCAGAGATTTTGAAGCAGAAGTGGCTGACCTGAAGGCCTCAGACATGTGGGTGAATAAGTTCAAGTCACTGAATGAAGATTTGGAAAGAATCACACGACAGAAAGCGGAGTTGGCGAGCAAGCACATGTGGACAGAAATGAAAAAACTCCAACCCGAAGACCAGCTGATTCTCAAAACTTGGAACGCGCTTCCTGTCACATACCACACACTGCAGCGTGTGAGTATTGCTGTATTGACCATGTTTGGATCTACGTATGCATGTGAGCAGTCATTCTCACATCTTAAAAACATCAAGTCCAACCTACGATCACGTTTAA
The DNA here is from genome assembly GCF_048934315.1 of Petromyzon marinus. NCBI lineage: Eukaryota > Metazoa > Chordata > Hyperoartia > Petromyzontiformes > Petromyzontidae > Petromyzon > Petromyzon marinus. Next base: position 11,170,987 of record NC_133703.1, on the reverse strand, counting down.
CGGATGAAAGCCTCAACGCTTGCATGAAGCTTAACCTCACCAAGTACCAACCCGACTACAAAGACATCAGCAAATCCATGCAGCACCAGAAGTCGCATTAATGGTGAGTGTTATAACAACATTATTTAAAAGAATAAATTCAGAGGCTTATTATACTGACATTTAGTTGAATTCACTTTTAAAATATATTATATGGCTCTCACTGAAATAAATTTCCAAATTTTTTGCTTTCATGGCTCTCTTAGTCAAAAAGGTTCCCGACCCCTGGTGTAAATGGTGTCAATTTTGGTCTGAAAGAAGAGTGAGTGAATGAGACAGTTTTAGTTTTGATGGGAGCCAGATGATCGAGACTGGTGGAAAGTGTTTCATTGTAGTAGTTGGTGAGGTCGGAAGGGTTGTCAGTCATGGGTGGGGGGAAGGAGGATATTTTGCTGGCAAGAGAGGCTGAAAGGGCAGGACTAGAGATGGATTTAAGATTTCTGAAAGAAGTTGTCCTTTTGTCCTTGGTTGTAGAAATGGGGAGATCAATGTTCATGGTGATTGCCAGGTGGTCCGAGATGTTGAGGTTGTGGGGCTCGGGGAGCGGTATGGTGAGACCAGTAGAGCAGACCAGATCCAAAATGTGACCACGGCTGTGGGTTGGAAAGTTGAGATGTTGGGTGAAATTGAAGCAGTGTAGCAGTTCCAGGAATTCAATAGAAAATTTACAGTCAATGTCAATGTGGATGTTGAAATCTCCCAGGAGCAGAACTGAAGGTGAGATGGCAGATAACTGAGTTAAAAAGTCAGAGAGAAAGGAAGGATTTGGTTTGGGGGGTCGGTAGATTATGGCAGTGACCAGAGGAGTGGGACCAGAGAGTTTGAAAGTGATGTGTTCAAAGGAGTGAACAGCAGGGATGGAGATGGTGGATGTTTTAATGTCCTTTCTGTACACTGCAGCGACACCACCTCCCCGCCCCTCAGATCGGAGTTTGTCCATGTATGTATATCCTGTAGGTGTAGTCCTGTTGAGTGCGAAATAGTCCGTAGGTTTATGCCAAGTTTCAGTGATACAGAGAAAATCCAGGTTATTGTCAGTAATGAATTAATTTAAAATGAGGCTTTTATTGTTTAGTGAGCGGGTGTTGAGCAAAGCCAGTTTCAGGTGACTTTGCTTCGTGGTGAATTGAGAGGACCGAGGGACGGGGCGGAGATTGGTTAGGTGCACGTGTCGTATGTTGTGATGACGTATTGAGGAAGTTGTGGGGCGCAAACAGGACCAGAGCCTTTGTGAAGCGGACGGCGAATTTGTCCAGTTTCTCGGTGAATGTCAATGCAGTCCGAATGAAGTTGGTTGTTGATTGAGTGGAAGTTGGTGGTGGAGTGGAGTGGTGGAATCCAGGTGTGGAGCTAGCACTAGCTTGTACCCAGATGCCCGGTGTCTTGTAAATGGGAGGGCGTCCACGGCTCCCAGGCGCCGCTCCGACTTCTCGATGGTGGCGCTGCGACCGCTGCGTGATGGGAGCCGTGAGAGCAGCTCAGGTAGACCCAGAGAGTAGCAGCTCAGGCAGACCCAGGGAGCAGCAGCTCAGGCAGACCCAGGGAGCAGCAGCTCAGGTAGACCCAGGGAGCAGCAGCTCAGGTAGACCCAGGGAGCAGCAGCTCAGGTAGACCCAGGGAGCAGCAGCTCAGGTAGACCCAGGGAGCAGCAGCTCAGGTAGACGCAGGGAGTAGCAGCTCAGGTAGATCCAGGGAGCAGTAGCTCAGGCAGACTCAGGGAGCAGCAGCTCAGGTAGATCTGGGGAGCAGCTTAGACAGGCCCAGGGAGCAGCAGCTTAGACAGGCCCAGGGAGCAGCAGCTCAGGCAGACGCAGGGAGCAGCAGCTCAGGTAGACCTGGGGAGCAGCTTAGACAGGCCCAGGGAGCAGCAGCTCAGGCAGACGCAGGGAGCAGCAGCTCAGGTAGACACAGGGAGTAGCAGCTCAGGCAGGCCCAGGGAGCAGTAGCTCAGGTAGACCCAGGGAGCAGCAGCTCAGGTAGACACAGGGAGCAGCAGCTCAGGTAGACACAGGGAGCAGCAGCTCAGGCAGGCCCAGGGAGCAGTAGCTCAGGCAGGCCCACGGAGTAGCAGCTCAGGTAGACCCAGGGAGCAGCAGCTCAGGCAGGCCCAGGGAGATGAGTCGCATGTGGAAGAGTTGTTAATCGTGAAACTAAAAGTTTTGGCTAAAAATATAAAGCCACCCACAGTTGGAATTTACCAAATTTAGCGGCAAACCAAATTAAATGCGTAATAAAAAAAATCGTTATTATGGGACACTGAGAAAGACAGAGCGGAAGAATACGTGGATTGGAGAACAGAGGCCGGTTACACGTAGATGGGAGGTCTCGGAAAAAATAATATCGTGCGAGCCCACTGCATTATAACAATGATCATCCACGGCAGAGGTATTGGTTCTGCCGTGTTTCAAATCTGCCTTGTGTTCGCGAACACGGTCCGAGACATGTCATGGATTTTGTGTACTGTATTGAATCGGACCTGGATCTTGTGTTTGTTTAAGGATTTTGGAAATATTTTTGGTGACACGTGCTATGTATGGCAAGGTGATGGTTTTGATTGGGCCCTCAGATGGTTGTCTCCCCATGGCTGGAGATACAGCTTTGCGGATTGTGCGGTCTGAGTATCCATTCATCTTGAGGGCTTGGTGTATGTGTAGAGGCATTAATCGGCACTCCCCATCCTGTTAGCGAGTAGCTCCCACTTCTCGTCAACAGGGGGCAGAAGCGCTATCACGCCACTGTTAATGACTATGGCCCAAGGGGCCAACGACAATCCCTGGGAAGTGGATCCTGAGACACATTCCCCGGACCTCGGGAGGGGGGACTGGGGGATGATGTCACCTTCCAGAAAGTTCTGGAAGGGAGGCGTGGCTAGGGCGGAGCAAGCCACGAACCAGTATATAAGCCGGACCTCTCAAGGGTCCGGCTCAGGCATCTCCAAGCCGAAGACTGTAGACCTGGGCTGAAATTAGGACCCTGGACCCCAAGCTCCGTCGTCCTTCCAAGGGTCGGAGCTCAGTGAGGCCAGTGGTCAGGACCCGAAGACCCTGGCACGGTCGGGTCAGCAGAGCCTCCCCTAGGGCCCCCAGCCAGAGGATGGGGAATTAACGGGTTCCCAGTGTTAGGGCCCGTGTAGTCCGGAGGCCATACCTCCCCAGGTATCAGGTGAAGGGGCCGCTACCCCTTTGTGTTAGGGACCCTGTAAAATAGTGTTAATAAACATCGTGTTGCCTCGCAAGAAGTTCTCCGCCGATTATTTACCCACTTCATATGTGCTCCAGTTCACTGGCTAGGTGGCGCTGGTCGGAGATGCAGCGGATTATTTTTTCCACCTGAGGACGACCGCTTGTGTTGCGATAGAAACATCGTTATATGTTATTTTTTCTTTTATTTTTCTACCTACGTGACTTTACCGAAAGAACCAAAGAGTATGGATTTCTGCAGTCACAAAAGCTTCAAATTATCACCCAAATAAGATTTTGTATATGAACAACAATGACTATCTCCATTTTCCAAATGTTACCCACCAGAGATCCTTTTTGTATATACACAACAGCAAGCGAATTATGGCACCATACGTTCAGTCCCTATTCATGACACACTTGACTCCCAATCCTCATGTAAGATTGCAATATAATTTCTGCATGAGGGCCCGTCAAAAAGTGTTGAGAATGGACACTTTTTCCAAAAAACTACGTTAAATAGTCTTAATTAAAAGTCCAGTATAGTACTATTCGTGGCACTCATAAGTGAACTTCATTATTGCTCATGTTAATTATTACAATATTAACTATTTACCCAGGAAAGCCTCATTGAGTCTAAAGACTGATTTTTTTTCAGAAGTTTCTCATTGCAATGAAATATTTGGCAATTATATTAATGAGCGTTTGGCTCTGTGTGAGTTGAACCCAGAGAGACCCCCACCTTGCACATGGGGAAACAGCACAACTCTGCACAGATTCTACCCACATTCGATAGATAATTAAAACCGATCTTGATTTGAAGCTTTTGTGACTGCAGGAATCCATACTCTTTGGTTCTTTCGGTAAAGTCACGTAGGTAGAAATGAAACAAAATAAATCACGACGTTTCGATAGCAACACAAGCCATCGTCTTCAGGTGAAAATCGCGACAGCCGCGATGTCTGCTGCGAGCAGCACGATGTCTGCTGCCTTGTGAAGAGAAGCTGTTACCAGCAAGAGTTTATATAAGTTTTTGAGAACAAAGGTAGCCAAAGTAGTGCTAATGGGTTATTATAGTGTAAAGGTAATAAATAGCGTGCCATGTTAAAGGAAATTAACTTAGATTAGCATGTTGGATTATAGTGCAAAGTTAATTTGCTTCCGTAGCGCATAAGAGTTCAGATTAGCATGTAGGATTAGCATATGTATTTTGATAAGAGATGCATGTAAAAGTTAATGAAAAAAATAGCAAGTTAATGTCAGTCTATGTGTAACCAAGAATAGCATGTTAAAGTTGATGAGAAAAGTATGTTAAAGTCAATGAGCGAAGTTAATGAGAATATCATGTTAAAGTCAATGAGAGATGAGCAAGTCGATGTCAGTCTACGTGTAATAAATAGCGTGGTATGTTAAAGTTAATGAACTTAGCATAAGAACGGCTGGCGGGAGAGAGAGAGAGAGAATGTGTTTTAATGAGAGAAGCATGTAAAAGTTATTGAAAAAATTAGTAAGTTAATGTCAGTCTATGTGTAACCAAGAGTGGCATGTTAAAGTTAAAGAGAAAAGCATGTAAAAGTACATGAACGAAGTCAATGAGAATATCATGTTGAAGGCAATGAGAGATGAGCAAGTCGATGCAGTCATGCCGGTGGTAGCATGTCCACGTGTGACAAAAGCAGCCGTGTTAGCGATCCAAAAGATGGCCGTGCCAACGCGTTCGGGTGCGGAGCTCGCTCCCGCCGCGGAGCTCGCTCCCGCCGCGGAGCTCGCTCCCGCCACGGAGCTCGCTCCCGCGACGGAGCTCGCTCCCGCCACGGAGCTCGCTCCCGCCACGGAGCTCGCTCCCGCCACGGAGCTCGCTCCCGCTAGGAGCTCGCTCCCGCCACGGAGCTCGCTGACGTCACAAAGCTCCCCAAAACCATATTTCCATTTTGAAAATAAAACATGCTTCAAATCGCTTTAAACTATTGTCATTGTATTTAATGTGGCGCTGCACTCTGATGTTGTAGGAGAAAACATTTATTAAAAAGTCTATTTAACTAAGTAGAACATGTTGTCTATATTTATTTTAAGTTGCGCATTTTGACGTGACGTCACATTTCTCAACCCCCCCCCCTCGTCACAAATGTCTGACCCCCCCCCCTCCCCAGGTGTGTGACGTCATTTATGGACGGCCCCCATCGCCTTAAAACGCAAACTCACGCTTGCAAACTGAACCCGCGGAACTTTTTTTGTTCAGCAGCGCGATCCTCCGCGAGATGTAATGAGTCGGCCTCGCGCTGTGAGTGAGTGTGAGTGAGACAGCATCGTCCCCCACTCCTCCTGATGTCGAGGGTAAATGGGGGAGGTTTAGGCCTGTGACTCATGCAGCTGCAATGACTGCTTTGTGTACGCGGTCCAGACCTCCCCAGAGATCCTGGCTGACAGAGGAGGTGTTCAGGATTGTTGAGAAAAAGCGACAGGCCCACTCTAATCGTCTACAGCATCCCACGTCAGAGAATGAGGAGGCTTACCGCAGCCTTCGCTCGGAGGTTCGGAGAGCCGTGAGGCGCTGCAAGGATGGGGGGTGGTCGCGGGTTGATGAGGAGATGGAGTCTGCCTCAATGGCCCGCGATCACAAATTCCTATTTAACTCCATCAAAAAAGTAACCTACAGCGCCACACCTATTACCATTGTAGAGGTAATCGTCACTCACCACTCTGTGGGCTGGTAGCTTCCCCTTATCGTCAATAGGGGGCGGAAGCGCTATCACGCCAGGGCTAATGTCCATGGCCCAAAAAGGGGCCAAGACAATACATATCGTGTTGCCTCAGAAGTTTATTCGTCAATTTATACCCACTACACCATCATTAGGGGAACGAAGGGTGATCCAATCTCCGACCCCCAGCGACAGGTTTGCAGATTTGCTGAGCATTTCTGTGAGGTCCTGGGGGAGGGGGAATCCCTCAGCCTGGAAAACATCATGGGACAAAGTGGGGATGACCCTGCTGAGGATGCGGTGCCTCAAATATTGGAGGAGGAAGTCACCCTCTGTGAGTGGCTGGCTGAGGTACCATCCGTTGAGGAAGTACTGAGGGCGATCCAGAGTCCGAGAACAGGAAAGGCACCGAGCAGAGATGATCTCCAAAGCGAAATGCTGAGGGAGGGTGGCGTTTGTGCGTAGACTGCCCTACATGACATCATATGGCGGTTGTTGTTTTGAGACAGTAAGAGAGTGTGAGGTCGACTCTGCCTCAGATGAGTACCTGGTGTGGTGTGTCGTAAACATCGCTACTGGGGGAGACAAAGGCCGCCGTGGAGGAGAATCCTAAAATAATAAAAGCTTTGATTATAATATTATGATATTATAATAAAAGCTACACTAAAAGCTTTTTAAATTAAAAATACAAAAAATTTTGAAATAATGAAAGCTTTTATTATTTAAAATTTATTATTTAATTTTTAAATTGGCAGAATCTACACGCCATATTCTTGGTTCTTCAGGTAAGTCACGTAGATTTAAAAATAAAAATAATTAAATTTAATTTAAAAATATAAATTATTATATTTAAACTAATCAAAGCTTTATTATTTTCAATTTATTATTTGAAATTTTAACATACAAAAAAATAAAATACAAATAATAAATTGAAAATAATAAAAGCTTTTATTATTTTAACATAAATTGAAAATAAAAGCTTTTATTATTTTCAATTTATTATTTAAATTTTATTAACAGGTCCCTGCAGGGTGGGCTGGTAGGGCAAGTCTCTGCGCTGCCTATTGCTGATTTTACACCCAACAGCACGAGATTTCACTTCGTTAAAGTATTGAAAGGGGACGGACGGACACATTAATCTATTGCAGGCTGGTACACTCAGTTTACAACTTCGTTCCTACCAGTATTATGACTTTACCGAAGGAAGCAATAATCTGGCGTGTAGATGCTGCCATCTGCTGGCCACCATTGTTGGGTGTAGATTGTGACAAACTTTCGTGACTTCAGGAATTCATATTCTTGGTTCTTTCGGTAAAGTCACGTCCATAGAAAATAAAAAAAATATCAAATCAAATAAAAATGTGAAATTTTAAATAATAAAAGCAAAAAACCCACATTCATATTCTTGGTTCTTTCGGTAAAGTCACGGAGATAAAAAAAATACAATTTAAAATAATCAATTGAATAAAAGCTTTTAATATTATTTAAGCTTTTGTTATATTCGATTTATTTTTTTAATTTTTAAATTGGCAGAATCTACACGCCACGTTGGTGGCCGGCAGGTGGCAACATCTGCACGCCGAAATCTTGGTTTTTTCGTTAAAGTCACGTAGATTTTAAAATAAAAATAATATAATTAAATTTAAAAATACAAATAATAAATTGAAAATACTAAAAGCTTTCATAATTTTCATTTTTTAAATTTTATTATTATTTTCTATCTACGTGACTTTACCGAAGGAAGCAATAATATGGCGTGTAGATGCTGCCATCTGGTGGCCAACAACGTTGGCAGGTGGCAGCATCTACACGCCAGATTCTTGGTTCTTTGGGTAAAATAGAAATAATAAAAAAAAGTTTAAAAAACATGATTTAGTATTTTTTCATTTAATTCTATTATTTTCATTTTCAAATCTACGTTACTTTACCGAAAGAACCAAGAATATGGCGTGTAGATTCTGCCAATTTAAAAAAAAATTACAAATTAAAATAATAAATTAAAAATAATAAAAGCTTTCATTATTTTCCATTTATCTTTTGTATTTTTATTTAATTTTATTATTTTTATTTTCAACCTACATGGCTTTACCGAAAGAACCAAGAATATGAATCTCGATTTTGATTATTATTTTCAATCTATTTTAATTTCTAAATTGGCAGCATCTACACGCCATATTCTTGGTTCTATCGGTAAAGTCACGTCGATAGAAAATAAAAAAAATCAAATCAAATCAAATAAAAAGTGTGAAATGGAAAATAATAAAAGCAAAAAACCCACTTTCATATTCTTGGTTCTTTCGGTAAAGTCAAAGAGATAAAAAAATGAAACAAAATTTTGATTTTATAATAATAAATTGAAAATAATAAAAGCTTTTATTATTTTCCATTTATTTTTTTGTATTTTTAAATTGGCAGAATCTACACGCTATATTCTTAGTTCTTTGGGTAAAGTCACGTAGATAGAAAATATAAATAATAAAAGAAAAGTAAAAATTTAAATAATATTTTTAAAAATATTTATTTTATTGTTTCCCTTCTACGTGACTTTACTGAAAGAACCAATAATATGAATCACTGCAGTCACGAAAGCTTTAAATCAAAATATAATAATAACAATTCATGATTTTCATTTAATTATTTTATTTTTATTTTCAAATCGACGTCACTTTACCGAAATAACCAAGAATATGGCGTGTAGATTATGCCAATTTAAAAATTACAAATAAAAGTAATTTTATTATTTCCGATTTATTTTTTATTAAATTTATTTCATTATTTTTAAATCTACGTGACTTTTCCGAAAGAACCAAGAATATGAATCTGGATTTTTGCTTATTATTTTCAATTTATTATTTTAATTTTTCAATTTGCAGAATCTACACGCCACGTTGGTGGCCGGCAGATGGCAGCATCTACACGCCATATTCTTGCTTCATCTTCTTTGGTTCTTTCGGTAAAGTCACGTAGCATGAGAATAAAATAATAAATTGAAAAAATAAAATAACACAATAAAATTCTCACGACGTTTCGGCCACAACACAAGCGGCCTTCATCAGGTGAAGGGACGAGACTGTCTGGAGGACAGCGCTGGAGCGAACAAAGCCAAGCTCAGATCGAGACCTTTAAGCTGTGTGAGAAGCAACAAAGCGCCTTGACAAAGGAATTAGCATTGAATTTAGCATTGAAATGGCTGAGTGATTAGCTTGTGACTGGTCACAGATATGGCTATGTTAAAGTCAAAGCATACACATCCACAGAGGCACCCCTTGACAAAGGAATTAGCATAGAATTTAGCATTGAAATAGCTGAGTGATTAGCTTGTGACTGGTCACAGAAATGGCTATGTTAAAGTCAAAGCATACACATTCACAGAGGCACCTAGTAAAAATCAAACAGGAAAATTTAGCATTGAAATAACTAGGAGAATTTAGCATTGAAATAACTGAGTGATTAGCTTGTGACTGGTCACAGAAATGGATGTGTTAAAGTCAAAGCCTACACATCTGAGCTATTAATAGTAACTGGGTCAGTGTCTACTTCAAATATTGTTCAGGCTCTGGAGACTTCCAAAGTTATTCGTGATGTTATACATTTGGTTCGTTTTGAGCATAATCGCGACCTTATATAATTATGACGTAATATACACGCTGAATATACGCACACAAACATCGTGTACACGTGTGTCGTGCCCTCTATTGTCCACATAGACGGCTTGTGCTGACTAGAGAACGATCTTAACAAACAATGTCGTGACATGTATCAGCCCTTTGTCGATCCAGCGTTTTGATAGAGGCCTCCCCCACACCATGTCGTTCGTGGGAGTTGTTTAACCATACTTCACCATGCCGGTCAATGCGGGTTTGGTGATGTGAGGAGGCCCAGAAACTTGTATATGCAGATACGAGTTTGCCTGTGCTTGCATCTGCAGAATTACATTCTCACACATCTTCAAGTGTAGTTTAATACTTCTAAAAATGCATTTATTCTTCAGGATTCCATAAAGTACTGTGGTAAAAAGAAAACAACTTGATTTGAATAAATTTCGATTTAAAGCGTTCGTGACTGCAGGGATTCATCTTCTTGGTTCTTCGGTAAAGTCATGTCGAAGGGAAATAATAAAATAATTAAAATTAAACAATAAAATTCTCACGACGTTTCGACCACAACACAAGTAGCCTTCCTCAGGTGAAGAAACAGAACTGTCGGAAAGACAGCGCTCCAATGAACACTGCTAAGCTTGGCAGCGTATTTTAAGCTGGGTGGGAGGAGCAGAGCGCCTTGACAAAGGAGTTTACATATCAACAGAATAATTTAGCATTGAAGTAGCTGTGTTAATGTGAGATATTAGCAGGATGTTAACGTCAGAAATTAGCATGTAACTGGGAGATTAGCATGATGTTAATGCGAGGAATTAGCATGTAACTTGTCACGGAAGTAGCTATGTTAAAGTCAGAGTTTATATATCAACAGAGGCATTTAGTATATTGACGCTAAAGAACTGCAACTAACCAACAATCATACAACAAACCGATGTGAAAGAACTAAATATAAACTACATCAATATAATCAATGTACTCAATATATTCTCCACTAAGCTGAGCTACTAACAATACGTCATTATACATTACACTTCTATGTCGCAAAAATTATTATAATATGCCTCCAAATAATGTTTTATTATAAACTGCCATAGACAGACCCCAACATTGAATTATATGCAGCGTTACTATACACTACCCTATACCTTAGATTATAATAATATTACACTGTATTATTTTACCAACCCTACTGTATACCACACTGCTATATATTGACTATACAACTACGATACTATATATTACCAAATAAATTATATTAAACATTACACTGAATACTTTGTTAAACAAGGAATGCTTTGAGCTTGTGGGTTGAATCCATCTGTGTGAAGTTGTGTTATTTCCCCATATGCAAGGTGGGGTCTCTCTGGGTTCCACTCACACAAACATCTCAATGCAATGGGACTTTTCTGAAAATGCAGTACTTAGACTCAATGAAGCTTTCCTGGGTAACTAGTTAACATCGTAATAATTAGCATGAGAGATAATGACGTTCAGTTATAAGTGCCATTAATAGTACTATACTGTACTTTTATTGAAGACTATTTTACGTAGTTGTTTGTAAAAAAAAGTGTCCATTCTAAAAACTTTTTGACGGGCCCTCGTACAGAAATGATATTACAATCTTATATGGAGATTGCGAGTCAGAGTGTTGTGAATAGTGGAGTGAACGTGTGGTGCCATCATTATATTGTTGGTGTGTATATACAGAAAGGCCTATTTGGTGGGCAACATTAGGAAAATGGAGGTAGTTCGTCATTGTTGTTAAACAAAATCTTATTTGGGTGGATAAGAGGAGTAAAATCGTACATGATAGGAACTGCAATATTGTGGAGTTCTGGTATAATGAGTTGTAGTATATATGCATCTTATGTCACCTTAAGTATGCCTGTGTGAGTACACTCGTGACACGGGTGTCATGCGCGTGACCTTTGTCTTTTGTTTCAGATGTGCGAGAGCAACTCCGCTGCGAGTCAAGGTGGTGCTGGGAGAATTGCCTTCACCATTGACGGCACTTCACCAGCATCCATCTCAACCCCACCTCAATCCGGTAGAATTACAAGAACGAAAAAACGTATCTCTTGTGACGTCTGTGGGAAAAAATTCCAGCTGGCATGGTGCCTAGAAGCCCACGTAAGAACGCACAAGGAGACCCGTGATCAATGGTGCGGCATATGCGGAAAAAGGTTTGATCAGCTAGGAAAATTAAAAAGGCATTTGAAGACCCATGAGAAGGATTACATGATAAAGGGTGCACCAGGCTTGGTGAATAACGGCAGTTTTGCCAATGCGGTGTTGAATCCACCGTCGCCCTATGAGATGTGCTCAGTCTGCGGATTTTTAAGTCCTATTGAAATCCTGAAAACTCATGAAAGTCTTCACGCACAGTTTTTGTACAGACCGAAGCCTGAACATGATTACACTTCGACAAAAGATAGCGGGGTTAAGATAAATGACATTAAATCCAATTTTCTTGAATGCTTTGGCCTAGTTCCACGTCAACAAACTGCTTCACCAGTCAGTGAGAATAAACCATACGCTGCTCTCGATCCTATGACGAGCATGAAAGTGTTGATGGCCTTGCAGCAGAAGAAGAAGGAAAAGCGAAGTAGACCTAAGCCCATTAAAAGAAAGAAGACCACCACCAGCGTCACCAATTGCAGCAGTAGCAACAGCCAGAATTCGGACATCAAGAGGATGGACTGCACGGAAGCAGGAGGCTGCGTGGAGCAGAGCATCCCCAAGGTGGATGAACCCAACCTGGCACCTTTAGGTACGTCCTAGTAATGCACACACTACATTTCATTTGGATGTAATTCATAATTTCACAAATTAGTTAATGTACGCATATGTTGACCATATCTGTATGCCTGCGCTGAGGAGTCTAGAGATCTGATGTGGTGCTGCTCGGATGTTGGGTTAAACCGTGAAACTCTGGGTTTCAGTCACCGAGCCATGATTAAACTGGCTTCTCATTGATGGTCTTATCCAGTTACCAAACTTCTTCCAGCAAACACTTCTGATGTCGCGTGATGTGTAGGAAATTGCAATAACCTCCTAGTGGATAAAAAACGGTCACGAAGGGATGTCATGAGTAGTGCAATGATATCTCCTTCCACGAGCTGTTCTCTTACATGAGGTGGTTCACTGCTGTGTGAGAGTTGCACAGGGATACTTCATCTCATGACATGGAGCCAATAGCACCATTGGAAGGAAACTGAGCAAAATACATTGCTTGACAAATTCCAAAAAATATCTATTTCTTAACCGGGGTAACTTTTACTTAAACAAGTGGGTAAATTTAGGGAACATTTTTGAATGTATAGACCGAGTAATTTCCACAATGGGAATTTCCTCTTCATTGTACTAACACCTAACTTCCATGTGTATTTACTCGTTCTATTGCAGGTAATTATTGTGTAATTAATGAGCTGTAATAGAATAATCTGGCTCAACCACCTCAATGTTAAATTATAGTCGTTGCTCTGCATCAACATCAACCACACGAAGAAGTGCAAAATGTTGGGGCTTCAAAATAAGCCCCAAAAATGTATTATGATATTTTTCAGGAAATCAGTATCTTGCTTTTCTATTATTTGTACGTATGTTGAACTTCTTTCGTACCATACGTAGCCAACCGTACTAATCGGAGGTATTTGTTGCTGGCCATTTGGCATTTTGGGCCTTTGGGCCTGTGGTCAGCAACCGTGATTGATAAAACGTCCCATATACATAGTAATGCTATGGCATCCACTGCATGGTGATAAATAAATTATGTATTAGCGCGTGCGTGTGCTCAACGGTGGATGTCTTGTGTTCCAGAGGAAAAGCCCTTCCCGTGCAGTGACTGCTCGTACGGAGCGACGCAGAAGTCGAAGCTCAAGAGACACATCCTGAGCGTTCACCACGTGCCCTTCGATAGCGCGCTGGACTCCGACTGCCCCAAGAAGAGAAGGCGGCTGGCTGGGTGCCGAGACCACGGCTCAACTCTGGATTTGGAGCGCGCACGATGCTCACGGAGAACTCCCTGATGATTTATTTCATCCTGAGGCTGAGGTACCACGTGTGGGGCGATGAACGCAAGGTTTTGTGCAGCGGACATTTCCATGATGAAATTTCGTCACGTTCACTGCTGCGAGGTTACATCTATTGCCGTATATTTTTAGTCAATTGCTGTATTTTCTGGTATACCATATATTTTAGAAATTGTCCTAATTTCATAACAAAGGTTTTTGGGTTAGATCGTGTAAGTATAAATGTGTCATAACCCTCCACCACCTGACACAGCCAATTAGTAAGGAATTTGTCACGTAAACAAAACTCCACTTAGTTACTACTTCAGCCCACCGGTATTTTGGAGAGTAAATCTACAAGATGAGTACGACGTTTCACTGGTAATTACATCCAGCATCATCGGGCGATTTGCCAGAATAGTGAAGCCATCCACCTGCTTCCGGTCTTAAATAGAGAAAGACGATGTCATCACTGAACCCATCAGGTGCAGAAATCAGCGGCGTGGGAGGGGGGTTATTGAAATTATATAATTGAATAGTAATAATTAAATTAGTATGTTTCCTCTATAAGTAATGATAAATGTGAGATGTCTTCTTCCTCCACGCGTTTGTTCCACTCACGTGGGGTCCGCCGTCCTTGCCACCTTCTCCACACCGCCCCGTCCCGCGCCATCTCTCCCTCCACTCCTCGGGCCACCACGTTCGACTGCATCACCACATCGCCCCACGTCTTCTTCTTCTGCCTTCATCTCCTCATCTTACAATCACAATTACTTAATAATACGCTTCCAGGCCGCACTAAGCCTGTAGCTGTCAGAGAGGTTAAAATAATACAAATTTTCTCAGTTTCAATGGATTCTCGAATTAGTCTTGGCCAGTAATAATGAGTTTTACACAACACTTCTTCGTAATCAAAATACATGAAGTGTTCTTGTTGACAAGCATGTACTGCAACTTCCGACAGTTATGTTTGAGAGTGTTTAATATTTATTTGGTGTTCCTTTAGTCTTACGCTAATGTTACGTCCCATCTGTCCAATATAACATCTGCCACATAAGCCATTAATCCGATACACACCATCCGTTGACAACTTAGGCAATTCATCTTAAGTACAAAATACTATTTTTTTAATTTTGTGTACCGTGCCAAATCTTACTTAGATGTTTAGCTTTTTGCTTTTCCAAAACTCGAGCTAATTTCTCAATTACTCCCACGATATATGTTATTTTAATTGTTTAATAACCTGATTCAGCAGTATTGCTGTTCGATCTTGGTTTAGCATTCATTGCTGTTAATTATTTGAGCATTATTTTAGACATTCAATCGTAGCGTTTCTTTGACATGTTCAATCTCTCTCCCCACACATTCACCATCTGACACTGTTTTAGCCAGATGTATGAGCATCTTGATGAGAGAGGTTTTCTGTATGGGGTGATGATGCGAATCTGCATTCAGATAGGCATCAGTATGCGTTCCCTTTTGGTAAACGCTGTGTGTGTTATTTTACCATTTAGGCCTCGTCCGATAAATCACCTCTCCCAAGGAAATAAGTATTTAGAGGCCACACGGGACCGGGGGGGGGGGGGGGGGGGAGTTTAACGTTGTGTCTGTTGCTGCGAGCAGATAGCGCGCAATGGAGAGCTTGCTCAGAGCGGGGCTGGGCACGGACTCGGCGAGGACGCTGGGCGCTTCGGCCGGTGGAGGCTGCATCAGCACCGGGCAGAGCTACGAGACGGAGCGCGGACACGTGTTCACCAAGATCAACGCCAAGAGCGGGGCACCCTCCTCTACGCATCCTCTACGCCTCCTCACCACCTCACCTCCTCTACCCTTATCCTCGCCTCCTCTACGCCTCCTCACCACGCCACCTCACCTCCTCACCACGCCACCTCACCTCCTCACCACGCCACCTCACCTCCTCACCACGCCACCTCAACACCTCACCACCTCACCTCCTCTACCCTCCTCTTCGCCTCCTCTACACCATCCTGCATCCTTGCCTCAACCTTCATTCATTCAGCCCTGTCATTAATGTATCACTTTTTTTTAGCTGCGACTACTAGCTAATTTGTCAGTTACTCCCTCGATATATGGTATTTTAATTGTTTAATAACCTGATTCAGCAGTATTGCTGTTCGATCTTGGTTTAGCATTCATTGCTGTTAATTATTTGACCATTATTTTAGACATTCAATCGTAGCGTTTCTTTGACATGTTTAATCGCTCTCCTCAGACTTTGACCATCTGACACTGT
The DNA here is from genome assembly GCF_048934315.1 of Petromyzon marinus. NCBI lineage: Eukaryota > Metazoa > Chordata > Hyperoartia > Petromyzontiformes > Petromyzontidae > Petromyzon > Petromyzon marinus. Next base: position 11,155,207 of record NC_133703.1, on the reverse strand, counting down.
TTTGGCCAGATGTATGAGCATCTTGTTGAGAAAGGATTTCTGTGCGGGGTGATGATGCCAATCTGCATTCAGATAGGCATCAGTATGTGTTCCCTTTCGGTAAACGCTGTGTGTGTTACTTTACCATTTAGGCCTCGTCCGAGCAGAAAATATCCAGGAAAGGGAGTGTGTTATTCACCTCCATTTCCATGGTGAACTGGATGGCCGGTTTTTGTGAATTGAGATGATTTAGACATTCATTCATTAAGTGTATCCTTCCCATGTCGCCAGACAACCAAAGTGTCATCTACATATCTACACCAAAAAGTGGGTTTTAATGTACTTGAAGCAAGTGCTCTTGCAACCCGGGGGTTGAGGACCCCTGTGTTAGAGGCCACACGGGACGGGGTGGGGGGGGGGGAGTTTAACGTTGTGTTTGTCGCTGCGAGCAGACAGCGTGCAATGGAGAGCTCGCTCAGAGCGGAGCTGGGCACGGACTCGGCGAGGCCGCTGGGCGCTGCGGCCGGTGGAGGCTGCATCAGCACCGGGCAGAGCTACGAGACGGGGCGCGGACACGTGTTCACCAAGATCAACGCCAAGAGCGGGGCACCCTCCTCTACGCCTCCTCACCACCTCACCTCCTCTACCCTCCTCTTCGCCTCCTCTACACCACCTTGCATCCTCGCCTCAACCTTCATTCAGTCAGCCCTGTATCACTTTTTTTCGCTGCGACTACTAGCACCACCGTGGTGAATGTTGCAGTGAACTTCCCCTCGTTGATTCCCCCCTCCACCCACGTTAAGGGACTCGGTCTACCAGACACATTGACCGCTTCGTCTCATCCACTCCACGTTCAACCACCGTGCCTCACTGCAGTTCACAACAACGCACTCAACTAAACAACTCGGTCACCCACTCATCCAATCACTAACTCAATCACCCTATCACACATTCATCCAGTCACTAACTCATCCAGTCACTAACTCAATCACCCTATCACACACTTATCTCGTCACTAATTCAATCACCCTATCACCCACTCATTCAGTTAACCACTCATCCAGTCACCCACTCATTCAGTCACCCACTCATCCAGTCACCCACTCATTCGGTCACCCACTCAATCACCCTATCACCCACTCATCAAATCAGCCACGCATCCAGTCACCCACTCATCCAGTCATCCACGCAATCACCCTATAACCCACTCATCCAGTCACCCACTCAATCACCCTATCACATACTCATCTAGTCACTAATTAAATCACCCTATCACCCACTCATCCAGTCACCCACTCATCTAGTCACCCACTCATTTAGTCACCCACTCAATCACCCACTCATCTAATCACCCACGCATTCAGTCACCCACGCATCCATTCACCCACTCATCCGGTCACTGGCTCAATCACCCTATCACACACTCCTCCACTCGTTTACTCAAACACTCACCCATTTACTCACCCACCCGCTCACCACCATCCAGGTCACCTCACTCTTCTTTTCAGATTTATCAGTTTGCACTGCTCCACTCTGGAATCCACACCCGGTCTTCCTGTTTTCCCAAACTCTTGCAACAATAAACTTGATCAATTTAAGGAACGCGTTTCTTTGATCTTAATTATCTAATTACTTATTATTACTGGCCGTTTGGCGTTTTGTATTGTGTGGGGTTTGCATCGCTGTCAACCCCTCATCAGTGCCTACCTTATTACAGAACAATTCAGACCTTGTTGGTCACCCCGTGCCCCTTATAATTCCCATGACAAGGGAGAAACACAAATAAACTTAACAAAAATGTTGCCCGTATTGAAACGGCCGTGTGCCGTATGGACCTGACAACTCACTTTCCCCCAACAGATTACGGGTAAACCGTGTGGGTTGGCGGCTATGGGTTTTGTTGTGTTTGCGAGTCCAAGTTATAGGACTGCACCCTGGGTTGTGCGTGGTTCTCATTGGTGGGAGATTCCCTTCGCTGTGTTGCACGCCAGTGGCTGGGGGCTGCCTGGGGCCAGTGACGTGTGAGCCGGTCCCAATGTGCACCGGCAAACATTTACCGCCAGGTGGCCCCAGTGTTTATTGCCCGTCTCCACGTGGATACCTGAAACCCATGTCAATCCACTGCTGGATGAGTCCCGCAATGAAGATACAATCAGTACATCCACTTTGCTTTTGGACTCCACCTGTTCCATTGGCGGCCGAATGCGAATCTAAATGTGCATACGTTAGAGACTGGTTAATGCGCATAGAAATCAAACCAATTGACCTACGACATTTGCCCCATCAACTTTTGTAGAATTTTAGATGTGCATTACAGCTACTTTAGCCGGATGGTTGTGGTGGCTATGTATGCCTGTAAACCACCACTACGTGGAGGTGAGGGTTGGTGGATCACAAAAATGTTGCGACAACTCCCACCCCTTGGTCGTCAAGGAGGTAGAGAAGGCGGTGTCGAATAATGTGGACTCCGCCTGTTCCATCTGTAGATTTGTGATAGAGCATTTGCTTGGATTTCTCCAGGTGCTCCGATTTCCTCCCACATGTAAACACTCATTAATCTTGATTTCAAGCTTTCGTGACTGCAGGAATCCTTACTCTTTGGTTCTTTCGGTAAAGTCACGTAGGTAGAAAAAATAATAATGGATCACGACGTTTCGATCGCCACACAAGCAATCTCACTGAGTCTCAAGACTCTTGTTCAGGAGGGGCCTGACAACTTTTCGCAGGAGTAATTTGGATGTTTGGCTAGTACCAGTTACATTGTATGTTGTTGTTGTTTTGCCATGGGAGTAAACCCATACAGAGAAAGGGACCAGAATGAGGAAAGCGAAGCCAGGCAGTCCTTCAGAAGATGTCATGCACGGGCGTGCCCACTGCACCACCCTGCCGCCCAAACAAATGTAATTTAAATAATGTACAATACTGGCAAATAAACCCTATTAGTATCAACCAAATGTCTGGACAATCTGGCATGTGTATAGCTGCATCGGTGTTTCTAAAAGTCGTGTTCAAATTGCCTGCTATTATTAATATTATAAAGAACAGGTTTCCAACCTCTGGTTTCATTTGACTTACCGGTTGTCCTCATTATGTGTGTCACAGGTAATATGGCAAGGAAAATATTATGCAGCACGAGTTTCAGGATTAGCGCAATTATGATGACACACGTGACCCTCTCTACACAAGAAACAGCTGAGAGTCAATGCTGTGGTGTTGTGCGATTGGTGCAAGCGATCCATCATTGTGTTTTGATGTTGAGCTGTTAAAATTGCACTGTTGTGAGGTGAGGTCAAGGCCGATGACTGCTTCCAGCGGTGTCAAGATCAGCATTTTGAAGAGGCTCGCGGAGGACGATACTGGGCACTAGGGTGCAGTCTCCCTCCATGAACAACAGAGGGCAGAGGAGCGACGCTCACAACAATTATTGGCGGAGCGCCGGGCGTATAAAACACAAAGTTGGAAGAAAGTTTATCTCGGGGAGTTAACCCACAACACCTGGGTCTGTCCCGCGTGTTCACACGATAACGCGTTGTCACTACAACGCGTTTTCTTTACTTTAGGGAACGCTTCTCGCACAACGCGGAACGCGCTCCGTCACAACGCGCTTTCTGAGCCACAGTGTGTCTCTTAGTTCTTGCAAGCTAAGCTGGAGTCAGTCTCTCTCATTAAGGCCACATGGCCACACTGTGTCTCTTAGTTCTTGCAAGCTAAGCTGGAGTGAGTCTCTCTCATTAAGGCCACATGGCCACACTGTGTCTCTTAGTTCTTGCAAGCTAAGCTGGATTCAGTCTCTCTCATTAAGGCCACATGGCCACACTGTGTCTCTTAGTTCTTGCAAGCTAAGCTGGAGTCAGTCTCTCTCATTAAGGCCGCATGGCCACACTATGTCTCTTAGTTCTTGCAAGCTAAGCTGGAGTCATTCTCTTTTCGACATATGTCCCACCAAATTCTGTAATAATAATGTTCCAGTTTCTCTATATGTTTTTAAATTTAGCTTTAAATAAATCTACATTTAAAAATACACAAATCTGGCTGCCTCCTGATGACGCTGGTTGTAATTACTGGCAAAACGTCGTACTCAGATTGTTAATGTTGTGGCTTTGCTCTCTAACACACAACCGGTGTGCTGTACTAGTAACGAATTGGCATGTTCTGTTTAAGTGACAAACCTTACTAATTGGCTGTTTCGGGTGGTGGTGGGTTTACCGACATTTTTATATTTACGTGATCTTACCTAAAAAACCTGTTTTATGTAAAAATACATTTATTTTCCTCCTTTCTTTTTGGACAGTTTCAAATCTCTAACGTCTTTCAAATTGTTCTGATGTACAGTGCTACATTTCAAATTACTGTCATGTTTGCAACGGGTTGTTTAAAATATATTTAAATGGTGTAGATTCATGTTTAAACTCGCTTCGAATCTGCATTCATCATTTTCTTCTTAAGCAGTCCGTAACCACAATTGGTGCATCGATGCATGACCCATTTGATTATTGTTTGTTGGTCTTAATTTATCAATTAAAATGTTGAGTGTGCCAAATCCTAAAGAGTGGCGTTTGAGTCGACCTTATTTATTTTATATTCACATCTGAAACGCCTGTGCACATTAATGTAATCCAGTTACACACTCTCCTACTTGTTCATCAACTCTCTTCGTGGTGTAGATTTGATGGCTTGTATAGCAACCATAAACAAACACAACAAGTCCGGGTGACTCATGATCCATGACTCACGATGCCAGTGGGCCAGGTTTCACTCTCAACTCTCTACCTGTGTGGCATGAATAAAACGCACCTGTAAATTTGACCTGAAATGATTGCACAACAATTGCCCCGCCTTCATGCGATGTTTATCCTCCACTGTTTATCTGGCTTTGACCTGAATTATATAAAAGTGCGGCTCTGCAACTGCTGTAGAGTCACATTGGTATAAACACATTTTACAATATGAACAGCGCATTGAAAACGCGTACTATTTTATGTATTGTTTAACAAGTGTGTTCACAAATCCACACTGAGAAACACGATGATTGGCAGAGGGGAGTAAATTATGTTTTCGATAGTGTATTTAAATAGAGCTACTGTAGGTAAGTAGTTTTCATTTTTAAAGGCATAGTTTAACAAGACAACACTTGCCACCATCCTTCAAACCCATTGGTGAAAAAGACCACAGTTTATGTTTACATTATAATATGTTTACATTATATATAATGTTTACATTATATATAATATAATGTTTATATAATATATAATATAATGTTTACATTATAATACAATGTTTACATTATATATAATATAATGTTTATGCAAGAGCCGGGGACTTATGGGACCCCGGGGTCCCACCATAAGGTTCATATGAATGGTTACCTAATAACTTTTGAAACACGGTAATCACTGTGAAGTGCAGTTTCCAATTCTTATTGTTGACTCAATCTCTCTGGCCTTTCTATGCAATATGAAGAAGGGTCATTGCCCGAAACGTCGCTTATCGGATGTTTTCCCTTTTTCAAGGCCCCAGTCCTACTGATGCATGAATTTGTTTGGTATTTGAAATGATACGAAGGCTCAGCAAGTCATTCCTTGCAGACATAAACAGAAGCGATACGTGCCACCCCAGCCACCCATGTCGCGAATCAATCGATTATCGCGATTGAGGGCTCGTGAATAAATTCTAGATTCAACGCCTTTTTTTAAAACGTGAACACAGCCGGCTCTAGTGACTGGAGTGGGTGGGTGTTGGACAATGTGAAACAATGACACGCAACGTATACAAATCTAAAACATAAATTCTTACGCACGCGATCCGGTGTGCATATCGCGATCTTCAGGATGAATGATCACGTCCAAATCAATGCGTCGTCGTTGCTCCCCTAGCATGCGCTCTGCGTAACCCGCTCGTGTTGTTGTTGTTTGCGGGAGAGTTTAGGACCTTCGTGGCCAAGAGCCGCAGCTCCCGAGGCAAAGGAGTGATGGCACGCTTCAAGGTGCCGGACTTGCTGAAGCATCTCATGGAACGATACGGGCCTCCGGATATTCACGATCTGGGCATCCGTATCACCAGCATACCTCTGGGCATTTCCGTACGTGCCGTGCCTGCATGTACGAGCGTGTGTGTGTGTGTGTACGTGTGTATGCATTGCGTCGCTTGTTGACTGCGAATTGTATTATTATTGGATGCCTCAAGTAGACTCTTTGGTTCTTTCGGTAAAGTCACGTAGGTATAAAATCAAATAAATCACGACGTTTCGGGCGCAACACAAGCGTCCGTCATCAGGTGGGAAAGCCTTGGTGTGCTGCTGAGGCAGACTGTTTTAAATGGTTTGAAATGTGTGTAGCCCATGGGTCATAAAGAAGTGGCCAGTGCTAGTGATGTTAACGTGAGAAATTAGCGTGTAACTGTAAGGTAGGAAAGCGGCTTCCTCCTCGATTTTACGTGACTTTACCGAAAGAACCAAAGAGTGTGGATTCCTGCAGTCGCGAAAGCTTCAAATCTAGATTGCCTCAAGTATGTATTGTTGTTGCCCTTGAGGGGGTTTACTTTCGGAATTAAATGCGTTCTGGAATTGCTGACACACAGCCACAACGTACGTGTCGCTGTGTTCACACCTGAGAGTGACACTGCATCAGCCTTTTACCAATATTCCCCCGCCCCTGCGTTTGCCTTACACGGCCACAATGCTGAGCTATCCTCAGTTCCTCAGGCACACAAGTTTCACACCTGTCTCCCTGTCAAGTGAATGTGGTGTATCCTTTTGTCATGCAGTCTGAGACAGACTTCCAACACGACTTCAGTTTTGGGGGTGCAGTGCTGTGACAAGAGCACTGAAGTAACTGCTCGTGTAAGTACATCATGTTAATATATATCGTATTGAAGGCTGAGGCCTATTTTACTGTACCGCTCCTTACAGAAATTTTCTTTCCCGAGTGGTTGTGCATTTGTCGCTTGTTTCAGAGGTTCGCGATTCGATCCCAGGAGTCGCCCTAGTTAATATTGCGGGTGTATTATCCAAAACTGCATTTCTATATGCTTCACAAATAATGTAAAAAAATATCCCGTGTTGTTATTAATGAATGAGGAGGACATGTGTGCCGGCGTCAGAATCAAAATTTGCAAATCTAAACAAGTACTCAGAAATGACTGGATTGGGTAAAACCACTTGTATATATGTTGAACTTCTTTCGCACTGTACGTAGCCAACTGTGCTAATCGGAGGTGTGGAGGGCAACAAACTGAACACAAAAAGCAGTTCTAAAGAAATTGTTTTCAATATAGATTTAAAAGTGCATAGCTGCAATGGCTTCCTAATATCGGAAGGAAGAGCATTCCAGTTGGCCGCAGAAGCCCATCTGAAAGCGAGTGATGCGGTAACTGTCTTTGTTCGATGGCTTGCCAAAAGCCACTGCTGCTAGGATGATCCACCAATCCCATCTCTCGATTGCAATCGTGCATTAGCAGCACACCTTGCATTAGCTGTTGAACCACTCGTCCATCACGTGTTCCATCATCGCAACTACAGCACTGCCCTGCACCTGTGGCCGCCACAGTTGCTAACATTGTGTTGTTTGTTTAGGTGATCGGCAAGGCCCAGAAAGGCGAGCGGGAGGCGATGGACCGTGGGCTGGCTCGCATCGAGTGTGACATCAAGCAGGAGGTGGAGGGCCGGCCACACAAGGTCAAGAAATACCTGTTGGAGTCGTTCCCCTTGCCAGGGACGAGCGCCGATCTTCGCCGACAGTTCACAACACAGCCGGCGACCGAGATGGTGCTGCAGGTCTTCCAGAACGCCGAGGACATCTTTGTGAATAAGCTGAAGAAGGTGGGGGCCATGGCGTCTGGACTTAATGCAACAAAATTACCGTGCGAGAAAGTTCATGCATTTGCTTACATTTGTCAAAGATTTTCCATAATACATTTGTCCTCGGAATTATTTAATGAGTGATAATCGCCATACGTTTCAAGTCTGTGGATACTTCCACCATTATCAAAAAACTTTCTCTACCACTGCATTAACTCTCCTCTATAATATTTAGGGCCATCGCTTTCACAAAATTCAGTCACACGTTGAGACAAAAGTAAGGGGGGGCATTGAAATTGGTCGGACATCTATGCATGTGTCACCCTCTATTTGTCCCAACAGAGTGATATGGCTGCATGTGGTTTGGGTCCTTTATTGTTTCCACCAACAGTGTGTGCAGGACTTCCTGGGGCAGGTGAAAGGGGACACGCTGGCCCGGAAGCTGTTTCAGTTGGCCCTGTGCTGTGGCTCCCTCGAGACTCCTCGCGACCTCGTGGTCAAGGAGAAACCGGCCGCGTTTCTCGGCAACATCAGCACTCCCGACACCAGACCGCCGCTTCTTCCGGGGAGTAAGGAGACAAATTTTCACATACAGTAGACTCTCGATTATCCGCGCTAATTACGGGGAAGATGGCTGCCGATGATAAAAAATCTCGGATCATCCAAAGATATCTATTTTCTGTGGATCTCTATGCCACAAACTAACGATCAACCGATCGATGCACGTGGTCGGTGATAAAACTTTCCTGCTCCCGAGCAGAAGACTCGGCCCTCTAAGTGGATAGCAGAGCCACGCCAATCACCATCAATCAAACTCCACCCACTGTTGTAAAGATATGCAACTACTGTACTGTCGAGGTGATCACGTAGATTTCGGATTCATGGGCGCACATATTTGCTCGATATAAGCACGTGACTTGTAACAAACATTTCCAAGAATTACAATGTATAACTATTTTTAGATTATTAATTTGGGCCTAAGGGAAAATCCATGAGTTATTAATAAGTAAAAATCTCATGTGCGTGGTTAATCCGCAAATCAGATAAACCGCACACGGATAATCAAGAGTCTACTGGATTGCACGCGCGCTGAAGTGTCGTAGCTTCTCTAAACACCTTATTTCACATTTCGTCTCGATTATTACTAATGCATTAGTAAGAGTTTGGCATATCACGACGCATCAGTTTGTCAAATTTACATCGAGATGACCCGGGTGGCTGAGAGAGATTATTAGCATTGAGCTGGAAACGCTGAGATCCTGGGTTCGAATCTGGGTAACCACCTTTGATTAAACTTGCTTTGTCAAGTGCAGCCAGTTGATGGTCTCAGCTCGGTCATTAATGACTGTCAAAAAAACCCAAGACATACTAAATAAATGGCTATGCACTTAATTTGACCAAGTCCAATATCGGCTCAACAGAGTGGGTGGGAATGTGCTTCCCTTTACTCTGTGGACCAGAGGTCACTAGAAGCAATGTCAGAGGTAGCTTTGTGATGTTCTCTTCATTCTCCAATAGGACGGGTTCCGCTGCTCCGTGAGAGATCCGAGTGGATACTCCGTCTCATTACACGATATCGAAAGCACAATCTGAATAAAATGTAGTTTCTTGTATTGTACATAGGGGGTCAGACCACGGAGGACCTTCAGAATGCTGAGTGTGATCTTGAAATTAATCCTGGACTGGTTCGGGGGATAGTTGAACAATTCGAATATTGGGGCGATATCGTCTTGCATACGGGTGCGAGAAGTCTGCCAGTGTTTTTTTTAGTCCATCTAGATTTTTGGGTTAGATCATGTAAACATGCACTCAATAATACGCTTTAAAATGCACTATTTATGTGACCTATCCCAAAAATCTCTATTATGGATAATATTGGTCGCGAAGGCCTTCGTGTTAAACTTGTTTTTTGAGTCATCTGGAGAGTGATGATGAAACTCATCGGGAGGCCGTAGATGAGACGTGGGGGGTGGGAGGGCAGAGAGAGAGTTGCAGTTGTTGAGCCTATTGGAGCGAGTTACAGCATCGTTGTCCTCTCCTGCAATGGCATTGCTTGTCTCCTTCGCAGAGGCGGTAGCCGAGCATCTGGTTCGTCTGCTGAGCCACGCAAGTAAGATGGCAGAGCCCCTGGGCCTACCCGCGCTGTCACGCGTGGAGAAGCAGCTTGCCGAGCTTTTGACTCGCGCAACCTCCCCAGCCTGGGCCTCGGCTCCTTCTTGGACATCCTCCATCGCAACGCCCAGGTGCGTACGTGGCGTGCGTGAGCCCACCCGCCTCCAGCTGGTAAGAGGCAGTACAGCAAGTAGGTGTACGACACTGCCCGTGCAAAGTTTGAGTGTACTTATCGCCTCCGAGTGGCGCTCAATGTTAAGTTTGTTTCCAAAATTGTGCGCGGTAATATTAGTTTATTATTACGAACTTAAAACTCATTTGTCGATAACTCAAATACGTTTAAGTGTTATTTAATCACTGCCAATGCAGAGCACAACAAAGTGTCACGTAAGATGCATGGGTTTTCTCTTGTCACTCTTAAAAAATATCTGTGAATTTGGCAAACATCCCAAAGATAGATATTGAAAATCACCGTTAAAATTGAGTGTACAGCGGTGACATTCAGATAAAATATATGATAACACTATATATGCAAAGTGGACGGGTGGCTCAGAGATCAAAGCGGTGCGTTGGCAATAATGAGATTCTGGGCTTGAATCTGGATTTTGACCGCTTGGGTTGAAACCGAGGTCTCAAGTCTTATCAAGTCGATCGTCCGAGCCCCGTCACCAGCGACTGCACAAAATTACAGTCTCATTAACCTTGGGTTTTGCACTTCATTTTCCTAATTCCATCTCTGAGAATAACAATTTCAGCTTGACTCTCGTGCGCCACACAATCTCATAACACAGCTAATGTGAAAGTGTTGGCTCCTATTGTGTACAAGATAAAAGGCCACCCACCGCATTTTATGACACAGGGCCTGCACGGCTATGCGAGATTTACGAATGGATGATTTATTTGTCTCTTGACATTACGCCGATAGCGCATTTGGAAAACTAAAATTGAGAACGAATTTTGTGTTAATTTGCAAACTTAAATCTGTATTATTTAATCAGTTTTCGTGCACTGCATTGTGAGATGCAGCTCCATGCGTATCGTTTAGCTTTAAGCCGGTGTTTGCCTTGTGGTCGCCTCGGTGTCAACCAACTGATGTTGACGGATTTGTTGTGTCTGTGGTAGCTGTTGGAGGAGACTGGGGTTGTGATCTCCGTCCTGGGTGGATCTGGAGCCACAGAGAGGAGCCGGAGAGCGGCAGCCCTCTCCCCGCGAGCGAGGAGTCGAGTAGCGGCTGCTCTCACTCGAGCGAGGAGTCCGGAGCCCGCAGCCCTCTCGAGATCAGCCCTCCCCCGGGGGGGAAGCCGGGGGCCCGCGTCCCCCACAACTGACAACCTGTGTACCAACTGGCTGAGCGAGAGTTTGTGTGTATTTGAGCGTAATCGTGCCAGTGTTTAGCTGTACCAGGGAGTTTGATGCAGCAGAGTGTTTCGGTGTAGCAGGGTGTCCGGATTGTGCCGGCACACTATCCTTCTATCCGTAATGTCGTAGGGTGAGGTCCATTAAAAGTTTACTCGGACCCCAACCTGTCAAAGCGCCTAATCATGGAACGTGGTTCTCAACATCGTCCCTCACCCATGCTACGTACCTTTGAGACGTCCTGCTTTTACAAATGTTGATGAACTGGAGGGCAAAGGTCTGGAGGACCCCACATGGAGTCTGGTTTCTCACACCCGAGCCTCCTGTGACATTTCTGGAGGCTTCTCTGGGATCTTTGTCCCATTTATTGAGTGCGGATTTGGCTTACTTCTGGCTTCGTCCCAAGACGTCATCCAGTTGGGAAATACCCGAAGGTTGTGGGAGTCGCCCCGTGCTTCAGTTTATTTCCAACCCTCGCAATGGCCGGTTGCTCACCAGCCGGAAGTCTTTTGCTGCATACACCACGACCGAGGTGTTGAGAGCAGCTATCTCGTGGCTGGTCGGCAATGGAGATGGTATTATCGATTAGGGGAGCGTGAGTCTGTGGCGTTGGTGGTGCTGCTGTCACGGAGGCGACACGAGTTTAGGAAATTCAGTTTTGTGGGTTTCCTGTAGCGAGCACTGAAAGATCCTCTCTTCCTCTTTCTCCACCCTTTGTCTGTTGTCTCCATGTCCCCGTTCAACTCTTTCTACGCCGCTTTCCTTGAATGTGCAGCCGCCTTTACGGCCTCCCCTCTCCCCTTCTCTCCACCTCCAACCCATCTCCGTCGTAATCTCCTCCCCTTTGTTCAGGCTCTTCCCTTTCTTCCTCAGTCTATGGATGGGGTTATTGTTTATCGGGCTCTTATACAAAAAATGGAGCTTATTTTAGCCTTTGAATAGGATTTTGTTTTCCTTCGGTAGCGTGTTGCGCACATAGGGAAGATCGAGCCACGCCACCGGTTCCCATTATCAAAATCTTTGTCAACTTGTCTCCCTCGGTAGGAATGCCTTTCCTTCTCCAGCAGGCAATTGTTTCTCTCTCTCACCTCCGTTATTTCTTCCGATGCGCTTTCTTAATCTCACTTGCTGTGTCTCGACTCTATCATTCAACAAGGGCAAATTAAAAAATTTGCTTTTTTTTCCTCCACTGCTTTACCACTATACCTCCTGAGTGGGTACTCGGAGTTTCATCTAATGTACTATTTGATGGGTCGCTTCCACACAGCACAAAGGCGGTAGCTATCCGAACGGTAAATTTTTCTTTCAATTTCGATAGATTCTCGAATTATTCTTGGCCAGCAGTAGCTAGTTTTGCACAGAATTTCAACATTAAAATCAACTGAGTGTCCTTGTTGGCACGTGTGCTCTGCTACTGCTGAACACGGGTGCCAACAAATAATACATTATTTAAATGCATGCCTATAAAGGGCACCATACTTCAATAGGGATTACCATTGGTACGGCTATTTTAATACACAATAGACAGGAAGGACAAGATCAAAATGCTCTCATTATGCACATGCATAATGTACGTTGACTCGGTAATCTCCCCCCCCCCCCCCCCCCCACTTTGCGCAAGAGTGTCACAAATCTGGCTGTCGCCTGATGAAGCTAGTTGTAATTACTGGCAAAACGTCGTACTCCGATTATAAATGTTGTGGCTTGGCTCTCCAAAGTACCAGTGACGAATTGGCTTGTTCTGTTTCCGTGACAACCCTTACTAGTTGGCTGTATCGAGTGGTGGCGGGTTTTAACGACACGTTTATATATGTACGCGATCTAACCCAAAAAACACCTCTATGGATGATATTGGGCCCGAAAGCCTACGTGTTAAACCAAAATAAAAAAAAAATATTTACAAAATAACAATAATTTCTAGTTTTCCTCATTCACATCGTGATTCGTATGAAAAGACATGAGATGATTGAGACATGTTAAATCATAAACTATTTATTAATATATATACAGATAGTCCTCGACTGCAATGTCCTTGTCCACGTGCAAACAGCGTTAGGATAGCAGCCTCCTTTAAAAGTCTGAGTAGATTTATATGCTGTAGAAGACAGTTGACGAATCCTCGCTGCTTGATTCCTCCTCGGATCCCTTCAGCAGTGAGTCGTCACCAGTCTTCTCTGCCTGCTCATTCTCCATGTGGCACCGCTGGGGTGGGTGCAATACGCCAGGAGACTCCTTATGCAGTGAGCAGCGAAGCAGGCCCATCTCTGCCTGCTCATCCTCAACGTGGAATTGAGGCGATGGCGGTGAGCTGGGGGCATCGGTGAGGAGGGTGTTATGGAGACGGCCCAGCTCTGCCTGCTGCAGAATCGTCTGTACGACGAAGCGCTCGCGGCACATGCAGGCACGCACATGGGATGGCGTGTCCGGGATGATGTATGCAATGCAGGCCTTCGTGAGTAACACCACGTGCTGCACACGTCCACACACAGGTAAAGGATTTTCAGTTTCAGGATTTGCATGTAAAGGGTGCTTACTAAATATAATATGGCAGCATCTTAAAGTGCTTTACATCTCAGGTCAACTATTCCGGGGACCTGAAGCCTAGGGATATTATATTGTTACGTCGTTTTTCCCAATTAAATTAAGTCATTTGAGTAATTTTTGAACATTTGGCAAATTATACCGAGGCACTTTTTGAATTACTTAATGGGTTTTTTACGTTCACTATGCAGCAGGCAACATTTATGATGTGCAGTTAATGCACCCACAGTATTCACCTGGGCAGCCGCAAATTACCGCAACAATCAGCAAACACTTACACTCGGCCATGTCACCACTACAAAGATTCCCTGTGTAGCCTTTCACAGACTGAGACAAGTGCATCTATGAAGGGTGGCACAGTGCCTGCGGGGGTGGTGTGCACCTTTATCTCGCCAGTGATGATTTTCACACACTTCATCAAGTACTCATTTTAAGTCAGAATCAACTTAAGGGAAGCTCAACACTGGTTCTAATATTTTCCACTGTTGTTGGCTGTGGCCAGAAATAGTACTCCGGTCACACAGGATTGGTAGCGCAGTTCACAAACAACAACGCAGCCACTCCCCTTCCCACAAGTACACATGCTTACCTGTGACAAATTGCATTAACAACATGAATCGTCTGCTGCATGATGAAAGTATTGTATTACCACTATTATTTGTGATCTCAGAAATACTGTGCAATTGTGAGGTGTAATAGCATTACTGGCATTATCTGTAATGACCCATTGACAATGATCACGGTTTGCTCTGCTGACCTTAACAACTGCTCACAGATGAGTCTATACGATGGTGCAGTAGTGTAAGGCTTTGCACACTAGACTTGCAATCCAGAGGTCACGGGTGTGAATTGATCTTTGGTCGTGGGAGTGTAAACAATGGTAAAGTTTTTTTTACATTCCACTGCCTCTATCCACCTAGCAGTGTAAATGGAATACATCCAGTCAATTGGTCGGCTGAGTTTGGTTCTGTCCAGTGTGGGAACTCCCACATCTTCCCAAGACGTCTGACCAGTGTGGAAGAGCAGTTCAAATACATCTTAAGGGTCTCTCTTGAGCTCCCTATAGCAGGAGCGCTTTTGCCATCAGTGACATGAGCAAGTAATTGCAGGGCTGTACCTTTATCTTTCAATGGGTTTATGAATGTGTGTGTGTGTGTGTGCATGTTGATGTGTACCTGCATGGCAATGACGAAGGCCAGCTTTGCCATCAGTACTTGCCAGTACTGCTTGGTGACGGAGTAGGCTTGGGGATGATCCGGTGGGTAGCGATAACCTGGATACCTACACACGTACAACCACAAGCATGCATGGACTATATTGAGCAAAGTGCCTCGAAAGTAGAGTTGGCGCTAAATTGAACAAGTATGGTTGTGCACAAACGGTAAATGCGTTCACAGCCCTTAAAAAAATCCGCTTCTGAAAGAGGGCCTTCCCACAACGTGCAGCTTGTGGGGGCTCTTTTGACAATGGTTCACGCTGGTCCATGCCAGGTTGGT
Organism: Petromyzon marinus; assembly: GCF_048934315.1. Lineage (NCBI taxonomy): Eukaryota > Metazoa > Chordata > Hyperoartia > Petromyzontiformes > Petromyzontidae > Petromyzon > Petromyzon marinus. Next base: position 11,139,928 of record NC_133703.1, on the reverse strand, counting down.
GAAGGCAGGGAGTACAGATAATGGGAGAGCAATATAGCACAACTGTTAATTTTGCTGAAGTACCCACTGCTGACAACCTAGCTCCACAGTCGCCTACTGCACCTGCATTGTGCATGGTGATCATCAATCTAAGCACGAACAAGGCTCAAGCCGGCTTGACTTCCGGAATCTAAGATCAGCTGTATTCGTGGTGATTTGATCATAGTCAAGTAAGGTTATATTAAATATCGATCAATATGGTTATATTGATTATAGTTGTGTATGCCAGCAATTCAAAAACGTTAGAGAAAAGGGTTGGTAGATCGCATCAATTTCTTAACTATCTGTGCTGAGGTGACCAGAAGATGGCTGTAGACCAAGTGGTTTCATGTCTGTGTGAACCTTTAAGCTTCATTTCATTATCATGGGTTCTCCAGGACCTCTTATTGCATCCCACATGCATAAGACCACCTTAAACTGGAATCCCAATGCACGGTCTTCCTGCAAATGGATCTTGAGACTCAATTAAGCAGTCGTGGATCGATAGATAAATAAATAACATTACTCTTTAGCAAGGTAACAATGAGCTAGAATTTATATCAATCTATTATTATATTTCTCTAAGTGGGACTTTGGTTGTGAAGCCATCCCACCCGTACCCACTGCTCCCCCCCTCCAATTCCCCCCCCACCCCCTTTACTGTCCCCACCCACCATGCACACTCTTCCCCCAACCCTACCACAACCCCTTACTACCCAACTAAGCCAAACCCTGTGTCCACGGTAAGGGGCAGGGCATAAACAGAGGTGGGGCCTAGGGGAAGTGTGGGTCTTAAAAGGAAAGTCACGGAGTGAAAAGAGGAAGAAAACGAGCCTAATCAGGAAGGGGCGGAGCCAGGAGGACGCCACACCCAGAAGGATGTCGCATCTACCTGGACAACACACCCAGACATCAGTGCATCACATTCGCAGGGACGGCACCCCCGATAGCTGGGCATGACACTGAATGGCACAAACCTGCAGGTTGTGTGGATTGCCGGATCAAACCAGGCTGGCAGGATGTTGGGATAATTTTGCTCCTTGAAGTCGCTGATCTTGAAAATTGAAAAGCTGTCCTCCGTGTACCCATGCATTGTAGGCGAACCTGTGCCATACTCTGCTGAGTATCCATAATAATACACCAGGCGTGGGATGATGTCCGTTGTGAACGCCAAGATGCATGACTGTGGAATTAGCATACGGAGGCACAGCGATAGCGGTCACTTAGCATGCAATGATTTGACCAAGGCTTCTGAACATCTTACCTTGGCAATTACATTAATTTTCACAAATACAATTTGGGGGGTTGCTGCCAGAGTGAAATGGTTACCATATAAGGACTTGCAATCTGGCAGTCGTCAGTTCAGTCTCCTGACACAACAGTTGAAGCAATGGATCATTTTCTTAAATCTCCCCCACCTCTGTCCAATTAGCAAAATAAATGGGTTCATCACTGTTTTAGCGCAGGTAATTCCACAACTTACAACATGTCTGGTCATCATGGAAGAGTAGGCCAAATACCGTGTAGAGGGGTTCTCTAGAGCTACCTTTAGTTGAGGCCCTTCTGCCAGCAGTGACATGAGCAAGCAATTGCAAGGCTTTACCTTTTGCGATTTTGGGAGAGAGTGGATAGGAGCGGTGGTGCAGTGATTCGTGCACTGCACTTTGAATTCAGCACACATGCAATTGACTTCCAGCTACGACTAACATCAGTGACGAGTGATACCCGAACCGCTCCTGGTCCCCCACTACACCTCTTCTCAAACCTGCCATGACCAGAATGGTGAAGTATGGTAAAAAGAACCCACACGGCTAACATGACATGTTATGTCACTCATAAGATGGGATACTGAGCGAGAAAGCGAGCGGACAATCTGGCGACTTACATTGGTGATTACAGAGAGGGTGGCAATGATACTCAGAATGTCGGCCCAGGCTCCAATTCCTCTTGCTCGCGAAACCACAGGCCTCCTCATCTTTGTTACGAGCTTCCACGCGTCGACCCGCACTTCGATGATGTTGTTCAGCAGTGCGAGCAATGGCGCAAGTGGAAATGATGCCACGAAGAGAGTGACAAACCCGAATTGGATAACTGGGGTATATTTTGAGAATGGGTAGGGGGGCAAGGATAGGATAATGAGTGAAACAGGATATAGACACACACTCTTAATGCTGTTATGTTGTGATTACTTTAAGCAAACAAAACATGTTTTCAATGCATGGAATGTGTTTTAGTCAAAGGAGACCCCAAAATATGATCACATTTTCGTATCATTTGTTCACAAAATTATTGTGTCCATTACATTGGCCACTGAGATGCGACCAGCCACTACCATCTTTAATGCTCAGCTCTGGTTCACCTGGGTTTCTTTTGCACCATTTTCCACCACTAGGTGGCTATAATAACTAGATCACATCCTGTATTGAGGACTCCATTAACCGTACCACACATTTTTAGGCATATGCACTGTGGCTGAAATGCCAACAAATCACAGCAGTTAACCACAGTGGACATTATGCACAAGAGTTTTAAATAAATAGTAAGGGGGAGAAACGTCAACCCAAGCTGACCAATGTAGCTGCATTGGTTAGCAGACAAGAGGAGCAAATATGTGCTCCTATTGTTTCTAAAACTTAACTCCGTACATATGCACATACACGCATGCTCAAAGACAATTGTGTCACAGTATATCCATAGATTGGTGCCTATGGCCAAATCACCCAGTATGCGTCAGATTTAATCAGATCCCAGAAGTTAAGGAGAGCTGAGCCTGAAAATTGGTTGGATGGGTGACCATGCAATAGTTATTGTGGGGTTGTGAGCAGCATAGGACAGTGCAGCAAATTACATTGTTGTATTGTACATCTAAGCTCTTACATCTGTGCTCCCTGCCTTCAACAACCCGAAGTGTGGGTAATTTCCCTCCCACAACAATGTCCGACAGATACACAGGGGCCGTACACACGTGCCTATATAGTCAAATGATACCCAATTGTGTGTTTTTTTTTATAATAAAGTAAAACGCGTTGACTCCGTAGTGTGATCCTCTGAGCTCATTGTACCCATCTCGAGGTATTCATCAAAGAGTCCAAGTGGGCTCTGGGGCTGTAGGTCCATGTCTTGCTCCCAGCGCGTGTAGACAGCCTCAGGCCTTAGCTTGGCCCGACGCTGGGCCCACCAATTGCTGAACCATCTGGGGAATTGAGGGGGGAGGTACGCATGTGCAGACACAGAGACACCCTTACACACGTGCATATCCATTTGTTCATCAACTCTAGGTTTGCTATTTCATAGCTTTCCACTGCGTTTTCAGGTTGTATCATGTGAATATCCCAAGCACGTGGAGCGAAACGTCAAGACATGCCAAACAATATGCGGTATGACACAAAACATGTCAGAGAGCTGTACAAAACAACTGCTAAAACCTAAGTAGTAGCTGTTTTTCATTTAGCCCGTTGTCAATCCACTACACTCTTTCAGTCATGGGAGTTGCTTGTCTAATATTATGAAACTATGTACAAAGCGTCTGATCGGAATATCGCATGATACTAACGAGGTGAACTTTGTCCACTTGACTGGTGTTCACTGCTTAACCAGTGCACACTGCTAACAAGCTGTCGACCCGACTTTTCGCTGAATGCGTTTTCACACAACACATTTTCATTGTAACATGGTTTATATATTTGGGAAAACTTTTCACACAACGTGGAACGTGTCCATTATAATGTGGAATGCACACTGTTAAAACGCCGAACGCGGCCATTATGATGCGTTCCTGAGCAGTCGACGATGAACGACTGTCTTGAGTTGCGCGGCTGAGCAGTTTGATAAAGTATACGAATGATACAGTCACACGGCAGCCTAGCCTGAGTTATTTATCCCACCATGGGATGACTGCAGGTTGAATTTACTGTGAAAATGTGATTAACTCAGTAATTCCTTGCTTTGCGCGTTTTTACTTCACGCGGAAATTTTCAGGAACGCATCTACCGCGTTACACGAGGAAACGCCGTAATCAGACTTCACAGCTTTCATGTGTTCATGCGATACTTACGGGATGATGACCTCCTGAAAATTGCCAACCATCTGCTTCACTACCATAATGACAGTGAGTTGAGAAGTCAGTTCAAAGAGACAGCCGTTTGGGGGACACTGGAGGGGGGATGGGGTGGAGAATAGATTCAGGTTAAACACTGAAGATATGAAATATTGGGTAATACATATATGGATACCACACATCATTTCTAATGATCCTCTCACATTCTTCTCTTCAGTCAATTGCACACTGCAAAAGTGACGGCTCCATATGTTAGAGGGGACAGTGATTAAGAATATCAATATTCTCCAGATTATAAGAAACACTTTCCCCCTCCCCCTCATGTATTTTAAATAAAGAAAATGGTGGCGCATCTGATAATGTTTTGTTTGTTGTCCTTCCCCCACACATCCGATGCAGGCTGTGTACGGTGCAAAATAAGTTCAACACACAACATGCATACTGCAGTTGGTGTTTAGTATCAGGTGAGTTTAATTCCAGAGCATCGTCTAGTAAATATAATAATCGTAAAACATTAAATTAAGTTGGTAGAAAACACAGAGGCACTTAAATAATAAGCTGTATTCTTTATCCTTTATGTGTATTGTTTTTGAGAGGATATCAATCAATGAATCGCCCTCGTGACGATTTTCTACAAATCTGCAGCAGGAGAAGTAGGCACCTTAATATAACACCAAATATACTCATTATAATCATCTCATGTGTCAACAAGTCTGCCTTCAAACAGAAACATGAGCAACAGGTGCACATTTTGGGCAATGGACTTTCTTCCGAGCATAGAGTGACTGCAAATACTCAGGGTGACTCTGAATGGCAATTATGTAAATGTTAAACTACGTGTCATTAACACTGTCTTAATGACATTGATTTAACGTGTGCACAACGCAATGCTGCTTAATTCCTTACTCCAGAATTCGTTCTTGATATCATATTACGGGGCCGTTCTCTAACACAACATGCTCCACTGCGCCACAGTGAGTCATAGGTAGTGGCTAAACATATCCTTGAGGGGGGCTGAAATACTGTACATTTTTAAGGATGATCAAATATATAATTTTAAATAAATGGCGTTTGATAAATACGGTATATAATTGAAAATGTCCAATGAGAGACCACAAGGGTACTACTTGCAAAATATGTGATAAACTAACACCCTCAAGTTAACTGGGTTACCAATTGCATCAGTCTAACACGTGTTCTGCTCGTGGTGACCTCATGCTCTCTCAAGTCTGGTTTCGAAAACTGTTTTACTCCGGAGACTGTGTTAATGCTAGAGCTGGTGACCAGGTGTGAAGACAATGAGGTCTTTTAGAGTTCCAAAAGAAAGAGTCCTTATTTCGACATTTCACAAACAGCACGGTGTGAAGACAATTGTTGGGAAAAATATCAACTACAAAAGTAAAACATAAAAATGTTGTACAAACAGCATAGAAAACAGAGGGGCCAACCCCTCAGATCTACACACCTCCTCGATTCTCCATTTTCCAAAGTAAGTGTAGCTTCCGGGGAAGCCGATGAATTTCCCCTTGAAAAATGCAATGTAGAAAGACGCCGAGTAGAAGTTGACGAACTGAAATAAGAATTTCTTGAACGTCAGCCGATACTCATATTCTCCTTGCGTCTTGGGCATCTCTGTGGGTGTGATACAAAGGCACACATGGACACAAACATCAAACAGGGCAATCAGTTTTGATGTTACTTTCATAGTTTCTGGCACACAGGCTACGAGAAGCCACTGATAATGATGCCGCATTGAGGAATAGCAACATTTCACAATGTAACGTGCTTTGATATCCATTAAAATGAATTTGAAGATCAAAAGTTAATTTCAAAGATGTTGCTGGGGAATGAGTGACAGTGCACAAGTTGTTTACCAGGTGTTGTTCACCACATTCGCCCTGTGGAGTGTCCTTCAGTCTCCATTTGCAATTAAGCCATTTACACTGTCCGTATGATGTCTGAAAGCCAGTGCACTTGATTCTCAAATATCTATAAGGTGTATCTTAGTAATTATCATGGGTCACCTTTCAGAGGGGGTGCAGGCTTCAGCAGGATAAATTACTAATAAAGGGCTCAGTAGCTGGCAACATGAGCAACACAAGCAGATAGCTGACAGCTGACTAGAAGGTAGCAATGCAGCAGTGAGGGTCAGCCCACAATTACATTCAGTGATTCAATGGATCGAGAGGTGAAATCAGAGTGCTAAGTTGGCACCATTGAGATCCTGGGTTTAAATCCAGGCAGCGGCCTCTGGTAACATGTGTTCTCAAGTGCAGTGAATTGATGACTTCAGGACGGTTACTAATGATGGCATATACATTTGTAACATACACCATTTGGTTCATCACTTAATTTGGTGAAATTCTAGTTGTGAGAATGAGCAATTTGACTGTTACGAGATTAACATTATATTCCGTAGTAGTGTGGATTGAAAAGTGCTTCCCCCTAATGTGTGAACCAGAGTTCACTTGAATGAAGGGTCTCAGAGGTAGCTCAGTGATATTCACTTCTAGGGCCATTTCATGACATTAAGGGTTGCACTGGTCTACAAGAGATCCCATTGGATACTTCATCTCAAGACACGATTCTGATAGCCCAATCGGAATGAAACTGGAGGAAAAATTTAAGAGAGTTCTGACAAAAACAGGCAGTAGTTGAACAAGTGACTGGATGATGCACTGATGCTGCTATTCATGGCCCCATGGTGCAAGGTTAAAATCATGATGACATTTTTACAGCGACATTATTTACCATGCACAACATTTATCCAAGCTTCAAATTTACATGTGTTCTCTTGTGGCGTATAATAAAATAAACATATGCAAACCGTGATGGTGATGACACCTACCCAGATCAGTGAGGACGAGGGCCAGCTTGTCGTAACCTTTGTTGAGTAGTAATATGATTACGATGTTGAGGATGGAGGCCGTGATGGTGGTAACCATATCAGGTGTGAGTAGGGCACCGATCACCTTGATCTTGGTCACATGATTGGGGATACTCGAGGAGAGTATGCCAAAGATGGACAGGCGGTAAACAACCACACCCAAAATTGCAGCAAGAATCAGGAGGATCTGCCAGTAACACAATAAACACACAGGTGGGTGAGATTGACAGTCTTGTAGCTCTTTTCCACTATATAACCAAGCCGTGAGTTAGCTGTGCCGAGCTAGCCTGGTGTGGCTCAGGAGGTGCCAGTTCGTTTGTCTACAGCAGAACCAAATGACTGGCAAAACGTCGTACTCAGATTGTAGATATTGTGAATTTGCTATACTAGTAACGAATTGGCATGTTCTGTTTACGTGAACAACTTTACTAATTGGCTTTGTCGGGTGGTGGTGGGTTTAATGACACATATTTACGCGATCTAATCCAAAAAAAATATTATGGATGATATTGGTCGCGAAAAGCCTACATGTTAAACAAAACCTGAGCTGTTTCGCTAACATCACACACAATGAACGTGTAATGGTAACGTCACGTGGTCAATTGTAGAAAATGATGCAAGGTTATGAAAGGAATTACTATCCCTGGCCCTGCTTGACCTCGAGCCACGTTCAGATGTGAAGTTGAGACCAAAAGCCACAGGGCCAAGGTGAGGCCAAGGCGGCAGCTTTTTAGGCCACAATCAGTGTCAAGGTCACTCAAGGTTGGGTGTGCTAGTATGAGGCCAGTGTCAAGGTCGGTACCTCTAGTAAAACTCCTCGGACTGAGGCCACACACTCAAGGCCAAGGAGCTGAGGAAATCTTTTCCATCTGGCCTTAAGGCCGAGGATTAGTCTCGAGAAACCCAAATCGAGGTTGACAGGAGCAGGTGGATAAAATGATACGGCTCATGATGTATTCATTGCCTTGGGCCACCTGTAGATATTTCAGGTGATTGGATTGCCAAAGGGCTGTAAGTTATCTAATTATGCATGTATCTATACCCCTACTTGTAATCACTCAATGGATCACACAGGAGGAACAACATAGTTTGAGAGCGATTCTGACTGGTGGAGCAGAGTGTGGAGGTTAGGATTGGGTCAAGTAAAAATATATATATGTGTATAACCCGTATATGAATCCACTGCTGGATGATGGCCTTCCCAACCCTGCGCAGATTGTCAGGGTTATTTTCCCATACTTCACCATGCACACCAGTACAGGTTGGTAAAGGATGGAAGCAAAAGAATGCAGTTCTCTGTTGGCCACAAGGTAGCTCTGCAGCAGCCTACAGTCCATTTTGTGCATGATGGTTACCCATTCGTGCAGTACCCAGGCTCAAAACCTGCTTCGCCTCCAAGATGAGGCACATAGCAGGTGACTTGGCCATAGCTCACTGGATCAGGAGAAGGGGTTCAATGTTGCTGTTGAGTTGGCGGACTCACCCAGAACAACACCATGATCCCGGAGAGGCAGTATCGGAACCTCAGTATCCTCTTAGGCATATGAGGCTCCTCCTTCTGCACTCACAATGCACGGACACAGACGGAAAAGCATTTGTATATAGATTAGTCTGTCGGAGTGACCAATGTTAGTGTGAGCCGTTAAGGTTAACTGATGAACTAATATTTGTTTTCCCCACTACTAGTTAAGCATGCGATGATATAAAGGAATGGATTTGATGGTCCTGATGTCTGAGAGTTGAGCTGGCAGAGCTGAGATTTCTTGGTTTTAATCCAGGCAGCTGCCTCCAATAAAACCAAGTAGTAAGCCGATCAGCCTGGTCACCAATATTATATTTGTTTCTTTTCTTAATTTGGACAAATTTCACCTTTCAGAATTAAAAAAGATGAGTTTGACCATCATGAACATTTCTTTGTAGCAGGGCTGATGCGAAAGGGCCACCCTCTAGTGTGTGTTCACTTGAAGGGATCTTAGAAGTAATTATGTAACATCTGCTTGAGCAAACCTTTCCATAACATAGAGTTCCAAATGGACATTGTTTCATAACGATTCCAATAGTACAATCGGGATAATATTTGGAGGAAAACACAATTGACCAAAGGCCAACAAATATGTTAGAAGAAAAACTAGGAAAACAGTGAACAGTTACACATGCAACATTACAAAACAGAGGTGTGTGTGTGCCATGAGGTAGTCGCCGTGGTGACAGCAGAAAGCATTACCATGGTGATGATGTTACATTTCGTGGTCGTGCAGCGAGCCAGGTACTCGGGCCGGATGGGGTCTCCTTCCTTCGCCGCTGCCGTCAGGTCCCAGCGGTATGCGAGCGATGCCTGGCGACGCTTCCAAAATTCCAGGAACACCGTGGCTGTTGCGACACACCACACGGGGAGGATTTACTTAGAAAAGTAATTTCACTATCGATTGCTCAAGGGTTCAAAGGTTACCTAATGTAGTCTGTTAAATGTAATGTTCAAAGTAACTTCATTAGTACTTTTTTTTCTTTCATAAATACCTTTATTGGCTTTTTTTGGTACATTGCCACAATTTTATCCCACTTGCACTGAGTGGCATGGCATGAGATTGAGTTTTCCTTTGGATCTATAACAGAGCAGTGCTGCTCTTCGTGTTACAAAACGTTACACAAAAGTGAATGTCACAGAGCTACCTCTGTGATCTCTGGTCCACACAGTAGGGGTAGCTCTTTCCCAAATGCTTTGCCACGGAGAGGAGCGTTTGTTACGTGATAGTCAAGCTAACATTTTTATTCTCAGAGCTGGAATGTAGCCTAATTAAGTACAGAACCAACTTTAACATTATGGATTTTTTGTATTTGTTGTGCAGATATCGGTGACTGAGTTGAGACCATCATCTTGCTATAATTGAGAAACTGGTTTAATCGCAGGTGGCCACTTTCATTTCAACACAGAATCTCAGCGGCGGCAACGCAGCACTCTGAACTCTGAGCCACCTGGCCACTTTGCATTTTTCATGGAATCGCCTTGGGGTACCGCATTCGTTGCTTGTTGCAGAGGTTCGTGGTTCAAATTATGTGGCTGCCCTGATTAATATTGCCCGTGTATTAATTACACAAAAATACACACCATCTGCTTCACAGTGGACATTAAAGATTATCGGTTATCATTCGTAAGAGTAGGACAATGTGTGCAAGTCATGGTCCAAATTTGCCCTCATTGAGCAGTGGGTTCATAATAGGACTGTCAGGATCACTGCATACGAACATTGCAAGACATGACGGTACTGTATATGGTTGTACGTATGTATGTTGAACTTCTTTAACACTGTATGTGGCCAAATGTGCTCATCATCATTGCAAACATGTTGATACTTGTCACTGTGTCTGGACAATGTGTGCCAATGCTTAGCATCACTTACCCCAAAGTCCCATGAAAACTGCGAAGAATATGGTGACCGGATTTTCATACATGTGTGAAGTCTGCAACGGCACAATCAGAGGTGTTAGTCACAATTAAACCTTAAATCTTAGCATCCACGTCTTTTCAATATCAACAGCAGGAAAGTAATGATGCATCGATTGATTTTTAAGTTAAAATAGATTAATCACTCATGAAACATCCATTAAATTGTGGAGATGACAATGCTCTACAATGTCTGATATTATAGCGCTATTCATGTATCAAACAAATCTGTATAAATGTGACAGAAAGAGCAAAATAAGCAATGGGCAGTTCCATGATTGTGGACATACATTTCTGACACTTTAAAGTGAATAATCATTATTTCGTTATGACATGTCAACTAATTAGCACTGAAATTCAGATTTCAAAATACTTTGTCCACTTGTATTGATCGTGGAGAAATACTCATGAAATACATCGTGTCGGATTTACTCAGACAAAGTAACTTTTGCACTCCCGCTGGGATGTGACGATGCATTCATTTTCATGTATTTGTCTAACCATCGACTTAGTCCATTAAAATGCCCTATTTGCTAAAACTATAACTAACTACCTTAAAAATGATCACACGTGTATTATTAGTATAAAAAAATTTAACACCCACACGAATGGCAGCATAGTGTTTAGCATGATGTGCTGCAATCTAGTGATCATGGTTAATGTTAATGATACAATCTCAGCAACGTGAGTTGGCTTTGTGATAATGATGCACAGCACCAAAAACCAATAAGTATCCTTATTTAGAGGGAACATCGATGGTGTATTTGTGTGATACCTTCGCAGTCTCGCAGGTATCATTTAGCCTCCAAAAGGTGCATTTTTGGTCACACTGGGGACACATGACCAGGGATCCTCCGATGGTGTTGTTGCATATTTCTCCACTGCACACATAGACACGCACGAACATAAACACACTAATGGGCATAGTACACTTGGATGAGAAATATAATTTGCCTAAAGGTCATGCCACCTTTGAATGTGTCATAACCTCCCTTTAAACAAAGTCAGACTAAATTATGGGTTCCAACATCAAGCATTTTCCAAAGTAAAATGTATTTGCTGATTTCGATTTAAAGCTTTCGTGACTGCAATGATTCATCTTCTTTGGTTCTTTCGGTAAAGTCACGTAGAATGAGAATAAAATAATAAATTGATAAAATAAAATAACACAATAATATTCTCACGACGTTTCGGCCACAACACAAGCAGCCTTCATCAGGTGAAGGGACGAGACTGTCTGGTAGGACAGCGCTGGAGTGAAAGAGCCACGTTCAGATCACGGCCTTTAAGCTGTGTGAGAGGAACAAAGTGCCTTGACAAAGGAATTAGCATATAATTTAGCATTGAAATGGCTGAATGATTAGCTTATGACTGGTCACAGAAATAGCTATGTTAAAAGTTAAAGCATACACATCCGCAGAGGCACCCCTTGATAAAGGAATTAGCATAGAATTTAGCATTGAAATAGCTAAGTTAAAGCATACACATCCGCAGAGGCACCCCTTGACAATGGAATTAGCATAGAATTTAGCATTGAAATAGCTGAGTGATTAGCTTGTAACTGCTCACAGAAATAGCTACGTTAAAGTTAGAGCATACACATTCACCGAGGCACTTAGTACAAATCAAACAGGAGAATTTAGCATTGAAATAACTAGGTGAATTTAGCATTGAAATAGCTGAGTGATTAGCTTGTAACTGCTCACAGAAATAGCTATGTTAAAGTCAGAGCATACACATTCACCGAGGCACTTAGTACAAATCAAACAGGAGAATTTAGCATTGAAATAACTAGGCGAATTTAGCATTGAAATAACTGAGTGATTAGCTAGTGACTGGTCACAGAAATGACTATGTTGAAGTCAAGGCCTACACATCTGAGCTATTCACAGTACTATATAGTGAACCAATAAAAAACTAAAATATAAATTACCTTAATGTTATCAATAAACTCTATATTCTCCAATCAGCTAAGCTACCAACAATAAGTCGTTATATATCACAATGCTATATGGCGAAAAAATGGGTGGATTTTTACCCTCAACTTTAGCACCACGGATAGCTACGGGCCCCGTTCAGACGGACGAGTTCGTCCATGGTCGGAACAGAGGAGGGGGAGAGAGACAGCTGCGAGGCGCTATTATACTCCATGTTGTAAAACCATACCATTAACCGTGGTGTGAGAGGTATTAAGAGTCAATGCTGGCGAAAGAGCTGCGGTCTGAAGGTCATCGTAAAAATACAATTAATTAAGAACAGAAATGGTTTAAAACATCTTTCCAGTGGTTACTAAGCCAGAATCCATCTTCTCGGTTGAAATTGTCTCTGTGCTTGTATATGTGAATGGCCTCATGAACGAATCTCTCATGGTAGCCGGTTGGTTTGCAAAGAACCTCCGTCTTGGAGAAGTCAAAGTCATGTGAGCCCACTGAATTATAACAGTGATCTGCCACGGCAGAGGAGTTCGTCCTACCGTGTTTCAAGTCTGCTTTATGTTCGCGGATGCGGTCCGAGATATGTCTTTTGGTTTCTCCAATGTAGCTACTACCACAGAGGCACTTTAGTTTGTAAACGCCCGGGTATTGTATGTCTGGAACAGCATCTTTTACAGATGGAACTAAATCACGGATTTTATGTACTGTGTTGAATCGGACCTGGATCTTGTGTTTATTCAGGATTTTGGAGATCTTTTTAGTGACCCCTGCAATGTAGGGTAAGGTGATGGTTTTGAGTGGCTCCACAAGAGGATCCTTCTTCATGACTGGAGTGATGGCTTTGCGGATTGTGTAGTCGGAGTAGCCATTAGCCCTGAGAGCCTGGTGTACGTGCTTGAGTTCACTGGTAATGTGTTCCTGGTCGGAAATGCATTGGGCTCTATGGTATAGAGTCTTGATGAGGGAGTTCTTCTGGAATGGATGGTGGTGGGAATCCGGTTTCAAGTAAGCATCTGTATGGGTAGCTTTCCTGTAGACAGAGTGGCTCATTGAACCATCATGTCTCCTTTTAATTAAGACATCCAAAAAGGGTAGTTTGCCATCTTTTTCGACCTCCATGGTAAATCTGATTGCTGGGTGTATGGAATTGATGTGGTCGCGGAATTGGTCTAGAGCAGGCTGGCCATGTGGCCAGATGACAAAGGTGTCATCAACGTACCTCTTCCATAAGGTCGGGCGTAGAGTGGCAGTCTGGATGGCGTCAGTTTCAAATTTTTCCATGAATACGTTGGCTACAACCGGAGATAGGGGGGAGCCCATTGGGGTGCCCTCAGTTTGTTTGTAGAAAGTTCCATTCCAGGTGAAGTATGTGTTGGTTAAGCAATGTCTCACCAGGGGGGGTACATCAGTATGCAGTCCTTGATGAACCAGGTCTTCAATGATAGCGATGGTGTCAGGTACCGGGACTTTGGTGAACAAGGACACCACATCAAAACTGACAAGCAGGTCGTTTGGGGACAGGGAAATGCCTTTGATTGTCGATACCAGGTGAGTAGAATTTAGTACCGCAGAGGTGGTTTTTCCAGTGAAAGGTCGCAGTATATCAGCAAGAAAACGTGCCAGTTTGTAGGTGGGGGAGTTGATAGTAGAGACGATGGGACGAAGGGGTGTATCTTCTTTGTGTATCTTTGGAAGGCCATATAATCTTGGTGGTCTGGCAGCAGAGGGTTTCAACGAGAACTGTTTGATCTCATCAATTAATGCTGTTGAATCAGAGATGATTTTGTTCGTTTTGGTGACCAGGCTGTTGGTGGGATCTCTTTTTATTTTTGTATAGCTGCCATCGTTGAGTAGTTCTCAACGATGGCAGCTACTATCAACTCCCCCACCTACAAACTGGCACGTTTTCTAATTGGTTCACTATATAGTACTGTGAATAGCTCAGATGTGTAGGCCTTGACTTCAACATAGTCATTTCTGTGATCAGTCACTAGCTAATCACTCAGTTATTTCAATGCTAAATTCGCCTAGTTATTTCAATGCTAAATTCTCCTGTTTGATTTGTACTAAGTGCCTCGGTGAATGTGTATGCTCTGACTTTAAGGTAGCTATTTCTGTGAGCAGTTACAAGCTAATCACTCAGCTATTTCAATGCTAAATTCTATGCTAATTCCATTGTCAAGGGGTGCCTCTGCGGATGTGTATGCTTTAACTTAGCTATTTCAATGCTAAATTCTATGCTAATTCCTTTATCAAGGGGTGCCTCTGCGGATGTGTATGCTTTAACTTTTAACATAGCTATTTCTGTGACCAGTCACAAGCTAATCATTCAGCCATTTCAATGCTAAATTATATGCTAATTCCTTTGTCAAGGCGCTTTGTTCCTCTCACACAGCTTAAAGGCCGTGATCTGAACGTGGCTCTTTCACTCCAGCGCTGTCCTACCAGACAGTCTCGTCCCTTCACCTGATGAAGGCCGCTTGTGTTGGGGCCGAAACGTCGTGAGAATATTATTGTGTTATTTTATTTTATCAATTTATTATTTTATTCTCATTCTACATGACTTTACCGAAAGAACCAAAGAAGGTATTTGCTGATGTTTAATTATAATTTTCGTTGATATCAGTGGTGTAACATCTCTATGTATTGATTTCCAGGGGTGTTTACAGCCCTTTTATCAATCGACTTCTGGCTGAGGGCCTCCCCACACCTCGTGGGTCATGAGGGCTATTTAATTCTAGTCATCCCACACTGGTCAGTACGGGTTGAATATGGGAAGCGAAGAATCCAGACACAGAGTACAGCAATGTATTTCCTGCACTTGCTCCCCGCTGTCCGTCATGCAGCTCCAAAGAGTCTATGTGTGTAAGTCGTATTATAAGGATACGTTTCACATTTAAACATTTTGGATTTGAATATTTTTTGCTTTTGATTTTCGGATTATTTACAATTCGTAAGAATGTACAATATATTCATGTGAACAAGAGTGACGAAACCCGATGCCACGTGATACGTGTCGTCGTGAGTGACGTCACAATGGGCGATGTCATGTTTTCTGAGCAATCCAAAACAATGTTTAATTTTCCCTGGATTGTCCGAAATATTGTAGCTAGGCTTGATTTTTTGGATTTACTTTTAGAAACAGAGACATTTGGAACATATATACATATACAATATATTGAATGTACTATATTTGTACTGTATATGTATATAAACTGTATGAGATTGTATATATGTGCATATGTACTTTAATAGTGAAATGTTAAAGATGTGGCCCTGAAATTGCTTGCTCATGCCACTGCTGGTGGAAGGTCCTCCACTAAAGAATGCTCTAGATTGCCCCTCGAGATGATATCTGGCCTACTCGTCCATAATGGCCAGACGTCTTGGACACGGTGGGAGTACCCATATTTTACCCCATCACATCTGAACTGCCAATCATCTAACTGCGGTGTCTCCGTTTATACTGCTGAGCATATGTGGGATAACTGAAGAAACCTAGCCATTATTTCAGCTGCCATGCCAGGCGATCGCACTGGAAATCTATAAACTGCAATTCTAGAAATGTAACTATTACGCCATGGCAGCATCCCATGGGATTGTATATAAGTGTATATGTATGTCTATATGTACTTTACGTGTATATGTACTTGTGTATAGCCTTAGTAGGTGCTTGCTGATACTCATTGTTCAGTCTGTATTGCTATACAGGAGATCTGTGTGAGTTCTACATCTGACACATGAGTGTATGTGTGTGTGTGTTTGTATGCATTTGTCTGTATGCATGTGTCGGGCCAGTACCTAGTGATGTCACGGTCATTGCTGAATACTCCAAAGAAAAAGGAGATCAGGCCGACGATTGCAGCGAAGATCAGCATCTTTGTGTAGAAGCCGAGCCATGCAAAATAGAGCCCCACTTGCTCCCCGAAGTATGACCTGTGCCGACAACATCACTCGCACACACAGCGCAAACATCACCAACCGCACATGGCACCAGTGGTGTAGCTATCGAATATGTAAGCAAGGACCATGGGCTGGAGGGAAATGTGAAGAGCAGGGAAGGCATGGGCAAATGCTATTCTGGAACTCCATTTCCCCAGCCGTCTGTGCTATCAACTCCCAGCTAGCATTCAAGTCCAGCCTTAGGACATTTCTGGACAGGGCAAGTCCCTAAGAGGTACGATGGCCTGTGGTCGAGACTAAGAATGATGTGGCAGTCAAGAGAAGGAATGCGTCTGAGAGGATGTGCACCACAGAGATTTAAGTAATGAAATCAGCATGTGTGCAGGAGCCACATGGATCGTTGCATCAGGAGACTGGGAGAGATGGCGAAGGCTTGGGGAAGTCTTCATCCAGCAGTGGATAGGGCATGAACTTACCGCACAAGGTCAAGAGGCTGCTCCTTGAAAGAGCGCCCGGCTCTCGCCCACTCCCGTCGCAGCGTGTTGCGGTCGCCCAGCGTGTTCGGGTTTTTGGTGGGATGAACAGACTCACTCTGACATGGGGAAAGCAATTGTTAGTCACAAACACTGCATGGACATTCACAAATTACCAGCTCCACCCCCCCAAAACTCTGCCGTGGCGCTGCTGTGGTGTAATGGTGTTGCACACTGCACTGGACTTGCAAAGTTAGAGGTCGCCCATTTGATTTCATGGGAACGACAGTTAAAACAATGACCACGTTTCTTAATCACGCTGCTTCTTCCCAGCAAGCAGTGTAAATGGGTGCACCCACAGTTAATCTATTGGTTGTTCACGTGTTGTGGGATGAAGTGTGGGTACTTCTAATTCTTCCAAAGACTTCTGTCCCACGTGAAATAGTCGGCCAAATACCCTTGAGAATGGCTCTCTAGAGTGCTCGTGGAGTCCTTTCCAATGCATGGATATTGAACTTCTTTTGCACCGTATGTAGCCAACCATGCAAATCAGAGGTGTGTTTAGTGAGCTGGGGAACCTGGACACCTATGCGGCGCATCTCTGTGGGACACTAATGTTAAGTATGTGGTAAGCTTTAGACTATGCTATAGCGTCCTATACAGGTGTGCAATTCAGGTGTCGTACCTGGGCCTCCCGTAGGGTGTCAGTGTGCCCTCCACGCCCTACCCCCCCAACAACTTACGTCATGCAGTGGATAGGCTGCAGTATAGCAGCCATTTTCAATCATTTGGTTGATATTTAATATGTTCGTGCTGTCTTGTGGCATGGGGTTTTGCAGCATGTAGTGGACCTGTGTGAGCACACATGACACACATGACAAACATAACATGCATGAAACATAGGGCTGGGTGGGTAAGCTATTATTGACTCACTCCACTCTGAAATGTTTCCCCCTCTCCAACCACCACCAGCCTACACAGTTATAATGGGCCCACAACTCTTATTGAGTCCCGACTCGGAAAGGTCCATAGAACACCCCAAAAACTGAAGCAGATATGTACCGATTTCAGCAAGTACAATATCCAGATTTCAAGGAGACATTTTATGCATGCTTTCCATGCACAAAGGCAATTTATTCAGAATACAATACTATCAAAACCCCAAATGCCCACAATATTGGCTCGACAGGATACCTGCTCACCAAGAACCATATCAACAGTAGTCTTTCATTCTTTTGTTGTGCAGGGGAGAGTGATTGAGGGGACGTGGTTATATAATGTGGGCAGGACTTGCAAAGGGTGGGGCTGCTAGCTCACCATGTCTCCTGGTTAAGCATCCCAAAAATTTGGTAGCTTTCTCTACAGGGACACATATTACCACAACCCCTAAATCATAAATCCAGGCATTCTTAATAAACCATAATGATTTACACTTCTAACCACATGTCACTCAGAGATCGCAAGTTGCGATACAGAGCTGAAAACTTTAATTAAAATGATAAAAACACGACAAAACCCTTTTAAATTAACATGTTTTTGCAAAAAAACCACCCCATTCTGGCATTATTTATACAGCATTATTGATACAAACGTACGATTTGGCTGCGTACGGCCGGTGGGATGAGGACGTCATGATCCTTTATAGGATAGATGTCCTGCTGCGAACGCCGGTAGGGTGCCGTGAAATAGTCCGGTTGTTTGGGCACGGCTCCCGGCTTCAGGTGGTGAATATTTCCCAGGTAGTGAAGAGGCCCACTGTCTGAGCCTGACACCTGGGGGAGGTCGCTCTCCTTGAGTGGCACCTGTTTGATTTTAAATGTATTAAACCCTTTGCCTCGAGCACATGGAATCATCATCAGCCAAAATCAGTCCACGAATGGATGAAGGTCTCCCCAAGTTGTTGCAATCTATACAAGTCCTATAATACAACAAGTCCGATAATACAACAAGTCCTTTAATACAACAAGTCCTATAATACAACAAATCCTATAATACAACAAGTCCTATAATACAACGTTCTATACAAGTCCTATAATACAACAAGTCCTATAATACAACAAGTCCTCTAATACAAGTCCTATAATACAACAATTCCTATAATACAACAAGTCCTATAATACAACAAGTCCTATAATGCAAGTCCAACAATACAACAAGTCCTATAATAATACAAGTCCTATAATACAACAAGTCCTATAATACAACAAGTCCTATAATACAACAAGTCCTATAATAATACAAGTCCTATAATACAACAAGTCCTATAATACAACAAGTCCTATAATTCAACAAGTCCTATAATACAACAAGTCCTATAATACAACAAGTCCTATAATACAACAAGTTCTATAATACAACATTATATACAAATCCTATAATACAAGTCCTATAATACAACAAGTCCTATAATACAACAAGTCCTATAATGCAACAATTAATATGCCAAAAGCCTCCACTGCATATCCCACCCACTCTTCAAGTTGTCCCACCAATATCCCCAGTCATGAGCACACGCACATGAGCCAATCTTATCTCGCCATCTCTATGATATACATCATCTTGGGCACGTTCTCTCCTTCTGCTGCCACTCCAATGTCATTTTCGGCCAGCAGACATCATCCCTTCAAGCAACGTGCCCTTCCCGAGCCCATTCACTTTTCTAAAAAGAGTCAATATAAATTTTGATTTAAAGCTTTCGTGACTGCAGTAATTCATATTCTTAGTTTTTTCGGTAAAGTCACGTTGAAGAGAAACAACAAAATAACAAAATATATATAAAACAATAAAAAATTCTCACGACGTTTCGACCATAACTCAAACGGTCATCATCAGGTGTGTCGGTTTGCATAAATTTATTTTGAAAACGGCATATTTATTTATATATATAAAAATAACGTTTGCGTCACGCGCAACGATGGCAGTTTGCCAGGACTAGTCCATCTATTTTTTGAAATATGCCGTTTTCAAAATAAATTTATGCAAACCGACACACCTGATGATGACCGTTTGAGTTATGGTCGAAACGTCGTGAGAATTTTTTATTGTTTTATATATATTTTGTTATTTTGTTGTTTCTCTTCAACGTGACTTTACCGAAAAAACTAAGAATATGAATTACTGCAGTCACGAAAGCTTTAAATCAAAATTTAATCGCCTCTACGGGGAGGGTTTTCACATAACTTTAAGATCTTTCAACAAACTCCGGGATAAGAAAGCTCAGCTGATCGAGTCTCTCACCTTCCTGAAGAGATGCCGCGACTCTGGGGTAATACCAATCGCATTTACACTCACCTCTGCTACTGTAACTTCTTCTAATGCGAAACGAATTCTTTTCAAAACTAGCTTAGCTCTTATCTCAGAAAAAATCAGACTTATACGCACAGAACTAGATCAGTTAGACAAGACACTCTACAAATCACACTTATCATTGACGGCAATAATGTCCACATCGGATTGGGAACATGTAGACAATATGACTGCCTCTTCAGCTGCTACTATGTCGACCAAATGTAAGGAAAACCTGATTTCCAAATTTAACCTCCTCTTAAACAAAAGACCGGACCCACACACCAAAAAGTTAGACGTTAATAAAGTCGTAATTAATCGCAGTAACAGTTCTATTTCCGATGGTCTGAAATCCGTTTTAGCTAAAGGTCTAAACTTTGCAGTCACACCTAAACACATACCAGTTAATGATATAATTGCCCAAGTAGACGTTGCTCTCAGGGGCCTGGGTCACATCGCTGCAGACGTAGCAAGATCTGAAATCGCTGCAACCCTCAAAAACGCTAAGATGCCAGCTAGCAACCTCAGCAAAGATGAGCGTTTTGAATTATATAAATTAAAAAAGAGGAATGATATTGTAGTTCTCTCAGCTGACAAAGGCAATGCTACTGTTATCATGGATAAAATAGAATACAACAACAAAATTAAAGAATTACTCGACGATGGTAGTTATACAAAAATAAAAAGAGATCCCACCAACAGCCTCGTCACACAAACCAACAAAATAATTTCTGATTCAACCGCATTAATTGATCAATCTAAACAGTTTTCGTTGAAACCTTCTGCTGCCAGGCCACCAAGATTATACGGCTTACCAAAAATACATAAAGTTGATACACCTCTTCGTCCCATAGTCTCTACTATCAGCTCCCCCACCTACAAACTAGCTCGTTTTTTGTCTGAAATCCTGCGTCCTTTCACTGGAAAGACCACCTCTGCGGTACAAAATTCTACTCACCTGGTATCAACAATCAAGGGTATTTCCCTGTCCCCAGACGACCTGCTTGTCAGTTTTGATGTAGTTTCCTTATTCACCAAGGTTCCTGTACCTGACACCATTGCAATCATTGAAGACTTGGTTCATCAAGGACTAAACACTGAGGTACCCCCCCTGGTGAGACACTGTTTAACCAATACATACTTCACTTGGAATGGAACTTTCTACAAACAAACTGAGGGCACCCCAATGGGCTCCCCCCTTTCTCCAGTTATAGCTAACATTTTCATGGAGAAATTTGAGACTGACGCCATCCAGACTGCCACTCTGCGCCCAACCTTATGGAAGAGGTACGTGGATGACACTTTTGTCATCTGGCCACATGGCCGGCCTGCTCTAGACAAATTCTTCGACCACATCAATTCCATACACCCAGCCATCAGATTTACCATGGAAGTCGAAATAGATGGCAAGATACCTTTTTTGGATGTCCTAATTAAAAAGAGACCTGATGGTTCAATGAGCCACTCTGTCTACAGGAAAGCTACCCATACGGATGCTTATCTGAAACCGGATTCCCACCACCATCCATCACAGAAGAATTCTCTCATCAAGACTCTGTATCATAGAGCCCAATGCATATCCGACCAGGAACACATAAGCAGTGAACTCAAGCACGTACACCAAGCTCTTAGGGCTAATGGTTACTCCGACTATACAATCCGCAAAGCTATCACTCAAACCATGAAGAAGAACCCTCTTGAGGAGCCTTTCAAAACCATCACTTTACCCTACATTGCTGGGATCACAAAAAAGATCTCCAAAATCTTGAATAAACACAAGATCCAGGTCCGTTTCAACACATTACATAAAATCCGTGATCTGGTTCCGTCTGTAAAAGATGTGATTCCGGACATACAATACCCTGGTGTCTACAAACTAAGTTGCCTCTGTGGTAGTAGTTACATTGGAGAAACCAAACGCCATATCTCGGACCGCATTCGTGAACATAAAGCAGACCTTAAACACGGTAGGACCAACACCTCGGCCGTAGCAGATCATTGTTCTAATTCAGTAGGCTCACATGCCATTGACTTTTCCAAGACGGAGGTTCTTTGTAAGCCATCTGGCTTCCATGAGAGATTCGTTCATGAGGCTATCCACATATACAAACACAGAGACAATTTCAACCGAGAAAATGGATTCTATCTTAGCAATCATTGGAAAGATTTGATAAATCATTTCAGTTCTTGATTGATTGTTCACGCTTACAGTGCCTTTCAGACAGCATACATAAAAACAAATTTCGTCTCCCCCCTCCTCTTTTCAAAAAATAGATGGACTAGTCCTGGCAAACTGCCATCGTTGCGCGTGACGCAAACGTTATTTTTATATATATAAATAAATATGCCGTTTTCAAAATAAATTTATGCAAACCGACACACCTGATGATGACCGTTTGAGTTATGGTCGAAACGTCGTGAGAATTTTTTATTGTTTTATATATATTTTGTTATTTTGTTGTTTCTCTTCAACGTGACTTTACCGAAAAAACTAAGAATAAGAGTCAATATGTTGCTAATATGCATATTTTTCCAAATGTACGTTTTTCTAATCCGTTTGTATATTTACGTCTCTCGATATCTCGTAATGTCAGTGCTACGATTATTATCGTTGAACGTCATAAATTATAATCATCACAATCATCACCCTCACCATCATACTCTGTATCACATGCATGATCATCGCAATTATCATCACAACCATGATGAATCTTCACAAAAATTATTGTCATCACATTCATTATCACCATCATAATCACAATCATCACCACAATCATCATCACAATCATCGGCATCATCATGATCATCATTACAATGACCATCAGAATCTTGCCTGGATGTGTAGAATCTCGGCATAGGTGGTGAGTGGGTTCCATGGCGCGTGTACTTTCACAAAGGTGGTGCGTCCGCTCACCGACTCCTAGTGGATGGCACGAAGTTCATCGTCAGACTCTAGATGAGTGCATTTAGTTGTATTTATTAGACTTTGTTTGACCAGGTGAGAGTTCAAGGGAACAGGATGGTCTCATTTGGAAGAGTGTCCACGGCCGCGTGGATTTTCGTGCTTGTGTCATGTGTTGTTAGCACCTCGTGCCGATCAACGTGTGGCACAACCCAAAAGCAAATTGCATAACGTACGTGCAGTTATCGAACACTTATTACTACAGTATAAATAGCTGGCATGCCACATTAAGGTGGAGACTGTTATACCCTCCAGTATAAATGGGTAAGCCACAATTAATCCATCTTAAGATTGTGCATGGTGGGGTAAAGTATGGGTATTCGCTATCTCTTTCAAGACGTCTGGCAAGCAGAGAAGAGTAGGCCATATACCCTCCAGCGGGGATCTTTAGCGCTCCTACTCAAGGAATGTATGCCAGCAGTGAAATTATGAAGCAATCACAGTCTAACACCTTTTTATTTGTATACAGTGTCTGTCATCTATAGCAGAGAGACACGCAGGAAACTTACCTCCTTGGGTTCAATCTCGAGATCTAGCCCCATCTTCATCAGGCTTGCCTGATATTCGGTCCTCTTCTTCTGTCAAACAAAATTGACCATCTGGGTTATACATTGTTCTCAGTTGTGTCACTGTGGGAGTCAAGTCAAGAGGTGAGGAAACTTCTTGAACTCTTACAGTGAGTAGAGCCTCACATGGGAATCAATCAGAGAACGGCTCTGCAAAGTAGCATCACTGAACTGCTTCAGTCGGTGTCACTTCAGCAGACCTTAATAAAATAAAAATTTGCACAGCTCTTTGTCAATCAACTCTTTGAGTTTAACTTATTTGTTACAGGGATGGTCTCACTTAGCTAGTTGCTTTGCTATTTTACAAGGGAGATAGATCCATTGTGCGTGGGTACAATAGCAACAAAATAAACAAAAACATCAATATTGCAGAGAATGCATACTGGGTACTTCAGCACTGTTATAATAGTTTTCCATTTGGCAGTTAGAATGTGGATATTACATATATCCTGTAAGTTATGTCTGGGTGTCGGTGTGTGCAATATGAAAGTGGTGTATTTATTGAGGAGTTGTGGATGGAGTGTGATACGTAACGATAATTGATTGTTGTTCGCCAAAGCAGTGAGGCGTATGGTTCAGGGTATGGATGTGCGAGTTGAGTGATGGGAGTCTAGCGTTCATTGACTAGCGTGGTCTGCAGTTGACGATACAGTTTGATAAAGGATGTATACTGTGGATTTAAAGACTCGTATGGAGGTGGCAGGGTGACTCAGCAGTCAGAGAGCTGAGCTGGCACCACTGCGTCAAACCTAGGTTTAGAGGCGTGTGGTGTTGCACGTGGGGAGGGGTGATAATGCTGGGTGCAGGAAGGTGGAGCATTATTTGTAGGTTCCTCGTTCTCACCTGATTGTTGATGGCGTCCTGAGAATGGACCTCATCATCGAACGCGAGGATGAAATCGATCCGACGGACTCCATCGCAAAAGTAGATAGTGTCCTACATGCAAAGGCAAGCACACACACGAATATGAGAGATGTAATAGCTTATGCATGAAATGTATATTTATTCATAAGCTCATGATACATGTATCAGGACATAAGTTAATCTGCTATTTGTATGCAAGTTGTTTATTGCTATGATGATGTACTTGTTTACCCAGGAAAACCTCAATGAGTTTACATTTTTATTTTCAAGGAGGGTCCTACCAAGTTCTGTTTTTTTGCAGTCGAGAACGAAGTTGCTTAGTTTAATTCCAATTGAATAATTTGCATGTATTTTTTCAGCATTGGTACGTTTGGCCAATACCAGTTACACTGTGTCATTTAGCTATGTGAGGAAACCAGAGACCTGGAGAAATGTGTACACAAAGCATCTAGCCCCTGTGCATTATACAAAAAACATCAGTATTTTCTAAAGTGCATTGTGGTAATGCTATCTTAAACCACCATCAAAATAAAGTTGAGCAAATGTGACAGACTAACAGCAGCAGTTATGCAGTGATATGCAACTGTGGACCGGTGTAATCCTCATTCGGACTCATCAGCACAGTATAGTCACCAAAACGCACTGCTGCAAAGGCTGCAAATCTATAAATGAGGAGCAGCCATGTCTACACTTTGGGGCCCATTAGTTGGCGAATGCAAACAACAACTAAATCTGTAAATACCAGGAATCTCCCATCTTTGACATTAGCCAAGCTAATTTATAGGCTGTGCAAATCCACGTTGTGCCGCATCGTACCTGGGCCAGGGTAGATTGAAATGATGACGTCGAAAAGTCTTGCGGCACCGTTGAAGGCTGAGCCTCATGCCCCTCCGCTCCCTCCTCCTCATTCATTCTCTCCACGAGCTCTGCATAGGTAATGTGGGGGTAGAGGGTTCATTGCATTAGGGACAGGGGAGGCAGGTGCAGGGATGGGAATGTCGGTAAAGAACCGCACATGGTACTCATGTGTAAAGCTTTCTCATAAATGTCGACGCTGCTCCAGTGTGAGTACACCTGTGGTATAAAGTTGTATTACCATTAGGGGACTTTTACCCCATTGAATATCGTACACTTTAACAAAGCCGTGCCCAGCATGGTCAGACACAAACCAGGGCAAAAAATATTAGTTGGAATATGCAAAGTCATTTTTGCCCTGACAGCTTGTCAGCTATACTCTTTGGTTCTTTCGGTAAAGTCACGTAGGTGAAAAAAAAAATAGAAATAGAAATAAATCACGACGTTTCGAATGCAACACAAGCACTCATCATCAGGTGTGACAACCACAGCAAGGAAACTGTTTTACTGAAGTGGGAGAGAAACCAGGGTTAGGGCAGTTAAATAAGTCAGAGAGGGGGAGGGTGGGGGGTGCATGGGGCGAGGAGTGCGAGCGCTGCAAGCGCTGCAGAGACGCTGAGAGTAAAAAAGAGGCAACATGATTACTGCCAAGATGGAAGCTTGTCAGCTTCTGCGAGAGCTTCCCCGTGACCACACAGATCATGGTGGTTACTTGACCACATTTCAATTGAAGTGCTGTCGTCCCGACAGTTCTGTTCCTTCACCTGAAGAAGGCCACTTGTGTTGTGGCCAAAACGTCGTGATTTTTGTTGGTTTATTTTTTACCTACGTGACTTTACCCAATAGAACCAAAGAGTATGGATCCTTGCAGTCACGACAGATTCAAATCCACATTTCACCACTCTGGTTAATGTGGGTTGGTGAAGACGTATAGTATGTATAGTACAACCAATTTTGATGGACTGCCCTTTGCTGCCCACCATGTAGCCCGACACCACACTTTTAGACCTGTTATGCACTATCCTGGCTCAAACCCTGCTGGGTTATCACGTTTTTTTTTATCACCGTGCCTCGATTCTTCCTCTTAACCTGCATTTTGTATCCACGGGATAACATGTGCAGTTTTATATGGACGTGCCAACAGTGCCTCCCACATTTCTATTGCCTGGTTCTCCACTGGCCGTTTTCCATGTTGCGCTAGAACCAAAAACCGGGATACGCTAACCTCACGCGGTGTCTGAATATGGCTTGGGGCCAAGCAGGGCCAGGGGCGGGGATAATGACGCGTACATTGTGAGTGACATTCGGTGAGTGCACGGTAAGGACACCAGCGCACATCACACCAGTGGTTCTCAACCGTTGTTGGCTACCGGTGCCCCCCCTCGTTGTTGAATTTAGTTTAAACCGAGTAGCCCCCCCCACTCCCCCCTTGACCCAACGTGGTTCTGAGAAATCAACGTGTGAATAATGAACGTCAATATTTTAACCAATTGTCCACTTTGTGAGAGGTATATCCTAACCAGCTGCTAGTAACTGCAAGCGAATAAAAACAAATTAAACGGACGCTCTGCACGCGAGACGTCATTAGTTCCCTGGCTGCTCTTGTAAACCCGCATTGTGTACGATCAGTGAGCTTAGAAAGTGCTTTCATATCGTTCCAGGTTACCACGTGGATACAAATTGTATCGTAGTTACTTTACATTGTCCGATTCATACATGACTATTCACCAATGACTCATGTCCGATATGATTTCACATATTTATACATTATCTCACGTACACCCTGGGGCATTGCCACATAGCCCCCAGGGGTCCGCGTACCCCCGAGTAAAAAAAAAAAGAAAATTACTGCACTACACCACCCACATGCGTCTCGACGCGCTCGTCACACGTGACGTCCGTGGCACGGCTCGGGTTCCGCAGTGGAAACATAACTTGGTGCCTTGAGAGCCACACGGGGCTGGCTCGGCACTGCCCTGGCGCGGCTTGGTAGCGAGGTGGAAAATAATTCGCATCACGTGGAAATTTATAGCAGCCAAATAACTCTGAAAGCACGTTGATTCTAAATGTTAAAGGAACAACCGGAGGACCCAGAGAATAATCCACGCGGCCACGAGAAGACAGAGAAAGAGACATGCAAACTCCAAATATTACAGGCGTCACAATTTGGATCGAACTCACGGACTTCCTGCATACGAGGTGAGGGAGATAACATCTTGCGAGGGAGATAATATCTTGTCATGGAGATAACATCGTGTCAGGGAGATAACATCTTGTGAGGGAGATAATATCTTGTCAGGGAGATAACATCTTGCGCGGGAGATAACATCTTGCGAGGGAGATACCATATTGCGCGGGAGATAACATATGTACTCTTTGGTTCTATTCGGTAAAGTCACGTAGGGAAAAATAAATAAATAAAATGAACAACAATCACGACGTTTCGGCCACAAAACAAGTGGCCTTCATCAGGTGAAGGGACCAAAGAGTATGGATCCTTGCAGTCACGAAAGCTTCAAATCCACATTTCACCACTCTGGTTAATGTGGGTTGGTGAAGACGTATAGTATGTATAGTACAACCAATTTTGATGGACTGCCCTTTGCTGCCCACCATGTAGCCCGACACCACACTTTTAGACCTGTTATGCACTATCCTGGCTCAAACCCTGCTGAGCGTCCGATTAAAACACTGACGAGATCTCAATATTTAAAAGTGGCCCAAAGCCCCGTCATAGCACGAACATTACACTTTACCTATCTCAACAAATGTGGACATCATGAATCTTTGGTCTAATCTCAGATCTTGTGAGTTATAACTCGGGAGCTCCTCATGCACAGCCAGCCAAGGATAACTCCCTGCTATAGTGACGTCACAGCAAAAGGGCGTGACGTCACCTAAATATGGGCGTGGTCAAAAGCGGCCCCATCCCCCGCTCTTCCCGACCTTGCTTCCCCCCTCGCCGAGGTTACCCACATGAACAATAATAATAAATCATAGATGTACATTATGAAAGAATCAATGATTTTTCACAAAACTGCTCCTGTACGGCCTTTTGCCAATCCCCTGCTGGAGAGCCTCTTGACGATCGCACGAATCGTGTTGGTTATTTGCACATACTTCACCATGCCGGTGAGTATGGGTTGGTAAAGGAAAAGGAGGAGCATTAACGCACAAACAAAAACCTATTTTACTAGAATGCCTTCTGCTTCCCATCATGTAGCCTGTAGCACCTGGTATGCACTATCCAGGCTCCAACCTCCTTAACGTTAGATGGAGACATCTGGCACATCCCCAGCAGTTTTGTCCACAGGCTCAACATTTAACACAAACACACATCTCTAACACTAACGTTAAACTTTACCTATCTCGACGAAGGTAGACATCGTGAATCTTTGATTTTTTCTCGAATTCAGAGTCAGAAGTCAGGAGCTCCTCGCGTGCACAGCCAGCCCACGATAAAGTCCGACCCAGAATGATGTCACCGTGACGTCGGTTCAATATAGGCGTGGCCAGAATGTGGGTGTGGCCAACGGCGGCGGCTTCCCCGCCCCCCGCTGCCCCTCCCCGCAGGTTTCTCTCAACCCTCAGTGCGCATGCGCAGGCCGCGCGTCTCGGACATCGCCTTCAGCGGCCGTTGGCGACGCGGCGGTTGTGGCGGGAAAATTAATAAAAAAAACTTCTCCGAATAACCGCGACCTTTAACTACCCTCACGGATAATCCACACGGATCTCTGGACGCCAAGGCAAGACGATCAATGGAATAATCTCCGGTGAGAGACGGAGAGAGATGGGCAGGCGTGAGGGCGAGCCAGGTTCAACTTTGTTGAACGCTGAGCGCAGAGTGAATGGGGTTTATACTCTTTGGTTCTATTGGGTAAAGTCACGTAGGTGAAAATAAAATAACAATTTTCACCTACGTGACTTTACCCAATAGAACCAAAGAGTATGGATCCTAGCAGTCACGAAAGCTTTAAATCTAGAATTGAATGGGGTTTGCTTCACTCAGCACGCGGCTTGGACACTTCGGTGTGCAAAGTGTTGTCTGGTTGTGCCGTGTAAAGGAGGAGGACATTCAGTAAATGTCGTTGGTTTGTTAATGGGAGTGTGTGGCACGGTAATGGACTGGGTACGACTTACAACACAAGTTCTGCTCACATTGCACGCTAAGGGTTAGCACGGCGATTACTACGTGTGCATTTATTAGTTATTGTTCATGTTAAAAGTAGTATTGATTGTTAAGACAATGATGTTTAGTATTTGTAGGAGAATCATTTCAATATTGTACAGTATAGCATTGTCCTGCTGTGTGGCTTTCAGGTGGCGAGCATCAGTGCAGCAATATTCAGTACGTGGTTGTAATGTACTTCTATAGCCCCCTGCCACCAGTGCAGCAATATTCAGTACATGGTTGTAATGTACTTCTATAGCCCCCTGCCACCAGTGCAGCAATATTCAGTACGTGGTTGTAATGTACTTCTATAGCCCCCTGCCACCAGTGCAGCAATATTCAGTACGTGGTTGTAATGTACTTCTATAGCCCCCTGCCACCAGTGCAGCAATATTCAGTACGTGGTTGTAATGTACTTCTATAGCCCCCTGCCATCAATGCAGCAATATTCAGTACGTGGTTGTAATGTACTTCTATAGCCCCCTGCCACCAGTGCAGCAATATTCAGCACGTGGTTGTAATGTACTTCTATAGCCCCCTGCCATCAGTGCAGCAATATTCAGTACGTGGTTGTAATGTACTTCTATAGCCCCCTGCCACAAGTGCAGCAATTTTCAGTACGTGGTTGTAATGTACTTCTATAGCCCCCTGCCATCAGTGCAGCAATAATCAGTACGTGGTTGTAATGCACTTCTATAGCCCCCTGCCACCAGTTCAGCAATATTCAGTACGTGGTTGTAATGAACTTCTATAGCCCCCTGCCACCAGTGCAGCAATATTCAGTACGTGGTTGTAATGTACTTCTATAGCCCCCTGCCATCCATGCAGCAATATTCAGTACGTGGTTGTAATGAACTTCTATAGCCCCCTGTCACCAATGCAGCTATGTTCAGTACGTGGTTGTAATGCACTTCTATAGCCCCCTGCCATCAGTGCAGCAATATTCAGTACATGGTTGTAATGCACTTCTATAGCCCCCTGCCATCACCAAACTCACACTGACCATCGTGGTGAAGTATGGTAAATAACCCCTCCCCCTGGGAGCTGCATAGCATGGGACAGCTGTCAGCCAGCAATGGATTTAAAAAGGAGCTGTACTCCGCACACATTCTTATTCAGGGTAGGGTAAGGAACTTGGAGGTTCGGTACGCATAATGTGCTCGGAAAGTATTGTATTCTGTATGTGTGTTGAACCTCTTTCGCATCGTACAAAGCCAACCGTGCTCTTCGGAGGTGCGATAATATATAAGTAGTCATACCACTGTAATACCACTTAATATTTAGCATTCATTGTATTAGTAGTACGGTAATTTTTTTATATGCAGGTGTGCATGCCAAACGTTAACCAATGTTAAATGTTAAGCCTTCTCTTTTGAATACAGTGTGTTTTAAACATGGAGTTGTCTCCAGCTAATTCTTAAATGTATATCATTCATAATGTAGTAGTAGGCAGGTAGTGCATTTATGACACTTCAATTGTACATAGAGCTTGCAGGTGTGATGAAGGAAACCATGGGAAAGGCTGGAATTTTTGTTGAAAAAAGGACAACAGCCACAGTAGCTTAAGAGACCTAACGCGAAGTGGTCGACACTGGCCCATGCGATCGCGTTGCGACAGCGGACCCACTTTCCGCACACAGCAGCTCCTCATGGTGCCCCCCATACCAGGACCAGTGGTGACCTGGTAGCCACAGCCATTCCTCTCCCTGGCCCCATCCGGTCCAGGCATCCCAAATCGTACAAAATGTACTGCAACGGTGGTGAGACAAACAGCCCTTCGGGCGACAGCACGGTGACGGACACAAGCCCTCGCGGCAGCCTGTGCAGCACGCTGCTCCGGACCGGAAGCGGGGGCTAGCGCAGCCCTGTGGTGTGCGGAGAGCAGTGCTGCTCGTAGGCGAGCGGTGCGCTGGACGCCTACATCGAGGACTTTGAGCAGAGCGGAATCTGTGCGTCACCGCCACCCAGGATACGTGCAGAGCACAGCACTGCGCAGCATGGCGGAGCGGAGACGCGCGGAGGAGAGGAGGATGCACAGTGTGGATGAGGGTGGGTTGCGCCTCTCGCCACGCGAGGAATCGCTCCGTGGTGCTTGCGCTCGAGTGGCTATCGAGTGTGCACGCGGTGCAATGGTATTGAAGCTATAGTAATAGGTTTTTACCCTTTTATCTGGCACAAAAACTGACACCTTTATACAAGGGATCATGTTTGCAATAACCACAACACAAGTAGTCAAAATGCAAACAAAAAAGACAACTCTGATAATATGCACTGTCCTTGAATTTGATTGGTCCACACCCGAGATGGCTTTTCTGAGATCCCAGTCTCCACTGGTGTTGGACTAGAAGACGCAAAAAGGCGTCTTCTTATTCTTAGCGTCTTCTTGTTTGCATTTTGACTACTTGCGTTGTGGTCATCGCAAACATGATCCCTTGTATAAAGGTGTCAGTTTTTGTGCCAGATAAAAGGGTAAAAACCTATTACTATATCTTGTTACTGGCAAAGGAGGTCTCATAAGGTATCGAAGCTAGTTGACTGGAGGGGGGATAATTGGAGAGGAGAACCCCATTTATTTGCTTGTACTGGGTGCTTGTCAATTATGCTATGCTATCATGAATGTAATGTAATTCCCCTAGAAAAAAACCCTTAATAAGGTCTAAAGATACATTTTCGTGAGAGTCCCACACTGGGATGCTTGGCAAATTCCATTAATGAGTTCATTTTATGTCAGAGAAAACTATCCACAGTAAGCACACGCATATGAGAGGATAGCATAGGTCTGAACAGATAGGTCGGTGCATGCATTTCTTTCTCCTGTCATCTTCCAGCAACTTCACTGATTATCGAGTTTGTAAAGTTTGTGAAATCTAAGTGATCCTCCAACCTTTGTGTCAAAATTTGCAGATCCTAGACTGGAGACATCTGAAGTTTAAACAATAACAGCTCATGCACTGATTTATCCCATATTCTCACAAACTCCACAAACGGATAACATCATTAGTTACTGATGGTGCAAAGTAAGGCAACATTGCAGGATTGCCGTTCAGGGGTCAAGGAATCTAGGGGAGAGCAAATTCATTGTGTACCAGTAAAATGTCTGTGGGTCTTACATTGCAGGTGGCATGCTGCCTGTGGAGGACCTCATCTCGGGCACGTGCAGCCTCACTGCTGCGCTGCAGCGGTCATGGCTTATAGCCCGACGGTCAGTCTAACCACGGACCAGCTCCTAGAGGCGCCAGTTGACGGTTCCTCCAAGTCCTTGTTCCGCTCGCCTGGCGCCCACCGAGACCTCGCAGTGTCGCACAGAGGCAAGCGGTCATCTCTCGGGGTCACCGCGCACAGCCTCGGCGCATCATTGGTGAGGGGCAATAAGCCAACTGAACGGTTGAGCTCAACAGCGAGAAGCAACAAGGCCCTGATGCCATTAAATGAGTCGGCAAAGCCCAAAAATTATTTCTTTTCTAACCAGAAGAATGTTTTGTTGTACTTACGGAGCAGTGAAGCAACTAGGCGTGAGCACTTGCCGAACGGCGGCTGTGCGACAAGTACCTATCCCAGGTGGTTGACAAGCCAAAAGGATGAGCTGGATGTGTCGGGGATCACGAGCATTCCTGAGCTCAGGTACCCGGCCTGGCTGCGTGACTGCGATGTGGACTCCCAGACCAGCAGCCACGAGACGGATACCAGCACGAAGAGAGCAGGTGCCGCTCAGAGCCCGCAACGCAGACCAAAGTACCCAGAGTGGCTCAAAGATTTGGACATCTCCGGCCTTACGAATGTAGCCAACGAGGAGCCCGTGTCAGAGGACCTTAGATCCCTAGGTGTGTGTGTGTATATATATAGTCTGTATATAGCAGATGACATTTCATATGTTTTCAGGTACATATTCAGTCTTTTCTCACAGAGACGACTGAGCGGCCACCCATGTGGTTGTGACGTGCGATGCGTGATTCTTGATGCACAGCCTCATTGGAGGAGCTGCTGAGCAGGGCGCGCATGGAGTTGGAATCCCCCGGCTTGGAGGCCCCCTCCCCGGGCAGCTTCAACACGGACGTCTTCCTAGGGGCTGATCGTCCCTGGGAAAACCCCTCCACGCCATTGTGAATTTATCTTTATATTCACACTCACGCACAGCATAGAGGCTGCACCGCCTCTAAGTATGATGTCAGATTATGAATGTTATAAGCTAAGCAGGTAAGCCTGGTTATTACTTGGATGGGAGACTTTGGTAATAGCATATATTATAGATTTTGGCTGCTAGGTAACCAGGAGTTAGTAATACAGCAATGGAATCTTGAATCTATATCCGGAGTTTTGCATTTTACTCCCTCTGTTTTCACCGGGTTCTCCGATTTCCTCTCACATACCACTCGCTGATGAAATTTGCAAAATATCACTGCCAAACCCGCCTGAGACTTGGTGAGATTTTTCTGGCTTCCACCATGATAATAAGTCAACCAAGTAATTTTCTCTCAATCGTGTCTCTTCTCAGGGCCGTGTACCACCTGTCGCGTCTGAAAGAGCTGGTTGACACCATCAAGGAGAACAGGGATGGCTGCATTTTAAGGCGGTGGTCGAGGTTTGTACTCAGAAGGATACGTTCGCTTGGTCCTGCTAATTCATGGTTGTTAAACATCAATGGTACTTCAGGTGCTGTGGTGTGAATCGCAATTACTTGTGAACTTGTGAGGCCCATGGGGCACAGTAATTGCCCTGTTAATGGAAGTGCCACAACAAAGTATTGGAAAAATGTGATGAAGTTCGTTCACGGTTGGAGTTAGTGAATGGTTGCAGCAGTATTTTGCACAGCAAATCCATGCAGACTCAAATGTCACTTGAAAGAGAATGGATATGTGAAAAATATTGTGAGCACAACTAAACTTATTTTGGTTTTAGCCATTCTGGAAGGAGACTACTTTATTGGAAACATACATGCTAGTATTTGTGTAGTTATAAACATTTGGGAAATCACTGTAAAGTACATTTGCTTATTTAGATTGCACTATACCTGTATTGTAAAATTTCAGAACCTTTTATGTAACTTGTAATCAATAAACCAAAGTTGCATATTGTATGCAACCCATGACTTGGATTGTTTTTATCATGTCTTGTTTAGCATGGTTGGTTATGTACAGTGTGAAAGAAATTCAACATACATTAAATATTTTCTGATATTTGAATGTTTATATTGTACATGTATGTTTATTTTTCAATAAATCTGAGACAAAGGCTTATACACATGGAATTGAAAATATTCCGCTATGATTTGTATTTCTCAAGTATTTTAAGAAAAGTCAGCGAGTCTCGTGACATGTCTTCACATTTGGGGGTGATGATTGTGATGGATATCCAAGCATTAACCTGCTTACATTCCTAGAGTATGTAAGGTGAATTTGGGCATTCTGGGTGATTGGGTTTTAGGCCAAACACAGGCAGATGGTTGGGGATAGATGTTTTCAAGCATCTATTAATTATTCATCGGCATGTACTATCTTACTATGATGTAAAGTTCAAAGACATGGTTCATGAAGGGAATGGAATAAAAACTCAACTGTGCACAAGTATGGAGGAATTAATACTTGGAATTCAATGCAAAGATCTGGCCATATGGCGTTTACTGGGCACCAGGGTTGCCAAACAACACATGAAAGATGTGTATCAGGCACAGCCTCTGCATTATGAAAAAAATATCACTTCCTGAAGAAGTGCATTTTGCTTCTCCTGTCTTAGGTCAACGGCGTGTGTGCAAACTTTCCACTGCAGTTGCCGCTGCTGGACAGCAGTCAGCGCTGTGTCACTACACTTGTATGAACACAAGAATTACATAATCATGTCTACACTTATATGTAATGGGCTGAGATAGGCGCACACAACTTCTTGGGAGGCAACACTATTTATTAACACCAACACATTACACTTAACATAAATTTCGATTTAAAGCTTTCGTGACTGCGGGCTAACACCAATCCCGAATATCCGCCCCCACAGCCCTTTAAATAATCTCCAATACAGCCCCCCAATCGGCTATGCGTGTTTGAGTGACGTCCCTGCCCTCTAACCCCCGACCCCCCCGTCCCGCGCGTGCGATTGGTGTGTCGCTCTAAAACTGACTCCAAATCCCCGCCCCGCAGCCCTTTAAACAATCTCCATTGCCCGGCATCGGCGGCAACGCGTGTGCGAAGGACGTCATTGCCCTCTGACCCCTGACCCCCCGTTCAGTTCGTGTGAGTGGTGCGGGGGGTTGTGTGAGCGGAGACGTCGCGTTTGAGTGGCTGAGAAGCGACGGATTGATTCCAGGCAGCCACGTGCCAGCCCCGAGCTATGCCCCACAAACAGGACCCGCGGACCCGAGGGGCTGCGGCGCGAGGAGAGGAGCCGGAGAGCGGCAGCCCTCTCACCGCGAGCGAGGAGTCGAGTAGCGGCTGCTCTCACTCGAGCGAGGAGTCAGGAGCCCGCAGCCCTCCCGAGATCAGCCCTCCCCCGGGGGGGGGGGAGCCGGGGGCCCGCGTCCCCCACAACTGACAACCTGTGTACCAACTGGCCGAGCGAGAGTTTGTGTGTATTTGAGCGCAATCGTTTCAGTGTTTAGCTCAGTGGTTCTTAACCTTGTTGGAGGTACCGAACCCCACCAGTTTCATATGCGCATTCACCGAACCCCTCTTTAGTGAAAAATAAAATGTGATTTTTTTTCAAATTCAAGACATAGATATGTTTTTTACTGGTACACAAAATGAGCCGTGCATGAACATTACCTTGTTCAAAGAATAAAACCAACACAATGCATAAACTCACAACAAATTACATACCTGGAAATCAATGTGACTTCTGCTGTTGCCGTTGAGAGATCAGTTCAGATATGCGTGGCTTCACCTTGGCAAGTGCCACTCTCATGTTATTTTCACAGCAAAGTCTGTTCCTTTTCTTCGTTTTTATGTCCAGCATCCTCGAAAAGGATTGCTCACAAAGATATGTTGTAACAAATGGTATAAAAAAATCCAGGGCTTTCTTAGCAATAACTGGATACTTGTTCATTTGTCGACACCAAAACGTTGAGAGCGTTGTTGTTCTGAAGAGTTGCTGTTGAACCTGGCTCTGCTGAATTTCAATGATTTCGTCGAGGAATTCATCATTGACATCTGCTGTTTCAACAGCAAACGTGAACGGCTGTCTCACCCATGCTGGATATGACTCTCTTGTAGGGAAATATCCGTCGAGAGACTTTGCAAGCTCATCTAAGTGCGTGGCAATTGTTTGCTTCAGTTCCGTGGATACAGAAATATCTCCGATTCCAGACACATCTTCGATCTTACTTGCACAGTCGTCCAGAAGCGGGAAGTTTGCGAAGTTATTGTTCTCTGTTCGTCGTTTCCATAACGGTAGCTTTTTTTGAAAAGCCTTCAGGTGTTCTTCCGCTTCCATGATATTGACTCCACCACCCTGCATCTGCTGATTGAGATGATTGAGAGCTGCGAATATATCAGCCATGTACGCTAAAATGAGAATGAACTCAGGATTTTTGAAGCAATCTGCATGGCAGTGTTGGTGCTCTTGCAAAAACAGGGCTAATTCCACACGCATGGCAAAAACACGATTCAGCACCTGTCCCCGGGATAACCACCGAATATTAGAATGGAGCAGAAGTACCTCAAATTCAGAGCCCATTTCTTTACACAGCTCACTGAAGATGCGGTGCCTCAGAGCACTTTTTCGCACATAGTTCACACATTCCACCACAGTTTTTAATACTTCTGCCATTTTTGGAGGTAAGATTTTTGTTGCCAACGCATGCCTGTGCAGAATACAATGCGTCACAATGATGTGTGGTGCATCGGCCTTTACTAGCGCACCAAAACCAGACTTTCTTCCCAGCATGACTGGAGCTCCGTCCGTACAAACTGCAGAAACCATATCCCATGAAAGATTGTTGTCTCTGAAGAAGTCATCCACAAGCTTCTTCACATCGGCTGCCTTCGTTGTTGTTGTAAGAGGCTTACAAAATAAAAACTCTTCTTTTATCATGTCGTCTTTCACATAGCGTACAAAAACAGCAAGCTGGCTTAGATCAGAAACGTCTGTGGTTTCGTCGAGTTGAAGGCTGAATTTTGCCGGGCTTGAAATCAGATCCGCGACTACTTGAGCCAAGATGTCTTTACTCAAGTCTTCTATTCTGTCACTGACGGTGTCATTTGAAAGGGGAATTTGGGATAATTTACCTTCGGCCGCTGTTCCGAGTATCAGATTCGCCATCTTTAATGCAGCTGGTTTCACAAGTGTTTCACCAATGGTGTGTGGCTTGCCCTGCTTTGCGATCAGGTAAGCAACTTCGTACGATGCTGTCAGGATCGGTTTGTTAACAGGTACAAATCCAAGAGCAGGCAGAGTGGCCCTTTCATCGAATCTGGCTCTCTTCACCCTGAATTCAGCAAGTGTTGTGTTCTTGTATTCCCCGTCTCCATGCAGCTTCAAGAAGTGTTCCTTTAGTTTTGCCGGTGCAAGACTAGAGTTGCTCAACTTGGCGTTGCAAATCATGCAGATAGGACGCTCACTCCCATCACGTTCCGTGATACATGAGAATCCATGTTGTACATATTCGTCCGACCACTTTCTTCTTTTGCCCGACATAGTTAGTATGGATAAAATATTAAAGAAATCACACGACGTACGACAACAACAGTCACATGTTGACTACTGAGTACGCACTAAATTCCCCGCAGCGCTGATTGGCCAAGCAGTGTAGCATGATCATCTGCAGCCAGTGATGGCCAAGCGGGCCGTGTGTGTCATCACAAATTTACACAATAATTCAAGTGTGTCCGGACCTCCGTGGCGGGGGCTCTGCCGAACCCCTGAGATCGACTCACCGAACCCCTGGGGTTCGATCGAACCCAGGTTAAGAACCACTGGTTTAGCTGTACCAGGGAGTTTGGTGCAGCAGAGTGTTTCGGTGTAGCAGGGTGTCCGGATTGTGCCGGCACACTACCCTTCTATCCATAATGTCGTAGGGTGAGCTCCATTAAACGTTAACTCGGACCCCAACCTGTCAAAGCGCCTAATCTCGGAACGTGGTTCTCAACCTCTTACCTCACCCATGCTACGTACCTTTGAGACGTCCTGCTTTTACAAATGTTGATGAACTGGAGGGCAAAGGTCTGGAGGACCCCACATGGAGTCTGGTTTCTCACACCCCAGCCTCCTGTGACATTTCTGGAGGCTTCTCTGGAATCTTTGTCCCATTTATTGAGTGCAGATTTGGCTTACTTCTAGCTTCATCCCAAGACGTCATCCAGTTTGGAAATACCCGAAGGTTGTGGGAGTCGCCCCGTGCTTCAGTTTCTTTCCAACCCTCGCAATGGCCGGTTGCTCACCAGCCGGAAGTCTTTTGCTGCTTACACCACGACCGAGGTGTTGAGAGCAGCCGTCTCGTGGCTGGTCGGCAATGGAGATGGTATTGTCGATTTGGGGAGCGTGAGTCTGTGGCGTTGGTGGTGCTGCTGTCACGGAGGCGACACGAGTTTAGGAAATTCAGTTTTGTGGGTTTCCTGTGGCGAGCACTGAAAGATCCTCCCTTCCTCTTTCTCCACCCTTGTCTCTGCTGTCTCCATGTCCCCGTTCAACTCTTTCTACACCGCTTTCCTTGAATGTGCAGCTGCCTTTACGGCCTCCCCTCTCCCCTTCTCTCCACCTCCAACCCATCTCCGTCGTAATCTCCTCCCCTTTGTTCAGGCTCTTCCCTCTCTTCCTCAGTCTATGGATGGGGTTATTGTTTATCGGGCTCTTATACAAAAAATTGAGCTTATTTTAGCCTTTGAATAGGATTTTCTGTTTTCTTTCGGTAGCATGTTGCGTACATAGGGAAGATCGAGCCACGCCACCGGTTCCCATTATCAAAATCTTTGTCAACTTGTCTCCCTCGGTAGGAATGCCTTTCCTTCTCCAGCAAGCAATTGTCTTCTCTCTCTCCTCCGGTATTTCTTCCGATGCGCTTTCTTAATCTCGCTTGCTGTGTGTATCGGCTCTATCATTCAACAAGGGTAAATTTAAAAAAATGCTTTTTTTTCCTCCACTGCTTTACCACTATACCTCCTGAGTGGGTACTCGGAGTTTCATCTAATGTACTATTTGATGAGTCGCTTCCACACAGCAGAAAGGCGGTAGCTATCCGAACTGTAAAATTTTTTCCAATTTCGATAGATTCTCGAATTATTCTTGGGCAGTAGTAGCTAGTTTTGCACAGAATTTCAACATTAAAATCAACTGAGTGTCCTTGTTGGCACGTGTGTTCTGCTACTGCTGAACATGGGTGCCAACAAATAATACATTATTTAAATGCATGCCTATAAAGGGCAGCATACTTCAATAGGGATTAACATTGGTACGGCTATTTTAATACACAATAGACAGGAAGGACAAGATCAAAGGGCTCTCATAATGCACGTTGACTCGGTAATCTCCCCCCCCCCCCCCCCCCACTTTGCGCGAGAGTGCCACAAATCTGGCTGTCGCCTGATGAAGCTAGTTGTAATTACTGGCAAAACGTCGTACTCCGATTGTAAATGTTGTGGCTTGGCTCTCCAAAGTACCAGTGACGAATTGGCTTGTTCTGTTTCCGTGACAACCCTACTAGTTGGCTGTGTCGAGTGGTGGCGGGTTTTAACGACACGTTTATATATGTATGCGATCCAATCCAAAAAACACCTCTATGGATGATATTGGGCGCGAAAGCCTACATGTTAAACCAAAATTTAAAATATATACAAAATAACAATAATTTCTAGTTTTCCTCATTCACATCGTGATTCGTATGAAAAGACATGAGATGATTGAGACATGTTAAATCATAAACGTATTTATTAATATATATACAGATAGTCCTCGACTGCAATGTCCTTGTCCACGTGCAAACAGAGTTAGGATAGCAGCCTCCTTTAAAAGTCAGAGTAGATTTATACGCTGTAGAAGACAGTTGACGAATCCTCGTTGCTTGATTCCTCCTCGGATCCCTTCAGCAGTGAGTCGTCACCAGTCTTCTCTGCCTGCTCATTCTCCATGTGGCACCGCTGGGGTGGGTGCAATACGCCAGGAGACTCCTTATGCAGCGAGCAGCGAAGCAGGCCCATCTCTGCCTGCTCATCCTCAACGTGGAATTGAGGCGATGGCGGTGAGCTGGGGGCATCGGTGAGGAGGGTGTTACGGAGACGGCCCAGCTCTGCCTGCTG
The DNA here is from genome assembly GCF_048934315.1 of Petromyzon marinus. NCBI lineage: Eukaryota > Metazoa > Chordata > Hyperoartia > Petromyzontiformes > Petromyzontidae > Petromyzon > Petromyzon marinus. Next base: position 11,099,295 of record NC_133703.1, on the reverse strand, counting down.
CAGAATCGTCTGTACGACGAAGCGCTCGCGGCGCATGCAGGCGCGCACATGGGATGGCGTGTCCGGGATGATGTATGCAATGCAGGCCTTCGTGAGTAACACCACGTGCTGCACACGTCCACACACAGGTAAAGGATTTTCAGTTTCAGGATTTGCATGTAAAGGGTGCTTACTAAATATAATATGGCAGCATCTTAAAGTGCTTTACATCTCAGGTCAACTATTCCGGGGACCTGAAGCCTAGGATATTATATTGTTACGTCGTTTTTCCCAATTAAATTAAGTCATTTGAGTAATTTTTGAACATTTGGCAAATTATACCGAGGCACTTTTTGAATTACTTAATGGGTTTTTTACGTTCACTATGCAGCAGGCAACATTTATGATGTGCAGTTAATGCACCCACAGTATTCACCTGGGCAGCCGCAAATTACCGCAACAATCAGCAAACACTTACACTCGGCCATGTCACCACTACAAAGATTCCCTGTGTAGCCTTTCACAGACTGAGACAAGTGCATCTATGAAGGGTGGCACAGTGCCTGCGGGGGTGGTGTGCACCTTTATCTCGCCAGTGATGATTTTCACACACTTCATCAAGTACTCATTTTAAGACAGAATCAACTTAAGGGAAGCTCAACACTGGTTCTAATATTTTCCACTGTTGTTGGCTGTGGCCAGAAATAGTACTCCGGTCACACAGGATTGGTAGCGCGGTTCACGAACAACTACGCAGCCGCTCCCCTTCCCACACGCACACATGCTTACGTGTGACAAATGTCATAAACAACATGGATCGTCTGCTGCATGATGACAGAGCGTATTGTATTACCACTATTATTTGTGATCTCAGAAATACTGTGCAATTGTGAGGTGTAATAGCATTACTGGCATTATCTGTAATGACCCATTGACAATGATCACGGTTTGCTCTGCTGACCTTAACAACTGCTCACAGATGAGTCTATACGATGGTGCAGTAGTGTAAGGCTTTGCACACTAGACTTGCAATCCAGAGGTCGCGGGTGTGAATTGATCTTTGATCGTGGCAGTGTAAACAATGGTGAAAGTTTTTTTTTACATTCCACTGCCTCTATCCACCTAGCAGTGTAAATGGAATACATCCAGTCAATTGGTCGGCTGAGTTTGGAGCTGTTCAGTGCGGGAACTCCCAGCTCTTCCCAAGACGTCTGACCAGTGTGGAAGAGCAGTTCAAATACATCTTAAGGGTCTCTCTTGAGCTCCCTATAGCAGGAGCCCTTTTGCCATCAGTGACATGAGCAAGTAATTGGAGGGCTGTACCTTTATCTTTCAATGGGTTTATGAATGTGTGTGTGTGCATGTTGATGTGTACCTGCATGGCAATGACGAAGGCCAGCTTTGCCGTCAGTACTTGCCAGTACTGCTTGGTGACGGAGTAGGCTTGGGGATGATCCGGCGGGTAGCGATAACTTGGATACCTACACACATACAACCACAAGCACGCATGGACTATATTGAGCAAAGTGCCTCGAAAGTAGAGTTGGCGCTAAATTGAACAAGTGGTTGTGTACAAACGGTATATGCGTTCACAGCCCTTTAAAAAATCCGCTTCTGAAAGAGGGCCTTCCCACAACGTGCAGCTTGTGGGGGCTCTATTGACCATGGTTCACGCTGGTCCGTACCAGGTTGGTGAAGGTAGGGAGTACAGATAATGGGAGAACAATATAGCACAACTATAAATTTTTCTGAACTACCCACTGCTGACAACCTAGCTCCAAAGTCGCCTACTGCACCTGCATTGTGCATGGTGTTCATCAATCTAAGCACGAACAAGGCTCAAGCCTGCTTGACTTCCGGAATCTAATATTAGCTGTATTCGTGGTGATTTGGTCATAGTCAAGTAAGGTTATATTAAATATCGATCAATATGGTTATATTGATTATAGTTGTGTATGCCAGCAATTCAAAAACGTTACAGAAAAGGGTTGGAAGATCGCATCAATTTCCTAACTAACTGTGCTGTGAGGAGACCAGAAGATGGCTGTAGAGCAAGTGGTTTCATGTCTGTGTGGACCTTTAAGCTTCATTTCATTACCATGGGTTCTCCAGGACCTCTTATTGCATCCCACATGCATAAAACCACCTTAAACTGGAATCCCAATGCACGGTCTTCCTGAAAAGGGATCTTGAGACTCAATTAAGCAGTTGTGGATTGATAGATAAATAAATAACATTACTCTTTAGCAGGGTAACAATGAGCTATAATTTATATCAATCTATTATTATATTTCTCTAAGTGGGACTTTGGTTGTGAAGCCATCCCACCCGTACCCACTGCTCCCCCCCTCCAATTCCCCCCCCCCCACCCCCTTTACTGTCCCCGCCCACCACGCACACTCCTCCCCCAACCCTACCACAACCCCTTACTTCCCAACTAAGCCAAACCCTGTGTCCAGGGTAAGGGGCAGGGCCTAAACAGAGGTGGGGCCTAGGGGAAGTGTGGGTCTTAAAAGGAAAGTCACGGAGTGAAAAGAGGAAGAAAACGAGACTAATCAGGAAGGGGCGGAGCCAGGAGGACGCCACACCCAGAAGGATGTCGCATCTACCTGGACAACACACCCAGAGATCAGTGCATCACATTCGCAGGGACGGCACCCCCGATAGCTGGGCATGACACTGAATGGCACAAACCTGCAGGTTGTGTGGAATGCCGGATCAAACCAGGCTGGCAGGATGTTGGGATGATTTTGCTCCTTGAAGTCGCTGATCTTGAAAATTGAAAGGCTGTCCTCCGTGTACCCATGCATTGTAGGCGAACCTGTGCCATACTCTGCTGAGTATCCATAATAATACACCAGGCGTGGGATGATGTCCGTTGTGAACGCCAAGATGCATGACTGTGGAATTAGCATACGGAGGCACAGCGATAGCGGTCACTTAGCATGCAATGATTTGACCAAGGCTTCTGAACATCTTACCTTGGCAATTACCTTGGCAATTACATTAATTTTCACAAATACAATTTGGGGGGTTGCTGCCAGAGTGAAATGGTTACCATATAAGGACTTGCAATCTGGCAGTCGTCAGTTCAGTCTCCTGACACAACAGTTGAAGCAATGGATCATTTTCTTAAATCTCCCCCACCTCTGTCCAATTAGCAATATAAATGGGTTCATCACTGTTTTAGCACAGGTAATTCCACATCTTACAACATGTCTGGTCATCATGGAAGAGTAGGCCAAATACCGTGTAGAGGGGTTCTCTAGAGCTACCTTTAGTTGAGGCCCTTCTGCCAGCAGTGACATGAGCAAGCAATTGCAAGGCTTTACCTTTTGCGATTTTGGGAGAGAGTGGATAGGAGCGGTGGTGCAGTGATTCGTGCACTGCACTTTGAATTCAGCACACATGCAATTGACTTCCAGCTACGACTAACATCAGTGACGAGTGATACCCGAACCGCTCCTGGTTCCCCACTACACCTCTTCTCAAACCTGCCAGGACCAGAATGGTGAAGTATGGTAAAAAGAACCCACACGGCTAACATGACATGTTATGTCACTCATAAGATGGGATATTGAGCGAGAAAGCGAGCGGACAATCTGGCGACTTACATTGGTGATTACAGAGAGGGTGGCAACGATACTCAGAATGTCGGCCCAGGCTCCAATTCCTCTTGCTTGCGAAACCACAGGCCTCCTCATCTTTGTTACGAGCTTCCACGCGTCGACCCGCACTTCGATGATGTTGTTGAGCAGTGCGAGCAATGGCGCAAGTGGAAATGATGCCACGAAGAGAGTGACAAACCCGAATTGGATAACTGGGGTATATTTTGAGAATGGGTAGGGGGGCAAGGATAGGATAATGAGTGAAACAGGATATAGACATACACTCTTAATGCTGTTATGTTGTGATTACTTTAAGCAAACAAAACATGTTTTCAATGCATTGAATGTGTTTTAGTCAAAGGAGACCCCAAAATATGGTCACATTTTCGTGTCATTTGTTCACAAAATTATCGTGTCCATTACATTGGCCACTAAGATGCGATCAGCCACTACCATCTTTAATGCTCAGCTCTGGTTCACCTGGGTTTCTTTTGCACCATTTTCCACCACTAGGTGGCTATAATAACTAGATCACATCCTGTATTGAGGACTCCATTAACCGTACCACACATTTTTAGGCATATGCACTGTGGCTGAAAAGCCAACAAATCACAGCAGTTAACCACAGTGGACATGATGCACAAGAGTTTTAAATAAATAGTAAGGGGGAAAAACGTCAATCCAAGCTGACCAATGTAGCTGCATTGGTTAGCAGACAAGAGGAGCAAATATGTGCTCCTATTGTTTCTAAAACTTAACTCCGTACATATGCACATACGCGCATGCTCAAAGACAATTGTGTTACAGTATATCCATAGATTGGTGCCTATGGCCAAATCACCCAGTATGCGTCAGATTTAATCAGATCCCAGAAGTTAAGGAGAGCTGAGCCTGAAAATTGGTTGGATGGGTGACCATGCAATAGTTATTGTGGGGTTGTGAGCAGCAGAGGACAGTGCAGAAAATTACATTGTTGTATTGTACATCTAAGCTCTTACATCTGTGCTCCCTGCCTTCAACAACCCGAAGTGTGGGTAATTTCCCTCCCACAACAATGTCCGACTGATACACAGGGGCCGTACACACGTGCCTATATAATCAAATGATACCCAATTGTGTGTTTTTTTTATAATAAAGTAAAACGCGTTGACTCCGTAGTGTGATCCTCTGAGCTCATTGTACCCATCTCGAGGTATTCATCAAAGAGTCCAAGTGGGCTCTGGGGCTGTAGGTCCAAGTGTTTGCTGGAAGAAGTGTTTGGTAACTGGATAAGACCATCAATGAGAAGCCAGTTGAATCGTGGTTCGGTGACAGAAAACCCAGAGTTTCACGGTTTAACCCAACATCCGAGCAGCACCACATCAGATCTCTAGACTCCTCAGCGCAGGCATACAGATATGGTCAACATATGCGTACATTAACTAATTTGTGAAATTATGAATTACATCCAAATGAAATGTAGTGTGTGCATTACTAGGACGTACCTAAAGGTGCCAGGTTGGATTCATCCACCTTGGGGATGCTCTGCTCCACGTAGCCTCCTGCTTCCGTGCAGTCCATCCTCTTGATGTCCGAATTCTGGCTGTTGCTACTGCTGCAATTGGTGACACTGGTGGTGGTCTTCTTTCTTTTAATGGACTTAGGTCTACTTCGCTTTTCCTTCTTCTTCTGCTGCAAGGTCATCAACACTTTCATGCTCGTAAAAGGATCGAGAGCAGCGTATGGTTTATTCTCACTGACTGGTGAATCAGTTTGTTGATGTGGAACTAGGCCAAAGCATTCAAGAAATTTGGATTTCATGTCATTTATCTTAACGCCGCTATCTTTTGTCGAAGTGTAATCATGTTCAGGCTTCGGTCTGTACAAAAACTGTGCGTGAAGACTTTCATGAGTTTTCAGGATTTCAATAGGACTTAAAAATCCGCAGACTTAGCACACCTCATAGGGCGATGGTGGATTCAACACCGCATTGGCAAAACTGCCGTTATTCACCAAACCTGGTGCACCCTTTATCATATAATCCTTTTCATGGGTCTTCATGTGCCTTTTTAATTTTCCTGGCTGATTAAACCTTTGTCCACATATGCCGCACCATTGCTCACGGGTCTCCTTATGCGTTCTTACGTGGGCTTCTACGCACCATGCCAGTTGGATTTTTTTCCCACAGACGTCACAAGAGATGAGTTTTTTAGCTCTTGTAACTCTACCGGATTGAGGTGGGGTTGAGACGGGTGCTGGTGAAGTGCCATCGATGGTGAAGGCAATTCTCCCAGCACCACCATGACTCGCAGCGGAGTTGCTCTCGCACATCTGAAACAAAAGACAAAGGTCACGCGCATGACACCCGTGTCACGAGTGTACTCGCACAGGCATACTTAAGGTGACATAAGATTCATATATACTACAACTCATTATACCAGAACTCCACAATATTGCAGTTCCTATCATGTACGATTTTACCCTCTTATCCACCCAAGTAATATTTTGTTTCTAAACAACAATGACTAACTACCTCCATTTTCCTAATGTTACCCACCAAATAGGTATTTCTGTATATACACACCAACAATATAATGATTGCACCACACGTTCACTCCACTATTCACAACACTCTGACTCACAATCTCCATGTAAGATTGTAATATCATTTCTGTATGAGGGCCCGTCAAGAAGTTTTGGGAATGGACACTTTTTTACAAACAACTGCGTAAAATAGTCTTCATTAAAAGTACAGGATAGTACTACTAATGGCACTTATAAGGGAACGTCATTATCTCTCATGCTAATTATTACAATGTTAACTAGTTACCCAGGAAAGCTTCATTGCGTCTAAGTACTGCATTTTCAGAAAGGTCCCATTGCATTGAGATGTTTGCGTGAGTGGAACCCAGAGAGACCCCACCTTGCATATTGCGAAATAACACAACTCCACACAGATGGATTCAACCCACAAGCTCAAAGCATTCCCTGTTCAACAAAGTACTCAGTGTAATGTTTAATATAATTTATTTGGTAATATACAGTATCGTAATTGTATAGTGAATCTACAGCAGTGAGGTATACAGTAGGGTTGGTAAAATAATACATAGTGTAATATTACAAGTTTAATATTATTATAATCTAACGTATAGGGTAGTGTATAGTAACGCAGTGTATAATTCAATGTTGTGGTCTGTCTATGGCAGTTTATAATAAAAAATATTATTTGGAGGCATATTATAATATTTTTTGCGACATAGAAGTGTAATGTATAGTAACTTATTGTTAGTAGCTCAGCTTAGTGGAGAATATATTGAGTACATTGATTATATTGATGTATATTCTTAGTTTTTTCGGTAAAGTCACGTTGAAGAGAAACAAACAAAATAATATAATATATAAAACAATCAAAATTCTCACGACGTTTCGACCATAACTCAAACGGTCATCTTCACACCTGAAGATGACCGTTTGAGTTATGGTCGAAACGTCGTGAGAATTTTTATTGTTTTATATATATTATATTATTTTGTTTGTTTCTCTTCAACGTGACTTTACCGAAAAAACTAAGAATATGAATTACTGCAGTCACGAAAGCTTTAAATCAAAATTTATATTGATGTAGTTTATATTTAGGTCTTTCACATCGGTTTATTGTATGATAATTGGGTAGTTGCAGTTCTTTAGCGTCAATATACTAAATGCCTCTGTTGATTTGTAAACTCTGACTTTAACATAGCTACTTCTGTCACCAGTTACATGCTAATTCCTCACATTAACATCATGCTAATCTCCCAGTTACATGCTAATTTCTGACTTTAACATTCTGCTAATTTATCACATTAACACAGCTACTTCAATGCTAAATTCTTCTGTTGATATGTAAACTCCTTTGTCAAGGAGCTCTGCTCCTCCCACCCAGCTTAAAATACGCTGCCAAGCTTTGCAGTGTTCATTGGAGCGCTGTCTTTCCGACAGTTCTGTTTCTTCACCTGAGGAAGGCTACTTGTGTTGTGGCCAAAACGTCGTGAGAATTTTATTATGTTTTGATTTTATTATGTTATTATTTCCCTTCTACGTGACTTTACCGAAAGAACCAAGAAGATGAATCCCTGCAGTCACGAAAGCTTTAAATCGAAATTTATTCAAATCAAGTTGTTTTATTTTTACCACAGTACTTTATGGAATCCTCAAGAATTAATGCATTTTTATAAGTATTAAACTATACTTGAAGATGTGTCAGAATATAATTCTGCAGATGCAAGCACAGGCAAACTCGTATCTGCATATGCAAGTTTCTGGGCCTCCTCACTTCACCAAACCCGCATTGACCGGCATGGTGAAGTATGGTTAAACAACTCCCACGAACGACATGGTGTGGGGGAGGCCTCTATCAAACGCTGGATCGACAAAGGGCTGATACATGTCACGACATTGTACGTTAAGACCGTTCTCTCGTCAGCACAAGCCGTCTATGTGGACAATAGAGGGCACGACACACATGTACACGATGTTTGTGTGCGTATATTCAGCGTGTGTATCACGTAATAATTATATAAGGTCGCGATTATGCTCAAAACGAACCAAATGTATAACATCACGAATAACTTTGGAGGTCTCCAGAGCCTGAACAATATTTGAAGTAGACACTGACCCTTGTCACGAGTTCTTATGAACTATAAACTAAACTATAAACTATTTATATTTACCAGGTAAGGCCCACTGAGCTATATAACTCTTATCAGAAGCGACCTGGACACAAATGATAGCTCAACAAAAGTGGCTTATCATGTGGACATTTATAGCAGCCAAGTACTCTGAACTCACGTTTCTAAATGTGGAGGGGAAAACCGAAGGACCAGGAGAAGAATCTACGCGACCACAGGGGAAAAAAATAAACAAATACAGAGCAGGCGTCAGGGTCTGGATGGAACCTCCACGCTGCTGTAGGCCTGGCGAGGTAGTTAACATCTCGACACCGCGGCGCCCCTTATTAAAAGCTTAGCCATGTCTAGCAAGGTTATTGACTCATTTCACTCGACTCACGGCACCACAAGTAATGTATTAAACAAATAAAACAATAATAAAGTAGAGAGGCGCTACTTACATTTAACAATGTTGTTGTTAACTTTAAAAGGAGCGCGCTTCTCTCTGGCTTGCAGTCCGGTGATCGCGGTCTCCTTTGCGATTGGTCAGCGCAGGCGTCACCCAGGGTGACACTCCACGTCCCCTTTGTTATTGCACGCCCCCACGTAGGCTCGAGACTCCTCCTCCCACTTCCTGGATAAGCCACGCCTGTCGCGGCTGTGCCCCGCCCACTGTCGTGCAAGCCACGCCCCCGCGGATCGGGCCAAGCTCACCCCACGGTGAAAGCCCCACATCCACAATCGGAATCTTTATTTACAGGCAGTCCTCGACTTACGAACGCCCAAATTACAAACAGCCGCCCTTCAGAACCAACTGGCATGAAATATACATTCTTTTATATCACCTGAAAACGCGAACTCGCGCTTGTGAGTGAGTGCGCGTGAGTGTGAGGAGGGGGCACAGGTGGTGCATCAGCCAGTCATCTCAGTCATCTCAGTCAGTCGACCAGTGGCACCCTTGGGTCTGCCCCGTGACCTCATGCCAGCGGGCGTTCGACACTTGACGTGGCCTCAAGGTGCACATGGCCTGGCACAAGCGTCGTGGTGACGTCACCGACACTTAGTGGCGAATGGCGGTTGTTGTTGTGAGACAGTGAGAGAGTGTGAGGTCGACTCAGCCTCAGATGAGTTCCTGGTGCGGTGTGGAGTGAACATCGCTACTGGGGGAGACAAAGGCGACCGTGGAGGCGAATCCTCCAGGTGCTCACCGACACACTCACCATGCAACTCACCAACATCACCAACCCAATCACCTCTCAAATCACACCGGGCAGCATCTGCACGCCACGTTGGTGGCCGGCAGGTGGCAGCATCTACACGCCGTATTCTTGGTTATGTCGGTAATGTCACGTCGATAGAAAATACAAATAATTAAATAAAATTGAAAATAATAAAAGCTTTTATTATAAGCTTTTATTATAAGCTTTTATTATTATTTTCAAAATAATAAAAGCTTTTATTATTTTCAATTTATCATTTGTATTTTTTAATTTAAAATAATTAAAAAAATTTTTTTTATTAAATTCGATTATTTTATTTTCAAATCTACGTGACTTTACCTGAAAGAACCGAGAATATTTTTCGATTTAAAGCTTTCGTGACTGCAAAGATTCATCTTCTTTGGTTCTTTCGGTTAACGTCACGTAGAATGAGAATAAAATAATAAATTGATAAAATAAAATAACAATAAAATTCTAACGACGTTTCGGCCTGTGTCATTTTATTTTATTATTTTATGCTCATTCTACGTGACTTTACCGAAAGAACCAAGATTATGGCGTGTAGATGCTGCCATCTGCCGGCCACCAACGTGGCGTGTAGATTCTGCCAATTGAAAAATGAAAATAATAAATTGAAAATAATAAGCAAAAATCCAGATTCATATTCTTGGTTCTTTCGGTAAAGTCATGTAGATTTAAAAATAAGCAAATAAATTTAAAACAAAATAAATCGGAAATAATAAAAGCTTTTATTATTTTCAATTTATTACTTTTATTTGTTATTTTTAAATTGACATAATCTACACGCCGTATTCTTGGTTCTTTCGGTAAAGTCACGTAGATTTGAAAATAAAAATAAAAGAATTAAATGAAAAATCATGAATTGTTATTATTAAATTTTGATTTAAAGCTTTCGTGACTGCAGGGATTCATATTATTGGTTCTTTCAGTAAAGTCACGTAGAAGGGAAACAATAAAATAATAAAAATATTTGAAAAAATATTGTTAAAAATGTTACTTTTCTTTTATTATTTATATTTTCTATCTACGTCACTTTACCCAAAGAACCAAGAAAATGGCGTGTAGATTCTGCCAATTTAAAAATACAAAAAAATAAATGGAAAATAATAAAAGCTTTTATTATTGTCAATTTATTATTTTAAAATCAAAATTTTGTTTCATTTTTTTTAATCTCTGTGACTTTACCGAAAGAACCAAGAATATGAATGTGGGTTTTTTGCTTTAATTATTTTCAATTTCACACTTTTTATTTGATTTGATTTTTTTTTCTATCAACGTGACTTTACCGATAGAACCAAGAATATGGCGTGTAGATGCTGCCAATTTAAAAATTAGAATAGATTGAAAATAATAATCAAAAATCCAGATTCATATTCTTGGTTCTTTCGGTAAAGCCATGTAGGTTGAAAATAAAAATAATAAAATTAAATAAATAAAAAATAAATGGAAAATTATGAAAGCTTTTATTATTTTCAATTTATTTTAATTTGTAATTTTTTTAAATTGGCAGAATCTACACGCCATATTCTTGGTTCTTTTGGTAAAGTAACGTAGATTTGAAAATGAAAATAATAGAATTAAATGAAAAAATACTAAATCATGAATTGTTAGTTTTTTACTTTTCTTTATTATTTATATTTTACCCAAAGAAACAAGAATATGGCGTGTAGATGCTGCCACCTGCCACCGTTGGTGGCCACCAGATGGCAGCATCTACACGCCAGATTATTGCTTCCTTCGGTAAAGTTATAATAAAATTAAAATAATAAATTGAAAATAATAAAAGCTTTTCTTATTTTCAATTTATTATAAAATAATAAAAGCTTTTATTATTTTCAATTTATTATTTGTATTTTATTTTTTTATATTTTAAAATTTCAAGTAATAAATTGAAAATAATAAAAGCTTTTATTAGTTTCAATATATAATTTATATTTTTCATTTGAATTGAATTATTTTTATTTTCAAATCTACGTGACTTTACCTGAAGAACCAAGAATATGGCGTGTAGATTCTGCCAATTTAAAAAATTAAACAATAAATTGAAAATAATAAAAGCTTTTATTAGTTTCAATATATAATTTATATTTTTGAATTAAATTGAATTATTTTTATTTCAAATCTACGTTACTTTACCTGAAGAACCAAGAATATGGCGTGTAGATTCTGCCAATAAAAAAATTTAAATAATAAATTGAAAATAATAAAAGCTTTCATTATTTAAAATGTATTTTTTGAATTTTTAATTTAAAAAAATAAATTTTATCTTATTATTTTAGTTTTATTTCTATCTACGTGACTTTACCGAAGCAACCAAGAATATGAATCTGGGTTTTTGCTTATTATTTTCAATTTCTTATTTTTATTAGTAACTTTTTAATTTGGCAGAATCTACACGCCACGTTGGTGGCCGGCAGGTGGCAGCAAAATAAAAATAATAAATTGTAAATAATCAAAGCTTTTATTATTTTAAATTTATTATTTGTATTTCTTTTCATAACAAATTGAAATTTTATTATAATAAAAGCTTTAAGTATAGCTTTTATTATAATATTAATATAATATTACAATCAAAGTTTTTATTATAATAAAAGCTTTTATTATTTTAGGATTCTCCTCCACGGCGATGTTTACGACACACCGCACCAGGTACTCATCTGAGGCTGAGTCGACCTCACACTCTCTTACTGTCTCAAAACAACCGCAATTCGCCACTAAGTGGTGGTAACGTCACCACGACGCTTGTGCCAGGCCATGTGCACCTTGAGGCCACGTGAAGTGTCGATCGCCGGCTGGCAGGAGGTCACGGGGCAGACCCAGGTGCCAATGGTCGACTGACTGACATGACTGAGATGACTGGCTGATGCACCACCTGTGCCCCCTACTGTGCCAACTTGCTGAGCTTTAGCCACCCGACGCTCCGCTCGTTTTCCTGAGCGTCGCTCCTCTGCCCTCCGTTGTTGTTGGAGGGCGACTGCCTCCAACTGCCCAGTAGCGTCCTTTACAAGCCTCCTCCACAGAGGCTGATCTTGACACCGCTGGTACCAGTCATCGGCAAGTCCACTCAGCTCCACATCCTCCTGTACCACATCACTCCATCTCTTCTCAAGTCCGTGCCACGCCCGTTTAGCTCCATCAATCCGGCCGAACAAGAGCTGTTTGGGCATGCGGTGATTGGGCATGCGGGCTACATGCCCAGCCAACACAGCCTTGCCTGCTGGAGGAGCTCGCCGATGGGACTTTGTCCAGATCTTTCGAGAATTTGTGAGCTCCTCACACAATCCAGCCTGGTTAAACCTAGGATTGATCGTAGGCAGGCCAGCCTAAATGTTTCTAACCGGTGAAGATGCTGCATTAGGGGGGTCCACGTTTCGCAAGCGTAGAGGGAGGGAATGACTGTGGCCGAGAAGACCCGAAGCTTCATGCGGAGCGACAGACCAGGTAGCTTCCACACATTACACAACCGATGAAAAGATAATGCCGCTCGACTAATTCGGAGTGAGACCTCTGTTGTTAAACCAGAGCCGATCATGAGCACACTGCCCAGGTATGGGAAACTCTCCACTCTCTTCCCAACTGCCCCATCACCGATTGGGAGTTGTGGGGGTGGAGTGCCCGATGGCACAAAATACCCAGGCAGGTGCTTCGTTTTGGTGGGGCTGATGGTAAGGCCCCACCTCTTAGTGGCACACTCCAGTTTCAGCAGCAGCGCCTCCAACTCTTCCTCTGAATGAGCAGCAATTACCAGGTCGTCGGCATACATAATGTGGTTGACCAATAGGGAGCCATCCCTTGACCGCACCCGGGCATCGATCAGCCTCCCATTATATCTGTACCAGACGTAAATTGCTCTGGTACAGCTACTGAAGGCTTCACGAACTATGTGGTCGAAATAGATGTTAAATAATGTTGGAGCCAGAGGACATCCCTGTCGCAGGGAATGGCTCTGACTCCCGGCTACGTAGTTTTACCCGGGCCTGCTCACCATCATGAAGGTCCTTAATGAGTGTGAGCAGAGGGTCAGGGACTCTGAAAGCACGAAGAAAAACCCAGAGCCCAGGCCTACTGATGGTATCATAGGCCTTGACCAGGTCAATAAATCAGAGATGTAGGTCTTGTTGGAATTCCCTCCACCTCTGCTGTAGCATACGGACAGAAAATATGACATCTGTGCAGGACCGCCCTTTCCTGAAACCGCATTGGGGCTCCGCAAGCCTCTGCTCAGCGTACCTAGCAAGGCGATGTTGAATAATCCTTGCCAGGACCTTTCCCAGCACACTGAGTGAGATGCCCCTGTAGTTGTTACAGTCTGTGCGGTCCCCCTTCATAAAGAGGGGGACCACCAGGGCATCCTTCCAATCCTGCGGAACCCATCCAGTGGCCCAGACTGTTGTTATGATGTCATGTAGGTCAGTCTACGCACAAACGCAACCCTCCCTCAGCATTTCGCTTGGGAGATCATCTCTGCTCGGTGCCTTTCCTGGTCTCAGACTCTGGATCGCCCTCAGTACTTCCTCAATGGATGGTACCTCAGCCAGCCACTCACAGGGGGTGACTTCCTCCTCTAATATTTGAGGCACCGCATCCTCAGCAGGGTCATCCCCACTTTGTCCCATGATGTTTTCCAGGCTGAGGGATTCCCCCTCCCCCAGGACCTCACAGAAATGCTCAGCAAATCTGCAAACCTGTCCCTGGGGGTCGGAGATTGGATCACCCTTCGTTCCCCTAATGGTGGTGTAGTGGGTATAAATTGACGAATAAACTTCTGATGAGGCAACACGATATTTATTGTCTTCCTTACAAGTCTCTAACACAAAGGGTATTACGGTCCCTTTACCCGATACCTGGGGAGGTATGGCCTCCGGATTATGTGGGCCCTATCACTAGGTACCCCGTTACCCTTCGTGCTCCGGCTGGGACCCTAGGAGAGGCTATTTGACCTGACCGTACCCGGTCCGTGGGTCCTGACCACTGGCCTCACTGAGCTCCGGCCCTTAGAAGGACAACGGAGCTTGGGGTCCAGAGTCCTATCGTCAGCCCTGGTCTTCATTCGTCAGCTTGCAGATGACTGAGCCAGACCTCTGAGAGGTCCGGCTTATGGTTCGTGGCTTGCTCCGCCCTAGCCACGCTTCCCTTCTAGAACGTTCTGGAAGGTGACATCATCCCCCGGTTCCCTCCTTCCGGGGCCCCGGGGAATGTGTCCCAGGATCCGTTTGCTAGGGTTTGTCGTTGGCCCCTTTTTGGGCCATGGACATTAGCCCTGGCGTGATAGCGCTTCCGCCCCCTATTGACGATAAGGGGAAGCTACCAGCCCACAGAGTGGTGAGTGACGATTACCCCTAAAATGGTAATAGGTGTGGCGCTGTAGGTTACTTTTTTGATGGAGTTAAATAGGGATTTGTGATCGCGGGCAATTGAGGCAGACTCCATCTCCTCAGCAACCCGCGACCACCACCCATCCTTGCAGCGCCTCACGGCTCTCCGAACCTCCAAGCGAAGGCTGCGGTAAGCCTCCTCATTCTCTGACGTGGGATGCTGTAGACGATTAGAGTGGGCCTGTCGCTTTTTCTCAAACATCCTGAACACCTCCTCTGTCAGCCAGGGTCTCTGGGGAGGTCTGGACCGCGTACACAAAGCAGCCATTGCAGCTGCATGAGTCACAGGCTTAAACCTCGCCCATTTACCCTCGACATCAGGAGGAGTGGGGGACGATGCTGTCTCACTCACACTCACTCACAGCACGATGCCGACTCATTACATCTCGCGGAGGATCACGCTGCGGAACAAAAAAATGCCGCGGTTTCAGTTTGCAAGCGCGAGTTCGCGTTTTAAGGCGATGGGGGCCGTCCATAAATGACGTCACACACCTGGGGAGGGGGGGTCAGACATTTGTGACGAGGGGGGGGGGGTTTGAGAAATGTGACGTCACGTCAAAATGCGCAACTTTAAATAAATATAGACGACACGTTCTATTTAGTTAAATATACTTTTTAATAAATGTTTTCTCCTACAACATCAGAGTGCAGCGCCACATTAAATACAATGACAATAGTTTAAAGCGATTTGGAACATGTTTTATTTTCAAAATGAAAATATGGTTGGGGGGGGGGGCAGAGCTTTGTGACGTCATACTTGAGGGGGGGGGATCTGACTTTTTGTGACGCCGTGTGACGAGGGGGGGGGGGGTCAAAAATCGCGTGACGTCATTTATGGTCGTGATATATTATTTTTTATTTTATTTTTCCTACCTACGTGACTTTACCGAAAGAACCAAAGAGTACTTAGTTGGGTGGATAAGGAGTGAAATAGTAGATGATAGGATCTGCACTATTGAGGAGTTCTGTTATAATGAATCTGTTGTAATGAATCTTACGTCACCTTAAGTATGCCTTTGTGAGTACACTCGTGACACGGGTGTCATGCGCGTGACCTTTGTCTTTTGTTTCAGATGTGCGAGAGCAACTCCGCTGCGAGTCATGGTGGTGCTGGAAGAATTGCCTTTACCATCGATGGCACTTCACCAGCACCCGTCTCGACCCCACCTCAATCCGGTAGAGTTACAAGAGCGAAAAAACTCATCTCTTGTGACGTCTGTGGGAAAAAATTCCAACTGGCGTGGTGCCTAGAAGCCCACGTAAGAACGCACAAGGAGACCCGTGAGCAATGTTGCGGCTTATGTGGACGAAGCTTTGATCAGCCATGAAAATTCAAAAGGCATATGAAGACCCACGAAAAGTATTACATGATAAAGGGTGCAGCAGGCTTGGTGAACAACGGCAGTTTTGCCAATGCGGCGTTGAATCCGATAGTCACTAGAATCCGATAGAGTCACTAGAGTGAGAAAACGAATCTCTTGCGACGTCTGCAGGAAAACATTCCAACTGGCATGGTGCCTAGAGTCCCACATGAGAATGCACAAGACCGGTGGTCAAAGCTGCCACATCTGCGATCAAAGCTTTGTTCAGCCCTACAAACTCAGAAGGCATATGGAGACCCACGGAAAGAACTCAAGGGGCGCACGTGGCATGGTGAATGACGGCAATTTTGCCAATGCGGTGTTGAAGGTGTGTCAGAGCTACTCGGCTGCGAGTCATGGTGCTGGAAGAATTGCCTTTGCCATGGATGGCACCAGCAGCTCCAGCAGCAGCAGCTTGTCGAGTCCTGGTGGTGAGGAGGCAGAGTTGCAGACAATGCCACCTTCTGCAAAGGGCTCACCTGCGTGCAACAAAGTTATTGCTATCACAACAACCGCGCATGGAACGAAGGCGCCTGCTGGGAAACGCCACGCCTGACCAGCGCCCGTCTCGACTCCACCTCACTCCCATAGTCACTAGAGTGAGAAAACAAATGTCTTGCCAAGTCTGTGGGAAAGCATTCCAACTGCCATCATGCCTAGAGTCCCACATGAGAACGGACAAAGAGACCCCTGACCAATGGCATCTGCGGTCGAAACTTTGATCAGCCAGGCAAATTCAGAAGGCATATGGAAACCTATGAAAAGGACTATTGAATATTTCTTTGCTTTTCTATTACTGAAGCTATCAACAGAAGGTGTGTACCGGATTAATTGCACTTGTGGCAAATGCTATGTAGGGCAAACAGGACGAATGATCAGCACGAGACTAAAAGAACACCACAGAAATATGAAATGCTCACAAATACAACTGTCAGCAGTAGCAGAACACGCGTGCCCACAAGGACACTCAATTGATTTTGATAATGTTGAAGTTCTGTGCAAAACTAGTTACTACTGGCCAAGACTAATTACAGAATCTATCGAAATTTAAAGAAATAAAAATAATTATAATCTTTTGGATAGCTACCGACTTAGTGCTGCATGGAAGCGAATCATCAAATTACCGTTTGTACGGCTATTTTAGTACACACAATGGACACTAAGTACAAGCTCAATGGGCTAGCATAATGTGCATGTATAATGTACGTTGATTCATTAATCCCCCCCCCTACCATGCGCTCAAAGAGAGCACAAGTGTTGTCACCACATCTACGCCTCTATATAAGGAATTAAACAGGTGGACTTCTCCCAAATCTTGCTGTTGCCTGATGAAGCTAGTTGTAATTACTGAAACGTCGTACTCCGATGGTAAATGTTGTGGCTTGGCTCTCCAACACACCACACACCGGTGTGCTGTACTAGTGATGAATTGGCATGTTCTGTTTACGTGACAACCCTTACTAGTTGGCTGTCGGGTGGTGGCGGATTTAACGACATATTTTCGCGATCCAACCCATAAAACCTGTATTATGGATATTTGTCGCGAAAGCCTAAGTGTTAAACTGCCATGTATTTTTACGTCTATTGCTGTATTTTCCTACGTGCAATATATTTAATAAACCATCTTAATTTATTCATATTTTGTTCATAGTTATAGCATTGTTGCGCGTGCGGTGTGGTCAGTGGATATTGTTCAGTGGATCAAACCGAGACATATTTTTGCAGCAGCTGTGGCTGCACATTGCAACAGCGCATTCGGAATGGTGTAGAACGCATCGCCCAGAATCTGTATCTGTGTGCAAACACCAGGTATGGTTGGTAAGAAACACGTTTGGTTTTAAATGAATAGAACTCGAGCTTCAGCCATTTTGTTCATTATAGACCCCACTTTGTAAGAATTAATCACGCAAACCTTGCGCCTGATTCATTTGAGTCGCTGCGCTCATGAGCAACAGGGCATTTGTGGCAAGGTGTTAATGTACCACAGATTAGCACGGTTGGCTACGTACACTGCGAAAGAAGTTCAACACATATTCTTTGGGTCTTTCCGTAAAGTCACGTAGATAGAACAATAAAATAATAAAAATAAAGTGAATAAAAAAGTAAAATATATCACGACGTTTCGATCGCAACACAAGCAATCGTCATCAGGAGAAAAATGATTAAGATTGCTTGTGTTGCGATCGAAACGTCGTGATATTTTTATTATTATTTTGTATTCACTTTATTTTTATTATTTTATTGTTCTATCTACGTGACTTTATCGAAAGACCCAAAGAATATTCATTCCTGCAGTCACGAAAGCTTTAAGTCAAGATTCAAGTTCAACACACATTCATACATTTTGGAAAGCGAGTATCCTTGCACGTACAATGCACTGGACCGCATGTTCGTGTTAAGGGAGTCAGGGGCTTTGTCACTGCCTACCCCATGATATAAATAATCTCAGGGAATTAAATTGCAAGTGTGCAATCTCCCTTCCGGTGGGCATCGAGGATGAGTCATACCCTGGCTTGCCAGGAGGCAGTGGAACACAACTGTGGAATCCTTTCTATCTGCACGGGATAGAACGTTGCCCCCATGCTCACATTCGTTCGTTTTCTGCGAATGTACTGGTTTCCCCCCACATGTAAACACTCAGTAAGTGGCTGCAAATATCGGAATGTAAAGAGAACCGCAGATCTTGGGCGATTGTTGGGAGTGCCAGCTCACCACCTGGCTGCTGTCTCCCCGCTTGTCTGTGGGAGACATATAGAGGTACTGAATTAGATTTATATTCTCTACATAACATGATTCTTATCTACACAAAGCACTCACCGCGTGGAGTACAGCAAGTGATATTCCACGAAATAAAAAACCACGGTTGGAACGATTCACCACTGCCGGAGAGTCAAGGAATTGTTATGATTCAGGATCATGAATGCAAACTGTCCCCGTTCTCAAACCTGAGTACGATTTAAAAGGTCATAGAACGCCTTTGTCGGAAGCAATTATTTCCCCATGTCACTGCGATGGGCAGATTCATGCCGTTGCAGTCGGCTTACACATTGTCAGTAGACCCCCCATACGCAAGCGTACGCATTTGGGTTAACCCCTCCTCCCCCCTCCATGCATACATACTAAATGGATGCCCCCTAACAGCTACACCACCACTCCCCACACGAGACAAGCACGTGACTCTCGGTGTAAATGGAGCCGGAACGCGAATAAACGTGCCGATGCCCCAAATACAGTTGCCACCATTTCCACGACAGAGCAAACCCAGGCACATTTCTCAGCGAGCCCAGGTCTATTGTTAAAACTGTGCAGTTCACGGTAATAAAATTCAACCACAGCTATACCCGGGGTACCAGATCTTGGCCCAAATCAATTCCTGCAGCCACCCGAACACTGTCCGGGGGTCAAACGCAGACAGGTGGCAGCCCCAGTCGAGAGGCCACATCTGCGCCGACTCACGGTAAATGTGTGCAGGGCCAGCAGGAAGAGCCCCGGGATCTCGGAGCGCAGGCACTGGTTCCACGCGCTGTCTCGGTCCACGTCCTCGCGTGACAACGACACTTCAAAATCACCTGACCGGAAGGAGGGGGGTGGGAGGGAGAGTAAGAAGGTACGAAGGGGAACCTTCTAACTCTTTCACAGCGACGCGTTCTTCGCGTGCGTCACCCTGCAGCCAACCTCTCTGCTCTCGTGTGTGAACGTGGGTCAGTTTGGTTTAATCGTTCAGAATGAATGGGGCATGACCCTGTCCCTTGTGCAACTTATTATTTTCCATGAGATAATACCAAACACATAATTCATGTGTGTGTGTGTGGCCTGCAAGAAAAACCTACATGCTCTCGAGTCATATATCGGGAGCAGTCACAGGTGGGAAAGCATTGCCAAATTCCTAGAAAGGCTCAGCTCTCTCCAACTTATGTTGAAAGCATTTATGCATTAGTTCTGCCCGTACCTCTTTGTGCCTGTGTAGTGGGCAGGCAAGTGTGGTGGAGCAGCAGGTCCAGCACACGGGGTGTCCAGCAGAGGAGAGGAACTCCCCGTGGCCGTGGCCGGGGAAGCAGAGGTCGGTGGTGCTGGGAGCGGCGTCAGTTGCGCGGCGTCTGTGGAAGAAGGCACAGGCCTCTGCTGAAGATTATCATCCGCAGACACATCACACGGCTTGCCGGACACGTCACACACTCGGCCCTGTGATTGTGGAGGTGAGACAGGTTCGCGCGTGGCAACGAATGGCTTGTCTCTGGACAAACATCGACGGCAACATCGGGAGAACGCGGCACGAACTCGTGCAGAGTTTCTGGCACCGTATGAATTTACACTCCTTGTAGGTATGTGCGTTGAACCTCTTTCGCGCCGTACGTCAGCCAGCCGTGCTAATCGGAGGTGCAGATGGATGCAATTGAAGGAAGTGGAGCAGAGGTTTCAAAATGAAAAAAAAATTGATACAGAAATTACACAAGTCCAGGGGACTTCACCAAGGCAGTGTTATCCCAGACTCTGACAGAGCACAAAGGAAGATTGGCAATGGCAAAAAATGGCTTCATAACTATCATTGTCAGATGGCACACTTGCATCTTCAGTCTTCAGTCGGCGTCAGTAATTTAAGAATGCACGCATGATGCGTGACACCAACTACAATGGCATCGATGCTGACTAATCACATCCTCTCCAAGATGTGGAACTCAAGAGACAAGGATGCCTCTTCCAAACAGGACTACCCTTGACAATTGCGTTATCGCCTGGGTAAAAATAAAATGAACTAGGAGATTTCAACTTGAAAATCCAAACCATCGCACCAACAGTAATGGATGGAATCCTATATGAGGCGCACACTGCAGTAGCTTCAGGTGGACGCTGGTACCTGCTTTAACGTCTGTGTGAGAAGCATCTTCTCCCACTGAAATTCAAACAAAGTTGACAATTAGACAGGACATGTGTTAAAACATCCGCAGTAAAATTCAAGTATGTATACCATTAAAGTAAACTATTTTTTATTTACCAGGTAAGGCCCATTGAGAGCTATATAGCTATTTTTCAGAAGCGACCTGGCCACAAATTATAGCTTAACGAAGTGGCTTATCACGTGGAAATTTATAGTAGCCAAATACTCTAAACGCATTACTTACAAATAGCTCACAAAGCGGTTATCCTCCCACTACCCTTGGGTTACCTCCTGTCCCGGTCCAGCCGAGACAGTCTGTGAATTGGCATCTGTGTTTGGGTGGCATGAATTAATTTGTACCGAGATCTGGTACCGGTACTGTGCTGAACTTTACTACTGCATGGTTGTTGACAGACCTAGACAGACTGAAACATAGGTCTGGGTTTGATCTCCATAGTGGAACAGGTGGTAACCCGAAAACTAACCCAAACCCTTCCACATTCAACGATAAACACTTTCAAACCGAGTTCGCTCGGAAATGACCCCACTAAACCGCACGTATGTAAACGTTTGACTTCAGTGGTTCCTCCGCCGCGTGCGAACGATGAAGTGCACGGCCTCTCGTGATGATGACCTCACACCCGCATGGCTGCACGAAAGGCGGTGCTGACGAGCATGAGGCAGGTGGAAGAGGCAAAACGAGGAGGCAAGATTAGAGTGCTGTAGTCGGTGGGGTATAGTGGGGCCTATTTCCGAATGATTGATTTATGTGGAAATGAAATTGGTCAAGAGTCCGTTACTTTGTAAACATTAGCATGTATCTACTTTAATACCAAGTCTGCAGGGGTGGAAAAGATGAGGTCTGTTCATTCTGGTGGGCAAAGGGAATTTAGACACTCCAATTTAAGTCTGGTGGCATACGGATGAAATGCACCTTACAAATGTAAATGATTATTAATCCATCTTCTTCTTCACTCCCACGGTGTTTCCAACCAGGGTTAGGCCATGTAATGATCTGACGTGCTGTACACTTGTACAGTGTTACTGAATTATTGTATCATTATGAATTCAGTGCCCCTTCTGCGACCTTTCCCTAGATCCCCCTCTTGTGTATAACCTGGCCTGCTGACGTCAGGGCCGTAAGCCTCAGATCCCTTTCCCTGCCAGCAGCAGGCGCTATGCTGTTACATTACGATTCTATGCCACTACACAGGGACTCCTCTACTTACGAACATTCGACTTACGAACTTTCAGAGATATGATCAAACCTGTCCGTATGTCCAGTTCCCTGTTCGGACCGAGAGTCGCAAGTTCAACCACCGCACAATAGGTGGTGATGGTGGCATCTACATCTGCAGAACGTGAAGAACCAGAGGCAACTGTTAAAGCCATTCCCCGTGTTTAGTGTACAAGCCGTAAAACGTGTTTGAAATCAACGGGAGTAAAGTTGGACTCACGAACAAATCGACTTACGAACAGACCTATGGAACCGAACTCGTTTGTACGTACAGGAGTCTGTATATGGTGGTCACTCTGAACAACACAGACCCAGCCTCCTTTTTACTATTTTTGGTCCATTAGGACATTACCAGATGCATCTTTCTGTGCTAACGACCACACAATACACATTAGACGTGTCACAACAGTTCACGTTTAATAGTCTAACCTTGTCAGGAGTAAGTCGCATACGGTAGACATTTCTGCACATTTGCAGAATTACATGCCTATGACAAAGGAACCATGTGTATTGCATTAGACAGGGGTGCAGAATTACATGCCTATGACAAAGGAACCATGTGTATTGCATTAGACAGAGGTGCTTGATCATGTGTGGATGCAGATTCCCGCAGCAATAGAGGGAATAGTTTGTTCGCAGCGCCACTGATTAATCAGAATCAGAATCTATTTTATATCCTGGAGGAATCCGATGAGCTATGAAGATCTTTTTCACATATGTCCAGTAGGGGAGGGTCAGCGAGCTATTTCCAAAACCGATGAGAGGCAAGATGGAGAAAATGTAAGCAAATTGCTAAAAATACAAAGTACATACATTCCTGCCAATTTGTCAATAAATGCAAGCTTGGGCAAGGTAGCAACACAACAACCACAGCTCCAGACCACGACAAGACTCCACAAAGTCCCTCAATTGCATTGCATTAAAATTGAACGTTAAATGAGCGATATTTGAAATAGCGTTACCTAATGACAATATTCCCTTCGAATACCTGACTAATGAATGAGGCTAAGACGCTTGCAGTAATGTTCAAATATGCATCACAAGCCATTCAGAAGTGGTAGGCCTCACGTGACCACAGGGCACCACAGTGGCAATATGTTAACTACCTTGCCTGGTAAGCAGGAGGCCGTGGATTCAATCCCGACCCTGTCGCCTGCTGTATATTTTGAGGTTGCATGTCTCTCTCACTACATTTAGAATAAACATCACGCGTTTAGAGCATTTGGCCTCTATACATTTCCACGGGATAAGCCACTTCGTTGAAGATAACATTTGTGATAGCCAGGTTGCTTCTGAAAAATAGCTCCATAGCTCAGTGGGGCCTCAAACTGGTAAAATAAAAAAAATATAGTTTGTATTCTTGGTTCTTTCGGTAAAGTCGCATAGAAAGGAAACAATAAAATAATAAAAATATAAAACAATAAAATTCTCACGACGTTTCGACTGCAACACAAGCAATCATCAGGTGATGATGATCATCATCAGGTGATGATGATTGCTTGTGTTGCAGTCGAAACGTCGTGAGAATTTTATTGTTTTATATTTTTATTATTTTATTGTTTCCCTTCTACGTGACTTTACCGAAAGAACCAAGAATATGAATCCCTGCATTCACGAAAGCTTTAAATCAAAATATAGTTTAGTTTAAAAGTTATAGTTTGAGAATGGCGGTCCGATGGGAGGGAGTGAAGGGGTATTGTGAGGAGGCGTCATCGGGAGTGGAAGCTGCTGGTGGGAGCATGGGAGGTGTGGGGAGTGTGAGTTGCATCGGCATTGTGGAGAGGGAAGGGGTGAGAGTGTTGTAAGCGATGGGGCTGGGGGAGGAGTGTTGGATATGACGATGTGGAAGCTGTGTCGGTGATGAGGTGTGTGCTTGAAGTGAGGATTACATGGGGAGTGGTGCCGAAGTGGTTAGCGCACCGTGCGACGGGATCCGGCGACCCGAGTTCTATTCCCACTCACGGCCAACATCGGTGACGAGTATCTGAACCAATCTCGGTCCCATCCCAGGTCTATTCTGCCTTAAAATTAGTATCCAGGTTCAGTGAATGGGAGGAGACAAAGGCGGCCAGGCGTGGTGCTGGCCACCCATCCCATCTCAGCGAGTCGACCCCATGGCACCTGGGTAATGGAGGTGGTGATGAAGATGATGACGACGGTGATGATGATGTTGATGACGATGGTGATGACGAGTCACTCACTCAGACTCACAGAGCCACACTCAAGAGACTCACAGCCACACTCAAGAGACTCACAGTCACTCACTCAGACTCACAGAGCCACACTCAAGAGACTCACTGAGTCACTCAGAGAATCACAGTCACTCACACAGACTTACACTGACTCAAGGAGACCCACAGACTCACTCACAGACTTACTCACACAGACTCACAGAGTAACTCATACACAGACTCACACTCACAGACTAATTCTGACACACACAGACTCGCAGAGTAACACGCACTCAGAGACTCACAGAGTCACACTCAGTCACTCACTCAGGGACTCACAGCCACTCCCTCAGAGACTCGCACGCACTCACAGAGCCACACTCAGAGATCCAGTCACTCACTCAGAGACTCACAAAGTCACTCACTCAGAGAATCAGAGCCACACTCAGAGACTCGCAAAGTCACTCACTCAGAGACTCAGGGTCACTCACTCAGAGACTCAGAGCCACAGCCTCACAGAGCCACACTCACAGACTCAGAGCCACACTCAGGGACTCACAGTCACTCACTCAGAGACGCACACTCAGACTCAGAGCCACAGACTCACAGAGCCACACTCAGAGACGCACACTCACACTCAGAGACTCACAAAGTCACTCACTCACACACTCACAGACTTACACAGTAACTCGCAGTCACTGCCACTGAACTCAGTCTCACCGGGTAACACACTCACAGACTCGGAGTAACTCACATGAACTCACAAAGTAACTCACTCACACAGACTCGGAGTAACTCACATGAACTCACAAAGTAACTCACTCACACAGACTCACAGAGCCACAGAGACACACGGAGTCACTCACTCAGAGACTCACATAGTCACTCACTCTG
Source organism: Petromyzon marinus (assembly GCF_048934315.1). Taxonomy (NCBI): domain Eukaryota; kingdom Metazoa; phylum Chordata; class Hyperoartia; order Petromyzontiformes; family Petromyzontidae; genus Petromyzon; species Petromyzon marinus. The sequence goes on along the minus strand of NC_133703.1, from coordinate 11,073,928 downwards.
ACACTCGGAGACTCACTCAGACTCACACAGACTCAGAGTAACTCACACACTCACAGACTTACACAGTAACTCACAGTCACTCCCACTCAACTCAGTCTCACCGGGTAACACACTCACAGACTCGGAGTAACTCACATGAACTCACAAAGTAACTCACTCACACAGACTCACAGACTAACAAAAAACAACAAAGATCCCCAGTGAACCCTTAACAGACTGTAGGGGCAAGTGCTGTTAGCGAGCACCTACGAAGGCCGGCACGGCACACGAGGGGGTGGGTGGCCAGCACCACGCCCGGCCGCCTTTGTCTCCCCCATTGGCGATGTTTACACACCGCAACTAGGTACTCATTTGAGGCCGAGTCGACCTAGGGGAGGCCCAAGACCTGTTCAGATAATCGTCACCGGTGTTGGTGGCCGTGAGCGGGAATCGAACTCGGGTCGCCGGGTTCGTAGCGCAGCGTAGCGCTAACCGCTGCGCCACCGCTCCCCACACCCTCGCTCACAAACACAACGCAGGCAGCGTGGGCAGCCCTGGTCCATCCACTGCTGGATGAGGGCCTTGCCATGCCGTGCGAGTTATTTGACCAGAAGCGCAGTGCGTGTTGTTAACATTCCCCGTGTGGTGGATAGAATCGGAGGGCTTTCCCCAGCCCTCACCCACCAGGAATGGTGAAGTATAGTCAAATACTTCCTGTGACCAACACGGCGTTAGGAGACATTCATACAACCCACAGATGGACTAATAATTATTGTAAGTACTGTGGTGTACTTAAAATAATGTGTGGAGGAGGAGGAAGAAGCTCCAGAAGTCGCACTTCAGCAGCCACCACTGCCCCTTCGCAGTATCAACAACCACGCGGACAAATGCACTGCCACATCCTACAACACGCGTTTGTTCCTTCAAAGTAGTGAATTAGCGTCCCAACACGCTGGTTCACGAAGATGGAGCGGTCATATAATGAGCTGGACAGCGACAACAACTTAAATCAGCGGTAATAATGCGCCAGACACGCAGGAAGCAATACTTAGGTAGGTCGCGATGAGACCACGGGGCTCGGATGGCGACCCTGCCTGGGAAGGTGCATACAAACTCCTCACAGAGTGAGCACCACAATGTTGTCCTTACAACACACAGTGGTCTCGCTTTTATTTCATATCCACGAGCACAGCAACATCCAGCAACACATATCTCCTCACATTGTGCCCAGGACTGCTTTAAATAAAGATTTTAAATAAACTTTCCCGCCAAAAAATGTAATTGAGGCGTGTGTGGGTATCGATGTGGAACTTGTGATCACATTGCTAAGAGCCGAAACACAAGGCACCCACCACCACACACATCCTACTGCTGCTGTTGTTGCTGCCTTGTGAAGTCTATGATGATGATGAGCAGCAGCAGCAGCGAGATAATGAGGAGGTTGAATGTGATGATGATAATGTGGAGTAGAGTCAGGGGGGTTATGCCCAAAGTTCTCTGTCCTCACCTCCCCACCACCGCCACGTCCCAACTCTGAACATCCACACATCATCATCATCGACCAGCAATGACCAACAGCAGCTCACAGCCCATTAAATACACCACCAGTAGGACAATTGTATGGAGGAGGCCAAACAAACATCTAAAACTAACAAAATAACAATTGCCACCGAGAACTGTTTCACATAACTCGTGCACTCAAAGTCCTCAGACAATTGCAGTTATATTTCGATTTAAAGCTTTCGTGACTGCAAGGATTCATCTTCTTTGGTTCTTTCGGTAAAGTCACGTAGAATGAGAATAAAATAATAAATTGATAAAATAAAATAACACAATAATATTCTCACGACGTTTCGGCCACAACACAAGCGGCCTTCATCAGGTGAAAGGACGAGACTGTCTGGTAGGACAGCGCTGGAGTGAAAAAAGCCACGTTCAGATCACGACCTTTAAGCTGTGTCAGAAGAAACAAAGTGCCTTGACAAAGGAATTAGCATATAATTTAGCATTGAAATGGCCGAGTGATTAGCTTGTGACTGGTCACAGAAATGGCTATGTTAAAGTTAAAGCATACACATCCGCAGAGGCACCCCTTGACAAAGGAATTAGCATAGAATTTAGCACTGAAATAGCTAAGTTAAAGCATACACATCCGCAGAGGCACCCCTTGACAAAGGAATTAGCATAGAATTTAGTGAGAGAGATTAAACACGTTAAAGACGCACTACGACAGAATGGCTACAATAATGCTCAAATTAACAGAGCACTGAATGCCAAATCACGATCGCAAAGCAATACTGCTGAAAGCGACCAGATTGTTAAAACAATAAAAATTCCATATATCTCAGGAGTAACTGACAAATTAGCCCGCGTTTTGCAAAAGCAAAACGTTACAGTAAGATTTGGTACAGTACACAAAATTCAAAAACTAGTATCTTGCACTAAAGACACATTACCTAAACTATCAACAGAAGGTGTATATCTGATTAATTGTTCATGTGGCAGCTGCTACATTGGGCAGACGGGACGTAACATCAGTGTAAGACTAAAAGAACATCAGAGAAATATTAAATTATCTCAAACACAACTGTCGGCAGTGGCAGAACATGCTTGTCAACAAGGACACTCAATTGATTTTGACAATGTTGCAGTGGTGTGTAAAACTAATTATTACTGGCAAAGACTAATTAGAGAATCCATTGAAATTGAGAGGAACAAGAATAACTTTAATCGCTCTGACAGCTACCGGCTTAGTGCGGCCTGGAAGCGTATTATTAAATAATACACATTACATTTTGATTTAAAGAATTACTAATCTACAACTCATTACTAATCATAACCAATGACTGATTACTAATCGATTATATAATTACATTACCCCCCCCCTCCGCCTCTAATCACTGCACCTGATATGAGTTAAGTGATGACGTCACCCTGCTGCTCTATATAAAACCGGGAGCAAGCGAGGGCTTTACCATTCTGGCGAATTGCCCGATGATGCTGGAAGTATTTACTAGCGAAACGTCGTACTCAAACTGTAAATGTGGATTCACTCTTCAACACACCGGTGGGCTAAAGTAGTGAATTATTTGTCTTTTGTCAACGTGACACTTTTTTTTGCTGATTGGCCGTGTCGGGTGGTGGAGGGTTACGACACATTTATAAATAAACGCGATCTACCCCAAAAACCGTTATTATGAATAGAATTTAGCATTGAAATAGCTGAGTGATTAGCTTGTAACTGGTCACAGAAATAGCTATGTTTAAAGTCAGAGCATACACATTCACCGAGGCACCTAGTACAAATCAAACAGGAGAATTTAGCATTGAAATACCTAGGCGAATTTAGCATTGAAATAACTGAGTGACTAGCTAGTGACTGGTCACAGAAATGGCTATGTTGAAGTCAAGGTCTACACATCTGAGCTATTCACAGTAACTGGGTATACAATACAATGTATAATGAATACTACATAGTGAACCAATAAAACAACTAAATTACCTTAATGTTATCAATAAACTCTATATTCTCCAATCAGCTAAGCTACCAACAATAAGTCGTTATATATCACAATGCTATATGGCGAAAAAAATGGGTGGATTCTTACCCTCAACTTTAGCAACACAGATAGCTACGGGCCCCATTCAGACGGACGAGTTCATCCAAGGTCGGAACAGAGGAGGGGGAGAGAGACAGCTGCGAGGCGCTATTATACTCCATGTTGTAAACCATACCATTAACCGTGGTGTGAGAGGTATTAAGAGTCAATGCTGGTGAAAGAGCTGCGGTCTGAAGGTCATCGTAAAATACAATTAATTAAGAACGGAAATGGTTTAAAACATCTTTCCAATGGTTACTAAGCCAGAATCCATCTTCTCGGTTGAAATTGTCTCTGTGCTTGTATATGTGAATGGCCTCATGAACGAATCTCTCATGGTAGCCGGTTGGTTTGCAAAGAACCTCCGTCTTGGAGAAGTCAATGTCATGTGAGCCCACTGAATTATAACAGTGATCTGCCACGGCAGAGGAGTTCGTCCTACCGTGTTTCAAGTCTGCTTTATGTTCACGGATGCGGTCCGAGATACGTCGTTTGGTTTCTACCACAGAGGCACTTTAGTTTATAAACGCCCGGGTACTGTATGTCTGGAACAGCATATTTTACAGATGGAACTAGATCACGGATTTTATGTATTGTGTTGAATCGGACCTGGATCTTGTGTTTATTCAGGATTTTGGAGATATTTTTAGTGACCCCTGCAATGTAGGGTAAGGTGATGGTTTTGAGTGGCTCCACAAGAGAATCCTTCTTCATGACTGGAGTGATGGCTTTGCAGATTGTGTAGTCGGAGTAACCATTAGCCCTGAGAGCCTGGTGTACGTGCTTGAGTTCACTGGTAATGTGTTCCTGGTCGGAAATGCATTGGGCTCTATGGTATAGAGTCTTGATGAGGGAGTTCTTTTGGGATGGATGGTGGTGGGAATCCGGTTTCAAGTAAGCATCTGTATGGGTGGCTTTCCTGTAGACAGAGTGGCTCATTGAACCATCATGTCTCCTTTTAATTAAGACATCCAAAAATGGTAGTTTGCCATCTTTTTCGGCCTCCATGGTAAATCTGATGGCTGGGTGTATGGAATTGATGTGGTCGCGGAATTGGTCTAGAGCAGGCTGGCCATGTGGCCAGATGACAAAGGTGTCATCCACGTACCTCTTCCATAAGGTCGGGCGTAGAGTGGCAGTCTGTATGGCGTCAGTTTCAAATTTGATGTACCCCCCCTGGTGAGACATTGCTTAACCAACACATACTTCACCTGGAATGGAACTTTCTACAAACCAACTGAGGGCACCCCAATGGGCTCCCCCCTATCTCCGGTTGTAGCCAACGTATTCATGGAAAAATTTGACGCCATCCCGACTGCCACTCTACATTAAGCAATGTTTTGTTTGTTAGTCTGTGAGTCTGTGTGAGTGAGTTACTTTGTGAGTTCATGTGAGTTACTCCGAGTCTGTGAGTGTGTTACCCGGTGAGACTGAGTTGAGAGGGAGTGACTGTGAGTTACTGTGTAAGTCTGTGAGTGTGTGAGTTACTCTGAGTCTGTGTGAGTCTCCGAGTGTCTGAGTGAGTGAGTGACTTTGTGAGTCTCTGAGTGAGTGACTCCGTGCGTCTCTGAATGTGGCTCTGTGAGTCTGTGGCTCTGAGTCTCTGAGTGAGTGACTTTGTGAGTCTCTAAGTGAGTGACTGACCGTGAGTCTCTGAGTGTGGCTCTGAGTCTCTGAGTGAGTGTCTGAATCTCTGAGTGTGGCTTTGTGAGTGCGTGCGAGTTTCTGAGTGAGTGACTGTGAGTCCCTGAGTGAGTGACTGAGCGTGACTCTGTGAGTCTCTGAGTGCGTGTTACTCTGCGAGTCTGTGTGTGTGTCAGAACTAGTATGTGAGTGTGAGTCTGTGTGTGAGTTACTCTGTGAGTCTGTGAGTGAGTCTGTGGGTCTCCTTGAGTGAGTGTGAGTCTGTGTGAGTGACTGTGATTCTCGGAGTGACTGTCAGTCTCTTGAGTGTGGCTCTGTGAGTCTGAGTGAGTGACTTTGTGAGTCTCTGAGTGTGGCTCTGTGAATCTGAGTGAGTGACTCTGTGAGTCTCTGAGTGTGGCTCTGTGAGTCTGAGTGAGTGACTGTGAGTCTCTGAGTGTGGCTGTGAGTCTGTGGCTCTGTGAGTCTGAGTGAGTGACTGTGAGTCTCTTGAGTGTGGCTGTGAGTCTCTTGAGTGTGGCTCTGTGATTCTATGTGAGTGACTGTGAGTCTCTGAGTGTGGCTCTGTGAGTCTAAGTGAGTGACTGTGAGTCTCTGAGTGTGGCTCTGTGAATCTGAGTGAGTGACTCGTCATCACCATCGTCATCAACATCATCATCACTGTCGTCACCATCTTCATCACCACCTCCATTACCCAGGTGCCATGGGGTGACACGCTGAGATGGGATGGGTAGCCAGCACCACGCCTGGCCGCCTTTGTCTCCTCCCATTCACCGAACCTGGATACTCATTTTAAGGCAGAATAGACCTGGGATGGGACCGAGATTGGTTCAGATACTCGTCACCGATGTTGGCCGTGAGTGGGAATAGAACTCGGGTCGCCGGGTCCCGTCGCACGGTGCGCTAACCACTTCGGCACCGCTCCCCATGTAATCCTCACTTCAAGCACACACCTCATCACCGACACAGCTTCCACATCGTCATATCCACCACTCCTCCCCCAGGCCCATCGCTTACAACACTCTCACCCCTTCCCTCTCCACAATGCCGATGCACCTCACACTCCCCACACCTCCCATGCTCCCACCAGCAGCTTCCACTCACGATGACGCCTCCTCACAATACCCCTTCACTCCCTCCCATCGGACCGCCGTTCTCAAACTATAACTTTTAAACTAAACTATATTTTGATTTAAAGCTTTCGTGAATGCAGGGATTCATATTCTTGGTTCTTTCGGTAAAGTCACGTAGAAGGGAAACAATAAAATAATAAAAATATTAAACAATAAAATTCTCACGACGTTTCGACTGCAACACAAGCAATCATCATCACCTGATGATGATCATCATCACCTGATGATTGCTTGTGTTGCAGTCGAAACGTCATGAGAATTTTATTGTTATATATTTTTATTATTTTATTGTTTCCCGTCTATGCGACTTTACCGAAAGAACCAAGAATATAAACTATATTTTTTATTTTACCAGTTTGAGGCCACACTGAGCTATGGAGCTATTTTTCAGAAGCAACCTGGCTATCACAAATGTTATCTTCAACGAAGTGGCTTATCCCGTGGAAATTTATAGAGGCCAAATACTCTAAACGCGTGATGTTTATTCTAAATGTAGTGAGAGAGACATGCAACCTCAAAATATACAGCAGGCGACAGGGTCGGGATTGCATCCACGGCCTCCTGCGTACCAAGCGAGGTAGTTAACATATTGCCACTGTGGTGCCCTGTGGTCACGTGAGGCCTACCACTTCTGAATGGCTTGTGATGCATATTTGAACATTACTGCAAGCGTCTTAGCCTCATTCATTAGTCAGGTATTCGAAGGGAATATTGTCATTTGGTAACGCTATTTCAAATATCGCTCATTAAACGTTCAATTTTAATGCAATGCAATTGAGGGACTTTGTGGAGTCTTGTCGTGGTCTGGAGCTGTGGTTGTTGTGTTGCTACCTTGCCCAAGCTTGCATTTGTTGACAAATTGGCAGGAATGTATGTACTTTGTATTTTTAGAAATTTGCTTACATTTTCTCCATCTTGCCTCTCATCGGTTTTGGAAATAGCTCGCTGACCCTCCCCTACTGGACATATGTGAAAAAGATCTTCATAGCTCATCGGATTCCTCCAGGATATAAAAAAGATTCTGATTCTGATTAATCAGTGGCGCTGCGAACAACCTATTCCCTCTATTGCAGCGGGAATCTGCATCCACACATGATCAAGCACCCCTGTCTAATGCAATACACATGGTTCCTTTGTCATAGGCATGTAATTCTGGAAATGTGCAGAAATGTCTACCGTATGCGACTTACTCCAGACAAGGTTAGACTATTAAACGTGACCTGTTGTGACACGTCTAATGTGTATTGTGTGGTCGTTAGCACAGAAAGATGCATCTGGTAATGTCCTAATGGACCAAAAATAGTAAAAAGGAGGCTGGGTCTGTGTTGTTCAGAGTGACCACCATATACAGACTCTTTTACGTACAAACGAGTTCGGTTCCAGAGGTCTGTTCGTAAGTCGATTTGTTCGTGAGTCCAACTTTACTCCCGTCGATTTCAAACACGTTTTACGACTTGTACACTAAACACGGGGAATGGCTTTAACACTTGCCTCTGGTTCTTCACGTTCTGCAGATGTAGATGCCACCATCACCACCTATTGTGCGGTGGTTGAACTTGCGACTCTCGGTCCGAACAGGAAACTGGACATACGGACAGGTTTGATCATATCTCTGAAAGTTTGTAAGTCGAATGTTCGTAAGTAGAGGAGTCCCTGTGTAGTGGCATAGAATCGTAATGTAACAGCATAGCGCCTGCTGCTGGCAGGGAAAGGGATCTGAGGCTTACGGCCCTGACGTCAGCAGGCCAGGTTATACACCAGAGGGGGATCTAGGGAAAGGTTACAGAAGGGGCACTGAATTAATAATGATACAATAATTCAGTAACACTGTACAAGTGTACAGCACGTCAGATCATTACATGGCCTAACCCTGGTTGGAAACACCGTGGGAGTGAAGAAGAAGATGGATTAATAATCATTATTATTTACATTTGTAAGGTGCATTTTATCCGTATGCCACCAGACTTAACTTGGAGTGTCTAAATTCCCTTTGCCCACCAGAATCAATAGACCTCATCTTTCCCACCCCTGCAGACTTGGTATTAAAGTAGATACATGCTAATGTTTACAAAGTAACGGGCTCTTGACCAATTTGATTTCCAGATAAATCACTCATTCGGAAATAGGCCCCACTATACCCCACCGACTACAGCACTCTAATCTTGCCTCCTCGTTTTGCCTCTTCCACCTGCCTCATGCTCGTCAGCACCGCCTTTCGTGCAGCCATGCGGGTGTGATGTCATCATCACGAGAGGCCGTGCACTTCATCGTTCGCACGCGGCGGAGGAACCACTGAAGTCAAACGTTTACATACGTGCGGTTTAGTGGGGTCATTTCCGAGCAAACTCGGTTTGAAAGTGTTTATCGTTGAATGTGGAAGGGTTTGGGTTAGTTTTCGGGTTACCACCTTTTCCACTATGGAGATCAAACCCAGACCTATGTTTCAGTCTGTCTAGGTCTCTCAACAACCATGCAGTAGTAAAGTTCAGCACAGTACCGGTACCAGATCTCGGTACAAATTAATTCATGCCACCCAAACACATATGCCAATTCACAGACTGCCTCGGCTGGACCGGGACAGGAGGTAACCCAAGGGTAGTGGGAGGATAACCGCTTTGTGAGCTATTTGTAAGTAATGCGTTTAGAGTATTTGGCTACTATAAATTTCCACGTGATAAGCCACTTCGTTAAGCTATAATTTGTGGCCAGGTCGCTTCTGAAAAGAGCTATATAGCTCTCAATGGGCCTTACCTGGTAAATAAAAAATAGTTTACTTTAATGGTATACATACTTGAATTTACTGCGGATGTTTTAAAACATGTCCTGTCTAACTGTCAACTTTGTTTGAATTTCAGTGGGAGAAGATGCTTCTCACACAGACGTTAAAGCAGGTACCAGAGTCCACCTGAAGCTACTGCAGTGTGCGCCTCATATAGGATTCCATCCATTACTGTTGGTGCGATGGTTTGGATTTTCAAGTTGAAATCTCCTAGTTCATTTTATTTTTACCCAGGTGACAACTCAATTGTCAAGGGTAGTCCTGTTTGGAAGAGGCATCCTTGTATCTTGAGTTCCACATCTTGGAGAGGATGTGATTAGTCAGCATCGATGCCATTTTAGTTGGTGTCACGCATCATGCGTGCATTCTTAAATTACTGACGCTGACTGAAGACTGAAGATGCAAGTGTGCCATCTGACAATGATAGTTATGAAGCCATTTTTTGCCATTACCAATCTTCCTTTGTGCTCTGTCAGATTCTGGGATAACACGGCCTTGGTGAAGTCCCCTGGACTTGTGTAATTTCTGTATCAATTTTTTTTGTTTCATTTTGAAATCTCTGCTCCACTTCCTTCAATTGCATCCATCTGCACCTCCGATTAGCACGGCTGGCTGACGTACGGCGCGAAAGAGGTTCAACGCACATACCTACAAGGAGTGTAAATTCATACGATGCCAGAAACTCTGCACGAGTTCGTGCCGCGTTCTCCCGATGTTGCCGTCGATGTTTGTCCTGCGACAAGCCATTCGTTGCCACGGGCGAACCTGTCTCACCTCCACAATCACAGGGCCGAGTGCGTGACGTGTCCGGCAAGCCGTGTGATGTGTCTGCGGATGATAATCTTCAGCAGAGGCCTGTGCCTTCTCCCACAGACGTCGCGCAACTGACGCCGCTCCCAGCGCCGCCGACCTCTGCTTCCCCGGCCACGGCCACGGGGAGTTCATCTCCTCTCCTGGACACCCCGTGTGCTGGACCTGCTGCTCCACCACACTTGCCTGCCCACTATACAGGCATAAAGAGGTACGGGCAGAACTAATGCATAAACGCTTTCAACACAAGTTGGAGAGAGCTGAGCCTTTCAAGGAATTCGGCAATGCTTTCCCACCTGTGACTGCTCCCGATATATGACTCGAGAGCATGTAGGTTTTGCTTGCAGGCCACACACACACACATGAATGATGTGTTTGGTATTATCTCATGGAAAATAATAAATTGCACAAGGGCCAGGGTCATGCCCCATTCATTCTGAACGATTAAACCAAACTGACCCACGTTCACACACGAGAGCAGAGAGGTTGGCTGCAGGGTAACGCATGAGAAGAACACGTCCCTGTGAAAGAGTTAGAAGGTTCCCCTTCGTACCTTCTTACTCTCCCTCCCACCCCCCTCCTTCCGGTCAGGTGATTTTGAAGTGTCGTCGTCGTCACGCGAGGACGTGGACCGAGACAGCGCGTGGAACCAGTGGCTGCGCTCCGAGATCCCGGGGATCTTCCTGCTGGCCCTGCACACGTTTACCGTGAGTCGGCGCAGATGTGGCCTCGCGACTGGGGCTGCCACCTGTCCGCGTTTGACCCCCGGACAGGGTTCGGGTGGCAGCAGGAATTGATTTGTGTCGAGATCTGGTACCCCGGGTATGGCTATGGTTTAATTTTATCACTGTGAACTGCACAGTTTTAACAATAGACCTGGGCTCGCTGAGAAATGTGCCTGGGTTTGCTCTGTCGTGGAAATGGTGGCAACTGTACTTGGGGCATCGGCACGTTTATTCGCGCTCCGGCTCCATTTACACCGAAAGTCACGTGCTTGTCTCGTGTGGGGAGTGGTGGTGTAGCTGTTAGGGGGCATCCATTTAGTATGTATGCATGGAGGGGGGAGGAGGGGTTAACCCAAATGCGTACGCTTGCGTATGGGGGGTCTACTGACAATGTGTAAGCCGACTGCAACGGCATGAATCTGCCCATCGCAGTGACATGGGGAAGTAATTGCTTCCGACAAAGGCGTTCTATGACCTTTTAAATCGTACTCAGGTTTGAGAACGGGGACAGTTTGCATTCATGATCCTGAATCATAACAATTCCTTGACTCTCCGGCAGTGGTGAATCGTTCCAACCATGTTTTTTTATTTCGTGGAATATCACTTGCTGTACTCCACGCGGTGAGTGCTTTGTGTAGATAGGAATCATGTTATGTAGAGAATATAAATCTAATTCAGTACCTCTATATGTCTCCCACAGACGAGCGGGGAGACAGCAGCCAGGCGGTGAGCCGGCACTCCCAACAATCGCCCAAGATCTGCGGTTCTCTTTACATTCCGATATTTGCAGCCACTTACTGAGTGTTTACATGTGGGGGGAAACCAGTACACTCGCAGAAAACGAACGAATGTGAGCAAGGGGGCAACGTTCTATCCCGTGCAGATGGAAAGGATTCCACAGTTGTGTTCCACTGCCTCCTGGCAAGCCAGGGTATGACTCATCCTCGATGCCCACCGGAAGGGAGATTGCACACTTGCAATTGAATTCCCTGAGATTATTTATATCATGGGGTAGGCAGTGACAAAGCCCCTGACTCACTTAACACGAACATGCGGTCCAGTGCATTGTACGTGCAAGGATACTCGCTTTCCAAAATGTATGAATGTGTGTTGAACTTGAATCTTGACTTAAAGCTTTCGTGACTGCAGGAATTCATATTCTTTGGGTCTTTCGGTAAAGTCACGTAGATAGAACAATAAAATAATAAAAATAAAGTGAATACGAAATAATAATTAAAATATCACGTTTCGATCACAACACAAGCAATCGTCATCATTTTTCTCCTGATGACGATTGCTTGTGTTGCGATCGAAACGTTGTGATATATTTTACTTTTTTATTCACTTTATTTTTATTTATTGTTCTATCTACGTGACTTTACGGAAAGACCCAAAGAATATGTGTTAAACTTCTTTCGCAGTGTACGTAGCCAACCGTGCTAATCTGTGGTACATTAACACCTTGCCACAAATGCCCTGTTGCTCATGAGCACAGCGACTCAAATGAATCAGGCGCAAGGTTTGCGTGATTCATTCTTACAAGTGGGGTCTATAATGAACAATATGGCTGAAGCTCGAGTTCTATTCATTTAAAACCAAACGTGTTTCTTACCAACCATACCTGGTGTTTGCACACAGATACAGATTATGGGCGATGCGTTCTACACCATTCGGAATGCGCTGTTGCAATGTGCAGCCACAGCTGCTGCAAAAAATATTCGTCTCGGTTTGATCCACTGAACAATATCCACTGACCACACCGCACGCGCAACAATTATATGACTATGAACAAAAATATGAATAAATTAAGATGGTTTATTAAATATATTGCACGTAAGAAAATACAGCAATAGACGTAAAAAATACATGGCAGTTTAACACGTAGGCTTTCGGGACAAATATCCATAATACAGGTTTTATGGGTTGGATCAAGTAAATATATAAATGTGTCGTTAAAGCCGCCACGACCCGACAGCCAACTAGTAAGGGTTGTCACGTAAACAGAACATGCCAATTCATCACTAGTACAGCACACCGGTGTGTGGTGTGTTGGAGAGCCAAGCTACAACATTAACCATCGGAGTATGACGTTTCAGTAATTACAACTAGCTTCATCAGGCAACACAAGGTTTGGGAGAAGTCCACCTGTTTAATTCCTTATATAGAGGCGTAGATGTGGTGACAACACTTGTGCGCTCTTTGACCGCAAAGTTGGGGGGGGGGATTAATGAATCAACGTACATTATACATGCACATTATGCTAGCCCATTGATCTTGTACTTAGTGTCCATTGTGTGTACTAAAACAGCCGTACAAACGGTAATTTGATGATTCTCTTCCAAGCAGCACTAAGTCGGTAGCTATCCAAACGATTACAATTATTTTTATTTCTTTAAATTTCGATAGATTCTGTAATTAGTCTTGGCCCGTAGTAACTAGTTTTGCACAGAACTTCAACATTATCAAAATCAATTGAGTGTCCTTGTGGGCACGCGTGTTCTGCTGCTGCTGACAGTTGTATTTGTGAGCATTTCATATTTCTGTGGTGTTCTTTTAGTCTCGTGCTGATCATTCGTCCTGTTTGCCATACATAGCATTTGCCACAAGTGCAATTAATCCGGTACACACCTTCTGTTGATCGCTTCAGTAATAGAACAGCAAAGAAATATCCAATAGGCCTTTTCGTAGGTTTCCATATGCCTTCTGAATTTGCCTGGCTGATCAAAGTTTCGACCGCAGATGCCATTGGTCAGGGGTCTCTTTGTCCGTTCTCATGTGGGACTCTAGGCATGATGGCAGTTGGAATGCTTTCCCACAGACTTGGCAAGACATTTGTTTTCTCACTCTAGTGACTATGGGAGTGAGGTGGAGTCGAGACGGGCGCTGGTCAGGCGTGGCGTTTCCCAGCAGGCGCCTTCGTTCCATGCACGGTTGCTGTGATAGCAATAACTTCGTTGCACGCAGGTGCGCCCTTTGCAGTAGGTGGCATTGTCTGCAACTCTGCCTCCTCACCACCAGGACTCGACAAGCTGCTGCTGCTGGAGCTGCTGGTGCCATCCATGGCAAAGGCAATTCTTCCAGCACCATGACTCGCAGCCGAGTAGCTCTGACACACCTTCAACACCGCATTGGCAAAATTGCCGTCATTCACCATGCCACGTGCGCCCCTTGAGTTCTTTCCATGGGTCTCCATATGCCTTCTGAGTTTGTAGGGCTGATCAAAGCTTTGATCGCAGATGTTGCAGCTTTGACCACCGGTCTTGTGCATTCTCATGTGGGACTCTAGGCACCATGCCAGTTGGAATGTTTTCCTGCAGACGTCGCAAGAGATTCGTTTTCTCACTCTAGTGATACTATCAGATTCTAGTGACTCTATCGGATTCAACACCGCATTGGCAAAACTGCCGTTATTCACCAAGCCTGGTGCACCCTTTATCATGTAATCCTTTTCGTGGGTCTTCATATGCCTTTTGAATTTTCCTTGCTGATCAAAGCTTCGTCCGCATATGCCGCAACATTGATCACGGGTCTCCTTGTGCGTTCTTACGTGGGATTCTAGGCACCATGCCAGTTGGAATTTTTTTCCCACAGACGTCACAAGAGATGAGTTTTTTCGCTCTTGTAACTCTACCGGATTGAGACGGGTGCTGGTGAAGTGCCATCGATGGTAAAGGCAATTCTCTCAGCACCACCATGACTCGCAGCGGAGTTGCTCTCGCACATCTGAAACAAAAGACAAAGGTCAAGCGCATTACACCTGTGTCATATGTGGACTCACAAAGGCATACTTAAGGTGACGTAAGATTCATTATAACAGATTCATTATAACAGAAGTCCTCAATAGTGCAGATCCTATCATCTACTATTTTACTCCTTATCCACCCAAATAAGTACTCTTTGGTTCTTTCAGTAACGTCACGTACGTAGAAAAATAAAATAAAAAACAACATTACGACATTTCGATCGCAACACAAGTGTTCGTCGTCAGGCGGAAAAAATAATCCAGCGGTAGAACTGCTGAACCAGCGAGAGAGCTGTTACAACAAGAGGTTATATACGTGGTGAAGGGCAAGCAGGTGGGGTCTGAGCTGGAAAGGAATTCCATCCCCGGATGCAAGCACGTCAGTTGTGTTAATGGGGGAGATTAGGGAGAAGATTAGCATGAAATGAGCTTCCGTCGCCGCATAAGAGTATCGTCCTCGCATATGGGCACAAGAGCAGTGTTAATGGGAGATCAGCACTGTGTTGATGGGAGAGATTAGGCAGAGAGATTAGGGAGATTAGCAAGTTAATGTCATGTCTATGTGTAACACAAGCTGCGGCGCTGCCAACT
Source organism: Petromyzon marinus (assembly GCF_048934315.1). Lineage (NCBI taxonomy): Eukaryota > Metazoa > Chordata > Hyperoartia > Petromyzontiformes > Petromyzontidae > Petromyzon > Petromyzon marinus. Next base: position 11,058,926 of record NC_133703.1, on the reverse strand, counting down.
GCGCTGTGAGAGGCAAGCACGTCCACGCAAGAGAACCACCGCAGTGAGACACACAGCCCATCACACAGCCAGAACCATCGATACATCGAGGCTAAGGGAGCAGAGGTGGCCATGTTAGTGAGACCCCAGCCCATTAATGCAGAGGCACCTAACAGGGCAATGCAACTCAGAGAGTCGGAGATAACAGCCAAACGGCAGGGAAGAATGGGAGCGCCACAGCAAGTTACGACTTTGCTTGGTTAATAACGTCCTTCCAATGATTGCTCAGCTTATACCCATCTTCTCGGTTGAAATTGTCTCCGTGTTTATTTTTCTGGATGGCTTCATGGACAAATCTTTGATGGTAGCCCGAAGGTTTGCAGAGTACCTTGGTCTCGGAAAAAATAATATCGTGCGAGCCCACTGCGTTATAACAATGATCATCCACGGCAGAGGTATTGGTTCTGCCGTGTTTCAAATCTGCCTTGTGTTCGCGAACACAGTCCGAGACATGTCGTTTCGTTTCCCCAATGTAACTGCTGCCGCAGACACAACTTAGTTTGTAGACACCAGGGTATTGCATGTCAGGAATGACATCCTTCACAGGTGGGATCAAATCACGGATTTTGTGTACTGTATTGAATCGGACCTGGATCTTGTGTTTATTTAAGATTTTGGAAATCTTTTTGGTGACACGTGCTATGTACGGTAAGGTGATTGTTTTTATTGGATCCTCAGAAGGTTGTCTCCCCATGGTTGGAGATACAGCTTTGCGGATTGTGCGGTCTGAGTATCCATTCATCTTGAGGGCTTGGTGTATGTGTAGAGGCATTAATCGGCACTCCCCATCCTGTTAGCGGGTAGCTTCCCCTTTCTCGTCAACAGGGGGCGGAAGCGCTATCACGCCACTGTTAATGACTATGGCCCAAGGGGCCAACGACAATCCCTGGGAAGCGGATCCTGAGACACATTCCCCAGACCCCGGGAGGGGGGACTGGGGGATGATGTCACCTTCCAGAAAGTTCTGTAAGGGAGGCGTGGCTAGGGCGGAGCAAGCCACGAACCAGTATATAAGCCGGACCTCTCAAGGGTCCGGCTCAGGCATCTCCAAGCCGAAGACTGTAGACCTGGGCTGAAGTTAGGACCCTGGACCCCAAGCTCCGTCGTCCTTCCAAGGGTCGGAGCTCAGTGAGGCCAGTGGTCAGGACCCGAAGACCCTGGCACGGTCGGGTCAGCATAGCCTCCCCTAGGGCCCCCAGCCGGAGGACAGGGAATTAACGGGTTCCCAGTGTTAGGGCCCGTGTAGTCCGGAGGCCATACCTCCCCAGGTATCGGGTGAAGGGGCCGCTACCCCTTTGTGTTAGGGACCCTGTAAAATAGTGTTAATAAATATCGTGTTGCCTTGCAAGAAGTTCTCCGCCGATTATTTACCCACTTCATATGTGCTCCAGTTCACTGGCTAGGTGGCGCTGGTCGGAGATGCAGCGGATTATTTTTTCCACCTGAGGACGACCGCTTGTGTTGCGATAGAAACATCGTTATATGTTATTTTTTATTTTATTTTTCTACCTACGTGACTTTACCGAAAGAACCAAAGAGTATGGATTTCTGCAGTCACAAAAGCTTAAAATCATCACCCAAATAAGATTTTGTATATGAACAACAATGACTATCTCCAATTTCCAAATGTTACCCACCAGAGATCCTTTCTGTATATACACAACAGCAAGCTAATTATAGCACCATACGTTCAGTCCCTATTCATGACACACTTGACTCCCAATCCTCATGTAAGATTGCAATATAATTTCTGCATGAGGGCCCGTCAAAAAGTGTTGAGAATGGACACTTTTTCAAAAAAACTACGTAAAATATGCTTAATTAAAAGTCCAGTATAGTACTCTTCGTGGCACTCATAAGTGAACTTCATTATTCCTCATGTTAATTATTACAATATTAACTATTTACCCAGGAAAGCCTCATTGAGTCTAAAGACTGATTTTTTTCAGAAGTTTCTCATTGCAATGAGATATTTGGCAATTATATTAATGAGCGTTTGGCTCTGTGTGAGTTGAACCCAGAGAGACCCCCACCTTGCACATGGGGAAACAGCACAACTCTGCACAGATTCTACCCACACTCGATAAATAATTCAAACCGATCTTGATTTGAAGCTTTTGTGACTGCAGGAATCCATACTCTTTGGTTCTTTCGGTAAAGTCACGTAGGTAGAAATAAAACAAAATAAATCACGACGTTTCGATAGCAACACAAGCCATCGTCTTCAGGTGAAAATCGCGACAGCCGCGATGTCTGCTGCGAGCAGCACGATGTCTGCTGCCTTGTGAAGAGAAGCTGTTACCAGCAAGAGTTTATATACGTTTTTGAGAACAAAGGTAGCCAAAGTAGTGCTAATGGGGTATTATAGTGTAAAGGTAATAAATAGCGTGCCATGTTAAAGGAAATGAACTTAGATGAGCATGTTGGATTATAGTGCAAAGTTAATTTGCTTCCGTAGCGCATAAGAGTTCAGATTAGCATGTAGGATTAGCATATGTATTTTGATAAGAGATGCATGTAAAAGTTAGTGAAAAAAATAGCAAGTTAATGTCAGTCTATGTGTAACCAAGAATAGCATGTTAAAGTTGATGAGAAAAGTATGTCAAAGTCAATGAGCGAAGTTAATGAGAATATCATGTTAAAGTCAATGAGAGATGAGCAAGTCGATGTCAGTCTACGTGTAATAAATAGCGTGGTATGTTAAAGTTAATGAACTTAGCATAAGAACGGCTGGCGGGAGAGAGAGAGAGAGAATGTGTTTTAATGAGAGAAGCATGTAAAAGTTAATGAAAAAATTAGTAAGTTAATGTCAGTCTATGTGTAACCAAGAGTGGCATGTTAAAGTTAAAGAGAAAAGCATGTAAAAGTACATGAACGAAGTCAATGAGAATATCATGTTGAAGGCAATGAGAGATGAGCAAGTCGATGCAGTCATGCCGGTGGTAGCATGTCCACGTGTGACAAAAGCAGCCGTGTTAGCGATCCAAAAGATGGCCGTGCCAACGCGTTCGGGTGCGGAGCTCGCTCCCGCCACGGAGCTTGCTCCCGCCACGGAGCTCGCTCCCGCCACGGAGCTCGCTCCCGCCACAGAGCTCGCTCCCGCCACGGAGCTCGCTCCCGCCACGGAGCTCGTTCCCGCCACGAAGCTCGCTCCCGTTACGGAGCTCGCTCCCGCCGCGGAGCTCGCTCCCGCCGCGGAGCTCGCTCCCGCCACGGAGCTCGCTCCCGCCACGGAGCTCGCTCCCGCCGCGGAGCTCGCTCCCGCCGCAGAGCTCGCTCCCGCCGCGGAGCTCGCTCCCGCCGCGGAGCTCGCTGACGTCACAAAGCTCTGCCCCCCCCCAAAACCATATTTCCATTTTGAAAATAAAACATGCTTCAAATCGCTTTAAACTATTGTCATTGTATTTAATGTGGCGCTGCACTCTGATGTTGTAGGAGAAAACATTTATTAAAAAGTCTATTTAACTAAGTAGAACATGTTGTCTATATTAATTTTAAGTTGCGCATTTTGACGTGACGTCACATTTCTCAACCCCCCCCCTCGTCACAAATGTCTGCCCCCCCCCCTCCCCAGGTGCGTGACGTCATTTATGGACGGCCCCCATTGCCTTAAAACGCGAACTCGCGCTTGCAAACTGAAACCGCGGAACTTTTTTTGTTCAGCAGCGCGATCCTCCGCGAGATGTAATGAGTCGGCCTCGCGCTGTGAGTGAGTGTGAGTGAGACAGCATCGTCCCCCACTCCTCCTGATGTCGAGGGTAAATGGGCGAGGTTTAGGTCTGTGACTCATGCAGCTGCAATGGCTGCTTTGTGTACGTGGTCCAGACCTCCCCAGAGACCTTGGCCGACAGAGGAGGCGTTCAGGATGGTTGAGAAAAAGCAACAGGCCCACTCTAATCGTCTACAGCATCCCACGTCAGAGAATGAGGAGGCTTACCGCAGCCTTCGCTCGGAGGTTCGGAGAGACGTGAGGCGCTGCAAGGATGGGTGGTGGTCGCGGGTTGCTGAGGAGATGGAGTCTGCCTCAATGGCCCGCGATCACAAATCCCTATTTAACTCCATTAAAAAAGTAACCTACAGCGCCACACCTATTACCATTGTAGGGGTAATCGTCACTCACCACTCTGTGGGCTGGTAGCTTCCCCTTATCGTCAATAGGGGGCGGAAGCGCTATCACGCCAGGGCTAATGTCCAGGCCCAAAAAGGGGCCAAGACAATACATATCGTGTTGCCTCATCAGAAGTTTCTTCGTCAATTTACCCACTACACCATCATTAGGGGAACGAAGGGTGATCCAATCTCCGACCCCCAGCGACAGGTTTGCAGATTTGCTGAGCATTTCTGTGAGGTCCTGGGGGAGGGGGAATCCATCAGCCTGGAAAACATCATGGGACAAAGTGGGGATGACCCTGCTGAGGATGCGGTGCCTCAAATATTGGAGGAGGATGTCACCCTCTGTGAGTGGCTGGCTGAGGTACCATCCGTTGAGGAAGTACTGAGGGCGATCCAGAGTCCGAGAACAGGAAAGGCACCGAGCAGAGATGATCTCCAAAGCGAAATGCTGAGGGAGGGTGGCGTTTGTGCGCAGACTGCCCTACATGACATCATAACAACAGTCTGGGCCACTGGACGGGTTCCGCAGGATTGGAAGGATGCCCTGGCGGTCCCCCTCTTTAAGAAGGGGGACCGCACAGACTGTAACAACTACAGGGGCATCTAACTCCTCAGTGTGCCGGGAAAGGTCCTGGCAAGGATTATTCAACATCGCCTTGCTAGGTACGCTAAGGAGAAGCTTGCGGAGCCCCAATGCGGTTTCAAGAAAGGGCGGTCCTGCAAAAATGTCATATTTTCTGTCCGTCTGCAACAGCAGAGGTGGAGGGAATTCCAACTAGACCTGCATCTCTGCTTTATTGACCTGGTTAAGGCCTATGATACCATCAGTAGGCCTGGGCTCTGGGTTGTTCTTCGTGCTTTCAGAGTCCCTGACCCTCTGCTCACACTCATTAAGGACCTTCATGATGGTGAGCAGACCCGAGTAAAACTACATAGCCGGGAGTCAGAGCCATTCCCTGCGACAGGGATGTCCTCTGGCTCCAACATTATTTAACATCTATTTCGACCACATAGTTCGTGAAGCCTTCAGTAGCTGTACCAGAGGAATTTACGTCTGGTACAGATACAATGGGAGGCTGATCGATGCCCAGGTGCGGTCAAGGGATGTCTCCCTATTGGTCAACCACATTATGTATGCCGACGACCTGGTAATTGCTGCTCATTCAGAGGAGGAGTTGGAGGCGCTGCTGCTGAAACTGGAGTGTGCCACTAAGAGGTGGGGCCTTACCATCAGCCCCACCAAAACGAAGCACCTGCCTGGGTATTTTGTGCCATCGGGCACTCTACCCCCACAACTCCCAATCGGTGATGGGGCAGTTGGGGAGAGAGTGGAGAGTTTTCCATACCTGGGCAGTGTGCTCATGATCAGCTCCGGTTTAACAGCAGAGGTCTCACTCCGAATTAGTCGAGCGGCATTATCTTTTCATCGGTTGTGTAACGTTGTGTAGAAGCTACCTGGTCTGTCGCTCCGCATGAAGCTTCGGTTCTTCTCGGCCACAGTCATTCCGTCCCTTCTCTACGCTTGCAAAACGTGGACCCCCCTAATGCACCATCTTCACCGGTTAGAAACATTTAGGCTGGCCTGCCTACGATCAATCCTGGGTTTAATCAGGCTGGATTGTGTGAGCTCACAAATCCTCGAAAGATCTGGACAAAGTCCCATCGGTGAGCTCCTCCAGCAGGCAAGGCTGCGTTGGTTGGGCCATGTAGCCCGCATGCCCAATCACCGCATGCCCAAACAGCTTTTGTTCGGCCGGATCGAGGGAGCTAAACGGGCGTGGCACGGACTAGAGAAGAGATGGAGTGATGTGGTACAGGAGGATGTGGAGCTGAGTGGACTTGCCAATGACTGGTACCAGCGGTGTCTCTACTGGGCAGTTGGAGGCAGTCGCCCTCCGACAACAACGGAGGGCGGAGGAGCGACGCTCAGAAAAACGAGCGGAGCGTCGGGTGGCTAAAGCTCAGCAAGTTGGCACAGTAGGGGGCACAGGTGGTGCATCAGCCAGTAATCTCAGTCATCTCAGTCAGTCGACCAGTGGCACCTGGGTCTGCCCCGTGACCTCCTGCCAGCCGGCGACCGACACTTCACGTAGCCTCAAGGTGCACATAGCCTGGCATAAGCGTCGTGGTGACGTCACCGCCACTTAGTGGCGCATGGCGGTTGTTGTTTTGAGACAGTAAGAGAGTGTGAGGTCGACTCAGCCTCAGATGAGTACCTGGTGCGGTGTGTCGTATACATCGCTACTGGGGGAGACAAAGGCCGCCGTGGAGGAGAATCCTAAAATAATAAAAGCTTTTATTATAATAAAAGCTTTGATTATAATATTATGATATTATAATAAAAGCTATACTAAAAGCTTTTTGAATTAAAAATACAAGAAAATTGAAATAATGAAAGCTTTTATTATTTAATTTTTTTATTATTTAATTTTTTAAATTGGCAGAATCTATACGCCATATTCTTGGTTCTTCAGGTAAAGTCACGTAGATTTGAAAATAAAAATAATTAAATTTAATTTAAAAATATAAATTATAATATTTAAACTAATAAAAGCTTTATTATTTTCAATTTATTATTTGAAATTTTTAAATACAAAAAAATAAAATAAAAATAACAAATTGAAAATAATAAATGCTTTTATTATTTTATAATACATTCAAAATAAAAGCTTTTATTATTTTCAATTTATTATTTTAATTTTATTAACAGGTCCCTGCAGGGTGGGCTGGTAGGGCAAGTCTCTGCGCTGCCTATTGCTGATTTTACACCCAACAGCACGAGATTTCACTTCGTTAAAGTATTGAAAGGGGACGGACGGACACATTAATCTATTGCAGGCTGGTACACTCAGTTTACAACTTCGTTCCTACCAGTATTATGACTTTACCGAAGGAAGCAATAATCTGGCGTGTAGATGCTGCCATCTGCTGGCCACCATTGTTGGGTGTAGATTGTGACTTAAAACTTTCGTGACTTCAGGAATTCATATTCTTGGTTCTTTCGGTAAAGTCACGTCCATAGAAAATAAAAAATTATCAAATCAAATAAAAATGTGAAATTTTAAATAATAAAAGCAAAAAAACCCACATTCATATTCTTGGTTCTTTCGGTAAAGTCACGGAGATAAAAAAAAAATACAATTTTAAAATAATCAATTGAATAAAAGCTTTTAATATTATTTAAGCTTTTGTTATATTCAATTTATTATTGTAATTTTTAAATTGGCAGAATCTACACGCCACGTTGGTGGCCGGCAGGTGGCAACATCTACACGCCGAATTCTTGTTTTTTTCGTTAAAGTCACGTAGATTTAAAAATAATATAATTTAATTTAAAAATACAAATAATAAATTGAAAATAATAAAAGCTTTAATAATTTTCATTTTTTAATTTTATTATTATTTTCTTTCTACGTGACTTTACCGAAGGAAGCAATAATATGGCGTGTAGATGCTGCCATCTCGTGGCCAACAACGTTGGCAGGTGGCAGCATCTACACGCCAGATTCTTGGTTCTTTGGGTAAAATATAAATAATAAAGAAAAGTAAAAAAATAATAATTCATGATTTAGTATTTTTTCATTTAATTCTATTATTTTCATTTTCAAATCTACGTTACTTTACCGAAAGAACCAAGAATATGGCGTGTAGATTCTGCCAATTTAAAAAAATGACAAATTAAAATAATAAATTAAAAATAATAAAAGCTTTCATTATTTTCCATTTATCTTTTGTTTTTTTAATTTTATTATTTTTATTTTCAACCTACATGGCTTTACCGAAATAACCAAGAATATGAATCTGGATTTTGATTATTTTCAATCTATTTTAATTTTTAAATTGGCAGCATCTACACGCCATATTCTTGGTTCTATCGGTAAAGTCACGTCGATAGAAAATAAAAAAAAAAATCAAATCAAATCAAGTAAAAAGTGTGAAATGGAAAATAATAAAAGCAAAAAACCCACATTCATATTCTTGGTTCTTTCGGTAAAGTCACAGAGATAAAAAAAAAATGAAACAAAATTTTGATTTTAAAATAATAAATTGAAAATAATAAAAGCTTTTATTATTTTCCATTTATTTTTTTGTATTTTTAAATTGGCAGAATCTACACGCTATATTTCTAGTTCTTTGGGTAAAGTCACGTAGATAGAAAATATAAATAATAAAAGAAAAGTAAAATTTAAAATAATATTTTAAAAAATATTTATTTTATTTTATTGTTTCCCTTCTACGTGACTTTGCTGAAAGAACCAATAATATGAATCACTGCAGTCACGAAAGCTTTAAATCAAAATATAATAATAACAATTCATGATTTTCATTTAATTATTTTCTTTTTATTTTCAAATCTACGTGACTTTACCGAAAGAACCAAGAATATGAATCTTGGTCGTCAAGGAGGTAGAGAAGGCAGTGTGGAATAATGTGGACTCCGCCTGTTCCATCTGTAGATTTGTGATAGAGCGTTGCCCCCCCCCCCCCATTTGCTTGGATTTCTCCAGGTGCTCCGATTTCCTCCCACATGTAAACACTCATTAATCTTGATTTCAAGCTTTCGTGACTGCAGGAATCCTTACTCTTTGGTTCTTTCGGTAAAGTCACGTAGGTAGAAAAAATAATAATGGATCACGACGTTTCGATCGCCACACAAGCAATCTCACTGAGTCTCAAGACTCTTGTTCAGGAGGGGCCTGACAACTTTTCGCAGGAGTAATTTGGATGTTTGGCTAGTACCAGTTACATTGTATGTTGTTGTTTTGCTATGGGAGTAAACCCATACAGAGAAAGGGACCAGAATGAGGAAAGCGAAGCCAGGCAGTCCTTCAGAAGATGTCATGCACGGGCATGACCACTGCACCACCCTGCCGCCCAAACAAATATAATTTAAATTATGTACAATACTGGCAAATAAACCCTATTAGTATCAACTGAATTTCTGGATAATGTGGCACGTGTATAGCTGCATCGGTGTTTCTAAAAGTCGTGTTCAAATTGCCTATTTAAAATATTATAAAGAACAGGTTTCCCACCTCCGGTTTCATTTGACTTACCGGTTGTCCTCATTATGTGTGTCACAGGTAATATGGCAAGGAAAATATTACGCAGCACGAGTTGTAGGATTAGGGCAATTATGGTGACACACGTGACCCCCTCTACACAAGTAACAGCTGAGAGTCAATGCTGGGATGTTGTGCGATTGGTGCAAGCGACCCATCATTGTGTTTTGATGTTGAGCTGTTAAAATTGCACTGTTGTGAGGTGAGGTCAAGGCCGATGACTGCTTCCAGCGGTGTCAAGATCAGCATTTTGAAGAGGCTCGCGGAGGATGATACTGGGCACTGGGGTGCAGTCTCCCTCCATGAACAACAGAGGGCAGAGGAGCGACACTCACAACAATTATTGGCGCAGCCCCGGGCGTATAAAAGTTGGAAGAAAGTTTATCTCGGGGAGTTAACCCACAACACCTGGGTCTGTCCCGCGTGTTCACACGATAACGCGTTTTCACTACGTTGAGATTTATAAGGACACGGGGTGACCAATAAAGTCTGAATTGGTCTGTGATAAGCTCGGCCCTGATAAGGGGTTGACAGATATGAAATAATCGAGCAGACAGACACGGGCCTGACTTCATCCACAGATGCCTTGTTGAGTCTCTAATTTTTAGGATTCTGCTTGGGACGTCTTGCCAATTCCTCACCAAATAATGTGTACGTGTGAGTAACCAGACCTACCTGAGATCTCACGCCTCGTAGAGAGCCAAAATAAATATCGTACGTTTATAGATTGCTCGGTAACCTCCGTTCCATGCTGCCATCGACTGGCCAAGAATGTGGCCTGTAGATGCTGCCATCTGCTGGCCACTGATGTAGATGGCAGCATGGAAGGTGGTGAATTGTGGTCGTTGAGATGAGTTTTGATTGGTGAGATGAGTGAGGTTGGTGCTGTGGATGAGATGGGTGCAGTCAGTCTGGTGACTGTGTGGTTGGTGTGGTGAATGTAGTGGGTGGTGTGGTGAATGTAGTGGTTGGTGTGGTGAATGTAGTGGTTGGATTGGTGAATGTAGTGGGTGGTGTGGTGAACGTAGTGGGTGGTGTGGTGAATGTAGTGGTTGGTGTGGTGAATGTAGTGGTTGGTTTGGTGAATGTAGTGGTTGGTGTGGTGAATGTAGTGGGTGAGATGAGTGTAGTAGGTGTGATGAGTGCCATTTGTGCGGTTAGTGGAGTTGGTGTTTGGTGAGTGAGGTGAGTGTGGTGTGATTGGTGAGGTGTAATTGGTGAGGTTAGGTTTGTGAGGTGTAATTGGGGTGGTGAGGTGGGTGAGGTGTAATTGGTGAGGCAAAGTTGGTGGGTGTATCAGTGAGCACCTGGAGGATTCTCCTCCACGGTCGCCTTTGTCTCCCCCAGTAGCGATGTTCACTCCACACCGCACCAGGAACTCATCTGAGGCTGAGTCGACCTCACACTCTCTCACTGTCTCACAACAACAACAACAACCGCCATTCGCCACTAAGTGGCGGTGACGTCACCACGACGCTTGTGCCAGGCCATGTGCACCTTGAGGCCACGTGAAGTGTCGAACGCCCGCTGGCAGGTCACGGGGCAGACCCAGGTGGTGCCACGGGTCGACTGACTGAGATGACTGAGATGACTGGCTGATGCACCACCTGTGCCCCCTGCTCACACTCACGCACTCACTCACAAGCGCGAGTTCGCGTTTTCAGGCGATATAAAATAATTTATATTTCATGCCAGTTGGTTCTGAAGGGCGGCTGTTTGTAATGTGGGCGTTCGTAAGTCGAGGACTGTCTGTACATAAAGATTCCGATTGAGGATGTGGGGCTTTCACCGTGGGATGAGCTTGGCCCGATCCGCGGGGGCGTGGCTTGCACGACAGTGGGCGGGGCATAGCCGCGACGGGCGTGGCTTATCCAGGAAGTGGAGACCGCGAACGCCGGACTGCAAGCCAGAGGGAAGCGCGCTCCTTTTAAAGTTAACAACAACATTGTTAAATGTAAGTAGCGCCTCTCTACTTTATTATTGTTTTATTTGTTTAATACATTACTTGTGGTGCCGTGAGTCGAGTGAAATGAGTCAATAACCTTGCTAGACATGGCTAAGCTTTTAATAAGGGGCGCCGCGGTGTCGAGATGTTAACTACCTCGCTAGGCCTACAGCAGCGTGGAGGTTCCATCGAGACCCTGACGCCTGCTCTGTATTTGTTTATTTTTTTTCCCCTGTGGTCGCGTAGATTCTTCTCCTGGTCCTTCGGTTTTCCCCTCCACATTTAGAAACGTGAGTTTAGAGTACTTGACTGCTATAAATGTCCACATGATAAGCCACTTTCGTTGAGCTATCATTTGTGTCCAGGTCGCTTCTGATAAGAGTTATATAGCTCAGTGGGCCTTACCTGGTTAAATAGAAATAGTTTATAGTTTAGTTTATAGTTCATAAGAACTCGTGACAAGGGTCAGTGTCTACTTCAAATGTTGTTCAGGCTCTGGAGACCTCCAAAGTTATTCGTGATGTTATATATTTGGTTCGTTTTGAGCATAATCGCGACCTTGTATAATTATGACGTGATACACACGCTGAATATACGCACACAACCATCGTGTACACGTGTGTCGTGCCCTCTATTGTCCACATAGACGGCTTGTGCTGACGAGAGAACGATCTTAACGTACAATGTCGTGACATGTATCAGCCCTTTGTCGATCCAGCGTTTTGATAGAGGCCTCCCCCACACCATGCCGTTCGTGGGAGTTGTTTAACCATACTTCACCATGCCGGTCAATGCGGGTTTGGTGAAGTGAGGAGGCCCAGAAACTTGTATATGCAGATACGAGTTTGCCTGTGCTTGCATCTGCAGAATTACATTCTCACACATCTTCAAGTGTAGTTTAATACTTCTAAAAATGCATTTATTCTTGAGGATTCCATAAAGTACTGTGGTAAAAAGAAAACAACTTGATTTGAATAAATTTCGATTTAAAGCTTTCGTGACTGCAGAGATTCATCTTCTTGGTTCTTTCGGTAAAGTCACGTAGAAGGGAAATAATAAAATAAAACATAATAAAATTTAATTCTCACGACGTTTCGGCCACAACACAAGCAGCCGTCCTCAGGTGAAGAAACAGAACTGTCGGAAAGACAGCGCTCCAATGAACACTGCTAAGCTTGGCAGCGTATTTTAAGCTGGGTGGGAGGAGCAGAGCGCCTTGCCAAAAGAGTTTACATATCAACAGAATAATTTAGCATTGAAGTAGCTGTGTTAATGTGATAGATTAGCAGGATGTTAAAGTCAGAAATTAGCATGTAACTGGGAGATTAGCATGATGTTAATGTGAGGAATTAGCATGTAACTGGTCACGGAAGTAGCTATGTTAAAGTCAGAGTTTACATATCAACAGAGGCATTTAGTATATTGATGCTAAAGAACTGCAACTACCCAACTATCATACAATAAACCGATGTGAAAGAACTAAATATAAACTACATCAATATAATCAATGTACTCAATATATTCTCCACTAAGCTGAGCTACTAACAATAAGTTATTATACATTACACTTCTATGTCGCAAAAAATATTATAATATGCCTCCAAATAATATTTTTTATTATAAACTGGCATAGACAGACCACAACATTGAATTATACACTGAGTTACTATACACTACCCTATACGTTAGATTATAATAATATTAGACTTGTAATATTACACTATGTATTATTTTACCAAACCTACTGTATACCACACTGCTGTAGATTCACTATACAATTACGATACTATATATCACCAAATAAATTATATTAAACATTACACTGAGTACTTTGTTGAACAGGGAATGCTTTGAGCTTGTGGGTTGAATCCATCTGTGTGGAGTTGTGTTATTTCCCAATATGCAAGGTGGGGTCTCTCTGGGTTCCACTCACACAAACATCTCAATGCAATGGGACCTTTCTGAAAATGCAGTACTTAGACTCAATGAAGCTTTCCTGGGTAACTAGTTAACATTGTAATTTTAGCATGAGAGATAATGACGTTCACTTATAAGTGCCATTAATAGTACTATACTGTACTTTTAATGAAGACTATTTTACGTAGTTTTTTGTAAAAAAGTGTCCATTCTCAAAACTTTTTGACGGGCCCTCGTACAGAAATTATATTACAATCTTATATGGAGATTGCGAGTGTTGTGAATAGTGGAGTGAACGTGTGGTGCCATCATTATATTGTTAGTGCGTATATACAGAAAGGCCTATTGGGTGGGTAACATTAGGAAATTGGAGGTAGTTAGTCATGTTGTTTAGAAACAAAATATTACTTGGGTGGATAAGAGGGTAAAATCGTACATGATAGGAACTGCAATATTGTGGAGTTCTGGTATAATTAGTTGCAGTATATATGAATCTTATGTCACCTTAAGTATGCCTTTGTGAGTACACTCGTGACACGGGTGTCATGCGCGTGACCTTTGTCTTTTGTTTCAGATGTGTGAGAGCAATTCGGCGGCGAGTCATGGTGGTGCTGGGAGAATTGCCTTTACCAGCGATGGCACTTCACCAGCACCCGTCTCAACCCTACCTCAATCCGGTAGAGTTACGAGAGCTAAAAAACTAATCTCTTGTGACGTCTGTGGGAAAAAATTCCAGCTGGCATGGTGCCTAGAAGCCCACGTAAGAACGCATAAGGAGACCCATGAGCAATGGTGCGGCATATGTGGACAAAGGTTTGATCAGCCAGGAAAATTCAAAAGGCATTTGAAGAGCCACGAAAAGGATTATATGATCAAGGGTGCACCAGGCTTGGTGAATAACAGCAGTTTTGCCAATGCGGTGTTGAATCCACCGTCGCCCTATGAGATGTGCTCAGTCTGCGGATTTTTAAGTCCTATTGAAATCCTGAAAACTCATGAAAGTCTTCACCCACAGTTCTTGTACAGACCGAAGCCTGAACATGATTACACTTCGGCAAAAGATAGCGGCGTTAAGATAAATGACATGAAATCCAATTTTCTTGAATGCTTTGGCCTAGTTCCACATCAACAAACTGCTTCACCAGTCAGTGAGAATAAACCATACGCTGCTCTCGATCCTATTACGAGCATGAAAGTGTTGATGGCCTTGCAGCAGAAGAAGAAGGAAAAGCGAAGTAGACCTAAGTCCATTAAAAGAAAAAAGACCACCACCAGCGTCACCAATTGCAGCAGTAGCAACAGCCAGAATTCGGACATCAAGAGGATGGACTGCACGGAAGCAGGAGGCTGCGTGGAGCAGAGCATCCCCAAGGTGGATGAACCCAACCTGGCACCTTTAGGTACGTCCTAGTAATGCACACACTACATTTCATTTGGATGTAATTCATAATTTCACAAATTAGTTAATGTACGCATATGTTGACCATATCTGTATGCCTGCGCTGAGGAGTCTAGAGATCTGATGTGGTGCTGCTCGGATGTTGGGTTAAACCGTGAAACTCTGGGTTTCAGTCACCGAGCCATGATTAAACTGGCTTCTCATTGATGGTCTTATCCAGTTACCAAACTTCTTCCAGCAAACACTTCTGATGTCGCGTGATATTTTTCAGGAAATCAGTATCTTGCTTTTCTACTATTTGTACGTATGTTGAACTTCTTTCGTACCATACGTAGCCAACCGTGCTAATCGGAGGTATTTGTTGCTGGCCATTTGGCATTTTGGGCCTTTGGGCCTGTGGTCAGCAAACGTGATTGATAAAACGTCCCATATACATAGTAATGCTATGGCATCCACTGCATGGTGATAAATAAATTATGTATTAGCACGTGCGTGTGCTCAACGGTGGATGTCTTGTGTTCCAGAGGAAAAGCCCTTCCCGTGCAGTGACTGCTCGTACGGAGCGACGCAGAAGTCGAAGCTCAAGAGACACGTCCTGAGCGTTCACCACGTGCCCTTCGATAGCGCGCTGGACTCCGACTGCCCCAAGAAGAGAAGGCGGCTGGCTGGGTGCCGAGACCACGGCTCAACTCTGGATTTGGAGCGCGCACGATGCTCACGGAGAACTCCCTGATGATTTATTTCATCCTGAGGCTGAGGTACCACGTGTGGGGCGATGAATGCAAGGTTTTGTGCAGCGGACATTTCCATGATGAAATTTCGTTACGTTCACTGCTGCGAGGTTACATCTATTGCCGTATATTTTTAGTCAATTGCTGTATTTTCTGGTATACAATATATTTAATAAATTGTCCTAATTTCATAACAAAGGTTTTTGGGTTAGATCGTGTAAATATAAATGTGTCATAACCCTACACTACCTGACACAGCCAATTAGTAAGGAATT
Organism: Petromyzon marinus; assembly: GCF_048934315.1. Taxonomy (NCBI): domain Eukaryota; kingdom Metazoa; phylum Chordata; class Hyperoartia; order Petromyzontiformes; family Petromyzontidae; genus Petromyzon; species Petromyzon marinus. Next base: position 11,043,444 of record NC_133703.1, on the reverse strand, counting down.
TGTCACGTAAACAAAACTCCACTTAGTTACTACTTCAGCCCACCGGTGTTTTGGAGAGTAAATCCACAAGATGAGTACGACGTTTCACTGGTAATTACATCCAGCATCATCGGGCGATTTGCCAGAATAGTGAAGCCATCCCCCTGCTTCCGGTCTTAAATAGAGAAAGGCGATGTCATCACTGAACCCATCAGGTGCAGAAATCAGAGGCGGGGAGGGGGATTATTGAAATTATATAATTGATTAGTAATCATTTAATTAGTATGTTTCCTCTATAAGTAATGATAAATGAGAGATGTCTTCTTCCTCCACGCGTTTGTTCCACTCACGTGGGGTCCACCGTCCTTGCCACCTTCTCCACACCGCCCCGTCCCGCGCCATCTCTCCTTCCGCTCCTCGGGCCACCACGTTCGACCGCATCACCACATCGCCTAACGTCTTCTTCTTCTGCCTTCATCTCCTCATCTTACAATCACAATAACTTAATAATACGCTTCCAGGCCGCACTAAGCCTGTAGCTGTCAGAGAGGTTAAAATAATACAAATTTTCTCAGTTTCAATGGATTCTCGAATTAGTCTTGGCCAGTAATAATGAGTTTTACACCACTTCATCGTTATCAAAATACATTAGGTGTCCTTGTTGGCAAACATGTTCTGCAACTTCCAACAGTTATGTTTGAGAGTGTTTAATATTTATTTGGTGTTCTTTTAGTCTTACGCTAATGTTACGTCTCATCTGTCCAATATAACATCTGCCACATAAGCCATTAATCCGATACACACCATCCGTTGACAACTTAGGCAATTCATCTTAAGTACAAGATACTATATTTTGAATTTTGTGTACCATGCCAAATCTTACTTAGATGTTTAGCTTTTTGCTTTTCCAAAACTCGAGCTAATTTCTCAATTACTCCCACGATATATGGTATTTTAATTGTTTAATAACCTGATTCAGCAGTATTGCTGTTCGATCTTGGTTTAGCATTCATTGCTGTTAATTTGAGCATTATTGTAGACATTCAATCGTAGCGTTTCTTTGACATGTTCAATCTCTCTCCCCAGACATTCACCATCTGACACTGTTTTAGCCAGATGTATGAGCATCTTGATGAGAGAGGTTTTCTGTACGGGGTGATGATGCGAATCTGCATTCAGATAGGCATCAGTATGCGTTCCCTTTTGGTAAACGCTGTGTGTGTTATTTTACCATTTAGGCCTCGTCCGATAAATCACCTCTCCTAAGGAAATAAGTATTTAGAGGCCACACGGGACCGGGGGGGGGGGGGGGGGGGGAGTTTATCGTTGTGTCTGTTGCTGCGAGCAGATAGCGCGCAATGGAGAGCTTGCTCAGAGCGGAGCTGGGCACGGACTCGGCGAGGACGCTGGGCGCTTCGGCCGGTGGAGGCTGCATCAGCACCGGGCAGAGCTACGAGACGGGGCGCGGACACGTGTTCACCAAGATCAACGCCAAGAGCGGGGCACCCTCCTCTACGCCTCCTCTACGCCTCCTCACCACCTCACCTCCTCTACCCTTCTCCTCGCCTCCTCTACGCCTCCTCACCACGCCACCTCACCACGCCACCTCACCACGCCACCTCACCTCCTCACCACGCCACCTCACCTCCTCACCACGCCACCTCACCTCCTCAGCACGCCACCTCACCTCCTCACCACGCCACCTCAACACCTCACCACCTCACCTCCTCTACCCTCCTCTTCGCCTCCTCTACACAACCCTGCATCCTTGCCTCAACCTTCATTCATTCAGCCCTGTCATTAATGTATCACTTTTTTTTTTTTTAGCTGCGACTACTAGCTAATTTGTCAGTTTCTCCCACGATATATGGTATTTTAATTGTTTAATAACCTGATTCAGCAGTATTGCTGTTTGATCTTGGTTTAGCATTCACTGCTCTGTTAATTTGAGCATTTTTGTAGACATTCAATCGTAACGTTTCTTTGACATGTTTAATCTCTCTCCTCAGACTTTGACCATCTGACACTGTTTTAGCCAGATGTATGAGCATCTTGTTGAGAAAGGATTTCTGTGCGGGGTGATGATGCCAATCTGCATTCAGATAGGCATCAGTATGTGTTCCCTTTCGGTAAACGCTGTGTGTGTTACTTTACCATTTAGGCCTCGTCCGAGCAAAATATCCAGGAAAGGGAGTGTGTTATTCACCTCCATTTCCATGGTGAACTGGATGGCCGGTTTTTGTGAATTGAGATGATTTAGACATTCATTCATTAAGTGTATCCTTACCATGTCGCCAGACAACCAAAGTGTCATCTACATATCTACACAAAAAAGTGGGTTTATATGTACTTGAAGCAAGTGCTCTTGCAACCCGGGGGTTGAGGACCCCTGTGTTAGAGGCCACACGGGACGGGGGGGGGGGGGGGAGTTTAACGTTGTGTTTGTCGCTGCGAGCAGACAGCGTGCAATGGAGAGCTTGCTCAGAGCGGAGCTGGGCACGGACTCGGCGAGGCCGCTGGGCACTGCGGCCGGTGGAGGCTGCATCAGCACCGGACAGAGCTACGAGACGGGGCGCGGACACGTGTTCACCAAGATCAACGCCAAGAGCGGGGCACCCTCCTCTACGCCTCCTCACCACCTCACCTCCTCTACCCTCCTCTTCGCCTCCTCTACACCACCTTGCATCCTCGCCTCAACCTTCATTCAGTCAGCCCTGTATCACTTTTTTTCGCTGCGACTACTAGCACCACCGTGGTGAATGTTGCAGTGAACTTCCCCTCGTTGATTCCCCCCTCCACCCACCTTAAGGGACTCGGTCTACCAGACACTTTGACCGCTTCGTCTCATCCACTCCGCGTTCAACCACCGCGCCTCACTGCAGTTCACAAGAACGCACTCAACTAAACAACTCGGTCACCCACTCATCCAGTCACTAACTCAATCACCCTATCACACACTCATCCAGTCACCCACGCATCCAGTCGCCCACGCAATCACCCTATCATCCAGTCACCCACTCACTCAATCACCCTATCACACACTCATCTCGTCACTAATTCAATCACACACTCAGCTAGTCACTCAGTAAATCATCCTATCACGCACTCATCCAATCACCCACTCATTCAGTCACCCATTCATCCAGTCACCCACTCATCCAGTCACCCATTCATCCAGTCACCCACTCATCCAGTCACCCACTCATCCAGTCACCCATTCAATCACGCACTCATCCACTCACCCACTCATTCAGTCACCCACTCATCCAGTCAACCACACAATCATCCTATCACCTACGCATCCTCTCACCCACTCATCCAGTCACCCACTCATCCAGTCACCCACTCATCCAGTCACTCACGCATCTGATCACTGACTCAATCACCCTATCACACACTCCTCAACTCTTTTACTCAAACACTCACCCATTTACTCACCCACCCGCTCACCACTATGCAGGTCACCTCACTCTTCTTTTCAGCTTTATCAGTTTGCACTGCTCCACTCTGGAATCCACACCCGGTCTTCCTGTTTTCCCAAACTCTTGCAACAATAAACTTGATCAATTTAAGGAACGCGTTTCTTTGATCTTAATTATCTAATTACTCATTGGACAGTTATGTATTATTATTTTTTATTGTTGCTGGCCGCTTGGCGTTTTGTATTGTGTGGGGTTTGCATCGCTGTCAACCCCTCATCAGTGCCTACCTTATTACAGAACAATTCAGACCTTGTTGGTCACCCCGTGCCCCTTATAAGTCCCATGACAAGGGAGAAACACACAAATAAACTTAACAAAAATGTTGCCCGTATTGAAACGGCCGTCTGCCGTATGGACCTGACAACTCACTTTCCCCCAACAGAATACAGGTAAACCGTGTGGGTTGGCGGCTATGGGTTTTGTTGTGTTTGCAAGTCCAAGTTATAGGACTGCACCCTGGGTTGTGCGTGGTTCTCATTGGTGGGAGATTCCCTTCGCTGTGTTGCACGCCAGTGGCTGGGGGCTGCCTGGGGCCAGTGACGTGTGAGCCGGTCCCAATGTGCACCGGCAAACATTTACCGCCAGGTGGCCCCAGTGTTCATTGCCCGTCCACACGTGGATACCTGAAGCCCATGTCAATCCACTGCTGGATGAGTCCCGCAATGAAGATATAATCAGTACATCCACTTTGCTTTTGGACACCACCTGTTCCATTGGCGGCCGAATGCGAATCTAAATGTGCATACGTTAGAGACTGGTTAATGCGCATAGAAATCAAACCAATTGACCTACGACCTTTACCCCATCAACTTTTGTAGAATTTTAGATGTGCATTACAGCTACTTTAGCCGGATGGTTGTGGTGGCTATGTATGCCTGTAATCCACGACTACGTGGAGGTGAGGGTTGGTGGATCACAACAATGTTGCGACAACTCCCACCCCTTGGTCGTCAAGGAGGTAGAGATGTGGACTCCGCCTGTTCCATGTGTAGATTTGTGATAGAGCGTTGGCCCCTTATTTGCTTGGATTTCTCCAGATGCTCCGATTTCCTCCCACATGTAAACACTCATTAATCTTGATTTGAAGCTGTCGTGACTGCAGGAATCCTTACTCTTTGGTTCTTTCGGTAAAGTCACGTAAGTAGAAAAAAATAATAAAAAATAATCATCGATTGCTTGTGTGGCGATCGAAACGTCGTGATCCATTATTATTTGTTCTACCTACGCGACTTTACCTAAACAACCAAAGAGTACAAACTCTCATTAATTGTCCGATAACATCTTTATATAAAGAGGACCACAGAGCATGGGCAGGAGTGGTGGGGAAAGGATTTGTTGCCAGCTGCTCACCATTTGACTGCCGCCTTCCCTCGTCTGTAGTTCCTCGCGCCAAAGTGAAGGAATTCTGTGTGCCAGTTACAATTATCACTTGAATGTAACTTGATGTTTCAATGTAAACAGCCACTGAGATTTAATCCTGAAAATCTTTATTTTTCACATGCAGTGAAACAATGTTGTTAGTAGGCTTGTTTCCCTGGGAAAGCCTCACTGAGTCTCAAGACTCTTTTTCAGGAGGGGCCTGCCAACTTTTCGCAGGAGTAATTTGGATGTTTGGCTAGTACCAGTTACATTGTATGTTGTTGTTGTTTTGCCATGGGAGTAAACCCATGCAGAGAAAGGGACCAGAATGAGGAAAGCGAAGCCAGGCAGTCCTTCAGAAGATGTCATGCACGGGCGTGACCACTGCACCACCCTGCCGCCCAAACAAAAGTAATTTAAATAATGTACAATACTGGCAAATAAACCCTATTAGTATCAACTGAATTTCTGGCCAATATGGCACGTGTATAGCTGCATCGGTGTTTCTAAAAGTCGTGTTCACATTGCCTGAAATTAATAATATAAAGAACAGATTTCCCACCTCTGGTTTCATTTGGATTACCGGTTGTCCTCATTATGTGTCACAGGTAATATGGAAAGGAAAATATTACGCAGCACGAGTTGTAGGATTAGGGCAATTATGGTGACACACGTGACCCCCTCTACACAAGAAACAGCTAAGATTCATATTCTTGGTTCTTTCGGGAAAGTCACCTCGAAGGGAAACAATAAAATAATACAAATATAAAACAATAAAATTCTCACGACCTTTTGACTGCAACACAAGCAATCATCATCAGGTGTGAAAACCACAACAAGAAAATTTGAAAGAACCAAGAATATGAATCTCTGCAGTCACTAAAGCTTTAAATCAAAATTTAACAGCTGAGAGTCAATGCTGGGATGTTGTGCGATTGGTGCAAGCGACCCATCATTGTGTTTTGATGTTGAGCTGTTAAAATTGCACTGTTGTGAGGTGAGGTCAAGGCCGATGACTGCTTCCAGCGGTGTCAAGATCAGCATTTTGAAGAGGCTCGCGGAGGATGATACTGGGCACTGGGGTGCAGTCTCCCTCCATGAACAACAGAGGGCAGAGGAGCGACGCTCACAACAATTATTGGCGGAGCGCCGGGCGTATGAAACGCAAATTTGGAAGAAAGTTTATCTCGGGGAGTTAACCCACAACACCTGGGTCTGTCCCGCGTGTTCACACGATAACGCGTTTTCACTACAACGCGTTTTCTCCGTCACAACGCGCTTTCTGAGCGGACTACTTTCTTGAGCTGCGCGGTTGAGCGAGATGAGACGGTAACGCGGCGGCGTCCCCTCAAGTTATTTGGACCCCCATCTTACCGTGCGTGGACATTATTATTTACGGGAGGAAAATAGTTTCCGCTTAACGCGGCACTTTTCAGGAACGCATCTACCGCGTTAAACGAGGACTCGCCGCGTACAGGTGCCGCGCACGCTGTATCGACCCTGGAGAAATCCGAAGCGCTATGAAGCTCTTGTTCACAGACGTCCAGTAAGGGGCGGGTGGTGTTGGTGGTGTGGGCGTCTCCACGTGACACACAGCTTGTCCGTGGAGTCGATCGTGAGGGTGCCGACGTCGCCTAGGCAACGCCGCCCCCCCTCTGGCTCTGCTGCTGCTGCTGCCTCGCTCTGTGCACGCGAGGCGCCAATCCGTGACGCGGGCACTGTACGCGTTGCGTCACCGTTCACCGTGGGGGGGGGGGGGGAAGGCCTCAGTTACGTCACGTCGTGTACAGTGGCACATTAATATTGACACTTTTACTCGTGTTTATGTGCCTCGTTATTAAAGGTGAGTTTAATAATAATCATGCTGCTACACAATGTGTGCATTGATATATACGTACAGTTTATGTGTTTAAACGCGATTGTAGTTTATGGGCCCTTGAGGGCTTTTTCGCCTCGTGTGAGGTTTTTATGCGCAACCTTAATTATTGTGCTTTTGTTAATCGTTAACATTTGGTCAGGAATAATGCACTTAAGATAAATGTTCTGGCGACGATATCTTGCTAAACAGACGATGGCAAAATTTAGATTTAAAGCTTTCGTGACTGCAAGGATTCATCTTCTTTGGTTCTTTCGGTAAAGTCACGTAGAATGAGAATAAAATAATAAATTGATAAAATAAAATAACACAATAATATTCTCACGACGTTTCGGCCACAACACAAGCGGCCTTCATCAGGTGAAGGGGACGAGACTGTCTGATGAAGGCCACTTGTGTTGTGGCCGAAACGTCGTGAGAATATTGTTATTTTATTTTATCAATTTATTATTTTATCTTATTCTACGTGACTTTACCGAAAGAACCAAAGAAGATGGCAAAATTGTGTATATATTGTGCGATATGTGCCACTGAAACGTCAAGAAGTCAATAACAATGACTCGTGTTGAGTGTTTAATATGCAAGCAATGGGCCCACCACAGGTTCGTTAATGTTATAATGGAAGCAGTGAAATTAATTAAAATCTTTTGCTCTGCCAATTTCATTTTAAATTACGACTCTTCAATGAGCTTTGGTTGTAGTAAGCAATATTTGAATTTGTTTAAACAACCTGTATTCTCTTACAACATGTTTTATATTCCTAGGCATTAAATGTGTACTAAAGATTCAGACTAATTGTAAATCTAATGGGACCACTTTAATCGATGTCCGTTAATATATGTAGGCGTGGTAAGGTTTCGAGACGCACTCGGCGATGCGTGAAACGCAGTCCGTGTCCTTCCTCGTCCATTTGTCTTCATTCCAACGTCAACCTTTGTTCTGCCGGTCTCTCTCATTAAGGCCACATGGCCACACTGTGTCTCTTAGTTCTTGCAAGATAAGCTTGAGTCAGTCTCTCTCATTAAGGCCACATGGCCACACTGTCTCTTAGTTCTTGCAAGCTAAGCTGGAGTGAGTCTCTCTCATTAAGGCCACATGGCCACACTGTGTCTCTTAGTTCTTGCAAGCTAAGCTTGAGTCAGTCTCTCTCATTAAGGCCACATGGCCACACAGCGTCTCTTAGTTCTTGCAAGCTAAGCTGGAGTCAGTCTCTCATTAAGGCCACATGGTCACACTGTGTCTCTTAGTTCTTGCAAGCTAAGCTGGAGTCAGTCTCTCTCATTAAGGCCACATGGCCACACTGTGTCTCTTAGTTCTTGCAAGTTAAGCTGGAGTTAGTGTCTCTCATTAAGGCCACATGGCCACACTGTGTCTCTTAGTTCTTGCAAGCTAAGCTGGAGTTAGTGTCTCTCATTAAGGCCACATGGCCACACTGTGTCTCTTAGTTCTTGCAAGCTAAGCTGGAGTCAGTCTCTCTCATTAAGGCCACATGGCCACACTGTGTCTCTTAGTTCTTGCAAGCTAAGCTGGAGTTAGTGTCTCTCATTAAGGCCACATGGCCACAGTGTGTCTCTTAGTTCTTGCAAGCTAAGCTGGAGTCAGTCTCTCTCATTAAGGCCACATGGCCACACTGTCTCTTAGTTCTTGCAAGCTAAGCTGGAGTCAGTCTCTCTCATTAAGGCCACATGGCCACACTGTGTCTCTTAGTTCTTGCAAGCTAAGGTGGAGTCAGTCTCTCTCATTAAGGCCACATGGCCACACAGTGTCTCTTAGTTCTTGCAAGCTAAGCTGGAGTCAGTCTCTCTCATTAAGGCCACATGGCCACACTGTGTCTCTTAGTTCTTGCAAGCTAAGCTGGAGTCATTCTCTTTTCGACATGTGTCCCACCAAATTCTGTAATAATAATGTTCCAGTTTCTCTATATGTTTTAAAATTTAGATTTAAATAAATCTACATTTAAAAATCCACAAATCTGGCTGCCTCCTGATGACGCTGGTTGTAATTACTGGCGAAACGTCGTACTCAGATTGTTAATGTTGTGGCTTTGCTCTCTAACACACAACCGGTGTGCTGTACTAGTAACGAATTGGCATGTTCTGTTTAAGTGACAAACCTTACTAATTGGCTGCGTCGGGTGGTGGTGGGTTTACCGACATTTTTATATTTACGTGATCTTACCTAAAAAACTTGTATTATGTAAAAATACATTTATTTTCCTCCTTTCTTTTTGGACAGTTTCAAATCTCTAACGTCTTTCAAATTGTTCTGATGTACAGTGCTTCATTTCAAATTACTGTCATGTTTGCAACGGGTTGTTTAAAATATATTTAAATGGTGTAGATTCATGTTTAAACTCGATTCGAATCTGCATTCATCATTTTCTTCTTAAGCAGTCCGTAACCACAATTGGTACATCGATGCATGACCCATTTGATTATGGTTTGTTGATCTTAATTTATCATTATCAATTAAAATGTTATTGAGTGTGCCAAATCCTAAAGAGTGGCGTTTGAGTCGACCTTATTTTATATTCACATCTGAAACGCCTGTGCACATGAATGTAATCCAGTTACACACTCTCCTACTTGTTCATCAACTCTCTTCGTGGTGTAGATTTGATGGCTTGTATAGCAACCATAAACAAACACAACAAGTCCGGGTGACTCATGATCCATGATTCACGATGCCAGTGGGCCAGGTTTCACTCTCAACTCTCTACCTGTGTGGCATGAATAAAACGCACCTGTAAATTTGACCTGAAATGATTGCACAACAATTGCCCCGCCTTCATGCGATGTTTATCCTCCACTGTTTATCTGGCTTTGACCTGAATTATATAAAAGTGCGGCTCTGCAACTGCTGTAGAGTCACATTGGAATAAACGCATTTTACAATATGAACAGTGCATTGAAAACGCGTACTATTTTATGTATCGTTTAACAAGTGTGTTCACAAATCCACACTGAGAAACACGATGATTGACAGAGGGGAGTAAATTATGTTTTCGATAGTGTATTTAAATAGAGCTACTGTAGGTAAGTAGTTTTCAGTTTTAAAGGCATAGTTTAACAAGACAACACTTGCCACCATCCTTCAAACCCATTGGTGAAAAAGAGCAAAGTTTATGTTTACATTATAATATGTTTACATTATATATAATATAATATTTACATTATATAATATATAATGTAATGTTTACATTATATATAATATAATGTTTATATATAATATATGTAATATAATGTTTATATGTAATATAATGTTTACATTATATATAATATAATGTTTATATATAATATGGTTACATTATATATAATATAATGTTTACATTATATATGACATATAACATAAATATTATATTATATAATATATATAATATAATGTTTACATTATAATATAATGTTTATGCGCGAGCCGCCATAAGGTTCATATGAATGGTTACCTAATAACTTTTGAAACACGGTAATCGCTGTGAAGTGCAGTTTCCAATTCTTATTGTTCACTCAATCTCTCTGACCTTTCTATGCAATATGAAGAAGGATCATTGCCCGAAACATCGCTTATCGGATTATTTTCCTTTTTCAAGGTCCCAGTGCTACTGATGCATGAATTTATTTGGTATTTGAAATGATACGAAGGCTCAGCAAGTGATTCCTTGCAGACATAAACAGAAGCGATACGCGCCACCCCAGCCACCCATGTCGCGAATCAATCGATTATCGCGATTGAGGGCTCGTGAATAAATTCTAGATTCAACGCCTTGTTTTAAAACGTGAACACAGCCGGCTCTAGTGACTGGAGTGGGTGGGTGTTGGACAATGTGAAACAATGACACGCAACGTATACAAATCTAAAACATAAATTCTTACGCACGCGAACCGGTGTGCATATCGCGATCTTCAGGATGAATGATCACGTCCGAATCAATGCGTCGTCGTTGCTCCCCTAGCATGCGCTCTGCGTGACCCGCTCGTGTTGTTGTTGTTGTTTGCGGCAGAGTTTAGGACCTTCGTGGCCAAGAGCCGCAGCTCCCGAGGCAAAGGAGTGATGGCACGGTTCAAGGTGCCGGACTTGCTGAAGCATCTCATGGAACGATACGGGGCTCCGGATATTCACGATCTGGGCATCCGTATCACCAGCATACCTCTGGGCATTTCCGTACGTGCCGTGCCTGCGTGTACGAGCGTGTGTGTGTGTGTACGTGTGTATGCATTGCGTCGCTTGTTGACTGCGAATTGTATTATTATTATTGGATGCCTCAAGTTATACTCTTTGGTTCTTTCGGTAAAGTCACGTAGGTATAAAATAAAATAAATCTCGACGTTTCGGGCGCAACACAAGCGTCCGTCATCAGGTGGGAAAGCCTTGGTGTGCTGCTGAGGCAGACTGTTTTAAATGGTTTGAAATGTGTGTGGCCCATGGGTCATAAAGAAGTGGCCAGGGCTAGTGATGTTAACGTGAGAAATTAGCGTGTTACTGTAAGGTAGGAAAGCGGCCTCCTCGATTTTACGTGACTTTACCGAAAGAACCAAAGAGTCTGGATTCCTGCAGTCGCGAAAGCTTCAAATCAAGATTGCCTCAAGTATGTATTGTTGTTGCCCTTGAGGGGGTTTACTTTCTGAATTAAATGCGTTCTGGAATTGCTGACACACAGCCACAACGTACGTGTCGCTGTGTTCACACCTGAGAGTGACACTGCATCAGCCTTTTACCAATATTCCCCCTCCCCTGCATTTGCCTTACACGGCCACAATGCTGAGCTATCCTCAGTTGCTCAGGCACACAAGTTTCACACCTGTCTCCCTGTCAAGTGAATGTGCTGTATCCTTTTGTCATGCAGTCTGAGACAGACTTCCAACACGACTTCAGTTTTGTGGGTGCAGTGCTGTGACAAGAGCACTGAAGTAACTGCTCGTGTAAGTACATCATGTTAATATATATCGTATTGAAGGCTGAGGCCTATTTTACTGTACCGCTCCTTACAGAAATCTTCTTTCCCGAGTGGTTGTGCATTTGTCGCTTGTTTCAGAGGTTCGCGATTCGATCCCAGGAGTCGCCCTAGTTAATATTGCGGGTGTATTATCCAAAACTGCATTTCTATATGCTTCACAAATAATGTAAAAAAAATCCCGTGTTGTTATTAATGAATGAGGAGGACATGTGTGCCGGCATCAATCAAAATGTGCAAATCTAAACAAGTACTCAGAAATGACTGCATTGGGTAAAACCACAAGCTAATCACTCAGCCATTTCAATGCTAAATTATATGCTAATTCCTTTGTCAAGGCGCTTTGTTTCTTCTCACACAGCTTAAAGGTCGTGATCTCAGCATGGCTTTCTCACTCCAGCGCTGTCCTCCAGACAGTCTCGTCCCCTTCACCTGATGAAGACCGCTTGTGTTGTGGCCGAAACGTCGTGAGAATATTATTGTGTTATTTTATTTGATCAATTTATTATTTCATTCTCATTCTACGTGACTTTACCGAGAGAACCAAAGAAGATGAATCCTTGCAGTCACGAAAGCTTTAAATCGAAACTCATTAATTGGCCGATAACATATTTATATAAAGAGGACCACAGAGCATGGGCAGGAGTGGTGGGGGGGGATTTGTTGCCAGCTGCTCACCATTTGACTGCCGCCTTCCCTCGTCTGTAGTTCCTCGCGCCAAAGTGAAGGAATTCTGTGTGCCAGTTACAATTATCACTTGAACGTAACTTGATGTTTCAATGTAAACAGCCACTGAGATTTAATACTGAAAATCTTTATTTATCACATGCAGTGAAACAATGTTGTTAGTAGGCTTGTTTCCCTGGGAAAGACTCACTGAGTCTCAAGACTCTTTTTTCAGGAGGGGCCTGCCAACTTTTCGCAGGAGTAATTTGGATGTTTGGCTAGTACCAGTTACATTGTATGTTGTTGTTGTTTTGCCATGGGAGTAAACCCATACAGAGAAAGGGACCAGAATGAGGAAAGCGAAGCCAGGCAGTCCTTCAGAAGATGTCATGCATGGGCGTGACCACTGCACCACCCTGCCGCCCAAACAAAAGTAATTTAAATAATGTACAATACTGGCAAATAAACCCTATTAGTATCAACCGAATTTCTAGACAATCTAGCACGTGTATAGCTGCATCGGTGTTTCTAAAAGTCGTGTTCAAATTGCTTATTAATAATATCATAAAGAACAGGTTTCCCACCTCTGGTTTCATTTGACTTACCGGTTGTCCTCATTATGTGTATCACAGGTAATATGGCAAGGAAAATATTACGCAGCACGAGTTGTAGGATAAGGGCAATTATGGTGACACACGTGACCCCCTCTACACCAAGAAACAGCTAAGATTCATATTCTTGGTTCTTTTGGGAAAGTCACGTCGAAGGGAAACAATAAAATAATACAAATATAAAACAATAAAATTCTCACGACCTTTTGACTGCAACACAAGCAATCATCATCAGGTGTGAAAACCACAACAAGAAAATTTGAAAGAACCAAGAATATGAATCTCTGCAGTCACTAAAGCTTTAAATCAAAATTTAACAGCTGAGAGTCAATGCTGGGATGTTGTGCGATTGGTGCAAGCGACCCATCATTGTGTTTTGATGTTGAGCTGTTAAAATTGCACTGTTGTGAGGTGAGGTCAAGGCCGATGACTGCTTCCAGCGGTGTCAAGATCAGCATTTTGAAGAGGCTCGCGGAGGATGATACTGGGCACTGGGGTGCAGTCTCCCTCCATGAACAACAGAGGGCAGAGGAGCGACGCTCACAACAATTATTGGCGGAGCGCCGGGCGTATGAAACGCAAAGTTGGAAGAAAGTTTATCTCGGGGAGTTAACCCACAACACCTGGGTCTGTCCCGCGTGTTCACACGATAACGCGTTTTCACTACAACGCGTTTTCTTTACTTTAGGGAACGCTTCTCGCACAACGCGGAACGCGCTCCGTCACAACGCGCTTTCTGAGCGGACTACTTTCTTGAACAGTGAAATTAATTAAAATCTTTTGCTCTGCCATTTGATTTTAAATTACGACTCTTCAAAGAGCTTTGGTTGTAGTAAGCAATATTTGTTTAAACGACCTGTATTCTCTTACAACATGTTTTATATTCCTAGGCATTAAATGTGTACTAAAGATGCAGACTAATTGTAAATCTAATGGGACCACTTTAATCGATGTCCGTTAATATATGTAGGCGTGGTAAGGTTTCGAGACGCACTCGGCGATGCGTGAAACGCAGTCCGTGTCCTTCCTCGTCCATTTGTCTTCATTCCAACGTCAACTTTGTTCTGCCGGTCTCTCTCATTAAGGCCACATGGCCACACTGTGTCTCTTAGTTCTTGCAAGCTAAGCTGGAGTCAGTCTCTCTCATTAAGGCCACATGGCCACACTGTGTCTCTTAGTTCTTGCAAGCTAAGCTGGAGTAAGTCTCTCTCATTAAGGCCACATGGCAACACTGTGTCCCTTAGTTCTTGCAAGCTAAGCTGGAGTGAGTCTCATTAAGGCCACATGGCCACACTGTGTCTCTTAGTTCTTGCAAGCTAAGCTGGAGTCAGTCTCTCTCATTAAGGCCACATGGCCACACAGTGTCTCTTAGTTCTTGCAAGCTAAGCTGGAGTCAGTCTCTCTCATTAAGGCCACATGGCTACACTGTGTCTCTTAGTTCTTGCAAGCTAGCTGGAGTGAGTCTCTCTCATTAAGGCCACATGGCCACAGTGTGTCTCTTAGTTCTTGCAAGCTAAGCTGGAGTCAGTCTCTCTCATTAAGCCACATGGCCACACTGTGTCTCTTATTTCTTGCAAGCTAAGCTGGAGTGAGTCTCTCTCATTAAGGCCACATGACCACACTGTGTCTCTTAGTTCTTGCAAGCTAAGCTGGAGTGAGTCTCATTAAGGCCACATGGCCACACTGTGTCTCTTAGTTCTTGCAAGCCAAGCTGGAGTCAGTCTCTCTCATTAAGGCCACATGGCCACACTGTGTCTTTTAGTTCTTGCAAGCTAAGCTGGAGTCAAGTCTCTTTCATTAAGGCCACATGGCCACACTGTGTCTCTTAGTTCTTGCAAGCTAAGCTGGAGTCAGTCTCTCTCAATAAGGGCATATGGCCACACTGTGTCTCTTAGTTTTTGCAAGCTAAGCTGCAGTCAGTCTCATTAAGGCCACATGGCCACACTGTGTCTCTTAGTTCTTGCAAGCTAAGCTGGAGTCAGTCTCTCTCATTAAGGCCACATGGCCACACTGTGTCTCTTAGTTCTTGCAGGCTAAGCTGGAGTCATTCTCTTTTCGACATATGTCCCACCAAATTCTGTAATAATAATGTTCCAGTTTCTCTATATGTTTTAAATATAGATTTAAATAAATCTACATTTAAAAATCCACAAATCTGGCTGCCTCCTGATGATGCTGGTTGTAATTACTGGCGAAACGTCGTACTCAGATTGTTAATGTTGTGGCTTTGCTCTCTAACACACAACCGGTGTGCTGTACTAGTAACGAATTGGCATGTTCTGTTTAAGTGACAAACCTTACTAATTGGCTGTGTCGGGTGGTGGTGGGTTTACCGACATATTTTTATATTTACGCGATCTTACCCAAAAAACCTGTATTATGTAAAAATAAATGTATTTTCCCCCTTTCTTTTTGGACAGTTTCAAATCTCTAACGGCTTTCAAATTGTTCTGATGTACAGTGCTACCTTTTTAATTACTGTCATGTTTGCAACGGGTTGTTTAAAATATATTTAAATGGTGTAGATTCATGTTTAAACTCGATTCGAATCTGCATTCATAATTTTCTTCTTAAGCAGTCCGTAACCACAATTGGTACATCGATGCATGACCCATTTGATTATGGTTTGTTGATCTTAATTTATCAATTAAAATGTTATTGAGTGTGCCAAATCCTAAAGAGTGGCGTTTGAATCGACCTTATTTATTTTATATTCACATGTGAAACGCCTGTGCACATGAATGTAATCCAGTTACACACTCTCCTACTTGTTCATCAACTCTCTTCGTGGTGTAGATTTGATGGCTTGTATAGCAACCATTATCAAACAAGAAGTCCGGGTGACTCATGATCCATGATTCACGATGCCAGTGGGCCAGGTTTCACTCTCAACTCTCTACCTGTGTGGCATGAATAAAACGCACCTGTAAATTTGACCTGAAATGATTGCACAACAATTGCCCCGCCTTCATGGGATGTTTATCCTCCACTGTTTATCTGGCTTTGACCTGAATTATATAAAAGTGCGGCTGTGCAACTGCTGTAGAGTCACATTGGTATAAACGCATTTTACAATATGAACAGCGCATTGAAAACGCGTACTATTTTATGTATTGTTTAACAAGTGTGTTCACAAATCCACACTGAGAAACACGATGATTGACAGAGGGGAGTAAATTATTTTTTAGATAGTGTATTTAAATAGAGCTACTGTAGGTACGTAGTTTTCAGTTTTAAAGGCATAGTTTAACAAGACAACACTTGCCACCATCCTTCAAACCCATTGGTGAAAAAGAGCAAAGTTTATGTTTACATTATAATATAATGTTTACATTATAATATCATATATAATATGTTTACATTATATAATATGTTTATATATTATATATAATATAATGTTTACATTATAATATAATGTTTATGCGAGAACCGGGGACTTATGGGACCCCGGGGTCCCGCCATAAGGTTCATATGAATGGTTACCTAATAACTTTTGAAACACGGTAATCGCTGTGAAGTGCAGTTTCCAATTCTTATTGTTCACTCAATCTCTCTGGCCTTTCTATGCAATATGAAGAAGGGTCATTGCCCGAAACGTCGCTTATCGGATTTTTTTTCCTTTTTCAAGGCCCCAGTCCTACTGATGCATGAATTTGTTTGGTATTTGAAATGATACGAAGGCTCAGCAAGTGATTCCTTGCAGACATAAACAGAAGCGATACGCGCCACCCCAGCCACCCATGTCGCGAATCAATCGATTATCGCGATTGAGGGCTCGTGAATAAATTCTAGATTCAATGCCTTGTTTTAAAACGTGAACACAGCCGGCTCTAGTGACTGGAGTGGGTGGGTGTTGGACAATGTGAAACAATGACACGCAACGTATACAAATCTAAAACATAAATTCTTACGCACGCGATCCGGTGTGCATATCGCGATCTTCAGGATGAATGATCACGTCCGAATCAATGCGTCGTCGTTGCTCCCCTAGCATGCGCTCTGCGTAACCCGCTCGTGTTGTTGTTGTTTGCGGCAGAGTTTAGGACCTTCGTGGCCAAGAGCCGCAGCTCCCGAGGCAAAGGAGTGATGGCACGCTTCAAGGTGCCGGACTTGCTGAAGCATCTCATGGAACGATACGGGGCTCCGGATGTTCATGATCTGGGCATCCGTTTCACCAGCATACCTCTGGGCATTTCCGTACGTGCCGTGCCTGCGTGTACGAGCGTGTGTGTGTGTGTGTACGTGTGTATGCATTGCGTCGCTTGTTGACTGCGAATTGTATTATTATTGGATGCCTCAAGTTAAACTCTTTGGTTCTTTCGGTAAAGTCATGTAGGTATAAAATAAAATAAATCACGACGTTTCGGGTGCGACACAAGCGTCCGTCATCAGGTGGGAAAGCCTTGGTGTGCTGCTGTGGCAGACTGTTTTAAATGGTTTGAAATGTGTGTAGCCCATGGGTCATAAAGAAGTGGCCAGGGCTAGTGATGTTAACGTGAGAAATTAGCGTGTAACTGTAAGGTATTAAAGCGGCCTCCTCGATTTTACGTGACTTTACCGAAAGAACCAAAGAGTCTGGATTCCTGCAGTGGCGAAAGCTTCAAATCAAGATTGCCTCAAGTATGTATTGTTGTTGCCCTTGAGGGGGTTTACTTTCTGAATTAAATGCGTTCTGGAATTGCTGACACACAGCCACAACGTACGTGTCGCTGTGTTCACACCTGAGAGTGACACTGCATCAGCCTTTTACCAATATTCCCCTGCCCCTGCGTTTGCCTTACACGGCCACAATGCTGAGCTATCTTCAGTTGCTCAGGCACACAAGTTTCACACCTGTCTCCCTGTCAAGTGAATGTGGTGTATCCTTTTGTCATGCAGTCTGAGACAGACTTCCAACACGACTTCAGTTTTGTGGGTGCAGTGCTGCGACAAGAGCACTGAAGTAACTGCTCGTGTAAGTACATCATGTTAATATATATCGTATTGAAGGCTGAGGCCTATTTTACTGTACCGCTCCTTACAGAAATCTTCTTTCCCGAGTGGTTGTGCATTTGTCGCTTGTTTCAGAGGTTCGCGATTCGATCCCAGGAGTCGCCCTAGTTAATATTGCGGGTGTATTATCCAAAACTGCATTTCTATATGCTTCACAAATAATGTAAAAAAAATCCCGTGTTGTTATTAATGAATGAGGAGGGCATGTGTGCCGGCGTCAGAATCAAAATTTGCAAATCTAAACAAGTACTCAGAAATGACTGGATTGGGTAAAACCACATGTATATATGTTGAACTTCTTTCGCACTGTACGTAGCCAACTGTGCTAATCGGAGGTGTGGAGGGCAACAAACTGAACACAAAAAGTAGTTCTAAAGAAATTGTTTTCAATCTAGATTTAAAAGTGCATAGCTCCAATGGCTTCCTAATATCGGAAGTAAGAGTAATTACCGTGCGAGAAAATTCATGGATCTGCTTATATTTGTCAAAATTTTCCATAATACATTTGTCCTCGGGAATTATTTAATGAGTGATAATCGCCATACGTTTCAAGTCTGTAGATACTTCCACCAGTATCAAAAGACTTGCTCTACCACTGAATTAACTCTCCTCTATAATATTTAGGGCCATCGCTTTCACAAAATTCAGTCACACGTTGAGACAAAAGTAAGGGGGGGCATTGAAATTGGTCGGACATCGATGCATGTATCACCCTCTATTTGTCCCAACAGAGTGATATGGCTGCACGTGGTTTGGGTCCTTTGTTGTTTCCACCGACAGTGTGTGCAGGACTTCCTGGGGCAGGTGAAAGGGGACACGCTGGCCCGGAAGCTGTTTCAGTTGGCCCTGTGCTGTGGCTCCCTCGAGACTCCTCGCGACCTCGTGGTCAAGGAGAAACCGGCCGCGTTTCTCGGCAACATCAGCACTCCCGACACCAGACCGCCGCTTCTTCCGGGGAGTAAGGAGACAAATTTTCACATACAGTAGACTCTCGATTATCCGCGCTAATGACGTGGAGGATGGCTGCGGATGATAAAAAATGTCGGATGATCCAAAGATATCTATATTCTGCGGATCTCTATGCCACAAACTAACGATCAACCGATTGATGCACGTGGTCGGTGATAAAACTTTCCTGCTCCCGAGCAGAAGACTCGGCCCTCTAAGTGGATAGCAGAGCCACGCCAATCACCATCAATCAAACTCCACCCACTGTTGTAAAGATATGCAACTACTGTACTGTCGAGGTGATCACGTAGATTTCGGATTCATGGGCGCACATATTTGCTCGATATAAGCACGTGACTTGTAACAAACATTTCCAAGAATTACAATGTATAACTATTTTTAGATTATTAATTTGGGCCTAAGGGAAAATCCATGAGTTATTAATAAGTAAAAATCTCATGTGCGTGGTTAATCCGCAAATCAGATAAACCGCACACGGATAATCAAGAGTCTACTGGATTGCACGCACGCTGAATTGTCGTAGCTTCTCTAAACACCTTATTTCACATCTCGTCTCGATTATTACTAATGCATTAGTAAGAGTTTGGCATATCACGACGCATCAGTTTGTCAAATTTACGTCGAGATGGCCCGGGTGGCTGAGAGAGATTATTAGCGTTGAGCTGGAAACGCTGAGATCCTGGGTTCGAATCTGGGTAACCACCTGTGATTAAACTTGCTTTTGTCAAGTGCAGCCAGTTGATGGTCTCAGCTCAGTCATTAATGACTGTCAAAAAAACCCAAAACATACTAAATAAATGGCTATGCACTTAATATCTGTTCAACAGAGTGGGTGGGAATGTGCTTCCCTTTACTCTGTGGCCTAGAGGTCACTAGAAGCAATGTCAGAGGTAGCTTTGTGATGTTCTCTTCTGCGGGCCATTCTCCAATAGGACGGGTTCCGCTTCTCTGTGAGAGATCCGAGTGGATACTCCGTCTCATGACACGATATCGAAAGCACAATCTGAATAAAATGTAGTTTCTTATATTTTACATAAGGGATCAGACCACGGAGGACCTTCAGAATGCTGAGTGTGAACTTGAAATTGATTCTGGACTGGTTCGGGGGATAGTTGAACAATTGGAATATTGGGGCGATATCGTCTTGCATACGGGTGTGAGTGAGAAGTCTGCCAGCGTTTTTTTGAGTCCATAATCGAGATTTTTGGGTTAGATCACGTAAATATGCACTCAATAATACGCGTAAATATGCACTATTTATTCGACCTAATCCAAAAATCTCTATTGCGGGTAATATTGGTCGCGAAGGCCTTCGCCTAGTTATTTCAATGCTAAATTCTCCTGTTTGATTTGTACTAGGTGCATCAGTGAATGTTTATGCTCTGACTTTAACATAGCTATTTCTGTGACCAGTCAGAAGCTAATCACTCAGCTATTTCAATGCTAAATTCTATGCTAATTCCTTTGTCAAGGGGTGCCTTTGCGGATGTGTATACTTTAACTTAGCTATTTCAATGCTAAATTCTATGCTAATTCCTTTGTCAAGGGGTGCCTTTGCGGATGTGTATGCTTTAACTTTAACATAGCCTTTTCTGTGACCAGTCACAAGCTAATCACTCAGCCATTTCAATGCTAAATTATATGCTAATTTCTTTGTCAAGGCGCTTTGTTTCTTCTCACACAGCTTAAAGGTTGTGATCTCAGCGTGGCTTTCTCACTCCAGCGCTGTCCTCCAGACAGTCTCGTCCCCTTCACCTGATGAAGGCCGCTTGTGTTGGAGCCGAAACGTCGTGAGAATATTATTGTGTTATTTTATTTGATCAATTTATTATTTTATTCTCATTCTACGTGACTTTACCGAGAGAACCAAAGAAGATGAATCCTTGCAGTCACGAAAGCTTTAAATCGAAACTCATTAATTGGCCGATAACATCTTTATATAAAGAGGACCACAGAGCATGGGCAGGAGTGGTGGGGGGGGATTTGTTGCCAGCTGCTCACCATTTGACTGCCGCCTTCTCTCATCTGTAGTTCCTCGCGCCAAAGTGAAGGAATACTGTGTGCCAGTTACAATTATCACTTGAACGTAACTTGATGTTTCAATTAAATCAGCCACTGAGATTTAATACTGAAAATCTTTATTTTTCACATGCAGTGAAACAATGTTGTTAGTAGGCTTGTTTCCCTGGGAAAGCCTCACTGAGTCTCAAGACTATTTTTTCAGGAGGGGCCTGACAACTTTTCGCAGGAGTAATTTGGATGTTTGGCTAGTACCAGTTACATTGTATGTTGTTGTTGTTTTGCTATGGGAGTAAACCCATACAGAGAAAGGGACCAGAATGAGGAAAGCGAAGCCAGGCAGTCCTTCAGAAGATGTCATGCACGGGCGTGACCACTGCACCACTCTGCCGCCCAAAGAAATGTAATTTAAATAATGTACAATACTGGCAAATAAACCCTATTAGTATCAACCGGATTTCTAGACAATCTAGCAGGTGTATAGCTGCATCGGTGTTTCTAAAAGTCGTGTTCAAATTGCTTATTAATAATATCATAAAGAACAGGTTTCCCACCTCTGGTTTCATTTGAATTACCGGTTGTCCTCATTATGTGTATCACAGGTAATATGGCAAGGAAAATATTACGCAGCACGAGTTGTAGGATAAGGGCAATTATGGTGACACACGTGACCCCCTCTACACCAAAAAACAGCTAAGATTCATATTCTTGGTTCTTTTGGGAAAGTCACGTCGAAGGGGAACAATAAAATAATACAAATATAAAACAATAAAATTCTCACGACCTTTTGACTGCAACACAAGCAATCATCATCAGGTGTGAAAACCACAACAAGAAAATTTGAAAGAACCAAGAATATGAATCTCTGCAGTCACTAAAGCTTTAAATCAAAATTTAACAGCTGAGAGTCAAATTTAACAGCTAGTTCTTGCAAGTTAAGCTGGAATCAGTCTGTCTCATTAAGGCCACATGGCCACACTGTGTCTCTTAGTTCTTGCAAGCTAAGCTGGAGTCAGTCTCTCTCATTAAGGCCACATGGCCACACTGTGTCTCTTAGTTCTTGCAAGCTAAGCTGGAGTCAGTCTCTCTCATTAAGGCTACATGGCCACACTGTCTCTTAGTTCTTGCAAGCTAAGCTGGAGTGAGTCTCTCATTAAGGCCACATGGCCACACTGTGTCTCTTAGTTCTTGCAAGCTAAGCTGGAGTCAGTCTCTCTCATTAAGGCCACATGGCCACACTGTTTCTCTTAGTTCTTGCAAGCTAAGTTGGAGTCAGTCTCTCTCATTAAGGCCACATGGCCACACTGAGTCTCTTAGTTCTTGCAAGCTAAGCTGGAGTGAGTCTCTCTCATTAAGGCCACATGGCCACACAGTGTCTCTTAGTTCTTGCAAGCTAAGCTGGAGTGAGTCTCTCTCATTAAGGCCACATGGCCACACTGTGTCTCTTAGTTCTTGCAAGCTAAGCTTGAGTCAGTCTCTCTCATTAAGGCCACATGGCCACACAGTGTCTCTTAGTTCTTGCAAGCTAAGCTGGAGTCAGTCTCTCTCATTAAGGTCACATGGTCACACTGTGTCTCTTAGTTCTTGCAAGCTAAGCTGGAGTCAGTCTCTCTCATTAAGGCCACATGGCCACACTGTGTCTCTTAGTTCTTGCAAGCTAAGCTGGAATCAGTCTCTCTCATTAAGGCCACATGGCCACACTGTGTCTCTTAGTTCTTGCAAGCTAATCTGGAGTCAGTCTCTCTCATTAAGGCCACATGGCCACACTGTGTCTCTTAGTTCTTGCAAGCTAAGCTGGAGTCAGTCTCTCTCATTAAGGCTACATGGCCACACTGTCTCTTAGTTCTTGCAAGCTAAGCTGGAGTGAGTCTCTCATTAAGGCCACATGGCCACACTGTGTGTCTTAGTTCTTGCAAGCTAAGCTGGAGTGAGTCTCTCTCATTAAGGCCACATGGCCACACAGTGTATCTTAGTTCTTGCAAGTTAAGTTGGAGTCAGTCTCTCTCATTAAGGCCACATGGCCATACTGAGTCTCTTAGTTCTTGCAAGCTAAGCTGGAGTGAGTCTTTCTCATTAAGGCCACATGGCCACACAGTATCTCTTAGTTCTTGCAAGCTAAGCTGGAGTGAGTCTCTCTCATTAAGGCCACATGGCCACACTGTGTCTCTTAGTTCTTGCAAGCTAAGCTTGAGTCAGTCTCTCTCATTAAGGCCACATGGCCACACAGTGTCTCTTAGTTCTTGCAAGCTAAGCTGGAATCAGTCTCTCTCATTAAGGTCACATGGTCACACTGTGTCTCTTAGTTCTTGCAAGCTAAGCTGGAGTCAGTCTCATTAAGGCCACATGGCCACACTGTGTCTCTTAGTTCTTGCAAGCTAAGCTGGAATCAGTCTCTCTCATTAAGGCCACATGGCCACACTGTGTCTCTTAGTTCTTGCAAGCTAAGCTGGAGTCAGTCTCTCTCATTAAGGCCACATGGCCACACTGTGTCTCTTAGTTCTTGCAAGCTAAGCTGGAGTCAGTCTCTCTCATTAAGGCCACATGGCCACACTGTGTCTCTTAGTTCTTGCAAGCTAAGCTTGAGTCAGTCTCTCTCATTAAGGCCACATGGCCACACAGTGTCTCTTAGTTCTTGCAAGCTAAGCTGGAATCAGTCTCTCTCATTAAGGTCACATGGTCACACTGTGTCTCTTAGTTCTTGCAAGCTAAGCTGGAGTCAGTCTCATTAAGGCCACATGGCCACACTGTGTCTCTTAGTTCTTGCAAGCTAAGCTGGAATCAGTCTCTCTCATTAAGGCCACATGGCCACACTGTGTCTCTTAGTTCTTGCAAGCTAAGCTGGAGTCAGTCTCTCTCATTAAGGCCACATGGCCACACTGTCTCTTAGTTCTTGCAAGCTAAGCTGGAGTGAGTCTCTCTCATTAAGGCCACATGGCCACACAGTGTATCTTAGTTCTTGCAAGCTAAGCTGGAGTGAGTCTCTCTCATTAAGGCCACATGGCCACACTGTGTCTCTTAGTTCTTGCAAGCTAAGCTTGAGTCAGTCTCTCTCATTAAGGCCACATGGCCACACAGTGTCTCTTAGTTCTTGCAAGGTAAGCTGGAGTCAGTCTCTCTCATTAAGGTCACATGGGCACACTGTGTCTCTTAGTTCTTGCAAGCTAAGCTGGAGTCAGTCTCTCTCATTAAGGCCACATGGCCACACTGTCTCTTAGTTCTTGCAAGCTAAGCTGGAATCAGTCTCTCTCATTAAGGCCACATGGCCACACTGTGTCTCTTAGTTCTTGCAAGCTAAGCTGGAGTGAGTCTCTCTCATTAAGGCCACATGGCCACACAGTGTCTCTTAGTTCTTGCAAGCTAAGCTGGAGTGAGTCTCTCTCATTAAGGCCACATGGCCACACTGTGTCTCTTGGTTCTTGCAAGCTAAGCTTGAGTCAGTCTCTCTCATTAAGGCCACATGGCCACACAGTGTCTCTTTGTTCTTGCAAGGTAAGCTGGAGTCAGTCTCTATCATTAAGGTCACATGGGCACACTGTGTCTCTTAATTCTTGCAAGCTAAGCTGGAGTCAGTCTCATTAAGGCCACATGGCCACACTGTGTCGCTTTGTTCTTGCAAGTTAAGCTGGAATCAGTCTCTCTCATTAAGGCCACATGGCCACACTGTCTCTTAGTTCTTGCAAGCTAAGCTGGAGTGAGTCTCTCTCATTAAGGCCACATGGCCACACAGTGTCTCTTAGTTCTTGCAAGCTAAGCTGGAGTCAGTCTCTCTCATTAAGGCTACATGGCCACACTGTCTCTTAGTTCTTGCAAGCTAAGCTGGAGTGAGTCTCTCATTAAGGCCACATGGCCACACTGTCTCTTAGTTCTTGCAAGCTAAGCTGGAGTGAGTCTCTCTCATTAAGGCCACATGGCCACACAGTGTCTCTTAGTTCTTGCAAGCTAAGCTGGAGTCAGTCTCTCTCATTAAGGTCACATGGTCACACTGTGTCTCTTAGTTCTTGCAAGCTAAGCTGGAGTCAGTCTCTCTCATTAAGGCCACATGGCCACACTGTGTCTCTTAGTTCTTGCAAGCTAAGCTGGAATCAGTCTCTCTCATTAAGGCCACATGGCCACACTGTGTCTCTTAGTTCTTGCAAGCTAAGCTGGAGTCAGTCTCTCTCAT
Organism: Petromyzon marinus; assembly: GCF_048934315.1. Lineage (NCBI taxonomy): Eukaryota > Metazoa > Chordata > Hyperoartia > Petromyzontiformes > Petromyzontidae > Petromyzon > Petromyzon marinus. The sequence continues at coordinate 11,018,381 of NC_133703.1, read as the reverse complement.
TAAGGCCACATGGCCACACTGTGTCTCTTAGTTCTTGCAAGCTAAGCTGGAGTCATTCTCTCTCATTAAGGCTACATGGCCACACTGTCTCTTAGTTCTTGCAAGCTAAGCTGGAGTGAGTCTCTCATTAAGGCCACATGGCCACACTGTGTCTCTTAGTTCTTGCAAGCTAAGCTGGAGTGAGTCTCTCTCATTAAGGCCACATGGCACACAGTGTATCTTTGTTCTTGCAAGTTAAGTTGGAGTCAGTCTCTCTCATTAAGGCCACATGGCCATACTGAGTCTCTTAGTTCTTGCAAGCTAAGATGGAGTGAGTCTTTCTCATTAAGGCCACATGGCCACACAGTGTCTCTTAGTTCTTGCAAGCTAAGCTGGAGTGAGTCTCTCTCATTAAGGCCACATGGCCACACTGTGTCTCTTAGTTCTTGCAAGCTAAGCTTGAGTCAGTCTCTCTCATTAAGGCCACATGGCCACACAGTGTCTCTTAGTTCTTGCAAGCTAAGCTGGAATCAGTCTCTCTCATTAAGGTCACATGGTCACACTGTGTCTTTTAGTTCTTGCAAGCTAAGCTGGAGTCAGTCTCATTAAGGCCACATGGCCACACTGTGTCTCTTAGTTCTTGCAAGCTAAGCTGGAATCAGTCTCTCTCATTAAGGCCACATGGCCACACTGTGTCTCTTAGTTCTTGCAAGCTAAGCTGGAGTCAGTCTCTCTCATTAAGGCCACATGGCCACACTGTGTCTCTTAGTTCTTGCAAGCTAAGCTGGAGTCAGTCTCTCTCATTAAGGCCACATGGCCACACTGTCTCTTAGTTCTTGGAAGCTAAGCTGGAGTGAGTCTCTCTCATTAAGGCCACATGGCCACACAGTGTATCTTAGTTCTTGCAAGCTAAGCTGGAGTGAGTCTTTCTCATTAAGGCCACATGGCCACACTGTGTCTCTTAGTTCTTGCAAGCTAAGCTTGAGTCAGTCTCTCTCATTAAGGCCACATGGCCACACAGTGTCTCTTAGTTCTTGCAAGGTAAGCTGGATTCAGTCTCTCTCATTAAGGTCACATGGGCACACTGTGTCTCTTAGTTCTTGCAAGCTAAGCTGGAGTCAGTCTCTCTCATTAAGGCCACATGGCCACACTGTCTCTTAGTTCTTGCAAGCTAAGCTGGAATCAGTCTCTCTCATTAAGGCCACATGGCCACACTGTGTCTCTTAGTTCTTGCAAGCTAAGCTGGAGTGAGTCTCTCTCATTAAGGCCACATGGCCACACAGTGTATCTTAGTTCTTTCAAGTTAAGTTGGAGTCAGTCTCTCTCATTAAGGTCACATGGTCACACTGTGTCTCTTAGTTCTTGCAAGCTAAGCTGGAGTCAGTCTCATTAAGGCCACATGGCCACACTGTGTCTCTTAGTTCTTGCAAGCTAAGCTGGAATCAGTCTCTCTCATTAAGGTCACATGGTCACACTGTGTCTCTTAGTTCTTGCAAGCTAAGCTGGAGTCAGTCTCATTGAGGCCACATGGCCACACTGTGTCTCTTAGTTCTTGCAAGCTAAGCTGGAATCAGTCTCTCTCATTAAGGCCACATGGCCACACTGTGTCTCTTAGTTCTTGCAAGCTAAGCTGGAGTCAGTCTCTCTCATTAAGGCCACATGGCCACACTGTGTCTCTTAGTTCTTGCAAGCTAAGCTGGAGTCAGTCTCTCTCATTAAGGCCACATGGCCACACTGTCTCTTAGTTCTTGCAAGCTAAGCTGGAGTGAGTCTCTCTCATTAAGGCCACATGGCCACACAGTGTATCTTAGTTCTTGCAAGCTAAGCTGGAGTGAGTCTCTCTCATTAAGGCCACATGGCCACACTGTGTCTCTTAGTTCTTGCAAGCTAAGCTTGAGTCAGTCTCTCTCATTAAGGCCACATGGCCACACAGTGTCTCTTAGTTCTTGCAAGGTAAGCTGGAGTCAGTCTCTCTCATTAAGGTCACATGGGCACACTGTGTCTCTTAGTTCTTGCAAGCTAAGCTGGAGTCAGTCTCTCTCATTAAGGCCACATGGCCACACTGTCTCTTAGTTCTTGCAAGCTAAGCTGGAATCAGTCTCTCTCATTAAGGCCACATGGCCACACTGTGTCTCTTAGTTCTTGCAAGCTAAGCTGGAGTGAGTCTCTCTCATTAAGGCCACATGGCCACACAGTGTATCTTAGTTCTTTCAAGTTAAGTTGGAGTCAGTCTCTCTCATTAAGGCCACATGGCCATACTGAGTCTCTTAGTTCTTGCAAGCTAAGCTGGAGTGAGTCTTTCTCATTAAGGCCACATGGCCACACAGTGTCTCTTAGTTCTTGCAAGCTAAGCTGGAGTGAGTCTCTCTCATTAAGGCCACATGGCCACACTGTGTCTCTTAGTTCTTGCAAGCTAAGCTTGAGTCAGTCTCTCTCATTAAGGCCACATGGCCACACAGTGTCTCTTAGTTCTTGCAAGCTAAGCTGGAATCAGTCTCTCTCATTAAGGTCACATGGTCACACTGTGTCTCTTAGTTCTTGCAAGCTAAGCTGGAGTCAGTCTCATTAAGGCCACATGGCCACACTGTGTCTCTTAGTTCTTGCAAGCTAAGCTGGAATCAGTCTCTCTCATTAAGGCCACATGGCCACACTGTGTCTCTTAGTTCTTGCAAGCTAAGCTGGAGTCAGTCTCTCTCATTAAGGCCACATGGCCACACTGTGTCTCTTAGTTCTTGCAAGCTAAGCTGGAGTCAGTCTCTCTCATTAAGGCCACATGACCACACTGTCTCTTAGTTCTTGCAAGCTAAGCTGGAGTGAGTCTCTCTCATTAAGGCCACATGGCCACACAGTGTATCTTAGTTCTTGCAAGCTAAGCTGGAGTGAGTCTCTCTCATTAAGGCCACATGGCCACACTGTGTCTCTTAGTTCTTGCAAGCTAAGCTTGAGTCAGTCTCTCTCATTAAGGCCACATGGCCACACAGTGTCTCTTAGTTCTTGCAAGGTAAGCTGGAGTCAGTCTCTCTCATTAAGGTCACATGGGCACACTGTGTCTCTTAGTTCTTGCAAGCTAAGCTGGAGTCAGTCTCTCTCATTAAGGCCACATGGCCACACTGTCTCTTAGTTCTTGCAAGCTAATCTGGAATCAGTCTCTCTCATTAAGGCCACATGGCCACACTGTGTCTCTTAGTTTTTGCAAGCTAAGCTGGAGTGAGTCTCTCTCATTAAGGCCACATGGCCACACAGTGTCTCTTAGTTCTTGCAAGCTAAGCTGGAGTGAGTCTCTCTCATTAAGGCCACATGGCCACACTGTGTCTCTTGGTTCTTGCAATCTAAGCTTGAGTCAGTCTCTCTCATTAAGGCCACATGGCCACACAGTGTCTCTTAGTTCTTGCAAGGTAAGCTGGAGTCAGTCTCTCTCATTAAGGTCACATGGGCACACTGTGTCTCTTAATTCTTGCAAGCTAAGCTGGAGTCAGTCTCATTAAGGCCACATGGCCACACTGTGTCGCTTTGTTCTTGCAAGTTAAGCTGGAATCAGTCTCTCTCATTAAGGCCACATGGCCACACTGTCTCTTAGTTCTTGCAAGCTAAGCTGGAGGCAGTCTCTCTCATTAAGGCCACATGGCCACACTGTGTCTCTTAGTTCTTGCAAGCTAAGCTGGAGTGAGTCTCTCTCATTAAGGCCACATGGCCACACAGTGTCTCTTAGTTCTTGCAAGCTAAGCTGGAGTCAGTCTCTCTCATTAAGGCCACATGGCCACACTGTGTCTCTTAGTTCTTGCAAGCTAAGCTGGAGTCAGTCTCTCTCATTAAGGCTACATGGCCACACTGTCTCTTAGTTCTTGCAAGCTAAGCTGGAGTGAGTCTCTCATTAAGGCCACATGGCCACACTGTGTCTCTTAGTTCTTGCAAGCTAAGCTGGAGTGAGTCTCTCTCATTAAGGCCACATGGCCACACAGTTTATCTTAGTTCTTGCAAGTTAAGTTGGAGTCAGTCTCTCTCATTAAGGCCACATGGCCATACTGAGTCTCTTAGTTCTTGCAAGCTAAGCTGGAGTGAGTCTTTCTCATTAAGGCCACATGGCCACACAGTGTCTCTTAGTTCTTGCAAGCTAAGCTGGTGTGAGTCTCTCTCATTAAGGCCACATGGCCACACTGTGTCTCTTAGTTCTTGCAAGCTAAGCTTGAGTCAGTCTCTCTCATTAAGGCCACATGGCCACACAGTGTCTCTTAGTTCTTGCAAGCTAAGCTGGAATCAGTCTCTCTCATTAAGGTCACATTGTCACACTGTGTCTCTTAGTTCTTGCAAGCTAAGCTGGAGTCAGTCTCTCTCATTAAGGCCACATGGCCACACTGTGTCTCTTAGTTCTTGCAAGCTAAGCTGGAATCAGTCTCTCTCATTAAGGCCACATGGCCACACTGTGTCTCTTAGTTCTTGCAAGCTAAGCTGGAGTCAAGTCTCTCTCATTAAGGCCACATGGCCACACTGTGTCTCTTAGTTCTTGCAAGCTAAGCTGAAGTCAGTCTATCTCATTAAGGCCACATGGCCACACTGTCTCTTAGTTCTTGCAAGCTAAGCTGGAGTGAGTCTCTCTCATTAAGGCCACATGGCCACACAGTGTCTCTTAGTTCTTGCAAGCTAAGCTGGAGTGAGTCTCATTAAGGCCACATGGCCACACTGTGTCTCTTAGTTCTTGCAAGCTAAGCTTGAGTCAGTCTCTCTCATTAAGGCCACATGGCCACACAGTGTCTCTTAGTTCTTGCAAGGTAAGCTGGAGTCAGTCTCTCTCATTAAGGTCACATGGGCACACTGTGTCTTTTAGTTCTTGCAAGCTAAGCTGGAGTCAGTCTCTCTCATTAAGGCCACATGGCCACACTGTCTCTTAGATCTTGCAAGCTAAGCTGGAATCAGTCTCTCTCATTAAGGCCACATGGCCACACTGTGTCTCTTAGTTCTTGCAAGCTAAGCTGGAGTGAGTCTCTCTCATTAAGGCCACATGGCCACACAGTGTCTCTTAGTTCTTGCAAGCTAAGCTGGAGTGAGTCTCTCTCATTAAGGCCACATGGCCACACTGTGTCTCTTAGTTCTTGCAAGCTAAGCTTGAGTCAGTCTCTCTCATTAAGGCCACATGGCCACACAGTGTCTCTTAGTTCTTGCAAGGTAAGCTGGAGTCAGTCTCTCTCATTAAGGTCACATGGGCACACTGTGTCTCTTAATTCTTGCAAGCTAAGCTGGAGTCAGTCTCATTAAGGCCACATGGCCACACTGTGTCGCTTTGTTCTTGCAAGTTTAGCTGGAATCAGTCTCTCTCATTACGGCCACATGGCCACACTGTCTCTTAGTTCTTGCAAGCTAAGCTGGAGTCAGTCTCTCTCATTAAGGTCACATGGTCACACTGTGTCTCTTAGTTCTTGCAAGCTAAGCTGGAGTGAGTCTCTCTCATTAAGGCCACATGGCCACACAGTGTCTCTTAGTTCTTGCAAGCTAAGCTGGAGTGAGTCTCTCTCATTAAGGCCACATGGCCACACTGTGTCTCTTAGTTCTTGCAAGCTAGCTGGAGGCAGTCTCTCTCATTATGGCCACATGGCCACACTGTGTCTCTTAGTTCTTGCAAGCTAAGCTGGAGTCAGTCTCTCTCATTAAGGCTACATGGCCACACTGTCTCTTAGTTCTTTCAAGCTAAACTGGAGTGAGTCTCTCATTAAGGCCACATGGCCACACCGTGTCTCTTAGTTCTTGCAAGCTAAGCTGGAGTGAGTCTCTCTCATTAAGGCCACATGGCCACACAGTGTCTCTTAGTTCTTGCAAGCTAAGTTGGAGTCAGTCTCTCTCATTAAGGCCACATGGCCACACTGAGTCTCTTAGTTCTTGCAAGCTAAGCTGGAGTCAGTCTCTCTCATTAAGGCCACATGGCCACACTGTGTCTCTTAGTTCTTGCAAGCTAAGCTGGAATCAGTCTCTCTCATTAAGGCCACATGGCCACACTGTGTCTCTTAGTTCTTGCAAGCTAAGCTGGAGTCAGTCTCTCTCATTAAGGCCACATGGCCACACTGTGTCTCTTAGTTCTTGCAAGCTAAGCTGGAGTCAGTCTCTCTCATTAAGGCTACATGGCCACACTGTCTCTTAGTTCTTGCAAGCTAAGCTGGAGTGAGTCTCTCATTAAGGCCACATGGCCACACTGTGTCTCTTAGTTCTTGCAAGCTAAGCTGGAGTGAGTCTCTCTCATTAAGGCCACATGGCCACACAGTGTATCTTAGTTCTTGCAAGTTAAGTTGGAGTCAGTCTCTCTCATTAAGGCCACATGGCCATACTGAGTCTCTTAGTTCTTGCAAGCTAAGCTGGAGTGAGTCTTTCTCATTAAGGCCACATGGCCACACAGTGTCTCTTAGTTCTTGCAAGCTAAGCTGGAGTGAGTCTCTCTCATTAAGGCCACATGGCCACACTGTGTCTCTTAGTTCTTGCAAGCTAAGCTTGAGTCAGTCTCTCTCATTAAGGCCACATGGCCACACAGTGTCTCTTAGTTCTTGCAAGCTAAGCTGGAATCAGTCTCTCTCATTAAGGTCACATGGTCACACTGTGTCTCTTAGTTCTTGCAAGCTAAGCTGGAGTCAGTCTCATTAAGGCCACATGGCCACACTGTGTCTCTTAGTTCTTGCAAGCTAAGCTGGAATCAGTCTCTCTCATTAAGGCCACATGGCCACACTGTGTCTCTTAGTTCTTGCAAGCTAAGCTGGAGTCAGTCTCTCTCATTAAGGCCACATGGCCACACTGTGTCTCTTAGTTCTTGCAAGCTAAGCTGGAGTCAGTCTCTCTCATTAAGGCCACATGACCACACTGTCTCTTAGTTCTTGCAAGCTAAGCTGGAGTGAGTCTCTCTCATTAAGGCCACATGGCCACACAGTGTATCTTAGTTCTTGCAAGCTAAGCTGGAGTGAGTCTCTCTCATTAAGGCCACATGGCCACACTGTGTCTCTTAGTTCTTGCAAGCTAAGCTTGAGTCAGTCTCTCTCATTAAGGCCACATGGCCACACAGTGTCTCTTAGTTCTTGCAAGGTAAGCTGGAGTCAGTCTCTCTCATTAAGGTCACATGGGCACACTGTGTCTCTTAGTTCTTGCAAGCTAAGCTGGAGTCAGTCTCTCTCATTAAGGCCACATGGCCACACTGTCTCTTAGTTCTTGCAAGCTAATCTGGAATCAGTCTCTCTCATTAAGGCCACATGGCCACACTGTGTCTCTTAGTTTTTGCAAGCTAAGGTGGAGTGAGTCTCTCTCATTAAGGCCACATGGCCACACAGTGTCTCTTAGTTCTTGCAAGCTAAGCTGGAGTGAGTCTCTCTCATTAAGGCCACATGGCCACACTGTGTCTCTTGGTTCTTGCAAGCTAAGCTTGAGTCAGTCTCTCTCATTAAGGCCACATGGCCACACAGTGTCTCTTAGTTCTTGCAAGGTAAGCTGGAGTCAGTCTCTCTCATTAAGGTCACATGGGCACACTGTGTCTCTTAATTCTTGCAAGCTAAGCTGGAGTCAGTCTCATTAAGGCCACATGGCCACACTGTGTCGCTTTGTTCTTGCAAGTTAAGCTGGAATCAGTCTCTCTCATTAAGGCCACATGGCCACACTGTCTCTTAGTTCTTGCAAGCTAAGCTGGAGGCAGTCTCTCTCATTAAGGCCACATGGCCACACTGTGTCTCTTAGTTCTTGCAAGCTAAGCTGGAGTGAGTCTCTCTCATTAAGGCCACATGGCCACACAGTGTCTCTTAGTTCTTGCAAGCTAAGCTGGAGTCAGTCTCTCTCATTAAGGCCACATGGCCACACTGTGTCTCTTAGTTCTTGCAAGCTAAGCTGGAGTCAGTCTCTCTCATTAAGGCTACATGGCCACACTGTCTCTTAGTTCTTGCAAGCTAAGCTGGAGTGAGTCTCTCATTAAGGCCACATGGCCACACTGTGTCTCTTAGTTCTTGCAAGCTAAGCTGGAGTGAGTCTCTCTCATTAAGGCCACATGGCCACACAGTTTATCTTAGTTCTTGCAAGTTAAGTTGGAGTCAGTCTCTCTCATTAAGGCCACATGGCCATACTGAGTCTCTTAGTTCTTGCAAGCTAAGCTGGAGTGAGTCTTTCTCATTAAGGCCACATGGCCACACAGTGTCTCTTAGTTCTTGCAAGCTAAGCTGGTGTGAGTCTCTCTCATTAAGGCCACATGGCCACACTGTGTCTCTTAGTTCTTGCAAGCTAAGCTTGAGTCAGTCTCTCTCATTAAGGCCACATGGCCACACAGTGTCTCTTAGTTCTTGCAAGCTAAGCTGGAATCAGTCTCTCTCATTAAGGTCACATTGTCACACTGTGTCTCTTAGTTCTTGCAAGCTAAGCTGGAGTCAGTCTCTCTCATTAAGGCCACATGGCCACACTGTGTCTCTTAGTTCTTGCAAGCTAAGCTGGAATCAGTCTCTCTCATTAAGGCCACATGGCCACACTGTGTCTCTTAGTTCTTGCAAGCTATGCTGGAGTCAAGTCTCTCTCATTAAGGCCACATGGCCACACTGTGTCTCTTAGTTCTTGCAAGCTAAGCTGAAGTCAGTCTATCTCATTAAGGCCACATGGCCACACTGTCTCTTAGTTCTTGCAAGCTAAGCTGGAGTGAGTCTCTCTCATTAAGGCCACATGGCCACACAGTGTCTCTTAGTTCTTGCAAGCTAAGCTGGAGTGAGTCTCATTAAGGCCACATGGCCACACTGTGTCTCTTAGTTCTTGCAAGCTAAGCTTGAGTCAGTCTCTCTCATTAAGGCCACATGGCCACACAGTGTCTCTTAGTTCTTGCAAGGTAAGCTGGAGTCAGTCTCTCTCATTAAGGTCACATGGGCACACTGTGTCTTTTAGTTCTTGCAAGCTAAGCTGGAGTCAGTCTCTCTCATTAAGGCCACATGGCCACACTGTCTCTTAGATCTTGCAAGCTAAGCTGGAATCAGTCTCTCTCATTAAGGCCACATGGCCACACTGTGTCTCTTAGTTCTTGCAAGCTAAGCTGGAGTGAGTCTCTCTCATTAAGGCCACATGGCCACACAGTGTCTCTTAGTTCTTGCAAGCTAAGCTGGATTGAGTCTCTCTCATTAAGGCCACATGGCCACACTGTGTCTCTTAGTTCTTGCAAGCTAAGCTTGAGTCAGTCTCTCTCATTAAGGCCACATGGCCACACAGTGTCTCTTAGTTCTTGCAAGGTAAGCTGGAGTCAGTCTCTCTCATTAAGGTCACATGGGCACACTGTGTCTCTTAATTCTTGCAAGCTAAGCTGGAGTCAGTCTCATTAAGGCCACATGGCCACACTGTGTCGCTTTGTTCTTGCAAGTTTAGCTGGAATCAGTCTCTCTCATTACGGCCACATGGCCACACTGTCTCTTAGTTCTTGCAAGCTAAGCTGGAGTCAGTCTCTCTCATTAAGGTCACATGGTCACACTGTGTCTCTTAGTTCTTGCAAGCTAAGCTGGAGTGAGTCTCTCTCATTAAGGCCACATGGCCACACAGTGTCTCTTAGTTCTTGCAAGCTAAGCTGGAGTGAGTCTCTCTCATTAAGGCCACATGGCCACACTGTGTCTCTTAGTTCTTGCAAGCTAGCTGGAGGCAGTCTCTCTCATTATGGCCACATGGCCACACTGTGTCTCTTAGTTCTTGCAAGCTAAGCTGGAGTCAGTCTCTCTCATTAAGGCTACATGGCCACACTGTCTCTTAGTTCTTTCAAGCTAAACTGGAGTGAGTCTCTCATTAAGGCCACATGGCCACACCGTGTCTCTTAGTTCTTGCAAGCTAAGCTGGAGTGAGTCTCTCTCATTAAGGCCACATGGCCACACAGTGTCTCTTAGTTCTTGCAAGCTAAGTTGGAGTCAGTCTCTCTCATTAAGGCCACATGGCCACACTGAGTCTCTTAGTTCTTGCAAGCTAAGCTGGAGTCAGTCTCTCTCATTAAGGCCACATGGCCACACTGTGTCTCTTAGTTCTTGCAAGCTAAGCTGGAATCAGTCTCTCTCATTAAGGCCACATGGCCACACTGTGTCTCTTAGTTCTTGCAAGCTAAGCTGGAGTCAGTCTCTCTCATTAAGGCCACATGGCCACACTGTGTCTCTTAGTTCTTGCAAGCTAAGCTGGAGTCAGTCTCTCTCATTAAGGCTACATGGCCACACTGTCTCTTAGTTCTTGCAAGCTAAGCTGGAGTGAGTCTCTCATTAAGGCCACATGGCCACACTGTGTCTCTTAGTTCTTGCAAGCTAAGCTGGAGTGAGTCTCTCTCATTAAGGCCACATGGCCACACAGTGTATCTTAGTTCTTGCAAGTTAAGTTGGAGTCAGTCTCTCTCATTAAGGCCACATGGCCATACTGAGTCTCTTAGTTCTTGCAAGCTAAGCTGGAGTGAGTCTTTCTCATTAAGGCCACATGGCCACACAGTGTCTCTTAGTTCTTGCAAGCTAAGCTGGAGTGAGTCTCTCTCATTAAGGCCACATGGCCACACTGTGTCTCTTAGTTCTTGCAAGCTAAGCTTGAGTCAGTCTCTCTCATTAAGGCCACATGGCCACACAGTGTCTCTTAGTTCTTGCAAGCTAAGCTGGAATCAGTCTCTCTCATTAAGGTCACATGGTCACACTGTGTCTCTTAGTTCTTGCAAGCTAAGCTGGAGTCAGTCTCATTAAGGCCACATGGCCACACTGTGTCTCTTAGTTCTTGCAAGCTAAGCTGGAATCAGTCTCTCTCATTAAGGCCACATGGCCACACTGTGTCTCTTAGTTCTTGCAAGCTAAGCTGGAGTCAGTCTCTCTCATTAAGGCCACATGGCCACACTGTGTCTCTTAGTTCTTGCAAGCTAAGCTGGAGTCAGTCTCTCTCATTAAGGCCACATGGCCACACAGTGTCTCTTAGTTCTTGCAAGCTAAGCTGGAGTGAGTCTCATTAAGGCCACATGGCCACACTGTGTCTCTTAGTTCTTGCAAGCTAAGCTTGAGTCAGTCTCTCTCATTAAGGCCACATGGCCACACAGTGTCTCTTAGTTCTTGCAAGGTAAGCTGGAGTCAGTCTCTCTCATTAAGGTCACATGGGCACACTGTGTCTTTTAGTTCTTGCAAGCTAAGCTGGAGTCAGTCTCTCTCATTAAGGCCACATGGCCACACTGTCTCTTAGATCTTGCAAGCTAAGCTGGAATCAGTCTCTCTCATTAAGGCCACATGGCCACACAGTGTCTCTTAGTTCTTGCAAGCTAAGCTGGAGTGAGTCTCTCTCATTAAGGCCACATGGCCACACTGTGTCTCTTAGTTCTTGCAAGCTAAGCTTGAGTCAGTCTCTCTCATTAAGGCCACATGGCCACACAGTGTCTCTTAGTTCTTGCAAGGTAAGCTGGAGTCAGTCTCTCTCATTAAGGTCACATGGGCACACTGTGTCTCTTAATTCTTGCAAGCTAAGCTGGAGTCAGTCTCATTAAGGCCACATGGCCACACTGTGTCGCTTTGTTCTTGCAAGTTTAGCTGGAATCAGTCTCTCTCATTACGGCCACATGGCCACACTGTCTCTTAGTTCTTACAAGCTAAGCTGGAGTCAGTCTCTCTCATTAAGGTCACATGGTCACACTGTGTCTCTTAGTTCTTGCAAGCTAAGCTGGAGTGAGTCTCTCTCATTAAGGCCACATGGCCACACAGTGTCTCTTAGTTCTTGCAAGCTAAGCTGGAGTGAGTCTCTCTCATTAAGGCCACATGGCCACACTGTGTCTCTTAGTTCTTGCAAGCTAAGCTGGAGGCAGTCTCTCTCATTATGGCCACATGGCCACACTGTGTCTCTTAGTTCTTGCAAGCTAAGCTGGAGTCAGTCTCTCTCATTAAGGCTACATGGCCACACTGTCTCTTAGTTCTTTCAAGCTAAACTGGAGTGAGTCTCTCATTAAGGCCACATGGCCACACCGTGTCTCTTAGTTCTTGCAAGCTAAGCTGGAGTGAGTCTCTCTCATTAAGGCCACATGGCCACACAGTGTCTCTTAGTTCTTGCAAGCTAAGTTGGAGTCAGTCTCTCTCATTAAGGCCACATGGCCACACTGAGTCTCTTAGTTCTTGCAAGCTAAGCTGGAGTCAGTCTCTCTCATTAAGGCCACATGGCCACACTGTGTCTCTTAGTTCTTGCAAGCTAAGCTGGAATCAGTCTCTCTCATTAAGGCCACATGGCCACACTGTGTCTCTTAGTTCTTGCAAGCTAAGCTGGAGTCAGTCTCTCTCATTAAGGCCACATGGCCACACTGTGTCTCTTAGTTCTTGCAAGCTAAGCTGGAGTCAGTCTCTCTCATTAAGGCTACATGGCCACACTGTCTCTTAGTTCTTGCAAGCTAAGCTGGAGTGAGTCTCTCATTAAGGCCACATGGCCACACTGTCTCTTAGTTCTTTCAAGCTAAACTGGAGTGAGTCTCTCATTAAGGCCACATGGCCACACCGTGTCTCTTAGTTCTTGCAAGCTAAGCTGGAGTGAGTCTCTCTCATTAAGGCCACATGGCCACACAGTGTCTCTTAGTTCTTGCAAGCTAAGCTGGAGTCAGTCTCTCTCATTAAGGCTACATGGCCACACTGTCTCTTAGTTCTTGCAAGCTAAGCTGGAGTGAGTCTCTCATTAAGGCCACATGGCCACACTGTGTCTCTTAGTTCTTGCAAGCTAAGCTGGAGTGAGTCTCTCTCATTAAGGCCACATGGCCACACAGTGTATCTTAGTTCTTGCAAGTTAAGTTGGAGTCAGTCTCTCTCATTAAGGCCACATGGCCATACTGAGTCTCTTAGTTCTTGCAAGCTAAGCTGGAGTGAGTCTTTCTCATTAAGGCCACATGGCCACACAGTGTCTCTTAGTTCTTGCAAGCTAAGCTGGAGTGAGTCTCTCTCATTAAGGCCACATGGCCACACTGTGTCTCTTAGTTCTTGCAAGCTAAGCTTGAGTCAGTCTCTCTCATTAAGGCCACATGGCCACACAGTGTCTCTTAGTTCTTGCAAGCTAAGCTGGAATCAGTCTCTCTCATTAAGGTCACATGGTCACACTGTGTCTCTTAGTTCTTGCAAGCTAAGCTGGAGTCAGTCTCATTAAGGCCACATGGCCACACTGTGTCTCTTAGTTCTTGCAAGCTAAGCTGGAATCAGTCTCTCTCATTAAGGCCACATGGCCACACTGTGTCTCTTAGTTCTTGCAAGCTAAGCTGGAGTCAGTCTCTCTCATTAAGGCCACATGGCCACACTGTGTCTCTTAGTTCTTGCAAGCTAAGCTGGAGTCAGTCTCTCTCATTAAGGCCACATGGCCACACAGTGTCTCTTAGTTCTTGCAAGCTAAGCTGGAGTGAGTCTCATTAAGGCCACATGGCCACACTGTGTCTCTTAGTTCTTGCAAGCTAAGCTTGAGTCAGTCTCTCTCATTAAGGCCACATGGCCACACAGTGTCTCTTAGTTCTTGCAAGGTAAGCTGGAGTCAGTCTCTCTCATTAAGGTCACATGGGCACACTGTGTCTTTTAGTTCTTGCAAGCTAAGCTGGAGTCAGTCTCTCTCATTAAGGCCACATGGCCACACTGTCTCTTAGATCTTGCAAGCTAAGCTGGAATCAGTCTCTCTCATTAAGGCCACATGGCCACACAGTGTCTCTTAGTTCTTGCAAGCTAAGCTGGAGTGAGTCTCTCTCATTAAGGCCACATGGCCACACTGTGTCTCTTAGTTCTTGCAAGCTAAGCTTGAGTCAGTCTCTCTCATTAAGGCCACATGGCCACACAGTGTCTCTTAGTTCTTGCAAGGTAAGCTGGAGTCAGTCTCTCTCATTAAGGTCACATGGGCACACTGTGTCTCTTAATTCTTGCAAGCTAAGCTGGAGTCAGTCTCATTAAGGCCACATGGCCACACTGTGTCGCTTTGTTCTTGCAAGTTTAGCTGGAATCAGTCTCTCTCATTACGGCCACATGGCCACACTGTCTCTTAGTTCTTACAAGCTAAGCTGGAGTCAGTCTCTCTCATTAAGGTCACATGGTCACACTGTGTCTCTTAGTTCTTGCAAGCTAAGCTGGAGTGAGTCTCTCTCATTAAGGCCACATGGCCACACAGTGTCTCTTAGTTCTTGCAAGCTAAGCTGGAGTGAGTCTCTCTCATTAAGGCCACATGGCCACACTGTGTCTCTTAGTTCTTGCAAGCTAAGCTGGAGGCAGTCTCTCTCATTATGGCCACATGGCCACACTGTGTCTCTTAGTTCTTGCAAGCTAAGCTGGAGTCAGTCTCTCTCATTAAGGCTACATGGCCACACTGTCTCTTAGTTCTTTCAAGCTAAACTGGAGTGAGTCTCTCATTAAGGCCACATGGCCACACCGTGTCTCTTAGTTCTTGCAAGCTAAGCTGGAGTGAGTCTCTCTCATTAAGGCCACATGGCCACACAGTGTCTCTTAGTTCTTGCAAGCTAAGTTGGAGTCAGTCTCTCTCATTAAGGCCACATGGCCACACTGAGTCTCTTAGTTCTTGCAAGCTAAGCTGGAGTCAGTCTCTCTCATTAAGGCCACATGGCCACACTGTGTCTCTTAGTTCTTGCAAGCTAAGCTGGAATCAGTCTCTCTCATTAAGGCCACATGGCCACACTGTGTCTCTTAGTTCTTGCAAGCTAAGCTGGAGTCAGTCTCTCTCATTAAGGCCACATGGCCACACTGTGTCTCTTAGTTCTTGCAAGCTAAGCTGGAGTCAGTCTCTCTCATTAAGGCTACATGGCCACACTGTCTCTTAGTTCTTGCAAGCTAAGCTGGAGTGAGTCTCTCATTAAGGCCACATGGCCACACTGTGTCTCTTAGTTCTTGCAAGCTAAGCTGGAGTGAGTCTCTCTCATTAAGGCCACATGGCCACACAGTGTATCTTAGTTCTTGCAAGTTAAGTTGGAGTCAGTCTCTCTCATTAAGGCCACATGGCCATACTGAGTCTCTTAGTTCTTGCAAGCTAAGCTGGAGTGAGTCTTTCTCATTAAGGCCACATGGCCACACAGTGTCTCTTAGTTCTTGCAAGCTAAGCTGGAGTGAGTCTCTCTCATTAAGGCCACATGGCCACACTGTGTCTCTTAGTTCTTGCAAGCTAAGCTTGAGTCAGTCTCTCTCATTAAGGCCACATTGCCACACAGTGTCTCTTAGTTCTTGCAAGCTAAGCTGGAATCAGTCTCTCTCATTAAGGTCACATGGTCACACTGTGTCTCTTAGTTCTTGCAAGCTAAGCTGGAGTCAGTCTCATTAAGGCCACATGGCCACACTGTGTCGCTAAGTTCTTGCAAGCTAAGCTGGAATCAGTCTCTCTCATTAAGGCCACATGCCCACACTGTGTCTCTTAGTTCTTGCAAGCTAAGCTGGAGTCAGTCTCTCTCATTAAGGCCACATGGCCACACTGTGTCTCTTAGTTCTTGCAAGCTAAGCTGGAGTCAGTCTCTCTCATTAAGGCCACATGGCCACACTGTCTCTTAGTTCTTGCAAGCTAAGCTGGAGTGAGTCTCTCTCATTAAGGCCACATGGCCACACAGTGTATCTTAGTTCTTGCAAGCTAAGCTGGAGTGAGTCTCTCTCATTAAGGCCACATGGCCACACTGTGTCTCTTAGTTCTTGCAAGCTAAGCTTGAGTCAGTCTCTCTCATTAAGGCCACATGGCCACACAGTGTCTCTTAGTTCTTGCAAGGTAAGCTGGATTCAGTCTCTCTCATTAAGGTCACATGGGCACACTGTGTCTCTTAGTTCTTGCAAGCTAAGCTGGAGTCAGTCTCTCTCATTAAGGCCACATGGCCACACTGTCTCTTAGTTCTTGCAAGCTAAGCTGGAATCAGTCTCTCTCATTAAGGCCACATGGCCACACTGTGTCTCTTAGTTCTTGCAAGCTAAGCTGGAGTGAGTCTCTCTCATTAAGGCCACATGGCCACACAGTGTATCTTAGTTCTTTCAAGTTAAGTTGGAGTCAGTCTCTCTCATTAAGGCCACATGGCCATACTGAGTCTCTTAGTTCTTGCAAGCTAAGCTGGAGTGAGTCTTTCTCATTAAGGCCACATGGCCACACAGTGTCTCTTAGTTCTTGCAAGCTAAGCTGGAGTGAGTCTCTCTCATTAAGGCCACATGGCCACACTGTGTCTCTTAGTTCTTGCAAGCTAAGCTTGAGTCAGTCTCTCTCATTAAGGCCACATGGCCACACAGTGTCTCTTAGTTCTTGCAAGCTAAGCTGGAATCAGTCTCTCTCATTAAGGTCACATGGTCACACTGTGTCTCTTAGTTCTTGCAAGCTAAGCTGGAGTCAGTCTCATTAAGGCCACATGGCCACACTGTGTCTCTTAGTTCTTGCAAGCTAAGCTGGAATCAGTCTCTCTCATTAAGGCCACATGGCCACACTGTGTCTCTTAGTTCTTGCAAGCTAAGCTGGAGTCAGTCTCTCTCATTAAGGCCACATGGCCACACTGTGTCTCTTAGTTCTTGCAAGCTAAGCTGGAGTCAGTCTCTCTCATTAAGGCCACATGGCCACACTGTCTCTTAGTTCTTGCAAGCTAAGCTGGAGTGAGTCTCTCTCATTAAGGCCACATGGCCACACAGTGTATCTTAGTTCTTGCAAGCTAAGCTGGAGTGAGTCTCTCTCATTAAGGCCACATGGCCACACTGTGTCTCTTAGTTCTTGCAAGCTAAGCTTGAGTCAGTCTCTCTCATTAAGGCCACATGGCCACACAGTGTCTCTTAGTTCTTGCAAGGTAAGCTGGATTCAGTCTCTCTCATTAAGGTCACATGGGCACACTGTGTCTCTTAGTTCTTGCAAGCTAAGCTGGAGTCAGTCTCTCTCATTAAGGCCACATGGCCACACTGTCTCTTAGTTCTTGCAAGCTAAGCTGGAATCAGTCTCTCTCATTAAGGCCACATGGCCACACTGTGTCTCTTAGTTCTTGCAAGCTAAGCTGGAGTGAGTCTCTCTCATTAAGGCCACATGGCCACACAGTGTATCTTAGTTCTTTCAAGTTAAGTTGGAGTCAGTCTCTCTCATTAAGGCCACATGGCCATACTGAGTCTCTTAGTTCTTGCAAGCTAAGCTGGAGTGAGTCTTTCTCATTAAGGCCACATGGCCACACAGTGTCTCTTAGTTCTTGCAAGCTAAGCTGGAGTGAGTCTCTCTCATTAAGGCCACATGGCCACACTGTGTCTCTTAGTTCTTGCAAGCTAAGCTTGAGTCAGTCTCTCTCATTAAGGCCACATGGCCACACAGTGTCTCTTAGTTCTTGCAAGCTAAGCTGGAATCAGTCTCTCTCATTAAGGTCACATGGTCACACTGTGTCTCTTAGTTCTTGCAAGCTAAGCTGGAGTCAGTCTCATTAAGGCCACATGGCCACACTGTGTCTCTTAGTTCTTGCAAGCTAAGCTGGAATCAGTCTCTCTCATTAAGGCCACATGGCCACACTGTGTCTCTTAGTTCTTGCAAGCTAAGCTGGAGTCAGTCTCTCTCATTAAGGCCACATGGCCACACTGTGTCTCTTAGTTCTTGCAAGCTAAGCTGGAGTCAGTCTCTCTCATTAAGGCCACATGGCCACACTGTCTCTTAGTTCTTGCAAGCTAAGCTGGAGTGAGTCTCTCTCATTAAGGCCACATGGCCACACAGTGTCTCTTAGTTCTTGCAAGCTAAGCTGGAGTGAGTCTCTCTCATTAAGGCCACATGGCCACACAGTGTCTCTTAGTTCTTGCAAGCTAAGCTGGAGTGAGTCTCTCTCATTAAGGCCACATGGCCACACTGTGTCTCTTAGTTCTTGCAAGCTAAGCTGGAGGCAGTCTCTCTCATTATGGCCACATGGCCACACTGTGTCTCTTAGTTCTTGCAAGCTAAGCTGGAGTCAGTCTCTCTCATTAAGGCTACATGGCCACACTGTCTCTTAGTTCTTTCAAGCTAAACTGGAGTGAGTCTCTCATTAAGGCCACATGGCCACACCGTGTCTCTTAGTTCTTGCAAGCTAAGCTGGAGTGAGTCTCTCTCATTAAGGCCACATGGCCACACAGTGTCTCTTAGTTCTTGCAAGCTAAGTTGGAGTCAGTCTCTCTCATTAAGGCCACATGGCCACACTGAGTCTCTTAGTTCTTGCAAGCTAAGCTGGAGTCAGTCTCTCTCATTAAGGCCACATGGCCACACTGTGTCTCTTAGTTCTTGCAAGCTAAGCTGGAATCAGTCTCTCTCATTAAGGCCACATGGCCACACTGTGTCTCTTAGTTCTTGCAAGCTAAGCTGGAGTCAGTCTCTCTCATTAAGGCCACATGGCCACACTGTGTCTCTTAGTTCTTGCAAGCTAAGCTGGAGTCAGTCTCTCTCATTAAGGCTACATGGCCACACTGTCTCTTAGTTCTTGCAAGCTAAGCTGGAGTGAGTCTCTCATTAAGGCCACATGGCCACACTGTCTCTTAGTTCTTTCAAGCTAAACTGGAGTGAGTCTCTCATTAAGGCCACATGGCCACACCGTGTCTCTTAGTTCTTGCAAGCTAAGCTGGAGTGAGTCTCTCTCATTAAGGCCACATGGCCACACAGTGTCTCTTAGTTCTTGCAAGCTAAGCTGGAGTCAGTCTCTCTCATTAAGGCTACATGGCCACACTGTCTCTTAGTTCTTGCAAGCTAAGCTGGAGTGAGTCTCTCATTAAGGCCACATGGCCACACTGTGTCTCTTAGTTCTTGCAAGCTAAGCTGGAGTGAGTCTCTCTCATTAAGGCCACATGGCCACACAGTGTATCTTAGTTCTTGCAAGTTAAGTTGGAGTCAGTCTCTCTCATTAAGGCCACATGGCCATACTGAGTCTCTTAGTTCTTGCAAGCTAAGCTGGAGTGAGTCTTTCTCATTAAGGCCACATGGCCACACAGTGTCTCTTAGTTCTTGCAAGCTAAGCTGGAGTGAGTCTCTCTCATTAAGGCCACATGGCCACACTGTGTCTCTTAGTTCTTGCAAGCTAAGCTTGAGTCAGTCTCTCTCATTAAGGCCACATGGCCACACAGTGTCTCTTAGTTCTTGCAAGCTAAGCTGGAATCAGTCTCTCTCATTAAGGTCACATGGTCACACTGTGTCTCTTAGTTCTTGCAAGCTAAGCTGGAGTCAGTCTCATTAAGGCCACATGGCCACACTGTGTCTCTTAGTTCTTGCAAGCTAAGCTGGAATCAGTCTCTCTCATTAAGGCCACATGGCCACACTGTGTCTCTTAGTTCTTGCAAGCTAAGCTGGAGTCAGTCTCTCTCATTAAGGCCACATGGCCACACTGTGTCTCTTAGTTCTTGCAAGCTAAGCTGGAGTCAGTCTCTCTCATTAAGGCCACATGGCCACACAGTGTCTCTTAGTTCTTGCAAGCTAAGCTGGAGTGAGTCTCATTAAGGCCACATGGCCACACTGTGTCTCTTAGTTCTTGCAAGCTAAGCTTGAGTCAGTCTCTCTCATTAAGGCCACATGGCCACACAGTGTCTCTTAGTTCTTGCAAGGTAAGCTGGAGTCAGTCTCTCTCATTAAGGTCACATGGGCACACTGTGTCTTTTAGTTCTTGCAAGCTAAGCTGGAGTCAGTCTCTCTCATTAAGGCCACATGGCCACACTGTCTCTTAGATCTTGCAAGCTAAGCTGGAATCAGTCTCTCTCATTAAGGCCACATGGCCACACAGTGTCTCTTAGTTCTTGCAAGCTAAGCTGGAGTGAGTCTCTCTCATTAAGGCCACATGGCCACACTGTGTCTCTTAGTTCTTGCAAGCTAAGCTTGAGTCAGTCTCTCTCATTAAGGCCACATGGCCACACAGTGTCTCTTAGTTCTTGCAAGGTAAGCTGGAGTCAGTCTCTCTCATTAAGGTCACATGGGCACACTGTGTCTCTTAATTCTTGCAAGCTAAGCTGGAGTCAGTCTCATTAAGGCCACATGGCCACACTGTGTCGCTTTGTTCTTGCAAGTTTAGCTGGAATCAGTCTCTCTCATTACGGCCACATGGCCACACTGTCTCTTAGTTCTTACAAGCTAAGCTGGAGTCAGTCTCTCTCATTAAGGTCACATGGTCACACTGTGTCTCTTAGTTCTTGCAAGCTAAGCTGGAGTGAGTCTCTCTCATTAAGGCCACATGGCCACACAGTGTCTCTTAGTTCTTGCAAGCTAAGCTGGAGTGAGTCTCTCTCATTAAGGCCACATGGCCACACTGTGTCTCTTAGTTCTTGCAAGCTAAGCTGGAGGCAGTCTCTCTCATTATGGCCACATGGCCACACTGTGTCTCTTAGTTCTTGCAAGCTAAGCTGGAGTCAGTCTCTCTCATTAAGGCTACATGGCCACACTGTCTCTTAGTTCTTTCAAGCTAAACTGGAGTGAGTCTCTCATTAAGGCCACATGGCCACACCGTGTCTCTTAGTTCTTGCAAGCTAAGCTGGAGTGAGTCTCTCTCATTAAGGCCACATGGCCACACAGTGTCTCTTAGTTCTTGCAAGCTAAGTTGGAGTCAGTCTCTCTCATTAAGGCCACATGGCCACACTGAGTCTCTTAGTTCTTGCAAGCTAAGCTGGAGTCAGTCTCTCTCATTAAGGCCACATGGCCACACTGTGTCTCTTAGTTCTTGCAAGCTAAGCTGGAATCAGTCTCTCTCATTAAGGCCACATGGCCACACTGTGTCTCTTAGTTCTTGCAAGCTAAGCTGGAGTCAGTCTCTCTCATTAAGGCCACATGGCCACACTGTGTCTCTTAGTTCTTGCAAGCTAAGCTGGAGTCAGTCTCTCTCATTAAGGCTACATGGCCACACTGTCTCTTAGTTCTTGCAAGCTAAGCTGGAGTGAGTCTCTCATTAAGGCCACATGGCCACACTGTGTCTCTTAGTTCTTGCAAGCTAAGCTGGAGTGAGTCTCTCTCATTAAGGCCACATGGCCACACAGTGTATCTTAGTTCTTGCAAGTTAAGTTGGAGTCAGTCTCTCTCATTAAGGCCACATGGCCATACTGAGTCTCTTAGTTCTTGCAAGCTAAGCTGGAGTGAGTCTTTCTCATTAAGGCCACATGGCCACACAGTGTCTCTTAGTTCTTGCAAGCTAAGCTGGAGTGAGTCTCTCTCATTAAGGCCACATGGCCACACTGTGTCTCTTAGTTCTTGCAAGCTAAGCTTGAGTCAGTCTCTCTCATTAAGGCCACATTGCCACACAGTGTCTCTTAGTTCTTGCAAGCTAAGCTGGAATCAGTCTCTCTCATTAAGGTCACATGGTCACACTGTGTCTCTTAGTTCTTGCAAGCTAAGCTGGAGTCAGTCTCATTAAGGCCACATGGCCACACTGTGTCGCTAAGTTCTTGCAAGCTAAGCTGGAATCAGTCTCTCTCATTAAGGCCACATGCCCACACTGTGTCTCTTAGTTCTTGCAAGCTAAGCTGGAGTCAGTCTCTCTCATTAAGGCCACATGGCCACACTGTGTCTCTTAGTTCTTGCAAGCTAAGCTGGAGTCAGTCTCTCTCATTAAGGCCACATGGCCACACTGTCTCTTAGTTCTTGCAAGCTAAGCTGGAGTGAGTCTCTCTCATTAAGGCCACATGGCCACACAGTGTATCTTAGTTCTTGCAAGCTAAGCTGGAGTGAGTCTCTCTCATTAAGGCCACATGGCCACACTGTGTCTCTTAGTTCTTGCAAGCTAAGCTTGAGTCAGTCTCTCTCATTAAGGCCACATGGCCACACAGTGTCTCTTAGTTCTTGCAAGGTAAGCTGGATTCAGTCTCTCTCATTAAGGTCACATGGGCACACTGTGTCTCTTAGTTCTTGCAAGCTAAGCTGGAGTCAGTCTCTCTCATTAAGGCCACATGGCCACACTGTCTCTTAGTTCTTGCAAGCTAAGCTGGAATCAGTCTCTCTCATTAAGGCCACATGGCCACACTGTGTCTCTTAGTTCTTGCAAGCTAAGCTGGAGTGAGTCTCTCTCATTAAGGCCACATGGCCACACAGTGTATCTTAGTTCTTTCAAGTTAAGTTGGAGTCAGTCTCTCTCATTAAGGCCACATGGCCATACTGAGTCTCTTAGTTCTTGCAAGCTAAGCTGGAGTGAGTCTTTCTCATTAAGGCCACATGGCCACACAGTGTCTCTTAGTTCTTGCAAGCTAAGCTGGAGTGAGTCTCTCTCATTAAGGCCACATGGCCACACTGTGTCTCTTAGTTCTTGCAAGCTAAGCTTGAGTCAGTCTCTCTCATTAAGGCCACATGGCCACACAGTGTCTCTTAGTTCTTGCAAGCTAAGCTGGAATCAGTCTCTCTCATTAAGGTCACATGGTCACACTGTGTCTCTTAGTTCTTGCAAGCTAAGCTGGAGTCAGTCTCATTAAGGCCACATGGCCACACTGTGTCTCTTAGTTCTTGCAAGCTAAGCTGGAATCAGTCTCTCTCATTAAGGCCACATGGCCACACTGTGTCTCTTAGTTCTTGCAAGCTAAGCTGGAGTCAGTCTCTCTCATTAAGGCCACATGGCCACACTGTGTCTCTTAGTTCTTGCAAGCTAAGCTGGAGTCAGTCTCTCTCATTAAGGCCACATGGCCACACTGTCTCTTAGTTCTTGCAAGCTAAGCTGGAGTGAGTCTCTCTCATTAAGGCCACATGGCCACACAGTGTATCTTAGTTCTTGCAAGCTAAGCTGGAGTGAGTCTCTCTCATTAAGGCCACATGGCCACACTGTGTCTCTTAGTTCTTGCAAGCTAAGCTTGAGTCAGTCTCTCTCATTAAGGCCACATGGCCACACAGTGTCTCTTAGTTCTTGCAAGGTAAGCTGGATTCAGTCTCTCTCATTAAGGTCACATGGGCACACTGTGTCTCTTAGTTCTTGCAAGCTAAGCTGGAGTCAGTCTCTCTCATTAAGGCCACATGGCCACACTGTCTCTTAGTTCTTGCAAGCTAAGCTGGAATCAGTCTCTCTCATTAAGGCCACATGGCCACACTGTGTCTCTTAGTTCTTGCAAGCTAAGCTGGAGTGAGTCTCTCTCATTAAGGCCACATGGCCACACAGTGTATCTTAGTTCTTTCAAGTTAAGTTGGAGTCAGTCTCTCTCATTAAGGCCACATGGCCATACTGAGTCTCTTAGTTCTTGCAAGCTAAGCTGGAGTGAGTCTTTCTCATTAAGGCCACATGGCCACACAGTGTCTCTTAGTTCTTGCAAGCTAAGCTGGAGTGAGTCTCTCTCATTAAGGCCACATGGCCACACTGTGTCTCTTAGTTCTTGCAAGCTAAGCTTGAGTCAGTCTCTCTCATTAAGGCCACATGGCCACACAGTGTCTCTTAGTTCTTGCAAGCTAAGCTGGAATCAGTCTCTCTCATTAAGGTCACATGGTCACACTGTGTCTCTTAGTTCTTGCAAGCTAAGCTGGAGTCAGTCTCATTAAGGCCACATGGCCACACTGTGTCTCTTAGTTCTTGCAAGCTAAGCTGGAATCAGTCTCTCTCATTAAGGCCACATGGCCACACTGTGTCTCTTAGTTCTTGCAAGCTAAGCTGGAGTCAGTCTCTCTCATTAAGGCCACATGGCCACACTGTGTCTCTTAGTTCTTGCAAGCTAAGCTGGAGTCAGTCTCTCTCATTAAGGCCACATGGCCACACTGTCTCTTAGTTCTTGCAAGCTAAGCTGGAGTGAGTCTCTCTCATTAAGGCCACATGGCCACACAGTGTATCTTAGTTCTTGCAAGCTAAGCTGGAGTGAGTCTCTCTCATTAAGGCCACATGGCCACACTGTGTCTCTTAGTTCTTGCAAGCTAAGCTTGAGTCAGTCTCTCTCATTAAGGCCACATGGCCACACAGTGTCTCTTAGTTCTTGCAAGGTAAGCTGGAGTCAGTCTCTCTCATTAAGGTCACATGGGCACACTGTGTCTCTTAGTTCTTGCAAGCTAAGCTGGAGTCAGTCTCTCTCATTAAGGCCACATGGCCACACTGTCTCTTAGTTCTTGCAAGCTAAGCTGGAATCAGTCTCTCTCATTAAGGCCACATGGCCACACTGTGTCTCTTAGTTTTTGCAAGCTAAGCTGGAGTGAGTCTCTCTCATTAAGGCCACATGGCCACACAGTGTCTCTTAGTTCTTGCAAGCTAAGCTGGAGTGAGTCTCTCTCATTAAGGCCACATGGCCACACTGTGTCTCTTGGTTCTTGCAAGCTAAGCTTGAGTCAGTCTCTCTCATTAAGGCCACATGGCCACACAGTGTCTCTTAGTTCTTGCAAGGTAAGCTGGAGTCAGTCTCTCTCATTAAGGTCACATGGGCACACTGTGTCTCTTAATTCTTGCAAGCTAAGCTGGAGTCAGTCTCATTAAGGCCACATGGCCACACTGTGTCGCTTTGTTCTTGCAAGTTAAGCTGGAATCAGTCTCTCTCATTAAGGCCACATGGCCACACTGTCTCTTAGTTCTTGCACGCTAAGCTGGAGGCAGTCTCTCTCATTAAGGCCACATGGCCACACTGTGTCTCTTAGTTCTTGCAAGCTAAGCTGGAGTCAGTCTCTCTCATTAAGGCTACATGGCCACACTGTCTCTTAGTTCTTGCAAGCTAAGCTGGAGTGAGTCTCTCATTAAGGCCACATGGCCACACTGTCTCTTAGTTCTTGCAAGCTAAGCTGGAGTGAGTCTCTCTCATTAAGGCCACATGGCCACACAGTGTCTCTTAGTTCTTGCAAGCTAAGCTGGAGTGAGTCTCTCTCATTAAGGCTACATGGCCACACTGTCTCTTAGTTCTTGCAAGCTAAGCTGGAGTGAGTCTCTCATTAAGGCCACATGGCCACACTGTCTCTTAGTTCTTGCAAGCTAAGCTGGAGTGAGTCTCTCTCATTAAGGCCACATGGCCACACAGTGTCTCTTAGTTCTTGCAAGCTAAGCTGGAGTCAGTCTCTCTCATTAAGGCCACATGGCCACACTGTGTCTCTTAGTTCTTGCAAGCTAAGCTGGAGTCAGTCTCTCTCATTAAGGCTACATGGCCACACTGTGTCTCTTAGTTCTTGCAAGCTAAGCTTGAGTCAGTCTCTCTCATTAAGGCCACATGTCCACACAGTGTCTCTTAGTTCTTGCAAGCTAAGCTGGAATCAGTCTCTCTCATTAAGGTCACATTGTCACACTGTGTCTCTTAGTTCTTGCAAGCTAAGCTGGAGTCAGTCTCTCTCATTAAGGCCACATGGCCACACTGTGTCTCTTAGTTCTTGCAAGCTAAGCTTGAGTCAGTCTCTCTCATTAAGGCCACATGGCCACACAGTGTCTCTTAGTTCTTGCAAGGTAAGCTGGAGTCAGTCTCTCTCATTAAGGTCACATGGGCACACTGTGTCTTTTAGTTCTTGCAAGCTAAGCTGGAGTCAGTCTCTCTCATTAAGGCCACATGGCCACACTGTCTCTTAGATCTTGCAAGCTAAGCTGGAATCAGTCTCTCTCATTAAGGCCACATGGCCACACTGTGTCTCTTAGTTCTTGTAAGCTAAGCTGGAGTGAGTCTCTCTCATTAAGGCCACATGGCCACACAGTGTCTCTTAGTTCTTGCAAGCTAAGCTGGAGTGAGTCTCTCTCATTAAGGCCACATGGCCACACTGTGTCTCTTAGTTCTTGCAAGCTAAGCTTGAGTCAGTCTCTCTCATTAAGGCCACATGGCCACACAGTGTCTCTTAGTTCTTGCAAGGTAAGCTGGAGTCAGTCTCTCTCATTAAGGTCACATGGGCACACTGTGTCTCTTAATTCTTGCAAGCTAAGCTGGAGTCAGTCTCATTAAGGCCACATGGCCACACTGTGTCTCTTAGTTCTTGCAAGCTAAGCTGGAGGCAGTCTCTCTCATTATGGCCACATGGCCACACTGTGTCTCTTAGTTCTTGCAAGCTAAGCTGGAGTCAGTCTCTCTCATTAAGGCTACATGGCCACACTGTCTCTTAGTTCTTGCAAGCTAAGCTGGAGTGAGTCTCTCATTAAGGCCACATGGCCACACCGTGTCTCTTAGTTCTTGCAAGCTAAGCTGGAGTGAGTCTCTCTCATTAAGGCCACATGGCCACACAGTGTCTCTTAGTTCTTGCAAGCTAAGTTGGAGTCAGTCTCTCTCATTAAGGCCACATGGCCACACTGAGTCTCTTAGTTCTTGCAAGCTAAGCTGGAGTCTCTCTCATTAAGGCCACATGGCCACACTGTGTCTCTTAGTTCTTGCAAGCTAAGCTTGAGTCAGTCTCTCTCATTAAGGCCACATGGCCACACAGTGTCTCTTAGTTCTTGCAAGCTAAGCTGGAGTCAGTCTCTCTCATTAAGGTCACATAGTCACACTGTGTCTCTTAGTTCTTGCAAGCTAAGCTGGAGTCAGTCTCTCTCATTAAGGCCACATGGCCACACTGTGTCTCTTAGTTCTTGCAAGCTAAGCTGGATTCAGTCTCTCTCATTAAGGCCACATGGCCACACTGTGTCTCTTAGTTCTTGCAAGCTAAGCTGGAGTCAGTCTCTCTCATTAAGGCCACATGGCCACACTGTGTCTCTTAGTTCTTGCAAGCTAAGCTGGAGTCAGTCTCTCTCATTAAGGCTACATGGCCACACTGTCTCTTAGTTCTTGCAAGCTAAGCTGGAGTGAGTCTCTCATTAAGGCCACATGGCCACACTGTGTCTCTTAGTTCTTGCAAGCTAAGCTGGAGTGAGTCTCTCTCATTAAGGCCACATGGCCACACTGTGTCTCTTAGTTCTTGCAAGCTAAGCTTGAGTCAGTCTCTCTCATTAAGGCCACATGGCCACACAGTGTCTCTTAGTTCTTGCAAGGTAAGCTGGAGTCAGTCTCTCTCATTAAGGTCACATGGGCACACTGTGTCTCTTAATTCTTGCAAGCTAAGCTGGAGTCAGTCTCTCTCATTAAGGCCACATGGCCACACTGTGTCGCTTAGTTCTTGCAAGTTAAGCTGGAATCAGTCTCTCTCATTAAGGCCACATGGCCATACTGAGTCTCTTAGTTCTTGCAAGCTAAGCTGGAGTGTGTCTCTCATTAAGGCCACATGGCCACACCGTGTCTCTTAGTTCTTGCAAGCTAAGCTGGAGTGAGTCTCTCTCATTAAGGCCACATGGCCACACAGTGTCTCTTAGTTCTTGCAAGCTAAGTTGGAGTCAATCTCTCTCATTAAGGCCACATGGCCACACTGAGTCTCTTAGTTCTTGCAAGCTAAGCTGGAGTCTCTCTCATTAAGGCCACATGGCCACACTGTGTCTCTTAGTTCTTGCAAGCTAAGCTTGAGTCAGTCTCTCTCATTAAGGCCACATGGCCACACAGTGTCTCTTAGTTCTTGCAAGCTAAGCTGGAGTCAGTCTCTCTCATTAAGGTCACATAGTCACACTGTGTCTCTTAGTTCTTGCAAGCTAAGCTGGAGTCAGTCTCTCTCATTAAGGCCACATGGCCACACTGTGGCTCTTAGTTCTTGCAAGCTAAGCTGGATTCAGTCTCTCTCATTAAGGCCACATGGCCACACTGTGTCTCTTAGTTCTTGCAAGCTAAGCTGGAGTCAGTCTCTCTCATTAAGGCCACATGGCCACACTGTGTCTCTTAGTTCTTGCAAGCTAAGCTGGAGTCAGTCTCTCTCATTAAGGCTACATGGCCACACTGTCTCTTAGTTCTTGCAAGCTAAGCTGGAGTGAGTCTCTCATTAAGGCCACATGGCCACACTGTGTCTCTTAGTTCTTGCAAGCTAAGCTGGAGTGAGTCTCTCTCATTAAGGCCACATGGCCACACTGTGTCTCTTAGTTCTTGCAAGCTAAGCTTGAGTCAGTCTCTCTCATTAAGGCCACATGGCCACACAGTGTCTCTTAGTTCTTGCAAGCTAAGCTGGAGTCAGTCTCTCTCATTAAGGCCACATGGCCACACAGTGTATCTTAGTTCTTGCAAGGTAAGCTGGAGTCAGTCTCTCTCATTAAGGTCACATGGGCACACTGTGTCTCTTAGTTCTTGCAAGCTAAGCTGGAGTCAGTCTCTCTCATTAAGGCCACATGGCCACACTGTCTCTTAGTTCTTGCAAGCTAAGCTGGAATCAGTCTCTCTCCTTAAGGCCACATGGCCACACTGTGTCTCTTAGTTCTTGCAAGCTAAGCTGGAGTGAGTCTCTCTCATTAAGGCCACATGGCCACACAGTGTCTCTTAGTTCTTGCAAGCTAAGCTGGAGTGAGTCTCTCTCATTAAGGCCACATGGCCACACTGTGTCTCTTAGTTCTTGCAAGCTAAGCTTGAGTCAGTCTCTCTCATTAAGGCCACATGGCCACACAGTGTCTCTTAGTTCTTGCAAGGTAAGCTGGAGTCAGTCTCTCTCATTAAGGTCACATGGGCACACTGTGTCTCTTAGTTCTTGCAAGCTAAGCTGGAGTCAGTCTCTCTCATTAAGGCCACATGGCCACACTGTGTCTCTTAGTTCTTGCAAGTTAAGCTGGAATCAGTCTCTCTCATTAAGGCCACATGGCCACACTGTGTCTCTTAGTTCTTGCAAGCTAAGCTTGAGTCAGTCTCTCTCATTAAGGCCACATGGCCACACAGTGTCTCTTAGTTCTTGCAAGCTAAGCTGGAGTCAGTCTCTCTCATTAAGGTCACATGGTCACACTGTGTCTCTTAGTTCTTGCAAGCTAAGCTGGAGTCAGTCTCTCTCATTAAGGCCACATGGCCACACTGTGTCTCTTAGTTCTTGCAAGCTAAGCTGGAATCAGTCTCTCTCATTAAGGCCACATGGCCACACAGTGTCTCTTAGTTCTTGCAAGCTAAGCTGGAGTGAGTCTCTCTCATTAAGGCCACATGGCCACACTGTGTCTCTTAGTTCTTGCAAGCTAAGCTGGAGTCAGTCTCTCTCATTAAGGTCACATGGGCACACTGTGTCTCTTAGTTCTTGCAAGCTAAGCTGGAGTCAGTCTCTCTCATTAAGGCCACATGGCCACACTGTCTCTTAGTTCTTGCAAGCTAAGCTGGAATCAGTCTCTCTCATTAAGGCCACATGGCCACACTGTGTCTCTTAGTTCTTGCAAGCTAAGCTGGAGTGAGTCTCTCTCATTAAGGCCACATGGCCACACAGTGTCTTTTAGTTCTTGCAAGCTAAGCTGGAGTGAGTCTCTCTCATTAAGGCCACATGGCCACACTGTGTCTCTTAGTTCTTGCAAGCTAAGCTTGAGTCAGTCTCTCTCATTAAGGCCACATGGCCACACAGTGTCTCTTAGTTCTTGCAAGGTAAGCTGGAGTCAGTCTCTCTCATTAAGGTTACATGGGCACACTGTGTCTCTTAGTTCTTGCAAGCTAAGCTGGAGTCAGTCTCTCTCATTAAGGCCACATGGCCACACTGTGTCTCTTAGTTCTTGCAAGCTAAGCTTGAGTCAGTCTCTCTCATTAAGGCCACATGGCCACACAGTGTCTCTTAGTTCTTGCAAGCTAAGCTGGAATCAGTCTCTCTCATTAAGGTCACATGGTCACACTGTGTCTCTTAGTTCTTGCAAGCTAAGCTGGAGTCAGTCTCATTAAGGCCACATGGCCACACTGTGTCTCTTAGTTCTTGCAAGCTAAGCTGGAATCAGTCTCTCTCATTAAGACCACATGGCCACACTGTGTCTCTTAGTTCTTGCAAGCTAAGCTGGAGTCAGTCTCTCTCATTAAGGCCACATGGCCACACTGTGTCTCTTAGTTCTTGCAAGCTAAGCTGGAGTCAGTCTCTCTCATTAAGGCCACATGGCCACACTGTCTCTTAGTTCTTGCAAGCTAAGCTGGAGTGAGTCTCTCTCATTAAGGCCACATGGCCACACAGTGTCTCTTAGTTCTTGCAAGCTAAGCTGGAGTGAGTCTCTCTCATTAAGGCCACATGGCCACACTGTGTCTCTTAGTTCTTGCAAGCTAAGCTTGAGTCAGTCTCTCTCATTAAGGCCACATGGCCACACAGTGTCTCTTAGTTCTTGCAAGGTAAGCTGGAGTCAGTCTCTCTCATTAAGGTCACATGGGCACACTGTGTCTCTTAGTTCTTGCAAGCTAAGCTGGAGTCAGTCTCTCTCATTAAGGCCACATGGCCACACTGTCTCTTAGTTCTTGCAAGCTAAGCTGGAATCAGTCTCTCTCATTAAGGCCACATGGCCACACTGTGTCTCTTAGTTCTTGCAAGCTAAGCTGGAGTGAGTCTCTCTCATTAAGGCCACATGGCCACACAGTGTCTCTTAGTTCTTGCAAGCTAAGCTGGAGTGAGTCTCTCTCATTAAGGCCACATGGCCACACTGTGTCTCTTAGTTCTTGCAAGCTAAGCTGGAGTCAGTCTCTCTCATTAAGGCCACATGGCCACACTGTGTCTCTTAGTTCTTGCAAGTTAAGCTGGAATCAGTCTCTCTCATTAAGGCCACATGGCCACACTGTGTCTCTTAGTTCTTGCAAGCTAAGCTTGAGTCTGTCTCTCTCATTAAGGCCACATGGCCACACAGTGTCTCTTAGTTCTTGCAAGCTAAGCTGGAGTCAGTCTCTCTCATTAAGGTCACATGGTCACACTGTCTCTTAGTTCTTGCAAGCTAAGCTGGAGTCAGTCTCTCTCATTAAGGCCACATGGCCACACTGTGTCTCTTAGTTCTTGCAAGCTAAGCTGGAATCAGTCTCTCTCATTAAGGCCACATGGCCACACAGTGTCTCTTAGTTCTTGCAAGCTAAGCTGGAGTGAGTCTCTCTCATTAAGGCCACATGGCCACACTGTGTCTCTTAGTTCTTGCAAGCTAGGCTTGAGTCAGTCTCTCTCATTAAGGTTACATGGGCACACTGTGTCTCTTAGTTCTTGCAAGCTAAGCTGGAGTCAGTCTCTCTCATTAAGGCCACATGGCCACACTGTGTCTCTTAGTTCTTGCAAGCTAAGCTTGAGTCAGTCTCTCTCATTAAGGCCACATGGCCACACAGTGTCTCTTAGTTCTTGCAAGCTAAGCTGGAATCAGTCTCTCTCATTAAGGTCACATGGTCACACTGTGTCTCTTAGTTCTTGCAAGCTAAGCTGGAGTCAGTCTCATTAAGGCCACATGGCCACACTGTGTCTCTTAGTTCTTGCAAGCTAAGCTGGAATCAGTCTCTCTCATTAAGGCCACATGGCCACACTGTGTCTATTAGTTCTTGCAAGCTAAGCTGGAGTCAGTCTCTCTCATTAAGGCCACATGGCCACACTGTGTCTCTTAGTTCTTGCAAGCTAAGCTGGAATCAGTCTCTCTCATTAAGGCCACATGGCCACACTGTGTCTATTAGTTCTTGCAAGCTAAGCTGGAGTCAGTCTCTCTCATTAAGGCCACATGGCCACACTGTGTCGCTTAGTTCTTGCAAGTTAAGCTGGAATCAGTCTCTCTCATTAAGGCCACATGGCCATACTGAGTCTCTTAGTTCTTGCAAGCTAAGCTGGAGTGTGTCTCTCATTAAGGCCACATGGCCACACCGTGTCTCTTAGTTCTTGCAAGCTAAGCTGGAGTGAGTCTCTCTCATTAAGGCCACATGGCCACACAGTGTCTCTTAGTTCTTGCAAGCTAAGTTGGAGTCAATCTCTCTCATTAAGGCCACATGGCCACACTGAGTCTCTTAGTTCTTGCAAGCTAAGCTGGAGTCTCTCTCATTAAGGCCACATGGCCACACTGTGTCTCTTAGTTCTTGCAAGCTAAGCTTGAGTCAGTCTCTCTCATTAAGGCCACATGGCCACACAGTGTCTCTTAGTTCTTGCAAGCTAAGCTGGAGTCAGTCTCTCTCATTAAGGTCACATAGTCACACTGTGTCTCTTAGTTCTTGCAAGCTAAGCTGGAGTCAGTCTCTCTCATTAAGGCCACATGGCCACACTGTGGCTCTTAGTTCTTGCAAGCTAAGCTGGATTCAGTCTCTCTCATTAAGGCCACATGGCCACACTGTGTCTCTTAGTTCTTGCAAGCTAAGCTGGAGTCAGTCTCTCTCATTAAGGCCACATGGCCACACTGTGTCTCTTAGTTCTTGCAAGCTAAGCTGGAGTCAGTCTCTCTCATTAAGGCTACATGGCCACACTGTCTCTTAGTTCTTGCAAGCTAAGCTGGAGTGAGTCTCTCATTAAGGCCACATGGCCACACTGTGTCTCTTAGTTCTTGCAAGCTAAGCTGGAGTGAGTCTCTCTCATTAAGGCCACATGGCCACACTGTGTCTCTTAGTTCTTGCAAGCTAAGCTTGAGTCAGTCTCTCTCATTAAGGCCACATGGCCACACAGTGTCTCTTAGTTCTTGCAAGCTAAGCTGGAGTCAGTCTCTCTCATTAAGGCCACATGGCCACACAGTGTATCTTAGTTCTTGCAAGGTAAGCTGGAGTCAGTCTCTCTCATTAAGGTCACATGGGCACACTGTGTCTCTTAGTTCTTGCAAGCTAAGCTGGAGTCAGTCTCTCTCATTAAGGCCACATGGCCACACTGTCTCTTAGTTCTTGCAAGCTAAGCTGGAATCAGTCTCTCTCCTTAAGGCCACATGGCCACACTGTGTCTCTTAGTTCTTGCAAGCTAAGCTGGAGTGAGTCTCTCTCATTAAGGCCACATGGCCACACAGTGTCTCTTAGTTCTTGCAAGCTAAGCTGGAGTGAGTCTCTCTCATTAAGGCCACATGGCCACACTGTGTCTCTTAGTTCTTGCAAGCTAAGCTTGAGTCAGTCTCTCTCATTAAGGCCACATGGCCACACAGTGTCTCTTAGTTCTTGCAAGGTAAGCTGGAGTCAGTCTCTCTCATTAAGGTCACATGGGCACACTGTGTCTCTTAGTTCTTGCAAGCTAAGCTGGAGTCAGTCTCTCTCATTAAGGCCACATGGCCACACTGTGTCTCTTAGTTCTTGCAAGTTAAGCTGGAATCAGTCTCTCTCATTAAGGCCACATGGCCACACTGTGTCTCTTAGTTCTTGCAAGCTAAGCTTGAGTCAGTCTCTCTCATTAAGGCCACATGGCCACACAGTGTCTCTTAGTTCTTGCAAGCTAAGCTGGAGTCAGTCTCTCTCATTAAGGTCACATGGTCACACTGTGTCTCTTAGTTCTTGCAAGCTAAGCTGGAGTCAGTCTCTCTCATTAAGGCCACATGGCCACACTGTGTCTCTTAGTTCTTGCAAGCTAAGCTGGAATCAGTCTCTCTCATTAAGGCCACATGGCCACACAGTGTCTCTTAGTTCTTGCAAGCTAAGCTGGAGTGAGTCTCTCTCATTAAGGCCACATGGCCACACTGTGTCTCTTAGTTCTTGCAAGCTAAGCTGGAGTCAGTCTCTCTCATTAAGGTCACATGGGCACACTGTGTCTCTTAGTTCTTGCAAGCTAAGCTGGAGTCAGTCTCTCTCATTAAGGCCACATGGCCACACTGTCTCTTAGTTCTTGCAAGCTAAGCTGGAATCAGTCTCTCTCATTAAGGCCACATGGCCACACTGTGTCTCTTAGTTCTTGCAAGCTAAGCTGGAGTGAGTCTCTCTCATTAAGGCCACATGGCCACACAGTGTCTTTTAGTTCTTGCAAGCTAAGCTGGAGTGAGTCTCTCTCATTAAGGCCACATGGCCACACTGTGTCTCTTAGTTCTTGCAAGCTAAGCTTGAGTCAGTCTCTCTCATTAAGGCCACATGGCCACACAGTGTCTCTTAGTTCTTGCAAGGTAAGCTGGAGTCAGTCTCTCTCATTAAGGTTACATGGGCACACTGTGTCTCTTAGTTCTTGCAAGCTAAGCTGGAGTCAGTCTCTCTCATTAAGGCCACATGGCCACACTGTGTCTCTTAGTTCTTGCAAGCTAAGCTTGAGTCAGTCTCTCTCATTAAGGCCACATGGCCACACAGTGTCTCTTAGTTCTTGCAAGCTAAGCTGGAATCAGTCTCTCTCATTAAGGTCACATGGTCACACTGTGTCTCTTAGTTCTTGCAAGCTAAGCTGGAGTCAGTCTCATTAAGGCCACATGGCCACACTGTGTCTCTTAGTTCTTGCAAGCTAAGCTGGAATCAGTCTCTCTCATTAAGACCACATGGCCACACTGTGTCTCTTAGTTCTTGCAAGCTAAGCTGGAGTCAGTCTCTCTCATTAAGGCCACATGGCCACACTGTGTCTCTTAGTTCTTGCAAGCTAAGCTGGAGTCAGTCTCTCTCATTAAGGCCACATGGCCACACTGTCTCTTAGTTCTTGCAAGCTAAGCTGGAGTGAGTCTCTCTCATTAAGGCCACATGGCCACACAGTGTCTCTTAGTTCTTGCAAGCTAAGCTGGAGTGAGTCTCTCTCATTAAGGCCACATGGCCACACTGTGTCTCTTAGTTCTTGCAAGCTAAGCTTGAGTCAGTCTCTCTCATTAAGGCCACATGGCCACACAGTGTCTCTTAGTTCTTGCAAGGTAAGCTGGAGTCAGTCTCTCTCATTAAGGTCACATGGGCACACTGTGTCTCTTAGTTCTTGCAAGCTAAGCTGGAGTCAGTCTCTCTCATTAAGGCCACATGGCCACACTGTCTCTTAGTTCTTGCAAGCTAAGCTGGAATCAGTCTCTCTCATTAAGGCCACATGGCCACACTGTGTCTCTTAGTTCTTGCAAGCTAAGCTGGAGTGAGTCTCTCTCATTAAGGCCACATGGCCACACAGTGTCTCTTAGTTCTTGCAAGCTAAGCTGGAGTGAGTCTCTCTCATTAAGGCCACATGGCCACACTGTGTCTCTTAGTTCTTGCAAGCTAAGCTGGAGTCAGTCTCTCTCATTAAGGCCACATGGCCACACTGTGTCTCTTAGTTCTTGCAAGTTAAGCTGGAATCAGTCTCTCTCATTAAGGCCACATGGCCACACTGTGTCTCTTAGTTCTTGCAAGCTAAGCTTGAGTCTGTCTCTCTCATTAAGGCCACATGGCCACACAGTGTCTCTTAGTTCTTGCAAGCTAAGCTGGAGTCAGTCTCTCTCATTAAGGTCACATGGTCACACTGTCTCTTAGTTCTTGCAAGCTAAGCTGGAGTCAGTCTCTCTCATTAAGGCCACATGGCCACACTGTGTCTCTTAGTTCTTGCAAGCTAAGCTGGAATCAGTCTCTCTCATTAAGGCCACATGGCCACACAGTGTCTCTTAGTTCTTGCAAGCTAAGCTGGAGTGAGTCTCTCTCATTAAGGCCACATGGCCACACTGTGTCTCTTAGTTCTTGCAAGCTAGGCTTGAGTCAGTCTCTCTCATTAAGGTTACATGGGCACACTGTGTCTCTTAGTTCTTGCAAGCTAAGCTGGAGTCAGTCTCTCTCATTAAGGCCACATGGCCACACTGTGTCTCTTAGTTCTTGCAAGCTAAGCTTGAGTCAGTCTCTCTCATTAAGGCCACATGGCCACACAGTGTCTCTTAGTTCTTGCAAGCTAAGCTGGAATCAGTCTCTCTCATTAAGGTCACATGGTCACACTGTGTCTCTTAGTTCTTGCAAGCTAAGCTGGAGTCAGTCTCATTAAGGCCACATGGCCACACTGTGTCTCTTAGTTCTTGCAAGCTAAGCTGGAATCAGTCTCTCTCATTAAGGCCACATGGCCACACTGTGTCTATTAGTTCTTGCAAGCTAAGCTGGAGTCAGTCTCTCTCATTAAGGCCACATGGCCACACTGTGTCTCTTAGTTCTTGCAAGCTAAGCTGGAGTCAGTCTCTCTCATTAAGGCCACATGGCCACACTGTCTCTTAGTTCTTGCAAGCTAAGCTGGAGTGAGTCTCTCTCATTAAGGCCACATGGCCACACAGTGTCTCTTAGTTCTTGCAAGCTAAGCTGGAGTGAGTCTCTCTCATTAAGGCCACATGGCCACACTGTGTCTCTTAGTTCTTGCAAGCTAAGCTTGAGTCAGTCTCTCTCATTAAGGCCACATGGCCACACAGTGTCTCTTAGTTCTTGCAAGGTAAGCTGGAGTCAGTCTCTCTCATTAAGGTCACATGGGCACACTGTGTCTCTTAGTTCTTGCAAGCTAAGCTGGAGTCAGTCTCTCTCATTAAGGCCACATGGCCACACTGTCTCTTAGTTCTTGCAAGCTAAGCTGGAATCAGTCTCTCTCATTAAGGCCACATGGCCACACTGTGTCTCTTAGTTCTTGCAAGCTAAGCTGGAGTGAGTCTCTCTCATTAAGGCCACATGGCCACACAGTGTCTCTTAGTTCTTGCAAGCTAAGCTGGAGTGAGTCTCTCTCATTAAGGCCACATGGCCACACTGTGTCTCTTAGTTCTTGCAAGCTAAGCTGGAGTCAGTCTCTCTCATTAAGGCCACATGGCCACACTGTGTCTCTTAGTTCTTGCAAGTTAAGCTGGAATCAGTCTCTCTCATTAAGGCCACATGGCCACACTGTGTCTCTTAGTTCTTGCAAGCTAAGCTTGAGTCTGTCTCTCTCATTAAGGCCACATGGCCACACAGTGTCTCTTAGTTCTTGCAAGCTAAGCTGGAGTCAGTCTCTCTCATTAAGGTCACATGGTCACACTGTCTCTTAGTTCTTGCAAGCTAAGCTGGAGTCAGTCTCTCTCATTAAGGCCACATGGCCACACTGTGTCTCTTAGTTCTTGCAAGCTAAGCTGGAATCAGTCTCTCTCATTAAGGCCACATGGCCACACAGTGTCTCTTAGTTCTTGCAAGCTAAGCTGGAGTGAGTCTCTCTCATTAAGGCCACATGGCCACACTGTGTCTCTTAGTTCTTGCAAGCTAGGCTTGAGTCAGTCTCTCTCATTAAGGCCACATGGCCACACAGTGTCTCTTAGTTCTTGCAAGGTAAGCTGGAGTCAGTCTCTCTCATTAAGGTCACATGGGCACACTGTGTCTCTTAGTTCTTGCAAGCTAAGCTGGAGTCAGTCTCTCTAATTAAGGCCACATGGCCACACTGTCTCTTAGTTCTTGCATGCTAAGCTGGAATCAGTCTCTCTCATTAAGGCCACATGGCCACACAGTGTCTCTTAGTTCTTGCAAGCTAAGCTGGAGTGAGTCTCTCTCATTAAGGCCACATGGCCACACTGTGTCTCTTAGTTCTTGCAAGCTAAGCTTGAGTCAGTCTCTCTCATTAAGGCCACATGGCCACACAGTGTCTCTTAGTTCTTGCAAGGTAAGCTGGAGTCAGTCTCTCTCATTAAGGCCACATGGCCACACTGTCTCTTAGTTCTTGCAAGCTAAGCTGGAATCAGTCTCTCTCATTAAGGCCACATGGCCACACTGTGTCTCTTAGTTCTTGCAAGCTAAGCTGGAGTGAGTCTCTCTCATTAAGGCCACATGGCCACACAGTGTCTCTTAGTTCTTGCAAGCTAAGCTGGAGTGAGTCTCTCTCATTAAGGCCACATGGCCACACTGTGTCTCTTAGTTCTTGCAAGCTAAGCTGGAGTCAGTCTCTCTCATTAAGGCCACATGGCCACACTGTGTCTCTTAGTTCTTGCAAGTTAAGCTGGAATCAGTCTCTCTCATTAAGGCCACATGGCCACACTGTGTCTCTTAGTTCTTGCAAGCTAAGCTTGAGTCTGTCTCTCTCATTAAGGCCACATGGCCACACAGTGTCTCTTAGTTCTTGCAAGCTAAGCTGGAGTCAGTCTCTCTCATTAAGGTCACATGGTCACACTGTCTCTTAGTTCTTGCAAGCTAAGCTGGAGTCAGTCTCTCTCATTAAGGCCACATGGCCACACTGTGTCTCTTAGTTCTTGCAAGCTAAGCTGGAATCAGTCTCTCTCATTAAGGCCACATGGCCACACAGTGTCTCTTAGTTCTTGCAAGCTAAGCTGGAGTGAGTCTCTCTCATTAAGGCCACATGGCCACACTGTGTCTCTTAGTTCTTGCAAGCTAGGCTTGAGTCAGTCTCTCTCATTAAGGCCACATGGCCACACAGTGTCTCTTAGTTCTTGCAAGGTAAGCTGGAGTCAGTCTCTCTCATTAAGGTCACATGGGCACACTGTGTCTCTTAGTTCTTGCAAGCTAAGCTGGAGTCAGTCTCTCTAATTAAGGCCACATGGCCACACTGTCTCTTAGTTCTTGCATGCTAAGCTGGAATCAGTCTCTCTCATTAAGGCCACATGGCCACACAGTGTCTCTTAGTTCTTGCAAGCTAAGCTGGAGTGAGTCTCTCTCATTAAGGCCACATGGCCACACTGTGTCTCTTAGTTCTTGCAAGCTAAGCTTGAGTCAGTCTCTCTCATTAAGGCCACATGGCCACACAGTGTCTCTTAGTTCTTGCAAGGTAAGCTGGAGTCAGTCTCTCTCATTAAGGTCACATGGGCACACTGTGTCTCTTAGTTCTTGCAAGCTAAGCTGGAGTCAGTCTCTCTCATTAAGGCCACATGGCCACACTGTCTCTTAGTTCTTGCAAGCTAAGCTGGAATCAGTCTCTCTCATTAAGGCCACATGGCCACACTGTGTCTCTTAGTTCTTGCAAGCTAAGCTGGAGTGAGTCTCTCTCATTAAGGCCACATGGCCACACAGTGTCTTTTAGTTCTTGCAAGCTAAGCTGGAGTGAGTCTCTCTCATTAAGGCCACATGGCCACACTGTGTCTCTTAGTTCTTGCAAGCTAAGCTTGAGTCAGTCTCTCTCATTAAGGCCACATGGCCACACAGTGTCTCTTAGTTCTTACAAGGTAAGCTGGAGTCAGTCTCTCTCATTAAGGTCACATGGGCACACTGTGTCTCTTAGTTCTTGCAAGCTAAGCTGGAGTCAGTCTCTCTCATTAAGGCCACATGGCCACACTGTGTCTCTTAGTTCTTGCAAGCTAAGCTTGAGTCAGTCTCTCTCATTAAGGCCACATGGCCACACAGTGTCTCTCAGTTCTTGCAAGCTAAGCTGGAATCAGTCTCTCTCATTAAGGTCACATGGTCACACTGTGTCTCTTAGTTCTTGCAAGCTAAGCTGGAGTCAGTCTCATTAAGGCCACATGGCCACACTGTGTCTCTTAGTTCTTGCAAGCTAAGCTGGAATCAGTCTCTCTCATTAAGGCCACATGGCCACACTGTGTCTCTTAGTTCTTGCAAGCTAAGCTGGAGTCAGTCTCTCTCATTAAGGCCACATGGCCACACTGTGTCTCTTAGTTCTTGCAAGCTAAGCTGGAGTCAGTCTCTCTCATTAAGGCCACATGGCCACACTGTCTCTTAGTTCTTGCAAGCTAAGCTGGAGTGAGTCTCTCTCATTAAGGCCACATGGCCACACAGTGTCTCTTAGTTCTTGCAAGCTAAGCTGGAGTGAGTCTCTCTCATTAAGGCCACATGGCCACACTGTGTCTCTTAGTTCTTGCAAGCTAAGCTTGAGTCAGTCTCTCTCATTAAGGCCACATGGCCACACAGTGTCTCTTAGTTCTTGCAAGGTAAGCTGGAGTCAGTCTCTCTCATTAAGGTCACATGGGCACACTGTGTCTCTTAGTTCTTGCAAGCTAAGCTGGAGTCAGTCTCTCTCATTAAGGCCACATGGCCACACTGTCTCTTAGTTCTTGCAAGCTAAGCTGGAATCAGTCTCTCTCATTAAGGCCACATGGCCACACTGTGTCTCTTAGTTCTTGCAAGCTAAGCTTGAGTCAGTCTCTCTCATTAAGGCCACATGGCCACACAGTGTCTCTTAGTTCTTGCAAGGTAAGCTGGAGTCAGTCTCTCTCATTAAGGTCACATGGGCACACTGTGTCTCTTAGTTCTTGCAAGCTAAGCTGGAGTCAGTCTCTCTCATTAAGGCCACATGGCCACACTGTGTCTCTTAGTTCTTGCAAGCTAAGCTTGAGTCAGTCTCTCTCATTAAGGCCACATGGCCACACAGTGTCTCTTAGTTCTTGCAAGCTAAGCTGGAATCAGTCTCTCTCATTAAGGTCACATGGTCACACTGTGTCTCTTAGTTCTTGCAAGCTAAGCTGGAGTCAGTCTCATTAAGGCCACATGGCCACACTGTGTCTCTTAGTTCTTGCAAGCTAAGCTGGAATCAGTCTCTCTCATTAAGGCCACATGGCCACACTGTGTCTCTTAGTTCTTGCAAGCTAAGCTGGAGTCAGTCTCTCTCATTAAGGCCACATGGCCACACTGTGTCTCTTAGTTCTTGCAAGCTAAGCTGGAGTCAGTCTCTCTCATTAAGGCCACATGGCCACACTGTCTCTTAGTTCTTGCAAGCTAAGCTGGAGTGAGTCTCTCTCATTAAGGCCACATGGCCACACAGTGTCTCTTAGTTCTTGCAAGCTAAGCTGGAGTGAGTCTCTCTCATTAAGGCCACATGGCCACACTGTGTCTCTTAGTTCTTGCAAGCTAAGCTTGAGTCAGTCTCTCTCATTAAGGCCACATGGCCACACAGTGTCTCTTAGTTCTTGCAAGGTAAGCTGGAGTCAGTCTCTCTCATTAAGGTCACATGGGCACACTGTGTCTCTTAGTTCTTGCAAGCTAAGCTGGAGTCAGTCTCTCTCATTAAGGCCACATGGCCACACTGTCTCTTAGTTCTTGCAAGCTAAGCTGGAATCAGTCTCTCTCATTAAGGCCACATGGCCACACTGTGTCTCTTAGTTCTTGCAAGCTAAGCTGGAGTGAGTCTCTCTCATTAAGGCCACATGGCCACACAGTGTCTCTTAGTTCTTGCAAGCTAAGCTGGAGTGAGTCTCTCTCATTAAGGCCACATGGCCACACTGTGTCTCTTAGTTCTTGCAAGCTAAGCTGGAGTCAGTCTCTCTCATTAAGGCCACATGGCCACACTGTGTCTCTTAGTTCTTGCAAGTTAAGCTGGAATCAGTCTCTCTCATTAAGGCCACATGGCCACACTGTGTCTCTTAGTTCTTGCAAGCTAAGCTTGAGTCAGTCTCTCTCATTAAGGCCACATGGCCACACAGTGTCTCTTAGTTCTTGCAAGCTAAGCTGGAGTCAGTCTCTCTCATTAAGGTCACATGGCCACACTGTGTCTCTTAGTTCTTGCAAGCTAAGCTGGAATCAGTCTCTCTCATTAAGGCCACATGGCCACACAGTGTCTCTTAGTTCTTGCAAGCTAAGCTGGAGTGAGTCTCTCTCATTAAGGCCACATGGCCACACTGTGTCTCTTAGTTCTTGCAAGCTAGGCTTGAGTCAGTCTCTCTCATTAAGGCCACATGGCCACACAGTGTCTCTTAGTTCTTGCAAGGTAAGCTGGAGTCAGTCTCTCTCATTAAGGTCACATGGGCACACTGTGTCTCTTAGTTCTTGCAAGCTAAGCTGGAGTCAGTCTCTCTAATTAAGGCCACATGGCCACACTGTCTCTTAGTTCTTGCATGCTAAGCTGGAATCAGTCTCTCTCATTAAGGCCACATGGCCACACAGTGTCTCTTAGTTCTTGCAAGCTAAGCTGGAGTGAGTCTCTCTCATTAAGGCCACATGGCCACACTGTGTCTCTTAGTTCTTGCAAGCTAAGCTTGAGTCAGTCTCTCTCATTAAGGCCACATGGCCACACAGTGTCTCTTAGTTCTTGCAAGCTAAGCTGGAGTGAGTCTCTCTCATTAAGGCCACATGGCCACACTGTGTCTCTTAGTTCTTGCAAGCTAAGCTTGAGTCAGTCTCTCTCATTAAGGCCACATGGCCACACAGTGTCTCTTAGTTCTTGCAAGGTAAGCTGGAGTCAGTCTCTCTCATTAAGGTCACATGGGCACACTGTGTCTCTTAGTTCTTGCAAGCTAAGCTGGAGTCAGTCTCTCTCATTAAGGCCACATGGCCACACTGTCTCTTAGTTCTTGCAAGCTAAGCTGGAATCAGTCTCTCTCATTAAGGCCACATGGCCACACTGTGTCTCTTAGTTCTTGCAAGCTAAGCTTGAGTCAGTCTCTCTCATTAAGGCCACATGGCCACACAGTGTCTCTTAGTTCTTGCAAGGTAAGCTGGAGTCAGTCTCTCTCATTAAGGTCACATGGGCACACTGTGTCTCTTAGTTCTTGCAAGCTAAGCTGGAGTCAGTCTCTCTCATTAAGGCCACATGGCCACACTGTGTCTCTTAGTTCTTGCAAGCTAAGCTTGAGTCAGTCTCTCTCATTAAGGCCACATGGCCACACAGTGTCTCTTAGTTCTTGCAAGCTAAGCTGGAATCAGTCTCTCTCATTAAGGTCACATGGTCACACTGTGTCTCTTAGTTCTTGCAAGCTAAGCTGGAGTCAGTCTCATTAAGGCCACATGGCCACACTGTGTCTCTTAGTTCTTGCAAGCTAAGCTGGAATCAGTCTCTCTCATTAAGGCCACATGGCCACACTGTGTCTCTTAGTTCTTGCAAGCTAAGCTGGAGTCAGTCTCTCTCATTAAGGCCACATGGCCACACTGTGTCTCTTAGTTCTTGCAAGCTAAGCTGGAGTCAGTCTCTCTCATTAAGGCCACATGGCCACACAGTGTCTCTTAGTTCTTGCAAGGTAAGCTGGAGTCAGTCTCTCTCATTAAGGTCACATGGGCACACTGTGTCTCTTAGTTCTTACAAGCTAAGCTGGAGTCAGTCTCTCTAATTAAGGCCACATGGCCACACTGTCTCTTAGTTCTTGCATGCTAAGCTGGAATCAGTCTCTCTCATTAAGGCCACATGGCCACACAGTGTCTCTTAGTTCTTGCAAGCTAAGCTGGAGTGAGTCTCTCTCATTAAGGCCACATGGCCACACTGTGTCTCTTAGTTCTTGCAAGCTAAGCTTGAGTCAGTCTCTCTCATTAAGGTCACATGGCCACACAGTGTCTCTTAGTTCTTGCAAGCTAAGCTGGAGTGAGTCTCTCTCATTAAGGCCACATGGCCACACTGTGTCTCTTAGTTCTTGCAAGCTAAGCTTGAGTCAGTCTCTCTCATTAAGGCCACATGGCCACACAGTGTCTCTTAGTTCTTGCAAGGTAAGCTGGAGTCAGTCTCTCTCATTAAGGTCACATGGGCACACTGTGTCTCTTAGTTCTTGCAAGCTAAGCTGGAGTCAGTCTCTCTCATTAA
This sequence comes from Petromyzon marinus, assembly GCF_048934315.1. Classification (NCBI taxonomy): domain Eukaryota; kingdom Metazoa; phylum Chordata; class Hyperoartia; order Petromyzontiformes; family Petromyzontidae; genus Petromyzon; species Petromyzon marinus. The sequence continues at coordinate 10,975,661 of NC_133703.1, read as the reverse complement.
GGCCACATGGCCACACTGTCTCTTAGTTCTTGCAAGCTAAGCTGGAATCAGTCTCTCTCATTAAGGCCACATGGCCACACTGTGTCTCTTAGTTCTTGCAAGCTAAGCTTGAGTCAGTCTCTCTCATTAAGGCCACATGGCCACACAGTGTCTCTTAGTTCTTGCAAGGTAAGCTGGAGTCAGTCTCTCTCATTAAGGTCACATGGGCACACTGTGTCTCTTAGTTCTTGCAAGCTAAGCTGGAGTCAGTCTCTCTCATTAAGGCCACATGGCCACACTGTGTCTCTTAGTTCTTGCAAGCTAAGCTTGAGTCAGTCTCTCTCATTAAGGCCACATGGCCACACAGTGTCTCTTAGTTCTTGCAAGCTAAGCTGGAATCAGTCTCTCTCATTAAGGTCACATGGTCACACTGTGTCTCTTAGTTCTTGCAAGCTAAGCTGGAGTCAGTCTCATTAAGGCCACATGGCCACACTGTGTCTCTTAGTTCTTGCAAGCTAAGCTGGAATCAGTCTCTCTCATTAAGGCCACATGGCCACACTGTGTCTCTTAGTTCTTGCAAGCTAAGCTGGAGTCAGTCTCTCTCATTAAGGCCACATGGCCACACTGTGTCTCTTAGTTCTTGCAAGCTAAGCTGGAGTCAGTCTCTCTCATTAAGGCCACATGGCCACACTGTCTCTTAGTTCTTGCAAGCTAAGCTGGAGTGAGTCTCTCTCATTAAGGCCACATGGCCACACAGTGTCTCTTAGTTCTTGCAAGCTAAGCTGGAGTGAGTCTCTCTCATTAAGGCCACATGGCCACACTGTGTCTCTTAGTTCTTGCAAGCTAAGCTTGAGTCAGTCTCTCTCATTAAGGCCACATGGCCACACAGTGTCTCTTAGTTCTTGCAAGGTAAGCTGGAGTCAGTCTCTCTCATTAAGGTCACATGGGCACACTGTGTCTCTTAGTTCTTGCAAGCTAAGCTGGAATCAGTCTCTCTCATTAAGGCCACATGGCCACACTGTGTCTCTTAGTTCTTGCAAGCTAAGCTGGAGTGAGTCTCTCTCATTAAGGCCACATGGCCACACAGTGTCTCTTAGTTCTTGCAAGCTAAGCTGGAGTGAGTCTCTCTCATTAAGGCCACATGGCCACACTGTGTCTCTTAGTTCTTGCAAGCTAAGCTGGAGTCAGTCTCTCTCATTAAGGCCACATGGCCACACTGTGTCTCTTAGTTCTTGCAAGTTAAGCTGGAATCAGTCTCTCTCATTAAGGCCACATGGCCACACTGTGTCTCTTAGTTCTTGCAAGCTAAGCTTGAGTCAGTCTCTCTCATTAAGGCCACATGGCCACACAGTGTCTCTTAGTTCTTGCAAGCTAAGCTGGAGTCAGTCTCTCTCATTAAGGTCACATGGTCACACTGTCTCTTAGTTCTTGCAAGCTAAGCTGGAGTCAGTCTCTCTCATTAAGGCCACATGGCCACACTGTGTCTCTTAGTTCTTGCAAGCTAAGCTGGAATCAGTCTCTCTCATTAAGGCCACATGGCCACACAGTGTCTCTTAGTTCTTGCAAGCTAAGCTGGAGTGAGTCTCTCTCATTAAGGCCACATGGCCACACTGTGTCTCTTAGTTCTTGCAAGCTAGGCTTGAGTCAGTCTCTCTCATTAAGGCCACATGGCCACACAGTGTCTCTTAGTTCTTGCAAGGTAAGCTGGAGTCAGTCTCTCTCATTAAGGTCACATGGGCACACTGTGTCTCTTAGTTCTTGCAAGCTAAGCTGGAGTCAGTCTCTCTAATTAAGGCCACATGGCCACACTGTCTCTTAGTTCTTGCATGCTAAGCTGGAATCAGTCTCTCTCATTAAGGCCACATGGCCACACAGTGTCTCTTAGTTCTTGCAAGCTAAGCTGGAGTGAGTCTCTCTCATTAAGGCCACATGGCCACACTGTGTCTCTTAGTTCTTGCAAGCTAAGCTTGAGTCAGTCTCTCTCATTAAGGCCACATGGCCACACAGTGTCTCTTAGTTCTTGCAAGGTAAGCTGGAGTCAGTCTCTCTCATTAAGGTCACATGGGCACACTGTGTCTCTTAGTTCTTGCAAGCTAAGCTGGAGTCAGTCTCTCTCATTAAGGCCACATGGCCACACTGTCTCTTAGTTCTTGCAAGCTAAGCTGGAATCAGTCTCTCTCATTAAGGCCACATGGCCACACTGTGTCTCTTAGTTCTTGCAAGCTAAGCTGGAGTGAGTCTCTCTCATTAAGGCCACATGGCCACACAGTGTCTTTTAGTTCTTGCAAGCTAAGCTGGAGTGAGTCTCTCTCATTAAGGCCACATGGCCACACTGTGTCTCTTAGTTCTTGCAAGCTAAGCTTGAGTCAGTCTCTCTCATTAAGGCCACATGGCCACACAGTGTCTCTTAGTTCTTGCAAGGTAAGCTGGAGTCAGTCTCTCTCATTAAGGTCACATGGGCACACTGTGTCTCTTAGTTCTTGCAAGCTAAGCTGGAGTCAGTCTCTCTCATTAAGGCCACATGGGCACACTGTGTCTCTTAGTTCTTGCAAGCTAAGCTTGAGTCAGTCTCTCTCATTAAGGCCACATGGCCACACAGTGTCTCTTAGTTCTTGCAAGCTAAGCTGGAATCAGTCTCTCTCATTAAGGTCACATGGTCACACTGTGTCTCTTAGTTCTTGCAAGCTAAGCTGGAGTCAGTCTCATTAAGGCCACATGGCCACACTGTGTCTCTTAGTTCTTGCAAGCTAAGCTGGAATCAGTCTCTCTCATTAAGGCCACATGGCCACACTGTGTCTCTTAGTTCTTGCAAGCTAAGCTGGATTCAGTCTCTCTCATTAAGGCCACATGGCCACACTGTGTCTCTTAGTTCTTGCAAGCTAAGCTGGAGTCAGTCTCTCTCATAAAGGCCACATGGCCACACTGTCTCTTAGTTCTTGCAAGCTAAGCTGGAGTGAGTCTCTCTCATTAAGGCCACATGGCCACACAGTGTCTCTTAGTTCTTGCAAGCTAAGCTGGAGTGAGTCTCTCTCATTAAGGCCACATGGCCACACTGTGTCTCTTAGTTCTTGCAAGCTAAGCTTGAGTCAGTCTCTCTCATTAAGGCCACATGGCCACACATTGTCTCTTAGTTCTTGCAAGGTAAGCTGGAGTCAGTCTCTCTCATTAAGGTCACATGGGCACACTGTGTCTCTTAGTTCTTGCAAGCTAAGCTGGAGTCAGTCTCTCTCATTAAGGCCACATGGCCACACTGTCTCTTAGTTCTTGCAAGCTAAGCTGGAATCAGTCTCTCTCATTAAGGCCACATGGCCACACTGTGTCTCTTAGTTCTTGCAAGCTAAGCTGGAGTGAGTCTCTCTCATTAAGGCCACATGGCCACACTGTGTCTCTTAGTTCTTGCAAGCTAAGCTGGAGTCAGTCTCTCTCATTAAGGCCACATGGCCACACTGTCTCTTAGTTCTTGCAAGCTAAGCTGGAATCAGTCTCTCTCATTAAGGCCACATGGCCACACTGTGTCTCTTAGTTCTTGCAAGCTAAGCTGGAGTGAGTCTCTCTCATTAAGGCCACATGGCCACACAGTGTCTTTTAGTTCTTGCAAGCTAAGCTGTAGTGAGTCTCTCTCATTAAGGCCACATGGCCACACTGTGTCTCTTAGTTCTTGCAAGCTAAGCTTGAGTCAGTCTCTCTCATTAAGGCCACATGGCCACACAGTGTCTCTTAGTTCTTGCAAGGTAAGCTGGAGTCAGTCTCTCTCATTAAGGTCACATGGGCACACTGTGTCTCTTAGTTCTTGCAAGCTAAGCTGGAGTCAGTCTCTCTCATTAAGGCCACATGGCCACACTGTGTCTCTTAGTTCTTGCAAGCTAAGCTTGAGTCAGTCTCTCTCATTAAGGCCACATGGCCACACAGTGTCTCTTAGTTCTTGCAAGCTAAGCTGGAATCAGTCTCTCTCATTAAGGTCACATGGTCACACTGTGTCTCTTAGTTCTTGCAAGCTAAGCTGGAGTCAGTCTCATTAAGGCCACATGGCCACACTGTGTCTCTTAGTTCTTGCAAGCTAAGCTGGAATCAGTCTCTCTCATTAAGGCCACATGGCCACACTGTGTCTCTTAGTTCTTGCAAGCTAAGCTGGAGTCAGTCTCTCTCATTAAGGCCACATGGCCACACTGTGTCTCTTAGTTCTTGCAAGCTAAGCTGGAGTCAGTCTCTCTCATTAAGGCCACATGGCCACACTGTCTCTTAGTTCTTGCAAGCTAAGCTGGAGTGAGTCTCTCTCATTAAGGCCACATGGCCACACAGTGTCTCTTAGTTCTTGCAAGCTAAGCTGGAGTGAGTCTCTCTCATTAAGGCCACATGGCCACACTGTGTCTCTTAGTTCTTGCAAGCTAAGCTTGAGTCAGTCTCTCTCATTAAGGCCACATGGCCACACAGTGTCTCTTAGTTCTTGCAAGGTAAGCTGGAGTCAGTCTCTCTCATTAAGGTCACATGGGCACACTGTGTCTCTTAGTTCTTGCAAGCTAAGCTGGAGTCAGTCTCTCTCATTAAGGCCACATGGCCACACTGTCTCTTAGTTCTTGCAAGCTAAGCTGGAATCAGTCTCTCTCATTAAGGCCACATGGCCACACTGTGTCTCTTAGTTCTTGCAAGCTAAGCTGGAGTGAGTCTCTCTCATTAAGGCCACATGGCCACACAGTGTCTCTTAGTTCTTGCAAGCTAAGCTGGAGTGAGTCTCTCTCATTAAGGCCACATGGCCACACTGTGTCTCTTAGTTCTTGCAAGCTAAGCTGGAGTCAGTCTCTCTCATTAAGGCCACATGGCCACACTGTGTCTCTTAGTTCTTGCAAGTTAAGCTGGAATCAGTCTCTCTCATTAAGGCCACATGGCCACACTGTGTCTCTTAGTTCTTGCAAGCTAAGCTTGAGTCAGTCTCTCTCATTAAGGCCACATGGCCACACAGTGTCTCTTAGTTCTTGCAAGCTAAGCTGGAGTCAGTCTCTCTCATTAAGGTCACATGGTCACACTGTCTCTTAGTTCTTGCAAGCTAAGCTGGAGTCAGTCTCTCTCATTAAGGCCACATGGCCACACTGTGTCTCTTAGTTCTTGCAAGCTAAGCTGGAATCAGTCTCTCTCATTAAGGCCACATGGCCACACAGTGTCTCTTAGTTCTTGCAAGCTAAGCTGGAGTGAGTCTCTCTCATTAAGGCCACATGGCCACACTGTGTCTCTTAGTTCTTGCAAGCTAGGCTTGAGTCAGTCTCTCTCATTAAGGCCACATGGCCACACAGTGTCTCTTAGTTCTTGCAAGGTAAGCTGGAGTCAGTCTCTCTCATTAAGGTCACATGGGCACACTGTGTCTCTTAGTTCTTGCAAGCTAAGCTGGAGTCAGTCTCTCTCATTAAGGCCACATGGCCACACTGTCTCTTAGTTCTTGCATGCTAAGCTGGAATCAGTCTCTCTCATTAAGGCCACATGGCCACCCTGTGTCTCTTAGTTCTTGCAAGCTAAGCTGGAGTGAGTCTCTCTCATTAAGGCCACATGGCCACACAGTGTCTCTTAGTTCTTGCAAGCTAAGCTGGAGTGAGTCTCTCATTAAGGCCACATGGCCACACTGTGTCTCTTAGTTCTTGCAAGCTAAGCTTGAGTCAGTCTCTCTCATTAAGGCCACATGGCCACACAGTGTCTCTTAGTTCTTGCAAGGTAAGCTGGAGTCAGTCTCTCTCATTAAGGTCACATGGGCACACTGTGTCTCTTAGTTCTTGCAAGCTAAGCTGGAGTCAGTCTCTCTCATTAAGGCCACATGGCCACACTGTGTCTCTTAGTTCTTGCAAGTTAAGCTGGAATCAGTCTCTCTCATTAAGGCCACATGGCCACACTGTGTCTCTTAGTTCTTGCAAGCTAAGCTGGAGTGAGTCTCTCTCATTAAGGCCACATGGCCACACAGTGTCTCTTAGTTCTTGCAAGCTAAGCTGGAGTGAGTCTCTCTCATTAAGGCCACATGGCCACACTGTGTCTCTTAGTTCTTGCAAGCTAAGCTTGAGTCAGTCTCTCTCATTAAGGCCACATGGCCACACAGTGTCTCTTAGTTCTTGCAAGGTAAGCTGGAGTCAGTCTCTCTCATTAAGGTCACATGGGCACACTGTGTCTCTTAGTTCTTGCAAGCTAAGCTGGAGTCAGTCTCTCTCATTAAGGCCACATGGCCACACTGTGTCTCTTAGTTCTTGCAAGCTAAGCTTGAGTCAGTCTCTCTCATTAAGGCCACATGGCCACACAGTGTCTCTTAGTTCTTGCAAGCTAAGCTGGAGTCAGTCTCATTAAGGCCACATGGCCACACTGTGTCTCTTAGTTCTTGCAAGCTAAGCTGGAATCAGTCTCTCTCATTAAGGCCACATGGCCACACTCTCTCTTAGTTCTTGCAAGCTAAGCTGGAATCAGTCTCTCTCATTAAGGCCACATGGCCACACTGTGTCTCTTAGTTCTTGCAAGCTAAGCTGGAGTGAGTCTCTCTCATTAAGGCCACATGGCCACACAGTGTCTCTTAGTTCTTGCAAGCTAAGCTGGAGTGAGTCTCTCTCATTAAGGCCACATGGCCACACTGTGTCTCTTAGTTCTTGCAAGCTAAGCTTGAGTCAGTCTCTCTCATTAAGGCCACATGGCCACACAGTGTCTCTTAGTTCTTGCAAGGTAAGCTGGAGTCAGTCTCTCTCATTAAGGCCACATGGCCACACAGTGTCTCTTAGTTCTTGCAAGCTAAGCTGGAGTGAGTCTCTCTCATTAAGGCCACATGGCCACACTGTGTCTCTTAGTTCTTGCAAGCTAGGCTTGAGTCAGTCTCTCTCATTAAGGCCACATGGCCACACAGTGTCTCTTAGTTCTTGCAAGGTAAGCTGGAGTCAGTCTCTCTCATTAAGGTCACATGGGCACACTGTGTCTCTTAGTTCTTGCAAGCTAAGCTGGAGTCAGTCTCTCTCATTAAGGCCACATGGCCACACTGTCTCTTAGTTCTTGCAAGCTAAGCTGGAATCAGTCTCTCTCATTAAGGCCACATGGCCACACTGTGTCTCTTAGTTCTTGCAAGCTAAGCTGGAGTGAGTCTCTCTCATTAAGGCCACATGGCCACACAGTGTCTCTTAGTTCTTGCAAGCTAAGCTGGAGTGAGTCTCTCATTAAGGCCACATGGCCACACTGTGTCTCTTAGTTCTTGCAAGCTAAGCTTGAGTCAGTCTCTCTCATTAAGGCCACATGGCCACACAGTGTCTCTTAGTTCTTGCAAGGTAAGCTGGAGTCAGTCTCTCTCATTAAGGTCACATGGGCACACTGTGTCTCTTAGTTCTTGCAAGCTAAGCTGGAGTCAGTCTCTCTCATTAAGGCCACATGGCCACACTGTGTCTCTTAGTTCTTGCAATTTAAGCTGGAATCAGTCTCTCTCATTAAGGCCACATGGCCACACTGTGTCTCTTAGTTCTTGCAAGCTAAGATGGAGTGAGTCTCTCTCATTAAGGCCACATGGCCACACAGTGTCTCTTAGTTCTTGCAAGCTAAGCTGGAGTGAGTCTCTCTCATTAAGGCCACATGGCCACACTATGTCTCTTAGTTATTGCAAGCTAAGCTTGAGTCAGTCTCTCTCATTAAGGCCACATGGCCACACAGTGTCTCTTAGTTCTTGCAAGGTAAGCTGGAGTCAGTCTCTCTCATTAAGGTCACATGGGCACACTGTGTCTCTTAGTTCTTGCAAGCTAAGCTGGAGTCAGTCTCTCTCATTAAGGCCACATGGCCACACTGTGTCTCTTAGTTCTTGCAAGCTAAGCTTGAGTCAGTCTCTCTCATTAAGGCCACATGGCCACACAGTGTCTCTTAGTTCTTGCAAGCTAAGCTGGAATCAGTCTCTCTCATTAAGGTCACATGGTCACACTGTGTCTCTTAGTTCTTGCAAGCTAAGCTGGAGTGAGTCTCTCTCATTAAGGCCACATGGCCACACTGTGTCTCTTAGTTCTTGCAAGCTAGGCTTGAGTCAGTCTCTCTCATTAAGGCCACATGGCCACACAGTGTCTCTTAGTTCTTGCAAGGTAAGCTGGAGTCAGTCTCTCTCATTAAGGTCACATGGGCACACTGTGTCTCTTAGTTCTTGCAAGCTAAGCTGGAGTCAGTCTCTCTCATTAAGGCCACATGGCCACACTGTCTCTTAGTTCTTGCAAGCTAAGCTGGAATCAGTCTCTCTCATTAAGGCCACATGGCCACACTGTGTCTCTTAGTTCTTGCAAGCTAAGCTGGAGTGAGTCTCTCTCATTAAGGCCACATGGCCACACAGTGTCTCTTAGTTCTTGCAAGCTAAGCTGGAGTGAGTCTCTCATTAAGGCCACATGGCCACACTGTGTCTCTTAGTTCTTGCAAGCTAAGCTTGAGTCAGTCTCTCTCATTAAGGCCACATGGCCACACAGTGTCTCTTAGTTCTTGCAAGGTAAGCTGGAGTCAGTCTCTCTCATTAAGGTCACATGGGCACACTGTGTCTCTTAGTTCTTGCAAGCTAAGCTGGAGTCAGTCTCTCTCATTAAGGCCACATGGCCACACTGTGTCTCTTAGTTCTTGCAAGTTAAGCTGGAATCAGTCTCTCTCATTAAGGCCACATGGCCACACTGTGTCTCTTAGTTCTTGCAAGCTAAGATGGAGTGAGTCTCTCTCATTAAGGCCACATGGCCACACAGTGTTTCTTAGTTCTTGCAAGCTAAGCTGGAGTGAGTCTCTCTCATTAAGGCCACATGGCCACACTGTGTCTCTTAGTTATTGCAAGCTAAGCTTGAGTCAGTCTCTCTCATTAAGGCCACATTGCCACACAGTGTCTCTTAGTTCTTGCAAGGTAAGCTGGAGTCAGTCTCTCTCATTAAGGTCACATGGGCACACTGTGTCTCTTAGTTCTTGCAAGCTAAGCTGGAGTCAGTCTCTCTCATTAAGGCCACATGGCCACACTGTGTCTCTTAGTTCTTGCAAGCTAAGCTTGAGTCAGTCTCTCTCATTAAGGCCACATGGCCACACAGTGTCTCTTAGTTCTTGCAAGCTAAGCTGGAATCAGTCTCTCTCATTAAGGTCACATGGTCACACTGTGTCTCTTAGTTCTTGCAAGCTAAGCTGGAGTCAGTCTCATTAAGGCCACATGGCCACACTGTGTCTCTTAGTTCTTGCAAGCTAATCTGGAGTCAGTCTCATTAAGGCAACATGGCCACACTGTGTCTCTTAGTTCTTGCAAGCTAAGCTGGAATCAGTCTCTCTCATTAAGGCCACATGGCCACACTGTGTCTCTTAGTTCTTGCAAGCTAAGCTGGAGTCAGTCTCTCTCATTAAGGCCACATGGCCACACTGTGTCTCTTAGTTCTTGCAAGCTAAGCTGGAGTCAGTCTCTCTCATTAAGGCCACATGGCCACACTGTCTCTTAGTTCTTGCAAGCTAAGCTGGAGTGAGTCTCTCTCATTAAGGCCACATGGCCACACAGTGTCTCTTAGTTCTTGCAAGCTAAGCTGGAGTGAGTCTCTCTCATTAAGGCCACATGGCCACACTGTGTCTCTTAGTTCTTGCAAGCTAAGCTTGAGTCAGTCTCTCTCATTAAGGCCACATGGCCACACAGTGTCTCTTAGTTCTTGCAAGGTAAGCTGGAGTCAGTCTCTCTCATTAAGGTCACATGGGCACACTGTGTCTCTTAGTTCTTGCAAGCTAAGCTGGAGTCAGTCTCTCTCATTAAGGCCACATGGCCACACTGTCTCTTAGTTCTTGCAAGCTAAGCTGGAATCAGTCTCTCTCATTAAGGCCACATGGCCACACTGTCTCTTAGTTCTTGCAAGCTAAGCTGGAGTGAGTCTCTCTCATTAAGGCCACATGGCCACACAGTGTCTCTTAGTTCTTGCAAGCTAAGCTGGAGTGAGTCTCTCTCATTAAGGCCACATGGCCACACTGTGTCTCTTAGTTCTTGCAAGCTAAGCTTGAGTCAGTCTCTCTCATTAAGGCCACATGGCCACACAGTGTCTCTTTAGTTCTTGCAAGGTAAGCTGGAGTCAGTCTCTCTCATTAAGGTCACATGGGCACACTGTGTCTCTTAGTTCTTGCAAGCTAAGCTGGAGTCAGTCTCTCTCATTAAGGCCACATTGGCCACCCTGTGTCTCTTAGTTCGTGCAAGTTAAGCTGGAATCAGTCTCTCTCATTATGGCCACATGGCCACACTGTGTCTCTTAGTTCTTGCAAGCTAAGCTTGAGTCAGTCTCTCTCATTAAGGCCACATGGCCACACAGTGTCTCTTAGTTCTTGCAAGCTAAGCTGGAGTCAGTCTCTCTCATTAAGGTCACATGGTCACACTGTGTCTCTTAGTTCTTGCAAGCTAAGCTGGAGTCAGTCTCTCTCATTAAGGCCACATGGCCACACTGTGTCTCTTAGTTCTTGCAAGCTAAGCTGGAATCAGTCTCTCTCATTAAGGCCACATGGCCACACAGTGTCTCTTAGTTCTTGCAAGCTAAGCTGGAGTGAGTCTCTCTCATTAAGGCCACATGGCCACACAGTGTCTCTTAGTTCTTGCAAGGTAAGCTGGAGTCAGTCTCTCTCATTAAGGGCACATGGGCACACTGTGTCTCTTAGTTCTTGCAAGCTAAGCTGGAGTCAGTCTCTCTCATTAAGGCCACATGGCCACACTGTCTCTTAGTTCTTGCAAGCTAAGCTGGAATGAGTCTCTCTCATTAAGGCCACATGGCCACACTGTGTCTCTTAGTTCTTGCAAGCTAAGCTGGAGTGAGTCTCTCTCATTAAGGCCACATGGCCACGCAGTGTCTCTTAGTTCTTGCAAGCTAAGCTGGAGTGAGTCTCTCTCATTAAGGCCACATGGCCACACTGTGTCTCTTAGTTCTTGCAAGCTAAGCTTGAGTCAGTCTCTCTCATTAAGGCCACATGGTCACACAGTGTCTCTTAGTTCTTGCAAGGTAAGCTGGAGTCAGTCTCTCTCATTAAGGTCACATGGGCACACTGTGTCTCTTAGTTCTTGCAAGCTAAGCTGGAGTCAGTCTCTCTCATTAAGGCCACATGGCCACACTGTGTCTCTTAGTTCTTGCAAGTTAAGCTGGAATCAGTCTCTCTCATTAAGGCCACATGGCCACACTGTGTCTCTTAGTTCTTGCAAGCTAAGCTGGAGTCAGTCTCTCTCATTAAGGCCACATGGCCACACTGTGTCTCTTAGTTCTTGCAAGCTAAGCTGGAGTCAGTCTCTCTCATTAAGGCTACATGGCCACACTGTCTCTTAGTTCTTGCAAGCTAAGCTGGAGTGAGTCTCTCATTAAGGCCACATGGCCACACTGTGTCTCTTAGTTCTTGCAAGCTAAGCTGGAGTGAGTCTCTCTCATTAAGGCCACATGGCCACACAGTGTCTCTTAGTTCTTGCAAGCTAACTTGGAGTCAGTCTCTCTCATTAAGGTCACATGGCCACACTGAGTCTCTTAGTTCTTGCAAGCTAAGCTGGAGTGAGTCTCTCTCATTAAGGCCACATGGCCACACTGTGTCTCTTAGTTCTTGCAAGCTAAGCTTGAGTCAGTCTCTCTCATTAAGGCCACATGGCCACACAGTATCTCTTAGTTCTTGCAAGCTAAGCTTGAGTCAGTCTCTCTCATTAAGGCCACATGGCCACACAGTGTCTCTTAGTTCTTGCAAGCTAAGCTGGAGTCAGTCTCTCTCATTAAGGTCACATGGTCACACTGTGTCTCTTAGTTCTTGCAAGCTAAGCTGGAGTCAGTCTCTCTCATTAAGGCCACATGGCCACACTGTGTCTCTTAGTTCTTGCAAGCTAAGCTGGAATCAGTCTCTCTCATTAAGGCCACATGGCCACACAGTGTCTCTTAGTTCTTGCAAGCTAAGCTGGAGTGAGTCTCTCTCATTAAGGCCACATGGCCACACAGTGTCTCTTAGTTCTTGCAAGGTAAGCTGGAGTCAGTCTCTCTCATTAAGGTCACATGGGCACACTGTGTCTCTTAGTTCTTGCAAGCTAAGCTGGAGTCAGTCTCTCTCATTAAGGCCACATGGCCACACTGTCTCTTAGTTCTTGCAAGCTAAGCTGGAATGAGTCTCTCTCATTAAGGCCACATGGCCACACTGTGTCTCTTAGTTCTTGCAAGCTAAGCTGGAGTGAGTCTCTCTCATTAAGGCCACATGGCCACGCAGTGTCTCTTAGTTCTTGCAAGCTAAGCTGGAGTGAGTCTCTCTCATTAAGGCCACATGGCCACACTGTGTCTCTTAGTTCTTGCAAGCTAAGCTTGAGTCAGTCTCTCTCATTAAGGCCACATGGTCACACAGTGTCTCTTAGTTCTTGCAAGGTAAGCTGGAGTCAGTCTCTCTCATTAAGGTCACATGGGCACACTGTGTCTCTTAGTTCTTGCAAGCTAAGCTGGAGTCAGTCTCTCTCATTAAGGCCACATGGCCACACTGTGTCTCTTAGTTCTTGCAAGTTAAGCTGGAATCAGTCTCTCTCATTAAGGCCACATGGCCACACTGTGTCTATTAGTTCTTGCAAGCTAAGCTGGAGTCAGTCTCTCTCATTAAGGCCACATGGCCACACTGTGTCTCTTAGTTCTTGCAAGCTAAGCTGGAGTCAGTCTCTCTCATTAAGGCTACATGGCCACACTGTCTCTTAGTTCTTGCAAGCTAAGCTGGAGTGAGTCTCTCATTAAGGCCACATGGCCACACTGTGTCTCTTAGTTCTTGCAAGCTAAGCTGGAGTGAGTCTCTCTCATTAAGGCCACATGGCCACACAGTGTCTCTTAGTTCTTGCAAGCTAACTTGGAGTCAGTCTCTCTCATTAAGGCCACATGGCCACACTGAGTCTCTTAGTTCTTGCAAGCTAAGCTGGAGTGAGTCTCTCTCATTAAGGCCACATGGCCACACTGTGTCTCTTAGTTCTTGCAAGCTAAGCTTTAGTCAGTCTCTCTCATTAAGGCCACATGGCCACACAGTATCTCTTAGTTCTTGCAAGCTAAGCTGGAGTCAGTTTCTCTCATTAAGGTCACATGGTCACACTGTGTCTCTTAGTTCTTGCAAGCTAAGCTGGAGTGAGTCTCTCTCATTAAGGCCACATGGCCACACAGTGTCTCTTAGTTCTTGCAAGCTAAGCTGGAGTGAGTCTCTCTCATTAAGGCCACATGGCCACACTGTGTCTCTTAGTTCTTGCAAGCTAAGCTTGAGTCAGTCTCTCTCATTAAGGCCACATGGCCACACAGTGTCTCTTTAGTTCTTGCAAGGTAAGCTGGAGTCAGTCTCTCTCATTAAGGTCACATGGGCACACTGTGTCTCTTAGTTCTTGCAAGCTAAGCTGGAGTCAGTCTCTCTCATTAAGGCCACATGGCCACACTGTGTCTCTTAGTTCTTGCAAGTTAAGCTGGAATCAGTCTCTCTCATTATGGCCACATGGCCACACTGTGTCTCTTAGTTCTTGCAAGCTAAGCTTGAGTCAGTCTCTCTCATTAAGGCCACATGGCCACACAGTGTCTCTTAGTTCTTGCAAGCTAAGCTGGAGTCAGTCTCTCTCATTAAGGTCACATGGTCACACTGTGTCTCTTAGTTCTTGCAAGCTAAGCTGGAGTCAGTCTCTCTCATTAAGGCCACATGGCCACACTGTGTCTCTTAGTTCTTGCAAGCTAAGCTGGAATCAGTCTCTCTCATTAAGGCCACATGGCCACACAGTGTCTCTTAGTTCTTGCAAGCTAAGCTGGAGTGAGTCTCTCTCATTAAGGCCACATGGCCACACAGTGTCTCTTAGTTCTTGCAAGGTAAGCTGGAGTCAGTCTCTCTCATTAAGGGCACATGGGCACACTGTGTCTCTTAGTTCTTGCAAGCTAAGCTGGAGTCAGTCTCTCTCATTAAGGCCACATGGCCACACTGTCTCTTAGTTCTTGCAAGCTAAGCTGGAATGAGTCTCTCTCATTAAGGCCACATGGCCACACTGTGTCTCTTAGTTCTTGCAAGCTAAGCTGGAGTGAGTCTCTCTCATTAAGGCCACATGGCCACGCAGTGTCTCTTAGTTCTTGCAAGCTAAGCTGGAGTGAGTCTCTCTCATTAAGGCCACATGGCCACACTGTGTCTCTTAGTTCTTGCAAGCTAAGCTTGAGTCAGTCTCTCTCATTAAGGCCACATGGTCACACAGTGTCTCTTAGTTCTTGCAAGGTAAGCTGGAGTCAGTCTCTCTCATTAAGGTCACATGGGCACACTGTGTCTCTTAGTTCTTGCAAGCTAAGCTGGAGTCAGTCTCTCTCATTAAGGCCACATGGCCACACTGTGTCTCTTAGTTCTTGCAAGTTAAGCTGGAATCAGTCTCTCTCATTAAGGCCACATGGCCACACTGTGTCTCTTAGTTCTTGCAAGCTAAGCTGGAGTCAGTCTCTCTCATTAAGGCCACATGGCCACACTGTGTCTCTTAGTTCTTGCAAGCTAAGCTGGAGTCAGTCTCTCTCATTAAGGCTACATGGCCACACTGTCTCTTAGTTCTTGCAAGCTAAGCTGGAGTGAGTCTCTCATTAAGGCCACATGGCCACACTGTGTCTCTTAGTTCTTGCAAGCTAAGCTGGAGTGAGTCTCTCTCATTAAGGCCACATGGCCACACAGTGTCTCTTAGTTCTTGCAAGCTAACTTGGAGTCAGTCTCTCTCATTAAGGTCACATGGCCACACTGAGTCTCTTAGTTCTTGCAAGCTAAGCTGGAGTGAGTCTCTCTCATTAAGGCCACATGGCCACACTGTGTCTCTTAGTTCTTGCAAGCTAAGCTTGAGTCAGTCTCTCTCATTAAGGCCACATGGCCACACAGTATCTCTTAGTTCTTGCAAGCTAAGCTTGAGTCAGTCTCTCTCATTAAGGCCACATGGCCACACAGTGTCTCTTAGTTCTTGCAAGCTAAGCTGGAGTCAGTCTCTCTCATTAAGGTCACATGGTCACACTGTGTCTCTTAGTTCTTGCAAGCTAAGCTGGAGTCAGGCTCTCTCATTAAGGCCACATGGCCACACTGTGTCTCTTAGTTCTTGCAAGCTAAGCTGGAATCAGTCTCTCTCATTAAGGCCACATGGCCACACAGTGTCTCTTAGTTCTTGCAAGCTAAGCTGGAGTGAGTCTCTCTCATTAAGGCCACATGGCCACACAGTGTCTCTTAGTTCTTGCAAGGTAAGCTGGAGTCAGTCTCTCTCATTAAGGTCACATGGGCACACTGTGTCTCTTAGTTCTTGCAAGCTAAGCTGGAGTCAGTCTCTCTCATTAAGGCCACATGGCCACACTGTCTCTTAGTTCTTGCAAGCTAAGCTGGAATGAGTCTCTCTCATTAAGGCCACATGGCCACACTGTGTCTCTTAGTTCTTGCAAGCTAAGCTGGAGTGAGTCTCTCTCATTAAGGCCACATGGCCACGCAGTGTCTCTTAGTTCTTGCAAGCTAAGCTGGAGTGAGTCTCTCTCATTAAGGCCACATGGCCACACTGTGTCTCTTAGTTCTTGCAAGCTAAGCTTGAGTCAGTCTCTCTCATTAAGGCCACATGGTCACACAGTGTCTCTTAGTTCTTGCAATGTAAGCTGGAGTCAGTCTCTCTCATTAAGGTCACATGGGCACACTGTGTCTCTTAGTTCTTGCAAGCTAAGCTGGAGTCAGTCTCTCTCATTAAGGCCACATGGCCACACTGTGTCTCTTAGTTCTTGCAAGTTAAGCTGGAATCAGTCTCTCTCATTAAGGCCACATGGCCACACTGTGTCTCTTAGTTCTTGCAAGCTAAGCTGGAGTCAGTCTCTCTCATTAAGGCCACATGGCCACACTGTGTCTCTTAGTTCTTGCAAGCTAAGCTGGAGTCAGTCTCTCTCATTAAGGCTACATGGCCACACTGTCTCTTAGTTCTTGCAAGCTAAGCTGGAGTGAGTCTCTCATTAAGGCCACATGGCCACACTGTGTCTCTTAGTTCTTGCAAGCTAAGCTGGAGTGAGTCTCTCTCATTAAGGCCACATGGCCACACAGTGTCTCTTAGTTCTTGCAAGCTAACTTGGAGTCAGTCTCTCTCATTAAGGCCACATGGCCACACTGAGTCTCTTAGTTCTTGCAAGCTAAGCTGGAGTGAGTCTCTCTCATTAAGGCCACATGGCCACACTGTGTCTCTTAGTTCTTGCAAGCTAAGCTTGAGTCAGTCTCTCTCATTAAGGCCACATGGCCACACAGTATCTCTTAGTTCTTGCAAGCTAAGCTGGAGTCAGTTTCTCTCATTAAGGTCACATGGTCACACTGTGTCTCTTAGTTCTTGCAAGCTAAGCTGGAGTCAGTCTCTCTCATCAAGGCCACATGGCCACACTGTGTCTCTTAGTTCTTGCAAGCTAAGCTGGAATCAGTCTCTCTCATTAAGGCCACATGGCCACACTGTGTCTCTTAGTTCTTGCAAGCTAAGCTGGAGTCAGTCTCTCTCATTAAGGCCACATGGCCACACTGTGTCTCTTAGTTCTTGCAAGCTAAGCTGGAGTCAGTCTCTCTCATTAAGGCTACATGGCCACACTGTCTCTTAGTTCTTGCAAGCTAAGCTGGAGTGAGTCTCTCATTAAGGCCACATGGCCACACTGTGTCTCTTAGTTCTTGCAAGCTAAGCTGGAGTGAGTCTCTCTCATTAAGGCCACATGGCCACACAGTGTCTCTTAGTTCTTGCAAGCTAAGCTGGAGTGAGTCTCTCTCATTAAGGCCACATGGCCACACTGTGTCTCTTAGTTCTTGCAAGCTAAGCTTGAGTCAGTCTCTCTCATTAAGGCCACATGGCCACACAGTGTCTCTTAGTTCTTGCAAGGTAAGCTGGAGTCAGTCTCTCTCATTAAGGCCACATGGCCACACTGTGTCTCTTAGTTCTTGCAAGCTAAGCTTGAGTCAGTCTCTCTCATTAAGGCCACATGGCCACACAGTGTCTCTTAGTTCTTGCAAGCTAAGCTGGAATCAGTCTCTCTCATTAAGGTCACATGGTCACACTGTGTCTCTTAGTTATTGCAAGCTAAGCTGGAGTCAGTCTCATTAAGGCCACTTGGCCACACTGTGTCTCTTAGTTCTTGCAAGCTAAGCTGGAATCAGTCTCTCTCATTAAGGCCACATGGCCACACTGTCTCTTAGTTCTTGCAAGCTAAGCTGGAATCAGTCTCTCTCATTAAGGCCACATGGCCACACTGTGTCTCTTAGTTCTTGCAAGCTAACTTGGAGTCAGTCTCTCTCATTAAGGTCACATGGCCACACTGAGTCTCTTAGTTCTTGCAAGCTAAGCTGGAGTGAGTCTCTCTCATTAAGGCCACATGGCCACACTGTGTCTCTTAGTTCTTGCAAGCTAAGCTTGAGTCAGTCTCTCTCATTAAGGCCACATGGCCACACAGTATCTCTTAGTTCTTGCAAGCTAAGCTTGAGTCAGTCTCTCTCATTAAGGCCACATGGCCACACAGTGTCTCTTAGTTCTTGCAAGCTAAGCTGGAGTCAGTCTCTCTCATTAAGGTCACATGGTCACACTGTGTCTCTTAGTTCTTGCAAGCTAAGCTGGAGTCAGTCTCTCTCATTAAGGCCACATGGCCACACTGTGTCTCTTAGTTCTTGCAAGCTAAGCTGGAATCAGTCTCTCTCATTAAGGCCACATGGCCACACAGTGTCTCTTAGTTCTTGCAAGCTAAGCTGGAGTGAGTCTCTCTCATTAAGGCCACATGGCCACACAGTGTCTCTTAGTTCTTGCAAGGTAAGCTGGAGTCAGTCTCTCTCATTAAGGTCACATGGGCACACTGTGTCTCTTAGTTCTTGCAAGCTAAGCTGGAGTCAGTCTCTCTCATTAAGGCCACATGGCCACACTGTCTCTTAGTTCTTGCAAGCTAAGCTGGAATGAGTCTCTCTCATTAAGGCCACATGGCCACACTGTGTCTCTTAGTTCTTGCAAGCTAAGCTGGAGTGAGTCTCTCTCATTAAGGCCACATGGCCACGCAGTGTCTCTTAGTTCTTGCAAGCTAAGCTGGAGTGAGTCTCTCTCATTAAGGCCACATGGCCACACTGTGTCTCTTAGTTCTTGCAAGCTAAGCTTGAGTCAGTCTCTCTCATTAAGGCCACATGGTCACACAGTGTCTCTTAGTTCTTGCAATGTAAGCTGGAGTCAGTCTCTCTCATTAAGGTCACATGGGCACACTGTGTCTCTTAGTTCTTGCAAGCTAAGCTGGAGTCAGTCTCTCTCATTAAGGCCACATGGCCACACTGTGTCTCTTAGTTCTTGCAAGTTAAGCTGGAATCAGTCTCTCTCATTAAGGCCACATGGCCACACTGTGTCTCTTAGTTCTTGCAAGCTAAGCTGGAGTCAGTCTCTCTCATTAAGGCCACATGGCCACACTGTGTCTCTTAGTTCTTGCAAGCTAAGCTGGAGTCAGTCTCTCTCATTAAGGCTACATGGCCACACTGTCTCTTAGTTCTTGCAAGCTAAGCTGGAGTGAGTCTCTCATTAAGGCCACATGGCCACACTGTGTCTCTTAGTTCTTGCAAGCTAAGCTGGAGTGAGTCTCTCTCATTAAGGCCACATGGCCACACAGTGTCTCTTAGTTCTTGCAAGCTAACTTGGAGTCAGTCTCTCTCATTAAGGCCACATGGCCACACTGAGTCTCTTAGTTCTTGCAAGCTAAGCTGGAGTGAGTCTCTCTCATTAAGGCCACATGGCCACACTGTGTCTCTTAGTTCTTGCAAGCTAAGCTTGAGTCAGTCTCTCTCATTAAGGCCACATGGCCACACAGTATCTCTTAGTTCTTGCAAGCTAAGCTGGAGTCAGTTTCTCTCATTAAGGTCACATGGTCACACTGTGTCTCTTAGTTCTTGCAAGCTAAGCTGGAGTCAGTCTCTCTCATCAAGGCCACATGGCCACACTGTGTCTCTTAGTTCTTGCAAGCTAAGCTGGAATCAGTCTCTCTCATTAAGGCCACATGGCCACACTGTGTCTCTTAGTTCTTGCAAGCTAAGCTGGAGTCAGTCTCTCTCATTAAGGCCACATGGCCACACTGTGTCTCTTAGTTCTTGCAAGCTAAGCTGGAGTCAGTCTCTCTCATTAAGGCTACATGGCCACACTGTCTCTTAGTTCTTGCAAGCTAAGCTGGAGTGAGTCTCTCATTAAGGCCACATGGCCACACTGTGTCTCTTAGTTCTTGCAAGCTAAGCTGGAGTGAGTCTCTCTCATTAAGGCCACATGGCCACACAGTGTCTCTTAGTTCTTGCAAGCTAAGCTGGAGTGAGTCTCTCTCATTAAGGCCACATGGCCACACTGTGTCTCTTAGTTCTTGCAAGCTAAGCTTGAGTCAGTCTCTCTCATTAAGGCCACATGGCCACACAGTGTCTCTTAGTTCTTGCAAGGTAAGCTGGAGTCAGTCTCTCTCATTAAGGCCACATGGCCACACTGTGTCTCTTAGTTCTTGCAAGCTAAGCTTGAGTCAGTCTCTCTCATTAAGGCCACATGGCCACACAGTGTCTCTTAGTTCTTGCAAGCTAAGCTGGAATCAGTCTCTCTCATTAAGGTCACATGGTCACACTGTGTCTCTTAGTTATTGCAAGCTAAGCTGGAGTCAGTCTCATTAAGGCCACTTGGCCACACTGTGTCTCTTAGTTCTTGCAAGCTAAGCTGGAATCAGTCTCTCTCATTAAGGCCACATGGCCACACTGTCTCTTAGTTCTTGCAAGCTAAGCTGGAATCAGTCTCTCTCATTAAGGCCACATGGTCACACTGTGTCTCTTAGTTCTTGCAAGCTAAGCTGGAGTGAGTCTCTCTCATTAAGGCCACATGGCCACACAGTGTCTCTTAGTTCTTGCAAGCTAAGCTGGAGTGAGTCTCTCTCATTAAGGCCACATGGCCACACTGTGTCTCTTAGTTCTTGCAAGCTAAGCTTGAGTCAGTCTCTCTCATTAAGGCCACGTGGCCACACAGTGTCTCTTAGTTCTTGGAAGGTAAGCTGGAGTCAGTCTCTCTCATTAAGGTCACATGGGCACACTGTGTCTCTTAGTTCTTGCAAGCTAAGCTGGAGTCAGTCTCTCTCATTAAGGCCACATGGCCACACTGTGTCTCTTAGTTCTTGCAAGCTAAGCTTGAGTCAGTCTCTCTCATTAAGGCCACATGGCCACACAGTGTCTCTTAGTTCTTGCAAGCTAAGCTGGAATCAGTCTCTCTCATTAAGGTCACATGGTCACACTGTGTCTCTTAGTTCTTGCAAGCTAAGCTGGAGTCAGTCTCATTAAGGCTACATGGCCACACTGTGTCTCTTAGTTCTTGCAAGCTAAGCTGGAATCAGTCTCTCTCATTAAGGCCACATGGCCACACTGTGTCTCTTAGTTCTTGCAAGCTAAGCTGGAGTCAGTCTCTCTCATTAAGGCCACATGGCCACACTGTGTCTCTTAGTTCTTGCAAGCTAAGCTGGAGTCAGTCTCTCTCATTAAGGCCACATGGCCACACTGTCTCTTAGGTCTTGCAAGCTAAGCTGGAGTGAGTCTCTCTCATTAAGGCCACATGGCCACACAGTGTCTCTTAGTTCTTGCAAGCTAAGCTGGAGTGAGTCTCTCTCATTAAGGCCACATGGCCACACTGTGTCTCTTAGTTCTTGCAAGCTAAGCTTGAGTCAGTCTCTCTCATTAAGGCCACATGGCCACACAGTGTCTCTTAGTTCTTGCAAGGTAAGCTGGAGTCAGTCTCTCTCATTAAGGTCACATGGGCACACTGTGTCTCTTAGTTCTTGCAAGCTAAGCTGGAGTCAGTCTCTCTCATTAAGGCCACATGGCCACACTGTCTCTTAGTTCTTGCAAGCTAAGCTGGAGTGAGTCTCTCTCATTAAGGCCACATGGCCACACAGTGTCTCTTAGTTCTTGCAAGCTAAGCTGGAGTGAGTCTCTCTCATTAAGGCCACATGGCCACACAGTGTCTCTTAGTTCTTGCAAGCTAACTTGGAGTCAGTCTCTCTCATTAAGGTCACATGGCCACACTGAGTCTCTTAGTTCTTGCAAGCTAAGCTGGAGTGAGTCTCTCTCATTAAGGCCACATGGCCACACTGTGTCTCTTAGTTCTTGCAAGCTAAGCTTGAGTCAGTCTCTCTCATTAAGGCCACATGGCCACACAGTATCTCTTAGTTCTTGCAAGCTAAGCTTGAGTCAGTCTCTCTCATTAAGGCCACATGGCCACACAGTGTCTCTTAGTTCTTGCAAGCTAAGCTGGAGTCAGTCTCTCTCATTAAGGTCACATGGTCACACTGTGTCTCTTAGTTCTTGCAAGCTAAGCTGGAGTCAGTCTCTCTCATTAAGGCCACATGGCCACACTGTGTCTCTTAGTTCTTGCAAGCTAAGCTGGAATCAGTCTCTCTCATTAAGGCCACATGGCCACACAGTGTCTCTTAGTTCTTGCAAGCTAAGCTGGAGTGAGTCTCTCTCATTAAGGCCACATGGCCACACAGTGTCTCTTAGTTCTTGCAAGGTAAGCTGGAGTCAGTCTCTCTCATTAAGGTCACATGGGCACACTGTGTCTCTTAGTTCTTGCAAGCTAAGCTGGAGTCAGTCTCTCTCATTAAGGCCACATGGCCACACTGTCTCTTAGTTCTTGCAAGCTAAGCTGGAATGAGTCTCTCTCATTAAGGCCACATGGCCACACTGTGTCTCTTAGTTCTTGCAAGCTAAGCTGGAGTGAGTCTCTCTCATTAAGGCCACATGGCCACGCAGTGTCTCTTAGTTCTTGCAAGCTAAGCTGGAGTGAGTCTCTCTCATTAAGGCCACATGGCCACACTGTGTCTCTTAGTTCTTGCAAGCTAAGCTTGAGTCAGTCTCTCTCATTAAGGCCACATGGTCACACAGTGTCTCTTAGTTCTTGCAATGTAAGCTGGAGTCAGTCTCTCTCATTAAGGTCACATGGGCACGCTGTGTCTCTTAGTTCTTGCAAGCTAAGCTGGAGTCAGTCTCTCTCATTAAGGCCACATGGCCACACTGTGTCTCTTAGTTCTTGCAAGTTAAGCTGGAATCAGTCTCTCTCATTAAGGCCACATGGCCACACTGTGTCTCTTAGTTCTTGCAAGCTAAGCTGGAGTCAGTCTCTCTCATTAAGGCCACATGGCCACACTGTGTCTCTTAGTTCTTGCAAGCTAAGCTGGAGTCAGTCTCTCTCATTAAGGCTACATGGCCACACTGTCTCTTAGTTCTTGCAAGCTAAGCTGGAGTGAGTCTCTCATTAAGGCCACATGGCCACACTGTGTCTCTTAGTTCTTGCAAGCTAAGCTGGAGTGAGTCTCTCTCATTAAGGCCACATGGCCACACAGTGTCTCTTAGTTCTTGCAAGCTAACTTGGAGTCAGTCTCTCTCATTAAGGCCACATGGCCACACTGAGTCTCTTAGTTCTTGCAAGCTAAGCTGGAGTGAGTCTCTCTCATTAAGGCCACATGGCCACACTGTGTCTCTTAGTTCTTGCAAGCTAAGCTTGAGTCAGTCTCTCTCATTAAGGCCACATGGCCACACAGTATCTCTTAGTTCTTGCAAGCTAAGCTGGAGTCAGTTTCTCTCATTAAGGTCACATGGTCACACTGTGTCTCTTAGTTCTTGCAAGCTAAGCTGGAGTCAGTCTCTCTCATCAAGGCCACATGGCCACACTGTGTCTCTTAGTTCTTGCAAGCTAAGCTGGAATCAGTCTCTCTCATTAAGGCCACATGGCCACACTGTGTCTCTTAGTTCTTGCAAGCTAAGCTGGAGTCAGTCTCTCTCATTAAGGCCACATGGCCACACTGTGTCTCTTAGTTCTTGCAAGCTAAGCTGGAGTCAGTCTCTCTCATTAAGGCTACATGGCCACACTGTCTCTTAGTTCTTGCAAGCTAAGCTGGAGTGAGTCTCTCATTAAGGCCACATGGCCACACTGTGTCTCTTAGTTCTTGCAAGCTAAGCTGGAGTGAGTCTCTCTCATTAAGGCCACATGGCCACACAGTGTCTCTTAGTTCTTGCAAGCTAAGCTGGAGTGAGTCTCTCTCATTAAGGCCACATGGCCACACTGTGTCTCTTAGTTCTTGCAAGCTAAGCTTGAGTCAGTCTCTCTCATTAAGGCCACATGGCCACACAGTGTCTCTTAGTTCTTGCAAGGTAAGCTGGAGTCAGTCTCTCTCATTAAGGCCACATGGCCACACTGTGTCTCTTAGTTCTTGCAAGCTAAGCTTGAGTCAGTCTCTCTCATTAAGGCCACATGGCCACACAGTGTCTCTTAGTTCTTGCAAGCTAAGCTGGAATCAGTCTCTCTCATTAAGGTCACATGGTCACACTGTGTCTCTTAGTTATTGCAAGCTAAGCTGAATCAGTCTCTCTCATTAAGGCCACATGGCCACACTGTGTCTCTTAGTTCTTGCAAGCTAAGCTGGAGTGAGTCTCTCTCATTAAGGCCACATGGCCACACAGTGTCTCTTAGTTCTTGCAAGCTAAGCTGGAGTGAGTCTCTCTCATTAAGGCCACATGGCCACACTGTGTCTCTTAGTTCTTGCAAGCTAAGCTTGAGTCAGTCTCTCTCATTAAGGCCACATGGCCACACAGTGTCTCTTAGTTCTTGGAAGGTAAGCTGGAGTCAGTCTCTCTCATTAAGGTCACATGGGCACACTGTGTCTCTTAGTTCTTGCAAGCTAAGCTGGAGTCAGTCTCTCTCATTAAGGCCACATGGCCACACTGTGTCTCTTAGTTCTTGCAAGCTAAGCTTGAGTCAGTCTCTCTCATTAAGGCCACATGGCCACACAGTGTCTCTTAGTTCTTGCAAGCTAAGCTGGAATCAGTCTCTCTCATTAAGGTCACATGGTCACACTGTGTCTCTTAGTTCTTGCAAGCTAAGCTGGAGTCAGTCTCATTAAGGCTACATGGCCACACTGTGTCTCTTAGTTCTTGCAAGCTAAGCTGGAATCAGTCTCTCTCATTAAGGCCACATGGCCACACTGTGTCTCTTAGTTCTTGCAAGCTAAGCTGGAGTCAGTCTCTCTCATTAAGGCCACATGGCCACACTGTGTCTCTTAGTTCTTGCAAGCTAAGCTGGAGTCAGTCTCTCTCATTAAGGCCACATGGCCACACTGTCTCTTAGTTCTTGCAAGCTAAGCTGGAGTGAGTCTCTCTCATTAAGGCCACATGGCCACACAGTGTCTCTTAGTTCTTGCAAGCTAAGCTGGAGTGAGTCTCTCTCATTAAGGCCACATGGCCACACTGTGTCTCTTAGTTCTTGCAAGCTAAGCTTGAGTCAGTCTCTCTCATTAAGGCCACATGGCCACACAGTGTCTCTTAGTTCTTGCAAGGTAAGCTGGAGTCAGTCTCTCTCATTAAGGTCACATGGGCACACTGTGTCTCTTAGTTCTTGCAAGCTAAGCTGGAGTCAGTCTCTCTCATTAAGGCCACATGGCCACACTGTCTCTTAGTTCTTGCAAGCTAAGCTGGAGTGAGTCTCTCTCATTAAGGCCACATGGCCACACAGTGTCTCTTAGTTCTTGCAAGCTAAGCTGGAGTGAGTCTCTCTCATTAAGGCCACATGGCCACACTGTGTCTCTTAGTTCTTGCAAGCTAAGCTTGAGTCAGTCTCTCTCATTAAGGCCACATGGCCACACAGTGTCTCTTTAGTTCATGCAAGGTAAGCTGGAGTCAGTCTCTCTCATTAAGGTCACATGGGCACACTGTGTCTCTTAGTTCTTGCAAGCTAAGCTGGAGTCAGTCTCTCTCATTAAGGCCACATGGCCACACTGTGTCTCTTAGTTCTTGCAAGTTAAGCTGGAATCAGTCTCTCTCATTAAGGCCACATGGCCACACTGTGTCTCTTAGTTCTTGCAAGCTAAGCTTGAGTCAGTCTCTCTCATTAAGGCCACATGGCCACACAGTGTCTCTTAGTTCTTGCAAGCTAAGCTGGAGTCAGTCTCTCTCATTAAGGTCACATGGTCACACTGTGTCTCTTAGTTCTTGCAAGCTAAGCTGGAGTCAGTCTCTCTCATTAAGGCCACATGGCCACACTGTGTCTCTTAGTTCTTGCAAGCTAAGCTGGAATCAGTCTCTCTCATTAAGGCCACATGGCCACACAGTGTCTCTTAGTTCTTGCAAGCTAAGCTGGAGTGGGTCTCTCTCATTAAGGCCACATGGCCACACTGTGTCTCTTAGTTCTTGCAAGCTAAGCTTGAGTCAGTCTCTCTCATTAAGGCCACATGGCCACACAGTGTCTCTTAGTTCTTGCAAGGTAAGCTGGAGTCAGTCTCTCTCTTTAAGGTCACAATGGGCACACTGTGTCTCTTAGTTCTTGCAAGCTAAGCTGGAGTCAGTCTCTCTCATTAAGGCCACATGGCCACACTGTCTTTTAGTTCTTGCAAGCTAAGCTGGAATGAGTCTCTCTCATTAAGGCCACATGGCCACACTGTGTCTCTTAGTTCTTGCAAGCTAAGCTGGAGTGAGTCTCTCTCATTAAGGCCACATGGCCACACAGTGTCTCTTAGTTCTTGCAAGCTAAGCTGGAGTGAGTCTCTCTCATTAAGGCCACATTGCCACACTGTGTCTCTTAGTTCTTGCAAGCTAAGCTTGAGTCAGTCTCTCTCATTAAGGCCACATGGCCACACAGTGTCTCTTAGTTCTTGCAAGGTAAGCTGGAGTCAGTCTCTCTCATTAAGGTCACATGGGCACACTGTGTCTCTTAGTTCTTGCAAGCTAAGCTGGAGTCAGTCTCTCTCATTAAGGCCACATGGCCACACTGTCTCTTAGTTCTTGCAAGCTAAGCTGGAGTGAGTCTCTCTCATTAAGGCCACATGGCCACACAGTGTCTCTTAGTTCTTGCAAGCTAAGCTGGAGTGAGTCTCTCTCATTAAGGCCACATGGCCACACTGTGTCTCTTAGTTCTTGCAAGCTAAGCTTGAGTCAGTCTCTCTCATTAAGGCCACATGGCCACACAGTGTCTCTTAGTTCTTGCAAGGTAAGCTGGAGTCAGTCTCTCTCATTAAGGTCACATGGGCACACTGTGTCTCTTAGTTCTTGCAAGCTAAGCTGGAGTCAGTCTCTCTCATTAAGGCCACATGGCCACACTGTCTCTTAGTTCTTGCAAGCTAAGCTGGAGTGAGTCTCTCTCATTAAGGCCACATGGCCACACAGTGTCTCTTAGTTCTTGCAAGCTAAGCTGGAGTGAGTCTCTCTCATTAAGGCCACATGGCCACACTGTGTCTCTTAGTTCTTGCAAGCTAAGCTTGAGTCAGTCTCTCTCATTAAGGCCACATGGCCACACAGTGTCTCTTTAGTTCATGCAAGGTAAGCTGGAGTCAGTCTCTCTCATTAAGGTCACATGGGCACACTGTGTCTCTTAGTTCTTGCAAGCTAAGCTGGAGTCAGTCTCTCTCATTAAGGCCACATGGCCACACTGTGTCTCTTAGTTCTTGCAAGTTAAGCTGGAATCAGTCTCTCTCATTAAGGCCACATGGCCACACTGTGTCTCTTAGTTCTTGCAAGCTAAGCTTGAGTCAGTCTCTCTCATTAAGGCCACATGGCCACACAGTGTCTCTTAGTTCTTGCAAGCTAAGCTGGAGTCAGTCTCTCTCATTAAGGTCACATGGTCACACTGTGTCTCTTAGTTCTTGCAAGCTAAGCTGGAGTCAGTCTCTCTCATTAAGGCCACATGGCCACACTGTGTCTCTTAGTTCTTGCAAGCTAAGCTGGAATCAGTCTCTCTCATTAAGGCCACATGGCCACACAGTGTCTCTTAGTTCTTGCAAGCTAAGCTGGAGTGGGTCTCTCTCATTAAGGCCACATGGCCACACTGTGTCTCTTAGTTCTTGCAAGCTAAGCTTGAGTCAGTCTCTCTCATTAAGGCCACATGGCCACACAGTGTCTCTTAGTTCTTGCAAGGTAAGCTGGAGTCAGTCTCTCTCTTTAAGGTCACAATGGGCACACTGTGTCTCTTAGTTCTTGCAAGCTAAGCTGGAGTCAGTCTCTCTCATTAAGGCCACATGGCCACACTGTCTTTTAGTTCTTGCAAGCTAAGCTGGAATGAGTCTCTCTCATTAAGGCCACATGGCCACACTGTGTCTCTTAGTTCTTGCAAGCTAAGCTGGAGTGAGTCTCTCTCATTAAGGCCACATGGCCACACAGTGTCTCTTAGTTCTTGCAAGCTAAGCTGGAGTGAGTCTCTCTCATTAAGGCCACATTGCCACACTGTGTCTCTTAGTTCTTGCAAGCTAAGCTTGAGTCAGTCTCTCTCATTAAGGCCACATGGCCACACAGTGTCTCTTAGTTCTTGCAAGGTAAGCTGGAGTCAGTCTCTCTCATTAAGGTCACATGGGCACACTGTGTCTCTTAGTTCTTGCAAGCTAAGCTGGAGTCAGTCTCTCTCATTAAGGCCACATGGCCACACTGTGTCTCTTAGTTCTTGCAAGTTAAGCTGGAATCAGTCTATCTCATTAAGGCCACATGGCCACACTGTGTCTCTTAGTTCTTGCAAGCTAAGCTGGAGTCAGTCTCTCTCATTAAGGCCACATGGCCACACTGTGTCTCTTAGTTCTTGCAAGCTAAGCTGGAGTCAGTCTCTCTCATTAAGGCTACATGGCCACACTGTCTCTTAGTTCTTGCAAGCTAAGCTGGAGTGAGTCTCTCATTAAGGCCACATGGCCACACTGTGTCTCTTAGTTCTTGCAAGCTAAGCTTGAGTCAGTCTCTCTCATTAAGGCCACATGGCCACACAGTGTCTCTTAGTTCTTGCAAGCTAAGCTGGAGTCAGTCTCTCTCATTAAGGTCACATGGTCACACTGTGTCTCTTAGTTCTTGCAAGCTAAGCTGGAGTCAGTCTCTCTCATTAAGGCCACATGGCCACACTGTGTCTCTTAGTTCTTGCAAGCTAAGCTGGAATCAGTCTCTCTCATTAAGGCCACATGGCCACACAGTGTCTCTTAGTTCTTGCAAGCTAAGCTGGAGTGAGTCTCTCTCATTAAGGCCACATGGCCACACTGTGTCTCTTAGTTCTTGCAAGCTAAGCTTGAGTCAGTCTCTCTCATTAAGGCCACATGGCCACACAGTGTCTCTTAGTTCTTGCAAGGTAAGCTGGAGTCAGTCTCTCTCTTTAAGGTCACAATGGGCACACTGTGTCTCTTAGTTCTTGCAAGCTAAGCTGGAGTCAGTCTCTCTCATTAAGGCCACATGGCCACACTGTCTTTTAGTTCTTGCAAGCTAAGCTGGAATGAGTCTCTCTCATTAAGGCCACATGGCCACACTGTGTCTCTTAGTTCTTGCAAGCTAAGCTGGAGTGAGTCTCTCTCATTAAGGCCACATGGCCACACAGTGTCTCTTAGTTCTTGCAAGCTAAGCTGGAGTGAGTCTCTCTCATTAAGGCCACATTGCCACACTGTGTCTCTTAGTTCTTGCAAGCTAAGCTTGAGTCAGTCTCTCTCATTAAGGCCACATGGCCACACAGTGTCTCTTAGTTCTTGCAAGGTAAGCTGGAGTCAGTCTCTCTCATTAAGGTCACATGGGCACACTGTGTCTCTTAGTTCTTGCAAGCTAAGCTGGAGTCAGTCTCTCTCATTAAGGCCACATGGCCACACTGTGTCTCTTAGTTCTTGCAAGTTAAGCTGGAATCAGTCTATCTCATTAAGGCCACATGGCCACACTGTGTCTCTTAGTTCTTGCAAGCTAAGCTGGAGTCAGTCTCTCTCATTAAGGCCACATGGCCACACTGTGTCTCTTAGTTCTTGCAAGCTAAGCTGGAGTCAGTCTCTCTCATTAAGGCTACATGGCCACACTGTCTCTTAGTTCTTGCAAGCTAAGCTGGAGTGAGTCTCTCATTAAGGCCACATGGCCACACTGTGTCTCTTA
Organism: Petromyzon marinus; assembly: GCF_048934315.1. Classification (NCBI taxonomy): domain Eukaryota; kingdom Metazoa; phylum Chordata; class Hyperoartia; order Petromyzontiformes; family Petromyzontidae; genus Petromyzon; species Petromyzon marinus. The sequence continues at coordinate 10,946,879 of NC_133703.1, read as the reverse complement.
GTTCTTGCAAGCTAAGCTGGAGTGAGTCTCTCTCATTAAGGCCACATGGCCACACAGTGTCTCTTAGTTCTTGCAAGCTAAGCTGGAGTGAGTCTCTCTCATTAAGGCCACATGGCCACACTGTGTCTCTTAGTTCTTGCAAGCTAAGCTTGAGTCAGTCTCTCTCATTAAGGCCACATGGCCACACAGTGTCTCTTAGTTCTTGCAAGGTAAGCTGGAGTCAGTCTCTCTCATTAAGGTCACATGGGCACACTGTGTCTCTTAGTTCTTGCAAGCTAAGCTGGAGTCAGTCTCTCTCATTAAGGCCACATGGCCACACTGTGTCTCTTAGTTCTTGCAAGCTAAGCTTGAGTCAGTCTCTCTCATTAAGGCCACATGGCCACACAGTGTCTCTTAGTTCTTGCAAGCTAAGCTGGAATCAGTCTCTCTCATTAAGGTCACATGGTCACACTGTGTCTCTTAGTTCTTGCAAGCTAAGCTGGAGTCAGTCTCATTAAGGCCACATGGCCACACTGTGTCTCTTAGTTCTTGCAAGCTAAGCTGGAATCAGTCTCTCTCATTAAGGCCACATGGCCACACAGTGTATCTTAGTTCTTGCAAGCTAAGCTGGAGTGAGTCTCTCTCATTAAGGCCACATGGCCACACTGTGTCTCTTAGTTCTTGCAAGCTAAGCTTGAGTCAGTCTCTCTCATTAAGGCCACATGGCCACACAGTGTCTCTTAGTTCTTGCAAGGTAAGCTGGAGTCAGTCTCTCTCATTAAGGTCACATGGGCACACTGTGTCTCTTAGTTCTTGCAAGCTAAGCTGGAGTCAGTCTCTCTCATTAAGGCCACATGGCCACACTGTCTCTTAGTTCTTGCAAGCTAAGCTGGAATCAGTCTCTCTCATTAAGGCCACATGGCCACACTGTCTCTTAGTTCTTGCAAGCTAAGCTGGAGTGAGTCTCTCTCATTAAGGCCACATGGCCACACAGTGTCTCTTAGTTCTTGCAAGCTAAGCTGGAGTGAGTCTCTCTCATTAAGGCCACATGGCCACACTGTGTCTCTTAGTTCTTGCAAGCTAAGCTTGAGTCAGTCTCTCTCATTAAGGCCACATGGCCACACAGTGTCTCTTTAGTTCTTGCAAGGTAAGCTGGAGTCAGTCTCTCTCATTAAGGTCACATGGGCACACTGTGTCTCTTAGTTCTTGCAAGCTAAGCTGGAGTCAGTCTCTCTCATTAAGGCCACATGGCCACACTGTGTCTCTTAGTTCTTGCAAGTTAAGCTGGAATCAGTCTCTCTCATTATGGCCACATGGCCACACTGTGTCTCTTAGTTCTTGCAAGCTAAGCTTGAGTCAGTCTCTCTCATTAAGGCCACATGGCCACACATTGTCTCTTAGTTCTTGCAAGCTAAGCTGGAGTCAGTCTCTCTCATTAAGGTCACATGGTCACACTGTGTCTCTTAGTTCTTGCAAGCTAAGCTGGAGTCAGTCTCTCTCATTAAGGCCACATGGCCACACTGTGTCTCTTAGTTCTTGCAAGCTAAGCTGGAGTCAGTCTCTCTCATTAAGGCCACATGGCCACACAGTGTCTCTTAGTTCTTGCAAGCTAAGCTGGAGTCAGTCTCTCTCATTAAGGCCACATGGCCACACAGTGTCTCTTAGTTCTTGCAAGCTAAGCTGGAATGAGTCTCTCTCATTAAGGCCACATGGCCACACTGTGTCTCTTAGTTCTTGCAAGCTAAGCTGGAGTGAGTCTCTCTCATTAAGGCCACATGGCCACGCAGTGTCTCTTAGTTCTTGCAAGCTAAGCTGGAGTCAGTCTCTCTCATTAAGGCCACATGGCCACACTGTGTCTCTTAGTTCTTGCAAGCTAAGCTTGAGTCAGTCTCTCTCATTAAGGCCACATGGTCACACAGTGTCTCTTAGTTCTTGCAAGGTAAGCTGGAGTCAGTCTCTCTCATTAAGGTCACATGGGCACACTGTGTCTCTTAGTTCTTGCAAGCTAAGCTGGAGTCAGTCTCTCTCATTAAGGCCACATGGCCACACTGTGTCTCTTAGTTCTTGCAAGTTAAGCTGGAATCAGTCTCTCTCATTAAGGCCACATGGCCACACTGTGTCTCTTAGTTCTTGCAAGCTAAGCTGGAGTCAGTCTCTCTCATTAATGCCACATGGCCACACTGTGTCTCTTAGTTCTTGCAAGCTAAGCTGGAGTCAGTCTCTCTCATTAAGGCTACATGGCCACACTGTCTCTTAGTTCTTGCAAGCTAAGCTGGAGTGAGTCTCTCATTAAGGCCACATGGCCACACTGTGTCTCTTAGTTCTTGCAAGCTAAGCTGGAGTGAGTCTCTCTCATTAAGGCCACATGGCCACACAGTGTCTCTTAGTTCTTGCAAGCTAACTTGGACTCAGTCTCTCTCATTAAGGCCACATGGCCACACTGAGTCTCTTAGTTCTTGCAAGCTAAGCTGGAGTGAGTCTCTCTCATTAAGGCCACATGGCCACACTGTGTCTCTTAGTTCTTGCAAGCTAAGCTTGAGTCAGTCTCTCTCATTAAGGCCACATGGCCACACAGTATCTCTTAGTTCTTGCAAGCTAAGCTGGAGTCAGTTTCTCTCATTAAGGTCACATGGTCACACTGTGTCTCTTAGTTCTTGCAAGCTAAGCTGGAGTCAGTCTCTCTCATCAAGGCCACATGGCCACACTGTGTCTCTTAGTTCTTGCAAGCTAAGCTGGAATCAGTCTCTCTCATTAAGGCCACATGGCCACACTGTGTCTCTTAGTTCTTGCAAGCTAAGCTGGAGTGAGTCTCTCTCATTAAGGCCACATGGCCACACAGTGTCTCTTAGTTCTTGCAAGCTAAGCTGGAGTGAGTCTCTCTCATTAAGGCCACATTGCCACACTGTGTCTCTTAGTTCTTGCAAGCTAAGCTTGAGTCAGTCTCTCTCATTAAGGCCACATGGCCACACAGTGTCTCTTAGTTCTTGCAAGGTAAGCTGGAGTCAGTCTCTCTCATTAAGGTCACATGGGCACACTGTGTCTCTTAGTTCTTGCAAGCTAAGCTTGAGTCAGTCTCTCTCATTAAGGCCACATGGCCACACAGTGTCTCTTAGTTCTTGCAAGGTAAGCTGGAGTCAGTCTCTCTCATTAAGGCCACATGGCCACACTGTCTCTTAGTTCTTGCAAGCTAAGCTGGAGTGAGTCTCTCTCATTAAGGCCACATGGCCACACAGTGTCTCTTAGTTCTTGCAAGCTAAGCTGGAGTGAGTCTCTCTCATTAAGGCCACATGGCCACACTGTGTCTCTTAGTTCTTGCAAGCTAAGCTTGAGTCAGTCTCTCTCATTAAGGCCACATGGCCACACAGTGTCTCTTAGTTCTTGCAAGGTAAGCTGGAGTCAGTCTCTCTCATTAAGGTCACATGGGCACACTGTGTCTCTTAGTTCTTGCAAGCTAAGCTGGAGTCAGTCTCTCTCATTAAGGCCACATGGCCACACTGTCTCTTAGTTCTTGCAAGCTAAGCTGGAGTGAGTCTCTCTCATTAAGGTCACATGGCCACACAGTGTCTCTTAGTTCTTGCAAGCTAAGCTGGAGTGAGTCTCTCTCATTAAGGCCACATGGCCACACTGTGTCTCTTAGTTCTTGCAAGCTAAGCTTGAGTCAGTCTCTCTCATTAAGGCCACATGGCCACACAGTGTCTCTTTAGTTCATGCAAGGTAAGCTGGAGTCAGTCTCTCTCATTAAGGTCACATGGGCACACTGTGTCTCTTAGTTCTTGCAAGCTAAGCTGGAGTCAGTCTCTCTCATTAAGGCCACATGGCCACACTGTGTCTCTTAGTTCTTGCAAGTTAAGCTGGAATCAGTCTCTCTCATTAAGGCCACATGGCCACACTGTGTCTCTTAGTTCTTGCAAGCTAAGCTTGAGTCAGTCTCTCTCATTAAGGCCACATGGCCACACAGTGTCTCTTAGTTCTTGCAAGCTAAGCTGGAGTCAGTCTCTCTCATTAAGGTCACATGGTCACACTGTGTCTCTTAGTTCTTGCAAGCTAAGCTGGAGTCAGTCTCTCTCATTAAGGCCACATGGCCACACTGTGTCTCTTAGTTCTTGCAAGCTAAGCTGGAATCAGTCTCTCTCATTAAGGCCACATGGCCACACAGTGTCTCTTAGTTCTTGCAAGCTAAGCTGGAGTGGGTCTCTCTCATTAAGGCCACATGGCCACACTGTGTCTCTTAGTTCTTGCAAGCTAAGCTTGAGTCAGTCTCTCTCATTAAGGCCACATGGCCACACAGTGTCTCTTAGTTCTTGCAAGGTAAGCTGGAGTCAGTCTCTCTCTTTAAGGTCACAATGGGCACACTGTGTCTCTTAGTTCTTGCAAGCTAAGCTGGAGTCAGTCTCTCTCATTAAGGCCACATGGCCACACTGTCTTTTAGTTCTTGCAAGCTAAGCTGGAATGAGTCTCTCTCATTAAGGCCACATGGCCACACTGTGTCTCTTAGTTCTTGCAAGCTAAGCTGGAGTGAGTCTCTCTCATTAAGGCCACATGGCCACACAGTGTCTCTTAGTTCTTGCAAGCTAAGCTGGAGTGAGTCTCTCTCATTAAGGCCACATTGCCACACTGTGTCTCTTAGTTCTTGCAAGCTAAGCTTGAGTCAGTCTCTCTCATTAAGGCCACATGGCCACACAGTGTCTCTTAGTTCTTGCAAGGTAAGCTGGAGTCAGTCTCTCTCATTAAGGTCACATGGGCACACTGTGTCTCTTAGTTCTTGCAAGCTAAGCTGGAGTCAGTCTCTCTCATTAAGGCCACATGGCCACACTGTGTCTCTTAGTTCTTGCAAGTTAAGCTGGAATCAGTCTATCTCATTAAGGCCACATGGCCACACTGTGTCTCTTAGTTCTTGCAAGCTAAGCTGGAGTCAGTCTCTCTCATTAAGGCCACATGGCCACACTGTGTCTCTTAGTTCTTGCAAGCTAAGCTGGAGTCAGTCTCTCTCATTAAGGCTACATGGCCACACTGTCTCTTAGTTCTTGCAAGCTAAGCTGGAGTGAGTCTCTCATTAAGGCCACATGGCCACACTGTGTCTCTTAGTTCTTGCAAGCTAAGCTTGAGTCAGTCTCTCTCATTAAGGCCACATGGCCACACAGTGTCTCTTAGTTCTTGCAAGCTAAGCTGGAGTCAGTCTCTCTCATTAAGGTCACATGGTCACACTGTGTCTCTTAGTTCTTGCAAGCTAAGCTGGAGTCAGTCTCTCTCATTAAGGCCACATGGCCACACTGTGTCTCTTAGTTCTTGCAAGCTAAGCTGGAATCAGTCTCTCTCATTAAGGCCACATGGCCACACAGTGTCTCTTAGTTCTTGCAAGCTAAGCTGGAGTGAGTCTCTCTCATTAAGGCCACATGGCCACACTGTGTCTCTTAGTTCTTGCAAGCTAAGCTTGAGTCAGTCTCTCTCATTAAGGCCACATGGCCACACAGTGTCTCTTAGTTCTTGCAAGGTAAGCTGGAGTCAGTCTCTCTCTTTAAGGTCACAATGGGCACACTGTGTCTCTTAGTTCTTGCAAGCTAAGCTGGAGTCAGTCTCTCTCATTAAGGCCACATGGCCACACTGTCTTTTAGTTCTTGCAAGCTAAGCTGGAATGAGTCTCTCTCATTAAGGCCACATGGCCACACTGTGTCTCTTAGTTCTTGCAAGCTAAGCTGGAGTGAGTCTCTCTCATTAAGGCCACATGGCCACACAGTGTCTCTTAGTTCTTGCAAGCTAAGCTGGAGTGAGTCTCTCTCATTAAGGCCACATTGCCACACTGTGTCTCTTAGTTCTTGCAAGCTAAGCTTGAGTCAGTCTCTCTCATTAAGGCCACATGGCCACACAGTGTCTCTTAGTTCTTGCAAGGTAAGCTGGAGTCAGTCTCTCTCATTAAGGTCACATGGGCACACTGTGTCTCTTAGTTCTTGCAAGCTAAGCTGGAGTCAGTCTCTCTCATTAAGGCCACATGGCCACACTGTGTCTCTTAGTTCTTGCAAGTTAAGCTGGAATCAGTCTATCTCATTAAGGCCACATGGCCACACTGTGTCTCTTAGTTCTTGCAAGCTAAGCTGGAGTCAGTCTCTCTCATTAAGGCCACATGGCCACACTGTGTCTCTTAGTTCTTGCAAGCTAAGCTGGAGTCAGTCTCTCTCATTAAGGCTACATGGCCACACTGTCTCTTAGTTCTTGCAAGCTAAGCTGGAGTGAGTCTCTCATTAAGGCCACATGGCCACACTGTGTCTCTTAGTTCTTGCAAGCTAAGCTGGAGTGAGTCTCTCTCATTAAGGCCACATGGCCACACAGTGTCTCTTAGTTCTTGCAAGCTAAGCTGGAGTGAGTCTCTCTCATTAAGGCCACATGGCCACACTGTGTCTCTTAGTTCTTGCAAGCTAAGCTTGAGTCAGTCTCTCTCATTAAGGCCACATGGCCACACAGTGTCTCTTAGTTCTTGCAAGGTAAGCTGGAGTCAGTCTCTCTCATTAAGGTCACATGGGCACACTGTGTCTCTTAGTTCTTGCAAGCTAAGCTGGAGTCAGTCTCTCTCATTAAGGCCACATGGCCACACTGTGTCTCTTAGTTCTTGCAAGCTAAGCTTGAGTCAGTCTCTCTCATTAAGGCCACATGGCCACACAGTGTCTCTTAGTTCTTGCAAGCTAAGCTGGAATCAGTCTCTCTCATTAAGGTCACATGGTCACACTGTGTCTCTTAGTTCTTGCAAGCTAAGCTGGAGTCAGTCTCATTAAGGCCACATGGCCACACTGTGTCTCTTAGTTCTTGCAAGCTAAGCTGGAATCAGTCTCTCTCATTAAGGCCACATGGCCACACAGTGTCTCTTAGTTCTTGCAAGCTAAGCTGGAGTGAGTCTCTCTCATTAAGGCCACATGGCCACACTGTGTCTCTTAGTTCTTGCAAGCTAAGCTTGAGTCAGTCTCTCTCATTAAGGCCACATGGCCACACAGTGTCTCTTAGTTCTTGCAAGGTAAGCTGGAGTCAGTCTCTCTCATTAAGGTCACATGGGCACACTGTGTCTCTTAGTTCTTGCAAGCTAAGCTGGAGTCAGTCTCTCTCATTAAGGCCACATGGCCACACTGTCTCTTAGTTCTTGCAAGCTAAGCTGGAATCAGTCTCTCTCATTAAGGCCACATGGCCACACTGTCTCTTAGTTCTTGCAAGCTAAGCTGGAGTGAGTCTCTCTCATTAAGGCCACATGGCCACACAGTGTCTCTTAGTTCTTGCAAGCTAAGCTGGAGTGAGTCTCTCTCATTAAGGCCACATGGCCACACTGTGTCTCTTAGTTCTTGCAAGCTAAGCTTGAGTCAGTCTCTCTCATTAAGGCCACATGGCCACACAGTGTCTCTTTAGTTCTTGCAAGGTAAGCTGGAGTCAGTCTCTCTCATTAAGGTCACATGGGCACACTGTGTCTCTTAGTTCTTGCAAGCTAAGCTGGAGTCAGTCTCTCTCATTAAGGCCACATGGCCACACTGTGTCTCTTAGTTCTTGCAAGTTAAGCTGGAATCAGTCTCTCTCATTATGGCCACATGGCCACACTGTGTCTCTTAGTTCTTGCAAGCTAAGCTTGAGTCAGTCTCTCTCATTAAGGCCACATGGCCACACATTGTCTCTTAGTTCTTGCAAGCTAAGCTGGAGTCAGTCTCTCTCATTAAGGTCACATGGTCACACTGTGTCTCTTAGTTCTTGCAAGCTAAGCTGGAGTCAGTCTCTCTCATTAAGGCCACATGGCCACACTGTGTCTCTTAGTTCTTGCAAGCTAAGCTGGAGTCAGTCTCTCTCATTAAGGCCACATGGCCACACAGTGTCTCTTAGTTCTTGCAAGCTAAGCTGGAGTCAGTCTCTCTCATTAAGGCCACATGGCCACACAGTGTCTCTTAGTTCTTGCAAGCTAAGCTGGAATGAGTCTCTCTCATTAAGGCCACATGGCCACACTGTGTCTCTTAGTTCTTGCAAGCTAAGCTGGAGTGAGTCTCTCTCATTAAGGCCACATGGCCACGCAGTGTCTCTTAGTTCTTGCAAGCTAAGCTGGAGTCAGTCTCTCTCATTAAGGCCACATGGCCACACTGTGTCTCTTAGTTCTTGCAAGCTAAGCTTGAGTCAGTCTCTCTCATTAAGGCCACATGGTCACACAGTGTCTCTTAGTTCTTGCAAGGTAAGCTGGAGTCAGTCTCTCTCATTAAGGTCACATGGGCACACTGTGTCTCTTAGTTCTTGCAAGCTAAGCTGGAGTCAGTCTCTCTCATTAAGGCCACATGGCCACACTGTGTCTCTTAGTTCTTGCAAGTTAAGCTGGAATCAGTCTCTCTCATTAAGGCCACATGGCCACACTGTGTCTCTTAGTTCTTGCAAGCTAAGCTGGAGTCAGTCTCTCTCATTAATGCCACATGGCCACACTGTGTCTCTTAGTTCTTGCAAGCTAAGCTGGAGTCAGTCTCTCTCATTAAGGCTACATGGCCACACTGTCTCTTAGTTCTTGCAAGCTAAGCTGGAGTGAGTCTCTCATTAAGGCCACATGGCCACACTGTGTCTCTTAGTTCTTGCAAGCTAAGCTGGAGTGAGTCTCTCTCATTAAGGCCACATGGCCACACAGTGTCTCTTAGTTCTTGCAAGCTAACTTGGACTCAGTCTCTCTCATTAAGGCCACATGGCCACACTGAGTCTCTTAGTTCTTGCAAGCTAAGCTGGAGTGAGTCTCTCTCATTAAGGCCACATGGCCACACTGTGTCTCTTAGTTCTTGCAAGCTAAGCTTGAGTCAGTCTCTCTCATTAAGGCCACATGGCCACACAGTATCTCTTAGTTCTTGCAAGCTAAGCTGGAGTCAGTTTCTCTCATTAAGGTCACATGGTCACACTGTGTCTCTTAGTTCTTGCAAGCTAAGCTGGAGTCAGTCTCTCTCATCAAGGCCACATGGCCACACTGTGTCTCTTAGTTCTTGCAAGCTAAGCTGGAATCAGTCTCTCTCATTAAGGCCACATGGCCACACTGTGTCTCTTAGTTCTTGCAAGCTAAGCTGGAGTGAGTCTCTCTCATTAAGGCCACATGGCCACACAGTGTCTCTTAGTTCTTGCAAGCTAAGCTGGAGTGAGTCTCTCTCATTAAGGCCACATTGCCACACTGTGTCTCTTAGTTCTTGCAAGCTAAGCTTGAGTCAGTCTCTCTCATTAAGGCCACATGGCCACACAGTGTCTCTTAGTTCTTGCAAGGTAAGCTGGAGTCAGTCTCTCTCATTAAGGTCACATGGGCACACTGTGTCTCTTAGTTCTTGCAAGCTAAGCTGGAGTCAGTCTTTCTCATTAAGGCCACATGGCCACACTGTGTCTCTTAGTTCTTGCAAGTTAAGCTGGAATCAGTCTATCTCATTAAGGCCACATGGCCACACTGTGTCTCTTAGTTCTTGCAAGCTAAGCTGGAGTCAGTCTCTCTCATTAAGGCCACATAGCCACACTGTGTCTCTTAGTTCTTGCAAGCTAAGCTGGAGTCAGTCTCTCTCATTAAGGCTACATGGCCACACTGTCTCTTAGTTCTTGCAAGCTAAGCTGGAGTGAGTCTCTCATTAAGGCCACATGGCCACACTGTGTCTCTTAGTTCTTGCAAGGTAAGCTGGAGTCAGTCTCTCTCATTAAGGCCACATGGCCACACAGTGTCTCTTAGTTCTTGCAAGGTAAGCTGGAGTCAGTCTCTCTCATTAAGGTCACATGGGCACACTGTGTCTCTTAGTTCTTGCAAGCTAAGCTGGAGTCAGTCTCTCTCATTAAGGCCACATGGCCACACTGTCTCTTAGTTCTTGCAAGCTAAGCTGGAATCAGTCTCTCTCATTAAGGCCACATGGCCACACTGTCTCTTAGTTCTTGCAAGCTAAGCTGGAGTGAGTCTCTCTCATTAAGGCCACATGGCCACACAGTGTCTCTTAGTTCTTGCAAGCTAAGCTGGAGTGAGTCTCTCTCATTAAGGCCACATGGCCACACTGTGTCTCTTAGTTCTTGCAAGCTAAGCTTGAGTCAGTCTCTCTCATTAAGGCCACATGGCCACACAGTGTCTCTTTAGTTCTTGCAAGGTAAGCTGGAGTCAGTCTCTCTCATTAAGGTCACATGGGCACACTGTGTCTCTTAGTTCTTGCAAGCTAAGCTGGAGTCAGTCTCTCTCATTAAGGCCACATGGCCACACTGTGTCTCTTAGTTCTTGCAAGTTAAGCTGGAATCAGTCTCTCTCATTATGGCCACATGGCCACACTGTGTCTCTTAGTTCTTGCAAGCTAAGCTTGAGTCAGTCTCTCTCATTAAGGCCACATGGCCACACATTGTCTCTTAGTTCTTGCAAGCTAAGCTGGAGTCAGTCTCTCTCATTAAGGTCACATGGTCACACTGTGTCTCTTAGTTCTTGCAAGCTAAGCTGGAGTCAGTCTCTCTCATTAAGGCCACATGGCCACACTGTGTCTCTTAGTTCTTGCAAGCTAAGCTGGAGTCAGTCTCTCTCATTAAGGCCACATGGCCACACAGTGTCTCTTAGTTCTTGCAAGCTAAGCTGGAGTCAGTCTCTCTCATTAAGGCCACATGGCCACACAGTGTCTCTTAGTTCTTGCAAGCTAAGCTGGAATGAGTCTCTCTCATTAAGGCCACATGGCCACACTGTGTCTCTTAGTTCTTGCAAGCTAAGCTGGAGTGAGTCTCTCTCATTAAGGCCACATGGCCACGCAGTGTCTCTTAGTTCTTGCAAGCTAAGCTGGAGTCAGTCTCTCTCATTAAGGCCACATGGCCACACTGTGTCTCTTAGTTCTTGCAAGCTAAGCTTGAGTCAGTCTCTCTCATTAAGGCCACATGGTCACACAGTGTCTCTTAGTTCTTGCAAGGTAAGCTGGAGTCAGTCTCTCTCATTAAGGTCACATGGGCACACTGTGTCTCTTAGTTCTTGCAAGCTAAGCTGGAGTCAGTCTCTCTCATTAAGGCCACATGGCCACACTGTGTCTCTTAGTTCTTGCAAGTTAAGCTGGAATCAGTCTCTCTCATTAAGGCCACATGGCCACACTGTGTCTCTTAGTTCTTGCAAGCTAAGCTGGAGTCAGTCTCTCTCATTAATGCCACATGGCCACACTGTGTCTCTTAGTTCTTGCAAGCTAAGCTGGAGTCAGTCTCTCTCATTAAGGCTACATGGCCACACTGTCTCTTAGTTCTTGCAAGCTAAGCTGGAGTGAGTCTCTCATTAAGGCCACATGGCCACACTGTGTCTCTTAGTTCTTGCAAGCTAAGCTGGAGTGAGTCTCTCTCATTAAGGCCACATGGCCACACAGTGTCTCTTAGTTCTTGCAAGCTAACTTGGACTCAGTCTCTCTCATTAAGGCCACATGGCCACACTGAGTCTCTTAGTTCTTGCAAGCTAAGCTGGAGTGAGTCTCTCTCATTAAGGCCACATGGCCACACTGTGTCTCTTAGTTCTTGCAAGCTAAGCTTGAGTCAGTCTCTCTCATTAAGGCCACATGGCCACACAGTATCTCTTAGTTCTTGCAAGCTAAGCTGGAGTCAGTTTCTCTCATTAAGGTCACATGGTCACACTGTGTCTCTTAGTTCTTGCAAGCTAAGCTGGAGTCAGTCTCTCTCATCAAGGCCACATGGCCACACTGTGTCTCTTAGTTCTTGCAAGCTAAGCTGGAATCAGTCTCTCTCATTAAGGCCACATGGCCACACTGTGTCTCTTAGTTCTTGCAAGCTAAGCTGGAGTGAGTCTCTCTCATTAAGGCCACATGGCCACACAGTGTCTCTTAGTTCTTGCAAGCTAAGCTGGAGTGAGTCTCTCTCATTAAGGCCACATTGCCACACTGTGTCTCTTAGTTCTTGCAAGCTAAGCTTGAGTCAGTCTCTCTCATTAAGGCCACATGGCCACACAGTGTCTCTTAGTTCTTGCAAGGTAAGCTGGAGTCAGTCTCTCTCATTAAGGTCACATGGGCACACTGTGTCTCTTAGTTCTTGCAAGCTAAGCTGGAGTCAGTCTTTCTCATTAAGGCCACATGGCCACACTGTGTCTCTTAGTTCTTGCAAGTTAAGCTGGAATCAGTCTATCTCATTAAGGCCACATGGCCACACTGTGTCTCTTAGTTCTTGCAAGCTAAGCTGGAGTCAGTCTCTCTCATTAAGGCCACATAGCCACACTGTGTCTCTTAGTTCTTGCAAGCTAAGCTGGAGTCAGTCTCTCTCATTAAGGCTACATGGCCACACTGTCTCTTAGTTCTTGCAAGCTAAGCTGGAGTGAGTCTCTCATTAAGGCCACATGGCCACACTGTGTCTCTTAGTTCTTGCAAGCTAAGCTGGAGTGAGTCTCTCTCATTAAGGCCACATGGCCACACTGTGTCTCTTAGTTCTTGCAAGCTAAGCTTGAGTCAGTCTCTCTCATTAAGGCCACATGGCCACACAGTGTCTCTTAGTTCTTGCAAGGTAAGCTGGAGTCAGTCTCTCTCATTAAGGTCACATGGGCACACTGTGTCTCTTAGTTCTTGCAAGCTAAGCTGGAGTCAGTCTCTCTCATTAAGGCCACATGGCCACACTGTGTCTCTTAGTTCTTGCAAGCTAAGCTTGAGTCAGTCTCTCTCATTAAGGCCACATGGCCACACAGTGTCTCTTAGTTCTTGCAAGCTAAGCTGGAATCAGTCTCTCTCATTAAGGTCACATGGTCACACTGTGTCTCTTAGTTCTTGCAAGCTAAGCTGGAGTCAGTCTCATTAAGGCCACATGGCCACACTGTGTCTCTTAGTTCTTGCAAGCTAAGCTGGAATCAGTCTCATTAAGGCCACATGGCCACACTGTCTCTTAGTTCTTGCAAGCTAAGCTGGAATCAGTCTCTCTCATTAAGGCCACATGGCCACACTGTGTCTCTTAGTTCTTGCAAGCTAAGCTGGAGTGAGTCTCTCTCATTAAGGCCACATGGCCACACAGTGTCTCTTAGTTCTTGCAAGCTAAGCTGGAGTGAGTCTCTCTCATTAAGGCCACATGGCCACACTGTGTCTCTTAGTTCTTGCAAGCTAAGCTTGAGTCAGTCTCTCTCATTAAGGCCACATGGCCACACAGTGTCTCTTAGTTCTTGCAAGGTAAGCTGGAGTCAGTCTCTCTCATTAAGGTCACGTGGGCACACTGTGTCTCTTAGTTCTTGCAAGCTAAGCTGGAGTCAGTCTCTCTCATTAAGGCCACATGGCCACACTGTGTCTCTTAGTTCTTGCAAGCTAAGCTTGAGTCAGTCTCTCTCATTAAGGCCACATGGCCACACAGTGTCTCTTAGTTCTTGCAAGCTAAGCTGGAATCAGTCTCTCTCATTAAGGTCACATGGTCACACTGTGTCTCTTAGTTCTTGCAAGCTAAGCTGGAGTCAGTCTCATTAAGGCAACATGGCCACACTGTGTCTCTTAGTTCTTGCAAGCTAAGCTGGAATCAGTCTCTCTCATTAAGGCCACATGGCCACACTGTGTCTCTTAGTTCTTGCAAGCTAAGCTGGAGTCAGTCTCTCTCATTAAGGCCACATGGCCACACTGTGTCTCTTAGTTCTTGCAAGCTAAGCTGGAGTCAGTCTCTCTCATTAAGGCCACATGGCCACACTGTCTCTTAGTTCTTGCAAGCTAAGCTGGAGTGAGTCTCTCTCATTAAGGCCACATGGCCACACAGTGTCTCTTAGTTCTTGCAAGCTAAGCTGGAGTGAGTCTCTCTCATTAAGGCCACATGGCCACACTGTGTCTCTTAGTTCTTGCAAGCTAAGCTTGAGTCAGTCTCTCTCATTAAGGCCACATGGCCACACAGTGTCTCTTAGTTCTTGCAAGGTAAGCTGGAGTCAGTCTCTCTCATTAAGGTCACATGGGCACACTGTGTTTCTTAGTTCTTGCAAGCTAAGCTGGAGTCAGTCTCTCTCATTAAGGCCACATGGCCACACTGTCTCTTAGTTCTTGCAAGCTAAGCTGGAATCAGTCTCTCTCATTAAGGCCACATGGCCACACTGTCTCTTAGTTCTTGCAAGCTAAGCTGGAGTGAGTCTCTCTCATTAAGGCCACATGGCCACACAGTGTCTCTTAGTTCTTGCAAGCTAAGCTGGAGTGAGTCTCTCTCATTAAGGCCACATGGCCACACTGTGTCTCTTAGTTCTTGCAAGCTAAGCTTGAGTCAGTCTCTCTCATTAAGGCCACATGGCCACACAGTGTCTCTTTAGTTCTTGCAAGGTAAGCTGGAGTCAGTCTCTCTCATTAAGGTCACATGGGCACACTGTGTCTCTTAGTTCTTGCAAGCTAAGCTGGAGTCAGTCTCTCTCATTAAGGCCACATGGCCACACTGTGTCTCTTAGTTCTTGCAAGTTAAGCTGGAATCAGTCTCTCTCATTATGGCCACATGGCCACACTGTGTCTCTTAGTTCTTGCAAGCTAAGCTTGAGTCAGTCTCTCTCATTAAGGCCACATGGCCACACAGTGTCTCTTAGTTCTTGCAAGCTAAGCTGGAGTCAGTCTCTCTCATTAAGGTCACATGGTCACACTGTGTCTCTTAGTTCTTGCAAGCTAAGCTGGAGTCAGTCTCTCTCATTAAGGCCACATGGCCACACTGTGTCTCTTAGTTCTTGCAAGCTAAGCTGGAATCAGTCTCTCTCATTAAGGCCACATGGCCACACAGTGTCTCTTAGTTCTTGCAAGCTAAGCTGGAGTGAGTCTCTCTCATTAAGGCCACATGGCCACACAGTGTCTCTTAGTTCTTGCAAGGTAAGCTGGAGTCAGTCTCTCTCATTAAGGCCACATTGCCACACTGTGTCTCTTAGTTCTTGCAAGCTAAGCTTGAGTCAGTCTCTCTCATTAAGGCCACATGGCCACACAGTGTCTCTTAGTTCTTGCAAGGTAAGCTGGAGTCAGTCTCTCTCATTAAGGTCACATGGGCACACTGTGTCTCTTAGTTCTTGCAAGCTAAGCTGGAGTCAGTCTTTCTCATTAAGGCCACATGGCCACACTGTGTCTCTTAGTTCTTGCAAGTTAAGCTGGAATCAGTCTATCTCATTAAGGCCACATGGCCACACTGTGTCTCTTAGTTCTTGCAAGCTAAGCTGGAGTCAGTCTCTCTCATTAAGGCCACATAGCCACACTGTGTCTCTTAGTTCTTGCAAGCTAAGCTGGAGTCAGTCTCTCTCATTAAGGCTACATGGCCACACTGTCTCTTAGTTCTTGCAAGCTAAGCTGGAGTGAGTCTCTCATTAAGGCCACATGGCCACACTGTGTCTCTTAGTTCTTGCAAGCTAAGCTGGAGTGAGTCTCTCTCATTAAGGCCACATGGCCACACAGTGTCTCTTAGTTCTTGCAAGCTAAGCTGGAGTGAGTCTCTCTCATTAAGGCCACATGGCCACACTGTGTCTCTTAGTTCTTGCAAGCTAAGCTTGAGTCAGTCTCTCTCATTAAGGCCACATGGCCACACAGTGTCTCTTAGTTCTTGCAAGGTAAGCTGGAGTCAGTCTCTCTCATTAAGGTCACATGGGCACACTGTGTCTCTTAGTTCTTGCAAGCTAAGCTGGAGTCAGTCTCTCTCATTAAGGCCACATGGCCACACTGTGTCTCTTAGTTCTTGCAAGCTAAGCTTGAGTCAGTCTCTCTCATTAAGGCCACATGGCCACACAGTGTCTCTTAGTTCTTGCAAGCTAAGCTGGAATCAGTCTCTCTCATTAAGGTCACATGGTCACACTGTGTCTCTTAGTTCTTGCAAGCTAAGCTGGAGTCAGTCTCATTAAGGCCACATGGCCACACTGTGTCTCTTAGTTCTTGCAAGCTAAGCTGGAATCAGTCTCATTAAGGCCACATGGCCACACTGTCTCTTAGTTCTTGCAAGCTAAGCTGGAATCAGTCTCTCTCATTAAGGCCACATGGCCACACTGTGTCTCTTAGTTCTTGCAAGCTAAGCTGGAGTGAGTCTCTCTCATTAAGGCCACATGGCCACACAGTGTCTCTTAGTTCTTGCAAGCTAAGCTGGAGTGAGTCTCTCTCATTAAGGCCACATGGCCACACTGTGTCTCTTAGTTCTTGCAAGCTAAGCTTGAGTCAGTCTCTCTCATTAAGGCCACATGGCCACACAGTGTCTCTTAGTTCTTGCAAGGTAAGCTGGAGTCAGTCTCTCTCATTAAGGTCACATGGGCACACTGTGTCTCTTAGTTCTTGCAAGCTAAGCTGGAGTCAGTCTCTCTCATTAAGGCCACATGGCCACACTGTGTCTCTTAGTTCTTGCAAGCTAAGCTTGAGTCAGTCTCTCTCATTAAGGCCACATGGCCACACAGTGTCTCTTAGTTCTTGCAAGCTAAGCTGGAATCAGTCTCTCTCATTAAGGTCACATGGTCACACTGTGTCTCTTAGTTCTTGCAAGCTAAGCTGGAGTCAGTCTCATTAAGGCAACATGGCCACACTGTGTCTCTTAGTTCTTGCAAGCTAAGCTGGAATCAGTCTCTCTCATTAAGTCCACATGGCCACACTGTGTCTCTTAGTTCTTGCAAGCTAAGCTGGAGTCAGTCTCTCTCATTAAGGCCACATGGCCACACTGTGTCTCTTAGTTCTTGCAAGCTAAGCTGGAGTCAGTCTCTCTCATTAAGGCCACATGGCCACACTGTCTCTTAGTTCTTGCAAGCTAAGCTGGAGTGAGTCTCTCTCATTAAGGCCACGTGGCCACACAGTGTCTCTTAGTTCTTGCAAGCTAAGCTGGAGTGAGTCTCTCTCATTAAGGCCACATGGCCACACTGTGTCTCTTAGTTCTTGCAAGCTAAGCTTGAGTCAGTCTCTCTCATTAAGGCCACATGGCCACACAGTGTCTCTTAGTTCTTGCAAGGTAAGCTGGAGTCAGTCTCTCTCATTAAGGTCACATGGGCACACTGTGTCTCTTAGTTCTTGCAAGCTAAGCTGGAGTCAGTCTCTCTCATTAAGGCCACATGGCCACACTGTCTCTTAGTTCTTGCAAGCTAAGCTGGAATCAGTCTCTCTCATTAAGGCCACATGGCCACACTGTCTCTTAGTTCTTGCAAGCTAAGCTGGAGTGAGTCTCTCTCATTAAGGCCACATGGCCACACAGTGTCTCTTAGTTCTTGCAAGCTAAGCTGGAGTGAGTCTCTCTCATTAAGGCCACATGGCCACACTGTGTCTCTTAGTTCTTGCAAGCTAAGCTTGAGTCAGTCTCTCTCATTAAGGCCACATGGCCACACAGTGTCTCTTTAGTTCTTGCAAGGTAAGCTGGAGTCAGTCTCTCTCATTAAGGTCACATGGGCACACTGTGTCTCTTAGTTCTTGCAAGCTAAGCTGGAGTCAGTCTCTCTCATTAAGGCCACATGGCCACACTGTGTCTCTTAGTTCTTGCAAGCTAAGCTTGAGTCAGTCTCTCTCATTAAGGCCACATGGCCACACAGTGTCTCTTAGTTCTTGCAAGCTAAGCTGGAGTCAGTCTCTCTCATTAAGGTCACATGGTCACACTGTGTCTCTTAGTTCTTGCAAGCTAAGCTGGAGTCAGTCTCTCTCATTAAGGCCACATGGCCACACTGTGTCTCTTAGTTCTTGCAAGCTAAGCTGGAATCAGTCTCTCTCATTAAGGCCACATGGCCACACAGTGTCTCTTAGTTCTTGCAAGCTAAGCTGGAGTGAGTCTCTCTCATTAAGGCCACATGGCCACACAGTGTCTCTTAGTTCTTGCAAGGTAAGCTGGAGTCAGTCTCTCTCATTAAGGTCACATGGGCACACTGTGTCTCTTAGTTCTTGCAAGCTAAGCTGGAGTCAGTCTCTCTCATTAAGGCCACATGGCCACACTGTCTCTTAGTTCTTGCAAGCTAAGCTGGAATGAGTCTCTCTCATTAAGGCCACATGGCCACACTGTGTCTCTTAGTTCTTGCAAGCTAAGCTGGAGTGAGTCTCTCTCATTAAGGCCACATGGCCACGCAGTGTCTCTTAGTTCTTGCAAGCTAAGCTGGAGTCAGTCTCTCTCATTAAGGCCACATGGCCACACTGTGTCTCTTAGTTCTTGCAAGCTAAGCTTGAGTCAGTCTCTCTCATTAAGGTCACATGGGCACACTGTGTCTCTTAGTTCTTGCAAGCTAAGCTGGAGTCAGTCTCTCTCATTAAGGCCACATGGCCACACTGTGTCTCTTAGTTCTTGCAAGTTAAGCTGGAATCAGTCTCTCTCATTAAGGCCACATGGCCACACTGTGTCTCTTAGTTCTTGCAAGCTAAGCTGGAGTCAGTCTCTCTCATTAAGGCCACATGGCCACACTGTGTCTCTTAGTTCTTGCAAGCTAAGCTGGAGTCAGTCTCTCTCATTAAGGCTACATGGCCACACTGTCTCTTAGTTCTTGCAAGCTAAGCTGGAGTGAGTCTCTCATTAAGGCCACATGGCCACACTGTGTCTCTTAGTTCTTGCAAGCTAAGCTGGAGTGAGTCTCTCTCATTAAGGCCACATGGCCACACAGTGTCTCTTAGTTCTTGCAAGCTAACTTGGAGTCAGTCTCTCTCATTAAGGCCACATGGCCACACTGAGTCTCTTAGTTCTTGCAAGCTAAGCTGGAGTGAGTCTCTCTCATTAAGGCCACATGGCCACACTGTGTCTCTTAGTTCTTGCAAGCTAAGCTTGAGTCAGTCTCTCTCATTAAGGCCACATGGCCACACAGTATCTCTTAGTTCTTGCAAGCTAAGCTGGAGTCAGTTTCTCTCATTAAGGTCACATGGTCACACTGTGTCTCTTAGTTCTTGCAAGCTAAGCTGGAGTCAGTCTCTCTCATCAAGGCCACATGGCCACACTGTGTCTCTTAGTTCTTGCAAGCTAAGCTGGAATCAGTCTCTCTCATTAAGGCCACATGGCCACACTGTGTCTCTTAGTTCTTGCAAGCTAAGCTGGAGTCAGTCTCTCTCATTAAGGCCACATGGCCACACTGTGTCTCTTAGTTCTTGCAAGCTAAGCTGGAGTCAGTCTCTCTCATTAAGGCTACATGGCCACACTGTCTCTTAGTTCTTGCAAGCTAAGCTGGAGTGAGTCTCTCATTAAGGCCACATGGCCACACTGTGTCTCTTAGTTCTTGCAAGCTAAGCTGGAGTGAGTCTCTCTCATTAAGGCCACATGGCCACACAGTGTCTCTTAGTTCTTGCAAGCTAAGCTGGAGTGAGTCTCTCTCATTAAGGCCACATGGCCACACTGTGTCTCTTAGTTCTTGCAAGCTAAGCTTGAGTCAGTCTCTCTCATTAAGGCCACATGGCCACACAGTGTCTCTTAGTTCTTGCAAGGTAAGCTGGAGTCAGTCTCTCTCATTAAGGCCACATGGCCACACTGTGTCTCTTAGTTCTTGCAAGCTAAGCTTGAGTCAGTCTCTCTCATTAAGGCCACATGGCCACACAGTGTCTCTTAGTTCTTGCAAGCTAAGCTGGAATCAGTCTCTCTCATTAAGGTCACATGGTCACACTGTGTCTCTTAGTTCTTGCAAGCTAAGCTGGAGTCAGTCTCATTAAGGCCACTTGGCCACACTGTGTCTCTTAGTTCTTGCAAGCTAAGCTGGAATCAGTCTCTCTCATTAAGGCCACATGGCCACACTGTCTCTTAGTTCTTGCAAGCTAAGCTGGAATCAGTCTCTCTCATTAAGGCCACATGGCCACACTGTGTCTCTTAGTTCTTGCAAGCTAAGCTGGAGTGAGTCTCTCTCATTAAGGCCACATGGCCACACAGTGTCTCTTAGTTCTTGCAAGCTAAGCTGGAGTGAGTCTCTCTCATTAAGGCCACATGGCCACACTGTGTCTCTTAGTTCTTGCAAGCTAAGCTTGAGTCAGTCTCTCTCATTAAGGCCACATGGCCACACAGTGTCTCTTAGTTCTTGCAAGGTAAGCTGGAGTCAGTCTCTCTCATTAAGGTCACATGGGCACACTGTGTCTCTTAGTTCTTGCAAGCTAAGCTGGAGTCAGTCTCTCTCATTAAGGCCACATGGCCACACTGTGTCTCTTAGTTCTTGCAAGCTAAGCTTGAGTCAGTCTCTCTCATTAAGGCCACATGGCCACACAGTGTCTCTTAGTTCTTGCAAGCTAAGCTGGAATCAGTCTCTCTCATTAAGGTCACATGGTCACACTGTGTCTCTTAGTTCTTGCAAGCTAAGCTGGAGTCAGTCTCATTAAGGCTACATGGCCACACTGTGTCTCTTAGTTCTTGCAAGCTAAGCTGGAATCAGTCTCTCTCATTAAGGCCACATGGCCACACTGTGTCTCTTAGTTCTTGCAAGCTAAGCTGGAGTCAGTCTCTCTCATTAAGGCCACATGGCCACACAGTGTCTCTTAGTTCTTGCAAGCTAAGCTGGAGTCAGTCTCTCTCATTAAGGCCACATGGCCACACTGTCTCTTAGTTCTTGCAAGCTAAGCTGGAGTGAGTCTCTCTCATTAAGGCCACATGGCCACACAGTGTCTCTTAGTTCTTGCAAGCTAAGCTGGAGTGAGTCTCTCTCATTAAGGCCACATGGCCACACTGTGTCTCTTAGTTCTTGCAAGCTAAGCTTGAGTCAGTCTCTCTCATTAAGGCCGCATGGCCACACAGTGTCTCTTAGTTCTTGCAAGGTAAGCTGGAGTCAGTCTCTCTCATTAAGGTCACATGGGCACACTGTGTCTCTTAGTTCTTGCAAGCTAAGGTGGAGTCAGTCTCTCTCATTAAGGCCACATGGCCACACTGTCTCTTAGTTCTTGCAAGCTAAGCTGGAGTGAGTCTCTCTCATTAAGGCCACATGGCCACACAGTGTCTCTTAGTTCTTGCAAGCTAAGCTGGAGTGAGTCTCTCTCATTAAGGCCACATGGCCACACTGTGTCTCTTAGTTCTTGCAAGCTAAGCTTGAGTCAGTCTCTCTCATTAAGGCCACATGGCCACACAGTGTCTCTTTAGTTCATGCAAGGTAAGCTGGAGTCAGTCTCTCTCATTAAGGCCACATGGCCACACTGTCTCTTAGTTCTTGCAAGCTAAGCTGGAGTGAGTCTCTCTCATTAAGGCCACATGGCCACACAGTGTCTCTTAGTTCTTGCAAGCTAAGCTGGAGTCAGTCTCTCTCATTAAGGCCACATGGCCACACAGTGTCTCTTAGTTCTTGCAAGCTAAGCTGGAGTCAGTCTCTCTCATTAAGGCCACATGGCCACACTGTCTCTTAGTTCTTGCAAGCTAAGCTGGAGTGAGTCTCTCTCATTAAGGCCACATGGCCACACAGTGTCTCTTAGTTCTTGCAAGCTAAGCTGGAGTGAGTCTCTCTCATTAAGGCCACATGGCCACACTGTGTCTCTTAGTTCTTGCAAGCTAAGCTTGAGTCAGTCTCTCTCATTAAGGCCGCATGGCCACACAGTGTCTCTTAGTTCTTGCAAGGTAAGCTGGAGTCAGTCTCTCTCATTAAGGTCACATGGGCACACTGTGTCTCTTAGTTCTTGCAAGCTAAGGTGGAGTCAGTCTCTCTCATTAAGGCCACATGGCCACACTGTCTCTTAGTTCTTGCAAGCTAAGCTGGAGTGAGTCTCTCTCATTAAGGCCACATGGCCACACAGTGTCTCTTAGTTCTTGCAAGCTAAGCTGGAGTGAGTCTCTCTCATTAAGGCCACATGGCCACACTGTGTCTCTTAGTTCTTGCAAGCTAAGCTTGAGTCAGTCTCTCTCATTAAGGCCACATGGCCACACAGTGTCTCTTTAGTTCATGCAAGGTAAGCTGGAGTCAGTCTCTCTCATTAAGGTCACATGGGCACACTGTGTCTCTTAGTTCTTGCAAGCTAAGCTGGAGTGAGTCTCTCTCATTAAGGCCACATGGCCACGCAGTGTCTCTTAGTTCTTGCAAGCTAAGCTGGAGTGAGTCTCTCTCATTAAGGCCACATGGCCACACTGTGTCTCTTAGTTCTTGCAAGCTAAGCTTGAGTCAGTCTCTCTCATTAAGGCCACATGGTCACACAGTGTCTCTTAGTTCTTGCAAGGTAAGCTGGAGTCAGTCTCTCTCATTAAGGTCACATGGGCACACTGTGTCTCTTAGTTCTTGCAAGCTAAGCTGGAGTCAGTCTCTCTCATTAAGGCCACATGGCCACACTGTGTCTCTTAGTTCTTGCAAGTTAAGCTGGAATCAGTCTCTCTCATTAAGGCCACATGGCCACACTGTGTCTCTTAGTTCTTGCAAGCTAAGCTGGAGTCAGTCTCTCTCATTAAGGCCACATGGCCACACTGTGTCTCTTAGTTCTTGCAAGCTAAGCTGGAGTCAGTCTCTCTCATTAAGGCTACATGGCCACACTGTCTCTTAGTTCTTGCAAGCTAAGCTGGAGTGAGTCTCTCATTAAGGCCACATGGCCACACTGTGTCTCTTAGTTCTTGCAAGCTAAGCTGGAGTGAGTCTCTCTCATTAAGGCCACATGGCCACACAGTGTCTCTTAGTTCTTGCAAGCTAACTTGGAGTCAGTCTCTCTCATTAAGGCCACATGGCCACACTGAGTCTCTTAGTTCTTGCAAGCTAAGCTGGAGTGAGTCTCTCTCATTAAGGCCACATGGCCACACTGTGTCTCTTAGTTCTTGCAAGCTAAGCTTGAGTCAGTCTCTCTCATTAAGGCCACATGGCCACACAGTATCTCTTAGTTCTTGCAAGCTAAGCTGGAGTCAGTTTCTCTCATTAAGGTCACATGGTCACACTGTGTCTCTTAGTTCTTGCAAGCTAAGCTGGAGTCAGTCTCTCTCATCAAGGCCACATGGCCACACTGTGTCTCTTAGTTCTTGCAAGCTAAGCTGGAATCAGTCTCTCTCATTAAGGCCACATGGCCACACTGTGTCTCTTAGTTCTTGCAAGCTAAGCTGGAGTCAGTCTCTCTCATTAAGGCCACATGGCCACACTGTGTCTCTTAGTTCTTGCAAGCTAAGCTGGAGTCAGTCTCTCTCATTAAGGCTACATGGCCACACTGTCTCTTAGTTCTTGCAAGCTAAGCTGGAGTGAGTCTCTCATTAAGGCCACATGGCCACACTGTGTCTCTTAGTTCTTGCAAGCTAAGCTGGAGTGAGTCTCTCTCATTAAGGCCACATGGCCACACAGTGTCTCTTAGTTCTTGCAAGCTAAGCTGGAGTGAGTCTCTCTCATTAAGGCCACATGGCCACACTGTGTCTCTTAGTTCTTGCAAGCTAAGCTTGAGTCAGTCTCTCTCATTAAGGCCACATGGCCACACAGTGTCTCTTAGTTCTTGCAAGGTAAGCTGGAGTCAGTCTCTCTCATTAAGGCCACATGGCCACACTGTGTCTCTTAGTTCTTGCAAGCTAAGCTTGAGTCAGTCTCTCTCATTAAGGCCACATGGCCACACAGTGTCTCTTAGTTCTTGCAAGCTAAGCTGGAATCAGTCTCTCTCATTAAGGTCACATGGTCACACTGTGTCTCTTAGTTCTTGCAAGCTAAGCTGGAGTCAGTCTCATTAAGGCCACTTGGCCACACTGTGTCTCTTAGTTCTTGCAAGCTAAGCTGGAATCAGTCTCTCTCATTAAGGCCACATGGCCACACTGTCTCTTAGTTCTTGCAAGCTAAGCTGGAATCAGTCTCTCTCATTAAGGCCACATGGCCACACTGTGTCTCTTAGTTCTTGCAAGCTAAGCTGGAGTGAGTCTCTCTCATTAAGGCCACATGGCCACACAGTGTCTCTTAGTTCTTGCAAGCTAAGCTGGAGTGAGTCTCTCTCATTAAGGCCACATGGACACACTGTGTCTCTTAGTTCTTGCAAGCTAAGCTTGAGTCAGTCTCTCTCATTAAGGCCACATGGCCACACAGTGTCTCTTAGTTCTTGCAAGGTAAGCTGGAGTCAGTCTCTCTCATTAAGGTCACATGGGCACACTGTGTCTCTTAGTTCTTGCAAGCTAAGCTGGAGTCAGTCTCTCTCATTAAGGCCACATGGCCACACTGTGTCTCTTAGTTCTTGCAAGCTAAGCTTGAGTCAGTCTCTCTCATTAAGGCCACATGGCCACACAGTGTCTCTTAGTTCTTGCAAGCTAAGCTGGAATCAGTCTCTCTCATTAAGGTCACATGGTCACACTGTGTCTCTTAGTTCTTGCAAGCTAAGCTGGAGTCAGTCTCATTAAGGCTACATGGCCACACTGTGTCTCTTAGTTCTTGCAAGCTAAGCTGGAATCAGTCTCTCTCATTAAGGCCACATGGCCACACTGTGTCTCTTAGTTCTTGCAAGCTAAGCTGGAGTCAGTCTCTCTCATTAAGGCCACATGGCCACACAGTGTCTCTTAGTTCTTGCAAGCTAAGCTGGAGTCAGTCTCTCTCATTAAGGCCACATGGCCACACTGTCTCTTAGTTCTTGCAAGCTAAGCTGGAGTGAGTCTCTCTCATTAAGGCCACATGGCCACACAGTGTCTCTTAGTTCTTGCAAGCTAAGCTGGAGTGAGTCTCTCTCATTAAGGCCACATGGCCACACTGTGTCTCTTAGTTCTTGCAAGCTAAGCTTGAGTCAGTCTCTCTCATTAAGGCCGCATGGCCACACAGTGTCTCTTAGTTCTTGCAAGGTAAGCTGGAGTCAGTCTCTCTCATTAAGGTCACATGGGCACACTGTGTCTCTTAGTTCTTGCAAGCTAAGGTGGAGTCAGTCTCTCTCATTAAGGCCACATGGCCACACTGTCTCTTAGTTCTTGCAAGCTAAGCTGGAGTGAGTCTCTCTCATTAAGGCCACATGGCCACACAGTGTCTCTTAGTTCTTGCAAGCTAAGCTGGAGTGAGTCTCTCTCATTAAGGCCACATGGCCACACTGTGTCTCTTAGTTCTTGCAAGCTAAGCTTGAGTCAGTCTCTCTCATTAAGGCCACATGGCCACACAGTGTCTCTTTAGTTCATGCAAGGTAAGCTGGAGTCAGTCTCTCTCATTAAGGCCACATGGCCACACTGTCTCTTAGTTCTTGCAAGCTAAGCTGGAGTGAGTCTCTCTCATTAAGGCCACATGGCCACACAGTGTCTCTTAGTTCTTGCAAGCTAAGCTGGAGTCAGTCTCTCTCATTAAGGCCACATGGCCACACAGTGTCTCTTAGTTCTTGCAAGCTAAGCTGGAGTCAGTCTCTCTCATTAAGGCCACATGGCCACACTGTCTCTTAGTTCTTGCAAGCTAAGCTGGAGTGAGTCTCTCTCATTAAGGCCACATGGCCACACAGTGTCTCTTAGTTCTTGCAAGCTAAGCTGGAGTGAGTCTCTCTCATTAAGGCCACATGGCCACACTGTGTCTCTTAGTTCTTGCAAGCTAAGCTTGAGTCAGTCTCTCTCATTAAGGCCGCATGGCCACACAGTGTCTCTTAGTTCTTGCAAGGTAAGCTGGAGTCAGTCTCTCTCATTAAGGTCACATGGGCACACTGTGTCTCTTAGTTCTTGCAAGCTAAGGTGGAGTCAGTCTCTCTCATTAAGGCCACATGGCCACACTGTCTCTTAGTTCTTGCAAGCTAAGCTGGAGTGAGTCTCTCTCATTAAGGCCACATGGCCACACAGTGTCTCTTAGTTCTTGCAAGCTAAGCTGGAGTGAGTCTCTCTCATTAAGGCCACATGGCCACACTGTGTCTCTTAGTTCTTGCAAGCTAAGCTTGAGTCAGTCTCTCTCATTAAGGCCACATGGCCACACAGTGTCTCTTTAGTTCATGCAAGGTAAGCTGGAGTCAGTCTCTCTCATTAAGGTCACATGGGCACACTGTGTCTCTTAGTTCTTGCAAGCTAAGCTGGAGTCAGTCTCTCTCATTAAGGCCACATGGCCACACTGTGTCTCTTAGTTCTTGCAAGTTAAGCTGGAATCAGTCTCTCTCATTAAGGCCACATGGCCACACTGTGTCTCTTAGTTCTTGCAAGCTAAGCTTGAGTCAGTCTCTCTCATTAAGGCCACATGGCCACACAGTGTCTCTTAGTTCTTGCAAGCTAAGCTGGAGTCAGTCTCTCTCATTAAGGTCACATGGTCACACTGTGTCTCTTAGTTCTTGCAAGCTAAGCTGGAGTCAGTCTCTCTCATTAAGGCCACATGGCCACACTGTGTCTCTTAGTTCTTGCAAGCTGAGCTGGAATCAGTCTCTCTCATTAAGGCCACATGGCCACACAGTGTCTCTTAGTTCTTGCAAGCTAAGCTGGAGTGAGTCTCTCTCATTAAGGCCACATGGCCACAGTGTCTCTTAGTTCTTGCAAGCTAAGCTTGAGTCAGTCTCTCTCATTAAGGCCACATGGCCACACAGTGTCTCTTAGTTCTTGCAAGGTAAGCTGGAGTCAGTCTCTCTCTTTAAGGTCACAATGGGCACACTGTGTCTCTTAGTTCTTGCAAGCTAAGCTGGAGTCAGTCTCTCTCATTAAGGCCACATGGCCACACTGTCTCTTAGTTCTTGCAAGCTAAGCTGGAATGAGTCTCTCTCATTAAGGCCACATGGCCACACTGTGTCTCTTAGTTCTTGCAAGCTAAGCTGGAGTGAGTCTCTCTCATTAAGGCCACATTGCCACACTGTGTCTCTTAGTTCTTGCAAGCTAAGCTGGAGTGAGTCTCTCTCATTAAGGCCACATTGCCACACTGTTTCTCTTAGTTCTTGCAAGCTAAGCTTGAGTCAGTCTCTCTCATTAAGGCCACATGGCCACACAGTGTCTCTTAGTTCTTGCAAGGTAAGCTGGAGTCAGTCTCTCTCATTAAGGTCACATGGGCACACTGTGTCTCTTAGTTCTTGCAAGCTAAGCTGGAGTCAGTCTCTCTCATTAAGGCCACATGGCCACACTGTGTCTCTTAGTTCTTGCAAGTTAAGCTGGAATCAGTCTATCTCATTAAGGCCACATGGCCACACTGTGTCTCTTAGTTCTTGCAAGCTAAGCTGGAGTCAGTCTCTCTCATTAAGGCCACATGGCCACACTGTGTCTCTTAGTTCTTGCAAGCTAAGCTGGAGTCAGTCTCTCTCATTAAGGCTACATGGCCACACTGTCTCTTAGTTCTTGCAAGCTAAGCTGGAGTGAGTCTCTCATTAAGGCCACATGGCCACACTGTGTCTCTTAGTTCTTGCAAGCTAAGCTGGAGTGAGTCTCTCTCATTAAGGCCACATGGCCACACAGTGTCTCTTAGTTCTTGCAAGCTAAGCTGGAGTGAGTCTCTCTCATTAAGGCCACATGGCCACACTGTGTCTCTTAGTTCTTGCAAGCTAAGCTTGAGTCAGTCTCTCTCATTAAGGCCACATGGCCACACAGTGTCTCTTAGTTCTTGCAAGGTAAGCTGGAGTCAGTCTCTCTCATTAAGGTCACATGGGCACACTGTGTCTCTTAGTTCTTGCAAGCTAAGCTGGAGTCAGTCTCTCTCATTAAGGCCACATGGCCACACTGTGTCTCTTAGTTCTTGCAAGCTAAGCTTGAGTCAGTCTCTCTCATTAAGGCCACATGGCCACACAGTGTCTCTTAGTTCTTGCAAGCTAAGCTGGAATCAGTCTCTCTCATTAAGGTCACATGGTCACACTGTGTCTCTTAGTTCTTGCAAGCTAAGCTGGAGTCAGTCTCATTAAGGCCACATGGCCACACTGTGTCTCTTAGTTCTTGCAAGCTAAGCTGGAATCAGTCTCTCTCATTAAGGCCACATGGCCACACTGTCTCTTAGTTCTTGCAAGCTAAGCTGGAATCAGTCTCTCTCATTAAGGCCACATGGCCACACTGTGTCTCTTAGTTCTTGCAAGCTAAGCTGGAGTGAGTCTCTCTCATTAAGGCCACATGGCCACACAGTGTCTCTTAGTTCTTGCAAGCTAAGTTGGAGTGAGTCTCTCTCATTAAGGCCACATGGCCACACTGTGTCTCTTAGTTCTTGCAAGCTAAGCTTGAGTCAGTCTCTCTCATTAAGGCCACATGGCCACACAGTGTCTCTTAGTTCTTGCAAGGTAAGCTGGAGTCAGTCTCTCTCTTTAAGGTCACAATGGGCACACTGTGTCTCTTAGTTCTTGCAAGCTAAGCTGGAGTCAGTCTCTCTCATTAAGGCCACATGGCCACACTGTCTCTTAGTTCTTGCAAGCTAAGCTGGAATGAGTCTCTCTCATTAAGGCCACATGGCCACACAGTGTCTCTTAGTTCTTGCAAGCTAAGCTGGAGTGAGTCTCTCTCATTAAGGCCACATTGCCACACTGTGTCTCTTAGTTCTTGCAAGCTAAGCTTGAGTCAGTCTCTCTCATTAAGGCCACATGGCCACACAGTGTCTCTTAGTTCTTGCAAGGTAAGCTGGAGTCAGTCTCTCTCATTAAGGTCACATGGGCACACTGTGTCTCTTAGTTCTTGCAAGCTAAGCTGGAGTCAGTCTCTCTCATTAAGGCCACATGGCCACACTGTGTCTCTTAGTTCTTGCAAGTTAAGCTGGAATCAGTCTATCTCATTAAGGCCACATGGCCACACTGTGTCTCTTAGTTCTTGCAAGCTAAGCTGGAGTCAGTCTCTCTCATTAAGGCCACATGGCCACACTGTGTCTCTTAGTTCTTGCAAGCTAAGCTGGAGTCAGTCTCTCTCATTAAGGCTACATGGCCACACTGTCTCTTAGTTCTTGCAAGCTAAGCTGGAGTGAGTCTCTCATTAAGGCCACATGGCCACACTGTGTCTCTTAGTTCTTGCAAGCTAAGCTGGAGTGAGTCTCTCTCATTAAGGCCACATGGCCACACGGTGTCTCTTAGTTCTTGCAAGCTAAGCTGGAGTGAGTCTCTCTCATTAAGGCCACATGGCCACACTGTGTCTCTTAGTTCTTGCAAGCTAAGCTTGAGTCAGTCTCTCTCATTAAGGCCACATGGCCACACAGTGTCTCTTAGTTCTTGCAAGGTAAGCTGGAGTCAGTCTCTCTCATTAAGGTCACATGGGCACACTGTGTCTCTTAGTTCTTGCAAGCTAAGCTGGAGTCAGTCTCTCTCATTAAGGCCACATGGCCACACTGTGTCTCTTAGTTCTTGCAAGCTAAGCTTGAGTCAGTCTCTCTCATTAAGGCCACATTGCCACACAGTGTCTCTTAGTTCTTGCAAGCTAAGCTGGAATCAGTCTCTCTCATTAAGGTCACATGGTCACACTGTGTCTATTAGTTCTTGCAAGCTAAGCTGGAGTCAGTCTCATTAAGGCCACATGGCCACACTGTGTTTCTTAGTTCTTGCAAGCTAAGCTGGAATCAGTCTCTCTCATTAAGGCCACATGGCCACACTGTCTCTTAGTTCTTGCAAGCTAAGCTGGAATCAGTCTCTCTCATTAAGGCCACATGGCCACACTGTGTCTCTTAGTTCTTGCAAGCTAAGCTGGAGTGAGTCTCTCTCATTAAGGCCACATGGCCACACAGTGTCTCTTAGTTCTTGCAAGCTAAGCTGGAGTGAGTCTCTCTCATTAAGGCCACATGGCCACACTGTGTCTCTTAGTTCTTGCAAGCTAAGCTTGAGTCAGTCTCTCTCATTAAGGCCACATGGCCACACAGTGTCTCTTAGTTCTTGCAAGGTAAGCTGGAGTCAGTCTCTCTCATTAAGGTCACATGGGCACACTGTGTCTCTTAGTTCTTGCAAGCTAAGCTGGAGTCAGTCTCTCTCATTAAGGCCACATGGCCACACTGTGTCTCTTAGTTCTTGCAAGCTAAGCTTGAGTCAGTCTCTCTCATTAAGGCCACATGGCCACACAGTGTCTCTTAGTTCTTGCAAGCTAAGCTGGAATTAGTCTCTCTCATTAAGGTCACATGGTCACACTGTGTCTCTTAGTTCTTGCAAGCTAAGCTGGAGTCAGTCTCATTAAGGCAACATGGCCACACTGTGTCTCTTAGTTTTTGCAAGCTAAGCTGGAATCAGTCTCTCTCATTAAGGCCACATGGCCACACTGTGTCTCTTAGTTCTTGCAAGCTAAGCTGGAGTCAGTCTCTCTCATTAAGGCCACATGGCCACACTGTGTCTCTTAGTTCTTGCAAGCTAAGCTGGAGTCAGTCTCTCTCATTAAGGCCACATGGCCACACTGTCTCTTAGTTCTTGCAAGCTAAGCTGGAGTGAGTCTCTCTCATTAAGGCCACATGGCCACACAGTGTCTCTTAGTTCTTGCAAGCTAAGCTGGAGTGAGTCTCTCTCATTAAGGCCACATGGCCACACTGTGTCTCTTAGTTCTTGCAAGCTAAGCTTGAGTCAGTCTCTCTCATTAAGGCCACATGGCCACACAGTGTCTCTTAGTTCTTGCAAGGTAAGCTGGAGTCAGTCTCTCTCATTAAGGTCACATGGGCACACTGTGTCTCTTAGTTCTTGCAAGCTAAGCTGGAGTCAGTCTCTCTCATTAAGGCCACATGGCCACACTGTCTCTTAGTTCTTGCAAGCTAAGCTGGAATCAGTCTCTCTCATTAAGGCCACATGGCCACACTGTCTCTTAGTTCTTGCAAGCTAAGCTGGAGTGAGTCTCTCTCATTAAGGCCACATGGCCACACAGTGTCTCTTAGTTCTTGCAAGCTAAGCTGGAGTGAGTCTCTCTCATTAAGGCCACATGGCCACACAGTGTCTCTTAGTTCTTGCAAGCTAAGCTGGAGTGAGTCTCTCTCATTAAGGCCACATGGCCACACTGTGTCTCTTAGTTCTTGCAAGCTAAGCTTGAGTCAGTCTCTCTCATTAAGGCCACATGGCCACACAGTGTCTCTTAGTTCTTGCAAGGTAAGCTGGAGTCAGTCTCTCTCATTAAGGTCACATGGGCACACTGTGTCTCTTAGTTCTTGCAAGCTAAGCTGGAGTCAGTCTCTCTCATTAAGGCCACATGGCCACACTGTGTCTCTTAGTTCTTGCAAGCTAAGCTTGAGTCAGTCTCTCTCATTAAGGCCACATGGCCACACAGTGTCTCTTAGTTCTTGCAAGCTAAGCTGGAATCAGTCTCTCTCATTAAGGTCACATGGTCACACTGTGTCTCTTAGTTCTTGCAAGCTAAGCTGGAGTCAGTCTCATTAATGCCACATGGCCACACTGTGTCTCTTAGTTCTTGCAAGCTAAGCTGGAATCAGTCTCTCTCATTAAGGCCACATGGCCACACTGTCTCTTAGTTCTTGCAAGCTAAGCTGGAATCAGTCTCTCTCATTAAGGCCACATGGCCACACTGTGTCTCTTAGTTCTTGCAAGCTAAGCTGGAGTGAGTCTCTCTCATTCAGGCCACATGGCCACACAGTGTCTCTTAGTTCTTGCAAGCTAAGCTGGAGTGAGTCTCTCTCATTAAGGCCACATGGCCACACTGTGTCTCTTAGTTCTTGCAAGCTAAGCTTGAGTCAGTCTCTCTCATTAAGGCCACATGGCCACACAGTGTCTCTTAGTTCTTGCAAGGTAAGCTGGAGTCAGTCTCTCTCATTAAGGTCACATGGGCACACTGTGTCTCTTAGTTCTTGCAAGCTAAGCTGGAGTCAGTCTCTCTCATTAAGGCCACATGGCCACACTGTGTCTCTTAGTTCTTGCAAGCTAAGCTTGAGTCAGTCTCTCTCATTAAGGCCACATGGCCACACAGTGTCTCTTAGTTCTTGCAAGCTAAGCTGGAATCAGTCTCTCTCATTAAGGTCACATGGTCACACTGTGTCTCTTAGTTCTTGCAAGCTAAGCTGGAGTCAGTCTCATTAAGGCAACATGGCCACACTGTGTCTCTTAGTTCTTGCAAGCTAAGCTGGAATCAGTCTCTCTCATTAAGGCCACATGGCCACACTGTGTCTCTTAGTTCTTGCAAGCTAAGCTGGAGTCAGTCTCTCTCATTAAGGCCACATGGCCACACTGTGTCTCTTAGTTCTTGCAAGCTAAGCTGGAGTCAGTCTCTCTCATTAAGGCCACATGGCCACACTGTCTCTTAGTTCTTGCAAGCTAAGCTGGAGTGAGTCTCTCTCATTAAGGCCACATGGCCACACAGTGTCTCTTAGTTCTTGCAAGCTAAGCTGGAGTGAGTCTCTCTCATTAAGGCCACATGGCCACACTGTGTCTCTTAGTTCTTGCAAGCTAAGCTTGAGTCAGTCTCTCTCATTAAGGCCACATGGCCACACAGTGTCTCTTAGTTCTTGCAAGGTAAGCTGGAGTCAGTCTCTCTCATTAAGGTCACATGGGCAC
Organism: Petromyzon marinus; assembly: GCF_048934315.1. Taxonomy (NCBI): domain Eukaryota; kingdom Metazoa; phylum Chordata; class Hyperoartia; order Petromyzontiformes; family Petromyzontidae; genus Petromyzon; species Petromyzon marinus. The sequence goes on along the minus strand of NC_133703.1, from coordinate 10,914,876 downwards.
ACTGTGTCTCTTAGTTCTTGCAAGCTAAGCTGGAGTCAGTCTCTCTCATTAAGGCCACATGGCCACACTGTCTCTTAGTTCTTGCAAGCTAAGCTGGAATCAGTCTCTCTCATTAAGGCCACATGGCCACACTGTCTCTTAGTTCTTGCAAGCTAAGCTGGAGTGAGTCTCTCTCATTAAGGCCACATGGCCACACAGTGTCTCTTAGTTCTTGCAAGCTAAGCTGGAGTGAGTCTCTCTCATTAAGGCCACATGGCCACACTGTGTCTCTTAGTTCTTGCAAGCTAAGCTGGAGTCAGTCTCTCTCATTAAGGCCACATGGCCACACTGTGTCTCTTAGTTCTTGCAAGCTAAGCTGGAGTCAGTCTCTCTCATTAAGGCCACATGGCCACACTGTCTCTTAGTTCTTGCAAGCTAAGCTGGAGTGAGTCTCTCTCATTAAGGCCACATGGCCACACAGTGTCTCTTAGTTCTTGCAAGCTAAGCTGGAGTGAGTCTCTCTCATTAAGGCCACATGGCCACACTGTGTCTCTTAGTTCTTGCAAGCTAAGCTTGAGTCAGTCTCTCTCATTAAGGCCACATGGCCACACAGTGTCTCTTAGTTCTTGCAAGGTAAGCTGGAGTCAGTCTCTCTCATTAAGGTCACATGGGCACACTGTGTCTCTTAGTTCTTGCAAGCTAAGCTGGAGTCAGTCTCTCTCATTAAGGCCACATGGCCACACTGTGTCTCTTAGTTCTTGCAAGCTAAGCTTGAGTCAGTCTCTCTCATTAAGGCCACATGGCCACACAGTGTCTCTTAGTTCTTGCAAGCTAAGCTGGAATCAGTCTCTCTCATTAAGGTCACATGGTCACACTGTGTCTCTTAGTTCTTGCAAGCTAAGCTGGAGTCAGTCTCATTAAGGCCACATGGCCACACTGTGTTTCTTAGTTCTTGCAAGCTAAGCTGGAATCAGTCTCTCTCATTAAGGCCACATGGCCACACTGTCTCTTAGTTCTTGCAAGCTAAGCTGGAATCAGTCTCTCTCATTAAGGCCACATGGCCACACTGTGTCTCTTAGTTCTTGCAAGCTAAGCTGGAGTGAGTCTCTCTCATTAAGGCCACATGGCCACACAGTGTCTCTTAGTTCTTGCAAGCTAAGCTGGAGTGAGTCTCTCTCATTAAGGCCACATGGCCACACTGTGTCTCTTAGTTCTTGCAAGCTAAGCTTGAGTCAGTCTCTCTCATTAAGGCCACATGGCCACACAGTGTCTCTTAGTTCTTGCAAGGTAAGCTGGAGTCAGTCTCTCTCATTAAGGTCACATGGGCACACTGTGTCTCTTAGTTCTTGCAAGCTAAGCTGGAGTCAGTCTCTCTCATTAAGGCCACATGGCCACACTGTGTCTCTTAGTTCTTGCAAGCTAAGCTTGAGTCAGTCTCTCTCATTAAGGCCACATGGCCACACAGTGTCTCTTAGTTCTTGCAAGCTAAGCTGGAATCAGTCTCTCTCATTAAGGTCACATGGTCACACTGTGTCTCTTAGTTCTTGCAAGCTAAGCTGGAGTCAGTCTCATTAAGGCAACATGGCCACACTGTGTCTCTTAGTTTTTGCAAGCTAAGCTGGAATCAGTCTCTCTCATTAAGGCCACATGGCCACACTGTGTCTCTTAGTTCTTGCAAGCTAAGCTGGAGTCAGTCTCTCTCATTAAGGCCACATGGCCACACTGTGTCTCTTAGTTCTTGCAAGCTAAGCTGGAGTCAGTCTCTCTCATTAAGGCCACATGGCCACACTGTCTCTTAGTTCTTGCAAGCTAAGCTGGAGTGAGTCTCTCTCATTAAGGCCACATGGCCACACAGTGTCTCTTAGTTCTTGCAAGCTAAGCTGGAGTGAGTCTCTCTCATTAAGGCCACATGGCCACACTGTGTCTCTTAGTTCTTGCAAGCTAAGCTTGAGTCAGTCTCTCTCATTAAGGCCACATGGCCACACAGTGTCTCTTAGTTCTTGCAAGGTAAGCTGGAGTCAGTCTCTCTCATTAAGGTCACATGGGCACACTGTGTCTCTTAGTTCTTGCAAGCTAAGCTGGAGTCAGTCTCTCTCATTAAGGCCACATGGCCACACTGTCTCTTAGTTCTTGCAAGCTAAGCTGGAATCAGTCTCTCTCATTAAGGCCACATGGCCACACTGTCTCTTAGTTCTTGCAAGCTAAGCTGGAGTGAGTCTCTCTCATTAAGGCCACATGGCCACACAGTGTCTCTTAGTTCTTGCAAGCTAAGCTGGAGTGAGTCTCTCTCATTAAGGCCACATGGCCACACAGTGTCTCTTAGTTCTTGCAAGCTAAGCTGGAGTGAGTCTCTCTCATTAAGGCCACATGGCCACACTGTGTCTCTTAGTTCTTGCAAGCTAAGCTTGAGTCAGTCTCTCTCATTAAGGCCACATGGCCACACAGTGTCTCTTAGTTCTTGCAAGGTAAGCTGGAGTCAGTCTCTCTCATTAAGGTCACATGGGCACACTGTGTCTCTTAGTTCTTGCAAGCTAAGCTGGAGTCAGTCTCTCTCATTAAGGCCACATGGCCACACTGTGTCTCTTAGTTCTTGCAAGCTAAGCTTGAGTCAGTCTCTCTCATTAAGGCCACATGGCCACACAGTGTCTCTTAGTTCTTGCAAGCTAAGCTGGAATCAGTCTCTCTCATTAAGGTCACATGGTCACACTGTGTCTCTTAGTTCTTGCAAGCTAAGCTGGAGTCAGTCTCATTAATGCCACATGGCCACACTGTGTCTCTTAGTTCTTGCAAGCTAAGCTGGAATCAGTCTCTCTCATTAAGGCCACATGGCCACACTGTCTCTTAGTTCTTGCAAGCTAAGCTGGAATCAGTCTCTCTCATTAAGGCCACATGGCCACACTGTGTCTCTTAGTTCTTGCAAGCTAAGCTGGAGTGAGTCTCTCTCATTCAGGCCACATGGCCACACAGTGTCTCTTAGTTCTTGCAAGCTAAGCTGGAGTGAGTCTCTCTCATTAAGGCCACATGGCCACACTGTGTCTCTTAGTTCTTGCAAGCTAAGCTTGAGTCAGTCTCTCTCATTAAGGCCACATGGCCACACAGTGTCTCTTAGTTCTTGCAAGGTAAGCTGGAGTCAGTCTCTCTCATTAAGGTCACATGGGCACACTGTGTCTCTTAGTTCTTGCAAGCTAAGCTGGAGTCAGTCTCTCTCATTAAGGCCACATGGCCACACTGTGTCTCTTAGTTCTTGCAAGCTAAGCTTGAGTCAGTCTCTCTCATTAAGGCCACATGGCCACACAGTGTCTCTTAGTTCTTGCAAGCTAAGCTGGAATCAGTCTCTCTCATTAAGGTCACATGGTCACACTGTGTCTCTTAGTTCTTGCAAGCTAAGCTGGAGTCAGTCTCATTAAGGCAACATGGCCACACTGTGTCTCTTAGTTCTTGCAAGCTAAGCTGGAATCAGTCTCTCTCATTAAGGCCACATGGCCACACTGTGTCTCTTAGTTCTTGCAAGCTAAGCTGGAGTCAGTCTCTCTCATTAAGGCCACATGGCCACACTGTGTCTCTTAGTTCTTGCAAGCTAAGCTGGAGTCAGTCTCTCTCATTAAGGCCACATGGCCACACTGTCTCTTAGTTCTTGCAAGCTAAGCTGGAGTGAGTCTCTCTCATTAAGGCCACATGGCCACACAGTGTCTCTTAGTTCTTGCAAGCTAAGCTGGAGTGAGTCTCTCTCATTAAGGCCACATGGCCACACTGTGTCTCTTAGTTCTTGCAAGCTAAGCTTGAGTCAGTCTCTCTCATTAAGGCCACATGGCCACACAGTGTCTCTTAGTTCTTGCAAGGTAAGCTGGAGTCAGTCTCTCTCATTAAGGTCACATGGGCACACTGTGTCTCTTAGTTCTTGCAAGCTAAGCTGGAGTCAGTCTCTCTCATTAAGGCCACATGGCCACACTGTCTCTTAGTTCTTGCAAGCTAAGCTGAAATCAGTCTCTCTCATTAAGGCCACATGGCCACACTGTCTCTTAGTTCTTGCAAGCTAAGCTGGAGTGAGTCTCTCTCATTAAGGCCACATGGCCACACAGTGTCTCTTAGTTCTTGCAAGCTAAGCTGGAGTGAGTCTCTCTCATTAAGGCCACATGGCCACACTGTGTCTCTTAGTTCTTGCAAGCTAAGCTTGAGTCAGTCTCTCTCATTAAGGCCACATGGCCACACAGTGTCTCTTTAGTTCTTGCAAGGTAAGCTGGAGTCAGTCTCTCTCATTAAGGTCACATGGGCACACTGTGTCTCTTAGTTCTTGCAAGCTAAGCTGGAGTCAGTCTCTCTCATTAAGGCCACATGGCCACACTGTGTCTCTTAGTTCTTGCAAGTTAAGCTGGAATCAGTCTCTCTCATTATGGCCACATGGCCACACTGTGTCTCTTAGTTCTTGCAAGCTAAGCTTGAGTCAGTCTCTCTCATTAAGGCCACATGGCCACACAGTGTCTCTTAGTTCTTGCAAGCTAAGCTGGAGTCAGTCTCTCTCATTAAGGTCACATGGTCACACTGTGTCTCTTAGTTCTTGCAAGCTAAGCTGGAGTCAGTCTCTCTCATTAAGGCCACATGGCCACACTGTGTCTCTTAGTTCTTGCAAGCTAAGCTGGAATCAGTCTCTCTCATTAAGGCCACATGGCCACACAGTGTCTCTTAGTTCTTGCAAGCTAAGCTGGAGTGAGTCTCTCTCATTAAGGCCACATGGCCACACAGTGTCTCTTAGTTCTTGCAAGGTAAGCTGGAGTCAGTCTCTCTCATTAAGGTCACATGGGCACACTGTGTCTCTTAGTTCTTGCAAGCTAAGCTGGAGTCAGTCTCTCTCATTAAGGCCACATGGCCACACTGTCTCTTAGTTCTTGCAAGCTAAGCTGGAATGAGTCTCTCTCATTAAGGCCACATGGCCACACTGTGTCTCTTAGTTCTTGCAAGCTAAGCTGGAGTGAGTCTCTCTCATTAAGGCCACATGGCCATGCAGTGTCTCTTAGTTCTTGCAAGCTAAGCTGGAGTGAGTCTCTCTCATTAAGGCCACATGGCCACACTGTGTCTCTTAGTTCTTGCAAGCTAAGCTTGAGTCAGTCTCTCTCATTAAGGCCACATGGTCACACAGTGTCTCTTAGTTCTTGCAAGGTAAGCTGGAGTCAGTCTCTCTCATTAAGGTCACATGGGCACACTGTGTCTCTTAGTTCTTGCAAGCTAAGCTGGAGTCAGTCTCTCTCATTAAGGCCACATGGCCACACTGTGTCTCTTAGTTCTTGCAAGTTAAGCTGGAATCAGTCTCTCTCATTAAGGCCACATGGCCACACTGTGTCTCTTAGTTCTTGCAAGCTAAGCTGGAGTCAGTCTCTCTCATTAAGGCCACATGGCCACACTGTGTCTCTTAGTTCTTGCAAGCTAAGCTGGAGTCAGTCTCTCTCATTAAGGCTACATGGCCACACTGTCTCTTAGTTCTTGCAAGCTAAGCTGGAGTGAGTCTCTCATTAAGGCCACATGGCCACACTGTGTCTCTTAGTTCTTGCAAGCTAAGCTGGAGTGAGTCTCTCTCATTAAGGCCACATGGCCACACTGTCTCTTAGTTCTTGCAAGCTAAGCTGGAATCAGTCTCTCTCATTAAGGCCACATGGCCACACTGTCTCTTAGTTCTTGCAAGCTAAGCTGGAGTGAGTCTCTCTCATTAAGGCCACATGGCCACACAGTGTCTCTTAGTTCTTGCAAGCTAAGCTGGAGTGAGTCTCTCTCATTAAGGCCACATGGCCACACAGTGTCTCTTAGTTCTTGCAAGCTAAGCTGGAGTGAGTCTCTCTCATTAAGGCCACATGGCCACACTGTGTCTCTTAGTTCTTGCAAGCTAAGCTTGAGTCAGTCTCTCTCATTAAGGCCACATGGCCACACAGTGTCTCTTAGTTCTTGCAAGGTAAGCTGGAGTCAGTCTCTCTCATTAAGGTCACATGGGCACACTGTGTCTCTTAGTTCTTGCAAGCTAAGCTGGAGTCAGTCTCTCTCATTAAGGCCACATGGCCACACTGTGTCTCTTAGTTCTTGCAAGCTAAGCTTGAGTCAGTCTCTCTCATTAAGGCCACATGGCCACACAGTGTCTCTTAGTTCTTGCAAGCTAAGCTGGAATCAGTCTCTCTCATTAAGGTCACATGGTCACACTGTGTCTCTTAGTTCTTGCAAGCTAAGCTGGAGTCAGTCTCATTAATGCCACATGGCCACACTGTGTCTCTTAGTTCTTGCAAGCTAAGCTGGAATCAGTCTCTCTCATTAAGGCCACATGGCCACACTGTCTCTTAGTTCTTGCAAGCTAAGCTGGAATCAGTCTCTCTCATTAAGGCCACATGGCCACACTGTGTCTCTTAGTTCTTGCAAGCTAAGCTGGAGTGAGTCTCTCTCATTAAGGCCACATGGCCACACAGTGTCTCTTAGTTCTTGCAAGCTAAGCTGGAGTGAGTCTCTCTCATTAAGGCCACATGGCCACACTGTGTCTCTTAGTTCTTGCAAGCTAAGCTTGAGTCAGTCTCTCTCATTAAGGCCACATGGCCACACAGTGTCTCTTAGTTCTTGCAAGGTAAGCTGGAGTCAGTCTCTCTCATTAAGGTCACATGGGCACACTGTGTCTCTTAGTTCTTGCAAGCTAAGCTGGAGTCAGTCTCTCTCATTAAGGCCACATGGCCACACTGTGTCTCTTAGTTCTTGCAAGCTAAGCTTGAGTCAGTCTCTCTCATTAAGGCCACATGGCCACACAGTGTCTCTTAGTTCTTGCAAGCTAAGCTGGAATCAGTCTCTCTCATTAAGGTCACATGGTCACACTGTGTCTCTTAGTTCTTGCAAGCTAAGCTGGAGTCAGTCTCATTAAGGCAACATGGCCACACTGTGTCTCTTAGTTCTTGCAAGCTAAGCTGGAATCAGTCTCTCTCATTAAGGCCACATGGCCACACTGTGTCTCTTAGTTCTTGCAAGCTAAGCTGGAGTCAGTCTCTCTCATTAAGGCCACATGGCCACACAGTGTCTCTTAGTTCTTGCAAGCTAAGCTGGAGTGAGTCTCTCTCATTAAGGCCACATGGCCACACTGTGTCTCTTAGTTCTTGCAAGCTAAGCTTGAGTCAGTCTCTCTCATTAAGGCCACATGGCCACACAGTGTCTCTTTAGTTCTTGCAAGGTAAGCTGGAGTCAGTCTCTCTCATTAAGGTCACATGGGCACACTGTGTCTCTTAGTTCTTGCAAGCTAAGCTGGAGTCAGTCTCTCTCATTAAGGCCACATGGCCACACTGTGTCTCTTAGTTCTTGCAAGTTAAGCTGGAATCAGTCTCTCTCATTATGGCCACATGGCCACACTGTGTCTCTTAGTTCTTGCAAGCTAAGCTTGAGTCAGTCTCTTTCATTAAGGCCACATGGCCACACAGTGTCTCTTAGTTCTTGCAAGCTAAGCTGGAGTCAGTCTCTCTCATTAAGGTCACATGGTCACACTGTGTCTCTTAGTTCTTGCAAGCTAAGCTGGAGTCAGTCTCTCTCATTAAGGCCACATGGCCACACTGTGTCTCTTAGTTCTTGCAAGCTAAGCTGGAATCAGTCTCTCTCATTAAGGCCACATGGCCACACAGTGTCTCTTAGTTCTTGCAAGCTAAGCTGGAGTGAGTCTCTCTCATTAAGGCCACATGGCCACACAGTGTCTCTTAGTTCTTGCAAGGTAAGCTGGAGTCAGTCTCTCTCATTAAGGTCACATGGGCACACTGTGTCTCTTAGTTCTTGCAAGCTAAGCTGGAGTCAGTCTCTCTCATTAAGGCCACATGGCCACACTGTCTCTTAGTTCTTGCAAGCTAAGCTGGAATGAGTCTCTCTCATTAAGGCCACATGGCCACACTGTGTCTCTTAGTTCTTGCAAGCTAAGCTGGAGTGAGTCTCTCTCATTAAGGCCACATGGCCACGCAGTGTCTCTTAGTTCTTGCAAGCTAAGCTGGAGTGAGTCTCTCTCATTAAGGCCACATGGCCACACTGTGTCTCTTAGTTCTTGCAAGCGAAGCTTGAGTCAGTCTCTCTCATTAAGGCCACATGGTCACACAGTGTCTCTTAGTTCTTGCAAGGTAAGCTGGAGTCAGTCTCTCTCATTAAGGCCACATGGCCACACTGTGTCTCTTAGTTCTTGCAAGTTAAGCTGGAATCAGTCTCTCTCATTAAGGCCACATGGCCACACTGTGTCTCTTAGTTCTTGCAAGCTAAGCTGGAGTCAGTCTCTCTCATTAAGGCCACATGGCCACACTGTGTCTCTTAGTTCTTGCAAGCTAAGCTGGAGTCAGTCTCTCTCATTAAGGCTACATGGCCACACTGTCTCTTAGTTCTTGCAAGCTAAGCTGGAGTGAGTCTCTCATTAAGGCCACATGGCCACACTGTGTCTCTTAGTTCTTGCAAGCTAAGCTGGAGTGAGTCTCTCTCATTAAGGCCACATGGCCACACAGTGTCTCTTAGTTCTTGCAAGCTAACTTGGAGTCAGTCTCTCTCATTAAGGCCACATGGCCACACTGAGTCTCTTAGTTCTTGCAAGCTAAGCTGGAGTGAGTCTCTCTCATTAAGGCCACATGGCCACACTGTGTCTCTTAGTTCTTGCAAGCTAAGCTTGAGTCAGTCTCTCTCATTAAGGCCACATGGCCACACAGTATCTCTTAGTTCTTGCAAGCTAAGCTGGAGTCAGTCTCTCTCATTAAGGTCACATGGTCACACTGTGTCTCTTAGTTCTTGCAAGCTAAGCTGGAGTCAGTCTCTCTCATCAAGGCCACATGGCCACACTGTGTCTCTTAGTTCTTGCAAGCTAAGCTGGAATCAGTCTCTCTCATTAAGGCCACATGGCCACACTGTGTCTCTTAGTTCTTGCAAGCTAAGCTGGAGTCAGTCTCTCTCATTAAGGCCACATGGCCACACTGTGTCTCTTAGTTCTTGCAAGCTAAGCTGGAGTCAGTCTCTCTCATTAAGGCTACATGGCCACACTGTCTCTTAGTTCTTGCAAGCTAAGCTGGAGTGAGTCTCTCATTAAGGCCACATGGCCACACTGTGTCTCTTAGTTCTTGCAAGCTAAGCTGGAGTGAGTCTCTCTCATTAAGGCCACATGGCCACACAGTGTCTCTTAGTTCTTGCAAGCTAAGCTGGAGTGAGTCTCTCTCATTAAGGCCACATGGCCACACTGTGTCTCTTAGTTCTTGCAAGCTAAGCTTGAGTCAGTCTCTCTCATTAAGGCCACATGGCCACACAGTGTCTCTTAGTTCTTGCAAGGTAAGCTGGAGTCAGTCTCTCTCATTAAGGTCACATGGGCACACTGTGTCTCTTAGTTCTTGCAAGCTAAGCTGGAGTCAGTCTCTCTCATTAAGGCCACATGGCCACACTGTGTCTCTTAGTTCTTGCAAGCTAAGCTTGAGTCAGTCTCTCTCATTAAGGCCACATGGCCACACAGTGTCTCTTAGTTCTTGCAAGCTAAGCTGGAATCAGTCTCTCTCATTAAGGTCACATGGTCACACTGTGTCTCTTAGTTCTTGCAAGCTAAGCTGGAGTCAGTCTCATTAAGGCCACATGGCCACACTGTCTCTTAGTTCTTGCAAGCTAAGCTGGAATCAGTCTCTCTCATTAAGGCCACATGGCCACACTGTGTCTCTTAGTTCTTGCAAGCTAAGCTGGAGTGAGTCTCTCTCATTAAGGCCACATGGCCACACAGTGTCTCTTAGTTCTTGCAAGCTAAGCTGGAGTGAGTCTCTCTCATTAAGGCCACATGGCCACACTGTGTCTCTTAGTTCTTGCAAGCTAAGCTTGAGTCAGTCTCTCTCATTAAGGCCACATGGCCGCACAGTGTCTCTTAGTTCTTGCAAGGTAAGCTGGAGTCAGTCTCTCTCATTAAGGTCACATGGGCACACTGTGTCTCTTAGTTCTTGCAAGCTAAGCTGGAGTCAGTCTCTCTCATTAAGGCCACATGGCCACACTGTGTCTCTTAGTTCTTGCAAGCTAAGCTTGAGTCAGTCTCTCTCATTAAGGCCACATGGCCACACAGTGTCTCTTAGTTCTTGCAAGCTAAGCTGGAATCAGTCTCTCTCATCAAGGTCACATGGTCACACTGTGTCTCTTAGTTCTTGCAAGCTAAGCTGGAGGCAGTCTCTCTCATTAAGGCTACATGGCCACACTGTGTCTCTTAGTTCTTGCAAGCTAAGCTGGAATCAGTCTCTCTCATTAAGGCCACATGGCCACACTGTGTCTCTTAGTTCTTGCAAGCTAAGCTGGAGTCAGTCTCTCTCATTAAGGCCACATGGCCACACTGTGTCTCTTAGTTCTTGCAAGCTAAGCTGGAGTCAGTCTCTCTCATTAAGGCCACATGGCCACACTGTCTCTTAGTTCTTGCAAGCTAAGCTGGAGTCAGTCTCTCTCATTAAGGCCACATGGCCACACAGTGTCTCTTAGTTCTTGCAAGCTAAGCTGGAGTGAGTCTCTCTCATTAAGGCCACATGGCCACACTGTGTCTCTTAGTTCTTGCAAGCTAAGCTTGAGTCAGTCTCTCTCATTAAGGCCACATGGCCACACAGTGTCTCTTAGTTCTTGCAAGGTAAGCTGGAGTCAGTCTCTCTCATTAAGGTCACATGGGCACACTGTGTCTCTTAGTTCTTGCAAGCTAAGCTGGAGTCAGTCTCTCTCATTAAGGCCACATGGCCACACTGTCTCTTAGTTCTTGCAAGCTAAGCTGGAGTCAGTCTCTCTCATTAAGGCCACATGGCCACACTGTGTCTCTTAGTTCTTGCAAGCTAAGCTGGAATCAGTCTCTCTCATTAAGGCCACATGGCCACACTGTGTCTCTTAGTTCTTGCAAGCTAAGCTGGAGTGAGTCTCTCTCATTAAGGCCACATGGCCACACAGTGTCTCTTAGTTCTTGCAAGCTAAGCTGGAGTGATTCTCTCTCATTAAGGCCACATGGCCACACTGTGTCTCTTAGTTCTTGCAAGCTAAGCTTGAGTCAGTCTCTCTCATTAAGGCCACATGGCCACACAGTGTCTCTTTAGTTCATGCAAGGTAAGCTGGAGTCAGTCTCTCTCATTAAGGTCACATGGGCACACTGTGTCTCTTAGTTCTTGCAAGCTAAGCTGGAGTCAGTCTCTCTCATTAAGGCCACATGGCCACACTGTGTCTCTTAGTTCTTGCAAGTTAAGCTGGAATCAGTCTCTCTCATTAAGGCCACATGGCCACACTGTGTCTCTTAGTTCTTGCAAGCTAAGCTTGAGTCAGTCTCTCTCATTAAGGCCACATGGCCACACAGTGTCTCTTAGTTCTTGCAAGCTAAGCTGGAGTCAGTCTCTCTCATTAAGGTCACATGGTCACACTGTGTCTCTTAGTTCTTGCAAGCTAAGCTGGAGTCAGTCTCTCTCATTAAGGCCACATGGCCACACTGTGTCTCTTAGTTCTTGCAAGCTAAGCTGGAATCAGTCTCTCTCATTAAGGCCACATGGCCACACAGTGTCTCTTAGTTCTTGCAAGCTAAGCTGGAATGAGTCTCTCTCATTAAGGCCACATGGCCACACTGTGTCTCTTAGTTCTTGCAAGCTAAGCTGGAGTGAGTCTCTCTCATTAAGGCCACATGGCCACACACTGTCTCTTAGTTCTTGCAAGCTAAGCTGGAGTGAGTCTCTCATTAAGGCCACATGGCCACACTGTGTTTCTTAGTTCTTGCAAGCTAAGCTGGAGTCAGTCTCTCTCATTAAGGCCACATGGCCACACTGTCTCTTAGTTCTTGCAAGCTAAGCTGGAGTGAGTCTCTCTCATTAAGGCCACATGGCCACACAGTGTCTCTTAGTTCTTGCAAGCTAAGCTGGAGTGAGTCTCTCTCATTAAGGCCACATGGCCACACTGTGTCTCTTAGTTCTTGCAAGCTAAGCTTGAGTCAGTCTCTCTCATTAAGGCCACATGGCCACACAGTGTCTCTTAGTTCTTGCAAGGTAAGCTGGAGTCAGTCTCTCTCATTAAGGTCACATGGGCACACTGTGTCTCTTAGTTCTTGCAAGCTAAGCTGGAGTCAGTCTCTCTCATTAAGGCCACATGGCCACACTGTCTCTTAGTTCTTGCAAGTTAAGCTGGAATCAGTCTCTCTCATTAAGGCCACATGGCCACACTGTGTCTCTTAGTTCTTGCAAGCTAAGCTGGAGTGAGTCTATCTCATTAAGGCCACATGGCCACACAGTGTCTCTTAGTTCTTGCAAGCTAAGCTGGAGTGAGTCTCTCTCATTAAGGCCACATGGCCACACTGTGTCTCTTAGTTCTTGCAAGCTAAGCTTGAGTCAGTCTCTCTCTTTAAGGCCACATGGCCACACAGTGTCTCTTTAGTTCATGCAAGGTAAGCTGGAGTCAGTCTCTCTCATTAAGGTCACATGGGCACACTGTGTCTCTTAGTTCTTGCAAGCTAAGCTGGAGTCAGTCTCTCTCATTAAGGCCACATGGCCACACTGTGTCTCTTAGTTCTTGCAAGTTAAGCTGGAATCAGTCTCTCTCATTAAGGCCACATGGCCACACTGTGTCTCTTAGTTCTTGCAAGCTAAGCTTGAGTCAGTCTCTCTCATTAAGGCCACATGGCCACACAGTGTCTCTTAGTTCTTGCAAGCTAAGCTGGAGTCAGTCTCTCTCATTAAGGTCACATGGTCACACTGTGTCTCTTAGTTCTTGCAAGCTAAGCTGGAGTCAGTCTCTCTCATTAAGGCCACATGGCCACACTGTGTCTCTTAGTTCTTGCAAGCTAAGCTGGAATCAGTCTCTCTCATTAAGGCCACATGGCCACACAGTGTCTCTTAGTTCTTGCAAGCTAAGCTGGAGTGAGTCTCTCTCATTAAGGCCACATGGCCACACTGTGTCTCTTAGTTCTTGCAAGCTAAGCTTGAGTCAGTCTCTCTCATTAAGGCCACATGGCCACACAGTGTCTCTTAGTTCTTGCAAGGTAAGCTGGAGTCAGTCTCTCTCATTAAGGTCACATGGGCACACTGTGTCTCTTAGTTCTTGCAAGCTAAGCTGGAGTCAGTCTCTCTCATTAAGGCCACATGGCCACACTGTCTCTTAGTTCTTGCAAGCTAAGCTGGAATGAGTCTCTCTCATTAAGGCCACATGGCCACACTGTGCCTCTTAGTTCTTGCAAGCTAAGCTGGAGTGAGTCTCTCTCATTAAGGCCACATGGCCACACACTGTCTCTTAGTTCTTGCAAGCTAAGCTGGAGTGAGTCTCTCATTAAGGCCACATGGCCACACTGTGTTTCTTAGTTCTTGCAAGCTAAGCTGGAGTGAGTCTCTCTCATTAAGGCCACATGGCCACACAGTGTCTCTTAGTTCTTGCAAGCTAAGCTGGAGTGAGTCTCTCTCATTAAAGCCACATGGCCACACTGTGTCTCTTAGTTCTTGCAAGCTAAGCTTGAGTCAGTCTCTCTCATTAAGGCCACATGGCCACACAGTGTCTCTTAGTTCTTGCAAGCTAAGCTGGAGTCAGTCTCTCTCATTAAGGCCACATGGCCACACTGTGTCGCTTAGTTCTTGCAAGTTAAGCTGGAATCAGTCTCTCTCATTAAGGCCACATGGCCACACTGTGTCTCTTAGTTCTTGCAAGCTAAGCTGGAGGCAGTCTCTCTCATTAAGGCCACATGGCCACACTGTGTCTCTTAGTTCTTGCAAGCTAAGCTGGAGTCAGTCTCTCTCATTAAGGCTACATGGCCACACTGTCTCTTAGTTCTTGCAAGGTAAGCTGGAGTCAGTCTCTCTCATTAAGGCCACATGGTCACACTGTCTCTTAGTTCTTGCAAGCTAAGCTGGAATCAGTCTCTCTCATTAAGGCCACATGGCCACACTGTGTCTCTTAGTTCTTGCAAGCTAAGCTGGAGTGAGTCTCTCTCATTAAGGCCACATGGCCACACTGCGTCGCTTTGTTCCTGCAAGTTAAGCTGGAATCAGTCTCTCTCATTAAGGCCACATGGCCACACTGTCTCTTAGTTCTTGCAAGCTAAGCTGGAGGCAGTCTCTCTCATTAAGGCCACATGGCCACACTGTCTCTTAGTTCTTGCAAGCTAAGCTGGAGTGAGTCTCTCATTAAGGCCACATGGCCACACTGTGTCTCTTAGTTCTTGCAAGCTAAGCTGGAGTGAGTCTCTCTCATTAAGGCCACATGGCCACACAGTGTCTGTTAGTTCTTGCAAGCTAAGCTGGAGTGAGTCTCTCTCATTAAGGCCACATGGCCACACTGTGTCTCTTAGTTCTTGCAAGCTAAGCTTGAGTCAGTCTCTCTCATTAAGGCCACATGGCCACACAGTGTCTCTTAGTTCTTGCAAGGTAAGCTGGAGTCAGTCTCTCTCATTAAGGTCACATGGTCACACTGTGTCTCTTAGTTCTTGCAAGCTAAGCTGGAGTCAGTCTCTCTCATTAAGGCCACATGGCCACACTGTCTCTTAGTTCTTGCAAGCTAAGCTGGAATGAGTCTCTCTCATTAAGGCCACATGGCCACACTGTGTCTCTTAGTTCTTGCAAGCTAAGCTGGAGTGAGTCTCTCTCATTAAGGCCACATGGCCACACACTGTCTCTTAGTTCTTGCAAGCTAAGCTGGAGTGAGTCTCTCATTAAGGCCACATGGCCACACTGTGTTTCTTAGTTCTTGCAAGCTAAGCTGGAGTCAGTCTCTCTCATTAAGGCCACATGGCCACACTGTCTCTTAGTTTTTGCAAGCTAAGCTGGAGTGAGTCTCTCTCATTAAGGCCACATGGCCACACAGTGTCTCTTAGTTCTTGCAAGCTAAGCTGGAGTGAGTCTCTCTCATTAAGGCCACATGGCCACACTGTGTCTCTTAGTTCTTGCAAGCTAAGCTTGAGTCAGTCTCTCTCATTAAGGCCACATGGCCACACAGTGTCTCTTAGTTCTTGCAAGGTAAGCTGGAGTCAGTCTCTCTCATTAAGGTCACATGGGCACACTGTGTCTCTTAGTTCTTGCAAGCTAAGCTGGAGTCAGTCTCTCTCATTAAGGCCACATGGCCACACTGTCTCTTAGTTCTTGCAAGCTAAGCTGGAATCAGTCTCTCTCATTAAGGCCACATGGCCACACTGTGTCTCTTAGTTCTTGCAAGCTAAGCTGGAGTGAGTCTCTCTCATTAAGGCCACATGGCCACACAGTGTCTCTTAGTTCTTGCAAGCTAAGCTGGAGTGAGTCTCTCTCATTAAGGCCACATGGCCACACTGTGTCTCTTAGTTCTTGCAAGCTAAGCTTGAGTCAGTCTCTCTCATTAAGGCCACATGGCCACACAGTGTCTCTTTAGTTCATGCAAGGTAAGCTGGAGTCAGTCTCTCTCATTAAGGTCACATGGGCACACTGTGTCTCTTAGTTCTTGCAAGCTAAGCTGGAGTCAGTCTCTCTCATTAAGGCCACATGGCCACACTGTGTCTCTTAGTTCTTGCAAGTTAAGCTGGAATCAGTCTCTCTCATTAAGGCCACATGGCCACACTGTGTCTCTTAGTTCTTGCAAGCTAAGCTTGAGTCAGTCTCTCTCATTAAGGCCACATGGCCACACAGTGTCTCTTAGTTCTTGCAAGCTAAGCTGGAGTCAGTCTCTCTCATTAAGGTCACATGGTCACACTGTGTCTCTTAGTTCTTGCAAGCTAAGCTGGAGTCAGTCTCTCTCATTAAGGCCACATGGCCACACTGTGTCTCTTAGTTCTTGCAAGCTAAGCTGGAATCAGTCTCTCTCATTAAGGCCACATGGCCACACAGTGTCTCTTAGTTCTTGCAAGCTAAGCTGGAGTGAGTCTCTCTCATTAAGGCCACATGGCCACACTGTGTCTCTTAGTTCTTGCAAGCTAAGCTTGAGTCAGTCTCTCTCATTAAGGCCACATGGCCACACAGTGTCTCTTAGTTCTTGCAAGGTAAGCTGGAGTCAGTCTCTCTCATTAAGGTCACATGGGCACACTGTGTCTCTTAGTTCTTGCAAGCTAAGCTGGAGTCAGTCTCTCTCATTAAGGCCACATGGCCACACTGTCTCTTAGTTCTTGCAAGCTAAGCTGGAATGAGTCTCTCTCATTAAGGCCACATGGCCACACTGTGTCTCTTAGTTCTTGCAAGCTAAGCTGGAGTGAGTCTCTCTCATTAAGGCCACATGGCCACACACTGTCTCTTAGTTCTTGCAAGCTAAGCTGGAGTGAGTCTCTCATTAAGGCCACATGGCCACACTGTGTTTCTTAGTTCTTGCAAGCTAAGCTGGAGTGAGTCTCTCTCATTAAGGCCACATGGCCACACAGTGTCTCTTAGTTCTTGCAAGCTAAGCTGGAGTGAGTCTCTCTCATTAAAGCCACATGGCCACACTGTGTCTCTTAGTTCTTGCAAGCTAAGCTTGGGTCAGTCTCTCTCATTAAGGCCACATGGCCACACAGTGTCTCTTAGTTCTTGCAAGCTAAGCTGGAGTCAGTCTCTCTCATTAAGGCCACATGGCCACACTGTGTCGCTTAGTTCTTGCAAGTTAAGCTGGAATCAGTCTCTCTCATTAAGGCCACATGGCCACACTGTGTCTCTTAGTTCTTGCAAGCTTAGCTGGAGGCAGTCTCTCTCATTAAGGCCACATGGCCACACTGTGTCTCTTAGTTCTTGCAAGCTAAGCTGGAGTCAGTTTCTCTCATTAAGGCTACATGGCCACACTGTCTCTTAGTTCTTGCAAGGTAAGCTGGAGTCAGTCTCTCTCATTAAGGCCACATGGTCACACTGTCTCTTAGTTCTTGCAAGCTAAGCTGGAATCAGTCTCTCTCATTAAGGCCACATGGCCACACTGTGTCTCTTAGTTCTTGCAAGCTAAGCTGGAGTGAGTCTCTCTCATTAAGGCCACATGGCCACACTGCGTCGCTTTGTTCCTGCAAGTTAAGCTGGAATCAGTCTCTCTCATTAAGGCCACATGGCCACACTGTCTCTTAGTTCTTGCAAGCTAAGCTGGAGGCAGTCTCTCTCATTAAGGCCACATGGCCACACTGTCTCTCTTAGTTCTTGCAAGCTAAGCTGGAGTCAGTCTCTCTCATTAAGGCTACATGGCCACACTGTCTCTTAGTTCTTGCAAGCTAAGCTGGAGTGAGTCTCTCATTAAGGCCACATGGCCACACTGTGTCTCTTAGTTCTTGCAAGCTAAGCTGGAGTGAGTCTCTCTCATTAAGGCCACATGGCCACACAGTGTCTGTTAGTTCTTGCAAGCTAAGCTGGAGTGAGTCTCTCTCATTAAGGCCACATGGCCACACTGTGTCTCTTAGTTCTTGCAAGCTAAGCTTGAGTCAGTCTCTCTCATTAAGGCCACATGGCCACACAGTGTCTCTTAGTTCTTGCAAGCTAAGCTGGAGTCAGTCTCTCTCATTAAGGTCACATGGTCACACTGTGTCTCTTAGTTCTTGCAAGCTAAGCTGGAGTCAGTCTCTCTCATTAAGGCCACATGGCCACACTGTGTCTCTTAGTTCTTGCAAGCTAAGCTGGATTCAGTCTCTCTCATTAAGGCCACATGGCCACACTGTGTCTCTTAGTTCTTGCAAGCTAAGCTGGAGTGAGTCTCTCTCATTAAGGCCACATGGCCACACTGTGTCTCTTAGTTCTTGCAAGCTAAGCTTGAGTCAGTCTCTCTCATTAAGGCCACATGGCCACACTGTGTCTCTTAGTTCTTGCAAGCTAAGCTGGAGTGAGTCTCTCTCATTAAGGCCACATGGCCACACACTGTCTCTTAGTTCTTGCAAGCTAAGCTGGAGTGAGTCTCTCATTAAGACCACATGGCCACACTGTGTTTCTTAGTTCTTGCAAGCTAAGCTGGAGTGAGTCTCTCTCATTAAGGCCACATGGCCACACAGTGTCTCTTAGTTCTTGCAAGCTAAGCTGGAGTGAGTCTCTCTCATTAAAGCCACATGGCCACACTGTGTCTCTTAGTTCTTGCAAGCTAAGCTTGAGTCAGTCTCTCTCATTAAGGCCACATGGCCACACAGTGTCTCTTAGTTCTTGCAAGCTAAGCTGGAGTCAGTCTCTCTCATTAAGGCCACATGGCCACACTGTGTCGCTTAGTTCTTGCAAGTTAAGCTGGAATCAGTCTCTCTCATTAAGGCCACATGGCCACACTGTGTCTCTTAGTTCTTGCAAGCTAAGCTGGAGGCAGTCTCTCTCATTAAGGCCACATGGCCACACTGTGTCTCTTAGTTCTTGCAAGCTAAGCTGGAGTCAGTTTCTCTCATTAAGGCTACATGGCCACACTGTCTCTTAGTTTTTGCAAGGTAAGCTGGAGTCAGTCTCTCTCATTAAGGCCACATGGTCACACTGTCTCTTAGTTCTTGCAAGCTAAGCTGGAATCAGTCTCTCTCATTAAGGCCACATGGCCACACTGTGTCTCTTAGTTCTTGCAAGCTAAGCTGGAGTGAGTCTCTCTCATTAAGGCCACATGGCCACACTGCGTCGCTTTGTTCCTGCAAGTTAAGCTGGAATCAGTCTCTCTCATTAAGGCCACATGGCCACACTGTCTCTTAGTTCTTGCAAGCTAAGCTGGAGGCAGTCTCTCTCATTAAGGCCACATGGCCACACTGTCTCTCTTAGTTCTTGCAAGCTAAGCTGGAGTCAGTCTCTCTCATTAAGGCTACATGGCCACACTGTCTCTTAGTTCTTGCAAGCTAAGCTGGAGTGAGTCTCTCATTAAGGCCACATGGCCACACTGTGTCTCTTAGTTCTTGCAAGCTAAGCTGGAATCAGTCTCTCTCATTAAGGCCACATGGCCACACAGTGTCTCTTAGTTCTTGCAAGCTAAGCTGGAGTGAGTCTCTCTCATTAAGGCCACATGGCCACACTGTGTCTCTTAGTTCTTGCAAGCTAAGCTTGAGTCAGTCTCTCTCATTAAGGCCACATGGCCACACAGTGTCTCTTAGTTCTTGCAAGCTAAGCTGGAGTCAGTCTCTCTCATTAAGGTCACATGGTCACACTGTGTCTCTTAGTTCTTGCAAGCTAAGCTGGAGTCAGTCTCTCTCATTAAGGCCACATGGCCACACTGTGTCTCTTAGTTCTTGCAAGCTAAGCTGGAATGAGTCTCTCTCATTAAGGCCACATGGCCACACTGTGTCTCTTAGTTCTTGCAAGCTAAGCTGGAGTGAGTCTCTCTCATTAAGGCCACATGGCCACACACTGTCTCTTAGTTCTTGCAAGCTAAGCTGGAGTGAGTCTCTCATTAAGGCCACATGGCCACACTGTGTTTCTTAGTTCTTGCAAGCTAAGCTGGAGTGAGTCTCTCTCATTAAGGCCACATGGCCACACAGTGTCTCTTAGTTCTTGCAAGCTAAGCTGGAGTGAGTCTCTCTCATTAAAGCCACATGGCCACACTGTGTCTCTTAGTTCTTGCAAGCTAAGCTTGGGTCAGTCTCTCTCATTAAGGCCACATGGCCACACAGTGTCTCTTAGTTCTTGCAAGCTAAGCTGGAGTCAGTCTCTCTCATTAAGGCCACATGGCCACACTGTGTCGCTTAGTTCTTGCAAGTTAAGCTGGAATCAGTCTCTCTCATTAAGGCCACATGGCCACACTGTGTCTCTTAGTTCTTGCAAGCTTAGCTGGAGGCAGTCTCTCTCATTAAGGCCACATGGCCACACTGTGTCTCTTAGTTCTTGCAAGCTAAGCTGGAGTCAGTTTCTCTCATTAAGGCTACATGGCCACACTGTCTCTTAGTTCTTGCAAGGTAAGCTGGAGTCAGTCTCTCTCATTAAGGCCACATGGTCACACTGTCTCTTAGTTCTTGCAAGCTAAGCTGGAATCAGTCTCTCTCATTAAGGCCACATGGCCACACTGTGTCTCTTAGTTCTTGCAAGCTAAGCTGGAGTGAGTCTCTCTCATTAAGGCCACATGGCCACACTGCGTCGCTTTGTTCCTGCAAGTTAAGCTGGAATCAGTCTCTCTCATTAAGGCCACATGGCCACACTGTCTCTTAGTTCTTGCAAGCTAAGCTGGAGGCAGTCTCTCTCATTAAGGCCACATGGCCACACTGTCTCTCTTAGTTCTTGCAAGCTAAGCTGGAGTCAGTCTCTCTCATTAAGGCTACATGGCCACACTGTCTCTTAGTTCTTGCAAGCTAAGCTGGAGTGAGTCTCTCATTAAGGCCACATGGCCACACTGTGTCTCTTAGTTCTTGCAAGCTAAGCTGGAGTGAGTCTCTCTCATTAAGGCCACATGGCCACACAGTGTCTGTTAGTTCTTGCAAGCTAAGCTGGAGTGAGTCTCTCTCATTAAGGCCACATGGCCACACTGTGTCTCTTAGTTCTTGCAAGCTAAGCTTGAGTCAGTCTCTCTCATTAAGGCCACATGGCCACACAGTGTCTCTTAGTTCTTGCAAGCTAAGCTGGAGTCAGTCTCTCTCATTAAGGTCACATGGTCACACTGTGTCTCTTAGTTCTTGCAAGCTAAGCTGGAGTCAGTCTCTCTCATTAAGGCCACATGGCCACACTGTGTCTCTTAGTTCTTGCAAGCTAAGCTGGATTCAGTCTCTCTCATTAAGGCCACATGGCCACACTGTGTCTCTTAGTTCTTGCAAGCTAAGCTGGAGTGAGTCTCTCTCATTAAGGCCACATGGCCACACTGTGTCTCTTAGTTCTTGCAAGCTAAGCTTGAGTCAGTCTCTCTCATTAAGGCCACATGGCCACACTGTGTCTCTTAGTTCTTGCAAGCTAAGCTGGAGTGAGTCTCTCTCATTAAGGCCACATGGCCACACACTGTCTCTTAGTTCTTGCAAGCTAAGCTGGAGTGAGTCTCTCATTAAGACCACATGGCCACACTGTGTTTCTTAGTTCTTGCAAGCTAAGCTGGAGTGAGTCTCTCTCATTAAGGCCACATGGCCACACAGTGTCTCTTAGTTCTTGCAAGCTAAGCTGGAGTGAGTCTCTCTCATTAAAGCCACATGGCCACACTGTGTCTCTTAGTTCTTGCAAGCTAAGCTTGAGTCAGTCTCTCTCATTAAGGCCACATGGCCACACAGTGTCTCTTAGTTCTTGCAAGCTAAGCTGGAGTCAGTCTCTCTCATTAAGGCCACATGGCCACACTGTGTCGCTTAGTTCTTGCAAGTTAAGCTGGAATCAGTCTCTCTCATTAAGGCCACATGGCCACACTGTGTCTCTTAGTTCTTGCAAGCTAAGCTGGAGGCAGTCTCTCTCATTAAGGCCACATGGCCACACTGTGTCTCTTAGTTCTTGCAAGCTAAGCTGGAGTCAGTTTCTCTCATTAAGGCTACATGGCCACACTGTCTCTTAGTTTTTGCAAGGTAAGCTGGAGTCAGTCTCTCTCATTAAGGCCACATGGTCACACTGTCTCTTAGTTCTTGCAAGCTAAGCTGGAATCAGTCTCTCTCATTAAGGCCACATGGCCACACTGTGTCTCTTAGTTCTTGCAAGCTAAGCTGGAGTGAGTCTCTCTCATTAAGGCCACATGGCCACACTGCGTCGCTTTGTTCCTGCAAGTTAAGCTGGAATCAGTCTCTCTCATTAAGGCCACATGGCCACACTGTCTCTTAGTTCTTGCAAGCTAAGCTGGAGGCAGTCTCTCTCATTAAGGCCACATGGCCACACTGTCTCTCTTAGTTCTTGCAAGCTAAGCTGGAGTCAGTCTCTCTCATTAAGGCTACATGGCCACACTGTCTCTTAGTTCTTGCAAGCTAAGCTGGAGTGAGTCTCTCATTAAGGCCACATGGCCACACTGTGTCTCTTAGTTCTTGCAAGCTAAGCTGGAGTGAGTCTCTCTCATTAAGGCCACATGGCCACACAGTGTCTGTTAGTTCTTGCAAGCTAAGCTGGAGTGAGTCTCTCTCATTAAGGCCACATGGCCACACTGTGTCTCTTAGTTCTTGCAAGCTAAGCTTGAGTCAGTCTCTCTCATTAAGGCCACATGGCCACACAGTGTCTCTTAGTTCTTGCAAGCTAAGCTGGAGTCAGTCTCTCTCATTAAGGTCACATGGTCACACTGTGTCTCTTAGTTCTTGCAAGCTAAGCTGGAGTCAGTCTCTCTCATTAAGGCCACATGGCCACACTGTGTCTCTTAGTTCTTGCAAGCTAAGCTGGATTCAGTCTCTCTCATTAAGGCCACATGGCCACACTGTGTCTCTTAGTTCTTGCAAGCTAAGCTGGAGTGAGTCTCTCTCATTAAGGCCACATGGCCACACTGTGTCTCTTAGTTCTTGCAAGCTAAGCTTGAGTCAGTCTCTCTCATTAAGGCCACATGGCCACAGAGTGTCTCTTAGTTCTTGCAAGGTAAGCTGGAGTCAGTCTCTCTCATTAAGGTCACATGGGCACACTGTGTCTCTTAATTCTTGCAAGCTAAGCTGGAGTCAGTCTCTCTCATTAAGGCCACATGGCCACACTGTCGCTTAGTTCTTGCAAGTTAAGCTGGAATCAGTCTCTCTCATTAAGGCCACATGGCCACACTGTGTCTCTTAGTTCTTGCAAGCTAAGCTGGAGTCAGTCTCTCTCATTAAGGCCACATGGCCACACTGTGTCTCTTAGTTCTTGCAAGCTAAGCTGGAGTCAGTCTCTCTCATTAAGGCTACATGGCCACACTGTCTCTTAGTTCTTGCAAGCTAAGCTGGAGTGAGTCTCTCATTAAGGCCACATGGCCACACTGTGTCTCTTAGTTCTTGCAAGCTAAGCTGGAGTCAGTCTTTCTCATTAAGGCCACATGGCCACACTGTGTCTCTTAGTTCTTGCAAGCTAAGTTGGAGTCAGTCTCTTTCATTAAGGCCACATGGCCACACTGAGTCTCTTAGTTCTTGCAAGCTAAGCTGGAGTGAGTCTCTCATTAAGGCCACATGGCCACACAGTGTCTCTTAGTTCTTGCAAGCTAAGCTGGAGTGAGTCTCTCTCATTAAGGCCACATGGCCACACTGTGTCTCTTAGTTCTTGCAAGCTAAGCTTGAGTCAGTCTCTCTCATTAAGGCTACATGGCCACACTGTCTCTTAGTTCTTGCAAGCTAAGCTGGAGTCAGTTTCTCTCATTAAGGCTACATGGCCACACTGTCTCTTAGTTCTTGCAAGGTAAGCTGGAGTCAGTCTCTCTCATTAAGGCCACATGGTCACACTGTCTCTTAGTTCTTGCAAGCTAAGCTGGAATCAGTCTCTCTCATTAAGGCCACATGGCCACACTGTGTCTCTTAGTTCTTGCAAGCTAAGCTGGAGTCAGTTTCTCTCATTAAGGCTACATGGCCACACTGTCTCTTAGTTCTTGCAAGGTAAGCTGGAGTCAGTCTCTCTCATTAAGGCCACATGGTCACACTGTCTCTTAGTTCTTGCAAGCTAAGCTGGAATCAGTCTCTCTCATTAAGGCCACATGGCCACACTGTGTCTCTTAGTTCTTGCAAGCTAAGCTGGAGTGAGTCTCTCTCATTAAGGCCACATGGCCACACTGCGTCGCTTTGTTCCTGCAAGTTAAGCTGGAATCAGTCTCTCTCATTAAGGCCACATGGCCACACTGTCTCTTAGTTCTTGCAAGCTAAGCTGGAGGCAGTCTCTCTCATTAAGGCCACATGGCCACACTGTCTCTCTTAGTTCTTGCAAGCTAAGCTGGAGTCAGTCTCTCTCATTAAGGCTACATGGCCACACTGTCTCTTAGTTCTTGCAAGCTAAGCTGGAGTGAGTCTCTCATTAAGGCCACATGGCCACACTGTGTCTCTTAGTTCTTGCAAGCTAAGCTGGAGTGAGTCTCTCTCATTAAGGCCACATGGCCACACAGTGTATGTTAGTTCTTGCAAGCTAAGCTGGAGTGAGTCTCTCTCATTAAGGCCACATGGCCACACTGTGTCTCTTAGTTCTTGCAAGCTAAGCTTGAGTCAGTCTCTCTCATTAAGGCCACATGGCCACACAGTGTCTCTTAGTTCTTGCAAGCTAAGCTGGAGTCAGTCTCTCTCATTAAGGTCACATGGTCACACTGTGTCTCTTAGTTCTTGCAAGCTAAGCTGGAGTCAGTCTCTCTCATTAAGGCCACATGGCCACACTGTGTCTCTTAGTTCTTGCAAGCTAAGCTGGATTCAGTCTCTCTCATTAAGGCCACATGGCCACACTGTGTCTCTTAGTTCTTGCAAGCTAAGCTGGAGTGAGTCTCTCTCATTAAGGCCACATGGCCACACTGTGTCTCTTAGTTCTTGCAAGCTAAGCTTGAGTCAGTCTCTCTCATTAAGGCCACATGGCCACACTGTGTCTCTTAGTTCTTGCAAGCTAAGCTGGAGTGAGTCTCTCTCATTAAGGCCACATGGCCACACACTGTCTCTTAGTTCTTGCAAGCTAAGCTGGAGTGAGTCTCTCATTAAGGCCACATGGCCACACTGTGTTTCTTAGTTCTTGCAAGCTAAGCTGGAGTGAGTCTCTCTCATTAAGGCCACATGGCCACACAGTGTCTCTTAGTTCTTGCAAGCTAAGCTGGAGTGAGTCTCTCTCATTAAAGCCACATGGCCACACTGTGTCTCTTAGTTCTTGCAAGCTAAGCTTGAGTCAGTCTCTCTCATTAAGGCCACATGGCCACACAGTGTCTCTTAGTTCTTGCAAGCTAAGCTGGAGTCAGTCTCTCTCATTAAGGCCACATGGCCACACTGTGTCGCTTAGTTCTTGCAAGTTAAGCTGGAATCAGTCTCTCTCATTAAGGCCACATGGCCACACTGTGTCTCTTAGTTCTTGCAAGCTAAGCTGGAGGCAGTCTCTCTCATTAAGGCCACATGGCCACACTGTGTCTCTTAGTTCTTGCAAGCTAAGCTGGAGTCAGTTTCTCTCATTACGGCTACATGGCCACACTGTCTCTTAGTTTTTGCAAGGTAAGCTGGAGTCAGTCTCTCTCATTAAGGCCACATGGTCACACTGTCTCTTAGTTCTTGCAAGCTAAGCTGGAATCAGTCTCTCTCATTAAGGCCACATGGCCACACTGTGTCTCTTAGTTCTTGCAAGCTAAGCTGGAGTGAGTCTCTCTCATTAAGGCCACATGGCCACACTGCGTCGCTTTGTTCCTGCAAGCTAAGCTGGAGTGAGTCTCTCTCATTAAGGCCACATGGCCACACAGTGTCTTGTTAGTTCTTGCAAGCTAAGCTGGAGTGAGTCTCTCTCATTAAGGCCACATGGCCACACTGTGTCTCTTAGTTCTTGCAAGCTAAGCTTGAGTCAGTCTCTCTCATTAAGGCCACATGGCCACACAGTGTCTCTTAGTTCTTGCAAGCTAAGCTGGAGTCAGTCTCTCTCATTAAGGTCACATGGTCACACTGTGTCTCTTAGTTCTTGCAAGCTAAGCTGGAGTCAGTCTCTCTCATTAAGGCCACATGGCCACACTGTGTCTCTTAGTTCTTGCAAGCTAAGCTGGATTCAGTCTCTCTCATTAAGGCCACATGGCCACACTGTGTCTCTTAGTTCTTGCAAGCTAAGCTGGAGTGAGTCTCTCTCATTAAGGCCACATGGCCACACTGTGTCTCTTAGTTCTTGCAAGCTAAGCTTGAGTCAGTCTCTCTCATTAAGGCCACATGGCCACACAGTGTCTCTTAGTTCTTGCAAGGTAAGCTGGAGTCGGTCTCTCTCATTAAGGTCACATGGGCACACTGTGTCTCTTAATTCTTGCAAGCTAAGCTGGAGTCAGTCTCTCTCATTAAGGCCACATGGCCACACTGTCGCTTAGTTCTTGCAAGTTAAGCTGGAATCAGTCTCTCTCATTAAGGCCACATGGCCACACTGTGTCTCTTAGTTCTTGCAAGCTAAGCTGGAGTCAGTCTCTCTCATTAAGGCCACATGGCCACACTGTGTCTCTTAGTTCTTGCAAGCTAAGCTGGAGTCAGTCTCTCTCATTAAGGCTACATGGCCACACTGTCTCTTAGTTCTTGCAAGCTAAGCTGGAGTGAGTCTCTCATTAAGGCCACATGGCCACACTGTGTCTCTTAGTTCTTGCAAGCTAAGCTGGAGTCAGTCTTTCTCATTAAGGCCACATGGCCACACTGTGTCTCTTAGTTCTTGCAAGCTAAGTTGGAGTCAGTCTCTTTCATTAAGGCCACATGGCCACACTTAGTCTCTTAGTTCTTGCAAGCTAAGCTGGAGTGAGTCTCTCATTAAGGCCACATGGCCACACAGTGTCTCTTAGTTCTTGCAAGCTAAGCTGGAGTGAGTCTCTCTCATTAAGGCCACATGGCCACACTGTGTCTCTTAGTTCTTGCAAGCTAAGCTTGAGTCAGTCTCTCTCATTAAGGCCACATGGCCACACAGTGTCTCTTAGTTCTTGCAAGCTAAGCTGGAGTCAGTCTCTCTCATTAAGGTCACATGGTCACACTGTGTCTCTTAGTTCTTGCAAGCTAAGCTGGAGTCAGTCTCTCTCATTAAGGCCACATGGCCACACTGTGTCTCTTAGTTCTTGCAAGCTAAGCTGGAATCAGTCTCTCTCATTAAGGCCACATGGCCACACTGTCTCTTAGTTCTTGCAAGCTAAGCTGGAGTCAGTCTCTCTCATTAAGGCCACATGGCCACACTGTGTCTCTTAGTTCTTGCAAGCTAAGCTGGAGTGAGTCTCTCTCATTAAGGCTACATAGCCACACTGTCTCTTAGTTCTTGTAAGCTAAGCTGGAGTGAGTCTCTCATTAAGGCCACATGGCCACACTGTGTCTCTTAGTTCTTGCAAGGTAAGCTGGAGTCAGTCTCTCTCATTAAGGCCACATGGCCACACTGTGTCTCTTAGTTCTT
Organism: Petromyzon marinus; assembly: GCF_048934315.1. NCBI lineage: Eukaryota > Metazoa > Chordata > Hyperoartia > Petromyzontiformes > Petromyzontidae > Petromyzon > Petromyzon marinus. The sequence goes on along the minus strand of NC_133703.1, from coordinate 10,888,189 downwards.
GCAAGCTAAGCTGGAATCAGTCTCTCTCATTAAGGCCACATGGCCACACTGTGTCTCTTAGTTCTTGCAAGCTAAGCTGGAGTCAGTCTCTCTCATTAAGGCCACATGGCCACACTGTGTCTCTAAGTTCTTGCAACCTAAGCTGGAGTCAGTCTCTCTCATTAAGCCTACATGGCCACACTGTCTCTTAGTTCTTGCAACCTAAGCTGGAGTGAGTCTCTCATTAAGGCCACATGGCCACACTGTGTCTCTTAGTTCTTGCAAGCTAAGCTGGAGTGAGTCTCTCTCATTAAGGCCACATGGCCACACTGTGTCTCTTAGTTCTTGCAAGCTAAGCTGGAGTCAGTCTCTCTCATTAAGGCTACATGGCCACACTGTCTCTTAGTTCTTGCAAGCTAAGCTGGAGTCAGTCTCTCTCATTAAGGCCACATGGCCACACTGTCTCTTAGTTCTTGCAAGCTAAGCTGGAATCAGTCTCTCTCATTAAGGCCACATGGCCACACTGTGTCTCTTAGTTCTTGCAAGCTAAGCCGGAGTGAGTCTCTCTCATTAAGGCCACATGGCCACACAGTGTCTCTTAGTTCTTGCAAGGTAAGCTGGAGTCAGTCTCTCTCATTAAGGTCACATGGGCACACTGTGTCTCTTAATTCTTGCAAGCTAAGCTGGAGTCAGTCTCATTAAGGCCACATGGCCACACTGTGTCGCTTTGTTCCTGCAAGTTAAGCTGGAATCAGTCTCTCTCATTAAGGCCACATGGCCACACTGTCTCTTAGTTCTTGCAAGCTAAGCTGGAGTGAGTCTCTCATTAAGGCCACATGGCCACACTGTGTTTCTTAGTTCTTGCAAGCTAAGCTGGAGTGAGTCTCTCATTAAGGCCACATGGCCACACAGTGTCTCTTAGTTCTTGCAAGCTAAGCTGGAGTGAGTCTCTCTCATTAAAGCCACATGGCCACACTGTGTCTCTTAGTTCTTGCAAGCTAAGCTTGAGTCAGTCTCTCTCATTAAGGCCACATGGCCACACAGTGTCTCTTAGTTCTTGCAAGCTAAGCTGGAGTCAGTCTCTCTCATTAAGGCCACATGGCCACACTGTGTCGCTTAGTTCTTGCAAGTTAAGCTGGAATCAGTCTCTCTCATTAAGGCCACATGGCCACACTGTGTCTCTTAGTTCTTGCAAGCTAAGCTGGAGGCAGTCTCTCTCATTAAGGCCACATGGCCACACTGTGTCTCTTAGTTCTTGCAAGCTAAGCTGGAGTCAGTTTCTCTCATTAAGGCTACATGGCCACACTGTCTCTTAGTTTTTGCAAGGTAAGCTGGAGTCAGTCTCTCTCATTAAGGCCACATGGTCACACTGTCTCTTAGTTCTTGCAAGCTAAGCTGGAATCAGTCTCTCTCATTAAGGCCACATGGCCACACTGTGTCTCTTAGTTCTTGCAAGCTAAGCTGGAGTGAGTCTCTCTCATTAAGGCCACATGGCCACACTGCGTCGCTTTGTTCCTGCAAGTTAAGCTGGAATCAGTCTCTCTCATTAAGGCCACATGGCCACACTGTCTCTTAGTTCTTGCAAGCTAAGCTGGAGGCAGTCTCTCTCATTAAGGCCACATGGCCACACTGTCTCTCTTAGTTCTTGCAAGCTAAGCTGGAGTCAGTCTCTCTCATTAAGGCTACATGGCCACACTGTCTCTTAGTTCTTGCAAGCTAAGCTGGAGTGAGTCTCTCTCATTAAGGCCACATGGCCACACAGTGTCTGTTAGTTCTTGCAAGCTAAGCTGGAGTGAGTCTCTCTCATTAAGGCCACATGGCCACACTGTGTCTCTTAGTTCTTGCAAGCTAAGCTTGAGTCAGTCTCTCTCATTAAGGCCACATGGCCACACAGTGTCTCTTAGTTCTTGCAAGCTAAGCTGGAGTCAGTCTCTCTCATTAAGGTCACATGGTCACACTGTGTCTCTTAGTTCTTGCAAGCTAAGCTGGAGTCAGTCTCTCTCATTAAGGCCACATGGCCACACTGTGTCTCTTAGTTCTTGCAAGCTAAGCTGGATTCAGTCTCTCTCATTAAGGCCACATGGCCACACTGTGTCTCTTAGTTCTTGCAAGCTAAGCTGGAGTGAGTCTCTCTCATTAAGGCCACATGGCCACACTGTGTCTCTTAGTTCTTGCAAGCTAAGCTTGAGTCAGTCTCTCTCATTAAGGCCACATGGCCACACAGTGTCTCTTAGTTCTTGCAAGGTAAGCTGGAGTCAGTCTCTCTCATTAAGGTCACATGGGCACACTGTGTCTCTTAATTCTTGCAAGCTAAGCTGGAGTCAGTCTCTCTCATTAAGGCCACATGGCCACACTGTCGCTTAGTTCTTGCAAGTTAAGCTGGAATCAGTCTCTCTCATTAAGGCCACATGGCCACACTGTGTCTCTTAGTTCTTGCAAGCTAAGCTGGAGTCAGTCTCTCTCATTAAGGCCACATGGCCACACTGTGTCTCTTAGTTCTTGCAAGCTAAGCTGGAGTCAGTCTCTCTCATTAAGGCTACATGGCCACACTGTCTCTTAGTTCTTGCAAGCTAAGCTGGAGTGAGTCTCTCATTAAGGCCACATGGCCACACTGTGTCTCTTAGTTCTTGCAAGCTAAGCTGGAGTCAGTCTTTCTCATTAAGGCCACATGGCCACACTGTGTCTCTTAGTTCTTGCAAGCTAAGTTGGAGTCAGTCTCTTTCATTAAGGCCACATGGCCACACTGAGTCTCTTAGTTCTTGCAAGCTAAGCTGGAGTGAGTCTCTCATTAAGGCCACATGGCCACACAGTGTCTCTTAGTTCTTGCAAGCTAAGCTGGAGTGAGTCTCTCTCATTAAGGCCACATGGCCACACTGTGTCTCTTAGTTCTTGCAAGCTAAGCTTGAGTCAGTCTCTCTCATTAAGGCTACATGGCCACACTGTCTCTTAGTTCTTGCAAGCTAAGCTGGAGTCAGTTTCTCTCATTAAGGCTACATGGCCACACTGTCTCTTAGTTCTTGCAAGGTAAGCTGGAGTCAGTCTCTCTCATTAAGGCCACATGGTCACACTGTCTCTTAGTTCTTGCAAGCTAAGCTGGAATCAGTCTCTCTCATTAAGGCCACATGGCCACACTGTGTCTCTTAGTTCTTGCAAGCTAAGCTGGAGTGAGTCTCTCTCATTAAGGCCACATGGCCACACTGCGTCGCTTTGTTCCTGCAAGTTAAGCTGGAATCAGTCTCTCTCATTAAGGCCACATGGCCACACTGTCTCTTAGTTCTTGCAAGCTAAGCTGGAGGCAGTCTCTCTCATTAAGGCCACATGGCCACACTGTCTCTCTTAGTTCTTGCAAGCTAAGCTGGAGTCAGTCTCTCTCATTAAGGCTACATGGCCACACTGTCTCTTAGTTCTTGCAAGCTAAGCTGGAGTGAGTCTCTCATTAAGGCCACATGGCCACACTGTGTCTCTTAGTTCTTGCAAGCTAAGCTGGAGTGAGTCTCTCTCATTAAGGCCACATGGCCACACAGTGTCTGTTAGTTCTTGCAAGCTAAGCTGGAGTGAGTCTCTCTCATTAAGGCCACATGGCCACACTGTGTCTCTTAGTTCTTGCAAGCTAAGCTTGAGTCAGTCTCTCTCATTAAGGCCACATGGCCACACAGTGTCTCTTAGTTCTTGCAAGCTAAGCTGGAGTCAGTCTCTCTCATTAAGGTCACATGGTCACACTGTGTCTCTTAGTTCTTGCAAGCTAAGCTGGAGTCAGTCTCTCTCATTAAGGCCACATGGCCACACTGTGTCTCTTAGTTCTTGCAAGCTAAGCTGGATTCAGTCTCTCTCATTAAGGCCACATGGCCACACTGTGTCTCTTAGTTCTTGCAAGCTAAGCTGGAGTGAGTCTCTCTCATTAAGGCCACATGGCCACACTGTGTCTCTTAGTTCTTGCAAGCTAAGCTTGAGTCAGTCTCTCTCATTAAGGCCACATGGCCACACTGTGTCTCTTAGTTCTTGCAAGCTAAGCTGGAGTGAGTCTCTCTCATTAAGGCCACATGGCCACACACTGTCTCTTAGTTCTTGCAAGCTAAGCTGGAGTGATTCTCTCATTAAGGCCACATGGCCACACTGTGTTTCTTAGTTCTTGCAAGCTAAGCTGGAGTGAGTCTCTCTCATTAAGGCCACATGGCCACACAGTGTCTCTTAGTTCTTGCAAGCTAAGCTGGAGTGAGTCTCTCTCATTAAAGCCACATGGCCACACTGTGTCTCTTAGTTCTTGCAAGCTAAGCTTGAGTCAGTCTCTCTCATTAAGGCCACATGGCCACACAGTGTCTCTTAGTTCTTGCAAGCTAAGCTGGAGTCAGTCTCTCTCATTAAGGCCACATGGCCACACTGTGTCGCTTAGTTCTTGCAAGTTAAGCTGGAATCAGTCTCTCTCATTAAGGCCACATGGCCACACTGTGTCTCTTAGTTCTTGCAAGCTAAGCTGGAGGCAGTCTCTCTCATTAAGGCCACATGGCCACACTGTGTCTCTTAGTTCTTGCAAGCTAAGCTGGAGTCAGTTTCTCTCATTAAGGCTACATGGCCACACTGTCTCTTAGTTTTTGCAAGGTAAGCTGGAGTCAGTCTCTCTCATTAAGGCCACATGGTCACACTGTCTCTTAGTTCTTGCAAGCTAAGCTGGAATCAGTCTCTCTCATTAAGGCCACATGGCCACACTGTGTCTCTTAGTTCTTGCAAGCTAAGCTGGAGTGAGTCTCTCTCATTAAGGCCACATGGCCACACTGCGTCGCTTTGTTCCTGCAAGTTAAGCTGGAATCAGTCTCTCTCATTAAGGCCACATGGCCACACTGTCTCTTAGTTCTTGCAAGCTAAGCTGGAGGCAGTCTCTCTCATTAAGGCCACATGGCCACACTGTCTCTCTTAGTTCTTGCAAGCTAAGCTGGAGTCAGTCTCTCTCATTAAGGCTACATGGCCACACTGTCTCTTAGTTCTTGCAAGCTAAGCTGGAGTGAGTCTCTCATTAAGGCCACATGGCCACACTGTGTCTCTTAGTTCTTGCAAGCTAAGCTGGAGTGAGTCTCTCTCATTAAGGCCACATGGCCACACAGTGTCTGTTAGTTCTTGCAAGCTAAGCTGGAGTGAGTCTCTCTCATTAAGGCCACATGGCCAGACTGTGTCTCTTAGTTCTTGCAAGCTAAGCTTGAGTCAGTCTCTCTCATTAAGGCCACATGGCCACACAGTGTCTCTTAGTTCTTGCAAGCTAAGCTGGAGTCAGTCTCTCTCATTAAGGTCACATGGTCACACTGTGTCTCTTAGTTCTTGCAAGCTAAGCTGGAGTCAGTCTCTCTCATTAAGGCCACATGGCCACACTGTGTCTCTTAGTTCTTGCAAGCTAAGCTGGAGTGAGTCTCTCTCATTAAGGCCACATGGCCACACTGTGTCTCTTAGTTCTTGCAAGCTAAGCTTGAGTCAGTCTCTCTCATTAAGGCCACATGGCCACACAGTGTCTCTTAGTTCTTGCAAGGTAAGCTGGAGTCAGTCTCTCTCATTAAGGTCACATGGGCACACTGTGTCTCTTAATTCTTGCAAGCTAAGCTGGAGTCAGTCTCTCTCATTAAGGCCACATGGCCACACTGTCGCTTAGTTCTTGCAAGTTAAGCTGGAATCAGTCTCTCTCATTAAGGCCACATGGCCACACTGTGTCTCTTAGTTCTTGCAAGCTAAGCTGGAGTCAGTCTCTCTCATTAAGGCCACATGGCCACACTGTGTCTCTTAGTTCTTGCAAGCTAAGCTGGAGTCAGTCTCTCTCATTAAGGCTACATGGCCACACTGTCTCTTAGTTCTTGCAAGCTAAGCTGGAGTGAGTCTCTCATTAAGGCCACATGGCCACACTGTGTCTCTTAGTTCTTGCAAGCTAAGCTGGAGTCAGTCTTTCTCATTAAGGCCACATGGCCACACTGTGTCTCTTAGTTCTTGCAAGCTAAGTTGGAGTCAGTCTCTTTCATTAAGGCCACATGGCCACACTGAGTCTCTTAGTTCTTGCAAGCTAAGCTGGAGTGAGTCTCTCATTAAGGCCACATGGCCACACAGTGTCTCTTAGTTCTTGCAAGCTAAGCTGGAGTGAGTCTCTCTCATTAAGGCCACATGGCCACACTGTGTCTCTTAGTTCTTGCAAGCTAAGCTTGAGTCAGTCTCTCTCATTAAGGCCACATGGCCACACAGTGTCTCTTAGTTCTTGCAAGCTAAGCTGGAGTCAGTCTCTCTCATTAAGGTCACATGGTCACACTGTGTCTCTTAGTTCTTGCAAGCTAAGCTGGAGTCAGTCTCTCTCATTAAGGCCACATGGCCACACTGTGTCTCTTAGTTCTTGCAAGCTAAGCTGGAATCAGTCTCTCTCATTAAGGCCACATGGCCACACTGTCTCTTAGTTCTTGCAAGCTAAGCTGGAGTCAGTCTCTCTCATTAAGGCCACATGGCCACACTGTGTCTCTTAGTTCTTGCAAGCTAAGCTGGAGTGAGTCTCTCTCATTAAGGCTACATAGCCACACTGTCTCTTAGTTCTTGCAAGCTAAGCTGGAGTGAGTCTCTCATTAAGGCCACATGGCCACACTGTGTCTCTTAGTTCTTGCAAGGTAAGCTGGAGTCAGTCTCTCTCATTAAGGCCACATGGCCACACTGTGTCTCTTAGTTCTTGCAAGCTAAGCTGGAATCAGTCTCTCTCATTAAGGCCACATGGCCACACTGTGTCTCTTAGTTCTTGCAAGCTAAGCTGGAGTCAGTCTCTCTCATTAAGGCCACATGGCCACACTGTGTCTCTAAGTTCTTGCAACCTAAGCTGGAGTCAGTCTCTCTCATTAAGCCTACATGGCCACACTGTCTCTTAGTTCTTGCAACCTAAGCTGGAGTGAGTCTCTCATTAAGGCCACATGGCCACACTGTGTCTCTTAGTTCTTGCAAGCTAAGCTGGAGTGAGTCTCTCTCATTAAGGCCACATGGCCACACTGTGTCTCTTAGTTCTTGCAAGCTAAGCTGGAGTCAGTCTCTCTCATTAAGGCTACATGGCCACACTGTCTCTTAGTTCTTGCAAGCTAAGCTGGAGTCAGTCTCTCTCATTAAGGCCACATGGCCACACTGTCTCTTAGTTCTTGCAAGCTAAGCTGGAATCAGTCTCTCTCATTAAGGCCACATGGCCACACTGTGTCTCTTAGTTCTTGCAAGCTAAGCCGGAGTGAGTCTCTCTCATTAAGGCCACATGGCCACACAGTGTCTCTTAGTTCTTGCAAGGTAAGCTGGAGTCAGTCTCTCTCATTAAGGTCACATGGGCACACTGTGTCTCTTAATTCTTGCAAGCTAAGCTGGAGTCAGTCTCATTAAGGCCACATGGCCACACTGTGTCGCTTTGTTCCTGCAAGTTAAGCTGGAATCAGTCTCTCTCATTAAGGCCACATGGCCACACTGTCTCTTAGTTCTTGCAAGCTAAGCTGGAGGCAGTCTCTCTCATTAAGGCCACATGGCCACACTGTGTCTCTTAGTTCTTGCAAGCTAAGCTGGAGTCAGTCTCTCTCATTAAGGCTACATGGCCACACTGTCTCTTAGTTCTTGCAAGCTAAGCTGGAGTGAGTCTCTCATTAAGGCCACATGGCCACACTGTGTCTCTTAGTTCTTGCAAGCTAAGCTGGAGTGAGTCTCTCTCATTAAGGCCACATGGCCACACAGTGTCTCTTAGTTCTTGCAAGCTAAGCTGGAGTGAGTCTCTCTCATTAAGGCCACATGGCCACACTGTGTCTCTTAGTTCTTGCAAGCTAAGCTTGAGTCAGTCTCTCTCATTAAGGCCACATGGCCACACAGTGTCTCTTAGTTCTTGCAAGCTAAGCTGGAGTCAGTCTCTCTCATTAAGGTCACATGGTCACACTGTGTCTCTTAGTTCTTGCAAGCTAAGCTGGAGTCAGTCTCTCTCATTAAGGCCACATGGCCACACTGTGTCTCTTAGTTCTTGCAAGCTAAGCTGGATTCAGTCTCTCTCATTAAGGCCACATGGCCACACTGTGTCTCTTAGTTCTTGCAAGCTAAGCTGGAGTGAGTCTCTCTCATTAAGGCCACATGGCCACACTGTGTCTCTTTTAGTTCTTGCAAGCTCAGCTTGAGTCAGTCTCTCTCATTAAGGCCACATGGCCACACAGTGTCTCTTAGTTCTTGCAAGGTAAGCTGGAGTCAGTCTCTCTCATTAAGGTTACATGGGCACACTGTGTCTCTTAATTCTTGCAAGCTAAGCTGGAATCAGTCTCTCTCATTAAGGCCACATGGCCACACTGTGTCGCTTAGTTCTTGCAAGTTAAGCTGGAATCAGTCTCTCTCATTAAGGCCACATGGCCACACTGTGTCTCTTAGTTCTTGCAAGCTAAGCTGGAGTCAGTCTCTCTCATTAAGGCCACATGGCCACACTGTGTCTCTTAGTTCTTGCAAGCTAAGCTGGAGTCAGTCTCTCTCATTAAGGCTACATGGCCACACTGTCTCTTAGTTCTTGCAAGCTAAGCTGGAGTGAGTCTCTCATTAAGGCCACATGGCCACACTGTGTCTCTTAGTTCTTGCAAGCTAAGCTGGAGTCAGTCTCTCTCATTAAGGCCACATGGCCACACTGTGTCTCTTAGTTCTTGCAAGCTAAGTTGGAGTCAGTCTCTCTCATTAAGGCCACATGGCCACACTGAGTCTCTTAGTTCTTGCAAGCTAAGCTGGAGTGAGTCTCTCATTAAGGCCACATGGCCACACAGTGTCTCTTAGTTCTTGCAAGCTAAGCTGGAGTCAGTCTCTCTCATTAAGGTCACATGGTCACACTGTGTCTCTTAGTTCTTGCAAGCTAAGCTGGAGTCAGTCTCTCTCATTAAGGCCACATGGCCACACTGTGTCTCTTAGTTCTTGCAAGCTAAGCTGGAGTGAGTCTCTCATTAAGGCCACATGGCCACACAGTGTCTCTTAGTTCTTGCAAGCTAAGCTGGAGTGAGTCTCTCTCATTAAGGCCACATGGCCACACTGTGTCTCTTAGTTCTTGCAAGCTAAGCTGGAGTGAGTCTCTCATTAAGGCCACATGGCCACACAGTGTCTCTTAGTTCTTGCAAGCTAAGCTGGAGTGAGTCTCTCTCATTAAGGCCACATGGCCACACTGTGTCTCTTAGTTCTTGCAAGCTAAGCTTGAGTCAGTCTCTCTCATTAAGGCCACATGGCCACACAGTGTCTCTTAGTTCTTGCAAGCTAAGCTGGAGTCAGTCTCTCTCATTAAGGTCACATGGTCACACTGTGTCTCTTAGTTCTTGCAAGCTAAGCTGGAGTCAGTCTCTCTCATTAAGGCCACATGGCCACACTGTGTCTCTTAGTTCTTGCAAGCTAAGCTGGAATCAGTCTCTCTCATTAAGGCCACATGGCCACACTGTCTCTTAGTTCTTGCAAGCTAAGCTGGAGTCAGTCTCTCTCATTAAGGCCACATGGCCACACTGTGTCTCTTAGTTCTTGCAAGCTAAGCTGGAGTGAGTCTCTCTCATTAAGGCTACATAGCCACACTGTCTCTTAGTTCTTGCAAGCTAAGCTGGAGTGAGTCTCTCATTAAGGCCACATGGCCACACTGTGTCTCTTAGTTCTTGCAAGGTAAGCTGGAGTCAGTCTCTCTCATTAAGGCCACATGGCCACACTGTGTCTCTTAGTTCTTGCAAGCTAAGCTGGAATCAGTCTCTCTCATTAAGGCCACATGGCCACACTGTGTCTCTTAGTTCTTGCAAGCTAAGCTGGAGTCAGTCTCTCTCATTAAGGCCACATGGCCACACTGTGTCTCTAAGTTCTTGCAACCTAAGCTGGAGTCAGTCTCTCTCATTAAGCCTACATGGCCACACTGTCTCTTAGTTCTTGCAACCTAAGCTGGAGTGAGTCTCTCATTAAGGCCACATGGCCACACTGTGTCTCTTAGTTCTTGCAAGCTAAGCTGGAGTGAGTCTCTCTCATTAAGGCCACATGGCCACACTGTGTCTCTTAGTTCTTGCAAGCTAAGCTGGAGTCAGTCTCTCTCATTAAGGCTACATGGCCACACTGTCTCTTAGTTCTTGCAAGCTAAGCTGGAGTCAGTCTCTCTCATTAAGGCCACATGGCCACACTGTCTCTTAGTTCTTGCAAGCTAAGCTGGAATCAGTCTCTCTCATTAAGGCCACATGGCCACACTGTGTCTCTTAGTTCTTGCAAGCTAAGCCGGAGTGAGTCTCTCTCATTAAGGCCACATGGCCACACAGTGTCTCTTAGTTCTTGCAAGGTAAGCTGGAGTCAGTCTCTCTCATTAAGGTCACATGGGCACACTGTGTCTCTTAATTCTTGCAAGCTAAGCTGGAGTCAGTCTCATTAAGGCCACATGGCCACACTGTGTCGCTTTGTTCCTGCAAGTTAAGCTGGAATCAGTCTCTCTCATTAAGGCCACATGGCCACACTGTCTCTTAGTTCTTGCAAGCTAAGCTGGAGGCAGTCTCTCTCATTAAGGCCACATGGCCACACTGTGTCTCTTAGTTCTTGCAAGCTAAGCTGGAGTCAGTCTCTCTCATTAAGGCTACATGGCCACACTGTCTCTTAGTTCTTGCAAGCTAAGCTGGAGTGAGTCTCTCATTAAGGCCACATGGCCACACTGTGTCTCTTAGTTCTTGCAAGCTAAGCTGGAGTGAGTCTCTCTCATTAAGGCCACATGGCCACACTGTGTCTCTTAGTTCTTGCAAGCTAAGCTTGAGTCAGTCTCTCTCATTAAGGCCACATGGCCACACAGTGTCTCTTAGTTCTTGCAAGCTAAGCTGGAGTCAGTCTCTCTCATTAAGGTCACATGGTCACACTGTGTCTCTTAGTTCTTGCAAGCTAAGCTGGAGTCAGTCTCTCTCATTAAGGCCACATGGCCACACTGTGTCTCTTAGTTCTTGCAAGCTAAGCTGGATTCAGTCTCTCTCATTAAGGCCACATGGCCACACTGTGTCTCTTAGTTCTTGCAAGCTAAGCTGGAGTGAGTCTCTCTCATTAAGGCCACATGGCCACACTGTGTCTCTTTTAGTTCTTGCAAGCTCAGCTTGAGTCAGTCTCTCTCATTAAGGCCACATGGCCACACAGTGTCTCTTAGTTCTTGCAAGGTAAGCTGGAGTCAGTCTCTCTCATTAAGGTTACATGGGCACACTGTGTCTCTTAATTCTTGCAAGCTAAGCTGGAATCAGTCTCTCTCATTAAGGCCACATGGCCACACTGTGTCGCTTAGTTCTTGCAAGTTAAGCTGAAATCAGTCTCTCTCATTAAGGCCACATGGCCACACTGTGTCTCTTAGTTCTTGCAAGCTAAGCTGGAGTCAGTCTCTCTCATTAAGGCCACATGGCCACACTGTGTCTCTTAGTTCTTGCAAACTAAGCTGGAGTCAGTCTCTCTCATTAAGGCTACATGGCCACACTGTCTCTTAGTTCTTGCAAGCTAAGCTGGAGTGAGTCTCTCATTAAGGCCACATGGCCACACTGTGTCTCTTAGTTCTTGCAAGCTAAGCTGGAGTCAGTCTCTCTCATTAAGGCCACATGGCCACACTGTGTCTCTTAGTTCTTGCAAGCTAAGTTGGAGTCAGTCTCTCTCATTAAGGCCACATGGCCACACTGAGTCTCTTAGTTCTTGCAAGCTAAGCTGGAGTGAGTCTCTCATTAAGGCCACATGGCCACACAGTGTCTCTTAGTTCTTGCAAGCTAAGCTGGAGTGAGTCTCTCTCATTAAGGCCACATGGCCACACAGTGTATCTTAGTTCTTGCAAGTTAAGTTGGAGTCAGTCTCTCTCATTAAGGTCACATGGTCACACTGTGTCTCTTAGTTCTTGCAAGCTAAGCTGGAGTCAGTCTCTCTCATTAAGGTCACATGGTCACACTGTGTCTCTTAGTTCTTGCAAGCTAAGCTGGAGTCAGTCTCTCTCATTAAGGCCACATGGCCACACTGTGTCTCTTAGTTCTTGCAAGCTAAGCTGGAGTGAGTCTCTCATTAAGGCCACATGGCCACACAGTGTCTCTTAGTTCTTGCAAGCTAAGCTGGAGTGAGTCTCTCTCATTAAGGCCAAATGGCCACACTGTGTCTCTTAGTTCTTGCAAGCTAAGCTGGAGTGAGTCTCTCATTAAGGCCACATGGCCACACAGTGTCTCTTAGTTCTTGCAAGCTAAGCTGGAGTGAGTCTCTCTCATTAAGGCCACATGGCCACACTGTGTCTCTTAGTTCTTGCAAGCTAAGCTTGAGTCAGTCTCTCTCATTAAGGCCACATGGCCACACAGTGTCTCTTAGTTCTTGCAAGCTAAGCTGGAGTCAGTCTCTCTCATTAAGGTCACATGGTCACACTGTGTCTCTTAGTTCTTGCAAGCTAAGCTGGAGTCAGTCTCTCTCATTAAGGCCACATGGCCACACTGTGTCTCTTAGTTCTTGCAAGCTAAGCTGGAATCAGTCTCTCTCATTAAGGCCACATGGCCACACTGTCTCTTAGTTCTTGCAAGCTAAGCTGGAGTCAGTCTCTCTCATTAAGGCCACATGGCCACACTGTGTCTCTTAGTTCTTGCAAGCTAAGCTGGAGTGAGTCTCTCTCATTAAGGCTACATAGCCACACTGTCTCTTAGTTCTTGCAAGCTAAGCTGGAGTGAGTCTCTCATTAAGGCCACATGGCCACACTGTGTCTCTTAGTTCTTGCAAGGTAAGCTGGAGTCAGTCTCTCTCATTAAGGCCACATGGCCACACTGTGTCTCTTAGTTCTTGCAAGCTAAGCTGGAATCAGTCTCTCTCATTAAGGCCACATGGCCACACTGTGTCTCTTAGTTCTTGCAAGCTAAGCTGGAGTCAGTCTCTCTCATTAAGGCCACATGGCCACACTGTGTCTCTAAGTTCTTGCAACCTAAGCTGGAGTCAGTCTCTCTCATTAAGCCTACATGGCCACACTGTCTCTTAGTTCTTGCAACCTAAGCTGGAGTGAGTCTCTCATTAAGGCCACATGGCCACACTGTGTCTCTTAGTTCTTGCAAGCTAAGCTGGAGTGAGTCTCTCTCATTAAGGCCACATGGCCACACTGTGTCTCTTAGTTCTTGCAAGCTAAGCTGGAGTCAGTCTCTCTCATTAAGGCTACATGGCCACACTGTCTCTTAGTTCTTGCAAGCTAAGCTGGAGTCAGTCTCTCTCATTAAGGCCACATGGCCACACTGTCTCTTAGTTCTTGCAAGCTAAGCTGGAATCAGTCTCTCTCATTAAGGCCACATGGCCACACTGTGTCTCTTAGTTCTTGCAAGCTAAGCCGGAGTGAGTCTCTCTCATTAAGGCCACATGGCCACACAGTGTCTCTTAGTTCTTGCAAGGTAAGCTGGAGTCAGTCTCTCTCATTAAGGTCACATGGGCACACTGTGTCTCTTAATTCTTGCAAGCTAAGCTGGAGTCAGTCTCATTAAGGCCACATGGCCACACTGTGTCGCTTTGTTCCTGCAAGTTAAGCTGGAATCAGTCTCTCTCATTAAGGCCACATGGCCACACTGTCTCTTAGTTCTTGCAAGCTAAGCTGGAGGCAGTCTCTCTCATTAAGGCCACATGGCCACACTGTGTCTCTTAGTTCTTGCAAGCTAAGCTGGAGTCAGTCTCTCTCATTAAGGCTACATGGCCACACTGTCTCTTAGTTCTTGCAAGCTAAGCTGGAGTGAGTCTCTCATTAAGGCCACATGGCCACACTGTGTCTCTTAGTTCTTGCAAGCTAAGCTGGAGTGAGTCTCTCTCATTAAGGCCACATGGCCACACTGTGTCTCTTAGTTCTTGCAAGCTAAGCTTGAGTCAGTCTCTCTCATTAAGGCCACATGGCCACACAGTGTCTCTTAGTTCTTGCAAGCTAAGCTGGAGTCAGTCTCTCTCATTAAGGTCACATGGTCACACTGTGTCTCTTAGTTCTTGCAAGCTAAGCTGGAGTCAGTCTCTCTCATTAAGGCCACATGGCCACACTGTGTCTCTTAGTTCTTGCAAGCTAAGCTGGATTCAGTCTCTCTCATTAAGGCCACATGGCCACACTGTGTCTCTTAGTTCTTGCAAGCTAAGCTGGAGTGAGTCTCTCTCATTAAGGCCACATGGCCACACTGTGTCTCTTTTAGTTCTTGCAAGCTCAGCTTGAGTCAGTCTCTCTCATTAAGGCCACATGGCCACACAGTGTCTCTTAGTTCTTGCAAGGTAAGCTGGAGTCAGTCTCTCTCATTAAGGTTACATGGGCACACTGTGTCTCTTAATTCTTGCAAGCTAAGCTGGAATCAGTCTCTCTCATTAAGGCCACATGGCCACACTGTGTCGCTTAGTTCTTGCAAGTTAAGCTGAAATCAGTCTCTCTCATTAAGGCCACATGGCCACACTGTGTCTCTTAGTTCTTGCAAGCTAAGCTGGAGTCAGTCTCTCTCATTAAGGCCACATGGCCACACTGTGTCTCTTAGTTCTTGCAAGCTAAGCTGGAGTCAGTCTCTCTCATTAAGGCTACATGGCCACACTGTCTCTTAGTTCTTGCAAGCTAAGCTGGAGTGAGTCTCTCATTAAGGCCACATGGCCACACTGTGTCTCTTAGTTCTTGCAAGCTAAGCTGGAGTCAGTCTCTCTCATTAAGGCCACATGGCCACACTGTGTCTCTTAGTTCTTGCAAGCTAAGTTGGAGTCAGTCTCTCTCATTAAGGCCACATGGCCACACTGAGTCTCTTAGTTCTTGCAAGCTAAGCTGGAGTGAGTCTCTCATTAAGGCCACATGGCCACACTGTGTCTCTTAGTTCTTGCAAGGTAAGCTGGAGTCAGTCTCTCTCATTAAGGCCACATGGCCACACTGTGTCTCTTAGTTCTTGCAAGCTAAGCTGGAATCAGTCTCTCTCATTAAGGACACATGGCCACACTGTGTCTCTTAGTTCTTGCAAGCTAAGCTGGAGTCAGTCTCTCTCATTAAGGCCACATGGCCACACTGTGTCTCTAAGTTCTTGCAACCTAAGCTGGAGTCAGTCTCTCTCATTAAGCCTACATGGCCACACTGTCTCTTAGTTCTTGCAACCTAAGCTGGAGTGAGTCTCTCATTAAGGCCACATGGCCACACTGTGTCTCTTAGTTCTTGCAAGCTAAGCTGGAGTGAGTCTCTCTCATTAAGGCCACATGGCCACACTGTGTCTCTTAGTTCTTGCAAGCTAAGCTGGAGTCAGTCTCTCTCATTAAGGCTACATGGCCACACTTTGTCTCTTAGTTCTTGCAAGCTAAGCTGGAGTCAGTCTCTCTCATTAAGGCTACATGGCCACACTGTCTCTTAGTTCTTGCAAGCTAAGCTGGAGTGAGTCTCTCATTAAGGCCACATGGCCACACTGTGTCTCTTAGTTCTTGCAAGCTAAGCTGGAGTCAGTCTCTCTCATTAAGGCCACATGGCCACACTGTGTCTCTTAGTTCTTGCAAGCTAAGTTGGAGTCAGTCTCTCTCATTAAGGCCACATGGCCACACTGAGTCTCTTAGTTCTTGCAAGCTAAGCTGGAGTGAGTCTCTCATTAAGGCCACATGGCCACACTGTGTCTCTTAGTTCTTGCAAGGTAAGCTGGAGTCAGTCTCTCTCATTAAGGCCACATGGCCACACTGTGTCTCTTAGTTCTTGCAAGCTAAGCTGGAATCAGTCTCTCTCATTAAGGACACATGGCCACACTGTGTCTCTTAGTTCTTGCAAGCTAAGCTGGAGTCAGTCTCTCTCATTAAGGCCACATGGCCACACTGTGTCTCTAAGTTCTTGCAACCTAAGCTGGAGTCAGTCTCTCTCATTAAGCCTACATGGCCACACTGTCTCTTAGTTCTTGCAACCTAAGCTGGAGTGAGTCTCTCATTAAGGCCACATGGCCACACTGTGTCTCTTAGTTCTTGCAAGCTAAGCTGGAGTGAGTCTCTCTCATTAAGGCCACATGGCCACACTGTGTCTCTTAGTTCTTGCAAGCTAAGCTGGAGTCAGTCTCTCTCATTAAGGCTACATGGCCACACTGTCTCTTAGTTCTTGCAAGCTAAGCTGGAGTCAGTCTCTCTCATTAAGGCCACATGGCCACACTGTCTCTTAGTTCTTGCAAGCTAAGCTGGAATCAGTCTCTCTCATTAAGGCCACATGGCCACACTGTGTCTCTTAGTTCTTGCAAGCTAAGCCGGAGTGAGTCTCTCTCATTAAGGCCACATGGCCACACAGTGTCTCTTAGTTCTTGCAAGGTAAGCTGGAGTCAGTCTCTCTCATTAAGGTCACATGGGCACACTGTGTCTCTTAATTCTTGCAAGCTAAGCTGGAGTCAGTCTCATTAAGGCCACATGGCCACACTGTGTCGCTTTGTTCCTGCAAGTTAAGCTGGAATCAGTCTCTCTCATTAAGGCCACATGGCCACACTGTCTCTTAGTTCTTGCAAGCTAAGCTGGAGGCAGTCTCTCTCATTAAGGCCACATGGCCACACTGTGTCTCTTAGTTCTTGCAAGCTAAGCTGGAGTCAGTCTCTCTCATTAAGGCTACATGGCCACACTGTCTCTTAGTTCTTGCAAGCTAAGCTGGAGTGAGTCTCTCATTAAGGCCACATGGCCACACTGTGTCTCTTAGTTCTTGCAAGCTAAGCTGGAGTGAGTCTCTCTCATTAAGGCCACATGGCCACACTGTGTCTCTTAGTTCTTGCAAGCTAAGCTTGAGTCAGTCTCTCTCATTAAGGCCACATGGCCACACAGTGTCTCTTAGTTCTTGCAAGCTAAGCTGGAGTCAGTCTCTCTCATTAAGGTCACATGGTCACACTGTGTCTCTTAGTTCTTGCAAGCTAAGCTGGAGTCAGTCTCTCTCATTAAGGCCACATGGCCACACTGTGTCTCTTAGTTCTTGCAAGCTAAGCTGGATTCAGTCTCTCTCATTAAGGCCACATGGCCACACTGTGTCTCTTAGTTCTTGCAAGCTAAGCTGGAGTGAGTCTCTCTCATTAAGGCCACATGGCCACACTGTGTCTCTTTTAGTTCTTGCAAGCTCAGCTTGAGTCAGTCTCTCTCATTAAGGCCACATGGCCACACAGTGTCTCTTAGTTCTTGCAAGGTAAGCTGGAGTCAGTCTCTCTCATTAAGGTTACATGGGCACACTGTGTCTCTTAATTCTTGCAAGCTAAGCTGGAATCAGTCTCTCTCATTAAGGCCACATGGCCACACTGTGTCGCTTAGTTCTTGCAAGTTAAGCTGAAATCAGTCTCTCTCATTAAGGCCACATGGCCACACTGTGTCTCTTAGTTCTTGCAAGCTAAGCTGGAGTCAGTCTCTCTCATTAAGGCCACATGGCCACACTGTGTCTCTTAGTTCTTGCAAGCTAAGCTGGAGTCAGTCTCTCTCATTAAGGCTACATGGCCACACTGTCTCTTAGTTCTTGCAAGCTAAGCTGGAGTGAGTCTCTCATTAAGGCCACATGGCCACACTGTGTCTCTTAGTTCTTGCAAGCTAAGCTGGAGTCAGTCTCTCTCATTAAGGCCACATGGCCACACTGTGTCTCTTAGTTCTTGCAAGCTAAGTTGGAGTCAGTCTCTCTCATTAAGGCCACATGGCCACACTGAGTCTCTTAGTTCTTGCAAGCTAAGCTGGAGTGAGTCTCTCATTAAGGCCACATGGCCACACTGTGTCTCTTAGTTCTTGCAAGCTAAGCTGGAGTGAGTCTCTCTCATTAAGGCCACATGGCACACTGTGTCTCTTAGTTCTTGCAAGCTAAGCTTGAGTCAGTCTCTCTCATTAAGGCCACATGGCCACACTGTGTCGCTTAGTTCTTGCAAGTTAAGCTGGAATCAGTCTCTCTCATTAAGGCCACATGGCCACACTGTGTCTCTTAGTTCTTGCAAGCTAAGCTGGAGTCAGTCTCTCTCATTAAGGCCACATGGCCACACTGTCTCTTAGTTCTTGCAAGCTAAGCTGGAATCAGTGTCTCTCATTAAGGCCACATGGCCACACTGTGTCGCTTAGTTCTTGCAAGCTAAGCTGGAGTGAGTCTCTCTCATTATAGCCACATGGCCACACAGTGTCTCTTAGTTCTTGCAAGGTAAGCTGGAGTCAGTCTCTCTCATTAAGGTCACATGGGCACACTGTGTCTCTTAATTCTTGCAAGCTAAGCTGGAGTCAATCTCTCTCATTAAGGCCACATGGCCACACTGTCTCTTAGTTCTTGCAAGCTAAGCTGGAGGCAGTCTCTCTCATTAAGGCCACATGGCCACACTGTGTCTCTTAGTTCTTGCAAGCTAAGCTGGAGTCAGTCTCTCTCATTAAGGCTACATGGCCACACTGTCTCTTAGTTCTTGCAAGCTAAGCTGGAGTGAGTCTCTCATTAAGGCCACATGGCCACACTGTGTCTCTTAGTTCTTGCAAGCTAAGCTGGAGTCAGTCTCTCTCATTAAGGCCACATGGCCACACTGTGTCTCTTAGTTCTTGCAAGCTAAGCTGGAATCAGTCTCTCTCATTAAGGCCACATGGCCACACTGTGTCTCTTAGTTCTTGCAAGCTAAGCTGGAGTCAGTCTCTCTCATTAAGGCCACATGGCCACACTGTGTCTCTAAGTTCTTGCAACCTAAGCTGGAGTCAGTCTCTCTCATTAAGGCTACATGGCCACACTGTCTCTTAGTTCTTGCAAGCTAAGCTGGAGTGAGTCTCTCATTAAGGCCACATGGCCACACTGTGTCTCTTAGTTCTTGCAAGCTAAGCTGGAGTGAGTCTCTCTCATTAAGGCCACATGGCACACTGTGTCTCTTAGTTCTTGCAAGCTAAGCTTGAGTCAGTCTCTCTCATTAAGGCCACATGGCCACACTGTGTCGCTTAGTTCTTGCAAGTTAAGCTGGAATCAGTCTCTCTCATTAAGGCCACATGGCCACACTGTGTCTCTTAGTTCTTGCAAGCTAAGCTGGAGTCAGTCTCTCTCATTAAGGCCACATGGCCACACTGTCTCTTAGTTCTTGCAAGCTAAGCTGGAATCAGTCTCTCTCATTAAGGCCACATGGCCACACTGTGTCGCTTAGTTCTTGCAAGCTAAGCTGGAGTGAGTCTCTCTCATTAAGGCCACATGGCCACACAGTGTCTCTTAGTTCTTGCAAGGTAAGCTGGAGTCAGTCTCTCTCATTAAGGTCACATGGGCACACTGTGTCTCTTAATTCTTGCAAGCTAAGCTGGAGTCAATCTCTCTCATTAAGGCCACATGGCCACACTGTCTCTTAGTTCTTGCAAGCTAAGCTGGAGGCAGTCTCTCTCATTAAGGCCACATGGCCACACTGTGTCTCTTAGTTCTTGCAAGCTAAGCTGGAGTCAGTCTCTCTCATTAAGGCTACATGGCCACACTGTCTCTTAGTTCTTGCAAGCTAAGCTGGAGTGAGTCTCTCTCATTAAGGTCACATGGGCACACTGTGTCTCTTAATTCTTGCAAGCTAAGCTGGAGTCAGTCTCTCTCATTAAGGCCACATGGCCACACTGTCTCTTAGTTCTTGCAAGCTAAGCTGGAGGCAGTCTCTCTCATTAAGGCCACATGGCCACACTGTGTCTCTTAGTTCTTGCAAGCTAAGCTGGAGTCAGTCTCTCTCATTAAGGCTACATGGCCACACTGTCTCTTAGTTCTTGCAAGCTAAGCTGGAATCAGTCTCTCTCATTAAGGCCACATGGCCACACTGTGTCGCTTAGTTCTTGCAAGCTAAGCTGGAGTGAGTCTCTCTCATTAAGGCCACATGGCCACACAGTGTCTCTTAGTTCTTGCAAGGTAAGCTGGAGTCAGTCTCTCTCATTAAGGTCACATGGGCACACTGTGTCGCTTAATTCTTGCAAGCTAAGCTGGAGTCAATCTCTCTCATTAAGGCCACATGGCCACACTGTCTCTTAGTTCTTGCAAGCTAAGCTGGAGGCAGTCTCTCTCATTAAGGCCACATGGCCACACTGTGTCTCTTAGTTCTTGCAAGCTAAGCTGGATTCAGTCTCTCTCATTAAGGCTACATGGCCACACTGTCTCTTAGTTCTTGCAAGCTAAGCTGGAGTCAGTCTCTCTCATTAAGGCCACATGGCCACACTGTCTCTTAGTTCTTGCAAGCTAAGCTGGAGGCAGTCTCTCTCATTAAGGCCACATGGCCACACTGTGTCGCTTAGTTCTTGCAAGCTAAGCTGGAGTGAGTCTCTCTCATTAAGGCCACATGGCCACACAGTGTCTCTTAGTTCTTGCAAGGTAAGCTGGAGTCAGTCTCTCTCATTAAGGTCACATGGGCACACTGTGTCTCTTAATTCTTGCAAGCTAAGCTGGAGTCAATCTCTCTCATTAAGGCCACATGGCCACACTGTCTCTTAGTTCTTGCAAGCTAAGCTGGAGGCAGTCTCTCTCATTAAGGCCACATGGCCACACTGTGTCTCTTAGTTCTTGCAAGCTAAGCTGGAGTCAGTCTCTCTCATTAAGGCTACATGGCCACACTGTCTCTTAGTTCTTGCAAGCTAAGCTGGAGTGAGTCTCTCTCATTAAGGTCACATGGGCACACTGTGTCTCTTAATTCTTGCAAGCTAAGCTGGAGTCAGTCTCTCTCATTAAGGCCACATGGCCACACTGTCTCTTAGTTCTTGCAAGCTAAGCTGGAGGCAGTCTCTCTCATTAAGGCCACATGGCCACACTGTGTCTCTTAGTTCTTGCAAGCTAAGCTGGAGTCAGTCTCTCTCATTAAGGCTACATGGCCACACTGTCTCTTAGTTCTTGCAAGCTAAGCTGGAGTGAGTCTCTCATTAAGGCCACATGGCCACACTGTGTCTCTTAGTTCTTGCAAGCTAAGCTGGAGTGAGTCTCTCTCATTAAGGCCACATGGCCACACAGTGTCTCTTAGTTCTTGCAAGCTAAGCTGGAGTGAGTCTCTCTCATTAAGGCCACATGGCCACACTGTGTCTCTTAGTTCTTGCAATCTAAGCTTGAGTCAGTCTCTCTCATTAAGGCCACATGGCCACACTGTGTCTCTAAGTTCTTGCAACCTAAGCTGGAGTCAGTCTCTCTCATTAAGGCTACATGGCCACACTGTCTCTTAGTTCTTGCAAGCTAAGCTGGAGTGAGTCTCTCATTAAGGCCACATGGCCACACTGTGTCTCTTAGTTCTTGCAAGCTAAGCTGGAGTGAGTCTCTCTCATTAAGGCCACATGGCACACTGTGTCTCTTAGTTCTTGCAAGCTAAGCTTGAGTCAGTCTCTCTCATTAAGGCCACATGGCCACACTGTGTCGCTTAGTTCTTGCAAGTTAAGCTGGAATCAGTCTCTCTCATTAAGGCCACATGGCCACACTGTGTCTCTTAGTTCTTGCAAGCTAAGCTGGAGTCAGTCTCTCTCATTAAGGCCACATGGCCACACTGTCTCTTAGTTCTTGCAAGCTAAGCTGGAATCAGTCTCTCTCATTAAGGCCACATGGCCACACTGTGTCGCTTAGTTCTTGCAAGCTAAGCTGGAGTGAGTCTCTCTCATTAAGGCCACATGGCCACACAGTGTCTCTTAGTTCTTGCAAGGTAAGCTGGAGTCAGTCTCTCTCATTAAGGTCACATGGGCACACTGTGTCTCTTAATTCTTGCAAGCTAAGCTGGAGTCAATCTCTCTCATTAAGGCCACATGGCCACATTGTCTCTTAGTTCTTGCAAGCTAAGCTGGAGGCAGTCTCTCTCATTAAGGCCACATGGCCACACTGTGTCTCTTAGTTCTTGCAAGCTAAGCTGGAGTCAGTCTCTCTCATTAAGGCTACATGGCCACACTGTCTCTTAGTTCTTGCAAGCTAAGCTGGAGTGAGTCTCTCTCATTAAGGTCACATGGGCACACTGTGTCTCTTAATTCTTGCAAGCTAAGCTGGAGTCAGTCTCTCATTAAGGCCACATGGCCACACTGTCTCTTAGTTCTTGCAAGCTAAGCTGGAGGCAGTCTCTCTCATTAAGGCCACATGGCCACACTGTGTCTCTTAGTTCTTGCAAGCTAAGCTGGAGTCAGTCTCTCTCATTAAGGCTACATGGCCACACTGTCTCTTAGTTCTTGCAAGCTAAGCTGGAATCAGTCTCTCTCATTAAGGCCACATGGCCACACTGTGTCGCTTAGTTCTTGCAAGCTAAGCTGGAGTGAGTCTCTCTCATTAAGGCCACATGGCCACACAGTGTCTCTTAGTTCTTGCAAGGTAAGCTGGAGTCAGTCTCTCTCATTAAGGTCACATGGGCACACTGTGTCGCTTAATTCTTGCAAGCTAAGCTGGAGTCAATCTCTCTCATTAAGGCCACATGGCCACACTGTCTCTTAGTTCTTGCAAGCTAAGCTGGAGGCAGTCTCTCTCATTAAGGCCACATGGCCACACTGTGTCTCTTAGTTCTTGCAAGCTAAGCTGGATTCAGTCTCTCTCATTAAGGCTACATGGCCACACTGTCTCTTAGTTCTTGCAAGCTAAGCTGGAGTAAGTCTCTCTCATTAAGGTCACATGGGCACACTGTGTCTCTTAATTCTTGCAAGCTAAGCTGGAGTCAGTCTCTCTCATTAAGGCCACATGGCCACACTGTCTCTTAGTTCTTGCAAGCTAAGCTGGAGGCAGTCTCTCTCATTAAGGCCACATGGCCACACTGTGTCGCTTAGTTCTTGCAAGCTAAGCTGGAGTGAGTCTCTCTCATTAAGGCCACATGGCCACACAGTGTCTCTTAGTTCTTGCAAGGTAAGCTGGAGTCAGTCTCTCTCATTAAGGTCACATGGGCACACTGTGTCTCTTAATTCTTGCAAGCTAAGCTGGAGTCAATCTCTCTCATTAAGGCCACATGGCCACACTGTCTCTTAGTTCTTGCAAGCTAAGCTGGAGGCAGTCTCTCTCATTAAGGCCACATGGCCACACTGTGTCTCTTAGTTCTTGCAAGCTAAGCTGGAGTCAGTCTCTCTCATTAAGGCTACATGGCCACACTGTCTCTTAGTTCTTGCAAGCTAAGCTGGAGTGAGTCTCTCTCATTAAGGTCACATGGGCACACTGTGTCTCTTAATTCTTGCAAGCTAAGCTGGAGTCAGTCTCTCTCATTAAGGCCACATGGCCACACTGTCTCTTAGTTCTTGCAAGCTAAGCTGGAGGCAGTCTCTCTCATTAAGGCCACATGGCCACACTGTGTCTCTTAGTTCTTGCAAGCTAAGCTGGAGTCAGTCTCTCTCATTAAGGCTACATGGCCACGCTGTCTCTTAGTTCTTGCAAGCTAAGCTGGAGTGAGTCTCTCATTAAGGCCACATGGCCACACTGTGTCTCTTAGTTCTTGCAAGCTAAGCTGGAGTGAGTCTCTCTCATTAAGGCCACATGGCCACACAGTGTCTCTTAGTTCTTGCAAGCTAAGCTGGAGTGAGTCTCTCTCATTAAGGCCACATGGCCACACTGTGTCTCTTAGTTCTTGCAATCTAAGCTTGAGTCAGTCTCTCTCATTAAGGCCACATGGCCACACAGTGTCTCTTAGTTCTTGCAAACTAAGCTGGAGTCAGTCTCTCTCATTAAGGTCACATGGTCACACTGTGTCTCTTAGTTCTTGCAAGCTAAGCTGGAGTCAGTCTCTCTCATTAAGGCCACATGGCCACACTGTGTCTCTTAGTTCTTGCAAGCTAAGCTGGATTCAGTCTCTCTCATTAAGGCCATATGGCCACACTGTGTCTCTTAGTTCTTGCAAGCTAAGCTGGAGTGAGTCTCTCTCATTAAGGCCACATGGCCACACTGTGTCTCTTAGTTCTTGCAAGCTAAGCTTGAGTCAGTCTCTCTCATTAAGGCCACATGGCCACACAGTGTCTCTTAGTTCTTGCAAGGTAAGCTGGAGTCAGTCTCTCTCATTAAGGTCACATGGCCACACTGTGTCGCTTAGTTCTTGCAAGTTAAGCTGGAATCAGTCTCTCTCATTAAGGCCACATGGCCACACTGTGTCTCTTAGTTCTTGCAAGCTAAGCTGGAGTCAGTCTCTCTCATTAAGGCCACATGGCCACACTGTGTCTCTTAGTTCTTGCAAGCTAAGCTGGAGTCAGTCTCTCTCATTAAGGCTACATGGCCACACTGTCTCTTAGTTCTTGCAAGCTAAGCTGGAGTGAGTCTCTCATTAAGGCAACATGGCCACACTGTGTCTCTTAGTTCTTGCAAGCTAAGCTGGAGTCAGTCTCTCTCATTAAGGCCACATGGCCACACTGTGTCTCTTAGTTCTTGCAAGCTAAGCTGGAATCAGTCTCTCTCATTAAGGCCACATGGCCACACTGTGTCTCTTAGTTCTTGCAAGCTAAGCTGGAGTCAGTCTCTCTCATTAAGGCCACATGGCCACACTGTGTCTCTAAGTTCTTGCAACCTAAGCTGGAGTCAGTCTCTCTCATTAAGGCTACATGGCCACACTGTCTCTTAGTTCTTGCAAGCTAAGCTGGAGTGAGTCTCTCATTAAGGCCACATGGCCACACTGTGTCTCTTAGTTCTTGCAAGCTAAGCTGGAGTGAGTCTCTCTCATTAAGGCCACATGGCCACACTGTGTCTCTTAGTTCTTGCAAGCTAAGCTTGAGTCAGTCTCTCTCATTAAGGCCACATGGCCACACTGTGTCGCTTAGTTCTTGCAAGTTAAGCTGGAATCAGTCTCTCTCATTAAGGCCACATGGCCACACTGTGTCTCTTAGTTCTTGCAAGCTAAGCTGGAGGCAGTCTCTCTCATTAAGGCCACATGGCCACACTGTGTCTCTTAGTTCTTGCAAGCTAAGCTGGAGTCAGTCTCTCTCATTAAGGCTACATGGCCACACTGTCTCTTAGTTCTTGCAAGCTAAGCTGGAGTCAGTCTCTCTCATTAAGGCCACATGGCCACACAGTGTCTCTTAGTTCTTGCAAGGTAAGCTGGAGTCAGTCTCTCTCATTAAGGTCACATGGCCACACTGTGTCGCTTAGTTCTTGCAAGTTAAGCTGGAATCAGTCTCTCTCATTAAGGCCACATGGCCACACTGTGTCTCTTAGTTCTTGCAAGCTAAGCTGGAGTCAGTCTCTCTCATTAAGGCCACATGGCCACACTGTGTCTCTTAGTTCTTGCAAGCTAAGCTGGAGTCAGTCTCTCTCATTAAGGCTACATGGCCACACTGTCTCTTAGTTCTTGCAAGCTAAGCTGGAGTGAGTCTCTCATTAAGGCCACATGGCCACACTGTGTCTCTTAGTTCTTGCAAGCTAAGCTGGAGTCAGTCTCTCTCATTAAGGCCACATGGCCACACTGTGTCTCTTAGTTCTTGCAAGCTAAGCTGGAATCAGTCTCTCTCATTAAGGTCACATGGTCACACTGTGTCTCTTAGTTCTTGCAAGCTAAGCTGGAGTCAGTCTCTCTCATTAAGGCCACATGGCCACACTGTGTCTCTTAGTTCTTGCAAGCTAAGCTGGATTGAGTCTCTCTCATTAAGGCCACATGGCCACACTGTGTCTCTTAGTTCTTGCAAGCTAAGCTGGAGTGAGTCTCTCTCATTAAGGCCACATGGCCACACTGTGTCTCTTAGTTCTTGCAAGCTAAGCTTGAGTCAGTCTCTCTCATTAAGGCCACATGGCCACACAGTGTCTCTTAGTTCTTGCAAGGTAAGCTGGAGTCAGTCTCTCTCATTAAGGTCACATGGCCACACTGTGTCGCTTAGTTCTTGCAAGTTAAGCTGGAATCAGTCTCTCTCATTAAGGCCACATGGCCACACTGTGTCTCTTAGTTCTTGCAAGCTAAGCTGGAGTCAGTCTCTCTCATTAAGGCCACATGGCCACACTGTGTCTCTTAGTTCTTGCAAGCTAAGCTGGAGTCAGTCTCTCTCATTAAGGCTACATGGCCACACTGTCTCTTAGTTCTTGCAAGCTAAGCTGGAGTGAGTCTCTCATTAAGGCCACATGGCCACACTGTGTCTCTTAGTTCTTGCAAGCTAAGCTGGAGTCAGTCTCTCTCATTAAGGCCACATGGCCACACTGTGTCTCTTAGTTCTTGCAAGCTAAGCTGGAATCAGTCTCTCTCATTAAGGCCACACTGTGTCTCTTAGTTCTTGCAAGCTAAGCTGGAGTCAGTCTCTCTCATTAAGGCCACATGGCCACACTGTGTCTCTAAGTTCTTGCAACCTAAGCTGGAGTCAGTCTCTCTCATTAAGGCTACATGGCCACACTGTCTCTTAGTTCTTGCAAGCTAAGCTGGAGTGAGTCTCTCATTAAGGCCACATGGCCACACTGTGTCTCTTAGTTCTTGCAGGCTAAGCTGGAGTGAGTCTCTCTCATTAAGGCCACATGGCCACACTGTGTCTCTTAGTTCTTGCAAGCTAAGCTTGAGTCAGTCTCTCTCATTAAGGCCACATGGCCACACTGTGTCGCTTAGTTCTTGCAAGTTAAGCTGGAATCAGTCTCTCTCATTAAGGCCACATGGCCACACTGTGTCTCTTAGTTCTTGCAAGCTAAGCTGGAGGCAGTCTCTCTCATTAAGGCCACATGGCCACACTGTGTCTCTTAGTTCTTGCAAGCTAAGCTGGAGTCAGTCTCTCTCATTAAGGCTACATGGCCACACTGTCTCTTAGTTCTTGCAAGCTAAGCTGGAGTCAGTCTCTCTCATTAAGGCCACATGGCCACACAGTGTCTCTTAGTTCTTGCAAGGTAAGCTGGAGTCAGTCTCTCTCATTAAGGTCACATGGCCACACTGTGTCGCTTAGTTCTTGCAAGTTAAGCTGGAATCAGTCTCTCTCATTAAGGCCACATGGCCACACTGTGTCTCTTAGTTCTTGCAAGCTAAGCTGGAGTCAGTCTCTCTCATTAAGGCCACATGGCCACACTGTG
Source organism: Petromyzon marinus (assembly GCF_048934315.1). NCBI lineage: Eukaryota > Metazoa > Chordata > Hyperoartia > Petromyzontiformes > Petromyzontidae > Petromyzon > Petromyzon marinus. The sequence goes on along the minus strand of NC_133703.1, from coordinate 10,861,437 downwards.
TCTCTTAGTTCTTGCAAGCTAAGCTGGAGTCAGTCTCTCTCATTAAGGCTACATGGCCACACTGTCTCTTAGTTCTTGCAAGCTAAGCTGGAGTGAGTCTCTCATTAAGGCCACATGGCCACACTGTGTCTCTTAGTTCTTGCAAGCTAAGCTGGAGTCAGTCTCTCTCATTAAGGCCACATGGCCACACTGTGTCTCTTAGTTCTTGCAAGCTAAGCTGGAATCAGTCTCTCTCATTAAGGCCACACTGTGTCTCTTAGTTCTTGCAAGCTAAGCTGGAGTCAGTCTCTCTCATTAAGGCCACATGGCCACACTGTGTCTCTAAGTTCTTGCAACCTAAGCTGGAGTCAGTCTCTCTCATTAAGGCTACATGGCCACACTGTCTCTTAGTTCTTGCAAGCTAAGCTGGAGTGAGTCTCTCATTAAGGCCACATGGCCACACTGTGTCTCTTAGTTCTTGCAGGCTAAGCTGGAGTGAGTCTCTCTCATTAAGGCCACATGGCCACACTGTGTCTCTTAGTTCTTGCAAGCTAAGCTTGAGTCAGTCTCTCTCATTAAGGCCACATGGCCACACTGTGTCGCTTAGTTCTTGCAAGTTAAGCTGGAATCAGTCTCTCTCATTAAGGCCACATGGCCACACTGTGTCTCTTAGTTCTTGCAAGCTAAGCTGGAGGCAGTCTCTCTCATTAAGGCCACATGGCCACACTGTGTCTCTTAGTTCTTGCAAGCTAAGCTGGAGTCAGTCTCTCTCATTAAGGCTACATGGCCACACTGTCTCTTAGTTCTTGCAAGCTAAGCTGGAGTCAGTCTCTCTCATTAAGGCCACATGGCCACACAGTGTCTCTTAGTTCTTGCAAGGTAAGCTGGAGTCAGTCTCTCTCATTAAGGTCACATGGCCACACTGTGTCGCTTAGTTCTTGCAAGTTAAGCTGGAATCAGTCTCTCTCATTAAGGCCACATGGCCACACTGTGTCTCTTAGTTCTTGCAAGCTAAGCTGGAGTCAGTCTCTCTCATTAAGGCCACATGGCCACACTGTGTCTCTTAGTTCTTGCAAGCTAAGCTGGAGTCAGTCTCTCTCATTAAGGCTACATGGCCACACTGTCTCTTAGTTCTTGCAAGCTAAGCTGGAGTGAGTCTCTCATTAAGGCCACATGGCCACACTGTGTCTCTTAGTTCTTGCAAGCTAAGCTGGAGTCAGTCTCTCTCATTAAGGCCACATGGCCACACTGTGTCTCTTAGTTCTTGCAAGCTAAGCTGGAATCAGTCTCTCTCATTAAGGCCACATGGCCACACTGTGTCTCTTAGTTCTTGCAAGCTAAGCTGGAGTCAGTCTCTCTCATTAAGGCCACATGGCCACACTGTGTCTCTAAGTTCTTGCAACCTAAGCTGGAGTCAGTCTCTCTCATTAAGGCTACATGGCCACACTGTCTCTTAGTTCTTGCAAGCTAAGCTGGAGTGAGTCTCTCATTAAGGCCACATGGCCACACTGTGTCTCTTAGTTCTTGCAAGCTAAGCTGGAGTGAGTCTCTCTCATTAAGGCCACATGGCCACACTGTGTCTCTTAGTTCTTGCAAGCTAAGCTTGAGTCAGTCTCTCTCATTAAGGCCACATGGCCACACTGTGTCGCTTAGTTCTTGCAAGTTAAGCTGGAATCAGTCTCTCTCATTAAGGCCACATGGCCACACTGTGTCTCTTAGTTCTTGCAAGCTAAGCTGGAGGCAGTCTCTCTCATTAAGGCCACATGGCCACACTGTGTCTCTTAGTTCTTGCAAGCTAAGCTGGAGTCAGTCTCTCTCATTAAGGCTACATGGCCACACTGTCTCTTAGTTCTTGCAAGCTAAGCTGGAGTCAGTCTCTCTCATTAAGGCCACATGGCAACACTGTCTCTTAGTTCTTGCAAGCTAAGCTGGAATCAGTCTCTCTCATTAAGGCCACATGGCCACACTGTGTCGCTTAGTTCTTGCAAGCTAAGCTGGAGTGAGTCTATCTCATTAAGGCCACATGGCCACACAGTGTCTCTTAGTTCTTGCAAGGTAAGCTGGAGTCAGTCTCTCTCATTAAGGTCACATGGGCACACTGTGTCTCTTAATTCTTGCAAGCTAAGCTGGAGTCAATCTCTCTCATTAAGGCCACATGGCCACACTGTCTCTTAGTTCTTGCAAGCTAAGCTGGAGGCAGTCTCTCTCATTAAGGCCACATGGCCACACTGTGTCTCTTAGTTCTTGCAAGCTAAGCTGGAGTCAGTCTCTCTCATTAAGGCTACATGGCCACACTGTCTTTTAGTTCTTGCAAGCTAAGCTGGAGTGAGTCTCTCTCATTAAGGTCACATGGGCACACTGTGTCTCTTAATTCTTGCAAGCTAAGCTGGAGTCAGTCTCTCTCATTAAGGCCACATGGCCACACTGTCTCTTAGTTCTTGCAAGCTAAGCTGGAGGCAGTCTCTCTCATTAAGGCCACATGGCCACACTGTGTCTCTTAGTTCTTGCAAGCTAAGCTGGAGTCAGTCTCTCTCATTAAGGCTACATGGCCACACTGTCTCTTAGTTCTTGCAAGCTAAGCTGGAGTGAGTCTCTCATTAAGGCCACATGGCCACACTGTGTCTCTTAGTTCTTGCAAGCTAAGCTGGAGTGAGTCTCTCTCATTAAGGCCACATGGCCACACTGTGTCTCTTAGTTCTTGCAAGCTAAGCTTGAGTCAGTCTCTCTCATTAAGGTCACATGGTCACACTGTGTCTCTTAGTTCTTGCAAGCTAAGCTGGAGTGAGTCTCTCTCATTAAGGCCACATGGCCACACAGTGTCTCTTAGTTCTTGCAAGGTAAGCTGGAGTCAGTCTCTCTCATTAAGGTCACATGGGCACACTGTGTCTCTTAATTCTTGCAAGCTAAGCTGGAGTCAATCTCTCTCATTAAGGCCACATGGCCACACTGTCTCTTAGTTCTTGCAAGCTAAGCTGGAGGCAGTCTCTCTCATTAAGGCCACATGGCCACACTGTGTCTCTTAGTTCTTGCAAGCTAAGCTGGAGTCAGTCTCTCTCATTAAGGCCACATGGCCACACTGTCTCTTAGTTCTTGCAAGCTAAGCTGGAGGCAGTCTCTCTCATTAAGGCCACATGGCCACACTGTGTCTCTTAGTTCTTGCAAGCTAAGCTGGAGTCAGTCTCTCTCATTAAGGCTACATGGCCACACTGTCTTTTAGTTCTTGCAAGCTAAGCTGGAGTGAGTCTCTCTCATTAAGGTCACATGGGCACACTGTGTCTCTTAATTCTTGCAAGCTAAGCTGGAGTCAGTCTCTCTCATTAAGGCCACATGGCCACACTGTCTCTTAGTTCTTGCAAGCTAAGCTGGAGTGAGTCTCTCTCATTAAGGCCACATGGCCACACAGTGTCTCTTAGTTCTTGCAAGCTAAGTTGGAGTCAGTCTCTCTCATTAAGGCCACATGGCCACACTGAGTCTCTTAGTTCTTGCAAGCTAAGCTGGAGTGAGTCTCTCTCATTAAGGCCACATGGCCACACAGTGTCTCTTAGTTCTTGCAAGCTGAGCTGGAGTGATTCTCTCTCATTAAGGCCACATGGCCACACTGTGTCTCTTAGTTCTTGCAAGCTAAGCTTGAGTCAGTCTCATTAAGGCCACATGGCCACACAGTGTCTCTTTGTTCTTGCAAGCTAAGCTGGAGTCAGTCTCTCTCATTAAGGTCACATGGTCACACTGTGTCTCTTAGTTCTTGCAAGCTAAGCTGGAGTCAGTCTCTCTCATTAAGGCCACATGGCCACACTGTGTCTCTTAGTTCTTGCAAGCTAAGCTGGAATCAGTCTCTCTCATTAAAGCCACATGGCCACACTGTGCCTCTTAGTTCTTGCAAGCTAAGCTGGAGTCAGTCTCTCTCATTAAGGCCACATGGCCACACTGTGTCTCTTAGTTCTTGCAAGCTATGCTGGAGTCAGTCTCTCTCATTAAGGCTACATGGCCACACTGTCTCTTAGTTCTTGCAAGCTAAGCTGGAGTGAGTCTCTCTCATTAAGGCCACATGGCCACACTGTGTCTCTTTGTTCTTGCAAGCTAAGCTGGAGTCAGTCTCTCTCATTAAGGCTACATGGCCACACTGTCTCTTAGTTCTTGCAAGCTAAGCTGGAGTGAGTCTCTCATTAAGGCCACATGGCCACACTGTGTCTCTTAGTTCTTGCAAGATAAGCTGGAGTCAGTCTCTCTCATTAAGGTCACATGGTCACACTGTGTCTCTTAGTTCTTGCAAGCTAAGCTGGAGTCAGTCTCTCTCATTAAGGCCACATGGCCACACTGTGTCTCTTAGTTCTTGCAAGCTAAGCTTGAGTCAGTCTCTCTCATTAAGGCCACATGGCCACACAGTGTCTCTTAGTTCTTGCAAGCTAAGCTGGAGTCAGTCTCTCTCATTAAGGTCACATGGTCACACTGTGTCTCTTAGTTCTTGCAAGCTAAGCTGGAGTCAGTCTCTCTCATTAAGGCTACATGGCCACACTGTCTCTTAGTTCTTGCAAGCTAAGCTGGAGTGAGTCTCTCATTAAGGCCACATGGCCACACTGTGTCTCTTAGTTCTTGCAAGCTAAGCTGGAGTGAGTCTCTCTCATTAAGGCCACATGGCCACACAGTGTCTCTTAGTTCTTGCAAGCTAAGTTGGAGTCAGTCTCTCTCATTAAGGCCACATGGCCACACTGAGTCTCTTAGTTCTTGCAAGCTAAGCTGCAGTGAGTCTCTCTCATTAAGGCCACATGGCCACACAGTGTCTCTTAGTTCTTGCAAGCTGAGCTGGAGTGAGTCTCTCTCATTAAGGCCACATGGCCACACTGTGTCTCTTAGTTCTTGCAAGCTAAGCTGGAGTGAGTCTCTCTCATTAAGGCCACATGGCCACACTGTGTCTCTTAGTTCTTGCAAGCTAAGCTTGAGTCAGTCTCTCTCATTAAGGCCACATGGCCACACAGTGTCTCTTTGTTCTTGCAAGCTAAGCTGGAGTCAGTCTCTCTCATTAAGGTCACATGGTCACACTGTGTCTCTTAGTTCTTGCAAGCTAAGCTGGAGTCAGTCTCTCTCATTAAGGCCACATAGCCACACTGTGTCTCTTAGTTCTTGCAAGCTAAGCTGGAATCAGTCTCTCTCATTAAGGCCACATGGCCACACTGTGTCTCTTAGTTCTTGCAAGCTAAGCTGGAGTCAGTCTCTCTCATTAAGGCCACATGGCCACACTGTGTCTCTTAGTTCTTGCAAGCTATGCTGGAGTCAGTCTCTCTCATTAAGGCTACATGGCCACACTGTCTCTTAGTTCTTGCAAGCTAATCTGGAGTGAGTCTCTCATTAAGGCCACATGGCCACACAGTGTCTCTTAGTTCTTGCAAGCTAAGCTGGAGTCAGTCTCTCTCATTAAGGTCACATGGTCACACTGTGTCTCTTAGTTCTTGCAAGCTAAGCTGGAGTCAGTCTCTCTCATTAAGGCTACATGGCCACACTGTCTCTTAGTTCTTGCAAGCTAAGCTGGAGTGAGTCTCTCATTAAGGCCACATGGCCACACTGTGTCTCTTAGTTCTTGCAAGCTAAGCTGGAGTGAGTCTCTCTCATTAAGGCCACATGGCCACACTGTGTCTCTTAGTTCTTGCAAGCTAAGCTTGAGTCAGTCTCTCTCATTAAGGCCACATGGCCACACAGTGTCTCTTTGTTCTTGCAAGCTAAGCTGGAGTCAGTCTCTCTCATTAAGGTCACATGGTCACACTGTGTCTCTTAGTTCTTGCAAGCTAAGCTGGAGTCAGTCTCTCTCATTAAGGCCACATAGCCACACTGTGTCTCTTAGTTCTTGCAAGCTAAGCTGGAATCAGTCTCTCTCATTAAGGCCACATGGCCACACTGTGTCTCTTAGTTCTTGCAAGCTAAGCTGGAGTCAGTCTCTCTCATTAAGGCCACATGGCCACACTGTGTCTCTTAGTTCTTGCAAGCTATGCTGGAGTCAGTCTCTCTCATTAAGGCCACATGGCCACACTGTGTCTCTTAGTTCTTGCAAGCTAAGCTTGAGTCAGTCTCTCTCATTAAGGCCACATGGCCACACAGTGTCTCTTAGTTCTTGCAAGCTAAGCTGGAGTCAGTCTCTCTCATTAAGGTCACATGGTCACACTGTGTCTCTTAGTTCTTGCAAGCTAAGCTGGAGTCAGTCTCTCTCATTAAGGCTACATGGCCACACTGTCTCTTAGTTCTTGCAAGCTAAGCTGGAGTGAGTCTCTCATTAAGGCCACATGGCCACACTGTGTCTCTTAGTTCTTGCAAGCTAAGCTGGAGTGAGTCTCTCTCATTAAGGCCACATGGCCACACAGTGTCTCTTAGTTCTTGCAAGCTAAGTTGGAGTCAGTCTCTCTCATTAAGGCCACATGGCCACACTGAGTCTCTTAGTTCTTGCAAGCTAAGCTGCAGTGAGTCTCTCTCATTAAGGCCACATGGCCACACAGTGTCTCTTAGTTCTTGCAAGCTGAGCTGGAGTGAGTCTCTCTCATTAAGGCCACATGGCCACACTGTGTCTCTTAGTTCTTGCAAGCTAAGCTGGAGTGAGTCTCTCTCATTAAGGCCACATGGCCACACTGTGTCTCTTAGTTCTTGCAAGCTAAGCTTGAGTCAGTCTCTCTCATTAAGGCCACATGGCCACACAGTGTCTCTTTGTTCTTGCAAGCTAAGCTGGAGTCAGTCTCTCTCATTAAGGTCACATGGTCACACTGTGTCTCTTAGTTCTTGCAAGCTAAGCTGGAGTCAGTCTCTCTCATTAAGGCCACATAGCCACACTGTGTCTCTTAGTTCTTGCAAGCTAAGCTGGAATCAGTCTCTCTCATTAAGGCCACATGGCCACACTGTGTCTCTTAGTTCTTGCAAGCTAAGCTGGAGTCAGTCTCTCTCATTAAGGCCACATGGCCACACTGTGTCTCTTAGTTCTTGCAAGCTATGCTGGAGTCAGTCTCTCTCATTAAGGCTACATGGCCACACTGTCTCTTAGTTCTTGCAAGCTAATCTGGAGTGAGTCTCTCATTAAGGCCACATGGCCACACTGTGTCTCTTAGTTCTTGCAAGCTAAGCTGGAGTGAGTCTCTCTCATTAAGGCCACATGGCCACACAGTGTCTCTTAGTTCTTGCAAGCTAAGCTGGAGTCAGTCTCTCTCATTAAGGTCACATGGTCACACTGTGTCTCTTAGTTCTTGCAAGCTAAGCTGGAGTCAGTCTATCTCATTAAGGCCACATGGCCACACTGTGTCTCTTAGTTCTTGCAAGCTAAGCTGGAATCAGTCTCTCTCATTAAGGCCACATGGCCACACTGTGTCTCTTAGTTCTTGCAAGCTAAGCTGGAGTCAGTCTCTCTCATTAAGGCCACATGGCCACACTGTGTCTCTTAGTTCTTGCAAGCTAAGCTGGAGTGAGTCTCTCATTAAGGCCACATGGCCACACTGTGTCTCTTAGTTCTTGCAAGCTAAGCTGGAGTGAGTCTCTCTCATTAAGGCCACATGGCCACACAGTGTCTCTTAGTTCTTGCAAGCTAAGTTGGAGTCAGTCTCTCTCATTAAGGCCACATGGCCACACTGTGTCTCTTAGTTCTTGCAAGCTAAGTTGGAGTCAGTCTCTCTCATTAAGGCCACATGGCCACACTGTGTCTCTTAGTTCTTGCAAGCTAAGCTGGAATCAGTCTCTCTCATTAAGGCCACATGGCCACACTGTGTCTCTTAGTTCTTGCAAGCTTAGCTGGAGTCAGTCTCTCTCATTAAGGCTACATGGCCACACTGTCTCTTAGTTCTTGCAAGCTAAGCTGGAGTGAGTCTCTCATTAAGGCCACATGGCCACACTGTGTCTCTTAGTTCTTGCAAGCTAAGCTGGAGTGAGTCTCTCTCATTAAGGCCACATGGCCACACAGTGTCTCTTAGTTCTTGCAAGCTAAGTTGGAGTCAGTCTCTCTCATTAAGGCCACATGGCCACACTGAGTCTCTTAGTTCTTGCAAGCTAAGCTGGAGTGAGTCTTTCTCATTAAGGCCACATGGCCACACAGTGTCTCTTAGTTCTTGCAAGCTAAGCTGGAGTGAGTCTCTCTCATTAAGGCCACATGGCCACACTGCGTCTCTTAGTTCTTGCAAGCTAAGCTTGAGTCAGTCTCTCTCATTACGGCCACATGGCCACACAGTGTCTCTTAGTTCTTGCAAGCTAAACTTGAGTCAGTCTCTCTCATTAAGGTCACATGGTCACACTGTGTCTCTTAGTTCTTGCAAGCTAAGCTGGAGTCAGTCTCTCTCATTAAGGCCACATGGCCACACAGTGTCTCTTAGTTCTTGCAAGCTAAGCTGGAGTCAGTCTCTCTCATTAAGGTCACATGGTCACACTGTGTCTCTTAGTTCTTGCAAGCTAAGCTGGAGTCAGTCTCTCTCATTAAGGCTACATGGCCACACTGTCTCTTAGTTCTTGCAAGCTAAGCTGGAGTGAGTCTCTCATTAAGGCCACATGGCCACACTGTGTCTCTTAGTTCTTGCAAGCTAAGCTGGAGTGAGTCTCTCTCATTAAGGCCACATGGCCACACAGTGTCTCTTAGTTCTTGCAAGCTAAGCTGGAGTGAGTCTCTCTCATTAAGGCCACATGGCCACACAGTGTCTCTTAGTTCTTGCAAGCTAAGCTGGAGTGAGTCTCTCTCATTAAGGCCACATGGCCACACTGTGTCTCTTAGTTCTTGCAAGCTAAGCTTGAGTCAGTCTCTCTCATTAAGGCCACATGGCCACACAGTGTCTCTTAGTTCTTGCAAGCTAAGCTGGAGTCAGTCTCTCTCATTAAGGTCACATGGTCACACTGTGTCTCTTAGTTCTTGCAAGCTAAGCTGGAGTCAGTCTCTCTCATTAAGGCCACATGGCCACACTGTGTCTCTTAGTTCTTGCAAGCTAAGCTGGAATCAGTCTCTCTCATTAAGGCCACATGGCCACACTGTGTCTCTTAGTTCTTGCAAGCTAAGCTGGAGTCAGTCTCTCTCATTAAGGCCACATGGCCACACTGTGTCTCTTAGTTTTTGCAAGCTAAGCTGGAGTCAGTCTCTCTCATTAAGGCTACATGGCCACACTGTCTCTTAGTTCTTGCAAGCTAAGCTGGAGTGAGTCTCTCATTAAGGCCACATGGCCACACTGTGTCTCTTAGTTCTTGCAAGCTAAGCTGGAGTGAGTCTCTCTCATTAAGGCCACATGGCCACACAGTGTCTCTTAGTTCTTGCAAGCTAAGTTGCAGTCAGTCTCTCTCATTAAGGCCACATGGCCACACTGAGTCTCTTAGTTCTTGCAAGCTAAGCTGGAGTGAGTCTCTCTCATTAAGGCCACATGGCCACACAGTGTCTCTTAGTTCTTGCAAGCTAAGCTGGAGTGAGTCTCTCTCATTAAGGCCACATGGCCACACAGTGTCTCTTAGTTCTTGCAAGCTAAGCTGGAGTGAGTCTCTCTCATTAAGGCCACATGGCCACACTGTGTCTCTTAGTTCTTGCAAGCTAAGCTTGAGTCAGTCTCTCTCATTAAGGCCACATGGCCACACAGTGTCTCTTAGTTCTTGCAAGCTATGCTGGAGTCAGTCTCTCTCATTAAGGTCACATTGTCACACTGTGTCTCTTAGTTCTTGCAAGCTAAGCTGGAGTCAGTCTCTCTCATTAAGGCCACATGACCACACTGTGTCTCTTAGTTCTTGCAAGCTATGCTGGAATCAGTCTCTCTCATTAAGGCCACATGGCACACTGTGTCTCTTAGTTCTTGCAAGCTAAGCTGGAGTCAGTCTCTCTCATTAAGGCCACATGGCCACACTGTGTCTCTTAGTTCTTGCAAGCTAAGCTGGAGTCAGTCTCTCTCATTAAGGCTACATGGCCACACTGTCTCTTAGTTCTTGCAAGCTAAGCTGGAGTGAGTCTCTCATTAAGGCCACATGGCCACACTGTGTCTCTTAGTTCTTGCAAGCTAAGCTGGAGTGAGTCTCTCTCATTAAGGCCACATGGCCACACAGTGTATCTTAGTTCTTGCAAGTTAAGTTGAGTCAGTCTCTCTCATTAAGGCCACATGGCCACACTGTGTCTCTTAGTTCTTGCAAGCTAAGCTGGAGTCAGTCTCTCTCATTAAGGCCACATGGCCACACAGTGTCTCTTAGTTCTTGCAAGCTAAGCTGGAGTCAGTCTCTCTCATTAAGATCACATGGTCACACTGTGTCTCTTAGTTCTTGCAAGCTAAGCTGGAGTCAGTCTCTCTCATTAAGGCCACATGGCCACACTGTGTCTCTTAGTTCTTGCAAGCTTAGCTGGAATCAGTCTCTCTCATTAAGGCCACATGGCCACACTGTGTCTCTTAGTTCTTGCAAGCTAAGCTGGAGTGAGTCTCTCTCATTAAGGCCACATGGCCACACTGTGTCTCTTAGTTCTTGCAAGCTAAGCTGGAGTCAGTCTCTCTCATTTAGGCTACATGGCCACACTGTCTCTTAGTTCTTGCAAGCTAAACTGGAGTGAGTCTCTCATTAAGGCCACATGGCCACACTGTGTCTCTTAGTTCTTGCAAGCTAAGCTGGAGTGAGTCTCTCTCATTAAGGCCACATGGCCACACAGTGTCTCTTAGTTCTTGCAAGCTAAGCTGGAGTGAGTCTCTCTCATTAAGGCCACATGGCCACACTGTGTCTCTTAGTTCTTGCAAGCTAAGCTGGAGTGAGTCTCTCTCATTAAGGCCACATGGCCACACAGTGTCTCTTAGTTCTTGCAAGCTAAGTTGGAGTCAGTCTCTCTCATTAAGGCCACATGGCCACACTGAGTCTCTTAGTTCTTGCAAGCTAAGCTGGAGTGAGTCTCTCTCATTAAGGCCACATGGCCACACAGTGTCTCTTAGTTCTTGCAAGCTGAGCTGGAGTGAGTCTCTCTCATTAAGGCCACATGGCCACACTGTGTCTCTTAGTTCTTGCAAGCTAAGCTTGAGTCAGTCTCATTAAGGCCACATGGCCACACAGTGTCTCTTTGTTCTTGCAAGCTAAGCTGGAGTCAGTCTCTCTCATTAAGGTCACATGGTCACACTGTGTCTCTTAGTTCTTGCAAGCTAAGCTGGAGTCAGTCTCTCTCATTAAGGCCACATGGCCACACTGTGTCTCTTAGTTCTTGCAAGCTAAGCTGGAATCAGTCTCTCTCATTAAGGCCACATGGCCACACTGTGTCTCTTAGTTCTTGCAAGCTAAGCTGGAGTCAGTCTCTCTCATTAAGGCCACATGGCCACACTGTGTCTCTTAGTTCTTGCAAGCTATGCTGGAGTCAGTCTCTCTCATTAAGGCTACATGGCCACACTGTCTCTTAGTTCTTGCAAGCTAAGCTGGAGTGAGTCTCTCTCATTAAGGCCACATGGCCACACTGTGTCTCTTTGTTCTTGCAAGCTAAGCTGGAGTCAGTCTCTCTCATTAAGGCTACATGGCCACACTGTCTCTTAGTTCTTGCAAGCTAAGCTGGAGTGAGTCTCTCATTAAGGCCACATGGCCACACTGTGTCTCTTAGTTCTTGCAAGATAAGCTGGAGTCAGTCTCTCTCATTAAGGTCACATGGTCACACTGTGTCTCTTAGTTCTTGCAAGCTAAGCTGGAGTCAGTCTCTCTCATTAAGGCCACATGGCCACACTGTGTCTCTTAGTTCTTGCAAGCTAAGCTTGAGTCAGTCTCTCTCATTAAGGCCACATGGCCACACAGTGTCTCTTAGTTCTTGCAAGCTAAGCTGGAGTCAGTCTCTCTCATTAAGGTCACATGGTCACACTGTGTCTCTTAGTTCTTGCAAGCTAAGCTGGAGTCAGTCTCTCTCATTAAGGCTACATGGCCACACTGTCTCTTAGTTCTTGCAAGCTAAGCTGGAGTGAGTCTCTCATTAAGGCCACATGGCCACACTGTGTCTCTTAGTTCTTGCAAGCTAAGCTGGAGTGAGTCTCTCTCATTAAGGCCACATGGCCACACAGTGTCTCTTAGTTCTTGCAAGCTAAGTTGGAGTCAGTCTCTCTCATTAAGGCCACATGGCCACACTGAGTCTCTTAGTTCTTGCAAGCTAAGCTGCAGTGAGTCTCTCTCATTAAGGCCACATGGCCACACAGTGTCTCTTAGTTCTTGCAAGCTGAGCTGGAGTGAGTCTCTCTCATTAAGGCCACATGGCCACACTGTGTCTCTTAGTTCTTGCAAGCTAAGCTTGAGTCAGTCTCTCTCATTAAGGCCACATGGCCACACAGTGTCTCTTTGTTCTTGCAAGCTAAGCTGGAGTCAGTCTCTCTCATTAAGGTCACATGGTCACACTGTGTCTCTTAGTTCTTGCAAGCTAAGCTGGAGTCAGTCTCTCTCATTAAGGCCACATAGCCACACTGTGTCTCTTAGTTCTTGCAAGCTAAGCTGGAATCAGTCTCTCTCATTAAGGCCACATGGCCACACTGTGTCTCTTAGTTCTTGCAAGCTAAGCTGGAGTCAGTCTCTCTCATTAAGGCCACATGGCCACACTGTGTCTCTTAGTTCTTGCAAGCTATGCTGGAGTCAGTCTCTCTCATTAAGGCTACATGGCCACACTGTCTCTTAGTTCTTGCAAGCTAATCTGGAGTGAGTCTCTCATTAAGGCCACATGGCCACACTGTGTCTCTTAGTTCTTGCAAGCTAAGCTGGAGTGAGTCTCTCTCATTAAGGCCACATGGCCACACAGTGTCTCTTAGTTCTTGCAAGCTAAGCTGGAGTCAGTCTCTCTCATTAAGGTCACATGGTCACACTGTGTCTCTTAGTTCTTGCAAGCTAAGCTGGAGTCAGTCTATCTCATTAAGGCCACATGGCCACACTGTGTCTCTTAGTTCTTGCAAGCTAAGCTGGAATCAGTCTCTCTCATTAAGGCCACATGGCCACACTGTGTCTCTTAGTTCTTGCAAGCTAAGCTGGAGTCAGTCTCTCTCATTAAGGCCACATGGCCACACTGTGTCTCTTAGTTCTTGCAAGCTAAGCTGGAGTGAGTCTCTCATTAAGGCCACATGGCCACACTGTGTCTCTTAGTTCTTGCAAGCTAAGCTGGAGTGAGTCTCTCTCATTAAGGCCACATGGCCACACAGTGTCTCTTAGTTCTTGCAAGCTAAGTTGGAGTCAGTCTCTCTCATTAAGGCCACATGGCCACACTGTGTCTCTTAGTTCTTGCAAGCTAAGTTGGAGTCAGTCTCTCTCATTAAGGCCACATGGCCACACTGTGTCTCTTAGTTCTTGCAAGCTAAGCTGGAATCAGTCTCTCTCATTAAGGCCACATGGCCACACTGTGTCTCTTAGTTCTTGCAAGCTTAGCTGGAGTCAGTCTCTCTCATTAAGGCTACATGGCCACACTGTCTCTTAGTTCTTGCAAGCTAAGCTGGAGTGAGTCTCTCATTAAGGCCACATGGCCACACTGTGTCTCTTAGTTCTTGCAAGCTAAGCTGGAGTGAGTCTCTCTCATTAAGGCCACATGGCCACACAGTGTCTCTTAGTTCTTGCAAGCTAAGTTGGAGTCAGTCTCTCTCATTAAGGCCACATGGCCACACTGAGTCTCTTAGTTCTTGCAAGCTAAGCTGGAGTGAGTCTTTCTCATTAAGGCCACATGGCCACACAGTGTCTCTTAGTTCTTGCAAGCTAAGCTGGAGTGAGTCTCTCTCATTAAGGCCACATGGCCACACTGCGTCTCTTAGTTCTTGCAAGCTAAGCTTGAGTCAGTCTCTCTCATTACGGCCACATGGCCACACAGTGTCTCTTAGTTCTTGCAAGCTAAACTTGAGTCAGTCTCTCTCATTAAGGTCACATGGTCACACTGTGTCTCTTAGTTCTTGCAAGCTAAGCTGGAGTCAGTCTCTCTCATTAAGGCCACATGGCCACACAGTGTCTCTTAGTTCTTGCAAGCTAAGCTGGAGTCAGTCTCTCTCATTAAGGTCACATAGTCACACTGTGTCTCTTAGTTCTTGCAAGCTAAGCTGGAGTCAGTCTCTCTCATTAAGGCTACATGGCCACACTGTCTCTTAGTTCTTGCAAGCTAAGCTGGAGTGAGTCTCTCATTAAGGCCACATGGCCACACTGTGTCTCTTAGTTCTTGCAAGCTAAGCTGGAGTGAGTCTCTCTCATTAAGGCCACATGGCCACACAGTGTCTCTTAGTTCTTGCAAGCTAAGCTGGAGTGAGTCTCTCTCATTAAGGCCACATGGCCACACAGTGTCTCTTAGTTCTTGCAAGCTAAGCTGGAGTGAGTCTCTCTCATTAAGGCCACATGGCCACACTGTGTCTCTTAGTTCTTGCAAGCTAAGCTTGAGTCAGTCTCTCTCATTAAGGCCACATGGCCACACAGTGTCTCTTAGTTCTTGCAAGCTAAGCTGGAGTCAGTCTCTCTCATTAAGGTCACATGGTCACACTGTGTCTCTTAGTTCTTGCAAGCTAAGCTGGAGTCAGTCTCTCTCATTAAGGCCACATGGCCACACTGTGTCTCTTAGTTCTTGCAAGCTAAGCTGGAATCAGTCTCTCTCATTAAGGCCACATGGCCACACTGTGTCTCTTAGTTCTTGCAAGCTAAGCTGGAGTCAGTCTCTCTCATTAAGGCCACATGGCCACACTGTGTCTCTTAGTTTTTGCAAGCTAAGCTGGAGTCAGTCTCTCTCATTAAGGCTACATGGCCACACTGTCTCTTAGTTCTTGCAAGCTAAGCTGGAGTGAGTCTCTCATTAAGGCCACATGGCCACACTGTTTCTCTTAGTTCTTGCAAGCTAAGCTGGAGTGAGTCTCTCTCATTAAGGCCACATGGCCACACAGTGTCTCTTAGTTCTTGCAAGTTAAGTTGCAGTCAGTCTCTCTCATTAAGGCCACATGGCCACACTGAGTCTCTTAGTTCTTGCAAGCTAAGCTGGAGTGAGTCTCTCTCATTAAGGCCACATGGCCACACAGTGTCTCTTAGTTCTTGCAAGCTAAGCTGGAGTGAGTCTCTCTCATTAAGGCCACATGGCCACACAGTGTCTCTTAGTTCTTGCAAGCTAAGCTGGAGTGAGTCTCTCTCATTAAGGCCACATGGCCACACTGTGTCTCTTAGTTCTTGCAAGCTAAGCTTGAGTCAGTCTCTCTCATTAAGGCCACATGGCCACACAGTGTCTCTTAGTTCTTGCAAGCTATGCTGGAGTCAGTCTCTCTCATTAAGGTCACATTGTCACACTGTGTCTCTTAGTTCTTGCAAGCTAAGCTGGAGTCAGTCTCTCTCATTAAGGCCACATGACCACACTGTGTCTCTTAGTTCTTGCAAGCTATGCTGGAATCAGTCTCTCTCATTAAGGCCACATGGCCACACTGTGTCTCTTAGTTCTTGCAAGCTAAGCTGGAGTCAGTCTCTCTCATTAAGGCCACATGGCCACACTGTGTCTCTTAGTTCTTGCAAGCTAAGCTGGAGTCAGTCTCTCTCATTAAGGCTACATGGCCACACTGTCTCTTAGTTCTTGCAAGCTAAGCTGGAGTGAGTCTCTCATTAAGGCCACATGGCCACACTGTGTCTCTTAGTTCTTGCAAGCTAAGCTGGAGTGAGTCTCTCTCATTAAGGCCACATGGCCACACAGTGTATCTTAGTTCTTGCAAGTTAAGTTGAGTCAGTCTCTCTCATTAAGGCCACATGGCCACACAGTGTCTCTTAGTTCTTGCAAGCTAAGCTGGAGTGAGTCTCTCTCATTAAGGCCACATGGCCACACTGTGTCTCTTAGTTCTTGCAAGCTAAGCTTGAGTCAGTCTCTCTCATTAAGGCCACATGGCCACACAGTGTCTCTTAGTTCTTGCAAGCTATGCTGGAGTCAGTCTCTCTCATTAAGGTCACATTGTCACACTGTGTCTCTTAGTTCTTGCAAGCTAAGCTGGAGTCAGTCTCTCTCATTAAGGCCACATGACCACACTGTGTCTCTTAGTTCTTGCAAGCTATGCTGGAATCAGTCTCTCTCATTAAGGCCACATGGCCACACTGTGTCTCTTAGTTCTTGCAAGCTAAGCTGGAGTCAGTCTCTCTCATTAAGGCCACATGGCCACACTGTGTCTCTTAGTTCTTGCAAGCTAAGCTGGAGTCAGTCTCTCTCATTAAGGCTACATGGCCACACTGTCTCTTAGTTCTTGCAAGCTAAGCTGGAGTGAGTCTCTCATTAAGGCCACATGGCCACACTGTGTCTCTTAGTTCTTGCAAGCTAAGCTGGAGTGAGTCTCTCTCATTAAGGCCACATGGCCACACAGTGTATCTTAGTTCTTGCAAGTTAAGTTGAGTCAGTCTCTCTCATTAAGGCCACATGGCCACACTGTGTCTCTTAGTTCTTGCAAGCTAAGCTGGAGTCAGTCTCTCTCATTAAGGCTACATGGCCACACTGTCTCTTAGTTCTTGCAAGCTAAGCTGGAGTGAGTCTCTCATTAAGGCCACATGGCCACACTGTGTCTCTTAGTTCTTGCAAGCTAAGCTGGAGTGAGTCTCTCTCATTAAGGCCACATGGCCACACAGTGTCTCTTAGTTCTTGCAAGCTAAGCTGGAGTCAGTCTCTCTCATTAAGGTCACATGGTCACACTGTGTCTCTTAGTTCTTGCAAGCTAAGCTGGAGTCAGTCTCTCTCATTAAGGCCACATGGCCACACTGTGTCTCTTAGTTCTTGCAAGCTTAGCTGGAATCAGTCTCTCTCATTAAGGCCACATGGCCACACTGTGTCTCTTAGTTCTTGCAAGCTAAGCTGGAGTGAGTCTCTCTCATTAAGGCCACATGGCCACACTGTGTCTCTTAGTTCTTGCAAGCTAAGCTGGAGTCAGTCTCTCTCATTTAGGCTACATGGCCACACTGTCTCTTAGTTCTTGCAAGCTAAGCTGGAGTGAGTCTCTCATTAAGGCCACATGGCCACACTGTGTCTCTTAGTTCTTGCAAGCTAAGCTGGAGTGAGTCTCTCTCATTAAGGCCACATGGCCACACAGTGTCTCTTAGTTCTTGCAAGCTAAGCTGGAGTGAGTCTCTCTCATTAAGGCCACATGGCCACACTGTGTCTCTTAGTTCTTGCAAGCTAAGCTTGAGTCAGTCTCTCTCATTAAGGCCACATGGCCACACAGTGTCTCTTAGTTCTTGCAAGGTAAGCTGGAGTCAGTCTCTCTCATTAAGGTCACATGGGCACACTGTGTCTCTTAATTCTTGCAAGCTAAGCTGGAGTCAGTCTCTCTCATTAAGGCCACATGACCACACTGTGTCGCTTAGTTCTTGCAAGTTAAGCTGGACTCAGTCTCTCTCATTAAGGCCACGTGGCCACACTGTGTCTCTTAGTTCTTGCAAGCTAAGCTGGAGGCAGTCTCTCTCATTAAGGCCACATGGCCACACAGTGTCTCTTAGTTCTTGCAAGCTAAGCTGGAGTCAGTCTCTCTCATTAAGGCCACATGGCCACACTGTGTCTCTTAGTTCTTGCAAGCTAAGCTGGAGTCAGTCTCTCTCATTAAGGCTACATGGCCACACTATCTCTTAGTTCTTGCAAGCTAAGCTGGAGTGAGTCTCTCTCATTAAGGCCACATGGCCACACTGTGTCTCTTAGTTCTTGCAAGCTAAGCTTGAGTCAGTCTCTCTCATTAAGGCCACATGGCCACACTGTGTCTCTTAGTTCTTGCAAGCTAAGCTGGAGTCAGTCTCTCTCATTAAGGCCACATGGCCACACTGTGTCTCTTTGTTCTTGCAAGCTAAGCTGGAGTCAGTCTCTCTCATTAAGGCTACATGGCCACACTGTCTCTTAGTTCTTGCAAGCTAAGCTTGAGTGAGTCTCTCATTAAGGCCACATGGCCACACTGTGTCTCTTAGTTCTTGCAAGCTAAGCTGGAGTGAGTCTCTCTCATTAAGGCCACATGGCCACACAGTGTATCTTAGTTCTTGCAAGTTAAGTTGGAGTCAGTCTCTCTCATTAAGGCCACATGGCCATACTGAGTCTCTTAGTTCTTGCAAGCTAAGCTGGAGTGAGTCTTTCTCATTAAGGCCACATGGCCACACAGTGTCTCTTAGTTCTTGCAAGTTAAGCTGGAATCAGTCTCTCTCATTAAGGCCACATGGCCACACTGTGTCTCTTAGTTCTTGCAAGCTAAGCTGGAGGCAGTCTCTCTCATTAAGGCCACATGGCCACACTGTGTCTCTTAGTTCTTGCAAGCTAAGCTGGAGTCAGTTTCTCTCATTAAGGCTACATGGCGACACTGTCTCTTAGTTCTTGCAAGCTATGCTGGAGTGAGTCTCTCATTAAGGCCACATGGCCACACTGTGTCTCTTAGTTCTTGCAAGCTAAGCTGGAGTGAGTCTCTCTCATTAAGGCCACATGGCCACACAGTGTCTCTTAGTTCTTGCAAGCTAAGTTGGAGTCAGTCTCTCTCATTAAGGCCACATGGCCACACTGAGTCTCTTAGTTCTTGCAAGCTAAGCTGGAGGCAGTCTCTCTCATTAAGGCCACATGGCCACACTGTGTCTCTTAGTTCTTGCAAGCTAAGCTGGAGTCAGTTTCTCTCATTAAGGCTACATGGCCACACTGTCTCTTAGTTCTTGCAAGCTAAGCTGGAGTGAGTCTCTCATTAAGGCCACATGGCTACACTGTGTCTCTTAGTTCTTGCAAGCTAAGCTGGAGTGAGTCTTTCTCATTAAGGCCACATGGCCACACAGTGTCTCTTAGTTCTTGCAAGCTAAGTTGGAGTCAGTCTCTCTCATTAAGGCCACATGGCCACACTGAGTCTCTTAGTTCTTGCAAGCTAAGCTGGAGTGAGTCTCTCTCATTAAGGCCACATGGCCACACAGTGTCTCTTAGTTCTTGCAAGCTAAGCTGGAGT
The DNA here is from genome assembly GCF_048934315.1 of Petromyzon marinus. Taxonomy (NCBI): domain Eukaryota; kingdom Metazoa; phylum Chordata; class Hyperoartia; order Petromyzontiformes; family Petromyzontidae; genus Petromyzon; species Petromyzon marinus. Next base: position 10,842,631 of record NC_133703.1, on the reverse strand, counting down.
GAGTCTCTCTCATTAAGGCCACATGGCCACACTGTGTCTCTTAGTTCTTGCAAGCTAAGCTTGAGTCAGTCTCTCTCATTAAGGCCACATGGCCACACAGTGTCTCTTAGTTCTTGCAAGCTAAGCTGGAGTCAGTCTCTCTCATTAAGGCCACATGGCCACACTGTGTCTCTTAGTTCTTGCAAGCTAAGCTGGAATCAGTCTCTCTCATTAAGGCCACATGGCCACACTGTGTCTCTTAGTTCTTGCAAGCTAAGCTGGAGTCAGTCTCTCTCATTAAGGCCACATGGCCACACTGTGTCTCTTAGTTCTTGCAAGCTAAGCTGGAGTCAGTCTCTCTCATTAAGGCTACTTGGCCACACTGTCTTTTAGTTCTTGCAAGCTAAGCTGGAGTGAGTCTCTCATTAAGGCCACATGGCCACACTGTGTCTCTTAGTTCTTGCAAGCTAAGCTGGAGTGAGTCTCTCTCATTAAGGCCACATGGCCACACAGTGTATCTTAGTTCTTGGAAGTTAAGTTGGAGTCAGTCTCTCTCATTAAGGCCACATGGCCATACTGAGTCTCTTAGTTCTTGCAAGCTAAGCTGGAGTGAGTCTTTCTCATTAAGGCCACATGGCCACACAGTGTCTCTTAGTTCTTGCAAGCTAAGCTGGAGTGAGTCTCTCTCATTAAGGCCACATGGCCACACAGTGTCTCTTAGTTCTTGCAAGCTAAGCTGGAGTCAGTCTCTCTCATTAAGGCCACATGGCCACACTGTGTCTCTTCGTTCTTGCAAGCTAAGCTGGAATCAGTCTCTCTCATTAAGGCCACATGGCCACACTGTGTCTCTTAGTTCTTGCAAGCTAAGCTGGAGGCAGTCTCTCTCATTAAGGCCACATGGCCACACTGTGTCTCTTAGTTCTTGCAAGCTAAGCTGGAGTCAGTTTCTCTCATTAAGGCTACATGGCCACACTGTGTCTTAGTTCTTGCAAGCTAAGCTGGAGTGAGTCTCTCATTAAGGCCACATGGCCACACTGTGTCTCTTAGTTCTTGCAAGCTAAGCTGGAGTGAGTCTTTCTCATTAAGGCCACATGGCCACACAGTGTCTCTTAGTTCTTGCCAGCTAAGTTGGAGTCAGTCTCTCTCATTAAGGCCACATGGCCACACTGAGTCTCTTAGTTCTTGCAAGCTAAGCTGGAGTGAGTCTCTCATTAAGGCCACATGGCCACACTGTGTCTCTTAGTTCTTGCAAGCTAAACTGGAGTGAGTCTCTCTCATTAAGGCCACATGGCCACACAGTGTATCTTAGTTCTTGCAAGTTAAGTTGGAGTCAGTCTCTCTCATTAAGGCCACATGGCCATACTGAGTCTCTTAGTTCTTGCAAGCTAAGCTGGAGTGAGTCTTTCTCATTAAGGCCACATGGCCACACAGTGTCTCTTAGTTCTTGCAAGCTAAGCTGGAGTGAGTCTCTCTCATTAAGGCCACATGGCCACACAGTGTCTCTTAGTTCTTGCAAGCTAAGCTGGAGTCAGTCTCTCTCATTAAGGTCACATGGTCACACTGTGTCTCTTAGTTCTTGCAAGCTAAGCTGGAGTCAGTCTCTCTCATTAAGGCCACATGGCCACACTGTGTCTCTTCGTTCTTGCAAGCTAAGCTGGAGGCAGTCTCTCTCATTAAGGCCACATGGCCACACTGTGTCTCTTAGTTCTTGCAAGCTAAGCTGGAGTCAGTTTCTCTCATTAAGGCTACATGGCCACACTGTCTCTTAGTTCTTGCAAGCTAAGCTGGAGTGAGTCTCTCATTAAGGCCACATGGCCACACTGTGTCTCTTAGTTCTTGCAAGCTAAGCTGGAGTGAGTCTCTCTCATTAAGGCCACATGGCCACACAGTGTATCTTAGTTCTTGGAAGTTAAGTTGGAGTCAGTCTCTCTCATTAAGGCCACATGGCCATACTGAGTCTCTTAGTTCTTGCAAGCTAAGCTGGAGTGAGTCTTTCTCATTAAGGCCACATGGCCACACAGTGTCTCTTAGTTCTTGCAAGCTAAGCTGGAGTGAGTCTCTCTCATTAAGGCCACATGGCCACACAGTGTCTCTTAGTTCTTGCAAGCTAAGCTGGAGTCAGTCTCTCTCATTAAGGCCACATGGCCACACTGTGTCTCTTCGTTCTTGCAAGCTAAGCTGGAATCAGTCTCTCTCATTAAGGCCACATGGCCACACTGTGTCTCTTAGTTCTTGCAAGCTAAGCTGGAGGCAGTCTCTCTCATTAAGGCCACATGGCCACACTGTGTCTCTTAGTTCTTGCAAGCTAAGCTGGAGTCAGTTTCTCTCATTAAGGCTACATGGCCACACTGTCTCTTAGTTCTTGCAAGCTAAGCTGGAGTGAGTCTCTCATTAAGGCCACATGGCCACACTGTGTCTCTTAGTTCTTGCAAGCTAAGCTGGAGTGAGTCTTTCTCATTAAGGCCACATGGCCACACAGTGTCTCTTAGTTCTTGCCAGCTAAGTTGGAGTCAGTCTCTCTCATTAAGGCCACATGGCCACACTGAGTCTCTTAGTTCTTGCAAGCTAAGCTGGAGTGAGTCTCTCATTAAGGCCACATGGCCACACTGTGTCTCTTAGTTCTTGCAAGCTAAACTGGAGTGAGTCTCTCTCATTAAGGCCACATGGCCACACAGTGTATCTTAGTTCTTGCAAGTTAAGTTGGAGTCAGTCTCTCTCATTAAGGCCACATGGCCATACTGAGTCTCTTAGTTCTTGCAAGCTAAGCTGGAGTGAGTCTTTCTCATTAAGGCCACATGGCCACACAGTGTCTCTTAGTTCTTGCAAGCTAAGCTGGAGTGAGTCTCTCTCATTAAGGCCACATGGCCACACAGTGTCTCTTAGTTCTTGCAAGCTAAGCTGGAGTCAGTCTCTCTCATTAAGGTCACATGGTCACACTGTGTCTCTTAGTTCTTGCAAGCTAAGCTGGAGTCAGTCTCTCTCATTAAGGCCACATGGCCACACTGTGTCTCTTCGTTCTTGCAAGCTAAGCTGGAGGCAGTCTCTCTCATTAAGGCCACATGGCCACACTGTGTCTCTTAGTTCTTGCAAGCTAAGCTGGAGTCAGTTTCTCTCATTAAGGCTACATGGCCACACTGTCTCTTAGTTCTTGCAAGCTAAGCTGGAGTGAGTCTCTCATTAAGGCCACATGGCCACACTGTGTCTCTTAGTTCTTGCAAGCTAAGCTGGAGTGAGTCTTTCTCATTAAGGCCACATGGCCACACAGTGTCTCTTAGTTCTTGCCAGCTAAGTTGGAGTCAGTCTCTCTCATTAAGGCCACATGGCCACACTGAGTCTCTTAGTTCTTGCAAGCTAAGCTGGAGTGAGTCTCTCATTAAGGCCACATGGCCACACTGTGTCTCTTAGTTCTTGCAAGCTAAACTGGAGTGAGTCTCTCTCATTAAGGCCACATGGCCACACAGTGTATCTTAGTTCTTGCAAGTTAAGTTGGAGTCAGTCTCTCTCATTAAGGCCACATGGCCATACTGAGTCTCTTAGTTCTTGCAAGCTAAGCTGGAGTGAGTCTTTCTCATTAAGGCCACATGGCCACACAGTGTCTCTTAGTTCTTGCAAGCTAAGCTGGAGTGAGTCTCTCTCATTAAGGCCACATGGCCACACTGTGTCTCTTAGTTCTTGCAAGCTAAGCTTGAGTCAGTCTCTCTCATTAAGGCCACATGGCCACACAGTGTCTCTTAGTTCTTGCAAGCTAAGCTGGAGTCAGTCTCTCTCATTAAGGTCACATGGTCACACTGTGTCTCTTAGTTCTTGCAAGCTAAGCTGGAGTCAGTCTCTCTCATTAAGGCCACATGGCCACACTGTGTCTCTTCGTTCTTGCAAGCTAAGCTGGAATCAGTCTCTCTCATTAAGGCCACATGGCCACACTGTGTCTCTTAGTTCTTGCAAGCTAAGCTGGAGTCAGTCTCTCTCATTAAGGCCACATGGCCACACTGTGTCTCTTAGTTCTTGCAAGCTAAGCTGGAGTCAGTCTCTCTCATTAAGGCTACATGGCCACACTGTCTCTTATTTCTTGCAAGCTAAGCTGGAGTGAGTCTCTCATGAAGGCCACATGGCCACACTGTGTCTCTTAGTTCTTGCAAGCTAAGCTGGAGTGAGTCTCTCTCATTAAGGCCACATGGCCACACAGTGTATCTTAGTTCTTGCAAGTTAAGTTGGAGTCAGTCTCTCTCATTAAGGCCACATGGCCACACTGAGTCTCTTAGTTCTTGCAAGCTAAGCTGGAGTGAGTCTTTCTCATTAAGGCCACATGGCCACACAGTGTCTCTTAGTTCTTGCAAGCTAAGCTGGAGTGAGTCTCTCTCATTAAGGCCACATGGCCACACTGTGTCTCTTAGTTCTTGCAAGCTAAGCTTGAGTCAGTCTCTCTCATTAAGGCCACATGGCCACACAGTGTCTCTTAGTTCTTGCAAGCTAAGCTGGAGTCAGTCTCTCTCATTAAGGTCACATGGTCACACTGTGTCTCTTAGTTCTTGCAAGCTAAGCTGGAGTCAGTCTCTCTCATTAAGGCCACATGGCCACACTGTGTCTCTTCGTTCTTGCAAGCTAAGCTGGAATCAGTCTCTCTCATTAAGGCCACATGGCCACACTGTGTCTCTTAGTTCTTGCAAGCTAAGCTGGAGTCAGTCTCTCTCATTAAGGCCACATGGCCACACTGTGTCTCTTAGTTCTTGCAAGCTAAGCTGGAGTCAGTCTCTCTCATTAAGGCTACATGGCCACACTGTCTCTTATTTCTTGCAAGCTAAGCTGGAGTGAGTCTCTCATGAAGGCCACATGGCCACACTGTGTCTCTTAGTTCTTGCAAGCTAAGCTGGAGTGAGTCTCTCTCATTAAGGCCACATGGCCACACAGTGTATCTTAGTTCTTGCAAGTTAAGTTGGAGTCAGTCTCTCTCATTAAGGCCACATGGCCACACTGAGTCTCTTAGTTCTTGCAAGCTAAGCTGGAGTGAGTCTTTCTCATTAAGGCCACATGGCCACACAGTGTCTCTTAGTTCTTGCAAGCTAAGCTGGAGTGAGTCTCTCTCATTAAGGCCACATGGCCACACTGTGTCTCTTAGTTCTTGCAAGCTAAGCTTGAGTCAGTCTCTCTCATTAAGGCCACATGGCCACACAGTGTCTCTTAGTTCTTGCAAGCTAAGCTTGAGTCAGTCTCTCTCATTAAGGTCACATGGTCACACTGTGTCTCTTAGTTCTTGCAAGCTAAGCTGGAGTCAGTCTCTCTCATTAAGGCTACATGGCCACACTGTCTCTTAGTTCTTGCAAGCTAAGCTGGAGTGAGTCTCTCATTAAGGCCACATGGCCACACTGTGTCTCTTAGTTCTTGCAAGCTAAACTGGAGTGAGTCTCTCTCATTAAGGCCACATGGCCACACAGTGTATCTTAGTTCTTGCAAGCTAAGCTGGAGTGAGTCTTTCTCATTAAGGCCACATGGCCACACAGTGTCTCTTAGTTCTTGCAAGCTAAGCTGGAGTGAGTCTCTCTCATTAAGGCCACATGGCCACACTGTGTCTCTTAGTTCTTGCAAGCTAAGCTTGAGTCAGTCTCTCTCATTAAGGCCACATGGCCACACAGTGTCTCTTAGTTCTTGCAAGCTAAGCTGGAGTCAGTCTCTCTCATTAAGGTCACATGGTCACACTGTGTCTCTTAGTTCTTGCAAGCTAAGCTGGAGTCAGTCTCTCTCATTAAGGCCACATGGCCACACTGTGTCTCTTCGTTCTTGCAAGCTAAGCTGGAATCAGTCTCTCTCATTAAGGCCACATGGCCACACTGTGTCTCTTAGTTCTTGCAAGCTAAGCTGGAGTCAGTCTCTCTCATTAAGGCCACATGGCCACACTGTGTCTCTTAGTTCTTGCAAGCTAAGCTGGAGTCAGTCTCTCTCATTAAGGCTACATGGCCACACTGTCTCTTATTTCTTGCAAGCTAAGCTGGAGTGAGTCTCTCATGAAGGCCTCATGGCCACACTGTGTCTCTTAGTTCTTGCAAGCTAAGCTGGAGTGAGTCTCTCTCATTAAGGCCACATGGCCACACAGTGTATCTTAGTTCTTGCAAGTTAAGTTGGAGTCAGTCTCTCTCATTAAGGCCACATGGCCACACTGAGTCTCTTAGTTCTTGCAAGCTAAGCTGGAGTCAGTCTCTCTCATTAAGGCCACATGGCCACACTGTGTCTCTTAGTTCTTGCAAGCTAAGCTGGAGTCAGTCTCTCTCATTAAGGCTACTTGGCCACACTGTCTTTTAGTTCTTGCAAGCTAAGCTGGAGTGAGTCTCTCATTAAGGCCACATGGCCACACTGTGTCTCTTAGTTCTTGCAAGCTAAGCTGGAGTGAGTCTCTCTCATTAAGGCCACATGGCCACACAGTGTATCTTAGTTCTTGGAAGTTAAGTTGGAGTCAGTCTCTCTCATTAAGGCCACATGGCCATACTGAGTCTCTTAGTTCTTGCAAGCTAAGCTGGAGTGAGTCTTTCTCATTAAGGCCACATGGCCACACAGTGTCTCTTAGTTCTTGCAAGCTAAGCTGGAGTGAGTCTCTCTCATTAAGGCCACATGGCCACACTGTGTCTCTTAGTTCTTGCAAGCTAAGCTTGAGTCAGTCTCTCTCATTAAGGCCACATGGCCACACAGTGTATCTTAGTTCTTGCAAGCTAAGCTGGAGTGAGTCTTTCTCATTAAGGCCACATGGCCACACAGTGTCTCTTAGTTCTTGCAAGCTAAGCTGGAGTCAGTCTCTCTCATTAAGGCTACATGGCCACACTGTCTCTTATTTCTTGCAAGCTAAGCTGGAGTGAGTCTCTCATGAAGGCCTCATGGCCACACTGTGTCTCTTAGTTCTTGCAAGCTAAGCTGGAGTGAGTCTCTCTCATTAAGGCCACATGGCCACACAGTGTATCTTAGTTCTTGCAAGTTAAGTTGGAGTCAGTCTCTCTCATTAAGGCCACATGGCCACACTGAGTCTCTTAGTTCTTGCAAGCTAAGCTGGAGTCAGTCTCTCTCATTAAGGCCACATGGCCACACTGTGTCTCTTAGTTCTTGCAAGCTAAGCTGGAGTCAGTCTCTCTCATTAAGGCTACTTGGCCACACTGTCTTTTAGTTCTTGCAAGCTAAGCTGGAGTGAGTCTCTCATTAAGGCCACATGGCCACACTGTGTCTCTTAGTTCTTGCAAGCTAAGCTGGAGTGAGTCTCTCTCATTAAGGCCACATGGCCACACAGTGTATCTTAGTTCTTGGAAGTTAAGTTGGAGTCAGTCTCTCTCATTAAGGCCACATGGCCATACTGAGTCTCTTAGTTCTTGCAAGCTAAGCTGGAGTGAGTCTTTCTCATTAAGGCCACATGGCCACACAGTGTCTCTTAGTTCTTGCAAGCTAAGCTGGAGTGAGTCTCTCTCATTAAGGCCACATGGCCACACTGTGTCTCTTAGTTCTTGCAAGCTAAGCTTGAGTCAGTCTCTCTCATTAAGGCCACATGGCCACACAGTGTCTCTTAGTTCTTGCAAGCTAAGCTGGAGTCAGTCTCTCTCATTAAGGTCACATGGTCACACTGTGTCTCTTAGTTCTTGCAAGCTAAGCTGGAGTCAGTCTCTCTCATTAAGGCCACATGGCCACACTGTGTCTCTTCGTTCTTGCAAGCTAAGCTGGAATCAGTCTCTCTCATTAAGGCCACATGGCCACACTGTGTCTCTTAGTTCTTGCAAGCTAAGCTGGAGGCAGTCTCTCTCATTAAGGCCACATGGCCACACTGTGTCTCTTAGTTCTTGCAAGCTAAGCTGGAGTCAGTTTCTCTCATTAAGGCTACATGGCCACACTGTCTCTTAGTTCTTGCAAGCTAAGCTGGAGTGAGTCTCTCATTAAGGCCACATGGCCACACTGTGTCTCTTAGTTCTTGCAAGCTAAGCTGGAGTGAGTCTTTCTCATTAAGGCCACATGGCCACACAGTGTCTCTTAGTTCTTGCCAGCTAAGTTGGAGTCAGTCTCTCTCATTAAGGCCACATGGCCACACTGAGTCTCTTAGTTCTTGCAAGCTAAGCTGGAGTGAGTCTCTCATTAAGGCCACATGGCCACACTGTGTCTCTTAGTTCTTGCAAGCTAAACTGGAGTGAGTCTCTCTCATTAAGGCCACATGGCCACACAGTGTATCTTAGTTCTTGCAAGTTAAGTTGGAGTCAGTCTCTCTCATTAAGGCCACATGGCCATACTGAGTCTCTTAGTTCTTGCAAGCTAAGCTGGAGTGAGTCTTTCTCATTAAGGCCACATGGCCACACAGTGTCTCTTAGTTCTTGCAAGCTAAGCTGGAGTGAGTCTCTCTCATTAAGGCCACATGGCCACACTGTGTCTCTTAGTTCTTGCAAGCTAAGCTTGAGTCAGTCTCTCTCATTAAGGCCACATGGCCACACAGTGTCTCTTAGTTCTTGCAAGCTAAGCTGGAGTCAGTCTCTCTCATTAAGGTCACATGGTCACACTGTGTCTCTTAGTTCTTGCAAGCTAAGCTGGAGTCAGTCTCTCTCATTAAGGCCACATGGCCACACTGTGTCTCTTCGTTCTAGCAAACTAAGCTGGAATCAGTCTCTCTCATTAAGGCCACATGGCCACACTGTGTCTCTTAGTTCTTGCAAGCTAAGCTGGAGTCAGTCTCTCTCATTAAGGCCACATGGCCACACTGTGTCTCTTAGTTCTTGCAAGCTAAGCTGGAGTCAGTCTCTCTCATTAAGGCTACATGGCCACACTGTCTCTTATTTCTTGCAAGCTAAGCTGGAGTGAGTCTCTCATGAAGGCCACATGGCCACACTGTGTCTCTTAGTTCTTGCAAGCTAAGCTGGAGTGAGTCTCTCTCATTAAGGCCACATGGCCACACAGTGTATCTTAGTTCTTGCAAGTTAAGTTGGAGTCAGTCTCTCTCATTAAGGCCACATGGCCACACTGAGTCTCTTAGTTCTTGCAAGCTAAGCTGGAGTGAGTCTTTCTCATTAAGGCCACATGGCCACACAGTGTCTCTTAGTTCTTGCAAGCTAAGCTGGAGTGAGTCTCTCTCATTAAGGCCACATGGCCACACTGTGTCTCTTAGTTCTTGCAAGCTAAGCTTGAGTCAGTCTCTCTCATTAAGGCCACATGGCCACACAGTGTCTCTTAGTTCTTGCAAGCTAAGCTTGAGTCAGTCTCTCTCATTAAGGTCACATGGTCACACTGTGTCTCTTAGTTCTTGCAAGCTAAGCTGGAGTCAGTCTCTCTCATTAAGGCTACATGGCCACACTGTCTCTTAGTTCTTGCAAGCTAAGCTGGAGTGAGTCTCTCATTAAGGCCACATGGCCACACTGTGTCTCTTAGTTCTTGCAAGCTAAACTGGAGTGAGTCTCTCTCATTAAGGCCACATGGCCACACAGTGTATCTTAGTTCTTGCAAGTTAAGTTGGAGTCAGTCTCTCTCATTAAGGCCACATGGCCATACTGAGTCTCTTAGTTCTTGCAAGCTAAGCTGGAGTGAGTCTTTCTCATTAAGGCCACATGGCCACACAGTGTCTCTTAGTTCTTGCAAGCTAAGCTGGAGTGAGTCTCTCTCATTAAGGCCACATGGCCACACTGTGTCTCTTAGTTCTTGCAAGCTAAGCTTGAGTCAGTCTCTCTCATTAAGGCCACATGGCCACACAGTGTCTCTTAGTTCTTGCAAGCTAAGCTGGAGTCAGTCTCTCTCATTAAGGTCACATGGTCACACTGTGTCTCTTAGTTCTTGCAAGCTAAGCTGGAGTCAGTCTCTCTCATTAAGGCCACATGGCCACACTGTGTCTCTTCGTTCTTGCAAGCTAAGCTGGAATCAGTCTCTCTCATTAAGGCCACATGGCCACACTGTGTCTCTTAGTTCTTGCAAGCTAAGCTGGAGTCAGTCTCTCTCATTAAGGCCACATGGCCACACTGTGTCTCTTAGTTCTTGCAAGCTAAGCTGGAGTCAGTCTCTCTCATTAAGGCTACATGGCCACACTGTCTCTTATTTCTTGCAAGCTAAGCTGGAGTGAGTCTCTCATGAAGGCCTCATGGCCACACTGTGTCTCTTAGTTCTTGCAAGCTAAGCTGGAGTGAGTCTCTCTCATTAAGGCCACATGGCCACACAGTGTATCTTAGTTCTTGCAAGTTAAGTTGGAGTCAGTCTCTCTCATTAAGGCCACATGGCCACACTGAGTCTCTTAGTTCTTGCAAGCTAAGCTGGAGTGAGTCTTTCTCATTAAGGCCACATGGCCACACAGTGTCTCTTAGTTCTTGCAAGCTAAGCTGGAGTGAGTCTCTCTCATTAAGGCCACATGGCCACACTGTGTCTCTTAGTTCTTGCAAGCTAAGCTTAAGTCAGTCTCTCTCATTAAGGCCACATGGCCACACAGTGTCTCTTAGTTCTTGCAAGCTAAGCTTGAGTCAGTCTCTCTCATTAAGGTCACATGGTCACACTGTGTCTCTTAGTTCTTGCAAGCTAAGCTGGAGTCAGTCTCTCTCATTAAGGCCACATGGCCACACAGTGTCTCTTAGTTCTTGCAAGCTAAGCTGGAATCAGTCTCTCTCATTAAGGCCACATGGCCACACTGTGTCTCTTAGTTCTTGCAAGCTAAGCTGGAGTGAGTCTCTCTCATTAAGGCCACATGGCCACACAGTGTATCTTAGTTCTTGCAAGTTAAGTTGGAGTCAGTCTCTCTTATTAAGGCCACATGGCCATACTGAGTCTCTTAGTTCTTGCAAGCTAAGCTGGAGTCAGTCTCTCTCATTAAGGCCACATGGCCACACTGTCTCTTAGTTCTTGCAAGCTAAGCTGGAATCAGTCTCTCTCATTAAGGCCACATGGCCACACTGTGTCTCTTAGTTCTTGCAAGCTAAGCTGGAGTCAGTCTCTCTCATTAAGGCCACATGGCCACACTGTGTCTCTTAGTTCTTGCAAGCTAAGCTGGAGTCAGTCTCTCTCATTAAGGCTACATGGTCACACTGTGTCTCTTAGTTCTTGCAAGCTAAGCTGGAGTGAGTCTCTCATTAAGGCCACATGGCCACACTGTGTCTCTTAGTTCTTGCAAGCTAAGCTGGAGTGAGTCTCTCTCATTAAGGCCACATGGCCACACAGTGTATCTTAGTTCTTGGAAGTTAAGTTGGAGTCAGTCTCTCTCATCAAGGCCAAATGGCCATACTGAGTCTCTTAGTTCTTGCAAGCTAAGCTGGAGTGAGTCTTTCTCATTAAGGCCACATGGCCACACAGTGTCTCTTAGTTCTTGCAAGCTAAGCTGGAGTGAGTCTCTCTCATTAAGGCCACATGGCCACACTGTGTCTCTTAGTTCTTGCAAGCTAAGCTTGAGTCAGTCTCTCTCATTAAGGCCACATGGCCACACAGTGTCTCTTAGTTCTTGCAAGCTAAGCTGGAGTCAGTCTCTCTCATTAAGGCCACATGGCCACACTGTGTCTCTTCGTTCTTGCAAGCTAAGCTGGAATCAGTCTCTCTCATTAAGGCCACATGGCCACACTGTGTCTCTTAGTTCTTGCAAGCTAAGCTGGAGGCAGTCTCTCTCATTAAGGCCACATGGCCACACTGTGTCTCTTAGTTCTTGCAAGCTAAGCTGGAGTCAGTTTCTCTCATTAAGGCTACATGGCCACACTGTCTCTTAGTTCTTGCAAGCTAAGCTGGAGTGAGTCTCTCATTAAGGCCACATGGCCACACTGTGTCTCTTAGTTCTTGCAAGCTAAGCTGGAGTGAGTCTTTCTCATTAAGGCCACATGGCCACACAGTGTCTCTTAGTTCTTGCAAGCTAAGTTGGAGTCAGTCTCTCTCATTAAGGCCACATGGCCGCACTGAGTCTCTTAGTTCTTGCAAGCTAAGCTGGAGTGAGTCTCTCTCATTAAGGCCACATGGCCACACAGTGTCTCTTAGTTCTTGCAAGCTAAGCTGGAGTGAGTCTCTCTCATTAAGGCCACATGGCCACACTGTGTCTCTTAGTTCTTGCAAGCTAAGCTTGAGTCAGTCTCTCTCATTAAGGCCACATGGCCACACAGTGTCTCTTAGTTCTTGCAAGCTAAGCTGGAGTCAGTCTCTCTCATTAAGGCCACATGGCCACACTGTGTCTCTTAGTTCTTGCAAGCTAAGCTGGAATCAGTCTCTCTCATTAAGGCCACATGGCCACACTGTGTCTCTTAGTTCTTGCAAGCTAAGCTGGAGTCAGTCTCTCTCATTACGGCCACATGGCCACACTGTGTCTCTTAGTTCTTGCAAGCTAAGCTGGAGTCAGTCTCTCTCATTAAGGCTACATGGCCACACTGTCTCTTAGTTCTTGCAAGCTAAGCTGGAGTGAGTCTCTCATTAAGGCCACATGGCCACACTGTGTCTCTTAGTTCTTGCAAGCTAAGCTGGAGTGAGTCTCTCTCATTAAGGCCACATGGCCACACAGTGTATCTTAGTTCTTGCAAGTTAAGTTGGAGTCAGTCTCTCTCATTAAGGCCACATGGCCATACTGAGTCTCTTAGTTCTTGCAAGCTAAGCTGGAGTGAGTCTTTCTCATTAAGGCCACATGGCCACACAGTGTCTCTTAGTTCTTGCAAGCTAAGCTGGAGTGAGTCTCTCTCATTAAGGCCACATGGCCACACTGTGTCTCTTAGTTCTTGCAAGCTAAGCTTGAGTCAGTCTCTCTCATTAAGGCCACATGGCCACACAGTGTCTCTTAGTTCTTGCAAGCTAAGCTGGAGTCAGTCTCTCTCATTAAGGCCACATGGCCACACTGTGCCTCTTCGTTCTTGCTAGCTAAGCTGGAATCAGTCTCTCTCATTAAGGCCACATGGCCACACTGTCTCTTAGTTCTTGCAAGCTAAGCTGGAGTGAGTCTCTCTCATTAAGGCCACATGGCCACACTGTGTCTCTTAGTTCTTGCAAGCTAAGCTTGAGTCAGTCTCTCTCATTAAGGCCACATGGCCACACAGTGTCTCTTAGTTCTTGCAAGCTAAGCTGGAGTCAGTCTCTCTCATTAAGGTCACATGGTCACACTGTGTCTCTTAGTTCTTGCAAGCTAAGCTGGAGTCAGTCTCTCTCATTAAGGCCACATGGCCACACTGTGTCTCTTCGTTCTTGCAAGCTAAGCTGGAATCAGTCTCTCTCATTAAGGCCACATCGCCACACTGTGTCTCTTAGTTCTTGCAAGCTAAGCTGGAGTCAGTCTCTCTCATTAAGGCCACATGGCCACACTGTGTCTCTTAGTTCTTGCAAGCTAAACTGGAGTCAGTCTCTCTCATTAAGGCTACATGGCCACACTGTCTCTTAGTTCTTGCAAGCTAAGCTGGAGTGAGTCTCTCATTAAGGCCACATGGCCACACTGTGTCTCTTAGTTCTTGCAAGCTAAGCTGGAGTGAGTCTCTCTCATTAAGGCCACATGGCCACACAGTGTATCTTAGTTCTTGCAAGTTAAGTTGGAGTCAGTCTCTCTCATTAAGGCCACATGGCCACACTGAGTCTCTTAGTTCTTGCAAGCTAAGCTGGAGTGAGTCTTTCTCATTAAGGCCACATGGCCACACAGTGTCTCTTAGTTCTTGCAAGCTAAGCTGGAGTGAGTCTCTCTCATTAAGGCCACATGGCCACACTGTGTCTCTTAGTTCTTGCAAGCTAAGCTTGAGTCAGTCTCTCTCATTAAGGCCACATGGCCACACAGTGTCTCTTAGTTCTTGCAAGCTAAGCTTGAGTCAGTCTCTCTCATTAAGGTCACATGGTCACACTGTGTCTCTTAGTTCTTGCAAGCTAAGCTGGAGTCAGTCTCTCTCATTAAGGCCACATGGCCACACAGTGTCTCTTAGTTCTTGCAAGCTAAGCTTGAGTCAGTCTCTCTCATTAAGGCCACATGGCCATACTGAATCTCTTAGTTCTTGCAAGCTAAGCTGGAGTGAGTCTTTCTCATTAAGGCCACATGGCCACACAGTGTCTCTTAGTTCTTGCAAGCTAAGCTGGAGTGAGTCTCTCTCATTAAGGCCACATGGCCACACTGTGTCTCTTAGTTCTTGCAAGCTAAGCTTGAGTCAGTCTCTCTCATTAAGGCCACATGGCCACGCAGTGTCTCTTAGTTCTTGCAAGCTAAGCTGGAGTCAGTCTCTCTCATTAAGGTCACATGGTCACACTGTGTCTCTTAGTTCTTGCAAGCTAAGCTGGAGTGAGTCTCTCATTAAGGCCACATGGCCACACTGTGTCTCTTAGTTCTTGCAAGCTAAGCTGGAGTGAGTCTCTCTCATTAAGGCCACATGGCCACACAGTGTATCTTAGTTCTTGCAAGTTAAGTTGGAGTCAGTCTCTCTCATTAAGGCCACATGGCCACATCTGAGTCTCTTAGTTCTTGCAAGCTAAGCTGGAGTGAGTCTTTCTCATTAAGGCCACATGGCCACACAGTGTCTCTTAGTTCTTGCAAGCTAAGCTGGAGTGAGTCTCTCTCATTAAGGCCACATGGCCACACTGTGTCTCTTAGTTCTTGCAAGCTAAGCTTGAGTCAGTCTCTCTCATTAAGGCCACATGGCCACACAGTGTCTCTTAGTTCTTGCAAGCTAAGCTTGAGTCAGTCTCTCTCATTAAGGTCACATGGTCACACTGTGTCTCTTAGTTCTTGCAAGCTAAGCTGGAGTCAGTCTCTCTCATTAAGGCCACATGGCCACACAGTGTCTCTTAGTTCTTGCAAGCTAAGCTTGAGTCAGTCTCTCTCATTAAGGCCACATGGCCATACTGAATCTCTTAGTTCTTGCAAGCTAAGCTGGAGTGAGTCTTTCTCATTAAGGCCACATGGCCACACAGTGTCTCTTAGTTCTTGCAAGCTAAGCTGGAGTGAGTCTCTCTCATTAAGGCCACATGGCCACACTGTGTCTCTTAGTTCTTGCAAGCTAAGCTTGAGTCAGTCTCTCTCATTAAGGCCACATGGCCACGCAGTGTCTCTTAGTTCTTGCAAGCTAAGCTGGAGTCAGTCTCTCTCATTAAGGTCACATGGTCACACTGTGTCTCTTAGTTCTTGCAAGCTAAGCTGGAGTGAGTCTCTCATTAAGGCCACATGGCCACACTGTGTCTCTTAGTTCTTGCAAGCTAAGCTGGAATCAGTCTCTCTCATTAAGGCCACATGGCCACACTGTGTCTCTTAGTTCTTGCAAGCTAAGCTGGAGTCAGTCTCTCTCATTAAGGCTACATGGCCACACTGTCTCTTAGTTCTTGCAAGCTAAGCTGGAGTGAGTCTCTCATTAAGGCCACATGGCCACACTGTGTCTCTTAGTTCTTGCAAGCTAAGCTGGAGTGAGTCTCTCTCATTAAGGCCACATGGCCACACAGTGTATCTTAGTTCTTGCAAGTTAAGTTGGAGTCAGTCTCTCTCATTAAGGCCACATGGCCACACTGAGTCTCTTAGTTCTTGCAAGCTAAGCTGGAGTGAGTCTTTCTCATTAAGGCCACATGGCCACACAGTGTCTCTTAGTTCTTGCAAGCTAAGCTGGAGTGAGTCTCTCTCATTAAGGCCACATGGCCACACTGTGTCTCTTAGTTCTTGCAAGCTAAGCTTGAGTCAGTCTCTCTCATTAAGGTCACATGGTCACACTGTGTCTCTTAGTTCTTGCAAGCTAAGCTGGAGTCAGTCTCTCTCATTAAGGCCACATGGCCACACTGTGTCTCTTAGTTCTTGCAAGCTAAGCTGGAGTCAGTCTCTCTCATTAAGGCCACATGGCCACACAGTGTCTCTTAGTTCTTGCAAGCTAAGCTGGAGTCAGTCTCTCTCATTAAAGTCACATGGTCACACTGTGTCTCTTAGTTCTTGCAAGCTAAGCTGGAGTGAGTCTTTCTCATTAAGGCCACATGGCCACACAGTGTCTCTTAGTTCTTGCAAGCTAAGCTGGAGTGAGTCTCTCTCATTAAGGCCACATCGCCACACTGTGTCTCTTAGTTCTTGCAAGCTAAGCTTGAGTCAGTCTCTCTCATTAAGGCCACATGGCCACACAGTGTCTCTTAGTTCTTGCAAGCTAAGCTGGAGTCAGTCTCTCTCATTAAGGTCACATGGTCACACTGTGTCTCTTAGTTCTTGCAAGCTAAGCTGGAGTCAGTCTCTCTCATTAAGGCCACATGGCCACACTGTGTCTCTTAGTTCTTGCAAGCTAAGCTGGAGTCAGTCTCTCTCATTAAGGCCACATGGCCACACTGTGTCTCTTAGTTCTTGCAAGCTAAGCTGGAGTCAGTCTCTCTCATTAAGGCCACATGGCCACACTGTCTCTTAGTTCTTGCAAGCTAAGCTGGAGTGAGTCTCTCATTAAGGCCACATGGCCACACTGTGTCTCTTAGTTCTTGCAAGCTAAGCTGGAGTGAGTCTCTCTCATTAAGGCCACATGGCCACACTGTCTCTTAGTTCTTGCAAGCTAATCTGGAGTCAGTCTCTCTCATTAAGGCCACATGGCCACACTGTGTCTCTTAGTTCTTGCAAGCTAAGCTGGAGTGAGTCTCTCTCATTAAGGCCACATGGCCACACAGTGTCTCTTAGTTCTTGCAAGCTAAGCTGGAGTGAGTCTCTCATTAAGGCCACATGGCCACACTGTCTCTTAGTTCTTGCAAGCTAAGCTGGAGTCAGTCTCTTTTCGACATGTCTCACCAAATTCTGTAATAATAATGTTCCAGTTTCTCTATTTGTTTTTAAATTTAGATTTAAATAAATCTACATTTAAAAATCCACAAATCTGGCTGCCTCCTGATGACGCTGGTTGTAATTACTGGCGAAACGTCGTACTCAGATTGTTAATGTTGTGGCTTTGCTCTCTAACACACAACCGGTGTGCTGTACTAGTAACGAATTGGCATGTTCCGTTTAATTGACAAACCTTACTAATTGGCTGTCGGGTGGTGGTGGGTTTACCGACATATTTTTATATTTACGCGATCTTACCCAAAAAACCTGTATTATGTAAAAATATATTTATTTTCCCCCTTTCTTTTTGGACAGTTTCAAATCTCTAACGTCTTTCAAATTGTTCTGATGTACAGTGCTACATTTCAAATTGCTGTCATGTTTGCAACGGGTTGTTTAAAATATATTTAAATGGTGTAGATTCACGTTTAAACTCGCTTCGAATCTGCATTCATCATTTTCTTCTTTAGCAGTCCGTAACCACAATTGGTACATCGATGCATGATCCATTTGATTATGGTTTGTTGGTCTTAATTTATCAATTAAAATGTTATTGAGTGTGCCAAATCCTAAAGAGTGGCGTTTGAGTCGACCTTATTTATATTCACATCTGAAACGCCTGTGCACATGAATGTAATCCAGTTACACACTCTCCTACTTGTTCATCAACTCTCTTCGTGGTGTAGATTTGATGGCTTGTATAGCAACCATAAACAAACACAACAAGTCCGGGTGACTCATGATCCATGACTCACGATGCCAGTGGGCCAGGTTTCACTCTCAACTCTCTACCTGTGTGGCATGAATAAAACGCACCTGTAAATTTGACCTGAAATGATTGCACAAAAATTGCCCCGCCTTCATGCGATGTTTATCCTCCACTGTTTATCTGGCTTTGACCTGAATTATATAAAAGTGCGGCTCTGCAACTGCTGTAGAGTCACATTGGAATAAACACATTTTACAATATGAACAGCGCATTGAAAACGCGTACTATTTTATGTATTGTTTAACAAGTGTGTTTACAAATCCACACTGAGAAACACGATGATTGACAGAGGGGAGTAGATTATGTTTTCGATAGTGTATTTAAATAGAGCTACTGTAGGTAAGTAGTTTTCAGTTTTAAAGGCATAGTTTAACAAGACAACACTTGCCACCATCCTTCAAACCCATTGGTGAAAAAGACCACAGTTTATGTTTACATTATAATATGTTTACATTATATATAATATATATAATGTTTACATTATATATATAATATAATGTTTATATATAATATAATGTTTACATTATAATACAATGTTTACATTATATATAATATAATGTTTATGCAAGAGCCGGAGACTTATGGGACCCCGGGGTCCCACCATAAGGTTCATATGAATGGTTACCTAATAACTTTTGAAACACGGTAATCGCTGTGAAGTGCAGTTTCCAATTCTTATTGTTCATTCAATCTCTCTGGCCTTTCTATGCAATATGAAGAAGGGTCATTGCCCAAAACGTCGCTTATCGGATTTTTTCCATTTTTCAAGGCACCCGTGCTACTGATGCATGAATTTGTTTGGTATTTGAAATGATACGAAGGCTCAGCAAGTGATTCCTTGCAGACATAAACAGAAGCGATACGCGCCACCCCAGCCACCCATGTCGCGAATCAATCGATTATCGCGATTGAGGGCTCGTAAATAAATTCTAGATTCAACGCCTTGTTTTAAAACGTGAACACAGCCGGCTCTAGTGACTGGAGTGGGTGGGTGTGGGACAATGTGAAACAATGACACGCAACGTATACAAATCTAAAACATAAATTCTTACGCACGCGATCCGGTGTGCATATCGCGATCTTCAGGATGAATGATCACGTCCGAATCAATGCGTCGTCGTTGCTCCCCTAGCATGCGCTCTGCGTAACCCGCTCGTGTTGTTGTTGTTGTTTGCGGCAGAGTTTAGGACCTTCGTGGCCAAGAGCCGCAGCTCCTGAGGCAAAGGAGTGATGGCACGCTTCAAGGTGCCGGACTTGCTGAAGCATCTCATGGAACGATACGGGGCTCCGGATATTCACGATCTGGGCATCCGTATCACCAGCATACCTCTGGGCATTTCCGTACGTGCCGTGCCTGCGTGTACGAGCGTGTGTGTGTGTGTGTACGTGTGTATGAATTGCGTCGCTTGTTGACTGCGAATTGTATTATTATTCGATGCCTCAAGTTATACTCTTTGGTTCTTTCGGTAAAGTCACGTAGGTATAAAATAAAATAAATCATGACGTTTTGGGCGCGACACAAGCGTCCGTCATCAGGTGATAAAGCCTTGGTGTGCTGCTGAGGCAGACTGTTTTAAATTGTTTGAAATGTGTGTAGCCCATGGGTCATAAAGAAGTGTCCAGGGCTAGTGATGTTAACGTGAGAAATTAGCGTGTAACTGTAAGGTAGGAAAGCGGCCTCCTCCTCGATTTTACGTGACTTTACCGAAAGAACCAAAGAGTGTGGATTCCTGCAGTCGCGAAAGCTTCAAATCAAGATTGCCTCAAGTATGTATTGTTGTTGCCCTTGAGGGGGTTTACTTTCGGAATTAAATGCGTTCTGGAATTGCTGACACACAGCCACAACGTACGTGTCGCTGTGTTCACACCTGAGAGTGACACTGCATCAGCCTTTTACCAATATTCCCCCGCCCCTGCGTTTGCCTTACACGGCCACAATGCTGAGCTATCCTCAGTTGCTCAGGCACACAAGTTTCACACCTGTCTCCCTGTCAAGTGAATGTGGTGTATCCTTTTGTCATGCAGTCTGAGACAGACTTCCAACACGACTTCAGTTTTGTGGGTGCAGTGCTGTGACAAGAGCACTGAAGTAACTGCTCGTGTAAGTACATCATGTTAATATATATCGTATTGAAGGATGAGGCCTATTTTACTGTACCGCTCCTTACAGAAATCTTCTTTCCCGAGTGGTTGTGCATTTGTCGCTTGTTTCAGAGGTTCGCGATTCGATCCCAGGAGTCGCCCTAGTTAATATTGCGGGTGTATTATCCAAAACTGCATTTCTATATGCTTCACAAATAATGTAAAAAAAAAATCCCGTGTTATTATTAATGAATGAGGAGGACGTGTGTGCCGGCGTCAGAATCAAAATTTGCAAATCTAAACAAGTACTCAGAAATGACTGGATTGGGTAAAACCACATGTATATATGTTGAACGTCTTTCGCACTGTACGTAGCCAACTGTGCCAATCAGAGGTGTGGAGGACAACAAACTGAACACAAAAAGCAGTTCTAAAGAAATTGTTTTCAATCTAGATTTTAAAGTGCAAAGCTCCAATGGCTTACTAATATCGGAAGGAAGAGCATTCCAGTTGGCCGCAGAAGCCCATCTGAAAGCGAGTGATGCGGTGACTGTCTTTGGTCGATGGCTTGCCAAAAGCCACTGCCGCTAGGATTATCCACCAATCCCATCTCTCGATTGCAGTCTTGCATTAGCAGCACACCTTGCATTCGCTGTTGAACCACTCGTCCATCACGTGTTCCATCATCGCAACTACAGCACTGCCCTGCACCTGTGGCCGCCACAGTTGCTAACATTGTGTTGTTTGTTTAGGTGATTGGCAAGGCCCAGAAAGGCGAGCGGGAGGCGATGGACCGTGGGCTGGCTCGCATCGAGTGTGACATCAAGCAGGGGGTGGAGGGCCAGCCACACAAGGTCAAGGAATACCTGTTGGAGTCGTTCCCCTTGCCAGGGACGAGCGCCGATCTTCGCCGACAGTTCACGACACAGCCGGCGGCCGAGATGGTGCTGCAGGTTTTCCAGAATGCCGAGGACATCTTTGTGAATAAGCTGAAGAAGGTGGGGGCCATGGCGTCTGGACTTAATGCAACAAAATTACCGTGCGAGAAAGTTCATGCATTTGCTTTCATTTGTCAAAGATTTTCCATAATACATTTGTCCTCGGAATTATTTAATGAGTGATAATCGCCATACGTTTCAAGTCTGTGGATACTTCCACCATTATCAAAAAACTTTCTCTACCACTGAATTAACTCTCCTCTATAATATTTAGGGCCATCGCTTTCACAAAATTCAGTCACACATTGAGACAAAAGTAAGGGGGGGCATTGAAATTGGTCGGACATCTATGCATGTATCACCCTCTATTTGTCCCAACAGAGTGATATGGCTGCAAGTGGTTTGGGTCCTTTATTGTTTCCACCAACAGTGTGTGCAGGACTTCCTGGGGCAGGTGAAAGGGGACACGCTGGCCCGGAAGCTGTTTCAGTTGGCCCTGTGCTGTGGCTCCCTCGAGACTCCTCGCGACCTCGTGGTCAAGGAGAAACCGGCCGCGTTTCTCGGCAACATCAGCACTCGCGACACGAGACCGCCGCCTCCTCCGGGGAGTAAGGAGACAAATTTTCACATACAGTAGACTCTCGATTATCCGCGCTAATTACGGGGAAGATGGCTGTGGATGATAAAAATCTCGGATGATCCAAATATATCTATTTTCTGCGGATCTCTATGCCACAAACTAACGATCAACCGATCGATGCACGTGGTCGGTGATAAAACTTTCCTGCTCCCGAGCAGAAGACTCGGCCCTCTAAGTGGATAGCAGAGCCACGCCAATCGCCATCAATCAAACTCCACCCACTGTTGTAAAGATATGCAACTACTGTACTGTCGAGGTGATCACGTAGATTTCGGATTCATGGGCGCACATATTTGCTCGATATAAGCACGTGACTTGTAACAAACATTTCCAAGAATTACAATGTATAACTATTCTTAGATTATTAATTTGGGCCTAAGGGAAAATCCATCAGTTATTAATAAGTAAAAATCTCATGTGGGTGGTTAATCTGCAAATCAGATAAACCGCACACGGATAATCAAGAGTCTACTGGATTGCACGCACGCTGAATTGTCGTAGCTTCTCTAAACACCTTATTTCACATCTCGTCTCGATTATTACTAATGCATTAGTAAGAGTTTGGCATATCACGACGCATCAGTTTGTCAAATTTACGTCGAGATGACCCGGGTGGCTGAGAGAGATTATTAACGTTGAGCTGGAAACGCTGAGATCCTGGGTTCGAATCTGGGTAACCACTTGTGATTAAACTTGCTTTTGTCAAGTGCAGCCAGTTGATGGTCTCAGCTCGGTCATTAATGACTGTCAAAAAAACCCAAAATATACTAAATAAATGGCTATGCACTTAATTTGACCAAGTCCAATAATGGCTCAACAGAGTGGGTGGGAATGTGCTTCCCTTTACTCTGTGGACCAGAGGTCACTAGAAGCAATGTCAGAGGTAGCTTTGTGATGTTCTCTTCTGCGGGCCATTCTCCAATAGGACGGGTTCCGCTGCTCTGTGAGAGATCCGAGTGGATACTCCGTCTCATGACACGATATCGAAAGCACAATCTGAATAAAATGTAGTTTCTTGTATTGTACATAGGGGGTCAGACCACGGAGGACCTTCAGAATGCTGAGTGTGATCTTGAAATTAATCCTGGACTGGTTCGGGGGATAGTTGAACAATTCGAATATTGGGGCGATATCGTCTTGCATACGGGTGTGAGAAGTCTGCCAGTGGTTTTTTTAGTCCATCTAGATTTTTGGGTTAGATCATGTAAACATGCACTCAATAATACGCGTTAATATGCACTATTTACGTGACCTAACCCAAAAATCTCTATTATGGATAATCATGGTCGCGAAGGCCTTCGTGTTAAACTTGTTTTTTGAGTCATCTGGAGAGTGATGATGAAACGTATCGGGAGGCCGTAGATGAGACGTGGGGGGTGGGAGGGCAGAGAGAGAGTTGCAGTTGTTGAGCCTATTGGAGCGAGTTACAGCATCGTTGTCCTCTCCTGCAATGGCATTGCTTGTCTCCTTCGCAGAGGCGGTAGCCAAGCATCTGGTCCGTCTGCTGAGCCACGCAAGTAAGATGGCAGAGCCCCTGGGCCTACCCGCGCTGTCACGCGTGGAGAAGCAGCTTGCCGAGCTTTTGACTCGCGCAACCTCCCCAGCCTGGGCCTCGGCTCCTTCTTGGACATCCTCCATCGCAACGCACAGGTGCGTACGTGGCGTGCGTGAGCCCACCCGCCTCCAGCTGGTAAGAGGCAGTACAGCAAGTAGGTGTACGACACTGCCCGTGCAAAGTTTGAGTGTACTTATCGCCTCCGAGTGGCGCTCAATGTTAAGTTTGTTTCCAAAATTGTGCGCGGTAATATTAGTTTATTATTACCAACTTAAAACTCATTTGTCGATAACTCAAATACGTTTAAGCGTTATTTAATCACTGCCAATGCAGAGCACAACAAAGTGTCACGTAAGATGCATGGGTTTTCTCTTGTCACTCTTAAAAAATATCTGTGAATTTGGCAAACATCCCAAAGGTAGATATTGAAAATCACCGTTAAAATTGAGTGTACAGCGGTGACATTCAGATAAAATATATGATAACACTATATATGCAAAGTGGACGGGTGGCTCAGAGATCAAAGCGGTGCGTTGGCAATAATGAGATTCTGGGCTTGAATCTGGATTTTGACTGCTTGGGTTGAAACCGAGGTCTCAAGTCTTATCAAGTCGATCGTCCGAGCCCCGTCACCAGCGACTGCACAAAATTACAGTCTCATTAAACTTGGGTTTTGCACTTCATTTTCCTAATTCCATCTCTGAGAATAACAATTTCAGCTTGACTCTCGTGCGCCGCACAATCTCATAACACAGCTAATGTGAAAGTGTTGGCTCCTATTGTGTACAAGATAAAAGGCCACCCACCGCATTTTATGACACAAGGCCTGCACGGCTATGCGAGATTTACGAATGGATGATTTATTTGTCTCTTGACATTACGCCGATAGCGCATTTGGAAAACTAAAATTGAGAACGAATTTTGTGTTAATTTGCAAACTTAAATCTGTATTATTTAATCAGTTTTCGTGCACTGCATTGTGAGATGCAGCTCCATGCGTATCGTTTAGCTTTAAGCCGGTGTTTGCCTTGCGGAGAGAGGAGCCGGAGAGCGGCAGCCCTCTCCCCGCGAGCGAGGAGTCGAGTAGCGGCTGCTCTCACTCGAGCGAGGAGTCCGGAGCCCGCAGCCCTCTCGAGATCAGCCCTCCCCCGGGTGGGGAGCCGGGGGCCCGCGTCCCCCACAACTGACAACCTGTGTACCAACTGGCCGAGCGAGAGTTTGTGTGTATTTGAGCGTAATCGTGCCAGTGTTTAGCTGTACCAGGGAGTTTGATGCAGCAGAGTGTTTCGGTGTAGCAGGGTGTCCGGATTGTGCCGGCACACTATCCTTCTATCCATAATGTCGTAGGGTGAGGTCCATTAAAAGTTTACTCGGACCCCAACCTGTCAAAGCGCCTAATCATGGAACGTGGTTCTCAACATCGTCCCTCACCCATGCTACGTACCTTTGAGACGTCCTGCTTTTACAAATGTTGATGAACTGGAGGGCAAAGGTCTGGAGGACCCCACATGGAGTCTGGTTTCTCACACCCGAGCCTCCTGTGACATTTCTGGAGGCTTCTCTGGGATCTTTGTCCCATTTATTGAGTGCGTATTTGGCTTACTTCTAGCTTCATCCCAAGACGTCATCCAGTTGGGAAATACCCGAAGGTTGTGGGAGTCACCCCGTGCTTCAGTTTATTTCCAACCCTCGCAATGGCCGGATGCTCACCAGCCGGAAGTCTTTTGCTGCATACACCACGACCGAGGTGTTGAGAGCAGCCATCTCGTGGCTGGTCGGCAATGGAGATGGTATTGTCGATTAGGGGAGCGTGAGTCTGTGGCGTTGGTGGTGCTGCTGTCACGGAGGCGACACGAGTTTAGGAAATTCAGTTTTGTGGGTTTCCTGTAGGGAGCACTGAAAGATCCTGCCTTCCTCTTTCTCCACCCTTTGTCTGTTGTCTCCATGTCCCCGTTCAACTCTTTCTACGCCGCTTTCCTTGAATGTGCAGCCGCCTTTACGGCCTCCCCTCTCCCCTTCTCTCCACCTCCAACCCATCTCCGTCGTAATCTCCTCCCCTTTGTTCAGGCTCTTCCCTTTCTTCCTCAGTCTATGGATGGGGTTATTGTTTATCCGGCTCTTATACAAAAAATGGAGCTTATTTTAGCCTTTGAATAGGATTTTGTTTTCTTTCGGTAGCGTGTTGCGCACCTAGGGAAGATCGAGCCACGCCACCGGTTCCCATTATCAAAATCTTTGTCAACTTGTCTCCCTCGGTAGGAATGCCTTTCCTTCTCCAGGAGGCAATTGTTTCTCTCTCTCACCTCCGTTATTTCTTCCGATGCGCTTTCTTAATCTCGCTTGCTGTGTGTCTCGACTCTATCATTCAACAAGGGCAAATTTAAAAATTTGCTTTTTTTTCCTCCACTGCTTTACCACTATACCTCCTGAGTGGGTACTTGGAGTTTCATCTAATGTACTATTTGATGGGTCGCTTTCACACAGCACAAAGGCGGTAGCTATCCGAACGGTACATTTTTCTTTCAATTTCGATAGATTCTCGAATTATTCTTGGCCAGCAGTAGCTAGTTTTGCACAGAACTTCAACATTAAAATCAACTGAGTGTCCTTGTTGGCACGTGTGCTCTGCTA
The DNA here is from genome assembly GCF_048934315.1 of Petromyzon marinus. NCBI lineage: Eukaryota > Metazoa > Chordata > Hyperoartia > Petromyzontiformes > Petromyzontidae > Petromyzon > Petromyzon marinus. Next base: position 10,817,368 of record NC_133703.1, on the reverse strand, counting down.
CTGCTGAACACGGGTGCCAACAAATAATACATTATTTAAATGCATGCCTATAAAGGGCACCATACTTCAATAGGGATTACCATTGGTACGGCTATTTTAATACACAATAGACAGGAAGGACAAGATCAAAATGCTCTCATTATGCACATGCATAATGTACGTTGACTCGGTAATCTCCCCCCCCCCCCACTTTGCGCGAGAGTGTCACAAATCTGGCTGTTGCCTGATGAAGCTAGTTGTAATTACTGGCAAAACGTCGTACTCCGATTATAAATGTTGTGGCTTGGCTCTCCAAAGTACCAGTGACGAATTGGCTTGTTCTGTTTCCGTGACAACCCTTACTAGTTGGCTGTATCGAGTGGTGGCGGGTTTTAATGACACGTTTATATATGTACGCGATCTAACCCAAAAAACACCTCTATGGATGATATTGGGCCCGAAAGCCTACGTGTTAAACCAAAATAAAAAATATTTACAAAATAACAATAATTTCTAGTTTTCCTCATTCACATCGTGATTCGTATGAAAAGACATGAGATGATTGAGACATGTTAAATCATAAACTATTTATTAATATATACAGATAGTGTTCGACTGCAATGTCCTTGTCCACGTGCAAACAGCGTTAGGATAGCAGCCTCCTTTAGAAGTCTGAGTAGATTTATATGCTGTAGAAGACAGTTGACGAATCCTCGCTGCTTGATTCCTCCTCGGATCCCTTCAGCAGTGAGTCGTCACCAGTCTTCTCTGCCTGCTCATTCTCCATGTGGCACCGCTGGGGTGGGTGCAATACGCCAGGAGACTCCTTATGCAGTGAGCAGCGAAGCAGGCCCATCTCTGCCTGCTCATCCTCAACGTGGAATTGAGGCGATGGCGGTGAGCTGGGGGCATCGGTGAGGAGGGTGTTTCGGAGACGGCCCAGCTCTGCCTGCTGCAGAATCGTCTGTACGACGAAGCGCTCGCGGCGCATGCAGGCGCGCACATGGGATGGCGTGTCCGGGATGATGTATGCAATGCAGGCCTTCGTGAGTAACACCACGTGCTGCACACGTCCACACACAGGTAAAGGATTTTCAGTTTCAGGATTTGCATGTAAAGGGTGCTTACTAAATATAATATGGCAGCATCTCAAAGTGCTTTACATCTCAGGTCAACTATTCCGGGGACCTGCAGCCTAGGGATATTATATTGTTACGTCGTTTTTCCCAAATTAAATTAAGTCATTTGAGTAATTTTTGAACATTTGGCAAATTATACCGAGGCACTTTTTTTGAATTACTTAATGGATTTTTTACGTTCACTATGCAGCAGGCAACATTTATGATGTGCAGTTAATGCACCCACCGTATTCACCTGGGCAGCCGCAAATTACCGCAACAATCAGCAAACACTTACACTCGGCCATGTCACCACTACAAAGATTCCCTGTGTAGCCTTTCACAGACTGAGACAAGTGCATCTATGAAGGTTCGCACAGTGCCTGTGGGGGTGGTGTGCACCTTTATCTCGCCAGTGATGATTTTCACACACTTCATCAAGTACTCATTTTAAGACAGAATCAACTTAAGGGAAGCTCAACACTGGTTCTAATATTTTCCACTGTTGTTGGCTGTGGCCAGAAATAGTACTCCGGTCACACAGGATTGGTAGCGCAGTTCACAAACAACAACGCAGCCGCTCCCCTTCCCACAAGCACACATGCTTACGTGTGACAAATTGCATCAACAACATGAATCGTCTGCTGCATGATGAAAGTATTGTATTACCACTATTATTTGTGATCTCAGAAATACTGTGCAATTGTGAGGTGTAATAGCATTACTGGCATTATCTGTAATGACCCATTGACAATGATCACGGTTTGCTCTGCTGACCTTAACAACTGCTCACAGATGAGTCTGTACGATGGTGCAGTAGTGTAAGGCTTTGCACACTAGACTTGCAATCCAGAGGTCACGGGTGTGAATTGATCTTTGGTCGTGGGAGTGTAAACAATGGTGAAAGTTTTTTTTTTACATTCCACTGCCTCTATCCACCTAGCAGTGTAAATGGAATACATCCAGTCAATTGGTCGGCTGAGTTTGGTTCTGTCCAGTGTGGGAACTCCCACATCTTCCCAAGACGTCTGACCAGTGTGGAAGAGCAGTAAAAATACATCTTAAGGGTCTCTCTTGAGCTCCCTATAGCAGGAGCGCTTTTGCCATCAGTGACATGAGCAAGTAATTGGAGGGCTGTACCTTTATCTTTCAATGGGTTTATGAATGTGTGTGTGTGTGTGTGCATGTTGATGTGTACCTGCATGGCAATGACGAAGGCCAGCTTTGCCGTCAGTACTTGCCAGTACTGCTTGGTGACGGAGTAGGCTTGGGGATGATCCGGCGGGTAGCGATAACCTGGATACCTACACACGTACAACCACAAGCACGCATGGACTATATTGAGCAAAGTGCCTCGAAAGTAGAGTTGGCGCTAAATTGAACAAGTATGGTTGTGCACAAACGGTAAATGCGTTCACAGCCCTTAAAAAAATCCGCTTCTGAAAGAGGGCCTTCCCACAACGTGCAGCTTGTGGGGGCTCTTTTGACCATGGTTCACGCTGGTCCGTGCCAGGTTGGTGAAGGCAGGGAGTACAGATAATGGGAGAGCAATATAGCACAACTGTTAATTTTGCTGAACTACCCACTGCTGACAACCTAGCTCCACAGTCGCCTACTGCACCTGCATTGTGCATGGTGATCATCAATCTAAGCACGAACAAGGCTCAAGCCGGCTTGACTTCCGGAATCTAAGATCAGCTGTATTCGTGGTGATTTGATCATAGTCAAGTAAGGTTATATTAAATATCGATCAATATGGTTATATTGATTATAGTTGTGTATGCCAGCAATTCAAAAACGTTAGAGAAAAGGGTTGGTAGATTGCATCAATTTCTTAACTATCTGTGCTGAGGTGACCAGAAGATGGCTGTAGACCAAGTGGTTTCATGTCTGTGTGAACCTTTAAGCTTCATTTCAATATCATGGGTTCTCCAGGACCTCTTATTGCATCCCACATGCATAAGACCACCTTAAACTGGAATCCCAATGCACGGTCTTCCTGCAAAGGGATCTTGAGACTCAATTAAGCAGTCGTGGATCGATAGATAAATAAATAACATTACTCTTTAGCAAGGTAACAATGAGCTAGAATTTATATCAATCTATTATTATATTTCTCTAAGTGGGACTTTGGTTGTGAAGCCATCCCACCCGTACCCACTGCTCCCCCCCTCCAATTCCCCCCCCACCCCCTTTACTGTCCCCACCCACCATGCACACTCTTCCCCCAACCCTACCACAACCCCTTACTACCCAACTAAGCCAAACCCTGTGTCCACAGTAAGGGGCAGGGCATAAACAGGTGGGGCCTAGGGGAAGTGTGGGTCTTAAAAGGAAAGTCACGGAGTGAAAAGAGGAAGAGAACGAGCCTAATCAGGAAGGGGCAGAGCCAGGAGGACGCCACACCCAGAAGGATGTCGCATCTACCTGGACAACACACCCAGACATCAGTGCATCACATTCGCAGGGACGGCACCCCCGATAGCTGGGCATGACACTGAATGGCACAAACCTGCAGGTTGTGTGGATTGCCGGATCAAACCAGGCTGGCAGGATGTTGGGATAATTTTGCTCCTTGAAGTCGCTGATCTTGAAAATTGAAAAGCTGTCCTCCGTGTACCCATGCATTGTAGGCGAACCTGTGCCATACTCTGCTGAGTATCCATAATAATACACCAGGCGTGGGATGATGTCCGTTGTGAACGCCAAGATGCATGACTGTGGAATTAGCATACGGAGGCACAGCGATAGCGGTCACTTAGCATGCAATGATTTGACCAAGGCTTCTGAACATCTTACCTTGGCAATTACATTAATTTTCACAAATACAATTTGGGGGGTTGCTGCCAGAGTGAAATGGTTACCATATAAGGACTTGCAATCTGGCAGTCGTCAGTTCAGTCTCCTGACACAACAGTTGAAGCAATGGATCATTTTCTTAAATCTCCCCCACCTCTGTCCAATTAGCAATATAAATGGGTTCATCACTGTTTTAGCGCAGGTAATTCCACATCTTACAACATGTCTGGTCATCATGGAAGAGTAGGCCAAATACCGTGTAGAGGGGTTCTCTAGAGCTACCTTTAGTTGAGGCCCTTCTGCCAGCAGTGACATGAGCAAGCAATTGCAAGGCTTTACCTTTTGCGATTTTGGGAGAGAGTGGATAGGAGTGGTGGTGCAGTGATTCGTGCACTGCACTTTGAATTCAGCACACATGCAATTGACTTCCAGCTACGACTAACATCAGTGACGAGTGATACCCGAACCGCTCCTGGTCCCCCACTACACCTCTTCTCAAACCTGCCATGACCAGAATGGTGAAGTATGGTAAAAAGAACCCACACGGCTAACATGACATGTTATGTCACTCATAAGATGGGATACTGAGCGAGAAAGCGAGCGGACAATCTGGCGACTTACATTGGTGATTACAGAGAGGGTGGCAATGAAACTCAGAATGTCGGCCCAGGCTCCAATTCCTCTTGCTCGCGAAACCACAGGCCTCCTCATCTTCGTTACGAGCTTCCACGCGTCGACCCGCACTTCGATGATGTTGTTCAGCAGTGCGAGCAATGGCGCAAGTGGAAATGATGCCACGAAGAGAGTGACAAACCCGAATTGGATAACTGGGGTATATTTTGAGAATGGGTAGGGGGGCAAGGATAGGATAATGAGTGAAACAGGATATAGACACACACTCTTAATGCTGTTATGTTGTGATTACTTTAAGCAAACAAAACATATTTTCAATGCATTGAATGTGTTTTAGTCAAAGGAGACCCCAAAATATGATCACATTTTCGTATCATTTGTTCACAAAATTATCGTGTCCATTACATTGGCCACTGAGATGCGACCAGCCACTACCATCTTTAATGCTCAGCTCTGGTTCACCTGGGTTTCTTTCGCACCATTTTCCACCACTAGGTGGCTATAATAACTAGATCACATCCTGTATTGAGGACTCCATTAACCGTACCACACATTTTTAGGCATATGCACTGTGGCTGAAATGCCAACAAATCACAGCAGTTAACCACAGTGGACATGATGCACAAGAGTTTTAAATAAATAGTAAGGGGGAGAAACGTCAACCCAAGCTGACCAATGTAGCTGCATTGGTTAGCAGACAAGAGGAGCAAATATGTGCTCCTATTGTTTCTAAAACTTAACTCCGTACATATGCACATACGCGCATGCTCAAAGACAATTGTGTTACAGTATATCCATAGATTGGTGCCTATGGCCAAATCACCCAGTACGTGTCAGATTTAATCAGATCCCAGAAGTTAAGGAGAGCTGAGCCTGAAAATTGGTTGGATGGGTGACCATGCAATAGTTATTGTGGGGTTGTGAGCAGCAGAGGACAGTGCAGCAAATTACATTTTTGTATTGTACATCTAAGCTCTTACATCTGTGCTCCCTGCCTTCAACAACCCGAAGTGTGGGTAATTTCCCTCCCACAACAATGTCCGACAGATACACAGGGGCCGTACACACGTGCCTATATAGTCAAATGATACCCAATTGTGTGTTTTTTTTAAATAATAAAGTAAAACGCGTTGACTCCGTAGTGTGATCCTCTGAGCTCATTGTACCCATCTCGAGGTATTCATCAAAGAGTCCAAGTGGGCTCTGGGGCTGTAGGTCCATGTCTTGCTCCCAGCGCGTGTAGACAGCCTCAGGCCTTAGCTTGGCCCGACGCTGGGCCCACCAATTGCTGAACCATCTGGGGAATTGAGGGGGGAGGTACGCATGTGCAGACACAGAGACACCCTTACACACGTGCATATCCATTTGTTCATCAACTCTAGGTTTGCTATTTCATAGCTTTCCACTGCGTTTTCAGGTTGTATCATGTGAATATCCCAAGCACGTGGAGCGAAACGTCAAGACATGCCAAACAATATGCGGTATGACACAAAACATGTCAGAGAGCTGTACAAAACAACTGCTAAAACCTAAGTAGTAGCTGTTTTTCATTTAGCCCGTTGTCAATCCACTACACTCTTTCAGTCATGGGAGTTGCTTGTCTAATATTATGAAACTATGTACGAAGCGTCTGATCGGAATCTCGCATGATACTAACGAGGTGAACTTTGTCCAGTTGACTGGTGTTCACTGCTTAACCAGTGCACACTGCTAACAAGCTGTCGACACGACTTTTCACTGAATGCGTTTTCACACAACACATTTTCATTGTAACATGGTTCCTATATTTGGGAAAACTTTTCACACAACGTGGAACGTGTCCATTATAATGTGGAATGCACACTGTTAAAACGCCGAACGCGGCCATTATAATGCTTTCCTGAGCAGTCGACGATGAACGACTGTCTTGAGTTGCGCGGCTGAGCAGTTTGATAAAGCATGCCGAATGATACAGTAACACGGCAGCCTAGCCTGAGTTATTTATCCCACCATGGGATGACTGCAAGTTGATTTTACTGTGCAAATGTGATTAACTTAGTAATTCCTTCCTTGCGCGTTTTTACTTCATGCGGAAATTTTCAGGAACGCATCTACCGCGTTACACGAGGAAACGCCGTAATCAGACTTCACAGCTATCATGTGTTCATGCGATACTTACGGGATGATGACCTCCTGAAAATTGCCAACCATCTGCTTCACTACCATGATGACAGTGAGTTGAGAAGTCAGTTCAAAGAGACAGCCGTTTGGGGGACACTGGAGGGGGGATGAGGTGGAGAATAGATTCAGGTTAAACACTGAAGATATGAAATATTGGGTAATACATATATGGATACCACACATCATTTCTAATGATCCTCTCACATTCTTCTCTTCAGTCAATTGCACACTGCAAAACTGACGGCTCCATATGTTAGAGGGGACAGTGATTAAGAATATCAATATTCTCCAGATTATAAGAAACACTTTCCCCCTCCCCCTCATGTATTTTAAATAAAGAAAATGGTGGCGCATCTGATAATGTTTTGTTTGTTGTCCTTCCCCCACACATCCGATGCAGGCTGTGTACGGTGCAAAATAAGTTCAACACACAACATGCATACTGCAGTTGGTGTTTAGTATCAGGTGAGTTTAATTCCAGAGCATCGTCTAGTAAATATAATAATCGTAAAACATGAAATTAAGTTGGTAGAAAACACAGAGGCACTTAAATAATAAGCTCTATTCTTTATCCTTTATGTGTATTGTTTTTGAGAGGATATCAATCAATGAATCGCCCTCGTGACGATTTCCTACAAATCTGCAGCAGGAGAAGTAGGCACCTTAATATAACACCAAATGTACTCATTATAATCATCTCATGTGTCAACAAGTCTGCCTTCAAACAGAAACATGAGCAACAGGTGCACATTTTGGGCAATGGACTTTCTTCCGAGCATAGAGTGACTGCAAATACTCAGGGTGACTCTGAATGGCAATTATGTAAATGTTAAACTACGTGTCATTAACACTGTCTTAATGACATTGATTTAACGTGTGCACAACGCAATGCTGCTTAATTCCTTACTCCAGAATTCGTTCTTGATATCATATTACGGGGCCGTTCTCTAACACAACGTGCTCCACTGCGCCACAGTGAGTCATAGGTAGTGGCTAAACATATCCTTGAGGGGGGCTGAAATACTGTACATTTTTAAGGATGATCAAATATATAATTTTAAATAAATGGCGTTTGATAAATACGGTATATAATTGAAAATGTCCAATGAGAGACCACAAGGGTACTACTTGCAAAATATGTGATAAACTAACACCCTCAAGTTAACTGGGTTACCAATTGCATCAGTCTAACACGTGTTCTGCTCGTGGTGACCTCGTGCTCTCTCAAGTCTGGTTTCGAAAACTGTTTTACTCCGGAGACTGTGTTAATGCTAGAGCTGGTGACCAGGTATGAAGACAATGAGGCCTTTTAGAGTTCCAAAAGAAAGAGTCCTTATTTCGACATTTCACCAACAGCACGGTGTGAAGACAATTGTTGGGAAAAATATCAACTACAAAAGTAAAACATAAAAATGTTGTACAAACAGCATAGAAAACAGAGGGGCCAACCCCTCAGATCTACACACCTCCTCGATTCTCCATTTTCCAAAGTAAGTGTAGCTTCCGGGGAAGCCGATGAATTTCCCCTTGAAAAATGCAATGTAGAAAGACGCCGAGTAGAAGTTGACGAACTGAAATAAGAATTTCTTGAACGTCAGCCGATACTCATATTCTCCTTGCGTCTTGGGCATCTCTGTGGGTGTGATACAAAGGCACACATGGACACAAACATCAAACAGGGCAATCAGTTTTGATGTTACTTTCATAGTTTCTGGCACACAGGCTACGAGAAGCCACTGATAATGATGCCGCATTGAGGAATAGCAACATTTCACAATGTAACGTGCTTTGATATCCATTAAAATGAATTTGAAGATCAAAAGTTAATTTCAAAGATGTTGCTGGGGAATGAGTGACAGTGCACAAGTTGTTTACCAGGTGTTGTTCACCACATTCGCCCTGTGGAGTGTCCTTCAGTCTCCATTTGCAATTAAGCCATTTACACTGTCCGTATGATGTTTGAAAGCCAGTGCACTTGATTCTCAAATATCTATAAGGTGTATCTTAGTAATTATCATGGGTCACCTTTCAGAGGGGGTGCAGGCTTCAGCAGGATAAATTACTAATAAAGGGCTCAGTAGCTGGCAACATGAGCAACACAAGCAGATAGCTGACAGCTGACTAGAAGGTAGCAATGCAGCAGTGAGGGTCAGCCCACAATTACATTCAGTGATTCAATGGATCGAGAGGTGAAATCAGAGTGCTAAGTTGGCACCATTGAGATCCTGGGTTTAAATCCAGGCAGCGGCCTCTGGTAACATGTGTTCTCAAGTGCAGTGAATTGATGGCTTCAGGACGGTTACTAATGATGGCATATACATTTGTAACATACACCATTTGGTTCATCACTAAATTTGGTGAAATTCTAGTTGTGAGAATGAGCAATTTGACTGTTACGAGATTAACATTATATTCCGTAGTAGTGTGGATTGAAAAGTGCTTCCCCCTAATGTGTGAACCAGAGTTCACTTGAATGAAGGGTCTCAGAGGTAGCTCAGTGATATTCACTTCTAGGGCCATTTCATGACATTAAGGGTTGCACTGGTCTACAAGAGATCCCATTGGATACTTCATCTCAAGACACGATTCTGATAGCCCAATCGGAATGAAACTGGAGGAAAAATTTAAGAGAGTTCTGACAAAAACAGGCAGTAGTTGAACAAGTGACTGGATGATGCACTGATGCTGCTATTCATGGCCCCATGGTGCAAGGTTAAAATCATGATGACATTTTTACAGCGACATTATTTACCATGCACAACATTTATCCAAGCTTCAAATTTACATGTGTTCTCTTGTGGCGTATAATAAAATAAATATATGCAAACCGTGATGGTGATGACACCTACCCAGATCAGTGAGGACGAGGGCCAGCTTGTCGTAACCTTTGTTGAGTAGTAATATGATTACGATGTTGAGGATGGAGGCCGTGATGGTGGTAACCATATCAGGTGTGAGTAGGGCACCGATCACCTTGATCTTGGTCACATGATTGGGGATACTCGAGGAGAGTATGCCAAAGATGGTCAGGCGGTAAACAACCACACCCAAAATTGCAGAAAGAATCAGGAGGATCTGCCAGTAACACAAGAAACACAGAGGTGGGTGAGATTTACAGTCTTGTAGCTCTTTTCCACTATATAACCAAGCCGTGAGTTAGCTGTGCCGAGCTAGCCTGGTGTGGCTCAGGAGGTGCCAGTTCGTTTGTCTACAGCAGAACCAAATGACTGGCAAAACGTCGTACTCAGATTGTAGATATTGTGAATTTGCTATACTAGTAATGAATTGGCATGTTCTGTTTACGTGAACAACTTTACTAATTGGCTTTGTCGGGTGGTGGTGGGTTTAATGACACATATTTACGCGATCTAATCCAAAAAAAATATTATGGATGATATTGGTCGCGAAAAGCCTACATGTTAAACAAAACCTGAGCTGTTTCGCTAACATCACACACAATGAACGTGTAATGGTAACGTCACGTGGTCAATTGTAGAAAATGATGCAAGGTTATGAAAGGAATTACTATCCCTGGCCCTGCTTGACCTCGAGCCACGTTCAGATGTGAAGTTGAGACCAAAAGCCACAGGGCCAAGGTGAGGCCAAGGCGGCAGCTTTTTAGGCCACAATCAGTGTCAAGGTCACTCAAGGTTGGGTGCGCTAGTATGAGGCCAGTGTCAAGGTCGGTACCTCTAGTAAAACTCCTCGGACTGAGGCCACACACTCAAGGCCAAGGAGCTGAGGAAATCTTTTCCATCTGGCCTTAAGGCCGAGGACTAGTCTCGAGAAACCCAAATCGAGGTTGACAGGAGCAGGTGGATAACATGATATGGCTCATGATGTATTCATTGCCTTGGGCCACCTGTAGATATTTCAGGTGATTGGATTGACAAAGGGCTGTAAGTTATATAATTATGCATGTATCTATACCCCCACTTGTAATCACTCAATGGATCACACAGGAGGAACAACATAGTTTGAGAGCGATTCTGACTGGTGGAGCAGAGTGTGGAGGTTAGGATTGGGTCAAGTAAAAATATATATATGTGTATAACCCGTATATCAATCCACTGCTGGATGATGGCCTTCCCAACCCTGCACAGATTGTCAGGGTTATTTTCCCATACTTCACCATGCACACCAGTACAGGTTGGTAAAGGATGGAAGCAAAAGAATGCAGTTCTCTGTTGGCCACAAGGTAGCTCTGCAGCAGCCTACAGTCCATTTTGTGCATGATGGTTACCCATTCGTGCAGTACCCAGGCTCAAAACCTGCTTCGCCTCCAAGATGAGGCACATAGCAGGTGACTTGGCCATAGCTCACTGGATCAGGAGAAGGGGTTCAATGTTGCTGTTGAGTTGGCGGACTCACCCAGAACAACACCATGATCCCGGAGAGGCAGTATCGGAACCTCAGTATCCTCTTAGGCATATGAGGCTCCTCCTTCTGCACTCACAATGCACGGACACAGACGGAAAAGCATTTGTATATAGATTAGTCTGTCGGAGTGACCAATGTTAGTGTGAGCCGTTAAGGTTGACTGATGAACTATTATTTGTTTTCCCCACTACTAGTTAAGCATGCGATGATATAAAGGAATGGATTTGATGGTCCTGATGTCTGAGAGTTGAGCTGGCAGCGCTGAGATTTCTTGGTTTTAATCCAGGCAGCTGCCTCCAATAAAACCAAGTAGTAAGCCGATCAGCCTGGTCACCAATATTACATTTGTTTCTTTTCTTAATTTGGACAAATTTCACCTTTCAGAATTAAAAAAGATGAGTTTGACCATCATGAACATTTCTTTGTAGCAGGGCTGATGCGAAAGGGCCACCCTCTAGTGTGTGTTCACTTGAAGGGATCTTATAAGTAATTATGTAACATCTGCTTCAGCAAACCTTTCCATAACATAGAGTTCCAAATGGACATTGTTTCATAACGATGCCGATAGGACAATCGGGATAATATTGGGAGGAAAACACAATTGACCAAAGGCCAACAAATATGTTAGAAGAAAAACTAGGAAAACAGTGAACAGTTACACATGCAACATTACAAAACAGAGGTGTGTGTGTGCAATGAGGTAGTCGCCGTGGTGACAGCAAAAAGCATTACCATGGTGATGATGTTACATTTCGTGGTCGTGCAGCGAGCCAGGTACTCGGGCCGGATGGGGTCTCCTTCCTCCGCCGCTGCCGTCAGGTCCCAGCGGTATGCGAGCGATGCCTGGCGACGCTTCCAAAATTCCAGGAACACCGTGGCTGTTGCGACACACCACACGGGGAGGATTTACTTAGAAAAGTAATTTCACTATCGATTGCTCAAGGGTTCAAAGGTTACCTAATGTAGTCTGTTAAATGTAATGTTCAAAGTAACTTCATTAGTACTTTTTTTTCTTTCATAAATACCTTTATTGGCTTTTTTTGGTACATTGCCACAATTTTATCCCACTTGCACTGAGTGGCATGGCATGAGATTGAGTTTTCCTTTGGATCTATAACAGAGCAGTGCTGCTCTTCGTGTTACAAAACGTTACACAAAAGTGAATGTCACAGAGCTACCTCTGTGATCTCTGGTCCACACAGTAGGGGTAGCTCTTTCCCAAATGCTTTGCCACGGAGATGAGCGTTTGTTACGTGATAGTCAAGCTAACATTTTTATTCTCAGAGCTGGAATGTAGCCTAATTAAGTACAGAACCAACTTTAACATTATGGATTTTTTGTATTTGTTGTGCAGATATCGGTGACTGAGTTGAGACCATCATCTTGCTATAATTGAGAAACTGGTTTAATCGCAGGTGGCCACTTTCATTTCAACACAGAATCTCAGCGGCGGCAACGCAGCACTCTGAACTCTGAGCCACCTGGCCACTTTGCATTTTTCATGGAATCGCCTTGGGGTACCGCATTCGTTGCTTGTTGCAGAGGTTCGTGGTTCAAATTATGTGGCTGCCCTGATTAATATTGCCCGTGTATTAATTACACAAAAATACACACCATCTGCTTCACAGTGGACATTAAAGATTATCGGTTATCATTCGTAAGAGTAGGACAATGTGTGCAAGTCATGGTCCAAATTTGCCCTCATTGAGCAGTGGGTTCATAATAGGACTGTCAGGATCACTGCATACGAACATTGCAAGACATGATGGTACTGTATATGGTTGTACGTATGTATGTTGAACTTCTTTAACACTGTATGTGGCCAAATGTGCTCATCATCATTGCAAACATGTTGATACTTGTCACTGTGTCTGGACAATGTGTGCCAATGCTTAGTATCACTTACCCCAAAGTCCCATGAAAACTGCGAAGAATATGGTGACCGGATTTTCATACATGTGTGAAGTCTGCAACGGCACAATCAGAGGTGTTAGTCACAATTAAACCTTAAATCTTAGCATCCACGTCTTTTCAATATCAACAGCAGGAAAGTAATGATGAATCGATTGATTTTTAAGTTAAAATAGATTAATCACTCATGAAACATCCATTAAATTGTGGAGATGACAATGCTCTACAATGTCTGATATTATAGCGCTATTCATGCATCAAACAAATCTGTATAAATGTGACAGAAAGAGCAAAATAAGCAATGGGCAGTTTCATGATTGTGGACATACATTTCTGACACTTTAAAGTGAATAATCATTATTTCAGCATGACATGTCAACTAATTAGCACTGAAATTCAGATTTCAAAATACTTTGTCCACTTGTATTGATCGTGGAGAAATACTCATGAAATACATCGTGTCGGATTTACTCAGACAAAGTAACTTTTGCACTCCCGCTGGGATGTGACGATGCATTCATTTTCATGTATTTGTCTAACCATCGACTTAGTCCATTAAAATGCCCTATTTGCTAAAACTATAACTAACTACCTTAAAAATGATCACACGTGTATTATTAGTATAACATTTTTTAACACCCACACGAATGGCAGCATAGTGTTTAGCATGATGTGCTGCAATCTAGTGATCATGGTTAATGTTAATGATACAATCTCAGCAACGTGAGTTGGCTTTGTGATAATGATGCACAGCACCAAAAACCAATAAGTATCCTTATTTAGAGGGAACATCGATGGTGTATTTGTGTGATACCTTCGCAGTCTCGCAGGTATCATTTAGCCTCCAAAAGGTGCATTTTTGGTCACACTGGGGACACATGACCAGGGATCCTCCGATGGTGTTGTTGCATATTTCTCCACTGCACACATAGACACGCACGAACATAAACACACTAATGGGCATAGTACACTTAGATGAGAAATATAATTTGCCTAAAGGTCATGCCACCTTTGAATGTGTCATACCCTCCCTTTAAACAAAGTCAGACTAAATTATGGGTTCCAACATCAAGCATTTTCCAAAGTAAAATGTATTTGCTGATTTCGATTTAAAGCTTTCGTGACTGCAATGATTCATCTTCTTTGGTTCTTTCGGTAAAGTCACGTAGAATGAGAATAAAATAATAAATTGATAAAATAAAATAACACAATAATATTCTCACGACGTTTCGGCCACAACACAAGCGGCCTTCATCAGGTGAAGGGACGAGACTGTCTGGTAGGACAGCGCTGGAGTGAAAGAGCCACGTTCAGATCACGGCCTTTAAGCTGTGTGAGAGGAACAAAGCGCCTTGACAAAGGAATTAGCATATAATTTAGCATTGAAATGGCTGAAAGATTAGCTTGTGACTGGTCACAGAAATAGCTATGTTAAAAGTTAAAGCATACACATCCGCAGAGGCACCCCTTGATAAAGGAATTAGCATAGAATTTAGCATTGAAATAGCTAAGTTAAAGCATACACATCCGCAGAGGCACCCCTTGACAATGGAATTAGCATAGAATTTAGCATTGAAATAGCTGAGTGATTAGCTTGTAACTGCTCACAGAAATAGCTACGTTAAAGTCAGAGCATACACATTCACCGAGGCACTTAGTACAAATCAAACAGGAGAATTTAGCATTGAAATAACTAGGTGAATTTAGCATTGAAATAACTGAGTGATTAGCTAGTGACTGGTCACAGAAATGACTATGTTGAAGTCAAGGCCTACACATCTGAGCTATTCACAGTACTATATAGTGAACCAATAAAAAACTAAAATATAAATTACCTTAATGTTATCAATAAACTCTATATTCTCCAATCAGCTAAGCTACCAACAATAAGTCGTTATATATCACAATGCTATATGGCGAAAAAATGGGTGGATTCTTACCCTCAACTTTAGCACCACGGATAGCTACGGGCCCCGTTCAGACGGACGAGTTCGTCCATGGTCAGAACAGAGGAGGGGGAGAGAGACAGCTGCGAGGCGCTATTATACTCCATGTTGTAAAACCATACCATTAACCGTGGTGTGAGAGGTATTAAGAGTCAATGCTGGCGAAAGAGCTGCGGTCTGAAGGTCATCGTAAAAATACAATTAATTAAGAACAGAAATGGTTTAAAACATCTTTCCAGTGGTTACTAAGCCAGAATCCATCTTCTCGGTTGAAATTGTCTCTGTGCTTGTATATGTGAATGGCCTCATGAACGAATCTCTCATGGTAGCCGGTTGGTTTGCAAAGAACCTCCGTCTTGGAGAAGTCAATGTCATGTGAGCACACTGAATTATAACAGTGATCTGCCACGGCAGAGGAGTTCGTCCTACCGTGTTTCAAGTCTGCTTTATGTTCGCGGATGCGGTCCGAGATATGTCTTTTGGTTTCTCCAATGTAGCTACTACCACAGAGGCACTTTAGTTTGTAAACGCCCGGGTATTGTATGTCTGGAACAGCATCTTTTACAGATGGAACTAAATCACGGATTTTATGTACTGTGTTGAATCGGACCTGGATCTTGTGTTTATTCAGGATTTTGGAGATCTTTTTAGTGACCCCTGCAATGTAGGGTAAGGTGATGGTTTTGAGTGGCTCCACAAGAGGATCCTTCTTCATGACTGGAGTGATGGCTTTGCGGATTGTGTAGTCGGAGTAGCCATTAGCCCTGAGAGCCTGGTGTACGTGCTTGAGTTCACTGGTAATGTGTTCCTGGTCGGAAATGCATTGGGCTCTATGGTATAGAGTCTTGATGAGGGAGTTCTTCTGGAATGGATGGTGGTGGGAATCCGGTTTCAAGTAAGCATCTGTATGGGTAGCTTTCCTGTAGACAGAGTGGCTCATTGAACCATCATGTCTCCTTTTAATTAAGACATCCAAAAAGGGTAGTTTGCCATCTTTTTCGACCTCCATGGTAAATCTGATTGCTGGGTGTATGGAATTGATGTGGTCGCGGAATTGGTCTAGAGCAGGCTGGCCATGTGGCCAGATGACAAAGGTGTCATCAACGTACCTCTTCCATAAGGTCGGGCGTAGAGTGGCAGTCTGGATGGCGTCAGTTTCAAATTTTTCCATGAATACGTTGGCTACAACCGGAGATAGGGGGGAGCCCATTGGGGTGCCCTCAGTTTGTTTGTAGAAAGTTCCATTCCAGGTGAAGTATGTGTTGGTTAAGCAATGTCTCACCAGGGGGGGTACATCAGTATGCAGTCCTTGATGAACCAGGTCTTCAATGATAGCGATGGTGTCAGGTACCGGGACTTTGGTGAACAAGGACACCACATCAAAACTGACAAGCAGGTCGTTTGGGGACAGGGAAATGCCTTTGATTGTCGATACCAGGTGAGTAGAATTTAGTACCGCAGAGGTGGTTTTTCCAGTGAAAGGTCGCAGTATATCAGCAAGAAAACGTGCCAGTTTGTAGGTGGGGGAGTTGATAGTAGAGACGATGGGACGAAGGGGTGTATCTTCTTTGTGTATCTTTGGAAGGCCATATAATCTTGGTGGTCTGGCAGCAGAGGGTTTCAACGAGAACTGTTTGATCTCATCAATTAATGCTGTTGAATCAGAGATGATTTTGTTCATTTTGGTGACCAGGCTGTTGGTGGGATCTCTTTTTATTTTTGTATAGCTGCCATCAACAATGGCAGCTACTATCAACTTCCCCACCTACAAACTGGCACGTTTTCTTATTGGTTCACTATATAGTACTGTGAATAGCTCAGATGTGTAGGCCTTGACTTCAACATAGTCATTTCTGTGATCAGTCACTAGCTAATCACTCAGTTATTTCAATGCTAAATTAGCCTAGTTATTTCAATGCTAAATTCTCCTGTTTGATTTGTACTAAGTGCCTCGGTGAATGTGTATGCTCTGACTTTAACGTAGCTATTTCTGTGAGCAGTTACAAGCTAATCACTCAGCTATTTCAATGCTAAATTCTATGCTAATTCCATTGTCAAGGGGTGCCTCTGCGGATGTGTATGCTTTAACTTAGCTATTTCAATGCTAAATTCTATGCTAATTCCTTTATCAAGGGGTGCCTCTGCAGATGTGTATGCTTTAACTTTTAACATAGCTATTTCTGTGACCAGTCACAAGCTAATCATTCAGCCATTTCAATGCTAAATTATATGCTAATTCCTTTGTCAAGGTGCTTTGTTCCTCTCACACAGCTTAAAGGCCGTGATCTGAACGTGGCTCTTTCACTCCAGTGCTGTCCTACCAGACAGTCTCGTCCCTTCACCTGATGAAGGCCGCTTGTGTTGTGGCCGAAACGTCGTGAGAATATTGTGTTATTTTATTTTATCAATTTATTATTTTATTCTCATTCTACATGACTTTACCGAAAGAACCAAAGAAGGTATTTGCTGATGTTTAATTATAATTTTCGTTGATATCAGTGGTGTAACATCTCTATGTATTGATTTCCAGGGGTGTTTACAGCCCTTTTATCAATCGACTTCTGGCTGAGGGCCTCCCCACACCTCGTGGGTCATGAGGGCTATTTAATTCTAGTCATCCCACACTGGTCAGTACGGGTTGAATATGGGAAGCGAAGACTCCAGACACAGAGTACAGCAATGTATTTCCTGCACTTGCTCCCCGCTGTCCGTCATGCAGCTCCAAAGAGTCTATGTGTGTAAGTCGCATTATAAGGATACGTTTCACATTTAAACATTTTGGATTTGAATATTTTTTGCTTTTGATTTTCGGATTATTTACAATTCGTAAGAATGTACAATATATTCATGTGAACAAGAGTGACGAAACCCGATGCCACGTGATACGTGTCGTCGTGAGTGACGTCACAATGGGCGATGTCATGTTTTCTGAGCAATCCAAAACAATGTTTAATTTTCCCTGGATTGTCCGAAATATTGTAGCTAGGCTTGATTTTTTGGATTTACTTTTAGAAACAGAGACATTTGGAACATATATACATATACAATATATTGAATGTACTATATTTGTACTGTATATGTATATAAACTGTATGAGATTGTATATATGTGCATATGTACTTTAATAGTGAAATGTTAAAGATGTGGCCCTGAAATTGCTTGCTCATGCCACTGCTGGTGGAAGGTCCTCCACTAAAGAATGCTCTAGATTGCCCCTCGAGATGATATTTGGCCTACTCGTCCATGATGGCCAGACGTCTTGGACACGGTGGGAGTACCCACATTTTACCCCATCACATCTGAACTGCCAATCATCTAACTGCGGTGTCTCCGTTTATACTGCTGAGCATATGTGGGATAACTGAAGAAACCTAGCCATTATTTCAGCTGCCATGCCAGGCGATCGCACTGGAAATCTATAAACTGCAATTCTAGAAATGTAACTATTACGCCATGGCAGCATCCCATGGGATTGTATATAAGTGTATATGTATGTCTATATGTACTTTACGTGTATATGTACTTGTGTATAGCCTTAGTAGGTGCTTGCTGATACTCATTGTTCAGTCTGTATTGCTATACAGGAGATCTGTGTGAGTTCTACATCTGACACATGAGTGTATGTGTGTGTGTGTTTGTATGCATTTGTCTGTATGCATGTGTCGGGCCAGTACCTAGTGATGTCACGGTCATTGCTGAATACTCCAAAGAAAAAGGAGATCAGGCCGACGATTGCAGCGAAGATCAGCATCTTTGTGTAGAAGCCGAGCCATGCAAAATAGAGCCCCACTTGCTCCCCGAAGTATGACCTGTGCCGACAACATCACTCGCACACACAGCGCAAACATCACCAACCGCACATGGCACCAGTGGTGTAGCTATCGAATATGTAAGCAAGGACCATGGGCTGGAGGGAAATGTGAAGAGCAGGGAAGGCATGGGCAAATGCTATTCTGGAACTCCATTTCCCCAGCCGTCTGTGCTATCAACTCCCAGCTAGCATTCAAGTCCAGCCTTAGGACCTTTCTGGACAGGGCACGTCCCTAAGAGGTACGATGGCCTGTGGTCGAGACTAAGAATGATGTGGCAGTCAAGAGAAGGAATGCGTCTGAGAGGATGTGCACCACAGAGATTTAAGTAATGAAATCAGCATGTGTGCAGGAGCCACATGGATCGTTGCATCAGGAGACTGGGAGAGATGGCGAAGGCTTGGGGAAGTCTTCATCCAGCAGTGGATAGGGCATGAACTTACCGCACAAGGTCAAGAGGCTGCTCCTTGAAAGAGCGCCCGGCTCTCGCCCACTCCCGTCGCAGCGTGTTGCGGTCGCCCAGCGTGTTCGGGTTTTTGGTGGGATGAACAGACTCACTCTGACATGGGGAAAGCAATTGTTAGTCACAAACACTGCATGGACATTCACAAATTACCAGCTCCACCCCCCCAAAACTCTGCCGTGGCGCTGCTGTGGTGTAATGGTGTTGCACACTGCACTGGACTTGCAAAGTTAGAGGTCGCCCATTTGATTTCATGGGAACGACAGTTAAAACAATGACCACGTTTCTTAATCACGCTGCTTCTTCCCAGCAAGCAGTGTAAATGGGTGCACCCACAGTTAATCTATTGGTTGTTCACGTGTTGTGGGATGAAGTGTGGGTACTTCTAATTCTTCCAAAGACTTCTGTCCCACGTGAAATAGTCTGCCAAATACCCTTGAGAATGGCTCTCTAGAGTGCTCGTGGAGTCCTTTCCAATGCATGGATATTGAACTTCTTTTGCACCGTATGTAGCCAACCATGCAAATCAGAGGTGTGTTTAGTGAGCTGGGGAACCTGGACACCTATGCGGCGCATCTCTGTGGGACACTAATGTTAAGTATGTGGTAAGCTTTAGACTATGCTATAGCGTCCTATACAGGTGTGCAATTCAGGTGTCGTACCTGGGCCTCCCGTAGGGTGTCAGTGTGCCCTCCACCCCCTACCCCCCCAACAACTTACGTCATGCAGTGGATAGGCTGCAGTATAGCAGCCATTTTCAATCATTTGGTTGATATTTAATATGTTCGTGCTGTCTTGTGGCATGGGGTTTTGCAGCATGTAGTGAACCTGTGTGAGCACACATGACACACATGACAAACATAACATGCATGAAACATAGGGCTGGGTGGATAAGCTATTATTGACTCACTCCACTCTGAAATGTTTCCCCCTCTCCAACCACCACCAGCCTACACAGTTATAATGGGCCCACAACTCTTATTGAGTCCCGACTCGGAAAGGTCCATAGAACACCCCAAAAACTGAAGCAGATATGTACCGATTTCAGCAAGTACAATATCCAGATTTCAAGGAGACATTTTATGCATGCTTTCCATGCACAAAGGCAATTTATTCAGAATACAATACTATCAAAACCCCAAATGCCCACAATATTGGCTCGACAGGATACCTGCTCACCAAGAACCATATCAACAGTAGTCTTTCATTCTTTTGTTGTGCAGGGGAGAGTGATTGAGGGGACGTGGTTATATAATGTGGGCAGGACTTACAAAGGGTGGGGCTGCTAGCTCACCATGTCTCCTGGTTAAGCATCCCAAAAATTTGGTAGCTTTCTCTACAGGGACACATTACCACAACCCATAAATCATAAATCCAGGCATTCTTAATAAACCATAATGATTTACACTTCTAACCACATGTCACTCAGAGATCGCAAGTTGCGATACAGAGCTGAAAACTTTAATTAAAATGATAAAAACACGACAAAACCCTTTTAAATTAACATGTTTTTGCAAAAAAACCACCCCATTCTGGCATTATTTATACAGCATTGATACAAACGTACGATTTGGCTGCGTACGGCCGGTGGGATGAGGACGTCATGATCCTTTATAGGATAGATGTCCTGCTGCGAACGCCGGTAGGGTGCCGTGAAATAGTCCGGTTGTTTGGGCACGGCTCCCGGCTTCAGGTGGTGAATATTTCCCAGGTAGTGAAGAGGCCCACTGTCTGAGCCTGACACCTGGGGGAGGTCGCTCTCCTTGAGTGGCACCTGTTTGATTTTAAATGTATTAAACCCTTTGCCTCGAGCACATGGAATCATCATCAGCCAAAATCAGTCCACGAATGGATGAAGGTCTCCCCAAGTTGTTGCAATCTATACAAGTCCTATAATACAACAAGTCCGATAATACAACAAGTCCTTTAATACAACAAGTCCTATAATACAACAAATCCTATAATACAACAAGTCCTATAATACAACGTTCTATACAAGTCCTATAATACAACAAGTCCTATAATACAACAAGTCCTCTAATACAAGTCCTATAATACAACAATTCCTATAATACAACAAGTCCTATAATACAACAAGTCCTATAATACAAGTCCAACAATACAACAAGTCCTATAATAATACAAGTCCTATAATACAACAAGTCCTATAATACAACAAGTCCTATAATACAACAAGTCCTATAATACAACAAGTCCTATAATACAACAAGTCCTATAATACAACAAGTCCTATAATACAAGTCCTATAATACAACAAGTCCTATAATACAACAAGTCCTATAATACAACAAGTCCTATAATACAACAAGTCCTATAATACAACAAGTTCTATAATACAACATTCTATACAAATCCTATAATACAAGTCCTATAATACAACAAGTCCTATAATACAACAAGTCCTATAATGCAACAATTAATATGCCAAAAGCCTCCACTGCATATCCCACCCACTCTTCAAGTTGTCCCACCAATATCCCCAGTCATGAGCACACGCACATGAGCCAATCTTATCTCGCCATCTCTATGATATACATCATCTTGGGCACGTTCTCTCCTTCTGCTGCCACTCCAATGTCATTTTCGGCCAGCAGACATCATCCCTTCAAGCAACGTGCCCTTCCCGAGCCCATTCACTTTTCTAAAAAGAGTCAATATGTTGCTAATATGCATATTTTTCCAAATGTACGTTTTTCTAATCCGTTTGTATATTTACGTCTCTCGATATCTCGTAATGTCAGTGCTACGATTATTATCGTTGAACGTCATAAATTATAATCATCACAATCATCACCCTCACCATCATACTCTGTATCACATGCATGATCATCGCAATTATCATCACAACCATGATGAATCTTCACAAACATTATTGTCATCACATTCATTATCACCATCATAATCACAATCATCACCACAATCATCATCACAATCATCGGCATCATCATGATCATCATTACAATGACCATCAGAATCTTGCCTGGATGTGTAGAATCTCGGCATAGGTGGTGAGTGGGTTCCATGGCGCGTGTACTTTCACAAAGGTGGTGCGTCCGCTCACCGACTCCTAGTGGATGGCACGAAGTTCATCGTCAGACTCTAGATGAGTGCATTTAGTTGTATTTATTAGACTTTGTTTGACCAGGTGAGAGTTCAAGGGAACAGGATGGTCTCATTTGGAAGAGTGTCCACGGCCGCGTGGATTTTCGTGCTTGTGTCACGTGTTGTTAGCACCTCGTGCCGATCAACGTGTGGCACAACCCAAAAGCAAATTGCATAACGTACGTGCAGTTATCGAACACTTATTACTACAGTATAAATAGCTGGCATGCCACATTAAGGTGGAGACTGTTATACCCTCCAGTATAAATGGGTAAGCCACAATTAATCCATCTTAAGATTGTGCATGGTGGGGTAAAGTATGGGTATTCGCTATCTCTTTCAAGACGTCTGGCAAGCAGAGAAGAGTAGGCCATATACCCTCCAGCGGGGATCTTTAGCGCTCCTACTCAAGGAATGTATGCCAGCAGTGAAATTATGAAGCAATCACAGTCTAACACCTTTTTATTTGTATACAGTGTCTGTCATCTATAGCAGAGAGACACGCAGGAAACTTACCTCCTTGGGTTCAATCTCGAGATCTAGCCCCATCTTCATCAGGCTTGCCTGATATTCGGTCCTCTTCTTCTGTCAAACAAAATTGACCATCTGTGTTATACATTGTTCTCAGTCGTGTCACTGTGGGAGTCAAGTCAAGAGGTGAGGAAACTTCTTGAACTCTTACAGTGAGTAGAGCCTCACATGGGAATCAATCAGAGAACGGCTCTGCAAAGTAGCATCACTGAACTGCTTCAGTCGGTGTCACTTCAGCAGACCTTAATAAAATAAAAATTTGCACAGCTCTTTGTCAATCAACTCTTTGAGTTTACCTTATTTGTTACAGGGATGGTCTCACTTAGCTAGTTGCTTTGCTATTTTACAAGGGAGATAGATCCATTGTGCGTGGGTACAATAGCAACAAAATAAACAAAAACATCAATATTGCAGAGAATGCATACTGGGTACTTCAGCACTGTTATAATAGTTTTCCATTTGGCAGTTAGAATGTGGATATTACATATATCCTGTAAGTTATGTCTGGGTGTCGGTGTGTGCAATATGAAAGTGGTGTATTTATTGAGGAGTTGTGGATGGAGTGTGATACGTAACGATAATTGATTGTTGTTCGCCAAAGCAGTGAGGCGTATGGTTCAGGGTATGGATGTGCGAGTTGAGTGATGGGAGTCTAGCGTTCATTGACTAGCGTGGTCTGCAGTTGACGATACAGTTTGATAAAGGATGTATACTGTGGATTTAAAGACTCGTATGGAGGTGGCTGGGTGACTCAGCAGTCAGAGAGCTGAGCTGGCACCACTGCGTCAAACCTAGGTTTAGAGGCGTGTGGTGTTGCACGTGGGGAGGGGTGATAATGCTGGGTGCAGGAAGGTGGAGCATTATTTGTAGGTTCCTCGTTCTCACCTGATTGTTGATGGCGTCCTGAGAATGGACCTCATCATCGAACGCGAGGATGAAATCGATCCGACGGACTCCATCGCAAAAGTAGATAGTGTCCTACACGCAAAGGCAAGCACACACACGAATATGAGAGATGTAATAGCTTATGCATGAAATGTATATTTATTCATAAGCTCATGATACATGTATCAGGACATAAGTTAATCTGCTATTTGTATGCAAGTTGTTTATTGCTATGATGATGTACTTGTTTACCCAGGAAAACCTCAATGAGTTTACATTTTTATTTTCAAGGAGGGTCCTACCAAGTTCTGTTTTTTGCAGTCGAGAACGAAGTTGCTTAGTTTAATTCCAATTGAATAATTTGCATGTATTTTTTCAGCATTGGTACGTTTGGCCAATACCAGTTACACTGTGTCATTTAGCTATGGGAGGAAACCAGAGACCTGGAGAAATGTGTACACAAAGCATCTAGCCCCTGTGCATTATACAAAAAACATCAGTATTTTCTAAAGTGCATTGTGGTAATGCTATCTTAAACCACCATCAAAATAAAGTTGAGCAAATGTGACAGACTAACAGCAGCAGTTATGCAGTGATATGCAACTGTGGACCGGTGTAATCCTCATTCGGACTCATCAGCACAGTATAGTCACCAAAACGCACTGCTGCAAAGGCTGGAAATCTATAAATGAGGAGCAGCCATGTCTACACTTTGGGGCCCATTAGTTGGCGAATGCAAACAACAACTAAATCTGTAAATACCAGGAATCTCCCATCTTTGACATTAGCCAAGCTAATTTATAGGCAGTGCAAATCCACGTTGTGCCGCATCGTACCTGGGCCAGGGTAGATTGAAATGATGACGTCGAAAAGTCTTGCGGCACCGTTGAAGGCTGAGCCTCATGCCCCTCCGCTCCCTCCTCCTCATTCATTCTCTCCACGAGCTCTGCATAGGTAATGTGGGGGTAGAGGGTTCATTGCATTAGGGACAGGGGAGGCAGGTGCAGGGATGGGAATATCGGTAAAGAACCGCACATGGTACTCATGTGTAAAGCTTTCTCATAAATGTCGACGCTGCTCCAGTGTGAGTACACCTGTGGTATAAAGTTGTATTACCATTAGGGGACTTTTACCCCATTGAATATCGTACACTTTAACAAAGCCGTGCCCAGCATGGTCAGACACAAACCAGGGCAAAAAATATTAGTTGGAATATGCAAAGTCATTTTTGCCCTGACAGCTTGTCAGCTATACTCTTTGGTTCTTTCGGTAAAGTCACGTAGGTGAAAAAAAAAACAAAAAATATAAATATAAATAAATCACCACGTTTCGCATGCAACACAAGCTATCAACATCAGGTGTGACAACCACAGCAAGGAAACTGTTTTACTGAAGTGGGAGAGAAACCAGGGTTAGGGCAGTTAAATAAGTCAGAGAGGGGGAGGGTGGGGGTGAATGGGGCGAGGAGTGCGAGCGCGGCAAGCGCTGCAGAGACGCTGAGAGTAAAAAAGAGGCAACATGATTACTGCCAAGATGGAAGCTTGTCAGCTTCTGCGAGAGCTTCCCCGTGACCACACAGATCATGGTGGTTACTTGACCACATTTCAATTGAAGTGCTGTCGTCCTGACAGTTCTGTTCCTTCACCTGAAGAAGGCCACTTGTGTTGTGGCCGAAACGTCGTGATTTTTGTTGTTTTATTTTTTACCTACGTGACTTTACCCAATAGAACCAAAGAGTATGGATCCTTGCAGTCACGAAAGCTTCAAATCAACATTTCACCACTCTGGTTAATGTGGGTTGGTGAAGACGTATAGTATGTATAGTACAACCAATTTTGATGGACTGCCCTTTGCTGCCCACCATGTAGCCCGACACCACACTTTTAGACCTGTTATGCACTATGCTGGCTCAAACCCTGCTGAGCGTCCGATTAAAACACTGACGAGATCTCAATATTTAAAACTGGCCCAAAGCCCCGTCATAGCACGAACATTACACTTTACCTATCTCAACAAATGTGGACATCATGAATCTTTGGTCTAATCTCAGATCTTGTGAGTTAGAACTCGGGGGCTCCTCATGCACAGCCAGCCAAGGATAACTCCCCGCTATAGTGACGTCACAGCAAAAGGGCGTGACGTTACCTAAATATGGGCGTGGTCAAAAGCGGTCCCATCCCCCGCTCTTCCCGACCTTGCTTCCCCACTTGCCGAGGTTACCCACATGAACAATAATAATAAATCATAGATGTACATTATGAAAGGATCAATGATTTTCACAAAACTGCTCCTGTACGGCCTTTTGCAAATCCCCTGCTGGAGAGCCTCTTGACGAACGCACGAATCGTGTTGGTTATTTGCACATACTTCACCATGAAAGTGAGTATGGGTTGGTAAAGGAAAAGGAGGAGCATTAACGTACAAACAAAAAACTATTTTACTAGAATGCCTTCTGCTTCCCATCATGTAGCCTGTAACACCTGGTATGCACTACCCAGGCTCCAACCTCCTTAACGTTAGATGGAGACATCTGGCACATCCCCAGCAGTTTTGTCCACAGGCTCAACATTTAACACAAACACACATCCCTAACACTAACGTTAAACTTTACCTATCTCGACGAAGGTAGACA
The DNA here is from genome assembly GCF_048934315.1 of Petromyzon marinus. NCBI lineage: Eukaryota > Metazoa > Chordata > Hyperoartia > Petromyzontiformes > Petromyzontidae > Petromyzon > Petromyzon marinus. Next base: position 10,790,999 of record NC_133703.1, on the reverse strand, counting down.
TCGTGAATCTTTGATTTTTTCTCGAATTCAGAGTCAGAAGTCAGGAGCTCCTCGCGTGCACAGCCAGCCCACGATAAAGTCCGACCCAGAATGATGTCACCGTGACGTCGGTTCAATATAGGCGTGGCCAGAATGTGGGTGTGGCCAACGGCGGCGGCTTCCCCGCCCCCCGCTGCCCCTCCCCGCAGGTTTCTCTCAACCCTCAGTGCGCATGCGCAGGCCGCGCGTCTCGGACATCGCCTTCAGCGGCCGTTGGCGACGCGGCGGTTGTGGCGGGAAAATTAATTTAAAAAACTTCTCCGAATAACCGCGACCTTTAACTACCCTCACGGATAATCCACACGGATCTCTGGACGGCAAGGCGAAGACGATCAATGGAATAATCTCCGGTGAGAGACGGAGAGAGATGGGCAGGCGTGAGGGCGAGCCAGGTTCAACTTTGTTGAACGCTGAGCGCAGAGTGAATGGGGTTTGCTTCACTCAGCACGCGGCTTGGACACTTCGGTGTGCAAAGGGTTGTCTGGTTGTGCCGTGTAAAGGAGGAGGACATTCAGTAAATGTCGTTGGTTTGTTAATGGGAGTGTGTGGCACGGTAATGGACTGGGTACGACTTACAACACAAGTTCTGCTCACATTGCACGCTAAGGGTTAGCACGGCGATTACTACGCGTACATTTATTAGTTATTGTTCATGTTAAAAGTAGTATTGATTGTTAAGACAATAATGTTTAGTATTTGTAGGAGAATCATTTCAATATTGTACAGTATAGCATTGTCCTGCTGTGTGGCTCTCACGTGGTGAGCATCAGTGCAGCAATATTCAGTACGTGGTTGTAATGTACTTCTATAGCCCCCTGCCACCAGTGCAGCAATATTCAGTACGTGGTTGTAATGTACTTCTATAGCCCCCCTGCCACCAGTGCAGCAATATTCAGCACGTGGTTGTAATGTACTTCTATAGCCCCCTGCCATCAGTGCAGCAATATTCAGTACGTGGTTGTAATGTACTTCTATAGCCCCCTGCCATCAGTGCAGCAATATTCAGTACGTGGTTGTAATGTACTTCTATAGCCCCCTGCCACCAGTGCAGCAATATTCAGTACGTGGTTGTAATGTACTTCTATAGCCCCCTGCCATCAATGCAGCAATATTCAGTACGTGGTTGTAATGCACTTCTATAGCCCCCTGCCACCAGTGCAGCAATATTCAGTACGTGGTTGTAATGTACTTCTATAGCCCCCTGCCATCAATGCAGCAATATTCAGCACGTGGTTGTAATGCACTTCTATAGCCCCCTGCCACCAGTGCAGCAATATTCAGTACGTGGTTGTAATGCACTTCTATAGCCCCCTGCCACCAGTGCAGCAATATTCAGTACGTGGTTGTAATGTACTTCTATAGCCCCCTGCCACCAGTGCAGCAATATTCAGTACGTGGTTGTAATGCACTTCTATAGCCCCCTGCCATCAGTGCAGCAATATGCAGTACGTGGTTGTAATGTACTTCTATAGCCCCCTGCCATCAATGCAGCAATATTCAGTACGTGGTTGTAATGTACTTCTATAGCCCCCTGCCACCAGTGCAGCAATATTCAGCACGTGGTTGTAATGTACTTCTATAGCCCCCTGCCATCAGTGCAGCAATATTCAGTACGTGGTTGTAATGTACTTCTATAGCCCCCTGCCACAAGTGCAGCAATTTTCAGTACGTGGTTGTAATGTACTTCTATAGCCCCCTGCCATCAGTGCAGCAATATTCAGTACGTGGTTGTAATGCACTTCTATAGCCCCCTGCCACCAGTTCAGCAATATTCAGTACGTGGTTGTAATGAACTTCTATAGCCCCCTGCCACCAGTGCAGCAATATTCAGTACGTGGTTGTAATGTACTTCTATAGCCCCCTGCCATCCATGCAGCAATATTCAGTACGTGGTTGTAATGAACTTCTATAGCCCCCTGCCACCAATGCAGCTATGTTCAGTACGTGGTTGTAATGCACTTCTATAGCCCCCTGCCATCAGTGCAGCAATATTCAGTACATGGTTGTAATGCACTTCTATAGCCCCCTGCCATCACCAAACTCACACTGACCAGCGTGGTGAAGTATGGTAAATAACCCCTCCCCCTGGGAGCTGTATAGCATGGGACAGCTGTCAGCCAGCAATGGATTTAAAAAGGAGCTGTACTCCGCACACATTCTTATTCAGGGTAGGGTAAGGAACTTGGAGGTTCGGTACGCATAATGTGCTCGGAAAGTATTGTATTCTGTATGTGTGTTGAACCTCTTTCGCATCGTACAAAGCCAACCGTGCTCTTCGGAGGTGCGATAATATATAAATATAAGTAGTCATACTACTGTAATACCACTTAATATTTAGCATTCATTGTATTAGTAGTACGGTAATTTTTTTATATGCAGGTGTGCATGCCAAACGTTAACCAATGTTAAATGTTAAGCCTTCTCTTTTGAATACAGTGTGTTTTAAACATGGAGTTGTCTCCAGCTAATTCTTAAATGTATATCATTCATAATGTAGTAGTAGGCAGGTAGTGCATTTATGACACTTCAATTGTACATAGAGCTTGCAGGTGTGATGAAGGAAACCATGGGAAAGGCTGGAATTTTTGTTGAAAAAAGGACAACAGCCACAGTAGCTTAAGAGACCTAACGCGAAGTGGTCGACACTGGCCCATGCGATCGCGTTGCGACAGCGGACCCACTTTCCGCACACAGCAGCTCCTCATGGTGCCCCCCATACCAGGACCAGTGGTGACCTTGTAGCCACAGCCATTCCTCTCCCTGGCCCCATCCGGTCCAGGCATCCCAAATCGTACAAAATGTACTGCAACGGTGGTGAGACAAACAGCCCTTCGGGCGACAGCACGGTGACGGACACAAGCCCTCGCGGCAGCCTGGGCAGCACGCTGCTCCGGACCGGAAGCGGGGGCTAGCGCAGCCCTGTGGTGTGCGGAGAGCAGTGCTGCTCGTAGGCGAGCGGTGCGCTGGACGCCTACATCGAGGACTTTGAGCAGAGCGGAATCTGTGCGTCACCGCCACCCAGGATACGTGCAGAGCACAGCGCCGCGCAGCATGGCGGAGCGGAGACGCGCGGAGGAGAGGAGGATGCACAGTGTGGATGAGGGTGGGTTGCGCCTCTCGCCACGCGAGGAATCGCTCCGTGGTACTTGCACTCGAGTGGCTATCGAGTGTGCACGCGGTGCAATGGTATTGAAGCTATAGTAATAGGTTTTTACCCTTTTATCTGGCACAAAAACTGACACCTTTATACAAGGGATCATGTTTGCAATAACCACAACACAAGTAGTCAAAATGCAAACAAAAAAGACAACTCTGATAATATGCACTGTCCTTGAATTTGATTGGTCCACACCCGAGATGGCTTTTCTGAGATCCCAGTCTCCACTGGTGTTGGACCAGAAGACGCAAAAAGGCGTCTTCTTATTCTTAGCGTCTTCTTGTTTGCATTTTGACTACTTGCGTTGTGGTTATCGCAAACATGATCCCTTGTATAAAGGTGTCAGTTTTTGTGCAAGATAAAAGGGTAAAAACCTATTACTATATCTTGTTACTGGCAAAGGAGGTCTCATAAGGTATCGAAGCTAGTTGACTGGAGGGGGGATAATTGGAGAGGAGAACCCCATTTATTTGCTTGTACTGGGTGCTTGTCAATTATGCTATGCTATCATGAATGTAATGTAATTCCCCTAGAAAAAAAAACCCTTAATAAGGTCTAAAGATACATTTTCGTGAGAGTCCCACACTGGGATGCTTGGCAAATTCCATTAATGAGTTCATTTTATGTCAGAGAAAACTATCCACAGTAAGCACACGCATATGAGAGGATAGCATAGGTTTGAACAGATAGGTCGGTGCATGCATTTCTTTCTCCTGTCATCTTCCAGCAACTTCACTGATTATCGAGTTTGTAAAGTTTGTGAAATCTAAGTGATCCTCCAACCTTTGTGTCAAAATTTGCAGATCCTAGACTGGACACATCTGAAGTTTAAACAATAACAGCTCATGCACTGATTTATCCCATATTCTCACAAACTCCACAAACGGATAACATCATTAGTTACTGATGGTGCAAAGTAAGGCAACATTGCAGGATTGCCGTTCAGGGGTCAAGGAATCTAGGGGAGAGCAAATTCATTGTGTACCAGTAAAATGTCTGTGGGTCTTACATTGCAGGTGGCATGCTGCCTGTGGAGGACCTCATCTCGGGCACGTGCAGCCTCACTGCTGCGCTGCAGCGGTCATGGCTTATAGCCCGACGGTCAGTCTAACCACGGACCAGCTCCTAGAGGCGCCAGTTGACGGTTCCTCCAAGTCCTTGTTCCGCTCGCCTGGCGCCCACCGAGACCTCGCAGTGTCGCACAGAGGCAAGCGGTCATCTCTCGGGGTCACCGCGCACAGCCTCGGCGCATCATTGGTGAGGGGCAATAAGCCAACTGAACGGTTGAGCTCAACAGCGAGAAGCAACAAGGCCCTGATGCCATTAAATGAGTCGGCAAAGCCCAAAAATTATTTCTTTTCTAACCAGAAGAATGTTTTGTTGTACTTACGGAGCAGTGAAGCAACTAGGCGTGAGCACTTGCCGAACGGCGGCTGTGCGACAAGTACCTATCCCAGGTGGTTGACAAGCCAAAAGGATGAGCTGGATGTGTCGGGGATCACGAGCATTCCTGAGCTCAGGTACCCAGCCTGGCTGCGTGACTGCGATGTGGACTCCCAGACCAGCAGCCACGAGACGGATACCAGCACGAAGAGAGCAGGTGCCGCTCAGAGCCCGCAAAGCAGACCAAAGTACCCAGAGTGGCTCAAAGATTTGGATATCTCCGGCCTTACGAATGTAGCCAACGAGGAGCCCGTGTGAGAGGACCTTAGATCCCTAGGTGTGTGTGTGTATATATATAGTCTGTATATAGCAGATGACATTTCATATGTTTTCAGGTACATATTCAGTCTTTTCTCACAGAGACGACTGAGCGGCCACCCATGTGGTTGTGACGTGCGATGCGTGATTCTTGATGCACAGCCTCATTGGAGGAGCTGCTGAGCAGGGCGCGCATGGAGTTGGAATCCCCCGGCTTGGAGGCCCCCTCCCCGGGCAGCTTCAACACGGACGTCTTCCTAGGGGCTGATCGTCCCTGGGAAAACCCCTCCACGCCATTGTGAATTTATCTTTATATTCACACTCACGCACAGCATAGAGGCTGCACCGCCTCTAAGTATGATGTCAGATTATGAATGTTATAAGCTAAGCAGGTAAGCCTGGTTATTACTTGGATGGGAGACTATTTGGTAATAGCATATATTATAGATTTTGGCTGCTAGGTAACCAGGAGTTAGTAATACAGCAATGGAATCTTGAATCTATATCCGGAGTTTTGCATTTTACTCCCTCTGTTTTCACCGGGTTCTCCGATTTCCTCTCACATACCACTCGCTGATGAAATTTGCAAAATATCACTGCCAAACCCGCCTGAGACTTGGTGAGATTTTTCTGGCTTCCACCATGATAATAAGTCAACCAAGTAATTTTCTCTCAATCGTGTCTCTTCTCAGGGCCGTGTACCACCTGTCGCGTCTGAAAGAGCTGGTTGACACCATCAAGGAGAACAAGGATGGCTGCATTTTAAGGCGGTGGTCGAGGTTTGTACTCAGAAGGATACGTTCGCTTGGTCCTGCTAATTCATGGTTGTTAAACATCAATGGTACTTCAGGTGCTGTGGTGTGAATCGCAATTACTTGTGAACTTGTGGGGCCCATGGGGCACAGTAATTGCCCTGTTAATGGAAGTGCCACAACAAAGTATTGGAAAAATGTGATGAAGTTCGTTCAGGGTTGGAGTTAGTGAATGGTTGCAGCAGTATTTTGCACAGCAAATCCATGCAGACTCAAATGTCACTTGAAAGAGAACGGATATGTGAAAAATATTGTGAGCACAACTAAACTTATTTTGGTTTTATCCATTTTGGAAGGAGACTACTTTATTGGGAACATACATGCTAGTATTTGTGTAGTTATAAACATTTGGGAAATCACTGTAAAAGTACATTTGCTTATTTAGATTGCACTATACCTGTATTGTAAAATTTCCGAACCTTTTATGTAACTTGTAATCAATAAACCAAAGTTGCATATTGTATGCAACCCATGACTTGGATTGTTTTTATCATGTCTTGTTTAGCATGGTTGGTTATGTACAGTGTGAAAGAAATTCAACATACATTAAATATTTTCTGATATTTGAATGTTTATATTGTACATGTATATTTATTTTACAATAAATCTGAGACAAAGGCTTATACACATGGAATTGAAAATATTCAGCTATGATTTGTATTTCTCAAGTATTTTAAGAAAAGTCAGCGAGTCTCGTGACATGTCTTCACATTTGGGGGTGATGATTGTGATGGATATCCAAGCATTAACCTGCTTACATTCCTAGAGTATGTAAGGTGAATTTGGGCATTCTGGGTGATTGGGTTTTAGGCCAAACACAGGCAGATGGTTGGGGATAGATGTTTTCAAGCATCTATTAATTATTCATCGGCATGTACTATCTTACTATGATGTAAAGTTCAAAGACATGGTTCATGAAGGGAATGGAATAAAAACTCAACTGTGCACAAGTATGGAGGAATTAATACTTGGAATTCAATGCAAAGATCTGGCCATATGGCGTTTACTGGGCACCAGGGTTGCCAAACAACACATGAAAGATGTGTATCAGGCACAGCCTCTGCATTATGAAAAAAATATCACTTCCTGAAGAAGTGCATTTTGCTTCTCCTGTCTTAGGTCACCAAAATAAATTAGAGCAAATGTGACTCGACTGACACAGGCAGCATTTATACTTGTGAAGTGTTCTCCTTCCGACGTGTGGTGTGTGTCGCACACACTGTCGAAGACGAGGTAGTTGCAGGAGACATCGTCTCTTTATTATCTTGTTCACACCAACTCCGGCCTCACTCGACCACGTTGCCATAGAGCCCGGCCTAGACACGACCCTGTCCGTGTTGCACCGACGGCGTCGACCGAGAAGGCCAGCTACTGTCTGGCCACGCAATGATTGGGCGAATGCGGTGGCAACGACAGCGACGACGAGACGAGTCCACTCCCAGAACCGGCAGCCCGGAGCTCTCGCTCTCCGCTGCTTATATTATATTCTATATTCTACTCGGCGCGGCTTGGCTCTGCCCTATCCACGCCTCCCTTCTCGAACCGACCAGAGGGTTCCAGAGGCTTCCCTATGAGGTCTTCCATGACCCTTGCCCCAATTCCTCTGCCCGGCCGGCATACCCGTATATATGCTCAACGGCGTGTGTGCAAACTTTCCACTGCAGTTGCCGCTGCTGGACAGCAGTCAGCGCTGTGTCACTACACTTGTATGAACACAAGAATTACATAATCATGTCTACACTTATATGTAATGGGCTGAGATAGGCGCACACAACTTCTTGGGAGGCAACACTATTTATTAACACCAACACATTACACTTAACATAAATTTCGATTTAAAGCTTTCGTGACTGCGGGCTAACACCAATCCCGAATATCCGCCCCCACAGCCCTTTAAATAATCTCCAATACAGCCCCCCAATCGGCTATGCGTGTATGAGTGACGTCCCTGCCCTCTAACCCCCGACCCCCCCGTCCCGCGCGTGCGATTGGTGTGTCGCTCTAAAACTGACTCCAAATCCCCGCCCCGCAGCCCTTTAAACAATCTCCATTGCCCGGCATCGGCAGCAATGCGTGTGCGAAGGACGTCATTGCCCTCTGACCCCTGACCCCCCGTTCAGTTCGTGTGAGTGGTGCGCGGGGTTGTGTGAGCGGAGACGTCGCGTTTGAGTGGCTGAGAAGCGACGGATTGATTCCAGGCAGCCACGTGCCAGCCCCGAGCTATGCCCCACAAACAGGACCCGCGGATCCGAGGGGCTGCGGCGCGAGGAGAGGAGCCGGAGAGCGGCAGCCCTCTCACCGCGAGCGAGGAGTCGAGTAGCGGCTGCTCTCACTCGAGCGAGGAGTCCGGAGCCCGCAGCCCTCCCGAGATCAGCCCTCCCCCGGGGGGGGGGAGCCGGGGGCCCGCGTCCCCCACAACTGACAACCTGTGTACCAACTGGCCGAGCGAGAGTTTGTGTGTATTTGAGCGCAATCGTGCCAGTGTTTAGCTGTACCAGGGAGTTTGGTGCAGCAGAGTGTTTCGGTGTAGCAGGGTGTCCTGATTGTGCCGGCACACTACCCTTCTATCCATAATGTCGTAGGGTGAGCTCCATTAAACGTTAACTCGGACCCCAACCTGTCAAAGCGCCTAATCTCGGAACGTGGTTCTCAACCTCTTACCTCACCCATGCTACGTACCTTTGAGACGTCCTGCTTTTACAAATGTTGATGAACTGGAGGGCAAAGGTCTGGAGGACCCCACATGGAGTCTGGTTTCTCACACCCGAGCCTCCTGTGACATTTCTGGAGGCTTCTCTGGAATCTTTGTCCCATTTATTGAGTGCAGATTTGGCTTACTTCTAGCTTCATCCCAAGACGTCATCCAGTTTGGAAATACCCGAAGGTTGTGGGAGTCGCCCCGTGCTTCAGTTTCTTTCCAACCCTCGCAATGGCCGGTTGCTCACCAACCGGAAGTCTTTTGCTGCTTACACCACGACCGAGGTGTTGAGAGCAGCCATCTCGTGGCTGGTCGGCAATGGAGATGGTATTGTCTATTTGGGGAGCGTGAGTCTGTGGCGTTGGTGGTGCTGCTGTCACGGAGGCGACACGAGTTTAGGAAATTCAGTTTTGTGGGTTTCCTGTAGCGAGCACTGAAAGATCCTCCCTTCCTCTTTCTCCACCCTTGTCTCTACTGTCTCCATGTCCCCGTTCAACTCTTTCTACACCGCTTTCCTTGAATGTGCAGCTGCCTTTACGGCCTCCCCTCTCCCCTTCTCTCCACCTCCAACCCATCTCCGTCGTAATCTCCTCCCCTCTGTTCAGGCTCTTCCCTCTCTTCCTCAGTCTATGGATGGGGTTATTGTTTATCGGGCTCTTATACAAAAAATGGAGCTTATTTTAGCCTTTGAATAGGATTTTCTGTTTTCTTTCGGTAGCATGTTGCGTACATAGGGAAGATCGAGCCACGCCACCGGTTCCCATTATCAAAATCTTTGTCAACTTGTCTCCCTCGGTAGGAATGCCTTTCCTTCTCCAGCAAGCAATTGTCTTCTCTCTCTCCTCCGGTATTTCTTCCGATGCGCTTTCTTAATCTCGCTTGCTGTGTGTATCGGCTCTATCATTCAACAAGGGCAAATTAAAAAAAATGCTTTTTTTTCCTCCACTGCTTTACCACTATACCTCCTGAGTGGGTACTCGGAGTTTCATCTAATGTACTATTTGATGAGTCGCTTCCACACAGCAGAAAGGCGGTAGCTATCCGAACTGTAAATTTTTCTTCCAATTTCGATAGATTCTCGAATTATTCTTGGGCAGTAGTAGCTAGTTTTGCACAGAATTTCAACATAAAATCAACTGAGTGTCCTTGTTGGCACGTGTGTTCTGCTACTGCTGAACATGGGTGCCAACAAATAATACATTATTTAAATGCATGCCTATAAAGGGCAGCATACTTCAATAGGGATTACCATTGGTACGGCTATTTTAATACACAATAGACAGGAAGGACAAGATCAAAGGGCTCTCATAATGCACATGCATAATGTACGTTGACTCGGTAATCTCCCCCCCCCCCCCCCACTTTGCGCGAGAGTGCCACAAATCTGGCTGTCGCCTGATGAAGCTAGTTGTAATTACTGGCAAAACGTCGTACTCCGATTGTAAATGTTGTGGCTTGGCTCTCCAAAGTACCAGTGACGAATTGGCTTGTTCTGTTTCCGTGACAACCCTACTAGTTGGCTGTGTCGAGTGGTGGCGGGTTTTAACGACACGTTTATATATGTATGCGATCTAATCCAAAAAACACCTCTATGGATGATATTGGGCGCGAAAGCCTACATGTTAAACCAAAATTTAAAATATATACAAAATAACAATAATTTCTAGTTTTCCTCATTCACATCGTGATTTGTATGAAAAGACATGAGATGATTGAGACATGTTAAATTATAAACGTATTTATTAATATATATACAGATAGTCCTCGACTGCAATGTCCTTGTCCACGTGCAAACAGAGTTAGGATAGCAGCCTCTTTTAAAAGTCAGAGTAGATTTATACGCTGTAGAAGACAGTTGACGAATCCTCGTTGCTTGATTCCTCCTCGGATCCCTTCAGCAGTGAGTCGTCACCAGTCTTCTCTGCCTGCTCATTCTCCATGTGGCACCGCTGGGGTGGGTGCAATACGCCAGGAGACTCCTTATGCAGCGAGCAGCGAAGCAGGCCCATCTCTGCCTGCTCATCCTCAACGTGGAATTGAGGCGATGGCGGTGAGCTGGGGGCATCGGTGAGGAGCGTGTTACGGAGACGACCCAGCTCTGCCTGCTGCAGAATCGTCTGTACGACGAAGCGCTCGCGGCGCCTGCAGGCGCACACATGGGATGGCGTGTCCGGGATGATGTATGCAATGCAGGCCTTCGTGAGTAACACCACGTGCTGCACACGTCCACACACAGGTAAAGGATTTTCAGTTTCAGGATTTGCATGTAAAGGGTGCTTACTAAATATAATATGGCAGCATCTCAAAGTGCTTTACATCTCAGGTCAACTATTCCGGGGACCTGCAGCCTAGGGATATTATATTGTTACGTCGTTTTTCCCAAATTAAATTAAGTCATTTGAGTAATTTTTGAACATTTGGCAAATTATACCGAGGCACTTTTTTTGAATTACTTAATGGGTTTTTTACTTTCACTATGCGGCAGGCAACATTTATGATGTGCAGTTAATGCACCCACCGTATTCACCTGGGCAGCCGCAAATTACCGCAACAATCAGCAAACACTTACACTCGGCCATGTCACCACTCCAAAGATTCCCTGTGTAGCCTTTCACAGACTGAGACAAGTGCATCTATGAAGGTTCGCACAGTGCCTGTGGGGGTGGTGTGCACCTTTATCTCGCCAGTGATGATTTTCACACACTTCATCAAGTACTCATTTTAAGACAGAATCAACTTAAGGGAAGCTCAACACTGGTTCTAATATTTTCCACTGTTGTTGGCTGTGGCCAGAAATAGTACTCCGGTCACACAGGATTGGTAGCGCAGTTCACAAGCAACAACGCAGCCGCTCCCCTTCCCACAAGCACACATGCTTACGTGTGACAAATTGCATCAACAACATGAATCGTCTGCTGCATGATGAAAGTATTGTATTACCACTATTATTTGTGATGTCAGAAATACTGTGCAATTGTGAGGTGTAATAGCATTACTGGCATTATCTGTAATGACCAATTGACAATGATCACGGTTTGCTCTGCTGACCTTAACAACTGCTCACAGATGAGTCTATACGATGGTGCAGTAGTGTAAGGCTTTGCACACTAGACTTGCAATCCAGAGGTCACGGGTGTGAATGTCGTGGGAGTGTAAACAATGGTGAAAGTTTTTTTTTACATTCCACTGCCTCTATCCACCTAGCAGTGTAAATGGAATACATCCAGTCAATTGGTCGGCTGAGTTTGGTTCTGTCCAGTGTGGGAACTCCCACATCTTCCCAAGACGTCTGACCAGTGTGGAAGAGCAGTAAAAATACATCTTAAGGGTCTCTCTTGAGCTCCCTATAGCAGGAGTGCTTTTGCCATCAGTGACATGAGCAAGTAATTGGAGGACTGTACCTTTATCTTTCAATGGGTTTATGAATGTGTGTGTGTGTGCATGTTGATGTGTACCTGCATGGCAATGACGAAGGCCAGCTTTGCCGTCAGTACTTGCCAGTACTGCTTGGTGACGGAGTAGGCTTGGGGATGATCCGGCGGGTAGCGATGACCTGGATACCTACACACGTACAACCACAAGCACGCATGGACTATATTGAGCAAAGTGCCTCGAAAGTAGAGTTGGCGCTAAATTGAACAAGTATGGTTGTGCACAAACGGGAAATGCGTTCACAGCCCTTAAAAAAATCCGCTTCTGAAAGAGGGCCTTCCCACAACGTGCAGCTTGTGGGGGCTCTTTTGACAATGGTTCACGCTGGTCCATGCCAGGTTGGTGAAGGCAGGGAGTACAGATAATGGGAGAGCAATATAGCACAACTGTTAATTTTGCTGAACTACCCACTGCTTACAACCTAGCTCCACAGTCGCCTACTGCACCTGCATTGTGCATGGTGATCATCAATCTAAGCACGAACAAGGCTCAAGCCGGCTTGACTTCCGGAATCTAAGATCAGCTGTATTCGTGGTGATTTGATCATAATCAAGTAAGGTTATATTAAATATCGATCAATATGGTTATATTGATTATAGTTGTGTATGCCAGCAATTCAAAAACGTTAGAGAAAAGGGTTGGTAGATCGCATCAATTTCTTAACTATCTGTGCTGAGGTGACCAGAAGATGGCTGTAGACCAAGTGGTTTCATGTCTGTGTGAACCTTTAAGCTTCATTTCATTATCATGGGTTCTCCAGGACCTCTTATTGCATCCCACATGCATAAGACCACCTTAAACTGGAATCACAATGCACGGTCTTCCTGCAAAGGGATCTTGAGACTTAATTAAGCAGTCGTGGATCGATAGATAAATAAATAACATTACTCTTTATCAAGGTAACAATGAGCTAGAATTTATATCAATCTATTATTATATTTCTCTAAATGGGACTTTGGTTGTGAAGCCATCCCACCCGTACCCACTGCTCCCCCCCTCCAATTCCCCCCCCCCACCCCCTTTACTGTCCCCACCCACCATGCACACTCTTCCCCCAACCCTACCACAACCCCTTACTACCCAACTAAGCCAAACCCTGTGTCCACGGTAAGGGGCAGGGCATAAACAGAGGTGGGGCCTAGGGGAAGTGTGGGCCTTAAAAGGAAAGTCATGGAGTGAAATGAGGAAGAAAACGAGCCTAATCAGGAAGGGGCGGAGCCAGGAGGACGCCACACCCAGAAGGATGTCGCATCTACCTGGACAACACACCCAGACATCAGTGCATCACATTCGCAGGGACGGCACCCCCGATAGCTGGGCATGACACTGAATGGCACAAACCTGCAGGTTGTGTTGATTGCCGGATCAAACCAGGCTGGCAGGATGTTGGGATAATTTTGCTCCTTGAAGTCGCTGATCTTGAAAATTGAAAAGCTGTCCTCCGTGTACCCATGCATTGTAGGCGAACCTGTGCCATACTCTGCTGAGTATCCATAATAATACACCAGGCGTGGGATGATGTCCGTTGTGAACGCCAAGATGCATGACTGTGGAATTAGCATACGGAGGCACAGCGATAGCGGTCACTTAGCATGCAATGATTTGACCAAGGCTTCTGAACATCTTACCTTGGCAATTACATTAATTTTCACAAATACAATTTGGGGGGTTGCTGCCAGAGTGAAATGGTTACCATATAAGGACTTGCAATCTGGCAGTTGAAGCAATGGATCATTTTCTTAAATCTCCCCCACCTCTGTCCAATTAGCAATATAAATGGGTTCATCACTGTTTTAGCACAGGTGTAGAGGTGTTAACTACGCGCTGTTGCGTAACCCGCGTTGCCACCAGGGCGGTGCAGCATTACCCCTGGGTACAACGGTTGGGGTCAGTCGAGGTGAAACGGATCGTGGCCAGGGTTTGGTGCGAACCAATCAGACGGTTCCACGTGGGAATGTATGATTGGTTCTACCTGGCCACGAAGGGGTATAAGACGGGTGACCCAACGGACCTCGAGGAGTTCGCTCCCTGCACGAAGACAGAAGACTGGGCTGAAGCCTAGCTAGGACCCTGGACCAGCCTTTCAGCCCTTCTAAGGGCTAAGGCTCGGCATACCCAGTGGTCAGGACCACCGGGCCAGCGGTGGGTCAGATAGCCTCCCCTAGGTCCTAGCCGGAGGACTAGGATAGCGGTAGACGTGTGAGTCCCGCCAAGTCCGGAGGTTGTACCTCCTTAGGTATCAAGGAGGTTAGTGGTAGACGTGTGAGTCCCGCCAAGTCCGGAGGCTGTACCTCCCTAGGGTATCGGGTGTGGGGACCAAATATCCCTCTGTGTGTGTTAAGCGATGTATAAGGAAATAATACAATAAACAGAGTGTGCCTCCTAAAGAAGTCTGCTCGTCCTTACAACACTACAACTGGAGTCAGAAGTGGTTGGAAATGGAAACCAGAAGTTCAGCCCACGCGCGGAGCCAGAACGAAGATGACGCTGTCTCACCTCCAAGCACCGCCAGCTCCGCTGAAAACGCTGCCGCGTTGACGGCCGCCCAGCCACCGGTTGAGCAGCCGGTTGCTCCCCCTGCCATGGGGGACGGACTCAGGGCAGCACACGGCCGTCTCGCTCAACTCCTACACGCCGCGGCCTCAATTCTCGAAGAGATCAACTTGGAGGTTGCGGGCAGGCCGAGTCAACCGCCGGCAGACGTTCCCGCCATCGGCCAGGGCAGACATTTTGATTTTCCCGCCGGGGAACCACGTGATTCCGCCGGAAGCGGAAGCCAGGGGCATCCTGGGAACGCGGGGGGCCCATCACAACCCGCAACGTCATCAGCACGCGACGCTGCGAATTCAACTTTCTCAGCGGACGCCGCGTCATCACTGTACCGACACGGTACAGTAGACTCTATCGGCCGGGAAATCGCCGATCTCCGGCTCGAGACGGTACAAGCTGAGGGGGAGACGACGTCCGCCCTCCAACAACGCCTGCCCATCTTCCGAGAATTCACATCTGAAGGGGGCGACTGGGCGGCGTTCCAGCGTCGCTTCCTGAGCCACCAAGAGATGGTGGGCTGGTCGGACGCACAGGCGCTCCGAGCACTACCGGCCACTTTGGATGACGACGCTCTCGCCTCTCTCCTCACCATCCCCAGGCAACAAAGGGCGACTCTTCAATCGGCCCTCCGACGGATGTCCGACGTGTACGGGCCTCCATCCGACGTCCGCAGCCGATTTTACGACAGGCGACGCCGCCCTAAAGAGTCTCCGTTGGCATTCTGGACCGCTCTACTGGCGATGGCAAGAGCGGGTTACCCTCGCATGGACGACGAGGCCATCGATGCCATCGTTCTCCAGAAGATGCTGGAGCTGGCGCGCGAGCTGCGCATCGTCATCCAAGCGGTGGACGACGACAGTATGTGCTCGCTACGAGCCGCTCGGTGCATCCACGCACATCTGCTGCTCCACATGGAATCGACCATCGCCGCCTCGGCTTCGACGTCGGAGCCTGCCAGCAGGGATGCCGAGTTCTCCCCCGACCGGGCCTTCATTGCGACCAGGTCAACGGGCCGGCGATCGTCCGACCACGCTAGTCGCCGCAACGACCAGCAGCGGGGACGGCCTGCTCCACGCGGCGACGTGACGTGCTTCAACTGTGGCCGACGAGGCCACATCTCCTCTGACTGCCGTGCGCCTCGACGACGCCCCTCCGCATCCCGGGGCCAGGACTACAGGACGTCCACGGCATCGCGGCAAAACCAGGCAAGTCGCGACGCCTCTCACGCTCGGCCCTCATTCACACCATACACCCTGCAACGCACCATAAGAAGGGCTCGCGATTCGGCGTGTGATGGGGGGTATTCTGGCGTTTGTTCGCGGCCACTCGAACCTGGGCAGTGGTCTGAGTTGGCCCATAGGGTAGTCGCGGCGACGGCAGGTTCATCCGTGGTTGTCGGATCAATCGAGGGTGTGGAATTTCGCGTGTTGGTCGATACTGGTGCGTCGGCTACGATCATTTCGGATCTGATTTACAATATACTGCCCGTACGATGCCGCCCCTTGGAACGGGTTTCTATCCCGTGTTTCGCCGCTAATGGCAGTTCACTTGGCATTATTGGGCAAATTCGGGCGCAAATTTCGATTGGAGACATTAAATTGGCAGGGCCTATTTTGGTCTCTTCTTCCCTCGCCGTGCCGTGTTTGTTAGGCACTGATTTTCTCGCGAAAATGCCTATTAAGATCCTTGTAGATCAAGGCTGCATCGAACTCCCGTCGGGTCGACGGATGGCGTTCTTGCCCACACCCTCACATCCGCGCATGGCTAGTTTCTCGGTGCAGGCGTTTGTTGCGAGCACAGTCCGCATTCCACCAGGGACACAAATGCTCGTGCCCTTGCAACTTAAAAAACCGCTAGCCCCGGAGGCCTCGGCACATGGCATTATGCTGGGGCCTTCAAACGCAGCTGCTAAGGGGTTAGATTTGGTGGCTGCACAGACCCTCGTAGCAGCCGACAGGGAGCCGTTCTTGCAGGTTTTGAATGTCGGATTGTCCACAACCGTCATTCCGCAAGGAACTGTGCTCGCTCACGCGACCCCGGTGCCGTTGGGGACCGGAGTCGCGGGACACGTGTGTGACACGCCGCAGGTCCCACCTCCTTCCGAATCGGATGAGAGATGGTTGGACGCGCTCTGCACAGACACGGGTGATCTGTCTCATTCGCAGCGAATTAAATTGCGCGCTCTTCTGCGAGAATTTTCCGATGTCTTTAGTAAATCTAAATTTGATATTGGCTGCACCAAGCTGCTGCGTCACCACATTGATACTGGTGACGCTGCCCCGATTCGACAAAACCCGTTTCGGCTTAGCCCGGCGGAGAAACAGCATGTTAAATCGGCTGTGGATGACATGCTGAAGGCCGATATAATTTCTCCCTCCACTAGTCCCTGGGGTGCTCCAATAGTGCTGGTCAAAAAGCACGATGGCAGTCTCCGTTTTTGCGTTGATTTTCGGCGCCTAAATAAAATCTCGGTAGCGGACGCCTACCCTCTCCCTCGTATGGACGAGTCATTGGATGCCCTGGCAGGGGCGCACTATTTCTCCACCTTGGACCTTCTGTCGGGGTTTTGGCAACTCCCCCTCGACGAATCGTCAAAACCTAAGACTGCTTTTCGGACACCACAGGGCCTTTTCGAGTTTAATAGATTGCCCATGGGTCTCCACTCGGCCCCAGCGACGTTCCAGAGGCTCATGGAGCTGGTCCTCGCTGGGCTGCAGTGGGACTCATGTCTCATTTATCTTGACGACGTCATCGTCTTTAGCCGCACGTTCGGCGAACACATCGAACGGTTGCGTGCTGTCTTCTTGAAAATGCGGGCCGCTAACTTGAAATTCAAGCCGCAGAAGTGTCACCTTCTGCGTGAGTCTGTGCGCTATCTGGGCCACATAGTTAGCCGCTCGGGCATTTCTACCGACCCTGAAAAAACCAAATGTGTTCAACATTGGCCGACCCCTACATCTGCGGGCGATGTTCGTAGTTTTATTGGTTTTGCGTCGTACTACCGCCGGTTTGTTGCTGGCTTCGCGACGATTGCCAAGCCGCTCCACGCCCTTACGTCAAAAGGGGTCGCGTTTCATTGGGGGGACGCAGAACAGGCTGCGTTCGACTCCTTGCGGAACGCGCTCATGACGGCACCGTCCCTTGCGTACCCCGATTTTTCCGTGCCATTCGTGTTGGACACCGACGCTAGCAATACGGGGATTGGGGGTGTTCTGTCACAAAAAGTTGATGGCATTGAAAGGGTTGTTGCCTATGGTAGCAGAGTCTTGTCTCTTGCTGAACAAAGATACTGTGTGACCAGACGTGAGCTGCTGGCCATTGTTTTTTTTATTCAGCAATACAGGCCGTACCTGTATGGTCAGCATTTTACCGTGCGATCTGATCATTCGGCTTTACAGTACGCTCTGCGGGTTGACCAACCGTCCGGGCAGCTTTCTCGGTGGCTCGAAGTCCTTCAGGACTACGATTTCAATGTCACTTACCATAGGGGTGCACAACACACGAATGCCGATGCGTTGTCTCGCCTTCCGCCGGCTCAAAAATGTGCGTGTTTTTTGGGCTCGGGCCGTTGTAAGCCGCCACTGCCTGCGCAGGTCGCGCCTCTCACAACGGTGTCAGCCGCACTTCCCGCCGCCTCAGCGCCGATGTTGGATCATGCAGATCCAATGGCCAGTGACGATTTGCTGGGGCTAACTTTGGCCGAATGGGGTCGGCACCAGGGCGAGGACATGTCATTATTGAGGTTGCGTCACCACGCGAATAATGTGGTTCCAAGACAGGGCAAATTTAATTCATTTGTCATGAAGCGTGGCTTGTTGATGCATTGGGATGCTGACTTGTGTCAACATAAAATCGTCATGCCATCCGCCTTGCGATGCAAGGCCGTATGGGCGGCGCATGAGCGTTTATTGCACCTGGGTGTTCATAAGACCATTGGGTTGTTGCGGTTGCAATTTTTCTGGCCGGGCATGCTGCGCGACGTCACTGACATTATGCTGGGATGCACCCATTGTGCGCAACGTAAACCGCCGGCTAAACCGGCATGTCCACCCCTGCAACCCATTTCGGTCTCTTGTATAAATGAGTTGGTGGCTCTCGATATTTTGGGCCCTTTTCCTACTACGCCACGGGGTAATAAGTACCTTCTGGTTGGGGTAGAGTATTTTACACGGTGGCCTATGGCCTGGGCCCTCCCCAACCAGTCGGCGGCGGCCGTTGTGGACGCCTTTGTTCAAGGCTACGTCCTGGACAAGGGCGCACCAGAACGGTTGCTGACCGATCAGGGAAGAAATTTTTCAGGAGCCTTGCTGACTGATGTGTGCCGCCTGTTGGGCACTAAGAAAGTGCGCACTTCGCCCTACCATCCCCAGACCGACGGCATGGTGGAGCGCCTTCATAGAACTCTCACCGCTATGTTATGCCATCAGGTCGATGAATCTCACCTCGATTGGGACTTGCAGGTTCCGGGGGTCCTCGCCGCATACCGTATGGCACCTCACGCGGCGACGGGATTTTCCCCGTTCTTTCTAATGTACGGCAGGGATGCCTTTCCTCCCGCCGACGTTCGGCTGGAAATCGAACAGCCACCGCAAAAGTCAAAGCTCGTTGACCACTTGCGATTCAACCTCCGTAAGTTGGCCGAGGCACGGGAGGCCGCCATTGAAAATTCGGCTTCCCGCCAAAGGGCGAATTTGCGACTGCGGGACCCTCGGTCGTACACGCATCGGTGGGCACCGGGAGACAGGGCATGGCTCCACTGCCCCCAGGTGCCGGTGTCCACGTCGGCCAAACTCCTCAGACCATGGCGAGGCCCGGTTGAGGTAGTGGAAGTCCTGCGTCCCCAATGTGTTAAAATTAGCTGGGGACGGCGTCGCTGGTGCGTTCATCCCTCTCGGTTAAAACCCTTCGTCACGCCACGCGTCCCTCCACAACACACACGACATGGGGGCCGAGTGTGCGACGCGTCCGACGAGCCAGATGTTGCCCCGTTGGTGCCTAACCCGCAGCGCAGGCGTGTCATTCCTCCTGCAGATGACGCGGGAGTGACGGCTCCATGCAGGCCACGTTCGGCCTCAATGGACCGTGGAGCAGCAGGTGTCCCCGTGGAGATGCATAAAGGCCCACCGGATGCTCTGGCTCATCCTCCTCCTTCCCTTGTGCCGCCGACAAAGCCTGCCATCCCCTACGATGGTCCCGCGAAACGCACGCGCGCGAAATCTCGCCGGTTGTTATAATGTTTTTTTGGCATGTCTAGTGCCTTGTACATACGTTATGTTGTTAAGGGGGGTATTTATAGGGGTTTAATTGTTCTTGTTGTTCGTGAGGCACACTCACAATTCTTCTACCATTGGTAATTTCGGAGTTTCCCATTGTTGCAGCCGGGACGGCTGGAGCTTCCGAAGGAGGGGATGATGTAGAGGTGTTAACTACGCGCTGTTGCGTAACCCGCGTTGCCACCAGGGCGGTGCAGCATTACCCCTGGGTACAACGGTTGGGGTCAGTCGAGGTGAAACGGATCGTGGCCAGGGTTTGGTGCGAACCAATCAGACGGTTCCACGTGGGAATGTATGATTGGTTCTACCTGGCCACGAAGGGGTATAAGACGGGTGACCCAACGGACCTCGAGGAGTTCGCTCCCTGCACGAAGACAGAAGACTGGGCTGAAGCCTAGCTAGGACCCTGGACCAGCCTTTCAGCCCTTCTAAGGGCTAAGGCTCGGCATACCCAGTGGTCAGGACCCACCGGGCCAGCGGTGGGTCAGATAGCCTCCCCTAGGTCCTAGCCGGAGGACTAGGATAGCGGTAGACGTGTGAGTCCCGCCAAGTCCGGAGGTTGTACCTCCTTAGGTATCAAGGAGGTTAGCGGTAGACGTGTGAGTCCCGCCAAGTCCGGAGGCTGTACCTCCCTAGGGTATCGGGTGAGGGGACCGAATATCCCTCTGTGTGTGTTAAGCGATGTATAAGGAAATAATACAATAAACAGAGTGTGCCTCCTAAAGAAGTCTGCTCGTCCTTACAACACTACACAGGTAATTCCACATCTTACAACATGTCTGGTCATCATGGAAGAGTAGGCCAAATACCGTGTAGAGGGGTTCTCTAGAGCTACCTTTAGTTGAGGCCCTTCTGCCAGCAGTGACATGAGCAAGCAATTGCAAGGCTTTACCTTTTGCGATTTTGGGAGAGAGTGGATAGGAGCGGTGGTGCAGTGATTTGTGCACTGCACTTTGAATTCAGCACACATGCAATGACTTCCAGCTACGACTAACATCAGTGACGAGTGATACCCGAACCGCTCCTGGTCCCCCACTACACCTCTTCTCAAACCTGCCATGACCAGAATGGTGAAGTATGGTAAAAAGAACCCACACGGCTAACATGACATGTTATGTCACTCATAAGATGGGATATTGAGCGAGAAAGCGAGCGGACAATCTGGCGACTTACATTGGTGATTACAGAGAGGGTGGCAACGATACTCAGAATGTCGGCCCAGGCTCCAATTCCTCTTGCTCGCAAAACCACAGGCCTCCTCATCTTTGTTACGAGCTTCCACGCGTCGACCCGCACTTCGATGATGTTGTTGAGCAGTGCGAGCAATGGCGCAAGTGGAAATGATGCCACGAAGAGAGTGACAAACCCGAATTGGATAACTGGGGTATATTTTGAGAATGGGTAGGGGGGCAAGGATAGGATAATGAGTGAAACAGGATATAGACATACACTCTTAATGCTGTTATGTTGTGATTACTTTAAGCAAACAAAACATGTTTTCAATGCATTGAATGTGTTTTAGTCAAAGGAGACCCCAAAATATGATCACATTTTCGTGTCATTTGTTCACAAAATTATCGTGTCCATTACATTGGCCACTGAGATGCGACCAGCCACTACCATCTTTAATGCTCAGCTCTGGTTCACCTGGGTTTCTTTTGCACCATTTTCCACCACTAGGTGGCTATAATAACTAGATCACATCCTGTATTGAGGACTCCATTAACCGTACCACACATTTTTAGGCATATGCACTGTGGCTGAAATGCCAACAAATCACAGCAGTTAACCACAGTAGACATGATGCACAAGAGTTTAAATAAATAGTAAGGGGGAGAAACGTCAACCCAAGCTGACCAATGTAGCTGCATTGGTTAGCAGACAAGAGGAGCAAATATGTGCTCCTATTGTTTCTAAAACTTGTGGTTGTTGTGTTGCTGCCTTGCCCACGCTTGCATTTGTTGACAAATTGGCAGGAATGTATGTACTTTGTATTTTTAGCAATTTGCTTACAATTTCTCCATCTTGCCTCTCATCGGTTTTGTAAATAGCTTGGTGACCCGCCCCTACTGGACATATGTGAAAAAGATCTTCATAGCTCATCGGATTCTTCCAGGATATCAAAAAGATTCTGATTCTGATTAATCAGTGGCGCTGCGAACAACCTATTCCCTGTATTGCTGCGGGAATCTGCATCCACACATGATCAAGCACCCCTGTGTAATGCAATACACATGGTTCCTTTGTCATAGACATGTAATTCTGCAAATGTGCAGAAATGTCTACCGTATGCGACTTACTCCAGACAAGTTTAGACTGTTAAACGTGACCTGTTGTGACTCGTCTAATGTGTATTGTGTGGTCGTTAGCACAGAAATATGCGTCTGGTAGTGTCCTAATGGTCCAAAAATAGTAAAAAGGAGGCTGGGTCTGTGTTGTTCAGAGTGACCACCATATACAGACTCTTGTACGTACAAACGAGTTCAGTTCCAGAGGTCTGTTCGTAAGTCGATTTGTTCGTGAGTCCAACTTTCCTCCCGTCGATTTCAAACACGTTTTACGGCTTATACGCTAAACACGGGGAATGGCTTTAAAAGTTGCCTCTAGTTTTTCACGTTCTGCAGATGTAGATGCCACCATCACCACCTATTGTGTGGCGGTTGAACTTACGACTCTCGGTCCGAACAGGAAACTGGACATACGGACAGGTTTGACCATATCTCGGAAAGTTCGTAAGTCGAATGTTCGTAAGTAGAGGAGTCCCTGTGTAGTGGCATAGAATGGTAATGTAACAGTATAGCGCTGGCTGCTGGCAGGGAAAGGGATCTGCGGCTTACGGCCCTGACGTCAGCAGGCCAGGTTATACACCAGAGGGGTATCTAGGGAAAAGGTCGCAGAAGGGGCACTGAATTCATAATGATACAATAATTCAGTAAACTGTGCAAGTGTACAGCATGCCAGATCATTATCTGGCCTAACCCTGGTTGGAAACACCGTGGGAGTGAAGACGAAGATGGATTAATAATCATTATTTACATTTGTAAGGTGCATTTCATCCGTATGCCACCAGACAACTTGGAGTGTCGAAATTCCCTTTGCCCACCAGAATGAACAGACCTCATCTTTCCCACCCCTGCAGACTTGGTATTGAAGTAGATACATGCTAATGTTTACAAAGTAACGGACTCTTGACCAATTTCATTTCCACATAAATCAATCATTCGGAAATAGGCCCCACTATACCCCACCAACTACAGCACTCTAATCTTGCCTCCTCGTTTTGCCTCTTCCACCTGCCTCATGCTCGTCAGCACCGCCTTTCGTGCAGCCATGCGGGTGTGAGGTCATCATCACGAGAGGCCGTGCACTTCATCCTTCGCACGCGGCAGAGGAACCACTGAAGTCAAACGTTTATATACGTGCGGTTTAGTGGGGTCATTTCTGAGCGAACTCTGTTTGAAAGTGTTTATCGTTAAATGTGGAAGGGTTTGGGTTAGTTTTCGGGTTACCACCTTTTCCACTATGGAGATCAAACCCAGACCTATGTTTCAGTCGGTCTAGGTCTGTCAACAACCATGCAGCAGTAAAGTTCAGCACAGTACCGGTACCAGATCTCGGTACAAATTAATTAATGCCACCCAAACACAGATGCCAATTCACAGACTGCCTCGGCTGGACCGGGACAGGAGGTAACCCAAGGGTAGTGGGAGGATAACCGCTTTGTGAGCTATTTGTAAGTAATGCGTTTAGAGTATTTGGCTACTATACATTTCCACGTGATAAGCTACTTCGTTAAGCTATAATTTGTGGCCAGGCCGCTTCTGAAAAAGAGCTATATAGCTCTCAATGGGCCTTACCTGGTAAATAAAAAATAGTTTACTTTAATGGCATACATACTTGAATTTTACTGCGGATGTTTTAAAACATGTCCTGTCTAACTGTCAACTTTGTTTGAATTTCAGTGGGAGAAGATGCTTCTCACACAGACGTTAAAGCAGGTACCAGAGTCCACCTGAAGCTACTGCAGTGTGCGCCTCATATAGGATTCCGTCCATTACTGTTGGTGCGATGGTTTGGATTTTCAAGTTGAAATCTCCTAGTTCATTTTATTTTACCCAGGCAACAACTCAATTGTCAAGGGTAGTCCTGTTTGGAAGAGGCTATCCTTGTCTCTTGAGTTCCACATCTTGGAGAGGATGTGATTAGTCAGCATCGATGCCATTTTAGTTGGTGTCACGCATCATGCGTGCATTCTTAAATTACTGACGCTGACTGAAGACTGAAGATGCAAGTGTGCCATCTGACAATGATAGTTATGAAGCCATTTTTTTCCATTGCCAATCTTCCTTTGTGCTCTGTCAGAGTCTGGGATAACACGGCCTTGGTGAAGTCCCCTGGACTTGTGTAATTTCTGTATCAATTTTTTTTGTTTCATTTTGAAATCTCTGCTCCACTTCCTTCAATTGCATCCATCTGCACCTCTGATTAGCACGGCTGGCTTACGTACGGCGCGAAAGAGGTTCAACGCACATACCTACAAGGAGTGTAAATTCATACGGTGCCAGAAACTCTGCACGAGTTCGTGCCGCGCTCTCCCGATGTTGCCGTCGATGTTTGTCCAGCGACAAGCCATTCGTTGCCACGCGCGAACCTGTCTCACCTCCACAATCACAGGGCCGAGTGCGTGACGTGTCCAGCAAGCCGTGTGATGTGTCTGCGGATGATAATCTTCAGCAGAGGCCTGTGCCTTCTCCCACAGACGCCGCGCAACTGACGCCGCTCCCAGCGCCGCCGACCTCTGCTTCCCCGGCCACGGCCCCGGGGAGTTCCTCTCCTCTGCTGGACACCCCGTGTGCTGGACCTGCTGCTCCACCACACTTGCCTGCCCACTACACAGGCACAAAGAGGTACGGGCAGAACTAATGCATAAACGCTTTCAACATAAGTTGGAGAGAGCTGAGCCTTTCTAGGAATTCGGCAATGCTTTCCCACCGGTGACTGTTCCCGATATGTGACTCGAGAGCATGTAGGTTTTGCTTGCAGGCCACACACACACAAACATGAATGATGTGTTTGGTATTATCTCATGGAAAATAATAAGTTGCACAAGGGCCAGGGTCATGCCCCATTCATTCTGAACGATTAAACCAAACTGACCCACGTTCACACACGAGAGCAGAGAGGTTGGCTGCAGGGTGATGCGCGCGAAGAACGCGTCACTGTGAAAGTGTTAGAAGGTTCCCCTTCGTACCTTCTTACTCTCCCTCCCACCTCCCTCCTTCCGGTCAGGTGATTTTGAAGTGTCGTCGTCACGCGAGGACGTGGACCGAGACAGCGCGTGGAACCAGTGGCTGCGCTCCGAGATCCCGGGGCTCTTCCTGCTGGCCCTGCACACATTTACCGTGAGTCGGCGCAGATGTGGCCTCGCGACTGGGGCTGCCACCTGTCCGCGTTTGACCCCCGGACAGTGTTCGGGTGGCAGCAGGAATTGATTTGTGTCGAGATCTGGTACCCCGGGTATGGTTATGGTTGAATTTTATCACCGTGAACTGCACAGTTTTAACAATAGACCTGGGCTCGCTGAGAAATGTGCCTGGGTTTGCTCTGGCGTGGAAATGGTGGCAACTGTACTTGGGGCATCGGCACGTGTATTCGCGCTCCGGCTCCATTTACACCGAGAGTCACGTGCTTGTCTCGTGTGGGGAGTGGTGGTGTAGCTGTTAGGGGGCATCCATTTAGTATGTATGCATGGAGGGGGGAGGAGGGGCTAACCCAAATGCGTACGCTTGCGTATGGGGGGGTCTACTGACAATATGTAAGCCGACTGCAATTGCATGAATCTGCCCATCACAGTGAAATGGGGAAGTAATTGCTTCCGACAAAGGCGTTCTATGACCTTTTAAATCGTACTCAGGTTTGAGAACGGGGACAGTTTGCATTCATGATCCTGAATCATGACAATTCCTTGACTCTCCGGCAGTGGTGAATCGTTCCAACCATCAGTAGGAATCGTGTATATGTGTGTATGTGTATGCACAGCTGTACCCATTGGCTTCTGTTTTGGTCATGTACGTTTCTTTTTTATTTCGTGGAATATCACTTGCTGTACTCCACGCGGTGAGTGCTTTGTGTAGGTAGGAATCATGTTATGTAGAGAATATAAATCTTATTCAGTACCTCCATATGTCTCCCACAGACGAGCGGGGAGACAGCAGCCAGGCAGTGAGCCGGCACTCCCAACAATCGCGCAAGCTCTGCGGTTCTCTTTACATTCCGATATTTGCAGCCACTTACTGAGTGTTTACATGTGGGGGGAAACCAGTACACTCGCAGAAAACGAACGAATGTGAGCAAGGGGGCAACGTTCTATCCCGTGCAGATGGAAAGGATTCCACAGTTGTGTTCCACTGCCTCCTGGCAAGCCAGGGTATGACTCATCCTCGATGCCCACCGGAAGGGAGATTGCACACTTGCAATTGAATTCTCTGAGATTATTTATATCATGGGGTAGGCAGTGACAAAGCCCTTGACTCACTTAACATGAACATGCGGTGCAGTGCATTGTACGTGCGAGGATACTCGCTTTCCACAATGTATGAAAGTGTGTTGAACTTGAATCTTGACTTAAAGCTTTCGTGACTGCAGGAATTCATATTTTTTGGGTCTTTCGGTAAAGTCACGTAGATAGAACAATAAAATAATAAAAATAAAGTGAATACAAAATAATAATAAAAATATCACGACGTTTCGATCGCAACACAAGCAATCTTCATCATTTTTCTCCTGATGACGATTGCTTGTGTTGCGATCGAAACGTCGTGATATATTTAACTTTTTTATTCACTTTATTTTAATTATTTTATTGTTCTATCTACGTGACTTTACGGAAAGACCCAAATAATATGTGTTGAACTTCTTTCGCAGTGTACGTAGCCAACCGTGCTAATCTGTGGTACATTAACACCTTGCCACAAATGCCCTGTTGCTCATGAGCACACCGACTCAAATGAATCAGGTGCAAGGTTTGCGTGATTAATTCTTACAAAGTGGGGTCTATAATGAACAATATGGCTGAAGCTCGAGTTCTATTCATTTAAAACCAAACGTGTTTCTTACCAACCATACCTGGTGTTTGCACACAGATACAGATTATGGGCGATGCGTTCTACACCATTCGGAATGCGCTGTTGCAATGTGCAGCCACAGCTGCTGCAAAAATATTTGTCTCGGTTTGATCCACTGAACAATATCCACTGACCACACCGCACGCGCAACAATGATATAACTATGAACAAAAATACTAATAAATTAAGATGGTTTATTAAATATATTGCACGTAAGAAAATACAGCAATAGACGTAAAAATACATGGCAGTTTAACACGTAGGCTTTCGCGACAAATATCCATAATACAGGTTTTATGGGTTGGATCGCGTAAATATATAAATGTGTCATTATGAGACCTTTGCCAGTAGCAAGAGATAGTAATAGGTTTTTACCCTTTTATCTGGCACCAAAACTGACACCTTTATACAAGGGATCATGTTTGCAATAACCACAACACAAGCAGTCAAAATGCGAACAAAAAGAGACAACTCTGATAGTGATATACACTGTCCTTGAAGTTGATTGGTCCACACCCGAGACGGCTTTTCTTAGAGCCTAGTCTCCACTGGTGTTGGACCAGATGACGCCAAAAGGCACACAACTCATAAACAGCGCACTATCAGAGTATTGAGAGCTCGGGTTAAGCATTTGCATTATGAGACCTCCTTTGCCAGTAGCAAGATATAGTAATATGTTTTTACCCTTTTATCTGGCACCAAAACTGACACCTTTATACAAGGGTCATGTTTGCATAAAAGTGTCAGTTTTGGTGCCAGATAAAAGGGTAAAAACCTATTACAATTTAAATGTGTCGTTAAACCCGCCATCACCCGACAGCCAACTAGTAAGGGTTGTCACGTAAACAGAACATGCCAATTCATCACTAGTATAGCACACCGGTGTGTGGTGTGTTGGAGAGCCAAGCCACAACATTTACCATCGGAGTACGACGTTTCAGTAATTACAACTAGCTTCATCAGGCAACAGCAAGATTTGGGAGAAGTCCACCTGTTTAATTCCTTATATAGAGGCGTAGATGTGATGACAACACTTGTGAGCTCTTTGAGCGCAAAGTGGGGGGGGGCGTTAATGAATCAACGTACATTATACATGCACATTATGCTAGCCCATTGATCTTGTACTTAGTGTCCATTGTGTGTACTAAAATAGCCGTACAAACGGTAATTTGATGATTCTCTTCCATGCAGCCCTAAGTCGGTAGCTATCCAAACGATTAGAATTATTTTTATTTCTTTAAATTTCGATAGATTCTGTAATTAGTCTTGGCCAGTAGTAACTAGTTTTGCACAGAACTTCAACATTATCAAAATCAATTGAGTGTCCTTGTGGGCACGCGTGTTCTGCTACTGCTGACAGTTGTATTTGTGAGCATTTCATATTTCTGTGGTGTTCTTTTAGTCTCGTGCTGATCATTCGTCCTGTTTGCCCTACATAGCATTTGCCACAAGTGCAATTAATCCGGTACACACCTTCTGTTGATAGCTTCAGTAATAGAAAAGCAAAGAAATATCCAATAGGACTTTTCGTAGGTTTCCATATGCCTTCTGAATTTGCCTGGCTGATCAAAGTTTCGACCGCAGATGCCATTGGTCAGGGGTCTCTTTGTCCGTTCTCATGTGGGACTCGAGGCATGATGGCAGTTGGAATGCTTTCCCACAGACTTGGAAAGACATTTGTTTTCTCACTCTAGTGACTATGGGAGTGAGGTGGAGTCGAGACGGGCGCTGGTCAGGTGTGGCGTTTCCCAGCAGGCGCCTTCGTTCCATGCGCGGTTGCTGTGATAGCAATAACTTTGTTGCACGCAGGTGCGCCCTTTGCAGAAGGTGGCATTGTCTGCAACTCTGCCTCCTCACCACCAGGACTCGATAAGCTGCTGCTGCTGGAGCTGCTGGTGCCATCCATGGCAAAGGCAATTCTTCCAGCACCATGACTCGCAGCCGAGTAGCTCTGACACACCTTCAACACCGCATTGGCAAAATTGCCGTCATTCACCATGCCACGTGCGCCCCTTGAGTTCTTTCCGTGGGTTACTCCATATGCCTTCTGAGTTTGTAGGGCCGATCAAAGCTTTGATCGCAGATGTTGCAGCTTTGACCACCGGTCTTGTGCATTCTCATGTGGGACTCTAGGCACCATGCCAGTTGGAATGTTTTCCTGCAGACGTCGCAAGAGATTCTTTTTCTCACTCTAGTGACTCTATCAGATTCTAGTGACTCTATCGGATTCAACACCGCATTGGCAAAACTGCCGTTATTCACCAAGCCTGGTGCACCCTTTATCATGTAATCCTTTTCATGGGTTTTCATATGCATTTAGAATTTTCCTGGCTGATCAAAGCTTTGCCCACATATGCCGCCCCATTGATCACGGGTCTCCTTGTGCGTTCTTACGTGGGATTCTAGGCACCATGCCAGTTGGAATTTTTTCCCACAGACGTCACAAGAGATGAGTTTTTTCGCTCTTGTAACTCTACCGGATTGAGGTGGGGTCGAGACGGGTGCTGGTGAAGTGCCATCGATGGTAAAGGCAATTCTCCCAGCACCACCATGACTCGCAGCGGAGTTGCTCTCGCACATCTGATACAAAAGACAAAGGTCACGCGCATGACACCCGTGTCACGAGTGTACTCACAAAGGCATACTTAAGGTGACATAAGATTCATTACAACAGATTCATTATAACAGAACTCCTCAATAGTGCAGATCCTATCATCTACTATTTTACTCCTTATCCACCAAAATAAGTACTCTTTGGTTCTTTCGGTAAAGTCACGTAGGTAGGAAAAATAAAATAAAAAATAATATATCACGACCATAAATGACGTCACGCGATTTTGGACGATTTTTGACCCCCCCCCCCCTCGTCACACGGCGTCACAAAAAGTCAGACCCCCCCCTCAAGTATGACGTCACAAAGCTCTGCCCCCCCCCCAAAACCATATTTTCATTTTGAAAATAAAACATGCTTCAAATCGCTTTAAACTATTGTCATTGTATTTAATGTGGCGCTGCACTCTGATGTTGTAGGAGAAAACATTTATTAAAAAGTCTATTTAACTAAATAGAACGTGTTGTCCATATTTATTTAAAGTTGCGCATTTTGACGTGACGTCACATTTCTCAAACCCCCCCCCCCGTCACAAATGTCTGACCCCCCCCTCCCCAGGTGCGTGACGTCATTTATGGATGGCCCCCATCGCCTTAAAACGCGAACTCGCGCTTGCAAACTGAAACCGCGGAACTTTTTTTGTTCAGCAGCGCGATCCTCCGCGAGATGTAATGAGTCGGCCTCGCGCTGTGAGTGAGTGTGAGTGAGACAGCACCGTCCCCCACTCCTCCTGATGTCGAGGGTAAATGGGCGAGGTTTAGGTCTGTGACTCATGCAGCTGCAATGGCTGCTTTGTGTACGCGGTCCAGACCTCCCCAGAGACCCTGGCCGACAGAGGAGGCGTTCAGGATGGTTGAGAAAAAGCAACAGGCCCACTCTAATCGTCTACAGCATCCCACGTCAGAGAATGAGGAGGCTTACCGCAGCCTTCGGTCGGAGGTTCGGAGAGACGTGAGGCGCTGCAAGGATGGGTGGTGGTCGCGGGTTGCTGAGGAGATGGAGTCTGCCTCAATGGCCCGCGATCACAAATCCTTATTTAACTCCATTAAAAAAGTAACCTACAGCGCCACACCTATTACCATTGTAGGGGTAATCGTCACTCACCACTCTGTGGGCTGGTAGCTTCCCCTTATCGTCAATAGGGGGCGGAAGCGCTATCACGCCAGGGCTAATGTCCATGGCCCAAAAAGGGGCCAAGACAATAAATATCGTGTTGCCTCATCAGAAGTTTCTTCGTCAATTTATATCCACTACACCACCATTAGGGGAACGAAGGGTGATCCAATCTCCGACCCCCAGCGACAGGTTTGCAGATTTGCTGAGCATTTCTGTGAGGTCCTGGGGGAGGGGGAATCCTTCAGCCTGGAAAACATCATGGGACAACGTGGGGATGACTCTGCTGAGGATGCGGTGCCTCAAATATTGGAGGAGGAAGTCACCCTCTGTGAGTGGCTGGCTGAGGTACCATCCGTTGAGGAAGTACTGAGGGCGATCCAGAGTCTGAGAACAGGAAAGGCACGGAGCAGAGATGATCTCCCAAGCGAAATGCTGAGGGAGGGTGGCGTTTGTGCGCAGACTGCCCTACATGACATCATAACAACAGTCTGGGCCACTGGACGGGTTCCGCAGGATTGGAAGGATGCCCTGGCGGTCCCCCTCTTTAAGAAGGGGGACCGCACAGACTGTAACAACTACAGGGGCATCTAACTCCTCAGTGTGCCGGAAAAGGTCCTGGCAAGGATTATTCAACATCGCCTTGCTAGGTACGCTAAGGAGAGGCTTGCGGAGCCCCAATGCGGTTTCAAGAAAGGGCGGTCCTGCAAAAATGTCATATTTTCTGTCCGTCTGCTACAGCAGAGGTGGAGGGAATTCCAACTAGACCTACATCTCTGCTTTATTGACCTGGTTAAGGCCTATGATACCATCAGTAGGCCTGGGCTCTGGGTTGTTCTTCGTGCTTTCAGAGTCCCTGACCCTCTGCTCACACTCATTAAGGACCTTCATGATGGTGAGCAGACCCAAGTAAAACTACATAGCCGGGAGTCAGAGCCATTCCCTGCGACAGGGATGTCCTCTGGCTCCAACATTATTTAACATCTATTTCGACCACATAGTTCGTGAAGCCTTCAGTAGCTGTACCAGAGGAATTTATGTCTGGTACAGATACAATGGGAGGCTGATCGATGCCCAGGTGCGGTCAAGGGATGTCTCCCTATTGGTCAACCACATTATGTATGCCGACGACCTGGTAATTGCTGCTCATTCAGAGGAGGAGTTGGAGGCGCTGCTGCTGAAACTGGAGTGTGCCACTAAGAGGTGGGGCCTTACCATCAGCCCCACCAAAACGAAGCACCTGCCTGGGTATTTTGTGCCATCGGGCACTCTACCCCCACAACTCCCAATCGGTGATGGGGCAGTTGGGGAGAGAGTGGAGAGTTTTCCATACCTGGGCAGTGTGCTCATGATCGGCTCCGGTTTAACAGCAGAGGTCTCACTCCGAATTAGTCGAGCGGCATTATCTTTTCATCGGTTGTGTAACGTTGTGTGGAAGCTACCTGGTCTGTCGCTCCACATGAAGCTTCGGTTCTTCTCGGCCACAGTCATTCCCTCCCTTCTCTACGCTTGCAAAACGTGGACCCCCCTAATGCAGCATCTTCACCGGTTAGAAACATTTAGGCTGGCCTGCCTACGATCAATCCTGGGTTTAACCAGGCTGGATTGGGTGAGGAGCTCACAAATCCTCGAAAGATCTGGACAAAGTCCCATCGGTGAGCTCCTCCAGCAGGCAAGGCTGCGTTGGCTGGGCCATGTAGCCCGCATGCCCAATCACCGCATGCCCAAACAGCTTTTGTTCGGCCGGATCGAGGGAGCTAAACGGGCGTGGCACGGACTAGAGAAGAGATGGAGTGATGTGGTACAGGAGGATGTGGAGCTGAGTGGACTTGCCAATGACTGGTACCAGCGGTGTCTCTACTAGGCAGTTGGAGGCAGTCGCCCTCCAACAACAACGGAGGGCGGAGGAGCGACGCTCAGAAAACGAGCGGAGCGTCAGGTGGCTAAAGCTCAGCAAGTTGGCACAGTAGGGGGCACAGGTGGTGCATCAGCCAGTAATCTCAGTCATCTCAGTCAGTCGACCAGTGGCACCTGGGTCTGCCCCGTGACCTCCTGCCAGCCGGCGATCGACACTTCACGTAGCCTCAAGGTGCACATAGCCTGGCATAAGCGTCGTGGTGACGTCACCGCCACTTAGTGGCGCATGGCGGTTGTTGTTTTGAGACAGTAAGCGAGTGTGAGGTCGACTCAGCCTCAGATGAGTACCTGGTGCGGTGTGTCGTAAACATTGCTACTGGGGGAGACAAAGGCCGCCGTGGAGGAGAATCCTAAAATAATAAAAGCTTTTATCATAATAAAAGCTTTGATTATAATATTATGATATTATAATAAAAGCTATACTAAAAGCTTTTAAAATTAAAAATACAAAAAAAATTTAAATAATGAAAGCTTTTATTATTAAGAATTTATTATTTAATTTTTAAATTGGCAGAATCTACACGCCATATTCTTGGTTCTTCAGGTAAAGTCACGTAGATTTGAAAATAAAAATAATTAAATTTAATTTAAAAATATAAATTTTAATATTTAAACTAATAAAAGCTTTATCATTTTCAATTTATTATTTGAAATTTTAAAATACAAAAAAATAAAATACAAATAATAAATTGAAAATAATAAAAGCTTGTATTATTTTATAATAAATTTAAAATAAAAGCTTTTATTATTTTCAATTTATTATTTTAATTGTATTAACAGGTCCCTGCAGAGTGGGCTGGTAGGGCAAGTCTCTGCGCTGCCTATTGCTGATTTTACACCCAACAGCACGAGATTTCACTTCGTTAAAGTATTGAAAGGGGACGGACGGACACATTAATCTATTGCAGGCTGGTACACTCAGTTTACAACTTCGTTCCTACCAGTATTATGACTTTACCGAAGGAAGCAATAATCTGGCGTGTAGATGCTGCCATCTGCTGGCCACCATTGTTGGGTGTAGATTGTGACTTAAAACTTTCGTGACTTCAGGAATTCATATTCTTGGTTCTTTCAGTAAAGTCACGTCCATAGAAAATAAAAAAAATATCAAATCAAATAAAAATGTGAAATTTTAAATAATAAAAGCAAAAAACCCACATTCATATTCTTGGTTCTTTCGGTAAAGTCACGGAGATAAAAAAAATGCTATTTTAAAATAATCAATTGAATAAAAGCTTTTAATATTATTTAAGCTTTTGTTATATTCAATTTATTATTTTAATTTTTAAATTGGCAGAATCTACACGCCATATTCTTGGTTCTTCAGGTAAAGTCACGTAGATTTGAAAATAAAAATAATTAAATTTAATTTAAAAATATAAATTTTAATATTTAAACTAATAAAAGCTTTATCATTTTCAATTTATTATTTGAAATTTTAAAATACAAAAAAATAAAATTAAAATAATAAATTGAAAATAATAAAAGCTTGTATTATTTTATAATAAATTGAAAATAATAGCTCTTATTATTTTCAATTTATTATTTTAATTGTATTAACAGGTCCCTGCAGAGTGGGCTGGTAGGGCAAGTCTCTGCGCTGCCTATTGCTGATTTTACACCCAACAGCACGAGATTTCACTTCGTTAAAGTATTGAAAGGGGACGGACGGACACATTAATCTATTGCAGGCTGGTACACTCAGTTTACAACTTCGTTCCTACCAGTATTATGACTTTACCGAAGGAAGCAATAATCTGGCGTGTAGATGCTGCCATCTGCTGGCCACCATTGTTGGGTGTAGATTGTGACTTAAAAGTTTTGTGACTTCAGGAATTCATATTCTTGGTTCTTTCGGTAAAGTCACGTCCATAGAAAATTAAAAAAATATCAAATCAAATAAAAATGTGAAATTTTAAATAATAAAAGCAAAAAACCCACATTCATATTCTTGGTTCTTTCGGTAAAGTCACGGAGATAAAAAAATGCAATTTTAAAATAATCAATTGAATAAACGCTTTTAATATTATTTAAGCTTTTGTTATATTCAATTTATTATTTTAATTTTTAAATTGGCAGAATCTACACGCCATATTCTTGGTTCTTCAGGTAAAGTCACGTAGATTTGAAAATAAAAATAATTAAATTTAATTTAAAAATATAAATTTTAATATTTAAACTAATAAAAGCTTTATCATTTTCAATTTATTATTTGAAATTTTAAAATACAAAAAAATAAAATACAAATAATAAATTGAAAATAATAAAAGCTTGTATTATTTTATAATAAATTGAAAATAAAAGCTTTTATTATTTTAAATTTATTATTTTAATTGTATTAACAGGTCCCTGCAGGGTGGGCTGGTAGGGAAAGTCTCTGCGCTGCCTATTGCTGATTTTACACCCAACAGCACGAGATTTCACTTCGTTAAAGTATTGAAAGGGGACGGACGGACACATTAATCTATTGCAGGCTGGTACACTCAGTTTACAACTTCGTTCCTACCAGTATTATGACTTTACCGAAGGAAGCAATAATCTGGCGTGTAGATGCTGCCATCTGCTGGCCACCATTGTTGGGTGTAGATTGTGACTTAAAACTTTCGTGACTTCAGGAATTCATATTCTTGGTTCTTTCGGTAAAGTCACGTCCATAGAAAATAAAAAAAAATATCAAATCAAATAAAAATGTGAAATTTTAAATAATAAAAGCAAAAAACCCACATTCATATTCTTGGTTCTTTCGGTAAAGTCACGGAGATAAAAAAAAAAAAATACAATTTTAAAATAATCAATTGAATAAAAGCTTTTAATATTATTTAAGCTTTTGTTATATTCAATTTATTATTTTAATTTTTAAATTGGCAGAATAATAAAAGCTTTCATAATTTTCATTTTTTAATTTTATTATTATTTCTATCTACGTGACTTTACCGAAGGAAGCAATAATATGGCGTGTAGATGCTGCCATCTGGTGGCCAACAACGTTGGCAGGTGGCAGCATATACACGCCAGATTCTTGGTTCTTTGGGTAAAATAGAAAAAATAAAGAAAAGTAAAAAAATAATAAGTCATGATTTAGTATTTTTTCATTTAATTCTATTATTTTCATTTTCAAATCTACGCTACTTTACCGAAAGAACCAAGAATATGGCGTGTAGATTCTGCCAATTTTTTAAAAAAATTACAAATTAAAATAATAAATTTAAAATAATAAAAGCTTTCATTATTTTCCATTTATCTTTTGTATTTTTCATTTAATTTTATTATTTTTATTTTCAACCTACATGGCTTTACCGAAAGAACCAAGAATATGAATCTGGATTTTGATTATTATTTTCAATCTATTTTAATTTTTAAATTGGCAGCATCTACACGCCATATTCTTGGTTCTATCGGTAAAGTCACGTCGATAGAAAATAAAAAAAAAAATCAAATCAAATAAAAAGTGTGAAATGGAAAATAATAAAAGCAAAAAACCGACATTCATATTCTTGGTTTTTTCGGTAAAGTCACAGAGATAAAAAAAAAATGAAACAAAATTTTGATTTTAAAATAATAAATAGAAAATAATAAAAGCTTTTATTATTATCCTTTTTTTTGTATTTTTAAATTGGCAGAATCTACACGCTATAATCTTAGTTCTTTGGGTAAAGTCACGTAGATAGAAAATATAAATAATAAAAGAAAAGTAAACATTTAAATAATATTTTAAAAAATATTTATTTTATTTTATTGTTTCCCTTCTACGTGACTTTACTGAAAGAACCAATAATATGAATCACTGCAGTCACGAAAGCTTTAAATCAAAATATAATAATAACAATTCATGATTTTCATTTAATTATTTTCTTTTTATTTTCAAATCTACGTGACTTTACCGAAAGAACCAAGAATATGGCGTGTAGATTATGCCAATTGAAAAATTACAAATAAAAGTAATTTTATTATTTCCGATTTATTTTGTATTTGAATTTATTTAATTATTTTTAAATCTACGTTAATTTACCGAAAGAACCAAGAATATGAATCTGGATTTTTGCTTATTATTTTCAATTTATTATTTTAATTTTTCAATTTGCAGAATCTACACGCCACGTTGGTGGCCGGCAGATGGCAGCATCTACACGCCATATTCTTGGTTCTTTCGGTAAAGTCACGTAGAATGAGAATAAAATAATAAATTGATAAAATAAAATAACAATAAAATTCTCACGACGTTTCGGCCACAACACAAGCGGCCTTCATCAGGTGAAGGGACGAGACTGTCTGGAGGGCAGCGCTGGAGCGAACAAAGCCAAGCTCAGATCGAGACCTTTAAGCTGTGTGAGAAGTCACAAAGCGCCTTGACAAAGGAATTAGCATTGAATTTAGCATTGAAATGGCTGAGTGATTAGCTTGTGACTGGTCACAGATATGGCTATGTTAAAGTCAAAGCATACACATCCACAGAGGCACCCCTTGACAAAAGAATTAGCATAGAATTTAGCATTGAAATAGCTGAGTGATTAGCTTGTGACTGGTCACAGAAATGGCTATATTAAAGTCAAAGCATAAACATTCACAGAGGCACCTAGTAAAAATCAAACAGGAAAATTTAGCATTGAAATAACTAGGAGAATTTAGCATTGAAATAACTGAGTGATTAGCTTGTGACTGGTCACAGAAATGGATATGTTAAAGTCAAAGCCCACACATCTGAGCTATTAATAGTAACTGGGTTAGTGTCTACTTCAAATATTGTTCAGGCTCTGGAGACTTCCAAAGTTATTCGTGATGTTATACATTTGGTTCGTTTTGAGCATAAACGCGACCTTATATAATTATTACGTGATACACACGCTGAATATACGCACACAAACATCGTGTACACGTGTGTCGTGCCCTCTATTGTCCACATAGACGGCTTGTGCTGACGAGAGAACGATCTTAACAAACAATGTCGTGACATGTATCAGCCCTTTGTCGATCCAGCGTTTTGATAGAGGCCTCCCCCACACCATGTCGTTCGTGGGAGTTGTTTAACCATACTTCACCATGCCGGTCAATGCGGGTTTGGTGAAGTGAGGAGGCCCAGAAACTTGTATATGCAGATACGAGTTTGCCTGTGCTTGCATCTGCAGAATTACATTCTCACACATCTTCAAGTGTAGTTTAATACTTCTAAAAATGCATTTATTCTTGAGGATTCCATAAAGTACTGTGGTAAAAAGAAAACAACTTGATTTGAATAAATTTAGATTCAAAGCTTTCGTGACTGCAGAGATTCATCTTCTTGGTTCTTTCGGTAAAGTCACGTAGAAGGGAAATAATAAAATAATAAAAATAAAACATAATAAAATAAAATTCTCACGACGTTTCGGCCATAACACAAGCAGCCGTCCTCAGGTGAAGAAACAGAACTGTCGGAAAGACAGCGCTCCAATGAACACTGCTAAGCTTGGCAGCGTATTTTAAGCTGGGTGGGAGGAGCAGAGCGCCTTGCCAAAAGAGTTTACATTTCAACAGAATAATTTAGCATTGAAGTAGCTATGTTAATGTGAGATATTAGCAGGATGTTAAAGTCAGAAATTAGCATGTAACTGGAAGATTAGCATGATGTTAATGTGAGGAATTAGCATGTAACTGGTCACGGAAGTAGCTATGTTAAAGTCAGAGTTTACATATCAACAGAGGCATTTAGTATATTGACGCTAAAGAACTGCAACTACCCAACTATCATACAATAAACCGATGTGAAAGAACTAAATATAAACTACATCAATATAATCAATGTACTCAATATATTCTCCACTAAGCTGAGCTACTAACAATAAGTTATTATACATTACACTTCTATGTCGCAAAAATATAATAATATGCCTCCAAATAATATTTTTATTATAAACTGGCATAGACAGACCAAAACATTGAATTATACACTGAGTTACTATACACTACGTTAGATTATAATAATATTAGACTTGTAATATTACACTATGTATTATTTTACCAACCCTACTGTATACCACACTGCTGTAGATTCACTATACAATTACGATACTATATATTACCAAATAAATTATATTAAACATTACACTGAGTACTTTGTTGAACAGGGAATGCTTTGAGCTTGTGGGTTGAATCCATCTGTGTGGAGTTGTGTTATTTCCCAATATGCAAGGTGGGGTCTCTCTGGGTTCCACTCACACAAACATCTCAATGCAATGGGACCTTTCTGAAAATGCAGTACTTAGACTCAATGAAGCTTTCCTGGGTAACTAGTTAACATTGTAATATTAGCATGAGAGATAATGACGTTCACTTATAAGTGCCATTAATAGTACTATACTGTACTTTTAATGAAGACTATTTTACGTAGTTTTGTGTAAAAAAGTGTCCATTCTCAAAACTTTTTGACGGGCCCTCGTACAGAAATTATATTACAATCTTATATGGAGATTGCGAGTCAGAGTGTTGTGAATAGTGGAGTGAACGTGTGGTGTCATCATTATATTGTTGGTGTGTATATAGAGAAAGGCCTATTGGGTGGGTAACATTAGGAAATTGGAGGTAGTTAGTCATTGTTGTTTAGAAACAAAATATTACTTGGGTGGATAAGAGGGTAAAATCGTACATCATAGGAACTGCAATATTGTGGAGTTCTGGTATAATGAGTTGTAGTATATATGAATCTTATGTCACCTTAAGTATGCCTTTGTGAGTACACTCGTGACACGGGTGTCATGCGCGTGACCTTTGTCTTTTGTATCAGATGTGCGAGAGCAACTCCGCTGCGAGTCAAGGTGGTGCTGGGAGAATTGCCTTTACCATCGATGGCACTTCACCAGCACCCGTCTCAACCCCACCTCAATCCGGTAGAGTTACAAGAGCTAAAAAACGAATCTCTTGTGACGTCTGTGGGAAAAAATTCCAGTTGGCATGGTGCCTAGAATCCCACTTAAGAACGCATAAGGAGACCCGTGAGCAATGGTGCGGCATATGTGGACAAAGGTTTGATCAGCCAGGAAAATTCAAAAGGCATTTGAAGAGCCACGAAAAGGATTATATGATAAAGGGTGGACCAGGCTTGGTGAATAACGGCAGTTTTGCCAATGCGGTGTTGAATCCACCGTCGCCCTATGAGATGTGCTCAGTCTGCGGATTTTTAAGTCCTATTGAAATCCTGAAAACTCATGAAAGTCTTCACGCACAGTTCTTGTACAGACCGAAGCCTGAACATGATTACACTTCGACAAAAGATAGCGGCGTTAAGATAAAGGACATGAAATCCAATTTTCTTGAATGCTTTGGCCTAGTTCCACGTCAACAAACTGCTTCACCAGTCAGTGAGAATAAACCATACGCTGCTCTTGATCCTATTACGAGCATGAAAGTGTTGATGGCCTTGCAGCAGAAGAAGAAGGAAAAGCGAAGTAGACCTAAGCCCATTAAAATAAAGAAGACCACCACCAGCGTCACCAATTGCAGCAGTAGCAACAGCCAGAATTCGGACATCAAGAGGATGGACTGCACGGAAGCAGGAGGCTGCGTGGAGCAGAGCATCCCCAAGGTGGATGAACCCAACCTGGCACCTTTAGGTACGTCCTAGTAATGCACACACTACATTTCATTTGGATGTAATTCATAATTTCACAAATTAGTTAATGTACGCATATGTTGACCATATCTGTATGCCTGCGCTGAGGAGTCTAGAGATCTGATGTGGTGCTGCTCGGATGTTGGGTTAAACCGTGAAACTCAGGGTTTCAGTCACCGAGCCATGATTAAACTGGCTTCTCATTGATGGTCTTATCCAGTTACCAAACACTTCTTCCAGCAAACACTTCTGATGTCGCGTGATGTGTAGGAAATTGCAACAACCTCCTAGTGGATAAAAAACGATCACGAAGGGATGTCATGAGTAGTGCAATGATATCTCCTTCCACGAGCTGTTCTCTTACATGAGGTGGTTCACTGCTGTGTGAGAGTTGCACAGGGATACTTCATCTCATGACATGGAGGCAATAGCACCATTGGAAGGAAACTGAGCAAAATACATTGCTTGACAAATTACAAAAAGTATCTATTTCTTAACCGGGGTAAATTTTACTTAAACAAGTGGGTAAATTTAGGGAACATTTTTGAATGTATAGACCGAGTCATTTCCACAATGGGAATTTCCTCTTCATTGTACTAACACCTAACTTCCATGTGTATTTACTCGTTCTATTGCAGGTATTTATTGTTTAATTAATGAGCTGTAATAGAATAATCTGGCTCAACCACCTCATTGTTAAATTATAGTTGTTGCTCTGCATCAACATCAACCACACGAAGAAGTGCAAAATGTTGG
Organism: Petromyzon marinus; assembly: GCF_048934315.1. Lineage (NCBI taxonomy): Eukaryota > Metazoa > Chordata > Hyperoartia > Petromyzontiformes > Petromyzontidae > Petromyzon > Petromyzon marinus. The sequence goes on along the minus strand of NC_133703.1, from coordinate 10,750,237 downwards.
GGCTTCAAAATAAGCCCCAAAAATGTATTATGATATTTTTCAGGAAATCAGTATCTTGCTTTTCTACTATCTGTACGTATGTTGAACTTCTTTCGTACCATACGTAGCCAACCGTGCTAATCGGAGGTATTTGTTGCTGGCCATTTGGCATTTTGGGCCTTTGGGCCTGTGGTCAGCAACCGTGATTGATAAAACGTCCCATATACATAGTAATGCTATGGCATCCACTGTATGGTGATAAATAAATTATGTATTAGCGCGTGCGTGTGCTCAACGGTGGATGTCTTGTGTTCCAGAGGAAAAGCCCTTCCCGTGCAGTGACTGCTCGTACGGAGCGACGCAGAAGTCGAAGCTCAAGAGACACGTCCTGAGCGTTCACCACGTGCCCTTCGATAGCGTGCTGGACTTCGACTGCCCCAAGAAGAGAAGGCGGCTGGCTGGGTGCCGAGACCACGGCTCAACTCTGGATTTGGAGCGCGCACGATGCTCACGGAGAACTCCCTGATGATTTATTTCATCCTGAGGCTGAGGTACCACGTGTGGGGCGATGAACTCAAGGTTTTGTGCAGCGGACATTTCCATGATTAAATTTCGTCACGTTCACTGCTGCGAGGTTACATCTATTGCCGTATATTTTTAGTCAATTGCTGTATTTTCTGGTATACAATATATTTAATAAATTGTCCTAATTTCATAACAAAGGTTTTTGGGTTAGATCGTATGAATGTGTCATAACCCTACACCACCTGACACAGCCAATTAGTAAGGAATTTGTCACGTAAACAAAACTCCACTTACTTACTACTTCAGCCCACCGGTGTTTTGGAGAGTAAATCCACAAGATGAGTAAGACGTTTCACTAGTAATTACATCCAGCATCATCGGGCGATTTGCCAGAATAGTGAAGCCATCCACCTGCTTCCAGTCTTAAATAGAGAAAGGCGATGTCATCACTGAACCCATCAGGTGCAGAAATCAGAGGCGGGGAGGGGGATTTTTGAAATTATATAATTGATTAGTAATCATTTAATTAGTATGTTTCCTCTATAAGTAATGATAAATGTGAGATGTCTTCTTCTTCCACGCGTTTGTTCCACTCACGTGGGGTCCGCCGTCCTTGCCACCTTCTCCACACCGCCCCGTCCCGCGCCATCTCTCCCTTCGCTCCTCGGGCCACCACGTTCGACCGCATCACCACATCGCCCCACGTCTTCTTCTTCTGCCTTCATCTCCTCATCTTACAATCACAATTACTTAATAATACGCTTCCAGGCCGCACTAAGCCTGTAGCTGTCAGAGAGGTTAAAATAATACAAATTTTCTCAGTTTCAATGGATTCTCGAATTAGTCTTGGCCAGTAATAATGAGTTTTACACAACACTTCATCGTTATCAAAATACATTAAGTGTTCTTGTTGGCAAGCATGTACTGCAACTTCCGACAGTTATGTTTGAGAGTGTTTAATATTTATTTGGTGTTCCTTTAGTCTTACGCTGTTACGTCCCATCTGTCCAATATAACATCTGCCACATAAGCCATTAATCCGATACACACCATCCGTTGACAACTTAGGCAATTCATCTTAAGTACAAGATACTATTTTTTGAATTTTGTGTACCGTGCCAAATCTTACTTAGATGTTTAGCTTTTTGCTTTTCCAAAACTCGAGCTAATTTCTCAATTACTCCCACGATATATGGTATTTTAATTGTTTAATAACCTGATTCAGCAGTATTGCTGTTCGATCTTGGTTTAGCATTCATTGCTGTTAATTATTTGAGCATTATTGTAGACATTCAATCGTAGCGTTTCTTTGACATGTTCAATCTCTCTCCCCAGACATTCACCATCTGACACTGTTTCAGCCAGATGTATGAGCATCTTGATGAGAGGTTTTCTGTACGGGGTGATGATGCGAATCTGCATTCAGATAGGCATCAGTATGCGTTCCCTTTTGGTAAACGCTGTGTGTGTTATTTTACCATTTAGGCCTCGTCCGATAAATCATCTCTCCAAAGGAAATAAGTATTTAGAGGCCACACGGAACCGGGGGGGGGGGGGAGTTTATCGTTGTGTCTGTTGCTGAGAGCAGATAGCGCGCAATGGAGAGCTTGCTCAGAGCGGAGCTGGGCACGGACTCGGCGAGGCCGCTGGGCGATGCGGCCGGTGGAGGCTGCATCAGCACCGGGCAGAGCTACGAGACGGGGCGCGGACACGTGTTCACCAAGATCAACGCCAAGAGCGGGGCACCCTCCTCTACGCCTCCTCACCACCTCACCTCCTCTACCCTCCTCTTCGCCTCCTCTACACCACCTTGCATCCTCGCCTCAACCTTCATTCAGTCAGCCCTGTATCACTTTTTTTCGCTGCGACTACTAGCACCACCGTGGTGAATGTTGCAGTGAACTTCCACTCGTTGATTCCCCCCTCCACCCACGTTAAGGGACTCGGTCTACCAGACACTTTGACCGCTTCGTCTCATCCACTCCGCGTTCAACCACCGCGCCTCACTGCAGTTCACAACAACGCACTCAACTAAACAACTCGGTCACCCACTCATCCAGTCACTAACTCAATCACCTTATCACACATTCATCCAGTCACTAACTCATCCAGTCACTAACTCAATCACCCTATCACACACTTATCTCGTCACTAATTCAATCACCCTATCACCCACTCATCCAGTTAACCACTCATCCAGTCACCCACTCATTCAGTCACCCACTCATCCAGTCACCCACTCATTCAGTCACCCACTCAATCACCCTATCACCCACTCATCAAATCAGCCACGCATCCAGTCACCCACTCATCCAGTCATCCACGCAATCACCCTATAACCCACTCATCCAGTCACCCACTCAATCACCCTATCACATACTCATCTAGACACTAATTAAATCACCCTATCACCCACTCATCCAGTCATCCACTCATCTAGTCACCCACTCATTTAGTCACCCACTCAATCACCCACTCATCTAATCACCCACACATTCAGTCACCCACACATCCAGTCACCCACTCATCCGGTCACTGACTCAATCACCCTATCACACACTCCTCCACTCGTTTACTCAAACACTCACCCATTTACTCACCCACCCGCTCACCACCATGCAGGTCACCTCACTCTTCTTTTCAGCTTCATCAGTTTGCACTGCTCCACTCTGGAATCCACACCCGGTCTTCTTGTTTTCCCAAACTCTTGCAACAATAAACTTGATCAATTTAAGGAACGCGTTTCTTTGATCTTAATGATCTAATTACTCATTGGACAGTTATGTATTATTATTTTTTATTGTTACTGGCCGTTTGGCGTTTTGTATTGTGTGGGGTTTGCATCGCTGTCAACCCCTCATCAGTGCCTACCCTATTACAGAACAATTCAGACCTTGTTGGTCACCCCGTGCCCCTTATAAGTCCCATGACAAGGGAGAAACACACAAATAAACATAACAAAAATTTTGCCCGTATTGAAACGGCCGTCTGCCGTATGGACCTGACAACTCACTTTCCCCCAACAGAATACGGGTAAACCGTGTGGGTTGGCGGCTATGGGTTTTGTTGTGTTTGCGAGTCCAAGTTATAGGACCGCACCCTGGGTTGTGCGTGGTTCTCATTGGTGGGAGATTCCCTTCGCTGTGTTGCACGCCAGTGGCTGGGGGCTGCCTGGGGCCAGTGACGTGTGAGCCGGTCCCAATGTGCACCGGCAAACATTTACCGCCAGGTGGCCCCAGTGTTTATTGCCCGTCTCCACGTGGATACCTGAAACCCATGTCAATCCACTGCTGGATGAGTCCCGCAATGAAGATACAATCAGTACATCCACTTTCCTTTTGGACTCCACCTGTTCCATTGGCGGCCGAATGCGAATCTAAATGTGCATACGTTAGAGACTGGTTAATGCGCATAGAAATCAAACCAATTGACCTACGACCTTTGCCCCTTCAACTTTTGTAGAATTTTAGATGTGCATTACAGCTACTTTAGCCGGATGGTTGTGGTGGCTTTGTATGCCTGTAATCCACGACTACGTGGAGGTGAGGGTTGGTGGATCACAAAAATGTTGCGACAACTCCCACCCCTTGGTCGTCAAGGAGGTAGAGAAGGCGGTGTGGAATAATGTGGACTCCGCCTGTTCCATCTGTAGATTTGTGATAGAGCATTTGCTTGGATTTCTCCAGGTGCTCCGATTTCCTCCCACATGTAAACACTCATTAATCTTGATTTGAAGCTTTCGTGACTGCAGGAATCCTTACTCTTTGGTTCTTTCGGTAAAGTCACGTAGGTAGAAAAAATAAGAATGGATCACGACGTTTCGATCGCCACACAAGCAATCTCACTGAGTCTCAAGACTCTTGTTCAGGAGGGGCCTGAAAACTTTTCGCAGGAGTAATTTGGATGTTTGGCTAGTACCAGTTACATTGTATGTTGTTGTTGTTTTGCTATGGGAGTAAACCCATACAGAGAAAAGGACCAGAATGAGGAAAGCGAAGCCAGGCACTCCTTCAGAAGATGTCATGCACGGGCGTGACCACTACACCACCCTGCCGCCCAAACAAATGTAATTTAAATAATGTACAATACTGGCAAATACACCCTATTAGTATCAACTGAATTTCTGGACAATGTGGCACGTGTATAGCTGCATCGGTGTTTCTAAAAGTCCTGTTCAAATTGCTTATTAAAAATATTATAAAGAACAGGTTTCCCACCTCTGGTTTCATTTGACTTACCGGTTGTCCTCATTATGTGTGTCACAGGTAATATGGCAAGGAAAATATTACGCAGCACGAGTTGTAGGATTAGGGCAATTATGGTGACACACGTGACCCCCTCTACACAAGTAACAGCTGAGAGTCAATGCTGGGATGTTGTGCGATTGGTGCAAGCGACCCATCATTGTGTTTTGATGTTGAGCTGTTAAATTGCACTGTTGTGAGGTGAGGTCAAGGCCGATGACTGCTTCCAGCGGTGTCAAGATCAGCATTTTGAAGAGGCTCGCGGAGGATGATACTGGGCACTGGGGTGCAGTCTCCCTCCATGAACAACAGAGGGCAGAGGAGCGACGCTCACAACAATTATTGGCGGAGCGTCGGGCGTATAAAAGACAAAGTTGGAAGAAAGTTTATCTCGGGGAGTTAACCCACAACACCTGGGTCTGTCCCGCATGTTCACACGATAACGCGTTTTCACTACGTTGAGATTTATAAGGGCACAGGGTGACCAATAAAGTATGAATTGGTCTGTAATAAGCTCGGCCCTGATAAGGGTTGACAGATATTAAATAATCGAGCAGACACGGGCCTGACTTCATCCACAGATGCCTTGTTGAGTCTCTAATTTTTAGGATTCTGCTTGGGACGTCTTGCCAATTCCTCACCAAAGAATGTGTACGTGTGAGTAACCAGACCTACCTGAGATCTCACGCCTCGTAGAGAGCCAAAATAAATATCGTACGTTTATAGATTGCTCGGTAACCTCCGTTCCATGCTGCCATCGACTGGCCAAGAATGTGGCCTGTAGATGCTGCCATCTGCTGGCCAATAATGTAGATGGCAGCATGGAAGGTGGTGAATTGCGGTCGTTGAGATGAGTTTTGATTGGTGAGATGAGTGAGGTTGGTGCAGTGGATGAGATGGGTGCAGTCAGTATGGTGACTGTGTGGTTGGTGTGGTGAATGTAGTGGTTGGTGTGATGAATGTAGTGGTTGGTGTGGTGAATGTAGTGGGTGGTGTGGTGAATGTAGTGGTTGGTGTGGTGAATGTAGTGGTTGGTGTGGTGAATGTAGTGGTTGGTGTGGTGAATGTAGTGGTTGGTGTGGTGAATGTAGTGGTTGGTGTGGTGAATGTAGTGGGTGGTGTGGTGAATGTAGTGGTTGGTGTGGTGAATGTAGTGGTTGGTGTAGTGAATGTAGTGGGTTGTGTGGTGAATGTAGTGGTTGGTGTGGTGAATGTAGTGGTTGGTGTGGTGAATGTAGTGGTTGGTGTGGTGAATGTATTGGTTGGTGTGGTGAATGTAGTGGTTGGTGTGGTGAATGTAGTGGTTGGTGTGGTGAATGTAGTGGTTGGTGTGGTGAATGTAGTGGTTGGTGTGGTGAATGTAGTGGTTGGTGTGGTGAATGTAGTGGTTGGTGTGGTGAATGTAGTGGTTGGTGTGGTGAATGTAGTGGTTGGTGTGGTGAATGTAGTGGTTGGTGTAGTGAATGTAGTGGTTGGTGTGGTGAATGTAGTGGGTGGTGTGGTGACTGTGTGGTTGGTGTGGTGAATGTAGTGGGTGGTGTGGTGAATGTAGTGGTTGGTGTGGTGAATGTAGTGGTTGGTGTGGTGAATGTAGTGGGTGGTGTGGTGAATGTAGTGGGTGAGATGAGTGTAGTAGGTGTGATGAGTGCCATTTGTGCGGTTAGTGGAGTTGGTGTTTGGTGAGTGAGGTGAGTGTGGTGTGATTGGTGAGGTGTAATTGGTGAGGTGAGGTTGGTGAGGTGTAATTGGGGTGGTGAGGTGGGTGAGGTGTAATTGGTGAGGTAAAGTTGGTGAGTGTATCAGTGAGCACCTGGAGGATTCTCCTCCACGGTCGCCTTTGTCTCCCCCAGTAGCGATGTTCACTCCACACCGCACCAGGAACTCATCTGAGGCTGAGTCGACCTCACACTCTCTCACTGTCTCACAACAACAACAACAGCCATTCGCCACTAAGTGGCGGTGACGTCACCACGACGCTTGTGCCAGGCCATGTGCACCTTGAGGCCACGTGAAGTGTCGAACGCCCGCTGGCAGGAGGTCACGGGGCAGACCCAGGTGGTGCCACGGGTCGACTGACTGAGATGACTGGCTGATGCACCACCTGTGCCCCCTGCTCACACTCACGCACGCGCACTCACTCACAAGCGCGAGTTCGCGTTTTCAGGCGATATAAAATTATTAATATTTCATGCCAGTTGGTTCTGAAGGGCGGCTGTTTGTAATTTGGGCGTTCGTAAGTCGAGGACTGTCTGTAAATAAAGATTCCGATTGTGGGGCTTTCACCGTGGGATGAGCTTGGCCCGATCCGCGGGGGCGTGGCTTGCACGACAGTGGGCGGGGCATAGCCGCGACGGGCGTGGCTTATCCAGGAAGTGGAGACCGCGAACGCCGGACTGCAAGCCAGAGAGGAGCGCGCTTCTTTTAAAGTTAACAACAACATTGTTAAATGTAAGTAGCGCCTCTCTACTTTATTATTGTTTTATTTGTTTAATACATTACTTGTGGTGCCGTGAGTCGAGTGAAATGAGTCAATAACCTTGCTAGACATGGCTAAGCTTTTAATAAGGGGCGCCGCGGTGTCGAGATGTTAACTACCTCGCTAGGCCTACAGCAGCGTGGAGGTTCCATCGAGACCCTGACGCCTGCTCTGTATTTGTTAATTTGTTTCCCCTGTGGTCGCGTAGATTCTTCTCCTGGTCCTTCGGTTTTCCCCTCCACATTTAGAAACGTGAGTTTAGAGTACTTGACTGCTATAAATGTCCACATGATAAGCCACTTTCGTTGAGCTATCATTTGTGTCCAGGTCGCTTCTGATAAGAGTTATATAGCTCAGTGGGCCTTACCTGGTTAAATAGAAATAGTTTAGTTTATAGTTCATAAGAACTCGTAACAAGGGTCAGTGTCTACTTCAAATATTGTTCAGGCTCTGGAGACCTCCAAAGTTATTCGTGATGTTATACATTTGGTTCGTTTTGAGCATAATCGCGACCTTATATAATTATTACGTGATACACACGCTGAAGATACGCACACAAACATCGTGTACACGTGTGTCGTGCCCTCTATTGTCCACATAGACGGCTTGTGCTGACTAGAGAACGATCTTAACGTACAGTGTCGTGACATGTATCAGCCCTTTGTCGATCCAGCGTTTTGATAGAGGCCTCCCCCACACCATGTCGTTCGTGGGAGTTGTTTAACCATACTTCACCATGCCGGTTAATGCGGGTTTGGTGAAGTGAGGAGGCCCAGAAACTTGTATATGCAGATACGAGTTTGCCTGTGCTTGCATCTGCAGAATTACATTCTCGCACATCTTCAAGTGTAGTTTAATACTTCTAAAAATGCATTTATTCTTGAGGATTCCATAAAGTACTGTGGTAAAAAGAAAACAACTTGATTTGAATACATTTCGATTTAAAGCTTTCGTGACTCATCTTCTTGGTTCTTTCGGTAAAGTCACGTAGAAGGGAAATAATAAAATAAAACATAATAAAATAAAATTCTCACGACGTTTCGGCCACAACCCAAGCAGCCGTCCTCAGGTGAAGAAACAGAACTGTCGGAAAGACAGCGCTCCAATGAACACTGCTAAGCTTGGCAGCGTATTTTAAGCTGGGTGGGAGGAGCAGAGCGCCTTGCCAAAAGAGTTTACATATCAACAGAATAATTTAGCATTGAAGTAGCTGTGTTAATGTGATAGATTAGCAGGATGTTAAAGTCAGAAATTAGCATGTAACTGGGAGATTAGCATGATGTTAATGTGAGGAATTAGCATGTAACTGGTGACGGAAGTAGCTATGTTAAAGTCAGAGTTTACATATCAACAGAGGCATTTAGTATATTGACGCTAAAGAACTGCAACTACCCAACTATCATACAATAAACCGATGTGAAATAACTAAATATAAACTACATCAATATAATCAATGTACTCAATATATTCTCCACTAAGCTGAGCTACTAACAATAAGTTATTATTCATTACACTTCTATGTAGCAAAAAATATAATATGCCTCCAAATAATATTTTTATTATAAACTGGCATAGACAGACCACAACATTGAATTATACACTGAGTTACTATACACTACTCTATACGTTAGATTATAATAATATTAGACTTGTAATATTACACTGTATTATTTTACCAACCCTACTGTATACCACACTGCTGTAGATTCACTATACAATTACGATACTATATATTACCAAATAAATTATATTAAACATTACACTGAGTACTTTGTTGAACAGGGAATGCTTTGAGCTTGTGGGTTGAATCCATCTGTGTGGAGTTGTGTTATTTCCCAATATGCAAGGTGGGGTCTCTCTGGGTTCCACTCACACAAACATCTCAATGCAATGGGACCTTTCTGAAAATGCAGTACTTAGACTCAATGAAGCTTTCCTGGGTAACTAGTTAACATTGTAATATTAGCATGAGAGATAATGACTTTCACTTATAAGTGCCATTAATAATACTATACTGTACTTTTAATGAAGACTATTTTACGTAGTTTTTTGTAAAAAAGTGTCCATTCTCAAAACTTTTTGACGGGCCCTCGTACAGAAATTATATTACAATCTTATATGGAGATTGCGAGTCAGAGTGTTGTGAATAGTGGAGTGAACGTGTGGTGCCATCATTATATTGTTGGTGTGTATATACAGAAAGGCCTATTGGGTGGGTAACATTAGGAAATTGGAGGTAGTTAGTCATGTTGTTTAGAAACAAAATATTACTTGGGTGGATAAGAGGGTAAAATCGTACATGATAGGAACTGCAATATTGTGGAGTTCTGGTATAATTAGTTGCAGTATATATGAATCTTATGTCACCTTAAGTATGCCTTTGTGAGTACACTCGTGACACGGGTGTCATGCGCGCCACCTTTGTCTTTTGTTTCAGATGTGTGAGAGCAATTCGGCGGCGAGTCATGGTGGTGCTGGGAGAATTGCCTTTACCAGCGATGGCACTTCACCAGCACCCGTCTCAACCCCACCTCAATCCGGTAGAGTTACAAGAGCTAAAAAACTAATCTCTTGTGACGTCTGTGGGAAAAAATTCCAGCTGGCATGGTGCCTAGAAGCCCACGTAAGAACGCATAAGGAGACCCGTGAGCAATGGTGTGGCATATGTGGACAAAGGTTTGATCAGCCAGGAAAATTCAAAAGGCATTTGAAGAGCCACGAAAAGGATTATATGATCAAGGGTGCACCAGGCTTGGTGAATAACAGCAGTTTTGCCAATGCAGTGTTGAATCCACCGTCGCCCTATGAGATGTGCTCAGTCTGCGGATTTTTAAGTCCTATTGAAATCCTGAAAACTCATGAAAGTCTTCACCCACAGTTCTTGTACAGACCAAAGCCTGAACATGATTACACTTCGACAAAAGATAGCGGCGTTAAGATAAATGACATGAAATCCAATTTTCTTGAATGCTTTGGCCTAGTTCCACATCAACAAACTGCTTCACCAGTCAGTGAGAATAAACCATACGCTGCTCTCGATCCTATTACGAGCATGAAAGTGTTGATGGCCTTGCAGCAGAAGAAGAAGGAAAAGCGAAGTAGACCTAAGCCCATTAAAAGAAAAAAGACCACCACCAGCGTCACCAATTGCAGCAGTAGCAACAGCCAGAATTCGGACATCAAGAGGATGGACTGCACGGAAGCAGGAGGCTGCGTGGAGCAGAGCATCCCCAAGGTGGATGAACCCAACCTGGCACCTTTAGGTACGTCCTAGTAATGCACACACTACATTTCATTTGGATGTAATTCATAATTTCACAAATTAGTTAATGTACGCATATGTTGACCATATCTGTATGCCTGCGCTGAGGAGTCTAGAGATCTGATGTGGTGCTGCTCGGATGTTGGGTTAAACCGTGAAACTCTGGGTTTCAGTCACCGAGCCATGATTAAACTGGCTTCTCATTGATGGTCTTATCCAGTTACCAAACACTTCTTCTAGCAAACACTTCTGATGTCGCGTGATGTGTAGGAAATTGCAATAACCTCCTAGTGGATAAAAAACGGTCACGAAGGGATGTCATGAGTAGTGCAATGATATCTCCTTCCACGAGCCGTTCTCTTACATGAGGTGCTTCACTGCTGTGTGAGAGTTGCACAGGGATACTTCATCTCATGACATGGAGCCAATATCACCAATGGAAGGAAACTGAGCAAAATACATTGCTTGACAAATTCCAAAAAGTATCTATTTCTTAACCGGGGTAAATTTTACTTAAACAAGTGGGTAAATTTAGGGAACATTTTTGAATGTATAGACCGAGTCATTTCCACAATGGGAATTTCCTCTTCATTGTACTAACACCTAACTTCCATGTGTATTTACTCGTTCTATTGCAGGTAATTATTGTGTAATTAATGAGCTGTAATAGAATAATCTGGCTCAACCACCTCAATGTTAAATTATAGTTGTTGCTCTGCATCAACATCAACCACACGAAGAAGTGCAAAATGTTGGGGCTTCAAAATAAGCCCCAAAAATGTATTATGATATTTTTCAGGAAATCAGTATCTTCTTTTCTACTATTTGTACGTATGTTGAACTTCTTTCGTACCATACGTAGCCAACCGTGCTAATCGGAGGTATTTGTTGCTGGCCATTTGGCATTTTGGGCCTTTGGGCCTGTGGTCAGCAACCGTGATTGATAAGACGTCCCGTATACATAGTAATGCTATGGCATCCACTGCATGGTGATAAATAAATTATGTAATTGCGCGTGCGTGTGCTCAACGGTGGATGTCTTGTGTTCCAGAGGAAAAGCCCTTCCCGTGCAGTGACTGCTCGTACGGAGCGACGCAGAAGTCGAAGCTCAAGAGACACGTCCTGAGCGTTCACCACGTGCCCTTCGATAGCGCGCTGGACTCCGACTGCCCCAAGAAGAGAAGGCGGCTGGCTGGGTGCCGAGACCACGGCTCAACTCTGGATTTGGAGCGCGCACGATGCTCACGGAGAACTCCCTGATGATTTATTTCATCCTGAGGCTGAGGTACCACGTGTGGGGCGATGAATGCAAGGTTTTGTGCAGCGGACATTTCCATGATGAAATTTCGTTACGTTCACTGCTGCGAGGTTACATCTATTGCCGTATATTTTTAGTCAATTGCTGTATTTTCTGGTATACAATATATTTAATAAATTGTCCTAATTTCATAACAAAGGTTTTTGGGTTAGATCGTGTAAATATAAATGTGTCATAACCCTACACTACCTGACACAGCCAATTAGTAAGGAATTTGTCACGTAAACAAAACTCCACTTAGTTACTACTTCAGCCCACCGGTGTTTTGGAGAGTAAATCCACAAGATGAGTACGACGTTTCACTGGTAATTACATCCAGCATCATCGGGCGATTTGCCAGAATAGTGAAGCCATCCCCCTGCTTCCGGTCTTAAATAGAGAAAGGCGATGTCATCACTGAACCCATCAGGTGCATAAATCAGAGGCGGGGAGGGGGATTATTGAAATTATATAATTGATTATTAATCATTTAATTAGTATGTTTCCTCTATAAGTAATGATAAATGAGAGATGTCTTCTTCCTCCACGCGTTTGTTCCACTCACGTGGGGTCCACCGTCCTTGCCACCTTCTCCACACCGCCCCGTCCCGTGCCATCTCTCCCTCCGCTCCTCGGGCCACTACGTTCGACCGCATCACCACATCGCCCCACGTCTTCTTCTTCTGCCTTCATCTCCTCATCTTACAATCACAATAACTTAATAATACGCTTCCAGGCCGCACTAAGCCTGTAGCTGTCAGAGAGGTTAAAATAATACAAATTTTCTCAGTTTCAATGGATTCTCGAATTAGTCTTGGCCAGTAATAATGAGTTTTACACAACACTTCATCGTTATCAAAATACATTAAGTGTCCTTGTTGGCAAACATGTTCTGCAACTTCCAAAAGTTATGTTTGAGAGTGTTTAATATTTATTTGGTGTTCTTTTAGTCTTACGCTAATGTTACGTCTCATCTGTCCAATATAACATCTGCCACATAAGCCATTAATCCGATACACACCATCCGTTGACAACTTAGGCAATTCATCTTAAGTACAAGATACTATATTTTGAATTTTGTGTACCATGCCGAATCTTACTTAGATGTTTAGCTTTTTGCTTTTCCAAAACTCGAGCTAATTTCTCAATTACTCCCACGATATATGGTATTTTAATTGTTTAATAACCTGATTCAGCAGTATTGCTGTTCGATCTTGGTTTAGCATTCATTGCTGTTAATTTGAGCATTATTGTAGACATTCAATCGTAGCGTTTCTTTGACATGTTCAATCTCTCTCCCCAGACATTCACCATCTGACACTGTTTTAACCAGATGTATGAGCATCTTGATGAGAGAGGTTTTCTGTACAGGGTGATGATGCGAATCTGCATTCAGATAGGCATCAGTATGCGTTCCCTTTTGGTAAACGCTGTGTGTTATTTTACCATTTAGGCCTCGTCCGATAAATCACCTCTCCTAAGGAAATAAGTATTTAGAGGCCACACGGGACCGGGGGGGGGGGGGGGGTGGGGAGTTTATCGTTGTGTCTGTTGCTGCGAGCAGATAGCGCGCAATGGAGAGCTTGCTCAGAGCGGAGCTGGGCACGGACTCGGCGAGGACGCTGGGCACTTCGGCCGGTGGAGGCTGCATCAGCACCGGGCAGAGCTACGAGACGGGGCGCGGACACGTGTTCACCAAGATCAACGCCAAGAGCGGGGCACCCTCCTCTACGCCTCCTCTACGCCTCCTCACCACCTCACCTCCTCTACCCTTCTCCTCGCCTCCTCTACGCCTCCTCACCATGCCACCTCACCACGCCACCTCACCTCCTCACCACGCCACCTCACCTCCTCACCACGCCACCTCACCTCCTCACCACGCCACCTCACCTCCTCACCACGCCACCTCAACACCTCACCACCTCACCTCCTCTACCCTCCTCTTCGCCTCCTCTACACCACCCTGCATCCTTGCCTCAACCTTCATTCATTCAGCCCTGTCATTAATGTATCACGTTTTTTTTTAGCTGCGACTACTAGCTAATTTGTCAGTTACTCCCACGATATATGGTATTTTAATTGTTTAATAACCTGATTCAGCAGTATTGCTGTTTGATCTTGGTTTAGCATTCACTGCTCTGTTAATTTGAGCATTTTTGTAGACATTCAATCGTAACGTTTCTTTGACATGTTTAATCTCTCTCCTCAGACTTTGACCATCTGACACTGTTTTAGCCAGATGTATGAGCATCTTGTTGAGAAAGGATTTCTGTGCGGGGTGATGATGCCAATCTGCATTCAGATAGGCATCAGTATGTGTTCCCTTTCGGTAAACGCTGTGTGTGTTACTTTACCATTTAGGCCTCGTCCGAGCAAAATATCCAGGAAAGGGAGTGTGTTATTCACCTCCATTTCCATGGTGAACTGGATGACTGGTTTTTGTGAATTGAGATGATTTAGACATTCATTCATTAAGTGTATCCTTACCATGTCGCCAGACAACCAAAGTGTCATCTACATATCTACACCAAAAAGTGGGTTTATATGTACTTGAAGCAAGTGCTCTTGCAACCCGGGGGTTGAGGACCCCTGTGTTAGAGGCCACACGGGACGGGGGGGGGGGGGGAGTTTAACGTTGTGTTTGTTGCTGCGAGCAGACAGCGTGCAATGGAGAGCTTGCTCAGAGCGGAGCTGGGCACGGACTCGGCGAGGCCGCTGGGCGATGCGGCCGGTGGAGGCTGCATCAGCACCGGGCAGAGCTACGAGACGGGGCGCGGACACGTGTTCACCAAGATCAACGCCAAGAGCGGGGCACCCTCCTCTACGCCTCCTCACCACCTCACCTCCTCTACCCTCCTCTTCGCCTCCTCTACACCACCTTGCATCCTCGCCTCAACCTTCATTCAGTCAGCCCTGTATCACTTTTTTTCGCTGCGACTACTAGCACCACCGTGGTGAATGTTGCAGTGAACTTCCCCTCGTTGATTCCCCCCTCCACCCACGTTAAGGGACTCGGTCTACCAGACACTTTGACCGCTTCGTCTCATCCACTCCGCGTTCAACCACCGCGCCTCACTGCAGTTCACAAGAACGCACTCAACTAAACAACTCGGTCACCCACTCATCCAGTCACTAACTCAATCACCCTATCACACACTCATCCAGTCACCCACGCATCCAGTCGCCCACGCAATCACCCTATCATCCAGTCACCTACTCACTCAATCACCCTATCACACACTCATCTCGTCACTAATTCAATCACACACTCAGCTAGTCACTCAGTCAATCATCCTATCACTCACTCATCCAATCACCCACTCATTCAGTCACCCACTCATCCAGTCACCCATTCATCCAGTCACCCACTCATCCAGTCACCCACTCATCCAGTCACCCATTCAATCACGCACTCATCCACTCACCCACTCATTCAGTCACCCACTCATCCAGTCAACCACACAATCATCCTATCACCGACGCATCCTGTCACCCACTCATCCAGTCACCCACTCATCCAGTCACCCACTCATCCAGTCACTCACGCATCTGGTCACTGACTCAATCACCCTATCACACACTCCTCAACTCGTTTACTCAAACACTCACCCATTTACTCACCCACCCGCTCACCACTATGCAGGTCACCTCACTCTTCTTTTCAGATTTATCAGTTTGCACTGCTCCACTCTGGAATTCACACCCGGTCTTCCTGTTTTCCCAAACTCTTGCAACAATAAACTTGATCAATTTAAGGAACGCGTTTCTTTGATCTTAATGATCTAATTACTCATTGGACAGTTATGTATTATTATTTTTATTGTTGCTGGCCGCTTGGCGTTTTGTATTGTGGGGTTTGCATCGCTGTCAACCCCTTATCAGTGCCTTCCTTATTATAGACCAATTCAGACCTTGTTGGCCGTATTGCCGTATGGACCTGAAAACTCACTTTCCCCCAACAGAATACGGGTAAACCGTGTGGGTTGGCGGCTATGGGTTTTGTTGTGTTTGCAAGTCCAAGTTATAGGACTGCACCCTGGGTTGTGCGTGGTTCTCATTGGTGGGAGATTCCCTTCGCTGTGTTGCACGCCAGTGGCTGGGGGCTGCCTGGGGCCAGTGACGTGAGCCGGTCCCAATGTGCACCGGCAAACATTTACCACCAGGTGGCCCCAGTGTTCATTGCCCGTCCACACGTGGATACCTGAAGCCCATGTCAATCCACTGCTGGATGAGTCCCGCAATGAAGATACAATCAGTACATCCACTTTGCTTTTGGACTCCACCTGTTCCATTGGCGGCCGAATGCGAATCTAAATGTGCATACGTTAGAGACTGGTTAATGCGCATAGAAATCAAACCAATTGACCTACGACCTTTACCCCATCAACTTTTGTAGAATTTTAGATGTGCATTACAGCTACTTTAGCCGCGTGGTTGTGGTGGTTATGTATGCCTGTAATCCACGACTGCGTGGAGGTGAGGGTTGGTGGATCACAAAAATGTTGCGACAACTCCCACCCCTTGGTCGTCAAGGAGGTAGAGAAGGCGGTGTCGAATAATGTGGACTCCGCCTGTTCCATGTGTAGATTTGTGATAGAGCGTTGGCCCCCCCATTTGCTTGGATTTCTCCAGATGCTCCGATTTCCTCCCACATGTAAACACTCATTAATCTTGATTTGAAGCTGTCGTGACTGCAGGAATCCTTACTCTTTGGTTCTTTCGGTAAAGTCACGTAAGTAGAAAAAACTAATAAAAAATAATCATCGATTGCTTGTGTGGCGATCGAAACGTCGTGATCCATTATTATTTGTTCTACCTACGCGACTTTACCTAAACAACCAAAGAGTACAAACTCTCATTAATTGTCCGATAACATCTTTATATAAAGAGGACAACAGAGCATGGGCAGGAGTGGTGGGGGGGGGGATTTGTTGCCAGCTGCTCACCATTTGACTGCCGCCTTCCCTCATCTGTAGTTCCTCGCGCCAAAGTGAAGGGATACTGTGTGCCAGTTACAATTATCACTTGAACGTAACTTGATGTTTCAATGAAAACAGCCACAGATTTAATCCTGAAAATCTTTATTTTTCACATGCAGTGAAACAATGTTGTTAGTAGGCTTGTTTCCCTGGGAAAGCCTCACTGAGTCTCCAGACTCTTTTTCAGGAGGGGCCTGCCAACTTTTCGCAGGAGTAATTTGGATGTTTGGCTAGTACCAGTTACATTGTATGTTGTTGTTGTTTTGCCATGGGAGTAAACCCATGCAGAGAAAGGGACCAGAATGAGGAAAGCGAAGCCAGGCAGTCCTTCAGAAGATGTCATGTACGGGCGTGACCACTGCACCACCCTGCCGCCCAAACAAAAGTAATTTAAATAATGTACAATACTGGCAAATAAACCCTATTAGTATCAACTGAATTTCTGGCCAATATGGCACGTGTATAGCTGCATCGGTGTTTCTAAAAGTCGTGTTCACATTGCCTGAAATTAATAATATAAAGAACAGGTTTCCCACCTCTGGTTTCATTTGGATTACCAGTTGTCATTATGTGTGTCACAGGTAATATGGAAAGGAAAATATTACGCAGCACGAGTTGTAGGATTAGGGCAATTATGGTGACACACGTGACCCCCTCTACACAAGAAACAGCTAAGATTCATATTCTTGATTCTTTCGGGAAAGTCACGTCGAAGGGAAACAATAAAATAATACAAATATAAAACAATAAAATTCTCGCGACCTTTTGACTGCAACACAAGCAATCATCATCAGGTGTGAAAACCACAACAAGAAAATTTGAAAGAACCAAGAATATGAATCTCTGCAGTCACTAAAGCTTTAAATCAAAATTTAACAGCTGAGAGTCAATGCTGGGATGTTGTGCGATTGGTGCAAGCGACCCATCATTGTGTTTTGATGTTGAGCTGTTAAAATTGCACTGTTGTGAGGTGAGGTCAAGGCCGATGACTGCTTCCAGCGGTGTCAAGATCAGCATTTTGAAGAGGCTCGCGGAGGATGATACTGGGCACTGGGGTGCAGTCTCCCTCCATGAACAACAGAGGGCAGAGGAGCGACGCTCACAACAATTATTGGCGGAGCGCCGGGCGTGTAAAACGCAAATTTGGAAGAAAGTTTATCTCGGGGAGTTAACCCACAACACCTGGGTCTGTCCCGCGTGTTCACACGATAACGCGTTTTCACTACAACGCGTTTTCTCCGTCACAACGCGCTTTCTGAGCGGACGACTTTCTTGAGCTGCGCGGTTGAGCGAGATGAGACGGTAACGCGGCGGCGGCGTCCCCTCAAGTTATTTGGACCCCCATCTTACCGTGCGTGGACATTATTATTATTTACGGGAGGAAAATAGTTTCCGCTTAACGCGGCACTTTTCAGGAACGCATCTACCGCGTTAAACGAGGACTCGCCGCGTACAGGTGCCGCGCACGCTGTATCGACCCTGGAGAAATCCGAAGCGCTATGAAGCTCTTGTTCACAGACGTCCAGTAAGGGGCGGGTGGTGTTGGTGGTGTGGGCGTCACCACGTGACACACAGCTTGTCCGTGGAGTCGATCGTGAGGGTGCGACGTCGCCTAGGCAACGCCGCCCCCCCTCTGGCTCTGCTGCTGCTGCTGCCTCGCTCTGTGCACGCGAGGCGCCAATCCGTGACGCGGGCACTGTACGCGTTGCGTCACCGTTCACCGTGGGGGGCGGGGCCTCAGAAACGTCACGTCGTGTACAGTGGCACATTAATGTTGACACTTTTACTCGTGTTTATGTGCCTCGTTATTAAAGGTGAGTTTAATAATAATCATGCTGCTGCTACACAATGTGTGCATTGATATATACGTACAGTTTATGTGTTTAAAAGCGATTGTAGTTTATGGGCCCTTGAGGGATTTTTCGCCTCGTGTGAGGTTTTTATGCGCAACCTTAATTATTGCGCTTTTGTTAATCGTTAACATTTGGTCAGGAATAATGCACTTAAGATAAATGTTCTGGCGACGATATTTTGCAAAACAGACGATGGCAAAATTTCGATTTAAAGCTTTCGTGACTGCAAGGATTCATCTTCTTTGGTTATTTCGGTAAAGTCACGTAGAATGAGAATAAAATAATAAATTGATAAAATAAAATAACACAATAATATTCTCACGACGTTTCGGCCACAACACAAGCGGCCTTCATCAGGTGAAGGGGACGAGACTGTCTGATGAAGGCCACTTGTGTTGTGGCCGAAACGTCGTGAGAATATTATTATTTTATTTTATCAATTTATGATTTTATCTTATTCTACGTGACTTTACCGAAATAACCAAAGAAGATGGCAAAATTGTGTATATATAGTGCGATATGTGCCACTGAAACGGCAAGAAGTCAATAACAATGACTCGTGTTGAGTGTTTAATATGCAAGCAATGAGCCCGCCACAGGTTCGTTAATGTTATAATGGAAGCAGTGAAATTAATTAAAATCTTTTGCTCTGCCAATTTCATTTTAAATTACGACTCTTCAATGAGCTTTGGTTGTAGTAAGCAATATTTGAATTTGTTTAAACGACCTGTATTCTCTTACAACATGTTTTATATTCCTAAGCATTAAATGTGTACTAAAGATTCAGACTAATTGTAAATCTAATGGGACCACTTTAATCGATGTCCGTTAATATATGTAGGCGTGGTAAGGTTTCGAGACGCACTCTGCGATGCGTGAAACGCAGTCCGTGTCCTTCCTCATCCATTTGTCTTCATTCCAACGTCAACTTTGTTCTGCCGGTCTCTCTCATTAAGGCCACATGGCCACACTGTGTCTCTTAGTTCTTGCAAGCTAAGCTGGAGTCAGTCTCTCTCATTAAGGCCACATGGCCACACTGTCTCTTAGTTCTTGCAAGCTAAGCTGGAGTCAGTCGCTCTCATTAAGGCCACATGGCCACACTGTGTCTCTTAGTTCTTGCAAGCTAAGCTGGAGTCAGTCTCTCTCATTAAGGCCACATGGCCACACTGTGTCTCTTAGTTCTGGCAAGCTAAGCTGGAGTCAGTCTCTCTCATTAAGGCCACATGGCCACACTGTGTCTCTTAGTTCTTGCAAGCTAAGCTGGAGTCAGTCTCTCTCATTAAGGCCACATGGCCACACTGTGTCTCTTAGTTCTTGCAAGCTAAGCTGGAGTCAGTCTCTCTCATTAAGGCCACATGGCCACACTGTGTCTCTTAGTTCTTGCAAGCTAAGCTGGAGTCAGTCTCTCATTAAGGCCACATGGCCACACTGTGTCTCTTAGTTCTTGCAAGCTAAGCTGGAGTCAGTCTCTCTCATTAAGGCCACATGGCCACACTGTGTCTCTTAGTTCTTGCAAGCTGAGCTGGAGTTAGTCTCTCTCATTAAGGCCACATGGCCACACTGTGTCTCTTAGTTCTTGCAAGCTAAGCTGGAGTCAGTCTCTCTCATTAAGGCCACATGGCCACACTGTGTCTCTTAGTTCTTGCAAGCTAAGCTGGAGTCATTTTCTCTCATTAAGGCCACATGGCCACACTGTGTCTCTTAGTTCTTGCAAGCTGAGCTGGAGTTAGTCTCTCTCATTAAGGCCACATGGCCACACTGTGTCTCTTAGTTCTTGCAAGATAAGCTGCAGTCAGTCTCTCTCATTAAGGCCACATGGCCACACTGTGTCTCTTAGTTCTTGCAAGCTGAGCTGGAGTTAGTCTCTCTCATTAAGGCCACATGGCCACACTGTGTCTCTTAGTTCTTGCAAGCTAAGCTGGAGTCAGTCTCTCTCATTAAGGCCACATGGCCACACTGTGTCTCTTAGTTCTTGCAAGCTAAGCTGGAGTCAGTCCCTCTCATTAAGGCCACATGGCCACACTGTGTCTCTTAGTTCTTGCAAGCTAAGCTGGAGTGAGTCTCTCTCATTAAGGCCACATGGCTGCACTGTCTCTTAGTTCTTGCAAGCTAAGCTGGAGTGAGTCTCTCTCATTAAGGCCACATGGCCACACTGTGTCTCTTAGTTCTTGCAAGCTAAGTTGGAGTGAGTCTCTCTCATTAATGCCACATGGCTACACTGTGTCTCTTAGTTCTTGCAAGCTAAGCTGGAGTCAGTCTCTCTCATTAAGGCCACATGGCCACACCGTGTCTCTTAGTTCTTGCAAGCTAAGCTGGAGTCAGTCTCTCTCATTAAGGCCACATGGCCACACTGTGTCTCTTAGTTCTTGCAAGCTAAGCTGGAGCCAGTCTCTCTCATTAAGGCCACATGGCCACACTGTCTCTTAGTTCTTGCAAGCTAAGCTGGAGTCAGTCTCTCTCATTAAGGCCACATGGCCACACTGTCTCTTAATTCTTACAAGCTAAGCTGGAGTCAGTCTCTCTCATTAAGGCCACATGGCCACTGTCTCTTAGTTCTTGCAAGCTAAGCTGGAGTCAGTCTCTCTCATTAAGGCCACATGGCCACACTGTGTCTCTTAGTTATTACAAGCTAAGCTGGAGTCAGTCTCTCTCATTAAGGCCACATGGCCACACAGTGTCTCTTAGTTCTTGCAAGCTAAGCTGGGGTCATTCTCTTTTCGACATATGTCCAACCAAATTCTGTAATAATAATGTTCCAGTTTCTCTATATGTTTTTAAATATAGATTTAAATAAATCTACATTTAAAAATCCACAAATCTGGCTGCCTCCTGATGATGCTGGTTGTAATTACTGGCAAAACGACATACTCAGATTGTTAATGTTGTGGCTTTGCTCTCTAACACACAACCGGTGTGCTGTACTAGTAACGAATTGGCATGTTCTGTTTAAGTGACAAATCTTACTAATTGGCTGTGTCGGGTGGTGGTGGGTTTACCGACATATTTTTATATTTACGCAATCTTACGCAAAAAACCTGTATTATGTAAAAATAAATTTATTTTCCTCCTTTCTTTTTGGACAGTTTCAAATCTCTAACGTCTTTCAAATTGTTCTGATGTACAGTGCTACATTTCAAATTACTGTCATGTTTGCAACGGGTTGTTTACAATATATTTAAATGGTGTAGATTCATGTTTAAACTCGCTTCGAATCTGCATTCATCATTTTCTTCTTAAGCAGTCCGTAGCTACAATTGATACATCGATGCATGACCCATTTGATTATGGTTTATTGGTCTTTATTTATCAATTAAAATGTTATTGAGTGTGCCAAATCTTAAAGAGTGGCGTTTGAGTCGACCTTATTTATTTCATAGTCGCCATAAGGTTCATATGAATGGTTACCTAATAACTTTTGAAACACGGTAATCGCTGTGAAGTGCAGTTTCCAATTATTATTGTTCACTCAATCTCTCTGGCCTTTCTATGCAATATGAAGAAGGGTCATTGCCCGAAACGTCGCTTATCGGATGTTTTCCCTTTTGCAAGGCCCCAGTCCTACTGATGCATGAATTTGTTTGGTATTTGAAATGATACGAAGGCTCAGCAAGTGATTCCTTGCAGACATAAACAGAAGCAAAACGCGCCACCCCAGCCACCCATGTCGCGAATCAATCGATTATCGCGATTGAGGGCTCGTGAATAAATTCTAAATTCAACGCCTTGTTTTAAAACGTGAACACAGCCGGCTCTAGTGACTGGAGTGGGTGGGTGTTGGACAATGTGAAACAATGACACGCAACGTATACAAATCTAAAACATAAATTCTTACGCACGCGATCCGGTGTGCATATCGCGATCTTCAGGATGAATGATCACGTCCGAATCAATGCGTCGTCGTTGCTCCCCTAGCATGCGCTCTGCGTAACCCGCTTGTATTGTTGTTGTTTGCGGCAGAGTTTAGGACCTTCGTGGCCAAGAGCCGCAGCTCCCGAGGCAAAGGAGTGATGGCACGCTTCAAGGTGCCGGACTTGCTGAAGCATCTCATGGAACGATACGGGGCTCCGGATATTCACGATCTGGGCATCCGTATCACCAGCATACCTCTGGGCATTTCCGTACGTGCCGTGCCTGCGTGTACGAGCGTGTGTGTGTGTGTGTGTACGTGTGTATGCATTGCGTCGCTTGTTGACTGCGAATTGTATTATTATTGGATGCCTCAAGTTATACTCTTTGGTTCTTTCGGTAAAGTCACTTAGGTATAAAATAAAATAAATCACGACGTTTCGGGCGCGACACAAGCGTCCGTCATCAGGTGATAAAGCCTTGGTGTGCTGCTGAGGCAGACTGTTTTAAATGGTTTGAAATGTGTGTAGCCCATGGGTCATAAAGAAGTGGCCAGGGCTAGTGATGTTAACGTGAGAAATTAGCGTGGAACTGTAAGGTAGGAAAGCGGCCTCCTCCTCGATTTTACGTGACTTTACCGAAAGAACCAAAGAGTCTGGATTCCTGCAGTCGCGAAAGCTTCAAATCAAGATTGCCTCAAGTATGTATTGTTGTTGCCCTTGAGGGGGTTTACTTTCGGAATTAAATGCGTTCTGGAATTGCTGACACACAGCCACAACGTACGTGTCGCTGTGTTCACACCTGAGAGTGACACTGCATCAGCCTTTTACCAATATTCCCCCGCCCCTGCGTTTGCCTTACACGGCCACAATGCTGAGCTATCCTCAGTTGCTCAGGCACACAAGTTTCACACCTGTCTCCCTGTCAAGTGAATGTTGTGTATCCTTTTGTCATGCAGTCTGAGACAGACTTCCAACACGACTTCAGTTTTGTGGGTGCAGTGCTGCGACAAGAGCACTGAAGTAACTGCTCGTGTAAGTACATCATGTTAATATATATCGTATTGAAGGCTGAGGCCTATTTTACTGTACCGCTCCTTACAGAAATCTTCTTTCCCGAGTGGTTGTGCATTTGTCGCTTGTTTCAGAGGTTCGCGATTCGATCCCAGGAGTCGCCCTCGTTAATATTGCGGGTGTATTATCCAAAACTGCATTTCTATATGCTTCACAAATGTAAAAAAAAAATCCCGTGTTGTTTTTAATGAATGAGGAGGACATGTGTGCCGGCGTCAGAATCAAAATTTGCAAATCTAAACAAGTACTCAGAAATGACTGGATTGGGTAAAACCACAAGTATATATGTTGAACTTCTTTCGCACTGTACGTAGCCAACTTTGCTAATCGGAGGTGTGGAGGGCAACAAACTGAACACAAAAAGCAGTTCTAAAGAAATTGTTTTCAATTTATATTTAAAAGTGCATAGCTCCAATGGCTTCCTAATATCGGAAGTAAGAGTAATTACCGTGCGAGAAAATTCATGGATCTGCTTATATTTGTCAAAATTTTCCATAATACATTTGTCCTCGGGAATTATTTAATGAGTGATAATCGCCATACGTTTCAAGTCTGTGGATACTTCCACCAGTATCAAAAGACTTGCTCTACCACTGAATTAACTCTCCTCTATAATATTTAGGGCTATCGCTTTCACAAAATTCAGTCACACGTTGAGACAAAAGTAAGGGGGGGCATTGAAATCGGTCGGGCATCTATGCATGTGTCACCCTCTATTTGTCCCAACAGAGTGATATGGCTGCACGTGGTTTGGGTCCTTTGTTGTCTCCACCAACAGTGTGTGCAGGACTTCCTGGGGCAGGTGAAAGGGGACACGCTGGCCCGGAAGCTGTTTCAGTTGGCCCTGTGCTGTGGCTCCCTCGAGACTCCTCGCGACCTCGTGGTCAAGGAGAAACCGGCCGCGTTTCTCGGCAACATCAGCACTCCCGACACCAGACCGCCGCCTCCTCCAGGGAGTAAGGAGACAAATTTTCACATACAGTAGACTCTCGATTATCCGCGCTAATTACGGGGAAGATGGCTGCGGATGATAAAAAATCTCGGATGATCCAAAGATATCTATTTTCTGCGGATCTCTATGCCACAAACTAACGATCGACCGATCGATGCATGTGGTCGGTGATAAAACTTTCCTGCTCCCGAGCAGAAGACTCGGCCCTCTAAGTGGATAGCAGAGCCACGCCAATCACCATCAATCAAACTCCACCCACTGTTGTAAAGATATGCAACTACTGTACTGTCGAGGTGATCACGTAGATTTCGGATTCATGGGCGCACATATTTGCTCGATATAAGCACGTGACTTGTAACAAACATTTCCAAGAATTACAATGTATAACTATTTTTAGATTATTAATTTGGGCCTAAGGGGAAATCCATGAGATATTAATAAGTAAAAATCTCACGTGCGTGGTTAATCCGCAAATCAGATAAACCGCACACGGATAATCAAGAGTCTACTGGATTGCACGCGCGCTGAATTGTCGTAGCTTCTCTAAACACCTTATTTCACATCTCGTCTCGATTATTACTAATGCATTAGTAAGAGTTTGGCATATCACGACGGATCAGTTTGTTAAATTTACGTCGAGATGGCCCGGGTGGCTGAGAGAGATTATTAGCGTTGAGCTGGAAACGCTGAGATCCTGGGTTCGAATCTGGGTAACCACCTGTGATTAAACTTGCTTTTGTCAAGTGCAGCCAGTTGATGGTCTCAGCTCGGTCATTAATGACTGTCAAAAAAACCCAAAACATACTAAATAAATGGCTATGCACTTAATTTGACCAAGTCCAATATCGGTTCAACAGAGTGGGTGGGAATGTGCTTCCCTTTACTCTGTGGCCTAGAGGTCACTAGAAGCAATGTCAGAGGTAGCTTTGTGATGTTCTCTTCTGCGGGCCATTCTCCAATAGGACGGGTTCCGCTGCTCTGTGAGAGATCCGAGTGGATACTCGGTCTCATGACACGATATCGAAAGCACAATCTGAATAAAATGTAGTTTCTTATATTGTACATAAGGGATCAGACCACGGAGGACCTTCAGAATGCTGAGTGTGAACTTGAAATTGATTCTGGACTGGTTCGGGGGATAGTTGAACAATTCGAATATTGGGGCGATATCGTCTTGCATACGGGTGTGAGTGAGAAGTCTGCCAGCGTTTTTTTGAGTCCATAATCGAGATTTTTGGGTTAGATCACGTAAATATGCACTCAATAATACGCGTAAATATGCACTATTTATTCGACCTAATCCAAAAATCTCTATTGCGGGTAATATTGGTCGCGAAGGCCTTCGCCTAGTTATTTCAATGCTAAATTCTCCTGTTTGATTTGTACTAGGTGCATCAGTGAATGTATATGCTCTGACTTTAACATAGCTGTTTCTGTGACCAGTCAGAAGCTAATCACTCAGCTATTTCAATGCTAAATTATATGCTAATTCCTTTGTCAAGGCGCTTTGTTTCTTCTCACACAGCTTAAAGGTCGTGATCTCAGCGTGGCTTTCTCACTCCAGCGCTGTCCTCCAGACAGTCTCGTCCCCTTCACCTGATGAAGGCCGCTTGTGTTGTGGCCGAAACGTCGTGAGAATATTATTGTGTTATTTTATTTGATCAATTTATTATTTTATTCTCATTCTATGTGACTTTACCGAGAGAACCAAAGAAGATGAATCCTTGCAGTCACGAAAGCTTTAAATCGAAACTCATTAATTGGCCGATAACATCTTTATATAAAGAGGACCACAGAGCATGGGCAGGAGTGGTGGGGGGGGATTTGTTGCCAGCTGCTCACCATTTGACTGCCGCCTTCCCTCATCTGTAGTTCCTCGCGCCAAAGTGAAGGAATACTGTGTGCCAGTTACAATTATCACTTGAACGTAACTTGATGTTTCAATTAAATCAGCCACTGAGATTTAATACTGAAAATCTTTATTTTTCACATGCAGTGAAACAATGTTGTTAGTAGGCTTGTTTCCCTGGGAAAGCCTCACTGAGTCTCAAGACTATTTTTTCAGGAGGGGCCTGCCAACTTTTCGCAGGAGTAATTTGGATGTTTGGCTAGTACCAGTTACATTGTATGTTGTTGTTGTTTTGCTATGGGAGTAAACCCATACAGAGAAAGGGACCAGAATGAGGAAAGCGAAGCCAGGCAGTCCTTCAGAAGATGTCATGCACGGGCGTGACCACTGCACCACTCTGCCGCCCAAAGAAATGTAATTTAAATAATGTACAATACTGGCAAATAAACCCTATTAGTATCAACTGAATGTCTAGACAATCTAGCACGTGTATAGCTGCATCGGTGTTTCTAAAAGTCGTGTTCAAATTGCTTATTAATAATATCATAAAGAACAGGTTTCCCACCTCTGGTTTCATTTGAATTACCGGTTGTCCTCATTATGTGTATCACAGGTAATATGGCAAGGAAAATATTACGCAGCACGAGTTGTAGGATAAGGGCAATTATAGTGACACACGTGACCCCCTCTACACCAAAAAACAGCTAAGATTCATATTCTTGGTTCTTTTGGGAAAGTCACGTCGAAGGGGAACAATAAAATAATACAAATATAAAACAATAAAATTCTCACGACCTTTTGACTGCAACACAAGCAATCATCATCAGGTGTGAAAACCACAACAAGAAAATTTGAAAGAACCAAGAATATGAATCTCTGCAGTCACGAAAGCTTTAAATCAAAATTTAACAGCTGAGAGTCAATGCTGGGATGTTGTGCGATTGGTGCAAGCGACCCATTATTGTGTTTTGATGTTGAGCTGTTAAAATTGCACTGTTGTGGGGTGAGGTCAAGGCCGATGACTGCTTCCAGCGGTGTCAAGATCAGCATTTTGAAGATGCTCGCGGAGGATGATACTGGGCACTAGGGTGCAGTCTCCCTCCATGAACAACAGAGGGCAGAGGAGCGACGCTCACAACAACAATTGGCGGTGCACCGGGCGTATAAAACACAAAGTTGGAAGAAAGTTTATCTCGGGGAGTTAACCCACAACACCTGGGTCTGTCCCGCGTGTTCACACGATAACGCGTTTTCACTACAACGCGTTTTCTTTACTTTAGGGAACGCTTCTCGTACAACGCGGAACGCGCTCCGTCACAACGCGCTTTCTGAGCCACAGTGTCTCTTAGTTCTTGCAAGCTAAGCTGGAGTCAGTCTCTCTCATTAAGGCCACATGGCCACACTGTGTCTCTTAGTTCTTGCAAGCTAAGCTTGAGTCAGTCTCTCTCATTAAGGCCACATGGCCACACAGTGTCTCTTAGTTCTTGCAAGGTAAGCTGGAGTCAGTCTCTCTCATTAAGGTCACATGGGCACACTGTCTCTTAGTTCTTGCAGGCTAAGCTGGAGTGAGTCTCATTAAGGCCACATGGCCACACTGTGTCTCTTAGTTCTTGCAAGCTAAGCTGGAGTCAGTCTCTCTCATTAAGGCCACATGGGCACACTGTGTCTCTTAGTTCTTGCAAGCTAAGCTGGAGTCAGTCTCATTAAGGCCACGTTGCCACGCTGTGTCTCTTAGTTCTTGCAAGTTAAGCTGGAATCAGTCTCTCTCATTAAGGCCACATGGCCACACTGTGTCTCTTAGTTCTTGCAAGCTAAGCTGGAGTCAGTCTCTCTCATTAAGGCCACATGGCCACACTGTGTCTCTTAGTTCTTGCAAGCTAAGCTGGAGTCAGTCTCTCTCATTAAGGCTACATGGCCACACTGTCTCTTAGTTCTTGCAAGCTAAGCTGGAGTGAGTCTTTCATTAAGGCCACATGGCCACACTGTGTCTCTTAGTTCTTGCAAGCTAAGTTGGAGTCAGTCTCTCTCATTAAGGCCACATGGCCACACTGAGTCTCTTAGTTCTTGCAAGCTAAGCTGGAGTGAGTCTCTCTCATTAAGGCCACATGGCCACACAGTGTCTCTTAGTTCTTGCAAGCTAAGCTGGAGTGAGTCTCTCTCATTAAGGCCACATGGCCACACTGTGTCTCTTAGTTCTTGCAAGCTAAGCTGGAGTCAGTCTCTCTCATTAAGGCCACATGGGCACACTGTGTCTCTTAGTTCTTGCAAGCTAAGCTGGAGTCAGTCTCTCTCATTAAGGCCACGTTGCCACGCTGTGTCTCTTAGTTCTTGCAAGTTAAGCTGGAATCAGTCTCTCTCATTAAGGCCACATGGCCACACTGTGTCTCTTAGTTCTTGCAAGCTAAGCTGGAGTCAGTCTCTCTCATTAAGGCCACATGGCCACACTGTGTCTCTTAGTTCTTGCAAGCTAAGCTGGAGTCAGTCTCTCTCATTAAGGCTACATGGCCACACTGTCTCTTAGTTCTTGCAAGCTAAGCTGGAGTGAGTCTCTCATTAAGGCCACATGGCCACACTGTGTCTCTTAGTTCTTGCAAGCTAAGCTGGAGTCAGTCTCTCTCATTAAGGCCACATGGCCACACTGTGTCTCTTAGTTCTTGCAAGCTAAGTTGGAGTCAGTCTCTCTCATTAAGGCCACATGGCCACACTGAGTCTCTTAGTTCTTGCAAGCTAAGCTGGAGTGAGTCTCTCTCATTAAGGCCACATGGCCACACAGTGTCTCTTAGTTCTTGCAAGCTAAGCTGGAGTGAGTCTCTCTCATTAAGGCCACATGGCCACACTGTGTCTCTTAGTTCTTGCAAGCTAAGCTTGAGTCAGTCTCTCTCATTAAGGCCACATGGCCACACAGTGTCTCTTAGTTCTTGCAAGCTAAGCTGGAGTCAGTCTCTCTCATTAAGGTCACATGGTCACACTGTGTCTCTTAGTTCTTGCAAGCTAAGCTGGAGTCAGTCTCTCTCATTAAGGCCACATGGCCACACTGTGTCTCTTAGTGCTTGCAAGCTAAGCTGGAATCAGTCTCTCTCATTAAGGCCACATGGGCACACTGTGTCTCTTAGTTCTTGCAAGCTAAGCTGGAGTCAGTCTCTCTCATTAAGGCCACATGGCCACACTGTGTCTCTTAGTTCTTGCAAGCTAAGCTGAAGTCAGTCTCTCTCATTAAGGCTACATGGCCAAACTGTCTCTTAGTTCTTGCAAGCTAAGCTGGAGTCAGTCTCTCTCATTAAGGCCACATGGCCACACTGTGTCTCTTAGTTCTTGCAAGCTAAGCTGGAGTGAGTCTCTCGCATTAAGGCCACATGGCCACACAGTGTATCTTAGTTCTTGCAAGTTAAGTTGGAGTCAGTCTCTCTCATTAAGGCCACATGGCCATACTGAGTCTCTTAGTTCTTACAAGCTAAGCTGGAGTGAGTCTTTTTCATTAAGGCCACATGGCCACACAGTGTCTCTTAGTTCTTGCAAGCTAAGCTGGAGTGAGTCTCTCTCATTAAGGCCACATGGCCACACAGTGTCTCTTAGTTCTTGCAAGCTAAGCTGGAGTCAGTCTCATTAAGGCCACATGGCCACACTGTGTCGCTTAGTTCTTGCAAGTTAAGCTGGAATCAGTCTCTCTCATTAAGGCCACATGGCCACACTGTGTCTCTTAGTTCTTGCAAGCTAAGCTGGAGGCAGTCTCTCTCATTAAGGCCACATGGCCACACTGTGTCTCGTAGTTCTTGCAAGCTAAGCTGGAGTCAGTCTCTCTCATTAAGGCCACATGGCCACACAGTGTCTCTTAGTTCTTGCAAGCTAAGCTGGAGTGAGTCTCATTAAGGCCACATGGCCACACTGTGTCTTTTAGTTCTTGCAAGCTAAGCTTGAGTCAGTCTCTCTCATTAAGGCCACATGGCCACACATTGTCTCTTAGTTCTTGCAAGCTAAGCTGGAGTCAGTCTCTCTCATTAAGGTCACATGGTCACACTGTGTCTCTTAGTTCTTGCAAGCTAAGCTGGAGTCAGTCTCTCTCATTAAGGCCACATGGCCACACTGTGTCTCTTAGTTCTTGCAAGCTAAGCTGGAATCAGTCTCTCTCATTAAGGCCACATGGCCACACTGTGTCTCTTAGTTCTTGCAAGCTAAGCTGGAGTCAGTCTCTCTCATTAAGGCCACATGGCCACACTGTGTCTCTTAGTTCTTGCAAGCTAAGCTGGAGTCAGTCTCTCTCATTAAGGCTACATGGCCACACTGTCTCTTAGTTCTTGCAAGCTAAGCTGGAGGGAGTCTCTCATTAAGGCCACATGGCCACACTGTGTCTCTTAGTTCTTGCAAGCTAAGCTGGAGTGAGTCTCTCTCATTAAGGCCACATGGCCACACAGTGTATCTTAGTTCTTGCAAGTTAAGTTGGAGTCAGTCTTTCTCATTAAGGCCACATGGCCACACAGTGTCTCTTAGTTCTTGCAAGCTAAGCTGGAGTGAGTCTCTCTCATTAAGGCCACATGGCCACACAGTGTCTCTTAGTTCTTGCAAGCTAAGCTGGAGTCAGTCTCTCTCATTAAGGTCACATGGTCACACTGTGTCTCTTAGTTCTTGCAAGCTAAGCTGGAGTCAGTCTCTCTCATTAAGGCCACATGGCCACACTGTGTCTCTTAGTTCTTGCAAGCTAAGCTGGAATCAGTCTCTCTCATTAAGGTCACAAGGCCACACTGTGTCTCTTAGTTCTTGCAAGCTAAGCTGGAGTCAGTCTCTCTCATTAAGGCCACATGGCCACACTGTGTCTCTTAGTTCTTGCAAGCTAAGCTGGAGTCAGTCTCTCTCATTAAGGCCACATAGCCACACTGTCTCTTAGTTCTTGCAAGCTAAGCTGGAGTGAGTCTCTCTCATTAAGGCCACATGGCCACACAGTGTCTCTTAGTTCTTGCAAGCTAAGCTGGAGTGAGTCTCTCTCATTAAGGCCACATGGCCACACTGTGTCTCTTAGTTCTTGCAAGCTAAGCTTGAGTCAGTCTCTCTCATTAAGGCCACATGGCCACACAGTGTCTCTTAGTTCTTGCAAGGTAAGCTGGAGTCAGTCTCTCTCATTAAGGTCACATGGGCACACTGTCTCTTAGTTCTTGCAAGCTAAGCTGGAGTCAGTCTCTCTCATTAAGGCCACATGGCCACACTGTGTCTCTTAGTTCTTGCAAGCTAAGCTGGAGTGAGTCTCTCTCATTAAGGCCACATGGCCACACAGTGTCTCTTAGTTCTTGCAAGCTAAGCTGGAGTGAGTCTCTCTCATTAAGGCCTCATGGCCACACTGTGTCTCTTAGTTCTTGCAAGCTAAGCTTGAGTCAGTCTCTCTCATTAAGGCCACATGGCCACACAGTGTCTCTTAGTTCTTGCAAGGTAAGCTGGAGTGAGTCTCTCTCATTAAGGCCACATGGCCACACTGTGTCTCTTACTTCTTGCAAGCTAAGCTTGAGTCAGTCTCTCTCATTAAGGCCACATGGCCACACAGTGTCTCTTAGTTCTTGCAAGGTAAGCTGGAGTCAGTCTCATTAAGGTCACATGGGCACACTGTGTCTCTTAGTTCTTGCAGGCTAAGCTGGAGTGAGTCTCTCTCATTAAGGCCACATGGCCACACTGTGTCTCTTAGTTCTTGCAAGCTAAGCTTGAGTCAGTCTCTCTCATTAAGGCCACATGGCCACACAGTTTCTCTTAGTTCTTGCAAGGTAAGCTGGAGTGAGTCTCTCTCATTAAGGTCACATGGGCACACTGTGTCTCTTAGTTCTTGCAAGCTAAGCTGGAGTCAGTCTCTCTCATTAAGGCCACGTTGCCACACTGTGTCTCTTAGTTCTTGCAAGTTAAGCTGGAATCAGTCTCTCTCATTAAGGCCACATGGCCACACTGTGTCTCTTAGTTCTTGCAAGCTAAGCTGGAGTCAGTCTCTCTCATTAAGGCCACATGGCCACACTGTGTCTCTTAGTTCTTGCAAGCTAAGCTGGAGTCAGTCTCTCTCATTAAGGCCACATAGCCACACTGTCTCTTAGTTCTTGCAAGCTAAGCTGGAGTGAGTCTCTCTCATTAAGGCCACATGGCCACACAGTGTCTCTTAGTTCTTGCAAGGTAAGCTGGAGTCAGTCTCTCTCATTAAGGTAACATGGGCACACAGTGTCTCTTAGTTCTTGCAAGCTAAGCTGGAGTGAGTCTCATTAAGGCCTCATGGCCACACTGTGTCTCTTAGTTCTTGCAAGCTAAGCTTGAGTCAGTCTCTCTCATTATGGCCACATGGCCACACAGTGTCTCTTAGTTCTTGCAAGGTAAGCTGGAGTGAGTCTCTCTCATTAAGGCCACATGGCCACACTGTGTCTCTTACTTCTTGCAAGCTAAGCTTGAGTCAGTCTCTCTCATTAAGGCCACATGGCCACACAGTGTCTCTTAGTTCTTGCAAGGTAAGCTGGAGTCAGTCTCATTAAGGTCACATGGGCACACTGTGTCTCTTAGTTCTTGCAGGCTAAGCTGGAGTGAGTCTCTCTCATTAAGGCCACATGGCCACACTGTGTCTCTTAGTTCTTGCAAGCTAAGCTTGAGTCAGTCTCTCTCATTAAGGCCACATGGCCACACAGTGTCTCTTAGTTCTTGCAAGGTAAGCTGGAGTGAGTCTCTCTCATTAAGGCCACATGGCCACACTGTGTCTCTTAGTTCTTGCAAGCTAAGCTGGAGTCAGTCTCTCTCATTAAGGCCACATGGCCACACTGTGTCTCTTAGTTCTTGCAAGCTAAGCTGGAGTCAGTCTCTCTCATTAAGGCCACATAGCCACACTGTCTCTTAGTTCTTGCAAGCTAAGCTGGAGTGAGTCTCTCTCATTAAGGCCACATGGCCACACAGTGTCTCTTAGTTCTTGCAAGGTAAGCTGGAGTCAGTCTCTCTCATTAAGGTAACATGGGCACACTGTCTCTTAGTTCTTGCAAGCTAAGCTGGAGTCAGTCTCTCTCATTAAGGCCACATGGCCACACTGTGTCTCTTAGTTCTTGCAAGCTAAGCTGGAGTGAGTCTCTCTCATTAAGGCCACATGGCCACACAGTGTCTCTTAGTTCTTGCAAGCTAAGCTGGAGTGAGTCTCATTAAGGCCTCATGGCCACACTGTGTCTCTTAGTTCTTGCAAGCTAAGCTTGAGTCAGTCTCTCTCATTAAGGCCACATGGCCACACAGTGTCTCTTAGTTCTTGCAAGGTAAGCTGGAGTGAGTCTCTCTCATTAAGGCCACATGGCCACACTGTGTCTCTTACTTCTTGCAAGCTAAGCTTGAGTCAGTCTCTCTCATTAAGGCCACATGGCCACACAGTGTCTCTTAGTTCTTGCAAGGTAAGCTGGAGTCAGTCTCATTAAGGTCACATGGGCACACTGTGTCTCTTAGTTCTTGCAGGCTAAGCTGGAGTGAGTCTCTCTCATTAAGGCCACATGGCCACACTGTGTCTCTTAGTTCTTGCAAGCTAAGCTTGAGTCAGTCTCTCTCATTAAGGCCACATGGCCACACAGTGTCTCTTAGTTCTTGCAAGGTAAGCTGGAGTGAGTCTCTCTCATTAAGGTCACATGGGCACACTGTGTCTCTTAGTTCTTGCAAGCTAAGCTGGAGTCAGTCTCTCTCATTAAGGCCACGTTGCCACACTGTGTCTCTTAGTTCTTGCAAGTTAAGCTGGAATCAGTCTCTCTCATTAAGGCCACATGGCCACACTGTGTCTCTTAGTTCTTGCAAGCTAAGCTGGAGTCAGTCTCTCTCATTAAGGCCACATGGCCACACTGTGTCTCTTAGTTCTTGCAAGCTAAGCTGGAGTCAGTCTCTCTCATTAAGGCTACATGGCCACACTGTCTCTTAGTTCTTGCAAGCTAAGCTGGAGTCAGTCTCTCTCATTAAGGCCACATAGCCACACTGTCTCTTAGTTCTTGCAAGCTAAGCTGGAGTGAGTCTCTCTCATTAAGGCCACATGGCCACACAGTGTCTCTTAGTTCTTGCAAGCTAAGCTGGAGTGAGTCTCTCTCATTAAGGCCACATGGCCACACAGTGTCTCTTAGTTCTTGCAAGGTAAGCTGGAGTCAGTCTCTCTCATTAAGGTAACATGGGCACACTGTCTCTTAGTTCTTGCAAGCTAAGCTGGAGTCAGTCTCTCTCATTAAGGCCACATGGCCACACTGTGTCTCTTAGTTCTTGCAAGCTAAGCTGGAGTGAGTCTCTCTCATTAAGGCCACATGGCCACACAGTGTCTCTTAGTTCTTGCAAGCTAAGCTGGAGTGAGTCTCATTAAGGCCTCATGGCCACACTGTGTCTCTTAGTTCTTGCAAGCTAAGCTTGAGTCAGTCTCTCTCATTAAGGCCACATGGCCACACAGTGTCTCTTAGTTCTTGCAAGGTAAGCTGGAGTGAGTCTCTCTCATTAAGGCCACATGGCCACACTGTGTCTCTTACTTCTTGCAAGCTAAGCTTGAGTCAGTCTCTCTCATTAAGGCCACATGGCCACACAGTGTCTCTTAGTTCTTGCAAGGTAAGCTGGAGTCAGTCTCATTAAGGTCACATGGGCACACTGTGTCTCTTAGTTCTTGCAGGCTAAGCTGGAGTGAGTCTCTCTCATTAAGGCCACATGGCCACACTGTGTCTCTTAGTTCTTGCAAGCTAAGCTTGAGTCAGTCTCTCTCATTAAGGCCACATGGCCACACAGTGTCTCTTAGTTCTTGCAAGGTAAGCTGGAGTGAGTCTCTCTCATTAAGGTCACATGGGCACACTGTGTCTCTTAGTTCTTGCAAGCTAAGCTGGAGTCAGTCTCTCTCATTAAGGCCACGTTGCCACACTGTGTCTCTTAGTTCTTGCAAGTTAAGCTGGAATCAGTCTCTCTCATTAAGGCCACATGGCCACACTGTGTCTCTTAGTTCT
Source organism: Petromyzon marinus (assembly GCF_048934315.1). Taxonomy (NCBI): domain Eukaryota; kingdom Metazoa; phylum Chordata; class Hyperoartia; order Petromyzontiformes; family Petromyzontidae; genus Petromyzon; species Petromyzon marinus. The sequence continues at coordinate 10,714,969 of NC_133703.1, read as the reverse complement.
TGCAAGCTAAGCTGGAGTCAGTCTCTCTCATTAAGGCCACATGGCCACACTGTGTCTCTTAGTTCTTGCAAGCTAAGCTGGAGTCAGTCTCTCTCATTAAGGCTACATGGCCACACTGTCTCTTAGTTCTTGCAAGCTAAGCTGGAGTGAGTCTCTCATTAAGGCCACATGGCCAAACTGTGTCTCTTAGTTCTTGCAAGCTAAGCTGGAGTCAGTCTCTCTCATTAAGGCCACATGGCCACACTGTGTCTCTTAGTTCTTGCAAGCTAAGTTGGAGTCAGTCTCTTTCATTAAGGCCACATGGCCACACTGAGTCTCTTAGTTCTTGCAAGCTAAGCTGGAGTGAGTCTCTCTCATTAAGGCCACATGGCCACACAGTGTCTCTTAGTTCTTGCAAGCTAAGCTGGAGTGAGTCTCTCTCATTAAGGCCACATGGCCACACTGTGTCTCTTAGTTCTTGCAAGCTAAGCTTGAGTCAGTCTCTCTCATTAAGGCCACATGGCCACACAGTGTCTCTTAGTTCTTGCAAGCTAAGCTGGAGTCAGTCTCTCTCATTAAGGTCACATGGTCACAGTGTGTCTCTTAGTTCTTGCAAGCTAAGCTGGAGTCAGTCTCTCTCATTAAGGCCACATGGCCACACTGTGTCTCTTAGTTCTTGCAAGCTAAGCTGGAATCAGTCTCTCTCATTAAAGCCACATGGCCACACAGTGTCTCTTAGTTCTTGCAAGGTAAGCTGGAGTCAGTCTCTCATTAAGGTCACATGGGCACACTGTCTCTTAGTTCTTGCAAGCTAAGCTGGAGTCAGTCTCTCTCATTAAGGCCACATGGCCACACTGTGTCTCTTAGTTCTTGCAAGCTAAGCTGGAGTGAGTCTCTCTCATTAAGGCTACATGGCCACACAGTGTCTCTTAGTTCTTGCAAGCTAAGCTGGAGTGAGTCTCTCTCATTAAGGCCTCATGGCCACACTGTGTCTCTTAGTTCTTGCAAGCTAAGCTTGAGTCAGTCTCTCTCATTAAGGCCACATGGCCACACAGTGTCTCTTAGTTCTTGCAAGGTAAGCTGGAGTCAGTCTCTCTCATTAAGGTCACATGGGCACACTGTGTCTCTTAGTTCTTGCAAGCTAAGCTGGAGTGAGTCTCTCTCATTAAGGCCACATGGCCAGACTGTGTCTCGTAGTTCTTGCAAGCTAAGCTTGAGTCAGTCTCTCTCATTAAGGCCACATGGCCACACAGTGTCTCTTAGTTCTTGCAAGGTAAGCTGGAGTCAGTCTCTCTCATTAAGGTCACATGGGCACACTGTGTCTCTTAGTTCTTGCAAGCTAAGCTGGAGTCAGTCTCTCTCATTAAGGCCACATGGCCACACTGTGTCTCTTAGTTCTTGCAAGTTAAGCTGGAATCAGTCTCTCTCATTAAGGCCACATGGCCACACTGTGTCTCTTAGTTCTTGCAAGCTAAGCTGGAGTCAGTCTCTCTCATTAAGGCCACATGGCCACACTGTGTCTCTTAGTTCTTGCAAGCTAAGCCGGAGTCAGTCTCTCTCATTAAGGCTACATGGCCACACTGTCTCTTAGTTCTTGCAAGCTAAGCTGGAATCAGTCTCTCTCATTAAAGCCACATGGCCACACAGTGTCTCTTAGTTCTTGCAAGGTAAGCTGGAGTCAGTCTCTCATTAAGGTCACATGGGCACACTGTCTCTTAGTTCTTGCAAGCTAAGCTGGAGTCAGTCTCTCTCATTAAGGCCACATGGCCACACTGTGTCTCTTAGTTCTTGCAAGCTAAGCTGGAGTGAGTCTCTCTCATTAAGGCTACATGGCCACACAGTGTCTCTTAGTTCTTGCAAGCTAAGCTGGAGTGAGTCTCTCTCATTAAGGCCTCATGGCCACACTGTGTCTCTTAGTTCTTGCAAGCTAAGCTTGAGTCAGTCTCTCTCATTAAGGCCACATGGCCACACAGTGTCTCTTAGTTCTTGCAAGGTAAGCTGGAGTCAGTCTCTCTCATTAAGGTCACATGGGCACACTGTGTCTCTTAGTTCTTGCAAGCTAAGCTGGAGTGAGTCTCTCTCATTAAGGCCACATGGCCAGACTGTGTCTCGTAGTTCTTGCAAGCTAAGCTTGAGTCAGTCTCTCTCATTAAGGCCACATGGCCACACAGTGTCTCTTAGTTCTTGCAAGGTAAGCTGGAGTCAGTCTCTCTCATTAAGGTCACATGGGCACACTGTGTCTCTTAGTTCTTGCAAGCTAAGCTGGAGTCAGTCTCTCTCATTAAGGCCACATGGCCACACTGTGTCTCTTAGTTCTTGCAAGTTAAGCTGGAATCAGTCTCTCTCATTAAGGCCACATGGCCACACTGTGTCTCTTAGTTCTTGCAAGCTAAGCTGGAGTCAGTCTCTCTCATTAAGGCCACATGGCCACACTGTGTCTCTTAGTTCTTGCAAGCTAAGCCGGAGTCAGTCTCTCTCATTAAGGCTACATGGCCACACTGTCTCTTAGTTCTTGCAAGCTAAGCTGGAGTGAGTCTCTCATTAAGGCCACATGGCCACACTGTGTCTCTTAGTTCTTGCAAGCTAAGCTGGAGTCAGTCTCTCTCATTAAGGCCACATGGCCACACTGTGTCTCTTAGTTCTTGCAAGCTAAGCTGGAGTCAGTCTCTCTCATTAAGGCTACATGGCCACACTGTCTCTTAGTTCTTGCAAGCTAAGCTGGAGGGAGTCTCTCATTAAGGCCACATGGCCACACTGTGTCTCTTAGTTCTTGCAAGCTAAGCTGGAGTGAGTCTCATTAAGGCCACATGGCCACACAGTGTATCTTAGTTCTTGCAAGTTAAGTTGGAGTTAGTCTCTCTCATTAAGGCCACATGGCCATACTGAGTCTCTTAGTTCTTGCAAGCTAAGCTGGAGTGAGTCTTTCTCATTAAGGCCACATGGCCACACAGTGTCTCTTAGTTCTTGCAAGCTAAGCTGGAGTGAGTCTCTCTCATTAAGGCCACATGGCCACACAGTGTCTCTTAGTTCTTGCAAGCTAAGCTGGAGTCAGTCTCTCTCATTAAGGTCACATGGTCACACTGTGTCTCTTAGTTCTTGCAAGCTAAGCTGGAGTGAGTCTCATTAAGGCCTCATGGCCACACTGTGTCTCTTAGTTCTTGCAAGCTAAGCTTGAGTCAGTCTCTCTCATTAAGGCCACATGGCCACACAGTGTCTCTTAGTTCTTGCAAGGTAAGCTGGAGTGAGTCTCTCTCATTAAGGCCACATGGCCACACTGTGTCTCTTACTTCTTGCAAGCTAAGCTTGAGTCAGTCTCTCTCATTAAGGCCACATGGCCACACAGTGTCTCTTAGTTCTTGCAAGGTAAGCTGGAGTCAGTCTCATTAAGGTCACATGGGCACACTGTGTCTCTTAGTTCTTGCAGGCTAAGCTGGAGTGAGTCTCTCTCATTAAGGCCACATGGCCACACTGTGTCTCTTAGTTCTTGCAAGCTAAGCTTGAGTCAGTCTCTCTCATTAAGGCCACATGGCCACACAGTGTCTCTTAGTTCTTGCAAGGTAAGCTGGAGTGAGTCTCTCTCATTAAGGTCACATGGGCACACTGTGTCTCTTAGTTCTTGCAAGCTAAGCTGGAGTCAGTCTCTCTCATTAAGGCCACGTTGCCACACTGTGTCTCTTAGTTCTTGCAAGTTAAGCTGGAATCAGTCTCTCTCATTAAGGCCACATGGCCACACTGTGTCTCTTAGTTCTTGCAAGCTAAGCTGGAGTCAGTCTCTCTCATTAAGGCTACATGGCCACACTGTCTCTTAGTTCTTGCAAGCTAAGCTGGAGTGAGTCTCTCATTAAGGCCACATGGCCAAACTGTGTCTCTTAGTTCTTGCAAGCTAAGCTGGAGTCAGTCTCTCTCATTAAGGCCACATGGCCACACTGTGTCTCTTAGTTCTTGTAAGCTAAGTTGGAGTCAGTCTCTTTCATTAAGGCCACATGGCCACACTGAGTCTCTTAGTTCTTGCAAGCTAAGCTGGAGTGAGTCTCTCTCATTAAGGCCACATGGCCACACAGTGTCTCTTAGTTCTTGCAAGCTAAGCTGGAGTGAGTCTCTCTCATTAAGGCCACATGGCCACACTGTGTCTCTTAGTTCTTGCAAGCTAAGCTTGAGTCAGTCTCTCTCATTAAGGCCACATGGCCACACAGTGTCTCTTAGTTCTTGCAAGCTAAGCTGGAGTCAGTCTCTCTCATTAAGGTCACATGGTCACAGTGTGTCTCTTAGTTCTTGCAAGCTAAGCTGGAGTCAGTCTCTCTCATTAAGGCCACATGGCCACACTGTGTCTCTTAGTTCTTGCAAGCTAAGCTGGAATCAGTCTCTCTCATTAAGGCCACATGGCCACACAGTGTCTCTTAGTTCTTGCAAGGTAAGCTGGAGTCAGTCTCTCATTAAGGTCACATGGGCACACTGTCTCTTAGTTCTTGCAAGCTAAGCTGGAGTCAGTCTCTCTCATTAAGGCCACATGGCCACACTGTGTCTCTTAGTTCTTGCAAGCTAAGCTGGAGTGAGTCTCTCTCATTAAGGCTACATGGCCACACAGTGTCTCTTAGTTCTTGCAAGCTAAGCTGGAGTGAGTCTCTCTCATTAAGGCCTCATGGCCACACTGTGTCTCTTAGTTCTTGCAAGCTAAGCTTGAGTCAGTCTCTCTCATTAAGGCCACATGGCCACACAGTGTCTCTTAGTTCTTGCAAGGTAAGCTGGAGTCAGTCTCTCTCATTAAGGTCACATGGGCACACTGTGTCTCTTAGTTCTTGCAAGCTAAGCTGGAGTGAGTCTCTCTCATTAAGGCCACATGGCCAGACTGTGTCTCGTAGTTCTTGCAAGCTAAGCTTGAGTCAGTCTCTCTCATTAAGGCCACATGGCCACACAGTGTCTCTTAGTTCTTGCAAGGTAAGCTGGAGTCAGTCTCTCTCATTAAGGTCACATGGGCACACTGTGTCTCTTAGTTCTTGCAAGCTAAGCTGGAGTCAGTCTCTCTCATTAAGGCCACATGGCCACACTGTGTCTCTTAGTTCTTGCAAGTTAAGCTGGAATCAGTCTCTCTCATTAAGGCCACATGGCCACACTGTGTCTCTTAGTTCTTGCAAGCTAAGCTGGAGTCAGTCTCTCTCATTAAGGCCACATGGCCACACTGTGTCTCTTAGTTCTTGCAAGCTAAGCCGGAGTCAGTCTCTCTCATTAAGGCTACATGGCCACACTGTCTCTTAGTTCTTGCAAGCTAAGCTGGAGTGAGTCTCTCATTAAGGCCACATGGCCACACTGTGTCTCTTAGTTCTTGCAAGCTAAGCTGGAGTCAGTCTCTCTCATTAAGGCCACATGGCCACACTGTGTCTCTTAGTTCTTGCAAGCTAAGCTGGAGTCAGTCTCTCTCATTAAGGCTACATGGCCACACTGTCTCTTAGTTCTTGCAAGCTAAGCTGGAGGGAGTCTCTCATTAAGGCCACATGGCCACACTGTGTCTCTTAGTTCTTGCAAGCTAAGCTGGAGTGAGTCTCATTAAGGCCACATGGCCACACAGTGTATCTTAGTTCTTGCAAGTTAAGTTGGAGTTAGTCTCTCTCATTAAGGCCACATGGCCATACTGAGTCTCTTAGTTCTTGCAAGCTAAGCTGGAGTGAGTCTTTCTCATTAAGGCCACATGGCCACACAGTGTCTCTTAGTTCTTGCAAGCTAAGCTGGAGTGAGTCTCTCTCATTAAGGCCACATGGCCACACAGTGTCTCTTAGTTCTTGCAAGCTAAGCTGGAGTCAGTCTCTCTCATTAAGGTCACATGGTCACACTGTGTCTCTTAGTTCTTGCAAGCTAAGCTGGAGTGAGTCTCATTAAGGCCTCATGGCCACACTGTGTCTCTTAGTTCTTGCAAGCTAAGCTTGAGTCAGTCTCTCTCATTAAGGCCACATGGCCACACAGTGTCTCTTAGTTCTTGCAAGGTAAGCTGGAGTGAGTCTCTCTCATTAAGGCCACATGGCCACACTGTGTCTCTTACTTCTTGCAAGCTAAGCTTGAGTCAGTCTCTCTCATTAAGGCCACATGGCCACACAGTGTCTCTTAGTTCTTGCAAGGTAAGCTGGAGTCAGTCTCATTAAGGTCACATGGGCACACTGTGTCTCTTAGTTCTTGCAGGCTAAGCTGGAGTGAGTCTCTCTCATTAAGGCCACATGGCCACACTGTGTCTCTTAGTTCTTGCAAGCTATGCTTGAGTCAGTCTCTCTCATTAAGGCCACATGGCCACACAGTGTCTCTTAGTTCTTGCAAGGTAAGCTGGAGTGAGTCTCTCTCATTAAGGTCACATGGGCACACTGTGTCTCTTAGTTCTTGCAAGCTAAGCTGGAGTCAGTCTCTCTCATTAAGGCCACGTTGCCACACTGTGTCTCTTAGTTCTTGCAAGTTAAGCTGGAATCAGTCTCTCTCATTAAGGCCACATGGCCACACTGTGTCTCTTAGTTCTTGCAAGCTAAGCTGGAGTCAGTCTCTCTCATTAAGGCTACATGGCCACACTGTCTCTTAGTTCTTGCAAGCTAAGCTGGAGTGAGTCTCTCATTAAGGCCACATGGCCAAACTGTGTCTCTTAGTTCTTGCAAGCTAAGCTGGAGTCAGTCTCTCTCATTAAGGCCACATGGCCACACTGTGTCTCTTAGTTCTTGCAAGCTAAGTTGGAGTCAGTCTCTTTCATTAAGGCCACATGGCCACACTGAGTCTCTTAGTTCTTGCAAGCTAAGCTGGAGTGAGTCTCTCTCATTAAGGCCACATGGCCACACAGTGTCTCTTAGTTCTTGCAAGCTAAGCTGGAGTGAGTCTCTCTCATTAAGGCCACATGGCCACACTGTGTCTCTTAGTTCTTGCAAGCTAAGCTTGAGTCAGTCTCTCTCATTAAGGCCACATGGCCACACAGTGTCTCTTAGTTCTTGCAAGCTAAGCTGGAGTCAGTCTCTCTCATTAAGGTCACATGGTCACAGTGTGTCTCTTAGTTCTTGCAAGCTAAGCTGGAGTCAGTCTCTCTCATTAAGGCCACATGGCCACACTGTGTCTCTTAGTTCTTGCAAGCTAAGCTGGAATCAGTCTCTCTCATTAAGGCCACATGGCCACACAGTGTCTCTTAGTTCTTGCAAGGTAAGCTGGAGTCAGTCTCTCATTAAGGTCACATGGGCACACTGTCTCTTAGTTCTTGCAAGCTAAGCTGGAGTCAGTCTCTCTCATTAAGGCCACATGGCCACACTGTGTCTCTTAGTTCTTGCAAGCTAAGCTGGAGTGAGTCTCTCTCATTAAGGCTACATGGCCACACAGTGTCTCTTAGTTCTTGCAAGCTAAGCTGGAGTGAGTCTCTCTCATTAAGGCCTCATGGCCACACTGTGTCTCTTAGTTCTTGCAAGCTAAGCTTGAGTCAGTCTCTCTCATTAAGGCCACATGGCCACACAGTGTCTCTTAGTTCTTGCAAGGTAAGCTGGAGTCAGTCTCTCTCATTAAGGTCACATGGGCACACTGTGTCTCTTAGTTCTTGCAAGCTAAGCTGGAGTGAGTCTCTCTCATTAAGGCCACATGGCCAGACTGTGTCTCGTAGTTCTTGCAAGCTAAGCTTGAGTCAGTCTCTCTCATTAAGGCCACATGGCCACACAGTGTCTCTTAGTTCTTGCAAGGTAAGCTGGAGTCAGTCTCTCTCATTAAGGTCACATGGGCACACTGTGTCTCTTAGTTCTTGCAAGCTAAGCTGGAGTCAGTCTCTCTCATTAAGGCCACATGGCCACACTGTGTCTCTTAGTTCTTGCAAGTTAAGCTGGAATCAGTCTCTCTCATTAAGGCCACATGGCCACACTGTGTCTCTTAGTTCTTGCAAGCTAAGCTGGAGTCAGTCTCTCTCATTAAGGCCACATGGCCACACTGTGTCTCTTAGTTCTTGCAAGCTAAGCCGGAGTCAGTCTCTCTCATTAAGGCTACATGGCCACACTGTCTCTTAGTTCTTGCAAGCTAAGCTGGAGTGAGTCTCTCATTAAGGCCACATGGCCACACTGTGTCTCTTAGTTCTTGCAAGCTAAGCTGGAGTCAGTCTCTCTCATTAAGGCCACATGGCCACACTGTGTCTCTTAGTTCTTGCAAGCTAAGCTGGAGTCAGTCTCTCTCATTAAGGCTACATGGCCACACTGTCTCTTAGTTCTTGCAAGCTAAGCTGGAGGGAGTCTCTCATTAAGGCCACATGGCCACACTGTGTCTCTTAGTTCTTGCAAGCTAAGCTGGAGTGAGTCTCATTAAGGCCACATGGCCACACAGTGTATCTTAGTTCTTGCAAGTTAAGTTGGAGTTAGTCTCTCTCATTAAGGCCACATGGCCATACTGAGTCTCTTAGTTCTTGCAAGCTAAGCTGGAGTGAGTCTTTCTCATTAAGGCCACATGGCCACACAGTGTCTCTTAGTTCTTGCAAGCTAAGCTGGAGTGAGTCTCTCTCATTAAGGCCACATGGCCACACAGTGTCTCTTAGTTCTTGCAAGCTAAGCTGGAGTCAGTCTCTCTCATTAAGGTCACATGGTCACACTGTGTCTCTTAGTTCTTGCAAGCTAAGCTGGAGTGAGTCTCATTAAGGCCTCATGGCCACACTGTGTCTCTTAGTTCTTGCAAGCTAAGCTTGAGTCAGTCTCTCTCATTAAGGCCACATGGCCACACAGTGTCTCTTAGTTCTTGCAAGCTAAGCTGGAGTGAGTCTTTCTCATTAAGGCCACATGGCCACACAGTGTCTCTTAGTTCTTGCAAGCTAAGCTGGAGTGAGTCTCTCTCATTAAGGCCACATGGCCACACAGTGTCTCTTAGTTCTTGCAAGCTAAGCTGGAGTCAGTCTCTCTCATTAAGGTCACATGGTCACACTGTGTCTCTTAGTTCTTGCAAGCTAAGCTGGAGTGAGTCTCATTAAGGCCTCATGGCCACACTGTGTCTCTTAGTTCTTGCAAGCTAAGCTTGAGTCAGTCTCTCTCATTAAGGCCACATGGCCACACAGTGTCTCTTAGTTCTTGCAAGGTAAGCTGGAGTCAGTCTCATTAAGGTCACATGGGCACACTGTGTCTCTTAGTTCTTGCAGGCTAAGCTGGAGTGAGTCTCTCTCATTAAGGCCACATGGCCACACTGTGTCTCTTAGTTCTTGCAAGCTAAGCTTGAGTCAGTCTCTCTCATTAAGGCCACATGGCCACACAGTGTCTCTTAGTTCTTGCAAGGTAAGCTGGAGTGAGTCTCTCTCATTAAGGTCACATGGGCACACTGTGTCTCTTAGTTCTTGCAAGCTAAGCTGGAGTCAGTCTCTCTCATTAAGGCCACGTTGCCACACTGTGTCTCTTAGTTCTTGCAAGTTAAGCTGGAATCAGTCTCTCTCATTAAGGCCACATGGCCACACTGTGTCTCTTAGTTCTTGCAAGCTAAGCTGGAGTCAGTCTCTCTCATTAAGGCCACATGGCCACACTGTGTCTCTTAGTTCTTGCAAGCTAAGCTGGAGTCAGTCTCTCTCATTAAGGCTACACGGCCACACTGTCTCTTAGTTCTTGCAAGCTAAGCTGGAGTGAGTCTCTCATTAAGGCCACATGGCCAAACTGTGTCTCTTAGTTCTTGCAAGCTAAGCTGGAGTCAGTCTCTCTCATTAAGGCCACATGGCCACACTGTGTCTCTTAGTTCTTGCAAGCTAAGTTGGAGTCAGTCTCTTTCATTAAGGCCACATGGCCACACTGAGTCTCTTAGTTCTTGCAAGCTAAGCTGGAGTGAGTCTCTCTCATTAAGGCCACATGGCCACACAGTGTCTCTTAGTTCTTGCAAGCTAAGCTGGAGTCAGTCTCTCTCATTAAGGCCACATGGCCACACAGTGTCTCTTAGTTCTTGCAAGGTAAGCTGGAGTCAGTCTCTCATTAAGGTCACATGGGCACACTGTCTCTTAGTTCTTGCAAGCTAAGCTGGAGTCAGTCTCTCTCATTAAGGCCACATGGCCACACTGTGTCTCTTAGTTCTTGCAAGCTAAGCTGGAGTGAGTCTCTCTCATTAAGGCTACATGGCCACACAGTGTCTCTTAGTTCTTGCAAGCTAAGCTGGAGTGAGTCTCTCTCATTAAGGCCTCATGGCCACACTGTGTCTCTTAGTTCTTGCAAGCTAAGCTTGAGTCAGTCTCTCTCATTAAGGCCACATGGCCACACAGTGTCTCTTAGTTCTTGCAAGGTAAGCTGGAGTCAGTCTCTCTCATTAAGGTCACATGGGCACACTGTGTCTCTTAGTTCTTGCAAGCTAAGCTGGAGTGAGTCTCTCTCATTAAGGCCACATGGCCAGACTGTGTCTCGTAGTTCTTGCAAGCTAAGCTTGAGTCAGTCTCTCTCATTAAGGCCACATGGCCACACAGTGTCTCTTAGTTCTTGCAAGGTAAGCTGGAGTCAGTCTCTCTCATTAAGGTCACATGGGCACACTGTGTCTCTTAGTTCTTGCAAGCTAAGCTGGAGTCAGTCTCTCTCATTAAGGCCACATGGCCACACTGTGTCTCTTAGTTCTTGCAAGTTAAGCTGGAATCAGTCTCTCTCATTAAGGCCACATGGCCACACTGTGTCTCTTAGTTCTTGCAAGCTAAGCTGGAGTCAGTCTCTCTCATTAAGGCCACATGGCCACACTGTGTCTCTTAGTTCTTGCAAGCTAAGCCGGAGTCAGTCTCTCTCATTAAGGCTACATGGCCACACTGTCTCTTAGTTCTTGCAAGCTAAGCTGGAGTGAGTCTCTCATTAAGGCCACATGGCCACACTGTGTCTCTTAGTTCTTGCAAGCTAAGCTGGAGTCAGTCTCTCTCATTAAGGCCACATGGCCACACTGTGTCTCTTAGTTCTTGCAAGCTAAGCTGGAGTCAGTCTCTCTCATTAAGGCTACATGGCCACACTGTCTCTTAGTTCTTGCAAGCTAAGCTGGAGGGAGTCTCTCATTAAGGCCACATGGCCACACTGTGTCTCTTAGTTCTTGCAAGCTAAGCTGGAGTGAGTCTCATTAAGGCCACATGGCCACACAGTGTATCTTAGTTCTTGCAAGTTAAGTTGGAGTTAGTCTCTCTCATTAAGGCCACATGGCCATACTGAGTCTCTTAGTTCTTGCAAGCTAAGCTGGAGTGAGTCTTTCTCATTAAGGCCACATGGCCACACAGTGTCTCTTAGTTCTTGCAAGCTAAGCTGGAGTGAGTCTCTCTCATTAAGGCCACATGGCCACACAGTGTCTCTTAGTTCTTGCAAGCTAAGCTGGAGTCAGTCTCTCTCATTAAGGTCACATGGTCACACTGTGTCTCTTAGTTCTTGCAAGCTAAGCTGGAGTGAGTCTCATTAAGGCCTCATGGCCACACTGTGTCTCTTAGTTCTTGCAAGCTAAGCTTGAGTCAGTCTCTCTCATTAAGGCCACATGGCCACACAGTGTCTCTTAGTTCTTGCAAGCTAAGCTGGAGTGAGTCTTTCTCATTAAGGCCACATGGCCACACAGTGTCTCTTAGTTCTTGCAAGCTAAGCTGGAGTGAGTCTCTCTCATTAAGGCCACATGGCCACACAGTGTCTCTTAGTTCTTGCAAGCTAAGCTGGAGTCAGTCTCTCTCATTAAGGTCACATGGTCACACTGTGTCTCTTAGTTCTTGCAAGCTAAGCTGGAGTGAGTCTCATTAAGGCCTCATGGCCACACTGTGTCTCTTAGTTCTTGCAAGCTAAGCTTGAGTCAGTCTCTCTCATTAAGGCCACATGGCCACACAGTGTCTCTTAGTTCTTGCAAGGTAAGCTGGAGTCAGTCTCATTAAGGTCACATGGGCACACTGTGTCTCTTAGTTCTTGCAGGCTAAGCTGGAGTGAGTCTCTCTCATTAAGGCCACATGGCCACACTGTGTCTCTTAGTTCTTGCAAGCTAAGCTTGAGTCAGTCTCTCTCATTAAGGCCACATGGCCACACAGTGTCTCTTAGTTCTTGCAAGGTAAGCTGGAGTGAGTCTCTCTCATTAAGGTCACATGGGCACACTGTGTCTCTTAGTTCTTGCAAGCTAAGCTGGAGTCAGTCTCTCTCATTAAGGCCACGTTGCCACACTGTGTCTCTTAGTTCTTGCAAGTTAAGCTGGAATCAGTCTCTCTCATTAAGGCCACATGGCCACACTGTGTCTCTTAGTTCTTGCAAGCTAAGCTGGAGTCAGTCTCTCTCATTAAGGCCACATGGCCACACTGTGTCTCTTAGTTCTTGCAAGCTAAGCTGGAGTCAGTCTCTCTCATTAAGGCTACACGGCCACACTGTCTCTTAGTTCTTGCAAGCTAAGCTGGAGTGAGTCTCTCATTAAGGCCACATGGCCAAACTGTGTCTCTTAGTTCTTGCAAGCTAAGCTGGAGTCAGTCTCTCTCATTAAGGCCACATGGCCACACTGTGTCTCTTAGTTCTTGCAAGCTAAGTTGGAGTCAGTCTCTTTCATTAAGGCCACATGGCCACACTGAGTCTCTTAGTTCTTGCAAGCTAAGCTGGAGTGAGTCTCTCTCATTAAGGCCACATGGCCACACAGTGTCTCTTAGTTCTTGCAAGCTAAGCTGGAGTGAGTCTCTCTCATTAAGGCCACATGGCCACACTGTGTCTCTTAGTTCTTGCAAGCTAAGCTTGAGTCAGTCTCTCTCATTAAGGCCACATGGCCACACAGTGTCTCTTAGTTCTTGCAAGCTAAGCTGGAGTCAGTCTCTCTCATTAAGGTCACATGGTCACAGTGTGTCTCTTAGTTCTTGCAAGCTAAGCTGGAGTCAGTCTCTCTCATTAAGGCCACATGGCCACACTGTGTCTCTTAGTTCTTGCAAGCTAAGCTGGAATCAGTCTCTCTCATTAAGGCCACATGGCCACACAGTGTCTCTTAGTTCTTGCAAGGTAAGCTGGAGTCAGTCTCTCATTAAGGTCACATGGGCACACTGTCTCTTAGTTCTTGCAAGCTAAGCTGGAGTCAGTCTCTCTCATTAAGGCCACATGGCCACACTGTGTCTCTTAGTTCTTGCAAGCTAAGCTGGAGTGAGTCTCTCTCATTAAGGCTACATGGCCACACAGTGTCTCTTAGTTCTTGCAAGCTAAGCTGGAGTGAGTCTCTCTCATTAAGGCCTCATGGCCACACTGTGTCTCTTAGTTCTTGCAAGCTAAGCTTGAGTCAGTCTCTCTCATTAAGGCCACATGGCCACACAGTGTCTCTTAGTTCTTGCAAGGTAAGCTGGAGTCAGTCTCTCTCATTAAGGTCACATGGGCACACTGTGTCTCTTAGTTCTTGCAAGCTAAGCTGGAGTGAGTCTCTCTCATTAAGGCCACATGGCCAGACTGTGTCTCGTAGTTCTTGCAAGCTAAGCTTGAGTCAGTCTCTCTCATTAAGGCCACATGGCCACACAGTGTCTCTTAGTTCTTGCAAGGTAAGCTGGAGTCAGTCTCTCTCATTAAGGTCACATGGGCACACTGTGTCTCTTAGTTCTTGCAAGCTAAGCTGGAGTCAGTCTCTCTCATTAAGGCCACATGGCCACACTGTGTCTCTTAGTTCTTGCAAGTTAAGCTGGAATCAGTCTCTCTCATTAAGGCCACATGGCCACACTGTGTCTCTTAGTTCTTGCAAGCTAAGCTGGAGTCAGTCTCTCTCATTAAGGCCACATGGCCACACTGTGTCTCTTAGTTCTTGCAAGCTAAGCCGGAGTCAGTCTCTCTCATTAAGGCTACATGGCCACACTGTCTCTTAGTTCTTGCAAGCTAAGCTGGAGTGAGTCTCTCATTAAGGCCACATGGCCACACTGTGTCTCTTAGTTCTTGCAAGCTAAGCTGGAGTCAGTCTCTCTCATTAAGGCCACATGGCCACACTGTGTCTCTTAGTTCTTGCAAGCTAAGCTGGAGTCAGTCTCTCTCATTAAGGCTACATGGCCACACTGTCTCTTAGTTCTTGCAAGCTAAGCTGGAGGGAGTCTCTCATTAAGGCCACATGGCCACACTGTGTCTCTTAGTTCTTGCAAGCTAAGCTGGAGTGAGTCTCATTAAGGCCACATGGCCACACAGTGTATCTTAGTTCTTGCAAGTTAAGTTGGAGTCAGTCTCTCTCATTAAGGCCACATGGCCATACTGAGTCTCTTAGTTCTTGCAAGCTAAGCTGGAGTGAGTCTTTCTCATTAAGGCCACATGGCCACACAGTGTCTCTTAGTTCTTGCAAGCTAAGCTGGAGTGAGTCTCTCTCATTAAGGCCACATGGCCACACAGTGTCTCTTAGTTCTTGCAAGCTAAGCTGGAGTCAGTCTCTCTCATTAAGGTCACATGGTCACACTGTGTCTCTTAGTTCTTGCAAGCTAAGCTGGAGTCAGTCTCTCTCATTAAGGCCACATGGCCACACTGTGTCTCTTAGTTCTTGCAAGCTAAGCTGGAATCAGTCTCTCTCATTAAGGCCACATGGCCACACTGTGTCTCTTAGTTCTTGCAAGCTAAGCTGGAGTCAGTCTCTCTCATTAAGGCCACATGGCCACACTGTGTCTCTTAGTTCTTGCAAGCTAAGCTGGAGTCAGTCTCTCTCATTAAGGCCACATAGCCACACTGTCTCTTAGTTCTTGCAAGCTAAGCTGGAGTCAGTCTCTCTCATTAAGGCCACATGGCCACACAGTGTCTCTTAGTTCTTGCAGGCTAAGCTGGAGTGAGTCTCTCTCATTAAGGCCACATGGCCACACTGTGTCTCTTAGTTCTTGCAAGCTAAGCTTGAGTCAGTCTCTCTCATTAAGGCCACATGGCCACACAGTGTCTCTTAGTTCTTGCAAGGTAAGCTGGAGTCAGTCTCTCTCATTAAGGTCACATGGGCACACTGTCTCTTAGTTCTTGCAAGCTAAGCTGGAGTCAGTCTCTCTCATTAAGGCCACATGGCCACACTGTGTCTCTTAGTTTTTGCAAGCTAAGCTGGAATCAGTCTCTCTCATTAAGGCCACATGGCCACACTGTGTCTCTTAGTTCTTGCAAGCTAAGCTGGAGTCAGTCTCTCTCATTAAGGCCACATGGCCACACTGTGTCTCTTAGTTCTTGCAAGCTAAGCTGGAGTCAGTCTCTCTCATTAAGGCCACATAGCCACACTGTCTCTTAGTTCTTGCAAGCTAAGCTGGAGTGAGTCTTTCTCATTAAGGCCACATGGCCACACAGTGTCTCTTAGTTCTTGCAAGCTAAGCTGGAGTGAGTCTCTCTCATTAAGGCCACATGGCCACACTGTGTCTCTTAGTTCTTGCAAGCTAAGCTTGAGTCAGTCTCTCTCATTAAGGCCACATGGCCACACAGTGTCTCTTAGTTCTTGCAAGCTAAGCTGGAGTGAGTCTCTCTCATTAAGGCCTCATGGCCACACTGTGTCTCTTAGTTCTTGCAAGCTAAGCTTGAGTCAGTTTCTCTCATTAAGGCCACATGGCCACACAGTGTCTCTTAGTTCTTGCAAGGTAAGCTGGAGTCAGTCTCTCTCATTAAGGCCACATGGCCACACTGTGTCTCTTAGTTCTTGCAAGCTAAGCTGGAATCAGTCTCTCTCATTAAGGCCACATGGCCACACTGTGTCTCTTAGTTCTTGCAAGCTAAGCTGGAGTCAGTCTCTCTCATTAAGGCCACATGGCCACACTGTGTCTCTTAGTTCTTACAAGCTAAGCTGGAGTCAGTCTCTCTCATTAAGGCCACATAGCCACACTGTCTCTTAGATCTTGCAAGCTAAGCTGGAGTGAGTCTCTCTCATTAAGGCCACATGGCCACACAGTGTCTCTTAGTTCTTGCAAGCTAAGCTGGAGTGAGTCTCTCTCATTAAGGCCACATGGCCACACTGTGTCTCTTAGTTCTTGCAAGCTAAGCTTGAGTCAGTCTCTCTCATTAAGGCCACATGGCCACACAGTGTCTCTTAGTTCTTGCAAGGTAAGCTGGAGTCAGTCTCTCTCATTAAGGTCACATGGGCACACTGTGTCTCTTAGTTCTTGCAAGCTAAGCTGGAGTGAGTCTCTCTCATTAAGGCCACATGGCCACACTGTGTCTCTTAGTTCTTGCAAGCTAAGCTTGAGTCAGTCTCTCTCATTAAGGCCACATGGCCACACAGTGTCTCTTAGTTCTTGCAAGGTAAGCTGGAGTCAGTCTCTCTCATTAAGGTCACATGGGCACACTGTGTCTCTTAGTTCTTGCAGGCTAAGCTGGAGTGAGTCTCTCTCATTAAGGCCACATGGCCACACTGTGTCTCTTAGTTCTTGCAAGCTAAGCTTGAGTCAGTCTCTCTCATTAAGGCCACATGGCCACACAGTGTCTCTTAGTTCTTGCAAAGTAAGCTGGAGTCAGTCTCTCTCATTAAGGTCACATAGGCACACTGTGTCTCTTAGTTCTTGCAAGCTAAGCTGGAGTCAGTCTCTCTCATTAAGGCCACGTTGCCACACTGTGTCTCTTAGTTCTTGCAAGTTAAGCTGGAATCAGTCTCTCTCATTAAGGCCACATGGCCACACTGTGTCTCTTAGTTCTTGCAAGCTAAGCTGGAGTCAGTCTCTCTCATTAAGGCCACATGGCCACACAGTGTCTCTTAGTTCTTGCAAGGTAAGCTGGAGTCAGTCTCATTAAGGTCACATGGGCACACTGTGTCTCTTAGTTCTTGCAGGCTAAGCTGGAGTGAGTCTCTCTCATTAAGGCCACATGGCCACACTGTGTCTCTTAGTTCTTGCAAGCTAAGCTTGAGTCAGTCTCTCTCATTAAGGCCACATGGCCACACAGTGTCTCTTAGTTCTTGCAAGGTAAGCTGGAGTGAGTCTCTCTCATTAAGGTCACATGGGCACACTGTGTCTCTTAGTTCTTGCAAGCTAAGCTGGAGTCAGTCTCTCTCATTAAGGCTACATGGCCACACTGTCTCTTAGTTCTTGCAAGCTAAGCTGGAGTGAGTCTCTCATTAAGGCCACATGGCCAAACTGTGTCTCTTAGTTCTTGCAAGCTAAGCTGGAGTCAGTCTCTCTCATTAAGGCCACATGGCCACACTGTGTCTCTTAGTTCTTGTAAGCTAAGTTGGAGTCAGTCTCTTTCATTAAGGCCACATGGCCACACTGAGTCTCTTAGTTCTTGCAAGCTAAGCTGGAGTGAGTCTCTCTCATTAAGGCCACATGGCCACACAGTGTCTCTTAGTTCTTGCAAGCTAAGCTGGAGTGAGTCTCTCTCATTAAGGCCACATGGCCACACTGTGTCTCTTAGTTCTTGCAAGCTAAGCTTGAGTCAGTCTCTCTCATTAAGGCCACATGGCCACACAGTGTCTCTTAGTTCTTGCAAGCTAAGCTGGAGTCAGTCTCTCTCATTAAGGTCACATGGTCACAGTGTGTCTCTTAGTTCTTGCAAGCTAAGCTGGAGTCAGTCTCTCTCATTAAGGCCACATGGCCACACTGTGTCTCTTAGTTCTTGCAAGCTAAGCTGGAATCAGTCTCTCTCATTAAGGCCACATGGCCACACAGTGTCTCTTAGTTCTTGCAAGGTAAGCTGGAGTCAGTCTCTCATTAAGGTCACATGGGCACACTGTCTCTTAGTTCTTGCAAGCTAAGCTGGAGTCAGTCTCTCTCATTAAGGCCACATGGCCACACTGTGTCTCTTAGTTCTTGCAAGCTAAGCTGGAGTGAGTCTCTCTCATTAAGGCTACATGGCCACACAGTGTCTCTTAGTTCTTGCAAGCTAAGCTGGAGTGAGTCTCTCTCATTAAGGCCTCATGGCCACACTGTGTCTCTTAGTTCTTGCAAGCTAAGCTTGAGTCAGTCTCTCTCATTAAGGCCACATGGCCACACAGTGTCTCTTAGTTCTTGCAAGGTAAGCTGGAGTCAGTCTCTCTCATTAAGGTCACATGGGCACACTGTGTCTCTTAGTTCTTGCAAGCTAAGCTGGAGTGAGTCTCTCTCATTAAGGCCACATGGCCAGACTGTGTCTCGTAGTTCTTGCAAGCTAAGCTTGAGTCAGTCTCTCTCATTAAGGCCACATGGCCACACAGTGTCTCTTAGTTCTTGCAAGGTAAGCTGGAGTCAGTCTCTCTCATTAAGGTCACATGGGCACACTGTGTCTCTTAGTTCTTGCAAGCTAAGCTGGAGTCAGTCTCTCTCATTAAGGCCACATGGCCACACTGTGTCTCTTAGTTCTTGCAAGTTAAGCTGGAATCAGTCTCTCTCATTAAGGCCACATGGCCACACTGTGTCTCTTAGTTCTTGCAAGCTAAGCTGGAGTCAGTCTCTCTCATTAAGGCCACATGGCCACACTGTGTCTCTTAGTTCTTGCAAGCTAAGCCGGAGTCAGTCTCTCTCATTAAGGCTACATGGCCACACTGTCTCTTAGTTCTTGCAAGCTAAGCTGGAGTGAGTCTCTCATTAAGGCCACATGGCCACACTGTGTCTCTTAGTTCTTGCAAGCTAAGCTGGAGTCAGTCTCTCTCATTAAGGCCACATGGCCACACTGTGTCTCTTAGTTCTTGCAAGCTAAGCTGGAGTCAGTCTCTCTCATTAAGGCTACATGGCCACACTGTCTCTTAGTTCTTGCAAGCTAAGCTGGAGGGAGTCTCTCATTAAGGCCACATGGCCACACTGTGTCTCTTAGTTCTTGCAAGCTAAGCTGGAGTGAGTCTCATTAAGGCCACATGGCCACACAGTGTATCTTAGTTCTTGCAAGTTAAGTTGGAGTTAGTCTCTCTCATTAAGGCCACATGGCCATACTGAGTCTCTTAGTTCTTGCAAGCTAAGCTGGAGTGAGTCTTTCTCATTAAGGCCACATGGCCACACAGTGTCTCTTAGTTCTTGCAAGCTAAGCTGAGTGAGTCTCTCTCATTAAGGCCACATGGCCACACAGTGTCTCTTAGTTCTTGCAAGCTAAGCTGGAGTCAGTCTCTCTCATTAAGGTCACATGGTCACACTGTGTCTCTTAGTTCTTGCAAGCTAAGCTGGAGTGAGTCTCATTAAGGCCTCATGGCCACACTGTGTCTCTTAGTTCTTGCAAGCTAAGCTTGAGTCAGTCTCTCTCATTAAGGCCACATGGCCACACAGTGTCTCTTAGTTCTTGCAAGGTAAGCTGGAGTGAGTCTCTCTCATTAAGGCCACATGGCCACACTGTGTCTCTTACTTCTTGCAAGCTAAGCTTGAGTCAGTCTCTCTCATTAAGGCCACATGGCCACACAGTGTCTCTTAGTTCTTGCAAGGTAAGCTGGAGTCAGTCTCATTAAGGTCACATGGGCACACTGTGTCTCTTAGTTCTTGCAGGCTAAGCTGGAGTGAGTCTCTCTCATTAAGGCCACATGGCCACACTGTGTCTCTTAGTTCTTGCAAGCTATGCTTGAGTCAGTCTCTCTCATTAAGGCCACATGGCCACACAGTGTCTCTTAGTTCTTGCAAGGTAAGCTGGAGTGAGTCTCTCTCATTAAGGTCACATGGGCACACTGTGTCTCTTAGTTCTTGCAAGCTAAGCTGGAGTCAGTCTCTCTCATTAAGGCCACGTTGCCACACTGTGTCTCTTAGTTCTTGCAAGTTAAGCTGGAATCAGTCTCTCTCATTAAGGCCACATGGCCACACTGTGTCTCTTAGTTCTTGCAAGCTAAGCTGGAGTCAGTCTCTCTCATTAAGGCTACATGGCCACACTGTCTCTTAGTTCTTGCAAGCTAAGCTGGAGTGAGTCTCTCATTAAGGCCACATGGCCAAACTGTGTCTCTTAGTTCTTGCAAGCTAAGCTGGAGTCAGTCTCTCTCATTAAGGCCACATGGCCACACTGTGTCTCTTAGTTCTTGCAAGCTAAGTTGGAGTCAGTCTCTTTCATTAAGGCCACATGGCCACACTGAGTCTCTTAGTTCTTGCAAGCTAAGCTGGAGTGAGTCTCTCTCATTAAGGCCACATGGCCACACAGTGTCTCTTAGTTCTTGCAAGCTAAGCTGGAGTGAGTCTCTCTCATTAAGGCCACATGGCCACACTGTGTCTCTTAGTTCTTGCAAGCTAAGCTTGAGTCAGTCTCTCTCATTAAGGCCACATGGCCACACAGTGTCTCTTAGTTCTTGCAAGCTAAGCTGGAGTCAGTCTCTCTCATTAAGGTCACATGGTCACAGTGTGTCTCTTAGTTCTTGCAAGCTAAGCTGGAGTCAGTCTCTCTCATTAAGGCCACATGGCCACACTGTGTCTCTTAGTTCTTGCAAGCTAAGCTGGAATCAGTCTCTCTCATTAAGGCCACATGGCCACACAGTGTCTCTTAGTTCTTGCAAGGTAAGCTGGAGTCAGTCTCTCATTAAGGTCACATGGGCACACTGTCTCTTAGTTCTTGCAAGCTAAGCTGGAGTCAGTCTCTCTCATTAAGGCCACATGGCCACACTGTGTCTCTTAGTTCTTGCAAGCTAAGCTGGAGTGAGTCTCTCTCATTAAGGCTACATGGCCACACAGTGTCTCTTAGTTCTTGCAAGCTAAGCTGGAGTGAGTCTCTCTCATTAAGGCCTCATGGCCACACTGTGTCTCTTAGTTCTTGCAAGCTAAGCTTGAGTCAGTCTCTCTCATTAAGGCCACATGGCCACACAGTGTCTCTTAGTTCTTGCAAGGTAAGCTGGAGTCAGTCTCTCTCATTAAGGTCACATGGGCACACTGTGTCTCTTAGTTCTTGCAAGCTAAGCTGGAGTGAGTCTCTCTCATTAAGGCCACATGGCCAGACTGTGTCTCGTAGTTCTTGCAAGCTAAGCTTGAGTCAGTCTCTCTCATTAAGGCCACATGGCCACACAGTGTCTCTTAGTTCTTGCAAGGTAAGCTGGAGTCAGTCTCTCTCATTAAGGTCACATGGGCACACTGTGTCTCTTAGTTCTTGCAAGCTAAGCTGGAGTCAGTCTCTCTCATTAAGGCCACATGGCCACACTGTGTCTCTTAGTTCTTGCAAGTTAAGCTGGAATCAGTCTCTCTCATTAAGGCCACATGGCCACACTGTGTCTCTTAGTTCTTGCAAGCTAAGCTGGAGTCAGTCTCTCTCATTAAGGCCACATGGCCACACTGTGTCTCTTAGTTCTTGCAAGCTAAGCCGGAGTCAGTCTCTCTCATTAAGGCTACATGGCCACACTGTCTCTTAGTTCTTGCAAGCTAAGCTGGAGTGAGTCTCTCATTAAGGCCACATGGCCACACTGTGTCTCTTAGTTCTTGCAAGCTAAGCTGGAGTCAGTCTCTCTCATTAAGGCCACATGGCCACACTGTGTCTCTTAGTTCTTGCAAGCTAAGCTGGAGTCAGTCTCTCTCATTAAGGCTACATGGCCACACTGTCTCTTAGTTCTTGCAAGCTAAGCTGGAGGGAGTCTCTCATTAAGGCCACATGGCCACACTGTGTCTCTTAGTTCTTGCAAGCTAAGCTGGAGTGAGTCTCATTAAGGCCACATGGCCACACAGTGTATCTTAGTTCTTGCAAGTTAAGTTGGAGTTAGTCTCTCTCATTAAGGCCACATGGCCATACTGAGTCTCTTAGTTCTTGCAAGCTAAGCTGGAGTGAGTCTTTCTCATTAAGGCCACATGGCCACACAGTGTCTCTTAGTTCTTGCAAGCTAAGCTGGAGTGAGTCTCTCTCATTAAGGCCACATGGCCACACAGTGTCTCTTAGTTCTTGCAAGCTAAGCTGGAGTCAGTCTCTCTCATTAAGGTCACATGGTCACACTGTGTCTCTTAGTTCTTGCAAGCTAAGCTGGAGTGAGTCTCATTAAGGCCTCATGGCCACACTGTGTCTCTTAGTTCTTGCAAGCTAAGCTTGAGTCAGTCTCTCTCATTAAGGCCACATGGCCACACAGTGTCTCTTAGTTCTTGCAAGCTAAGCTGGAGTGAGTCTTTCTCATTAAGGCCACATGGCCACACAGTGTCTCTTAGTTCTTGCAAGCTAAGCTGGAGTGAGTCTCTCTCATTAAGGCCACATGGCCACACAGTGTCTCTTAGTTCTTGCAAGCTAAGCTGGAGTCAGTCTCTCTCATTAAGGTCACATGGTCACACTGTGTCTCTTAGTTCTTGCAAGCTAAGCTGGAGTGAGTCTCATTAAGGCCTCATGGCCACACTGTGTCTCTTAGTTCTTGCAAGCTAAGCTTGAGTCAGTCTCTCTCATTAAGGCCACATGGCCACACAGTGTCTCTTAGTTCTTGCAAGGTAAGCTGGAGTCAGTCTCATTAAGGTCACATGGGCACACTGTGTCTCTTAGTTCTTGCAGGCTAAGCTGGAGTGAGTCTCTCTCATTAAGGCCACATGGCCACACTGTGTCTCTTAGTTCTTGCAAGCTAAGCTTGAGTCAGTCTCTCTCATTAAGGCCACATGGCCACACAGTGTCTCTTAGTTCTTGCAAGGTAAGCTGGAGTGAGTCTCTCTCATTAAGGTCACATGGGCACACTGTGTCTCTTAGTTCTTGCAAGCTAAGCTGGAGTCAGTCTCTCTCATTAAGGCCACGTTGCCACACTGTGTCTCTTAGTTCTTGCAAGTTAAGCTGGAATCAGTCTCTCTCATTAAGGCCACATGGCCACACTGTGTCTCTTAGTTCTTGCAAGCTAAGCTGGAGTCAGTCTCTCTCATTAAGGCCACATGGCCACACTGTGTCTCTTAGTTCTTGCAAGCTAAGCTGGAGTCAGTCTCTCTCATTAAGGCTACACGGCCACACTGTCTCTTAGTTCTTGCAAGCTAAGCTGGAGTGAGTCTCTCATTAAGGCCACATGGCCAAACTGTGTCTCTTAGTTCTTGCAAGCTAAGCTGGAGTCAGTCTCTCTCATTAAGGCCACATGGCCACACTGTGTCTCTTAGTTCTTGCAAGCTAAGTTGGAGTCAGTCTCTTTCATTAAGGCCACATGGCCACACTGAGTCTCTTAGTTCTTGCAAGCTAAGCTGGAGTGAGTCTCTCTCATTAAGGCCACATGGCCACACAGTGTCTCTTAGTTCTTGCAAGCTAAGCTGGAGTGAGTCTCTCTCATTAAGGCCACATGGCCACACTGTGTCTCTTAGTTCTTGCAAGCTAAGCTTGAGTCAGTCTCTCTCATTAAGGCCACATGGCCACACAGTGTCTCTTAGTTCTTGCAAGCTAAGCTGGAGTCAGTCTCTCTCATTAAGGTCACATGGTCACAGTGTGTCTCTTAGTTCTTGCAAGCTAAGCTGGAGTCAGTCTCTCTCATTAAGGCCACATGGCCACACTGTGTCTCTTAGTTCTTGCAAGCTAAGCTGGAATCAGTCTCTCTCATTAAGGCCACATGGCCACACAGTGTCTCTTAGTTCTTGCAAGGTAAGCTGGAGTCAGTCTCTCATTAAGGTCACATGGGCACACTGTCTCTTAGTTCTTGCAAGCTAAGCTGGAGTCAGTCTCTCTCATTAAGGCCACATGGCCACACTGTGTCTCTTAGTTCTTGCAAGCTAAGCTGGAGTGAGTCTCTCTCATTAAGGCTACATGGCCACACAGTGTCTCTTAGTTCTTGCAAGCTAAGCTGGAGTGAGTCTCTCTCATTAAGGCCTCATGGCCACACTGTGTCTCTTAGTTCTTGCAAGCTAAGCTTGAGTCAGTCTCTCTCATTAAGGCCACATGGCCACACAGTGTCTCTTAGTTCTTGCAAGGTAAGCTGGAGTCAGTCTCTCTCATTAAGGTCACATGGGCACACTGTGTCTCTTAGTTCTTGCAAGCTAAGCTGGAGTGAGTCTCTCTCATTAAGGCCACATGGCCAGACTGTGTCTCGTAGTTCTTGCAAGCTAAGCTTGAGTCAGTCTCTCTCATTAAGGCCACATGGCCACACAGTGTCTCTTAGTTCTTGCAAGGTAAGCTGGAGTCAGTCTCTCTCATTAAGGTCACATGGGCACACTGTGTCTCTTAGTTCTTGCAAGCTAAGCTGGAGTCAGTCTCTCTCATTAAGGCCACATGGCCACACTGTGTCTCTTAGTTCTTGCAAGTTAAGCTGGAATCAGTCTCTCTCATTAAGGCCACATGGCCACACTGTGTCTCTTAGTTCTTGCAAGCTAAGCTGGAGTCAGTCTCTCTCATTAAGGCCACATGGCCACACTGTGTCTCTTAGTTCTTGCAAGCTAAGCCGGAGTCAGTCTCTCTCATTAAGGCTACATGGCCACACTGTCTCTTAGTTCTTGCAAGCTAAGCTGGAGTGAGTCTCTCATTAAGGCCACATGGCCACACTGTGTCTCTTAGTTCTTGCAAGCTAAGCTGGAGTCAGTCTCTCTCATTAAGGCCACATGGCCACACTGTGTCTCTTAGTTCTTGCAAGCTAAGCTGGAGTCAGTCTCTCTCATTAAGGCTACATGGCCACACTGTCTCTTAGTTCTTGCAAGCTAAGCTGGAGGGAGTCTCTCATTAAGGCCACATGGCCACACTGTGTCTCTTAGTTCTTGCAAGCTAAGCTGGAGTGAGTCTCATTAAGGCCACATGGCCACACAGTGTATCTTAGTTCTTGCAAGTTAAGTTGGAGTCAGTCTCTCTCATTAAGGCCACATGGCCATACTGAGTCTCTTAGTTCTTGCAAGCTAAGCTGGAGTGAGTCTTTCTCATTAAGGCCACATGGCCACACAGTGTCTCTTAGTTCTTGCAAGCTAAGCTGGAGTGAGTCTCTCTCATTAAGGCCACATGGCCACACAGTGTCTCTTAGTTCTTGCAAGCTAAGCTGGAGTCAGTCTCTCTCATTAAGGTCACATGGTCACACTGTGTCTCTTAGTTCTTGCAAGCTAAGCTGGAGTCAGTCTCTCTCATTAAGGCCACATGGCCACACTGTGTCTCTTAGTTCTTGCAAGCTAAGCTGGAATCAGTCTCTCTCATTAAGGCCACATGGCCACACTGTGTCTCTTAGTTCTTGCAAGCTAAGCTGGAGTCAGTCTCTCTCATTAAGGCCACATGGCCACACTGTGTCTCTTAGTTCTTGCAAGCTAAGCTGGAGTCAGTCTCTCTCATTAAGGCCACATAGCCACACTGTCTCTTAGTTCTTGCAAGCTAAGCTGGAGTCAGTCTCTCTCATTAAGGCCACATGGCCACACAGTGTCTCTTAGTTCTTGCAGGCTAAGCTGGAGTGAGTCTCTCTCATTAAGGCCACATGGCCACACTGTGTCTCTTAGTTCTTGCAAGCTAAGCTTGAGTCAGTCTCTCTCATTAAGGCCACATGGCCACACAGTGTCTCTTAGTTCTTGCAAGGTAAGCTGGAGTCAGTCTCTCTCATTAAGGTCACATGGGCACACTGTCTCTTAGTTCTTGCAAGCTAAGCTGGAGTCAGTCTCTCTCATTAAGGCCACATGGCCACACTGTGTCTCTTAGTTTTTGCAAGCTAAGCTGGAATCAGTCTCTCTCATTAAGGCCACATGGCCACACTGTGTCTCTTAGTTCTTGCAAGCTAAGCTGGAGTCAGTCTCTCTCATTAAGGCCACATGGCCACACTGTGTCTCTTAGTTCTTGCAAGCTAAGCTGGAGTCAGTCTCTCTCATTAAGGCCACATAGCCACACTGTCTCTTAGTTCTTGCAAGCTAAGCTGGAGTGAGTCTTTCTCATTAAGGCCACATGGCCACACAGTGTCTCTTAGTTCTTGCAAGCTAAGCTGGAGTGAGTCTCTCTCATTAAGGCCACATGGCCACACTGTGTCTCTTAGTTCTTGCAAGCTAAGCTTGAGTCAGTCTCTCTCATTAAGGCCACATGGCCACACAGTGTCTCTTAGTTCTTGCAAGCTAAGCTGGAGTGAGTCTCTCTCATTAAGGCCTCATGGCCACACTGTGTCTCTTAGTTCTTGCAAGCTAAGCTTGAGTCAGTTTCTCTCATTAAGGCCACATGGCCACACAGTGTCTCTTAGTTCTTGCAAGGTAAGCTGGAGTCAGTCTCTCTCATTAAGGCCACATGGCCACACTGTGTCTCTTAGTTCTTGCAAGCTAAGCTGGAATCAGTCTCTCTCATTAAGGCCACATGGCCACACTGTGTCTCTTAGTTCTTGCAAGCTAAGCTGGAGTCAGTCTCTCTCATTAAGGCCACATGGCCACACTGTGTCTCTTAGTTCTTACAAGCTAAGCTGGAGTCAGTCTCTCTCATTAAGGCCACATAGCCACACTGTCTCTTAGATCTTGCAAGCTAAGCTGGAGTGAGTCTCTCTCATTAAGGCCACATGGCCACACAGTGTCTCTTAGTTCTTGCAAGCTAAGCTGGAGTGAGTCTCTCTCATTAAGGCCACATGGCCACACTGTGTCTCTTAGTTCTTGCAAGCTAAGCTTGAGTCAGTCTCTCTCATTAAGGCCACATGGCCACACAGTGTCTCTTAGTTCTTGCAAGGTAAGCTGGAGTCAGTCTCTCTCATTAAGGTCACATGGGCACACTGTGTCTCTTAGTTCTTGCAAGCTAAGCTGGAGTGAGTCTCTCTCATTAAGGCCACATGGCCACACTGTGTCTCTTAGTTCTTGCAAGCTAAGCTTGAGTCAGTCTCTCTCATTAAGGCCACATGGCCACACAGTGTCTCTTAGTTCTTGCAAGGTAAGCTGGAGTCAGTCTCTCTCATTAAGGTCACATGGGCACACTGTGTCTCTTAGTTCTTGCAGGCTAAGCTGGAGTGAGTCTCTCTCATTAAGGCCACATGGCCACACTGTGTCTCTTAGTTCTTGCAAGCTAAGCTTGAGTCAGTCTCTCTCATTAAGGCCACATGGCCACACAGTGTCTCTTAGTTCTTGCAAAGTAAGCTGGAGTCAGTCTCTCTCATTAAGGTCACATAGGCACACTGTGTCTCTTAGTTCTTGCAAGCTAAGCTGGAGTCAGTCTCTCTCATTAAGGCCACGTTGCCACACTGTGTCTCTTAGTTCTTGCAAGTTAAGCTGGAATCAGTCTCTCTCATTAAGGCCACATGGCCACACTGTGTCTCTTAGTTCTTGCAAGCTAAGCTGGAGTCAGTCTCTCTCATTAAGGCCACCTGGCCACACTGTGTCTCTTAGTTCTTGCAAGCTAAGCTGGAGTCAGTCTCATTAAGGCTACATGGCCACACTGTCTCTTAGTTCTTGCAAGCTAAGCTGGAGTGAGTCTCTCATTAAGGCCACATGGCCACACTGTGTCTCTTAGTTCTTGCAAGCTAAGCTGGAGTCAGTCTCTCTCATTAAGGCCACATGGCCACACTGTGTCTCTTAGTTCTTGCAAGCTAAGTTGAAGTCAGTCTCTCTCATTAAGGCCACATGGCCACACTGAGTCTCTTAGTTCTTGCAAGCTAAGCTGGAGTGAGTCTCTCTCATTAAGGCCACATGGCCACACAGTGTCTCTTAGTTCTTGCAAGCTAAGCTGGAGTGAGTCTCTCTCATTAAGGCCACATGGCCACACTGTGTCTCTTAGTTCTTGCAAGCTAAGCTTGAGTCAGTCTCTCTCATTAAGGCCACATGGCCACACAGTGTCTCTTAGTTCTTGCAAGCTAAGCTGGAGTCAGTCTCTCTCATTAAGGTCACATGGTCACACTGTGTCTCTTAGTTCTTGCAAGCTAAGCTGGAGTCAGTCTCTCTCATTAAGGCCACATGGCCACACTGTGTCTCTTAGTTCTTGCAAGCTAAGCTGGAATCAGTCTCTCTCATTAAGGCCACATGGCCACACTGTGTCTCTTAGTTCTTGCAAGCTAAGCTGGAGTCAGTCTCTCTCATTAAGGCCACATGGCCACACTGTGTCTCTTAGTTCTTGCAAGCTAAGCTGGAGTCAGTCTCTCTCATTAAGGCTACATGGCCACACTGTCTCTTAGTTCTTGCAAGCTAAGCTGGAGGGAGTCTCTCATTAAGGCCACATGGCCACACTGTGTCTCTTAGTTCTTGCAAGCTAAGCTGGAGTGAGTCTCTCTCATTAAGGCCACATGGCCACACTGTATCTTAGTTCTTGCAAGTTAAGTTGGAGTCAGTCTCTCTCATTAAGGCCACATGGCCATACTGAGTCTCTTAGTTCTTGCAAGCTAAGCTGGAGTGAGTCTTTCTCATTAAGGCCACATGGCCACACAGTGTCTCTTAGTTCTTGCAAGCTAAGCTGGAGTGAGTCTCTCTCACTAAGGCCACATGGCCACACAGTGTCTCTTAGTTCTTGCAAGCTAAGCTGGAGTCAGTCTCTCTCATTAAGGTCACATGGTCACACTGTGTCTCTTAGTTCTTGCAAGCTAAGCTGGAGTCAGTCTCTCTCATTAAGGCCACATGGCCACACTGTGTCTCTTTGTTCTTGCAAGCTAAGCTGGAATCAGTCTCTCTCATTAAAGCCACATGGCCACACTGTGTCTCTTAGTTCTTGCAAGCTAAGCTGGAGTCAGTCTCTCTCATTAAGGCCACATGGCCACACTGTGTCTCTTAGTTCTTGCAAGCTAAGCTGGAGTCAGTCTCTCTCATTAAGGCCACATAGCCACACTGTCTCTTAGTTCTTGCAAGCTAAGCTGGAGTGAGTCTCTCTCATTAAGGCCACATGGCCACACAGTGTCTCTTAGTTCTTGCAAGCTAAGCTGGAGTGAGTCTCTCTCATTAAGGCCACATGGCCACACTGTGTCTCTTAGTTCTTGCAAGCTAAGCTTGAGTCAGTCTCTCTCATTATGGCCACACAGTGTCTCTTAGTTCTTGCAAGGTAAGCTGGAGTCAGTCTCTCTCATTAAGGTCACATGGGCACACTGTCTCTTAGTTCTTGCAAGCTAAGCTGGAGTCAGTCTCTCTCATTAAGGCCACATGGCCACACTGTGTCTCTTAGTTCTTGCAAACTAAGCTGGAGTGAGTCTCTCTCATTATGGCCACATGGCCACACAGTGTCTCTTAGTTCTTGCAAGCTAAGCTGGAGTGAGTCTTTCTCATTAAGGCCACATGGCCACACTGTGTCTCTTAGTTCTTGCAAGCTAAGCTTGAGTCAGTCTCTCTCATTAAGGCCACATGGCCACACAGTGTCTCTTAGTTCTTGCAAGCTAAGCTTGAGTCAGTCTCTCTCATTAAGGTCACATGGTCACACTGTGTCTCTTAGTTCTTGCAAGCTAAGCTGGAGTCAGTCTCTCTCATTATGGCCACATGGCCACACAGTGTCTCTTAGTTCTTGCAAGCTAAGCTGGAGTGAGTCTTTCTCATTAAGGCCACATGGCCACACAGTGTCTCTTAGTTCTTGCAAGCTTATCTGGAGTCAGTCTCATTAAGGTCACATGGTCACACTGTGTCTCTTGGTTCTTGCAAGCTAAGCTGGAGTCAGTCTCTCTCATTGAGGCCACATGGCCACACTGTGTCTCTTAGTTCTTGCAAGCTATGCTGGAATCAGTCACTCTCATTAAGGCCACATGGCCACACTGTGTCTCTTAGTTCTTGCAAGCTAAGCTGGAGTCAGTCTCTCTCATTAAGGCCACATGGCCACACTGTGTCTCTTAGTTCTTGCAAGCTAAGTTGGAGTCAGTCTCTCTCATTAAGGTCACATGGTCACACTGTGTCTCTTAGTTCTTGCAAGCTAAGCTGGAGTGAGTCTTTCTCATTAAGGCCACATGGCCACACAGTGTCTCTTAGTTCTTGCAAGCTAAGCTGGAGTGAGTCTCTCTCATTAAGGCCACATGGCCACACTGTGTCTCTTAGTTCTTGCAAGCTAAGCTTGAGAGAGTCTCTCTCATTAAGGCCACATGGCCACACTGTGTCTCTTAGTTCTTGCAAGCTAAGTTGGAGTCAGTCTCTCTCATTAAGGCCACATGGCCACACTGAGTCTCTTAGTTCTTGCAAGCTAAGCTGGAGTGAGTCTCTCTCATTAAGGCCACATGGCCACACAGTGTCTCTTAGTTCTTGCAAGCTAAGCTGGAGTGAGTCTCTCTCATTAAGGCCACATGGCCACACTGTGTCTCTTAGTTCTTGCAAGCTAAGCTTGAGTCAGTCTCTCTCATTAAGGCCACATGGCCACACAGTGTCTCTTAGTTCTTGCAAGCTAAGCTTGAGTCAGTCTCTCTCATTAAGGCCACATGGCCACACTGTGTCTTAGTTCTTGCAAGCTAAGCTGGAGGGAGTCTCTCATTAAGGCCACATGGCCATACTGAGTCTCTTAGTTCTTGCAAGCTTAGCTGGAGTGAGTCTCTCTCATTAAGGCCACATGGCCACACTGTGTCTCTTAGTTCTTGCAAGCTAAGCTTGAGTCAGTCTCATTAAGGCCACATGGCCACACAGTGTCTCTTAGTTCTTGCAAGCTAAGCTGGAGTCAGTCTCTCTCATTAAGGTCACATGGTCACACTGTGTCTCTTAGTTCTTGCAAGCTAAGCTGGAGTCAGTCTCTCTCATTAAGGCCACATGGCCACACTGTGTCTCTTAGTTCTTGCAAGCTAAGCTGGAATCAGTCTCTCTCATTAAGGCCACATGGCCACACTGTATCTCTTAGTTCTTGCAAGCTAAGCTGGAGTCAGTCTCTCTCATTAAGGCCACTTGGCCACACTGTGTCTCTTAGTTCTTGCAAGCTAAGCTGGAGTCAGTCTCTCTCATTAAGGCCACATGGCCACACTGTGTCTCTTAGTTCTTGCAAGCTAAGCTGGAGTCAGTCTCTCTCATTAAGGCCACATGGCCACACTGTGTCTCTTAGTTCTTGCAAGCTAAGCTGGAATCAGTCTCTCTCATTAAGGCCACATGGCCACACTGTGTCTCTTAGTTCTTGCAAGCTAAGCTGGAGTCAGTCTCTCTCATTAAGGCCACATGGCCACACTGTGTCTCTTAGTTCTTGCAAGCTAAGCTGGAGTCAGTCTCTCTCATTAAGGCCACATAGCCACACTGTCTCTTAGTTCTTGCAAGCTAAGCTGGAGTGAGTCTCTCTCATTAAGGCCACATGGCCACACAGTGTCTCTTAGTTCTTGCAGGCTAAGCTGGAGTGAGTCTCTCTCATTAAGGCCACATGGCCACACTGTGTCTCTTAGTTCTTGCAAGCTAAGCTTGAGTCAGTCTCTCTCATTAAGGCCACATGGCCACACAGTGTCTCTTAGTTCTTGCAAGGTAAGCTGGAGTCAGTCTCTCTCATTAAGGTCACATGGGCACACTGTCTCTTAGTTCTTGCAAGCTAAGCTGGAGTCAGTCTCTCTCATTAAGGCCACATGGCCACACTGTGTCTCTTAGTTCTTGCAAGCTAAGCTGGAATCAGTCTCTCTCATTAAGGCCACATGGCCACACTGTGTCTCTTAGTTCTTGCAAGCTAAGCTGGAGTCAGTCTCTCTCATTAAGGCCACATGGCCACACTGTGTCCCTTAGTTCTTGCAAGCTAAGCTGGAGTCAGTCTCTCTCATTAAGGCCACATAGCCACACTGTCTCTTAGTTCTTGCAAGCTAAGCTGGAGTGAGTCTCTCTCATTAAGGCCACATGGCCACACAGTGTCTCTTAGTTCTTGCAAGCTAAGCTGGAGTGAGTCTCTCTCATTAAGGCCACATGGCCACACTGTGTCTCTTAGTTCTTGCAAGCTAAGCTTGAGTCAGTCTCTCTCATTAAGGCCACATGGCCACACAGTGTCTCTTAGTTCTTGCAAGCTAAGCTGGAGTGAGTCTCTCTCATTAAGGCCTCATGGCCACACTGTGTCTCTTAGTTCTTGCAAGCTAAGCTTGAGTCAGTCTCTCTCATTAAGGCCACATGGCCACACAGTGTCTCTTAGTTCTTGCAAGGTAAGCTGGAGTCAGTCTCTCTCATTAAGGCCACATGGCCACACTGTGTCTCTTAGTTCTTGCAAGCTAAGCTGGAATCAGTCTCTCTCATTAAGGCCACATGGCCACACTGTGTCTCTTAGTTCTTGCAAGCTAAGCTGGAGTCAGTCTCTCTCATTAAGGCCACATGGCCACACTGTGTCTCTTAGTTCTTACAAGCTAAGCTGGAGTCAGTCTCTCTCATTAAGGCCACATAGCCACACTGTCTCTTAGATCTTGCAAGCTAAGCTGGAGTGAGTCTCTCTCATTAAGGCCACATGGCCACACAGTGTCTCTTAGTTCTTGCAAGCTAAGCTGGAGTGAGTCTCTCTCATTAAGGCCACATGGCCACACTGTGTCTCTTAGTTCTTGCAAGCTAAGCTTGAGTCAGTCTCTCTCATTAAGGCCACATGGCCACACAGTGTCTCTTAGTTCTTGCAAGGTAAGCTGGAGTCAGTCTCTCTCATTAAGGTCACATGGGCACACTGTGTCTCTTAGTTCTTGCAAGCTAAGCTGGAGTGAGTCTCTCTCATTAAGGCCACATGGCCACACTGTGTCTCTTAGTTCTTGCAAGCTAAGCTTGAGTCAGTCTCTCTCATTAAGGCCACATGGCCACACAGTGTCTCTTAGTTCTTGCAAGGTAAGCTGGAGTCAGTCTCTCTCATTAAGGTCACATGGGCACACTGTGTCTCTTAGTTCTTGCAGGCTAAGCTGGAGTGAGTCTCTCTCATTAAGGCCACATGGCCACACTGTGTCTCTTAGTTCTTGCAAGCTAAGCTTGAGTCAGTCTCTCTCATTAAGGCCACATGGCCACACAGTGTCTCTTAGTTCTTGCAAAGTAAGCTGGAGTCAGTCTCTCTCATTAAGGTCACATAGGCACACTGTGTCTCTTAGTTCTTGCAAGCTAAGCTGGAGTCAGTCTCTCTCATTAAGGCCACGTTGCCACACTGTGTCTCTTAGTTCTTGCAAGTTAAGCTGGAATCAGTCTCTCTCATTAAGGCCACATGGCCACACTGTGTCTCTTAGTTCTTGCAAGCTAAGCTGGAGTCAGTCTCTCTCATTAAGGCCACCTGGCCACACTGTGTCTCTTAGTTCTTGCAAGCTAAGCTGGAGTCAGTCTCATTAAGGCTACATGGCCACACTGTCTCTTAGTTCTTGCAAGCTAAGCTGGAGTGAGTCTCTCATTAAGGCCACATGGCCACACTGTGTCTCTTAGTTCTTGCAAGCTAAGCTGGAGTCAGTCTCTCTCATTAAGGCCACATGGCCACACTGTGTCTCTTAGTTCTTGCAAGCTAAGTTGAAGTCAGTCTCTCTCATTAAGGCCACATGGCCACACTGAGTCTCTTAGTTCTTGCAAGCTAAGCTGGAGTGAGTCTCTCTCATTAAGGCCACATGGCCACACAGTGTCTCTTAGTTCTTGCAAGCTAAGCTGGAGTGAGTCTCTCTCATTAAGGCCACATGGCCACACTGTGTCTCTTAGTTCTTGCAAGCTAAGCTTGAGTCAGTCTCTCTCATTAAGGCCACATGGCCACACAGTGTCTCTTAGTTCTTGCAAGCTAAGCTGGAGTCAGTCTCTCTCATTAAGGTCACATGGTCACACTGTGTCTCTTAGTTCTTGCAAGCTAAGCTGGAGTCAGTCTCTCTCATTAAGGCCACATGGCCACACTGTGTCTCTTAGTTCTTGCAAGCTAAGCTGGAATCAGTCTCTCTCATTAAGGCCACATGGCCACACTGTGTCTCTTAGTTCTTGCAAGCTAAGCTGGAGTCAGTCTCTCTCATTAAGGCCACATGGCCACACTGTGTCTCTTAGTTCTTGCAAGCTAAGCTGGAGTCAGTCTCTCTCATTAAGGCTACATGGCCACACTGTCTCTTAGTTCTTGCAAGCTAAGCTGGAGGGAGTCTCTCATTAAGGCCACATGGCCACACTGTGTCTCTTAGTTCTTGCAAGCTAAGCTGGAGTGAGTCTCTCTCATTAAGGCCACATGGCCACACTGTATCTTAGTTCTTGCAAGTTAAGTTGGAGTCAGTCTCATTAAGGCCACATGGCCATACTGAGTCTCTTAGTTCTTGCAAGCTAAGCTGGAGTGAGTCTTTCTCATTAAGGCCACATGGCCACACAGTGTCTCTTAGTTCTTGCAAGCTAAGCTGGAGTCAGTCTCTCTCATTAAGGTCACATGGTCACACTGTGTCTCTTAGTTCTTGCAAGCTAAGCTGGAGTCAGTCTCTCTCATTAAGGCCACATGGCCACACTGTGTCTCTTTGTTCTTGCAAGCTAAGCTGGAATCAGTCTCTCTCATTAAGGCCACATGGCCACACTGTGTCTCTTAGTTCTTGCAAGCTAAGCTGGAGTCAGTCTCTCTCATTAAGGCCACATGGCCACACTGTGTCTCTTAGTTCTTGCAAGCTAAGCTGGAGTCAGTCTCTCTCATTAAGGCCACATAGCCACACTGTCTCTTAGTTCTTGCAAGCTAAGCTGGAGTGAGTCTCTCTCATTAAGGCCACATGGCCACACAGTGTCTCTTAGTTCTTGCAAGCTAAGCTGGAGTGAGTCTCTCTCATTAAGGCCACATGGCCACACTGTGTCTCTTAGTTCTTGCAAGCTAAGCTTGAGTCAGTCTCTCTCATTATAGCCACACAGTGTCTCTTAGTTCTTGCAAGGTAAGCTGGAGTCAGTCTCTCTCATTAAGGTCACATGGGCACACTGTCTCTTAGTTCTTGCAAGCTAAGCTGGAGTCAGTCTCTCTCATTAAGGCCACATGGCCACACTGTGTCTCTTAGTTCTTGCAAACTAAGCTGGAGTGAGTCTCTCTCATTATGGCCACATGGCCACACAGTGTCTCTTAGTTCTTGCAAGCTAAGCTGGAGTGAGTCTTTCTCATTAAGGCCACATGGCCACACTGTGTCTCTTAGTTCTTGCAAGCTAAGCTTGAGTCAGTCTCTCTCATTAAGGCCACATGGCCACACAGTGTCTCTTAGTTCTTGCAAGCTAAGCTTGAGTCAGTCTCTCTCATTAAGGTCACATGGTCACACTGTGTCTCTTAGTTCTTGCAAGCTAAGCTGGAGTCAGTCTCTCTCATTAAGGCCACATGGCCACACTGTGTCTCTTAGCTCTTGCAAGCTAAGCTTGAGTCAGTCTCTCTCATTAAGGCCACATGGCCACACAGTGTCTCTTAGTTCTTGCAAGGTAAGCTGGAGTCAGTCTCTCTCATTAAGGTCACATGGGCACACTGTGTCTCTTAATTCTTGCAAGCTAAGCTGGAGTCAGTCTCATTAAGGCCACATGGCCACACTGTGTCGCTTAGTTCTTGCAAGCTAAGCTGGAGTCAGTCTCTCTCATTAAGGCCACATGGCCACACTGTGTCTCTTAGTTCTTGCAAGCTAAGCTGGAATCAGTCTCTCTCATTAAGGCCACATGGCCACACTGTGTCTCTTAGTTCTTGCAAGCTAAGCTGGAGTCAGTCTCTCTCATTAAGGCCACATGGCCACACTGTGTCTCTTAGTTCTTGCAAGCTAAGCTGGAGTCAGTCTCTCTCATTAAGGCCACATGGCCACACTGTCTCTTAGTTCTTGCAAGCTAAGCTGGAGTGAGTCTCTCTCATTAAGGCCACATGGCCACACAGTGTCTCTTAGTTCTTGCAAGCTAAGCTGGAGTGAGTCTCTCTCATTAAGGCCACATGGCCACACTGAGTCTCTTAGTTCTTGCAAGCTAAGCTTGAGTCAGTCTCTCTCATTAAGGCCACATGGCCACACAGTGTCTCTTAGTTCTTGCAAGGTAAGCTGGAGTCAGTCTCTCTCATTAAGGTCACATGGGCACACTGTCTCTTAGTTCTTGCAAGCTAAGCTGGAGTCAGTCTCTCTCATTAAGGCCACATGGCCACACTGTGTCTCTTAGTTCTTGCAAGCTAAGCTGGAGTGAGTCTCTCTCATTAAGGCCACATGGCCACACAGTGTCTCTTAGTTCTTGCAAGCTAAGCTGGAGTGAGTCTCTCTCATTAAGGCCACATGGCCACACTGTGTCTCTTAGTTCTTGCAAGCTAAGCTGGAGTCAGTCTCTCTCATTAAGGCCACATGGCCACACTGTGTCTCTTAGTTCTTGCAAGTTAAGTTGGAGTCAGTCTCTCTCATTAAGGCCACATGGCCACACTGTCTCTTAGTTCTTGCAAGCTAAGCTGGAGTGAGTCTCTCTCATTAAGGCCACATGGCCACACAGTGTCTCTTAGTTCTTGCAAGCTAAGCTGGAGTGAGTCTCTCTCATTAAGGCCTCATGGCCACACTGAGTCTCTTAGTTCTTGCAAGCTAAGCTTGAGTCAGTCTCTCTCATTAAGGCCACATGGCCACACAGTGTCTCTTAGTTCTTGCAAGGTAAGCTGGAGTCAGTCTCTCTCATTAAGGTCACATGGGCACACTGTCTCTTAGTTCTTGCAAGCTAAGCTGGAGTCAGTCTCTCTCATTAAGGCCACATGGCCACACTGTGTCTCTTAGTTCTTGCAAGCTAAGCTGGAGTGAGTCTCTCTCATTAAGGCCACATGGCCACACAGTGTCTCTTAGTTCTTGCAAGCTAAGCTGGAGTGAGTCTCTCTCATTAAGGCCACATGGCCACACTGTGTCTCTTAGCTCTTGCAAGCTAAGCTTGAGTCAGTCTCTCTCATTAAGGCCACATGGCCACACAGTGTCTCTTAGTTCTTGCAAGGTAAGCTGGAGTCAGTCTCTCTCATTAAGGTCACATGGGCACACTGTGTCTCTTAATTCTTGCAAGCTAAGCTGGAGTCAGTCTCATTAAGGCCACATGGCCACACTGTGTCGCTTAGTTCTTGCAAGTTAAGCTGGAATCAGTCTCTCTCATTAAGGCCACATGGCCACACTGTGTCTCTTAGTTCTTGCAAGCTAAGCTGGAGGCAGTCTCTCTCATTAAGGCCACATGGCCACACTGTGTCTCGTAGTTCTTGCAAGCTAAGCTGGAGTCAGTCTCTCTCATTAAGGCTACATGGCCACACTGTCTCTTAGTTCTTGCAAGCTAAGCTGGAGTGAGTCTCTCATTAAGGCCACATGGCCACACTGTGTCTCTTAGTTCTTGCAAGCTAAGCTGGAGTCAGTCTCTCTCATTAAGGCCACATGGCCACACTGTGTCTCTTAGTTCTTGCAAGCTAAGCTGGAGTGAGTCTCTCTCATTAAGGCCACATGGCCACACAGTGTCTCTTAGTTCTTGCAAGCTAAGCTGGAGTGAGTCTCTCTCATTAAGGCCACATGGCCACACTGTGTCTCTTAGCTCTTGCAAGCTAAGCTTGAGTCAGTCTCTCTCATTAAGGCCACATGGCCACACAGTGTCTCTTAGTTCTTGCAAGGTAAGCTGGAGTCAGTCTCTCTCATTAAGGTCACATGGGCACACTGTGTCTCTTAATTCTTGCAAGCTAAGCTGGAGTCAGTCTCATTAAGGCCACATGGCCACACTGTGTCGCTTAGTTCTTGCAAGTTAAGCTGGAATCAGTCTCTCTCATTAAGGCCACATGGCCACACTGTGTCTCTTAGTTCTTGCAAGCTAAGCTGGAGGCAGTCTCTCTCATTAAGGCCACATGGCCACACTGTGTCTCGTAGTTCTTGCAAGCTAAGCTGGAGTCAGTCTCTCTCATTAAGGCTACATGGCCACACTGTCTCTTAGTTCTTGCAAGCTAAGCTGGAGTGAGTCTCTCATTAAGGCCACATGGCCACACTGTGTCTCTTAGTTCTTGCAAGCTAAGCTGGAGTGAGTCTCTCTCATTAAGGCCACATGGCCACACAGTGTCTCTTAGTTCTTGCAAGCTAAGTTGGAGTCAGTCTCTCTCATTAAGGCCACATGGCCACACTGAGTCTCTTAGTTCTTGCAAGCTAAGCTGGAGTGAGTCTCTCTCATTAAGGCCACATGGCCACACAGTGTCTCTTAGTTCTTGCAAGCTAAGCTGGAGTGAGTCTCTCTCATTAAGGCCACATGGCCACACTGTGTCTCTTAGTTCTTGCAAGCTAAGCTTGAGTCAGTCTCTCTCATTAAGGCCACATGGCCACACAGTGTCTCTTAGTTCTTGCAAGCTAAGCTGGAGTCAGTCTCTCTCATTAAGGTCACATGGTCACACTGTGTCTCTTAGTTCTTGCAAGCTAAGCAGGAGTCAGTCTCTCTCATTAAGGCCACATGGCCACACTGTGTCTCTTAGTTCTTGCAAGCTAAGCTGGAATCAGTCTCTCTCATTAAGGCCACATGGCCACACTGTGTCTCTTAGTTCTTGCAAGCTAAGCTTGAGTCAGTCTCTCTCATTAAGGCCACATGGCCACACAGTGTCTCTTAGTTCTTGCAAGCTAAGCTGGAGTCAGTCTCTCTCATTAAGGTCACATGGTCACACTGTGTCTCTTAGTTCTTGCAAGCTAAGCTGGAGTCAGTCTCTCTCATTAAGGCCACATGGCCACACTGTGTCTCTTAGTTCTTGCAAGCTAAGCTGGAATCAGTCTCTCTTATTAAGGCCACGTGGCCACACTGTGTCCCTTAGTTCTTGCAAGCTAAGCTGGAGTCAGTCTCTCTCATTAAGGCCACATGGCCACACTGTGTCTCTTAGTTCTTGCAAGCTAAGCTGGAGTCAGTCTCTCTCATTAAGGCTACGTGGCCACACTGTCTCTTAGTTCTTGCAAGCTAAGCTGGAGTGAATCTCTCATTAAGGCCACATGGCCACACTGTGTCTCTTAGTTCTTGCAAGCTAAGCTGGAGTGAGTCTCTCTCATTAATGCCACATGGCCACACAGTGTATCTTAGTTCTTGCAAGTTAAGTTGGAGTCAGTCTCTCTCATTAAGGCCACATGGCCATACTGAGTCTCTTAGTTCTTGCAAGCTAAGCTGGAGTGAGTCTTTCTCATTAAGGCCACATGGCCACACAGTGTCTCTTAGTTCTTGCAAGCTAAGCTGGAGTGAGTCTCTCTCATTAAGGCCACATGGCCACACTGTGTCTCTTAGTTCTTGCAAGCTAAGCTTGAGTCAGTCTCTCTCATTAAGGCCACATGGCCACACAGTGTCTCTTAGTTCTTGCAAGCTAAGCTGGAGTGAGTCTCTCTCATTAAGGCCACATGGCCACACAGTGTCTCTTAGTTCTTGCAAGCTAAGCTGGAGTCAGTCTCTCTCATTAAGGCCACATGGCCACACTGTGTCTCTTAGTTCTTGCAAGCTAAGCTGGAGTGAGTCTCTCATTAAGGCCACATGGCCACACTGTGTCTCTTAGTTCTTGCAAGCTAAGCTGGAGTCAGTCTCTCTCATTAAGGCCACATGGCCACACTGTGTCTCTTAGTTCTTGCAAGCTAAGCTGGAGTCAGTCTCTCTCATTAAGGCCACATGGCCACACTGTCTCTTAGTTCCTGCAAGCTAAGCTGGAGTGAGTCTCTCATTAAGGCCACATGGCCACACTGTGTCTCTTAGTTCTTGCAAGCTAAGCTGGAGTGAGTCTCTCTCATTAAGGCCACATGGTCACACAGTGTATCTTAGTTCTTGCAAGTTAAGTTGGAGTCAGTCTCTCTCATTAAGGCCACATGGCCACACTGAGTCTCTTAGTTCTTGCAAGCTAAGCTGGAGTGAGTCTTTCTCATTAAGGCCACATGGCCACACTGTGTCTCTTAGTTCTTGCAAGCTAAGCTTGAGTCAGTCTCTCTCATTAAGGCCACATGGCCACACAGTGTCTCTTAGTTCTTGCAAGCTAAGCTTGAGTCAGTCTCTCTCATTAAGGTCACATGGTCACACTGTGTCTCTTAGTTCTTGCAAGCTAAGCTGGAGTCAGTCTCTCTCATTAAGGCCACATGGCCACACAGTGTCTCTTAGTTCTTGCAAGCTTATCTGGAGTCAGTCTCATTAAGGTCACATGGTCACACTGTGTCTCTTAGTTCTTGCAAGCTAAGCTGGAGTCAGTCTCTCTCATTAAGGCCACATGGTCACACTGTGTCTCTTAGTTCTTGCAAGCTATGCTGGAATCAGTCACTCTCATTAAGGCCACATGGCCACACTGTGTCTCTTAGTTCTTGCAAGCTAAGCTGGAGTCAGTCTCTCTCATTAAGGCCACATGGCCACACTGTGTCTCTTAGTTCTTGCAAGCTAAGCTGGAGTCAGTCTCTCTCATTAAGGCCACATGGCCACACAGTGTATCTTAGTTCTTGCAAGTTAAGTTGGAGTCAGTCTCTCTCATTGAGGCCACATGGCCATACTGAATCTCTTAGTTCTTGCAAGCTAAGCTGGAGTGAGTCTTTCTCATTAAGGCCACATCGCCACACTGTGTCTCTTAGTTCTTGCAAGCTAAGCTTGAGTCAGTCTCTCTCATTAAGGCCACATGGCCACACAGTGTCTCTTAGTTCTTGCAAGCTAAGCTGGAGTCAGTCTCTCTCATTAAGGTCACATGGTCACACTGTGTCTCTTAGTTCTTGCAAGCTAAGCTGGAGTCAGTCTCTCTCATTAAGGCCACATGGCCACACTGTGTCTCTTAGTTCTTGCAAGCTAAGCTGGAATCAGTCTCTCTCATTAAGGCCACATGGCCACACTGTGTCTCTTAGTTCTTGCAAGCTAAGCTGGAGTCAGTCTCTCTCATTAAGGCCACATGGCCACACTGTGTCTCTTAGTTCTTGCAAGCTAAGCTGGAGTCAGTCTCTCTCATTAAGGCTACATGGCCACACTGTCTCTTAGTTCTTGCAAGCTAAGCTGGAGTGAGTCTCTCATTAAGGCCACATGGCCACACTGTGTCTCTTAGTTCTTGCAAGCTAAGCTGGAGTGAGTCTCTCTCATTAAGGCCACATGGCCACACAGTGTATCTTAGTTCTTGCAAGTTAAGTTGGAGTCAGTCTCTCTCATTAAGGCCACATGGCCATACTGAGTCTCTTAGTTCTTGCAAGCTAAGCTGGAGTGAGTCTTTCTCATTAAGGCCACATGGCCACACAGTGTCTCTTAGTTCTTGCAAGTTAAGCTGGAATCAGTCTCTCTCATTAAGGCCACATGGCCACACTGTGTCTTTTAGTTCTTGCAAGCTAAGCTGGAGGCAGTCTCTCTCATTAAGGCCACATGGCCACACTGTGTCTCTTAGTTCTTGCAAGCTAAGCTGGAGTCAGTCTCTCTCATTAAGGCTACATGGCCACACTGTCTCTTAGTTCTTGCAAGCTAAGCTGGAGTGAGTCTCTCATTAAGGTCACATGGTCACACTGTGTCTCTTAGTTCTTGCAAGCTAAGCTGGAGTCAGTCTCTCTCATTAAGGCCACATGGCCACACTGTGTCTCTTAGTTCTTGCAAGCTAAGCTGGAATCAGTCTCTCTCATTAAGGCCACATGGCCACACTGTATCTCTTAGTTCTTGCAAGCTAAGCTGGAGTCAGTCTCTCTCATTAAGGCCACTTGGCCACACTGTGTCTCTTAGTTCTTGCAAGCTAAGCTGGAGTCAGTCTCTCTCATTAAGGCCACATGGCCACACTGTGTCTCTTAGTTCTTGCAAGCTAAGCTGGAGTCAGTCTCTCTCATTAAGGCCACATGGCCACACTGTGTCTCTTAGTTCTTGCAAGCTAAGCTGGAATCAGTCTCTCTCATTAAGGCCACATGGCCACACTGTGTCTCTTAGTTCTTGCAAGCTAAGCTGGAGTCAGTCTCTCTCATTAAGGCCACATGGCCACACTGTGTCTCTTAGTTCTTGCAAGCTAAGCTGGAGTCAGTCTCTCTCATTAAGGCCACATAGCCACACTGTCTCTTAGTTCTTGCAAGCTAAGCTGGAGTGAGTCTCTCTCATTAAGGCCACATGGCCACACAGTGTCTCTTAGTTCTTGCAGGCTAAGCTGGAGTGAGTCTCTCTCATTAAGGCCACATGGCCACACTGTGTCTCTTAGTTCTTGCAAGCTAAGCTTGAGTCAGTCTCTCTCATTAAGGCCACATGGCCACACAGTGTCTCTTAGTTCTTGCAAGGTAAGCTGGAGTCAGTCTCTCTCATTAAGGTCACATGGGCACACTGTCTCTTAGTTCTTGCAAGCTAAGCTGGAGTCAGTCTCTCTCATTAAGGCCACATGGCCACACTGTGTCTCTTAGTTCTTGCAAGCTAAGCTGGAATCAGTCTCTCTCATTAAGGCCACATGGCCACACTGTGTCTCTTAGTTCTTGCAAGCTAAGCTGGAGTCAGTCTCTCTCATTAAGGCCACATGGCCACACTGTGTCCCTTAGTTCTTGCAAGCTAAGCTGGAGTCAGTCTCTCTCATTAAGGCCACATAGCCACACTGTCTCTTAGTTCTTGCAAGCTAAGCTGGAGTGAGTCTCTCTCATTAAGGCCACATGGCCACACAGTGTCTCTTAGTTCTTGCAAGCTAAGCTGGAGTGAGTCTCTCTCATTAAGGCCACATGGCCACACTGTGTCTCTTAGTTCTTGCAAGCTAAGCTTGAGTCAGTCTCTCTCATTAAGGCCACATGGCCACACAGTGTCTCTTAGTTCTTGCAAGCTAAGCTGGAGTGAGTCTCTCTCATTAAGGCCTCATGGCCACACTGTGTCTCTTAGTTCTTGCAAGCTAAGCTTGAGTCAGTCTCTCTCATTAAGGCCACATGGCCACACAGTGTCTCTTAGTTCTTGCAAGGTAAGCTGGAGTCAGTCTCTCTCATTAAGGCCACATGGCCACACTGTGTCTCTTAGTTCTTGCAAGCTAAGCTGGAATCAGTCTCTCTCATTAAGGCCACATGGCCACACTGTGTCTCTTAGTTCTTGCAAGCTAAGCTGGAGTCAGTCTCTCTCATTAAGGCCACATGGCCACACTGTGTCTCTTAGTTCTTACAAGCTAAGCTGGAGTCAGTCTCTCTCATTAAGGCCACATAGCCACACTGTCTCTTAGATCTTGCAAGCTAAGCTGGAGTGAGTCTCTCTCATTAAGGCCACATGGCCACACAGTGTCTCTTAGTTCTTGCAAGCTAAGCTGGAGTGAGTCTCTCTCATTAAGGCCACATGGCCACACTGTGTCTCTTAGTTCTTGCAAGCTAAGCTTGAGTCAGTCTCTCTCATTAAGGCCACATGGCCACACAGTGTCTCTTAGTTCTTGCAAGGTAAGCTGGAGTCAGTCTCTCTCATTAAGGTCACATGGGCACACTGTGTCTCTTAGTTCTTGCAAGCTAAGCTGGAGTGAGTCTCTCTCATTAAGGCCACATGGCCACACTGTGTCTCTTAGTTCTTGCAAGCTAAGCTTGAGTCAGTCTCTCTCATTAAGGCCACATGGCCACACAGTGTCTCTTAGTTCTTGCAAGGTAAGCTGGAGTCAGTCTCTCTCATTAAGGTCACATGGGCACACTGTGTCTCTTAGTTCTTGCAGGCTAAGCTGGAGTGAGTCTCTCTCATTAAGGCCACATGGCCACACTGTGTCTCTTAGTTCTTGCAAGCTAAGCTTGAGTCAGTCTCTCTCATTAAGGCCACATGGCCACACAGTGTCTCTTAGTTCTTGCAAAGTAAGCTGGAGTCAGTCTCTCTCATTAAGGTCACATAGGCACACTGTGTCTCTTAGTTCTTGCAAGCTAAGCTGGAGTCAGTCTCTCTCATTAAGGCCACGTTGCCACACTGTGTCTCTTAGTTCTTGCAAGTTAAGCTGGAATCAGTCTCTCTCATTAAGGCCACATGGCCACACTGTGTCTCTTAGTTCTTGCAAGCTAAGCTGGAGTCAGTCTCTCTCATTAAGGCCACCTGGCCACACTGTGTCTCTTAGTTCTTGCAAGCTAAGCTGGAGTCAGTCTCATTAAGGCTACATGGCCACACTGTCTCTTAGTTCTTGCAAGCTAAGCTGGAGTGAGTCTCTCATTAAGGCCACATGGCCACACTGTGTCTCTTAGTTCTTGCAAGCTAAGCTGGAGTCAGTCTCTCTCATTAAGGCCACATGGCCACACTGTGTCTCTTAGTTCTTGCAAGCTAAGTTGAAGTCAGTCTCTCTCATTAAGGCCACATGGCCACACTGAGTCTCTTAGTTCTTGCAAGCTAAGCTGGAGTGAGTCTCTCTCATTAAGGCCACATGGCCACACAGTGTCTCTTAGTTCTTGCAAGCTAAGCTGGAGTGAGTCTCTCTCATTAAGGCCACATGGCCACACTGTGTCTCTTAGTTCTTGCAAGCTAAGCTTGAGTCAGTCTCTCTCATTAAGGCCACATGGCCACACAGTGTCTCTTAGTTCTTGCAAGCTAAGCTGGAGTCAGTCTCTCTCATTAAGGTCACATGGTCACACTGTGTCTCTTAGTTCTTGCAAGCTAAGCTGGAGTCAGTCTCTCTCATTAAGGCCACATGGCCACACTGTGTCTCTTAGTTCTTGCAAGCTAAGCTGGAATCAGTCTCTCTCATTAAGGCCACATGGCCACACTGTGTCTCTTAGTTCTTGCAAGCTAAGCTGGAGTCAGTCTCTCTCATTAAGGCCACATGGCCACACTGTGTCTCTTAGTTCTTGCAAGCTAAGCTGGAGTCAGTCTCTCTCATTAAGGCTACATGGCCACACTGTCTCTTAGTTCTTGCAAGCTAAGCTGGAGGGAGTCTCTCATTAAGGCCACATGGCCACACTGTGTCTCTTAGTTCTTGCAAGCTAAGCTGGAGTGAGTCTCTCTCATTAAGGCCACATGGCCACACTGTATCTTAGTTCTTGCAAGTTAAGTTGGAGTCAGTCTCATTAAGGCCACATGGCCATACTGAGTCTCTTAGTTCTTGCAAGCTAAGCTGGAGTGAGTCTTTCTCATTAAGGCCACATGGCCACACAGTGTCTCTTAGTTCTTGCAAGCTAAGCTGGAGTCAGTCTCTCTCATTAAGGTCACATGGTCACACTGTGTCTCTTAGTTCTTGCAAGCTAAGCTGGAGTCAGTCTCTCTCATTAAGGCCACATGGCCACACTGTGTCTCTTTGTTCTTGCAAGCTAAGCTGGAATCAGTCTCTCTCATTAAGGCCACATGGCCACACTGTGTCTCTTAGTTCTTGCAAGCTAA
The DNA here is from genome assembly GCF_048934315.1 of Petromyzon marinus. Taxonomy (NCBI): domain Eukaryota; kingdom Metazoa; phylum Chordata; class Hyperoartia; order Petromyzontiformes; family Petromyzontidae; genus Petromyzon; species Petromyzon marinus. The sequence goes on along the minus strand of NC_133703.1, from coordinate 10,670,478 downwards.
GCTGGAGTCAGTCTCTCTCATTAAGGCCACATGGCCACACTGTGTCTCTTAGTTCTTGCAAGCTAAGCTGGAGTCAGTCTCTCTCATTAAGGCCACATAGCCACACTGTCTCTTAGTTCTTGCAAGCTAAGCTGGAGTGAGTCTCTCTCATTAAGGCCACATGGCCACACAGTGTCTCTTAGTTCTTGCAAGCTAAGCTGGAGTGAGTCTCTCTCATTAAGGCCACATGGCCACACTGTGTCTCTTAGTTCTTGCAAGCTAAGCTTGAGTCAGTCTCTCTCATTATAGCCACACAGTGTCTCTTAGTTCTTGCAAGGTAAGCTGGAGTCAGTCTCTCTCATTAAGGTCACATGGGCACACTGTCTCTTAGTTCTTGCAAGCTAAGCTGGAGTCAGTCTCTCTCATTAAGGCCACATGGCCACACTGTGTCTCTTAGTTCTTGCAAACTAAGCTGGAGTGAGTCTCTCTCATTATGGCCACATGGCCACACAGTGTCTCTTAGTTCTTGCAAGCTAAGCTGGAGTGAGTCTTTCTCATTAAGGCCACATGGCCACACTGTGTCTCTTAGTTCTTGCAAGCTAAGCTTGAGTCAGTCTCTCTCATTAAGGCCACATGGCCACACAGTGTCTCTTAGTTCTTGCAAGCTAAGCTTGAGTCAGTCTCTCTCATTAAGGTCACATGGTCACACTGTGTCTCTTAGTTCTTGCAAGCTAAGCTGGAGTCAGTCTCTCTCATTAAGGCCACATGGCCACACTGTGTCTCTTAGCTCTTGCAAGCTAAGCTTGAGTCAGTCTCTCTCATTAAGGCCACATGGCCACACAGTGTCTCTTAGTTCTTGCAAGGTAAGCTGGAGTCAGTCTCTCTCATTAAGGTCACATGGGCACACTGTGTCTCTTAATTCTTGCAAGCTAAGCTGGAGTCAGTCTCATTAAGGCCACATGGCCACACTGTGTCGCTTAGTTCTTGCAAGCTAAGCTGGAGTCAGTCTCTCTCATTAAGGCCACATGGCCACACTGTGTCTCTTAGTTCTTGCAAGCTAAGCTGGAATCAGTCTCTCTCATTAAGGCCACATGGCCACACTGTGTCTCTTAGTTCTTGCAAGCTAAGCTGGAGTCAGTCTCTCTCATTAAGGCCACATGGCCACACTGTGTCTCTTAGTTCTTGCAAGCTAAGCTGGAGTCAGTCTCTCTCATTAAGGCCACATGGCCACACTGTCTCTTAGTTCTTGCAAGCTAAGCTGGAGTGAGTCTCTCTCATTAAGGCCACATGGCCACACAGTGTCTCTTAGTTCTTGCAAGCTAAGCTGGAGTGAGTCTCTCTCATTAAGGCCACATGGCCACACTGAGTCTCTTAGTTCTTGCAAGCTAAGCTTGAGTCAGTCTCTCTCATTAAGGCCACATGGCCACACAGTGTCTCTTAGTTCTTGCAAGGTAAGCTGGAGTCAGTCTCTCTCATTAAGGTCACATGGGCACACTGTCTCTTAGTTCTTGCAAGCTAAGCTGGAGTCAGTCTCTCTCATTAAGGCCACATGGCCACACTGTGTCTCTTAGTTCTTGCAAGCTAAGCTGGAGTGAGTCTCTCTCATTAAGGCCACATGGCCACACAGTGTCTCTTAGTTCTTGCAAGCTAAGCTGGAGTGAGTCTCTCTCATTAAGGCCACATGGCCACACTGTGTCTCTTAGTTCTTGCAAGCTAAGCTGGAGTCAGTCTCTCTCATTAAGGCCACATGGCCACACTGTGTCTCTTAGTTCTTGCAAGTTAAGTTGGAGTCAGTCTCTCTCATTAAGGCCACATGGCCACACTGTCTCTTAGTTCTTGCAAGCTAAGCTGGAGTGAGTCTCTCTCATTAAGGCCACATGGCCACACAGTGTCTCTTAGTTCTTGCAAGCTAAGCTGGAGTGAGTCTCTCTCATTAAGGCCTCATGGCCACACTGAGTCTCTTAGTTCTTGCAAGCTAAGCTTGAGTCAGTCTCTCTCATTAAGGCCACATGGCCACACAGTGTCTCTTAGTTCTTGCAAGGTAAGCTGGAGTCAGTCTCTCTCATTAAGGTCACATGGGCACACTGTCTCTTAGTTCTTGCAAGCTAAGCTGGAGTCAGTCTCTCTCATTAAGGCCACATGGCCACACTGTGTCTCTTAGTTCTTGCAAGCTAAGCTGGAGTGAGTCTCTCTCATTAAGGCCACATGGCCACACAGTGTCTCTTAGTTCTTGCAAGCTAAGCTGGAGTGAGTCTCTCTCATTAAGGCCACATGGCCACACTGTGTCTCTTAGCTCTTGCAAGCTAAGCTTGAGTCAGTCTCTCTCATTAAGGCCACATGGCCACACAGTGTCTCTTAGTTCTTGCAAGGTAAGCTGGAGTCAGTCTCTCTCATTAAGGTCACATGGGCACACTGTGTCTCTTAATTCTTGCAAGCTAAGCTGGAGTCAGTCTCATTAAGGCCACATGGCCACACTGTGTCGCTTAGTTCTTGCAAGTTAAGCTGGAATCAGTCTCTCTCATTAAGGCCACATGGCCACACTGTGTCTCTTAGTTCTTGCAAGCTAAGCTGGAGGCAGTCTCTCTCATTAAGGCCACATGGCCACACTGTGTCTCGTAGTTCTTGCAAGCTAAGCTGGAGTCAGTCTCTCTCATTAAGGCTACATGGCCACACTGTCTCTTAGTTCTTGCAAGCTAAGCTGGAGTGAGTCTCTCATTAAGGCCACATGGCCACACTGTGTCTCTTAGTTCTTGCAAGCTAAGCTGGAGTCAGTCTCTCTCATTAAGGCCACATGGCCACACTGTGTCTCTTAGTTCTTGCAAGCTAAGCTGGAGTGAGTCTCTCTCATTAAGGCCACATGGCCACACAGTGTCTCTTAGTTCTTGCAAGCTAAGCTGGAGTGAGTCTCTCTCATTAAGGCCACATGGCCACACTGTGTCTCTTAGCTCTTGCAAGCTAAGCTTGAGTCAGTCTCTCTCATTAAGGCCACATGGCCACACAGTGTCTCTTAGTTCTTGCAAGGTAAGCTGGAGTCAGTCTCTCTCATTAAGGTCACATGGGCACACTGTGTCTCTTAATTCTTGCAAGCTAAGCTGGAGTCAGTCTCATTAAGGCCACATGGCCACACTGTGTCGCTTAGTTCTTGCAAGTTAAGCTGGAATCAGTCTCTCTCATTAAGGCCACATGGCCACACTGTGTCTCTTAGTTCTTGCAAGCTAAGCTGGAGGCAGTCTCTCTCATTAAGGCCACATGGCCACACTGTGTCTCGTAGTTCTTGCAAGCTAAGCTGGAGTCAGTCTCTCTCATTAAGGCTACATGGCCACACTGTCTCTTAGTTCTTGCAAGCTAAGCTGGAGTGAGTCTCTCATTAAGGCCACATGGCCACACTGTGTCTCTTAGTTCTTGCAAGCTAAGCTGGAGTGAGTCTCTCTCATTAAGGCCACATGGCCACACAGTGTCTCTTAGTTCTTGCAAGCTAAGTTGGAGTCAGTCTCTCTCATTAAGGCCACATGGCCACACTGAGTCTCTTAGTTCTTGCAAGCTAAGCTGGAGTGAGTCTCTCTCATTAAGGCCACATGGCCACACAGTGTCTCTTAGTTCTTGCAAGCTAAGCTGGAGTGAGTCTCTCTCATTAAGGCCACATGGCCACACTGTGTCTCTTAGTTCTTGCAAGCTAAGCTTGAGTCAGTCTCTCTCATTAAGGCCACATGGCCACACAGTGTCTCTTAGTTCTTGCAAGCTAAGCTGGAGTCAGTCTCTCTCATTAAGGTCACATGGTCACACTGTGTCTCTTAGTTCTTGCAAGCTAAGCAGGAGTCAGTCTCTCTCATTAAGGCCACATGGCCACACTGTGTCTCTTAGTTCTTGCAAGCTAAGCTGGAATCAGTCTCTCTCATTAAGGCCACATGGCCACACTGTGTCTCTTAGTTCTTGCAAGCTAAGCTTGAGTCAGTCTCTCTCATTAAGGCCACATGGCCACACAGTGTCTCTTAGTTCTTGCAAGCTAAGCTGGAGTCAGTCTCTCTCATTAAGGTCACATGGTCACACTGTGTCTCTTAGTTCTTGCAAGCTAAGCTGGAGTCAGTCTCTCTCATTAAGGCCACATGGCCACACTGTGTCTCTTAGTTCTTGCAAGCTAAGCTGGAATCAGTCTCTCTTATTAAGGCCACGTGGCCACACTGTGTCCCTTAGTTCTTGCAAGCTAAGCTGGAGTCAGTCTCTCTCATTAAGGCCACATGGCCACACTGTGTCTCTTAGTTCTTGCAAGCTAAGCTGGAGTCAGTCTCTCTCATTAAGGCTACGTGGCCACACTGTCTCTTAGTTCTTGCAAGCTAAGCTGGAGTGAATCTCTCATTAAGGCCACATGGCCACACTGTGTCTCTTAGTTCTTGCAAGCTAAGCTGGAGTGAGTCTCTCTCATTAATGCCACATGGCCACACAGTGTATCTTAGTTCTTGCAAGTTAAGTTGGAGTCAGTCTCTCTCATTAAGGCCACATGGCCATACTGAGTCTCTTAGTTCTTGCAAGCTAAGCTGGAGTGAATCTTTCTCATTAAGGCCACATGGCCACACAGTGTCTCTTAGTTCTTGCAAGCTAAGCTGGAGTGAGTCTCTCTCATTAAGGCCACATGGCCACACTGTGTCTCTTAGTTCTTGCAAGCTAAGCTTGAGTCAGTCTCTCTCATTAAGGCCACATGGCCACACAGTGTCTCTTAGTTCTTGCAAGCTAAGCTGGAGTGAGTCTCTCTCATTAAGGCCACATGGCCACACAGTGTCTCTTAGTTCTTGCAAGCTAAGCTGGAGTCAGTCTCTCTCATTAAGGCCACATGGCCACACTGTGTCTCTTAGTTCTTGCAAGCTAAGCTGGAGTGAGTCTCTCATTAAGGCCACATGGCCACACTGTGTCTCTTAGTTCTTGCAAGCTAAGCTGGAGTCAGTCTCTCTCATTAAGGCCACATGGCCACACTGTGTCTCTTAGTTCTTGCAAGCTAAGCTGGAGTCAGTCTCTCTCATTAAGGCCACATGGCCACACTGTCTCTTAGTTCCTGCAAGCTAAGCTGGAGTGAGTCTCTCATTAAGGCCACATGGCCACACTGTGTCTCTTAGTTCTTGCAAGCTAAGCTGGAGTGAGTCTCTCTCATTAAGGCCACATGGTCACACAGTGTATCTTAGTTCTTGCAAGTTAAGTTGGAGTCAGTCTCTCTCATTAAGGCCACATGGCCACACTGAGTCTCTTAGTTCTTGCAAGCTAAGCTGGAGTGAGTCTTTCTCATTAAGGCCACATGGCCACACTGTGTCTCTTAGTTCTTGCAAGCTAAGCTTGAGTCAGTCTCTCTCATTAAGGCCACATGGCCACACAGTGTCTCTTAGTTCTTGCAAGCTAAGCTTGAGTCAGTCTCTCTCATTAAGGTCACATGGTCACACTGTGTCTCTTAGTTCTTGCAAGCTAAGCTGGAGTCAGTCTCTCTCATTAAGGCCACATGGCCACACAGTGTCTCTTAGTTCTTGCAAGCTTATCTGGAGTCAGTCTCATTAAGGTCACATGGTCACACTGTGTCTCTTAGTTCTTGCAAGCTAAGCTGGAGTCAGTCTCTCTCATTAAGGCCACATGGTCACACTGTGTCTCTTAGTTCTTGCAAGCTATGCTGGAATCAGTCACTCTCATTAAGGCCACATGGCCACACTGTGTCTCTTAGTTCTTGCAAGCTAAGCTGGAGTCAGTCTCTCTCATTAAGGCCACATGGCCACACTGTGTCTCTTAGTTCTTGCAAGCTAAGCTGGAGTCAGTCTCTCTCATTAAGGCCACATGGCCACACAGTGTATCTTAGTTCTTGCAAGTTAAGTTGGAGTCAGTCTCTCTCATTGAGGCCACATGGCCATACTGAATCTCTTAGTTCTTGCAAGCTAAGCTGGAGTGAGTCTTTCTCATTAAGGCCACATCGCCACACTGTGTCTCTTAGTTCTTGCAAGCTAAGCTTGAGTCAGTCTCTCTCATTAAGGCCACATGGCCACACAGTGTCTCTTAGTTCTTGCAAGCTAAGCTGGAGTCAGTCTCTCTCATTAAGGTCACATGGTCACACTGTGTCTCTTAGTTCTTGCAAGCTAAGCTGGAGTCAGTCTCTCTCATTAAGGCCACATGGCCACACTGTGTCTCTTAGTTCTTGCAAGCTAAGCTGGAATCAGTCTCTCTCATTAAGGCCACATGGCCACACTGTGTCTCTTAGTTCTTGCAAGCTAAGCTGGAGTCAGTCTCTCTCATTAAGGCCACATGGCCACACTGTGTCTCTTAGTTCTTGCAAGCTAAGCTGGAGTCAGTCTCTCTCATTAAGGCTACATGGCCACACTGTCTCTTAGTTCTTGCAAGCTAAGCTGGAGTGAGTCTCTCATTAAGGCCACATGGCCACACTGTGTCTCTTAGTTCTTGCAAGCTAAGCTGGAGTGAGTCTCTCTCATTAAGGCCACATGGCCACACAGTGTATCTTAGTTCTTGCAAGTTAAGTTGGAGTCAGTCTCTCTCATTAAGGCCACATGGCCATACTGAGTCTCTTAGTTCTTGCAAGCTAAGCTGGAGTGAGTCTTTCTCATTAAGGCCACATGGCCACACAGTGTCTCTTAGTTCTTGCAAGTTAAGCTGGAATCAGTCTCTCTCATTAAGGCCACATGGCCACACTGTGTCTTTTAGTTCTTGCAAGCTAAGCTGGAGGCAGTCTCTCTCATTAAGGCCACATGGCCACACTGTGTCTCTTAGTTCTTGCAAGCTAAGCTGGAGTCAGTCTCTCTCATTAAGGCTACATGGCCACACTGTCTCTTAGTTCTTGCAAGCTAAGCTGGAGTGAGTCTCTCATTAAGGCCACATGGCCACACTGTGTCTCTTAGTTCTCGCAAGCTAAGCTGGAGTGAGTCTCTCTCATTAAGGCCACATGGCCACACAGTGTATCTTAGTTCTTGCAAGTTAAGTTGGAGTCAGTCTCTCTCATTGAGGCCACATGGCCATACTGAGTCTCTTAGTTCTTGCAAGCTAAGCTGGAGTGAGTCTTTCTCATTAAGGCCACATGGCCACACAGTGTCTCTCAGTTCTTGCAAGTTAAGCTGGAATCAGTCTCTCTCATTAAGGCCACATGGCCACACTGTGTCTTTTAGTTCTTGCAAGCTAAGCTGGAGGCAGTCTCTCTCATTAAGGCCACATGGCCACACTGTGTCTTTTAGTTCTTGCAAGCTAAGCTGGAGTCAGTCTCTCTCATTAAGGCTACATGGCCACACTGTCTCTTAGTTCTTGCAAGCTAAGCTGGAGTGAGTCTCTCATTAAGGCCACATGGCCACACTGTGTCTCTTAGTTCTTGCAAGCTAAGCTGGAGTGAGTCTCTCTCATTAAGGCCACATGGCCACACAGTGTCTCTTAGTTCTTGCAAGCTAAGTTGGAGTCAGTCTCTCTCATTAAGGCCACATGGCCACACTGAGTCTCTTAGTTCTTGCAAGCTAAGCTGGAGTGAGTCTCTCTCATTAAGGCCACATGGCCACACAGTGTCTCTTAGTTCTTGCAAGCTAAGCTGGAGTGAGTCTCTCTCATTAAGGCCACATGGCCACACTGTGTCTCTTAGCTCTTGCAAGCTAAGCTTGAGTCAGTCTCTCTCATTAAGGCCACATGGCCACACAGTGTCTCTTAGTTCTTGCAAGGTAAGCTGGAGTCAGTCTCTCTCATTAAGGTCATATGGGCACACTGTGTCTCTTAATTCTTGCAAGCTAAGCTGGAGTCAGTCTCATTAAGGCCACATGGCCACACTGTGTCGCTTAGTTCTTGCAAGCTAAGCTGGAGTCAGTCTCTCTCATTAAGGCCACATGGCCACACTGTGTCTCTTAGTTCTTGCAAGCTAAGCTGGAATCAGTCTCTCTCATTAAGGCCACATGGCCACACTGTGTCTCTTAGTTCTTGCAAGCTAAGCTGGAGTCAGTCTCTCTCATTAAGGCCACATGGCCACACTGTGTCTCTTAGTTCTTGCAAGCTAAGCTGGAGTCAGTCTCTCTCATTAAGGCCACATGGCCACACTGTCTCTTAGTTCTTGCAAGCTAAGCTGGAGTGAGTCTCTCTCATTAAGGCCACATGGCCACACAGTGTCTCTTAGTTCTTGCAAGCTAAGCTGGAGTGAGTCTCTCTCATTAAGGCCACATGGCCACACTGAGTCTCTTAGTTCTTGCAAGCTAAGCTTGAGTCAGTCTCTCTCATTAAGGCCACATGGCCACACAGTGTCTCTTAGTTCTTGCAAGGTAAGCTGGAGTCAGTCTCTCTCATTAAGGTCACATGGGCACACTGTCTCTTAGTTCTTGCAAGCTAAGCTGGAGTCAGTCTCTCTCATTAAGGCCACATGGCCACACTGTGTCTCTTAGTTCTTGCAAGCTAAGCTGGAGTGAGTCTCTCTCATTAAGGCCACATGGCCACACAGTGTCTCTTAGTTCTTGCAAGCTAAGCTGGAGTGAGTCTCTCTCATTAAGGCCACATGGCCACACTGTGTCTCTTAGTTCTTGCAAGCTAAGCTGGAGTCAGTCTCTCTCATTAAGGCCACATGGCCACACTGTGTCTCTTAGTTCTTGCAAGCTAAGCTGGAGTCCGTCTCTCTCATTAAGGCCACATGGCCACACTGTCTCCTAGTTCTTGCAAGCTAAGCTGGAGTGAGTCTCCCTCATTAAGGCCACATGGCCACACAGTGTCTCTTAGTTCTTGCAAGCTAAGCTGGAGTGAGTCTCTCTCATTAAGGCCACATGGCCACACTGAGTCTCTTAGTTCTTGCAAGCTAAGCTTAAGTCAGTCTCTCTCATTAAGGCCACATGGCCACACAGTGTCTCTTAGTTCTTGCAAGGTAAGCTGGAGTCAGTCTCTCTCATTAAGGTCACATGGGCACACTGTCTCTTAGTTCTTGCAAGCTAAGCTGGAGTCAGTCTCTCTCATTAAGGCCACATGGCCACACTGTGTCTCTTAGTTCTTGCAAGCTAAGCTGGAGTGAGTCTCTCTCATTAAGGCCACATGGCCACACAGTGTCTCTTAGTTCTTGCAAGCTAAGCTGGAGTGAGTCTCTCTCATTAAGGCCACATGGCCACACTGTGTCTCTTAGCTCTTGCAAGCTAAGCTTGAGTCAGTCTCTCTCATTAAGGCCACATGGCCACACAGTGTCTCTTAGTTCTTGCAAGGTAAGCTGGAGTCAGTCTCTCTCATTAAGGTCACATGGGCACACTGTGTCTCTTAATTCTTGCAAGCTAAGCTGGAGTCAGTCTCATTAAGGCCACATGGCCACACTGTGTCGCTTAGTTCTTGCAAGTTAAGCTGGAATCAGTCTCTCTCATTAAGGCCACGTGGCCACACTGTGTCTCTTAGTTCTTGCAAGCTAAGCTGGAGGCAGTCTCTCTCATTAAGGCCACATGGCCACACTGTGTCTCGTAGTTCTTGCAAGCTAAGCTGGAGTCAGTCTCTCTCATTAAGGCTACATGGCCACACTGTCTCTTAGTTCTTGCAAGCTAAGCTGGAGTGAGTCTCTCATTAAGGCCACATGGCCACACTGTGTCTCTTAGTTCTTGCAAGCTAAGCTGGAGTCAGTCTCTCTCATTAAGGCCACATGGCCACACTGTGTCTCTTAGTTCTTGCAAGCTAAGCTGGAGTGAGTCTCTCTCATTAAGGCCACATGGCCACACAGTGTCTCTTAGTTCTTGCAAGCTAAGCTGGAGTGAGTCTCTCTCATTAAGGCCACATGGCAACACTGTGTCTCTTAGCTCTTGCAAGCTAAGCTTGAGTCAGTCTCTCTCATTAAGGCCACATGGCCACACAGTGTCTCTTAGTTCTTGCAAGGTAAGCTGGAGTCAGTCTCTCTCATTAAGGTCACATGGGCACACTGTGTCGCTTAGTTCTTGCAAGTTAAGCTGGAATCAGTCTCTCTCATTAAGGCCACATGGCCACACCGTGTCTCTTAGTTCTTGCAAGCTAAGCTGGAGGCAGTCTCTCTCATTAAGGCCACATGGCCACACTGTGTCTCGTAGTTCTTGCAAGCTAAGCTGGAGTCAGTCTCTCTCATTAAGGCTACATGGCCACACTGTCTCTTAGTTCTTGCAAGTTAAGCTGGAATCAGTCTCTCTCATTAAGGCCACATGGCCACTCTGTGTCTCTTAGTTCTTGCAAGCTAAGCTGGAGGCAGTCTCTCTCATTAAGGCGACATGGCCACACTGTGTCTCGTAGTTCTTGCAAGCTAAGCTGGAGTCAGTCTCTCTCATTAAGGCTACATGGCCACACTGTCTCTTAGTTCTTGCAAGCTAAGCTGGAGTGAGTCTCTCATTAAGGCCACATGGCCACACTGTGTCTCTTAGTTCTTGCAAGCTAAGCTGGAGTCAGTCTCTCTCATTAAGGCCACATGGCCACACTGTGTCTCTTAGTTCTTGCAAGCTAAGCTGGAGTGAGTCTCTCTCATTAAGGCCACATGGCCACACAGTGTCTCTTAGTTCTTGCAAGCTAAGCTGGAGTGAGTCTCTCTCATTAAGGCCACATGGCAACACTGTGTCTCTTAGCTCTTGCAAGCTAAGCTTGAGTCAGTCTCTCTCATTAAGGCCACATGGCCACACAGTGTCTCTTAGTTCTTGCAAGGTAAGCTGGAGTCAGTCTCTCTCATTAAGGTCACATGGGCACACTGTGTCTCTTAATTCTTGCAAGCTAAGCTGGAGTCAGTCTCATTAAGGCCACATGGCCACACTGTGTCGCTTAGTTCTTGCAAGTTAAGCTGGAATCAGTCTCTCTCATTAAGGCCACATGGCCACACTGTGTCTCTTAGTTCTTGCAAGCTAAGCTGGAGGCAGTCTCTCTCATTAAGGCCACATGGCCACACTGTGTCTCGTAGTTCTAGCAAGCTAAGCTGGAGTCAGTCTCTCTCATTAAGGCTACATGGCCACACTGTCTCTTAGTTCTTGCAAGCTAAGCTGGAGTGAGTCTCTCATTAAGGCCACATGGCCACACTGTGTCTCTTAGTTCTTGCAAGCTAAGCTGGAGTGAGTCTCTCTCATTAAGGCCACATGGCCACACAGTGTCTCTTAGTTCTTGCAAGCTAAGTTGGAGTCAGTCTCTCTCATTAAGGCCACATGGCCACACTGAGTCTCTTAGTTCTTGCAAGCTAAGCTGGAGTGAGTCTCTCTCATTAAGGCCACATGGCCACACAGTGTCTTTTAGTTCTTGCAAGCTAAGCTGGAGTAAGTCTCTCTCATTAAGGCCACATGGCCACACTGTGTCTCTTAGTTCTTGCAAGCTAAGCTTGAGTCAGTCTCTCTCATTAAGGCCACATGGCCACACAGTGTCTCTTAGTTCTTGCAAGCTAAGCTGGAGTCAGTCTCTCTCATTAAGGTCACATGGTCACACTGTGTCTCTTAGTTCTTGCAAGCTAAGCAGGAGTCAGTCTCTCTCATTAAGGCCACATGGCCACACTGTGTCTCTTAGTTCTTGCAAGCTAAGCTGGAATCAGTCTCTCTCATTAAGGCCACATGGCCACACTGTGTCTCTTAGTTCTTGCAAGCTAAGCTTGAGTCAGTCTCTCTCATTAAGGCCACATGGCCACACAGTGTCTCTTAGTTCTTGCAAGCTAAGCTGGAGTCAGTCTCTCTCATTAAGGTCACATGGTCACACTGTGTCTCTTAGTTCTTGCAAGCTAAGCTGGAGTCAGTCTCTCTCATTAAGGCCACATGGCCACACTGTGTCTCTTAGTTCTTGCAAGCTAAGCTGGAATCAGTCTCTCTTATTAAGGCCACGTGGCCACACTGTGTCTCTTAGTTCTTGCAAGCTAAGCTGGAGTCAGTCTCTCTCATTAAGGCCACATGGCCACACTGTGTCTCTTAGTTCTTGCAAGCTAAGCTGGAGTCAGTCTCTCTCATTAAGGCTACATGGCCACACTGTCTCTTAGTTCTTGCAAGCTAAGCTGGAGTGAATCTCTCATTAAGGCCACATGGCCACACTGTGTCTCTTAGTTCTTGCAAGCTAAGCTGGAGTGAGTCTCTCTCATTAAGGCCACATGGCCACACAGTGTATCTTAGTTCTTGCAAGTTAAGTTGGAGTCAGTCTCTCTCATTAAGGCCACATGGCCATACTGAGTCTCTTAGTTCTTGCAAGCTAAGCTGGAGTGAGTCTTTCTCATTAAGGCCACATGGCCACACAGTGTCTTTTAGTTCTTGCAAGCTAAGCTGGAGTGAGTCTCTCTCATTAAGGCCACATGGCCACACTGTGTCTCTTAGTTCTTGCAAGCTAAGCTTGAGTCAGTCTCTCTCATTAAGGCCACATGGCCACACAGTGTCTCTTAGTTCTTGCAAGCTAAGCTGGAGTGAGTCTCTCTCATTAAGGCCACATGGCCACACAGTGTCTCTTAGTTCTTGCAAGCTAAGCTGGAGTCAGTCTCTCTCATTAAGGCCACATGGCCACACTGTGTCTCTTAGTTCTTGCAAGCTAAGCTGGAGTGAGTCTCTCATTAAGGCCACATGGCCACACTGTGTCTCTTAGTTCTTGCAAGCTAAGCTGGAGTCAGTCTCTCTCATTAAGGCCACATGGCCACACTGTGTCTCTTAGTTCTTGCAAGCTAAGCTGGAGTCAGTCTCTCTCATTAAGGCCACATGGCCACACTGTCTCTTAGTTCCTGCAAGCTAAGCTGGAGTGAGTCTCTCATTAAGGCCACATGGCCACACTGTGTCTCTTAGTTCTTGCAAGCTAAGCTGGAGTGAGTCTCTCTCATTAAGGCCACATGGCCACACAGTGTATCTTAGTTCTTGCAAGTTAAGTTGGAGTCAGTCTCTCTCATTAAGGCCACATGGCCACACTGAGTCTCTTAGTTCTTGCAAGCTAAGCTGGAGTGAGTCTTTCTCATTAAGGCCACATGGCCACACTGTGTCTCTTAGTTCTTGCAAGCTAAGCTTGAGTCAGTCTCTCTCATTAAGGCCACATGGCCACACAGTGTCTCTTAGTTCTTGCAAGCTAAGCTTGAGTCAGTCTCTCTCATTAAGGTCACATGGTCACACTGTGTCTCTTAGTTCTTGCAAGCTAAGCTGGAGTCAGTCTCTCTCATTAAGGCCACATGGCCACACAGTGTCTCTTAGTTCTTGCAAGCTTATCTGGAGTCAGTCTCATTAAGGTCACATGGTCACACTGTGTCTCTTAGTTCTTGCAAGCTAAGCTGGAGTGAGTCTCTCTCATTAAGGCCACATGGCCACACAGTGTATCTTAGTTCTTGCAAGTTAAGTTGGAGTCAGTCTCTCTCATTAAGGCCACATGGCCACACTGAGTCTCTTAGTTCTTGCAAGCTAAGCTGGAGTGAGTCTTTCTCATTAAGGCCACATGGCCACACTGTGTCTCTTAGTTCTTGCAAGCTAAGCTGGAGTCAGTCTCTCTCATTAAGGCCACATGGCCACACTGTGTCTCTTAGTTCTTGCAAGCTAAGCTGGAATCAGTCTCTCTTATTAAGGCAACGTGGCCACACTGTGTCTCTTAGTTCTTGCAAGCTAAGCTGGAGTCAGTCTCTCTCATTAAGGCCACATGGCCACACTGTCTCTTAGTTCCTGCAAGCTAAGCTGGAGTGAGTCTCTCATTAAGGCCACATGGCCACACTGTGTCTCTTAGTTCTTGCAAGCTAAGCTGGAGTGAGTCTCTCTCATTAAGGCCACATGGCCACACAGTGTCTCTTAGTTCTTGCAAGCAAAGCTTGAGTCAGTCTCTCTCATTAAGGTCACATGGTCACACTGTGTCTTTTAGTTCTTGCAAGCTAAGCTGGAGTCTCTCTCATTAAGGCCACATGGCCACACAGTGTCTCTTAGTTCTTGCAAGCTTATCTGGAGTCAGTCTCATTAAGGTCACATGGTCACACTGTGTCTCTTAGTTCTTGCAAGCTAAGCTGGAGTCAGTCTCTCTCATTAAGGCCACATGGCCACACTGTGTCTCTTAGTTCTTGCAAGCTATGCTGGAATCAGTCACTCTCATTAAGGCCACATGGCCACACTGTGTCTCTTAGTTCTTGCAAGCTAAGCTGGAGTCAGTCTCTCTCATTAAGGCCACATGGCCACACTGTGTCTCTTAGTTCTTGCAAGCTAAGCTGGAGTCAGTCTCTCTCATTAAGGCCACATGGCCACACAGTGTATCTTAGTTCTTGCAAGTTAAGTTGGAGTCAGTCTCTCTCATTAAGGCCACATGGCCATACTGAATCTCTTAGTTCTTGCAAGCTAAGCTGGAGTGAGTCTTTCTCATTAAGGCCACATGGCCACACAGTGTCTCTTAGTTCTTGCAAGCTAAGCTGGAGTCAGTCTCTCTCATTAAGGTCACATGGTCACACTGTGTCTCTTAGTTCTTGCAAGCTAAGCTGGAGTCAGTCTCTCTCATTAAGGCCACATGGCCACACTGTGTCTCTTAGTTCTTGCAAGCTAAGCTGGAATCAGTCTCTCTCATTAAGGCCACATGGCCACACTGTGTCTCTTAGTTCTTGCAAGCTAAGCTGGAGTCAGTCTCTCTCATTAAGGCCACATGGCCACACTGTGTCTCTTAGTTCTTGCAAGCTAAGCTGGAGTCAGTCTCTCTCATTAAGGCTACATGGCCACACTGTCTCTTAGTTCTTGCAAGCTAAGCTGGAGTGAGTCTCTCATTAAGGCCACATGGCCACACTGTGTCTCTTAGTTCTTGCAAGCTAAGCTGGAGTGAGTCTCTCTCATTAAGGCCACATGGCCACACAGTGTATCTTAGTTCTTGCAAGTTAAGTTGGAGTCAGTCTCTCTCATTAAGGCCACATGGCCATACTGAGTCTCTTAGTTCTTGCAAGCTAAGCTGGAGTGAGTCTTTCTCATTAAGGCCACATGGCCACACAGTGTCTCTTAGTTCTTGCAAGTTAAGCTGGAATCAGTCTCTCTCATTAAGGCCACATGGCCACACTGTGTCTTTTAGTTCTTGCAAGCTAAGCTGGAGGCAGTCTCTCTCATTAAGGCCACATGGCCACACTGTGTCTCTTAGTTCTTGCAAGCTAAGCTGGAGTCAGTCTCTCTCATTAAGGCTACATGGCCACACTGTCTCTTAGTTCTTGCAAGCTAAGCTGGAGTGAGTCTCTCATTAAGGCCACATGGCCACACTGTGTCTCTTAGTTCTTGCAAGCTAAGCTGGAGTGAGTCTCTCTCATTAAGGCCACATGGCCACACAGTGTCTCTTAGTTCTTGCAAGCTAAGTTGGAGTCAGTCTCTCTCATTAAGGCCACATGGCCACACTGAGTCTCTTAGTTCTTGCAAGCTAAGCTGGAGTGAGTCTCTCTCATTAAGGCCACATGGCCACACAGTGTCTCTTAGTTCTTGCAAGCTAAGCTGTAGTGAGTCTCTCTTATTAAGGCCACATGGCCACACTGTGTCTCTTAGTTCTTGCAAGCTAAGCTTGAGTCAGTCTCTCTCATTAAGGCCACATGGCCACACAGTGTCTCTTAGTTCTTGCAAGCTAAGCTGGAGTCAGTCTCTCTCATTAAGGCCACATGGCCACACTGTGTCTCTTAGTTCTTGCAAGCTAAGCTGGAATCAGTCTCTCTTATTAAGGCCACATGGCCACACTGTGTCTCTTAGTTCTTGCAAGCTAAGCTGGAGTCAGTCTCTCTCATTAAGGCCACATGGCCACACTGTGTCTCTTAGTTCTTGCAAGCTAAGCTGGAGTCAGTCTCTCTCATTAAGGCTACATGGCCACACTGTCTCTTAGTTCTTTCAAGCTAAGCTGGAGTGAGTCTCTCATTAAGGCCACATGGCCACACTGTGTCTCTTAGTTCTAGCAAGCTAAGCTGGACTGAGTCTCTCTCATTAAGGCCACATGGCCACACTGTGTCTCTTAGTTCTTGCAAGCTAAGCTGGAATCAGTCTCTCTCATTAAGGCCACATGGCCACACTGTGTCTCTTAGTTCTTGCAAGCTAAGCTGGAGTCAGTCTCTCTCATTAAGGCCACATGGCCACACTGTGTCTCTTAGTTCTTGCAAGCTAAGCTGGAGTCAGTCTCTCTCATTAAGGCTACATGGCCACACTGTCTCTTAGTTCTTGCAAGCTAAGCTGGAGTGAGTCTCTCATTAAGGCCACATGGCCACACTGTGTCTCTTAGTTCTTGCAAGCTAAGCTGGAGTGAGTCTCTCTCATTAAGGCCACATGGCCACACAGTGTATCTTAGTTCTTGCAAGTTAAGTTGGAGTCAGTCTCTCTCATTAAGGCCACATGGCCATACTGAGTCTCTTAGTTCTTGCAAGCTAAGCTGGAGTGAGTCTTTCTCATTAAGGCCACATGGCCACACAGTGTCTCTCAGTTCTTGCAAGTTAAGCTGGAATCAGTCTCTCTCATTAAGGCCACATGGCCACACTGTGTCTTTTAGTTCTTGCAAGCTAAGCTGGAGGCAGTCTCTCTCATTAAGGCCACATGGCCACACTGTGTCTTTTAGTTCTTGCAAGCTAAGCTGGAGTCAGTCTCTCTCATTAAGGCTACATGGCCACACTGTCTCTTAGTTCTTGCAAGCTAAGCTGGAGTGAGTCTCTCATTAAGGCCACATGGCCACACTGTGTCTCTTAGTTCTTGCAAGCTAAGCTGGAGTGAGTCTCTCTCATTAAGGCCACATGGCCACACAGTGTGTCTTAGTTCTTGCAAGCTAAGTTGGAGTCAGTCTCTCTCATTAAGGCCACATGGCCACACTGAGTCTCTTAGTTCTTGCAAGCTAAGCTGGAGTGAGTCTCTCTCATTAAGGCCACATGGCCACACAGTGTCTCTTAGTTCTTGCAAGCTAAGCTGTAGTGAGTCTCTATTATTAAGGCCACATGGCCACACTGTGTCTCTTAGTTCTTGCAAGCTAAGCTTGAGTCAGTCTCTCTCATTAAGGCCACGTGGCCACACAGTGTCTCTTAGTTCTTGCAAGCTAAGCTGGAGTCAGTCTCTCTCATTAAGGCCACATGGCCACACTGTGTCTCTTAGTTCTTGCAAGCTAAGCTGGAATCAGTCTCTCTCATTAAGGCCACATGGCCACACTGTGTCTCTTAGTTCTTGCAAGCTAAGCTGGAGTCAGTCTCTCTCATTAAGGCCACATGGCCACACTGTGTCTCTTAGTTCTTGCAAGCTAAGCTGGAGTCAGTCTCTCTCATTAAGGCTACATGGCCACACTGTCTCTTAGTTCTTTCAAGCTAAGCTGGAGTGAGTCTCTCATTAAGGCCACATGGCCACACTGTGTCTCTTAGTTCTAGCAAGCTAAGCTGGAGTGAGTCTCTCTCATTAAGGCCACATGGCCACACAGTGTATCTTAGTTCTTGCAAGTTAAGTTGGAGTCAGTCTCTCTCATTAAGGGCACATGGCCATACTGAGTCTCTTAGTTCTTGCAAGCTAAGCTGGAGTGAGTCTTTCTCATTAAGGCCACATGGCCACACAGTGTCTCTTAGTTCTTGCAAGCTAAGCTGGAGTGAGTCTCTCTCATTAAGGCCACATGGCCACACTGTGTCTCTTAGTTCTTGCAAGCTAAGCTTGAGTCAGTCTCTCTCATTAAGGCCACATGGCCACACAGTGTCTCTTAGTTCTTGCAAGCTAAGCTGGAGTGAGTCTCTCTCATTAAGGCCACATGGCCACACAGTGTCTCTTAGTTCTTGCAAGCTAAGCTGGAGTCAGTCTCTCTCATTAAGGCCACATGGCCACACTGTGTCTCTTAGTTCTTGCAAGCTAAGCTGGAGTGAGTCTCTCATTAAGGCCACATGGCCACACTGTGTCTCTTAGTTCTTGCAAGCTAAGCTGGAGTCAGTCTCTCTCATTAAGGCCACATGGCCACACTGTGTCTCTTAGTTCTTGCAAGCTAAGCTGGAGTCAGTCTCTCTCATTAAGGCCACATGGCCACACTGTCTCTTAGTTCCTGCAAGCTAAGCTGGAGTGAGTCTCTCATTAAGTCCACATGGCCACACTGTGTCTCTTAGTTCTTGCAAGCTAAGCTGGAGTGAGTCTCTCTCATTAAGGCCACATGGCCACACAGTGTATCTTAGTTCTTGCAAGTTAAGTTGGAGTCAGTCTCTCTCATTAAGGCCACATGGCCACACTGAGTCTCTTAGTTCTTGCAAGCTAAGCTGGAGTGAGTCTTTCTCATTAAGGCCACATGGCCACACTGTGTCTCTTAGTTCTTGCACGCTAAGCTTGAGTCAGTCTCTCTCATTAAGGCCACATGGCCAAACAGTGTCTCTTATTTCTTGCAAGCTAAGCTTGAGTCAGTCTCTCTCATTAAGGTCACATGGTCACACTGTGTCTCTTAGTTCTTGCAAGCTAAGCTGGAGTCAGTCTCTCTCATTAAGGCCACATGGCCACACAGTGTCTCTTAGTTCTTGCAAGCTAAGCTGGAGTCAGTCTCTCTCATTAAGGCTACATGGCCACACTGTCTCTTAGTTCTTGCAAGCTAAGCTGGAGTGAGTCTCTCATTAAGGCCACATGGCCACACTGAGTCTCTTAGTTCTTGCAAGCTAAGCTGGAGTCAGTCTCTCTCATTAAGGCTACATGGCCACACTGTCTCTTAGTTCTTGCAAGCTAAGCTGGAGTGAGTCTCTCATTAAGGCCACATGGCCACACTGTGTCTCTTAGTTCTTGCAAGCTAAGCTGGAGTGAGTCTCTCTCATTAAGGCCACATGGCCACACAGTGTATCTTAGTTCTTGCAAGTTAAGTTGGAGTCAGTCTCTCTCATTAAGGCCACATGGCCATACTGAGTCTCTTAGTTCTTGCAAGCTAAGCTGGAGTGAGTCTTTCTCATTAAGGCCACATGGCCACACAGTGTCTCTCAGTTCTTGCAAGTTAAGCTGGAATCAGTCTCTCTCATTAAGGCCACATGGCCACACTGTGTCTTTTAGTTCTTGCAAGCTAAGCTGGAGGCAGTCTCTCTCATTAAGGCCACATGGCCACACTGTGTCTCTTAGTTCTTGCAAGCTAAGCTGGAGTCAGTCTCTCTCATTAAGGCTACATGGCCACACTGTCTCTTAGTTCTTGCAAGCTAAGCTGGAGTGAGTCTCTCATTAAGGCCACATGGCCACACTGTGTCTCTTAGTTCTTGCAAGCTAAGCTAGAGTGAGTCTCTCTCATTAAGGCCACATGGCCACACAGTGTCTCTTAGTTCTTGCAAGCTAAGTTGGAGTCAGTCTCTCTCATTAAGGCCACATGGCCACACTGAGTCTCTTAGTTCTTGCAAACTAAGCTGGAGTGAGTCTCTCTCATTAAGGCCACATGGCCACACAGTGTCTCTTAGTTCTTGCAAGCTAAGCTGTAGTGAGTCTCTCTTATTAAGGCCACATGGCCACACTGTGTCTCTTAGTTCTTGCAAGCTAAGCTTGAGTCAGTCTCTCTCATTAAGGCCACATGGCCACACAGTGTCTCTTAGTTCTTGCAAGCTAAGCTGGAGTCAGTCTCTCTCATTAAGGCCACATGGCCACACTGTGTCTCTTAGTTCTTTCAAGCTAAGCTGGAATCAGTCTCTCTCATTAAGGCCACATGGCCACACTGTGTCTCTTAGTTCTTGCAAGCTAAGCTGGAGTCAGTCTCTCTCATTAAGGCCACATGGCCACACTGTGTCTCTTAGTTCTTGCAAGCTAAGCTGGAGTCAGTCTCTCTCATTAAGGCTACATGGCCACACTGTCTCTTAGTTCTTTCAAGCTAAGCTGGAGTGAGTCTCTCATTAAGGCCACATGGCCACACTGTGTCTCTTAGTTCTAGCAAGCTAAGCTGGAGTGAGTCTCTCTCATTAAGGCCACATGGCCACACAGTGTATCTTAGTTCTTGCAAGTTAAGTTGGAGTCAGTCTCTCTCATTAAGGCCACATGGCCATACTGAGTCTCTTAGTTCTTGCAAGCTAAGCTGGAGTGAGTCTTTCTCATTAAGGCCACATGGCCACACAGTGTCTCTTAGTTCTTGCAAGCTAAGCTGGAGTAAGTCTCTCTCATTAAGGCCAAATGGCCACACTGTGTCTCTTAGTTCTTGCAAGCTAAGCTTGAGTCAGTCTCTCTCATTAAGGCCACATGGCCACACAGTGTCTCTTAGTTCTTGCAAGCTAAGCTGGAGTGAGTCTCTCTCATTAAGGCCACATGGCCACACAGTGTCTCTTAGTTCTTGCAAGCTAAGCTGGAGTCAGTCTCTCTCATTAAGGCCACATGGCCACACTGTGTCTCTTAGTTCTTGCAAGCTAAGCTGGAGTGAGTCTCTCATTAAGGCCACATGGCCACACTGTGTCTCTTAGTTATTGCAAGCTAAGCTGGAGTCAGTCTCTCTCATTAAGGCCACATGGCCACACTGTGTCTCTTAGTTCTTGCAAGCTAAGCTGGAGTCAGTCTCTCTCATTAAGGCCACATGGCCACACTGTCTCTTAGTTCCTGCAAGCTAAGCTGGAGTGAGTCTCTCATTAAGGCCACATGGCCACACTGTGTCTCTTAGTTCTTGCAAGCTAAGCTGGAGTGAGTCTCTCTCATTAAGGCCACATGGTCACACAGTGTATCTTAGTTCTTGCAAGTTAAGTTGGAGTCAGTCTCTCTCATTAAGGCCACATGGCCACACTGAGTCTCTTAGTTTTTGCAAGCTAAGCTGGAGTGAGTCTCTCTCATTAAGGCCACATGGCCACACAGTGTATCTTAGTTCTTGCAAGGTAAGCTGGAGTCAGTCTCTCTCATTAAGGTCACATGGGCACACTGTCTCTTAGTTCTTGCAAGCTAAGCTGGAGTCAGTCTCTCTCATTAAGGCCACATGGCCACACTGTGTCTCTTAGTTCTTGCAAGCTAAGCTGGAGTCAGTCTCTCTCATTAAGGCTACATGGCCACACTGTCTCTTAGTTCTTGCAAGCTAAGCTGGAGTGAGTCTCTCATTAAGGCCACATGGCCACACTGTGTCTCTTAGTTCTTGCAAGCTAAGCTGGAGTCAGTCTCTCTCATTAAGGCTACATGGCCACACTGTCTCTTAGTTCTTGCAAGCTAAGCTGGAGTGAGTCTCTCATTAAGGCCACATGGCCACACTGTGTCTCTTAGTTCTTGCAAGCTAAGCTTGAGTCAGTCTCTCTCATTAAGGTCACATGGTCACACTGTGTCTCTTAGTTCTTGAAAGCTAAGCTGGAGTCAGTCTCTCTCATTAAGGCCACATGGCCACACTGTGTCTCTTAGTTCTTGCAAGCTAAGCTGGAATCAGTCTCTCTCATTAAGGCCACATGGCCACACTGTGTCTCTTAGTTCTTGCAAGCTAAGCTGGAGTCAGTCTCTCTCATTAAGGCCACATGGCCACACTGTGTCTCTTAGTTCTTGCAAGCTAAGCTGGAGTGAGTCTCTCTCATTAAGGCCACATGGCCACACTGTGTCTCTTAGTTCTTGCAAGCTAAGCTTGAGAGAGTCTCTCTCATTAAGGCCACATGGCCACACTCTGTCTCTTAGTTCTTGCAAGCTAAGCTTGAGTCAGTCTCTCTCATTAAGGCCACATGGCCACACAGTGTCTCTTAGTTCTTGCAAGCTAAGCTGGAGTCAGTCTCTCTCATTAAGGTCACATGGTCACACTGTGTCTCTTAGTTCTTGCAAGCTAAGCTGGAGTCAGTCTCTCTCATTAAGGCCACATGGCCACACTGTGTCTCTTAGTTCTTGCAAGCTAAGCTGGAATCAGTCTCTCTCATTAAGGCCACATGTCCACACTGTGTCTCTTAGTTCTTGCAAGCTAAGCTGGAGTCAGTCTCTCTCATTAAGGCCACATGGCCACACTGTGTCTCTTAGTTCTTGCAAGCTAAGCTGGAGTCAGTCTCTCTCATTAAGGCTACATGGCCACACTGTCTCTTAGTTCTTGCAAGCTAAGCTGGAGTGAGTCTCTCATTAAGGCCACATGGCCACACTGTGTCTCTTAGTTCTTGCAAGCTAAGCTGGAGTGAGTCTCTCTCATTAAGGCCACATGGCCACACAGTGTATCTTAGTTCTTGCAAGTTAAATTGGAGTCAGTCTCTCTCATTAAGGCCACATGGCCATACTGAGTCTCTTAGTTCTTGCAAGCTAAGCTGGAGTGAGTCTTTCTCATTAAGGCCACATGGCCACACAGTGTCTCTTAGTTCTTGCAAGTTAAGCTGGAATCAGTCTCTCTCATTAAGGCCACATGGCCACACTGTGTCTTTTAGTTCTTGCAAGCTAAGCTGGAGGCAGTCTCTCTCATTAAGGCCACATGGCCACACTGTGTCTCTTAGTTCTTGCAAGCTAAGCTGGAGTCAGTCTCTCTCATTAAGGCTACATGGCCACACTGTCTCTTAGTTCTTGCAAGCTAAGCTGGAGTGAGTCTCTCATTAAGTCCACATGGCCACATTGTGTCTCTTAGTTCTTGCAAGCTAAGCTGTAGTGAGTCTCTCTCATTAAGGCCACATGGCCACACTGTGTCTCTTAGTTCTTGCAAGCTAAGCTTGAGTCAGTCTCTCTCATTAAGGCCACATGGCCACACAGTGTCTCTTAGTTCTTGCAAGCTAAGCTGGAGTCAGTCTCTCTCATTAAGGTCACATGGTCACACTGTGTCTCTTAGTTCTTGCAAGCTAAGCTGGAGTCAGTCTCTCTCATTAAGGCCACATGGCCACACTGTGTCTCTTAGTTCTTGCAAGCTAAGCTGGAATCAGTCTCTCTCATTAAGGCCACATGGCCACACTGTGTCTCTTAGTTCTTGCAAGCTAAGCTGGAGTCAGTCTCTCTCATTAAGGCCACATGGCCACACTGTGTCTCTTAGTTCTTGCAAGCTAAGCTGGAGTCAGTCTCTCTCATTAAGGCCACATGGCCACACAGTGTATCTTAGTTCTTGCAAGTTAAGTTGGAGTCAGTCTCTCTCATTAAGGCCACATGGCCATACTGAGTCTCTTAGTTCTTGCAAGCTAAGCTGGAGTGAGTCTTTCTCATTAAGGCCACATGGCCACACAGTGTCTCTTAGTTCTTGCAAGCTAAGCTGGAGTGAGTCTTTCTCATTAAGGCCACATGGCCACACTGTGTCTCTTAGTTCTTGCAAGCTAAGCTTGAGTCAGTCTCTCTCATTAAGGCCACATGGCCACACAGTGTCTCTTAGTTCTTGCAAGCTAAGCTGGAGTGAGTCTCTCTCATTAAGGCCACATGGCCACACAGTGTCTCTTAGTTCTTGCAAGCTAAGCTGGAGTCAGTCTCTCTCATTAAGGCCACATGGCCACACTGTGTCTCTTAGTTCTTGCAAGCTAAGCTGGAGTGAGTCTCTCATTAAGGCCACATGGCCACACTGTGTCTCTTAGTTCTTGCAAGCTAAGCTGGAGTCAGTCTCTCTCATTAAGGCCACATGGCCACACTGTGTCTCTTAGTTCTTGCAAGCTAAGCTGGAGTCAGTCTCTCTCATTAAGGCCACATGGCCACACTGTCTCTTAGTTCCTGCAAGCTAAGCTGGAGTGAGTCTCTCATTAAGGCCACATGGCCACACTGTGTCTCTTAGTTCTTGCAAGCTAAGCTGGAGTGAGTCTCTCTCATTAAGGCCACATGGCCACACAGTGTATCTTAGTTCTTGCAAGTTTAGTTGGAGTCAGTCTCTCTCATTAAGGCCACATGGCCACACTGAGTCTCTTAGTTCTTGCAAGCTAAGCTGGAGTGAGTCTTTCTCATTAAGGCCACATGGCCACACTGTGTCTCTTAGTTCTTGCAAGCTAAGCTTGAGTCAGTCTCTCTCATTAGGGCCACATGGCCACACAGTGTCTCTTATTTCTTGCAAGCTAAGCTTGAGTCAGTCTCTCTCATTAAGGTCACATGGTCACACTGTGTCTCTTAGTTCTTGCAAGCTAAGCTGGAGTCAGTCTCTCTCATTAAGGCCACATGGCCACACAGTGTCTCTTAGTTCTTGCAAGCTTATCTGGAGTCAGTCTCTCTCATTAAGGTCACATGGTAACACTGTGTCTCTTAGTTCTTGCAAGCTAAGCTGGAGTCAGTCTCTCTCATTAAGGCCACATGGCCACACTGTGTCTCTTAGTTTTTGCAAGCTATGCTGGAATCAGTCTCTCTCATTAAGGCCACATGGCCACACTGTGTCTCTTAGTTCTTGCAAGCTAAGCTGGAGTCAGTGTCTCTCATTAAAGCCACATGGCCACACTGTGTCTCTTAGTTCTTGCAAGCTAAGCTGGAGTCAGTCTCTCTCATTAAGGCCACATGGCCACACAGTGTATCTTAGTTCTTGCAAGTTAAGTTGGAGTCAGTCTCTCTCATTGAGGCCACATGGCCATACTGAATCTCTTAGTTCTTGCAAGCTAAGCTGGAGTGAGTCTTTCTCATTAAGGCCACATGGCCACACAGTGTCTCTTAGTTCTTGCAAGCTAAGCTGGAGTGAGTCTCTCTCATTAAGGCCACATGGCCACACTGTGTCTCTTAGTTCTTGCAAGCTAAGCTTGAGTCAGTCTCTCTCATTAAGGCCACATGGCCACACAGTGTCTCTTAGTTCTTGCAAGCTAAGCTTGAGTCAGTCTCATTAAGGTCACATGGTCACACTGTGTCTCTTAGTTCTTGCAAGCTAAGCTGGAGTCAGTCTCTCTCATTAAGGCCACATGGCCACACAGTGTCTCTTAGTTCTTGCAAGCTTATCTGGAGTCAGTCTCTCTCATTAAGGTCACATGGTCACACTGTGTCTCTTAGTTCTTGCAAGCTAAGCTGGAGTCAGTCTCTCTCATTAAGGCCACATGGCCACACTGTGTCTCTTAGTTCTTGCAAGCTATGCTGGAATCAGTCTCTCTCATTGAGGCCACATGGCCATACTGAATCTTTTAGTTCTTGCAAGCTAAGCTGGAGTGAGTCTTTCTCATTAAGGCCACATGGCCACACAGTGTCTCTTAGTTCTTGCAAGCTAAGCTGGAGTGAGTCTCTCTCATTAAGGCCACATGGCCACACTGTGTCTCTTAGTTCTTGCAAGCTAAGCTTGAGTCAGTCTCTCTCATTAAGGCCACATGGCCACACTGTCTCTTAGTTCCTGCAAGCTAAGCTGGAGTGAGTCTCTCATTAAGGCCACATGGCCACACTGTGTCTCTTAGTTCTTGCAAGCTAAGCTGGAGTGAGTCTTTCTCATTAAGGCCACATGGCCACACTGTGTCTCTTAGTTCTTGCAAGCTAAGCTTGAGTCAGTCTCTCTCATTAAGGCCACATGGCCACACAGTGTCTCTTAGTTCTTGCAAGCTAAGCTTGAGTCAGTCTCTCTCATTAAGGTCACATGGTCACACTGTGTCTCTTAGTTCTTGCAAGCTAAGCTGGAGTCAGTCTCTCTCATTAAGGCCACATGGCCACACTGTGTCTCTTAGTTCTTGCAAGCTATGCTAGAATCAGTCTCTCTCATTAAGGCCACATGGCCACACTGTGTCTCTTAGTTCTTGCAAGCTAAGCTGGAGTCAGTCTCTCTCATTAAGGCCACATGGCCACACTGTGTCTCTTAGTTCTTGCAAGCTAAGCTGGAGTCAGTCTCTCTCATTAAGGCCACATGGCCACACAGTGTATCTTAGTTCTTGCAAGTTAAGTTGGAGTCAGTCTCTCTCATTGAGGCCACATGGCCATACTGAATCTCTTAGTTCTTGCAAGCTAAGCTGGAGTGAGTCTTTCTCATTAAGGCCACATGGCCACACAGTGTCTCTTAGTTCTTGCAAGCTAAGCTGGAGTGAGTCTCTCTCATTAAGGCCACATGGCCACACAGTGTCTCTTAGTTCTTGCAAGCTAAGCTTGAGTCAGTCTCTCTCATTAAGGTCACATGGTCACACTGTGTCTCTTAGTTCTTGCAAGCTAAGCTGGAGTCAGTCTCTCT
Organism: Petromyzon marinus; assembly: GCF_048934315.1. Lineage (NCBI taxonomy): Eukaryota > Metazoa > Chordata > Hyperoartia > Petromyzontiformes > Petromyzontidae > Petromyzon > Petromyzon marinus. The sequence goes on along the minus strand of NC_133703.1, from coordinate 10,644,732 downwards.
CATTAAGGCCACATGGCCACACAGTGTCTCTTAGTTCTTGCAAGCTAAGCTGGAGTGAGTCTCTCTCATTAAGGCCACATGGCCACACAGTGTCTCTTAGTTCTTGCAAGCTAAGCTGGAGTGAGTCTCTCTCATTAAGGCCACATGGCAACACTGTGTCTCTTAGCTCTTGCAAGCTAAGCTGGAGGCAGTCTCTCTCATTAAGGCCACATGGCCACACTGTGTCTCTTAGTTCTTGCAAGCTAAGCTGGAGTCAGTCTCTCTCATTAAGGCTACATGGCCACACTGTCTCTTAGTTCTTGCAAGCTAAGCTGGAGTGAGTCTCTCATTAAGGCCACATGGCCACATTGTGTCTCTTAGTTCTTGCAAGCTAAGCTGTAGTGAGTCTCTCTCATTAAGGCCACATGGCCACACTGTGTCTCTTAGTTCTTGCAAGCTAAGCTTGAGTCAGTCTCTCTCATTAAGGCCACATGGCCACACAGTGTCTCTTAGTTCTTGCAAGCTAAGCTGGAGTCAGTCTCTCTCATTAAGGTCACATGGTCACACTGTGTCTCTTAGTTCTTGCAAGCTAAGCTGGAGTCAGTCTCTCTCATTAAGGCCACATGGCCACACTGTGTCTCTTAGTTCTTGCAAGCTAAGCTGGAATCAGTCTCTCTCATTAAGGCCACATGGCCACACTGTGTCTCTTAGTTCTTGCAAGCTAAGCTGGAGTCAGTCTCTCTCATTAAGGCCACATGGCCACACTGTGTCTCTTAGTTCTTGCAAGCTAAGCTGGAGTCAGTCTCTCTCATTAAGGCCACATGGCCACACAGTGTATCTTAGTTCTTGCAAGTTAAGTTGGAGTCAGTCTCTCTCATTAAGGCCACATGGCCATACTGAGTCTCTTAGTTCTTGCAAGCTAAGCTGGAGTCAGTCTCTCTCATTAAGGCCACATGGCCACACTGTGTCTCTTAGTTCTTGCAAGCTAAGCTGGAGTCAGTCTCTCTCATTAAGGCCACATGGCCACACAGTGTATCTTAGTTCTTGCAAGTTAAGTTGGAGTCAGTCTCTCTCATTGAGGCCACATGGCCATACTGAATCTCTTAGTTCTTGCAAGCTAAGCTGGAGTGAGTCTTTCTCATTAAGGCCACATGGCCACACAGTGTCTCTTAGTTCTTGCAAGCTAAGCTGGAGTGAGTCTCTCTCATTAAGGCCACATGGCCACACAGTGTCTCTTAGTTCTTGCAAGCTAAGCTTGAGTCAGTCTCTCTCATTAAGGTCACATGGTCACACTGTGTCTCTTAGTTCTTGCAAGCTAAGCTGGAGTCAGTCTCTCTCATTAAGGCCACATGGCCACACAGTGTCTCTTAGTTCTTGCAAGCTAAGCTGGAGTGAGTCTCTCTCATTAAGGCCACATGGCCACACAGTGTCTCTTAGTTCTTGCAAGCTAAGCTGGAGTGAGTCTCTCTCATTAAGGCCACATGGCAACACTGTGTCTCTTAGCTCTTGCAAGCTAAGCTGGAGGCAGTCTCTCTCATTAAGGCCACATGGCCACACTGTGTCTCTTAGTTCTTGCAAGCTAAGCTGGAGTCAGTCTCTCTCATTAAGGCTACATGGCCACACTGTCTCTTAGTTCTTGCAAGCTAAGCTGGAGTGAGTCTCTCATTAAGGCCACATGGCCACATTGTGTCTCTTAGTTCTTGCAAGCTAAGCTGTAGTGAGTCTCTCTCATTAAGGCCACATGGCCACACTGTGTCTCTTAGTTCTTGCAAGCTAAGCTTGAGTCAGTCTCTCTCATTAAGGCCACATGGCCACACAGTGTCTCTTAGTTCTTGCAAGCTAAGCTGGAGTCAGTCTCTCTCATTAAGGTCACATGGTCACACTGTGTCTCTTAGTTCTTGCAAGCTAAGCTGGAGTCAGTCTCTCTCATTAAGGCCACATGGCCACACTGTGTCTCTTAGTTCTTGCAAGCTAAGCTGGAATCAGTCTCTCTCATTAAGGCCACATGGCCACACTGTGTCTCTTAGTTCTTGCAAGCTAAGCTGGAGTCAGTCTCTCTCATTAAGGCCACATGGCCACACTGTGTCTCTTAGTTCTTGCAAGCTAAGCTGGAGTCAGTCTCTCTCATTAAGGCCACATGGCCACACAGTGTATCTTAGTTCTTGCAAGTTAAGTTGGAGTCAGTCTCTCTCATTAAGGCCACATGGCCATACTGAGTCTCTTAGTTCTTGCAAGCTAAGCTGGAGTGAGTCTTTCTCATTAAGGCCACATGGCCACACAGTGTCTCTTAGTTCTTGCAAGCTAAGCTGGAGTGAGTCTCTCTCATTAAGGCCACATGGCCACACTGTGTCTCTTAGTTCTTGCAAGCTAAGCTTGAGTCAGTCTCTCTCTTTAAGGCCACATGGCCACACAGTGTCTCTTAGTTCTTGCAAGCTAAGCTGGAGTGAGTCTCTCTCATTAAGGCCACATGGCCACACAGTGTCTCTTAGTTCTTGCAAGCTAAGCTGGAGTCAGTCTCTCTCATTAAGGCCACATGGCCACACTGTGTCTCTTAGTTCTTGCAAGCTAAGCTGGAGTGAGTCTCTCATTAAGGCCACATGGCCACACTGTGTCTCTTAGTTCTTGCAAGCTAAGCTGGAGTCAGTCTCTCTCATTAAGGCCACATGGCCACACTGTGTCTCTTAGTTCTTGCAAGCTAAGCTGGAGTCAGTCTCTCTCATTAAGGCCACATGGCCACACTGTCTCTTAGTTCCTGCAAGCTAAGCTGGAGTGAGTCTCTCATTAAGGCCACATGGCCACACTGTGTCTCTTAGTTCTTGCAAGCTAAGCTGGAGTGAGTCTCTCTCATTAAGGCCACATGGCCACACAGTGTATCTTAGTTCTTGCAAGTTTAGTTGGAGTCAGTCTCTCTCATTAAGGCCACATGGCCACACTGAGTCTCTTAGTTCTTGCAAGCTAAGCTGGAGTGAGTCTTTCTCATTAAGGCCACATGGCCACACTGTGTCTCTTAGTTCTTGCAAGCTAAGCTTGAGTCAGTCTCTCTCATTAGGGCCACATGGCCACACAGTGTCTCTTATTTCTTGCAAGCTAAGCTTGAGTCAGTCTCTCTCATTAAGGTCACATGGTCACACTGTGTCTCTTAGTTCTTGCAAGCTAAGCTGGAGTCAGTCTCTCTCATTAAGGCCACATGGCCACACAGTGTCTCTTAGTTCTTGCAAGCTTATCTGGAGTCAGTCTCTCTCATTAAGGTCACATGGTAACACTGTGTCTCTTAGTTCTTGCAAGCTAAGCTGGAGTCAGTCTCTCTCATTAAGGCCACATGGCCACACTGTGTCTCTTAGTTTTTGCAAGCTATGCTGGAATCAGTCTCTCTCATTAAGGCCACATGGCCACACTGTGTCTCTTAGTTCTTGCAAGCTAAGCTGGAGTCAGTGTCTCTCATTAAAGCCACATGGCCACACTGTGTCTCTTAGTTCTTGCAAGCTAAGCTGGAGTCAGTCTCTCTCATTAAGGCCACATGGCCACACAGTGTATCTTAGTTCTTGCAAGTTAAGTTGGAGTCAGTCTCTCTCATTGAGGCCACATGGCCATACTGAATCTCTTAGTTCTTGCAAGCTAAGCTGGAGTGAGTCTTTCTCATTAAGGCCACATGGCCACACAGTGTCTCTTAGTTCTTGCAAGCTAAGCTGGAGTGAGTCTCTCTCATTAAGGCCACATGGCCACACTGTGTCTCTTAGTTCTTGCAAGCTAAGCTTGAGTCAGTCTCTCTCATTAAGGCCACATGGCCACACAGTGTCTCTTAGTTCTTGCAAGCTAAGCTTGAGTCAGTCTCATTAAGGTCACATGGTCACACTGTGTCTCTTAGTTCTTGCAAGCTAAGCTGGAGTCAGTCTCTCTCATTAAGGCCACATGGCCACACAGTGTCTCTTAGTTCTTGCAAGCTTATCTGGAGTCAGTCTCTCTCATTAAGGTCACATGGTCACACTGTGTCTCTTAGTTCTTGCAAGCTAAGCTGGAGTCAGTCTCTCTCATTAAGGCCACATGGCCACACTGTGTCTCTTAGTTCTTGCAAGCTATGCTGGAATCAGTCTCTCTCATTGAGGCCACATGGCCATACTGAATCTTTTAGTTCTTGCAAGCTAAGCTGGAGTGAGTCTTTCTCATTAAGGCCACATGGCCACACAGTGTCTCTTAGTTCTTGCAAGCTAAGCTGGAGTGAGTCTCTCTCATTAAGGCCACATGGCCACACTGTGTCTCTTAGTTCTTGCAAGCTAAGCTTGAGTCAGTCTCTCTCATTAAGGCCACATGGCCACACTGTCTCTTAGTTCCTGCAAGCTAAGCTGGAGTGAGTCTCTCATTAAGGCCACATGGCCACACTGTGTCTCTTAGTTCTTGCAAGCTAAGCTGGAGTGAGTCTTTCTCATTAAGGCCACATGGCCACACTGTGTCTCTTAGTTCTTGCAAGCTAAGCTTGAGTCAGTCTCTCTCATTAAGGCCACATGGCCACACAGTGTCTCTTAGTTCTTGCAAGCTAAGCTTGAGTCAGTCTCTCTCATTAAGGTCACATGGTCACACTGTGTCTCTTAGTTCTTGCAAGCTAAGCTGGAGTCAGTCTCTCTCATTAAGGCCACATGGCCACACTGTGTCTCTTAGTTCTTGCAAGCTATGCTAGAATCAGTCTCTCTCATTAAGGCCACATGGCCACACTGTGTCTCTTAGTTCTTGCAAGCTAAGCTGGAGTCAGTCTCTCTCATTAAGGCCACATGGCCACACTGTGTCTCTTAGTTCTTGCAAGCTAAGCTGGAGTCAGTCTCTCTCATTAAGGCCACATGGCCACACAGTGTATCTTAGTTCTTGCAAGTTAAGTTGGAGTCAGTCTCTCTCATTGAGGCCACATGGCCATACTGAATCTCTTAGTTCTTGCAAGCTAAGCTGGAGTGAGTCTTTCTCATTAAGGCCACATGGCCACACAGTGTCTCTTAGTTCTTGCAAGCTAAGCTGGAGTGAGTCTCTCTCATTAAGGCCACATGGCCACACAGTGTCTCTTAGTTCTTGCAAGCTAAGCTTGAGTCAGTCTCTCTCATTAAGGTCACATGGTCACACTGTGTCTCTTAGTTCTTGCAAGCTAAGCTGGAGTCAGTCTCTCTCATTAAGGCCACATGGCCACACAGTGTCTCTTAGTTCTTGCAAGCTAAGCTGGAGTGAGTCTCTCTCATTAAGGCCACATGGCCACACAGTGTCTCTTAGTTCTTGCAAGCTAAGCTGGAGTCAGTCTCTCTCATTAAGGCCACATGGCCACACTGTGTCTCTTAGTTCTTGCAAGCTAAGCTGGAGTGAGTCTCTCATTAAGGCCACATGGCCACACTGTGTCTCTTAGTTCTTGCAAGCTAAGCTGGAGTCAGTCTCTCTCATTAAGGCCACATGGCCACACTGTGTCTCTTAGTTCTTGCAAGCTAAGCTGGAGTCAGTCTCTCTCATTAAGGCCACATGGCCACACTGTCTCTTAGTTCCTGCAAGCTAAGCTGGAGTGAGTCTCTCATTAAGGCCACATGGCCACACTGTGTCTCTTAGTTCTTGCAAGCTAAGCTGGAGTGAGTCTCTCTCATTAAGGCCACATGGCCACACAGTGTATCTTAGTTCTTGCAAGTTAAGTTGGAGTCAGTCTCTCTCATTAAGGCCACATGGCCACACTGAGTCTCTTAGTTCTTGCAAGCTAAGCTGGAGTGAGTCTTTCTCATTAAGGCCACATGGCCACACTGTGTCTCTTAGTTCTTGCAAGCTTATCTGGAGTCAGTCTCTCTCATTAAGGTCACATGGTCACACTGTGTCTCTTAGTTCTTGCAAGCTAAGCTGGAGTCAGTCTCTCTCATTAAGGCCACACTGTGTCTCTTAGTTTTTGCAAGCTATGCTGGAATCAGTCTCTCTCATTAAGGCCACATGGCCACACTGTGTCTCTTAGTTCTTGCAAGCTAAGCTGGAGTCAGTGTCTCTCATTAAGGCCACATGGCCATACTGAATCTCTTAGTTCTTGCAAGCTAAGCTGGAGTGAGTCTTTCTCATTAAGGCCACATGGCCACACAGTGTCTCTTAGTTCTTGCAAGCTAAGCTGGAGTGAGTCTCTCTCATTAAGGCCACATGGCCACACTGTGTCTCTTAGTTCTTGCAAGCTAAGCTTGAGTCAGTCTCTCTCATTAAGGCCACATGGCCACACAGTGTCTCTTAGTTCTTGCAAGCTAAGCTTGAGTCAGTCTCTCTCATTAAGGTCACATGGTCACACTGTGTCTCTTAGTTCTTGCAAGCTAAGCTGGAGTCAGTCTCTCTCATTAAGGCCACATGGCCACACAGTGTCTCTTAGTTCTTGCAAGCTTATCTGGAGTCAGTCTCTCTCATTAAGGTCACATGGTCACACTGTGTCTCTTAGTTCTTGCAAGCTAAGCTGGAGTCAGTCTCTCTCATTAAGGCCACATGGCCACACTGTGTCTCTTAGTTCTTGCAAGCTATGCTGGAATCAGTCTCTCTCATTGAGGCCACATGGCCATACTGAATCTCTTAGTTCTTGCAAGCTAAGCTGGAGTGAGTCTTTCTCATTAAGGCCACATGGCCACACAGTGTCTCTTAGTTCTTGCAAGCTAAGCTGGAGTGAGTCTCTCTCATTAAGGCCACATGGCCACACTGTGTCTCTTAGTTCTTGCAAGCTAAGCTTGAGTCAGTCTCTCTCATTAAGGCCACATGGCCACACTGTCTCTTAGTTCCTGCAAGCTAAGCTGGAGTGAGTCTCTCATTAAGGCCACATGGCCACACTGTGTCTCTTAGTTCTTGCAAGCTAAGCTGGAGTGAGTCTTTCTCATTAAGGCCACATGGCCACACTGTGTCTCTTAGTTCTTGCAAGCTAAGCTTGAGTCAGTCTCTCTCATTAAGGCCACATGGCCACACTGTGTCTCTTAGTTCTTGCAAGCTATGCTGGAATCAGTCTCTCTCATTAAGGCCACATGGCCACACTGTGTCTCTTAGTTCTTGCAAGCTAAGCTGGAGTCAGTCTCTCTCATTAAGGCCACATGGCCACACTGTGTCTCTTAGTTCTTGCAAGCTAAGCTGGAGTCAGTCTCTCTCATTAAGGCCACATGGCCACACAGTGTATCTTAGTTCTTGCAAGTTAAGTTGGAGTCAGTCTCTCTCATTGAGGCCACATGGCCATACTGAATCTCTTAGTTCTTGCAAGCTAAGCTGGAGTGAGTCTTTCTCATTAAGGCCACATGGCCACACAGTGTCTCTTAGTTCTTGCAAGCTAAGCTGGAGTGAGTCTCTCTCATTAAGGCCACATGGCCACACAGTGTCTCTTAGTTCTTGCAAGCTAAGCTTGAGTCAGTCTCTCTCATTAAGGTCACATGGTCACACTGTGTCTCTTAGTTCTTGCAAGCTAAGCTGGAGTCAGTCTCTCTCATTAAGGCCACATGGCCACACAGTGTCTCTTAGTTCTTGCAAGCTTATCTGGAGTCAGTCTCATTAAGGTCACATGGTCACACTGTGTCTCTTAGTTCTTGCAAGCTAAGCTGGAGTCAGTCTCTCTCATTAAGGCCACATGGCCACACTGTGTCTCTTAGTTCTTGCAAGCTATGCTGGAATCAGTCTCTCTCATTAAGGCCACATGGCCACACTGTGTCTCTTAGTTCTTGCAAGCTAAGCTGGAGTCAGTCTCTCTCATTAAGGCCACATGGCCACACTGTGTCTCTTAGTTCTTGCAAGCTAAGCTGGAGTCAGTCTCTCTCATTAAGGCCACATGGCCACACAGTGTATCTTAGTTCTTGCAAGTTAAGTTGGAGTCAGTCTCTCTCATTGAGGCCACATGGCCATACTGAATCTCTTAGTTCTTGCAAGCTAAGCTGGAGTGAGTCTCTCTCATTAAGGCCACATGGCCACACTGTGTCTCTTAGTTCTTGCAAGCTAAGCTTGAGTCAGTCTCTCTCATTAAGGCCACATGGCCACACAGTGTCTCTTAGTTCTTGCAAGCTAAGCTTGAGTCAGTCTCTCTCATTAAGGTCACATGGTCACACTGTGTCTCTTAGTTCTTGCAAGCTAAGCTGGAGTCAGTCTCTCTCATTAAGGCCACATGGCCACACAGTGTCTCTTAGTTCTTGCAAGCTTATCTGGAGTCAGTCTCTCTCATTAAGGTCACATGGTCACACTGTGTCTCTTAGTTCTTGCAAGCTAAGCTGGAGTCAGTCTCTCTCATTAAGGCCACATGGCCACACTGTGTCTCTTAGTTCTTGCAAGCTATGCTGGAATCAGTCTCTCTCATTGAGGCCACATGGCCATACTGAATCTCTTAGTTCTTGCAAGCTAAGCTGGAGTGAGTCTTTCTCATTAAGGCCACATGGCCACACAGTGTCTCTTAGTTCTTGCAAGCTAAGCTGGAGTGAGTCTCTCTCATTAAGGCCACATGGTCACACTGTGTCTCTTAGTTCTTGCAAGCTAAGCTGGAGTCAGTCTCTCTCATTAAGGCCACATGGCCACACAGTGTCTCTTAGTTCTTGCAAGCTTATCTGGAGTCAGTCTCATTAAGGTCACATGGTCACACTGTGTCTCTTAGTTCTTGCAAGCTAAGCTGGAGTCAGTCTCTCTCATTAAGGCCACATGGCCACACTGTGTCTCTTAGTTCTTGCAAGCTATGCTGGAATCAGTCTCTCTCATTAAGGCCACATGGCCACACTGTGTCTCTTAGTTCTTGCAAGCTAAGCTGGAGTCAGTCTCTCTCATTAAGGCCACATGGCCACACTGTGTCTCTTAGTTCTTGCAAGCTAAGCTGGAGTCAGTCTCTGTCATTAAGGCCACATGGCCACACAGTGTATCTTAGTTCTTGCAAGTTAAGTTGGAGTCAGTCTCTCTCATTGAGGCCACATGGCCATACTGAATCTCTTAGTTCTTGCAAGCTAAGCTGGAGTGAGTCTCTCTCATTAAGGCCACATGGCCACACTGTGTCTCTTAGTTCTTGCAAGCTAAGCTTGAGTCAGTCTCTCTCATTAAGGCCACATGGCCACACAGTGTCTCTTAGTTCTTGCAAGCTAAGCTTGAGTCAGTCTCTCTCATTAAGGTCACATGGTCACACTGTGTCTCTTAGTTCTTGCAAGCTAAGCTGGAGTCAGTCTCTCTCATTAAGGCCACATGGCCACACAGTGTCTCTTAGTTCTTGCAAGCTTATCTGGAGTCAGTCTCTCTCATTAAGGTCACATGGTCACACTGTGTCTCTTAGTTCTTGCAAGCTAAGCTGGAGTCAGTCTCTCTCATTAAGGCCACATGGCCACACTGTGTCTCTTAGTTCTTGCAAGCTATGCTGGAATCAGTCTCTCTCATTGAGGCCACATGGCCATACTGAATCTCTTAGTTCTTGCAAGCTAAGCTGGAGTGAGTCTTTCTCATTAAGGCCACATGGCCACACAGTGTCTCTTAGTTCTTGCAAGCTAAGCTGGAGTGAGTCTCTCTCATTAAGGCCACATGGCCACACTGTGTCTCTTAGTTCTTGCAAGCTAAGCTTGAGTCAGTCTCTCTCATTAAGGCCACATGGCCACACAGTGTCTCTTAGTTCCTGCAAGCTAAGCTGGAGTGAGTCTCTCATTAAGGCCACATGGCCACACTGTGTCTCTTAGTTCTTGCAAGCTAAGCTGGAGTGAGTCTTTCTCATTAAGGCCACATGGCCACACTGTGTCTCTTAGTTCTTGCAAGCTAAGCTTGAGTCAGTCTCTCTCATTAAGGCCACATGGCCACACTGTGTCTCTTAGTTCTTGCAAGCTATGCTGGAATCAGTCTCTCTCATTAAGGCCACATGGCCACACTGTGTCTCTTAGTTCTTGCAAGCTAAGCTGGAGTCAGTCTCTCTCATTAAGGCCACATGGCCACACTGTGTCTCTTAGTTCTTGCAAGCTAAGCTGGAGTCAGTCTCTCTCATTAAGGCCACATGGCCACACAGTGTATCTTAGTTCTTGCAAGTTAAGTTGGAGTCAGTCTCTCTCATTGAGGCCACATGGCCATACTGAATCTCTTAGTTCTTGCGAGCTAAGCTGGAGTGAGTCTTTCTCATTAAGGCCACATGGCCACACAGTGTCTCTTAGTTCTTGCAAGCTAAGCTGGAGTGAGTCTCTCTCATTAAGGCCACATGGCCACACAGTGTCTCTTAGTTCTTGCAAGCTAAGCTTGAGTCAGTCTCTCTCATTAAGGTCACATGGTCACACTGTGTCTCTTAGTTCTTGCAAGCTAAGCTGGAGTCAGTCTCTCTCATTAAGGCCACATGGCCACACAGTGTCTCTTAGTTCTTGCAAGCTTATCTGGAGTCAGTCTCATTAAGGTCACATGGTCACACTGTGTCTCTTAGTTCTTGCAAGCTAAGCTGGAGTCAGTCTCTCTCATTAAGGCCACATGGCCACACTGTGTCTCTTAGTTCTTGCAAGCTATGCTGGAATCAGTCTCTCTCATTAAGGCCACATGGCCACACTGTGTCTCTTAGTTCTTGCAAGCTAAGCTGGAGTCAGTCTCTCTCATTAAGGCCACATGGCCACACTGTGTCTCTTAGTTCTTGCAAGCTAAGCTGGAGTCAGTCTCTCTCATTAAGGCCACATGGCCACACAGTGTATCTTAGTTCTTGCAAGTTAAGTTGGAGTCAGTCTCTCTCATTGAGGCCACATGGCCATACTGAATCTCTTAGTTCTTGCAAGCTAAGCTGGAGTGAGTCTTTCTCATTAAGGCCACATGGCCACACAGTGTCTCTTAGTTCTTGCAAGCTAAGCTGGAGTGAGTCTCTCTCATTAAGGCCACATGGCCACACTGTGTCTCTTAGTTCTTGCAAGCTAAGCTTGAGAGAGTCTCTCTCATTAAGGCCACATGGCCACACTGTGTCTCTTAGTTCTTGCAAGCTAAGCTTGAGTCAGTCTCTCTCATTAAGGCCACATGGCCACACAGTGTCTCTTAGTTCTTGCAAGCTAAGCTGGAGTCAGTCTCTCTCATTAAGGTCACATGGTCACACTGTGTCTCTTAGTTCTTGCAAGCTAAGCTGGAGTCAGTCTCTCTCATTAAGGCCACATGGCCACACTGTGTCTCTTAGTTCTTGCAAGCTAAGCTGGAATCAGTCTCTCTCATTAAGGCCACATGGCCACACTGTGTCTCTTAGTTCTTGCAAGCTAAGCTGGAGTCAGTCTCTCTCATTAAGGCCACATGGCCACACTGTGTCTCTTAGTTCTTGCAAGCTAAGCTGGAGTCAGTCTCTCTCATTAAGGCTACATGGCCACACTGTCTCTTAGTTCTTGCAAGCTAAGCTGGAGTGAGTCTCTCATTAAGGCCACATGGCCACACTGTGTCTCTTAGTTCTTGCAAGCTAAGCTGGAGTGAGTCTCTCTCATTAAGGCCACATGGCCACACAGTGTATCTTAGTTCTTGCAAGTTAAGTTGGAGTCAGTCTCTCTCATTAAGGCCACATGGCCATACTGAGTCTCTTAGTTCTTGCAAGCTAAGCTGGAGTGAGTCTTTCTCATTAAGGCCACATGGCCACACAGTGTCTCTTAGTTCTTGCAAGTTAAGCTGGAATCAGTCTCTCTCATTAAGGCCACATGGCCACACTGTGTCTTTTAGTTCTTGCAAGCTAAGCTGGAGGCAGTCTCTCTCATTAAGGCCACATGGCCACACTGTGTCTCTTAGTTCTTGCAAGCTAAGCTGGAGTCAGTCTCTCTCATTAAGGCTACATGGCCACACTGTCTCTTAGTTCTTGCAAGCTAAGCTGGAGTGAGTCTCTCATTAAGGCCACATGGCCACACTGTGTCTCTTAGTTCTTGCAAGCTAAGCTGGAGTGAGTCTCTCTCATTAAGGCCACATGGCCACACAGTGTCTCTTAGTTCTTGCAAGCTAAGTTGGAGTCAGTCTCTCTCATTAAGGCCACATGGCCACACTGAGTCTCTTAGTTCTTGCAAGCTAAGCTGGAGTGAGTCTCTCTCATTAAGGCCACATGGCCACACAGTGTCTCTTAGTTCTTGCAAGCTAAGCTGTAGTGAGTCTCTCTCATTAAGGCCACATGGCCACACTGTGTCTCTTAGTTCTTGCAAGCTAAGCTTGAGTCAGTCTCTCTCATTAAGGCCACATGGCCACACAGTGTCTCTTAGTTCTTGCAAGCTAAGCTGGAGTCAGTCTCTCTCATTAAGGTCACATGGTCACACTGTGTCTCTTAGTTCTTGCAAGCTAAGCTGGAGTCAGTCTCTCTCATTAAGGCCACATGGCCACACTGTGTCTCTTAGTTCTTGCAAACTAAGCTGGAGTCAGTCTCTCTCATTAAGGCCACATGGCCACACTGTGTCTCTTAGTTCTTGCAAGCTAAGCTGGAGTCAGTCTCTCTCATTAAGGCTACATGGCCACACTGTCTCTTAGTTCTTGCAAGCTAAGCTGGAGTGAGTCTCTCATTAAGGCCACATGGCCACACTGTGTCTCTTAGTTCTAGCAAGCTAAGCTGGAGTGAGTCTCTCTCATTAAGGCCACATGGCCACACAGTGTATCTTAGTTCTTGCAAGTTAAGTTGGAGTCAGTCTCTCTCATTAAGGCCACATGGCCATACTGAGTCTCTTAGTTCTTGCAAGCTAAGCTGGAGTGAGTCTTTCTCATTAAGGCCACATGGCCACACAGTGTCTCTTAGTTCTTGCAAGCTAAGCTGGAGTGAGTCTCTCTCATTAAGGCCACATGGCCACACTGTGTCTCTTAGTTCTTGCAAGCTAAGCTGGAGTCAGTCTCTCTCATTAAGGCCACATGGCCACACTGTGTCTCTTAGTTCTTGCAAGCTAAGCTGGAGTCAGTCTCTCTCATTAAGGCTACATGGCCACACTGTCTCTTAGTTCTTGCAAGCTAAGCTGGAGTGAGTCTCTCATTAAGGCCACATGGCCACACTGTGTCTCTTAGTTCTTGCAAGCTAAGCTGGAGTGAGTCTCTCTCATTAAGGCCACATGGCCACACAGTGTATCTTAGTTCTTGCAAGTTAAGTTGGAGTCAGTCTCTCTCATTAAGGCCACATGGCCATACTGAGTCTCTTAGTTCTTGCAAGCTAAGCTGGAGTGAGTCTTTCTCATTAAGGCCACATGGCCACACAGTGTCTCTTAGTTCTTGCAAGTTAAGCTGGAATCAGTCTCTCTCATTAAGGCCACATGGCCACACTGTGTCTTTTAGTTCTTGCAAGCTAAGCTGGAGGCAGTCTCTCTCATTAAGGCCACATGGCCACACTGTGTCTCTTAGTTCTTGCAAGCTAAGCTGGAGTCAGTCTCTCTCATTAAGGCTACATGGCCACACTGTCTCTTAGTTCTTGCAAGCTAAGCTGGAGTGAGTCTCTCATTAAGGCCACATGGCCACACTGTGTCTCTTAGTTCTTGCAAGCTAAGCTGGAGTGAGTCTCTCTCATTAAGGCCACATGGCCACACAGTGTCTCTTAGTTCTTGCAAGCTAAGTTGGAGTCAGTCTCTCTCATTAAGGCCACATGGCCACACTGAGTCTCTTAGTTCTTGCAAGCTAAGCTGGAGTGAGTCTCTCTCATTAAGGCCACATGGCCACACAGTGTCTCTTAGTTCTTGCAAGCTAAGCTGTAGTGAGTCTCTCTCATTAAGGCCACATGGCCACACTGTGTCTCTTAGTTCTTGCAAGCTAAGCTTGAGTCAGTCTCTCTCATTAAGGCCACATGGCCACACAGTGTCTCTTAGTTCTTGCAAGCTAAGCTGGAGTCAGTCTCTCTCATTAAGGTCACATGGTCACACTGTGTCTCTTAGTTCTTGCAAGCTAAGCTGGAGTCAGTCTCTCTCATTAAGGCCACATGGCCACACTGTGTCTCTTAGTTCTTGCAAACTAAGCTGGAGTCAGTCTCTCTCATTAAGGCCACATGGCCACACTGTGTCTCTTAGTTCTTGCAAGCTAAGCTGGAGTCAGTCTCTCTCATTAAGGCTACATGGCCACACTGTCTCTTAGTTCTTGCAAGCTAAGCTGGAGTGAGTCTCTCATTAAGGCCACATGGCCACACTGTGTCTCTTAGTTCTAGCAAGCTAAGCTGGAGTGAGTCTCTCTCATTAAGGCCACATGGCCACACAGTGTATCTTAGTTCTTGCAAGTTAAGTTGGAGTCAGTCTCTCTCATTAAGGCCACATGGCCATACTGAGTCTCTTAGTTCTTGCAAGCTAAGCTGGAGTGAGTCTTTCTCATTAAGGCCACATGGCCACACAGTGTCTCTTAGTTCTTGCAAGCTAAGCTGGAGTGAGTCTCTCTCATTAAGGCCACATGGCCACACTGTGTCTCTTAGTTCTTGCAAGCTAAGCTTGAGTCAGTCTCTCTCATTAAGGCCACATGGCCACACAGTGTCTCTTAGTTCTTGCAAGCTAAGCTGGAGTGAGTCTCTCTCATTAAGGCCACATGGCCACACAGTGTCTCTTAGTTCTTGCAAGCTAAGCTGGAGTCAGTCTCTCTCATTAAGGCCACATGGCCACACTGTGTCTCTTAGTTCTTGCAAGCTAAGCTGGAGTGAGTCTCTCATTAAGGCCACATGGCCACACTGTGTCTCTTAGTTCTTGCAAGCTAAGCTGGAGTCAGTCTCTCTCATTAAGGCCACATGGCCACACTGTGTCTCTTAGTTCTTGCAAGCTAAGCTGGAGTCAGTCTCTCTCATTAAGGCCACATGGCCACACTGTCTCTTAGTTCCTGCAAGCTAAGCTGGAGTGAGTCTCTCATTAAGGCCACATGGCCACACTGTGTCTCTTAGTTCTTGCAAGCTAAGCTGGAGTGAGTCTCTCTCATTAAGGCCACATGGCCACACAGTGTATCTTAGTTCTTGCAAGTTAAGTTTTAGTCAGTCTCTCTCATTAAGGCCACATGGCCACACTGAGTCTCTTAGTTCTTGCAAGCTAAGCTGGAGTGAGTCTTTCTCATTAAGGCCACATGGCCACACTGTGTCTCTTAGTTCTTGCAAGCTAAGCTTGAGTCAGTCTCTCTCATTAAGGCCACATGGCCACACAGTGTCTCTTATTTCTTGCAAGCTAAGCTTGAGTCAGTCTCTCTCATTAAGGTCACATGGTCACACTGTGTCTCTTAGTTCTTGCAAGCTAAGCTGGAGTCAGTCTCTCCCATTAAGGCCACATGGCCACACAGTGTCTCTTAGTTCTTGCAAGCTTATCTGGAGTCAGTCTCTCTCATTAAGGTCACATGGTCACACTGTGTCTCTTAGTTCTTGCAAGCTAAGCTGGAGTGAGTCTCTCTCATTAAGGCCACATGGCCACACTGTGTCTCTTAGTTCTTGCAAGCTAAGCTTGAGTCAGTCTCTCTCATTAAGGCCACATGGCCACACAGTGTCTCTTAGTTCTTGCAAGCTAAGCTGGAGTGAGTCTCTCTCATTAAGGCCACATGGCCACACAGTGTCTCTTAGTTCTTGCAAGCTAAGCTGGAGTCAGTCTCTCTCATTAAGGCCACATGGCCACACTGTGTCTCTTAGTTCTTGCAAGCTAAGCTGGAGTGAGTCTCTCATTAAGGCCACATGGCCACACTGTGTCTCTTAGTTCTTGCAAGCTAAGCTGGAGTCAGTCTCTCTCATTAAGGCCACATGGCCACACTGTGTCTCTTAGTTCTTGCAAGCTAAGCTGGAGTCAGTCTCTCTCATTAAGGCCACATGGCCACACTGTCTCTTAGTTCCTGCAAGCTAAGCTGGAGTGAGTCTCTCATTAAGGCCACATGGCCACACTGTGTCTCTTAGTTCTTGCAAGCTAAGCTGGAGTGAGTCTCTCTCATTAAGGCCACATGGCCACACAGTGTATCTTAGTTCTTGCAAGTTAAGTTGGAGTCAGTCTCTCTCATTAAGGCCACATGGCCACACTGAGTCTCTTAGTTCTTGCAAGCTAAGCTGGAGTGAGTCTTTCTCATTAAGGCCACATGGCCACACTGTGTCTCTTAGTTCTTGCAAGCTAAGCTTGAGTCAGTCTCTCTCATTAAGGCCACATGGCCACACAGTGTCTCTTATTTCTTGCAAGCTAAGCTTGAGTCAGTCTCTCTCATTAAGGTCACATGGTCACACTGTGTCTCTTAGTTCTTGCAAGCTAAGCTGGAATCAGTCTCTCTCATTAAGGCCACATGGCCACACTGTGTCTCTTAGTTCTTGCAAACTAAGCTGGAGTCAGTCTCTCTCATTAAGGCCACATGGCCACACTGTGTCTCTTAGTTCTTGCAAGCTAAGCTGGAGTCAGTCTCTCTCATTAAGGCTACATGGCCACACTGTCTCTTAGTTCTTGCAAGCTAAGCTGGAGTGAGTCTCTCATTAAGGCCACATGGCCACACTGTGTCTCTTAGTTCTAGCAAGCTAAGCTGGAGTGAGTCTCTCTCATTAAGGCCACATGGCCACACAGTGTATCTTAGTTCTTGCAAGTTAAGTTGGAGTCAGTCTCTCTCATTAAGGCCACATGGCCATACTGAGTCTCTTAGTTCTTGCAAGCTAAGCTGGAGTGAGTCTTTCTCATTAAGGCCACATGGCCACACAGTGTCTCTTAGTTCTTGCAAGCTAAGCTGGAGTGAGTCTCTCTCATTAAGGCCACATGGCCACACTGTGTCTCTTAGTTCTTGCAAGCTAAGCTTGAGTCAGTCTCTCTCATTAAGGCCACATGGCCACACAGTGTCTCTTAGTTCTTGCAAGCTAAGCTGGAGTCAGTCTCTCTCATTAAGGCCACATGGCCACACTGTGTCTCTTAGTTCTTGCAAGCTAAGCTGGAGTGAGTCTCTCATTAAGGCCACATGGCCACACTGTGTCTCTTAGTTCTTGCAAGCTAAGCTGGAGTCAGTCTCTCTCATTAAGGCCACATGGCCACACTGTGTCTCTTAGTTCTTGCAAGCTAAGCTGGAGTCAGTCTCTCTCATTAAGGCCACATGGCCACACTGTCTCTTAGTTCCTGCAAGCTAAGCTGGAGTGAGTCTCTCATTAAGGCCACATGGCCACACTGTGTCTCTTAGTTCTTGCAAGCTAAGCTGGAGTGAGTCTCTCTCATTAAGGCCACATGGCCACACAGTGTATCTTAGTTCTTGCAAGTTAAGTTGGAGTCAGTCTCTCTCATTAAGGCCACATGGCCACACTGAGTCTCTTAGTTCTTGCAAGCTAAGCTGGAGTGAGTCTTTCTCATTAAGGCCACATGGCCACACTGTGTCTCTTAGTTCTTGCAAGCTAAGCTTGAGTCAGTCTCTCTCATTAAGGCCACATGGCCACACAGTGTCTCTTATTTCTTGCAAGCTAAGCTTGAGTCAGTCTCTCTCATTAAGGTCACATGGTCACACTGTGTCTCTTAGTTCTTGCAAGCTAAGCTGGAGTCAGTCTCTCCCATTAAGGCCACATGGCCACACAGTGTCTCTTAGTTCTTGCAAGCTTATCTGGAGTCAGTCTCTCTCATTAAGGTCACATGGTCACACTGTGTCTCTTAGTTCTTGCAAGCTAAGCTGGAGTGAGTCTCTCTCATTAAGGCCACATGGCCACACTGTGTCTCTTAGTTCTTGCAAGCTAAGCTTGAGTCAGTCTCTCTCATTAAGGCCACATGGCCACACAGTGTCTCTTAGTTCTTGCAAGCTAAGCTGGAGTGAGTCTCTCTCATTAAGGCCACATGGCCACACAGTGTCTCTTAGTTCTTGCAAGCTAAGCTGGAGTCAGTCTCTCTCATTAAGGCCACATGGCCACACTGTGTCTCTTAGTTCTTGCAAGCTAAGCTGGAGTGAGTCTCTCATTAAGGCCACATGGCCACACTGTGTCTCTTAGTTCTTGCAAGCTAAGCTGGAGTCAGTCTCTCTCATTAAGGCCACATGGCCACACTGTGTCTCTTAGTTCTTGCAAGCTAAGCTGGAGTCAGTCTCTCTCATTAAGGCCACATGGCCACACTGTCTCTTAGTTCCTGCAAGCTAAGCTGGAGTGAGTCTCTCATTAAGGCCACATGGCCACACTGTGTCTCTTAGTTCTTGCAAGCTAAGCTGGAGTGAGTCTCTCTCATTAAGGCCACATGGCCACACAGTGTATCTTAGTTCTTGCAAGTTAAGTTGGAGTCAGTCTCTCTCATTAAGGCCACATGGCCACACTGAGTCTCTTAGTTCTTGCAAGCTAAGCTGGAGTGAGTCTTTCTCATTAAGGCCACATGGCCACACTGTGTCTCTTAGTTCTTGCAAGCTAAGCTTGAGTCAGTCTCTCTCATTAAGGCCACATGGCCACACAGTGTCTCTTATTTCTTGCAAGCTAAGCTTGAGTCAGTCTCTCTCATTAAGGTCACATGGTCACACTGTGTCTCTTAGTTCTTGCAAGCTAAGCTGGAGTCAGTCTCTCCCATTAAGGCCACATGGCCACACAGTGTCTCTTAGTTCTTGCAAGCTTATCTGGAGTCAGTCTCTCTCATTAAGGTCACATGGTCACACTGTGTCTCTTAGTTCTTGCAAGCTAAGCTGGAGTCAGTCTCTCTCATTAAGGCCACATGGCCACACTGTGTCTCTTAGTTTTTGCAAGCTATGCTGGAATCAGTCTCTCTCATTAAGGCCACATGGCCACACTGTGTCTCTTAGTTCTTGCAAGCTAAGCTGGAGTCAGTGTCTCTCATTAAGGCCACATGGCCACACTGTGTCTCTTAGTTCTTGCAAGCTAAGCTGGAGTCAGTCTCTCTCATTAAGGCCACATGGCCACACAGTGTATCTTAGTTCTTGCAAGTTAAGTTGGAGTCAGTCTCTCTCATTGAGGCCACATGGCCATACTGAATCTCTTAGTTCTTGCAAGCTAAGCTGGAGTGAGTCTTTCTCATTAAGGCCACATGGCCACACAGTGTCTCTTAGTTCTTGCAAGCTAAGCTGGAGTGAGTCTCTCTCATTAAGGCCACATGGCCACACTGTGTCTCTTAGTTCTTGCAAGCTAAGCTTGAGTCAGTCTCTCTCATTAAGGCCACATGGCCACACAGTGTCTCTTAGTTCTTGCAAGCTAAGCTTGAGTCAGTCTCTCTCATTAAGGTCACATGGTCACACTGTGTCTCTTAGTTCTTGCAAGCTAAGCTGGAGTCAGTCTCTCTCATTAAGGCCACATGGCCACACAGTGTCTCTTAGTTCTTGCAAGCTTATCTGGAGTCAGTCTCTCTCATTAAGGTCACATGGTCACACTGTGTCTCTTAGTTCTTGCAAGCTAAGCTGGAGTCAGTCTCTCTCATTAAGGCCACATGGCCACACTGTGTCTCTTAGTTCTTGCAAGCTATGCTGGAATCAGTCTCTCTCATTAAGGCCACATGGCCACACTGTGTCTCTTAGTTCTTGCAAGCTAAGCTAGAGTCAGTGTCTCTCATTAAGGCCACATGGCCACACTGTGTCTCTTAGTTCTTGCAAGCTAAGCTGGAGTCAGTCTCTCTCATTAAGGCCACATGGCCACACAGTGTATCTTAGTTCTTGCAAGTTAAGTTGGAGTCAGTCTCTCTCATTGAGGCCACATGGCCATACTGAATCTCTTAGTTCTTGCAAGCTAAGCTGGAGTGAGTCTTTCTCATTAAGGCCACATGGCCACAGTGTCTCTTAGTTCTTGCAAGCTAAGCTGGAGTGAGTCTCTCTCATTAAGGCCACATGGCCACGCTGTGTCTCTTAGTTCTTGCAAGCTAAGCTGGAGTCAGTCTCTCTCATTAAGGTCACATGGTCACACTGTGTCTCTTAGTTCTTGTAAGCTAAGCTGGAGTGAGTCTCTCTCATTAAGGCCACATGGCCACACTGTGTCTCTTAGTTCTTGCAAGCTAAGCTGGAATCAGTCTCTCTCATTAAGGCCACATGGCCACACTGTGTCTCTTAGTTCTTGCAAGCTAAGCTGGAGTCAGTCTCTCTCATTAAGGCCACATGGCCACACTGTGTCTTTTAGTTCTTGCAAGCTAAGCTGGAGTCAGTCTCTCTCATTAAGGCCACATGGCCACACTGTCTCTTAGTTCTTGCAAGCTAAGCTGGATTGAGTCTCTCATTAAGGCCACATGGCCACACTGTGTCTCTTAGTTCTTGCAAGCTAAGCTGAAGTGAGTCTCTCTCATTAAGGCCACATGGTCACACAGTGTATCTTAGTTCTTGCAAGTTAAGTTGGAGTCAGTCTCTCTCATTAAGGCCACATGGCCACGCTGAGTCTCTTAGTTCTTGCAAGCTAAGCTGGAGTGAGTCTTTCTCATTAAGGCCACATGGCCACACAGTGTCTCTTAGTTCTTGTAAGCTAAGCTGGAGTGAGTCTCTCTCATTAAGGCCACATGGCCACACTGTGTCTCTTAGTTCTTTCAAGCTAAGCTTGAGTCAGTCTCTCTCATTAAGGCCACATGGCCACACAGTGTCTCTTAGTTCTTGCAAGCTAAGCTGGAGTCAGTCTCTCTCATTAAGGTCACATGGTCACACTGTGTCTCTTAGTTCTTGTAAGCTAAGCTGGAGTGAGTCTCTCTCATTAAGGCCACATGGCCACACTGTGTCTCTTAGTTCTTGCAAGCTAAGCTGGAATCAGTCTCTCTCATTAAGGCCACATGGCCACACTGTGTCTCTTAGTTCTTGCAAGCTAAGCTGGAGTCAGTCTCTCTCATTAAGGCCACATGGCCACACTGTCTCTTAGTTCTTGCAAGCTAAGCTGGAGTGTGGCTCTCATTAAGGCCACATGGCCACACTGTGTCTCTTAGTTCTTGCAAGCTAAGCTGGAGTGAGTCTCTCTCATTAAGGCCACATGGCCACACAGTGTCTCTTAGTTCTTGCAAGCTAAGCTGGAGTGAGTCTCTCTCATTAAGGCCACATGGCCACACTGTGTCTCTTAGTTCTTGCAAGCTAAGCTGGAGTGAGTCTCTCATTAAGGCCACATGGCCACACTGTGTCTCTTAGTTCTTGCAAGTTAAGCTGGAGTGAGTCTCTCTCATTAAGGCCACATGGCCACACAGTGTCTCTTAGTTCTTGCAAGCTAAGCTGGAGTGAGTCTCTCATTAAGGCCACATGGCCACACTGTGTCTCTTAGTTCTTGCAAGCTAAGCTGGAGTCAGTCTCTTTTCGACATGTCTCACCAAGTTCAGTAATAATAATGTTCCAGTTTCTCTATATGTTTTTAAATTTAGATTTCAATAAATCTACATTTAAAAATCCACAAATCTGGCTGCCTCCTGATGACGCTGGTTGTAATTACTGGCGAAACGTCGTACTCAGATTGTTAATATTGTGGCTTTGCTCTCTAACACACAACCGGTGTGCTGTACTAGTAACGAATTGGCATGTTCTGTTTAATTGACAAACCTTACTAATTGGCTGTGTCGGGTGGTGGTGGGTTTACCGACATATTTTTATATTTACGCGATCTTACCCAATAAACCTGTATTATGTAAAAATATATTTATTTTCCCCCTTTCTTTTTGGACAGTTTCAAATCTCTAACGTCTTTCAAATTGTTCTGATGTACAGTGCTACATTTCAAATTGCTGTCATGTTTGCAACGGGTTGTTTAAAATATATTTAAATGGTGTAGATTCACGTTTAAACTCGCTTCGAATCTGCATTCATCATTTTCTTCTTTAGCAGTCCGTAACCACAATTGGTACATCGATGCATGATCCATTTGATTATGGTTTGTTGGTCTTAATTAATCAATTAAAATGTTATTGAGTGTGCCAAATCCTAAAGAGTGGCGTTTGAGTCGACCTTATTTATATTCACATCTGAAACGCCTGTGCACATGAATGTAATCCAGTTACACACTCTCCTACTTGTTCATCAACTCTCTTCGTGGTGTAGATTTGATGCCTTGTATAGCAACCATAAACAAACACAACAAGTCCGGGTGACTCATGATCCATGACTCACGATGCCAGTGGGCCAGGTTTCACTCTCAACTCTCTACCTGTGTGGCATGAATAAAACGCACCTGTAAATTTGACCTGAAATGATTGCACAAAAATTGCCCCGCCTTCATGCGATGTTTATCCTCCACTGTTTATCTGGCTTTGACCTGAATTATATAAAAGTGTGGCTCTGCAACTGCTGTAGAGTCACATTGGTATAAACACATTTTACAATATGAACAGCGCATCTAAAACGCGTACTATTTTATGTATTGTTTAACAAGTGTGTTTACAAATCCACACTGAGAAACACGATGATTGACAGAGGGGAGTAGATTATGTTTTCGATAGTGTATTTAAATAGAGCTACTGTAGCTAAGTAGTTTTCAGTTTTAAAGGCATAGTTTAACAAGACAACACTTGCCACCATCCTTCAAACCCATTGGTGAAAAAGACCACAGTTTATGTTTACATTATAATATGTTTACATTATATATAATATATAATATAATGTTTACATTATATATAATATAATGTTTATATATAATATATAATATAATGTTTACATTATAATACAATGTTTACATTATATATAATATAATGTTTATATTATAATATAATGTTTACATTATATATATAATATAATGTTTATATATAATATATAATATAATGTTTACATTATAATACAATGTTTACATTATATATAATATAATGTTTATGCAAGAGCCGGAGACTTATGGGACCCCGGGGTCCCACCATAAGGTTCATATGAATGGTTACCTAATAACTTTTGAAACACGGTAATCGCTGTGAAGTGCAGTTTCCAATTCTTATTGTTGACTCAATCTCTCTGGACTTTCTATGCAATATGAAGAAGGGTCATTGCCCGAAACGTCGCTTATCGGATTTTTTCCCTTTTTCAAGGCACCAGTGCTACTGATGCATGAATTTGTTTGGTATTTGAAATGATACGAAGGCTCAGCAAGTGATTCCTTGCAGACATAAACAGAAGCGATACGCGCCACCCCAGCCACCCATGTCGCGAATCAATCGATTATCGCAATTGAGGGCTCGTGAATAAATTCTAGATTCAACGCCTTGTTTTAAAACGTGAACACAGCCGGCTCTAGTGACTGGAGTGGGTGGGTGCTGGACAATGTGAAACAATGACACGCAACGTATACAAATCTAAAACATAAATTCTTACGCACGCGATCCGGTGTGCATATCGCGATCTTCAGGATGAATGATCACGTCCGAATCAATGCATCGTCGTTGCTCCCCTAGCATGCGCTCTGCGTAACCCGCTCGTGTTGTTGTTGTTGTCTGCGGCAGAGTTTAGGACCTTCGTGGCCAAGAGCCGCAGCTCCCGAGGCAAAGGAGTGATGGCACGCTTCAAGGTGCCGGACTTGCTGAAGCATCTCATGGAACGATACGGGGCTCCGGATATTCACGATCTGGGCATCCGTATCACCAGCATACCTCTGGGCATTTCCGTACGTGCCGTGCCTGCGTGTACGAGCGTGTGTGTGTGTGTGTACGTGTGTATGCATTGCGTCGCTTGTTGACTGCGAATTGTATTATTATTGGATGCCTCAAGTTATACTCTTTGGTTCTTTCGGTAAAGTCACGTAGGTATAAAATAAAATAAATCATGACGTTTTGGGCGCGACACAAGCGTCCGTCATCAGGTGATAAAGCCTTGGTGTGCTGCTGAGGCAGACTGTTTTAAATTGTTTGAAATGTGTGTAGCCCATGGGTCATAAAGAAGTGTCCAGGGCTAGTGATGTTAACGTGAGAAATTAGCGTGTAACTGTAAGGTAGGAAAGCGGCCTCCTCCTCGATTTTACGTGACTTTACCGAAAGAACCAAAGAGTGTGGATTCCTGCAGTCGCGAAAGCTTCAAATCAAGATTGCCTCAAGTATGTATTGTTGTTGCCCTTGAGGGGGTTTACTTTCTGAATTAAATGCGTTCTGGAATTGCTGACACACAGCCACAACGTACATGTCGCTGTGTTCACACCTGAGAGTGACACTGCATCAGCCTTTTACCAATATTCCCCCGCCCCTGCGTTTGCCTTACACGGCCACAATGCTGAGCTATCCTCAGTTGCTCAGGCACACAAGTTTCACACCTGTCTCCCTGTCAAGTGAATGTGGTGTATCCTTTTGTCATGCAGTCTGAGACAGACTTCCAACACGACTTCAGTTTTGGGGGTGCAGTGCTGTGACAAGAGCACTGAAGTAACTGCTCGTGTAAGTACATCATGTTAATATATATCGTATTGAAGGTTGAGGCCTATTTCACTGTACCGTTCCTTACAGAAATATTATTTCCCGAGTCTTTGTGCATTTGTCGCTTGTTTCAGAGGTTCGCGATTCGATCCCAGGAGTCGCCCTAGTTAATATTGCGGGTGTATTATCCAAAACTGCATTTCTATATGCTTCACAAATAATGTAAAAAAAAAAATCCCGTGTTGTTATTAATGAATGAGGAGGACATGTGTGCCGGCGTCAGAATCAAAATTTGCAAATCTAAACAAGTACTCAGAAATGACTGGATTGGGTCAAACCACATGTATATATGTTGAACTTCTTTTGCACTGTACGTAGCCAACTGTGCTAATCGGAGGTGTGGAGGGCAACAAACTGAACACAAAAAGCAGTTCTAAAGAAATTGTTTTCAATCTAGATTTAAAAGTGCATAGCTCCAATGGCTTCCTAATATCGGAAGGAAGAGCATTCCAGTTGGCCGCAGAAGCCCATCTGAAAGCGAGTGATGTGGTAACTGTCTTTGTTCGATGGCTTGCCAAAAGCCACTGCTGCTAGGATGATCCACCAATCCCATCTCTCGATTGCAATCGTGCATTAGCAGCACACCTTGCATTCGCTGTTGAACCACTCGTCCATCACGTGTTCCATCATCGCAACTACAGCACTGCCCTGCACCTGTGGCCGCCACAGTTGCTAACATTGTGTTGTTTGTTTAGGTGATCGGCAAGGCCCGGAAAGGTGAGCGGGAGGCGATGGACCGTGGGCTGGCTCGCATCGAGTGTGACATCAAGCAGGAGGTGGAGGGCCGGCCACACAAGATCAAGAAATACCTGTTGGAGTCGTTCCCCTTGCCAGGGACGAGCGCCGATCTTCGCCGACAGTTCACGACACAGCCGGCGACCGAGATGGTGCTGCAGGTCTTCCAGAACGCCGAGGACATCTTTGTGAATAAGCTGAAGAAGGTGGGGGCCATGGCGTCTGGACTTAATGCAACAAAATTACCGTGCGAGAAAGTTCATGCATTTGCTTACATTTGTCAAAGATTTTCCATAATACATTTGTCCTCGGAATTATTTAATGAGTGATAATCGCCATACGTTTCAAGTCTGTGGATACTTCCACCATTATCAAAAAACTTTCTCTACCACTGAATTAACTCTCCTCTATAATATTTAGGGCCATCGCTTTCACAAAATTCAGTCACACGTTGAGACAAAAGTAAGGGGGGGCATTGAAATTGGTCGGACATCTATGCATGTGTCACCCTCTATTTGTCCCAACAGAGTGATATGGCTGCAAGTGGTTGGGGTCCTTTATTGTTTCCACCAACAGTGTGTGCAGGACTTCCTGGGGCAGGTGAAAGGGGACACGCTGGCCGGGAAGCTGTTTCAGTTGGCTCTGTGCTGTGGCTCCCTCGAGACTCCTCGCGACCTTGTGGTCAAGGAGAAACCGGCCGCGTTTCTCGGCAACATCAGCACTCCCGACACCAGACCGCCGCTTCTTCCGGGGAGTAAGGAGACAAATTTTCACATACAGTAGACTCTCGATTATCCGCGCTAATTACGGGGAAGATGGCTGCGGATGATAAAAAATCTCGGATGATCCAAATATATCTATTTTCTGTGGATCTCTATGCCACAAACTAACGATCAACCGATCGATGCACGTGGTCGGTGATAAAACTTTCCTGCTCCCGAGCAGAAGACTCGGCCCTCTAAGTGGATAGCAGAGCCACGCCAATCACCATCAATCAAACTCCACCCACTGTTGTAAAGATATGCAACTACTGTACTGTCGAGGTGATCACGTAGATTTCGGATTCATGGGCGCACATATTTGCTCGATATAAGCACGTGACTTGTAACAAACATTTCCAAGAATTACAATGTATAACTATTTTTAGATTATTAATTTGGGCCTAAGGGAAAATCCATGAGTTATTAATAAGTAAAAATCTCATGTGCGTGGTTAATCCGCAAATCAGATAAACCGCACACGGATAATCAAGAGTCTACTGGATTGCACGCGCGCTGAATTGTCGTAGCTTCTCTAAACACCTTATTTCACATCTCGTCTCGATTATTACTAATGCATTAGTAAGAGTTTGGCATATCACGACGCATCAGTTTGTCAAATTTACATCGAGATGACCCGGGTGGCTGAGAGAGATTATTAGCATTGAGCTGGAAACGCTGAGATCCTGGGTTCGAATCTGGGTAACCACCTGTGATTAAACTTGCTTTTGTCAAGTGCAGCCAGTTGATGGTCTCAGCTCGGTCATTAATGACTGTCAAAAAAACCCAAGACATACTAAATAAATGGCTATGCACTTAATTTGACCAAGTCCAATATCGGCTCAACAGAGTGGGTGGGAATGTGCTTCCCTTTACTCTGTGGACCAGAGGTCACTAGAAGCAATGTCAGAGGTAGCTTTGTGATGTTCTCTTCTGCGGGCCATTCTCCAATAGGACGGGTTCCGCTGCTCCGTGAGAGATCCGAGTGGATACTCCGTCTCATTACACGATATCGAAAGCACAATCTGAATAAAATGTAGTTTCTTGTATTGTACATAGGGGGTCAGACCACGGAGGACCTTCAGAATGCTGAGTGTGATCTTGAAATTAATCCTGGACTGGTTCGGGGGATAGTTGAACAATTCGAATATTGGGGCGATATCGTCTTGCATACGGGTGCGAGAAGTCTGCCAGTGGTTTTTTTAGTCCATCTAGATTTTTGGGTTAAATCATGTAAACATGCACTCAATAATACGCTTTAATATGCACTATTTATGTGACCTAACCCAAAAATCTCTATTATGGGTAATATTGGTCGCGAAGGCCTTCGTGTTAAACTTGTTTTTTGAGTCATCTGGAGAGTGATGATGAAACTTATCGGGAGGCCGTAGATGAGACGTGGGGGGTGGGAGGGCAGAGAGAGAGTTGCAGTTGTTGAGCCTATTGGAGCGAGTTACAGCATCGTTGTCCTCTCCTGCAATGGCATTGCTTGTCTCCTTCACAGAGGCGGTAGCCAAGCATCTGGTCCGTCTGCTGAGCCACGCAAGTAAGATGGCAGAGCCCCTGGGCCTACCCGCGCTGTCACGCGTGGAGAAGCAGCTTGCCGAGCTTTTGACTCGCGCAACCTCCCCAGCCTGGGCCTCGGCTCCTTCTTGGACATCCTCCATCGCAACGCACAGGTGCGTACGTGGCGTGCGTGAGCCCACCCGCCTCCAGCTGGTAGGAGGCAGTACAGCAAGTAGGTGTACGACACTGCCCGTGCAAAGTTTGAGTGTACTTATCGCCTCCGAGTGGCGCTCAATGTTAAGTTTGTTTCCAAAATTGTGCGCGGTAATATTAGTTTATTATTACCAACTTAAAACTCATTTGTCGATAACTCAAATACGTTTAAGCGTTATTTAATCACTGCCAATGCAGAGCACAACAAAGTGTCACGTAAGATGCATGGGTTTTCTCTTGTCACTCTTAAAAAATATCTGTGAATTTGGCAAACATCCCAAAGGTAGATATTGAAAATCACCGTTAAAATTGAGTGTACAGCGGTGACATTCAGATAAAATATATGATAACACTATATATGCAAAGTGGACGGGTGGCTCAGAGATCAAAGCGGTGCGTTGGCAATAATGAGATTCTGGGCTTGAATCTGGATTTTGACTGCTTGGGTTGAAACCGAGGTCTCAAGTCTTATCAAGTCGATCGTCCGAGCCCCGTCACCAGCGACTGCACAAAATTACAGTCTCATTAAACTTGGGTTTTGCACTTCATTTTCCTAATTCCATCTCTGAGAATAACAATTTCAGCTTGACTCTCGTGCGCCGCACAATCTCATAACACAGCTAATGTGAAAGTGTTGGCTCCTATTGTGTACAAGATAAAAGGTCACCCACCGCATTTTATGACACAGGGCCTGCACGGCTATGCGAGATTTACGAATGGATTATTTATTTGTCTCTTGACATTACGCCGATAGCGCATTTGGAAAACTAAAATTGAGAACGAATTTTGTGTTAATTTGCAAACTTAAATCTGTATTATTTAATCAGTTTTCGTGCACTGCATTGTGAGATGCAGCTCCATGCATATCGTTTAGCTTTAAGCCGGTGTTTGCCTTGCAGTCGCCTCGGTGTCAACCAACTGATGTTGACGGATTTGTTGTGTCTGTGGTAGCTGTTGGAGGAGACTGGGGTTGTGATCTCCGTCCTGGGTGGATCTGGAGGCAGAGAGAGGAGCCGGAGAGCGGCAGCCCTCTCCCCGCGAGCGAGGAGTCGAGTAGCGGCTGCTCTCACTCGAGCGAGGAGTCCGGAGCCCGCAGCCTCGAGATCAGCCCTCCCCCGGGTGGGGAGCCGGGGGCCCGCGTCCCCCACAACTGACAACCTGTGTACCAACTGGCTGAGCGAGAGTTTGTGTGTATTTGAGCGTAATCGTGCCAGTGTTTAGCTGTACCAGGGAGTTTGATGCAGCAGAGTGTTTCGGTGTAGCAGGGTGTCTGGATTGTGCCGGCACACTATCCTTCTATCCGTAATGTCGTAGGGTGAGGTCCATTAAAAGTTTACTCGGACCCCAACCTGTCAAAGCGCCTAATCATGGAACGTGGTTCTCAACATCGTCCCTCACCCATGCTACGTACCTTTGAGACGTCCTGCTTTTACAAATGTTGATGAACTGGAGGGCAAAGGTCTGGAGGACCCCACATGGAGTCTGGTTTCTCACACCCGAGCCTCCTGTGACATTTCTGGAGGCTTCTCTGGGATCTTTGTCCCATTTATTGAGTGCGTATTTGGCTTACTTCTGGCTTCATCCCAAGACGTCATCCAGTTGGGAAATACCCGAAGGTTGTGGGAGTCGCCCCGTGCTTCAGTTTATTTCCAACCCTCGCAATGGCCGGATGCTCACCAGCCGGAAGTCTTTTGCTGCATACACCACGACCGAGGTGTTGAGAGCAGCCATCTCGTGGCTGGTCGGCAATGGAGATGGTATTGTCGATTAGGGGAGCGTGAGTCTGTGGCGTTGGTGGTGCTGCTGTCACGGAGGCGACACGAGTTTAGGAAATTCAGTTTTGTGGGTTTCCTGTAGCGAGCACTGAAAGATCCTCCCTTCCTCTTTCTCCACCCTTTGTCTGTTGTCTCCATGTCCCCGTTCAACTCTTTCTACGCCGCTTTCCTTGAATGTGCAGCCGCCTTTACGGCCTCCCCTCTCCCCTTCTCTCCACCTCCAACCCATCTCCGTCGTAATCTCCTCCCCTTTGTTCAGGCTCTTCCCTTTCTTCCTCAGTCTATGGATGGGGTTATTGTTTATCCGGCTCTTATACAAAAAATGGAGCTTATTTTAGCCTTTGAATAGGATTTTGTTTTCTTCCGGTAGCGTGTTGCGCACCCAGGGAAGATCGAGCCACGCCACCGGTTCCCATTATCAAAATCTTTGTCAACTTGTCTCCCTCGGTAGGAATGCCTTTCCTTCTTCAGGAGGCAATTGTTTCTCTCTCACCTCCGTTATTTCTTCCGATGCGCTTTCTTAATCTCGCTTGCTGTGTGTCTCGACTCTATCATTCAACAAGGGCAAATTTAAAAATTTGCTTTTTTTCCTCCACTGCTTTACCACTATACCTCCTGAGTGGGTACTCGGAGTTTCATCTAATGTACTATTTGATGGGTCGCTTCCACACAGCACAAAGGCGGTAGCTATCCGAACGGTAAATTTTTTTTTCAATTTCGATAGATTCTCGAATTATTCTTGGCCAGCAGTAGCTAGTTTTGCACAGAACTTCAACATTAAAATCAACTGAGTGTCCTTGTTGGCACGTGTGCTCTGCTACTGCTGAACACGGGTGCCAACAAATAATACATTATTTAAATGCATGCCTATAAAGGGCACCATACTTCAATAGGGATTACCATTGGTACGGCTATTTTAATACACAATAGACAGGAAGGACAAGATCAAAATGCTCTCATAATGCACATGCATAATGTACGTTGACTCGGTAATCTCCCCCCCCCCCCACTTTGCGCGAGAGTGTCACAAATCTGGCTGTCGCCTGATGAAGCTAGTTGTAATTACTGGCAAAACGTCGTACTCCGATTATAAATGTTGTGGCTTGGCTCTCCAAAGTACCAGTGACGAATTGGCTTGTTCTGTTTCCGTGACAACCCTTACTAGTTGGCTGTATCGAGTGGTGGCGGGTTTTAACGACACGTTTATATATGTACGCGATCTAACCCAAAAAACACCTCTATGGATGATATTGGGCCCGAAAGCCTACGTGTTAAACCAAAATTTAAAATATATACAAAATAACAATAATTTCTAGTTTTCCTCATTCACATCGTGATTCGTATGAAAAGACATGATATGATTGAGACATGTTAAATCATAAACTATTTATTAATATATACAGATAGTCCTCGACTGCAATGTCCTTGTCCACGTGCAAACAGCGTTAGGATAGCAGCCTCCTTTAAAAGTCTGAGTAGATTTATATGCTGTAGAAGACAGTTGACGAATCCTCGCTGCTTGATTCCTCCTCGGATCCCTTCAGCGGTGAGTCGTCACCAGTCTTCTCTGCCTGCTCATTCTCCATGTGGCACCGCTGGGGTGGGTGCAATACGCCAGGAGACTCCTTATGCAGTGAGCAGCGAAGCAGGCCCATCTCTGCCTGCTCATCCTCAACGTGGAATTGAGGCGATGGCGGTGAGCTGGGGGCATCGGTGAGGAGGGTGTTACGGAGACGGCCCAGCTCT
Organism: Petromyzon marinus; assembly: GCF_048934315.1. Taxonomy (NCBI): domain Eukaryota; kingdom Metazoa; phylum Chordata; class Hyperoartia; order Petromyzontiformes; family Petromyzontidae; genus Petromyzon; species Petromyzon marinus. The sequence continues at coordinate 10,613,922 of NC_133703.1, read as the reverse complement.
GCCTGCTGCAGAATCGTCTGTACGACGAAGCGCTCGCGGCGCATGCAGGCGCGCACATGGGATGGCGTGTCCGGGATGATGTATGCAATGCAGGCCTTCGTGAGTAACACCACGTGCTGCACACGTCCACACACAGGTAAAGGATTTTCAGTTTCAGGATTTGCATGTAAAGGGTGCTTACTAAATATAATATGGCAGCATCTCAAAGTGCTTTACATCTCAGGTCAACTATTCCGGGGACCTGCAGCCTAGGGATATTATATTGTTACGTCGTTTTTCCCAAATTAAATTAAGTCATTTGAGTAATTTTTGAACATTTGGCAAATTATACCGAGGCACTTTTTTTGAATTACTTAATGGATTTTTTACGTTCACTATGCAGCAGGCAACATTTATGATGTGCAGTTAATGCACCCACCGTATTCACCTGGGCAGCCGCAAATTACCGCAACAATCAGCAAACACTTACACTCGGCCATGTCACCACTACAAAGATTCCCTGTGTAGCCTTTCACAGACTGAGACAAGTGCATCTATGAAGGTTCGCACAGTGCCTGTGGGGGTGGTGTGCACCTTTATCTCGCCAGTGATGATTTTCACACACTTCATCAAGTACTCATTTTAAGACAGAATCAACTTAAGGGAAGCTCAACACTGGTTCTAATATTTTCCACTGTTGTTGGCTGTGGCCAGAAATAGTACTCCGGTCACACAGGATTGGTAGCGCAGTTCACAAACAACAACGCAGCCGCTCCCCTTCCCACAAGCACACATGCTTACGTGTGACAAATTGCATCAACAACATGAATCGTCTGCTGCATGATGAAAGTATTGTATTACCACTATTATTTGTGATCTCAGAAATACTGTGCAATTGTGAGGTGTAATAGCATTACTGGCATTATCTGTAATGACCCATTGACAATGATCACGGTTTGCTCTGCTGACCTTAACAACTGCTCACAGATGAGTCTATACGATGGTGCAGTAGTGTAAGGCTTTGCACACTAGACTTGCAATCCAGAGGTCACGGGTGTGAATTGATCTTTGGTCGTGGGAGTGTAAACAATGGTGAAAGTTTTTTTTTTACATTCCACTGCCTCTATCCACCTAGCAGTGTAAATGGAATACATCCAGTCAATTGGTCGGCTGAGTTTGGTTCTGTCCAGTGTGGGAACTCCCACATCTTCCCAAGACGTCTGACCAGTGTGGAAGAGCAGTAAAAATACATCTTAAGGGTCTCTCTTGAGCTCCCTATAGCAGGAGCGCTTTTGCCATCAGTGACATGAGCAAGTAATTGGAGGGCTGTACCTTTATCTTTCAATGGGTTTATGAATGTGTGTGTGTGTGTGTGCATGTTGATGTGTACCTGCATGGCAATGACGAAGGCCAGCTTTGCCGTCAGTACTTGCCAGTACTGCTTGGTGACGGAGTAGGCTTGGGGATGATCCGGCGGGTAGCGATAACCTGGATACCTACACACGTACAACCACAAGCACGCATGGACTATATTGAGCAAAGTGCCTCGAAAGTAGAGTTGGCGCTAAATTGAACAAGTATGGTTGTGCACAAACGGTAAATGCGTTCACAGCCCTTAAAAAAATCCGCTTCTGAAAGAGGGCCTTCCCACAATGTGCAGCTTGTGGGGGCTCCATTGACCATGGTTCACGCTGGTCCGTACCAGGTTGGTGAAGGTAGGGAGTACAGATAATGGGAGAGCAATATAGCACAACTGTTAATTTTGCTGAACTACCCACTGCTGACAACCTAGCTCCACAGTCGCCTACTGCACCTGCATTGTGCATGGTGATCATCAATCTAAGCACGAACAAGGCTCAAGCCGGCTTGACTTCCGGAATCTAAGATCAGCTGTATTCGTGGTGATTTGATCATAGTCAAGTAAGGTTATATTAAATATCGATCAATATGGTTATATTGATTATAGTTGTGTATGCCAGCAATTCAAAAACGTTAGAGAAAAGGGTTGGTAGATCGCATCAATTTCTTAACTATCTGTGCTGAGGTGACCAGAAGATGGCTGTAGACCAAGTGGTTTCATGTCTGTGTGAACCTTTAAGCTTCATTTCATTATCATGGGTTCTCCAGGACCTCTTATTGCATCCCACATGCATAAGACCACCTTAAACTGGAATCCCAATGCACGGTCTTCCTGCAAAGGGATCTTGAGACTCAATTAAGCAGTCGTGGATCGATAGATAAATAAATAACATTACTCTTTAGCAAGGTAACAATGAGCTAGAATTTATATCAATCTATTATTATATTTCTCTAAGTGGGACTTTGGTTGTGAAGCCATCCCACCCGTACCCACTGCTCCCCCCCTCCAATTCCCCCCCCACCCCCTTTACTGTCCCCACCCACCATGCACACTCTTCCCCCAACCCTACCACAACCCCTTACTACCCAACTAAGCCAAACCCTGTGTCCACGGTAAGGGGCAGGGCATAAACAGAGGTGGGGCCTAGGGGAAGTGTGGGTCTTAAAAGGAAAGTCACAGAGTGAAAAGAGGAAGAGAACGAGCCTAATCAGGAAGGGGCAGAGCCAGGAGGACGCCACACCCAGAAGGATGTCGCATCTACCTGGACAACACACCCAGACATCAGTGCATCACATTCGCAGGGACGGCACCCCCGATAGCTGGGCATGACACTGAATAGCACAAACCTGCAGGTTGTGTGGATTGCCGGATCAAACCAGGCTGGCAGGATGTTGGGATGATTTTGCTCCTTGAAGTCGCTGATCTTGAAAATTGAAAGGCTGTCCTCCGTGTACCCATGCATTGTAGGCGAACCTGTTCCATACTCTGCTGAGTATCCATAATAATACACCAGGCGTGGGATGATGTCCGTTGTGAACGCCAAGATGCATGACTGTGGAATAAGCATACGGAGGCACAGCGATAGCAGTCACTTAGCATGCAATGATTTTACCAAGGCTTCTGAACATCTCACCTTGACAATTACATTCATTTTCACAAATACAATTTGGGGGGTTGCTGCCAGAGTGTAATGGTTAGCATATAAGGACTTGCAATCTGGCAGTCGTCAGTTCAGTCTCCTGACACAACAGTTGAAGCAATGGATCATTTTCTTAAATCTCCCCCACCTCTGTCCAATTAGCAATATAAATGGGTTCATCACTGTTTTAGCACAGGTAATTCCACATCTTACAACATGTCTGGTCATCATGGAAGAGTAGGCCAAATACCGTGTAGAGGGGTTCTCGAGAGCTACCTTTAGTTGAGGCCCTTCTGCCAGCAGTGACATGAGCAAGCAATTGCAAGGCTTTACCTTTTGCGATTTTGGGAGAGAGTGGATAGGAGCGGTGGTGCAGTGATTCGTGCACTGCACTTTGAATTCAGCACACATGCAATTGACTTCCAGCTACGACTAACATCAGTGACGAGTGATACCCGAACCGCTCCTAGTCCCCCACTACACCTCTTCTCAAACCTGCCATGACCAGAATGGTGAAGTATGGTAAAAAGAACCCACACGGCTAACATGACATGTTATGTCACTCATAAGATGGGATATTGAGCGAGAAAGCGAGCAGACAATCTGGCGACTTACATTGGTGATTACGGAGAGGGTGGCAACGATACTCAGAATGTCGGCCCAGGCTCCAATTCCTCTTGCTCGCGAAACCACAGGCCTCCTCATCTTTGTTACGAGCTTCCACGCGTCGACCCGCACTTCAATGATGTTGTTGAGCAGTGCGAGCAATGGCGCAAGTGGGAATGATGCCACAAAGAGAGTGACAAACCCGAATTGGATAACTGGGGTATATTTTGAGAATGGGTAGGGGGGCAAGGATAGAATAATGAGTGAAACAGGATATAGACATAGACTCTTAATGCTGTTATGCTGTGATTACTTTAAGCAAATCAAACATGTTTTCAATGCATTGAATGTGTTTTAGTCAAAGGAGACCCCAAAATATGATCACATTTTCGTATAATTTGTTCACAAAATTATCGTGTCCATTAAATTGGCCACTGAGATGCGACCAGCCACTACCATCTTTAATGCTCAGCTCTGGTTCACCTGGGTTTCTTTTGCAGCATTTTCCACCACTAGGTGGCTATAATGACAAGATCACACCCTGTATTGAGGACTCCATTAACTGTACCACACATTTTTAGGCATATGCACTGTGATTGAAATGCCAACAAATCACAGCAGTTAACCACAGTGGACATGATGCACCAGCGTTTTAAATATATATTATGGGGAGAAACGTCAACCCAAGCTGACCAATGTAGCTGCATTGGTTAGCAGACAAGAGGAGTAAATATGTGCTCCTATTGTTTCTAAAACTTAACTCCGTACATATGCACATACGCGCATGCTCAAAGACAATTGTGTTACAGTATATCCATAGATTGGTGCCTATGGCCAAATCACCCAGTATGTGTCAGATTTAATCAGATCCCAGAAGTTAAGGAGAGCTGAGCCTGGAAATTGGTTGGATGGGTGACCATGCAACAGTTGTTGTGGGGTTGTGAGCAGCAGAGGACAGTGCAGCAAATTACATTGTTGTATTGTACATCTAAGCTCTTACATCTGTGCTCCCTGCCTTCAACAACCCGAAGTGTGGGTAATTTCCCTCCCACAACAATGTCCGACAGATACACAGGGGCCGTACACACGTGCCTATATAGTCAAATGATACCCAATTGTGTGTGTTTTTTTATAATAAAGTAAAACGCGTTGACTCCGTAGTGTGATCCTCTGAGCTCATTGTACCCATCTCGAGGTATTCATCAAAGAGTCCAAGTGGGCTCTGGGGCTGTAGGTCCATGTCTTGCTCCCAGCGCGTGTAGACAGCCTCAGGCCTTAGCTTGGCCCGACGCTGGGCCCACCAATTGCTGAACCATCTGGGGAATTGTGGAGGGAGGTACGCATGTGCAGACACAGAGACACCCTTACACACGTGCATATCCATTTGTTCATCAACACTAGGTTTGCTATTTCATAGCTTTCCACTGCGTTTTCAGGTTGTATCATTTGAATATCCCAAGCACGTGGAGCGAAACGTCAAGACATGCCAAACAATATGCGGTATGACACAAAACATGTCAGAGAGCTGTACAAAACAACTGCTAAAACCTAAGTAGTAGCTGTTTTTCATTTAGCCCGTTGTCAATCCACTACACTCTTTCAGTCATGGGAGTTGCTTGTCTAATATTATGAAACTATGTACGAAGCGTCTGATCGGAATATCGCATGATACTAACGAGGTGAACTTTGTCCACTTGACTGGTGTTCACTGCTTAACCAGTGCACACTGCTAACAAGCTGTCGACCCGAGTTTTCGCTGAATGCGTTTTCACACCACACATTTTCATTGTAACATGGTTCTTATATTTGGGAAAACTTTTCACACAACGTGGAACGTGTCCATTATAATGTGGAATGCACACTGTTAAAACGCCGAACGCGGCCATTATGATGCGTTCCTGAGCAGTCGACGATGAACGACTGTCTTGAGTTGCGCGGCTGAGCAGTTTGATAAAGGATGCCGAATGATACAGTAACACGGCAGCCTAGCCTGAGTTATTTATCCCACCATGGGATGACTGCAGGTTGAATGTACTGTGAAAATGTGATTAACTCAGTAATTCCTTGCTTTGCGCGTTTTTACTTCACGCGGAAATTTTCAGGAACGCATCTACCGCGTTACACGAGGAAACGCCGTAATCAGACTTCACAGCTTTCATGTGTTCATGCGATACTTACGGGATGATGACCTCCTGAAAATTGCCAACCATCTGCTTCACTACCATGATGACAGTGAGTTGAGAAGTCAGTTCAAAGAGACAGCCGTTTGGGGGACACTGGAGGGGGGATGGGGTGGAGAATAGATTCAGGTTAAACACTGAAGATATGAAATATTGGGTAATACATATATGGATACCACACATCATTTCTAATGATCCTCTCACATTCTTCTCTTCAGTCAATTGCACACTGCAAAAGTGACGGCTCCATATGTTAGAGGGGACAGTGATTAAGAATATCAATATTCTCCAGATTATAAGAAACACTTTCCCCCTCCCCCTCACGTATTTTAAATAAATAAAAATGGTGGCGCATCTGATAATGTTTTGTTTGTTGTCCTTCCCCCACACATCCGATGCAGGCTGTGTACGGTGCAAAATAAGTTCAACACACAACATGCATACTGCAGTTGGTGTTTAGTATCAGGTGAGTTTAATTCAAGAGCATCGTCTAGTAAATATAATAATCGTAAAACATGAAATTAAGTTGGTAGAAAACACAGAGGCACTTAAATAATAAGCTGTATTCTTTATCCTTTATGTGTATTGTTTTTGAGAGGATATCAATCAATGAATCGCCCTCGTAACGATTTTCTACAAATCTGCAACAGGACAAAGTAGGCACCTTAATATAACACCAAATATACTCATAATAATCATCTCATGTGTCAACAAGTCTGCCTTCAAACAGAAACATGAGCAACAGGTGCACATTTTGGGCAATGGACTTTCTTCCGAGCATAGAGTGACTGCAAATACTCAGGGTGACTCTGAATGGCAATTATGTAAATGTTAAACTACGTGTCATTAACACTGTCTTAATGACATTGATTTAACGTGTGCACAACGCAATGCTGCTTAATTCCTTACTCCAGAATTCGTTCTTGATATCATATTACGGGGCCGTTCTCTAACACAACGTGCTCCACTGCGCCACAGTGAGTCATAGGTAGTGACTAAACATATCCTTGAGGGGGGCTGAAATACTGTACATTTTTAAGGATGATCAAATATATAATTTTAAATAAATGGCGTTTGATAAATACGGTATATAATTGAAAATGTCCAATGAGAGACCACAAGGGTACTACTTGCAAAGTATGTGATAAACTAACACCCTAAAGGTAACTGGGTTACCAATTGCATCAGTCTAACACGTGTTCTGCTCGTGGTGACCTCGTGCTCTCTCAAGTCTGGTTTCGAAAACTTTTTTACTCCGGAGACTGTGTTAATGCTAGAGCTGGTGACCAGGTGTGAAGACAATGAGGCCTTTTAGAGTTCCAAAAGAAAGAGTCCTTATTTCGACATTTCACCAACAGCACGGTGTGAAGACAATTGTTGGGAAAAATATCAACTACAAAAGTAAAACATGAAAATGTTGTACAAACAGCATAGAAAAGACAGGGCCAACCCCTCAGATCTACACACCTCCTCGATTCTCCATTTTCCAAAGTAAGTGTAGCTTCGGGGGAAGCCGATGAATTTCCCTTTGAAAAATGCAATGTAGAAAGACGCCGAGTAGAAGTTGACGAACTGAAATAAGAATTTCTTGAACGTCAGCCGATACTCATATTCTCCTTGCGTCTTGGGCATCTCTGTGGGTGTGATACAAAGGCACACAGGGACACAGACATCAAACAGGGCAATCGGTTTTGATGTTACTTACATAGTTTCTGGCACACAGGCTACGAAAAGCCACTGATAATGATGCCGCATTGAGGAATAGCAACATTTCACAATGTGACGTGCTTTGATATCCATTAAAATGAATTTGAAGATCAAAAGTGAATTTCAAAGATGTTGCTGGGGAATGAGTGACAGTGGACAAGTTGTTTACCAGGTGTTGTTCACCACATTCACCCTGTGGAGTGTCCTTCAGTCTCCATTTGCAATTAAGCCATTTACACTGTCCGTATGATGTCTGAAAGCCAGTGCACTTGATTTTCAAATATCTTTAAGGTGTATTAAATTTCGATTTAAAGCTTTCGTGACTGCAAGGATTCATTTTCTTTGGTTCTTTCGGTAAAGTCACGTAGAATGAGAATAAAATAATAAATTGATAAAATAAAATAACACAATAATATTCTCACGACGCTTCGGCCACAACACAAGCGGCCTTCATCAGGTGAAGGGACGAGACTGTCTGGAGGACAGCGCTAATTATCATGGGTCACCTTTCAGAGGGGGTGCAGGCTTCAGCAGGATAAATTACTAATAAAGGGCTCAGTAGCGGGCAACATGACCAACACAAGCAGAGAGCTGTTTGCTGGCTAGAAGGTAGCAATGCAGCAGTGAGGGTCAGCCCACAATTACATTCAGTGATTCAATGGATCGAGAGGTGAAATCAGAGCGCTAAGTTGGCACCATTGAGATCCTGGGTTTAAATCCAGGCAGCGGCCTCTGGTAACATGTGTTCTCAAGTGCAGTAAATTAATGGCTTCAGGACGATTACTAATGATGGCATTACATCTGTAACATACACCATTTGGTTCATCACTTAATTTGGTGAAATTTTAGTTGTGAGAATGAGCAATTTGACTGTTACGAGATTAACATTATATTCCGTAGCAGTGTGGATTGAAAAGTGCTTCCCTCTAATGTGTGAACCAGAGTTCACTTGAATGAAGGGTCTCAGAGGTAGCTCACTTCTAGGGCCATTTCATGACATTAAGGGTTGCACTGGTCTACAAGAGATCCCATTGGATACTTCATCTCAAGATACGATTCTGATAGCCCAATCGGAATGAAACTGGAGGAAAAATTTAACAGAGTTCTGACAAAAACAGGCAGTAGTTGAACAAGTGATTGGATGATGCACTGATGCTGCTATTCATGGCCTCATGGTGCAAGGTTAAAATCATGATGACATTTTACAGCGACAATATTTACCATGCACAACATTTATCCAATCTTCAAATTTACATGTGTTCTCTGGTGGCATATAATAAAATAAACATATGCAAACCGTGATGGTGATGACACCTACCAAGATCAGTGAGGACGAGGGCCAGCTTGTCGTAACCTTTGTTGAGTAGTAGTATGATTACGATGTTGAGGATGGAGGCCGTGATGGTGGTAACCATATCAGGTGTGAGTAGGGCACCGATCACCTTGATCTTGGTCACATGATTGGGGATACTCGAGGAGAGTATGCCAAAGATGGACAGGCGGTAAACAACCACACCCAAAATTGCAGCAAGAATCAGGAGGATCTGCCAGTAACACAAGAAACACAGAGGTGGGTGAGATTTACAGTCTTGTAGCTCTTTTCCACTGTATAACCAAGCCGTGAGTTAGCTGTGCCAAGCTGCCTGGTGTGACTCAGGAGGTGCCAGTTCGTTTGTCTACTGCAGAACCAAATGACTGGCAAAACGTCGTACTCAGATTGTAGATATTGTGGATTTGCTGTACTAGTAACGAATTGGCATGTTCTGTTTACGTGAACAACTTTACTAATTGGCTTTGTCGGGTGGTGGTGGGTTTAATGACACATTTACGCGATCTAATCCAAAAAAAATATGGATGATATTGGTCGCGAAAAGCCTACATGTTAAACAAAACCTGAGCTGTTTCGCTAACATCACACACAATGAACGTGTAATGGTAACGTCACGTGGTCAATTGTAGAAAATGATGCAAGGTTATGAAAGGAATTACTATCCCTGGCCCTGCTTGACCTCGAGCCACGTTCAGATGTGAAGTTGAGACCAAAAGCGACAGGGCCAAGGTGAGGCCAAGGCGGCAGCTTTTTAGGCCACAATCAGTGTCAAGGTCACTCAAGGTTGGGTGCGCTAGTATGAGGCCAGTGTCAAGGTCGGTACCTCTAGTAAAACTCCTCGGACTGAGGCCACACACTCAAGGCCAAGGAGCTGAGGAAATCTTTTCCATCTGGCCTTAAGGCCGAGGACTAGTCTCGAGAAACCCAAATCGAGGTTGACAGGAGCAGGTGGATAACATGATACGGCTCATGATGTATTCATTGCCTTGGGCCACCTGTAGATATTTCAGGTGATTGGATTGACAAAGGGCTGTAAGTTATATAATTATGCATGTATCTATACCCCCACTTGTAATCACTCAATGGATCACACAGGAGGAACAACATAGTTTGAGAGCGATTCTGACTGGTGGAGCAGAGTGTGGAGGTTAGGATTGGGTCAAGTAAAAATATATATATGTGTATAACCCGTATATGAATCCACTGCTGGATGATGGCCTTCCCAACCCTGCGCAGATTGTCAGGGTTATTTTCCCATACTTCACCATGCACACCAGTACAGGTTGGTAAAGGATGGAAGCAAAAGAATGCAGTTCTCTGTTGGCCACAAGGTAGCTCTGCAGCAGCCTACAGTTCATTTTGTGCATGATGGTTACCCATTCGTGCAGTACCCAGGCTCAAAACCTGCTTCGCCTCCAAGATGAGGCACATAGCAGGTGACTTGGCCATAGCTCACTGGATCAGGAGAAGGGGTTCAATGTTGCTGTTGAGTTGGCGGACTCACCCAGAACAACACCATGATCCCGGAGAGGCAGTATCGGAACCTCAGTATCCTCTTAGGCATATGAGGCTCCTCCTTCTGCACTCACAATGCACGGACACAGACGGAAAAGCATTTGTATATAGATTAGTCTGTCGGAGTGACCAATGTTAGTGTGAGCCGTTAAGGTTGACTGATTAACTATTATTTGTTTTCCCCACTACTAGTTAAGCATGCGATGATATAAAGGAATGGATTTGATGGTCCTGATGTCTGAGAGTTGAGCTGGCAGCGCTGAGATTTCTTGGTTTTAATCCAGGCAGCTGCCTCCAATAAAACCAAGTAGTAAGCCGATCAGCCTGGTCACCAATATTACATTTGTTTCTTTTCTTAATTTGGACAAATTTCACCTTTCAGAATTAAAAAAGATGAGTTTGACCATCATGAACATTTCTTTGTAGCAGGGCTGATGCGAAAGGGCCACCCTCTAGTGTGTGTTCACTTGAAGGGATCTTATAAGTAATTATGTAACATCTGCTTCAGCAAACCTTTCCATAACATAGAGTTCCAAATGGACATTGTTTCATAACGATGCCGATAGGACAATCGGGATAATATTGGGAGGAAAACACAATTGACCAAAGGCCAACAAATATGTTAGAAGAAAAACTAGGAAAACAGTGAACAGTTACACATGCAACATTACAAAACAGAGGTGTGTGTGTGCAATGAGGTAGTCGCCGTGGTGACAGCAAAAAGCATTACCATGGTGATGATGTTACATTTCGTGGTCGTGCAGCGAGCCAGGTACTCGGGCCGGATGGGGTCTCCTTCCTCCGCCGCTGCCGTCAGGTCCCAGCGGTATGCGAGCGATGCCTGGCGACGCTTCCAAAATTCCAGGAACACCGTGGCTGTTGCGACACACCACACGGGGAGGATTTACTTAGAAAAGTAATTTCACTATCGATTGCTCAAGGGTTCAAAGGTTACCTAATGTAGTCTGTTAAATGTAATGTTCAAAGTAACTTCATTAGTACTTTTTTTTCTTTCATAAATACCTTTATTGGCTTTTTTTGGTACATTGCCACAATTTTATCCCACTTGCACTGAGTGGCATGGCATGAGATTGAGTTTTCCTTTGGATCTATAACAGAGCAGTGCTGCTCTTCGTGTTACAAAACGTTACACAAAAGTGAATGTCACAGAGCTACCTCTGTGATCTCTGGTCCACACAGTAGGGGTAGCTCTTTCCCAAATGCTTTGCCACGGAGAGGAGCGTTTGTTACGTGATAGTCAAGCTAACATTTTTATTCTCAGAGCTGGAATGTAGCATAATTAAGTACAGAACCAACTTTAACATTATGGATTTTTTGTATTTGTTGTGCAGATATCGGTGACTGAGTTGAGACCATCATCTTGCTATAATTGAGAAACTGGTTTAATCGCAGGTGGCCACTTTCATTTCAACACAGAATCTCAGCGGCGGCAACGCAGCACTCTGAACTCTGAGCCACCTGGCCACTTTGCATTTTTCATGGAATCGCCTTGGGGTACCGCATTCGTTGCTTGTTGCAGAGGTTCGTGGTTCAAATTATGTGGCTGCCCTGATTAATATTGCCCGTGTATTAATTACACAAAAATACACACCATCTGCTTCACAGTGGACATTAAAGATTATCGGTTATCATTCGTAAGAGTAGGACAATGTGTGCAAGTCATGGTCCAAATTTGCCCTCATTGAGCAGTGGGTTCATAATAGGACTGTCAGGATCACTGCATACGAACATTGCAAGACATGATGGTACTGTATATGGTTGTACGTATGTATGTTGAACTTCTTTAACACTGTATGTGGCCAAATGTGCTCATCATCATTGCAAACATGTTGATACTTGTCACTGTGTCTGGACAATGTGTGCCAATGCTTAGCATCACTTACCCCAAAGTCCCATGAAAACTGCGAAGAATATGGTGACCGGATTTTCATACATGTGTGAAGTCTGCAACGGCACAATCAGAGGTGTTAGTCACAATTAAACCTTAAATCTTAGCATCCACGTCTTTTCAATATCAACAGCAGGAAAGTAATGATGCATCGATTGATTTTTAAGTTAAAATAGATTAATCACTCATGAAACATCCATTAAATTGTGGAGATGACAATGCTCTACAATGTCTGATATTATAGCGCTATTCATGTATCAAACAAATCTGTATAAATGTGACAGAAAGAGCAAAATAAGCAATGGGCAGTTCCATGATTGTGGACATACATTTCTGACACTTTAAAGTGAATAATCATTATTTCGGCATGACATGTCAACTAATTAGCACTGAAATTCAGATTTCAAAATACTTTGTCCACTTGTATTGATCGTGGAGAAATACTCATGAAATACATCGTGTCGGATTTACTCAAAGTAACTTTTGCACTCCCGCTGGGATGTGACGATGCATTCATTTTCATGTATTTGTCTAACCATCGACTTAGTCCATTAAAATGCCCTATTTGCTAAAACTATAACTAACTACCTTAAAAATTATCACACGTGTATTATTAGTATAAAAATTTTTAACACCCACACGAATGGCAGCATAGTGTTTAGCATGATGTGCTGCAATCTAGTGATCATGGTTAATGTTAATGATACAATCTCAGCAACGTGAGTTGGCTTTGTGATAATGATGCACAGCACCAAAAACCAATAAGTATCCTTATTTAGAGGGAACATCGATGGTGTATTTGTGTGATACCTTCGCAGTCTCGCAGGTATCATTTAGCCTCCAAAAGGTGCATTTTTGGTCACACTGGGGACACATGACCAGGGATCCTCCGATGGTGTTGTTGCATATTTCTCCACTGCACACATAGACACGCACGAACATAAACACACTAATGGGCATAGTACACTTGGATGAGAAATATAATTTGCCTAAAGGTCATGCCACCTTTGAATGTGTCATACCCTCCCTTTAAACAAAGTCAGACTAAATTATGGGTTCCAACATCAAGCATTTTCCAAAGTAAAATGTATTTGCTGATTTCGATTTAAAGCTTTCGTGACTGCAATGATTCATCTTCTTTGGTTCTTTCGGTAAAGTCACGTAGAATGAGAATAAAATAATAAATTGATAAAATAAAATAACACAATAATATTCTCACGACGTTTCGGCCACAACACAAGCGGCCTTCATCAGGTGAAGGGACGAGACTGTCTGGTAGGACAGCGCTGGAGTGAAAGAGCCACGTTCAGATCACGGCCTTTAAGCTGTGTGAGAGGAACAAAGCGCCTTGACAAAGGAATTAGCATATAATTTAGCATTGAAATGGCTGAATGATTAGCTTGTGACTGGTCACAGAAATAGCTATGTTAAAAGTTAAAGCATACACATCTGCAGAGGCACCCCTTGATAAAGGAATTAGCATAGAATTTAGCATTAAAATAGCTAAGTTAAAGCATACACATCCGCAGAGGCACCCCTTGACAATGGAATTAGCATAGAATTTAGCATTGAAATAGCTGAGTGATTAGCTTGTAACTGCTCACAGAAATAGCTACGTTAAAGTCAGAGCATACACATTCACCGAGGCACTTAGTACAAATCAAACAGGAGAATTTAGCATTGAAATAACTAGGTGAATTTAGCATTGAAATAACTGAGTGATTAGCTAGTGACTGGTCACAGAAATGACTATGTTGAAGTCAAGGCCTACACATCTGAGCTATTCACAGTACTATATAGTGAACCAATAAAAAACTAAAATATAAATTACCTTAATGTTATCAATAAACTCTATATTCTCCAATCAGCTAAGCTACCAACAATAAGTCGTTATATATCACAATGCTATATGGCGAAAAAATGGGTGGATTCTTACCCTCAACTTTAGCACCACGGATAGCTACGGGCCCCGTTCAGACGGACGAGTTCGTCCATGGTCGGAACAGAGGAGGGGGAGAGAGACAGCTGCGAGGCGCTATTATACTCCATGTTGTAAAACCATACCATTAACCGTGGTGTGAGAGGTATTAAGAGTCAATGCTGGCGAAAGAGCTGCGGTCTGAAGGTCATCGTAAAAATACAATTAATTAAGAACAGAAATGGTTTAAAACATCTTTCCAGTGGTTACTAAGCCAGAATCCATCTTCTCGGTTGAAATTGTCTCTGTGCTTGTATATGTGAATGGCCTCATGAACGAATCTCTCATGGTAGCCGGTTGGTTTGCAAAGAACCTCCGTCTTGGAGAAGTCAATGTCATGTGAGCCCACTGAATTATAACAGTGATCTGCCACGGCAGAGGAGTTCGTCCTACCGTGTTTCAAGTCTGCTTTATGTTCGCGGATGCGGTCCGAGATATGTCTTTTGGTTTCTCCAATGTAGCTACTACCACAGAGGCACTTTAGTTTGTAAACGCCCGGGTATTGTATGTCTGGAACAGCATCTTTTACAGATGGAACTAAATCACGGATTTTATGTACTGTGTTGAATCGGACCTGGATCTTGTGTTTATTCAGGATTTTGGAGATCTTTTTAGTGACCCCTGCAATGTAGAGTAAGGTGATGGTTTTGAGTGGCTCCACAAGAGGATCCTTCTTCATGACTGGAGTGATGGCTTTGCGGATTGTGTAGTCGGAGTAGCCATTAGCCCTGAGAGCCTGGTGTACGTGCTTGAGTTCACTGGTAATGTGTTCCTGGTCGGAAATGCATTGGGCTCTATGGTATAGAGTCTTGATGAGGGAGTTCTTCTGGAATGGATGGTGGTGGGAATCCGGTTTCAAGTAAGCATCTGTATGGGTAGCTTTCCTGTAGGCAGAGTGGCTCATTGAACCATCATGTCTCCTTTTAATTAAGACATCCAAAAAGGGTAGTTTGCCATCTTTTTCGACCTCCATGGTAAATCTGATTGCTGGGTGTATGGAATTGATGTGGTCGCGGAATTGGTCTAGAGCAGGCTGGCCATGTGGCCAGATGACAAAGGTGTCATCAACGTACCTCTTCCATAAGGTCGGGCGTAGAGTGGCAGTCTGGATGGCGTCAGTTTCAAATTTTTCCATGAATACGTTGGCTACAACCGGAGATAGGGGGGAGCCCATTGGGGTGCCCTCAGTTTGTTTGTAGAAAGTTCCATTCCAGGTGAAGTATGTGTTGGTTAAGCAATGTCTCACCAGGGGGGGTACATCAGTATGCAGTCCTTGATGAACCAGGTCTTCAATGATAGCGATGGTGTCAGGTACCGGGACTTTGGTGAACAAGGACACCACATCAAAACTGACAAGCAGGTCGTTTGGGGACAGGGAAATGCCTTTGATTGTCGATACCAGGTGAGTAGAATTTAGTACCGCAGAGGTGGTTTTTCCAGTGAAAGGTCGCAGTATATCAGCAAGAAAACGTGCCAGTTTGTAGGTGGGGGAGTTGATAGTAGAGACGATGGGATGAAGGGGTGTATCTTCTTTGTGTATCTTTGGAAGGCCATATAATCTTGGTGGTCTGGCAGCAGAGGGTTTCAACGAGAACTGTTTGATCTCATCAATTAATGCTGTTGAATCAGAGATGATTTTGTTCGTTTTGGTGACCAGGCTGTTGGTGGGATCTCTTTTTATTTTTGTATAGCTGCCATCGTTGAGTAGTTCTCAACGATGGCAGCTACTATCAACTCCCCCACCTACAAACTGGCACGTTTTCTTATTGGTTCACTATATAGTACTGTGGATAGCTCAGATGTGTAGGCCTTGACTTCAACATAGTCATTTCTGTGATCAGTCACTAGCTAATCACTCAGTTATTTCAATGCTAAATTCGCCTAGTTATTTCAATGCTAAATTCTCCTGTTTGATTTGTACTAAGTGCCTCGGTGAATGTGTATGCTCTGACTTTAACGTAGCTATTTCTGTGAGCAGTTACAAGCTAATCACTCAGCTATTTCAATGCTAAATTCTATGCTAATTCCATTGTCAAGGGGTGCCTCTGCGGATGTGTATGCTTTAACTTAGCTATTTCAATGCTAAATTCTATGCTAATTCCTTTATCAAGGGGTGCCTCTGCGGATGTGTATGCTTTAACTTTTAACATAGCTATTTCTGTGACCAGTCACAAGCTAATCATTCAGCCATTTCAATGCTAAATTATATGCTAATTCCTTTGTCAAGGCGCTTTGTTCCTCTCACACAGCTTAAAGGCCGTGATCTGAACGTGGCTCTTTCACTCCAGCGCTGTCCTACCAGACAGTCTCGTCCCTTCACCTGATGAAGGCCGCTTGTGTTGTGGCCGAAACGTCGTGAGAATATTATTGTGTTATTTTATTTTATCAATTTATTATTTTATTCTCATTCTACATGACTTTACCGAAAGAACCAAAGAAGGTATTTGCTGATGTTTAATTATAATTTTCGTTGATATCAGTGGTGTAACATCTCTATGTATTGATTTCCAGGGGTGTTTACAGCCCTTTTATCAATCGACTTCTGGCTGAGGGCCTCCCCACACCTCGTGGGTCATGAGGGCTATTTAATTCTAGTCATCCCACACTGGTCAGTACGGGTTGAATATGGGAAGCGAAGACTCCAGACACAGAGTACAGCAATGTATTTCCTGCACTTGCTCCCCGCTGTCCGTCATGCAGCTCCAAAGAGTCTATGTGTGTAAGTCGTATTATAAGGATACGTTTCACATTTAAACATTTTGTATTTGAATATTTTTTGCTTTTGATTTTCGGATTATTTACAATTCGTAAGAATGTACAATATATTCATGTGAACAAGAGTGACGAAACCCGATGCCACGTGATACGTGTCGTCGTGAGTGACGTCACAATGGGCGATGTCATGTTTTCTGAGCAATCCAAAACAATGTTTAATTTTCCCTGGATTGTCCGAAATATTGTAGCTAGGCTTGATTTTTTGGATTTACTTTTAGAAACAGAGACATTTGGAACATATATACATATACAATATATTGAATGTACTATATTTGTACTGTATATGTATATAAACTGTATGAGATTGTATATATGTGCATATGTACTTTAATAGTGAAATGTTAAAGATGTGGCCCTGAAATTGCTTGCTCATGCCACTGCTGGTGGAAGGTCCTCCACTAAAGAATGCTCTAGATTGCCCCTCGAGATGATATTTGGCCTACTCGTCCATGATGGCCAGACGTCTTGGACACGGTGGGAGTACCCACATTTTACCCCATCACATCTGAACTGCCAATCATCTAACTGCGGTGTCTCCGTTTATACTGCTGAGCATATGTGGGATAACTGAAGAAACCTAGCCATTATTTCAGCTGCCATGCCAGGCGATCGCACTGGAAATCTATAAACTGCAATTCTAGAAATGTAACTATTACGCCATGGCAGCATCCCATGGGATTGTATATAAGTGTATATGTATGTCTATATGTACTTTACGTGTATATGTACTTGTGTATAGCCTTAGTAGGTGCTTGCTGATACTCATTGTTCAGTCTGTATTGCTATGCAGGAGATCTGTGTGAGTTCTACATCTGACACGAGTGTATGTGTGTGTGTGTTTGTATGCATTTGTCTGTATGCATGTGTCGGGCCAGTACCTAGTGATGTCACGGTCATTGCTGAATACTCCAAAGAAAAAGGAGATCAGGCCGACGATTGCAGCGAAGATCAGCATCTTTGTGTAGAAGCCGAGCCATGCAAAATAGAGCCCCACTTGCTCCCCGAAGTATGACCTGTGCCGACAACATCACTCGCACACACAGCGCAAACATCACCAACCGCACATGGCACCAGTGGTGTAGCTATCGAATATGTAAGCAAGGACCATGGGCTGGAGGGAAATGTGAAGAGCAGGGAAGGCATGGGCAAATGCTATTCTGGAACTCCATTTCCCCAGCCGTCTGTGCTATTAACTCCCAGCTAGCATTCAAGTCCAGCCTTAGGACCTTTCTGGACAGGGCACGTCCCTAAGAGGTACGATGGCCTGTGGTCGAGACTAAGAATGATGTGGCAGTCAAGAGAAGGAATGCGTCTGAGAGGATGTGCACCACAGAGATTTAAGTAATGAAATCAGCATGTGTGCAGGAGCCACATGGATCGTTGCATCAGGAGACTGGGAGAGATGGCGAAGGCTTGGGGAAGTCTTCATCCAGCAGTGGATAGGGCATGAACTTACCGCACAAGGTCAAGAGGCTGCTCCTTGAAAGAGCGCCCGGCTCTCGCCCACTCCCGTCGCAGCGTGTTGCGGTCGCCCAGCGTGTTCGGGTTTTTGGTGGGATGAACAGACTCACTCTGACATGGGGAAAGCAATTGTTAGTCACAAACACTGCATGGACATTCACAAATTACCAGCTCCACCCCCCCAAAACTCTGCCGTGGCGCTGCTGTGGTGTAATGGTGTTGCACACTGCACTGGACTTGCAAAGTTAGAGGTCGCCCATTTGATTTCATGGGAACGACAGTTAAAACAATGACCACGTTTCTTAATCACGCTGCTTCTTCCCAGCAAGCAGTGTAAATGGGTGCACCCACAGTTAATCTATTGGTTGTTCACGTGTTGTGGGATGAAGTGTGGGTACTTCTAATTCTTCCAAAGACTTCTGTCCCACGTGAAATAGTCGGCCAAATACCCTTGAGAATGGCTCTCTAGAGTGCTCGTGGAGTCCTTTCCAATGCATGGATATTGAACTTCTTTTGCACCGTATGTAGCCAACCATGCAAATCAGAGGTGTGTTTAGTGAGCTGGGGAACCTGGACACCTATGCGGCGCATCTCTGTGGGACACTAATGTTAAGTATGTGGTAAGCTTTAGACTATGCTATAGCGTCCTATACAGGTGTGCAATTCAGGTGTCGTACCTGGGCCTCCCGTAGGGTGTCAGTGTGCCCTCCACCCCCTACCCCCCCAACAACTTACGTCATGCAGTGGATAGGCTGCAGTATAGCAGCCATTTTCAATCATTTGGTTGATATTTAATATGTTCGTGCTGTCTTGTGGCATGGGGTTTTGCAGCATGTAGTGAACCTGTGTGAGCACACATGACACACATGACAAACATAACATGCATGAAACATAGGGCTGGGTGGGTAAGCTATTATTGACTCACTCCACTCTGAAATGTTTCCCCCTCTCCAACCACCACCAGCCTACACAGTTATAATGGGCCCACAACTCTTATTGAGTCCTGACTCGGAAAGGTCCATAGAACACCCCAAAAACTGAAGCAGATATGTACCGATTTCAGCAAGTACAATATCCAGATTTCAAGGAGACATTTTATGCATGCTTTCCATGCACAAAGGCAATTTATTCAGAATACAATACTATCAAAACCCCAAATGCCCACAATATTGGCTCGACAGGATACCTGCTCACCAAGAACCATATCAACAGTAGTCTTTCATTCTTTTGTTGTGCAGGGGAGAGTGATTGAGGGGACGTGGTTATATAATGTGGGCAGGACTTACAAAGGGTGGGGCTGCTAGCTCACCATGTCTCCTGGTTAAGCATCCCAAAAATTTGGTAGCTTTCTCTACAGGGACACATATTACCATAACCCATAAATCATAAATCCAGGCATTCTTAATAAACCATAATGATTTACACTTCTAACCACATGTCACTCAGAGATCGCAAGTTGCGATACAGAGCTGAAAACTTTAATTAAAATGATAAAAACACGACAAAACCCTTTTAAATTAACATGTTTTTGCAAAAAAACCACCCCATTCTGGCATTATTTATACAGCATTGATACAAACGTACGATTTGGCTGCGTACGGCCGGTGGGATGAGGACGTCATGATCCTTTATAGGATAGATGTCCTGCTGCGAACGCCGGTAGGGTGCCGTGAAATAGTCCGGTTGTTTGGGCACGGCTCCCGGCTTCAGGTGGTGAATATTTCCCAGGTAGTGAAGAGGCCCACTGTCTGAGCCTGACACCTGGGGGAGGTCGCTCTCCTTGAGTGGCACCTGTTTGATTTTAAATGTATTAAACCCTTTGCCTCGAGCACATGGAATCATCATCAGCCAAAATCAGTCCACGAATGGATGAAGGTCTCCCCAAGTTGTTGCAATCTATACAAGTCCTATAATACAACAAGTCCTATAATACAACAAGTCCTAAAATACAACAAGTCCTATAATACAACAAATCCTATAATACAACAAGTCCTATAATACAACGTTCAATACAAGTCCTATAATACAACAAGTCCTATAATACAACAATTCCTATAATACAACAAGTCCTATAATACAACAAGTCCTATAATACAAGTCCAACAATACAACAAGTCCTATAATAATACAAGTCCTATAATACAACAAGTCCTATAATACAACAAGTCCTATAATACAACAAGTCCTATAATAATACAAGTCCTATAATACAACAAGTCCTATAATACAACAAGTCCTATAATACAACAAGTCCTATAATACAACAAGTCCTATAATACAACAAGTCCTATAATACAAGTTCTATAATACAACATTCTATACAAATCCTATAATACAAGTCCTATAATACAACAAGTCCTATAATACAACAAGTCCTATAATGCAACAATTAATATGCCAAAAGCCTCCACTGCATATCCCACCCACTCTTCAAGTTGTCCCACCAATATCCCCAGTCATGAGCACACGCACATGAGCCAATCTTATCTCGCCATCTCTATGATATACATCATCTTGGGCACGTTCTCTCCTTCTGCTGCCACTCCAATGTCATTTTCGGCCAGCAGACATCATCCCTTCAAGCAACGTGCCCTTCCCGAGCCCATTCACTTTTCTAAAAAGAGTCAATATGTTGCTAATATGCATATTTTTCCAAATGTACGTTTTTCTAATCCGTTTGTATATTTACGTCTCTCGATATCTCGTAATGTCAGTGCTACGATTATTATCGTTGAACGTCATAAATTATAATCATCACAATCATCACCCTCACCATCATACTCTGTATCACATGCATGATCATCGCAATTATCATCACAACCATGATGAATCTTCACAAACATTATTGTCACCACATTCATTATCACCATCATAATCACAATCATCACCACAATCATCATCACAATCATCGGCATCATCATGATCATCATTACAATGACCATCAGAATCTTGCCTGGATGTGTAGAATCTCGGCATAGGTGGTGAGTGGGTTCCATGGCGCGTGTACTTTCACAAAGGTGGTGCGTCCGCTCACCGACTCCTAGTGGATGGCACGAAGTTCATCGTCAGACTCTAGATGAGTGCATTTAGTTGTATTTATTAGACTTTGTTTGACCAGGTGAGAGTTCAAGGGAACAGGATGGTCTCATTTGGAAGAGTGTCCACGGCCGCGTGGATTTTCGTGCTTGTGTCACGTGTTGTTAGCACCTCGTGCCGATCAACGTGTGGCACAACCCAAAAGCAAATTGCATAACGTACGTGCAGTTATCGAACACTTATTACTACAGTATAAATAGCTGGCATGCCACATTAAGGTGGAGACTGTTATACCCTCCAGTATAAATGGGTAAGCCACAATTAATCCATCTTAAGATTGTGCATGGTGGGGTAAAGTATGGGTATTCGCTATCTCTTTCAAGACGTCTGGCAAGCAGAGAAGAGTAGGCCATATACCCTCCAGCGGGGATCTTTAGCGCTCCTACTCAAGGAATGTATGCCAGCAGTGAAATTATGAAGCAATCACAGTCTAACACCTTTTTATTTGTATACAGTGTCTGTCATCTATAGCAGAGAGACACGCAGGAAACTTACCTCCTTGGGTTCAATCTCGAGATCTAGCCCCATCTTCATCAGGCTTGCCTGATATTCGGTCCTCTTCTTCTGTCAAACAAAATTGACCATCTGTGTTATACATTGTTCTCAGTTGTGTCACTGTGGGAGTCAAGTCAAGAGGTGAGGAAACTTCTTGAACTCTTACAATGAGTAGAGCCTCACATGGGAATCAATCAGAGAACGGCTCTGCAAAGTAGCATCACTGAACTGCTTCAGTCGGTGTCACTTCAGCAGACCTTAATAAAATAAAAATTTGCACAGCTCTTTGTCAATCAACTCTTTGAGTTTACCTTATTTGTTACAGGGATGGTCTCACTTAGCTAGTTGCTTTGCTATTTTACAAGGGAGATAGATCCATTGTGCGTGGGTACAATAGCAACAAAATAAACAAAAACATCAATATTGCAGAGAATGCATACTGGGTACTTCAGCACTGTTATAATAGTTTCCATTTGGCAGTTAGAATGTGGATATTACATATATCCTGTAAGTTATGCCTGGGTGTCGGTGTGTGCAATATGAAAGTGGTGTATTTATTGAGGAGTTGTGGATGGAGTGTGATACGTAACGATAATTGATTGTTGTTCGCCAAAGCAGTGAGGCGTATGGTTCAGGGTATGGATGTGCGAGTTGAGTGATGGGAGTCTAGCGTTCATTGACTAGCGTGGTCTGCAGTTGACGATACAGTTTGATAAAGGATGTATACTGTGGATTTAAAGACTCGTATGGAGGTGGCAGGGTGACTCAGCAGTCAGAGAGCTGAGCTGGCACCACTGCGTCAAACCTAGGTTTAGAGGCGTGTGGTGTTGCACGTGAGGAGGGGTGATAATGCTGGGTGCAGGAAGGTGGAGCATTATTTGTAGGTTCCTCGTTCTCACCTGATTGTTGATGGCGTCCTGAGAATGGACCTCATCATCGAACGCGAAGATGAAATCGATCCGACGGACTCCATCGCAAAAGTAGATAGTGTCCTACACGCAAAGGCAAGCACACACACGAATATGAGAGATGTAATAGCTTATGCATGAAATGTATATTTATTCATAAGCTCATGATACATGTATCAGGACATAAGTTAATCTGCTATTTGTATGCAAGTTGTTTATTGCTATGATGATGTACTTGTTTACCCAGGAAAACCTCAATGAGTTTACATTTTTATTTTCAAGGAGGGTCCTACCAAGTTCTGTTTTTTTGCAGTCGAGAACGAAGTTGCTTAGTTTAATTCCAATTGAATAATTTGCATGTATTTTTTCAGCATTGGTACGTTTGGCCAATACCAGTTACACTGTGTCATTTAGCTATGGGAGGAAACCAGAGACCTGGAGAAATGTGTACACAAAGCATCTAGCCCCTGTGCATTATACAAAAAACATCAGTATTTTCTAAAGTGCATTGTGGTAATGCTATCTTAAACCGCCACCAAAATAAAGTTGAGCAAATGTGACAGACTAACAGCAGCAGTTATGCAGTGATATGCAACTGTGGACCGGTGTAATCCTCATTCGGATTCATCAGCACAGTATAGTCACCAAAACGCACTGCTGCAAAGGCTGGAAATCTATAAATGAGGAGCAGCCATGTCTACACTTTGGGGCCCATTAGTTGGCGAATGCAAACAACAACTAAATCTGTAAATACCAGGAATCTCCCATCTTTGACATTAGCCAAGTTAATTTATAGGCTGTGCAAATCCACGTTGTGCCGCATCGTACCTGGGCCAGGGTAGATTGAAATGATGACGTCGAAAAGTCTTGCGGCACCGTTGAAGGCTGAGCCTCATGCCCCTCCGCTCCCTCCTCCTCATTCATTCTCTCCACGAGCTCTGCATAGGTAATGTGGGGGTAGAGGGTTCATTGCATTAGGGACAGGGGAGGCAGGTGCAGGGATGGGAATGTCGGTAAAGAACCGCACATGGTACTCATGTGTAAAGCTTTCTCATAAATGTCGACGCTGCTCCAGTGTGAGTACACCTGTGGTATAAAGTTGTATTACCATTAGGGGACTTTTACCCCATTGAATATCGTACACTTTAACAAAGCCGTGCCCAGCATGGTCAGACACAAACCAGGGCAAAAAATATTAGTTGGAATATGCAAAGTCATTTTTGCCCTGACAGCTTGTCAGCTATACTCTTTGGTTCTTTCGGTAAAGTCACGTAGGTGAAAAAAAATAGAAATAGAAATAAATCACGACGTTTCGAATGCAACACAAGCACTCATCATCAGGTGTGACAACCACAGCAAGGAAACTGTTTTACTGAAGTGGGAGAGAAACCAGGGTTAGGGCAGTTAAATAAGTCAGAGAGGGGGAGGGTGGGGGTGAATGGGGCGAGGAGTGCAAGCGCTGCAAGCGCTGCAGAGACGCTGAGAGTAAAAAAGAGGCAACATAATTACTGCCAAGATGGAAGCTTGTCAGCTTCTGCGAGAGCTTCCCCGTGACCACACAGATCATGGTGGTTACCTGACCACATTTCAATTGAAGTGCTGTCGTCCCGACAGTTCTGTTCCTTCACCTGAAGAAGGCCACTTGTGTTGTGGCCAAAACGTCGTGATTTTTGTTGGTTTATTTTTTACCTACGTGACTTTACCCAATAGAACCAAAGAGTATGGATCCTTGCAGTCACGACAGCTTCAAATCCACATTTCACCACTCTGGTTAATGTGGGTTGGTGAAGACGTATAGTATGTATAGTACAACCAATTTTGATGGACTGCCCTTTGCTGCCCACCATGTAGCCCGACACCACACTTTTAGACCTGTTATGCACTATCCTGGCTCAAACCCTGCTGGGTTATCACGTTTTTTTTTATCACCGTGCCTCGATTCTTCCTCTTAACCTGCATTTTGTATCCACGGGATAACATGTGCAGTTTTATATGGACGTGCCAACAGTGCCTCCTACATTTCTATTGCCTGGTTCTCCACTGGCCGTTTTCCATGTTGCGCTAGAACCAAAAACCGGGATACGCTAACCTCACGCGGTGTCTGAATATGGCTTGGGGCCAAGCAGGGCCAGGGGCGGGGATAATGACGCGTACATTGTGCGTGACATTCGGTGAGTGCACGGTAAGGACACCAGCGCACACCACACCAGTGGTTCTCAACCGTTGTTGGCTACCGGTGCCCCCCCTCGTTGTTGAATTTAGTTTAAACCGAGTAGCCCCCCCCACTCCCCCCTTGACCCAACGTGGTTCTGAGAAATCAACGTGTGAATAATGAACGTCAATATTTTAACCAATTGTCCACTTTGTGAGAGGTATATCCTAACCAGCTGCTAGTAACTGCAAGCGAATAAAAACAAATTAAACGGACGCTCTGCACGCGAGACATCATTAGTTCCCTGGCTGCTCTTGTAAACCCGCATTGTGTACGATCAGTGAGTTTAGAAAGTGCTTTCATATCGTTCCAGGTTACCACGTGGATACAAATTGTATCGTAGTTACTTTACATTGTCCGATTCATACATGACTATTCACCAATGACTCATGTCCGATATGATTTCACATATTTATACATTATCTCACGTACACCCTGGGGCATTGCCACATAGCCCCCAGGGGTCCGCGTACCCCCGAGTAAAAAAAAAGAAAATTACTGCACTACACCACCCACATGCGTCTCGACGCGCTCGTCACACGTGACGTCCGTGGCACGGCTCGGGTTCCGCAGTAGAAACATAACTTGGTGCCTTGAGAGCCACACGGGGCTGGCTCGGCACTGCCCTGGCGCGGCTTGGTAGCGAGGTGGAAAATAATTCGCATCACGTGGAAATTTATAGCAGCCAAATAACTCTGAAAGCACGTTGATTCTAAATGTTAAAGGAACAACCGGAGGACCCAGGGAATAATCCACGCGGCCACGAGAAGACAGAGAGAGAGACACGCAAACTCCAAATATTACAGGCGTCACAATTTGGATCGAACTCACGGACTTCCTGCATACGAGGCGAGGGAGATAACATCTTGCGAGGGAGATAATATCTTGTCATGGAGATAACATCGTGTCAGGGAGATAACATCTTGTGAGGGAGATAATATCTTGTCAGGGAGATAACATCTTGCGCGGGAGATAACATCTTACGAGGGAGATACCATATTGCGCGGGAGATAACATATGTACTCTTTGGTTCTATTCGGTAAAGTCACGTAGGGAAAAATAAATAAATAAAATGTACAACAATCACGACGTTTCGGCCACAAAACAAGTGGCCTTCATCAGGTGAAGGGACCAAAGAGTATGGATCCTTGCAGTCACGAAAGCTTCAAATCCACATTTCACCACTCTGGTTAATGTGGGTTGGTGAAGACGTATAGTATGTATAGTACAACCAATTTTGATGGACTGCCCTTTGCTGCCCACCATGTAGCCCGACACCACACTTTTAGACATGTTATGCACTATCCTGGCTCAAACCCTGCTGAGCGTCCGATTAAAACACTGACGAGATCTCAATATTTAAAACTGGCCCAAAGCCCCGTCATAGCACGAACATTACACTTTACCTATCTCAACAAATGTGGACATCATGAATCTTTGGTCTAATCTCAGATCTTGTGAGTTATAACTCGGGAGCTCCTCATGCACAGCCAGCCAAGGATAACTCCCTGCTATAGTGACGTCACAGAAAAAGGGCGTGACGTCACCTAAATATGGGCGTGGTCAAAAGCGGCCCCATCCCCCGCTCTTCCCGACCTTGCTTCCCCCCTCGCCGAGGTTACCCACATGAACAATAATAATAAATCATAGATGTACATTATGAAAGAATCAATGATTTTTCACAAAACTGCTCCTGTACGGCCTTTTGCCAATCCCCTGCTGGAGAGCCTCTTGACGATCGCACGAATCGTGTTGGTTATTTGCACATACTTCACCATGCCGGTGAGTATGGGTTGGTAAAGGAAAAGGAGGAGCATTAACGTACAAACAAAAACCCATTTTACTAGAATGCCTTCTGCTTCCCATCATGTAGCCTGTAACACCTGGTATGCACTATCCAGGCTCCAACCTCCTTAACGTTAGATGGAGACATCTGGCACATCCCCAGCAGTTTTGTCCACAGGCTCAACATTTAACACAAACACACATCTCTAACACTAACGTTAAACTTTACCTATCTCGACGAAGGTAGACATCGTGAATCTTTGATTTTTTCTCGAATTCAGAGTCAGAAGTCAGGAGCTCCTCGCGTGCACAGCCAGCCCACGATAAAGTCCGACCCAGAATGATGTCACCGTGACGTCGGTTCAATATAGGCGTGGCCAGAATGTGGGTGTGGCCAACGGCGGCGGCTTCCCCGCCCCCCGCTGCCCCTCCCCGCAGGTTTCTCTCAACCCTCAGTGCGCATGCGCAGGCCGCGCGTCTCGGACATCGCCTTCAGCGGCCGTTGGCGACGCGGTGGTTGTGGCGGGAAAATTAATAAAAAAAACTTCTCCGAATAACCGCGACCTTTAACTACCCTCACGGATAATCCACACGGATCTCTGGACGGCAAGGCGAAGACGATCAATGGAATAATCTCCGGTGAGAGACGGAGAGAGATGGGCAGGCGTGAGGGCGAGCCAGGTTCAACTTTGTTGAACGCTGAGCGCAGAGTGAATGGGGTTTATACTCTTTGGTTCTATTGGGTAAAGTCACGTAGGTGAAAATAAAATAACAATTTTCACCTACGTGACTTTACCCAATAGAACCAAAGAGTGGATCCTAGCAGTCACGAAAGCTTTAAATCTAGAATTGAATGGGGTTTGCTTCACTCAGCACGCGGCTTGGACACTTCGGTGTGCAAAGTGTTGTCTGGTTGTGCCGTGTAAAGGAGGACATTCAGTAAATGTCGTTGGTTTGTTAATGGGAGTGTGTGGCACGGTAATGGACTGGGTACGACTTACAAGACAAGTTCTGCTCACATTGCACGCTAAGGGTTAGCACGGCGATTACTACGCGTGCATTTATTAGTTATTGTTCATGTTAAAAGTAGTATTGATTGTTAAGACAATAATGTTTAGTATTTGTAGGAGAATCATTTCAATATTGTACAGTATAGCATTGTCCTGCTGTGTGGCTCTCACGTGGCGAGCATCAGTGCAGCAATATTCAGTACGTGGTTGTAATGCACTTCTATAGCCCCCTGCCACCAGTGCAGCAATATTCAGTACGTGGTTGTAATGTACTTCTATAGCCCCCTGCCACCAGTGCAGCAATATTCAGTACGTGGTTGTAATGCACTTCTATAGCCCCCTGCCATCAGTGCAGCAATATTCAGTACGTGGTTGTAATGTACTTCTATAGCCCCCTGCCACCAGTGCAGCAATATTCAGCACGTGGTTGTAATGTACTTCTATAGCCCCCTGCCATCAGTGCAGCAATATTCAGTACGTGGTTGTAATGCACTTCTATAGCCCCCTGCCACCAGTGCAGCAATTTTCAGTACGTGGTTGTAATGTACTTCTATAGCCCCCTGCCATCAGTGCAGCAATATTCAGTACGTGGTTGTAATGCACTTCTATAGCCCCCTGCCACCAGTTCAGCAATATTCAGTACGTGGTTGTAATGAACTTCTATAGCCCCCTGCCACCAGTGCAGCAATATTCAGTACGTGGTTGTAATGTACTTCTATAGCCCCCTGCCATCCATGCAGCAATATTCAGTACGTGGTTGTAATGAACTTCTATAGCCCCCTGCCACCAATGCAGCTATGTTCAGTACGTGGTTGTAATGCACTTCTATAGCCCCCTGCCATCAGTGCAGCAATATTCAGTACATGGTTGTAATGCACTTCTATAGCCCCCTGCCATCACCAAACTCACACTGACCAGCGTGGTGACGTATGGTAAATAACCCCTCCCCCTGGGAGCTGCATAGCATGGGACAGCTGTCAGCCAGCAATGGATTTAAAAAGGAGCTGTACTCCGCACACATTCTTATTCAGGGTAGGGTAAGGAACTTGGAGGTTCGGTACGCATAATGTGCTCGGAAAGTATTGTATTCTGTATGTGTGTTGAACCTCTTTCGCATCGTACAAAGCCAACCGTGCTCTTCGGAGGTGCGATAATATATAATTATAAGTAGTCATACTACTGTAATACCACTTAATATTTAGCATTCATTGTATTAGTAGTACGGTAATTTTTTTATATGCAGGTGTGCATGCCAAACGTTAACCAATGTTAAATGTTAAGCCTTCTCTTTTGAATACGGTGTGATTTAAACATGGAGTTGTCTCCAGCTAATTCATAAATGTATATCATTCATAATGTAGTAGTAGGCAGGTAGTGCATTTATGACACTTCAATTGTACATAGAGCTTGCAGGTGTGATGAAGGAAACCATGGGAAAGGCTGGAATTTTTGTTGAAAAAAGGACAACAGCCACAGTAGCTTAAGAGACCTAACGCGAAGTGGTCGACACTGGCCCATGCGATCGCGTTGCGACAGCGGACCCACTTTCCGCACACAGCAGCTCCTCATGGTGCCCCCCATACCAGGACCAGTGGTGACCTTGTAGCCACAGCCATTCCTCTCCCTGGCCCCATCCGGTCCAGGCATCCCAAATCGTACAAAATGTACTGCAACGGTGGTGAGACAAACAGCCCTTCGGGCGACAGCACGGTGACGGACACAAGCCCTCGCGGCAGCCTGGGCAGCACGCTGCTCCGGACCGGAAGCGGGGGCTAGCGCAGCCCTGTGGTGTGCGGAGAGCAGTGCTGCTCGTAGGCGAGCGGTGCGCTGGACGCCTACATCGAGGACTTTGAGCAGAGCGGAATCTGTGCGTCACCGCCACCCAGGATACGTGCAGAGCACAGCGCCGCGCAGCATGGCGGAGCGGAGACGTGCGGAGGAGAGGAGGATGCACAGTGTGGGTGAGGGTGGGTTGCGCCTCTCGCCACGCGAGGAATCGCTCCGTGGTGCTTGCACTCGAGTGGCTATCGAGTGTGCACGCGGTGCAATGGTATTGAAGCTATAGTAATAGGTTTTTACCCTTTTATCTGGCACAAAAACTGACACCTTTATACAAGGGATCATGTTTGCAATAACCACAACACAAGTAGTCAAAATGCAAACAAAAAAGACAACTCTGATAATATGCACTGCCCTTGAATTTGATTGGTCCACACCCGAGATGGCTTTTCTGAGATCCCAGTCTCCACTGGTGTTGGACCAGAAGACGCAAAAAGGCGTCTTCTTATTCTTAGCGTCTTCTTGTTTGCATTTTGACTACTTGCGTTGTGGTTATCGCAAACATGATCCCTTGTATAAAGGTGTCAGTTTTTGTGCGAGATAAAAGGGTAAAAACCTATTACTATATCTTGTTACTGGCAAAGGAGGTCTCATAAGGTATCGAAGCTAGTTGACTGGAGGGGGGATAATTGGAGAGGAGAACCCCATTTATTTGCTTGTACTGGGTGCTTGTCAATTATGCTATGCTATCATGAATGTAATGTAATTCCCCTAGAAAAAAACCCTTAATAAGGTTTAAAGATACATTTTCGTGAGAGTCCCACACTGGGATGCTTGGCAAATTCCATTAATGAGTTGATTTTATGTCAGAGAAAACTATCCACAGTAAGCACACGCATATGAGAGGATAGCATAGGTCTGAACAGATAGGTCGGTGCATGCATTTCTTTCTCCTGTCATCTTCCAGCAACTTCACTGATTATCGCGTTTGTAAAGTTTGTGAAATTTAAGTGATCCTCCAACCTTTGTGTCAAAATTTGCAGATCCTAGACTGGACACATCTGAAGTTTAAACAATAACAGCTCATGCACTGATTTATCCCATATTCTCACAAACTCCACAAATGGATAACATCATTAGTTACTGATGGTGCAAAGTAAGGCAACATTGCAGGATTGCCGTTCAGGGGTCAAGGAATCTAGGGGAGAGCAAATTCATTGTGTACCAGTAAAATGTCTGTGGGTCTTACATTGCAGGTGGCATGCTGCCTGTGGAGGACCTCATCTCGGGCACGTGCAGCCTCACTGCTGCGCTGCAGCGGTCATGGCTTATAGCCCAACGGTCAGTCTAACCACGGACCAGCTCCTAGAGGCGCCAGTTGACGGTTCCTCCAAGTCCTTGTTCCGCTCGCCTGGCGCCCACCGAGACCTCGCAGTGTCGCACAGAGGCAAGCGGTCATCTCTCGGGGTCACCGCGCACAGCCTCGGCGCATCATTGGTGAGGGGCAATAAGCCAACTGAACGGTTGAGCTCAACAGCGAGAAGCAACAAGGCCCTGATGCCATTAAATGAGTCGGCAAAGCCCAAAAATTATTTCTTTTCTAACCAGAAGAATGTTTTGTTGTACTTACGGAGCAGTGAAGCAACTAGGCGTGAGCACTTGCCGAACGGCGGCTGTGCGACAAGTACCTATCCCAGGTGGTTGACAAGCCAAAAGGATGAGCTGGATGTGTCGGGGATCACGAGCATTCCTGAGCTCAGGTACCCGGCCTGGCTGCGTGACTGCGATGTGGACTCCCAGACCAGCAGCCACGAGACGGATACCAGCACAAAGAGAGCAGGTGCCGCTCAGAGCCCGCAAAGCAGACCAAAGTACCCAGAGTGGCTCAAAGATTTGGACATCTCCGGCCTTACGAATGTAGCCAACGAGGAGCCCGTGTCAGAGGACCTTAGATCCCTAGGTGTGTGTGTGTATATATATAGTCTGTATATAGCAGATGACATTTCATATGTTTTCAGGTACATATTCAGTCTTTTCTCACAGAGACGACTGAGCGGCCACCCTTGTGGTTGTGACGTGCGATGCGTGATTCTTGATGCACAGCCTCATTGGAGGAGCTGCTGAGCAGGGCGCGCATGGAGTTGGAATCCCCCGGCTTGGAGGCCCCCTCCCCGGGCAGCTTCAACACGGACGTCTTCCTAGGGGCTGATCGTCCCTGGGAAAACCCCTCCACGCCATTGTGAATTTATCTTTATATTCACACTCACGCACAGCATAGAGGCTGCACCGCCTCTAAGTATGATGTCAGATTATGAATGTTATAAGCTAAGCAGGTAAGCCTGGTTATTACTTGGATGGGAGACTATTTGGTAATAGCATATATTATAGATTTTGGCTGCTAGGTAACCAGGAGTTAGTAATACAGCAATGGAATCTTGAATCTATATCCGGAGTTTTGCATTTTACTCCCTCTGTTTTCACCGGGTTCTCCGATTTCCTCTCACATACCACTCGCTGATGAAATTTGCAAAATATCACTGCCAAACCCGCCTGAGACTTGGTGAGATTTTTCTGGCTTCCACCATGATAATAAGTCAACCAAGTAATTTTCTCTCAAACGTGTCTCTTCTCAGGGCCGTGTACCACCTGTCGCGTCTGAAAGAGCTGGTTGACACCATCAAGGAGAACAAGGATGGCTGCATTTTAAGGCGGTGGTCGAGGTTTGTACTCAGAAGGATATGTTCGCTTGGTCCTGCTAATTCATGGTTGTTAAACATCAATGGTACTTCAGGTGCTGTGGTGTGAATCGCAATTACTTGTGAACTTGTGGGGCCCATGGGGCACAGTAATTGCCCTGTTAATGGCAGTGCCACAACAAAGTATTGGAAAAATGTGATGAAGTTCGTTCAGGGTTGGAGTTAGTGAATGGTTGCAGCAGTATTTTGCACAGCAAATCCATGCAGACTCAAATGTCACTTGAAAGAGAACGGATATGTGAAAAATATTGTGAGCACAACTAAACTTATTTTGGTTTTAGCCATTTTGGAAGGTGACTACTTTATTGGGAACATACATGCTAGTATTTGTGTAGTTATAAACATTTGGGAAATCACTGTAAAAGTACATTTGCTTATTTAGATTGCACTATACCTGTATTGTAAAATTTCAGAACCTTTTATGTAACTTGTAATCAATAAACCAAAGTTGCATATTGTATGCAACCCATGACTTGGATTGTTTTTATCATGTCTTGTTTAGCATGATTGGTTATGTACAGTGTGAAAGAAATTCAACATACATTAAATATTTTCTGATATTTGAATGTTTATATTGTACATGTATATTTATTTTACAATAAATCTGAGACAAAGGCTTATACACATGGAATTGAAAATATTCAGCTATGATTTGTATTTCTCAAGTATTTTAAGAAAAGTCAGCGAGTCTCGTGACATGTCTTCACATTTGGGGGTGATGATTGTGATGGATATCCAAGCATTAACCTGCTTACATTCCTAGAGTATGTAAGGTGAATTTGGGCATTCTGGGTGATTGGGTTTTAGGCCAAACACAGGCAGATGGTTGGGGATAGATGTTTTCAAGCATCTATTAATTATTCATCGGCATGTACTATCTTACTATGATGTAAAGTTCAAAGACATGGTTCATGAAGGGAATGGAATAAAAACTCAACTGTGCACAAGTATGGAGGAATTAATACTTGGAATTCAATGCAAAGATCTGGCCATATGGCGTTTACTGGGCACCAGGGTTGCCAAACAACACATGAAAGATGTGTATCAGGCACAGCCTCTGCATTATGAAAAAAATATCACTTCCTGAAGAAGTGCATTTTGCTTCTCCTGTCTTAGGTCACCAAAATAAATTAGAGCAAATGTGACTCGACTGACACAGGCAGCATTTATACTTGTGAAGTGTTCTCCTTCCGACGTGTGGTGTGTGTCGCACACACTGTCGAAGACGAGGTAGTTGCAGGAGACATCGTCTCTTTATTATCTTGTACACACCAACTCCGGCCTCACTCGACCACGTTGCCATAGAGCCCGGCCTAGACACGACCCTGTCCGTGTTGCACCGACGGCGTCGACCGAGAAGGCCAGCTACTGTCTGGCCACGCAATGATTGGGCGAATGCGGTGGCAACGACAGCGACGACGAGACGAGTCCACTCCCAGAACCGGCAGCCCGGAGCTCTCGCTCTCCGCTGCTTATATTATATTCTATATTCTACTCGGCACGGCTTGGCTCTGCCCTATCCACGCCTCCCTTCTCGAACCGACCAGAGGGTTCCAGAGGCTTCCCTATGAGGTCTTCCATGACCCTTGCCCCAATTCCTCTGCCCGGCCGGCATACCCGTATATATGCTCAACGACGTGTGTGCAAACTTTCCACTGCAGTTGCCGCTGCTGGACAGCAGTCAGCGCTGTGTCACTACACTTGTATGAACACAAGAATTACATAATCATGTCTACACTTATATGTAATGGGCTGAGATAGGCGCACACAACTTCTTGGGAGGCAACACTATTTATTAACACCAACACATTACACTTAACATAAATTTCGATTTAAAGCTTTCGTGACTGCGGGCTAACACCAATCCCGAATATCCGCCCCCACAGCCCTTTAAATAATCTCCAATACAGCCCCCCAATCGGCTATGCGTGTATGAGTGACGTCCCTGCCCTCTAACCCCCGACCCCCCCGTCCCGCGCGTGCGATTGGTGTGTCGCTCTAAAACTGACTCCAAATCCCCGCCCCGCAGTCCTTTAAACAATCTCCATTGCCCTGCATCGGCGGCAACGCGTGTGCGAAGGACGTCATTGCCCTCTGACCCCTGACCCCCCGTTCAGTTCGTGTGAGTGGTGCGCGGGGTTGTGTGAGCGGAGACATCGCGTTTGAGTGGCTGAGAAGCGACGGATTGATTCCAGGCAGCCACGTGCCAGCCCCGAGCTATGCCCCACAAACAGGACCCGCGGACCCGAGGGGCTGCGGCGCGAGGAGAGGAGCCGGAGAGCGGCAGCCCTCTCACCGCGAGCGAGGAGTCGAGTAGCGGCTGCTCTCACTCGAGCGAGGAGTCCGGAGCCCGCAGCCCTCCCGAGATCAGCCCTCCCCCGGGGGGGGGGGAGCCGGGCGCCCGCGTCCCCCACAACTGACAACCTGTGTACCAACTGGCCGAGCGAGAGTTTGTGTGTATTTGAGCGCAATCGTGCCAGTGTTTAGCTGTACCAGGGAGTTTGGTGCAGCAGAGTGTTTCGGTGTAGCAGGGTGTCCGGATTGTGCCGGCACACTACCCTTCTATCCATAATGTCGTAGGGTGAGCTCCATTAAACGTTAACTCGGACCCCAACCTGTCAAAGCGCCTAATCTCGGAACGTGGTTCTCAACCTCTTACCTCACCCATGCTACGTACCTTTGAGACGTCCTGCTTTTACAAATGTTGATGAACTGGAGGGCAAAGGTCTGGAGGACCCCACATGGAGTCTGGTTTCTCACACCCGAGCCTCCTGTGACATTTCTGGAGGCTTCTCTGGAATCTTTGTCCCATTTATTGAGTGCAGATTTGGCTTACTTCTAGCTTCATCCCAAGACGTCATCCAGTTTGGAAATACCCGAAGGTTGTGGGAGTCGCCCCGTGCTTCAGTTTCTTTCCAACCCTCGCAATGGCCGGTTGCTCACCAGCCGGAAGTCTTTTGCTGCTTACACCACGACCGAGGTGTTGAGAGCAGCCATCTCGTGGCTGGTCGGCAATGGAGATGGTATTGTCGATTTGGGGAGCGTGAGTCTGTGGCGTTGGTGGTGCTGCTGTCACCGAGGCGACACGAGTTTAGGAAATTCAGTTTTGTGGGTTTCCTGTAGCGAGCACTGAAAGATCCTCCCTTCCTCTTTCTCCACCCTTGTCTCTACTGTCTCCATGTCCCCGTTCAACTCTTTCTACACCGCTTTCCTTGAATGTGCAGCTGCCTTTACGGCCTCCCCTCTCCCCTTCTCTCCACCTCCAACCCATCTCCGTCGTAATCTCCTCCCCTTTGTTCAGGCTCTTCCCTCTCTTCCTCAGTCTATGGATGGGGTTATTGTTTATCGGGCTCTTATACAAAAAATGGAGCTTATTTTAGCCTTTGAATAGGATTTTCTGTTTTCTTTCGGTAGCATGTTGCGTACATAGGGAAGATCGAGCCACGCCACCGGTTCCCATTATCAAAATCTTCGTCAACTTGTCTCCCTCGGTAGGAATGCCTTTCCTTCTCCAGCAAGCAATTGTCTTCTCTCTCTCCTCCGGTATTTCTTCCGATGCGCTTTCTTAATCTCGCTTGCTGTGTGTAACGGCTCTATCATTCAACAAGGGCAAATAAAAAAAAATGCTTTTTTTTCCTCCACTGCTTTACCACTATACCTCCTGAGTGGGTACTCGGAGTTTCATCTAATGTACTATTTGATGAGTCGCTTCCACACAGCAGAAAGGCGGTAGCTATCCGAACTGTAAATTTTTCTTCCAATTTCGATAGATTCTCGAATTATTCTTGGGCAGTAGTAGCTAGTTTTGCACAGAATTTCAACATTAAAATCAACTGAGTGTCCTTGTTGGCACGTGTGTTCTGCTACTGCTGAACATGGGTGCCAACAAATAATACATTATTTAAATGCATGCCTATAAAGGGCAGCATACTTCAATAGGGATTACCATTGGTACGGCTATTTTAATACACAATAGACAGGAAGGACAAGATCAAAGGGCTCTCATAATACACATGCATAATGTACGTTGACTCGGTAATCTCCCCCCCCCCCCCCCCCCACTTTGCGCGAGAGTGCCACAAATCTGGCTGTCACCTGATGAAGCTAGTTGTAATTACTGGCAAAACGTCGTACTCCGATTGTAAATGTTGTGGCTTGGCTCTCCAAAGTACCAGTGACGAATTGGCTTGTTCTGTTTCCGTGACAACCCTACTAGTTGGCTGTGTCGAGTGGTGGCGGGTTTTAACGACACGTTTATATATGTATGCGATCTAATCCAAAAAACACCTCTATGGATGATATTGGGCGCGAAAGCCTACATGTTAAACCAAAATTTAAAATATATACAAAATAACAATAATTTCTAGTTTTCCTCATTCACATCGTGATTCGTATGAAAAGACATGAGATGATTGAGACATGTTAAATCATAAAGTATTTATTAATATATATATACAGATAGTCCTCGACTGCAATGTCCTTGTCCACATGCAAACAGAGTTAGGATAGCAGCCTCCTTTAAAAGTCAGAGTAGATTTATACGCTGTAGAAGACAGTTGACGAATCCTCGTTGCTTGATTCCTCCTCGGATCCCTTCAGCAGTGAGTCGTCACCAGTCTTCTCTGCCTGCTCATTCTCCATGTGGCACCGCTGGGGTGGGTGCAATACGCCAGGAGACTCCTTATGCAGCGAGCAGCGAAGCAGGCCCATCTCTGCCTGCTCATCCTCAACGTGGAATTGAGGCGATGGCGGTGAGCTGGGGGCATCGGTGAGGAGGGTGTTACGGAGACGGCCCAGCTCTGCCTGCTGCAGAATCGTCTGTACGACGAAGCGCTCGCGGCGCATGCAGGCGCGCACATGGGATGGCGTGTCCGGGATGATGTATGCAATGCAGGCCTTCGTGAGTAACACCACGTGCTGCACACGTCCACACACAGGTAAAGGATTTTCAGTTTCAGGATTTGCATGTAAAGGGTGCTTACTAAATATAATATGGCAGCATCTTAAAGTGCTTTACATCTCAGGTCAACTATTCCGGGGACCTGAAGCCTAGGGATATTATATTGTTACGTCGTTTTTCCCAATTAAATTAAGTCATTTGAGTAATTTTTGAACATTTGGCAAATTATACCGAGGCACTTTTTGAATTACTTAATGGGTTTTTTACGTTCACTATGCAGCAGGCAACATTTATGATGTGCAGTTAATGCACCCACAGTATTCACCTGGGCAGCCGCAAATTACCGCAACAATCAGCAAACACACTCGGCCATGTCACCACTACAAAGATTCCCTGTGTAGCCTTTCACAGACTGAGACAAGTGCATCTATGAAGGGTGGCACAGTGCCTGCGGGGGTGGTGTGCACCTTTATCTCGCCAGTGATGATTTTCACACACTTCATCAAGTACTCATTTTAAGACAGAATAAACTTAAGGAAAGCTCAACACTGGTTCTAATATTTTCCACTGTTGTTGGCTGTGGCCAGAAATAGTACTCCGGTCACACAGGATTGGTAGCGCAGTTCACGAACAACTACGCAGCCGCTCCCCTTCCCACACGCACACATGCTTACGTGTGACAAATGTCATAAACAACATGGATCGTCTGCTGCATGATGACAGAGCGTATTGTATTACCACTATTATTTGTGATCTCAGAAATACTGTGCAATTGTGAGGTGTAATAGCATTACTGGCATTATCTGTAATGACCCATTGACAATGATCACGGTTTGCTCTGCTGACCTTAACAACTGCTCACAGATGAGTCTATACGATGGTGCAGTAGTGTAAGGCTTTGCACACTAGACTTGCAATCCAGAGGTCGCGGGTGTGAATTGATCTTTGATCGTGGCAGTGTAAACAATGGTGAAAGTTTTTTTTTTACATTCCACTGCCTCTATCCACCTAGCAGTGTAAATGGAATACATCCAGTCAATTGGTCGGCTGAGTTTGGTGCTGTTCAGTGCGGGAACTCCCAGCTCTTCCCAAGACGTCTGACCAGTGTGGAAGAGCAGTTCAAATACATCTTAAGGGTCTCTCTTGAGCTCCCTATAGCAGGAGCCCTTTTGCCATGAGTGACATGAGCAAGTAATTGGAGGGCTGTACCTTTATCTTTCAATGGGTTTATGAATGTGTGTGTGTGCATGTTGATGTGTACCTGCATGGCAATGACGAAGGCCAGCTTTGCCGTCAGTACTTGCCAGTACTGCTTGGTGACGGAGTATGCTTGGGGATGATCCGGCGGGTAGCGATAACCTGGATACCTACACACGTACAACCACAAGCACGCATGGACTATATTGAGCAAAGTGCCTCGAAAGTAGAGTTGGCGCTAAATTGAACAAGTGGTTGTGTACAAACGGTATATGCGTTCACAGCCCTTTAAAAAATCCGCTTCTGAAAGAGGGCCTTCCCACAACGTGCAGCTTGTGGGGGCTCCATTGATCATGGTTCACGCTGGTCCGTACCAGGTTGGTGAAGGTAGGGAGTACAGATAATGGGAGAACAATATAGCACAACTATTATTTTTTCTGAACTACCCACTGCTGACAACCTAGCTCCAAAGTCGCCTACTGCACCTGCATTGTGCATGGTGTTCATCAATCTAAGCACGAACAAGGCTCAAGCCTGCTTGACTTCCGGAATCTAAGATTAGCTGTATTCGTGGTGATTTGGTCATAGTCAAGTAAGGTTATATTAAATATCGATCAATATGGTTATATTGATTATAGTTGTGTATGCCAGCAATTCAAAAACGTTACAGAAAAGGGTTGGTAGATCGCATCAATTTCCTAACTAACTGTGCTGTGAGGAGACCAGAAGATGGCTGTAGAGCAAGTGGTTTCATGTCTGTGTGGACCTTTAAGCTTCATTTCATTACCATGGGTTCTCCAGGACCTCTTATTGCATCCCACATGCATAAAACCACCTTAAACTGGAATCCCAATGCACGGTCTTCCTGAAAAGGGATCTTGAGACTCAATTAAGCAGTCGTGGATCGATAGATAAATAAATAACATTACTCTTTAGCAGGGTAACAATGAG
The DNA here is from genome assembly GCF_048934315.1 of Petromyzon marinus. Taxonomy (NCBI): domain Eukaryota; kingdom Metazoa; phylum Chordata; class Hyperoartia; order Petromyzontiformes; family Petromyzontidae; genus Petromyzon; species Petromyzon marinus. The sequence goes on along the minus strand of NC_133703.1, from coordinate 10,574,394 downwards.
CTATAATTTATATCAATCTATTATTATATTTCTCTAAGTGGGACTTTGGTTGTGAAGCCATCCCACCCGTACCCACTGCTCCCCCCCTCCAATTCCCCCCCCCACCCCCTTTACTGTCCCTGCCCACCACGCACACTCCTCCCCCAACCCTACCACAACCCCTTACTACCCAACTAAGCCAAACCCTGTGTCCAGGGTAAGGGGCAGGGCCTAAACAGAGGTGGGGCCTAGGGGAAGTGTGGGTCGTTAAAGGAAAGTCACGGAGTGAAAAGAGGAAGAGAACGGGACTAATCAGGAAGGGGCAGAGCCAGAAGGACGCCACACCCAGAAGGATGTCGCATCTACCTGGACAACACACCCAGAGATCAGTGCATCACATTCGCAGGGACGGCACCCCCGATAGCTGGGCATGACACTGAATGGCACAAACCTGCAGGTTGTGTGGAATGCCAGATCAAACCAGGCTGGCAGGATGTTGGGATGATTTTGCTCCTTGAAGTCGCTGATCTTGAAAATTGAAAGGCTGTCCTCCGTGTACCCATGCATTGTAGGCGAACCTGTGCCATACTCTGCTGAGTATCCATAATAATACACCAGGCGTGGGATGATGTCCGTTGTGAACGCCAAGATGCATGACTGTGGAATTAGCATACGGAGGCACAGCGATAGCGGTCACTTAGCATGCAATGATTTGACCAAGGCTTCTGAACATCTTACCTTGGCAATTACATTAATTTTCACAAATACAATTTGGGGGGTTGCTGCCAGAGTGAAATGGTTACCATATAAGGACTTGCAATCTGGCAGTCGTCAGTTCAGTCTCCTGACACAACAGTTGAAGCAATGGATCATTTTCTTAAATCTCCCCCACCTCTGTCCAATTAGCAATATAAATGGGTTCATCACTGTTTTAGCGCAGGTAATTCCACATCTTACAACATGTCTGGTCATCATGGAAGAGTAGGCCAAATACCGTGTAGAGGGGTTCTCTAGAGCTACCTTTAGTTGAGGCCCTTCTGCCAGCAGTGACATGAGCAAGCAATTGCAAGGCTTTACCTTTTGCGATTTTGGGAGAGAGTGGATAGGAGCGGTGGTGCAGTGATTCGTGCACTGCACTTTGAATTCAGCACACATGCAATTGACTTCCAGCTACGACTAACATCAGTGACGAGTGATACCCGAACCGCTCCTGGTCCCCCACTACACCTCTTCTCAAACCTGCCATGACCAGAATGGTGAAGTATGGTAAAAAGAACCCACACGGCTAACATGACATGTTATGTCACTCATAAGATGGGATATTGAGCGAGAAAGCGAGCGGACAATCTGGCGACTTACATTGGTGATTACAGAGAGGGTGGCAACGATACTCAGAATGTCGGCCCAGGCTCCAATTCCTCTTGCTCGCGAAACCACAGGCCTCCTCATCTTTGTTACGAGCTTCCACGCGTCGACCCGCACTTCGATGATGTTGTTGAGCAGTGCGAGCAATGGCGCAAGTGGAAATGATGCCACGAAGAGAGTGACAAACCCGAATTGGATAACTGGGGTATATTTTGAGAATGGGTAGGGGGGCAAGGATAGGATAATGAGTGAAACAGGATATAGACATACACTCTTAATGCTGTTATGTTGTGATTACTTTAAGCAAACAAAACATGTTTTCAATGCATTGAATGTGTTTTAGTCAAAGGAGACCCCAAAATATGGTCACATTTTCGTGTAATTTGTTCACAAAATTATCGTGTCCATTACATTGGCCACTGAGATGCGACCAGCCACTACCATCTTTAATGTTCAGCTCTGGTTCACCTGGGTTTCTTTTGCACCATTTTCCACCACTAGGTGGCTATAATAACTAGATCACATCCTGTATTGAGGAATCTATTAACCGTACCACACATTTTTAGGCATATGCACTGTGGCTGAAATGCCAACAAATCACAGCAGTTAACCACAGTGGACATGATGCACAAGAGTTTTAAATAAATAGTAAGGGGGAAAAACGTCAATCCAAGCTGACCAATGTAGCTGCATTGGTTAGCAGACAAGAGGAGCAAATATGTGCTCCTATTGTTTATAAAACTTAACTCCGTACATATGCACATACGCGCATGCTCAAAGACAATTGTGTTACAGTATATCCATAGATTGGTGCCTATGGCCAAATCACCCAGTATGCGTCAGATTTAATCAGATCCCAGAAGTTAAGGAGAGCTGAGCCTGAAAATTGGTTGGATGGGTGACCATGCAATAGTTATTGTGGGGTTGTGAGCAGCAGAGGACAGTGCAGCAAATTACACTGTTGTATTGTACATCTAAGCTCTTACATCTGTGCTCCCTGCCTTCAACAACCTGAAGTGTGGGTAATTTCCCTCCCACAACAATGTCCGACAGATACACAGGGGCCGTACACACGTGCCTATATAGTCAAATGATACCCAATTGTGTTTTTTTATAATAAAGTAAAACGCGTTAACTCCGTAGTGTGATCCTCTGAGCTCATTGTACCCATCTCGAGGTATTCATCAAAGAGTCCAAGTGGGCTCTGGGGCTGTAGGTCCAAGTGTTTGCTGGAAAAAGTGTTTGGTAACTGGATAAGACCATCAATGAGAAGCCAGTTTAATCGTGGTTCGGTGACAGAAAACCCAGAGTTTCACGGTTTAACCCAACATCCGAGCAGCACCACATCAGATCTCTAGACTCCTCAGCGCAGGCATACAGATATGGTCAACATATGCGTACATTAACTAATTTGTGAAATTATGAATTACATCCAAATGAAATGTAGTGTGTGCATTACTAGGATGTACCTAAAGGTGCCAGGTTGGGTTCATCCACCTTGGGGATGCTCTGCTCCACGCAGCCTCCTGCTCCCGTGCAGTCCATCCTCTTGATGTCCGAATTCTGGCTGTTGCTACTGCTGCAATTGGTGACACTGGTGGTGGTCTTCTTTCTTTTAATGGACTTAGGTCTACTTCGCTTTTCCTTCTTCTTCTGCTGCAAGGTCATCAACACTTTCATGCTCGTAATAGGATCGAGAGCAGCGTATGGTTTATTCTCACTGACTGGTGAAGCAGTTTGTTGACGTGGAACTAGGCCAAAGCATTCAAGAAATTTGGATTTCATGTCATTTATCTTAACGCCGCTATCTTTTGTCGAAGTGTAATCATGTTCAGGCTTCGGTCTGTACAAGAACTGTGCGTGAATATTTTCATGAGTTTTCAGGATTTCAAAAGGACTTAAAAATCCGCAGACTGAGCACATCTCATAGGGCGACGGTGGATTCAACACCGCATTGGCAAAACTGCCGTTATTCACCAAACCTGGTGCACCGTTTATCATATAATCCTTTTCATGGGTCTTCATGTGCCTTTTTAATTTTCCTGGCTGATTAAACCTTTGTCCACATATGCCGCACCATTGCTCAAGGGTCTCCTTATGCGTTCTTACGTGGGCTTCTAGGCACCATGCCAGTTGAAATTTTTTCCCACAGACGTCACAAGAGATAAGTTGTTTCGCTCTTGTAACTCTACCGGATTGAGGTGGGGTTGAGACGGGTGCTGGTGAAGTGCCATCGATGGTGAAGGCAATTCTCCCAGCACCACCATGACTCGCAGCGGAGTTGCTCTCGCACATCTGAAACAAAAGACAAAGGTCACGCGCATGACACCCGTGTCACGAGTGTACTCACAAAGGCATAATTAAGGTGACATAAGATTCATAAATACTACAACTCATTATACCAGAACTCCACAATATTGCAGTTCCTATCATGTACGATTTTACCCTCTTATCCACCAAAGTAATATTTTGTTTCTAAACAACAATGACGAACTTCCTCCAATTTCCTAATGTTACCCACCCAATAGGCCTTTCTGTATATACACACCAACAATATAATGATGGCACCACACGTTCATTCCACTATTCACAACACTCTGACTCGCAATCTCCATGTAAGATTGTAATATCATTTCTGTATGAGGGCCCGTCAAGAAGTTTTGGGAATGGACACTTTTTTACAAACAACTACGTAAAATAGTCTTCATTAAAAGTACAGTATAGTACTACTAATGGCACTTCTAAGTGAACGTCATTATCTCTCATGCTAATTATTACAATGTTAACTAGTTACCCAGCAAAGCTTCATTGCGTCTAAGTACTGCATTTTCAGAAAGGTCCCATTGCATTGAGATGTTTGCGTGAGTGGAACCCAGAGAGACCCCACCTTGCATATTGGGAAATAACACAACTTCACACAGATGGATTCAACCCACAAGCTCAAAGCATTCCCTGTTCAACAAAGTACTCAGTGTAATGTTTAATATAATTTATTTGGTAATATACAGTATCGTAATTGTATAGTGAATCTACAGCAGTGAGGTATACAGTAGGGTTGGTAAAATAATACATAGTGTAATATTACAAGTCTAATATTATTATAATCTAACGTATAGGGTAGTGTATAGTAACGCAGTGTATAATTCAATGTTGGGGTCTGTCTATGGCAGTTTATAATAAAAAAATATTATTTGGAGGCATATTATAATATTTTTTGCGACGTAGAAGTGTAATGTATAATAACTTATTGTTAGTAGCTCAGCTTAGTGGAGAATATATTGAGTACATTGATTGTATTGATGTAGTTTATATTTAGTTCTTTCACATCGGTTTATTGTATGATAGTTGGGTAGTTGCAGTTCTTTAGCGTCAATATACTAAATCCCTCTGTTGATATGTAAACTCTGACTTTAACATAGCTACTTCTGTCACCAGTTACATGCTAATTCCTCACATTAACATCATGCTAATCTCCCAGTTACATGCTAATTTCTGACTTTAACATCCTGCTAATCTATCACATTAACACAGCTACTTCAATGCTAAATTCTTCTGTTGATATGTAAACTCCTTTGTCAAGGAGCTCTGCTCCTCCCACCCAGCTTAAAATACGCTGCCAAGCTTAGCAGTGTTCATTGGAGCGCTGTCTTTCCGACAGTTCTGTTTCTTCACCTGAGGAAGGCTACTTGTGTTGTGGCCGAAACGTCGTGAGAATTTTATTATGTTTTGATTTTATTGTGTTATTGTTTCCCTTCTACGTGACTTTACCGAAAGAACCAAGAAGATGAATCCCTGCAGTCACGAAAGCTTTAAATCGAAATTTATTCAAATCAAGTTGTTTTATTTTTACCACAGTACTTTATGGAATCCTCAAGAATTAATGCATTTTTAGAAGTATTAAACTACACTTGAAGATGTGTGAGAATGTAATTCTGCAGATGCAAGCACAGGCAAACTCGTATCTGCATATACAAGTTTCTGGGCCTCCTCACTTCACCAAACCCGCATTGACCGGCATGGTGAAGTATGGTTAAACAACTCCCACGAACGACATGGTGTGGGGGAGGCCTCTATCAAAACGCTGGATCGACAAAGGGCTGATACATGTCACGACATTGTACGTTAAGATCGTTCTCTCGTCAGCACAAGCCGTCTATGTGGACAATAGAGGGCACGACACACGTGTACACGATGTTTGTGTGCGTATATTCAGCATGTGTATCACACAATAATTATATAAGGTCGCGATTATGCTCAAAACGAACCAAATGTATAACATCACGAATAACTTTGGAGGTCTCCAGAGCCTGAACAATATTTGAAGTAGACACTGACCCTTGTCACGAGTTCTTATGAACTATAAACTAAACTATAAACTATTTCTATTTTACCAGGTAAGGCCCACTGAGCTATATAACTCTTATCAGAAGCGACCTGGACACAAATGATAGCTCAACGAAAGTGGCTTATCATGTGGACATTTATAGCAGTCAAGTACTCTAAACTCACGTTTCTAAATGTGGAGGGGAAAACCGAAGGACCAGGAGAAGAATCTACGCGACCACAGGGGAAAAAAATAAACAAATACAGAGCAGGCGTCAGGGTCTGGATGGAACCTCCACGCTGCTGTAGGCCTGGCGAGGTAGTTAACATCCCGACACCGCGGCGCCCCTTATTAAAAGCTTAGCCATGTCTAGCAAAGTTATTGACTCATTTCACTCGACTCACGGCACCACAAGTAATGTATTAAACAAATAAAACAATTATAAAGTAGAGAGGCGCTACTTACATTTAACAATGTTGTTGTTAACTTTAAAAGGAGCGCGCTTCTCTCTGGCTTGCAATCCGGCGATCGCGGTCTCCTTTGCGATTGGTCAGCGCAGGCATCACCCAGGGTGACACTCCACGCCCCCTTTGTTATTGCACGCCCCCACGTAGGCTCGAGACTCCTCCTCCCACTTCCTGGATAAGCCACGCCTGTCGCGGCTGTGCCCCACCCACTGTCGTGCAAGCCACGCCCCCGCGGATCGGGCCAAGCTCATCCCACGGTGAAAGCCCCACATCCACAATCGGAATCTTTATTTACATGCAGTCCTCGACTTACGAACGCCCAAATTACAAACAGCCGCACTTCAGAACCAACTGGCATGAAATATAAATTATTTTATATCGCCTGAAAACGCGAACTCGCGCTTGTGAGTGCGCGTGCGTGAGTGTGAGGAGGGGGCACAGGTGGTGCATCAGCCAGTCATCTCAGTCATCTCAGTCAGTCGACCAGTGGCACCCTTGGTTCTGCCCCGTGACCTCATGCCAGCGGGCGTTCGACACTTGACGTGGCCTCAAGGTGCACATGGCCTGGCACAAGCGTCGTGGTGACGTCACCGACACTTATTGGCGAATGGCGGTTGTTGTTGTGAGACAGTGAGAGAGTGTGAGGTCGACTCAGCCTCAGATGAGTTTCTGGTGCGGTGTGGAGTGAACATCGCTACTGGGGGAGACAAAGGCGACCGTGGAGGCGAATCCTCCAGGTGCTCACCGACACACTCACCATGCAACTCACCAACATCACCAACCCAATCACCTCTCAAATCACACCTGGCAGCATCTGCACGCCACGTTGATGGCCAGCAGGTGGCAGCATCTACACGCCGTATTGTTGGTTACATTGGTAAAGCCACGTCGATAGAAAATACAAATAATTAAATAAAATTTAAAATAATAAAAGCTTTTATTATTATTTTCAAAATAATAAAAGCTTTTATTATCAAAATAATAAAAGCTTTTATTATTTTCAATTTATCATTTGTATTTTTAAATTTAAAATAATTTAAAATTATTTTTAATAAATTCGATTATTTTATTTTCAAATCTACGTGACTTTACCGAAAGAACCGAGAATATTTTTCCATTTAAAGCTTTCGTGACTGCAAGGATTCATCTTCTTTGGTTCTTTCGGTAAAGTCACGTAGAATGAGAATAAAATAATAAATTGATAAAATAAAATAACACAATAAAATTCTCACGACGTTTCGGCCACAACACAAGCGCCTTCATCAGGTGAAGGGACGAGACTGTCTGGTAGGACAGCGCTGGAGTGAAAAAAGCCACGTTCTGATCACGACCTTTAAGCTGTGTCAGAAGAAACAAAGCACCTTGACAAAGGAATTATCATAGAATTTAGCATTGAAATAGCTGAGTGATTAGCTTGTGACTGGTCACAGAAATGGCTATGTTAAAGTCAAAGCCTACACATCTGAGCTATTAACAGTAACTGGGTATACACTACACTAAATAATGAATACTATATACAACATGGAGTATAACAGCGCCTCGCAGCTGTCTCTCTACCCCTCGTCTGTTCCGACCATGGATGAACTCGTCCGTCTGAACGGGGCTCGTAGCTGTCCGTGGTGCTAAAGTTAAGGGTAAGAATCCACCAATTTTTTCGCCATATAGCATTGTGATATATAACGACTTATTGTGTGGTAGCTTAGCTGATTGGAGAATATATAGAGTTTATTGATAACATTGAGGTAATTTATATTTTAGTTTTTTATTGGTTTACTATGTAGTATTCATTATGTAGTGTAGTGTATACCCAGTTACTGTGAATAGCTCAGATGTGTAGGCTTTGACTTTAACATAGCCATTTCTGTGACCAGTCACAAGCTAATCACTCAGTTATTTCAATGCTAAATTCTCCTAGTTATTTCAATGCTAAATTCTCCTGTTTGATTTGCACTAGGTGCCTCTGTGAATGTGTATGCTTTGACTTTAACATAGCCATTTCTGTGACCAGTCACAAGCTAATCACTCAGCTATTTCAATGCTAAATTCTATGATAATTCCTTTGTCAAGGTGCTCTGTTTCTTCTCACACAGCTTAAAGGTCGCGATCTGAGCTTGGCTTTGTTCGCTCCAGCGCTGTCCTCCAGACAGTCTCGTCCCTTCACCTGATGAAGGCCGCTTGTGTTGTGGCCGAAACGTCGTGATAATTTTATTGTGTCATTTTATTTTATCAATTTATTATTTTATTCTCATTCTACGTGACTTTACCGAAATAACCAAGAATATGGCGTGTAGATGCTGCCATCTGCCGGCCACCAACGTGGCGTGTAGATTCTGCCAATTGAAAAATGAAAATAATAAATTGAAAATAATAAGCAAAAATCCAGATTCATATTCTTGGTTCTTTCGGTAAAGTCATGTAGATTTAAAAATAATCAAATAAATTTAAAACAAAATAAATCGGAAATAATAAAAGCTTTTATTATTTTCAATTTATGACTTTTATTTGTAATTTTTAAATTGGCAGAATCTACACGCCACCTTGGTGGCCGGCAGATGGCAGCATCTACATGCCGTATTCTTGGTTCTTTCGGTAAAGTCACTTAGATTTGAAAATAAAAATAAAAGAATTAAATGAAAAATCATGAATTGTTATTATTAAATTTTGATTTAAAGCTTTCGTGACTGCAGGGATTCATATTATTGGTTCTTTCAGTAAAGTCACGTAGAAGGGAAACAATAAAATAATAAAAATATATTTAAAAATATTGTAATTTTTTTTACTTTTCTTTTATTATTTATATCTTCTATCTACGTGACTTTACCCAAAGAACCAAGAAAATGGCGTGTAGATTCTGCCAATTTAAAAATACAAAAAAATAAATGGAAAATAATAAAAGCTTTTATTATTTTCAATTTATTATTTTAAAATCAAAATTTTGTTTCATTTTTTTTTTATCTCTGTGACTTTACCGAAAGAACCAAGAATATGAATGTGGGTTTTTGCTTTTATTATTTTCAATTTCACACTTTTTATTTGATTTGATTTTTTTCTATCAACGTGACTTTACCGATAGAACCAAGAATATGGCGTGTAGATGCTGCCAATTTAAAAATTAGAATAGATTGAAAATAATAATCAAAAATCCAGATTCATATTCTTGGTTCTTTCGGTAAAGCCATGTAGGTTGAAAATAAAAATAATAAAATTAAATAAAAAATACAAAAAATAAATGGAAAATAATGAAAGCTTTACTTATTTTCAATTTATTTTAATTTGTATTTTTTTTAAATTGGCAGAATCTACACGCCATATTCTTGGTTCTTTTGGTAAAGTAACGTAGATTTGAAAATAATATAATTAAATGAAAAAATACTAAATCATGAATTGTTAGTTTTTTTACTTTTCTTTATTATTTAAATTTTACCCAAAGAACCAAGAATATGGCGTGTAGATACTGCCACCTGCCAACGATGGTGGCCACCAGATGGCAGCATCTACACGCCAGATTATTGCTTCCTTCGGTAAAGTTATAATAAAATTAAAATAATAAATTGAAAATAATAAAAGCTTTTCTTATTTTCAATTTATTATAAAATAATAAAAGCTTTTATTATTTTCAATTTATTATTTGTATTTTATTTTTTTATATTTTAAAATTTCAAGTAATAAATTGAAAATAATAAAAGCTTTTATTAGTTTCAATATCTAATTTATATTTTTCAATTGAATTGAATTATTTTTTTTTCAAATCTACGTGACTTTACCTGACGAACCAAGAATATGGCGTGTAGATTCTGCCAATTTAAAAAATTAAACAATAAATTGAAAATAATAAAAGCTTTTATTAGTTTCAATATATAATTTATATTTTTTAAATTAAATCGAATTATTTTTTTATTTAAAATCTACGTTACTTTACCTGAAGAACCAAGAATATGGCGTGTAGATTCTGCCAATTAAAATAAATAAATAATAAATTGAAAATAATTAAAGCTTTCATTATTTAAAATTTATTTTTTGTATTTTTAATTAAAAAAAAAAGCGCTGTCCTACCAGACAGTCTCGCCCCCCTTCACCTGATGAAGGCCGCTTGTGTTGTGGCCGAAACGTCGTGAGAATATTATTGTGTTATTTTATTTTATCAATTTATTATTTTATTATCATTCTACGTGACTTTACCGAAAGAACCAAAGAAGATGTATGTTATTATTTTAGTTTTATTTCTATCTACGTGACTTTACCGAAGCAACCAAGAATATGAATCTGGGTTTTTGCTTATTATATTCAATTTCTTATTTTTATTTGTAACTTTTTAATTTTGCAGAATCTACACGCCACGTTGGTGGCCGGCAGGTGGCAGCAAAATAAAAAGAATAAAATAATAAATTGTAAATAATCAAAGCTTTTATTATTTTCAATTTATTATTTGTATTTCTTTTCATAACAAATTGAAATTTTATTATAATAAAAGCTTTAAGTATAGCTTTTATTATAATATTAATATAATATTACAATCAAAGTTTTTATTATAATAAAAGCTTTTATTATTTTAGGATTCTCCTCCACGGCGGCCTTTGTCTCCCCCAGTAGCGATGTTTACGACACACCGCACCAGGTACTCATCTGAGGCTGAGTCGACCTCACACTCTCTTACTGTCTCAAAACAACCGCCATTCGCCACTAAGTGGTGGTGACGTCACCACGACGCTTGTGCCAGGCCATGTGCACCTTGAGGCCACGTGAAGTGTCGATCGCCGGCTGGCAGGAGGTCACGGGGCAGACCCAGGTGCCAATGGTCGACTGACTGAGATGACTGAGATGACTGGCTGATGCACCACCTGTGCCCCCTACTGTGCCAACTTGCTGAGCTTTAGCCACCCGACGCTCCGCTCGTTTTTCTGAGCGTCGCTCCTCCGCCCTCCGTTGTTGTTGGAGGGCGACTGCCTCCAACTGCCCAGTAGCGTCCTTCACAAGCCTCCTCCACAGAGGCTGATCTTGACACCGCTGGTACCAGTCATCGGCAAGTCCACTCAGCTCCACATCCTCCTGTACCACATCACTCCATCTCTTCTCAAGTCCGTGCCACGCCCGTTTAGCTCCATCAATCCGGCCGAACAAAAGCTGTTTGGGCATGCGGTGATTGGGCATGCGGGCTACATGCCCAGCCAACACAGCCTTGCCTGCTGGAGGAGCTTGCCGATGGGACTTTGTCCAGATCTTTCGAGAATTTGTGAGCTCCTCACACAATCCAGCCTGGTTAAACCTAGGATTGATCGTAGGCAGGCCAGCCAAAATGTTTCTAACCGGTGAAGATGCTGCATTAGGGGGGTCCACGTTTCGCAAGCGTAGAGAAGGGAGGGAATGACTGTGGCCGAGAAGACCCGAAGCTTCATGCGGAGCGACAGACCAGGTAGCTTCCACACGTTACACAACCGATGAAAAGATAATGCCGCTCGACTAATTCGGAGTGAGACCTCTGTTGTTAAACCGGAGCCGATCATGAGCACACTGCCCAGGTATGGGAAACTCTCCACTCTCTCCCCAACTGCCCCATCACCGATTGGGAGTTGTGGGGGTGGAGTGCCCGATGGCACAAAATACCCAGGCAGGTGCTTCGTTTTGGTGGGGCTGATGGTAAGGCCCCACCTCTTAGTGGGACACTCCAGTTTCAGCAGCAGCGCCTCCAACTCTTCCTCTGAATGAGCAGCAATTACCAGGTCGTCGGCATACATAATGTGGTTGACCAATAGGGAGCCATCCCTTGACCGCACCCGGGCATCGATCAGCCTCCCATTATATCTGTACCAGACGTAAATTGCTCTGGTACAGCTACTGAAGGCTTCACGAACTATGTGGTCGAAATAGATGTTAAATAATGTTGGAGCCAGAGGACATCCCTGTCGCAGGGAATGGCTCTGACTCCCGGCTACGTAGTTTTACCCGGGCCTGCTCACCATCATGAAGGTCCTTAATGAGTGTGAGCAGAGGGTCCGGGACTCTGAAAGCACGAAGAAAAACCCAGAGCCCAGGCCTACTGATGGTATCATAGGCATTGACCAGGTCAATAAAGCAGAGATGTAGGTCTCGTTGGAATTCCCTCCACCTCTGCTGTAGCAGACGGACAGAAAATATGACATCTGTGCAGGACCGCCCTTTCCTGAAACCGCATTGGGGCTCCGCAAGCCTCTGCTCAGCGTACCTAGCAAGGCGATGTTGAATAATCCTTGCCAGGACCTTTCCCGGCACACTGAGTGAGATGCCCCTGTAGTTGTTACAGTCTGTGCGGTCCCCCTTCATCATAAAGAGGGGGACCACCAGGGCATCCTTCCAATCCTGCGGAACCCATCCAGTGGCCCAGACTGTTGTTATGATGTCATGTAGGGCAGTCTACGCACAAACGCAACCCTCCCTCAGCATTTCGCTTGGGAGATCATCTCTGCTCGGTGCCTTTCCTGGTCTCAGACTCTGGATCGCCCTCAGTACTTCCTCAATGGATGGTACCTCAGCCAGCCACTCACAGGGGGTGACTTCCTCCTCTAATATTTGAGGCACCGCATCCTCAGCAGGGTCATCCCCACTTTGTCCCATGATGTTTTCCAGGCTGAGGGATTCCCCCTCCCCCAGGACCTCACAGAAATGCTCAGCAAATCTGCAAACCTGTCCCTGGGGGTCGGAGATTGGATCACCCTTCGTTCCCCTAATGGTGGTGTAGTGGGTATAAATTGACGAATAAACTTCTGATGAGGCAACACGATATTTATTGTCTTCCTTACAAGTCTCTAACACAAAGGGAATATAGGTCCCTTTACCCAATACCTGGGGAGGTATGGCCTCCGGATTATGCGGGCCCTATCACTAGGTACCCCGTTACCCTTCGTCCTCCGGCTGGGACCCTAGGAGAGGCTATTTGACCTGACCGTACCCGGTCCGTGGGTCCTGACCACTGGCCTCACTGAGCTCCGGCCCTTAGAAGGACAACGGAGCTTGGGGTCCAGAGTCCTATCTTCAGCCCAGGTCTTCGTTCTTCAGCTTGCAGATGACTGAGCCAGACCTCTGAGAGGTCCGGCTTATGGTTCGTGGCTTGCTCCGCCCTAGCCACGCTTCCCTTCTAGAACGTTCTGGAAGGTGACATCATCCCCCGGTTCCCTCCTCCCGGGGCCCCGGGGAATGTGTCCCAGGATCCGTTTGCTAGGGTTTGTCGTTGGCCCCTTTTGGGCCATGGACATTAGCCCTGGCGTGATAGCGCTTCCGCCCCCTATTGACGATAAGGGGAAGCTACCAGCCCACAGAGTGGTGAGTGATGATTACCCCTACAATGGTAATAGGTGTGGCGCTGTAGGTTACTTTTTTGATGGAGTTAAATAGGGATTTGTGATTGCGGGCCATTGAGGCAGACTCCATCTCCTCAGCAACCCGTGACCACCACCCATCCTTGCAGCGCCTCACGTCTCTCCGAACCTCCGAGCGAAGGCTGCGGTAAGCCTCCTCATTCTCTGACGTGGGATGCTGTAGACGATTAGAGTGAGCCTGTCACTTTTTCTCAACCATCCTGAACACCTCCTCTGTCAGCCAGGTTCTCTGGGGAGGTCTGGACCGCGTACACAAAGCAGCCATTGCAGCTGCATGAGTCACAGGTCTAAACCTCGCCCATTTACCCTCGACATCAGGAGTGGGGGACGATGCTGTCTCACTCACACTCACTCACAGCACGAGGCCGACTCATTACATCTCGCGGAGGATCGCGCTGCTGAACAAAAAAAGTTCCACGGTTTCAGTTTGCAAGCGCGAGTTCGCGTTTTAAGGCGATGGGGGCCGTCCATAAATGACGTCACGCACCTGGGGAGGGGGGGTCAGACATTTGTGACGGGGGGGGGGGGGGTTTGAGAAATGTGACGTCACGTCAAAATGCGCAACTTTAAATAAATATAGACAACACGTTCTATTCAGTTAAATAGACTTTTTAATAAATGTTTTCTCCTACAACATCAGAGTGCAGCGCCACATTAAATACAATGACAATAGTTTAAAGCGATTTGAAGCATGTTTTATTTTCAAAATGAAAATATGGTTTGGGGGGGGGCAGAGCTTTGTGACGTCATACTTGAGGGGGGGGGTCTGACTTTTTGTGACGCCGTGTGACGAGGGGGGGGGGGGGTCAAAAGTCGTCCAAAATCGCGTGACGTCATTTATGGTCGTGATATATTATTTTTTATTTAATTTTTCCTACCTGCGTGACTTTACCGAAAGAACCAAAGAGTACTTATTTTGGTGGATAAGGAGTAAAGTAGTAGATGATAGGATCTGCACTATTGAGGAGTTCTGTTATAATGAATCTGTTGTAATGAATCTTACGTCACCTTAAGTATGCCTTTGTGAGTACACTCGTGACACGGGTGTCATGCGCGTGACCTTTGTCTTTTGTATCAGATGTGCGAGAGCAACTCCGCTGCGAGTCATGGTGGTGCTGGGAGAATTGCCTTTACCATCGATGGCACTTCACCAGCACCCGTCTCGACCCCACCTCAATCCGGTAGAGTTACAAGAGCGAAAAAACTCATCTCTCGTGACGTCTGTGGGAAAAAAATCCAACTGGCATGGTGCCTAGAATCCCACGTAAGAACGCACAAGGAGACCCGTGATCAATGGGGCGGCATATGCGGACGAAGTTTTGATCAGCCAGGGAAATTCAAAAGGCATATGAAGACCCACGAAAAGTATTACATGATAAAGGGTGCACCAGGCTTGGTGAATAACGGCAGTTTTGCCAATGCGGTGTTGAATCTGATAGAGCCACTGGAATCCGATAGAGTCACTAGAATGAGAAAACGAATCTCTTGCGACGTCTGCAGGAAAACATTCCAACTGGCATGGTGCCTAGAGTCCCACATGAGAATACACAAGACCGGTGGTCAAAGCTGCAACATCTGCGATCAAAGCTTTGATCAGCCCTACAAACTCAGAAGGCATATGGAGTAACCCACGGAAAGAACTCAAGGGGCGCACGTGGCATGGTGAATGACGGCAATTTTGCCAATGCGGTGTTGAAGGTGTGTCAGAGCTAC
Organism: Petromyzon marinus; assembly: GCF_048934315.1. Lineage (NCBI taxonomy): Eukaryota > Metazoa > Chordata > Hyperoartia > Petromyzontiformes > Petromyzontidae > Petromyzon > Petromyzon marinus. The sequence continues at coordinate 10,559,197 of NC_133703.1, read as the reverse complement.
TCGGCTGCGAGTCATGGTGCTGGAAGAATTGCCTTTGCCATGGATGGCACCAGCAGCTCCAGCAGCAGCAGCTTGTCGAGTCCTGGTGGTAAGGAGGCAGAGTTGCAGACAATGCCACCTTCTGCAAAGGGCGCACCTGCGTGCAACGAAGTTATTGCTATCACAGCAACCGCGCAAGGAACGAAGGCGCCTGCTGGGAAACGCCACGCCTGACCAGCGCCCGTCTCGACTCCACCTCACTCCCATAGTCACTAGAGTGAGAAAACAAATGTCTTGCCAAGTCTGTGGGAAAGCATTCCAACTTCCATCATGCCTAGAGTCCCACATGAGAACGGACAAAGAGACCCCTGACCAATGGCATCTGCGGTCGAAACTTTGATCAGCCAGGCAAATTCAGAAGGCATATGGAAACCTACGAAAAGGACTATTGGATATTTATTTGCTGTTCTATTACTGACGCTATCAACAGAAGGTGTGTACCGGATTAATTGCACTTGTGGCAAATGCGATGTTGGGCAAACAGGACGAATGATCAGCACGAGACTAAAAGAACACCACAGAAATATGAAATGCTCACAAATACAACTGTCAGCAGTAGCAGAACACGCGTGCCCACAAAGACACTCAATTGATTTTGATAATGTTGAAGTTTTGTGCGAAACTTGTTACTACTGGCCAAGACTAATTACAGAATCTATCGAAATTTAAAGAAATAAAAATAACTGCATTCGTTTGGATAGCTACCGACTTAGTGCTGCATGGAAGAGAATCATCAAATTACCGTTTGTGCGGCTATTTTAGTACACACAATGGACACTAAGTACAAGATCAATGGGCTAGCATAATGTGCATGTATAATGTACGTTGATTCATTAATCCCCCCCCCCCCCCCCCACTATGCGCTCAAAGAGCGCACAAGTGTTGTCAGCACATCTACGTCTCTATATAAGGAATTAAACAGGTGGACTTCTCCCAAACCTTGCTGTTGCCTGATGAAGCTAGTTGTAATTACTGAAACGTCGTACTCCGATGGTTAATGTTGTAGCTTGGCTCTCCAACACACCACACACCGGTGTGCTGTACTAGTGATGAATTGGCATGTTCTGTTTACGTGACAACCCTTACTAGTTGGCTGTCGGGTGGTGGCGGGTTTAACGACATATTTACGCGATCCAACCCATAAAACCTGTATTATGGATATTTGTCGCGAAAGCCTACGTGTTAAACTGCCATGATTTTTTACGTCTATTGCTGTATTTTCTTACGTGCAATATATTTAATAAACCATCTTAATTTATTCATATTTTTGTTCATAGTTATATCATTGTTGCGCGTGCGGTGTGGTCAGTGGATATTGTTCAGTGGGTCAAACCGAGACAAATATTTTTGCAGCAGCTGTGGCTGCACATTGCAACAGCGCATTCCGAATGGTGTAGAACGCATCGCCCATAATCTGTATCTGTGTGCAAACACCAGGTATGGTTGGTAAGAAACACGTTTGGTTTTAAATGAATAGAACTCGAGCTTCAGCCATATTGTTCATTATAGACCCCACTATGTAAGAATTAATCACGCAAACCTTGCGCCTGATTCATTTGAGTCGGTGTGCTCATGAGCAACAGGGCATTTGTGGCAAGGTGTTAATGTACCACATATTAGCACGGTTGGCTACGTACACTGCGAAAGAAGTTCAACACATATTCTTTGGGTCTTTCCGTAAAGTCACGTAGATAGAACAATAAAATAATAAAAATAAAGTGAATAAAAAAGTTAAATATATCACGTTTCGATCGCAACACAAGCAATCGTCATCAGGAGAAAAATGATGAAGATTGCTTGTGTTGCGATCGAAACGTCGTGATATTTTTATTATTATTTTGTATTCACTTTATTTTTATTATTTTATTGTTCTATCTACGTGACTTTATCGAAAGACCCAAAGAATATTAATTCCTGCAGTCACGAAAGCTTTAAGTCAAGATTCAAGCACAACACACATTAATACATTTTGGAAAGCGAGTATCCTTGCACGTACAATGCACTGGACCGCATGTTCGTGTTAAGTGGAATCAGGGGCTTTGTCACTGCCTACCCCATGATATAAATAATCTCAGGGAATTAAATTGCAAGTGTGCAATCTCCCTTCCGGTGGGCATCGAGGATGAGTCATACCCTGGCTTGCCAGGAGGCAGTGGATCACAACTGTGGAATCCTTTCCATCTGCATGGGATAGAACGTTGCCCCCTTGCTCACATTCGTTCGTTTTCTGCGAGTGTACTGGTTTCCCCCCACATGTAAACACTCAGTAAGTGGCTGCAAATATCGGAATGTAAAGAGAACCGCAGAGCTTGGGCGATTGTTGGGAGTGCCGGCTCACTGCCTGGCTGCTGTCTCCCCGCTCGTCTGTGGGAGACATATAGAGGTACTGAATTAGATTTATATTCTCTACATAACATGATTCCTATCTACACAAAGCACTCACCGCGTGGAGTACAGCAAGTGATATTCCACGAAATAAAAAAGAAACGTACATGACCAAAACAGAAGCCAATGGGTACAGCTGTGCATACACGTACACACATATACACGATTCCTACTGATGGTTGGAACGATTCACCACTGCCAGAGAGTCAAGGAATTGTCATGATTCAGGATCATGAATGCAAACTGTCCCCGTTCTCAAATCTGAGTACGATTTAAAAGGTCATAGAACGCCTTTGTCGGAAGTAATTACTTCCCCATGTCACTGCGATGGGCAGATTCATGCCGTTGCAGTCGGCTTACACATTCTCAGTAGACCCCTGATACGCAAGCGTACGCATGTGGGTTAACCCCTCCTCCCCCCCTCCATGCATACATACTAAATGGATGCCCCCTAACAGCTACACCACCACTCCCCACACGAGACAAGCACGTGACTCTCGGTGTAAATGGAGCCGGAGCGCGAATAAACGTGCCGATGCCCCAAGTACAGTTGCCACCATTTCCACGACAGAGCAAACCCAGGCACATTTCCCAGCGAGCCCAGGTCTATTGTTAAAACTGTGCAGTTCACGGTGATAAAATTCAACCATAGCCATACCTGGGGTACCAGATCTCGACACAAATCAATTCCTGCTGCCACCCGAACACTGTCCGGGGGTCAAACGCGGACAGGTGGCAGCCCCAGTCGCGAGGCCACATCTGCACCGACTCACGGTAAATGTATGCAGGGCCAGCAGGAAGAGCCCCAGGATCTCGGAGCGCAGCCACTGGTTCCACGTGCTGTCTCGGTCCACGTCCTCGCGTGACAACGACGACACTTCAAAATCACCTGACCGGAAGGAGGGGGGTGGGAGGGAGAGTAAGAAGGTACGAAGGGGAACCTTCTAACTCTTTCACAGGGACGCGTTCTTCGCATGCGTCACCCTGCAGCCAACCTCTCTGCTCTCGTGTGTGAACGTGGGTCAGTTTGGTTTAATCGTTCAGAATGAATGGGGCATGACCCTGGCCCTTGTGCAACTTATTATTTTCCATGAGATAATACCAAACACATCATTCATGTGTGTGTGTCTGTGGCCTGCATGCAAAACCTACATTCTCTCGAGTCATATATCGGGAGCAGTCACAGGTGGGAAAGCATTGCCGAATTCCTTGAAAGGCTCAACTCTCTCCAACTTATGTTGAAAGCATTTACAGTGAGGGAAAAAGTATTTGATCCCCTGCTGATTTTGTACGTTTGCCCACTGACAAATAAATGATCAGTCTATAATTTTAATGGTAGGTATATTTGAACAGTAAGAGAGACAGAATAACAACAACAAAATCCAGAAAAATGCATGTAAAAAATGTTCTAAATTGATTTGCATTTTAATTAGGGGAATAAGTACTTGACCCCTCTGCAAAACATGACTTAGAACTTGGTGGAAAAACCCTTGTTGGCAATCACAGAAGTCAAACGTTTTTTTGTAGTTGGCTACCAGGTTTGCACACATCTCAGGAGGGATTTTGTCCCACTCCTCTTTGCAGATCTTCTCCAAGTCATTAAGGTGTGGAGGCTGACGTTTGGCAACTCGAACCTTCAGCTCCCTCCACAGATTTTCTATGGGATTAAAGTCTGGAGACTGGCTAGGCCACTCTAGGACCTTAATGTGCTTCTTCTTGAGCCACTCCTTTGTTGCCTTGGCCGTGTGTTTTGGGTCATTGTCATGCTGGAATACCCATCCACGACCCATTTTCAATGCCCTGGCTGAGGGAAGGAGGTTATCACCCAAGATTTGACGGTACATGGCCCCGTCCATCGTCCCTTTGATGCGGTGAAGTTGTCCTGTCCCCTTAGCAGAAAAACACCCCCAAAGCATAATGTTTCCACCTCCATGTTTGACGGTGGGGATGGTGTTCTTGGGGTCATAGGCAGCATTCCTCCTCCAAACACGGCGAGTTGAGTTTATGCCAAAGAGCTACATTTTGGTCTCATCTGACCACAACACTTTCACCCAGTTGTCCTCTGATTCATTCAGATGTTCATTGGCAAACTTCAGACGGGCATGTATATGTGCTTTCTTGAGCAGGGGGACCTTGCGGGTGCTGCAGGATTTCAGTCCTTCAAGGTGTAGTGTGTTACCAATTGTTTTCTTGGTATGGTGCCAGCTGCCTTGAGATCATTGACAAGATCCTCCCGTATAGTTCTGGGCTGATTCCTCACCGTTCTCATGATCATTGCAACTCCACGAGGTGAGATCTTGCATGGAGCCTCAGGCAGAGGGAGATTGACAGTTATTTTGTGTTTCTTCCATTTGCGAATAATCGCACCAACTGTTGTCCAATTCTCCACAAGCTGCTTGGCAATGGTCTTGTAGCCCATTCCAGCCTTGTGTAGGTCTACAATATTGTCCCTGACATCCTGGGAGAGCTCTTTGGTCTTGGCCATGGTGGAGAGTTTGGAATCTGATTGATTGATTGCTTCTGTGGACAGGTGTGTTTTATACAGGTAACAAGCTGAGATTAGGAGCACTCCCTTTAAGAGTGTGCTCCTAATCTCAGCTCGTTACCTGTATAAAAGACACCTGGGAGCCAGAAATCTTTCTGATTGAGAGGGGGTCAAATACTTATTTCCCTCATTAAAATGCAAAACAATTTATTACATTTTTGACATGCGTTTTTCTGGATTTTTTTGTTGTTATTCTGCCTCTCACTGTTCAAATAAACCTGCCATTAAAATTATAGACTAATAATTTCTTTGTCAGTGGGCAAACGTACAAAATCAGCAGGGGATCAAATACTTTTTTTCCCTCACTGTATGCATTAGTTCTGCCCGTACCTCTTTGTGCCTGTGTAGTGGGCAGGCAAGTGTGGTGGAGCAGCAGGTCCAGCACACGGGGTGTCCAGCAGAGGAGAGGAACTCCCCGTGGCCGTGGCCGGGGAAGCAGAGGTCGGCGGCGCTGGGAGCGGCGTCAGTTGCGCGGCGTCTGTGGGAGAAGGCACAGGCCTCTGCTGAAGATTTTCATCCGCAGACACATCACACGGCTTGCCGGACACGTCACGCACTCGGCCCTGTGATTGTGGAGGTGAGACAGGTTCGCGCGTGGCAACGAATGGCTTGTCGCTGGACAAACATCGACGGCAACATCGGGAGAACGCGGCACGAACTCGTGCAGAGTTTCTGGCACCGTATGAATTTACACTCCTTGTAGGTATGTACGTTGAACCTCTTTCGCGCCGTACGTCAGCCAGCCGTGCTAATCGGAGGTGCAGATGGATGCAATTGAAGGAAGTGGAGCAGAGATTTCAAAATGAAACAAAAAAAATTGATACAGAAATTACACAAGTCCAGGGGACTTCACCAAGGCCGTGTTATCCCAGAATCTGACAGAGCACAAAGGAAAATTGGCAATGGCAAAAAATGGCTTCATAACTATCATTGTCAGATGGCACACTTGCATCTTCAGTCTTCAGTCAGCGTCAGTAATTTAAGAATGCACGCATGATGCGTGACACCAACTAAAATGGCATCGATGCTGACTAATCACATCCTCTCCAAGATGTGGAACTCAAGAGACAAGGATGCCTCTTCCAAACAGGACTACCCTTGACAATTGAGTTGTCGCCTGGGTAAAAATAAAATGAACTAGTAGATTTCAACTTGAAAATCCAAACCATCGCACCAACAGTAATGGATGGAATCCTATATGAGGCGCACACTGCAGTAGCTTCAGGTGGACTCTGGTACCTGCTTTAACGTCTGTGTGAGAAGCATCTTCTCCCACTGAAATTCAAACAAAGTTGACAGTTAGACAGGACATGTTTTAAAACATCCGCAGTAAAATTCAAGTATGTATACCATTAAAGTAAACTATTTTTTATTTACCAGGTAAGGCCCATTGAGAGCTACATAGCTCTTTTTCATAAGCGACCTGGCCACAAATTATAGCTTAACGAAGTGGCTTATCACGTGGAAATTTATAGCAGCCAAATACTCTAAACGCATTACTTACAAATAGCTCACAAAGCGGTTATCCTCCCACTACCCTTGGGTTACCTCCTGTCCCGGTCAAGCCGAGACAGTCTGTGAATTGGCATCTGTGTTTGGGTGGCATGAATTAATTTGTACCGAGATCTGGTACCGGTACTGTGCTGAATTTTACTACTGCATGGTTGTTGACAGACCTAGACCGACTGAAACATAGGTCTGGGTTTGATCTCCATAGCGGAAAAGGTGGTAACCCGAAAACTAACCCAAACCCTTCCACATTTAACGATAAACACTTCCAAAACCGAGTTCGCTCGGAAATGACCCCACTAAACTGCACGTATGTAAACGTTTGACTTCAGTGGTTCACCCGCCGCGTGCGAACGATGAAGTGCACGGCCTCTCGTGATGATGACCTCACACCCGCATGGCTGCACGAAAGGCGGTGCTGACGAGCATGAGGCAGGTGGAAGAGGCAAAACGAGGAGGCAAGATTAGAGTGCTGTAGTAGGTGGGGTATAGTGGGGCCTATTTCCGAATGATTGATTTATGTGGAAATGAAATTGGTCAAGAGTCCGTTACTTTGTAAACATTAGCATGTATCTACTTTAATACCAAGTCTGCAGGGGTGGGAAAGATGAGGTCTGTTCATTCTGGTGGGCAAAGGGAATTTAGACACTCCAAGTTAAGTCTGGTGGCATACGGATAAAATGCACCTTCCAAATGTAAATAATAATGATTATTAATCCATCTTCTTCTTCACTCCCACGGTGTTTCCAACCAGGGTTAGGCCATGTAATGATCTGACGTGCTGTACACTTGTACAGTGTTACTGAATTATTGTATCATTATGAATTCAGTGCCCCTTCTGCGACCTTTCCCTAGATCCCCCTCTGGTGTATAACCTGGCCTGCTGACGTCAGGGCCGTAAGCCGCAGATCCCTTTCCCTGCCAGCAGCCAGCGCTCTACTGTTACATTACGATTCTTTGCCACTACACAGGGAATCCTCTACTTACGATCATTAGACTTACGACCTTTCAGAGATATGATCAAACCTGTCCGTATGTCCAGTTTCCTGTTCGGACCGAGAGTCGCAAGTTCAACCGCCGCACAATAGGTGGTGATGGTGGCATCTACATCTGCAGAACGTGAAGAACCAGAGGCAACTGTTAAAGCCATTCCCCGTGTTTAGTGTACAAGCCGTAAAACGTGTTTGAAATCGACGGGAGTAAAGTTGGACTCACGAACAAATCGACTTACGAACAGACCTCTAGAACCGAACTCGTTTGTACGTACAAGAGTCTGTATATGGTGGTCACTCTGAACAACACAGACCCAGCCTCGTTTTTATTATTTTTGGTCCATTAGGACATTACCAGATGCATCTTTCTGTGCTAACGACCACACAATACACATTAGGCGTGTCACAACAGGTCACGTTAAATAGTCTAAACTTGTCTGTAGTAAGTCGCATACGGTAGACATTTCTGCACATTTGCAGAATTACATGTCTATGATAAAGGAACCATGTGTATTGCATTACACAGGGGTGCTTGATCTTGTGTGGATGCAGATTCCCGCAGCAATACAGGGAATAGGTTGTTTGCAGCGCCACTGATTAATCAGAATCAGAATCTTTTTTATATCCTGGAGGAATCCGATGAGCTATGAAGATCTTTTTCACCAATGTCCAGTAGGGGCGGGTCAGCGAGCTATTTCCAAAACCGATGAGAGGCAAGACGGAGCAATTTTAAAGATAATCACCTGATGATCATCATCACCTGATGATTGCTTGTGTTGCAGTCGAAACGTCGTGAGAATTTAATTGTTTTATATTTTTATTATTTTATTGTTTCCCTTCTACGTGACTTTACCGAAAGAACCAAGAATATGAATCCCTGCAGTCACGAAAGCTTTAAATCAAAATATAGTTTAGTTTAAAAGTTATAGTTTGAGAATGGCGGTCCGATGGGAGTGAGTGAAGGGGTATTGTGAGGAGGCGTCATCGGGAGTGGAAGCTGCTGGTGGGAGCATGGGAGGTGTGGGGAGTGTGAGGTGCATCGGCATTGTGGAGAGGGAAGGGGTGAGAGTGTTGTAAGCGATGGGGCTGGGGGAGGAGTGGTGGATATGACGATGTGGAAGCTGTGTCGGTGATGAGGTGTGTGCTTGAAGTGAGGATTACGTGGGGAGCGGTGCCGAAGTGGTTAGCGCACCGTGCGACGGGATCCGGCGACCCGAGTTCTATTCCCACTCACGGCCAACATCGGTGACGAGTATCTGAACCAATCTCGGTCCCATCCCAGGTCTATTTTGCCTTAAAATGAGTATCCAGGTTCGGTGAATGGGAGGAGACAAAGGCGGCCAGGCGTGGTGCTGGCTACCCATTCCATCTCAGCGAGTCGACCCCATGGCACCTGGGTAATGGAGGTGGTGATGAAGATGATGACGACGGTGATGATGATGTTGATGACGATGGTGATGACGAGTCACTCACTCAGACTCACAGAGCCACACTCAGAGACTCACAGTCACTCACTTAGACTCACAGAGCCACACTCAGAGACTCACAGTCACTCACTTAGAATCACAGAGCCACACTCAAGAGACTCACAGCCACACTCAAGAGACTCACAGTCACTCACTCAGACTCACAGAGCCACACTCAGAGACTCACAGAGTCACTCACACAGACTCACAGAGTAACTCACACACAGACTCACACTCACAGACTAGTTCTGACACACACAGACTCGCAGAGTAACACGCACTCAGAGACTCACAGAGTCACGCTCAGTCACTCACTCAGAGACTCGCACTCACAGAGCCACACTCAGAGATTCAGTCACTCACTCAGAGACTCACAGTCACACTCAGAGACTCACGGTCACACTCAGAGACTCAGAGAGTCACTCTCAGTCACACACTCAGAGAGTCACAGTCACTCAGACTCACACAGACTCAGAGTAACTCACACACTCACAGACTTACACAGTAACTCACAGTCACTCCCACTCAACTCAGTCTCACCGGGTAACACTCACACAGACTCGGAGTAACTCACATGAACTCACAAAGTAACTCACTCACACAGACTCACAGACTAACAAACAAAAACAAAGATCCCCAGTGAACCCTTAACAGACTGTAGGGGCAAGTGCTGTTAGCGAGCACCTACGAAGGCCGGCACGGCACACGAGGGGGTGGGTGGCCAGCACCACGCCCGGCCGCCTTTGTCTCCCCCATTGGCGATGTTTACACACCGCAACCAGGTAGTCATTTGAGGTCGAGTCGACCTAGGGGAGGCCCAAGACCTGTTCAGATAATCGTCACCGGTGTTGGTGGCCGTGAGCGGGAATCGAACTTGGGTCGCCGGGTTCGTAGCGCAGCGTAGCGCTAACCGCTGCGCCACCGCTCCCCACACCCTCGCTCACAAACACAACGCAGGCAGCGTGGGCAGCCCTGGTCCATCCACTGCTGGATGAGGGCCTTGCCATGCCGTGCGAGTTATTTGACCAGAAGCGCAGTGCGTGTTGTTAACATTCCCCGTGTGGTGGATAGAATCGGAGGGCTTTCCCCAGCCCTCACCCACCAGGAATGGTGAAGTATAGTCAAATACTTCCTGTGACCAACACGGCGTTAGGAGACATTCATACAACCCACAGATGGACTAATAATTATTGTAAGTACTGTGGTGTACTTAAAATAATGTGTGGATGACGAGGAGGAAGAAGCTCCAGAAGTCGCACTTCAGCAGCCACCACTGCCACTTCGCAGTATCAACAACCACGCAGACAAATGCACTGCCACATCCTACAACACGCGTTTGTTCCTTCAAAGTAGTGAATTAGCGTCCCAACACGCTGGTTCACGAAGATGGAGCGGTCATATAATGAGCTGGACAGCGACAACAACTTAAATCAGCGGTAATAATGCGGCAGACACGCAGGAAGCAATACTTAGGTAGGCCGCGATGAGACCACGGGGCTCGGATGGCGACCCTGCCTGGGAAGGTGCACACAAACTCCTCACAGAGTGAGCACCACAATGTTGTCCTTACAACACACAGTGGTCTCGCTTTTCTTTCATATCCACGAGCACAGCAACATCCTGCAACACATATCTCCTCACATTGTGCCCAGGACTGCTTTAAATAAAGATTTTAAATAAACTTTCCCGCCAAAAAATGTAATTGAGGCGTGTGTGGGTATCGATGTGGAACTTGTGATCACATTGCTAAGAGCCGAAACACAAGGCACCCACCACCACACACATCCTACTACTGCTGCCTTGTGAAGTCTATGATGATGATGAGCAGCAGCAGCGAGATAATGAGGAGGTTGAATGTGATGATGATAATGTGGAGTAGAGTCAGGGGGGTTATGCCCAAAGTTCTCTGTCCTCACCTCCCCACCACCGCCACGTCCCAACTCTGAACATCCACACATCATCATCATCATCGACCAGCAATGACCAACAGCAGCTCACAGCCCATTAAATACACCACCAGTAGGACAATTGTATGGAGGAGGCCAAACAAACATCTAAAACTAACAAAATAACAATTGCCACCGAGAACTGTTTCACATAACTCGTGCACTCAAAGTCCTCAGACAATTGCAGTTATCTAAAGGTTCTAATTGTGCCCGAGTGTGGCTGCGTCTTGCCTCGACAAAGGCATCGCCAATCCGCAAACTCTCGACGGCTCCGGCTGGCTCTCTGAGCACAAACTTTGACATTTGAACCTCACGAAATGTCTCTGCACAAGTTCCAGCGGTGTCTAGGTGGCAGTAAGTGAATGCACGCACGTGTGGAGGAGGAGGAGTGTTTCTATTATGAGGACAGTGCTGCTGCTGTTGTTACTCTACCATGCTAGTAGAGCTTAGCTAGAAAAGTCTTTGTCAGGAGGCCCCAAATATCCCCTCCACCAAACAAAACTGTCGAGAACAGAGACTTGAACCTCAGTAATGCTTCGACAAAAGTGCGTCAATGTTCTCATCGCTAGTGCACACGTGTCGTCATTACCTTATCAGTGCCCTACCTTATTACAGACCAATTCAGACATTATCGGTCACCCCTTAACAATCTCCACCGTTCATCCTACAAAGTCCCCATGACAAGGGAGAAACACCACACAGAGACATTGTGTTTTTTAACCCCTATTGAAACGTCCGTACGCCGTAAGGAGCCGCAAACTCAATGTCCCCGCCGCGCAAGAAGACGGCGTAGAAGACCGCGCGGGTCGGCAGGGGTCACGCTGCTGCTGCTGCTGCTGTGGAGCTCCGCTGTGAGTCGACGCAGAAGGGCGGCGGTGGTGGTGGTGGTGGTGAGAGCCCCGACTCCCGGAGTCGCAGTGACAGTCGCGTGGCACGGCAGTCGTGGTGGGGCTCTCTGGCTGCTGCTGCTGCTACGGGAGATGAGCGGCAACTCCGCGATGTCTGCTCCCTCCTCCTCCTCCCTTGTGGTGTCAATGGGGGGGGGGAGCGCTCCTTGAGATCCTCTCGGCAAGGCCTGGCCACCCCTGATGGCTCTCCTCCTCCTCCTCCTCTCGGCGGTGTCACCACCTCGTCCACCTCCTCTTCAGCCTCACGTTGGGATTTTGCTCCACGTAGCACACCACTGTCACTGAGAGTTTACCGTGACAACAACAACAATCCTTGTACAGAGACGCAATACGCCCGCCAATATTCCTCTCCCACGATGATATGAGGCCTGTTACTTTCGTCAATTACCCCCTCAAAATATCGGATGGGAATCACTTTGAGATAAAATCACCATCTTAACACGTTAACATAACTGCTCCTCAGCAACAATATTCACCCAAAATAAATATTTTTATTGATGTAATATTTTAAACGATAGTCAACTACTTCGTTTTTTTAATACGAGCAGACAGCACACATCTACACAGTAAACATACAGAACGATAATCTGTAGTGGTGTCCACTTTAACATTATTTTAAGCCAGCTTCCCCATTGCTGTGCATTCGTCAGACACTAAATTAATCTCCCTATGCCTGTCCTTAGCCCAAATAACTTATATCTCCTTGTAACTCGTGTGATAGATCACATTTAGCCACACACAGAGATCACAAATGAATATTAATGTATGCAGCTGCCCCCCCCCCCCCACCCCCAATTTTAGTCCAAAATCTAAAATGTGTGCATATTTGTGACTTTGGTTTAAAGAGAAAAAAATATAAAATTATGTAATTATATCTGTGAAAAAGTTATTTGCAGCTCATCAAATTCCTCCAGTATAAATACAAATGCCGATTCTGACATTCATTGTAAGTATGTAATGTTGAACTTCTTTCGCACCGTATGTAACCGACCATGCTAATCGGAGGTGCAGAGGAAGGACAACAAACTAAACACAAACAGCGTGTTCACGGTGTGTTTAATGGTTCCCTCAGCCAGTGGGATTCACACTCTTGGCTTAGGACCACTCATGGAGGGTGAATGAGCATTGCCTCCGCCCCTGCGTGTTGCGATGTTCAGAGCGAGGTGACAACTCTCATTCCGTGCGTTCTCCCCCCCCACCCCACAGCATCAACAACAAGAGACAGCAGCTGGAGTTGGAGATCATGAAGATCCTGCAGAGCAAGGGGGACCCTGACAACAACAACATCGTCACCCTCCTGGACAACTTCACCTTCCGGGGACACAACTGCGTCGTCCTGGAGCTCATCAGGTGAGTGTCATGGCGTCCGGTGAACACCGATCCAAAGACAAAGATTAACCAGTATAGCCTGAGAAGATTGTTGAGGCAAGTGCTGTTAGCAAGTAGCACCTATGAAGACGGGCAAGGCACACGAGGGGGTGGGTGGGCAGCACCACGCCCGGCAGCCTTTGTCTCCCCAGTGGCGATGTTTACACACCGCACCAGGTACTCATTTGAGGCTGAGTCGATCTAGGGGAGGCTCAGGATTGGTTCAGATAATCGTCACCGGTCTTGGCCGTGAGCGGGAATTGTAGAGCAACGCGCTAAACGCTGCACCACCGCTCCCCCAAACACCGATGCGTCCGTGTGTTCACACACATGAATCATTTGGATGTAGAATAAATGTCCATAGGCTTTCAGAATGCCCTAGAATTATTGTATTTGTACGCGGCTCCATGGTCAGACATAACTGTTTATAATGCCTTCCTGCCTCATTGACTATGTTTTGAGTTGAGCGGCAACCCTGTATGGTTACTCCGTGCGGCTTCGCCTCAGTCAAGCACGTGTGCTCCTGTTCAAGGGGCCAATCAGGGAATGGATCACAAGCAGGAAGAAACTGTAACCGTTCACGTTTTGTGCCGTCACGCAGCGGAGACCTCCTCCAGAAGCTGGACGAGACCTATGGCTTATACATGACGGAATTGAAGCCGTACGTGGGCTCCATGCTGCGGGCCCTGGCAAAGCTGAAGGCGATGCACATCATTCACGCGGATCTGAAGCCGGTTAGTAAACTAAGCAGCCCGCTGCGTCTTTTGTCCGTCAGTATGGAGTTAGTGCCTCAGTTCGTGCAGTTGTAGAAAATGAGAGCACTCTTAAATTTTGATTTAAAACTTTCGTGACTCCAGTAATTCATATTCTTAGTTCTTTCTTACCGAAAGAACTAAGAATATGAGAACACTCTTGTAAACCTTAGTAACAGGATTTCGAGATATCTTATTCTACACCGCAACAACACTCATGCCACGACTTGCTATTTCATAAACACAGATAGCCAAAACTTGCATAGAAATACAACTTTTCACGTGGATCTCTGTTTGCTCTCAACAACCAACGCTCCGCGGAACATTTAATATTTTCTAATTTGCGTTAAACAACAACGACCACTGCCCTAAGCAACAATTCCGAAGGCCAAAGCTAAATGATGGGCGTAGCAGTGGTGGGGTAGTTCGCAAACTGCACTCTCTTCAACGTGACTTTACCGAAAAAACTAAGAATATAGCCCTAAGTACCTTTGTCCTCATTCCTCACTTAACCTTTTCCCGTTCCGAGACGTCTGCACGTTACAGCGTGGTGGTAGGTGTCCCCGGTTCATCACTGAATCTTGAAACGCGCAAAGCGGCTCGGCGTTAATTTTATTCAGAGAGGCGTCGCAGCGCCGTTGCTTTTAAAGAAGTTGTTACTCACCGCAGAGAACTCTCGCGACACGACAGCTGCACTCTATGATAGCTGGCACCAGTGTAATGAAAATAATTTACATTTCTAAGTGCTACCCAGCTGATACACGCATTTATGTGGGCGATCTTTGTCATTGTGCGCATTTTGAGTGCCATACGTGACTGCGTGTGCATACCCTCATCTATTCTGCCCTTCACAAGTACAGGTGAATAATGTGCAAGTGCCACCTTGTTTGGTCACCTGTCTGTCCGTGTGCTGCTAGGAGCTTGGTGTCTTGGCTCGATGTGGTACATGGCCCCCGAAATGTACTTCGGGCTCCCGGTCACATGCAGCGCGGACATGTGGTCACTCGGATGTGTGGTGGCCGAGATGCTCCTCGGGAACCCGCTCTTCAAGACAAGCTCGGAAGACCACATCGGCTATCTCATCCAGGTATCTGACGCGTAAGAAAACACCATTGCATATATATCCAGTTGGTTATAAGGTCCTGCTGTTAAGCTACAAGGCTGTCAGTGGGTTAGCCCCACAATACTTACAGGAGCTGATCCACTCATGTACACCAATGAGGTCATTGAGATCTTCTGATCTCCTACTCAGTTTTCTGAGGTCAAGTCTCAATTCCTGGGGGCGATCGGGCTTTTTGCCAGTGCAGCTCCGAGACTATGGAACGCGTTGGCCTCTGATAACAAGACAGAATTTTTAAAGCTATTTAAATCTCGCCATGAAAACTCACCTTGGTAAAATGGCCTATTCCCCATAGTTTTGGTCGTCTCATTTCCTCGTTTTGGTCGTCTCATTTCCCTGCTTTCCATACACGGGGCGCATTGGGATCATCGGATTAAATGCGCCTTACATATATTAATTATTATAATATATACATACTGATGAATTCTGTAATTTTTATTGTAACAAACCTCGAGCCCGATACGGCACCACCAAACCGGGCGTCATATTTCCCATGGGACTGTTCCAACTGCGCCATATAAAGGAGGAGGGAGGGTTTAATTCGAATTTGAACCAACGATGGAGTCCACGATAAACAACAACAGCAGCAGCAGGGGGTTGGTTATGACTGATGGCGCACGACGATCCACCAGCGTACAGACCCGCTGTGCGATGGCTCATGCGACAAAGCTGGTTACGTGCAGGGCTGTCGTCATCCTCTGGGCCTTTCACTGGTCAAAAAATGTCGCTCAGCTGCCGGTACACGGGAGAGGAGTGGACGTGTTCACTGCGTGATCACGCACCATTTGCATGAGTAAAGAAGTAAAGAGAGATTTCGGGATCATCGGTAATACCAGAGAATCAGAGCGTCAGGCTGATGTCCTTCGGAATGATTACTATTGTTATGATTATTGTGGTTTGTTGTTAATCCCTGAGGCTTTCAGAGCCTGTGTTGGAGAGCAACGAAGCCGCACGTAGTAACCACGTCGTCAATTAAAGACCAAATATGTATGCTTCGCCTGATGATAGAGATAAATATCTGCAAACAGTATGTACAAGAGCAGGCAAAGTTCATTGTTCATCGACGTTTCAATGAGACAAAGTACAGCGTATGTACGCTCTGTTCGCTCGAGCGACGGACCTCATCCAACGCATCCCTCTTGTGATCTTGGTTTCAGATGTTGGGGCTCCCACCCAAAGCCATGATTGACGCCTCGACCCACAACATTATCTCCTTTGGTGAGTGGACAGGGGGGGTGGTGAGGTGGTGGTGTTGGAGTTCGTAGCTGTTGCTGCTGCTGCTGTCACTGCCCGGAGAGTCGTGGCCGTGCAGCCGCGTGTCTCGTGCTGTGTGCTTGAATAGAAAGGCATGGAAACTGCTTCGCGTAATGTAAAAATGAACTGTGCTTTATTTGGGTTTAAAAGTCACAACGGTCTTGGCAACGTACTTGTCAGTACGTGTTGAATTAGTGCGACAGTAAGGAGTCTTATGAAAAAAATACTTTAAAAGGAACGGTTATGTTTAGGTAGCACAGTATATTTGGAAAACCCATAGGGATTTGCAATCCAACAGAGGACGTGTGTATTAATTACATGGAATTCTGGCCATCACATTTTTAATAAAGATGAGTGGCCGTTTTTCTATATTTCAGCATGACTGAGCACAATTTTAAAAAATTGTGTGGCAGATGCGACGGTATCCTAAATCAGCATAGAGCAGTTCTACCATAGTACAAAACATCCACAGAGAACAACCCTCCACACAAACTGTGGGTCCTTGATTGAGAAATATATTATGCTTAAAAGCACGCTTGTACAACAAATTACCATCCTCTCCAAGTGATGCAAATAATAATATAATACTCAAATAAACATCAAAGTGTCTCCTTGCTCAAACAAGTATCAGGAGGTTATCGTCTCCTCTGGTGGCCCAGAGTTGAGAGTGGGAATTTCACTTTAACGCTTAGGAGCCATCCTTTCCACACGACTACTGCAAACGTCTCACAAACGGTTACAAATTTTATCGACCCTGGAGGGATGACAGGCTGTAGTCGACCGCCAACATGGAATCATATTTGCAAACATCGCAATTGGAGGGTTAAGAACCGCCGCCGCATTGTACTGATCGCCACAACTAATTCAGTGTTTCTCTCTTTTTCTCTCTCCGATAAACAGACAAAAAGAATCGCCCCGTCGTCAACGGGAAACGGATCGTCCCGTGCTCCGTGTCTTTGAAGGCGGTTCTGGGAACCCGCAATCAAAAGTTCATCAATTTTCTCCGCGGGTGCCTTCAGTAAGAGACTTGTTACTATTGTCTACATTTCACCTCGTACAAATAATTAAATATAAATCACTTTGCGTCTTCCATCAACATTACTGGAAACGATCTTAGACCTCACGTGTCGTTTGGGCTAGGACTGCAAAGTTTTGTGTCACACCGGGGCATCGTTTCTTCATCTCGTCGCTTTTTAAAATAAATATCGTTTCTGACAAAAGTGTTGAGGATAGAATTGCGCATTTCACCCCAGACCACGATTCAATGAAGCGATTTTAGAATGCAACAGGCACCTGACTCCCTCCGTTTGCCTCCTTGGCAGGTGGGATCCCCAACGTCGCCTCACACCCACGGAGGCCCTCAACCACCCATTATTGTGGGGCGGCAGGGCCGTGCCACCGCAAGCCAACTTCCCGCCTTGCCCAGCCATGGACACGGTGCTCGTGGCGGCCGGCAGCCTCTCGGCAGTCCCCCGTCTCAGCCAGGGAGATTGCCAAGTCCCTGCTGCAAGCGAGCAGACTTCGGAGTCCACTTGGTCAAATCAGAATACTGCAGTCTCAGTTTCTGTGAGCGAGTGGGCTTCGAACTCGGATTGGGGAATGGAGTCAGAGTGGGGAGTGGAGTCGGCAGGTGACTGTGCGGTAACACGCCTGTCTGAAAAACTCTTCGATCAACGTGACAGCACCAATGACGTCATCGTTGAAGAGGAAATGGAGCCGATGGTGGCCTGCAGCCTCTCGGCAATCCCCTGTCTCTGTGAGGGAGATTTCCAAGTCACTGCTGCAAGCGAGCAGACTTCAGAGTCCACTTGGTCAAATCAGAATACTGCAGGCTCAGTTTCTGTGAGCGAGTGGGCTTCGAACTCGGATTGGGGAATGGAGTCGGAGCGGGGAGTGGAGTCGGCGGGTGACTGTGCGGTAACACGCCTGTCTGAAAAATTCCCCAATCAAAGTGGTGGCACCAATGACGTCATCGCGGAGGAGGAGGAGATGGAGTTGGCCACGAGACAAGAGTGAGCCTCCACGCAGAAGTGCACCTTGAGAAAAATGTGTATTGGGGAGGTCATTCAGACAATGTGTCTCCTGATATAAATTAGCATATAGCAAACACCATCGATCATCATAAATTAGTTACTTGAGTAAATTACACATTCCTATAGCAAGGGCAAGTCTATTTATATTACAACCACTGTTGATTCCCACAATGTGGTATTCACGATTGAGAGGAAGCAAAACATTTTGAGGACACATGAAATTTGGGTTCTGTATCAAATGAGACAAGTTCTGTATTGTAAGAACGGGGAATCTGTTTCATGAGGAGTTGTGAAATGAGGATTCTGTAATGGCATTCACCTCTTTAGTTCATCTCACTTGAAGATGTAAATATCCCAGGGCTCCACAGGATGTAATATCTTATCCCTAACCTCATCTCCACCAATCTGCAGCTAAATGCATTCCTAGTAAAAATATAAATCTTAATTATAAATATATGAATTGCACTGCATCCCACTTGGAGGTGCTGCGGTTAGAGCACTCCACGATCACTGTACGCTTGCGAGTTCAAAATCCAGGTCAAGAAGGTTAACAGCTTATTTATCAACCCGAGCTATAGTCAAATAATGAATCCCATTTTGTGGGAAGTCAACAGCGGTCATCCTATTATACACCACCATTGGCTCCTGTTATAGGAATGTAGCATTCCGCTACTGGCCATAGTGAGAGATGTGTGGCATCCTCCTACCTCGCATTTGAGCGGCCGGACACATATGAGGTGCACTGCAGCAACCAGTGTAAGCACAGCCGAGAATGCATGATGGGGCAGACGGTGGCATAATGAACACGCGCATGTCTGTACATTGAAATAATTTTGAACGCGTACGTAGCCGATCGTGCTAACCATAGCCGACCGTGCTAACTGTAGCCGACCGTGCTAACGATGGCGCGTGCGTCCATTTGCCAGGCGGGGCCCTGCTCTCCAACCAGGCAACAACAACAACGAGGAGGATGATGATGATGATGCCGTCGACAAGATTGGGCCAAAGGCGTCACGCGGGCCTGGACGGAGATTCTCCCGCCTGAGGCGGAATATTCGGGGGATTCTGCGATTCATTCGGGAGCACTGTTTCTGTTACCGTGACGATACCGCTGAATAAATCCTGTCATGCGGCTGGGCCCTCCCTGCCCTGTGTACATATTTTTCAATGTTACTGTTGTTTTAATCTCACTTCTTTCTGGTCCAATGACTCAAAGATTCACGGTTTAAACTGAAGATCCCAGTGGTCCTCAAAAATATTTACGGGGACTCCTTCACTTACAACCATTCAACTTAGAAAGTCTCAGAGATACGAAGAAACCTGTCCATATGTCCAGTTGCCTGTTTGTACCGAGATTCATAAGTTCAACCGCCACGCAATAGATGGTGGTGGTGGCATCTACATCTACACAACGTGAAGAACCAGTGGCGTCTACGTCTACAGGAGATTATACAACTCTTAAAGCCATTCCCTGTGTTTAGTGTACACGCCGTACAACATGTTTGGAATCGACAGGAGTAAAGTTGGACTTACGAACAGACTTCTGGAACCTAACTCGTCCGTAAGTAGAAGAGTCCCTGTATATGGTGGTCACTCTGAACAACGCAGACCCAGCCTCCTTTTTACGATGTTTGGTCCATTAGGACGTTACCAGACGCATCTTTCTGTGCTAACGACCACGCGATACACATTAGACGAGTCACAACAGGTCACGTTTAATACTCTAAACTTGTCTGGAGTAATTCGCATATGGCAGATATTTCTGAAAATTTGCAGAATTACATGTCTATGGGAAAGAAACCATGTGTATGGCATTACAAGGGGTGCTTAGTCGTGTGTGGATGCAGGTTGTTGGCAGTGCCACTGATTAATTAGAATCTTTTTTTCACCCTGGAGGAATCCAATGAGCTATGAAGCTCTTTTCACATATGTCCAGTAGGGGCGGGTCAGCGAGGTATGTTCAAAAACGATAATAGAGGCAAGACGGAGAAAATGTAAGCATGTTGCTAAAAATACAAAGTACATAGATTCCTGCCGATTTGTCAACAAATGCTAGTTTGGGCAATTCAGCAACACAACAACAGCACCAGACCACGACAAGACAACGCACAGTCCCTCAATTACATTGCAAATTAAAATCGAAAGTTCAATGCGCGATATTTGAAACAAAGTTACTAAATGGCAATATTCCCCTCGAATACCGAATGAACGAGGCTAAGACGCTTGCAGTAATGTTCAAATATGCATCGCAAGCCATTCAGAAGTGGAAGGCCTCACGTGACCACAGGGCACCACGGTGGCTGGGAGATGTTAACTACCTCCCCTGGTACGCAGGAGGTCGTGGGTTCCATCCCAACCCTGACGCATGCTGTATATTTGTCTGCTATAAATGTCCACGTGACGATAAGCCACTTCGTTGAGCTATCATTTGCGATGGCCAGGTCGCTTCTGAAAAACTGCTATATATGCTCAGTGGGCCTTACCTGGTAAAATAAAAATAGTTTGTCAATTAGTAAATAAATGAAGTATATAAGTTCCAATTTCATTCATATATACATTTCCAAGCTTGAGAAAGGCAGTAAAACAATAGCAAAAACAGCCACAGTCCACACCAGGAAAACATACAGTGCCTCGGTAAAATTATACTTTAAAACTGAACTGTTGATACATTAAGAATACAAAAAATAGTTTAGTTAAAAATCATTTGGTTGATAAGGACCTGGGTAGTGATCTGCGATTATTGAGTGGGGGTTTGGGAGTCGCTGACTGGGAGGAGTGGGAACGGGTGAAGCCGGATCTGCCACGCGTTGCGCTCACCAACTCGAGCTTCGCCGGGACAGCAACAAACGAAGAGACGGAGAGAGGAGCTACCCCGGGTTTACATCGCCACGACTCACGACGACACAACACACACGGCACATGCCCAGGGGGAGGAGGGCGATGACCACCCCACAGTGCGATAGCTACGACTCCCCTTTCAATTAGTGAGCCATCCTCACACAACGCTGCACGGAGTGTGCAGCGTTATCAATGAACACGGCACTACCACTGCACGGAGTGTGCAGTGTTATCAATGAACACGGCACTACCACTGCACGGAGTGTGCAGTGTTATCAATGAACACGGCACTACCACTGCACGCGAGCAATCGGCTGCTTAGTGAGTTACACGGCACGGTACGGAGCTATTAACGCGACACGAACCACAGCGTGTTCCCGGGGTACTCAACTACCTTAGTTTCTCAACTACCGGGATTACTCAACTCAATATTTCAAGAGGCGCAATGCACTGTGGTGAATATGAGACAGTGGTCCTTCGTAAATAACATCACCAAACAGTCTTTAAAGAGCAGCATGCGGCACCGGGAGACTCAGATTGCCAACCCCTGAGCTATTCTATTCCTGCGCATGAGGGCAACATGTTCAGGAGCCATAAGCCAATGTCCGAGGTCTGCTGGTCACGACGAGAGGGCTTCATGTAGGGTTACTATTCCTGCTCCTCCTGTTGTTTGTGGAGTGACTCATGCAGCCAGCTGTGGCTCTAGGGTTTGGTGATACATGTTATTTATGTAGTTTATGGTAAAAAATTCGGTCACAGTTCCTATGATCACTGTTACATTGCATTTATAGCTTTATTTTGGTGAGTTCTAAAAGTTTTTAGGTTTGGCCTTAATCTAAGTTTTCTTGTTGTTGTTGTTTGACTTGCATCCCACTGGGATTTTTCACACAGCGTTGGTGTATAAGGTGCTATTTCAGGAATATTTTGATGTTTTTTTCCTGGATTCTCTGTTTGCACATGCACAAAGTCACTTTAAGATGTTTTCTTGTTCATGTTTTTTTTTTGTTGCGGTTGCACCCGATTCAAGAGCCGAATGGCTCACAGGGCTATACCAAATAAATGAAAACTGAACTAAACTACTCCGTTGAAGGAGCACAAACGACTGTGGTTCACAATATCGTGAATAGCTTGGGTTGGATGGTCACAATCGCACTGTGGCTTGACTTTAATTTTCTATTGCGTCGTTTCACGTTGTACGATCTGTTCTGGATGACCACAGTCAAACACTGGAGAGTTTAAAATTTTCCATTTGTGCATCAGGTATCCGCATCTGCCATGTTTTGTGCAGATGCGGTTTAGGGGGACCATGATCTTCGTGGAATATCAAGCCCAGGGATCTTCTGCGTTGGGTTTTTCACAAGGTGTGTCAGTTCTTTTGAACTTACACTGATCATGTCGACTCTCTGCAGTGGCAATGTGAAACTATTAAAATAAAAAGCGATACAATTTTTTAGAAGTTGATTCTTACACGTGCAATTCAATACATGAATTGTCAGCTGAATAATACATATTAATCGATTTAACCGATGTATCGCGCTGTTACTACTAACTAGCACAACTCTTTATAACGATCACAGCATGTATAAAGTAAACTTTTAACTACAAATATATATGTCCTGAAGTAATGATGGTTTATTCAAACTGTGTGCAATATCAAGCAACTTCGGAATGATTTCTGAAGCACTGCTGCAATGTTTGGTGCACTGCGATACTAACGCGGCGATCCGAGTTGGATTCCTAGCCATGGCTAACGTCAGTGGTGACTGATATCTGAACAAGTCCTGAACCTAATCCGCGCCCCCTTCACCAAGCGTGGTAAAGTTTGGTGCAACAACCCCCATGACCAAAGCAACGTGGCGAGGCCTTCATCAGGCAGTGGACTGCCAGAGGGGTGTAACACACACAATCATCAGTTTGTCTCGACAATCACTTGCCTTGAACATTGAATCCTTAAGTTACATTACCAATGGCATATTGGTGTGGCTCACTGACCCTTTGATGTGAAAGATTAAAGAACCCAAAGTGTCTGTCGCCGACTCAACAATTTTGAGGAGCGACCCGTGGCGGTCAGGCAAATCACGAGGTGTGCAGAGGGGTGAAGAGGACACTTTGGAGGGGGCTGCCAAACCTCGAGTCGCGAGCACACAGCGCCGTCTCCTCGTACAAGACGGCGCACCGATGGGCACCGCCGCTGCTGCCACCGGGCTTGGCCTTCTGCGCCAGTTTTACCAGGTTGGCCATGGGGCCGTGCCCAAGGTTGCGGCAGGAATGCACGCCGTAGTGCTGCCCCACAGCGCAGTCCACGGCCGGCAGCTGCAGAGCACACAGCCAACAACAGAGACCTGGAACCCTCTCTCTTTCGTTTGGAGGCGGCCGGGTTGCTAGCAGCCCTTTTCCACTGGCGCATCAGATCCGTGCCAGCGCGTAGCACCCCCACGGAACGGGTGGTTTTCCATTGGCTATTTGCTCTGCCGATATAAAATCAAACTGTATACGCCGCCCTTACAAGACCTCTCAAAATGGACCAGGGGCCAAACAGGTCCAGAGGTGGTGCTAATAATAAAGTGTTCATTGCGTACGACGTGAACAGCGTTAATATGACTGCACAAATTTATGGAAACATGGTCGAGTGGTGGTTCTCGGTTCAAGCCCAGCATCCGCCCTGGTTAATGTTGCCGGTTTATTCACCATAAACAAAGAGATCTGTTTCACAATGTATGATAATAATCATGTTACACTGTATTAAAAAAATAGAATTGGCCACGTGTAACCGCATCATGTTCCAAATTTTCCAAATCAGATCAAATACTTGCAAATTACTTTATCGGGGAAAAAACCATGTAGGAAACTCAAACATCGCTCCCAATTGGCAGACATGTCCATTCACAGGCCGGTAGTGCGTGCACCACGTGCCAAATAGGAACAGCTGCCATTGGGGGGGGTCTCCTCGGGTAGACTGCCGCAGAGCAATGGAATGGTTGAGATGAGACGTTGCTGTAAGGCGCTTTGAGTTGAAGAGTTTATTTCCGCGAGCGCCCTAAATCTCCAAATCCTTATCCCCATCTTTGAGCCGCCCCTGTGGCCCCTACTGGGGCCCGTGTCTCACCGCTGCGGTGTCGAGGCTGCCGCACTGGTGGATGAACTCCATGCAGCTCGTCACGCTTTGGACAGAAGCTTCCCGCTGTGGCTCCAGATCCACCCAGGGCAGAGATCACAACCCCAGTCTCGTCCAACAGCTACCACAGACACAACAAATCCGTCAACATCAGTTGGTTGACACCGAGGCGACCGCAAGGCAAACACCGGCTTAAAGCTAAACGATACGCATGGAGCTGCATCTCACAATGCAGTGCACGAAAACTGATTAAATATTACAGATTTAAGTTTGCAAATTAACACAAAATTCGTTCTCAATTTTAGTTTTCCAAATGCACTATCGACGTAATGTCAAGAGACAAATAAATCATCCATTCGTAAATCTCGCATAGCCGTGCAGGCCGTGTCATAAAATGTGAGGGGTGGCCTTTTATCTTGTACACAATAGGAGCCAACACTTTCACATTAGCTGTGTTATGAGATTGTGCGACGCACGAGAGTCAAGCTGAAATTGTTATTCTCAAAGATGAAATTAGGAAAATGAAGTGCAAAACTCAAGTTTAATGAGACTGTAATTTTGTGCAGTCGCTGGTGACGGGGCTCGGACGATCGACTTGATAAGACTTGAGACCTCGGTTTCAACCCAAGCGGTCAAAATCCAGATTCAAGCCCAGAATCTCATTATTGCCAATGCACCGCTTTGATCTCTGAGCCACCTGGCCACTTTGCATATATAGTGTTATCATATATTTTATCTGAATGTCACCGCTGTACACTCAATTTTAACGGTGATTTTCAATATCTACCTTTGGGATGTTTGCCAAATTCACAGATATTTTTTTAAGAGTGACAAGAGAAAACCCATGCATCTTACGTGACACTTTGTTGCGCTCTGAATTGGCAGTTATTACATAACGCTTAAACGTATTTGAGTTATCGACAAATGAGTTTTAAGTTCGTAATAATAAACTAATATTACCGCGCACAATTTTGGAAACAAACTTAACATTGAGCGCCACTCGGAGGCGGTAAGTACACTCAAACTTTGCACGGGCAGTGTCGTACACCTACTTGCTGTACTGCCTCTTACCAGCTGGAGGCGGGTGGGCTCACGCACGCCACGTACGCACCTGGGCGTTGCGATGGAGGATGTCCAAGAAGGAGCCGAGGCCCAGGCTGGGGAGGTCGCGCGAGTCAAAGTGCTCGGCAAGCTGCTTCTCCAGGCGTGACAGCGCGGGTAGGCCCAGGGGCTCTGCCATCTTACTTGCGTGGCTCAGCAGACGGACCAGATGCTCAGCTACCGCCTCTGCGAAGGAGAGAAGCAATGCCATTGTAGGAGAGGACAACGATTCTGTAACTCGCTCCAATAGGCTCAACAACTGCAACTCTCTCTCTGCCCCACCCCCCCCCCCCCCCCACGTCTCATTGACGGCCTCCCGATAAGTTTCATCATCACTCTCCAGATGACTCAAAAAACAAGTTTAACACGAAGGCCTTCGCGACCCATATTATCCATAATTGAGATTTTTGGGTTAGGTCACGTAAAAAGTGCATATTAACGCGTATTATTGAGTGCATGTTTACGTGATCTAACCCTAAAATCTAGATGATGGCCTAAAAAAACCACTGGCAGACTTCTCACTCACACCCGTATGCAAGACGATATCGCCCCAATATTCGAATTGTTCAACTATCCCCTGAACCAGTCCAGAATCAATTTCAAGTTCACACTGAGCATTCTGAAGGTCCTCCGTGGTCTGACCCCTTATGTACAATATAAGAAACTACATTTTATTCAAATTGTGCTTTCGATATCGTGTCATGAGACGGAGATCTCTCACGGAGCAGCAGAACCCGTCCTATTGGAGAATGGCCCGCAGAAGAGAACATCACAAAGCTACCTCTGACATTGTTTCTAGTGACCTCTGGTCCACAGAGTAAAGGGAAGCACATTCCCACCCACTCTGTTGAGCCGATATTGGACTTGGTCAAATTAAGTGCATAGCCATTTACTGAGTATGTTTTGGGTTTTTTTGACAGTCATTAATGACCGAGCTGAGACCATCAACTGGCTGCACTTGACAAAAGCAAGTTTAATCACAGGTGGTTACCCAGATTCGAACCCAGGATCTCAGCGTTTCCAGCTCAATGCAAATAATCTCTCTCATCCACCCGGGTCATCTCGATGTAAATTTAACAAACTGATGCGTCGTGATATGCCAAACTCTTACTAATGCATTAGTAATAATCGAGACGAGATGTGAAATAAGGTGTTTAGAGAAGCTACGACAATTCAGCGCACGTGCAATCCAGTAGACTCTTGATTATCCGTGTGCGGTTTATCTGATTTGCGGATTAACCACGCACATGAGATTTTAACTTATTAATAACTCATGGATTTTCCCTTAGGCCCAAATTAATAATCTAAAAATAGTTATACATTGTAATTCTTGGAAATGTTTGTTACAAGTCACGTGCTTATATCGAGCAAATATGTGCGCCCATGAATCCGAAATCTACGTGATCACCTCGACAGTACAGTAGTTGCATATCTTTACAACAGTGGGTGGAGTTTGATTGATGGTGATTGGCGTGGCTCTGCTATCCACTTAGAGGGCCGAGTCCTCTGCTCAGGAGCAGGAAAGTTTTATCACCGACCATGTGCATCGATCGGTCGATCGTTAGTTTGTGGCATAGAGATCCGCAGAAGATATCTTTGGATAATCCGAGATTTTTTTATCATCCGCAGCCATCTTCCCCGTAATTAGCGCGGACAATCGAGAGTCTACTGTATATGCAAATTTGTCTCCTTACTCCCCGGAGGAGGCGGCGGTCTGGTGTCGGGAGTGCTGATGTTGCCGAGAAACGCGGCCGGTTTCTCCTTGACCACGAGGTCGCGAGGAGTCTCGAGGGAGCCACAGCACAGGGCCAACTGAAACAGCTTCTGGGCCAGCGTGTCCCCTTTCACCTGCCCCAAGAAGTCCTGCACACACTGTTGGTGGAAACAACAAAGGACCCAAACCACGTGCAGCCATATCACTCTGTTGGGACAAATAGAGGGTGACACATGCATAGATGTCCTACCGATTTCAATGCCCCCCTTACTTTTGTCTCAACGTGTGACTGAATTTTGTGAAAGCGATGGCCCTAAATATTATAGAGGAGAGTTAATTCAGTGGTAGAACAAGCCATTGATACTGGTGGAAGTATCGACAGACTTGAAACGTATGGCAATTATCACTCATTAAATAATTCTGAGAACAAATGTATTTTGGAAAATCTTTGACAAATCTAAGCAAATGCATGAACTTTCTCGCACGGTAATTTTGTTGCATTAAGTCCAGACGCCATGGCCCCACCTTCTTCAGCTTATTCACAAAGATGTCATCGGCGTTCTGGAAGACCTGCAGCACCATCTCGGCCGCCGGCTGTGTCGTGAACTGTTGGCGAAGATCGGCGCTCGTCCCTGGCAAGGGGAACGACTCCAACAGGTATTTCTTGATCTTGTGTGGCCGGCCCTCCACCTCCTGCTTGATGTCACACTCAATGCGAGCCAGCCCACGGTCCATCACCTCCCGCTCGCCTTTCTGGGCCTTGCCGATCACCTAAACAAACAACACAATGTTAGCAACTGTGGTGGCCACAGGTGCAGGGCAGTGCTGTAGTTGCGATGATGGAACACGTGATGGACGAGTGGTTCAACAGCGAATGCAAGGTGTGCTGCTAATGCACGATTGCAATCGAGAGATGGGATTGGTGGATCATCCTAGCAGCAGTGGCTTTTGGCAAGCCATCGAACAAAGACAGTCACCGCATCACTCGCTTTCAGATGCGCTTCTGCGGCCAACTGGAATGCTCTTCCTTCCGATATTAGTAAGCCATTGGAGCTATGCACTTTTAAATCTAGATTGAAAACAATTTCTTTAGAACTGCTTTTTGTGTTCAGTTTGTTGTCCTCCACACCTCCGATTAGCACAGTTGGCTACGTACAGTGCGAAAGAAGTTCAACATATATACTTGTGGTTTTACCCAATCCAGTCATTTCTGAGTACCTGTTTAGATTTGCAAATTTTGATTCTGACGCCGGCACACACGTCCTCCTCATTCATTAATAACAACACGGGATTTATTTTTTTACATTATTTGTGAAGCATATAGAAATGCAGTTTTGGATAATACACCCGCAATATTAACTAGGGCGACTCCTGGGATCGAATCGCGAACCTCTGAAACAAGCGACAAATGCACAACCACTCGGGAAAGAAGATTTCTGTAAGGAGTGGTACAGTAAAATAGGCCTCAGCCTTCTATACGATATATATTAACATGATGTACTTACACGAGCAGTTACTTCAGTGCTCTTGTCACAGCACTGCACCCACAAAACTGAAGTCGTGTTGGAAGTCTGTCTCAGACTGCATGACAAAAGGATACACCACATTCACTTGACAGGGAGACAGGTGTGAAACTTGCGTGCCTGAGCAACTGAGGATAGCTCAGCATTGTGGCCGTGTAAGGCAAACGCAGGGGCGGGGGAATATTGGTAAAAGGCTGATGCAGTGTCACTCTCAGGTGTGAACACAGCGACACGTACGTTGTGGCTGTGTGTCAGCAATTCCAGAACGCATTTAATTCAGAAAGTAAACCCCCTCAAGGGCAACAACAATACATACTTGAGGCAATCTTGATTTGAAGCTTTCGCGACTGCAGGAATCCATACTCTTTGGTTCTTTCGGTAAAGTCACGTAAAATCGAGGAGGAGGCCGCTTTCTTACCTTACAGTTACACGCTAATTTCTCACGTTAACATCACTAGCCCTGGCCACTTCTTTATGACCCATGGGCTACACACATTTCAAACCATTTAAAACAGTCTGCCTCAGCAGCACACCAAGGCTTTCCCACCTGATGACGGACGCTTGTGTTGCGCCCGAAACGTCGTGATTTATTTTATTTTATACCTACGTGACTCTACCGAAAGAACCAAAGAGTCTACTTGAGGCATCCAATAATAATAATACAATTCGCAGTCAACAAGCGACGCAATGCATACACACGTACACACACGCTCATACACGCAGGCACGGCACGTACGGAAATGCCCAGAGGTATGCTGGTGATGCGGATGCCCAGATCGTGAATATCCGGAGCCCCGTATCGTTCCATGAGATGCTTCAGCAAGTCCGGCACCTTGAAGCGTGCCATCACTCCTTTGCCTCGGGAGCTGCGGCTCTTGGCCACGAAGGTCCTAAACTCTGCCGCAAACAACAACAACAACACGAGCGGGTTACGCAGAGCGCATGCTAGGGGAGCAACGACGACGCATTGATTCGGATGTGATCATTCATCCTGAAGATCGCGATATGCACACCGGATCGCGTGCGTAAGAATTTATGTTTTAGATTTGTATACGTTGCGTGTCATTGTTTCACATTGTCCAACACGCACCCACTCCAGTCACTAGAGCCGGCTGTGTTCACGTTTTAAAACAAGGCGTTGAATCTAGAATTTATTCACGAGCCCTCAATCGCTATAATCGATTGATTCGCGACATGGGTGGCTGGGGTGGCGCGTATCGCTTCTGTTTATGTCTGCACGGAATCACTTGCTGAGCCTTCGTATCATTTCAAATACCAAACAAATTCATGCATCAGTAGCACTGGGGCCTTGAAAAAGGGAAAACATCCGATAAGCGACGTTTCGGGCAATGCCCCTTCTTCATATTGCATAGAAAGGCCATAGAGATTGAGTCAACAATAAGAATTGGAAACTGCACTTCACAGCGATTACCGTGTTTCAAAAGTTATTAGGTAACCATTCATATGAACCTTATGGTGGGACCCCGGGGTCCCATAAGTCCCCGGCTCTTGCATAAACATTATATTATATATAATGTAAACATTGTATTATAATGTAAACATTATATTATATATAAACATTATATTATATAAAATGTAAACATTATATTATAATATAAACATTATATTATATATTATATATAATGTAAACATATTATAATGTAAACATAAACTGTGGTTTTTTTCACCAATGGGTTTGAAGGATGGTGGCAAGTGTTGTCTTGTTAAACTATGCCTTTAAAACTGAAAACTACTTACCTACAGTAGCTCTATTTAAATACACTATCGAAAACATAATCTACTCCCCTGTGTCAATCATCGTGTTTCACAGTGTGGATTTGTAAACACACTTGTTAAACAATACATAAAATAGTACGCGTTTTCAATGCGCTGTTCATATTGTAAAATGCGTTTATACCAATGTGACTCTACAGCAGTTGCAGAGCCGCACTTTTATATAATTCAGGTCAAAGCCAGATAAACAGTGGAGGATAAACATCCCATGAAGGCGGGGCAATTGTTGTGCAATCATTTCAGGTCAAATTTACAGGTGCGTTTAATTCATGCCACACAGGTTGAAAGTGAAACCTGGCCCACTGGCATCGTGAATCATGGATCATGAGTCACCCGGATTTGTTGCGTTTGTTTATGGTTGCTATACAAGCCATCAAATCTACACCACGAAGAGAGTTGATGAACAAGTAGGAGAGTGTGTAACTGGATTACATTCATGTGCACAGGCGTTTCACATGTGAATATAAAATAAGGTCGACTCAAACGCCACTCTTTAGGATTTGGCACACTCAATAACATTTTAATTGATAAATTAAGACCAACAAACCATAATCAAATGGGTCATGCATCGATGTACCAATTGTGGTTACGGACTGCTTAAGAAGAAAATGATGAATGCAGATTCGAATCGAGTTTAAACATGAATCTACACCATTTGAATATATTTTAAACAACCCGTTGCAAACATGACAGTAATTTAAAATGTAGCACTGTACATCAGAACAATTTGAAAGACGTTAGAGATTTGAAACTGTCCAAAAAGAAAGGGGGAAAATAAATGTATTTTTACATAATACAGGTTTTTTGGGTAAGATCGCGTAAATATAAAAATATGTCGGTAAACCCACCACCACCCGACACAGCCAATTAGTAAGGTTTGTCACTTAAACAGAACATGCCAATTCGTTACTAGTACAGCACACCGGTTGTGTGTTAGAGAGCAAAGCCGCAACATTAACAATCTGAGTATGACGTTTCGCCAGTAATTACAACCAGCATCATCAGGAGGCAGCCAGATTTGTGGATTTTAAAATGTAGATTTATTTAAATCTAAATTTAAAAACATATAGAGAAACTGGAACATTATTATTACAGAATTTGGTGGGACATATGTCGAAAAGAGACTGACTCCAGCTTAGCTTGCAAGAACTAAGAGACACTGTGTGGCCATGTGGCCTTAATGAGAGAGACTGACTCCAGCTTGGCTTGCAAGCACTAAGAGACACAGTGTGGCCATGTGGCCTTAATGAGACTCACTCCAGCTTAGCTTGCAAGAACTAAGAGACACAGTGTGGCCATGTGGCTTAATGAGAGAGACTGACTCCAGCTTAGCTTGTAAGAACTAAGAGACACTGTGGTCATGTGGCCTTAATGAGAGAGACTCACTCCAGCTTAGCTTGCAAGAACTAAGAGACACAGTGTGGTCATGTGGCCTTAATGAGAGAGACTGACTCCAGCTTAGCTTGCAAGAACTAAGAGACACACTGTGGCCATGTGGCCTTAATGAGAGAGACTCACTCCAGCTAGCTTGCAAGAACTAAGAGACACAGTGTAGCCATGTGGCCTTAATGAGAGAGACTGACTCCAGCTTAGCTTGCAAGAACTAAGAGACACTGTGTGGCAATGTGGCCTTAATGAGAGAGACTGACTCCAGCTTAGCTTGCAAGAACTAAGAGACACAGTGTGGCCATGTGGCCTTAATGAGACTCACTCCAGCTTAGCTTGCAAGAACTAAGAGACACAGTGTGGCCATGTGGCCTTAATGAGAGAGACTTACTCCAGCTTAGCTTGCAAGAACTAAGAGACACAGTGTGGCCATGTGGCCTTAATGAGAGAGACTGACTCCAGCTTAGCTTGCAAGAACTAAGAGACACAGTGTGGCCATGTGGCCTTAATGAGAGAGACCGGCAGAACAAAGTTGACGTTGGAATGAAGACAAATGGACGAGGAAGGACACGGACTGCGTTTCACGCATCGCCGAGTGCGTCTCGAAACCTTACCACGCCTACATATATTAACGGACATCGATTAAAGTGGTCCCATTAGATTTACAATTAGTCTGAATCTTTAGTACACATTTAATGCCTAGGAATATAAAACATGTTGTAAGAAAATACAGGTCGTTTAAACAAATTCAAATATTGCTTACTAAAACCAAAGCTCTTTGAAGAGTCGTAATTTAAAATCAAATGGCAGAGCAAAAGATTTTAATAAATTTCACTGCTCAAGAAAGTAGTCCGCTCAGAAAGCGCGTTGTGACGGAGCGCGTTCCGCGTTGTGCGAGAAGCGTTCCCTAAAGTAAAGAAAACGCGTTGTAGTGAAAACGCGTTATCGTGTGAACACGCGGGACAGACCCAGGTGTTGTGGGTTAACTCCCCGAGATAAACTTTCTTCCAACTTTGTGTTTTATACGCGCGGTGCTCCGCCAATTGTTGTTGTGAGCGTCGCTCCTCTGCCCTCTGTTGTTCATGGAGGGAGACTGCACCCTAGTGCCCAGTATCATCCTCCGCGAGCCTCTTCAAAATACTGATCTTGACACCGCTGGAAGCAGTCATCGGCCTTGACCTCACCCCACAACAGTGCAATTTTAACAGCTCAACATCAAAACACAATGATGGGTCGCTTGCACCAATCGCACAACACCACAGCATTGACTCTCAGCTGTTAAATTTTGATTTAAAGCTTTAGTGACTGCAGAGATTCATATTCTTGGTTCTTTCAAATTTTCTTGTTGTGGTTTTCACACCTGATGATGATTGCTTGTGTTGCAGTCAAAAGGTCGCGAGAATTTAATTGTTTTATATTTGTATTATTTTATTGTTTCCCTTCGACGTGATTTTCCCGAAAGAACCAAGAATATGAATCTTAGCTGTTTCTTGTGTAGAGGGGGTCACGTGTGTCACCATAATTGCCCTAATCCTACAACTCGTGCTGCGTAATATTTTCTTTTCCATATTACCTGTGACACACATAATGAGGACAACCGGTAATCCAAATGAAACCAGAGGTGGGAAATCTGTTATTTATATTATTAATTTCAGGCAATGTGAACACAACTTTTAGAAACACCGATGCAGCTATACACGTGCCATATTGGCCAGAAATTCAGTTGATACTAATAGGGTTTATTTGCCAGTATTGTACATTATTTAAATTACTTTTGTTTGGGCGGCAGGGTGGTGCAGTGGTCACGCCCGTGCATGACATCTTCTGAAGGACTGCCTGGCTTCGCTTTCCTCATTCTGGTCCCTTTCTCTGCATGGGTTTACTCCCATAGCAAAACAACAACAACATACAATGTAACTGGTACTAGCCAAACATCCAAATTACTCCTGCGAAAAGTTGGCAGGCCCCTCCTGAAAAAGAGTCTTGAGACTCAGTGAGGCTTTCCCAGGGAAACAAGCCTACTAACAACATTGTTTCACTGCATGTGAAAAATAAAGATTTTCAGGATTAAATCTGTGGCTGTTTTCATTGAAACACCAAGTTACGTTCAAGTGATAATTGTAACTGGCACACAGTATTCCTTCACTTTGGCGCGAGGAACTACAGACGAGGGAAGGCGGCAGTCAAATGGTGAGCAGCTGGCAACATCCCCCCCCACCACTCCTGCCCATGCTCTGTTGTCCTCTTTATATAAAGATGTTATCGGCAAATTAATGAGGGTTTGTACTCTTTGGTTGTTTATGTAAAGTCGCGTAGGTAGAACAAATAATAATGGATCACGACGTTTCGATCGCCACACAAGCAATTGACGAATTTTTTTATTTGTTTTTTATACCTACGTGACTTTACCGAAAGAACCAAAGAGTATAGATTCCTGCAGTCACGACAGCTTCAAATCAAGATTAATGAGTGTTTACATGTGGGAGGAAATCGGAGCACCTGGAGAAATCCAAGCAAATGAGGGGCCAACGCTCTATCACAAATCTACACATGGAACAGGCGGAGTCCACATTATTCCACACTGCCTTCTCTACCTCCTAGACGACCAAGGGGTGGGAGTTGTCGCAACATTTTTGTGATCCACCAACCCTCACCTCCACGTAGTCGTTGATTACAGGCATACATAGCCACCACAACCATCCGGCTAAAGTAGCTGTAATGCACATCTAAAATTCTACAAAAGTTGATGGGGCAAAGGTCGTAGGTCAATTGGTTTGATTTCTATGCGCATTAACCAGTCTCTAACGTATGCATATTTAGATTCGCATTCGGCCGCCAATGGAACAGGTGGAGTCCAAAAACAAAGTGGATGTACTGATTGTATCTTCATTGCGGGACTCATCCAGCAGTGGATTGACATGGGCTTCAGGTATCCACGTGTGGACGGCAATGAACACTGGGGCCACCTGGCGGTAAATGTTTGCCGGTGCACATTTGGACCGGCTCACACGTCACTGGCCCGTGGGCTGAAGTTAGGACCCTGGACCCCAAGCTCCGTCGTCCTTCAAAGGGCCAGAGCTCAGTGAGGCCAGTGGTCAAGGGAAGATAGGTCCTGGGGGATAGGACCCTGGACCCCAAACTCCGTCGTCCTTCCAAGGGCCGGAGCTCAGTGAGGCCAGTGGTCAGGACCCGAAGACCCTGGCACGGTCGGGTCAGCAGAGCCTCCCCTAGGGCCCCCAGCCGGAGGACGGGGAATTAACGGGTTCCCAGTGTTAGGGCCCGTGTAGTCCGGAGGCCATACCTCCCCAGGTATCGGGTGAAGGGGCCGCTACCCCTTTGTGTTAGGGACCCTGTAAAATAGAGTGTTAATAAATATCGTGTTGCCTCACAAGAAGTTCGCCACCGATTATTTACCCACATATGTGCTCCAGTTCACTGGCTAGGTGGCGCTGGTCGGAGATGCAGCGGATTATTTTTTCCGCCTGAGGACGACCGCTTGTGTTGCGATCGAAACGTACTATATTATTTTTTATTTTATTTTTCTACCTACGTGACTTTACCGAAAGAACAAAAGGGTATGGATTTCTGCAGTCACGAAAGCTTCAAATCACCACCAAAATAAGATTTTGTATATGAACAACAATTACTAATTATCTCCATTTTCCCAATGTTACCCACCAGAGATCCTATCTGCATATACACAACAGAAAGCTAATTATAGCACCATACGTTCAGTCCCTATCCATGACACACTTGACTCCCAATCCCCATGTAAGATTGCAATATAATTTCTGCATGAGGGCCCGTCAAAAAGTGTTGAGAATGGACACTTTTTTTCAAAAAAACTACGTAAAATATTCTTAATTAAAAGTCTAGTATAGTACTATTCGTGGCACTCATAAGTGAACTTCATTATTGCTCATGCTAATTATTACAATATTAACTATTTACCCAGGAAAGCCTCATTGAGTCTAAAGACTGATTTTTTTTCAGAAGTTTCCCATTGCAATGAGATATTTGGCAATTACATTAATGAGCGTTTGGCTCTGTGTGAGTAGAACCCAGAGAGACCCCCACCTTGCACATGGGGAAACAGCACAACTCTGCACAGATTCTACCCACACTCGATAAATAATTCAAACCGATCTTGGTTTGAAGCTTTTGTGACTGCAGGAATCCATACTCTTTGGTTCTTTCGGTAAAGTCACGTAGGTAGAAATAAAACAAAATAAATCACGACGTTTCGATAGCAACACAAGCCATCGTCTTCAGGTGAAAATCGTGACAGCCGCGATGTCTGCTGCCTTGTGAAGAGAAGCTGTTACCAGCAAGTCCCACATCCACAATTGGAATTTTTATTTACAGACAGTCCTCGACTTACGAACGCCCAAATTACAAACAGTCGCACTTCAGAACCAACTGCCATGAAATATTAATTATTTTATATGAGGTCGTCCATAAATGACGTCACGCGATTTTGGACGATTTTTGACCCCCCCCCCCCTCGTCACACGGCGTCACAAAAAGTCAGACCCCCCCCCTCAAGTATGACGTCACAAAGCTCTGCCCCCCCCCAAACCATATTTACATTTTGAAAATTAAACATGCTTCAAATCGCTGTAAACTATTGTCATTGTAGCGCGTATTTAATGTGGTGCTGCACTCAGTTGTTGTCGGAGAAAACATTAAAAAGTCTATTTACCTAAGTAGAACGTGTTGTCTATATTTATTTAAAGTTGCGCATTTGATGTGACGTCACATTTCTCAAACCCACCCCCCCCGTCACAAATGTCTGACCCCCCCTCCCCAGGTGCGTGACGTCATTTATGGACGGCCCCCATCGCCTTAAAACGCGAACTCACGCTTGCAAACTGAAACCGCGGAACTTTTTTTGTTCAGCAGCACGATCCTCCGCGAGATGTAATGAGTCGGCCTCGCGCTGTGAGTGAGTGTGAGTGAGACAGCATCGTCCCCCACTCCTGATGTCGAGGGTAAATGGGCGAGGTTTAGGCCTGTGACTCATGCAGCTGCAATGGCTGCTTTGTGTACGCGGTCCAGACCTCCCCAGAGACCCTGGCTGACAGAGGAGGTGTTCAGGATGGTTGAGAAAAAGCGACAGGCCCACTCTAATCGTCTACAGCATTCCACGTCAGAGAATGAGGAGGCTTACCGCAGCCTTCGCTCGGAGGTTCGGAGAGCCGTGAGGCGCTGCAAGGATGGGTGGTGGTCGCGGGTTGCTGAGGAGATGGAGTCTGCCTCAGTGGCCCGCGATCACAAATCCCTATTTAACTCCATTAAAAAAGTAACCTACAGCGCCACACCTATTACCATTGTAGGGGTAATCGTCACTCACCACTCTGTGGGCTGGTAGCTTCCCCTTATCGTCAATAGGGGGCGGAAGCGCTATCACGCCAGGGCTAATGTCCATGGCCCAAAAAGGGGCCAAGACAATAAATATCGTTTTGCCTCATCAGAAGTTTATTCGTCAATTTATACCCACTACACCATCATTAGGGGAACGAAGGGTGATCCAATCTCCGACCCCCAGCGACAGGTTTGCAGATTTGCTGAGCATTTCTGTGAGGTCCTGGGGGAGGGGGAATCGCTCAGCCTGGAAAACATCATGGGACAAAGTGGGGATGACCCTGCTGAGGATGCGGTGCCTCAAATATTGGAGGAGGAAGTCACCCTCTGTGAGTGGCTGGCTGAGGTGCCATCCGTTGAGGAAGTACTGAGGGCGATCCAGAGTCCGAGAACAGGAAAGGCACCGAGCAGAGATGATCTCCAAAGCGAAATGCTGAGGGAGGGTGGCGTTTGTGCGTAGACTGCCCTACATGACATCATAACAACAGTCTGGGCCACTGGACGGGTTCTGCAGGATTGGAAGGATGCCCTGGTGGTCCCCCTCTTTAAGAAGGGGGACCGCACAGACTGTAACAACTACAGGGCATCTCACTCCTCAGTGTGCCGGGAAAGGTCCTGGCAAGGATTATTCAACATCGCCTTGCTAGGTACGCTAAGGAGAGGCTTGCGGAGCCCCAATGCGGTTTCAAGAAAGGGCGGTCCTGCAAAAATGTCATATTTTCTGTCCGTCTGCTACAGCAGAGGTGGAGGGAATTCCAACTAGACCTACATCTCTGCTTTATTGACCTGGTTAAGGCCTATGATACCATCAGTAGGCCTGGGCTCTGGGTTGTTCTTCGTGCTTTCAGAGTCCCTGACGCTCTGCTCACACTCATTAAGGACCTTCATGATGGTGAGCAGACCCGAGTAAAACTACATAGCCGGGAGTCAGAGTCATTCCCTGCGACAGGGATGTCCTCTGGCTCCAACATTATTTAACATTTATTTCGACCACATAGTTCGTGAAGCCTTCAGTAGCTGTACCAGAGGAATTTACGTCTGGTACAGATACAATGGGAGGCTGATCGATGCCCAGGTGCGGTGAAGGGATGTCTCCCTATTGGTCAACCACATTATGTGGTTATGTATGCCGACGACCTGGTAATTGCTGCTCATTCAGAGGAGGAGTTGGAGGCGCTGCTGCTGAAACTGGAGTGTGCCAATAAGAGGTGGGGCCTTACCATCAGCCCCACCAAAACGAAGCACCTGCCTGGGTATTTTGTGCCATCGGGCACTCTACCCCCACAACTCCCAATCGGTGATGGGGCAGTTGGGGAGAGTGGAGAGTTTTCCATACCTGGGCAGTGTGCTCATGATCGGCTCCGGTTTAACAGCAGAGTTCTCACTCCGAATTAGTCGAGCAGCATTATCTTTTCATCGGTTGTGTAACGTTGTGTGGAAGCTACCTGGTCTGTCGCTCCGCATGAAGCTTCGGTTCTTCTCGGCCACAGTCATTCCCTCCCTTCTCTACGCTTGCAAAACGTGGACCCCCCTAATGCAGCATCTTCACCGGTTAGAAACATTTAGGCTGGCCTGCCTACGATCAATCCTGGGTTTAACCAGGCTGGATTGTGTGAGGAGCTCACAAATCCTCGAAAGATCTGGACAAAGTCCCATCGGTGAGCTCCTCCAGCAGGCAAGGCTGCGTTGGCTGGGCCATGTAACCCGCATGCCCAATCACTGCATGCCCAAACAGCTTTTGTTCGGCCGGATCGAGGGAGCTAAACGGGCGTGGCATGGACTAGAGAAGAGATGGAGTGATGTGGTACAGGAGGATGTGGAGCTGAGTGGACTTGCCAATGACTGGTACCAGCGGTGTCAAGATCGGCCTCTGTGGAGGAGGCTCGTGAAGGACTCTACTGGGCAGTTGGAGGCAGTCGCCCTCCAACAACAACGGAGGGCGGAGGAGCGACGCTCAGATAAACGAGCGGAGCATCGGGTGGCTAAAGCTCAGCAAGTTGGCACATTAGGGGGCACAGGTGGTGCATCAGCCAGTAATCTCAGTCATCTCAGTCAGTCGACCAGTGGCACCTGGGTCTGCCCCGTAACCTCCTGCCAGCCGGCGATCGACACTTCACGTAGCCTCAAGGTGCACATAGCCTGGCACAAGCGTCGTGGTGACGTCACCGCCACTTAGTGGCGAATGGCGGTTGTTGTTTTGAGACAGTAAGAGAGTGTGAGGTCGACTCAGCCTCAGATGAGTACCTGGTGCGGTGTGTCGTAAACATCGTTACTGGGGGAGACAAAGGCCGCCGTGGAGGAGAATCCTAAAATAATAAAAGCTTTTATTATAATAAAAGCTTTGATTATAATATTATGATATTATAATAAAAGCTATACTAAAAGCTTTTTAAATTAAAAAAAATAATAATGAAAGCTTTAATTATTAAGAATTTATTATTTATTTTTTTCAATTGGCAGAATCTACACGCCATATTCGTGGTTCTTCAGGTAAAGTCACGTAGATTTGAAAATAAAAATAATTAAATTTAATTTAAAAATATAAATTATAATATTTAAACTAATAAAAGCTTTTATTATTTTCAATTTATTATTTATTATTTTCAATTTATTATTTTAATTTTATTAACAGGTCCCTGCAGGGTGGGCTGGTAGGACAAGTCTCTGCGCTGTCTATTGCTGATTTTACACCCAACAGCACGAGATTTCACTTCGTTAAAGTATTGAAAGGGGACGGACGGACGGACACATTAATCTATTGCAGGCTGGTACACTCAGTTTACAACTTCGTTCCTACCAGTATTTCACTTCGTTAAAGTATTGAAAGGGGACGGACGGACGGACACATTAATCTATTGCAGGCTGGTACACTCAGTTTACAACTTCGTTCCTACCAGTATTATGACTTTACCGAAGGAAGCAATAATCTGGCGTGTAGATGCTGCCATCTGCTGGCCACCATTGTTGGGTGTAGATTGTGACTTAAAACTTTCGTGACTTCAGGAATTCATATTCTTGGTTCTTTCGGTAAAGTCACGTCCATAGAAAATAAAAAAAAATATCAAATCAAATAAAAATGTGAAATTTTAAATAATAAAAGCAAAAAACCCACATTCATATTCTTGGTTCTTTCGGTAAAGTCACGGAGATAAAAAAAATAAAATTTTAAATTATCAGTTGAATAAAAGCTTTTAATATTATTTAAGCTTTTATTATATTCAATTTATCATTTTAATTTTTTAATTGGCAGAATCTACACGCCACGTTGGTGGCCGGCAGGTGGCAACATCTACACGCCGAATTCTTGTTTTTTTCGTTAAAGTCACGTAGATTTTAAAATAAAAATAATATAACTTAATTTAAAAATACAAATAATAAATTGAAAATAATAAAAGCTTTCATAATTTTCATTTTAAAAATTGTATTATTATTTTCTATCTACGTGACTTTACCGAAAGAACCAAGAATCTGGCGTGTAGAAGCTGCCATCTGGTGGCCACCAACGTTGGCAGGTGGCAGCATCTACACGCCAGATTCTTGGTTCTTTGGGTAAAATATAAATAATAAAGAAAAGTTTAAAAAAATCATGATTTAGTATTTTTTCATTTAATTCTATTATTTTCATTTTCAAATCTACGTTACTTTACCGAAAGAACCAAGAATATGGCGTGTAGATTCTGCCAATTTAAAAAAATTGCAAATTAAAATAATAAATTGAAAATAATAAAAGCTTTCATTATTTTCCATTTATCTTTTGTATTTTTTTATTTAATTTTATTATTTTTATTTTCAACCTACATGGCTTTACCGAAAAAAACTAGAATATGAATCTGGATTTTGATTACTATTTTCAATCTATTTTAATTTTTAAATTGGCAGCATCTACACGCCATATTCTTGGTTCTATCGGTAAAGTCACGTCGATATAAAATAAAAAAATAATCAAATAAAATCAAATAAAAAGTGTGAAATGGAAAATAATAAAAGCAAAAAAAACCCACATTCATATTCTTGGTTCTTTCGGTAAAGTCACAGAGATAAAAAAAAATTGAAACAAAATTTTGATTTTAAAATAATAAATTGAAAATAATAATAAAAGATTTTGATTTAAAGCTTTCGTGACTGCAGTAATTCATATTCTTAGTTTTTTCGGTAAAGTCACGTTGAAGAGAAACAACAAAATAACAAAATATATATATAAAACAATAAAAAAATTCTCACGACGTTTCGACCATAACTCAAACGGTCATCATCAGGTGTGTCGGTTTGCATAAATTTATTTTGAAAACGGCATATTTATTTATATATATAAAAATAACGTTTGCGTCACGCGCAACGATGGCAGTTTGCCAGGACTAGTCCATCTATTTTTTGAAAAGAGGAGGGGGGAGACGAA
Organism: Petromyzon marinus; assembly: GCF_048934315.1. Classification (NCBI taxonomy): domain Eukaryota; kingdom Metazoa; phylum Chordata; class Hyperoartia; order Petromyzontiformes; family Petromyzontidae; genus Petromyzon; species Petromyzon marinus. The sequence goes on along the minus strand of NC_133703.1, from coordinate 10,517,649 downwards.
ATTTGTTTTTATGTATGCTGTCTGAAAGGCACTGTAAGCGTGAACAATCAATCAAGAACTGAAATGATTTATCAAATCTTTCCAATGATTGCTAAGATAGAATCCATCTTCTCGGTTGAAATTGTCTCTGTGTTTGTATATGTGGATAGCCTCATGAACGAATCTCTCATGGAAGCCAGATGGCTTACAAAGAACCTCCGTCTTGGAAAAGTCAATGGCATGTGAGCCTACTGAATTAGAACAATGATCTGCTACGGCCGAGGTGTTGGTCCTACCGTGTTTAAGGTCTGCTTTATGTTCACGAATGCGGTCCGAGATATGGCGTTTGGTTTCTCCAATGTAACTACTACCACAGAGGCAACTTAGTTTGTAGACACCAGGGTATTGTATGTCCGGAATCACATCTTTTACAGACGGAACCAGATCACGGATTTTATGTAATGTGTTGAAACGGACCTGGATCTTGTGTTTATTCAAGATTTTGGAGATCTTTTTTGTGATCCCAGCAATGTAGGGTAAAGTGATGGTTTTGAAAGGCTCCTCAAGAGGGTTCTTCTTCATGGTTTGAGTGATAGCTTTGCGGATTGTATAGTCGGAGTAACCATTAGCCCTAAGAGCTTGGTGTACGTGCTTGAGTTCACTGCTTATGTGTTCCTGGTCGGATATGCATTGGGCTCTATGATACAGAGTCTTGATGAGAGAATTCTTCTGTGATGGATGGTGGTGGGAATCCGGTTTCAGATAAGCATCCGTATGGGTAGCTTTCCTGTAGACAGAGTGGCTCATTGAACCATCAGGTCTCTTTTTAATTAGGACATCCAAAAAAGGTATCTTGCCATCTATTTCGACTTCCATGGTAAATCTGATGGCTGGGTGTATGGAATTGATGTGGTCGAAGAATTTGTCTAGAGCAGGCCGGCCATGTGGCCAGATGACAAAAGTGTCATCCACGTACCTCTTCCATAAGGTTGGGCGCAGAGTGGCAGTCTGGATGGCGTCAGTCTCAAATTTCTCCATGAAAATGTTAGCTATAACTGGAGAAAGGGGGGAGCCCATTGGGGTGCCCTCAGTTTGTTTGTAGAAAGTTCCATTCCAAGTGAAGTATGTATTGGTTAAACAGTGTCTCACCAGGGGGGGTACCTCAGTGTTTAGTCCTTGATGAACCAAGTCTTCAATGATTGCAATGGTGTCAGGTACAGGAACCTTGGTGAATAAGGAAACTACATCAAAACTGACAAGCAGGTCGTCTGGGGACAGGGAAATACCCTTGATTGTTGATACCAGGTGAGTAGAATTTTGTACCGCAGAGGTGGTCTTTCCAGTGAAAGGACGCAGGATTTCAGACAAAAAACGAGCTAGTTTGTAGGTGGGGGAGCTGATAGTAGAGACTATGGGACGAAGAGGTGTATCAACTTTATGTATTTTTGGTAAGACGTATAATCTTGGTGGCCTGGCAGCAGAAGGTTTCAACGAAAACTGTTTAGATTGATCAATTAATGCGGTTGAATCAGAAATTATTTTGTTGGTTTGTGTGACGAGGCTGTTGGTGGGATCTCTTTTTATTTTTGTATAACTACCATCGTCGAGTAATTCTTTAATTTTGTTGTTGTATTCTATTTTATCCATGATAACAGTAGCATTGCCTTTGTCAGCTGAGAGAACTACAATATCATTCCTCTTTTTTAATTTATATAATTCAAAACGCTCATCTTTGCTGAGGTTGCTAGCTGGCATCTTAGCGTTTTTGAGGGTTGCAGCGATTTCAGATCTTGCTACGTCTGCAGCGATGTGACCCAGGCCCCTGAGAGCAACGTCTACTTGGGCAATTATATCATTAACTGGTATGTGTTTAGGTGTGACTGCAAAGTTTAGACCTTTAGCTAAAACGGATTTTAGACCATCGGAAATAGAACTGTTACTGCGATTAATTACGACTTTATTAACGTCTAACTTTTTGGTGTGTGGGTCCGGTCTTTTGTTTAAGAGGAGGTTAAATTTGGAAATCAGGTTTTCCTTACATTTGGTCGACATAGTAGCAGCTGAAGAGGCAGTCATATTGTCTACATGTTCCCAATCCGATGTGGATAAAATAGAATACAACAACAAAATTAAAGAATTACTCGACGATGGTAGTTATACAAAAATAAAAAGAGATCCCACCAACAGCCTCGTCACACAAACCAACAAAATAATTTCTGATTCAACCGCATTAATTGATCAATCTAAACAGTTTTCGTTGAAACCTTCTGCTGCCAGGCCACCAAGATTATACGGCTTACCAAAAATACATAAAGTTGATACACCTCTTCGTCCCATAGTCTCTACTATCAGCTCCCCCACCTACAAACTAGCTCGTTTTTTGTCTGAAATCCTGCGTCCTTTCACTGGAAAGACCACCTCTGCGGTACAAAATTCTACTCACCTGGTATCAACAATCAAGGGTATTTCCCTGTCCCCAGACGACCTGCTTGTCAGTTTTGATGTAGTTTCCTTATTCACCAAGGTTCCTGTACCTGACACCATTGCAATCATTGAAGACTTGGTTCATCAAGGACTAAACACTGAGGTACCCCCCCTGGTGAGACACTGTTTAACCAATACATACTTCACTTGGAATGGAACTTTCTACAAACAAACTGAGGGCACCCCAATGGGCTCCCCCCTTTCTCCAGTTATAGCTAACATTTTCATGGAGAAATTTGAGACTGACGCCATCCAGACTGCCACTCTGCGCCCAACCTTATGGAAGAGGTACGTGGATGACACTTTTGTCATCTGGCCACATGGCCGGCCTGCTCTAGACAAATTCTTCGACCACATCAATTCCATACACCCAGCCATCAGATTTACCATGGAAGTCGAAATAGATGGCAAGATACCTTTTTTGGATGTCCTAATTAAAAAGAGACCTGATGGTTCAATGAGCCACTCTGTCTACAGGAAAGCTACCCATACGGATGCTTATCTGAAACCGGATTCCCACCACCATCCATCACAGAAGAATTCTCTCATCAAGACTCTGTATCATAGAGCCCAATGCATATCCGACCAGGAACACATAAGCAGTGAACTCAAGCACGTACACCAAGCTCTTAGGGCTAATGGTTACTCCGACTATACAATCCGCAAAGCTATCACTCAAACCATGAAGAAGAACCCTCTTGAGGAGCCTTTCAAAACCATCACTTTACCCTACATTGCTGGGATCACAAAAAAGATCTCCAAAATCTTGAATAAACACAAGATCCAGGTCCGTTTCAACACATTACATAAAATCCGTGATCTGGTTCCGTCTGTAAAAGATGTGATTCCGGACATACAATACCCTGGTGTCTACAAACTAAGTTGCCTCTGTGGTAGTAGTTACATTGGAGAAACCAAACGCCATATCTCGGACCGCATTCGTGAACATAAAGCAGACCTTAAACACGGTAGGACCAACACCTCGGCCGTAGCAGATCATTGTTCTAATTCAGTAGGCTCACATGCCATTGACTTTTCCAAGACGGAGGTTCTTTGTAAGCCATCTGGCTTCCATGAGAGATTCGTTCATGAGGCTATCCACATATACAAACACAGAGACAATTTCAACCGAGAAGATGGATTCTATCTTAGCAATCATTGGAAAGATTTGATAAATCATTTCAGTTCTTGATTGATTGTTCACGCTTACAGTGCCTTTCAGACAGCATACATAAAAACAAATTTCGTCTCCCCCCTCCTCTTTTCAAAAAATAGATGGACTAGTCCTGGCAAACTGCCATCGTTGCGCGTGACGCAAACGTTATTTTTATATATATAAATAAATATGCCGTTTTCAAAATAAATTTATGCAAACCGACACACCTGATGATGACCGTTTGAGTTATGGTCGAAACGTCGTGAGAATTTTTTTATTGTTTTATATATATTTTGTTATTTTGTTGTTTCTCTTCAACGTGACTTTACCGAAAAAACTAAGAATATAATAATAAAAGCTTTTATTATTTTCCATTTTTTTTGTATTTTTAAATTGGCAGAATCTACACGCTATATTCTTAGTTCTTTGGGTAAAGTCACGTAGATACAAAATATAAATAATAAAAGAAAAGTAAAAATTTAAATAATATTTTAAAAAATACTTATTTTATTTTATTGTTTCCTTTCTACGTGACTTTACTGAAAGAACCAATAATATGAATCCCTGCAGTCACGAAAGCTTTAAATCAAAATATAATAATAACAATTCATGATTTTCATTTAATTATTTTCTTTTTATTTTCAGATCTACGTGACTTTACCGAAAGAACCAAGAATATGGCGTGTAGATTATGCCAATTTAAAACATTACAAATAAAAGTAATTTTATTATTTACGATTTATTTTTTCTTTAATTTATATCATTATTTTTAAATCTACGTGACTTTACCGAAAGAACCAAGAATATGAATCTGGATTTTTGCTTATTAATTTCAATTTATTATTTAAATTTTTCAATTTGCAGAATCTACACGCCACGTTAGTGGCCAGCAGATGGCAGCATCTACACGCCATAATCTTTGTTCATCTTCTTTGGTTCTTTCAGTAAAGTCACGTAGCATGAGAATAAAATAATAAATTAAAAAAATAAAATAACACAATAAAATTCTCACAACGTTTCGGCCACAACACAAGCGGCCTTCATCAGGTGAAGGGACGAGACTGTCTGGAGGACAGCGCTGGAGCGAACAAAGCCAAGCTCAATTCGAGACCTTTAAGCTGTGTGAGAAAAACAAAGCGCCTTGACAAAGGAATTAGAATTGAATTTAGCATTGAAATGGCTGAGCGATTAGCTTGTGACTGGTCACAGATATGGCTATGTTAAAGTCAAAGCATACACATCCACAGAGGCACCCCTTTACAAAGGAATTAGCATAGAATTTAGCATTGAAATAGCTGAGTGATTAGCTTGTGACTGGTCACAGAAATGGCTATGTTAAAGTCAAAGCATACACATTCACAGAGGCACCTAGTAAAAATCAAACAGGAAAATTTAGCATTGAAATAACTGAGTGATTAGCTTGTGACTGGTCACAGAAATGGCTATGTTAAAGTCAAAGCATACACATTCACAGAGGCACCTAGTAAAAATCAAACAGGAAAATTTAGCATTGAAATAACTGAGTGATTAGCTTGTGACTGGTCACAGAAATGGCTATGTTAAAGTCAAAGCCTACACATCTGAGCTATTAATAGTAACTGGGTCAGTGTCTACTTCAAATATTGTTCAGGCTCAGGAGACTTCCAAAGTTATTCGTGATGTTATACATTTGGTTCGTTTTGAGCATAATCGCGACCTTATATAATTATTACGTGATACACACGCTGAATATACGCACACAAACATCGTGTACACGTGTGTCGTGTCCTCTATTGTCCACATAGACGGCTTGTGCTGACGAGAGAACGATCTTAACGTACAATGTCGTGACATGTATCAGCCCTTTGTCGATCCAGCGTTTTGATAGAGGCCTCCCCCACACCATGTCGTTCGTGGGAGTTGTTTAACCATACTTCACCATGCCGGTCAATGCGGGTTTGGTGAAGTGAGGAGGCCCAGAAACTTGTATATGCAGATACGAGTTTGCCTGTGCTTGCATCTGCAGAATTACATTCTCACACATCTTCAAGTGTAGTTTAATACTTCTAAAAATGCATTTATTCTTGAGGATTCCATAAAGTACTGTGGTAAAAAGAAAACAACTTGATTTGAATAAATTTCGATTTACAGCTTTCGTGACTGCAGGGATTCATCTTCTTGGTTCTTTCGGTAAAGTCACGTAGAAGGGAAATAATAAAATAATAAAAATAAAACATAATAAAATTAAATTCTCACGACGTGTCGGCCACAACACAAGCAGCCGTCCTCAGGTGAAGAAACAGAACTGTCGGAAAGACAGCGCTCCAATGAACACTGCTAAGCTTGGCAGCGTATTTTAAGCTGGGTGGGAGGAGCAGAGCGCCTTGCCAAAAGAGTTTACATATCAACAGAAGAATTTAGCATTGAAGTAGCTGTGTTAATGTGATAGATTAGCAGGATGGTAAAGTCAGAAATTAGCATGTAACTGGGATATTAGCATGATGTTAATGTGAGGAATTAGCATGTAACTTGTCACGGAAGTAGCTATGTTAAAGTCAGAGTTTATATATCAACAGAGGCATTTAGTATATTGATGCTAAAGAACTGCAACTACCCAACTTTCATACAATAAACCGATGTGAAAGAACTAAATATAAACTACATCAATATAATCAATGTAACAAAATATATATAAAACAATAAAAAATTCTCACGACGTTTCGACCATAACTCAAACGGTCATCATCAGGTGTGCAAACCGACACACCTGATGATGACCGTTTGAGTTATGGTCGAAACGTCGTGAGAATTTTTTATTGTTTTATATATATTTTGTTATTTTGTTGTTTCTCTTCAACGTGACTTTACCGAAAAAACTAAGAATATGAATTACTGCAGTCACGAAAGCTTTAAATCAAAATATAATCAATGTACTCAATATATTCTCCACTGAGCTGAGCTACTAACAATAAGTCATTATACATTACACTTCTATGTCGCAAAAATTATTATAATATCCCTCCAAATAATATTTGTATTATAAACTGCCATAGACAGACACCAACATTGAATTATACACTGCGTTACTATACACTACCTTAGATTATAATAATATTAGACTTGTAATATTACACTATGTATTATTTTACCAACCCTACTATACCACACTGCTGTATATTGACTATACAATTACGATACTATATAATACTAAATAAATAATATTAAACATTACACTGAGTACTTTGTTGAACAGGGAATGCTTTGAGCTTGTGGGTTGAATCCATCTGTGTGGAGTTGTGTTATTTCTCCATATGCAAGGTGGGGTCTCTCTGGGTTCCACTCACACAAACATCTCAATGCAATGGGACCTTTCTGAAAATGCAGTACTTAGACTCAATGAAGCTTTCCTGGGTAACTAGTTGACATTGTAATATTAGCATGAGAGATAATGACGTTCACTTATAAGTGCCATTAATAGTACTATACTGTACTTTTAATGAAGACTATTTTACGTAGTTTTTTGTAAAAAAGTGTCCATTCTCAAAACTTTTTGAGGTGTCCGTCTGAAGTTCGTCACGCGGACGTCTCGAACGGCTGACTCCCCTCCTGCGTGGACCGCGATGATTTTTGAAGAAGACTGTCTTGCTACCTGAATCCCCCTCCCTTTATCCCACCTACAACAAAGGAATTTCGCCGTTTCGCTCTCTTGGCCTCCCGTCCAATCAGGGGCTCGGATTTTCCCGCCCTTTTGATACCGGGATCCCAGCTCGGGTGATGTCGCCGCAGTGATCTCTCCGACGTCCGCTCTCTGTTCTCCCGCTACCAGTCCACTGACCCGTGCTTGTGCGTGTGTGGTTCCACTCGCGGTGGCACGATGGCCCTTGCCGTGACCATGCAACTTTAATATTAGGTCATGGCGCCGCAGTGCATGTCAGCTACAGGGGGAAGATCGCCCAATTTCCTGGCCGCAGGAAACCATGAAGTTCGATCCCATTAGGGACTTCTGGAAAAAAACCTATCGGCCGGGTGACCTCCCCTCCCGGCTCTACGTGGGGCGTGTGTGCTTTCGTGCGGGGGGGGGGGGGGGGTGGCGAGGGTGCACCGCGTCGGCATCGGCATCCCCCGGTGGCGGCTTCACGGCGGTGGGCACGGCCTCGGCAGAGCGGCTCTGCTGCGGCGGCCTCACGACTGTGCAGTGGGCAAAACGCGGACGTCTGAGAAGGCACCGGCCCCGGGAGAGTGGCGGGAAATCCGAAGCATCGGTGACGGCGTCGCGGCGGTGGGCACGGCTCCGCTGGAGCGGCTCCGCTGCGGCGGCACCACACCCTGCTGACTCAGACTGATTCGGGTAATAGTGGCTCGCAGACACGCCGGGAATAAATCGTTAGTGTTCGATAACAGCCTCGTGTGGTTTCTACGAATGTGGGGAAAGTGCATGGTGGTGTGTTTGCGCTCGCCGGAACGCGTGTGGTCGGCGCGCGGTGTCACGGTAGAAGAAACGCCGCGCCCGAAGGACTCGGCGAGTGAGCGCTTCGTCCTGTGACCCCGGACTCCAGCCCTGCTGCGTGTGGGCTATCACCAATCCCAAATATCCGCCCCTCCAGCCCTTTAAATAAACTCCAATACAACCCCCCAATCGGCTACGCGTGTACGAGTGACGTCCCTGCTCTCTGACCCCCGACCCCCCCGTCCCGCGCGTGCGATTGGTGTGTCGCTCTAAAAAAATCCCCGCCCCGCAGCTCTTTAAACAATCTCCATTGCCCGCCCTCGGCGGCAATGCGTGTGCGAAGGACGTCATTCGCTCTGACCCCTGACCCCCCGTTCAGCTCGTGTGAGTGGTGCGCGGAGTTGTGTGAGCAGAGACGTCGCGTTTGAGTGGCTGAGAAGCGACGGATTGATTCCAGGCAGCCACGTGCCAGCCCCGAGCTATGCCCCACAAACAGGACCTGCGGACCCGAGGGGCTGCGGCGTGAGGAGAGGAGCCGGAGAGCGGCAGCCCTCTCCCCGCGAGCGAGGATTCGAGTAGCGGCTGCTCTCACTCGACCGAGGAGTCCGGAGCCCGCAGCCCTCTCGAGATCAGCCCTCCCCCGGGGGGGGAGCCGGGGGCCATCGTCCCCCACAACTGACAACCTGTGTACCAACTGGCCGAGCGAGAGTTTGTGTGTATTTGAGCGTAATCGTGCCAGTGTTTAGCTGTACCAGGGAGTTTTATGCAGCAGAGTGTTTCAGTGTAGCAGGGTGTCCGGATTGTGCCGGCACACTATCCTTCTATCCGTAATGTCGTAGGGTGAGCTCCATTAAAAGTTTACTCGGACCCCAACCTGTCAAAGCGCCTAATCTTTGAACGTGGTTCTCAACATCGTCCCTCACCCATGCTATGTACCTATGAGACGTCCTGCTTTTACAAATGTTGATGAACTGGAGGGCAAAGGTCTGGAGGACCCCACATGGAGTCTGGTTTCTCACACCCGAGCCTCCTGTGAGATTTCTGGAGGCTTCTCTGGGATTTTTGTCCCATTTATTGAGTGCGGATTTGGCTTACTTCTGGCTTCATCCCAAGACGTCATCCAGTTGGGAAATACCCGAAGGTTGTGGGAGTCGCCCCGTGCTTCAGTTTATTTCCAACCCTCGCAATGGCCGGTTGCTCACCAGCCGGAAGTCTTTTGTTGCATACACCACGACCGAGGTGTTGAGAGCAGCCATCTCGTGGCTGGTCGGCAATGGAGATGGTATTATCGATTAGGGGAGCGTGAGTCTGTGGCGTTGGTGGTGCTGCTGTCACGGAGGCGACACGAGTTTAGGAAATTCAGTTTTGTGGGTTTCCTGTAGGGAGCACTGAAAGATCCTCTCTTCCTCTTTCTCCACCCTTTGTCTGTTGTCTTCATGTCCCCGTTCAACTCTTTCTATGCCGCTTTCCTTGAATGTGCAGCCGCCTTTACGACCTCCCCTCTCCCCTTCTCTCCACCTCCAACCCATCTCCGTCGTAATCTCCTCCCCTTTGTTCAGGCTCTTCCCTTTCTTCCTCAGTCTATGTATGGGGTTATTGTTTATCGGGCTATTATACAAAAAATGGAGCTTATTTTAGCCTTTGAATAGGATTTTCTGTTTTCTTTCGGTAGCGTGTTGCGCACATAGGGAAGATCGAGCCACGCCACCGGTTCCCATGATCAAAATCTTTCTCAACTTGTCTCCCTCGGTAGGAATGCCTTTTCTTCTCCAGCAGGCAATTGTCTTCTCTCTCTCACCTCCGTTATTTCTTCTGATGCGCTTTCTTAATCTCGCTTGCTGTGTGTATCGACTCTATCATTCAACAAGGGCAAATTTAAAAATTTGCTTTTTTTTCCTCCACTGCTTTACCACTATACCTCCTGAGTGGGTACTCGGAGTTTCATCTAATGTACTATTTGATGAGTCGCTTCCACACAGCACAAAGGCGGTAGCTATCCGAACTGTAAATTTTTCTTTCAATTTCGAAAGATTCTCGAATTATTCTTGGCCAGCAGTAGCTAGTTTTGCACAGAACTTCAACATTAAAATCAACTGAGTGTCCTTGTTGGCACGTGTGCTCTGTTACTGTTGAACACGGGTGCCAACAAATAATACATTATTTAAATGCATGCCTATAAAGGGCAGCATACTTCAATAGGGATTACCATTGGTACGGCTATTTTAATACACAATAGACAGGAAGGACAAGATCAAAGGGCTCTCATAATGCACATGCATAATGTACGTTGACTCGGTAATCTCCCCCCCCCCCCCACTTTGCGCGAGAGTGTCACAAATCTGGCTGTCGCCTGATGAAGCTAGTTGTAATTACTGGCAAAACGTCGTACTCCGATTGTAAATGTTGTGGCTTGGCTCTCCAAAGTACCAGTGACGAATTGGCTTGTTCTGTTTCCGTGACAACCCTTACTAGTTGGCTGTGTCGAGTGGTGGCGGGTTTTAACGACACGTTTCAATATGTACGCGATCTAACCCAAAAAACACCTCTATGGATGATATTGGGCCCGAAAGCCTACGTGCTAAACCAAAATTAAAAATATATACAAAATAACAATAATTTCTAGTTTTCCTCATTCACATCGTGATTCGTATGAAAAGACATGAGATGATTGAGACATGTTAAATCATAAACTATTTATTAATATATATACAGAGAGTCCTCGACAGCAATGTCCTTGTCCACGTGCAAACAGAGTTAGGATAGCAGCCTCCTTTAAAAGTCAGAGTAGATTTATACGCTGTAGAAGACAGTTGACGAATCCTCGCTGCTTGATTCCTCCTCGGATCCCTTCAGCAGTGAATCATCACCAGTCTTCTCTGCCTGCTCATTCTCCATGTGGTCAAACAGAACCTACTTCGCCACAAGGAGGCTTGGCATGCAGGCTACATGACCCAACCAATGTCACCTTGCCTGCAGGAGAAGCTCACGAATGGCACTCTTTCCAGTTCTTTCAAGATGTTTGAGCTCCCCACACGATCCAGCCTGCTTAAACCCAGCATGGATTGCAGGCAGGCCAGCCTGAATGTTTCAAGCTAACACAGATGTATGTTTAAAGGGGTCCAAATTTTGTAAGCATAGAGTAGAGAGGACACAATTGTGGCCAAAAGACCCAGAGCTTTTAAAAGAAGCCAGGTAGCTTCCACACAGCATCACACAGCCAATACAGACACACAGATACATTACCAGACACATGGACATACATACAGATACACACACAGACACAGCACCGATATGTACATGAGAATCACACTCACACCACTTCCTTCACATATTTGGCCACTTATGTCACCCCAAATGCTGATATTAACACAATACACGAAGTACAGAAATCGCTTGCTAATCGAGAGGGTTAGGTTCCTGGAAAAAGCCACGGCAGGCAAATCCGTGGTTGGTCAAGTATAGGGGCCATGGTCAGACTCGTCGTAGCTTAATTAACTTGCCTGTTTATTAACTAAACACAATAAAATACAGTACATTACACAATAACGTAATAAACATGAACATTACATTAACTTTACATACCTTTAATATTAACGGTGATGATGAAAATGTATGTATTATATTGAACTTCTTTTGTACCGTACATAGCCAACCGTCCTATTCGGAGGTGCGGGGGAAGGGCAAGATACTAAAATAAGATGATGGGGGAAGGGGTGGTTAGAAGGAGGAGCTCAGCTCACCCTTCCCCTCTTCCTCCGAGTCATCAATGATAGATGAGTGGGCAGGCGAGGAGGCAGGCGAGGAGGCAGTCACAGTGGTGCTGGTGGCTGGATCAGTTGTGCTGCTGGCTGGATCGGTGGTGTTGGTACTTTTCATTTAAAAAGTTAGGATGCATGGATGCTGTGTTTTTTTAGTGTAAGTTCCGGTACACCTCCCTCTATGGTTGCGATACGACACGGTCTTTGGCCTTCGAAAATCACAACAAAGCAGACAGACAGCTGATAGGCTACGACGCAGCCCCATGGGTGGCGCGGAGGTGCAGAGTAGAACCGCATCCCCACAACATTTGTAAATTGCGTGTTGCAGACCCGTGCTTACAGGCTGCGTTTAGTAAATTGGTATACAGATAATAAAACGTGTATAACATAGCCATTTCCGTGACCAGTCACAAGCTAATCCCTCAGCTATTTGATATGTAGACCCCCTCTGTCAAGGTGCCTCACTTCTCCCAACCAGCTTAAAGTCGCTACGAATCTTAACAGCGTTCATTGAAGCTCTGTGGATGTGTAGGCCTTTACTTTAACATCTATTTCTGTGACCAGTCACAAGCTAATCCCTTTGCTATTTGAATGCTAAATTACTAGTTGCCTCTGTGGATGTGTAGGTTTTGACTTTAACATCGCCATTTCTGTGACCAGTCACAAGCTAATCCCTCAGCTATTTGCACAAGCTAATCCCTTAGCTATTTCAATGCTAAGGGATTAGCTGTGGATGTGTAGGTTTTGACTTTAACATAGCCATTTCTGTGACCAGTCACAAGCTAATCCCTCAGCTAATTGATATGTAAATCCTTTTGTCAAGGTGCCTCACTTCTCCCAACCAGCTTAAAAGTCGCTACGAATCCTAACATCGTTCATTGAAGCTCTGTCGTCCCGACACGTCTGTTCCCTTCACCTGAAGACAGCCGCTTGCGTTGTGGCCGAAACGTCGTGAGAATTTTATTGTGTTATTTTATTATTTTATTCTCATTCTACGTGACTTTACCAAAAGAACCAAAGAAGGTGTATACATGAATTTCGTGGTAGGCAAGTCCGCGGTTGGCAAGGGATTGCTATACAGGCATTATGTACAGAGGTGATGCTTGTCTGTGGTGTGATGGTGTGTCTGCATCCAGGCTAACATTCTCCGAAGCACTAGGAGATGTGATTTGCCGGCATGGTGAGACGGAGCCAACGACTGCCCCTCTGTGTTTGGTGCTGGCACACGCCGTGTTTGCCGGGTCTGGTGCCCACGGGAAGGCAGCTGAGGCCCTGTGCTGCCAAGGCCGAGTGCAGGGAGCTCTTGCCTATGTCCACACCTGTGACTCTTTCAGCATGGGTGAGGTTATGATGCGTGCTTTGTGCGCACGCTACACTGTTCAGCCACATGGATTTTATTTCAGTAGGTGGCAATTTACCTGCTATTTGTGGTGCACTTGTGCAGAAGCATGGTTTTAAAACGTCTACAGTTATATAAACAAGTTAATTAAGTCTTGATTTGAAGCTTTCGTGATTGCAGGAATCCATACTCTTTGGTTCTTTCGGTAAAGTCATATAGGTATAAAATAAAATAAATCACGACGTTTCGATCGCAACACAAGCGGTCGTCCTCAGGCGGAACAAATATAATCCAGCAGTGTAAGTGAATTAAGTGAAGAGCTGTTGCATGGATATATTTTATGATTTGATAAAGATGACTCGCAATTTAGAACCCATGAGTTCAACTCCCGGTTGAGATCAACTTAACTTCCTGGAACGTTCTTCCTTCTGATATTAGGAAGCCACTGGAGCTATGCACTCTTAAATCTAGATTGAAAACTCATTTCTTTAGAACTGCTTTTTGTTTTTAGTTTGTTGTCCTTCTGCCGCACCTCTGATTAGCACGGTTGGCTACATACTCCTTGAAGGAAGTTCAACGTACACAAAAATTCACGGGGGTTGGTAAAATTACTTTAAATTTGCAGGAAGTGAATGGTAGTCCTTCCTACTCTTTGGTTTTTTCGGTAAAGTCACGTAGAAATAAGAAATAATAAATTTACATAATAGCATACGACGTTTCGATTGCAACGCAAGCAGTAATCATCAGTTATAGAAGAGCTAAATTTAAGAGAGAGAGGAAACACAGAACCGCAGATATATATAGACACCTAAGTAGAGGGAGTTAACACAGAGACACAAAGAGACACAACGTACGGAGCACAGAGAGATAGGGTCTCTGTGCCGAGGCCTTAGCATGTAGGGGAGACAAAGAGAGATGGAGAAGCACATCAAATCAAACAAGATTTAGTAACATTTGGAAACAATATAATGCAGCACAGAGGGTCGGTCAAAACACAATTAACGCATGGTGTGGCTGATTACGTTATTTCAAAGATTGCTAAATTATAGGTTAAGAGTGATAGAGTACAGATCGCAGACACATATATAGATATCTAAGCAGAGAGAGTTAGCACAGAGATACAGAGAGAGACACACACATGGGACACAGTGAAACAATGCTTCTGTGTCGAAGCTTTAAATAGAGGGAGAGGGGGGGGGGGCGGAGACAGAGAAAAGGGATCCACGCACATGCCGCTGCAGCGTGGTGAGGGGGGGGGCACAAACATCAGATTAGCATGACCACAGGGACTGTGGAGAGAGACAAGACACATACACGTAGACACAAAGGCAGAAACACAGGTAGAGACAACACTGAGACACAAACTTAAGTTAATTGTGACATTTGAGAGAGAGACAAGACACATACACGGAGACACAGAGGCAACGCAAAGACACATACTTGATACCTCCCCATAGAGGTGGTTCAAACTTGATTTGGTGCTTTCGTGACTGCAGGAATTACTCTTTGTTTTTTTTCGGTAAAGTCACGTAGAAATAAGAAATAATAATAACGTAATCAGCCAGACCATGCGTTAATTGTGTTTTGACCGACCCTGTGTGCTGCATTATATTGTTTCCAAATATTACTAAATCTTGTTCGATTTAATGTGCTTCTCCATCTCTCTTTGTCTCCCCTGCATGCTAAGGCCTCGGCACAGAGACCCTATCTCTCTGTGCTCCGTACGTTGTGTGTCTTTGTGTCTCTGTGTTAACTCCCTTTACTTAGGTGTCTGTATATATATCTGCGGTTCTGTGTTTCCTCTCTCTCTTAAATTTAGCTCTTCTATTTTTCGATTTAAAGCTTTCGTGACTGCAATGATTCATCTTCTTTGGTTCTTTCGGTAAAGTCACGTAGAATGAGAATAAAATAATAAATTGATAAAATCAAATAACACAATAATATTCTCACGACGTTTCGGCCACAACACAAGCGGCCTTCATCAGGTGAAGGGACGAGACTGTCTGGTAGGACAGCGCTGGAGTGAAAGAGCCACGTTCAGATCACGGCCTTTAAGCCTCAACTTTAGCACCACGGATAGCTACGGGCCCCGTTCAGACGGACGAGTTCGTCCATGGTCGGAACAGAGGAGGGGGAGAGAGACAGCTGCGAGGCGCTACTCATACTCCATGTTGTAAAACCATACCATTAACCGTGGTGTGAGAGGTATTAAGAGTCAATGCTGGCGAAGGGGCTGCGGTCTGATGATTGCTTGTGTTGCAATCGAAACGTCGTATGCTATTATGTAATTTTATTATTATTTCTTATTTATACCTGACTTTACCGAAAAAAACCAAAGAGCAATTTCTGCAGTCACGAAAGCACCAAATCAAGTTTGAACCACCTCTACGGGGAGGTATCAAGTATGTGTCTTTGCATTGTCTCTGTTTGTGTCTCCGTGTATGTGTCTTGTCTCTCTCAAATGTCACACTTAACTTAAGTTTGTGTCTCAGTGTTGTCTCTACCTGTGTTTCTGCCTTTGTGTCTACGTGTATGTGTCTTGTCTCTGTCCACAGTCCCTGTGGTCATGCTAATCTGATGTTTGTGCCCCCCCCCCTCACCACGCTGCAGCGGCATGTGCGTGGCTCCTCTACTTGCTCAGTCCAGTCCATGCTAATTTGTATTCCTTTTCTCTGTCTCCGCCCCCCCCCTATCCCTCTATTTAAGGCTTCGACACAGAAGCATTGTTTCACTGTGTCCCATGTGTGTGTCTCTCTCTGTACGTCTCTCTGCTTAGATGTCTATATATGTGTTTGCGATCTGTACTCTATCACTCTTAACCTATAATTTAGCAATCTTTGAAATAACGTAATCAGCCAGACCATCCGTTGATTGTGTTTTGATAGACCCTCTGTGCTGCATTATATTGCTTCCAAATTTTACTAAATCTTGTTCGATTTTATGTGCTTCTCCATCTCTCTTTGTCTCCCCTACATGCTAAGGCCTCGGCACATAGACCCTATCTCTCTGTGCTCCGTACGTTGTGTCTCTTTGTGTCTCTGTGTTAACTCCCTCTACTTAGTTGTCTGTATATATATCTGCGGTTCTGTGTTTCCTCTCTCTCTCTTCAATTTAGCTCTTCTATACCTGATGATGATTGCTTGCGTTGCAATCGAAACGTCGTATGCTATTATGTAATTTTATGATTATTTCTTATTTCCACGTGACTTTACCGAAAAAACCAAAGAGTAATTCCTGCAGTCTCTAAAGCACCAAATCAAGGTAGTCCTTCCTGTTTAAATTCCTTCCCCCATCAGAGGAGTTACAGAATGTCCTTCTGTGGTTCAGGGCCACCAATAAAGATGAGTAAGTGCTTGTGCTTTTTCGAGCGTAGTGACCACTGATATTTGGACTGTTTGGCGGTCAAAGCAAATTAATTAATCAATGCCCCCGTGGCTTTCGCAGAGGACTGCATATACCTGGTTCTCCGCTGTGCCAGCGTGGAACTAGTCCGGGGTCTCACTCAGGGCTGGCGGGGACGGCTCCCCATGCTATCCCTGGGACTGGTAGCCTCAGTCCTGGTGTCTGCCCAGCGGACTTGCTACGCCATGCAGCTCCTGCGTGCCATCTACAGCTGCGGGCCAGGTGAGCTGTACATCACCGCTGCATGATCAGCACAGCATGCACTTAATTAACTACATTTGCAATTGGGACCTATAGAGCCCCTGAAGGACAAATGCATCTCTCCGACAGAGAACACGTAATTACACAGCCACATGGCAATGAATAGCCAGCTGCTTGGCACTGTTAGCAGAGTGCTCAACTTGCATTTGGAAGGTTGGAGGTTAAAATTTAGTTGAGGGCAGACTCAGCTGTTGACTTGTCTGATTTCATTAAATTAAGTACACCAAAATCTTGGCCATCGCGGGTTTTCCCATCGTGGATTTGGCTATTTCCACCACGTTTATTGAGGTACAGTTCACCGTTTGTGCTGCCATGGCTCGACCATTCGCGGCTTTGACCGTGAGATTCCTGTGTCGGGGAGGCTGACCCCCGACTCCCCGCTCATCTGCGATCCACTGCTCTCCGACTCCCCCCCCCCCCTCGCTGCGGCCCCTCGAGGCATGATTTAAAGGGCTGTATGAACCACCTCGCGAGTACGCCGCCGTGCCCCTCTCGCACACGCTAACCACGAGCCGCACAGTGGCGATTGCACCCACGCGGGTAAATTACACGCTCGTGCGCAAACACAGGCAACCACAACGAGAAGGCTTACAACACCATGCACCCCTCTCCGCACTCGCAGGGACAACACGACAAGGTTTATTGTCTACTGGCGATTTATTCTCCGATTAACGAAGCTAATCTACCCGTGTCAGTGTGGGCCAGCAGGGCAGGTCTAACCTATCTCCCGGCGGTCTAGGACTCAATATGTCCCATCTCTCCCTACTCACTCTCCCTAAGGGATATTCCCCTTTGTCTTACCTCTCTCCTCCGTACTTACAATCCGATTTCGAGGTGTAGGAAGCCGTGGAAAGGCGAGGCTGCACGTAGCTTTTGCTGGGAACCGGGCTTAGCTGCTCTGCGACTCATCTCACGGACGTTCCAGTAGCAGGGCACGATGACTCCTCCGATCCCTCACTCCAGAAGAACCCGAACAAAAGAGACTTTGCCCTTGACTTCCCTCCCTTTTTATCGTCCCTACATCAAAAATAACGTGCCGCTAATCCGCTGGCCTCTCGTCCAATCCGGAGCCTCGGATTTCCCGCTCTTTGCTAATCGGATTAGTGCTCTCTCCGACGTCCACCCCCTACACACGCTGTGCAAGGGGAGGGCCCCCTGCTTTTCCGCCGCTCGCTACTCCGCCCCACCCCTTACCTGCCTGCTGACCCGTGTCGAGTATCGAGGTGCTCTATCCACGGTGGCTCAGCAACCCCCGTCGTGACCATGTAATTACAACCCAGGTCACGGCGCCGCGGTGCACGTTAGCCTCGGGGAGGTCGCTCAATTCCCTGGTCGCAGGAAACTATGAAGTTCTGTTCCATAAGAGGGCTTCTGGGTGAAAACCTGTCGGCCAGGTGACCTCCCCTCGGGGCTCTATGTGGGGATGTGTGTGTGTGTGTGTTCATGTGGGGGGTGTTGGGGGAAGCGCTGTGACGGAAGCCGGGTGGCTTTGTTGCTGCAGCACCCCCGCCGCAGGCACGGCTCCCACGGAGTGGCTTCGCTGTTGTGGCACCACACCTGTACATTGCGCATCGTAAATAAGTACTATGTAGGTACTCTTAACTGCACTGTGCTCGCAATCCTGCCGCAGAAGAATATACATATTTTCGTTTTCAATCTATAATATTACTGATCATTTACATAAAAAAAATACTTCCTGTTTCATGTTTCGGTTCATGTAGGCGAACATAAAACAAAGGAGGGGGTTTCGTGTTACGAACCGGGAACCAAACCATATTTTTTGAGTTTGCGAATTGTGTTTTTTATGATTGCGGCTATTGTCAGGAACGTAACCCCCACGATGGGCAAGGTTTTGATGTGCTGCTTTGTATAGAGTGAGCATCGGTCATGACATGGATAGACTCTCTCCGACCATAGGAATGTGGAATTTACACCGTTTGTTTAGAGTCACCAAAGGAAATTATTACTCTGCACATATCACTTAAGAAGATTCTGTACGTTTCTGCTGATCCAGAGATAAATATTCGAAATACACCAACAGGGGCAGAGAATGGCTCATTGCACTGGAGAAAAATCAAATGTTAGTCTAGTAAAACCTCTCGAAGCCGAACTCGATTACGGGGCAAGCTGGAAAAGCTGCAAAAATATACATAAACCGGAATACGCTGACCAGGAACACTGTTAGTTCGCTAATTAAGTTGCGCGATAGGACACGACATGCGTATGTGCACACGCAATTCTCTAGATGTAAACACATGAACTTCTCTGTGTTATTTGCTGAAGCCATATGCATGAACTCCACGCACATCCATGCGCTTCGCCAGACTCTTGCGCTATCTCGCTTTCTCATGCTTCCTTACCCTCGCTTGCTCTCCCACTCTATCATATTTTTGTACATTTGTTCTATATTTTTTCAACAATACCTTTTCAAGCCTTGGGGATCAGCTTACTTCTTGTGTTTCAAATGCCACCTTTTATGTTTTCTTCGGTTTAAGAATCAGCATTACAAGTGTGCCTCATGGTAACAGACTCAGATAAAACTATACAATAGTGATGATTGAAGTATTCAATGAAAATTTTTTGAACAAATTTAATTCATCTTCAATTAAGCATTGCCTTTCTGTAGCAAAGAAGCTCGAGTGCCTTGTAGATCTGCGTAGCTAAACTGTAAAGGGCCACCCAAACCAATTTCAGCAACTCGGCAATAAGTGAGACGAAATATTATTCCTTCATCAACCTGCACGGCGAGTGTGAGTGAAGGTCAATCCGCCGCCATGATGCACACTCCTTCACCACGGTCCTCCCCAGCAGCTCTGGATCCACCATCTACAACACGGACTTTGTCTTGCAAATGAAACTGTCGAATTTGAGATAATTAGCTACCATGGTGTGATGGTGAACACACTGTTGTTCCTTCTCCCTGGCATGGCAGCAGAAAATTTTTATCTAAATTCTCCCACTTTTGGCCACTCCTATCTAAAAATGATCTTACCTTTGGTCACCCTGCCGTAAAAAGGTGTACACCACAGTTAGTCGATTGGCCATTTCTGTATTGTTACATGACGTCGGTAAATATAGGCCAAATACTCTGTAGACAGGTTCTCAAGATCTGCCTCGAGTGGAGGTCCCTCCACAAGCAGTGCTGCAAACAATCAATTGCAATGGTGCACCTGTACCTCAACTTACTGTGTTGCTGACACCACCACTCCACGGTTGTTCCTTAGACTGTCTCCGAGAAGCCATCGAGCACGACGCCGTGTGCCCCTCGCCCGGCTGGCGGGGCCTTGCAGAGGAGTGCGAGCGCCACAGCTGCTCTGACCTGGCGACCGCCATCATCGCTGCCGTGGCCCCCATGCCGCTGAGGAGGCTGGACCATGATGAGGGCTGGGCCGAGACTGCAGTGGATGCCCAGCTTCCTAAAGGGCGAGACAACAGCGAGGGACGCTCGCTCATGGAGCACGTGTTTTACTGAGTGACTGTCACCCAGCATAAGCCCCTAAATAAATAAAAATGTTGACACTGGCAGTAGGACTGCCACTTGTCTGGTTTCGACTCAAGACAGTCGAGGTGGCAGGAATTAATATGTACCGATATCTGGTGGAATTCTGTTTAAGTTTATTACAATTTAGTGCACAGTATTGATACACCGAAGGTCCTACGCTGACTGAGAAATATGCCTGTCTGGGTTTGGTCTGTAGAAAATGTGTCAATCCTTTCTGGTTGTGGTCTTTGCAGGCACCACTGTGCATTGGGCATGGTGGCGGTGGTAAGACGCACCTGTGATCCAACAGAATGGGAGCGAGGTTTGTGGGTTGTATGTATGTTGAACTTATTTTTCACCATATGTTGCCAACCGTGCTAATCGGAGGTACATTAAGACATCTGTGTGTGTTATAAATTATAGGTTGAATGGTCTTTAGAAGGCAGAACAGCAAGTGTGGTGGGGCGGGGATTCGGAGCTGGTCTGGGGGAGGGTCTGGTGGAGGTCTGGGGGGGGGGGGGGTGTTCAGGGTGGGTCTGGTGGGGCTCCAAGGTGGGTCCAGGGTGCTCCAGTGGGAGTTCGGGTTTGGTCTAGGTGGGGTCTGGGGTGGGTTTGGGCAGGTCCCAGGGAGGTTTTGGATGGGTCTGCGGGGGTCCGGCATGTGTTTGGGGTTGGTTCGGGTGGGGTCCAGGGGGGTTCAGGGGGTTGGGGGGGTCTGGTATCTGGCCGGGGCAGTCTAGGTTGGGTTGGGCAAGGTCTGGGGTGGGTCCTCGGGGTTCCACGGTGGGTTTGGTGTGGGTCAGCGGTGGGTTAGGGGAGGTCCGGGGTGGGTCCGAGGGGTTTCCTGGGGGGTATCCTGGGTGGGTCTGGTGGGGTCTGGGTTGGTTCCAAGCGGATTCTGGGTAGGTTCTGATTATTTTTTGGGTTGGTCAAGGCTGTCTCCAGTGGTATGGGGTTGGTCCGGAAGGGGTCCAGGGTGGGTTCGTGGGGTATTTGTGCTATCCTCTATAGAGACTGGTAGTGTGCACCATTTGTGCATTTGACTGCGGTGTGATGTTAATTACTTTGCTGTCTTCTTCCTTGATGCTAAGTCAATGTATTTAACATCGCATAAACGTATGTTAAATGTTGCAGATTTTTTTAATGTTTGTATACAGTGAGGGAAAAAAGTATTTGATCCCCTGCTGATTTTGTACGTTTGCCCACTGACAAAGAAATGATCAGTCTATAATTGTAATGGTAGGCAGGTTTATTTGAACAGTGAGAGACAGAATAACAACACCAAAAATCCAGAAAAACGCATGTAAAAATTTTTATAAATTGATTTGCATTTTAATGAGAGAAATATGTATTTGACCCCTCTGCAAAACATGACTTAGTACTTGGTGGCAAAACCCTTGTTGGCAATCACAGAGGTCAGACGTTTCTTGTAGTTGGCCACCAGGTTTGAACACATCTCAGGAGGGATTTTGTCCCACTTCTCTTTGCAGATCTTCTCCAAGTCATTAAGGTTTCGAGGCTGACGTTTGGCAACTAGAACTCCCTCCACAGATTTTCTATGGGATTAAGGTCTGGAGACTGGCTAGGCCACTTCAGGACCTTAATGTGCTTCTTCTTGAGCCACTCCTTTGTTGCCTTGGCCGTGTGTTTTGGGTTATTGTAATGCTGGAATACCCATCCACGACCCATTTTTAATGCCCTGGCTGAGGGAAAGAGGTTCTCACCCAATATTTGACGGTACATGGCCCCGTCCATCGTCCCTTTGATGCGGTGAAGTTGTCCTGTCCCCTTAGCAGAAAAACACCCCCAAATCATAATGTTTCCACCTCCATGTTTGACGGTGGGAATGGTGTTCTTGGGGTCATAGGCAGCATTCCTCCTCCAAACACGGCGAGTTGAGTTGATGCCAAAGAGCTCCATTTTGGTCTCATCTGACCACAACACTTTCACCCAGTTGTCCTCTGAATCATTGGCAAACTTCAGACGGGCATGTATATGTGCTTTCTTGAGCAGGGTGACCTTGCGGGCGCTGCAGGATTCCAGTCCTTCACGGCGTAGTGTGTTACCAATTGTTTTCTTGGTGACTATGGTCCCAGCTGCCTTGAGATCATTGACAAGATCCTCCCGTGTAGTTCTGGGCTCATTCCTCACCGTTCTCATGATCATTGCAACTCCATGAGGTGAATCTTGCATGGAGCCCCAGGCCGAGGGAGATTGACAGTTCTTTTGTGTTCCATTTGCAAATAATCGCACCAACTATTGTCACCTTCTCACCAAGCTGCTTGGCAATGGTCTTGTAGCCCATTCCAGCCTTGTGTAGGTCTACAATCTTGTCCCTGACATCCTTAGAGAGCTCTTTGGTCTTGGCCATGGTGGAGAGTTTGGAATCTGATTTATTAATTGCTTCTGTGGACAGGTGTCTTTTATACAGGTAACAAGCTGAGATTAGGAGCACTCCCTTTAAGAGTGTGCTCCTAATCTCAGCTCGTTACCTGTATAAAAGACACCTGTGAGCCAGAAATCTTTCTGATTGAGAGGGGGTCAAATATTTATTTCCCTCATTAAAATGCAAATCAATTTATAACATTTTTGACATGCGTTTTTCTGGATTTTTTTCTTATCTCGTCTGTTAAAAGCTCTAACAGATAGGTGAAAATCCTCCCCGTAGAGGTTATTAATTCTAGATTTGAAGCTTTCGTGACTGCAAGGTTTCATACTCTTTGGTCACAGCTCATCGAGACGCTGACCTTCCTCAAAAGATGCCGCGACAATATATAAACCCGATCGTCTCAGAGTTGTGTACTCAACACAGATTTTCTGCTGACTTCCACCTGAAGACGGAAGCTTGTGTTGCCTCCGAAACGTCGTGATTTAATTGTTTTATTTTATTTTACCTACATGACTTTACCGAATAAAACCAAAGAGTATGAATCCTTGCAGTCACGAAAGCTTAAAATATAGAATTAATAACCTCTACGGGGAGGATTTTCACCTATCTGTTAGAGCTTTTAACAGACAGCGAGATAAGAAGTCACAGCTCATCGAGACGCTGACCTTCCTCAAAAGATCCCACGACTATATAAACCCGATCGTCTCAGAGCTGTGTACTAAACACAGATTTTCTGCTGTGACTATTCCACCTGAAGACGGAAGCTTGTGTTGCCTCCGAAACGTCGTGATTTAATTGTTTTATTTTATTTTACCTACGTGACTTTACCGAATAAAACCAAAGAGTATGAATCCTTGCAGTCACGAAAGCTTCAAATCTAGAATTAATAACTTCTACGGGGAGGATTTTCACCTATCTGTGAGAGCTTTTAACAGACAACGAGATAAGAAGTCACAGCTCATCGAGATGTTGATCTTCCTCAAAAGATGCCGCGACAATATATAAACCCGATCGTCTAGAGCTGTGTACTCAACACAGATTTACTGCTGACTTCCACCTGAAGACGGAAGCTTGTGTTGCCTCCGAAACGTCGTGATTTAATTGTTTTCTTTTATTTTATTTTACCTACATGACTTTACCGAATAAAACCAAAGAGTATGAATCCTTGCAGTCACGAAAGCTTCAAATCTAGAATCCATCTATAGAGTCTACCAGATAAAGCTTGAGTCAACACTTTTCTTTACTTTGTGCCGGTGCACGCCATACACGTCCACCCTGCTCTTCTCCAGAAGCGCCCCAATCGCCCCATCTCTCCCCATGATGTCACCTCTCCCTTTCCTCGTAACATCATCCTGAGACTCTACCCTTGGATCGCGTGAGTATTTCTATCCTCGAATCACGTATCAACACTAGATTACCCCCCTCTGAAGAAAAAGTCGTCCTCGACTAAACACAACCCGTGCAAATACAAGGGATTTGGGGGAACCCTGACAGAAAAAAAACACTTTTGTTGGTCAATAAACAAGCAATTTAGACTCAACCGGAGTCCTGGACATTTGTGTGTGTAGGTGTGGAATGCCTGTGTAGAGTAGTATGACGACGTGACGTCATGAGCGCTGTGAGAAGCAATGACGTCATGTAACGGGATATACTTTAGGAGTACCCCATGACGAAAGAGGGGTCGTTGTGGTATCCCGGGATGGTGAGCGTCTGAAGAAGGTCTCTCCTACTCTTTGGTTTGGTAAAGTCACGTAGGTAGAAAAATAATAGATCACGACGTTTCGATAGCAAAAAAAAAGTATTTTTTTCTTGCTGTGGTTGTCCCACCTGATGACGATTGCTTGTGTTGCGATCGAAACGTCGTGATCTATTTTTCTACCTAGGTGACTTTCCCGAAAGAACCAAAGAGTATGGATTCCTGCAGTCACGAAAGCTTCAAATCAAGGTTTCTCCTGCTCGTGACCGGACGGTGTTGACTGATCCCCTGTCCGGGTTCTACGAGCAGGAGAGCCGAAGATATAGCCAGGGGTAGGGCTCAGAGAAGTATGCAAGAGCCCGCTAAGATTACGTGGGGTGTTGGATGAGCCCCCATTCCGACTCGAGTGAGAGAGCCCAAGAGATAGCCCAGGCTAGGAATAAATAGAGCCTGAGGTCCGCGTGAATAACCGAGTGTAGGGACACCTACCTCTGGTGTGTTTTGTTACCCCTGTGTCAATAAACTGGCGCAAGCCCTTACTAAGAGTTCAGTATACAAGTCGTCCTGCACCACACAACAACTGGTGCCAGAAGTGTCTCCAGCCTTCGCCGCCATGTTAAATGGCGGTGAAGAGGAAGTACCTACCTGTGGTGAGGTTCGACGATGAAGACGGCATGGAGGATGTTCCCGCAACGTCCCCGGAGTCCGGGGCCCCGGAGATGCGCCCCGTGGAGCCAGGCCAACCGGAGCAGGAGAAGGAGGCAGCCGTGGGTGGCTCCTCACCGCTGCCGAACACCTGGCATATCCTCACGAGCCAGCTCAGACAACTTCTACAGTCCGCCGCGCAGCTCGTCGCGATGATGGTCGAGGTGGGAGCCCAGCCGCGTGCACCCGACACTTTTTCAGCGCGGGAACGGCGGATTCCCGCCATTGCGCCTCCTGCCTCGTTCGTATTTAGTGCCAATTCTATAATGGACACGACTCCGGAGTTGGGTGCCATTGTTCCGCGGGATTCGACGCAGCATTCAGGCACCATTTTGTCAGCGACACTGCAACCGGGTGCCATTTTCTCTGTGTCTCCGCAACCGGGCACCATTTTTTCCACGACTCCGCAACCGGCTGCCATTACCGATGTGACTCGGCAACCCGGCGTTGCTATGGCTCCTGCAGCGGCGTGGGTGCGCCCTCACCCGTAATTACGTCTGGCGGCCATAAACTCCGTCGCTTGCCTCCCGTACGCCCGTTCATTGCGACAGGCAGCGATAGGATGGCTTTCCAGGACCGATTTGATGCAGCGTAATTTTCAGTAGGGTGGCCCATGGACGAGGCTCTCAAAGTGCTCCCCACAGCACTGGATGACAGAGCTTTAGTGGCGTTTAAATCCATTACACCGGTGGATAGGGCAACGCTTCCAGCTGCGTATGCTCAGATGGCTGCTATCTTCGAGCCGCCTTCCAGTGCGCGCCTCAAGTTCTGAATGCGGAGGTGAGAGGAAGCCGAGACACCGCTCACCTTCTGCAGCTCCTCGCTGGCGCTGGCACGGGCAGCTTTCCCCAACATGGATGGATCGGCGCTGGACTCGCTGACTCTTGAGCGGTTACTCTCCCTATGCGGGAGCTGGGAGTTGTTCTTGCAATCGCCAAGGAGGCCGACATTTCATCTCTGAGAGTGGCGCAGGGCATTCAGGCACACCTTGCCCTATGCCAGTCGCCCAATGTGGCGGCGTGCACGGGGGTTCCGGTGCCCGCGGGGGCTGCCACGCCACAGGGGGAGGATGGCTTCGCTGCCTTCATTGCGGGCGACCAACGCGGGAGAGGTGCCGGGAGCCGCCGGCCAGAGCAACGGTGGCGGACGAGGGCTCCTCGCTCGCAGGGGTCGGCGTCCACTGCCTGCTTCTGCTGTGGTCAGCAAAGCCACATCGCGTTAGGCTGCCATAACGCCCCCGGGGCCTTCAGCAGGCCCTCATCATCCTCCGGCTCCACGTCAGCGTCATCATCCGGGCCCCAGGCGAGTCGCGAGGCATCGATCACTCGGCCGCTCCCCTCACCTCACTCATCTAGCGGGGTTATAGTTCATGATCACCCGGCCATCACTAAGTGCTCTGCTTCGCCCCGTGCTTGTTCGTTACCATTCGCTGGGTGGCCTAGGTGGGTCCATCAATGCAATGCACTCACGCCTCGGGTTGTAGCAGCCACGGCGGGTTCCCCTGTGGTCGCTGGTTATGTCCAGGGAGTGGAAGTACGGGTTTTGGTGGACACGGGTGCGTTGGCCACTATTATATCCGAATGTATTTTCGGGTTGTTGCCACATAGCATTGGTCCATTACGGCCAGTTCAAGGGACTTGTGTTGCCACCAATGGTGGTAGTTTGGGCATTTTCGGCCACATTGCCGCCTCGATCAGGATTGGCGATATCGAATTGGAGGGGCCCATTCTCGTCTCAAAAGAGTTGGCGGTGCCATGCCTTTTGGGGACGGATTTCTTGGCAAAGATGCCCATTCGTATTCTCATTGACCAAGGTTGTGTGGAGATCCCATACGGCCGTCGGTTGCACTTTCTGCATTTTCCCACCGTGTTGTCCCCCCTTGTCGCCAGTGTATGGGCTTTGTCCAGGGATTCTATGACCATTCCACTTGGGTCACAAATTTTAGTACGCCTGAGGTTGCACAATCCCCTGGATTTGCAGTCACCAGATCATAGTTAGTTCATAGTTCATTTATTTGGTATAGCCCTGTGAGCCATTCGGCTCTTGAATCGGGTGCAACCGCAACAAACAAAAACATGAACAAGAAAAACATCTTAAAGTGATTACGTGACTGTGCAAACAGAAAATCCAGGAAAAAAACATCAAAATATTCCTGAAATAGCACCGTACACCAACGCTGTGTGCAAAAATCCCAGTGGGATGCAAGTCAAATAACAACAACCACAAGACAACTAAGATTAAGGCCATCAGTCTAACTCCGTACTACAATAAACAAAAACATGGCCAAAACAAAAAACGTTTTCGAAATCACCAAAATAAAAGCCATAAATGCAATGTAACAGTGATCATAGGGACTGTGACCGAATTTTTAACAATAAACTACATAAAAAAATTATAACACCAAAATCTAGAGCCATATTTTAGGCCACTGAATAGCAGTGGCAGCTAGGGGTGTACAACTCCTCTAGAGCAGTTTTGAGTGAAGATCTCATAGGTAGTAATTCAAGTTGCAGTTTATTGGCATAGCATTCCAGACCCTGGGGGCATCAATAGCAAAGGCCCTTCCTCCGGTTTTTGTATGGCAATAGGGAATGTGAAGCTGGTAAATGAGCGAAGACCTGAGGTCAAATTTGTTCTTTGAAACAGAGAGGAGATCCAGTAGGTAGTCTGCAGATTTTTTTGTAAGTACATCGTGAATAAATAAGATCTGGTGCACAAGCCGTCGAACATTAAGAGATGTTGAGTTTGACCCAATGTAGAGATCACAGTGGTGAGTCCTATATGGGCAGTTCAATGCAAATCTTAAGGCCGAGTGATAGATGGAATCAAGCTTCTTCAGTACAGTACTTGGGGCTGATTTATAAACGATGTCACAGTAGTCAAGTAGAGGCAGTATGGTAGCTTTTATCAATTCCAAACGGAACATTGGGGGGAAGCAGTGCTTGTGTCGATACAGAAAACCAATGATTATTTTTGTCTTTTTACCAATATAATCAATGTGATCTTCAAAATTAAGTTTTGAATCCAGGATGACCCCATTGTACTTATAGATCTTGACTTGTTCAAGATCTATAAGTATCAGAGACGAGCATTCTTCTTTCTCCCTCTAATTACTTTTCGAGGACGTCCTGTTTGGTGGGTGCCCTGACGGCCGTGTCAATGGACCAGGACCCCTTTTTACAGATCCTCAATTCAGGCTCTTCACAGGTGATAATTCCGGCTGGCACCGTTTTGGCGCACGCAACCCCAGCTCCTCCACTCAATGACGCCGTGCCGGCTGGGGGAGTTGTGGCGAGCGTGATGCAGGATGGGAAGATTGACGCGTCTTGGATTGATGCGCTGTGTCAGGAGAATGCTCTATTGTCCCCTGAGGAGAAACAGTGGCTCTGTGCGCTCATTGAACGGTTCACCGATGTATTTAGTCGGAGTAAATTCGATATTGGACGTACGACCCTATTGGAACATCGCATAGACACAAGAAATTCGCCCCCTATTTGGCTAAATTTGCATCGTTTCAGCCCTAAAGAAAAAGATCATGTCCATTTGGTCGTTGTTGGCAGCAGAAATTATCTCACCTTCTACTAGCCCTTGGGGCGCCCCCATTGTGCTAGTCACGAAACAGCATGGGAGTCTCTGTTTCTGCGTCGATTTCCGGAAATTAAACAAGGTTTCGGTGGCTGATGCCTATCCCCTGCCCCGCATGGATGATTCCCTCGACGCCCTCAGGGTGCGTGGTTCTTTTAGACCCTAGACTTGCTCTCAGGCTTCTGGCAATTGCCGTTGGACGAGGCCTCTAGACCCCAGACAGCGTTCCGCACACCCCAGGGGCTGTTCTAATTTAATCGGCTTCCTACGGGCTTCTATTCAGCCCCGACCACCTTCCAACGTCTCATGGAGATGGTTTTGGCGGGTCTGCAATGGGAATCTTGCTTAATTTACTTGGACGACGTCATTGCATTCAGCCATACGTTTGACGAATACTTGCGTCGTCTTGAGTCGGTCTTTGTCAAAGTACGTGCTGCGGGCTTAAAATTAAAACCACAAAAGTGCCATTTGTTACAGCCATCGGTGAAGTATTTTTGGCCATATTGTTAGTGCGTCAGGTGGTCACCACAGATCCTGAAAAGACAGTTTGCATTCGGGCGTCGCCGACTCCCACATCTGTCGCTGAAGTGTGCAGCTTCGTTGGCTTCGCCTCGTATTATCGCAGCTTTGTGTGCGATTTTGCCATGGTGGCGAAGCCGCTGCATGCACTGTTTGCGAAGGGTCAAAATTTTTGCTGGGGCAAAGAGGAGGAAGCGGCCTTTGTAGCACTTCAAATATCCTTGGCGGATGCGCCGCCCTTGGGGTACTACGACTTTTCCATGCCCTTCGTACTTGACACTGACGCCAGCAACACAGGCATTGGGGCTGTCCTGGCACAGGTGGTCAATGGTGTGGAAAAAGTCGTCGCGTATGGCAGTCGCGTTTTGTCCCCCGCTGAACATAGGTATTGTGTGACTCGGAGGGAGCTGCTGGCCATTGTGTTATTTGTACAACTGTATAGGCCCTATTTGTATGGCAGGCAGTTCACTGTGCGGACTGACCATGCGGCCCTGCAATATTCATTGCGGATCGATCAGCCCTCGGGTCAGCTGTCCCACTGGCTCGAGGTGCTGCAGGAGTACACCTTTGACATCATCAACAGGAAGGGGGCACAGCATGGAAATGCTGATGGGCTGTCCAGGTTGCCTATGGAGGGCGGGTGCACGTGTACCATGGGTTCGAGTCGCTGCAGGGCCCCAGTTGACACCACGGCTAAGTTGATCACAATGGCCGACACGGCCCCCCCTCCAGGTGTGTTGTTGCCTGCTGATTTTGGCCTGGGTCTCCCTCGGGATGATTGGGCTAAATTGCAGATGGAGGACTCCTCTCTGCTGAGGCGGTGACGCCGTGTTGGGCTGAGCGCCCGGAGTTCAGCTCCGTCAGCCACTCCGGTCGTCGCTGTGCACAACGGCCTCCTTATGCATTGGGATACAGAACTGGAGCGATATTGTGTAGTCGTGCCCACTGCGCTGCGAGGATAATTGACCTGAGCCATTCACGAGAAACTCATGCACCTTGGTTACCATTAGACTTATTTGAATGCTAAAGCAAAATTACTACTGGCCAGGTGTGGAGAGCGACGTGGCACTCCTGTTGAAAGGTTGCTACGATTGTGCGCGGCGGAAGGCCCCAGTTGGCCGTGATTGGGCCCCGCTGCAGTCCATCCGGGTTTCTCGTGTTAATAAGCTCGTGGAACTCGACATTTTGGGCCCATTCTCAACATCCCAACAGGGCCACAAGTACTTCTTGGTGGGTGTTGAATACCTCACACGTTGGCCTATGGCGTAGCCTTTGGTGGACCAAACGGGCTCGTCCATCACCGAGGTGTTTGTGCAGGGTTACGTTCTCAACAAAGGTGCTCCCGAACTGTTAACCTACCAGGGCCGTAATATCTCTTCACGACTGCTCAAGGAGGTCTGTGACCTTGGCACCAAGAAAAGTCACGCCTCGCCCTATCACCCTCAGTCCGATGGGATGGTCGAACGATTGAACCACACCCTCACGTCCATGTGCCACCATGTGAGCACGTCCCAGTCGGACTGGGACTTCTTCATTCCGGGGGTCCAAGCAGCGTACAGGCTGCCCCCTCATGCCTCAACGGGTTTCTCGCCTTTTTAGTTAATAGTAATAGGTTTTACCCTTTTAACTGGTACAAAAACTGACACCTTTATTCAAGGCATCATGTTTGCAATAACCACAACACAAGCAGTCAAAATGCAAACAAAAGAGACAACTCTGATAATAATATGCACTGTCCTTGAATTTGATTGGTCCACACCCGAGACGGCTTTTCTTAGAGCCTAGTCTCCACTGGTGTTGGACCAGAAGACGCCAAAAGGCGTACAACTCAAAAACAGCACACTATCAGAGTATTGAGGGCTCGGGGTGAGCATTTACATTATGAGACCTCCTTTGCCAGTAACAAGATATAGTAATAGGTTTTACCCTTTTAACTGGCACAAAAACTGACACCTTTATTCAAGGCATCATGTTTGCACGGTCGAGATTCAGAACCCCCAATTCAGGTACAAATGGACCTGGGATTCTCGAAGAAGGGATCCACAGTGCCCGCTCCAATGAAAGCCGCACTTGAAAGACTGCGGGAGGCACGGCAGGCGGCCGTTGATAATTCGGCCAGCCGGCAAGCGGCTAACGAGCGCTTTCCGAAGCATCAGGGCTCCGGGCTTCCGTGGGAAAAAGGGTAAAAAGCATGGCTTCATTGTCCCCAAGTGCCTGTTGGAACTTCCCAAAAATTACATCGCCCTTGGCAGGGCCCTGTTGAGGTTTGGAGGTCGCCGGCACTGGATTGTCCACCCATCTCGGCTGAAAAAAGATGTGCCACCTAGCCCTGTTGATTCATCTCCATTTCCTGAGCGGGCCAGGATGATGCACAAGTTAAACACTCTGTCTGTGCACTCACAGAACCTCCCCGAGTAGCTCTGGAGGCACCGCCTCTTCCTGTTGGAGCCCCGGCGACGGGCCTGTCGCCGGCTGATGCTCCGCCTGCCCCGACGACCGACACCGCATGTGGGAGCGGACCGGCGGCTCAGACGCGCTCAAGGAGCATTCGGTTCCACAGACCGCCTCCGTTTGGGCCCATTGTCATCGGGTTCCAGCCGTCGCCATCGTAATCGGCGCATTGCTTCGTGAGATGACCGGCCTTCCTAATTTGTCATTCTGCCTTAACATTCACCTTTGGTTCCCCCGCAGGCGGTTCCGCCTTCACACTTGCTTTCACATTGTTGTTATTGTTGTTATTGGTTGATGCCTGCTCACCGGGTTGGATGGGGCTCTGCTTTCGTATAGTTGACAGCCAGGACGGCTGATTTTTTTCACGGGGGGGGTAATGTACAGGAGTAGTATGACGACATGACGTCATGAGGGCTGTGAGGCACGATGACATCATGTCACGGGATATACTTAAGGGGGACCTCGTGATGAAAGCAGGGTCATTGTGGGAGCCCTGGATGGTGAGCATCTGAAAAGGTCTCTCCTGCTCATGACCGGACAGTGTTGGCTGATCCCCAGCCGAAGATATAGCCAGGGTTAGGGCTCAGAGAAGTCTGCAAGAGCCGGCTAAGTTTACGTGGGGTGCTGCTCTCCTCGGTCGGGCGGTGTTGGATGAGCCCCCTTCCTGACTCGAGTGAGAGATCCCAAAAGATAGCCCAGGCTAGGAATAGATAGAGCCTGAGGTCCGCCTGAAGAACCAAGTGTAGGAACACCTACCACTGGTGTGTTTTGTTACCCCTGTTAATAAACCGGCGCAAGCCCTTACTAAGAGTTCAGTCTACGAGTCGTCCTGCACCGCACAACACCTGTATACAGAACAGAATCTAAGATAGCAACAAACAAATAACTGTAAGACAAGACGGTACACACAAGGGGTCAATCGGACCCCCCAACCACGACATGCAAACAACTGATGAACATCCTCCGATGTGAAAAACGACAATGTCGTTTCTATCTGCAGTCCCGTGGTCTTGCATCACAGGGGCCCGTGTCTGGGTCACCGGGCCTGCAACTCAGTCGGATGCTGTTTTACCTCCTTGGTCACGGGCGGCCCTGGGCAAGGAAGGCAACCTTCTTGAGGTTGGTTCATTGCGGCAAGTGACTTCCCTGACCTCGGCAGTGATGTTAAAGGTGAGTGAAGGGGTGAAAGTGCAGGTGTTCACAATAACCCGGTTTTGGTGAGTGTTGTGGGTATTCTTCCGAGTGTAGTGGCACGTCTGTGGTAAGGCTTTGACCGGTCCGGCTTTAGACTGGCGGGGTCCACACACCATCACTGGCGTTCCAATTGGACCCATACATACAAATTGGTGCCTGAGAATCTCCACATTTACAGGGCCCTGCCACGGATGGTGTATTTTTGGCGAGGTCACTAAGGGGACCAGTGGACAGTGTAGCCACGCTCTCCCACTTTTAAAGGCAGGGGCATCACTCCCTTTTGCCTGACCCATTCATTCGCGTAATGGGCAGAAGCCACTGCAGTTTGTGCCGCCTCCCTCACTGTCTCCCACTGCTGCATGACACGTCACACCGCTATTGGCCATTTTGCAGCCCCAGCTGGGAGGTCAAGGCTGGCGCTCGATAGGAGGGTCAGGCTCCCTACTATACATTGAATAAAATGGGGAGTATCCCGTCGATGCATGTGGGGCTAACCAGTATGCTGCCAGGACCCTGCCTCTGTGTAATTCCCAGTCTGTCTGAGACTCATTGAGCATCTGACAGCATGGAAGTGATAGTGCGATTTAGTTGTTCCACCATCCCATCAGTTTGTGGGTGGTATGGAGAAGTGCGCACTTTCTTAGTGCCTAGGATGTCGCACACTTCCTGTATCAGTTGAGGAAAAATGTCTACCCTTGTTTGTTAGAAGTTTTTCAGGGTCACCTTTGTCCATAACATATCCCTGAACAAAAGCTTTGGCTATTGACTGAGCAGTTTGATCTTCCAGGTGCCATGCTACCAGCCATCGCGTGAAATACTCAACTCCTACTAGCAGATATTTGTGATCTCTATCGGTAGGAGGTAGGGGTCTCAATATATCCAGGGCCACCAACTCATTGACCTGCTAAACCTCGATTGACCGTAGGGGAACTTTGACCGGGGACGCTGGTGGTTTCCACCGTGCACATTCTATGCATGAGGCCGTCCATGTACGAATATCTGCCATCATGCCCGGCCAGAAATAATGTTTTAATGGTGTAAAGTGTTTTCAGCTCCCCCAAATGCAGGAGGCAGCGGCCATGCACCTCCACCACCAATTTTTGCGTATGGAGGTTGGCACGACGACACAGTAGGACTGTGTGTCGATCTCCCAAAGAATCAACAGCCCTTTGTAATCTAAGAATGTCAAAGCTGTTGGAGGCCTGTCCTGTTCTGGGCTGGATTTAGCTATGGCTCGAATGAAATCATGGGTCTCATCTTCCCTTTGTAATCGACGCCATTTCTCTTGATCTCGTCCTAAATCACGATCGGCCAGGGGAGGGTCTGGTTTGCCTTCCCGCATGTGCACAGGTGCTGTGAGGCACGCCGCATCAGGTGAGAGTGGTTTACACCTAGGCGAGCCCTTAGCACATGCAAAAGTACTTGCCTCGGGCAGACGCGATAAAGCATCCGCATTGGTGTGGTGCAACTCCTTCCTATGGAACACCTCATAGAAAAATTATTGCGGCCTCTCAATCCACCTGGACATTTGAACTTTATGGCGAGACCCCGGGGTCAAAATCGTAATAAAATTATTTTTGGTGACTCCGTCCCACCGCGCACATAAACGCCACAACCCACCTGGTGCGGATCATGCTGCTGTCATGTCATCCAAGCTCAGCGAGGACGAATGCCGTAGTCATAAACAACATTTTTAAACTTTGATCAGCGCATCGTGTAGAGCTCGTCGAGAGGAATAGATTGCCATGTCGTTCGCCTTCAACAGACATAAAATGACGTCGCAACGCAGTTTATGCGAGAGCCGAGGGCTTATGGAACCCCAGGGTCCCGCCATAAGGTTAATTTGACCAGAGGGTTGGTCGAAATGTAACGAGTATTGTAGTGCTGTGTGGTCAGACCACATTGCAAATTTTCGTCCGTACAAGTATGGGCAAATTGCTGGACAAAATTCACAATGGCCAGGAGTTCTCTCCTCGTTATGCAGTAGCACTCAACCAGACTACACCTACATGATATACATACATGGACAAACCCTGATATGAGGGGCGGGGAGGTGGTGTCGCTGCAGTGTACAGAAAGGACATTAAAACATCCACCATCTCTATCCCTGCTGTTCAGTCCTTTGAACACATCACTTTCAAACTCTCTGGTCCCACTCCTCTGGTCACTGCCATAATCTACCGACCCCCCAAACCAAATCCTTCCTTTCTCTCTGACTTTTCTGACTTTTTAACTCAGTTATCTGCCATCTCACCTTCTGTACTGCTCCTGGGAGATTTGAACATCCACATTGACAGTGACTGTAAATTTGCTACTGAATTCCTGGAACTGCTACACTGCTTCAATTTAACCCAACATGTCAACTTTCCGACCCACAGCCGTGGTCACATTTTGGATCTGGTCTGCTCTACTGGTCTCACCATACCGCTCCCCGAGCCCCACAACCTCAACATCTCGGACCACATGGCAATCGCCATGAACATTGATCTCCCCATTTCTACAACCAAGGACAAAAGGACAATTTCTTTCAGAAATCTTAAATCCATCTATAGTCCTGCCCTTTCAGCCTCTCTTGCCAGCAAAATATCCTCTTCCCCCCCACCCGTGACTGACAACCCTTCCGACCTTACCAATTACTACAATGAAATACTTTCCACCAGTCTCGATCATCTGGCTCCCATCAAAACTAAAACTGTCTCATTCACTCACTCTGCTCCCTGGTACACTCCTATTCTGCACAAAATGAAATCCCGTAAGCATCAGCTTGAAAGGCTCCATAAGAAAACTGGTTTAACTGTTCGTCTACAAGCTTACACAGATTACCTTCAGCAGTATAAGGAAGCTCTTAACACTACCCGGTCCACCTACTACTCACACCTCATACATTCTGGTTCTACCAACCCAAAGGCTCTTTTCTACACAGTAAATAAACTTCTCAAACCCAGTGACAATATCGTCAACTTATTCACAACTGATAAATGCAACACCTTTCTATCATTCTTTCAGACCAAAATTGACACCATTTACACCAACCTGTACTCTTCTTCTGCTACCACTGTCTGCTCTGTCATCCCATCATTTGTTCCCCCCACCACACCTCTCAGCCACTGTCTCAGTTCTCCCCAGTGTCGCCGGGGGAGCTGTTTAAAATCTTGACAGGGATGAAAACATCAGCATGTGTCCTGGACCCCATCCCATCCCACCTCATCAAAGACTGTTTACCAGCTATCTCCACACTCATCACAAAAATCATTAACTCCTCTCTCAGCTCTGGCTCAATCCCATGTTCACTCAAATTGGCTGCTGTAACCCCCATTCTCAAAAAACCTGGACTTGACCCCAACATTATGTCAAACTTTCGGCCCATTTCCAATCTCCCCTTTCTGTCTAAGATACTGGAACGCACTGTCGCCAAACAACTCAAAACCCACCTCTCCTCAAATGACCTGTTTGAACCATTTCAATCCGGCTTCCGTTCACAACACAGCACTGAAACAGCCCTGCTCAGAGTTACCAACGACATCCTCCTCTCCGCAGACTCTGATCACCTCAGCATCCTCATCCTCCTGGACCTCACTTCAGCTTTTGACACTATCAACCACACCATTCTTCTCTCTCGCTTCAAATCTACGCTCAACATCACTGGTACCGCCCTCTCCTGGCTCCAATCTTATCTCACCGACAGACAACAGTTCATCCACATCAACAACTGCACCTCCTCCACCGCTCCGTTGTCCCAAGGTGTCCCCCAGGGCTCGGTGCTTGGTCCTTTGCTCTTCATACTATACCTGCTTCCCCTTGGCAACGTCATTCGCCACCATGGTCTTAACTTTCACTGCTATGCTGATGATGTCCAGCTCTACATCTCCACCAAATCCATCACCTCCGCCACCCACTCCACTCTGTCTAACTGCCTCGCTGACATTAAATCGTGGATGCACACCAGTTTCCTTAAACTTAACTGCGACAAAACAGATATGAGCATCATCGGTCCCAAATCTATCACTAAATCCATTCGCAGTTTCTCCGTCACTGTCGACCCCTACACCCTGTCTCCATCCCTTCAAAGTCGCAACCTTGGAGTCATTTTTGACAATAATCTCTCCTTTGAACACCACGTAAAACAAATCACCAGAACTGTCTTTTTTCACCTCAAAAACATCTCCAGACTTCGCCCATCACTCTCTTTCTCCGCTGCAGAAACCCTCATCCACGCCTTCATCACCTCCAGAATCGATTACTGCAACAGCATCCTATACAGCACCTCAAACAAAACATTAAATAAACTCCAGTTCATCCACAACTGTGCTGCTCGTCTGCTCACTCACACCCGCACCGGTGACCACATTACCCATGTCCTCCAGAACCTCCATTGGCTCCCGGTCCCACAGCGAATTCAATTAAAAATCCTCCTCACACATAAAGCCCTTCATAACCAGGCCCCATCCTACCTCACTGACCTGCTCCACCGCCACAACCCATCCCGTAGTCTTCGCTCATCTGACACCAACCTCCTGACTCCACCTCTCAGGACCAAGCATCGAACCTGGGGCGACAGAGCCTTCTCTATCGCTGCCCCCTCACTTTGGAACTCTCTCCCAAAACAAATCCGTGACTGCACCGACCTTCCAGCGTTCAAATCATTGACTAAAACTCACCTTTTAAAAATTGCTTTTAATGTTTAGCTAAGTTTGATGTGTTTTTCGTTTTTTTACCATTTGATGTTGTTTTTGCTGCTTTTATGATTTTATGTAAAGTATCTTTGAGTATTCAGAAAAGCGCTCACAAATAAAATGTATTATTACTATTATTATTATATAAGGAATACTGCATTCTATAACGTCGACTTATTCTCATAGCCAAGCTTCAACTTTTTCTGTACAAAATATATATCAGTTATAATGTCCGTTTGCCCTGTGCTCCGTGTCCGCGCCTGTGATTCTGGATATTTGTTTGTGAACTGTCCAAAGTGCCAAGCAGGTCATGGCATGTGGTCCTTTGGCAATCTGGAGATTTTGCAGATCGTCGTTAACCTACCTTTGCCCTGGAGTTGATTATTTAATTGCCTTTTACGACCTCCAGATGCTTGGTGTTTGTGGGAGGTAGCGGGTTTGAGGGTGTTTATTTATTTATTTTATCAATTATTATTTAAAAAATGGCAGAAATATTCTTAATATATATTTTGGAAAAAGGCCTATATATACAACAATACTCCGTCTACATGAAAGCCACCCACACAGATTCCTATCTGAAACATGATTCCTACCACCATCTGGCACAGAAGAATTCCCTCATCATAACACTACACCATAGGGCCCACTGCATTTCTGACCAACACCACCTAGCCAGTGAACTGGAACACGTACACCAGGCCCTTAAGATGGATGGATATTCGGACCGCATTATCCACAAAGCTGCTTCTCCAACCATGGAGAAACAACCCCCTGAGATGCCGATCAAAACCATCACGTTACCATATATAGCAGGCGTTACCAAAAAGATTTCCAAAATCTTAAACAAACACAAGATCCAGGTCCGATTCAGTACAGTACACAAAATCCGTGATCTAATCCCATCTGTGAAGGATGTCATTCCTGACATGCAATATCCTGGAGTCAACAAATTAAGTTGCACCTGTGATGATTGTTACATTGGGGAAACGAAACGTCATGTCTCGGACCGTGTTCGCGAGCACAAAGCAGATCTGAACCACGGCAGAACTAATACCTCCGCTGACCATTGCTATAACGCTGTGGGCTCTCATGATATTATTTTTCCGAGACCAAGGTGCTCTGCAAACCTTCGGGCTACTATCAAAGGTTTGTTCATGAAGCCATCCAGAAATATAGACATAACTTCAACCGAGAAGATGGATACAAACTGAGCAATCATTGGAAGG
The DNA here is from genome assembly GCF_048934315.1 of Petromyzon marinus. Lineage (NCBI taxonomy): Eukaryota > Metazoa > Chordata > Hyperoartia > Petromyzontiformes > Petromyzontidae > Petromyzon > Petromyzon marinus. Next base: position 10,478,925 of record NC_133703.1, on the reverse strand, counting down.
ACGTTATTAAACAAGTAAAGTCTTAAATTACTGTGATGTTTCCATCCTACCTGCCTGTTTCAGTGTTATTTCTGACTCTCCGTGTACATCACCAGGCAAAATATCTGTGAGGCAGCCAAGGCACAGGATTCCCACCACCTCTGGTGGCTGGGGACCTTCTCACATTGACATGCTAATCTCTCACAATTACATTTATGTACAAATTCCTTCTCTAGCTTTGCACACTTACCCTAGGGTGAGGCAGCCAGGCACAGGATTCCTACCACCATCTGATGACGATTGCTTGTGTTGCGATAGAAACGTCATGGTTTCTGCAGTCACAAAAGCTTAAAATCAAGATTGTTAAAAATGACTTCCAAAATGATGGTTGCGGATGCCCCTGTGTCTACTAGCATGCGAAACACAACCCCTTCGATAGAGCCAATGATCACGAAGGATCCTGCGGTTGCAGCGACGACTCTATGGGCCAACTCCGACCACTGACCCGGCCGGAGCGCCCACATGGCCGTAACAACCCTCTGACCCCCTACACCCAACTTGTGGTGAATACACGGCGCGGCACAACTTATTTTGGATGATGGTGGCAGGAGCCAATATGCACTGCTCTAATCATAGCAGTAACCACCACAGTCAGTACGCACTGCTGTAATCATAGCAGGTGCCACCACAGTCATTAGGCACTGATGCAGTGAAAGCGGCTACGACCAGTCAGTATGCAATGTTGTAATCAAAGTAGGTACCACCGTAGTCTGTATGTACTTCTGTTAACAAAGTAGTTACCAACACAGTCAGTACACACTACTGTAATCATAGCAGGTACCACCACAGTCAGTATCCACAGCTATAATCATATCAGGTACCTCCACAGTCAGTATGCACTGCTGAAATCATTGCAGGTACCACCACAGTCAGTGTGCACAGCAGTTGTGAAAACAGGTTCCACCACAGTATGTACTGCTCTAATCATAGCAGGTACCACCACTGTCAATATGCAATTGTCTTATCATAGCAGTTACCAACAGAGTCAGTACGCACTACTGTAATCATAGCAGGTACCACCACAGTCAGTATGCACTGCTGTAGTTAAAGCAGGAACGACAACAGTATGCACTGCTGTAATCACAGCAGGTACCACAACAGTCAGTATCAACTGCTGTAATCATAGCAGGTACCACCACAATCAGTACGCACTGCTGGAGTGAAAGCAGGTACCACCATTGTCAGTATGCGCTGCTGTAATCATAGCAGGTGCCACCGCAATATTCACTGCTGTAATCATAGCAGGTACCACCACAGTTATTATGCACTGCTGTAATCATAGCAGGTACCACCACAATCAGTACACACTGCTGGAGTGAAAGCAGATACCACCAATGTCAGTGTGCACTGCTGTAGTTAAAAAAAGAACCACAACAGTATGCACTGCTGTAATCATAGCAGGTACCGCCACAGTCAGTATCCACTGTAATCATAGCATGTACCACCACAATCAGGACACACTGCTGCAGTCAAAGCAGATACCTCCACAGTCAGTATGCACTGCTGAAATCATTGCAGCTACCACAACAATCAGTATGCACTTCTGTAATCATAGCAGGTGCCACCATAGTATGCACTGCTGTAACCATAGCAGGGAACCACCACAGTCAGCATGCACTACTGTAATAATAGCAGGTACCACCACAGTCAGTATGCATTGCTGTAGTTAAAGCAGGTACCACCACAGTATGCACTGCTGTTATCATAGCAGGTGCCACCACAATATGTACTGCTGTAATCATAGCAGGGACCACCACAGTCAGTATGCACTGCTGTAATCATAGCAGGTACCACCACAGTTATTATGCACTGCTGTAATAATATCAGGTACCACCACAATCAGTACGCACTGATGGAGTGAAAGCAGGTACCACCAAAGTCAGTATGCACTGCTGTAGTTAAAGCACGAACTACAACAGTATGCACTGCTGTAATCATAGCAGGTACCGCAACAGTCAGTATCAACTGATGTAATCATAGCAGGTACCACCACAATCAGTATACACAGCTATAATCATATCAGGTACCACCACAGTCATTGTGCACTGCTGAAATGATTGCAGGTACCACCATGGTCGGTATGCACTGCTGTAATCATAGCAGGTACCACCACAATCAGTATACACAGCTATAATCATATCAGGTACAACCACAGTCGGTTTGCATTGCTGAAATGATTGCAGGTACTACCACAGTCAGTATGCACTGCTATAATCATAGCAGGTGCCACCGCAATATGCACTGCTGTAATCATAGCAGGGACCACCACAGTCAGTATGCACTGCTGTAATCATAGCAGGTACCACCACAGTTATTATGCACTGCTGTAAACATAGCAGGTACCACCACAATCAGTACACACTGCTGGAGTGAAAGCAGGTACCACCAAAGTCAGTATGCACTGCTGTAGTTAAAAGAGGAACCACAACAGTATGCACTGCTGTAATCATAGCAGGTACCGCCACAGTCAGTATCCACTGTAATCATAGCAGGTACCACCACAATCAGGACACACTGCTGCAGTGAAAGCAGGTACCTCCACAGTCAGTATGCACTGCTGAAATCAGTACAGGTACCACAACAGTCATTATGCACTTCTGTAATCATAGCAGGTGCCACCACAGTATGCACTGCTGTAACCATAGCAGGGAACACGACTGTCAGTATGCACTGCTGAAATGATTGCAGGTACTACCTCAGTATGCACTGCTGTAATCATAGCAGGTGCCACCACAATTTGCACTGCTGTAATAAAAGCAGGGACCACCACAGTCAGTATGCACTGCTGTAATCACAGCAGGTACCACCACAGTTATTATTCACTGCTGTGATCATAGCAGGTACCACCACAATCACTACGCACTGATGGAGTGAAAGCAGGTACCTCCACAGTCAGTATGCACTGCTGAAATTGCAGATACCACAACAGTCAGTATGCACTTCTGTAATCATATAAGGTGCCACCACAGTCAGTATGCACTGCTGTAATCATAGCAGGTACCACCACAGTAAGCACTGCTGGAGTTCAAGAAGGTACCACCACAGTATGCACTGCTGTTATCATAGCAGGTACCACCAGTCAGTATGCACAGCTGTAGTGAAATCAGGTACCACCACAGTCAGTATGCACTGCTGTATCACAGCAGATACCACCACAGTATGCACTGCTGTAATCATAGCAGGTACAACCACGGTATGCACTGCTCTTATCGCATTTTACCACCAGTCAGTATGCAGTGATGTGATTATAGCAGGTACCACCATAGTCAGTATGTACTGCTGTAATCATAGCAGGTATCCACCATAGTCAGTATGCATTGCTGTAATCATAGCAGGTACCGCAACAGTCAGTATCAACTGCTGTAATCATAGCAGGTACCACCACAATCAGTATACACAGCTATAATCATATCAGGTACCACCACAGTCATTGTGCACTGCTGAAATAATTGCAGGTACCACCACGGTCGGTATGCACTGCTGTAATCATAGCAGGTACCACCACAATCAGTATACACAGCTATAATCATAGCAGGTACAACCACAGTCAGTTTGCACTGCTGAAATGATTGCAGGTACTACCACAGTCAGTATGCACTGCTGTAATCATAGCAGGTGCCACCGCAATATGCACTGCTGTAATCATAGCAGGGACCACCACAGTCAGTATGCACTGCTGTAATCATAGCAGGTACCACCACAGTTATTATGCACTGCTGTAAACATAGCAGGTACCACCACAATCAGTACACACTGCTGGAGTGAAAGCAGGTACCACCAAAGTCAGTATGCACTGCTGTAGTTAAAGCACGAACTACAACAGTATGCACTGCTGTAATCATAGCAGGTACCGCAACAGTCAGTATCAACTGATGTAATCATAGCAGGTACCACCACAATCAGTATACACAGCTATAATCATATCAGGTACCACCACAGTCATTGTGCACTGCTGAAATGATTGCAGGTACCACCATGGTCGGTATGCACTGCTGTAATCATAGCAGGTACCACCACAATCAGTATACACAGCTATAATCATATCAGGTACAACCACAGTCGGTTTGCATTGCTGAAATGATTGCAGGTACTACCACAGTCAGTATGCACTGCTATAATCATAGCAGGTGCCACTGCAATATGCACTGCTGTAATCATAGCAGGGACCACCACAGTCAGTATGCACTGCTGTAATCATAGCAGGTACCACCACAGTTATTATGCACTGCTGTAAACATAGCAGGTACCACCACAATCAGTACACACTGCTGGAGTGAAAGCAGGTACCACCAAAGTCAGTATGCACTGCTGTAGTTAAAAGAGGAACCACAACAGTATGCACTGCTGTAATCATAGCAGGTACCGCCACAGTCAGTATCCACTGTAATCATAGCAGGTACCACCACAATCAGGACACACTGCTGCAGTGAAAGCAGGTACCTCCACAGTCAGTATGCACTGCTGAAATCAGTACAGGTACCACAACAGTCATTATGCACTTCTGTAATCATAGCAGGTGCCACCACAGTATGCACTGCTGTAACCATAGCAGGGAACACGACTGTCAGTATGCACTGCTGAAATGATTGCAGGTACTACCTCAGTATGCACTGCTGTAATCATAGCAGGTGCCACCACAATTTGCACTGCTGTAATAAAAGCAGGGACCACCACAGTCAGTATGCACTGCTGTAATCACAGCAGGTACCACCACAGTTATTATTCACTGCTGTGATCATAGCAGGTACCACCACAATCACTACGCACTGATGGAGTGAAAGCAGGTACCTCCACAGTCAGTATGCACTGCTGAAATTGCAGATACCACAACAGTCAGTATGCACTTCTGTAATCATATAAGGTGCCACCACAGTCAGTATGCACTGCTGTAATCATAGCAGGTACCACCACAGTAAGCACTGCTGGAGTTCAAGAAGGTACCACCACAGTATGCACTGCTGTTATCATAGCAGGTACCACCAGTCAGTATGCACAGCTGTAGTGAAATCAGGTACCACCACAGTCAGTATGCACTGCTGTATCACAGCAGATACCACCACAGTATGCACTGCTGTAATCATAGCAGGTACAACCACGGTATGCACTGCTCTTATCGCATTTTACCACCAGTCAGTATGCAGTGATGTGATTATAGCAGGTACCACCATAGTCAGTATGTACTGCTGTAATCATAGCAGGTATCCACCATAGTCAGTATGCATTGCTGTAATCATAGCAGGTACCGCAACAGTCAGTATCAACTGCTGTAATCATAGCAGGTACCACCACAATCAGTATACACAGCTATAATCATATCAGGTACCACCACAGTCATTGTGCACTGCTGAAATGATTGCAGGTACCACCACGGTCGGTATGCACTGCTGTAATCATAGCAGGTACCACCACAATCAGTATACACAGCTATAATCATAGCAGGTACAACCACAGTCAGTTTGCACTGCTGAAATGATTGCAGGTACTACCACAGTCAGTATGCACTGCTGTAATCATAGCAGGTGCCACCGCAATATGCACTGCTGTAATCATAGCAGGGACCACCACAGTCAGTATGCACTGCTGTAATCATAGCAGGTACCACCACAGTTATTATGCACTGCTGTAAACATAGCAGGTACCACCACAATCAGTACACACTGCTGGAGTGAAAGCAGGTACCACCAAAGTCAGTATGCACTGCTGTAGTTAAAAGAGGAACCACAACAGTATGCACTGCTGTAATCATAGCAGGTACCGCCACAGTCAGTATCCACTGTAATCATAGCAGGTACCACCACAATCAGGACGCACTGCTGCAGTGAAAGCAGGTACCTCCCCAGTCAGTATGCACTGCTGAAATCAGTACAGGTACCACAACAGTCATTATGCACTTCTGTAATCATAGCAGGTGACACCACAGTATGCACTGCTGTAACCATAGCAGGGAACACGACAGTCAGTATGCACTGCTGTAATCATAGCAGGTACCACCATAGTTATGCACTGCTGTAATAATAGCAGGTACCACCACAATCAGTACGCACTGATGGAGTGAAAGCAGGTACCACCAATGTCAGTATGCGCTGCTGTAGTTAATGCAGGAAACAACATTATGCACTGCTGTAATCATAGCAGGTACCGCAACAGTCAGATTCAACTGCTGTAATCATAGCAGGTGCCACCACAATTAGTACGCACTGCTGGAGTGAAAGCAGGTACCACCAATGTCAGTATGCGCTGCTGAAATCATAGAAGGTAGCACAAGAATCAGTATACACAGCTATAATCATATCAGGTACCACCACAGTCATTATGCACTGCTGAAATGATTGCAGGTACCACCACAGTCGGTATGCACTGCTGTAATCATAGCAGGTGCCACCACAATATGCACCGCTGTAATAGCAGGGACCACCTCAGTTAGTATGCACTGCTGTAATCATAGCAGGTACCACCACAATTATTATTCACTGCTGTAATCATAGCAGGTACCACCTGAATCAGTACGCACTACTGGAGTGAAAGCAGGTACCACCATAGTCAGTATGCACTGCTGTAATCATAGCAGTTACCACAACAGTCAGCACTTCAGTAATCATAGCAGGTGCCACCACAGTATGCACTATTGCAACCATAGCAGGGACCACCACAGTCAGTATGCACAGCTGAATCATAGCAGGTACCACGACAGTATGCACAGCTGTAATAATAGCAGGTGCAACCACAGTCAGTACGCACTGCTGTAGTTAAAGCAGGTACCACCAGAGTATGCACTGATGTAATCATAGCAGGTAGTGCCACAGTCAGTATGCACTGCTGTAATCATAGCAGGTACCACCACAGTCAGTATACACAGCTATTTTCAGATCAGGTACCACCACAGTCAGTATGTACTGCTGAAATGATTGCAGGCACTTCCACAGTCAGTATGCACTGCTGTAATCATAGCAGGTACCACCAATGTCAGTATGCACTGCTGTAATCATAGCAGGTACCACCACAATCAGTATACACAGCTATAATCATATCAGGTACCACCACAGTCATTATGCACTGCTGAAATGATTGCAGGTACCACCACAGTCGGTATGCACTGCTGTAATCATAGGTGCCACCACAATATGCACCGCTGTAATAAAAGCAGGGACCACCTCAGTTAGTATGCACTGCTGTAATCATAGCAGGTACCACCACAGTTATTATTCACTGCTGTAATCATAGCAGGTACCACCTCAATCAGTACGCACTACTGGAGTGAAAGCAGGTGCCACCATAGTCAGTATGCACCACTGTAATCATAGCAGTTACCACAACAGTCAGTAAGCACTTCAGTAATCATAGCAGGTGCCACCACAGTATGCACTATTGCAACCATAGCAGGGACCACCACAGTCAGTATGCACAGCTGAATCATAGCAGGTACCACCACAGTATGCACAGCTGTAATAATAGCAGGTGCAACCACAGTCAGTACGCACTGCTGTAGTTTAAGCAGGTACCACCAGAGTATGCACTGATGTAATCATAGCAGGTAGTGCCACAGTCAGTATGCACTGCTGTAATCATAGCAGCTACCAGCACAGTCAGTATACACAGCTATTATCATATCAGGTACCACCACAGTCAGTATGTACTGCTGAAATAATTGCAGGCACTACCACAGTCAGTATGCACTGCTGTAATCATAGCAGGTACCACCAATGTCAGTATGCACTGCTGTAATCATAGCAGGTACCACCACAATCAGTATACACAGCTATAATCATATCAGGTACCACCACAGTCATTATGCACTGCTAAAATGATTGCAGGTACCACCACAGTCAGTATGAACTGCTGTAATCATAGCAGGTGCCACCACATTATGCACTGTTGTAATCATAGCAGGGAACCACCTTAGTCAGTATGCACTGCTGTAATCATAGCAGGTACCACCACAGTTATTATGCACTGCTTTAATCAAAGCAGGTACTACCATTATCAGCACGCACTGCTGGAGTGAAAGCAGGTACCACCAAAGTCAGTATGCACTGCTGTAGTTAAAGCAGGAACCACAACAGTATGCACTGCTGTAATCATAGCAGGTACCGCCACAGTCAGTATCCACTGCTGTAATCATAGCAGGTATCACCACAATCAGAACTCACTGCTGGAGTGAAAGCAGGAACCTGCAAAGTCAGTATACACTGCTGAAATGATTGCAGGTACCACCACAGTCGGTATGCACTGCTGTAATCATAGCAGGTACCACCACAATATGCACCGCTGTAATAGCAGGGACCACCTCAGTTAGTATGCACTGCTGTAATCATAGCAGGTACCACCACAATTATTATTCACTGCTGTAATCATAGCAGGTACCACCTGAATCAGTACGCACTACTGGAGTGAAAGCAGGTACCACCATAGTCAGTATGCACTGCTGTAATCATAGCAGTTACCACAACAGTCAGCACTTCAGTAATCATAGCAGGTGCCACCACAGTATGCACTATTGCAACCATAGCAGGGACCACCACAGTCAGTATGCACAGCTTAATCATAGCAGGTACCACCACAGTATGCACAGCTGTAATAATAGCAGGTGCAACCACAGTCAGTACGCACTGCTGTAGTTAAAGCAGGTACCACCAGAGTATGCACTGATGTAATCATAGCAGGTAGTGCCACAGTCAGTATGCACTGCTGTAATCATAGCAGGTACCACCACCGTCAGTATGCACAGCTATTTTCAGATCAGGTACCACCACAGTCAGTATGTACTGCTGAAATGATTGCAGGCACTACCACAGTCAGTATGCACTGCTGTAATCATAGCAGGTACCACCAATGTTAGTATGCACTGCTGTAATCATAGCAGGTACCACCACAATCAGTATACACAGCTATAATCATATCAGGTACCACCACAGTCATTATGCACTGCTGAAATGATTGCAGGTACCACCACAGTCGGTATGCACTGCTGTAATCATAGGTGCCACCACAATATGCACCGCTGTAATAAAAGCAGGGACCACCTCAGTTAGTATGCACTGCTGTAATCATAGCAGGTACCACCACAGTTATTATTCACTGCTGTAATCATAGCAGGTACCACCTCAATCATAACGCACTACTGGAGTGAAAGCAGGTGCCACCATAGTCAGTATGCACCGCTGTAATCATAGCAGTTACCACAACAGTCAGTAAGCACTTCAGTAATCATAGCAGGTGCCACCACAGTATGCACTATTGCAACCATAGCAGGGACCACCACAGTCAGTATGCACAGCTGAATCATAGCAGGTACCACCACAGTATGCACAGCTGTAATAATAGCAGGTGCAACCACAGTCAGTACGCACTGCTGTAGTTTAAGCAGGTACCACCAGAGTATGCACTGATGTAATCATAGCAGGTAGTGCCACAGTCAGTATGCACTGCTGTAATCATAGCAGCTACCAGCACAGTCAGTATGAACTGCTGTAATCATAGCAGGTGCCACCACATTATGCACTGTTGTAATCATAGCAGGGAACCACCTTAGTCAGTATGCACTGCTGTAATCATAGCAGGTACCACCACAGTTATTATGCACTGCTTTAATCATAGCAGGTACTACCATTATCAGCACGCACTGCTGGAGTGAAAGCAGGTACCACCAAAGTCAGTATGCACTGCTGTAGTTAAAGCAGGAACCACAACAGTATGCACTGCTGTAATCATAGCAGGTACCGCCACAGTCAGTATCCACTGCTGTAATCATATCAGGTATCACCACAATCAGTACTCACTGCTGGAGTGAAAGCAGGAACCTGCACAGTCAGTATACACTGCTGAAATCATTGCAGATACCACAACAGTCAGTATGCACTTCTGTAATCATAGAAGGTGCCACCACAGTCAGTATGCACTGCTGGAATCATAGCAGGTACCACCACAGTCAATATGCACTGCTGTAGTTAAAGAAGTTACCACCACAGTATGCACTGCTGGTATCACAGCAGGTACCACCACAGTATGCACTGCTGTAATCATAGCAGGTGCCACCACAGTCAGTACGCACTGATCCATTCATAGAAGTTAAAACCTCAATATGCATTTGTAATCATAGCAAGTACCACTACAGTATGCCCTGCTCTTATCATCACATTTTACCACCAGATGTCCCAATAGTTTCACAGATGTCCCAATAGTTTCACAGATGTCCCAATAGGTTCACATATGTCCCAGTAGTTTCACAGATCACCCAGTAGTTTCACAGATGCCCCAATAGTTTCAGATATGTCCCATTAGTTTCACAGATGTCCCCATAGTTTTACAGATGTCCCAGAAGTTTCACAGATCACCCAGTAGTTTCACAGATGCCCCAATAGTTTCACATATGTCCCATTAGTTTCACAGATGTCCCAATAGTTTCACAGATGTCCCAATAGTTTAACAGATGTCCCAGTTGTTTCACAGATGTCTCAATAGTTTCACAGATGTCCCAATAGTTTCACAGATGTCCCAATAGGTTCACATATGTCCCAGTAGTTTTACAGATGTCCCAGTAGATTCACAGATGTCCCAATAGTTCAACAGATGTCCCAGTAGTTTAACAGATGTCCCAGTAGTATCACAGATGTCCCAGTAGCTTAACAGATGTCCCCATAGTTTCACAGATGTCCCAATAGTTTCACAGATGTCCCAGTAGTTTTACAGATATCCCAGTAGGTTAACAGATGTCCCCATAGTTTCACAGATGTACCACTAGTTTCACAGATGTCCCAATAGTTTCACAGATGTCCCAATAGTTTCGCACATTTCCCAATAGTTTCACATATGTCCCAGTAGTTTTACAGATGTCCCAATAGTTTCACATATGTCCCATTAGTTTCACAGATGTCCCCATAGTTTCACAGATGTCCCAATTGTTTCACATATGTTCCATTAGTTTCACAGATGTCCAAATAGTTTCACAGATGTCCCAATAGTTTCACAGATGTCCCAATAGGTTCACATATGTCCCATTAGTTTCACAGATGTCCCCATAGGTTCACAGATGTCCCAATAATTTCACAGATGTACCAGTAGTTTCACAGATGTCCCAATAGTTTAACAGATGTCCCAAATAGTTTCACAGATGTCCCAATAGTTTCACAAATGTCCCAGGAGTTTAACAGATGTGCCAATAGTTCAACAGATGTCCCAGTAGTTTAACAGATGTCCCAGTAGCTTCACAGATGTCCCAGTAGGTTAACAGATGTCCCCATAGTTTCACAGATGTCCCAATAGTTTCACAGATGTCCCAATAGGTTCACATATGTCCCAATAGTTTCACAGATGCGCCAATAGTTTCACATATGTCCCATTAGTTTCACAGATGTCCCCATAGTTTCACAGATGTCCCAATAATTTCACAGATGTACCAGTAGTTTCACAGATGTCCCAATAGTTTAACAGATGTCCCAAATAGTTTCACAGATGTCCCAATAGATTCACAGATGTCCCAATAGTTTCACAGATTTCCCAATAGTTTCACAGATGTCCCAATAGTTTCCCAGATGTCCCAGAAGTTTTACAGATATTCCAGTAGGTTAACAGATGTCCCCATAGTTTCACAGATGTCCCAATAGTTTCAAAGATGTCCCAGTAGTTTTACAGATGTCCCGGTACTTTCACAGATGATCCCAGTAGTTTCACAGATGCCCCAATAGTTTCACATATGTCCCATTAGTTTCACAGATGTCCCAATAGTTTCACAGATGTCCCAATAGTTTCACAGATGTCCCAATAGTTTCACAGATGTCCCAATAAGTTCACATATGTCCCAGTAATTTCACAGATCACCCAGTTGTTTCAAAGATGCCCCAATAGTTTCACATATGTCCCATTAGTTTCACAGATGTCCCCATAGTTTCACAGATGTCCCAATAATTTAACAGATGTACCAGTAGTTTCACAGATGTCCCAATAGTTTAACAGATGTCCCAAACAGTTTCACAGATGTCCCAATAGTTTCACAGATGTCCCAGTTGTTTCACAGATGTCTCAATAGTTTCACAGATGTCCCAATAGTTTCACAGATGTCCCAATAGGTTCACATATGTCCCAGTAGTTTTACAGATGTCCCAGTAGATTCACAGATGTCCCAATGGTTCAACAGATGTCCCAGTAGTTTAACAGATGTCCCAGTAGTTTCAAAGATGTCCCAGTAGGTTAACAGATGTCCCCATAGTTTCACAGATGTCCCAATAGTTTCACAGATGTCCCAGTAGTTTTACAGATATCCCAGTAGGTTAACAGATGTCCCCATAGTTTCACAGATGTACCAGTAGTTTCACAGATGTCCCAATAGTTTCACAGATGTCCCAATAGTTTCACACATTTCCCAATAGTTTCACATATGTCCCAGTAGTTTTACAGATGTCCCAATAGTTTCACATATGTCCCATTAGTTTCACAGATGTCCCCATAGTTTCACAGATGTCCCAATAGTTTCACATATGTCCCATTAGTTTCACAGATGTCCCCATAGTTTGACAGATGTCCCAATAGTTTCACAGATGTCCCAATAGTTTCACAGATGTCCCAATAGGTTCACAGATGTCCCAGTAGTTTCACAGATCACCCAGTAGTTTCACAGATGCCCCAATAGTTTCACATATGTCCCATTAGTTTCACAGATGTCCCAATAGTTTCACAGATGTCCCAATAAGTTCACATATGTCCCAGTAATTTCACAGATCACCCAGTTGTTTCAAAGATGCCCCAATAGTTTCACATATGTCCCATTAGTTTCACAGATGTCCCCATAGTTTCACAGATGTCCCAATAATTTAACAGATGTACCAGTAGTTTCACAGATGTCCCAATAGTTTAACAGATGTCCCAAACAGTTTCACAGATGTCCCAATAGTTTCACAGATGTCCCAGTTGTTTCACAGATGTCTCAATAGTTTCATAGATGTCCCAATAGTTTCACAGATGTCCCAATAGGTTCACATATGTCTCAGTAGTTTTACAGATGTCCCAGTAGATTCACAGATGTCCCAATGGTTCAACAGATGTCCCGGTAGTTTAACAGATGTCCCAGTAGTTTCACAGATGTCCCAGTAGGTTAACAGATGTCCCCATAGTTTCACAGATGTCCCAATAGTTTCACAGATGTCCCAGTAGTTTTACAGATATCCCAGTAGGTTAACAGATGTCCCCATAGTTTCACAGATGTACCAGTAGTTTCACAGATGTCCCAATAGTTTCATAGATGTCCCAATAGTTTCACACATTTCCCAATAGTTTCACATATGTCCCAGTAGTTTTACAGATGTCCCAATAGTTTCACATATGTCCCATTAGTTTCACAGATGTCTCCATAGTTTCACAGATGTCCCAATAGTTTCACATATGTCCCATTAGTTTCACAGATGTCCCCATAGTTTCACAGATGTCCCAATAGTTTCACAGATGTCCCAATAGTTTCACAGATGTCCCAATAGGTTCACAGATGTCCCAGTAGTTTCACAGATCACCCAGTAGTTTCACAGATGCCCCAATAGTTTCACATATGTCCCATTAGTTTCACAGATGTCCCCATAGTTTCACAGATGTCCCAATAGTTTCACATATGTCCCATTAGTTTCACAGATGTCCCCATAGTTTCACAGATGTCCCAATAATTTAACAGATGTACCAGTAGTTTCACAGATGTCCCAATAGTTTAACAGATGTCCCAAACAGTTTCACAGATGTCCCAATAGTTTAACAGATGTCCCAGTTGTTTCACAGATGTCTCAATAGTTTCACAGATGTCCCAATAGTTTCACAGATGTCCCAATAGGTTCACATATGTCCCAGTAGTTTTACAGATGTCCCAGTAGATTCACAGATGTCCCAATGGTTCAACAGATGTCCCAGTAGTTTAACAGATGTCCCAGTAGTTTCACAGATGTCCCAGTAGGTTAACATGTCCCCATAGTTTCACAGATGTCCCAATAGTTTAACAGATGTCCCAGTAGTTTTACAGATATCCCAGTAGGTTAACAGATGTCCCCATAGTTTCACAGATGTACCAGTAGTTTCACAGATGTCCCAATAGTTTCACAGATGTCCCAATAGTTTCACACATTTCCCAATAGTTTCACATATGTCCCAGTAGTTTTACAGATGTCCCAGTAGATTCACAGATGTCCCAATGGTTCAACAGATGTCCCAGTAGTTTAACAGATGTCCCAGTAGTTTCACAGATGTCCCAGTAGGTTAACATGTCCCCATAGTTTCACAGATGTCCCAATAGTTTAACAGATGTCCCAGTAGTTTTACAGATATCCCAGTAGGTTAACAGATGTCCCCATAGTTTCACAGATGTACCAGTAGTTTCACAGATGTCCCAATAGTTTCACAGATGTCCCAATAGTTTCACACATTTCCCAATAGTTTCACATATGTCCCAGTAGTTTTACAGATGTCCCAATAGTTTCACATATGTCCCATTAGTTTAACAGATGTCCCCATAGTTTCACAGATGTCCCAATAGTTTCACATATGTCCCATTAGTTTCACAGATGTCCCCATAGTTTCACAGATGTCCCAATAGTTTAACAGATGTCCCAGTAGTTTTACAGATATCCCAGTAGGTTAACAGATGTCCCCATAGTTTCACAGATGTACCAGTAGTTTCACAGATGTCCCAATAGTTTCACAGATGTCCCAATAGTTTCACACATTTCCCAATAGTTTCACATATGTCCCAGTAGTTTTACAGATGTCCCAATAGTTTCACATATGTCCCATTAGTTTAACAGATGTCCCAATAGTTTCACATATGTCCCATTAGTTTCACAGATGTCCCCATAGTTTCACAGATGTCCCAATAGTTTCACAGATGTCCCAATAGTTTCACAGATGTCCCAATAGGTTCACAGATGTCCCAGTAGTTTCACAGATCACCCAGTAGTTTCACAGATGCCCCAATAGTTTCACATATGTCCCATTAGTTTCACAGATGTCCCCATAGTTTCACAGATGTCCCAATAATTTCACAGATGTACCAGTAGTTTCACAGATGTCCCAATAGTTTAACAGATGTCCCAAATAGTTTCACAGATGTCCCAATAGTTTCACAGATGTCCCAGGAGTTTAACAGATGTGCCAATAGTTTAACAGATGTCCCAGTTGTTTCACAGATGTCTCAATACTTTCACAGATGTCCCAATAGTTTCACAGATGTCCCAATAGTTTCACATATGTCCCAGTAGTTTTACAGATGTCCCAGTAGATTCACAGATGTCCCAATAGTTCAACAGATGTCCCAGTAGTTTAACAGATGTCCCAGTAGTTTCACAGATGTCCCAGTAGGTTAACAGATGTCCCCATAAATTTCGATTTAAAGCTTTCGTGACTGCAATGATTCATCTTCTTTGGTTCTTTGGGTAAAGTCACGTAGAATGAGAATAAAATAATAAATTGATAAAATAAAATAACACAATAATATTCTCACGACGTTTCGGCCACAACACAAGCGGCCTTCATCAGGTGAATGGAGCGAGACTGTCTGGTAGGACAGCGCTCGAGTGAGAGAGCCACGTTCAGATCACGGCTTTTTAAGCTGTGTGAGAGGAACAAAGAGCCTTGACGAAGGAATTAGCATAAAATTTAGCATTGAAATGGCTGAATGATTAGCTTGTGACTGGTCACAGAAATAGCTATGTTAAAAGTTAAAGCATACACATCCGCAGAGGCACCTATTGTTAAAAGGAATTAGCATAGAATTTAGCATTGAAATAGCTAAATTAAGGCATACACATCCGCAGAGGCACCCCTTGATAATGGGATTAGCATAGAATTTAGCATTGAAATGGCTGAGTGATTTGCTTGTAACTGCTACAGAAATAGTTACGTTGAAGTCAGAGCATACACATTCACCGAGGCACTTAGTACAAATCAAACAGGAGAATTTAGCATTGAAATAACTAGGCGAATTTAGCATTGAAATAACTGGGTGATTTGCTAGTGACTGGTCACAGAAATGACTACACATCTGAGCTATTCACAGTACTATATAGTGAACCAATAAAAACTAAAATATAAATTACCTTCATGTTATCAATAAACTCTATATTCTCCAATCAGCTAAGCTACCAACCATAAGTCGTTATATATCACAATGCTATATGGCGAAAAAATGGGTGGATTCTTACCCTCAAATTTCCGTACCACGGATAGCTACGGGCCCCGTTCAGACGGACGAGTTCGTCCATGGTCGGAACAGAGGAGGGGGAGAGAGACAGCTGCGAAGCCCTAGTATACTCCATGTTGTAAACCATACCATTAACCGTGGTGTGAGAGGTATTAAGAGGCAATGCTGGCGAAAGAGCTGCGGTCTGAAGGTCATCGTAAAATTACAATTAATTAAGAACAGAAATGATTTAACACATCTTTCCAGTGGTTACTAAGCCTGAATCCATCTTCTCGGTTGAAATTGTCTCTGTGCTTGTATATGTGAATGGCCTCATGAACGAATCTCTCATGGTAGCCAGTTGGTTTGCAAAGAACCTCCGTCTTGGAGAAGTCAATGTCATGTGAGCCCACTGAATTGTAACAGTGATCTGCCACGGCAGAGGAGTTCGTCTTACCGTGTTTCAAGTCTGCTTTATGTTCGCGGATGCGGTCCGAGATATGTCTTTTGGTTTCTCCAATGTAGCTACTACCACAGAGGCACTTTAGTTTGTAAACGCCCGGGTACTGTATGTCTGGAAGAGCATCTTTTACAGATGGAACTAAATCACGGATTTTGTGTACTGTGTTGAATCGGACCTGGATCTTGTGTTTATTCAGGATTTTGGAGATCTTTTTAGTGACCCCTGCAATGTAGGGTAAGGTGATGGTTTTGAGTGGCTCCACAAGAGGATCCTTCTTCATGACTGGAGTGATGGCTTTGCGGATTGTGTAGTCGGAGTAGCCATTAGCCCTGAGAGCCTGGTGTACGTGCTTGAGTTCACTGGTAATGTGTTCCTGGTCGGAAATGCATTGGGCTCTATGGTATAGAGTCTTGATGAGGCAGTTCTTCTGGGATGGATGGTGGTGGGAATCCGGTTTCAAGTAAGCATCTGTATGGGTAGCTTTCCTGTAGACAGAGTGGCTCATTGAACCATCATGTCTCCTTTTAATTAAGACATCCAGAAAGGGTAGTTTGCCATCTTTTTCGACCTCCATGGTAAATCTGATGGCTGGGTGTATGGAATTGATGTGGTCGCGGAATTGGTCTAGAGCAGGCTGGCCATGTGGCCAGATGACAAAGGTGTCATCAACGTACCTCTTCCATAAGGTCGGGCGTAGAGTGGCAGTCTGGATGGCGTCAGTTTCAAATTTTTCCATGAATACGTTGGCTACAACCGGAGATAAGGGGGAGCCCATTGGGGTGCCCTCAGTTTGTTTGTAGAAAGTTCCATTCCAGGTGAAGTATGTGTTGGTTAAGCAATGTCTCACCAGGGGGGGTACATCAGTATGCAGTCCTTGATGAACCAGGTCTTCAATGATAGCGATGGTGTCAGGTACCGGGACTTTGGTGAACAAGGACACCACATCAAAACTGACAAGCAGGTCGTTTGGGGACAGGGAAATGTCTTTGATTGTCGATACCAGGTGAGTAGAATTTAGTACCGCAGAGGTGGTTTTTCCAGTGAAAGGTCGCAGTATATCAGCCAGAAAACGTGCCAGTTTGTAGGTGGGGGAGCTGATAGTAGAGACGATGGGACGAAGGGGTGTATCTTCTTTGTGTATCTTTGGAAGGCCATATAATCTTGGTGGTCTGGCAGCAGAGGGTTTCAACAAGAACTGTTTGTTCTCATCAATTAATGCTGTTGAATCAGAGATAATTTTGTTCGTTTTGGTGACCAGGCTGTTGGTGGGATCTCTTTTTATTTTTGTATAGCTGCCATCGTTGAGTAGTTCTTGAATTTTGTTGTTATATTCTGTTTTGTCCATGATGACAGTGGCATTGCCTTTGTCGGCTGAGAGAACGACAATATCATCCCTCTTTTTTAATTGAGATAATTCAAAACGTTCGTCTTTGCTGATGTTGCTAGGTGGCAACTTAGCGTTTTGAGGGTTGCAGCGATTTCAGATCTTGCTACGTCTGCAGAGATGTGACTCAAGCCCTTGAGTGCAACGTCGACATTGGCAATGATATCATTAACCGGTAAGTGTCTCGGTGTGACAGCAAAGTTTAGACCTTTAGCTAAAACGGATTTCAGACCATCAGAAATGGAACTGTTACTGCGATTAATTACGACTTTGTTGACGTCTATCTTTTCGGTGTGTGGATCCGATTTTTTGCTGGAGAGGTGGAGAACTGGCTACCATGAGAGATTCGTTCATGAGGCCATTCACATATACAAGCACAGAGACAATTTCAACCGAGAAGATGGATTCAGGCTTAGTAACCACTGGAAAGATGTGTTAAATCATTTCTGTTCTTAATTAATTGTAATTTTACGATGACCTTCAGACCGCAGCTCTTTCGCCAGCATTGCCTCTTAATACCTCTCACACCACGGTTAATGGTATGGTTTACAACATGGAGTATACTAGGGCTTCGCAGCTGTCTCTCTCCCCCTCCTCTGTTCCGACCATGGACGAACTCGTCCGTCTGAACGGGGCCCGTAGCTATCCGTGGTACGGAAATTTGAGGGTAAGAATCCACCCATTTTTTCGCCATATAGCATTGTGATATATAACGACTTATGGTTGGTAGCTTAGCTGATTGGAGAATATAGAGTTTATTGATAACATGAAGGTAATTTATATTTTAGTTTTTATTGGTTCACTATATAGTACTGTGAATAGCTCAGATGTATAGTCATTTCTGTGACCAGTCACTAGCAAATCACCCAGTTATTTCAATGCTAAATTCGCCTAGTTATTTCAATGCTAAATTCTCCTGTTTGATTTGTACTAAGTGCCTCGGTGAATGTGTATGCTCTGACTTCAACGTAACTATTTCTGTAGCAGTTACAAGCAAATCACTCAGCCATTTCAATGCTAAATTCTATGCTAATCCCATTATCAAGGGGTGCCTCTGCGGATGTGTATGCCTTAATTTAGCTATTTCAATGCTAAATTCTATGCTAATTCCTTTTAACAATGGGTGCCTCTGCGGATGTGTATGCTTTAACTTTTAACATAGCTATTTCTGTGACCAGTCACAAGCTAATCATTCAGCCATTTCAATGCTAAATTTTATGCTAATTCCTTCGTCAAGGCTCTTTGTTCCTCTCACACAGCTTAAAAAGCCGTGATCTGAACGTGGCTCTCTCACTCCAGCGCTGTCCTACCAGACAGTCTCGCTCCCTTCACCTGATGAAGGCCGCTTGTGTTGTGGCCGAAACGTCGTGAGAATATTATTGTGTTATTTTATTTTATCAATTTATTATTTTATTCTCATTCTACGTGACTTTACCGAAAGAACCAAAGAAGATGAATCATTGCAGTCACGAAAGCTTTAAATCGAAATTTAACCGCCTCTACGGGGAGGGATTCCACACATCCTTAAGATCATTCAACAGACTTCGGGATAAGAAGGCTCAACTAATCGAGTCTCTCACCTTTCTGAAGAGATGCCGCGACTCTAAGGTAATACCAACCGCATTTACACTAACCTCTGCTGTTGCAACTTCTCTCAATGCAAAACGAATTCTAGCTAGAACTAGCTTCGCTCTTATCTCGGAAAAAATCAGACTTACACGCACCGAACTCGATCAGTTAGACAAGACACTCTACAAATCACACTTAAAATTGACAGCAACAATGTCTACATCGGATTGGGAACATGTAGACAATATGACTACCTCTTCGGCTGCCACTATGTCGAACAAATGTAGGGACAATTTGATTTCCAAATTCAATCACCTCTCCAGCAAAAAATCGGATCCACACACCGAAAAGATAGACGTCAACAAAGTCGTAATTAATCGCAGCAACAGTTCCATTTCTGATGGTCTGAAATCCGTTTTAGCTAAAGGTCTAAACTTTGCTGTCACACCGAGACACTTACCGGTTAATGATATCATTGCCAATGTCGACGTTGCACTCAAGGGCTTGAGTCACATCTCTGCAGACGTAGCAAGATCTGAAATCGCTGCAACCCTCAAAAACGCTAAGTTGCCACCTAGCAACATCAGCAAAGACGAACGTTTTGAATTATCTCAATTAAAAAAGAGGGATGATATTGTCGTTCTCTCAGCCGACAAAGGCAATGCCACTGTCATCATGGACAAAACAGAATATAACAACAAAATTCAAGAACTACTCAACGATGGCAGCTATACAAAAATAAAAAGAGACCCCACCAACAGCCTGGTCACCAAAACGAACAAAATTATCTCTGATTCAACAGCATTAATTGATGAGAACAAACAGTTCTTGTTGAAACCCTCTGCTGCCAGACCACCAAGATTATATGGCCTTCCAAAGATACACAAAGAAGATACACCCCTTCGTCCCATCGTCTCTACTATCAGCTCCCCCACCTACAAACTGGCACGTTTTCTGGCTGATATACTGCGACCTTTCACTGGAAAAACCACCTCTGCGGTACTAAATTCTACTCACCTGGTATCGACAATCAAAGACATTTCCCTGTCCCCAAACGACCTGCTTGTCAGTTTTGATGTGGTGTCCTTGTTCACCAAAGTCCCGGTACCTGACACCATCGCTATCATTGAAGACCTGGTTCATCAAGGACTGCATACTGATGTACCCCCCCTGGTGAGACATTGCTTAACCAACACATACTTCACCTGGAATGGAACTTTCTACAAACAAACTGAGGGCACCCCAATGGGCTCCCCCCTATCTCCGGTTGTAGCCAACGTATTCATGGAAAAATTTGAAACTGACGCCATCCAGACTGCCACTCTACGCCCGACCTTATGGAAGAGGTACGTTGATGACACCTTTGTCATCTGGCCACATGGCCAGCCTGCTCTAGACCAATTCCGCGACCACATCAATTCCATACACCCAGCCATCAGATTTACCATGGAGGTCGAAAAAGATGGCAAACTACCCTTTCTGGATGTCTTAATTAAAAGGAGACATGATGGTTCAATGAGCCACTCTGTCTACAGGAAAGCTACCCATACAGATGCTTACTTGAAACCGGATTCCCACCACCATCCATCCCAGAAGAACTGCCTCATCAAGACTCTATACCATAGAGCCCAATGCATTTCCGACCAGGAACACATTACCAGTGAACTCAAGCACGTACACCAGGCTCTCAGGGCTAATGGCTACTCCGACTACACAATCCGCAAAGCCATCACTCCAGTCATGAAGAAGGATCCTCTTGTGGAGCCACTCAAAACCATCACCTTACCCTACATTGCAGGGGTCACTAAAAAGATCTCCAAAATCCTGAATAAACACAAGATCCAGGTCCGATTCAACACAGTACACAAAATCCGTGATTTAGTTCCATCTGTAAAAGATGCTCTTCCAGACATACAGTACCCGGGCGTTTACAAACTAAAGTGCCTCTGTGGTAGTAGCTACATTGGAGAAACCAAAAGACATATCTCGGACCGCATCCGCGAACATAAAGCAGACTTGAAACACGGTAAGACGAACTCCTCTGCCGTGGCAGATCACTGTTACAATTCAGTGGGCTCACATGACATTGACTTCTCCAAGACGGAGGTTCTTTGCAAACCAACTGGCTACCATGAGAGATTCGTTCATGAGGCCATTCACATATACAAGCACAGAGACAATTTCAACCGAGAAGATGGATTCAGGCTTAGTAACCACTGGAAAGATGTGTTAAATCATTTCTGTTCTTAATTAATTGTAATTTTACGATGACCTTCAGACCGCAGCTCTTTCGCCAGCATTGCCTCTTAATACCTCTCACACCACGGTTAATGGTATGGTTTACAACATGGAGTATACTAGGGCTTCGCAGCTGTCTCTCTCCCCCTCCTCTGTTCCGACCATGGACGAACTCGTCCGTCTGAACGGGGCCCGTAGCTATCCGTGGTACGGAAATTTGAGGGTAAGAATCCACCCATTTTTTCGCCATATAGCATTGTGATATATAACGACTTATGGTTGGTAGCTTAGCTGATTGGAGAATATAGAGTTTATTGATAACATGAAGGTAATTTATATTTTAGTTTTTATTGGTTCACTATATAGTACTGTGAATAGCTCAGATGTGTAGTCATTTCTGTGACCAGTCACTAGCAAATCACCCAGTTATTTCAATGCTAAATTCGCCTAGTTATTTCAATGCTAAATTCTCCTGTTTGATTTGTACTAAGTGCCTCGGTGAATGTGTATGCTCTGACTTCAACGTAACTATTTCTGTAGCAGTTACAAGCGAATCACTCAGCCATTTCAATGCTAAATTCTATGCTAATCCCATTATCAAGGGGTGCCTCTGCGGATGTGTATGCCTTAATTTAGCTATTTCAATGCTAAATTCTATGCTAATTCCTTTTAACAATGGGTGCCTCTGCGGATGTGTATGCTTTAACTTTTAACATAGCTATTTCTGTGACCAGTCACAAGGTAATCATTCAGCCATTTCAATGCAAAATTTTATGCTAATTCCTTCGTCAAGGCTCTTTGTTCCTCTCACACAGCTTAAAAAGCCGTGATCTGAACGTGGCTCTCTCACTCCAGCGCTGTCCTACCAGACAGTCTCGCTCCCTTCACCTGATGAAGGCCGCTTGTGTTGTGGCCGAAACGTCGTGAGAATATTATTGTGTTATTTTATTTTATCAATTTATTATTTTATTCTCATTCTACGTGACTTTACCGAAAGAACCAAAGAAGAGATGTCCCCATAGTTTCACAGATGTCCCAATAGTTTCACAGATGTCCCAATAGGTTCACATATGTCCCAGTAGTTTCACAGATGCCCCAATAGTTTCACATATGTCCCATTAGTTTCACAGATGTCGCCATAGTTTCACAGATGTCCCAATAATTTCACAGATGTACCAGTAGTTTCACAGATGTCCCAATAGTTTAACAGATGTCCCAAATAGTTTCACAGATGTCCCAATAGATTCACAGATGTCCCAATAGTTTCACAGATTTCCCAATAGTTTCACAGATGTCCCAATAGTTTCACAGATGTCCCAGAAGTTTTACAGATATTCCAGTAGGTTAACAGATGTCCCCATAGTTTCACAGATGTCCCAATAGTTTCAAAGATGTCCCAGTAGTTTTACAGATGTCCCGCTAGTTTCACAGATGATCCCAGTAGATTCACAGATGCCCCAATAGTTTCACATATGTCCCATTAGTTTCACAGATGTCCCCATAGTTTCACAGATGTCCCAATAGTTTCACAGATGTCCCAATAGTTTCACAGATGTCCCAATAAGTTCACATATGTCCCAGTAGTTTCACAGATCACCCAGTCGTTTCACAGATGCCCCAGAAGTTTAACAGATGTCCCAATAGTTTAACAGATGTCCCAGTTGTTTCATAGATGTCTCAATAGTTTCACAGATGTCCCAATAGTTTCACAGATGTCCCAATAGGTTCACATATGTCCCAGTAGTTTTACAGATGTCCCAGTAGATTCACAGATGTCCCAATAGTTCAACAGATGTCCCAGTAGTTTAACAGATGTCCCAGTAGTTTCACAGATGTCCCAGTAGGTTAACAGATGTCCCCATAGTTTCACAGATGTCCCAATAGTTTTACAGATGTACCAGCAGTTTTACAGATATCCCAGTAGGTTAACAGATGTCCCCATAGTTTCAAAGATGTACCAGTAGTTTCACAGATGTCCCAATAGTTTCACAGATGTCCCAATAGTTTCACACATTTCCCAATAGTTTCACATATGTCCCAGTAGTTTTACAGATGTCCCAATAGTTTCACATATGTCCCATTAGTTTCACAGATGTCCCCATAGTTTCACAGATGTCCCAATAGTTTCAGACATGTCCCATTAGTTTCACAGATGTCCCCATAGTTTCACAGATGTCCCAATAGTTTCACAGATGTCCCAATAGTTTCACAGATGTCCCAATAGGTTCACATATGTCCCAGTAGTTTTACAGATGTCCCAGTAGATTCACAGATGTCCCAATAGTTCAACAGATGTCCCAGTAGTTTAACAGATGTCCCCATAGTTTCACAGATGTCCCAATAGTTTCACAGATGTCCCAATAGGTTCACATATGTCCCAGTAGTTTCACAGATGCCCCAATAGTTTCACATATGTCCCATTAGTTTCACAGATGTCCCCATAGTTTCACAGATGTCCCAATAATTTCACAGATGTACCAGTAGTTTCACAGATGTCCCAATAGTTTAACAGATGTCCCAAATAGTTTCACAGATGTCCCAATAGATTCACAGATGTCCCAATAGTTTCACAGATTTCCCAATAGTTTCACAGATGTCCTAATAGTTTCACAGATGTCCCAGAAGTTTTACAGATATTCCAGTAGGTTAACAGATGTCCCCATAGTTTCACAGATGTCCCAATAGTTTCAAAGATGTCCCAGTAGTTTTACAGATGTCCCGCTAGTTTCACAGATGATCCCAGTAGTTTCACAGATGCCCCAATAGTTTCACATATGTCCCATTAGTTTCACAGATGTCCCCATAGTTTCACAGATGTCCCAATAATTTCACAGATGTCCCAATAGTTTCACAGATGTCCCAATAAGTTCACATATGTCCCAGTAGTTTCACAGATCACCCAGTCGTTTCACAGATGCCCCAATAGTTTCACATATGTCCCATTAGTTTCACAGATGTCCCCATAGTTTCACAGATGTCCCAATAATTTAACAGATGTACCAGTAGTTTCACAGATGTCCCAATAGTTTAACAGATGTCCCAAATAGTTTCACAGATGTCCCAATAGTTTCACAGATGTCCCAGAAGTTTAACAGATGTCCCAATAGTTTAACAGATGTCCCAGTTGTTTCATAGATGTCTCAATAGTTTCACAGATGTCCCAATAGTTTCACAGATGTCCCAATAGGTTCACATATGTCCCAGTAGTTTTACAGATGTCCCAGTAGATTCACAGATGTCCCAATAGTTCAACAGATGTCCCATTAGTTTTACAGATGTCCCAGTAGTTTCACAGATGTCCCAGTAGGTTAACAGATGTCCCCATAGTTTCACAGATGTCCCAATAGTTTCGCAGATGTCCCAGTAGTTTTACAGATATCCCAGTAGGTTAACAGATGTCCCCATAGTTTCACAGATGTACCAGTAGTTTCACAGATGTCCCAATAGTTTCACAGATGCCCCAATAGTTTCACACATTTCCCAATAGTTTCACATATGTCCCAGTAGTTTTACAGATGTCCCAATAGTTTCACAGATGTCCCAATAGGTTCACATATGTCCCAGTAGTTTTACAGATGTCCCAGTAGATTCACAGATGTCCCAATAGTTCAACAGATGTCCCAGTAATTTAACAGATGTCCCAGTAGTTTCACAGATGTCCCAGTAGGTTAACAGATGTCCCCATAGTTTCACAGATGTCCCAATAGTTTCACAGATGTCCCAGTAGTTTTACAGATATCCCAGTAGGTTAATAGATGTCCCCATAGTTTCACAGATGTACCAGTAGTTTCACAGATGTCCCAATAGTTTCACACATTTCCCAATAGTTTCACATATGTCCCAGTAGTTTTACAGATGTCCCAATAGTTTCACATATGTCCCATTAGTTTCACAGATGTCCCCATAGTTTCACAGATGTCCCAATAGATTCACATATGTCCCAGTAGTTTTACAGATGTCCCAGTAGATTCACAGATGTCCCAATAGTTTCACAGATGTCCCAATAGGTTCACATATGTCCCAGTAGTTTTACAGATGTCCCAGTAGATTCACAGATGTCCCAATAGTTCAACAGATGTCCCAGTAGTTTAACAGATGTCCCAGTAGTTTCACAGATGTCCCAGTAGGTTAACAGATGTCCCCATAGTTTCACAGATGTCCCAATAGTTTCACAGATGTCCCAGTAGTTTTACAGATATCCCAGTAGGTTAACAGATGTCCCCATAGTTTCACAGATGTACCAGTAGTTTCACAGATGTCCCAATAGTTTCACACATTTCCCAATAGTTTCACATATGTCCCAGTAGTTTTACAGATGTCCCAATAGTTTCACATATGTCCCATTAGTTTCACAGATGTCCCCATAGTTTCACAGATGTCCCAATAGATTCACATATGTCCCAGTAGTTTTACAGATGTCCCAGTAGATTCACAGATGTCCCAATAGTTCAACAGATGTCCCAGTAGTTTAACAGATGTCCCAGTAGTTTCACAGATGTCCCAGTAGGTTAACAGATGTCCCCATAGTTTCACAGATGTCCCAATAGTTTCACAGATGTCCCAATAGGTTCACATATGTCCCAGTAGTTTCACAGATGCCCCAATAGTTTCACATATGTCCCATTAGTTTCACAGATGTCGTCATAGTTTCACAGATGTCCCAATAATTTCACAGATGTACCAGTAGTTTCACAGATGTCCCAATAGTTTAACAGATGTCCCAAATAGTTTCACAGATGTCCCAATAGATTCACAGATGTCCCAATAGTTTCACAGATTTCCCAATAGTTTCACAGATGTCCCAATAGTTTCACAGATGTCCCAGAAGTTTTACAGATATTCCAGTAGGTTAACAGATGTCCCCATAGTTTCACAGATGTCCCAATAGTTTCAAAGATGTCCCAGTAGTTTTACAGATGTCCCGGTAGTTTCACAGATGATCCCAGTAGTTTCACAGATGCCCCAATAGTTTCACATATGTCCCATTAGTTTCACAGATGTCCCCATAGTTTCACAGATGTCCCAATAGTTTCACAGATGTCCCAATAGTTTCACAGATGTCCCAATAAGTTCACATATGTCCCAGTAGTTTCACAGATCACCCAGTCGTTTCACAGATGCCCCAATAGTTTCACATATGTCCCATTAGTTTCACAGATGTCCCCATAGTTTCACAGATGTCCCAATAATTTAACAGATGTACCAGTAGTTTCACAGATGTCCCAATACTTTAACAGATGTCCCAAATAGTTTCACAGATGTCCCAATAGTTGCACAGATGTCCCAGAAGTTTAACAGATGTCCCAATAGTTTAACAGATGTCCCAGTTGTTTCATAGATGTCTCAATAGTTTCACAGATGTCCCAATAGTTTCACAGATGTCCCAATAGGTTCACATATGTCCCAGTAGTTTTACAGATGTCCCAGTAGATTCACAGATGTCCCAATAGTTCAACAGATGTCCCAGTAGTTTAACAGATGTCCCAGTAGTTTCACAGATGTCCCAGTAGGTTAACAGATGTCCCCATAGTTTCACAGATGTCCCAATAGTTTTACAGATGTACCAGTAGTTTTACAGATATCCCAGTAGGTTAACAGATGTCCCCATAGTTACCCAGATGTACCAGTAGTTTCACAGATGTCCCAATAGTTTCACACATTTCCCAATAGTTTCACATATGTCCCAGTAGTTTTACAGATGTCCCAATAGTTTCACATATGTCCCATTAGTTTCACAGATGTCCCCATAGTTTCACAGATGTCCCAATAGTTTCACATATGTCCCATTAGTTTCACAGATGTCCCCATAGTTTCACAGATGTCCCAATAGCTTCACAGATGTCCCAATAGTTTCACAGATGTCCCAATAGGTTCACATATGTCCCAGTAGTTTTACAGATGTCCCAGTAGATTCACAGATGTCCCAATAGTTCAACAGATGTCGCAGTAGTTTAACAGATGTCCCATTAGTTTCACAGATGTCCCAGTAGGTTAACAGATGTCCCCATAGTTTCACAGATGTCCCAATAGTTTCAAAGATGTCCCAGTAGTTTTACAGATGTCCCGCTAGTTTCACAGATGATCCCAGTAGTTTCACAGATGCCCCAATAGTTTCACATATGTCCCCTTAGTTTCACAGATGTCCCCATAGTTTCACAGATGTCCCAATAGTTTCACAGATGTCCCAATAGTTTCACAGATCACCCAGTCGTTTCACAGATGCCCCAATAGTTTCACATATGTCCCATTAGTTTCACAGATGTCCCCATAGTTTCACAGATGTCCCAATAATTTAACAGATGTACCAGTAGTTTCACAGATGTCCCAATAGTTTAACAGATGTCCCAAATAGTTTCACAGATGTCCCAATAGGTTCACATATGTCCCAGTATTATTACAGATGTCCCAGTAGATTCACAGATGTCCCAATAGTTCAACAGATGTCCCCATAGTTTCACAGATGTCCCAATAGTTTAACAGATGTCCCAGTAGTTTTACAGATATCCCAGTAGGTTAACAGATGTCCCCATAGTTTCACAGATGTACCAGTAGTTTAACAGATGTCCCAATAGTTTCACAGATGTCCCAATAGTTTCACACATTTCCCAATAGTTTCACATATGTCCCAGTAGTTTTACAGATGTCCCAATAGTTTCACATATGTCCCATTAGTTTCACAGATGTCCCCATAGTTTCACAGATGTCCCAATAGTTTCACATATGTCCCATTAGTTTCACAGATGTCCCCATAGTTTCACAGATGTCCCAATAGTTTCACAGATGTCCCAATAGTTTCACAGATGTCTCAATAGGTTCACATATGTCCCAGTAGATTCACAGATCACCCGTAGTTTCACAGATGCCCCAATAGTTTCACATATGTCCCATTAGTTTCACAGATGTCCCCATAGTTTCACAGATGTCCCAATAATTTCACAGATGTCCCAAATAGTTTCACAGATGTCCCAATAGTTTCACAGATGTCCCCATAGTTTAACAGATGTCCCAAATAGTTTCACAGATGTCTCAATAGTTTCACAGATGTCCCAGGAGTTTAACAGATGTCCCAATAGTTTAACAGATGTCCCAGTTGTTTCACAGATGTCTCAATAGTTTCACAGATGTCCCAATAGTTTCACAGATGTCCCAATAGATTCACATATGTTCCAGTAGTTTTACAGATGTCCCAGTAGATTCACAGATGTCCCAATAGTTCAACAGATGTCCCAGTAGTTTAACAGATGTCCCAGTAGTTTCACAGATGTCCCAGTAGGTTAACAGATATTCCCATAGTTTCACAGATGTCCGAATAGTTTCACAGATGTCCCAATAGGTTCACATATGTCCCAGTAGTTTCACAGATGCCCCAATATTTTCACATATGTCCCATTAGTTTCACAGATGTCCCCATAGTTTCACAGATGTCCCAATAATTTCACAGATGTACCAGTAGTTTCACAGATGTCCCAATAGTTTCACAGATGTCCCAATAGTTTCACAGATGTCCCAGAAGTTTTACAGATATTCCAGTAGGTTAACAGATGTCCCCATAGTTTCACAGATGTCCCAATAGTTTCAAAGATGTCCCAGTAGTTTTACAGATGTCCCAGTAGTTTCACAGATGATCCCAGTAGTTTCACAGATGCCCCAATAGTTTCACATATGTCCCATTAGTTGCACAGATGTCCCCATAGTTTCACAGATGTCCCAATAGTTTCACAGATGTCCCAATAGTTTCACAGATGTCACAGATGTCCCAGTAATTTCACAGATGTCCCAGTAGGTTAACGGATGTCCCCATAGTTTCACAGATGTCCCAATAGTTTCACAGATGTCCCAGTAGTTTTACAGATATCCCAGTAGGTTAACAGATGTCCCCATAGTTTCACAGATGTACCAGTAGTTTCACAGATGTCCCAATAGTTTCACAGATGTCCCAATAGTTTCACACATTTCCCAATAGTTTCACATATGTCCCAGTAGTTTTACAGATGTCCCAATAGTTTCACATATGTCCCATTAGTTTCACAGATGTCCCCATAGTTTCACAGATGTCCCAATAGTTTCACAGATGTCCCAGTAGTTTCACATATGTCCCATTAGTTTCACAGATGTCCCCATAGTTTCACAGATGTCCCAATAGTTTCACATATGTGCCATTAGTTTCACAGATGTCCCCATAGTTTCACAGATGTCCCCATAGTTTCACAGATGTCCCAATAGTTTCACAGATGTCCCAATAGTTTCACAGATGTCTCAATAGGTTCACATATGTCCCAGTAGATTCACAGATCACCCGTAGTTTCACAGATGCCCCAATAGTTTCACATATGTCCCATTAGTTTCACAGATGTCTCCATAGTTTCACAGATGTCCCAATAATTTCACAGATGTACCAGTAGTTTCACAGATGTCCCAATAGTTTAACAGAAGTCCCAAATAGTTTCACAGATGTCCCAATAGTTTCCCAGATGTCCCAGGAGTTTAACAGATGTCCCAATAGTTCAACAGATGTCCCAGTTGTTTCACAGATGTCTCAATAGTTTCACAGATGTCCCAATAGTTTCACAGATGTCCCAATAGATTCACATATGTCCCAGTAGTTTTACAGATGTCCCAGTAGATTCACAGATGTCCCAATAGTTCAACAGATGTCCCAGTAGTTTAACAGATGTCCCAGTAGTTTCACAGATGTCCCAGTAGGTTAACAGATATCCCCATAGTTTCACAGATGTCCCAATAGGTTCACATATGTCCCAGTAGTTTCACAGATGCCCCAATATTTTCACATATGTCCCATTAGTTTCACAGATGTCCCAATAGTTTCACAGATGTCCCAATAGTTTCACAGATGTCCCAGAAGTTTTACAGATATTCCAGTAGGTTAACAGATGTCCCCATAGTTTCACAGATGTCCCAATAGTTTCAAAGATGTCCCAGTAGTTTTACAGATGTCCCAGTAGTTTCACAGATGATCCCAGTAGTTTCACAGATGCCCCAATAGTTTCACATATGTCCCATTAGTTGCACAGATGTCCCCATAGTTTCACAGATGTCCCAATAGTTTCACAGATGTCCCAATAGTTTCACAGATGTCCCAATAAGTTCACATATGTCCCACTAGTGTCACAGATCACCCAGTCGTTTCACAGATGCCCCAATAGTTTCACATATGTCCCATTAGTTTCACAGATGTCCCCATAGTTTTACAGATGTCCCAATAATTTAACAGATGTACCAGTAGTTTCACAGATGTCCCAATAAGTTCACATATGTCCCATTAGTTTCACAGATGTCCCCATAGTTTCACAGATGTCCCAATAATTTCACAGATGTACCAGTAGTTTCACAGATGTCCCAATAGTTTCACAGATGTCCCAATAGTTTCACAGATGTCCCATAAGTTTTAAAGATATTCCAGTAGGTTACAGATGTCCCCATAGTTTCACAGATGTCCCAATAGTTTCAAAGATGTCCCAGTAGTTTTACAGATGTCCCAGTAGTTTCACAGATGATCCCAGTAGTTTCACAGATGCCCCAATAGTTTCACATATGTCCCATTAGTTGCACAGATGTCCCCATAGTTTCACAGATGTCCCAATAGTTTCACAGATGTCCCAATAAGTTCACATATGTCCCACTAGTGTCACAGATCACCCAGTCGTTTCACAGATGCCCCAATAGTTTCACATATGTCCCATTAGTTTCACAGATGTCCCAATAGTTTCACATATGTCCCATTAGTTTCACAGATGTCCCCATAGCTTCACAGATGTCCCAGTAGTTTCACAGATGATCCCAGTAGTTTCACAGATGCCCCAATAGTTTCACATATGTCCCATTAGTTGCACAGATGTCCCCATAGTTTCACAGATGTCCCAATAGTTTCACAGATGTCCCAATAGTTTCACAGATGTCCCAATAAGTTCACATATGTCCCACTAGTGTCACAGATCACCCAGTCGTTTCACAGATGCCCCAATAGTTTCACATATGTCCCATTAGTTTCACAGATGTCCCCATAGTTTTACAGATGTCCCAATAATTTAACAGATGTACCAGTAGTTTCACAGATGTCCCAATAGTTTCACATATGTCCCAATAGTTCAACAGATGTCCCAGTAGTTTAACAGATGTCCCAGTAGTTTCACAGATGTCCCCATAGTTTCACAGATGTCCCAATAGTTTCACAGATGTCCCAATAGGTTCACATATGTCCCAGTAGTTTCACAGATGCCCCAATAGTTTCACATATGTCCCATTAGTTTCACAGATGTCCCCATAGTTTCACAGATGTCCCAATAATTTCACAGATGTACCAGTAGTTTCACAGATGTCCCAATAGTTTCACAGATGTCCCAATAGTTTCACAGATGTCCCATTAGTTGCACAGATGTCCCAATAGTTTCACAGATGTCCCAATAAGTTCACATATGTCCCACTAGTGTCACAGATCACCCAGTCGTTTCACAGATGCCCCAATAGTTTCACATATGTCCCATTAGTTTCACAGATGTCCCCATAGTTTTACAGATGTCCCAATAATTTAACAGATGTACCAGTAGTTTAACAGATGTCCCAATAGTTTCACAGATGTCTCAATAGTTTCACAGATGTCCCAATAGATTCACATATGTCCCAGTAGTTTTACAGATGTCCCAGTAGATTCACAGATGTCCCAATAGTTCAACAGATGTCCCAGTAGTTTAACAGATGTCCCAGTAGTTTCACAGATGTCCCCATAGTTTCACAGATGTCCCAATAGTTTCACAGATGTCCCAATAGGTTCACATATGTCCCAGTAGTTTCACAGATGCCCCAATAGTTTCACATATGTCCCATTAGTTTCACAGATGTCCCCATAGTTTCACAGATGTCCCAATAATTTCACAGATGTACCAGTAGTTTCACAGATGTCCCAATAGTTTCACAGATGTCCCAATAGTTTCACAGATGTCCCAGAAGTTTTACAGATATTCCAGTAGGTTAACAGATGTCCCCATAGTTTCACAGATGTCCCAATAGTTTCAAAGATGTCCCAGTAGTTTTACAGATGTCCCAGTAGTTTCACAGATGATCCCAGTAGTTTCACAGATGCCCCAATAGTTTCACATATGTCCCATTAGTTGCACAGATGTCCCCATAGTTTCACAGATGTCCCAATAGTTTCACAGATGTCCCAATAGTTTCACAGATGTCCCAATAAGTTCACATATGTCCCACTAGTGTCTCAGATCACCCAGTCGTTTCACAGATGCCCCAATAGTTTCACATATGTCCCATTCGTTTCACAGATGTCCCCATAGTTTTACTGATGTCCCAATAATTTAACAGATGTACCAGTAGTTTAACAGATGTCCCAATAGTTTCACAGATGTCTCAATAGTTTCACAGATGTCCCAATAGATTCACATATGTCCCAGTAGTTTTACAGATGTCCCAGTAGATTCACAGATGTCCCAATAGTTTCACAGATGTCCCAATAGTTTCACAGATGTCCCAATAGGTTCACATATGTCCCAGTAGTTTCACAGATGCCCCAATAGTTTCACATATGTCCCAGTAGTTTCACAGATGTCCCAATAGTTTCACAGATGTCCCAATAGTTTCACAGATGTCCCAGAAGTTTTAAAGATATTCCAGTAGGTTAACAGATGTCCCCATAGTTTCACAGATGTCCCAATAGTTTCAAAGATGTCCCAGTAGTTTTACAGATGTCCCAGTAGTTTCACAGATGATCCCAGTAGTTTCACAGATGCCCCAATAGTTTCACATATGTCCCATTAGTTGCACAGATGTCCCCATAGTTTCACAGATGTCCCAATAGTTTCACAGATGTCCCAATAGTTTCACAGATGTCCCAATAAGTTCACATATGTCCCACTAGTGTCACAGATCACCCAGTCGTTTCACAGATGCCCCAATAGTTTCACATATGTCCCATTAGTTTCACAGATGTCCCAATAGTTTCACATATGTCCCATTAGTTTCACAGATGTCCCCATAGCTTTACAGATGTCCCAGTAGTTTCACAGATGATCCCAGTAGTTTCACAGATGCCCCAATAGTTTCACATATGTCCCATTAGTTGCACAGATGTCCCCATAGTTTCACAGATGTCCCAATAGTTTCACAGATGTCCCAATAGTTTCACAGATGTCCCAATAAGTTCACATATGTCCCACTAGTGTCACAGATCACCCAGTCGTTTCACAGATGCCCCAATAGTTTCACATATGTCCCATTAGTTTCACAGATGTCCCCATAGTTTTACAGATGTCCCAATAATTTAACAGATGTACCAGTAGTTTCACAGATGTCCCAATAGTTTCACATATGTCCCAATAGTTCAACAGATGTCCCAGTAGTTTAACAGATGTCCCAGTAGTTTCACAGATGTCCCCATAGTTTCACAGATGTCCCAATAGTTTCACAGATGTCCCAATAGGTTCACATATGTCCCAGTAGTTTCACAGATGCCCCAATAGTTTCACATATGTCCCATTAGTTTCACAGATGTCCCCATAGTTTCACAGATGTCCCAATAATTTCACAGATGTACCAGTAGTTTCACAGATGTCCCAATAGTTTCACAGATGTCCCAATAGTTTCACAGATGTCCCATAAGTTTTAAAGATATTCCAGTAGGTTACAGATGTCCCCATAGTTTCACAGATGTCCCAATAGTTTCAAAGATGTCCCAGTAGTTTTACAGATGTCCCAGTAGTTTCACAGATGATCCCAGTAGTTTCACAGATGCCCCAATAGTTTCACATATGTCCCATTAGTTGCACAGATGTCCCCATAGTTTCACAGATGTCCCAATAGTTTCACAGATGTCCCAATAAGTTCACATATGTCCCACTAGTGTCACAGATCACCCAGTCGTTTCACAGATGCCCCAATAGTTTCACATATGTCCCATTAGTTTCACAGATGTCCCAATAGTTTCACATATGTCCCATTAGTTTCACAGATGTCCCCATAGCTTCACAGATGTCCCAGTAGTTTCACAGATGATCCCAGTAGTTTCACAGATGCCCCAATAGTTTCACATATGTCCCATTAGTTGCACAGATGTCCCCATAGTTTCACAGATGTCCCAATAGTTTCACAGATGTCCCAATAGTTTCACAGATGTCCCAATAAGTTCACATATGTCCCACTAGTGTCACAGATCACCCAGTCGTTTCACAGATGCCCCAATAGTTTCACATATGTCCCATTAGTTTCACAGATGTCCCCATAGTTTTACAGATGTCCCAATAATTTAACAGATGTACCAGTAGTTTCACAGATGTCCCAATAGTTTCACATATGTCCCAATAGTTCAACAGATGTCCCAGTAGTTTAACAGATGTCCCAGTAGTTTCACAGATGTCCCCATAGTTTCACAGATGTCCCAATAGTTTCACAGATGTCCCAATAGGTTCACATATGTCCCAGTAGTTTCACAGATGCCCCAATAGTTTCACATATGTCCCATTAGTTTCACAGATGTCCCCATAGTTTCACAGATGTCCCAATAATTTCACAGATGTACCAGTAGTTTCACAGATGTCCCAATAGTTTCACAGATGTCCCAATAGTTTCACAGATGTCCCATTAGTTGCACAGATGTCCCCATAGTTTCACAGATGTCCCAATAGTTTCACAGATGTCCCAATAGTTTCACAGATGTCCCAATAAGTTCACATATGTCCCACTAGTGTCACAGATCACCCAGTCGTTTCACAGATGCCCCAATAGTTTCACATATGTCCCATTAGTTTCACAGATGTCCCCATAGTTTTACAGATGTCCCAATAATTTAACAGATGTACCAGTAGTTTAACAGATGTCCCAATAGTTTCACAGATGTCTCAATAGTTTCACAGATGTCCCAATAGATTCACATATGTCCCAGTAGTTTTACAGATGTCCCAGTAGATTCACAGATGTCCCAATAGTTCAACAGATGTCCCAGTAGTTTAACAGATGTCCCAGTAGTTTCACAGATGTCCCCATAGTTTCACAGATGTCCCAATAGTTTCACAGATGTCCCAATAGGTTCACATATGTCCCAGTAGTTTCACAGATGCCCCAATAGTTTCACATATGTCCCATTAGTTTCACAGATGTCCCCATAGTTTCACAGATGTCCCAATAATTTCACAGATGTACCAGTAGTTTCACAGATGTCCCAATAGTTTCACAGATGTCCCAATAGTTTCACAGATGTCCCAGAAGTTTTACAGATATTCCAGTAGGTTAACAAATGTCCCCATAGTTTCACAGATGTCCCAATAGTTTCAAAGATGTCCCAGTAGTTTTACAGATGTCCCAGTAGTTTCACAGATGATCCCAGTAGTTTCACAGATGCCCCAATAGTTTCACATATGTCCCATTAGTTGCACAGATGTCCCCATAGTTTCACAGATGTCCCAATAGTTTCACAGATGTCCCAATAGTTTCACAGATGTCCCAATAAGTTCACATATGTCCCACTAGTGTCTCAGATCACCCAGTCCTTTCACAGATGCCCCAATAGTTTCACATATGTCCCATTCGTTTCACAGATGTCCCCATAGTTTTACAGATGTCCCAATAATTTAACAGATGTACCAGTAGTTTAACAGATGTCCCAATAGTTTCACAGATGTCTCAATAGTTTCACAGATGTCCCAATAGATTCACATATGTCCCAGTAGTTTTACAGATGTCCCAGTAGATTCACAGATGTCCCAATAGTTTCACAGATGTCCCAATAGTTTCACAGATGTCCCAATAGGTTCACATATGTCCCAGTAGTTTCACAGATGCCCCAATAGTTTCACATATGTCCCAGTAGTTTCACAGATGTCCCAATAGTTTCACAGATGTCCCAATAGTTTCACAGATGTCCCAGAAGTTTTAAAGATATTCCAGTAGGTTAACAGATGTCCCCATAGTTTCACAGATGTCCCAATAGTTTCAAAGATGTCCCAGTAGTTTTACAGATGTCCCAGTAGTTTCACAGATGATCCCAGTAGTTTCACAGATGCCCCAATAGTTTCACATATGTCCCATTAGTTGCACAGATGTCCCCATAGTTTCACAGATGTCCCAATAGTTTCACAGATGTCCCAATAGTTTCACAGATGTCCCAATAAGTTCACATATGTCCCACTAGTGTCACAGATCACCCAGTCGTTTCACAGATGCCCCAATAGTTTCACATATGTCCCATTAGTTTCACAGATGTCCCAATAGTTTCACATATGTCCCATTAGTTTCACAGATGTCCCCATAGCTTCACAGATGTCCCAGTAGTTTCACAGATGATCCCAGTAGTTTCACAGATGCCCCAATAGTTTCACATATGTCCCATTAGTTGCACAGATGTCCCCATAGTTTCACAGATGTCCCAATAGTTTCACAGATGTCCCAATAGTTTCACAGATGTCCCAATAAGTTCACATATGTCCCACTAGTGTCACAGATCACCCAGTCGTTTCACAGATGCCCCAATAGTTTCACATATGTCCCATTAGTTTCACAGATGTCCCCATAGTTTTACAGATGTCCCAATAATTTAACAGATGTACCAGTAGTTTCACAGATGTCCCAATAGTTTCACATATGTCCCAATAGTTCAACAGATGTCCCAGTAGTTTAACAGATGTCCCAGTAGTTTCACAGATGTCCCCATAGTTTCACAGATGTCCCAATAGTTTCACAGATGTCCCAATAGGTTCACATATGTCCCAGTAGTTTCACAGATGCCCCAATAGTTTCACATATGTCCTATTAGTTTCACAGATGTCCCCATAGTTTCACAGATGTCCCAATAATTTCACAGATGTACCAGTAGTTTCACAGATGTCCCAATAGTTTCACAGATGCCCCAATAGTTTCACATATGTCCCAGAAGTTTTACAGATATTCCAGTAGGTTAACAGATGTCCCCATAGTTTCACAGATGTCCCAATAGTTTCAAAGATGTCCCAGTAGTTTTACAGATGTCCCAGTAGTTTCACAGATGATCCCAGTAGTTTCACAGATGCCCCAATAGTTTCACATATGTCCCATTAGTTGCACAGATGTCCCCATAGTTTCACAGATGTCCCAATAGTTTCACAGATGTCCCAATAAGTTCACATATGTCCCACTAGTGTCACAGATCACCCAGTCGTTTCACAGATGCCCCAATAGTTTCACATATGTCCCATTAGTTTCACAGATGTCCCCAGTTTTACAGATGTCCCAATAATTTAACAGATGTACCAGTAGTTTAACAGATGTCCCAATAGTTTCACAGATGTCTCAATAGTTTCACAGATGTCCCAATAGATTCACATATGTCCCAGTAGTTTTACAGATGTCCCAGTAGATTCACAGATGTCCCAATAGTTCAACAGATGTCCCAGTAGTTTAACAGATGTCCCAGTAGTTTCACAGATGTCCCCATAGTTTCACAGATGTCCCAATAGTTTCACAGATGTCCCAATAGGTTCACATATGTCCCAGTAGTTTCACAGATGCCCCAATAGTTTCACATATGTCCCATTAGTTTCACAGATGTCCCCATAGTTTCACAGATGTCCCAATAATTTCACAGATGTACCAGTAGTTTCACAGATGTCCCAATAGTTTCACAGATGTCCCAATAGTTTCACAGATGTCCCAGAAGTTTTACAGATATTCCAGTAGGTTAACAGATGTCCCCATAGTTTCACAGATGTCCCAATAGTTTCAAAGATGTCCCAGTAGTTTTACAGATGTCCCAGTAGTTTCACAGATGATCCCAGTAGTTTCACAGATGCCCCAATAGTTTCACATATGTCCCATTAGTTGCACAGATGTCCCCATAGTTTCACAGATGTCCCAATAGTTTCACAGATGTCCCAATAGTTTCACAGATGTCCCAATAAGTTCACATATGTCCCACTAGTGTCACAGATCACCCAGTCGTTTCACAGATGCCCCAATAGTTTCACATATGTCCCATTAGTTTCACAGATGTCCCCATAGTTTTACAGATGTCCCAATAATTTAACATGTACCAGTAGTTTCACAGATGTCCCAATAGTTTCACATATGTCCCATTAGTTTCACAGATGTCCCCATAGCTTCACAGATGTCCCAATAGTTTCACAGATGTCCCAATAGTTTCACAGATGTCCCAATAAGTTCACATATGTCCCAGTAGTTTCACAGATCACCCAGTCGTTTCACAGATGCCCCAATAGTTTCACATATGTCCCATTAGTTTCACAGATGTCCCCATAGTATCACAGATGTCCCAATAATTTCACAGATGTACCAGTAGTTTCACAGATGTCCCAATAGTTTCACAGATGTCCCAATAGTTTCACAGATGTCCCAGGAGTTTTACAGATATTCCAGTAGGTTAACAGATGTCCCCATAGTTTCACAGATGTCCGAATAGTTTCAAAGATGTCCCAGTAGTTTTACAGATGTCCCAGTAGTTTCACAGATGATCCCAGTAGTTTCACAGATGCCCCAATAGTTTCACATATGTCCCATTAGTTGCACAGATGTCCCCATAGTTTCACAGATGTCCCAATAGTTTCACAGATGTCCCAATAGTTTCACAGATGTCCCAATAAGTTCACATATGTCCCACTAGTGTCACAGATCACCCAGTCGTTTCACAGATGCCCCAATAGTTTCACATATGTCCCATTAGTTTCACAGATGTCCCCATAGTTTTACAGATGTCCCAATAATTTAACAGATGTACCAGTAGTTTCACAGATGTCTCAATATTTTCAAATATGTCCCATTAGTTTCACAGATGTCCCCATAGTTTCACAGATGTCCCAATAGTTTCACAGATGTCACAATAGTCTCACAGATGTCCCAATAAGTTCACATATGTCCCAGTAGTTTCACAGATCACCAAGTCGTTTCACAGATGCCCCAATAGTTTCGCATATGTCCCATTAGTTTCACAGATGTCCCCATAGTTTCACAGATGTCCCAATAATTTAACAGATGTATCAGTAGTTTCACAGATGTCCCAATAGTTTAACAGATGTCCCAAATAGTTTTACAGATGTACCAATAGTTTCACAGATTTCCCAGTTGTTTCACAGATGTCTCAATAGTTTCACAGATGTCCCAATAGTTTCACAGATGTCCCAATAGATTCACATATGTCCCAGTAGTTTTACAGATGTCCCAGTAGATTCACAGATGTCCCAATAGTTCAACAGATGTCCCTGTAGTTTAACAGATGTCCCAGTAGTTTCACAGATGTCCCAGTAGGTTAACAGATGTCCCCATAGTTTCACAGATGTCCCAATAGGTTCACATATGTCCCAGTAGTTTCACAGATGCCCCAATAGTTTCACATATGTCCCATTAGTTTCACAGATGTCCTCATAGTTTCACAGATGTCCCAATAATTTCACAGATGTACCAGTAGTTTCACAGATGTCCCAATAGTTTAACAGATGTCCCAAATAGTTTCACAGATGTCCCAATAGATTCACAGATGTCCCAATAGTTTCACAGATTTCCCAATAGTTTCACAGATGTCCCAATAGTTTCACAGATGTCCCAGAAGTTTTATAGATATTCCAGTAGGTTAATAGATGTCCCCATAGTTTCACAGATTTCCCAATAGTTTCACAGATGTCCCAGTAGTTTCACAGATGCCCCAATAGTTTCACATATGTCCCATTAGTTGCACAGATGTCCCCATAGTTTCACAGATGTCCCAATAGTTTCACAGATGTCCCAATAGTTTCACAGATGTCCCAATAAGTTCACATATGTCCCACTAGTGTCACAGATCACCCAGTCGTTTCACAGATGCCCCAATAGTTTCACATATGTCCCATTAGTTTCACAGATGTCCCCATAGTTTTACAGATGTCCCAATAATTTAACAGATGTACCAGTAGTTTCACAGATGTCCCAATAGTTTCACATATGTCCCATTAGTTTCACAGATGTCCCCATAGTTTCACAGATGTCCCAATAGTTTCAAAGATGTCCCAGTAGTTTTACAGATGTCCCAGTAGTTTCACAGATGATCCCAGTAGTTTCACAGATGCCCCAATAGTTTCACATATGTCCCATTAGTTGCACAGATGTCCCCATAGTTTCACAGATGTCCCAATAGTTTCACAGATGTCCCAATAGTTTCACAGATGTCCCAATAAGTTCACATATGTCCCACTAGTGTCACAGATCACCCAGTCGTTTCACAGATGCCCCAATAGTTTCACATATGTCCCATTAGTTTCACAGATGTCCCCATAGTTTTACAGATGTCCCAATAATTTAACATGTACCAGTAGTTTCACAGATGTCCCAATAGTTTCACATATGTCCCATTAGTTTCACAGATGTCCCCATAGCTTCACAGATGTCCCAATAGTTTCACAGATGTCCCAATAGTTTCACAGATGTCCCAATAAGTTCACATATGTCCCAGTAGTTTCACAGATCACCCAGTCGTTTCACAGATGCCCCAATAGTTTCACATATGTCCCATTAGTTTCACAGATGTCCCCATAGTATCACAGATGTCCCAATAATTTCACAGATGTACCAGTAGTTTCACAGATGTCCCAATAGTTTCACAGATGTCCCAATAGTTTCACAGATGTCCCAGGAGTTTTACAGATATTCCAGTAGGTTAACAGATGTCCCCATAGTTTCACAGATGTCCGAATAGTTTCAAAGATGTCCCAGTAGTTTTACAGATGTCCCAGTAGTTTCACAGATGATCCCAGTAGTTTCACAGATGCCCCAATAGTTTCACATATGTCCCATTAGTTGCACAGATGTCCCCATAGTTTCACAGATGTCCCAATAGTTTCACAGATGTCCCAATAGTTTCACAGATGTCCCAATAAGTTCACATATGTCCCACTAGTGTCACAGATCACCCAGTCGTTTCACAGATGCCCCAA
Organism: Petromyzon marinus; assembly: GCF_048934315.1. Lineage (NCBI taxonomy): Eukaryota > Metazoa > Chordata > Hyperoartia > Petromyzontiformes > Petromyzontidae > Petromyzon > Petromyzon marinus. The sequence continues at coordinate 10,437,181 of NC_133703.1, read as the reverse complement.
TAGTTTCACATATGTCCCATTAGTTTCACAGATGTCCCCATAGTTTTACAGATGTCCCAATAATTTAACAGATGTACGAGTAGTTTCACAGATGTCCCAATATTTTCAAATATGTCCCATTAGTTTCACAGATGTCCCCATAGTTTCACAGATGTCCCAATAGTTTCACAGATGTCCCAATAGTCTCACAGATGTCCCAATAAGTTCACATATGTCCCAGTAGTTTCACAGATCACCAAGTCGTTTCACAGATGCCCCAATAGTTTCGCATATGTCCCATTAGTTTCACAGATGTCCCCATAGTTTCACAGATGTCCCAATAATTTAACAGATGTATCAGTAGTTTCACAGATGTCCCAATAGTTTAACAGATGTCCCAAATAGTTTCACAGATGTCCCAATAGTTTCACAGATTTCCCAGTTGTTTCACAGATGTCTCAATAGTTTCACAGATGTCCCAATAGTTTCACAGATGTCCCAATAGATTCACATATGTCCCAGTAGTTTTACAGATGTCCCAGTAGATTCACAGATGTCCCAATAGTTCAACAGATGTCCCTGTAGTTTAACAGATGTCCCAGTAGTTTCACAGATGTCCCAGTAGGTTAACAGATGTCCCCATAGTTTCACAGATGTCCCAAAAGTTTCACAGATGTCCCAATAGGTTCACATATGTCCCAGTAGTTTCACAGATGCCCCAATAGTTTCACATATGTCCCATTAGTTTCACAGATGTCCCCATAGTTTCACAGATGTCCCAATAATTTCACAGATGTACCAGTAGTTTCACAGATGTCCCAATAGTTTAACAGATGTCCCAAATAGTTTCACAGATGTCCCAATAGATTCACAGATGTCCCAATAGTTTCACAGATTTCCCAATAGTTTCACAGATGTCCCAATAGTTTCACAGATGTCCCAGAAGTTTTATAGATATTCCAGTAGGTTAATAGATGTCCCCATAGTTTCACAGATTTCCCAATAGTTTCACAGATGTCCCAGTAGTTTCACAGATGTCCCAATAGTTTCACAGATGTCCCAATAGTTTCACAGATGTCCCAATAAGTTCACATATGTCCCACTAGTGTCACAGATCACCCAGTCGTTTCACAGATGCCCCAATAGTTTCACATATGTCCCATTAGTTTCACAGATGTCCCCATAGCTTCACAGATGTCCCAGTAGTTTCACAGATGATCCCAGTAGTTTCACAGATGCCCCAATAGTTTCACATATGTCCCATTAGTTGCACAGATGTCCTCATAGTTTCACAGATGTCCCAATAGTTTCACAGATGTCCCAATAGTTTCACAGATGTCCCAATAAGTTCACATATGTCCCACTAGTGTCACAGATCACCCAGTCGTTTCACAGATGCCCCAATAGTTTCACATATGTCCCATTAGTTTCACAGATGTCCCCATAGTTTTACAGATGTCCCAATAATATAACAGATGTACCAGTAGTTTCACAGATGTCCCAATAGTTTCACATATGTCCCAATAGTTCAACAGATGTCCCAGTAGTTTAACAGATGTCCCAGTAGTTTCACAGATGTCCCCATAGTTTCACAGATGTCCCAATAGTTTCACAGATGTCCCAATAGGTTCACATATGTCCCAGTAGTTTCACAGATGCCCCAATAGTTTCACATATGTCCCATTAGTTTCACAGATGTCCCCATAGTTTCACAGATGTCCCAATAATTTCACAGATGTACCAGTAGTTTCACAGATGTCCCAATAGTTTCACAGATGTCCCAATAGTTTCACAGATGTCCCAGAAGTTTTACAGATATTCCAGTAGGTTAACAGATGTCCCCATAGTTTCACAGATGTCCCAATAGTTTCAAAGATGTCCCAGTAGTTTTACAGATGTCCCAGTAGTTTCACAGATGATCCCAGTAGTTTCACAGATGCCCCAATAGTTTCACATATGTCCCATTAGTTGCACAGATGTTCCCATAGTTTCACAGATGTCCCAATAGTTTCACAGATGTCCCAATAAGTTCACATATGTCCCACTAGTGTCACAGATCACCCAGTCGTTTCACAGATGCCCCAATAGTTTCACATATGTCCCATTAGTTTCACAGATGTCCCCATAGTTTTACAGATGTCCCAATAATTTAACAGATGTACCAGTAGTTTAACAGATGTCCCAATAGTTTCACAGATGTCTCAATAGTTTCACAGATGTCCCAATAGATTCACATATGTCCCAGTAGTTTTACAGATGTCCCAGTAGATTCACAGATGTCCCAATAGTTCAACAGATGTCCCAGTAGTTTAACAGATGTCCCAGTAGTTTCACAGATGTCCCCATAGTTTCACAGATGTCCCAATAGTTTCACAGATGTCCCAATAGGTTCACATATGTCCCAGTAGTTTCACAGATGCCCCAATAGTTTCACATATGTCCCATTAGTTTCACAGATGTCCCCATAGTTTCACAGATGTCCCAATAATTTCACAGATGTACCAGTAGTTTCACAGATGTCCCAATAGTTTCACAGATGTCCCAATAGTTTCACAGATGTCCCAGAAGTTTTACAGATATTCCAGTAGGTTAACAGATGTCCCCATAGTTTCACAGATGTCCCAATAGTTTCAAAGATGTCCCAGTAGTTTTACAGATGTCCCAGTAGTTTCACAGATGATCCCAGTAGTTTCACAGATGCCCCAATAGTTTCACATATGTCCCATTAGTTGCACAGATGTCCCCATAGTTTCACAGATGTCCCAATAGTTTCACAGATGTCCCAATAGTTTCACAGATGTCCCAATAAGTTCACATATGTCCCACTAGTGTCACAGATCACCCAGTCGTTTCACAGATGCCCCAATAGTTTCACATATGTCCCATTAGTTTCACAGATGTCCCCATAGTTTTACAGATGTCCCAATAATTTAACATGTACCAGTAGTTTCACAGATGTCCCAATAGTTTCACATATGTCCCATTAGTTTCACAGATGTCCCCATAGCTTCACAGATGTCCCAATAGTTTCACAGATGTCCCAATAGTTTCACAGATGTCCCAATAAGTTCACATATGTCCCAGTAGTTTCACAGATCACCCAGTCGTTTCACAGATGCCCCAATAGTTTCACATATGTCCCATTAGTTTCACAGATGTCCCCATAGTATCACAGATGTCCCAATAATTTCACAGATGTACCAGTAGTTTCACAGATGTCCCAATAGTTTCACAGATGTCCCAATAGTTTCACAGATGTCCCAGGAGTTTTACAGATATTCCAGTAGGTTAACAGATGTCCCCATAGTTTCACAGATGTCCCAATAGTTTCAAAGATGTCCCAGTAGTTTTACAGATGTCCCAGTAGTTTCACAGATGATCCCAGTAGTTTCACAGATGCCCCAATAGTTTCACATATGTCCCATTAGTTGCACAGATGTCCCCATAGTTTCACAGATGTCCCAATAGTTTCACAGATGTCCCAATAGTTTCACAGATGTCCCAATAAGTTCACATATGTCCCACTAGTGTCACAGATCACCCAGTCGTTTCACAGATGCCCCAATAGTTTCACATATGTCCCATTAGTTTCACAGATGTCCCCATAGTTTTACAGATGTCCCAATAATTTAACAGATGTACCAGTAGTTTCACAGATGTCCCAATATTTTCAAATATGTCCCATTAGTTTCACAGATGTCCCCATAGTTTCACAGATGTCCCAATAGTTTCACAGATGTCCCAATAGTCTCACAGATGTCCCAATAAGTTCACATATGTCCCAGTAGTTTCACAGATCACCAAGTCGTTTCACAGATGCCCCAATAGTTTCGCATATGTCCCATTAGTTTCACAGATGTCCCCATAGTTTCACAGATGTCCCAATAATTTAACAGATGTATCAGTAGTTTCACAGATGTCCCAATAGTTTAACAGATGTCCCAAATAGTTTCACAGATGTCCCAATAGTTTCACAGATTTCCCAGTTGTTTCACAGATGTCTCAATAGTTTCACAGATGTCCCAATAGTTTCACAGATGTCCCAATAGATTCACATATGTCCCAGTAGTTTTACAGATGTCCCAGTAGATTCACAGATGTCCCAATAGTTCAACAGATGTCCCAGTAGTTTAACAGATGTCCCAGTAGTTTCACAGATGTCCCAGTAGGTTAACAGATGTCCCCATAGTTTCACAGATGTCCCAAAAGTTTCACAGATGTCCCAATAGGTTCACATATGTCCCAGTAGTTTCACAGATGCCCCAATAGTTTCACATATGTCCCATTAGTTACACAGATGTCCCCATAGTTTCACAGATGTCCCAATAATTTCACAGATGTACCAGTAGTTTCACAGATGTCCCAATAGTTTAACAGATGTCCCAAATAGTTTCACAGATGTCCCAATAGATTCACAGATGTCCCAATAGTTTCACAGATTTCCCAATAGTTTCACAGATGTCCCAATAGTTTCACAGATGTCCCAGAAGTTTTATAGATATTCCAGTAGGTTAATAGATGTCCCCATAGTTTCACAGATGTTCCAATAGTTTCAAAGATGTCCCAGTAGTTTTACAGATGTCCCGCTAGTTTCACAGATGATCCCAGTAGTTTCACAGATGCCCCAATAGTTTCACATATGTCCCATTAGTTTCACAGATGTCCCCATAGTTTCACCGATGTCCCAATAGTTTCACAGATGTCCCAATAGTTTCACAGATGTCCCAATAAGTTCACATATGTCCCAGTAGTTTCACAGATCACCCAGTCGTTTCACAGATGCCCCAATAGTTTCACATATGTCCCATTAGTTTCACTGATGTCCCCATAGTTTCACAGATGTCCCAATAATTTAACAGATGTACCAGTAGTTTCACAGATGTCCCAATACTTTAACAGATGTCCCAAATAGTTTCACAGATGTCCCAATAGTTTCACAGATGTCCCAGAAGTTTAACAGATGTCCCAATAGTTTCACAGATGTCCCAATAGTTTCAAAGATGTCCCAGTAGTTTTACAGATGTCCCAGTAGTTTCACATATGTCCCAGTAGTTTCACAGATGCCCCAATATTTTCACATATGTCCCATTAGTTTCACAGATGTCCCCATAGTTTCACAGATGTCCCAATAATTTCACAGATGTACCAGTAGTTTCACAGATGTCCCAATAGTTTCACAGATGTCCCAATAGATTCACATATGTCCCAGTAGTTTTACAGATGTCCCAGTAGATTCACAGATGTCCCAATAGTTCAACAGATGTCCCAGTAGTTTAACATATGTCCCAGTAGTTTCACAGATGTCCCAGTAGGTTAACAGATGTCCCCATAGTTTCACAGATGTCCCAAAAGTTTCACAGATGTCCCAATAGGTTCACATATGTCCCAGTAGTTTCACAGATGCCCCAATAGTTTCACATATGTCCCATTAGTTTCACAGATGTCCCCATAGTTTCACAGATGTCCCAATAATTTCACAGATGTACCAGTAGTTTCACAGATGTCCCAATAGTTTCACAGATGTCCCAATAGTTTCACAGATGTCCCAGAAGTTTTACAGATATTCCAGTAGGTTAACAGATGTCCCCATAGTTTCACAGATGTCCCAATAGTTTCAAAGATGTCCCAGTAGTTTTACAGATGTCCCAGTAGTTTCACAGATGATCCCAGTAGTTTCACAGATGCCCCAATAGTTTCACAGATGTCCCATTAGTTGCACAGATGTCCCAATAAGTTCACATATGTCCCACTAGTGTCACAGATCACCCAGTCGTTTCACAGATGCCCCAATAGTTTCACATATGTCCCATTAGTTTCACAGATGTCCCCATAGTTTTACAGATGTCCCAATAATTTAACATGTACCAGTAGTTTCACAGATGTCCCAATAGTTTCACATATGTCCCATTAGTTTCACAGATGTCCCCATAGCTTCACAGATGTCCCAATAGTTTCACAGATGTCCCAATAGTTTCACAGATGTCCCAATAAGTTCACATATGTCCCAGTAGTTTCACAGATCACCCAGTCGTTTCACAGATGCCCCAATAGTTTCACATATGTCCCATTAGTTTCACAGATGTCCCCATAGTATCACAGATGTCCCAATAATTTCACAGATGTACCAGTAGTTTCACAGATGTCCCAATAGTTTCACAGATGTCCCAATAGTTTCACAGATGTCCCAGGAGTTTTACAGATATTCCAGTAGGTTAACAGATGTCCCCATAGTTTCACAGATGTCCCAATAGTTTCAAAGATGTCCCAGTAGTTTTACAGATGTCCCAGTAGTTTCACAGATGATCCCAGTAGTTTCACAGATGCCCCAATAGTTTCACATATGTCCCATTAGTTGCACAGATGTCCCCATAGTTTCACAGATGTCCCAATAGTTTCACAGATGTCCCAATAGTTTCACAGATGTCCCAATAAGTTCACATATGTCCCACTAGTGTCACAGATCACCCAGTCGTTTCACAGATGCCCCAATAGTTTCACATATGTCCCATTAGTTTCACAGATGTCCCCATAGTTTTACAGATGTCCCAATAATTTAACAGATGTACCAGTAGTTTCACAGATGTCCCAATATTTTCAAATATGTCCCATTAGTTTCACAGATGTCCCCATAGTTTCACAGATGTCCCAATAGTTTCACAGATGTCCCAATAGTCTCACAGATGTCCCAATAAGTTCACATATGTCCCAGTAGTTTCACAGATCACCAAGTCGTTTCACAAATGCCCCAATAGTTTCGCATATGTCCCATTAGTTTCACAGATGTCCCCATAGTTTCACAGATGTCCCAATAATTTAACAGATGTATCAGTAGTTTCACAGATGTCCCAATAGTTTAACAGATGTCCCAAATAGTTTCACAGATGTCCCAATAGTTTCACAGATTTCCCAGTTGTTTCACAGATGTCTCAATAGTTTCACAGATGTCCCAATAGTTTCACAGATGTCCCAATAGATTCACATATGTCCCAGTAGTTTTACAGATGTCCCAGTAGATTCACAGATGTCCCAATAGTTCAACAGATGTCCCAGTAGTTTAACAGATGTCCCAGTAGTTTCACAGATGTCCCAGTAGGTTAACAGATGTCCCCATAGTTTCACAGATGTCCCAAAAGTTTCACAGATGTCCCAATAGGTTCACATATGTCCCAGTAGTTTCACAGATGCCCCAATAGTTTCACATATGTCCCATTAGTTTCACAGATGTCCCCATAGTTTCACAGATGTCCCAATAATTTCACAGATGTACCAGTAGTTTCACAGATGTCCCAATAGTTTAACAGATGTCCCAAATAGTTTCACAGATGTCCCAATAGATTCACAGATGTCCCAATAGTTTCACAGATTTCCCAATAGTTTCACAGATGTCCCAATAGTTTCACAGATGTCCCAGAAGTTTTATAGATATTCCAGTAGGTTAATAGATGTCCCCATAGTTTCACAGATGTTCCAATAGTTTCAAAGATGTCCCAGTAGTTTTACAGATGTCCCGCTAGTTTCACAGATGATCCCAGTAGTTTCACAGATGCCCCAATAGTTTCACATATGTCCCATTAGTTGCACAGATGTTCCCATAGTTTCACAGATGTCCCAATAGTTTCACAGATGTCCCAATAGTTTCACAGATGTCCCAATAAGTTCACATATGTCCCACTAGTGTCACAGATCACCCAGTCGTTTCACAGATGCCCCAATAGTTTCACATATGTCCCATTAGTTTCACAGATGTCCCCATAGTTTTACAGATGTCCCAATAATTTAACATGTACCAGTAGTTTCACAGATGTCCCAATAGTTTCACATATGTCCCATTAGTTTCACAGATGTCCCCATAGCTTCACAGATGTCCCAATAGTTTCACAGATGTCCCAATAGTTTCACAGATGTCCCAATAAGTTCACATATGTCCCAGTAGTTTCACAGATCACCCAGTCGTTTCACAGATGCCCCAATAGTTTCACATATGTCCCATTAGTTTCACAGATGTCCCCATAGTATCACAGATGTCCCAATAATTTCACAGATGTACCAGTAGTTTCACAGATGTCCCAATAGTTTCACAGATGTCCCAATAGTTTCACAGATGTCCCAGGAGTTTTACAGATATTCCAGTAGGTTAACAGATGTCCCCATAGTTTCACAGATGTCCCAATAGTTTCAAAGATGTCCCAGTAGTTTTACAGATGTCCCAGTAGTTTCACAGATGATCCCAGTAGTTTCACAGATGCCCCAATAGTTTCACATATGTCCCATTAGTTGCACAGATGTCCCCATAGTTTCACAGATGTCCCAATAGTTTCACAGATGTCCCAATAGTTTCACAGATGTCCCAATAAGTTCACATATGTCCCACTAGTGTCACAGATCACCCAGTCGTTTCACAGATGCCCCAATAGTTTCACATATGTCCCATTAGTTTCACAGATGTCCCCATAGTTTTACAGATGTCCCAATAATTTAACAGATGTACCAGTAGTTTCACAGATGTCCCAATATTTTCAAATATGTCCCATTAGTTTCACAGATGTCCCCATAGTTTCACAGATGTCCCAATAGTTTCACAGATGTCCCAATAGTCTCACAGATGTCCCAATAAGTTCACATATGTCCCAGTAGTTTCACAGATCACCAAGTCGTTTCACAGATGCCCCAATAGTTTCGCATATGTCCCATTAGTTTCACAGATGTCCCCATAGTTTCACAGATGTCCCAATAATTTAACAGATGTATCAGTAGTTTCACAGATGTCCCAATAGTTTAACAGATGTCCCAAATAGTTTCACAGATGTCCCAATAGTTTCACAGATTTCCCAGTTGTTTCACAGATGTCTCAATAGTTTCACAGATGTCCCAATAGTTTCACAGATGTCCCAATAGATTCACATATGTCCCAGTAGTTTTACAGATGTCCCAGTAGATTCACAGATGTCCCAATAGTTCAACAGATGTCCCAGTAGTTTAACAGATGTCCCAGTAGTTTCACAGATGTCCCAGTAGGTTAACAGATGTCCCCATAGTTTCACAGATGTCCCAAAAGTTTCACAGATGTCCCAATAGGTTCACATATGTCCCAGTAGTTTCACAGATGCCCCAATAGTTTCACATATGTCCCATTAGTTTCACAGATGTCCCCATAGTTTCACAGATGTCCCAATAATTTCACAGATGTACCAGTAGTTTCACAGATGTCCCAATAGTTTAACAGATGTCCCAAATAGTTTCACAGATGTCCCAATAGATTCACAGATGTCCCAATAGTTTCACAGATTTCCCAATAGTTTCACAGATGTCCCAATAGTTTCACATATGTCCCAGAAGTTTTATAGATATTCCAGTAGGTTAATAGATGTCCCCATAGTTTCACAGATGTTCCAATAGTTTCAAAGATGTCCCAGTAGTTTTACAGATGTCCCGCTAGTTTCACAGATGATCCCAGTAGTTTCACAGATGCCCCAATAGTTTCACATATGTCCCATTAGTTTCACAGATGTCCCCATAGTTTCACCGATGTCCCAATAGTTTCACAGATGTCCCAATAGTTTCACAGATGTCCCAATAAGTTCACATATGTCCCAGTAGTTTCACAGATCACCCAGTCGTTTCACAGATGCCCCAATAGTTTCACATATGTCCCATTAGTTTCACAGATGTCCCCATAGTTTCACAGATGTCCCAATAATTTAACAGATGTACCAGTAGTTTCACAGATGTCCCAATACTTTAACAGATGTCCCAAATAGTTTCACAGATGCCCCAATAGTTTCACATATGTCCCATTAGTTTCACAGATGTCCCCATAGTTTCACAGATGTCCCAATAATTTCACAGATGTACCAGTAGTTTCACAGATGTCCCAATAGTTTAACAGATGTCCCAAATAGTTTCACAGATGTCCCAATAGATTCACAGATGTCCCAATAGTTTCACAGATTTCCCAATAGTTTCACAGATGTCCCAATAGTTTCACAGATGTCCCAGAAGTTTTATAGATATTCCAGTAGGTTAATAGATGTCCCCATAGTTTCACAGATGTTCCAATAGTTTCAAAGATGTCCCAGTAGTTTTACAGATGTCCCGCTAGTTTCACAGATGATCCCAGTAGTTTCACAGATGCCCCAATAGTTTCACATATGTCCCATTAGTTTCACAGATGTCCCCATAGTTTCACCGATGTCCCAATAGTTTCACAGATGTCCCAATAGTTTCACAGATGTCCCAATAAGTTCACATATGTCCCAGTAGTTTCACAGATCACCCAGTCGTTTCACAGATGCCCCAATAGTTTCACATATGTCCCATTAGTTTCACTGATGTCCCCATAGTTTCACAGATGTCCCAATACTTTAACAGATGTCCCAAATAGTTTCACAGATGTCCCAATAGTTTCACAGATGTCCCAGAAGTTTAACAGATGTCCCAATAGTTTCACAGATGTCCCAATAGTTTCAAAGATGTCCCAGTAGTTTTACAGATGTCCCAGTAGTTTCACATATGTCCCAGTAGTTTCACAGATGCCCCAATATTTTCACATATGTCCCATTAGTTTCACAGATGTCCCCATAGTTTCACAGATGTCCCAATAATTTCACAGATGTACCAGTAGTTTCACAGATGTCCCAATAGTTTCACAGATGTCCCAATAGATTCACATATGTCCCAGTAGTTTTACAGATGTCCCAGTAGATTCACAGATGTCCCAATAGTTCAACAGATGTCCCAGTAGTTTAACATATGTCCCAGTAGTTTCACAGATGTCCCAGTAGGTTAACAGATGTCCCCATAGTTTCACAGATGTCCCAAAAGTTTCACAGATGTCCCAATAGGTTCACATATGTCCCAGTAGTTTCACAGATGCCCCAATAGTTTCACATATGTCCCATTAGTTTCACAGATGTCCCCATAGTTTCACAGATGTCCCAATAATTTCACAGATGTACCAGTAGTTTCACAGATGTCCCAATAGTTTCACAGATGTCCCAATAGTTTCACAGATGTCCCAGAAGTTTTACAGATATTCCAGTAGGTTAACAGATGTCCCCATAGTTTCACAGATGTCCCAATAGTTTCAAAGATGTCCCAGTAGTTTTACAGATGTCCCAGTAGTTTCACAGATGTCCCAGTAGGTTAACAGATGTCCCCATAGTTTCACAGATGTCCCAAAAGTTTCACAGATGTCCCAATAGGTTCACATATGTCCCAGTAGTTTCACAGATGCCCCAATAGTTTCACATATGTCCCATTAGTTTCACAGATGTCCCCATAGTTTCACAGATGTCCCAATAATTTCACAGATGTACCAGTAGTTTCACAGATGTCCCAATAGTTTCACAGATGTCCCAATAGTTTCACAGATGTCCCAGAAGTTTTACAGATATTCCAGTAGGTTAACAGATGTCCCCATAGTTTCACAGATGTCCCAATAGTTTCAAAGATGTCCCAGTAGTTTTACAGATGTCCCAGTAGTTTCACAGATGATCCCAGTAGTTTCACAGATGCCCCAATAGTTTCACATATGTCCCATTAGTTGCACAGATGTTCCCATAGTTTCACAGATGTCCCAATAGTTTCACAGATGTCCCAATAGTTTCACAGATGTCCCAATAAGTTCACATATGTCCCACTAGTGTCACAGATCACCCAGTCGTTTCACAGATGCCCCAATAGTTTCACATATGTCCCATTAGTTTCACAGATGTCCCCATAGTTTTACAGATGTCCCAATAATTTAACATGTACCAGTAGTTTCACAGATGTCCCAATAGTTTCACATATGTCCCATTAGTTTCACAGATGTCCCCATAGCTTCACAGATGTCCCAATAGTTTCACAGATGTCCCAATAGTTTCACAGATGTCCCAATAAGTTCACATATGTCCCAGTAGTTTCACAGATCACCCAGTCGTTTCACAGATGCCCCAATAGTTTCACATATGTCCCATTAGTTTCACAGATGTCCCCATAGTATCACAGATGTCCCAATAATTTCACAGATGTACCAGTAGTTTCACAGATGTCCCAATAGTTTCACAGATGTCCCAATAGTTTCACAGATGTCCCAGGAGTTTTACAGATATTCCAGTAGGTTAACAGATGTCCCCATAGTTTCACAGATGTCCCAATAGTTTCAAAGATGTCCCAGTAGTTTTACAGATGTCCCAGTAGTTTCACAGATGATCCCAGTAGTTTCACAGATGCCCCAATAGTTTCACATATGTCCCATTAGTTGCACAGATGTCCCCATAGTTTCACAGATGTCCCAATAGTTTCACAGATGTCCCAATAGTTTCACAGATGTCCCAATAAGTTCACATATGTCCCACTAGTGTCACAGATCACCCAGTCGTTTCACAGATGCCCCAATAGTTTCACATATGTCCCATTAGTTTCACAGATGTCCCCATAGTTTTACAGATGTCCCAATAATTTAACAGATGTACCAGTAGTTTCACAGATGTCCCAATATTTTCAAATATGTCCCATTAGTTTCACAGATGTCCCCATAGTTTCACAGATGTCCCAATAGTTTCACAGATGTCCCAATAGTCTCACAGATGTCCCAATAAGTTCACATATGTCCCAGTAGTTTCACAGATCACCAAGTCGTTTCACAGATGCCCCAATAGTTTCGCATATGTCCCATTAGTTTCACAGATGTCCCCATAGTTTCACAGATGTCCCAATAATTTAACAGATGTATCAGTAGTTTCACAGATGTCCCAATAGTTTAACAGATGTCCCAAATAGTTTCACAGATGTCCCAATAGTTTCACAGATTTCCCAGTTGTTTCACAGATGTCTCAATAGTTTCACAGATGTCCCAATAGTTTCACAGATGTCCCAATAGATTCACATATGTCCCAGTAGTTTTACAGATGTCCCAGTAGATTCACAGATGTCCCAATAGTTCAACAGATGTCCCAGTAGTTTAACAGATGTCCCAGTAGTTTCACAGATGTCCCAGTAGGTTAACAGATGTCCCCATAGTTTCACAGATGTCCCAAAAGTTTCACAGATGTCCCAATAGGTTCACATATGTCCCAGTAGTTTCACAGATGCCCCAATAGTATCACATATGTCCCATTAGTTTCACAGATGTCCCCATAGTTTCACAGATGTCCCAATAATTTCACAGATGTACCAGTAGTTTCACAGATGTCCCAATAGTTTAACAGATGTCCCAAATAGTTTCACAGATGTCCCAATAGATTCACAGATGTCCCAATAGTTTCACAGATTTCCCAATAGTTTCACAGATGTCCCAATAGTTTCACAGATGTCCCAGAAGTTTTATAGATATTCCAGTAGGTTAATAGATGTCCCCATAGTTTCACAGATGTTCCAATAGTTTCAAAGATGTCCCAGTAGTTTTACAGATGTCCCGCTAGTTTCACAGATGATCCCAGTAGTTTCACAGATGCCCCAATAGTTTCACATATGTCCCATTAGTTTCACAGATGTCCCCATAGTTTCACCGATGTCCCAATAGTTTCACAGATGTCCCAATAGTTTCACAGATGTCCCAATAAGTTCACATATGTCCCAGTAGTTTCACAGATCACCCAGTCGTTTCACAGATGCCCCAATAGTTTCACATATGTCCCATTAGTTTCACAGATGTCCCCATAGTTTCACAGATGTCCCAATAATTTAACAGATGTACCAGTAGTTTCACAGATGTCCCAATACTTTAACAGATGTCCCAAATAGTTTCACAGATGTCCCAATAGTTTCACAGATGTCCCAGAAGTTTAACAGATGTCCCAATAGTTTCACAGATGTCCCAATAGTTTCAAAGATGTCCCAGTAGTTTTACAGATGTCCCAGTAGTTTCACATATGTCCCAGTAGTTTCACAGATGCCCCAATATTTTCACATATGTCCCATTAGTTTCACAGATGTCCCCATAGTTTCACAGATGTCCCAATAATTTCACAGATGTACCAGTAGTTTCACAGATGTCCCAATAGTTTCACAGATGTCCCAATAGATTCACATATGTCCCAGTAGTTTTACAGATGTCCCAGTAGATTCACAGATGTCCCAATAGTTCAACAGATGTCCCAGTAGTTTAACATATGTCCCAGTAGTTTCACAGATGTCCCAGTAGGTTAACAGATGTCCCCATAGTTTCACAGATGTCCCAAAAGTTTCACAGATGTCCCAATAGGTTCACATATGTCCCAGTAGTTTCACAGATGCCCCAATAGTTTCACATATGTCCCATTAGTTTCACAGATGTCCCCATAGTTTCACAGATGTCCCAATAATTTCACAGATGTACCAGTAGTTTCACAGATGTCCCAATAGTTTCACAGATGTCCCAATAGTTTCACAGATGTCCCAGAAGTTTTACAGATATTCCAGTAGGTTAACAGATGTCCCCATAGTTTCACAGATGTCCCAATAGTTTCAAAGAAGTCCCAGTAGTTTTACAGATGTCCCAGTAGTTTCACAGATGATCCCAGTAGTTTCACAGATGCCCCAATAGTTTCACATATGTCCCATTAGTTGCACAGATGTTCCCATAGTTTCACAGATGTCCCAATAGTTTCACATATGTCCCATTAGTTTCACAGATGTCCCCATAGTTTTACAGATGTCCCAATAATTTAACAGATGTACCAGTAGTTTCACAGATGTCCCAATATTTTCAAATATGTCCCATTAGTTTCACAGATGTCCCCATAGTTTCACAGATGTCCCAATAGTTTCACAGATGTCCCAATAGTCTCACAGATGTCCCAATAAGTTCACATATGTCCCAGTAGTTTCACAGATCACCAAGTCGTTTCACAGATGCCCCAATAGTTTCGCATATGTCCCATTAGTTTCACAGATGTCCCCATAGTTTCACAGATGTCCCAATAATTTAACAGATGTATCAGTAGTTTCACAGATGTCCCAATAGTTTAACAGATGTCCCAAATAGTTTCACAGATGTCCCAATAGTTTCACAGATTTCCCAGTTGTTTCACAGATGTCTCAATAGTTTCACAGATGTCCCAATAGTTTCACAGATGTCCCAATAGATTCACATATGTCCCAGTAGTTTTACAGATGTCCCACTAGATTCACAGATGTCCCAATAGTTCAACAGATGTCCCAGTAGTTTAACAGATGTCCCAGTAGTTTCACAGATGTCCCAGTAGGTTAACAGATGTCCCCATAGTTTCACAGATGTCCAAAAAGTTTCACAGATGTCCCAATAGGTTCACATATGTCCCAGTAGTTTCACAGATGCCCCAATAGTTTCACATATGTCCCATTAGTTTCACAGATGTCCCCATAGTTTCACAGATGTCCCAATAATTTCACAGATGTACCAGTAGTTTCACAGATGTCCCAATAGTTTAACAGATGTCCCAAATAGTTTCACAGATGTCCCAATAGATTCACAGATGTCCCAATAGTTTCACAGATTTCCCAATAGTTTCACAGATGTCCCAATAGTTTCACAGATGTCCCAGAAGTTTTATAGATATTCCAGTAGGTTAATAGATGTCCCCATAGTTTCACAGATGTTCCAATAGTTTCAAAGATGTCCCAGTAGTTTTACAGATGTCCCGCTAGTTTCACAGATGATCCCAGTAGTTTCACAGATGCCCCAATAGTTTCACATATGTCCCATTAGTTTCACAGATGTCCCCATAGTTTCACCGATGTCCCAATAGTTTCACAGATGTCCCAATAGTTTCACAGATGTCCCAATAAGTTCACATATGTCCCAGTAGTTTCACAGATCACCCAGTCGTTTCACAGATGCCCCAATAGTTTCACATATGTCCCATTAGTTTCACAGATGTCCCCATAGTTTCACAGATGTCCCAATAATTTAACAGATGTACCAGTAGTTTCACAGATGTCCCAATACTTTAACAGATGTCCCAAATAGTTTCACAGATGTCCCAATAGTTTCACAGATGTCCCAGAAGTTTAACAGATGTCCCAATAGTTTCACAGATGTCCCAATAGTTTCAAAGATGTCCCAGTAGTTTTACAGATGTCCCAGTAGTTTCACATATGTCCCAGTAGTTTCACAGATGCCCCAATATTTTCACATATGTCCCATTAGTTTCACAGATGTCCCCATAGTTTCACAGATGTCCCAATAATTTCACAGATGTACCAGTAGTTTCACAGATGTCCCAATAGTTTCACAGATGTCCCAATAGATTCACATATGTCCCAGTAGTTTTACAGATGTCCCAGTAGATTCACAGATGTCCCAATAGTTCAACAGATGTCCCAGTAGTTTAACATTTGTCCCAGTAGTTTCACAGATGTCCCAGTAGGTTAACAGATGTCCCCATAGTTTCACAGATGTCCCAAAAGTTTCACAGATGTCCCAATAGGTTCACATATGTCCCAGTAGTTTCACAGATGCCCCAATAGTTTCACATATGTCCCATTAGTTTCACAGATGTCCCCATAGTTTCACAGATGTCCCAATAATTTCACAGATGTACCAGTAGTTTCACAGATGTCCCAATAGTTTCACAGATGTCCCAATAGTTTCACAGATGTCCCAGAAGTTTTACAGATATTCCAGTAGGTTAACAGATGTCCCCATAGTTTCACAGATGTCCCAATAGTTTCAAAGAAGTCCCAGTAGTTTTACAGATGTCCCAGTAGTTTCACAGATGATCCCAGTAGTTTCACAGATGCCCCAATAGTTTCACATATGTCCCATTAGTTGCACAGATGTTCCCATAGTTTCACAGATGTCCCAATAGTTTCACAGATGTCCCAATAGTTTCACAGATGTCCCAATAAGTTCACATATGTCCCACTAGTGTCACAGATCACCCAGTCGTTTCACAGATGCCCCAATAGTTTCACATATGTCCCATTAGTTTCACAGATGTCCCCATAGTTTTACAGATGTCCCAATAATTTAACATGTACCAGTAGTTTCACAGATGTCCCAATAGTTTCACATATGTCCCATTAGTTTCACAAATGTCCCCATAGCTTCACAGATGTCCCAATAGTTTCACAGATGTCCCAATAGTTTCACAGATGTCCCAATAAGTTCACATATGTCCCAGTAGTTTCACAGATCACCCAGTCGTTTCACAGATGCCCCAATAGTTTCACATATGTCCCATTAGTTTCACAGATGTCCCCATAGTATCACAGATGTCCCAATAATTTCACAGATGTACCAGTAGTTTCACAGATGTCCCAATAGTTTCACAGATGTCCCAATAGTTTCACAGATGTCCCAGGAGTTTTACAGATATTCCAGTAGGTTAACAGATGTCCCCATAGTTTCACAGATGTCCCAATAGTTTCAAAGATGTCCCAGTAGTTTTACAGATGTCCCAGTAGTTTCACAGATGATCCCAGTAGTTTCACAGATGCCCCAATAGTTTCACATATGTCCCATTAGTTGCACAGATGTCCCCATAGTTTCACAGATGTCCCAATAGTTTCACAGATGTCCCAATAGTTTCACAGATGTCCCAATAAGTTCACATATGTCCCACTAGTGTCACAGATCACCCAGTCGTTTCACAGATGCCCCAATAGTTTCACATATGTCCCATTAGTTTCACAGATGTCCCCATAGTTTTACAGATGTCCCAATAATTTAACAGATGTACCAGTAGTTTCACAGATGTCCCAATAGTTTCAAATATGTCCCATTAGTTTCACAGATGTCCCCATAGTTTCACAGATGTCCCAATAGTTTCACAGATGTCCCAATAGTCTCACAGATGTCCCAATAAGTTCACATATGTCCCAGTAGTTTCACAGATCACCCAGTCGTTTCACAGATGCCCCAATAGTTTCGCATATGTCCCATTAGTTTCACAGATGTCCCCATAGTTTCACAGATGTCCCAATAATTTAACAGATGTATCAGTAGTTTCACAGATGTCCCAATAGTTTAACAGATGTCCCAAATAGTTTCACAGATGTCCCAATAGTTTCACAGATTTCCCAGTTGTTTCACAGATGTCTCAATAGTTTCACAGATGTCCCAATAGTTTCACAGATGTCCCAATAGATTCACATATGTCCCAGTAGTTTTACAGATGTCCCAGTAGATTCACAGATGTCCCAATAGTTCAACAGATGTCCCAGTAGTTTAACAGATGTCCCAGTAGTTTCACAGATGTCCCAGTAGGTTAAGAGATGTCCCCATAGTTTCACAGATGTCCCAAAAGTTTCACAGATGTCCCAATAGGTTCACATATGTCCCAGTAGTATCACAGATGCCCCAATAGTTTCACATATGTCCCATTAGTTTCACAGATGTCCCCATAGTTTCACAGATGTCCCAATAATTTCACAGATGTACCAGTAGTTTCACAGATGTCCCAATAGTTTAACAGATGTCCCAAATAGTTTCACAGATGTCCCAATAGATTCACAGATGTCCCAATAGTTTCACAGATTTCCCAATAGTTTCACAGATGTCCCAATAGTTTCACAGATGTCCCAGAAGTTTTACAGATATTCCAGTAGGTTAACAGATGTCCCCATAGTTTCACAGATGTCCCAATAGTTTCAAAGATGTCCCAGTAGTTTTACAGATGTCCCGGTAGTTTCACAGATGATCCCAGTAGATTCACAGATGCCCCAATAGTTTCACAGATGTCCCCAGATGTCCCAATAGTTTCACAGATGTCCCAATAGTTTCAAAGATGTCCCAGTAGTTTTACAGATGTCCCAGTAGTTTCACATATGTCCCAGTAGTTTCACAGATGCCCCAATATTTTCACATATGTCCCATTAGTTTCACAGATGTCCCCATAGTTTCACAGATGTCCCAATAATTTCACAGATGTACCAGTAGTTTCACAGATGTCCCAATAGTTTCACAGATGTCCCAATAGATTCACATATGTCCCAGTAGTTTTACAGATGTCCCGCTAGTTTCACAGATGATCCCAGTAGTTTCACAGATGCCCCAATAGTTTCACATATGTCCCATTAGTTTCACAGATGTCCCCATAGTTTCACCGATGTCCCAATAGTTTCACAGATGTCCCAATAGTTTCACAGATGTCCCAATAAGTTCACATATGTCCCAGTAGTTTCACAGATCACCCAGTCGTTTCACAGATGCCCCAATAGTTTCACATATGTCCCATTAGTTTCACAGATGTCCCCATAGTTTCACAGATGTCCCAATAATTTAACAGATGTACCAGTAGTTTCACAGATGTCCCAATACTTTAACAGATGTCCCAAATAGTTTCACAGATGTCCCAATAGTTTCACAGATGTCCCAGAAGTTTAACAGATGTCCCAAAAGTTTCACAGATGTCCCAATAGTTTCAAAGATGTCCCAGTAGTTTTACAGATGTCCCAGTAGTTTCACATATGTCCCAGTAGTTTCACAGATGCCCCAATATTTTCACATATGTCCCATTAGTTTCACAGATGTCCCCATAGTTTCACAGATGTCCCAATAATTTCACAGATGTACCAGTAGTTTCACAGATGTCCCAATAGTTTCACAGATGTCCCAATAGATTCACATATGTCCCAGTAGTTTTACAGATGTCCCAGTAGATTCACAGATGTCCCAATAGTTCAACAGATGTCCCAGTAGTTTAACATATGTCCCAGTAGTTTCACAGATGTCCCAGTAGGTTAACAGATGTCCCCATAGTTTCACAGATGTCCCAAAAGTTTCACAGATGTCCCAATAGGTTCACATATGTCCCAGTAGTTTCACAGATGCCCCAATAGTTTCACATATGTCCCATTAGTTTCACAGATGTCCCCATAGTTTCACAGATGTCCCAATAATTTCACAGATGTACCAGTAGTTTCACAGATGTCCCAATAGGTTCACAGATGTCCCAATAGTTTCACAGATGTCCCAGAAGTTTTACAGATATTCCAGTAGGTTAACAGATGTCCCCATAGTTTCACAGATGTCCCAATAGTTTCAAAGAAGTCCCAGTAGTTTTACAGATGTCCCAGTAGTTTCACAGATGATCCCAGTAGTTTCACAGATGCCCCAATAGTTTCACATATGTCCCATTAGTTGCACAGATGTTCCCATAGTTTCACAGATGTCCCAATAGTTTCACAGATGTCCCAATAGTTTCACAGATGTCCCAATAAGTTCACATATGTCCCACTAGTGTCACAGATCACCCAGTCGTTTCACAGATGCCCCAATAGTTTCACATATGTCCCATTAGTTTCACAGATGTCCCCATAGTTTTACAGATGTCCCAATAATTTAACATGTACCAGTAGTTTCACAGATGTCCCAATAGTTTCACATATGTCCCATTAGTTTCACAGATGTCCCCATAGCTTCACAGATGTCCCAATAGTTTCACAGATGTCCCAATAGTTTCACAGATGTCCCAATAAGTTCACATATGTCCCAGTAGTTTCACAGATCACCCAGTCGTTTCACAGATGCCCCAATAGTTTCACATATGTCCCATTAGTTTCCCAGATGTCCCCATAGTATCACAGATGTCCCAATAATTTCACAGATGTACCAGTAGTTTCACAGATGTCCCAATAGTTTCACAGATGTCCCAATAGTTTCACAGATGTCCCAGGAGTTTTACAGATATTCCAGTAGGTTAACAGATGTCCCCATAGTTTCACAGATGTCCCAATAGTTTCAAAGATGTCCCAGTAGTTTTACAGATGTCCCAGTAGTTTCACAGATGATCCCAGTAGTTTCACAGATGCCCCAATAGTTTCACATATGTCCCATTAGTTGCACAGATGTCCCCATAGTTTCACAGATGTCCCAATAGTTTCACAGATGTCCCAATAGTTTCACAGATGTCCCAATAAGTTCACATATGTCCCACTAGTGTCACAGATCACCCAGTCGTTTCACAGATGCCCCAATAGTTTCACATATGTCCCATTAGTTTCACAGATGTCCCCATAGTTTTACAGATGTCCCAATAATTTAACAGATGTACCAGTAGTTTCACAGATGTCCCAATAGTTTCAAATATGTCCCATTAGTTTCACAGATGTCCCCATAGTTTCACAGATGTCCCAATAGTTTCACAGATGTCCCAATAGTCTCACAGATGTCCCAATAAGTTCACATATGTCCCAGTAGTTTCACAGATCACCCAGTCGTTTCACAGATGCCCCAATAGTTTCGCATATGTCCCATTAGTTTCACAGATGTCCCCATAGTTTCACAGATGTCCCAATAATTTAACAGATGTATCAGTAGTTTCACAGATGTCCCAATAGTTTAACAGATGTCCCAAATAGTTTCACAGATGTCCCAATAGTTTCACAGATTTCCCAGTTGTTTCACAGATGTCTCAATAGTTTCACAGATGTCCCAATAGTTTCACAGATGTCCCAATAGATTCACATATGTCCCAGTAGTTTTACAGATGTCCCAGTAGATTCACAGATGTCCCAATAGTTCAACAGATGTCCCAGTAGTTTAACAGATGTCCCAGTAGTTTCACAGATGTCCCAGTAGGTTAAGAGATGTCCCCATAGTTTCACAGATGTCCCAAAAGTTTCACAGATGTCCCAATAGGTTCACATATGTCCCAGTAGTTTCACAGATGCCCCAATAGTTTCACATATGTCCCATTAGTTTCACAGATGTCCCCATAGTTTCACAGATGTCCCAATAATTTCACAGATGTACCAGTAGTTTCACAGATGTCCCAATAGTTTAACAGATGTCCCAAATAGTTTCACAGATGTCCCAATAGATTCACAGATGTCCCAATAGTTTCACAGATTTCCCAATAGTTTCACAGATGTCCCAATAGTTTCACAGATGTCCCAGAAGTTTTACAGATATTCCAGTAGGTTAACAGATGTCCCCATAGTTTCACAGATGTCCCAATAGTTTCAAAGATGTCCCAGTAGTTTTACAGATGTCCCGGTAGTTTCACAGATGATCCCAGTAGATTCACAGATGCCCCAATAGTTTCACAGATGTCCCCAGATGTCCCAATAGTTTCACAGATGTCCCAATAGTTTCAAAGATGTCCCAGTAGTTTTACAGATGTCCCAGTAGTTTCACATATGTCCCAGTAGTTTCACAGATGCCCCAATATTTTCACATATGTCCCATTAGTTTCACAGATGTCCCCATAGTTTCACAGATGTCCCAATAATTTCACAGATGTACCAGTAGTTTCACAGATGTCCCAATAGTTTCACAGATGTCCCAATAGATTCACATATGTCCCAGTAGTTTTACAGATGTCCCAGTAGATTCACAGATGTCCCAATAGTTCAACAGATGTCCCAGTAGTTTAACATATGTCCCAGTAGTTTCACAGATGTCCCAGTAGGTTAACAGATGTCCCCATAGTTTCACAGATGTCCCAAAAGTTTCACAGATGTCCCAATAGGTTCACATATGTCCCAGTAGTTTCACAGATGCCCCAATAGTTTCACATATGTCCCATTAGTTTCACAGATGTCCCCATAGTTTCACAGATGTCCCAATAATTTCACAGATGTACCAGTAGTTTCACAGATGTCCCAATAGTTTCACAGATGTCCCAATAGTTTCACAGATGTCCCAGAAGTTTTACAGATATTCCAGTAGGTTAACAGATGTCCCCATAGTTTCACAGATGTCCCAGTAGTTTTACAGATGTCCCAGTAGTTTCACAGATGATCCCAGTAGTTTCACAGATGCCCCAATAGTTTCACATATGTCCCATTAGTTGCACAGATGTTCCCATAGTTTCACAGATGTCCCAATAGTTTCACAGATGTCCCAATAGTTTCACAGATGTCCCAATAAGTTCACATATGTCCCACTAGTGTCACAGATCACCCAGTCGTTTCACAGATGCCCCAATAGTTTCACATATGTCCCATTAGTTTCACAGATGTCCCCATAGTTTTACAGATGTCCCAATAATTTAACAGATGTACCAGTAGTTTCACAGATGTCCCAATAGTTTCAAATATGTCCCATTAGTTTCACAGATGTCCCCATAGTTTCACAGATGTCCCAATAGTTTCACAGATGTCCCAATAGTCTCACAGATGTCCCAATAAGTTCACATATGTCCCAGTAGTTTCACAGATCACCCAGTCGTTTCACAGATGCCCCAATAGTTTCGCATATGTCCCATTAGTTTCACAGATGTCCCCATAGTTTCACAGATGTCCCAATAATTTAACAGATGTATCAGTAGTTTCACAGATGTCCCAATAGTTTAACAGATGTCCCAAATAGTTTCACAGATGTCCCAATAGTTTCACAGATTTCCCAGTTGTTTCACAGATGTCTCAATAGTTTCACAGATGTCCCAATAGTTTCACAGATGTCCCAATAGATTCACATATGTCCCAGTAGTTTTACAGATGTCCCAGTAGATTCACAGATGTCCCAATAGTTCAACAGATGTCCCAGTAGTTTAACAGATGTCCCAGTAGTTTCACAGATGTCCCAGTAGGTTAAGAGATGTCCCCATAGTTTCACAGATGTCCCAAAAGTTTCACAGATGTCCCAATAGGTTCACATATGTCCCAGTAGTTTCACAGATGCCCCAATAGTTTCACATATGTCCCATTAGTTTCACAGATGTCCCCATAGTTTCACAGATGTCCCAATAATTTCACAGATGTACCAGTAGTTTCACAGATGTCCCAATAGTTTAACAGATGTCCCAAATAGTTTCACAGATGTCCCAATAGATTCACAGATGTCCCAATAGTTTCACAGATTTCCCAATAGTTTCACAGATGTCCCAATAGTTTCACAGATGTCCCAGAAGTTTTACAGATATTCCAGTAGGTTAACAGATGTCCCCATAGTTTCACAGATGTCCCAATAGTTTCAAAGATGTCCCAGTAGTTTTACAGATGTCCCGGTAGTTTCACAGATGATCCCAGTAGATTCACAGATGCCCCAATAGTTTCACAGATGTCCCCAGATGTCCCAATAGTTTCACAGATGTCCCAATAGTTTCAAAGATGTCCCAGTAGTTTTACAGATGTCCCAGTAGTTTCACATATGTCCCAGTAGTTTCACAGATGTCCCAGTAGGTTAACAGATGTCCCCATAGTTTCACAGATGTCCCAAAAGTTTCACAGATGTCCCAATAGGTTCACATATGTCCCAGTAGTTTCACAGATGCCCCAATAGTTTCACATATGTCCCATTAGTTTCACAGATGTCCCCATAGTTTCACAGATGTCCCAATAATTTCACAGATGTACCAGTAGTTTCACAGATGTCCCAATAGTTTCACAGATGTCCCAATAGTTTCACAGATGTCCCAGAAGTTTTACAGATATTCCAGTAGGTTAACAGATGTCCCCATAGTTTCACAGATGTCCCAATAGTTTCAAAGATGTCCCAGTAGTTTTACAGATGTCCCAGTAGTTTCACAGATGATCCCAGTAGTTTCACAGATGCCCCAATAGTTTCACATATGTCCCATTAGTTGCACAGATGTTCCCATAGTTTCACAGATGTCCCAATAGTTTCACAGATGTCCCAATAGTTTCACAGATGTCCCAATAAGTTCACATATGTCCCACTAGTGTCACAGATCACCCAGTCGTTTCACAGATGCCCCAATAGTTTCACATATGTCCCATTAGTTTCACAGATGTCCCCATAGTTTTACAGATGTCCCAATAATTTAACATGTACCAGTAGTTTCACAGATGTCCCAATAGTTTCACATATGTCCCATTAGTTTCACAGATGTTCCCATAGTTTCACAGATGTCCCAATAATTTCACAGATGTACCAGTAGTTTCACAGATGTCCCAATAGTTTCACAGATGTCCCAATAGATTCACATATGTCCCAGTAGTTTTACAGATGTCCCAGTAGATTCACAGATGTCCCAATAGTTCAACAGATGTCCCAGTAGTTTAACAGATGTCCCAGTAGTTTCACAGATGTCCCAGTAGGTTAACAGATGTCCCCATAGTTTCACAGATGTCCCAAAAGTTTCACAGATGTCCCAATAGGTTCACATATGTCCCAGTAGTTTCACAGATGTCCCAATAAGTTCACATATGTCCCAGTAGTTTCACAGATCACCCAGTCGTTTCACAGATGCCCCAATAGTTTCACATATGTCCCATTAGTTTCACAGATGTCCCCATAGTTTCACAGATGTCCCAATAATTTAACAGATGTACCAGTAGTTTCACAGATGTCCCAATACTTTAACAGATGTCCCAAATAGTTTCACAGATGTCCCAATAGTTTCACAGATGTCCCAGAAGTTTAACAGATGTCTCAATAGTTTCACAGATGTCCCAATAGTTTCAAAGATGTCCCAGTAGTTTTACAGATGTCCCAGTAGTTTCACATATGTCCCAGTAGTTTCACAGATGCCCCAATATTTTCACATATGTCCCATTAGTTTCACAGATGTCCCAATAATTTAACAGATGTACCAGTAGTTTCACAGATGTCCCAATACTTTAACAGATGTCCCAAATAGTTTCACAGATGTCCCAATAGTTTCACAGATGTCCCAAAAGTTTCACAGATGTCCCAATAGGTTCACATATGTCCCAGTAGTTTCACAGATGTCCCAATAAGTTCACATATGTCCCAGTAGTTTCACAGATCACCCAGTCGTTTCACAGATGCCCCAATAGTTTCACATATGTCCCATTAGTTTCACAGATGTCCCCATAGTTTCACAGATGTCCCAATAATTTAACAGATGTACCAGTAGTTTCACAGATGTCCCAATACTTTAACAGATGTCCCAAATAGTTTCACAGATGTCCCAATAGTTTCTCAGATGTCCCAGAAGTTTAACAGATGTCTCAATAGTTTCACAGATGTCCCAATAGTTTCAAAGATGTCCCAGTAGTTTTACAGATGTCCCAGTAGTTTCACATATGTCCCAGTAGTTTCACAGATGCCCCAATATTTTCACATATGTCCCATTAGTTTCACAGATGTCCCCATAGTTTCACAGATGTCCCAATAATTTCACAGATGTACCAGTAGTTTCACAGATGTCCCAATAGTTTCACAGATGTCCCAATAGATTCACATATGTCCCAGTAGTTTTACAGATGTCCCAGTAGATTCACAGATGTCCCAATAGTTCAACAGATGTCCCAGTAGTTTAACAGATGTCCCATTAGTTTCACAGATGTCCCAGTAGGTTAACAGATGTCCCCATGGTTTCACAGATGTCCCAAAAGTTTCACAGATGTCCCAATAGGTTCACATATGTCCCAGTAGTTTCACAGATGCCCCAATAGTTTCACATATGTCCCATTAGTTTCACAGATGTTCCCATAGTTTCACAGATGTCCCAATAATTTCACAGATGTACCAGTAGTTTCACAGATGTCCCAATAGTTTAACAGATGTCCCAAATAGTTTCACAGATGTCCCAATAGATTCACAGATGTCCCAATAGTTTCACCGATTTCCCAATAGTTTCACAGATGTCCCAATAGTTTCACAGATGTCCCAGAAGTTTTACAGATATTCCAGTAGGTTAATAGATGTCCCCATAGTTTCACAGATGTTCCAATAGTTTCAAAGATGTCCCAGTAGTTTTACAGATGTCCCGCTAGTTTCACAGATGATCCCAGTAGTTTCACAGATGCCCCAATAGTTTCACATATGTCCCATTAGTTTCACAGATGTCCCCATAGTTTCACCGATGTCCCAATAGTTTCACAGATGTCCCAATAGTTTCACAGATGTCCCAATAAGTTCACATATGTCCCAGTAGTTTCACAGATCACCCAGTCGTTTCACAGATGCCCCAATAGTTTCACATATGTCCCATTAGTTTCACAGATGTCCCCATAGTTTCACAGATGTCCCAATAATTTAACAGATGTACCAGTAGTTTCACAGATGTCCCAATACTTTAACAGATGTCCCAAATAGTTTCACAGATGTCCCAATAGTTTCACAGATGTCCCAGAAGTTTAACAGATGTCCCAATAGTTTCACAGATGTCCCAATAGTTTCAAAGATGTCCCAGTAGTTTTACAGATGTCCCAGTAGTTTCACATATGTCCCAGTAGTTTCACAGATGCCCCAATATTTTCACATATGTCCCATTAGTTTCACAGATGTCCCCATAGTTTCACAGATGTCCCAATAATTTCACAGATATACCAGTAGTTTCACAGATGTCCCAATAGTTTCACAGATGTCCCAATAATTTCACAGATGTCCCAGAAGTTTTACAGATATTCCAGTAGGTTAACAGATGTCCCCATAGTTTCACAGATGTCCCAATAGTTTCAAAGATGTCCCAGTAGTTTTACAGATGTCCCAGTAGTTTCACAGATGATCCCAGTAGTTTCACAGATGCCCCAATAGTTTCACATATGTCCCATTAGTTGCACAGATGTCCCCATAGTTTCACAGATGTCCCAATAGTTTCACAGATGTCCCCATAGTTTCACAGATGTCCCAATAATTTCACAGATGTACCAGTAGTTTCACAGATGTCCCAAAAGTTTAACAGATGTCCCAAATAGTTTCACAGATGTCCCAATAGATTCACAGATGTCCCAATAGTTTCACCGATTTCCCAATAGTTTCACAGATGTCCCAATAGTTTCACAGATGTCCCAGAAGTTTTACAGATATTCCAGTAGGTTAATAGATGTCCCCATAGTTTCACAGATGTTCCAATAGTTTCAAAGATGTCCCAGTAGTTTTACAGATGTCCCGCTAGTTTCACAGATGATCCCAGTAGTTTCACAGATGCCCCAATAGTTTCACATATGTCCCATTAGTTTCACAGATGTCCCCATAGTTTCACCGATGTCCCAATAGTTTCACAGATGTCCCAATAGTTTCACAGATGTCCCAATAAGTTCACATATGTCCCAGTAGTTTCACAGATCACCCAGTCGTTTCACAGATGCCCCAATAGTTTCACATATGTCCCATTAGTTTCACAGATGTCCCCATAGTTTCACAGATGTCCCAATAATTTAACAGATGTACCAGTAGTTTCACAGATGTCCCAATACTTTAACAGATGTCCCAAATAGTTTCACAGATGTCCCAATAGTTTCACAGATGTCCCAGAAGTTTAACAGATGTCCCAATAGTTTCACAGATGTCCCAATAGTTTCAAAGATGTCCCAGTAGTTTTACAGATGTCCCAGTAGTTTCACATATGTCCCAGTAGTTTCACAGATGCCCCAATATTTTCACATATGTCCCATTAGTTTCACAGATGTCCCCATAGTTTCACAGATGTCCCAATAATTTCACAGATGTACCAGTAGTTTCACAGATGTCCCAATAGTTTCACAGATGTCCCAATAATTTCACAGATGTCCCAGAAGTTTTACAGATATTCCAGTAGGTTAACAGATGTCCCCATAGTTTCACAGATGTCCCAATAGTTTCAAAGATGTCCCAGTAGTTTTACAGATGTCCCAGTAGTTTCAAAGATGATCCCAGTATTTTCACAGATGCCCCAATAGTTTCACATATGTCCCATTAGTTGCACAGATGTCCCCATAGTTTAACAGATGTCCCAATAGTTTCACAGATTTCCCAATAGTTTCACAGATGTCCCAATAAGTTCACATATGTCCCACTAGTGTCACAGATCACCCAGTCGTTTCACAGATGCCCCAATAGTTTCACATATGTCCCATTAGTTTCAGATGTCCCCATAGTTTTACAGATGTCCCAATAATTTAACAGATGTACCAGTAGTTTCACAGATGTCCCAATAGTTTCACATATGTCCCATTAGTTTCACAGATGTCCCCATAGTTTCACAGATGTCCCAATAATTTCACAGATGTACCAGTAGTTTCACAGATGTCCCAATAGTTTCACAGATGTCCCAATAGATTCATATATGTCCCAGTAGTTTTACAGATGTCCCAGTAGATTCACAGATGTCCCAATAGTTCAACAGATGTCCCCATAGTTTCACAGATGTCCCAAAAGTTTCACAGATGTCCCAATAGGTTCACATATGTCCCAGTAGTTTCACAGATGCCCCAATAGTTTCACATATGTCCCATTAGTTTCACAGATGTCCCCATAGTTTCACAGATGTCCCAATAATTTCACAGATGTACCAGTAGTTTCACAGATGTCCCAATAGTTTAACAGATGTCCCAAATAGTTTCACAGATGTCCCAATAGATTCACAGATGTCCCAATAGTTTCACAGATTTCCCAATAGTTTCACAGATGTCCCAATAGTTTCACAGATGTCCCAGAAGTTTTACAGATATTCCAGTAGGTTAATAGATGTCCCCATAGTTTTACAGATGTTCCAATAGTTTCAAAGATGTCCCAGTAGTTTTACAGATGTCCCGCTAGTTTCACAGATGATCCCAGTAGTTTCACAGATGCCCCAATAGTTTCACATATGTCCCATTAGTTTCACAGATGTCCCCATAGTTTCACCGATGTCCCAATAGTTTCACAGATGTTCCAATAGTTTCACAGATGTCCCAATAAGTTCACATATGTCCCAGTAGTTTCACAGATCACCCAGTCGTTTCACAGATGCCCCAATAGTTTCACATATGTCCCATTAGTTTCACAGATGTCCCCATAGTTTCACAGATGTCCCAATAATTTAACAGATGTACCAGTAGTTTCACAGATGTCCCAATACTTTAACAGATGTCCCAAATAGTTTCACAGATGTCCCAATAGTTTCACAGATGTCCCAGAAGTTTAACAGATGTCCCAATAGTTTCACAGATGTCCCAATAGTTTCAAAGATGTCCCAGTAGTTTTACAGATGTCCCAGTAGTTTCACAGATGATCCCAGTAGTTTCACAGATGCCCCAATAGTTTCACATATGTCCCATTAGTTGCACAGATGTCCCCATAGTTTCACAGATGTCCCAATAGTTTCACAGATGTCCCCATAGTTTCACAGATGTCCCAATAGTTTCACAGATTTCCCAATAGTTTCACAGATGTCCCAATAAGTTCACATATGTCCCACTAGTGTCACAGATCACCCAGTCGTTTCACAGATGCCCCAATAGTTTCACATATGTCCCATTACTTTCAGATGTCCCCATAGTTTTACAGATGTCCCAATAATTTAACAGATGTACCAGTAGTTTCACAGATGTCCCAATAGTTTCACATATGTCCCATTAGTTTCACAGATGTCCCCATAGTTTCACAGATGTCCCAATAATTTCACAGATGTACCAGTAGTTTCACAGATGTCCCAATAGTTTCACAGATGTCCCAATAGATTCATATATGTCCCAGTAGTTTTACAGATGTCCCAGTAGATTCACAGATGTCCCAATAGTTCAACAGATGTCCCCATAGTTTCACAGATGTCCCAAAAGTTTCACAGATGTCCCAATAGGTTCACATATGTCCCAGTAGTTTCACAGATGCCCCAATAGTTTCACATATGTCCCATTAGTTTCACAGATGTCCCCATAGTTTCACAGATGTCCCAATAATTTCACAGATGTACCAGTAGTTTCACAGATGTCCCAATAGTTTAACAGATGTCCCAAATAGTTTCACAGATGTCCCAATAGATTCACAGATGTCCCAATAGTTTCACAGATTTCCCAATAGTTTCACAGATGTCCCAATAGTTTCACAGATGTCCCAGAAGTTTTACAGATATTCCAGTAGGTTAATAGATGTCCCCATAGTTTTACAGATGTTCCAATAGTTTCAAAGATGTCCCAGTAGTTTTACAGATGTCCCGCTAGTTTCACAGATGATCCCAGTAGTTTCACAGATGCCCCAATAGTTTCACATATGTCCCATTAGTTTCACAGATGTCCCCATAGTTTCACCGATGTCCCAATAGTTTCACAGATGTTCCAATAGTTTCACAGATGTCCCAATAAGTTCACATATGTCCCAGTAGTTTCACAGATCACCCAGTCGTTTCACAGATGCCCCAATAGTTTCACATATGTCCCATTAGTTTCACAGATGTCCCCATAGTTTCACAGATGTCCCAATAATTTAACAGATGTACCAGTAGTTTCACAGATGTCCCAATACTTTAACAGATGTCCCAAATAGTTTCACAGATGTCCCAATAGTTTCACAGATGTCCCAGAAGTTTAACAGATGTCCCAATAGTTTCACAGATGTCCCAATAGTTTCAAAGATGTCCCAGTAGTTTTACAGATGTCCCAGTAGTTTCACAGATGATCCCAGTAGTTTCACAGATGCCCCAATAGTTTCACATATGTCCCATTAGTTGCACAGATGTCCCCATAGTTTCACAGATGTCCCAATAGTTTCACAGATGTCCCCATAGTTTCACAGATGTCCCAATAATTTCACAGATGTACCAGTAGTTTCACAGATGTCCCAATAGTTTAACAGATGTCCCAAATAGTTTCACAGATGTCCCAATAGATTCACAGATGTCCCAATAGTTTCACAGATTTCCCAATAGTTTCACAGATGTCCCAATAGTTTCACAGATGTCCCAGAAGTTTTACAGATATTCCAGTAGGTTAATAGATGTCCCCATAGTTTCACAGATGTTCCAATAGTTTCAAAGATGTCCCAGTAGTTTTACAGATGTCCCGCTAGTTTCACAGATGATCCCAGTAGTTTCACAGATGCCCCAATAGTTTCACATATGTCCCATTAGTTTCACAGATGTCCCCATAGTTTCACCGATGTCCCAATAGTTTCACAGATGTTCCAATAGTTTCACAGATGTCCCAATAA
Organism: Petromyzon marinus; assembly: GCF_048934315.1. NCBI lineage: Eukaryota > Metazoa > Chordata > Hyperoartia > Petromyzontiformes > Petromyzontidae > Petromyzon > Petromyzon marinus. The sequence goes on along the minus strand of NC_133703.1, from coordinate 10,405,554 downwards.
GTTCACATATGTCCCAGTAGTTTCACAGATCACCCAGTCGTTTCACAGATGCCCCAATAGTTTCACATATGTCCCATTAGTTTCACAGATGTCCCCATAGTTTCACAGATGTCCCAATAATTTAACAGATGTACCAGTAGTTTCACAGATGTCCCAATACTTTAACAGATGTCCCAAATAGTTTCACAGATGTCCCAATAGTTTCACAGATGTCCCAGAAGTTTAACAGATGTCCCAATAGTTTCACAGATGTCCCAATAGTTTCAAAGATGTCCCAGTAGTTTTACATATGTCCCAGTAGTTTCACAGATGATCCCAGTAGTTTCACAGATGCCCCAATAGTTTCACATATGTCCCATTAGTTGCACAGATGTCCCCATAGTTTCACAGATGTCCCAATAGTTTCACAGATGTCCCCATAGTTTCACAGATGTCCCAATAATTTCACAGATGTACCAGTAGTTTCACAGATGTCCCAATAGTTTAACAGATGTCCCAAATAGTTTCACAGATGTCCCAATAGATTCACAGATGTCCCAATAGTTTCACAGATTTCCCAATAGTTTCACAGATGTCCCAATAGTTTCACAGATGTCCCAGAAGTTTTACAGATATTCCAGTAGGTTAATAGATGTCCCCATAGTTTCACAGATGTTCCAATAGTTTCAAAGATGTCCCAGTAGTTTTACAGATGTCCCGCTAGTTTCACAGATGATCCCAGTAGTTTCACAGATGCCCCAATAGTTTCACATATGTCCCATTAGTTTCACAGATGTCCCCATAGTTTCACCGATGTCCCAATAGTTTCACAGATGTCCCAATAGTTTCACAGATGTCCCAATAAGTTCACATATGTCCCAGTAGTTTCACAGATCACCCAGTCGTTTCACAGATGCCCCAATAGTTTCACATATGTCCCATTAGTTTCACAGATGTCCCCATAGTTTCACAGATGTCCCAATAATTTAACAGATGTACCAGTAGTTTCACAGATCACCCAGTCGTTTCACAGATGCCCCAATAGTTTCACATATGTCCCATTAGTTTCACAGATGTCCCCATAGTTTCACCGATGTCCCAATAGTTTCACAGATGTCCCAATAGTTTCACAGATGTCCCAATAAGTTCACATATGTCCCAGTAGTTTCACAGATCACCCAGTCGTTTCACAGATGCCCCAATAGTTTCACATATGTCCCATTAGATTCACAGATGTCCCCATAGTTTCACAGATGTCCCAATAATTTAACAGATGTACCAGTAGTTTCACAGATGTCCCAATACTTTAACAGATGTCCCAAATAGTTTCACAGATGTCCCAATAGTTTCACAGATGTCCCAGAAGTTTAACAGATGTCCCAATAGTTTCACAGATGTCCCAATAGTTTCAAAGATGTCCCAGTAGTTTTACAGATGTCCCAGTAGTTTCACATATGTCCCAGTAGTTTCACAGATGCCCCAATATTTTCACATATGTCCCATTAGTTTCACAGATGTCCCCATAGTTTCACAGATGTCCCAATAATTTCACAGATGTACCAGTAGTTTCACAGATGTCCCAATAGTTTCACAGATGTCCCAATAATTTCACAGATGTCCCAGAAGTTTTACAGATATTCCAGTAGGTTAACAGATGTCCCCATAGTTTCACAGATGTCCCAATAGTTTCAAAGATGTCCCAGTAGTTTTACAGATGTCCCAGTAGTTTCAAAGATGATCCCAGTAGTTTCACAGATGCCCCAATAGTTTCACATATGTCCCATTAGTTGCACAGATGTCCCCATAGTTTCACAGATGTCCCAATAGTTTCACAGATTTCCCAATAGTTTCACAGATGTCCCAATAAGTTCACATATGTCCCACTAGTGTCACAGATCACCCAGTCGTTTCACAGATGCCCCAATAGTTTCACATATGTCCCATTAGTTGCACAGATGTCCCCATAGTTTCACAGATGTCCCAATAGTTTCAAAGATGTCCCAGTAGTTACAGATGTCCCAGTAGTTTCACAGATGATCCCAGTAGTTTCACAGATGCCCCAATAGTTTCACATATGTCCCATTAGTTGCACAGATGTCCCCATAGTTTCACATATGTCCCATTAGTTTCACAGATGTCCCCATAGTTTCACAGATGTCCCAATAATTTAACAGATGTACCAGTAGTTTCACAGATGTCCCAATACTTTAACAGATGTCCCAAATAGTTTCACAGATGTCCCAATAGTTTCACAGATGTCCCAGAAGTTTAACAGATGTCCCAATAGTTTCACAGATGTCCCAATAGTTTCAAAGATGTCCCAGTAGTTTCACATATGTCCCAGTAGTTTCACAGATGCCCCAATATTTTCACATATGTCCCATTAGTTTCACAGATGTCCCCATAGTTTCACAGATGTCCCAATAATTTCACAGATGTACCAGTAGTTTCACAGATGTCCCAATAGTTTCACAGATGTCCCAATAGATTCACATATGTCCCAGTAGTTTTACAGATGTCCCAGTAGATTCACAGATGTCCCAATATTTCAACAGATGTCCCAGTAGTTTAACAGATGTCCCAGTAGTTTCACAGATGTCCCAGTAGGTTAACAGATGTCCCCATAGTTTCACAGATGTCCCAAAAGTTTCACAGATGTCCCAATAGGTTCACATATGTCCCAGTAGTTTCACAGATGCCCCAATAGTTTCACATATGTCCCATTAGTTTCACAGATGTCCCCATAGTTTCACAGATGTCCCAATAATTTCACAGATGTACCAGTAGTTTCACAGATGTCCCAATAGTTTAACAGATGTCCCAAATAGTTTCACAGATGTCCCAATAGATTCACAGATGTCCCAATAGTTTCACAGATTTCCCAATAGTTTCACAGATGTCCCAATAGTTTCACAGATGTCCCAGAAGTTTTACAGATATTCCAGTAGGTTAATAGATGTCCCCATAGTTTCACAGATGTTCCAATAGTTTCAAAGATGTCCCAGTAGTTTTACAGATGTCCCGCTAGTTTCACAGATGATCCCAGTAGTTTCACAGATGCCCCAATAGTTTCACATATGTCCCATTAGTTTCACAGATGTCCCCATAGTTTCACCGATGTCCCAATAGTTTCACAGATGTCCCAATAGTTTCACAGATGTCCCAATAAGTTCACATATGGCCCAGTAGTTTCACAGATCACCCAGTCGTTTCACAGATGCCCCAATAGTTTCACATATGTCCCATTAGTTTCACAGATGTCCCCATAGTTTCACAGATGTCCCAATAATTTAACAGATGTACCAGTAGTTTCACAGATGTCCCAATACTTTAACAGATGTCCCAAATAGTTTCACAGATGTCCCAATAGTTTCACAGATGTCCCAGAAGTTTAACAGATGTCCCAATAGTTTCACAGATGTCCCAATAGTTTCAAAGATGTCCCAGTAGTTTTACAGATGTCCCAGTAGTTTCACATATGTCCCAGTAGTTTCACAGATGCCCCAATATTTTCACATATGTCCCATTAGTTTCACAGATGTCCCCATAGTTTCACAGATGTCCCAATAATTTCACAGATGTACCAGTAGTTTCACAGATGTCCCAATAGTTTCACAGATGTCCCAATAATTTCACAGATGTCCCAGAAGTTTTACAGATATTCCAGTAGGTTAACAGATGTCCCCATAGTTTCACAGATGTCCCAATAGTTTCAAAGATGTCCCAGTAGTTTTACAGATGTCCCAGTAGTTTCACAGATGATCCCAGTAGTTTCACAGATGCCCCAATAGTTTCACATATGTCCCATTAGTTGCACAGATGACCCATAGTTTCACAGATGTCCCAATAGTTTCACAGATGTCCCAATAGTTTCACAGATGTCCCAATAAGTTCACATATGTCCCACTAGTGTCACAGATCACCCAGTCGTTTCACAGATGCCCCAATAGTTTCACATATGTCCCATTAGTTTCACAGATGTCCCCATAGTTTTACAGATGTCCCAATAATTTAACAGATGTACCAGTAGTTTCACAGATGTCCCAATAGTTTCACATATGTCCCATTAGTTTCACAGATGTCCCCATAGCTTCACAGATGTCCCAATAGTTTCACAGATGTCACAATAGTTTCACAGATGTCCCAATAAGTTCACATATGTCCCAGTAGTTTCACAGATCACCCAGTCGTTTCACAGATGCCCCAATAGTTTCACATATGTCCCATTAGTTTCACAGATGTCCCCATAGTTTCACAGATGTCCTAATAATTTCACAGATGTACCAGTAGTTTCACAGATGTCCCAATAGTTTCACAGATGTCCCAATAGTTTCACAGATGTCCCAGGAGTTTTATAGATATTCCAGTAGGTTAACAGATGTCCCCATAGTTTCACAGATGTCCCAATAGTTTCAAAGATGTCCCAGTAGTTTTACAGATGTCCCAGTAGTTTCACAGATGATCCCAGTAGTTTCACAGATGCCCCAATAGTTTCACATATGTCCCATTAGTTGCACAGATGTCCCCATAGTTTCACAGATGTCCCAATAGTTTCACAGATGTCCCAATAGTTTCACAGATGTCCCAATAAGTTCACATATGTCCCACTAGTGTCACAGATCACCCAGTCGTTTCACAGATGCCCCAATAGTTTCACATATGTCCCATTAGTTTCACAGATGTCCCCATAGTTTCACAGATGTCCCAATAATTTCACAGATGTACCAGTAGTTTCACAGATGTCCCAATAGTTTCACAGATGTCCCAATAATTTCACAGATGTCCCAGAAGTTTTACAGATATTCCAGTAGGTTAACAGATGTCCCCATAGTTTCACAGATGTCCCAATAGTTTCAAAGATGTCCCAGTAGTTTTACAGATGTCCCAGTAGTTTCAAAGATGATCCCAGTAGTTTCACAGATGCCCCAATAGTTTCACATATGTCCCATTAGTTGCACAGATGTCCCCATAGTTTCACAGATGTCCCAATAGTTTCACAGATTTCCCAATAGTTTCACAGATGTCCCAATAAGTTCACATATGTCCCACTAGTGTCACAGATCACCCAGTCGTTTCACAGATGCCCCAATAGTTTCACATATGTCCCATTAGTTTCAGATGTCGCCATAGTTTTACAGATGTCCCAATAATTTAACAGATGTACCAGTAGTTTCACAGATGTCCCAATAGTTTCACATATGTCCCATTAGTTTCACAGATGTCTCCATAGCTTCACAGATGTCCCAATAGTTTCACAGATGTCACAATAGTTTCACAGATGTTCCAATAAGTTCACATATGTCCCAGTAGTTTCACAGATCACCCAGTCGTTTCACAGATGCCCCAATAGTTTCACATATGTCCCATTAGTTTCACAGATGTCCCCATAGTTTCACAGATGTCCTAATAATTTCACAGATGTACCAGTAGTTTCACAGATGTCCCAATATTTTCACAGATGTCCCAATAGTTTCACAGATGTCCCAGGAGTTTTACAGATATTCCAGTAGGTTAACAGATGTCCCCATAGTTTCACAGATGTCCCAATAGTTTCAAAGTTGTCCCAGTAGTTTTACAGATGTCCCAGTAGTTTCACAGATGATCCCAGTAGTTTCACAGATGCCCCAATAGTTTCACATATGTCCCATTAGTTGCACAGATGTCCCCATAGTTTCACAGATGTCCCAATAGTTTCACAGATGTCCCAATAGTTTCACAGATGTCCCAATAAGTTCACATATGTCCCAGTAGTTTCACAGATCACCCAGTCGTTTCACAGATGCCCCAATAGTTTCACATATGTCCCATTAGTTTCACAGATGTCCCCATAGTTTCACAGATGTCCCAATAATTTAACAGATGTACCAGTAGTTTCACAGATGTCCCAATACTTTAACAGATGTCCCAAATAGTTTCACAGATGTCCCAATAGTTTCACAGATGTCCCAGAAGTTTAACAGATGTCCCAATAGTTTCACAGATGTCCCAATAGTTTCAAAGATGTCCCAGTAGTTTCACATATGTCCCAGTAGTTTCACAGATGCCCCAATATTTTCACATATGTCCCATTAGTTTCACAGATGTCCCCATAGTTTCACAGATGTCCCAATAATTTCACAGATGTACCAGTAGTTTCACAGATGTCCCAATAGTTTCACAGATGTCCCAATAGATTCACATATGTCCCAGTAGTTTTACAGATGTCCCAGTAGATTCACAGATGTCCCAATAGTTCAACAGATGTCCCAGTAGTTTAACAGATGTCCCAGTAGTTTCACAGATGTCCCAGTAGGTTAACAGATGTCCCCATAGTTTCACAGATGTCCCAAAAGTTTCACAGATGTCCCAATAGGTTCACATATGTCCCAGTAGTTTCACAGATGCCCCAATAGTTTCACATATGTCCCATTAGTTTCACAGATGTCCCCATAGTTTCACAGATGTCCCAATAATTTCACAGATGTACCAGTAGTTTCACAGATGTCCCAATAGTTTAACAGATGTCCCAAATAGTTTCACAGATGTCCCAATAGATTCACAGATGTCCCAATAGTTTCACAGATTTCCCAATAGTTTCACAGATGTCCCAATAGTTTCACAGATGTCCCAGAAGTTTTACAGATATTCCAGTAGGTTAATAGATGTCCCCATAGTTTCACAGATGTTCCAATAGTTTCAAAGATGTCCCAGTAGTTTTACAGATGTCCCGCTAGTTTCACAGATGATCCCAGTAGTTTCACAGATGCCCCAATAGTTTCACATATGTCCCATTAGTTTCACAGATGTCCCCATAGTTTCACCGATGTCCCAATAGTTTCACAGATGTCCCAATAGTTTCACAGATGTCCCAATAAGTTCACATATGGCCCAGTAGTTTCACAGATCACCCAGTCGTTTCTCAGATGCCCCAATAGTTTCACATATGTCCCATTAGTTTCACAGATGTCCCCATAGTTTCACAGATGTCCCAATAATTTAACAGATGTACCAGTAGTTTCACAGATGTCCCAATACTTTAACAGATGTCCCAAATAGTTTCACAGATGTCCCAATAGTTTCACAGATGTCCCAGAAGTTTAACAGATGTCCCAATAGTTTCACAGATGTCCCAATAGTTTCAAAGATGTCCCAGTAGTTTTACAGATGTCCCAGTAGTTTCACATATGTCCCAGTAGTTTCACAGATGCCCCAATATTTTCACATATGTCCCATTAGTTTCACAGATGTCCCCATAGTTTCACAGATGTCCCAATAATTTCACAGATGTACCAGTAGTTTCACAGATGTCCCAATAGTTTCACAGATGTCCCAATAATTTCACAGATGTCCCAGAAGTTTTACAGATATTCCAGTAGGTTAACAGATGTCCCCATAGTTTCACAGATGTCCCAATAGTTTCAAAGATGTCCCAGTAGTTTTACAGATGTCCCAGTAGTTTCACAGATGATCCCAGTAGTTTCACAGATGCCCCAATAGTTTCACATATGTCCCATTAGTTGCACAGATGACCCATAGTTTCACAGATGTCCCAATAGTTTCACAGATGTCCCAATAGTTTCACAGATGTCCCAATAAGTTCACATATGTCCCACTAGTGTCACAGATCACCCAGTCGTTTCACAGATGCCCCAATAGTTTCACATATGTCCCATTAGTTTCACAGATGTCCCCATAGTTTTACAGATGTCCCAATAATTTAACAGATGTACCAGTAGTTTCACAGATGTCCCAATAGTTTCACATATGTCCCATTAGTTTCACAGATGTCCCCATAGCTTCACAGATGTCCCAATAGTTTCACAGATGTCACAATAGTTTCACAGATGTCCCAATAAGTTCACATATGTCCCAGTAGTTTCACAGATCACCCAGTCGTTTCACAGATGCCCCAATAGTTTCACATATGTCCCATTAGTTTCACAGATGTCCCCATAGTTTCACAGATGTCCTAATAATTTCACAGATGTACCAGTAGTTTCACAGATGTCCCAATAGTTTCACAGATGTCCCAATAGTTTCACAGATGTCCCAGGAGTTTTATAGATATTCCAGTAGGTTAACAGATGTCCCCATAGTTTCACAGATGTCCCAATAGTTTCAAAGATGTCCCAGTAGTTTTACAGATGTCCCAATAGTTTCACAGATGATCCCAGTAGTTTCACAGATGCCCCAATAGTTTCACATATGTCCCATTAGTTGCACAGATGTCCCCATAGTTTCACAGATGTCCCAATAGTTTCACAGATGTCCCAATAGTTTCACAGATGTCCCAATAAGTTCACATATGTCCCACTAGTGTCACAGATCACCCAGTCGTTTCACAGATGCCCCAATAGTTTCACATATGTCCCATTAGTTTCACAGATGTCCCCATAGTTTTACAGATGTCCCAATAATTTAACAGATGTACCAGTAGTTTAACAGATGTCCCAATAGTTTAAGAGATGTCCCAGTTGTTTCACAGATGTCTCAATAGTTTCACAGATGTCCCAATAGATTCACATATGTCCCAGTAGTTTTACAGATGTCCCAGTAGATTCACAGATGTCCCAATAGTTTCACAGATGTCCCAATAGGTTCACATATGTCCCAGTAGTTTAACAGATGCCCCAGGAGTTTTACAGATATTCCAGTAGGTTAACAGATGTCCCCATAGTTTCACAGATGTCCCAATAGTTTCAAAGATGTCCCAGTAGTTTTACAGATGTCCCAGTAGTTTCACAGATGATCCCAGTAGTTTCACAGATGCCCCAATAGTTTCACATATGTCCCATTAGTTGCACATGTCCCCATAGTTTCACAGATGTCACAATAGTTTCACAGATGTCCCAATAGTTTCACAGATGTCCCAATAAGTTCACATATGTCCCACTAGTGTCACAGATCACCCAGTCGTTTCACAGATGCCCCAATAGTTTCACATATGTCCCATTAGTTTCACAGATGTCCCCATAGTTTTACAGATGTCCCAATAATTTAACAGATGTACCAGTAGTTTCACAGATGTCCCAATAGTTTCACATATGTCCCATTAGTTTCACAGATGTCCCCATAGTTTCACAGATGTCCCAATAGTTTCACAGATGTCCCAATAGTCTCACAGATGTCCCAATAAGTTCACATATGTCCCAGTAGTTTCACAGATCACCCAGTCGTTTCACAGATGCCCCAATAGTTTCACATTTGTCCCATTAGTTTCACAGATGTCCCCATAGTTTCACAGATGTCCCAATAATTTAACAGATGTATCAGTAGTTTCACAGATGTCCCAATAGTTTAACAGATGTCCCAAATAGTTTCACAGATGTCCCAATAGTTTCACAGATGTCCCAGTTGTTTCACAGATGTCTCAATAGTTTCACAGATGTCCCAATAGTTTCACAGATGTCCCAATAGATTCACATATGTCCCAGTAGTTTTACAGATGTCCCAGTAGATTCACAGATGTCCCAATAGTTCAACAGATGTCCCAGTAGTTTAACAGATGTCCCATTAGTTTCACAGATGTCCCAGTAGGTAAACAGATGTCCCCATAGTTTCACAGATGTCCCAAAAGTTTCACAGATGTCCCAATAGGTTCACATATGTCCCAGTAGTTTCACAGATGCCCCAATAGTTTCACAAATGTCCCATTAGTTTCACAGATGTCCCCATAGTTTCACAGATGTCCCAATAATTTCACAGATGTACCAGTAGTTTCACAGATGTCCCAATAGTTTAACAGATGTCCTAAATAGTTTCACAGATGTCCAAATAGATTCACAGATGTCCCAATAGTTTCACAGATTTCCCAATAGTTTCACAGATGTCCCAATAGTTTCACAGATTTCCCAGAAGTTTTACAGATATTCCAGTAGGTTAACAGATGTCCCCATAGTTTCAGAGATGTTCCAATAGTTTCAAAGATGTCCCAGTAGTTTTACAGATGTCCCGCTAGTTTCACAGATGATCCCAGTAGTTTCACAGATGCCCCAATAGTTTCACATATGTCCCATTAGTTGCACAGATGTCCCCATAGTTTCACAGATGTCCCAATAGTTTCACAGATGTCCCAATAGTTTCACAGATGTCCCAATAAGTTCACATATGTCCCACTAGTGTCACAGATCACCCAGTCGTTTCACAGATGCCCCAATAGTTTCACATATGTCCCATTAGTTTCACAGATGTCCCCATAGTTTTACAGATGTCCCAATAATTTAACAGATGTACCAGTAGTTTAACAGATGTCCCAATAGTTTAACAGATGTCCCAGTTGTTTCACAGATGTCTCAATAGTTTCACAGATGTCCCAATAGATTCACATATGTCCCAGTAGTTTTACAGATGTCCCAGTAGATTCACAGATGTCCCAATAGTTTCACAGATGTCCCAATAGGTTCACATATGTCCCAGTAGTTTCACAGATGCCCCAATAGTTTCACATATGTCCCATTAGTTTCAAAGATGTCCCCATAGTTTCACAGATGTCCCAATAATTTCACAGATGTACCAGTAGTTTCACAGATGTCCCAATAGTTTCACAGATGTCCCAATAGTTTCACAGATGTCCCAGAAGTTTTACAGATATTCCAGTAGGTTAACAGATGTCCCCATAGTTTCACAGATGTCCCAATAGTTTCACAGATGTCCCAGTAAGTTCACATATGTCCCAGTAGTTTCACAGATCACCCAGTCGTTTCACAGATGCCCCAATAGTTTCACATATGTCCCATTAGTTTCACAGATGTCCCCATAGTTTCACAGATGTCCCAATAATTTCACAGATGTACCAGTAGTTTCACAGATGTCCCAATAGTTTCACAGATGTCCCAATAGTTTCACAGATGTCCCAGGAGTTTTACAGATATTCCAGTAGGTTAACAGATGTCCCCATAGTTTCACAGATGTTCCAATAGTTTCAAAGATGTCCCAGTAGTTTTACAGATGTCCCGCTAGTTTCACAGATGATCCCAGTAGTTTCACAGATGCCCCAATAGTTTCACATATGTCCCATTAGTTGCACAGATGTCCCCATAGTTTCACAGATGTCCCAATAGTTTCACAGATGTCCCAATAGTTTCACATATGTCCCATTAGTTTCACAGATGTCCCCATAGTTTTACAGATGTCCCAATAATTTAACAGATGTACCAGTAGTTTAACAGATGTCCCAATAGTTTAACAGATGTCCCAGTTGTTTCACAGATGTTTCAATAGTTTCACAGATGTCCCAATAGTTTCACAGATGTCCCAATAGATTCACATATGTCCCAGTAGTTTTACAGATGTCCCAGTAGATTCACAGATGTCCCAATAGTCTCACAGATGTCCCAATAGGTTCACATATGTCCCAGTAGTTTCACAGATGCCCCAATAGTTTCACATATGTCCCATTAGTTGCACATGTCCCCATAGTTTCACAGATGTCCCAATAGTTTCACAGATGTCCCAATAGTTTCACAGATGTCCCAATAAGTTCACATATGTCCCACTAGTGTCACAGATCACCCAGTCGTTTCACAGATGCCCCAATAGTTTCACATATGTCCCATTAGTTTCACAGATGTCCCCATAGTTTTACAGATGTCCCAATAATTTCACAGATGTACCAGTAGTTTCACAGATGTCCCAATAGTTTAACAGATGTCCCAAATAGTTTCACAGATGTCCCAATAGATTCACAGATGTCCCAATAGTTTCACAGATTTCCCAATAGTTTCACAGATGTCCCAATAGTTTCACAGATTTCCCAGAAGTTTTACAGATATTCCAGTAGGTTAACAGATGTCCCCATAGTTTCAGAGATGTTCCAATAGTTTCAAAGATGTCCCAGTAGTTTTACAGATGTCCCGCTAGTTTCACAGATGATCCCAGTAGTTTCACAGATGCCCCAATAGTTTCACATATGTCCCATTAGTTGCACAGATGTCCCCATAGTTTCACAGATGTCCCAATAGTTTCACAGATGTCCCAATAGTTTCACAGATGTCCCAATAAGTTCACATATGTCCCACTAGTGTCACAGATCACCCAGTCGTTTCACAGATGCCCCAATAGTTTCACATATGTCCCATTAGTTTCACAGATGTCCCCATAGTTTTACAGATGTCCCAATAATTTAACAGATGTACCAGTAGTTTAACAGATGTCCCAATAGTTTAACAGATGTCCCAGTTGTTTCACAGATGTCTCAATAGTTTCACAGATGTCCCAATAGATTCACATATGTCCCAGTAGTTTTACAGATGTCCCAGTAGATTCACAGATGTCCCAATAGTTTCACAGATGTCCCAATAGGTTCACATATGTCCCAGTAGTTTCACAGATGCCCCAATAGTTTCACATATGTCCCATTAGTTTCAAAGATGTCCCCATAGTTTCACAGATGTCCCAATAATTTCACAGATGTACCAGTAGTTTCACAGATGTCCCAATAGTTTCACAGATGTCCCAATAGTTTCACAGATGTCCCAGAAGTTTTACAGATATTCCAGTAGGTTAACAGATGTCCCCATAGTTTCACAGATGTCCCAATAGTTTCACAGATGTCCCAGTAAGTTCACATATGTCCCAGTAGTTTCACAGATCACCCAGTCGTTTCACAGATGCCCCAATAGTTTCACATATGTCCCATTAGTTTCACAGATGTCCCCATAGTTTCACAGATGTCCCAATAATTTCACAGATGTACCAGTAGTTTCACAGATGTCCCAATAGTTTCACAGATGTCCCAATAGTTTCACAGATGTCCCAGGAGTTTTACAGATATTCCAGTAGGTTAACAGATGTCCCCATAGTTTCACAGATGTTCCAATAGTTTCAAAGATGTCCCAGTAGTTTTACAGATGTCCCGCTAGTTTCACAGATGATCCCAGTAGTTTCACAGATGCCCCAATAGTTTCACATATGTCCCATTAGTTGCACAGATGTCCCCATAGTTTCACAGATGTCCCAATAGTTTCACAGATGTCCCAATAGTTTCACATATGTCCCATTAGTTTCACAGATGTCCCCATAGTTTTACAGATGTCCCAATAATTTAACAGATGTACCAGTAGTTTAACAGATGTCCCAATAGTTTAACAGATGTCCCAGTTGTTTCACAGATGTTTCAATAGTTTCACAGATGTCCCAATAGTTTCACAGATGTCCCAATAGATTCACATATGTCCCAGTAGTTTTGCAGATGTCCCAGTAGATTCACAGATGTCCCAATAGTTTCACAGATGTCCCAATAGGTTCACATATGTCCCAGTAGTTTCACAGATGCCCCAATAGTTTCACATATGTCCCATTAGTTGCACATGTCCCCATAGTTTCACAGATGTCCCAATAGTTTCACAGATGTCCCAATAGTTTCACAGATGTCCCAATAAGTTCACATATGTCCCACTAGTGTCACAGATCACCCAGTCGTTTCACAGATGCCCCAATAGTTTCACATATGTCCCATTAGTTTCACAGATGTCCCCATAGTTTTACAGATGTCCCAATAATTTAACAGATGTACCAGTAGTTTCACAGATGTCCCAATAGTTTCACATATGTCCCATTAGTTTCACAGATGTCCCCATAGTTTCACAGATGTCCCAATAGTTTCACAGATGTCCCAATAGTCTCACAGATGTCCCAATAAGTTCACATATGTCCCAGTAGTTTCACAGATCACCCAGTCGTTTCACAGATGCCCCAATAGTTCCACATATGTCCCATTAGTTTCACAGATGTCCCCATAGTTTCACAGATGTCCCAATAATTTACAGATGTATCAGTAGTTTCACAGATGTCCCAATAGTTTAACAGATGTCCCAAATAGTTTCACAGATGTCCCAATAGTTTCACAGATGTCCCAGTTGTTTCACAGATGTCTCAATAGTTTCACAGATGTCCCAATAGTTTCACAGATGTCCCAATAGATTCACATATGTCCCAGTAGTTTTACAGATGTCCCAGTAGATTCACAGATGTCCCAATAGTTCAACAGATGTCCCAGTAGTTTAACAGATGTCCCAGTAGTTTCACAGATGTCCCAGTAGGTTAACAGATGTCCCCATAGTTTCACAGATGTCCCAAAAGTTTCACAGATGTCCCAATAGGTTCACATATGTCCCAGTAGTTTCACAGATGCCCCAATAGTTTCACATATGTCCCATTAGTTTCACAGATGTCCCCATAGTTTCACAGATGTCCCAATAATTTCACAGATGTACCAGTAGTTTCACAGATGTCCCAATAGTTTAACAGATGTCCCAAATAGTTTCACAGATGTCCCAATAGATTCACAGATGTCCCAATAGTTTCACAGATTTCCCAATAGTTTCACAGATGTCCCAATAGTTTCACAGATTTCCCAGAAGTTTTACAGATATTCCAGTAGGTTAACAGATGTCCCCATAGTTTCACAGATGTTCCAATAGTTTCAAAGATGTCCCAGTAGTTTTACAGATGTCCCGCTAGTTTCACAGATGATCCCAGTAGTTTCACAGATGCCCCAATAGTTTCACATATGTCCCATTAGTTGCACAGATGTCCCCATAGTTTCACAGATGTCCCAATAGTTTCACAGATGTCCCAATAGTTTCACAGATGTCCCAATAGTTTCACAGATGTCCCAATAAGTTCACATATGTCCCACTAGTGTCACAGATCACCCAGTCGTTTCACAGATGCCCCAATAGTTTCACATATGTCCCATTAGTTTCACAGATGTCCCCATAGTTTCACAGATGTACCAATAATTTCACAGATGTACCAGTAGTTTCACAGATGTCCCAATAGTTTCACAGATGTCCCAATAGTTTCACAGATGTCCCAGGAGTTTTACAGATATTCCAGTAGGTTAACAGATGTCCCCATAGTTTCACAGATGTTCCAATAGTTTCAAAGATGTCCCAGTAGTTTTACAGATGTCCCGCTAGTTTCACAGATGATCCCAGTAGTTTCACAGATGCCCCAATAGTTTCACATATGTCCCATTAGTTGCACAGATGTCCCCATAGTTTCACAGATGTCCCAATAGTTTCACAGATGTCCCAATAGTTTCACAGATGTCCCAATAAGTTCACATATGTCCCACTAGTGTCACAGATCACCCAGTCGTTTCACAGATGCCCCAATAGTTTCACATATGTCCCATTAGTTTCACAGATGTCCCCATAGTTTCACAGATGTCCCAATAATTTAACAGATGTACCAGTAGTTTCACAGATGTCCCAATACTTTAACAGATGTCCCAAATAGTTTCACAGATGTCCCAATAGTTTCACAGATGTCCCAGAAGTTTAACAGATGTCCCAATAGTTTCACAGATGTCCCAATAGTTTCAAAGATGTCCCAGTAGTTTTACAGATGTCCCAGTAGTTTCACAGATGATCCCAGTAGTTTCACAGATGCCCCAATAGTTTCACATATGTCCCATTAGTTGCACAGATGTCCCCATAGTTTCACAGATGTCCCAATAGTTTCACAGATGTCCCCATAGTTTCACAGATGTCCCAATAATTTCACAGATGTACCAGTAGTTTCACCGATGTCCCAATAGTTTAACAGATGTCCCAAATAGTTTCACAGATGTCCCAATAGATTCACAGATGTCCCAATAGTTTCACAGATTTCCCAATAGTTTCACAGATGTCCCAATAGTTTCACAGATGTCCCAGAAGTTTTAAAGATATTCCAGTAGGTTAATAGATGTCCCCATAGTTTCACAGATGTTCCAATAGTTTCAAAGATGTCCCAGTAGTTTTACAGATGTCCCGCTAGTTTCACAGATGATCCAAGTAGTTTCATAGATGCCCCAATAGTTTCACATATGTCCCATTAGTTTCACAGATGTCCCCATAGTTTCACCGATGTCCCAATAGTTTCACAGATGTCCCAATAGTTTCACAGATGTCCCAATAAGTTCACATATGTCCCAGTAGTTTCACAGATCACCCAGTCGTTTCACAGATGCCCCAATAGTTTCACATATGTCCCATTAGTTTCACAGATGTCCCCATAGTTTCACAGATGTCCCAATAATTTAACAGATGTACCAGTAGTTTCACAGATGTCCCAATACTTTAACAGATGTCCCAAATAGTTTCACAGATGTCCCAATAGTTTCACAGATGTCCCAGAAGTTTAACAGATGTCCCAATAGTTTCACAGATGTCCCAATAGTTTCAAAGATGTCCCAGTAGTTTTACAGATGTCCCAGTAGTTTCACATATGTCCCAGTAGTTTCACAGATGCCCCAATATTTTCACATATGTCCCATTAGTTTCACAGATGTCCCCATAGTTTCACAGATGTCCCAATAATTTCACAGATGTACCAGTAGTTTCACAGATGTCCCAATAGTTTCACAGATGTCCCAATAATTTCACAGATGTCCCAGAAGTTTTACAGATATTTCAGTAGGTTAACAGATGTCCCCATAGTTTCACAGATGTCCCAATAGTTTCAAAGATGTCCCAGTAGTTTTACAGATGTCCCAGTAGTTTCAAAGATGATCCCAGTAGTTTCACAGATGCCCCAATAGTTTCACATATGTCCCATTAGTTGCACAGATGTCCCCATAGTTTCACAGATGTCCCAATAGTTTCACAGATTTCCCAATAGTTTCACAGATGTCCCAATAAGTTCACATATGTCCCACTAGTGTCACAGATCACCCAGTCGTTTCACAGATGCCCCAATATTTTCACATATGTCCCATTAGTTTCAGATGTCGCCATAGTTTTACAGATGTCCCAATAATTTAACAGATGTACCAGTAGTTTCACAGATGTCCCAATAGTTTCACATATGTCCCATTAGTTTCACAGATGTCCCCATAGCTTCACAGATGTCCCAATAGTTTCACAGATGTCACAATAGTTTCACAGATGTCCCAATAAGTTCACATATGTCCCAGTAGTTTCACAGATCACCCAGTCGTTTCACAGATGCCCCAATAGTTTCACATATGTCCCATTAGTTTCACAGATGTCCCCATAGTTTCACAGATGTCCTAATAATTTCACAGATGTACCAGTAGTTTCACAGATGTCCCAATAGTTTCACAGATGTCCCAATAGTTTCACAGATGTCCCAGGAGTTTTACAGATATTCCAGTAGGTTAACAGATGTCCCCATAGTTTCACAGATGTCCCAATAGTTTCAAAGATGTCCCAGTAGTTTTACAGATGTCCCAGTAGTTTCGCAGATGATCCCAGTAGTTTCACAGATGCCCCAATAGTTTCACATATGTCCCATTAGTTGCACAGATGTCCCCATAGTTTCACAGATGTCCCAATAGTTTCACAGATGTCCCAATAGTTTCACAGATGTCCCAATAAGTTCACATATGTCCCAGTAGTTTCACAGATCACCCAGTCGTTTCACAGATGCCCCAATAGTTTCACATATGTCCCATTAGTTTCACAGATGTCCCCATAGTTTCACAGATGTCCCAATAATTTAACAGATGTACCAGTAGTTTCACAGATGTCCCAATACTTTAACAGATGTCCCAAATAGTTTCCCAGATGTCCCAATAGTTTCACAGATGTCCCAGAAGTTTAACAGATGTCCCAATAGTTTCACAGATGTCCCAATAGTTTCAAAGATGTCCCAGTAGTTTCACATATGTCCCAGTAGTTTCACAGATGCCCCAATATTTTCACATATGTCCCATTAGTTTCACAGATGTCCCCATAGTTTCACAGATGTCCCAATAATTTCACAGATGTACCAGTAGTTTCACAGATGTCCCAATAGTTTCACAGATGTCCCAATAGATTCACATATGTCCCAGTAGTTTTACAGATGTCCCAGTAGATTCACAGATGTCCCAATAGTTCAACAGATGTTCCAGTAGTTTAACAGATGTCCCAGTAGTTTCACAGATGTCCCAGTAGGTTAACAGATGTCCCCATAGTTTCACAGATGTCCCAAAAGTTTCACAGATGTCCCAATAGGTTCACATATGTCCCAGTAGTTTCACAGATGCCCCAATAGTTTCACATATGTCCCATTAGTTTCACAGATGTCCCCATAGTTTCACAGATGTCCCAATAATTTCACAGATGTACCAGTAGTTTCACAGATGTCCCAATAGTTTAACAGATGTCCCAAATAGTTTCACAGATGTCCCAATAGATTCACAGATGTCCCAATAGTTTCACAGATTTCCCAATAGTTTCACAGATGTCCCAATAGTTTCACAGATGTCCCAGAAGTTTTACAGATATTCCAGTAGGTTAATAGATGTCCCCATAGTTTCCCAGATGTTCCAATAGTTTCAAAGATGTCCCAGTAGTTTTACAGATGTCCCGCTAGTTTCACAGATGATCCCAGTAGTTTCACAGATGCCCCAATAGTTTCACATATGTCCCATTAGTTTCACAGATGTCCCCATAGTTTCACCGATGTCCCAATAGTTTCACAGATGTCCCAATAGTTTCACAGATGTCCCAATAAGTTCACATATGGCCCAGTAGTTTCACAGATCACCCAGTCGTTTCACGGATGCCCCAATAGTTTCACATATGTCCCATTAGTTTCACAGATGTCCCCATAGTTTCACAGATGTCCCAATAATTTAACAGATGTACCAGTAGTTTCACAGATGTCCCAATACTTTAACAGATGTCCCAAATAGTTTTACAGATGTCCCAATAGTTTCACAGATGTCCCAGAAGTTTAACAGATGTCCCAATAGTTTCACAGATGTCCCAATAGTTTCAAAGATGTCCCAGTAGTTTTACAGATGTCCCAGTAGTTTCACATATGTCCCAGTAGTTTCACAGATGCCCCAATATTTTCACATATGTCCCATTAGTTTCACAGATGTCCCCATAGTTTCACAGATGTCCCAATAATTTCACAGATGTACCAGTAGTTTCACAGATGTCCCAATAGTTTCACAGATGTCCCAATAATTTCACAGATGTCCCAGAAGTTTTACAGATATTCCAGTAGGTTAACAGATGTCCCCATAGTTTCACAGATGTCCCAATAGTTTCAAAGATGTCCCAGTAGTTTTACAGATGTCCCAGTAGTTTCACAGATGATCCCAGTAGTTTCACAGATGCCCCAATAGTTTCACATATGTCCCATTAGTTGCACAGATGACCCATAGTTTCACAGATGTCCCAATAGTTTCACAGATGTCCCAATAGTTTCACAGATGTCCCAATAAGTTCACATATGTCCCACTAGTGTCACAGATCACCCAGTCGTTTCACAGATGCCCCAATAGTTTCACATATGTCCCATTAGTTTCACAGATGTCCCCATAGTTTTACAGATGTCCCAATAATTTAACAGATGTACCAGTAGTTTCACAGATGTCCCAATAGTTTCACATATGTCCCATTAGTTTGACAGATGTCCCCATAGCTTCACAGATGTCCCAATAGTTTCACAGATGTCACAATAGTTTCACAGATGTCCCAATAAGTTCACATATGTCCCAGTAGTTTCACAGATCACCCAGTCGTTTCACAGATGCCCCAATAGTTTCACATATGTCCCATTAGTTTCACAGATGTCCCCATAGTTTCACAGATGTCCTAATAATTTCACAGATGTACCAGTAGTTTCACAGATGTCCCAATAGTTTCACAGATGTCCCAATAGTTTCACAGATGTCCCAGGAGTTTTATAGATATTCCAGTAGGTTAACAGATGTCCCCATAGTTTCACAGATGTCCCAATAGTTTCAAAGATGTCCCAGTAGTTTTACAGATGTCCCAGTAGTTTCACAGATGATCCCAGTAGTTTCACAGATGCCCCAATAGTTTCACATATGTCCCATTAGTTGCACAGATGTCCCCATAGTTTCACAGATGTCCCAATAGTTTCACAGATGTCCCAATAGTTTCACAGATGTCCCAATAAGTTCACATATGTCCCACTAGTGTCACAGATCACCCAGTCGTTTCACAGATGCCCCAATAGTTTCACATATGTCCCATTAGTTTCACAGATGTCCCCATAGTTTTACAGATGTCCCAATAATTTAACAGATGTACCAGTAGTTTAACAGATGTCCCAATAGTTTAACAGATGTCCCAGTTGTTTCACAGATGTCTCAATAGTTTCACAGATGTCCCAATAGATTCACATATGTCCCAGTAGTTTTACAGATGTCCCAGTAGATTCACAGATGTCCCAATAGTTTCACAGATGTCCCAATAGGTTCACATATGTCCCAGTAGTTTAACAGATGCCCCAGGAGTTTTACAGATATTCCAGTAGGTTAACAGATGTCCCCATAGTTTCACAGATGTCCCAATAGTTTCAAAGATGTCCCAGTAGTTTTACAGATGTCCCAGTAGTTTCACAGATGATCCCAGTAGTTTCACAGATGCCCCAATAGTTTCACATATGTCCCATTAGTTGCACATGTCCCCATAGTTTCACCGATGTCCCAATAGTTTCACAGATGTCCCAATAGTTTCACAGATGTCCCAATAAGTTCACATATGTCCCACTAGTGTCACAGATCACCCAGTCGTTTCACAGATGCCCCAATAGTTTCACATATGTCCCATTAGTTTCACAGATGTCCCCATAGTTTTACAGATGTCCCAATAATTTAACAGATGTACCAGTAGTTTCACAGATGTCCCAATAGTTTCACATATGTCCCATTAGTTTCACAGATGTCCCCATAGTTTCACAGATGTCCCAATAGTTTCACAGATGTCCCAATAGTCTCACAGATGTCCCAATAAGTTCACATATGTCCCAGTAGTTTCACAGATCACCCAGTCGTTTCACAGATGCCCCAATAGTTTCACATTTGTCCCATTAGTTTCACAGATGTCCCCATAGTTTCACAGATGTCCCAATAATTTAACAGATGTATCAGTAGTTTCACAGATGTCCCAATAGTTTAACAGATGTCCCAAATAGTTTCACAGATGTCCCAATAGTTTCACAGATGTCCCAGTTGTTTCACAGATGTCTCAATAGTTTCACAGATGTCCCAATAGTTTCACAGATGTCCCAATAGATTCACATATGTCCCAGTAGTTTTACAGATGTCCCAGTAGATTCACAGATGTCCCAATAGTTCAACAGATGTCCCAGTAGTTTAACAGATGTCCCAGTAGTTTCACAGATGTCCCAGTAGGTAAACAGATGTCCCCATAGTTTCACAGATGTCCCAAAAGTTTCACAGATGTCCCAATAGGTTCACATATGTCCCAGTAGTTTCACAGATGCCCCAATAGTTTCACAAATGTCCCATTAGTTTCACAGATGTCCCCATAGTTTCACAGATGTCCCAATAATTTCACAGATGTACCAGTAGTTTCACAGATGTCCCAATAGTTTAACAGATGTCCCAAATAGTTTCACAGATGTCCCAATAGATTCACAGATGTCCCAATAGTTTCACAGATTTCCCAATAGTTTCACAGATGTCCCAATAGTTTCACAGATTTCCCAGAAGTTTTACAGATATTCCAGTAGGTTAACAGATGTCCCCATAGTTTCAGAGATGTTCCAATAGTTTCAAAGATGTCCCAGTAGTTTTACAGATGTCCCGCTAGTTTCACAGATGATCCCAGTAGTTTCACAGATGCCCCAATAGTTTCACATATGTCCCATTAGTTGCACAGATGTCCCCATAGTTTCACAGATGTCCCAATAGTTTCACAGATGTCCCAATAGTTTCACAGATGTCCCAATAAGTTCACATATGTCCCACTAGTGTCACAGATCACCCAGTCGTTTCACAGATGCCCCAATAGTTTCACATATGTCCCATTAGTTTCACAGATGTCCCCATAGTTTTACAGATGTCCCAATAATTTAACAGATGTACCAGTAGTTTAACAGTTGTCCCAATAGTTTAACAGATGTCCCAGTTGTTTCACAGATGTCTCAATAGTTTCACAGATGTCCTAATAGATTCACATATGTCCCAGTAGTTTTACAGATGTCCCAGTAGATTCACAGATGTCCCAATAGTTTCACAGATGTCCCAATAGGTTCACATATGTCCCAGTAGTTTCACAGATGCCCCAATAGTTTCACATATGTCCCATTAGTTTCAAAGATGTCCCCATAGTTTCACAGATGTCCCAATAATTTCACAGATGTACCAGTAGTTTCACAGATGTCCCAATAGTTTCACAGATGTCCCAATAGTTTAACAGATGTCCCAGAAGTTTTACAGATATTCCAGTAGGTTAACAGATGTCCCCATAGTTTCACAGATGTCCCAATAGTTTCACAGATGTCCCAGTAAGTTCACATATGTCCCAGTAGTTTCACAGATCACCCAGTCGTTTCACAGATGCCCCAATAGTTTCACATATGTCCCATTAGTTTCACAGATGTCCCCATAGTTTCACAGATGTCCCAATAATTTCACAGATGTACCAGTAGTTTCACAGATGTCCCAATAGTTTCACAGATGTCCCAATAGTTTCACAGATGTCCCAGGAGTTTTACAGATATTCCAGTAGGTTAACAGATGTCCCCATAGTTTCACAGATGTTCCAATAGTTTCAAAGATGTCCCAGTAGTTTTACAGATGTCCCGCTAGTTTCACAGATGATCCCAGTAGTTTCACAGATGCCCCAATAGTTTCACATATGTCCCATTAGTTGCACAGATGTCCCCATAGTTTCACAGATGTCCCAATAGTTTCACAGATGTCCCAATAGTTTCACATATGTCCCATTAGTTTCACAGATGTCCCCATAGTTTTACAGATGTCCCAATAATTTAACAGATGTACCAGTAGTTTAACAGATGTCCCAATAGTTTAACAGATGTCCCAGTTGTTTCACAGATGTTTCAATAGTTTCACAGATGTCCCAATAGTTTCACAGATGTCCCAATAGATTCACATATGTCCCAGTAGTTTTACAGATGTCCCAGTAGATTCACAGATGTCCCAATAGTTTCACAGATGTCCCAATAGGTTCACATATGTCCCAGTAGTTTCACAGATGCCCCAATAGTTTCACATATGTCCCATTAGTTGCACATGTCCCCATAGTTTCACAGATGTCCCAATAGTTTCACAGATGTCCCAATAGTTTCACAGATGTCCCAATAAGTTCACATATGTCCCACTAGTGTCACAGATCACCCAGTCGTTTCACAGATGCCCCAATAGTTTCACATATGTCCCATTAGTTTCACAGATGTCCCCATAGTTTTACAGATGTCCCAATAATTTAACAGATGTACCAGTAGTTTCACAGATGTCCCAATAGTTTCACATATGTCCCATTAGTTTCACAGATGTCCCCATAGTTTCACAGATGTCCCAATAGTTTCACAGATGTCCCAATAGTCTCACAGATGTCCCAATAAGTTCACATATGTCCCAGTAGTTTCACAGATCACCCAGTCGTTTCACAGATGCCCCAATAGTTCCACATATGTCCCATTAGTTTCACAGATGTCCCCATAGTTTCACAGATGTCCCAATAATTTACAGATGTATCAGTAGTTTCACAGATGTCCCAATAGTTTAACAGATGTCCCAAATAGTTTCACAGATGTCCCAATAGTTTCACAGATGTCCCAGTTGTTTCACAGATGTCTCAATAGTTTCACAGATGTCCCAATAGTTTCACAGATGTCCCAATAGATTCACATATGTCCCAGTAGTTTTACAGATGTCCCAGTAGATTCACAGATGTCCCAATAGTTCAACAGATGTCCCAGTAGTTTAACAGATGTCCCAGTAGTTTCACAGATGTCCCAGTAGGTTAACAGATGTCCCCATAGTTTCACAGATGTCCCAAAAGTTTCACAGATGTCCCAATAGGTTCACATATGTCCCAGTAGTTTCACAGATGCCCCAATAGTTTCACATATGTCCCATTAGTTTCACAGATGTCCCCATAGTTTCACAGATGTCCCAATAATTTCACAGATGTACCAGTAGTTTCACAGATGTCCCAATAGTTTAACAGATGTCCCAAATAGTTTCACAGATGTCCCAATAGATTCACAGATGTCCCAATAGTTTCACAGATTTCCCAATAGTTTCACAGATGTCCCAATAGTTTCACAGATTTCCCAGAAGTTTTACAGATATTCCAGTAGGTTAACAGATGTCCCCATAGTTTCACAGATGTTCCAATAGTTTCAAAGATGTCCCAGTAGTTTTACAGATGTCCCGCTAGTTTCACAGATGATCCCAGTAGTTTCACAGATGCCCCAATAGTTTCACATATGTCCCATTAGTTGCACAGATGTCCCCATAGTTTCACAGATGTCCCAATAGTTTCAAAGATGTCCCAATAGTTTCACAGATGTCCCAATAGTTTCACAGATGTCCCAATAAGTTCACATATGTCCCACTAGTGTCACAGATCACCCAGTCGTTTCACAGATGCCCCAATAGTTTCACATATGTCCCATTAGTTTCACAGATGTCCCCATAGTTTCACAGATGTACCAATAATTTCACAGATGTACCAGTAGTTTCACAGATGTCCCAATAGTTTCACAGATGTCCCAATAGTTTCACAGATGTCCCAGGAGTTTTACAGATATTCCAGTAGGTTAACAGATGTCCCCATAGTTTCACAGATGTTCCAATAGTTTCAAAGATGTCCCAGTAGTTTTACAGATGTCCCGCTAGTTTCACAGATGATCCCAGTAGTTTCACAGATGCCCCAATAGTTTCACATATGTCCCATTAGTTGCACAGATGTCCCCATAGTTTCACAGATGTCCCAATAGTTTCACAGATGTCCCAATAGTTTCACAGATGTCCCAATAAGTTCACATATGTCCCACTAGTGTCACAGATCACCCAGTCGTTTCACAGATGCCCCAATAGTTTCACATATGTCCCATTAGTTTCACAGATGTCCCCATAGTTTTACAGATGTCCCAATAATTTAACAGATGTACCAGTAGTTTCACAGATGTCCCAATAGTTTCACATATGTCCCATTAGTTTCACAGATGTCCCCATAGTTTCACAGATGTCCCAATAGTTTCACAGATGTCCCAATAGTCTCACAGATGTCCCAATAAGTTCACATATGTCCCAGTAGTTTCACAGATCACCCAGTCGTTTCACAGATGCCCCAATAGTTTCACATATGTTCCATTAGTTTCACAGATGTCCCCATAGTTTCACAGATGTCCCAATAATTTAACAGATGTATCAGTAGATTCACAGATGTCCCAATAGTTTAACAGATGTCCCAAATAGTTTCACAGATGTCCCAATAGTTTCACAGATGTCCCAGTTGTTTCACAGATGTCTCAATAGTTTCACAGATGTCCCAATAGTTTCACAGATGTCCCAATAGATTCACATATGTCCCAGTAGTTTTACAGATGTCCCAGTAGATTCACAGATGTCCCAATAGTTCAACAGATGTCCCAGTAGTTTAACAGATGTCCCAGTAGTTTCACAGATGTCCCAGTAGGTTAACAGATGTCCCCATAGTTTCACAGATGTCCCAAAAGTTTCACAGATGTCCCAATAGGTTCACATATGTCCCAGTAGTTTCACAGATGCCCCAATAGTTTCACATATGTCCCATTAGTTTCACAGATGTCCCCATAGTTTCACAGATGTCCCAATAATTTCACAGATGTACCAGTAGTTTCACAGATGTCCCAATAGTTTAACAGATGTCCCAAATAGTTTCACAGATGTCCCAATAGATTCACAGATGTCCCAATAGTTTCACAGATGTCCCAATAGTTTCACAGATGTCCCAATAGTTTCACAGATGTCCCAATAAGTTCACATATGTCCCACTAGTGTCACAGATCACCCAGTCGTTTCACAGATGCCCCAATAGTTTCACATATGTCCCATTAGTTTCACAGATGTCCCCATAGTTTTACAGATGTCCCAATAATTTAACAGATGTACCAGTAGTTTAACAGATGTCCCAGTAGTTTCACAGATGTCCCAGTAGGTTAACAGATGTCCCCATAGTTTCACAGATGTCCCAAAAGTTTCACAGATGTCCCAATAGGTTCACATATGTCCCAGTAGTTTCACAGATGCCCCAATAGTTTCACATATGTCCCATTAGTTTCACAGATGTCCCCATAGTTTCACAGATGTCCCAATAATTTCACAGATGTACCAGTAGTTTCACAGATGTCCCAATAGTTTAACAGATGTCCCAAATAGTTTCACAGATGTCCCAATAGATTCACAGATGTCCCAATAGTTTCACAGATGTCCCAATAGTTTCACAGATGTCCCAATAGTTTCACAGATGTCCCAATAAGTTCACATATGTCCCACTAGTGTCACAGATCACCCAGTCGTTTCACAGATGCCCCAATAGTTTCACATATGTCCCATTAGTTTCACAGATGTCCCCATAGTTTTACAGATGTCCCAATAATTTAACAGATGTACCAGTAGTTTAACAGATGTCCCAATAGTTTAACAGATGTCCCAGTTGTTTCACAGATGTCTCAATAGTTTCACAGATGTCCCAATAGATTCACATATGTCCCAGTAGTTTTACAGATGTCCCAGTAGATTCACAGATGTCCCAATAGTTTCACAGATGTCCCAATAGGTTCACATATGTCCCAGTAGTTTAACAGATGCCCCAGGAGTTTTACAGATATTCCAGTAGGTTAACAGATGTCCCCATAGTTTCACAGATGTCCCAATAGTTTCAAAGATGTCCCAGTAGTTTTACAGATGTCCCAGTAGTTTCACAGATGATCCCAGTAGTTTCACAGATGCCCCAATAGTTTCACATATGTCCCATTAGTTGCACATGTCCCCATAGTTTCACAGATGTCCCAATAGTTTCACAGATGTCCCAATAGTTTCACAGATGTCCCAATAAGTTCACATATGTCCCACTAGTGTCACAGATCACCCAGTCGTTTCACAGATGCCCCAATAGTTTCACATATGTCCCATTAGTTTCACAGATGTCCCCATAGTTTTACAGATGTCCCAATAATTTAACAGATGTACCAGTAGTTTCACAGATGTCCCAATAGTTTCACATGTGTCCCATTAGTTTCACAGATGTCCCCATAGTTTCACAGATGTCCCAATAGTTTCACAGATGTCCCAATAGTCTCACAGATGTCCCAATAAGTTCACAGATGTCCCAATAATTTAACAGATGTATCAGTAGTTTCACAGATGTCCCAATAGTTTAACAGATGTCCCAAATAGTTTCACAGATGTCCCAATAGTTTCACAGATGTCCCAGTTGTTTCACAGATGTCTCAATAGTTTCACAGATGTCCCAATAGTTTCACAGATGTCCCAATAGATTCACATATGTCCCAGTAGTTTTACAGATGTCCCAGTAGATTCACAGATGTCCCAATAGTTCAACAGATGTCCCAGTAGTTTAACAGATGTCCCAGTAGTTTCACAGATGTCCCAGTAGGTAAACAGATGTCCCCATAGTTTCACAGATGTCCCAAAAGTTTCACAGATGTCCCAATAGGTTCACATATGTCCCAGTAGTTTCACAGATGCCCCAATAGTTTCACATATGTCCCATTAGTTTCACAGATGTCCCCATAGTTTCACAGATGTCCCAATAATTTCACAGATGTACCAGTAGTTTCACAGATGTCCCAATAGTTTAACAGATGTCCCAAATAGTTTCACAGATGTCCCAATAGATTCACAGATGTCCCAATAGTTTCACAGATTTCCCAATAGTTTCACAGATGTCCCAATAGTTTCACAGATTTCCCAGAAGTTTTACAGATATTCCAGTAGGTTAATAGATGTCCCCATAGTTTCAGAGATGTTCCAATAGTTTCAAAGATGTCCCAGTAGTTTTACAGATGTCCCGCTAGTTTCACAGATGATCCCAGTAGTTTCACAGATGCCCCAATAGTTTCACATATGTCCCATTAGTTTCACAGATGTCCCCATAGTTTTACAGATGTCCCAATAATTTAACAGATGTACCAGTAGTTTAACAGATGTCCCAGTAGTTTCACAGATGTCCCAGTAGGTTAACAGATGTCCCCATAGTTTCACAGATGTCCCAAAAGTTTCACAGATGTCCCAATAGGTTCACATATGTCCCAGTAGTTTCACAGATGCCCCACTAGTTTCACATATGTCCCATTAGTTTCACAGATGTCCCCATAGTTTCACAGATGTCCCAATAATTTCACAGATGTACCAGTAGTTTCACAGATGTCCCAATAGTTTAACAGATGTCCCAAATAGTTTCACAGATGTCCCAATAGATTCACAGATGTCCCAATAGTTTCACAGATGTCCCAATAGTTTCACAGATGTCCCAATAGTTTCACAGATGTCCCAATAAGTTCACATATGTCCCACTAGTGTCACAGATCACCCAGTCGTTTCACAGATGCCCCAATAGTTTCACATATGTCCCATTAGTTTCACAGATGTCCCCATAGTTTTACAGATGTCCCAATAATTTAACAGATGTACCAGTAGTTTAACAGATGTCCCAATAGTTTAACAGATGTCCCAGTTGTTTCACAGATGTCTCAATAGTTTCACAGATGTCCCAATAGATTCACATATGTCCCAGTAGTTTTACAGATGTCCCAGTAGATTCACAGATGTCCCAATAGTTTCACAGATGTCCCAATAGGTTCACATATGTCCCAGTAGTTTAACAGATGCCCCAGGAGTTTTACAGATATTCCAGTAGGTTAACAGATGTCCCCATAGTTTCACAGATGTCCCAATAGTTTCAAAGATGTCCCAGTAGTTTTACAGATGTCCCAGTAGTTTCACAGATGATCCCAGTAGTTTCACAGATGCCCCAATAGTTTCACATATGTCCCATTAGTTGCACATGTCCCCATAGTTTCACAGATGTCCCAATAGTTTCACAGATGTCCCAATAGTTTCACAGATGTCCCAATAAGTTCACATATGTCCCACTAGTGTCACAGATCACCCAGTCGTTTCACAGATGCCCCAATAGTTTCACATATGTCCCATTAGTTTCACAGATGTCCCCATAGTTTTACAGATGTCCCAATAATTTAACAGATGTACCAGTAGTTTCACAGATGTCCCAATAGTTTCACATATGTCCCATTAGTTTCACAGATGTCCCCATAGTTTCACAGATGTCCCAATAGTTTCACAGATGTCCCAATAGTCTCACAGATGTCCCAATAAGTTCACAGATGTCCCAATAATTTAACAGATGTATCAGTAGTTTCACAGATGTCCCAATAGTTTAACAGATGTCCCAAATAGTTTCACAGATGTCCCAATAGTTTCACAGATGTCCCAGTTGTTTCACAGATGTCTCAATAGTTTCACAGATGTCCCAATAGTTTCACAGATGTCCCAATAGATTCACATATGTCCCAGTAGTTTTACAGATGTCCCAGTAGATTCACAGATGTCCCAATAGTTCAACAGATGTCCCAGTAGTTTAACAGATGTCCCAGTAGTTTCACAGATGTCCCAGTAGGTAAACAGATGTCCCCATAGTTTCACAGATGTCCCAAAAGTTTCACAGATGTCCCAATAGGTTCACATATGTCCCAGTAGTTTCACAGATGCCCCAATAGTTTCACATATGTCCCATTAGTTTCACAGATGTCCCCATAGTTTCACAGATGTCCCAATAATTTCACAGATGTACCAGTAGTTTCACAGATGTCCCAATAGTTTAACAGATGTCCCAAATAGTTTCACAGATGTCCCAATAGATTCACAGATGTCCCAATAGTTTCACAGATTTCCCAATAGTTTCACAGATGTCCCAATAGTTTCACAGATTTCCCAGAAGTTTTACAGATATTCCAGTAGGTTAACAGATGTCCCCATAGTTTCAGAGATGTTCCAATAGTTTCAAAGATGTCCCAGTAGTTTTACAGATGTCCCGCTAGTTTCACAGATGATCCCAGTAGTTTCACAGATGCCCCAATAGTTTCACATATGTCCCATTAGTTGCACAGATGTCCCCATAGTTTCACAGATGTCCCAATAGTTTCACAGATGTCCCAATAGTTTCACAGATGTCCCAATAAGTTCACATATGTCCCACTAGTGTCACAGATCACCCAGTCGTTTCACAGATGCCCCAATAGTTTCACATATGTCCCATTAGTTTCACAGATGTCCCCATAGTTTTACAGATGTCCCAATAATTTAACAGATGTACCAGTAGTTTAACAGATGTCCCAATAGTTTAACAGATGTCCCAGTTGTTTCACAGATGTCTCAATAGTTTCACAGATGTCCCAATAGATTCACATATGTCCCAGTAGTTTTACAGATGTCCCAGTAGATTCACAGATGCCCCAATAGTTTCACATATGTCCCATTAGTTTCAAAGATGTCCCCATAGTTTCACAGATGTCCCAATAATTTCACAGATGTACCAGTAGTTTCACAGATGTCCCAATAGTTTCACAGATGTCCCAATAGTTTCACAGATGTCCCAGAAGTTTTACAGATATTCCAGTAGGTTAACAGATGTCCCCATAGTTTCACAGATGTCCCAATAGTTTCACAGATGTCCCAGTAAGTTCACATATGTCCCAGTAGTTTCACAGATCACCCAGTCGTTTCACAGATGCCCCAATAGTTTCACATATGTCCCATTAGTTTCACAGATGTCCCCATAGTTTCACAGATGTCCCAATAATTTCACAGATGTACCAGTAGTTTCACAGATGTC
The DNA here is from genome assembly GCF_048934315.1 of Petromyzon marinus. Lineage (NCBI taxonomy): Eukaryota > Metazoa > Chordata > Hyperoartia > Petromyzontiformes > Petromyzontidae > Petromyzon > Petromyzon marinus. Next base: position 10,374,979 of record NC_133703.1, on the reverse strand, counting down.
CCAATAGTTTCACAGATGTCCCAATAGTTTCACAGATGTCCCAGGAGTTTTACAGATATTCCAGTAGGTTAACAGATGTCCCCATAGTTTCACAGATGTTCCAATAGTTTCAAAGATGTCCCAGTAGTTTTACAGATGTCCCGCTAGTTTCACAGATGATCCCAGTAGTTTCACAGATGCCCCAATAGTTTCACATATGTCCCATTAGTTGCACAGATGTCCCCATAGTTTCACAGATGTCCCAATAGTTTCACAGATGTCCCAATAGTTTCACATATGTCCCATTAGTTTCACAGATGTCCCCATAGTTTTACAGATGTCCCAATAATTTAACAGATGTACCAGTAGTTTAACAGATGTCCCAATAGTTTAACAGATGTCCCAGTTGTTTCACAGATGTTTCAATAGTTTCACAGATGTCCCAATAGATTCACATATGTCCCAGTAGTTTTACAGATGTCCCAGTAGATTCACAGATGTCCCAATAGTTTCACAGATGTCCCAATAGGTTCACATATGTCCCAGTAGTTTCACAGATGCCCCAATAGTTTCACATATGTCCCATTAGTTGCACATGTCCCCATAGTTTCACAGATGTCCCAATAGTTTCACAGATGTCCCAATAGTTTCACAGATGTCCCAATAAGTTCACATATGTCCCACTAGTGTCACAGATCACCCAGTCGTTTCACAGATGCCCCAATAGTTTCACATATGTCCCATTAGTTTCACAGATGTCCCCATAGTTTTACAGATGTCCCAATAATTTAACAGATGTACCAGTAGTTTCACAGATGTCCCAATAGTTTCACATATGTCCCATTAGTTTCACAGATGTCCCCATAGTTTCACAGATGTCCCAATAGTTTCACAGATGTCCCAATAGTCTCACAGATGTCCCAATAAGTTCACATATGTCCCAGTAGTTTCACAGATCACCCAGTCGTTTCACAGATGCCCCAATAGTTCCACATATGTCCCATTAGTTTCACAGATGTCCCCATAGTTTCACAGATGTCCCAATAATTTACAGATGTATCAGTAGTTTCACAGATGTCCCAATAGTTTAACAGATGTCCCAAATAGTTTCACAGATGTCCCAATAGTTTCACAGATGTCCCAGTTGTTTCACAGATGTCTCAATAGTTTCACAGATGTCCCAATAGTTTCACAGATGTCCCAATAGATTCACATATGTCCCAGTAGTTTTACAGATGTCCCAGTAGATTCACAGATGTCCCAATAGTTCAACAGATGTCCCAGTAGTTTAACAGATGTCCCAGTAGTTTCACAGATGTCCCAGTAGGTTAACAGATGTCCCCATAGTTTCACAGATGTCCCAAAAGTTTCACAGATGTCCCAATAGGTTCACATATGTCCCAGTAGTTTCACAGATGCCCCAATAGTTTCACATATGTCCCATTAGTTTCACAGATGTCCCCATAGTTTCACAGATGTCCCAATAATTTCACAGATGTACCAGTAGTTTCACAGATGTCCCAATAGTTTAACAGATGTCCCAAATAGTTTCACAGATGTCCCAATAGATTCACAGATGTCCCAATAGTTTCACAGATTTCCCAATAGTTTCACAGATGTCCCAATAGTTTCACAGATTTCCCAGAAGTTTTACAGATATTCCAGTAGGTTAACAGATGTCCCCATAGTTTCACAGATGTTCCAATAGTTTCAAAGATGTCCCAGTAGTTTTACAGATGTCCCGCTAGTTTCACAGATGATCCCAGTAGTTTCACAGATGCCCCAATAGTTTCACATATGTCCCATTAGTTGCACAGATGTCCCCATAGTTTCACAGATGTCCCAATAGTTTCACAGATGTCCCAATAGTTTCACAGATGTCCCAATAGTTTCACAGATGTCCCAATAAGTTCACATATGTCCCACTAGTGTCACAGATCACCCAGTCGTTTCACAGATGCCCCAATAGTTTCACATATGTCCCATTAGTTTCACAGATGTCCCCATAGTTTCACAGATGTACCAATAATTTCACAGATGTACCAGTAGTTTCACAGATGTCCCAATAGTTTCACAGATGTCCCAATAGTTTCACAGATGTCCCAGGAGTTTTACAGATATTCCAGTAGGTTAACAGATGTCCCCATAGTTTCACAGATGTTCCAATAGTTTCAAAGATGTCCCAGTAGTTTTACAGATGTCCCGCTAGTTTCACAGATGATCCCAGTAGTTTCACAGATGCCCCAATAGTTTCACATATGTCCCATTAGTTGCACAGATGTCCCCATAGTTTCACAGATGTCCCAATAGTTTCACAGATGTCCCAATAGTTTCACAGATGTCCCAATAAGTTCACATATGTCCCACTAGTGTCACAGATCACCCAGTCGTTTCACAGATGCCCCAATAGTTTCACATATGTCCCATTAGTTTCACAGATGTCCCCATAGTTTTACAGATGTCCCAATAACTTAACAGATGTACCAGTAGTTTAACAGATGTCCCAATAGTTTAACAGATGTCCCAGTTGTTTCACAGATGTCTCAATAGTTTCACAGATGTCCCAATAGATTCACATATGTCCCAGTAGTTTTACAGATGTCCCAGTAGATTCACAGATGTCCCAATAGTTTCACAGATGTCCCAATAGGTTCACATATGTCCCAGTAGTTTCACAGATGCCCCAATAGTTTCACATATGTCCCATTAGTTGCACATGTCCCCATAGTTTCACAGATGTCCCAATAGTTTCACAGATGTCCCAATAGTTTCACAGATGTCCCAATAAGTTCACATATGTCCCACTAGTGTCACAGATCACCCAGTCGTTTCACAGATGCCCCAATAGTTTCACATATGTCCCATTAGTTTCACAGATGTCCCCATAGTTTTACAGATGTCCCAATAATTTAACAGATGTACCAGTAGTTTCACAGATGTCCCAATAGTTTCACATATGTCCCATTAGTTTCACAGATGTCCCCATAGTTTCACAGATGTCCCAATAGTTTCACAGATGTCCCAATAGTCTCACAGATGTCCCAATAAGTTCACATATGTCCCAGTAGTTTCACAGATCACCCAGTCGTTTCACAGATGCCCCAATAGTTTCACATATGTCCCATTAGTTTCACAGATGTCCCCATAGTTTCACAGATGTCCCAATAATTTAACAGATGTATCAGTAGTTTCACAGATGTCCCAATAGTTTAACAGATGTCCCAAATAGTTTCACAGATGTCCCAATAGTTTCACAGATGTCCCAGTTGTTTCACAGATGTCTCAATAGTTTCACAGATGTCCCAATAGTTTCACAGATGTCCCAATAGATTCACATATGTCCCAGTAGTTTTACAGATGTCCCAGTAGATTCACAGATGTCCCAATAGTTCAACAGATGTCCCAGTAGTTTAACAGATGTCCCAGTAGTTTCACAGATGTCCCAGTAGGTTAACAGATGTCCCCATAGTTTCACAGATGTCCCAAAAGTTTCACAGATGTCCCAATAGGTTCACATATGTCCCAGTAGTTTCACAGATGCCCCAATAGTTTCACATATGTCCCATTAGTTTCACAGATGTCCCCATAGTTTCACAGATGTCCCAATAATTTCACAGATGTACCAGTAGTTTCACAGATGTCCCAATAGTTTAACAGATGTCCCAAATAGTTTCACAGATGTCCCAATAGATTCACAGATGTCCCAATAGTTTCACAGATTTCCCAATAGTTTCACAGATGTCCCAATAGTTTCACAGATTTCCCAAAGTTTTACAGATATTCCAGTAGGTTAACAGATGTCCCCATAGTTTCACAGATGTTCCAATAGTTTCAAAGATGTCCCAGTAGTTTTACAGATGTCCCGCTAGTTTCACAGATGATCCCAGTAGTTTCACAGATGCCCCAATAGTTTCACATATGTCCCATTAGTTGCACAGATGTCCCCATAGTTTCACAGATGTCCCAATAGTTTCACAGATGTCCCAATAGTTTCACAGATGTCCCAATAAGTTCACATATGTCCCACTAGTGTCACAGATCACCCAGTCGTTTCACAGATGCCCCAATAGTTTCACATATGTCCCATTAGTTTCACAGATGTCCCCATAGTTTTACAGATGTCCCAATAATTTAACAGATGTACCAGTAGTTTAACAGATGTCCCAATAGTTTAACAGATGTCCCAGTTGTTTCACAGATGTCTCAATAGTTTCACAGATGTCCCAATAGATTCACATATGTCCCAGTAGTTTTACAGATGTCCCAGTAGATTCACAGATGTCCCAATAGTTTCACAGATGTCCCAATAGGTTCACATATGTCCCAGTAGTTTCACAGATGCCCCAATAGTTTCACATATGTCCCATTAGTTGCACATGTCCCCATAGTTTCACAGATGTCCCAATAGTTTCACAGATGTCCCAATAGTTTCACAGATGTCCCAATAAGTTCACATCTGTCCCACTAGTGTCACAGATCACCCAGTCGTTTCACAGATGCCCCAATAGTTTCACATATGTCCCATTAGTTTCACAGATGTCCCCATAGTTTTACAGATGTCCCAATAATTTAACAGATGTACCAGTAGTTTCACAGATGTCCCAATAGTTTCACATATGTCCCATTAGTTTCACAGATGTCCCCATAGTTTCACAGATGTCCCAATAGTTTCACAAATGTCCCAATAGTCTCACAGATGTCCCAATAAGTTCACATATGTCCCAGTAGTTTCACAGATCACCCAGTCGTTTCACAGATGCCCCAATAGTTTCACATTTGTCCCATTAGTTTCACAGATGTCCCCATAGTTTCACAGATGTCCCAATAATTTAACAGATGTATCAGTAGTTTCACAGATGTCCCAATAGTTTAACAGATGTCCCAAATAGTTTCACAGATGTCCCAATAGTTTCACAGATGTCCCAGTTGTTTCACAGATGTCTCAATAGTTTCACAGATGTCCCAATAGTTTCACAGATGTCCCAATAGATTCACATATGTCCCAGTAGTTTTACAGATGTCCCAGTAGATTCACAGATGTCCCAATAGTTCAACAGATGTCCCAGTAGTTTAACAGATGTCCCAGTAGTTTCACAGATGTCCCAGTAGGTTAACAGATGTCCCCATAGTTTCACAGATGTCCCAAAAGTTTCACAGATGTCCCAATAGGTTCACATATGTCCCAGTAGTTTCACAGATGCCCCAATAGTTTCACATATGTCCCATTAGTTTCACAGATGTCCCCATAGTTTCACAGATGTCCCAATAATTTCACAGATGTCCCAATAGTTTCACAGATTTCCCAATAGTTTCACAGATGTCCCAATAGTTTCACAGATTTCCCAGATGTTTTACAGATATTCCAGTAGGTTAACAGATGTCCCCATAGTTTCACAGATGTTCCAATAGTTTCAAAGATGTCCCAGTAGTTTTACAGATGTCCCGCTAGTTTCACAGATGATCCCAGTAGTTTCACAGATGCCCCAATAGTTTCACATATGTCCCATTAGTTGCACAGATGTCCCCATAGTTTCACAGATGTCCCAATAGTTTCACAGATGTCCCAATAGTTTCACAGATGTCCCAATAAGTTCACATATGTCCCACTAGTGTCACAGATCACCCAGTCGTTTCACAGATGCCCCAATAGTTTCACATATGTCCCATTAGTTTCACAGATGTCCCCATAGTTTTACAGATGTCCCAATAATTTAACAGATGTACCAGTAGTTTAACAGATGTCCCAATAGTTTAACAGATGTCCCAGTTGTTTCACAGATGTCTCAATAGTTTCACAGATGTCCCAATAGATTCACATATGTCCCAGTAGTTTTACAGATGTCCCAGTAGATTCACAGATGTCCCAATAGTTTCACAGATGTCCCAATAGGTTCACATATGTCCCAGTAGTTTCACAGATGCCCCAATAGTTTCACATATGTCCCATTAGTTTCACAGATGTCCCCATAGTTTCACAGATGTCCCAATAATTTCACAGATGTACCAGTAGTTTCACAGATGTCCCAATAGTTTCACAGATGTCCCAATAGTTTCACAGATGTCCCAGAAGTTTTACAGATATTCCAGTAGGTTAACAGATGTCCCCATAGTTTCACAGATGTCCCAATAGTTTCACAGATGTCCCAATAAGTTCACATATGTCCCAGTAGTTTCACAGATCACCCAGTCGTTTCACAGATGCCCCAATAGTTTCACATATGTCCCATTAGTTTCACAGATGTCCCCATAGTTTCACAGATGTCCCAATAATTTCACAGATGTACCAGTAGTTTAACAGATGTCCCAATAGTTTCACAGATGTCCCAATAGTTTCACAGATGTCCCAGGAGTTTTACAGATATTCCAGTAGGTTAACAGATGTCCCCATAGTTTCACAGATGTCCCAATAGTTTCACAGATGTCCCAATAGTTTCACAGATGTCCCAATAGTTTCACAGATGTCCCAATAAGTTCACATATGTCCCACTAGTGTCACAGATCACCCAGTCGTTTCACAGATGCCCCAATAGTTTCACATATGTCCCATTAGTTGCACAGATGTCCCCATAGTTTCACAGATGTCCCAATAGTTTCACAGATGTCCCAATAGTTTCACAGATGTCCCAATAGTTTCACAGATGTCCCAATAGGTTCACATATGTCCCAGTAGTTTCACAGATGCCCCAATAGTTTCACATATGTCCCATTAGTTTCACAGATGTCCCCATAGTTTCACAGATGTCCCAATAATTTCACAGATGTACCAGTAGTTTCACAGATGTCCCAATAGTTTCACAGATGTCCCAATAGTTTCACAGATGTCCCAGAAGTTTTACAGATATTCCAGTAGGTTAACAGATGTCCCCATAGTTTCACAGATGTCCCAATAGTTTCACAGATGTCCCAATAAGTTCACATATGTCCCAGTAGTTTCACAGATCACCCAGTCGTTTCACAGATGCCCCAATAGTTTCACATATGTCCCATTAGTTTCACAGATGTCCCCATAGTTTCACAGATGTCCCAATAATTTCACAGATGTACCAGTAGTTTCACAGATGTCCCAATAGTTTCACAGATGTCCCAATAGTTTCACAGATGTCCCAGGAGTTTTACAGATATTCCAGTAGGTTAACAGATGTCCCCATAGTTTCACAGATGTTCCAATAGTTTCAAAGATGTCCCAGTAGTTTTACAGATGTCCCGCTAGTTTCACAGATGATCCCAGTAGTTTCACAGATGCCCCAATAGTTTCACATATGTCCCATTAGTTGCACAGATGTCCCCATAGTTTCACAGATGTCCCAATAGTTTCACAGATGTCCCAATAGTTTCACAGATGTCCCAATAAGTTCACATATGTCCCACTAGTGTCACAGATCACCCAGTCGTTTCACAGATGCCCCAATAGTTTCACATATGTCCCATTAGTTTCACAGATGTCCCCATAGTTTTACAGATGTCCCAATAATTTAACAGATGTACCAGTAGTTTAACAGATGTCCCAATAGTTTAACAGATGTCCCAGTTGTTTCACAGATGTCTCAATAGTTTCACAGATGTCCCAATAGATTCACATATGTCCCAGTAGTTTTACAGATGTCCCAGTAGATTCACAGATGTCCCAATAGTTTCACAGATGTCCCAATAGGTTCACATATGTCCCAGTAGTTTCACAGATGCCCCAATAGTTTCACATATGTCCCATTAGTTTCACAGATGTCCCCATAGTTTCACAGATGTCCCAATAATTTCACAGATGTACCAGTAGTTTCACAGATGTCCCAATAGTTTCACAGATGTCCCAATAGTTTCACAGATGTCCCAGAAGTTTTACAGATATTCCAGTAGGTTAACAGATGTCCCCATAGTTTCACAGATGTCCCAATAGTTTCACAGATGTCCCAATAAGTTCACATATGTCCCAGTAGTTTCACAGATCACCCAGTCGTTTCACAGATGCCCCAATAGTTTCACATATGTCCCATTAGTTTCACAGATGTCCCCATAGTTTCACAGATGTCCCAATAATTTCACAGATGTACCAGTAGTTTCACAGATGTCCCAATAGTTTCACAGATGTCCCAATAGTTTCACAGATGTCCCAGGAGTTTTACAGATATTCCAGTAGGTTAACAGATGTCCCCATAGTTTCACAGATGTCCCAATAGTTTCAAAGATGTCCCAGTAGTTTTACAGATGTCCCAGTAGTTTCACAGATGATCCCAGTAGTTTCACAGATGCCCCAATAGTTTCACATATGTCCCATTAGTTGCACAGATGTCGCCATAGTTTCACAGATGTCCCAATAGTTTCACAGATGTCCCAATAGTCTCACAGATGTCCCAATAAGTTCACATATGTCCCAGTAGTTTCACAGATCACCCAGTCGTTTCACAGATGCCCGAATAGTTTCACATATGTCCCATTAGTTTCACAGATGTCCCCATAGATTCACAGATGTCCCAATAATTTAACAGATGTATCAGTAGTTTCACAGATGTCCCAATAGTTTAACAGATGTCCCAAATAGTTTCACAGATGTCCCAATAGTTTCACAGATGTCCCAGTTGTTTCACAGATGTCTCAATAGTTTCACAGATGTCCCAATAGTTTCACAAATGTCCCAATAGATTCACATATGTCCCAGTAGTTTTACAGATGTCCCAGTAGATTCACAGATGTCCCAATAGTTCAACAGATGTCCCAGTAGTTTAACAGATGTCCCAGTAGTTTCACAGATGTCCCAGTAGGTTAACAGATGTCCCCATAGTTTCACAGATGTCCCAAAAGTTTCACAGATGTCCCAATAGGTTCACATATCTCCCAGTAGTTTCACAGATGCCCCAATAGTTTCACATATGTCCCATTAGTTTCACAGATGTCCCCATAGTTTCACAGATGTCCCAATAATTTCACAGATGTACCAGTAGTTTCACAGATGTCCCAATAGTTTAACAGATGTCCCAAATAGTTTCACAGATTTCCCAATAGTTTCACAGATGTCCCAATAGTTTCACAGATGTCCCAAAAGTTTTACAGATATTCCAGTAGGTTAACAGATGTCCCCATAGTTTCACAGATGTTCCAATAGTTTCAAAGATGTCCCAGTAGTTTTACAGATGTCCCGCTAGTTTCACAGATGATCCCAGTAGTTTCACAGATGCCCCAATAGTTTCACATATGTCCCATGAGTTTCACAGATGTCCCCATAGTTTCACCGATGTCCCAATAGTTTCACAGATGTCCCAATAGTTTCACAGATGTCCCAATAAGTTCACATATGTCCCAGTAGTTTCACAGATCACCCAGTCGTTTCACAGATGCCCCAATAGTTTCACATATGTCCCATTAGTTTCACAGATGTCCCCATAGTTTCACAGATGTCCCAATAATTTAACAGATGTACCAGTAGTTTCACAGATGTCCCAATACTTTAACAGATGTCCCAAATAGTTTCACAGATGTCCCAATAGTTTCACAGATGTCCCAGAAGATTAACAGATGTCCCAATAGTTTCACAGATGTCCCAATAGTTTCAAAGATGTCCCAGTACTTTTACAGATGTCCCAGTAGTTTCGCATATGTCCCAGTAGTTTCACAGATGCCCCAATATTTTCACATATGTCCCATTAGTTTCACAGATGTCTCCATAGTTTCACAGATGTCCCAATAATTTAACAGATGTATCAGTAGTTTCACAGATGTCCCAATAGTTTAACAGATGTCCCAAATAGTTTCACAGATGTCCCAATAGTTTCACAGATGTCCCAGTTGTTTCACAGATGTCTCAATAGTTTCACAGATGTCCCAATAGTTTCACAAATGTCCCAATAGATTCACATATGTCCCAGTAGTTTTACAGATGTCCCAGTAGATTCACAGATGTCCCAATAGTTCAACAGATGTCCCAGTAGTTTAACAGATGTCCCAGTAGTTTCACAGATGTCCCAGTAGGTTAACAGATGTCCCCATAGTTTCACAGATGTCCCAAAAGTTTCACAGATGTCCCAATAGGTTCACATATCTCCCAGTAGTTTCACAGATGCCCCAATAGTTTCACATATGTCCCATTAGTTTCACAGATGTCCCCATAGTTTCACAGATGTCCCAATAATTTCACAGATGTACCAGTAGTTTCACAGATGTCCCAATAGTTTAACAGATGTCCCAAATAGTTTCACAGATTTCCCAATAGTTTCACAGATGTCCCAATAGTTTCACAGATGTCCCAGAAGTTTTACAGATATTCCAGTAGGTTAACAGATGTCCCCATAGTTTCACAGATGTTCCAATAGTTTCAAAGATGTCCCAGTAGTTTTACAGATGTCCCGCTAGTTTCACAGATGATCCCAGTAGTTTCACAGATGCCCCAATAGTTTCACATATGTCCCATGAGTTTTACAGATGTCCCCATAGTTTCACCGATGTCCCAATAGTTTCACAGATGTCCCAATAGTTTCACAGATGTCCCAATAAGTTCACATATGTCCCAGTAGTTTCACAGATCACCCAGTCGTTTCACAGATGCCCCAATAGTTTCACATATGTCCCATTAGTTTCACAGATGTCCCCATAGTTTCACAGATGTCCCAATAATTTAACAGATGTACCAGTAGTTTCACAGATGTCCCAATACTTTAACAGATGTCCCAAATAGTTTCACAGATGTCCCAATAGTTTCACAGATGTCCCAGAAGTTTAACAGATGTCCCAATAGTTTCACAGATGTCCCAATAGTTTCAAAGATGTCCCAGTACTTTTACAGATGTCCCAGTAGTTTCGCATATGTCCCAGTAGTTTCACAGATGCCCCAATATTTTCACATATGTCCCATTAGTTTCACAGATGTCTCCATAGTTTCACAGATGTCCCAATAATTTCACAGATGTACCAGTAGTTTCACAGATGTCCCAATAGTTTCACAGATGTCCCAATAATTTCACAGATGTCCCAGAAGTTTTACAGATATTCCAGTAGGTTAACAGATGTCCCCATAGTTTCACAGATGTCCCAATAGTTTCAAAGATGTCCCAGTAGTTTTACAGATGTCCCAGTAGTTTCACAGATGATCCCAGTAGTTTCACAGATGCCCCAATAGTTTCACATATGTCCCATTAGTTGCACAGATGTCCCCATAGTTTCACAGATGTCCCAATAGTTTCACAGATGTCCCAATAGTTTCACAGATGTCCCAATAAGTTCACATATGTCCCACTAGTGTCACAGATCACCCAGTCATTTCACAGATGCCCCAATAGTTTCACCTATGTCCCATTAGTTTCACAGATGTCCCCATAGTTTTACAGATGTCCCAATAATTTAACAGATGTACCAGTAGTTTCACAGATGTCCCAATAGTTTCACATATGTCCCATTAGTTTCACAGATGTCCCCATAGCTTCACAGATGTCCCAATAGTTTCACAGATGTCACAATAGTTTCACAGATGTCCCAATAAGTTCACATATGTCCCAGTAGTTTGACAGATCACCCAGTCGTTTCACAGATGCCCCAATAGTTTCACATATGTCCCATTAGTTTCACAGATGTCCCCATAGTTTCACAGATGTCCCAATAATTTCACAGATGTACCAGTAGTTTCACAGATGTCCCAATAGTTTCACAGATGTCCCAATAGTTTCACAGATATCCCAGGAGTTTTACTGATATTCCAGTAGGTTAACAGATGTCCCCATAGTTTCACAGATGTCCCAATAGTTTCAAAGATGTCCCAGTAGTTTTACAGATGTCCCAGTAGTTTCACAGATGATCCCAGTAGTTTCACAGATGCCCCAATAGTTTCACATATGTCCCATTAGTTGCACAGATGTCCCCATAGTTTCACAGATGTCCCAATAGTTTCACAGATGTCCCAATAGTCTCACAGATGTCCCAATAAGTTCACATATGTCCCAGTAGTTTCACAGATCACCAAGTCGTTTCACAGATGCCCGAATAGTTTCACATATGTCCCATTAGTTTCACAGATGTCCCCATAGTTTCACAGATGTCCCAATAAATTAACAGATGTATCAGTAGTTTCACAGATGTCCCAATAGTTTAACAGATGTCCCAAATAGTTTCACAGATGTCCCAATAGTTTCACAGATGTCCCAGTTGTTTCACAGATGTCTCAATAGTTTCACAGATGTCCCAATAGTTTCACAAATGTCCCAATAGATTCACATATGTCCCAGTAGTTTAACAGATGTCCCAGTAGTTTCACAGATGTCCCAGTAGGTTAACAGATGTCCCCATAGTTTCACAGATGTCCCAAAAGTTTCACAGATGTCCCAATAGGTTCACATATCTCCCAGTAGTTTCACAGATGCCCCAATAGTTTCACATATGTCCCATTAGTTTCACAGATGTCCCCATAGTTTCACAGATGTCCCAATAATTTCACAGATGTACCAGTAGTTTCACAGATGTCCCAATAGTTTAACAGATGTCCCAAATAGTTTCACAGATTTCCCAATAGTTTCACAGATGTCCCAATAGTTTCACAGATGTCCCAGAAGTTTTACAGATATTCCAGTAGGTTAACAGATGTCCCCATAGTTTCACAGATGTTCCAATAGTTTCAAAGATGTCCCAGTAGTTTTACAGATGTCCCGCTAGTTTCACAGATGATCCCAGTAGTTTCACAGATGCCCCAATAGTTTCACATATGTCCCATGAGTTTCACAGATGTCCCCATAGTTTCACCGATGTCCCAATAGTTTCACAGATGTCCCAATAGTTTCACAGATGTCCCAATAAGTTCACATATGTCCCAGTAGTTTCACAGATCACCCAGTCGTTTCACAGATGCCCCAATAGTTTCACATATGTCCCATTAGTTTCACAGATGTCCCCATAGTTTCACAGATGTCCCAATAATTTAACAGATGTACCAGTAGTTTCACAGATGTCCCAATACTTTAACAGATGTCCCAAATAGTTTCACAGATGTCCCAATAGTTTCACAGATGTCCCAGAAGTTTAACAGATGTCCCAATAGTTTCACAGATGTCCCAATAGTTTCAAAGATGTCCCAGTACTTTTACAGATGTCCCAGTAGTTTCGCATATGTCCCAGTAGTTTCACAGATGCCCCAATATTTTCACATATGTCCCATTAGTTTCACAGATGTCTCCATAGTTTCACAGATGTCCCAATAATTTCACAGATGTACCAGTAGTTTAACAGATGTCCCAATAGTTTAACAGATGTCCCAATAATTTCACAGATGTCCCAGAAGTTTTACAGATATTCCAGTAGGTTAACAGATGTCCCAATAGTTTCACAGATGTCCCAATAAGTTCACATATGTCCCACTAGTGTCACAGATCACCCAGTCATTTCACAGATGCCCCAATAGTTTCACCTATGTCCCATTAGTTTCACAGATGTCCCCATAGTTTTACAGATGTCCCAATAATTTAACAGATGTACCAGTAGTTTCACAGATGTCCCAATAGTTTCACATATGTCCCATTAGTTTCACAGATGTCCCCATAGCTTCACAGATGTCCCAATAGTTTCACAGATGTCACAATAGTTTCACAGATGTCCCAATAAGTTCACATATGTCCCAGTAGTTTGACAGATCACCCAGTCGTTTCACAGATGCCCCAATAGTTTCACATATGTCCCATTAGTTTCACAGATGTCCCCATAGTTTCACAGATGTCCCAATAATTTCACAGATGTACCAGTAGTTTCACAGATGTCCCAATAGTTTCACAGATGTCCCAATAGTTTCACAGATATCCCAGGAGTTTTACTGATATTCCAGTAGGTTAACAGATGTCCCCATAGTTTCACAGATGTCCCAATAGTTTCAAAGATGTCCCAGTAGTTTTACAGATGTCCCAGTAGTTTCACAGATGATCCCAGTAGTTTCACAGATGCCCCAATAGTTTCACATATGTCCCATTAGTTGCACAGATGTCCCCATAGTTTCACAGATGTCCCAATAGTTTCACAGATGTCCCAATAGTCTCACAGATGTCCCAATAAGTTCACATATGTCCCAGTAGTTTCACAGATCACCCAGTCGTTTCACAGATGCCCGAATAGTTTCACATATGTCCCATTAGTTTCACAGATGTCCCCATAGTTTCACAGATGTCCCAATAATTTAACAGATGTATCAGTAGTTTCACAGATGTCCCAATAGTTTAACAGATGTCCCAAATAGTTTCACAGATGTCCCAATAGTTTCACAGATGTCCCAGTTGTTTCACAGATGTCTCAATAGTTTCACAGATGTCCCAATAGTTTCACAAATGTCCCAATAGATTCACATATGTCCCAGTAGTTTTACAGATGTCCCAGTAGATTCACAGATGTCCCAATAGTTCAACAGATGTCCCAGTAGTTTAACAGATGTCCCAGTAGTTTCACAGATGTCCCAGTAGGTTAACAGATGTCCCCATAGTTTCACAGATGTCCCAAAAGTTTCACAGATGTCCCAATAGGTTCACATATCTCCCAGTAGTTTCACAGATGCCCCAATAGTTTCACATATGTCCCATTAGTTTCACAGATGTCCCCATAGTTTCACAGATGTCCCAATAATTTCACAGATGTACCAGTAGTTTCACAGATGTCCCAATAGTTTAACAGATGTCCCAAATAGTTTCACAGATTTCCCAATAGTTTCACAGATGTCCCAATAGTTTCACAGATGTCCCAGAAGTTTTACAGATATTCCAGTAGGTTAACAGATGTCCCCATAGTTTCACAGATGTTCCAATAGTTTCAAAGATGTCCCAGTAGTTTTACAGATGTCCCGCTAGTTTCACAGATGATCCCAGTAGTTTCACAGATGCCCCAATAGTTTCACATATGTCCCATGAGTTTCACAGATGTCCCCATAGTTTCACCGATGTCCCAATAGTTTCACAGATGTCCCAATAGTTTCACAGATGTCCCAATAAGTTCACATATGTCCCAGTAGTTTCACAGATCACCCAGTCGTTTCACAGATGCCCCAATAGTTTCACATATGTCCCATTAGTTTCACAGATGTCCCCATAGTTTCACAGATGTCCCAATAATTTAACAGATGTACCAGTAGTTTCACAGATGTCCCAATACTTTAACAGATGTCCCAAATAGTTTCACAGATGTCCCAATAGTTTCACAGATGTCCCAGAAGTTTAACAGATGTCCCAATAATTTCACAGATGTACCAGTAGTTTCACAGATGTCCCAATAGTTTCACAGATGTCCCAATAATTTCACAGATGTCCCAGAAGTTTTACAGATATTCCAGTAGGTTAACAGATGTCCCCATAGTTTCACAGATGTCCCAATAGTTTCAAAGATGTCCCAGTAGTTTTACAGATGTCCCAGTAGTTTCACAGATGATCCCAGTAGTTTCACAGATGCCCCAATAGTTTCACATATGTCCCATTAGTTGCACAGATGTCCCCATAGTTTCACAGATGTCCCAATAGTTTCACAGATGTCCCAATAGTTTCACAGATGTCCCAATAAGTTCACATATGTCCCACTAGTGTCACAGATCACCCAGTCATTTCACAGATGCCCCAATAGTTTCACCTATGTCCCATTAGTTTCACAGATGTCCCCATAGTTTTACAGATGTCCCAATAATTTAACAGATGTACCAGTAGTTTCACAGATGTCCCAATAGTTTCACATATGTCCCATTAGTTTCACAGATGTCCCCATAGCTTCACAGATGTCCCAATAGTTTCACAGATGTCACAATAGTTTCACAGATGTCCCAATAAGTTCACATATGTCCCAGTAGTTTGACAGATCACCCAGTCGTTTCACAGATGCCCCAATAGTTTCACATATGTCCCATTAGTTTCACAGATGTCCCCATAGTTTCACAGATGTCCCAATAATTTCACAGATGTACCAGTAGTTTCACAGATGTCCCAATAGTTTCACAGATGTCCCAATAGTTTCACAGATATCCCAGGAGTTTTACTGATATTCCAGTAGGTTAACAGATGTCCCCATAGTTTCACAGATGTCCCAATAGTTTCAAAGATGTCCCAGTAGTTTTACAGATGTCCCAGTAGTTTCACAGATGGTCCCAGTAGTTTCACAGATGCCCCAATAGTTTCACATATGTCCCATTAGTTGCACAGATGTCCCCATAGTTTCACAGATGTCCCAATAGTTTCACAGATGTCCCAATAGTCTCACAGATGTCCCAATAAGTTCACATATGTCCCAGTAGTTTCACAGATCACCCAGTCGTTTCACAGATGCCCGAATAGTTTCACATATGTCCCATTAGTTTCACAGATGTCCCCATAGTTTCACAGATGTCCCAATAATTTAACAGATGTATCAGTAGTTTCACAGATGTCCCAATAGTTTAACAGATGTCCCAAATAGTTTCACAGATGTCCCAATAGTTTCACAGATGTCCCAGTTGTTTCACAGATGTCTCAATAGTTTCACAGATGTCCCAATAGTTTCACAAATGTCCCAATAGATTCACATATGTCCCAGTAGTTTTACAGATGTCCCAGTAGATTCACAGATGTCCCAATAGTTCAACAGATGTCCCAGTAGTTTAACAGATGTCCCAGTAGTTTCACAGATGTCCCAGTAGGTTAACAGATGTCCCCATAGTTTCACAGATGTCCCAAAAGTTTCACAGATGTCCCAATAGGTTCACATATCTCCCAGTAGTTTCACAGATGCCCCAATAGTTTCACATATGTCCCATTAGTTTCACAGATGTCCCCATAGTTTCACAGATGTCCCAATAATTTCACAGATGTACCAGTAGTTTCACAGATGTCCCAATAGTTTAACAGATGTCCCAAATAGTTTCACAGATTTCCCAATAGTTTCACAGATGTCCCAATAGTTTCACAGATGTCCCAGAAGTTTTACAGATATTCCAGTAGGTTAACAGATGTCCCCATAGTTTCACAGATGTTCCAATAGTTTCAAAGATGTCCCAGTAGTTTTACAGATGTCCCGCTAGTTTCACAGATGATCCCAGTAGTTTCACAGATGCCCCAATAGTTTCACATATGTCCCATGAGTTTCACAGATGTCCCCATAGTTTCACCGATGTCCCAATAGTTTCACAGATGTCCCAATAGTTTCACAGATGTCCCAATAAGTTCACATATGTCCCAGTAGTTTCACAGATCACCCAGTCGTTTCACAGATGCCCCAATAGTTTCACATATGTCCCATTAGTTTCACAGATGTCCCCATAGTTTCACAGATGTCCCAATAATTTAACAGATGTACCAGTAGTTTCACAGATGTCCCAATACTTTAACAGATGTCCCAAATAGTTTCACAGATGTCCCAATAGTTTCACAGATGTCCCAGAAGTTTAACAGATGTCCCAATAGTTTCACAGATGTCCCAATAGTTTCAAAGATGTCCCAGTACTTTTACAGATGTCCCAGTAGTTTCGCATATGTCCCAGTAGTTTCACAGATGCCCCAATATTTTCACATATGTCCCATTAGTTTCACAGATGTCTCCATAGTTTCACAGATGTCCCAATAATTTCACAGATGTACCAGTAGTTTAACAGATGTCCCAATAGTTTAACAGATGTCCCAATAATTTCACAGATGTCTCAGAAGTTTTACAGATATTCCAGTAGGTTAACAGATGTCCCCATAGTTTCACAGATGTCCCAATAGTTTCAAAGATGTCCCAGTAGTTTTACAGATGTCCCAGTAGTTTCACAGATGATCCCAGTAGTTTCACAGATGCCCCAATAGTTTCACATATGTCCCATTAGTTGCACAGTTGTCCCCATAGTTTCACAGATGTCCCAATAGTTTCACAGATGTCCCAATAGTTTCACAGATGTCCCAATAAGTTCACATATGTCCCACTAGTGTCACAGATCACCCAGTCATTTCACAGATGCCCCAATAGTTTCACATATGTCCCATTAGTTTCACAGATGTCCCCATAGTTTTACAGATGTCCCAATAATTTAACAGATGTACCAGTAGTTTCACAGATGTCCCAATAGTTTCACATATGTCCCATTAGTTTCACAGATGTCCCCATAGCTTCACAGATGTCCCAATAGTTTCACAGATGTCACAATAGTTTCACAGATGTCCCAATAAGTTCACATATGTCCCAGTAGTTTGACAGATCACCCAGTCGTTTCACAGATGCCCCAATAGTTTCACATATGTCCCATTAGTTTCACAGATGTCCCCATAGTTTCACAGATGTCCCAATAATTTCACAGATGTACCAGTAGTTTCACAGATGTCCCAATAGTTTCACAGATGTCCCAATAGTTTCACAGATATCCCAGGAGTTTTACTGATATTCCAGTAGGTTAACAGATGTCCCCATAGTTTCACAGATGTCCCAATAGTTTCAAAGATGTCCCAGTAGTTTTACAGATGTCCCAGTAGTTTCACAGATGATCCCAGTAGTTTCACAGATGCCCCAATAGTTTCACATATGTCCCATTAGTTGCACAGATGTCCCCATAGTTTCACAGATGTCCCAATAGTTTCACAGATGTCCCAATAGTTTCACAGATGTCCCAATAAGGTCACATATGTCCCACTAGTGTCACAGATCACCCAGTCGTTTCACAGATGCCCCAATAGTTTCACATATGTCCCATTAGTTTCACAGATGTCCCCATAGTTTTACAGATGTCCCAATAATTTAACAGATGTACCAGTAGTTTAACAGATGTCCCAATAGTTTAACAGATGTCCCAGTTGTTTCACAGATGTCTCAATAGTTTCACAGATGTCCCAATAGATTCACATATGTCCCAGTAGTTTTACAGATGTCCCAGTAGATTCACAGATGTCCCAATAGGTTCACATATGTCCCAGTAGTTTCACAGATGCCCCAATAGTTTCACATATGTCCCATTAGTTTCACAGATGTCCCAATAATTTCACAGATGTACCAGTAGTTTCACAGATGTCCCAATAGTTTCACAGATGTCCCAATAGTTTTAACAGATGTCCCAGAAGTTTTACAGATATTCCAGTAGGTTAACAGATGTCCCCATAGTTTCACAGATGTCCCAATAGTTTCAAAGATGTCCCAGTAGTTTTACAGATGTCCCAGTAGTTTCACAGATGATCCCAGTAGTTTCACAGATGCCCCAATAGTTTCACATATGTCCCATTAGTTGCACAGATGTCCCCATAGTTTCACAGATGTCCCAATAGTTTCACAGATGTCCCAATAGTTTCACAGATGTCCCAATAAGTTCACATATGTCCCACTAGTGTCACAGATCACCCAGTCGTTTCACAGATGCCCCAATAGTTTCACATATGTCCCATTAGTTTCACAGATGTCCCCATAGTTTTACAGATGTCCCAATAATTTAACAGATGTACCAGTAGTTTAACAGATGTCCCAATAGTTTAACAGATGTCCCAGTTGTTTCACAGATGTCTCAATAGTTTCACAGATGTCCCAATAGATTCACATATGTCCCAGTAGTTTTACAGATGTCCCAGGAGATTCACAGATGTCCCAATAGGTTTACATATGTCCCAGTAGTTTCACAGATGCCCCAATAGTTTCACATATGTCCCATTAGTTTCACAGATGTCCCCATAGTTTCACAGATGTCCCAATAATTTAACAGATGTACCAGTAGTTTCACAGATGTCCCAATAGTTTCACAGATGTCCCAATAGTTTCACAGATGTCCCAGAAGTTTTACAGATATTCCAGTAGGTTAACAGATGTCCCCATAGTTTCACAGATGTCCCAATAGTTTCAAAGATGTCCCAGTAGTTTTACAGATGTCCCAGTAGTTTCACAGATGATCCCAGTAGTTTCACAGATGCCCCAATAGTTTCACATATGTCCCATTAGTTGCACAGATGACCCCATAGTTTCACAGATGTCCCAATAGTTTCACAGATGTCCCAATAGTTTCACAGATGTCCCAATAAGTTCACATATGTCCCACTAGTGTCACAGATCACCCAGTCGTTTCACAGATGCCCCAATAGTTTAACATATGTCCCATTAGTTTCACAGATGTCCCCATAGTTTTACAGATGTCCCAATAATTTAACATGTACCAGTAGTTTCACAGATGTCCTAATAGTTTCACATATGTCCCATTAGTTTCACAGATGTCCCCATAGCTTCACAGATGTCCCAATAGTTTCACAGATGTCCCAATAGTTTCACAGATGTCCCAATAAGTTCACATATGTCCCAGTAGTTTCACAGATCACCCAGTCGTTTCACAGATGCCCCAATAGTTTCACATATGTCCCATTAGTTTCACAGATGTCCCCATAGTTTCACAGATGTCCCAATAATTTAACAGATGTACCAGTAGTTTCACAGATGTCCCAATACTTTAACAGATGTCCCAAATAGTTTCACAGATGTCCCAATAGTTTCACAGATGTCCCAGAAGTTTAACAGATGTCCCAATAGTTTCACAGATGTCCCAATAGTTTCAAAGATGTCCCAGTAGTTTTACAGATGTCCCAGTAGTTTCACATATGTCCCATTAGTTTCACAGATGTCCCCATAGTTTCACAGATGTCCCAATAATTTCACAGATGTACCAGTAGTTTCACAGATGTCCCAATAGTTTCACAGATGTCCCAATAATTTCACAGATGTCCCAGAAGTTTTACAGATATTCCAGTAGGTTAACAGATGTCCCCATAGTTTCACAGATGTCCCAATAGTTTCAAAGATGTCCCAGTAGTTTTACAGATGTCCCAGTAGTTTCACAGATGATCCCAGTAGTTTCACAGATGCCCCAATAGTTTCACATATGTCCCATTAGTTTCACAGATGTCCCCATAGCTTCACAGATGTCCCAATAGTTTCACAGATGTCACAATAGTTTCACAGATGTCCCAATAAGTTCACATATGTCCCAGTAGTTTCACAGATCACCCAGTCGTTTCACAGATGCCCCAATAGTTTCACATATGTCCCATTAGTTTCACAGATGTCCCCATAGTTTCACAGATGTCCCAATAATTTCACAGTTGTACCAGTAGTTTCACAGATGTCCCAATAGTTTCACAGATGTCCCAATAGTTTCACAGATTTCCCAGGAGTTTTACTGATATTCCAGTAGGTTAACAGATGTCCCCATAGTTTCACAGATGTCCCAATAGTTTCAAAGATGTCCCAGTAGTTTTACAGATGTCCCAGTAGTTTCACAGATGATCCCAGTAGTTTCACAGATGCCCCAATAGTTTCACATATGTCCCATTAGTTGCACAGTTGTCCCCATAGTTTCACAGATGTCCCAATAGTTTCACAGATGTCCCAATAGTTTCACAGATGTCCCAATAAGTTCACATATGTCCCACTAGTGTCACAGATCACCCAGTCATTTCACAGATGCCCCAATAGTTTTACATATGTCCCATTAGTTTCACAGATGTCCCCATAGTTTTACAGATGTCCCAATAATTTAACAGATGTACCAGTAGTTTCACAGATGTCCCAATAGTTTCACATATGTCCCATTAGTTTCACAGATGTCCCCATAGCTTCACAGATGTCCCAATAGTTTCACAGATGTCACAATAGTTTCACAGATGTCCCAATAAGTTCACATATGTCCCAGTAGTTTGACAGATCACCCAGTCGTTTCACAGATGCCCCAATAGTTTCACATATGTCCCATTAGTTTCACAGATGTCCCCATAGTTTCACAGATGTCCCAATAATTTCACAGATGTACCAGTAGTTTCACAGATGTCCCAATAGTTTCACAGATGTCCCAATAGTTTCACAGATATCCCAGGAGTTTTACTGATATTCCAGTAGGTTAACAGATGTCCCCATAGTTTCACAGATGTCCCAATAGTTTCAAAGATGTCCCAGTAGTTTTACAGATGTCCCAGTAGTTTCACAGATGATCCCAGTAGTTTCACAGATGCCCCAATAGTTTCACATATGTCCCATTAGTTGCACAGATGTCCCCATAGTTTCACAGATGTCCCAATAGTTTCACAGATGTCCCAATAGTTTCACAGATGTCCCAATAAGGTCACATATGTCCCACTAGTGTCACAGATCACCCAGTCGTTTCACAGATGCCCCAATAGTTTCACATATGTCCCATTAGTTTCACAGATGTCCCCATAGTTTTACAGATGTCCCAATAATTTAACAGATGTACCAGTAGTTTAACAGATGTCCCAATAGTTTAACAGATGTCCCAGTTGTTTCACAGATGTCTCAATAGTTTCACAGATGTCCCAATAGATTCACATATGTCCCAGTAGTTTTACAGATGTCCCAGTAGATTCACAGATGTCCCAATAGGTTCACATATGTCCCAGTAGTTTCACAGATGCCCCAATAGTTTCACATATGTCCCATTAGTTTCACAGATGTCCCAATAATTTCACAGATGTACCAGTAGTTTCACAGATGTCCCAATAGTTTCACAGATGTCCCAATAGTTTTAACAGATGTCCCAGAAGTTTTACAGATATTCCAGTAGGTTAACAGATGTCCCCATAGTTTCACAGATGTCCCAATAGTTTCAAAGATGTCCCAGTAGTTTTACAGATGTCCCAGTAGTTTCACAGATGATCCCAGTAGTTTCACAGATGCCCCAATAGTTTCACATATGTCCCATTAGTTGCACAGATGTCCCCATAGTTTCACAGATGTCCCAATAGTTTCACAGATGTCCCAATAGTTTCACAGATGTCCCAATAAGTTCACATATGTCCCACTAGTGTCACAGATCACCCAGTCGTTTCACAGATGCCCCAATAGTTTCACATATGTCCCATTAGTTTCACAGATGTCCCCATAGTTTTACAGATGTCCCAATAATTTAACAGATGTACCAGTAGTTTAACAGATGTCCCAATAGTTTAACAGATGTCCCAGTTGTTTCACAGATGTCTCAATAGTTTCACAGATGTCCCAATAGATTCACATATGTCCCAGTAGTTTTACAGATGTCCCAGTAGATTCACAGATGTCCCAATAGGTTTACATATGTCCCAGTAGTTTCACAGATGCCCCAATAGTTTCACATATGTCCCATTAGTTTCACAGATGTCCCCATAGTTTCACAGATGTCCCAATAATTTAACAGATGTACCAGTAGTTTCACAGATGTCCCAATAGTTTCACAGATGTCCCAATAGTTTCACAGATGTCCCAGAAGTTTTACAGATATTCCAGTAGGTTAACAGATGTCCCCATAGTTTCACAGATGTCCCAATAGTTTCAAAGATGTCCCAGTAGTTTTACAGATGTCCCAGTAGTTTCACAGATGATCCCAGTAGTTTCACAGATGCCCCAATAGTTTCACATATGTCCCATTAGTTGCACAGATGACCCCATAGTTTCACAGATGTCCCAATAGTTTCACAGATGTCCCAATAGTTTCACAGATGTCCCAATAAGTTCACATATGTCCCACTAGTGTCACAGATCACCCAGTCGTTTCACAGATGCCCCAATAGTTTAACATATGTCCCATTAGTTTCACAGATGTCCCCATAGTTTTACAGATGTCCCAATAATTTAACATGTACCAGTAGTTTCACAGATGTCCTAATAGTTTCACATATGTCCCATTAGTTTCACAGATGTCCCCATAGCTTCACAGATGTCCCAATAGTTTCACAGATGTCCCAATAGTTTCACAGATGTCCCAATAAGTTCACATATGTCCCAGTAGTTTCACAGATCACCCAGTCGTTTCACAGATGCCCCAATAGTTTCACATATGTCCCATTAGTTTCACAGATGTCCCCATAGTTTCACAGATGTCCCAATAATTTAACAGATGTACCAGTAGTTTCACAGATGTCCCAATACTTTAACAGATGTCCCAAATAGTTTCACAGATGTCCCAATAGTTTCACAGATGTCCCAGAAGTTTAACAGATGTCCCAATAGTTTCACAGATGTCCCAATAGTTTCAAAGATGTCCCAGTAGTTTTACAGATGTCCCAGTAGTTTCACATATGTCCCATTAGTTTCACAGATGTCCCCATAGTTTCACAGATGTCCCAATAATTTCACAGATGTACCAGTAGTTTCACAGATGTCCCAATAGTTTCACAGATGTCCCAATAATTTCACAGATGTCCCAGAAGTTTTACAGACATTCCAGTAGGTTAACAGATGTCCCCATAGTTTCACAGATGTCCCAATAGTTTCAAAGATGTCCCAGTAGTTTTACAGATGTCCCAGTAGTTTCACAGATGATCCCAGTAGTTTCACAGATGCCCCAATAGTTTCACATATGTCCCATTAGTTTCACAGATGTCCCCATAGCTTCACAGATGTCCCAATAGTTTCACAGATGTCACAATAGTTTCACAGATGTCCCAATAAGTTCACATATGTCCCAGTAGTTTCACAGATCACCCAGTCGTTTCACAGATGCCCCAATAGTTTCACATATGTCCCATTAGTTTCACAGATGTCCCCATAGTTTCACAGATGTCCCAATAATTTCACAGATGTACCAGTAGTTTCACAGATGTCCCAATAGTTTCACAGATGTCCCAATAGTTTCACAGATGTCCCAGGAGTTTTACTGATATTCCAGTAGGTTAACAGATGTCCCCATAGTTTCACAGATGTCCCAATAGTTTCAAAGATGTCCCAGTAGTTTTACAGATGTCCCAGTAGTTTCACAGATGATCCCAGTAGTTTCACAGATGCCCCAATAGTTTCACATATGTCCCATTAGTTGCACAGATGTCCCCATAGTTTCACAGATGTCCCAATAGTTTCACAGATGTCCCAATAGTTTCACAGATGTCCCAATAAGGTCACATATGTCCCACTAGTGTCACAGATCACCCAGTCGTTTCACAGATGCCCCAATAGTTTCACATATGTCCCATTAGTTTCACAGATGTCCCCATAGTTTTACAGATGTCCCAATAATTTAACAGATGTACCAGTAGTTTAACAGATGTCCCAATAGTTTAACAGATGTCCCAGTTGTTTCACAGATGTCTCAATAGTTTCACAGATGTCCCAATAGATTCACATATGTCCCAGTAGTTTTACAGATGTCCCAGTAGATTCACAGATGTCCCAATAGGTTCACATATGTCCTAGTAGTTTCACAGATGCCCCAATAGTTTCACATATGTCCCATTAGTTTCACAGATGTCCCCATAGTTTCACAGATGTCCCAATAATTTCACAGATGTACCAGTAGTTTCACAGATGTCCCAATAGTTTCACAGATGTCCCAATAGTTTCACAGATGTCCCAGAAGTTTTACAGATATTCCAGTAGGTTAACAGATGTCCCCATAGTTTCACAGATGTCCCAATAGTTTCAAAGATGTCCCAGTAGTTTTACAGATGTCCCAGGAGTTTTACTGATATTCCAGTAGGTTAACAGATGCCCCAATAGTTTCACATATGTCCCATTAGTTTCACAGATGTCCCCATAGTTTTACAGATGTTCCAATAATTTAACAGATGTACCAGTAGTTTAACAGATGTCCCAATAGTTTAACAGATGTCCCAGTTGTTTCACAGATGTCTCAATAGTTTCACAGATGTCCCAATAGATTCACATATGTCCCAGTAGTTTTACAGATGTCCCAGTAGATTCACAGATGTCCCAATAGGTTCACATATGTCCCAGTAGTTTCACAGATGCCCCAATAGTTTCACATATGTCCCATTAGTTTCACAGATGTCCCCATAGTTTCACAGATGTCCCAATAATTTCACAGATGTACCAGTAGTTTCACAGATGTCCCAATAGTTTCACAGATGTCCCAATAGTTTCACAGATGTCCCAGAAGTTTTACAGATATTCCAGTAGGTTAACAGATGTCCCCATAGTTTCACAGATGTCCCAATAGTTTCAAAGATGTCCCAGTAGTTTTACAGATGTCCCAGTAGTTTCACAGATGATCCCAGTAGTTTCACAGATGCCCCAATAGTTTCACATATGTCCCATTAGTTGCACAGATGACCCCATAGTTTCACAGATGTCCCAATAGTTTCACAGATGTCCCAATAGTTTCACAGATGTCCCAATAAGGTCACATATGTCCCACTAGTGTCACAGATCACCCAGTCGTTTCACAGATGCCCCAATAGTTTCACATATGTCCCATTAGTTTCACAGATGTCCCCATAGTTTTACAGATGTCCCAATAATTTAACAGATGTACCAGTAGTTTAACAGATGTCCCAATAGTTTAACAGATGTCCCAGTTGTTTCACAGATGTCTCAATAGTTTCACAGATGTCCCAATAGATTCACATATGTCCCAGTAGTTTTACAGATGTCCCAGTAGATTCACAGATGTCCCAATAGGTTCACATATGTCCCAGTAGTTTCACAGATGCCCCAATAGTTTCACATATGTCCCATTAGTTTCACAGATGTCCCCATAGTTTCACAGATGTCCCAATAATTTCACAGATGTACCAGTAGTTTCACAGATGTCCCAATAGTTTCACAGATGTCCCAATAGTTTCACAGATGTCCCAGAAGTTTTACAGATATTCCAGTAGGTTAACAGATGTCCCCATAGTTTCACAGATGTCCCAATAGTTTCAAAGATGTCCCAGTAGTTTTACAGATGTCCCAGTAGTTTCACAGATGATCCCAGTAGTTTCACAGATGCCCCAATAGTTTCACATATGTCCCATTAGTTGCACAGATGTCCCCATAGTTTCACAGATGTCCCAATAGTTTCACAGATGTCCCAATAAGTTCACATATGTCCCACTAGTGTCACAGATCACCCAGTCGTTTCACAGATGCCCCAATAGTTTCACATATGTCCCATTAGTTTCACAGATGTCCCCATAGTTTTACAGATGTCCCAATAATTTAACAGATGTACCAGTAGTTTAACAGATGTCCCAATAGTTTAACAGATGTCCCAGTTGTTTCACAGATGTCTCAATAGTTTCACAGATGTCCCAATAGATTCACATATGTCCCAGTAGTTTTACAGATGTCCCAGTAGATTCACAGATGTCCCAATAGGTTCACATATGTCCCAGTAGTTTCACAGATGCCCCAATAGTTTCACATATGTCCCATTAGTTTCACAGATGTCCCCATAGTTTCACAGATGTCCCAATAATTTCACAGATGTACCAGTAGTTTCACAGATGTCCCAATAGTTTCACAGATGTCCCAATAGTTTCACAGATGTCCCAGAACTTTTACAGATATTCCAGTAGGTTAACAGATGTCCCCATAGTTTCACAGATGTCCCAATAGTTTCAAAGATGTCCCAGTAGTTTTACAGATGTCCCAGTAGTTTCACAGATGATCCCAGTAGTTTCGCAGATGCCCCAATAGTTTCACATATGTCCCATTAGTTGCACAGATGACCCCATAGTTTCACAGATGTCCCAATAGTTTCACAGATGTCCCAATAGTTTCACAGATGTCCCAATAAGTTCACATATGTCCCACTAGTGTCACAGATCACCCAGTCGTTTCACAGATGCCCCAATAGTTTCACATATGTCCCATTAGTTTCACAGATGTCCCCATAGTTTTACAGATGTCCCAATAATTTAACATGTACCAGTAGTTTCACAGATGTCCTAATAGTTTCACATATGTCCCATTAGTTTCACAGATGTCCCCATAGCTTCACAGATGTCCCAATAGTTTCACAGATGTCCCAATAAGTTCACATATGTCCCAGTAGTTTCACAGATCACCCAGTCGTTTCACAGATGCCCCAATAGTTTCACATATGTCCCATTAGTTTCACAGATGTCCCCATAGTTTCACAGATGTCCCAATAATTTAACAGATGTACCAGTAGTTTCACAGATGTCCCAATACTTTAACAGATGTCCCAAATAGTTTCACAGATGTCCCAATAGTTTCACAGATGCCCCAATAGTTTCACATATGTCCCATTAGTTTCACAGATGTCCCCATAGTTTCACAGATGTCCCAATAATTTCACAGATGTACCAGTAGTTTCACAGATGTCCCAATAGTTTCACAGATTTCCCAATAGTTTCACAGATGTCCCAGAAGTTTTACAGATATTCCAGTAGGTTAACAGATGTCCCCATAGTTTCACAGATGTCCCAATAGTTTCAAAGATGTCCCAGTAGTTTTACAGATGTCCCAGTAGTTTCACAGATGATCCCAGTAGTTTCACAGATGCCCCAATAGTTTCACATATGTCCCATTAGTTGCACAGATGACCCCATAGTTTCACAGATGTCCCAATAGTTTCACAGATGTCCCAATAGTTTCACAGATGTCCCAATAAGTTCACATATGTCCCACTAGTGTCACAGATCACCCAGTCGTTTCACAGATGCCCCAATAGTTTAACATATGTCCCATTAGTTTCACAGATGTCCCCATAGTTTTACAGATGTCCCAATAATTTAACATGTACCAGTAGTTTCACAGATGTCCTAATAGTTTCACATATGTCCCATTAGTTTCACAGATGTCCCCATAGCTTCACAGATGTCCCAATAGTTTCACAGATGTCCCAATAGTTTCACAGATGTCCCAATAAGTTCAAATATGTCCCAGTAGTTTCACAGATCACCCAGTCGTTTCACAGATGCCCCAATAGTTTCACATATGTCCCATTAGTTTCACAGATGTCCCCATAGTTTCACAGATGTCCCAATAATTTAACAGATGTACCAGTAGTTTCACAGATGTCCCAATACTTTAACAGATGTCCCAAATAGTTTCACAGATGTCCCAATAGTTTCACAGATGTCCCAGAAGTTTAACAGATATCCCAATAGTTTCACAGATGTCCCAATAGTTTCAAAGATGTCCCAGTAGTTTTACAGATGTCCCAGTAGTTTCACATATGTCCCAGTAGTTTCACAGATGCCCCAATATTTTCACATATGTCCCATTAGTTTCACAGATGTCCCCATAGTTTCACAGATGTCCCAATAATTTCACAGATGTACCAGTAGTTTCACAGATGTCCCAATAGTTTCACAGATGTCCCAATAATTTCACAGATGTCCCAGAAGTTTTACAGATATTCCAGTAGGTTAACAGATGTCCCCATAGTTTCACAGATGTCCCAATAGTTTCAAAGATGTCCCAGTAGTTTTACAGATGTCCCAGTAGTTTCACAGATGATCCCAGTAGTTTCACAGATGCCCCAATAGTTTCACCTATGTCCCATTAGTTGCACAGATGTCCCCATAGTTTCACAGATGTCCCAATAGTTTCACAGATGTCCCAATAGTTTCACAGATGTCCCAATAAATTCACATATGTCCCACTAGTGTCACAGATCACCCAGTCGTTTCACAGATGCCCCAATAGTTTCACATATGTCCCATTAGTTTCACAGATGTCCCCATAGTTTTACAGATGTCCCAATAATTTAACAGATGTACCAGTAGTTTCACAGATGTCCCAATAGTTTCACATATGTCCCATTAGTTTCACAGATGTCCCCATAGCTTCACAGATGTCCCAATAGTTTCACAGATGTCCCAATAAGTTCACATATGTCCCAATAAGTTCACATATGTCCCACTAGTGTCACAGATCACCCAGTCGTTTCACAGATGCCCCAATAGTTTCACATATGTCCCATTAGTTTCACAGATGTCCCCATAGTTTTACAGATGTCCCAATAATTTAACATGTACCAGTAGTTTCACAGATGTCCTAATAGTTTCACATATGTCCCATTAGTTTCACAGATGTCCCCATAGCTTCACAGATGTCCCAATAGTTTCACAGATGTCCGAATAGTTTCACAGATGTCCCAATAAGTTCACATATGTCCCAGTAGTTTCACAGATCACCCAGTCGTTTCACAGATGCCCCAATAGTTTCACATATGTCCCATTAGTTTCACAGATGTCCCCATAGTTTCACAGATGTCCCAATAATTTCACAGATGTACCAGTAGTTTCACAGATGTCCCAATAGTTTCACAGATGTCCCAATAATTTCACAGATGTCCCAGAAGTTTTACAGATATTCCAGTAGGTTAACAGATGTCCCCATAGTTTCACAGATGTCCCAATAGTTTCAAAGATGTCCCAGTAGTTTTACAGATGTCCCAGTAGTTTCACAGATGATCCCAGTAGTTTCACAGATGCCCCAATAGTTTCACCTATGTCCCATTAGTTTCACAGATGTCCCCATAGTTTTACAGATGTCCCAATAATTTAACAGATGTACCAGTAGTTTCACAGATGTCCCAATAGTTTCACATATGTCCCATTAGTTTCACAGATGTCCCCATAGCTTCACAGATGTCCCAATAGTTTCACAGATGTCACAATAGTTTCACAGATGTCCCAATAAGTTCACATATGTCCCAGTAGTTTGACAGATCACCCAGTCGTTTCACAGATGCCCCAATAGTTTCACATATGTCCCATTAGTTTCACAGATGTCCCCATAGTTTCACAGATGTCCCAATAATTTCACAGATGTACCAGTAGTTTCACAGATGTCCCAATAGTTTCACAGATGTCCCAATAGTTTCACAGATATCCCAGGAGTTTTACTGATATTCCAGTAGGTTAACAGATGTCCCCATAGTTTCACAGATGTCCCAATAGTTTCAAAGATGTCCCAGTAGTTTTACAGATGTCCCAGTAGTTTCACAGATGATCCCAGTAGTTTCACAGATGCCCCAATAGTTTCACATATGTCCCATTAGTTGCACAGATGTCCCCATAGTTTCACAGATGTCCCAATAGTTTCACAGATGTCCCAATAGTTTCACAGATGTCCCAATAAGGTCACATATGTCCCACTAGTGTCACAGATCACCCAGTCGTTTCACAGATGCCCCAATAGTTTCACATATGTCCCATTAGTTTCACAGATGTCCCCATAGTTTTACAGATGTCCCAATAATTTAACAGATGTACCAGTAGTTTAACAGATGTCCCAATAGTTTAACAGATGTCCCAGTTGTTTCACAGATGTCTCAATAGTTTCACAGATGTCCCAATAGATTCACATATGTCCCAGTAGTTTTACAGATGTCCCAGTAGATTCACAGATGTCCCAATAGGTTCACATATGTCCCAGTAGTTTCACAGATGCCCCAATAGTTTCACATATGTCCCATTAGTTTCACAGATGTCCCAATAATTTCACAGATGTACCAGTAGTTTCACAGATGTCCCAATAGTTTCACAGATGTCCCAATAGTTTTAACAGATGTCCCAGAAGTTTTACAGATATTCCAGTAGGTTAACAGATGTCCCCATAGTTTCACAGATGTCCCAATAGTTTCAAAGATGTCCCAGTAGTTTTACAGATGTCCCAGTAGTTTCACAGATGATCCCAGTAGTTTCACAGATGCCCCAATAGTTTCACATATGTCCCATTAGTTGCACAGATGTCCCCATAGTTTCACAGATGTCCCAATAGTTTCACAGATGTCCCAATAGTTTCACAGATGTCCCAATAAGTTCACATATGTCCCACTAGTGTCACAGATCACCCAGTCGTTTCACAGATGCCCCAATAGTTTCACATATGTCCCATTAGTTTCACAGATGTCCCCATAGTTTTACAGATGTCCCAATAATTTAACAGATGTACCAGTAGTTTAACAGATGTCCCAATAGTTTAACAGATGTCCCAGTTGTTTCACAGATGTCTCAATAGTTTCACAGATGTCCCAATAGATTCACATATGTCCCAGTAGTTTTACAGATGTCCCAGGAGATTCACAGATGTCCCAATAGGTTTACATATGTCCCAGTAGTTTCACAGATGCCCCAATAGTTTCACATATGTCCCATTAGTTTCACAGATGTCCCCATAGTTTCACAGATGTCCCAATAATTTAACAGATGTACCAGTAGTTTCACAGATGTCCCAATAGTTTCACAGATGTCCCAATAGTTTCACAGATGTCCCAGAAGTTTTACAGATATTCCAGTAGGTTAACAGATGTCCCCATAGTTTCACAGATGTCCCAATAGTTTCAAAGATGTCCCAGTAGTTTTACAAATGTCCCAGTAGTTTCACAGATGATCCCAGTAGTTTCACAGATGCCCCAATAGTTTCACATATGTCCCATTAGTTGCACAGATGACCCCATAGTTTCACAGATGTCCCAATAGTTTCACAGATGTCCCAATAGTTTCACAGATGTCCCAATAAGTTCACATATGTCCCACTAGTGTCACAGATCACCCAGTCGTTTCACAGATGCCCCAATAGTTTAACATATGTCCCATTAGTTTCACAGATGTCCCCATAGTTTTACAGATGTCCCAATAATTTAACATGTACCAGTAGTTTCACAGATGTCCTAATAGTTTCACATATGTCCCATTAGTTTCACAGATGTCCCCATAGCTTCACAGATGTCCCAATAGTTTCACAGATGTCCCAATAGTTTCACAGATGTCCCAATAAGTTCACATATGTCCCAGTAGTTTCACAGATCACCCAGTCGTTTCACAGATGCCCCAATAGTTTCACATATGTCCCATTAGTTTCACAGATGTCCCCATAGTTTCACAGATGTCCCAATAATTTAACAGATGTACCAGTAGTTTCACAGATGTCCCAATACTTTAACAGATGTCCCAAATAGTTTCACAGATGTCCCAATAGTTTCACAGATGTCCCAGAAGTTTAACAGATGTCCCAATAGTTTCACAGATGTCCCAATAGTTTCAAAGATGTCCCAGTAGTTTTACAGATGTCCCAGTAGTTTCACATATGTCCCATTAGTTTCACAGATGTCCCCATAGTTTCACAGATGTCCCAATAATTTCACAGATGTACCAGTAGTTTCACAGATGTCCCAATAGTTTCACAGATGTCCCAATAATTTCACAGATGTCCCAGAAGTTTTACAGATATTCCAGTAGGTTAACAGATGTCCCCATAGTTTCACAGATGTCCCAATAGTTTCAAAGATGTCCCAGTAGTTTTACAGATGTCCCAGTAGTTTCACAGATGATCCCAGTAGTTTCACAGATGCCCCAATAGTTTCACATATGTCCCATTAGTTTCACAGATGTCCCCATAGCTTCACAGATGTCCCAATAGTTTCACAGATGTCACAATAGTTTCACAGATGTCCCAATAAGTTCACATATGTCCCAGTAGTTTCACAGATCACCCAGTCGTTTCACAGATGCCCCAATAGTTTCACATATGTCCCATTAGTTTCACAGATGTCCCCATAGTTTCACAGATGTCCCAATAATTTCACAGATGTACCAGTAGTTTCACAGATGTCCCAATAGTTTCACAGATGTCCCAATAGTTTCACAGATGTCCCAGGAGTTTTACTGATATTCCAGTAGGTTAACAGATGTCCCCATAGTTTCACAGATGTCCCAATAGTTTCAAAGATGTCCCAGTAGTTTTACAGATGTCCCAGTAGTTTCACAGATGATCCCAGTAGTTTCACAGATGCCCCAATAGTTTCACATATGTCCCATTAGTTGCACAGTTGTCCCCATAGTTTCACAGATGTCCCAATAGTTTCACAGATGTCCCAATAGTTTCACAGATGTCCCAATAAGTTCACATATGTCCCACTAGTGTCACAGATCACCCAGTCATTTCACAGATGCCCCAATAGTTTCACATATGTCCCATTAGTTTCACAGATGTCCCCATAGTTTTACAGATGTCCCAATAATTTAACAGATGTACCAGTAGTTTCACAGATGTCCCAATAGTTTCACATATGTCCCATTAGTTTCACAGATGTCCCCATAGCTTCACAGATGTCCCAATAGTTTCACAGATGTCACAATAGTTTCACAGATGTCCCAATAAGTTCACATATGTCCCAGTAGTTTGACAGATCACCCAGTCGTTTCACAGATGCCCCAATAGTTTCACATATGTCCCATTAGTTTCACAGATGTCCCCATAGTTTCACAGATGTCCCAATAATTTCACAGATGTACCAGTAGTTTCACAGATGTCCCAATAGTTTCACAGATGTCCCAATAGTTTCACAGATATCCCAGGAGTTTTACTGATATTCCAGTAGGTTAACAGATGTCCCCATAGTTTCACAGATGTCCCAATAGTTTCAAAGATGTCCCAGTAGTTTTACAGATGTCCCAGTAGTTTCACAGATGATCCCAGTAGTTTCACAGATGCCCCAATAGTTTCACATATGTCCCATTAGTTGCACAGATGTCCCCATAGTTTCACAGATGTCCCAATAGTTTCACAGATGTCCCAATAGTTTCACAGATGTCCCAATAAGGTCACATATGTCCCACTAGTGTCACAGATCACCCAGTCGTTTCACAGATGCCCCAATAGTTTCACATATGTCCCATTAGTTTCACAGATGTCCCCATAGTTTTACAGATGTCCCAATAATTTAACAGATGTACCAGTAGTTTAACAGATGTCCCAATAGTTTAACAGATGTCCCAGTTGTTTCACAGATGTCTCAATAGTTTCACAGATGTCCCAATAGATTCACATATGTCCCAGTAGTTTTACAGATGTCCCAGTAGATTCACAGATGTCCCAATAGGTTCACATATGTCCCAGTAGTTTCACAGATGCCCCAATAGTTTCACATATGTCCCATTAGTTTCACAGATGTCCCAATAATTTCACAGATGTACCAGTAGTTTCACAGATGTCCCAATAGTTTCACAGATGTCCCAATAGTTTTAACAGATGTCCCAGAAGTTTTACAGATATTCCAGTAGGTTAACAGATGTCCCCATAGTTTCACAGATGTCCCAATAGTTTCAAAGATGTCCCAGTAGTTTTACAGATGTCCCAGTAGTTTCACAGATGATCCCAGTAGTTTCACAGATGCCCCAATAGTTTCACATATGTCCCATTAGTTGCACAGATGTCCCCATAGTTTCACAGATGTCCCAATAGTTTCACAGATGTCCCAATAGTTTCACAGATGTCCCAATAAGTTCACATATGTCCCACTAGTGTCACAGATCACCCAGTCGTTTCACAGATGCCCCAATAGTTTCACATATGTCCCATTAGTTTCACAGATGTCCCCATAGTTTTACAGATGTCCCAATAATTTAACAGATGTACCAGTAGTTTAACAGATGTCCCAATAGTTTAACAGATGTCCCAGTTGTTTCACAGATGTCTCAATAGTTTCACAGATGTCCCAATAGATTCACATATGTCCCAGTAGTTTTACAGATGTCCCAGTAGATTCACAGATGTCCCAATAGGTTTACATATGTCCCAGTAGTTTCACAGATGCCCCAATAGTTTCACATATGTCCCATTAGTTTCACAGATGTCCCCATAGTTTCACAGATGTCCCAATAATTTAACAGATGTACCAGTAGTTTCACAGATGTCCCAATAGTTTCACAGATGTCCCAATAGTTTCACAGATGTCCCAGAAGTTTTACAGATATTCCAGTAGGTTAACAGATGTCCCCATAGTTTCACAGATGTCCCAATAGTTTCAAAGATGTCCCAGTAGTTTTACAGATGTCCCAGTAGTTTCACAGATGATCCCAGTAGTTTCACAGATGCCCCAATAGTTTCACATATGTCCCATTAGTTGCACAGATGACCCCATAGTTTCACAGATGTCCCAATAGTTTCACAGATGTCCCAATAGTTTCACAGATGTCCCAATAAGTTCACATATGTCCCACTAGTGTCACAGATCACCCAGTCGTTTCACAGATGCCCCAATAGTTTAACATATGTCCCATTAGTTTCACAGATGTCCCCATAGTTTTACAGATGTCCCAATAATTTAACATGTACCAGTAGTTTCACAGATGTCCTAATAGTTTCACATATGTCCCATTAGTTTCACAGATGTCCCCATAGCTTCACAGATGTCCCAATAGTTTCACAGATGTCCCAATAGTTTCACAGATGTCCCAATAAGTTCACATATGTCCCAGTAGTTTCACAGATCACCCAGTCGTTTCACAGATGCCCCAATAGTTTCACATATGTCCCATTAGTTTCACAGATGTCCCCATAGTTTCACAGATGTCCCAATAATTTAACAGATGTACCAGTAGTTTCACAGATGTCCCAATACTTTAACAGATGTCCCAAATAGTTTCACAGATGTCCCAATAGTTTCACAGATGTCCCAGAAGTTTAACAGATGTCCCAATAGTTTCACAGATGTCCCAATAGTTTCAAAGATGTCCCAGTAGTTTTACAGATGTCCCAGTAGTTTCACATATGTCCCATTAGTTTCACAGATGTCCCCATAGTTTCACAGATGTCCCAATAATTTCACAGATGTACCAGTAGTTTCACAGATGTCCCAATAGTTTCACAGATGTCCCAATAATTTCACAGATGTCCCAGAAGTTTTACAGATATTCCAGTAGGTTAACAGATGTCCCCATAGTTTCACAGATGTCCCAATAGTTTCAAAGATGTCCCAGTAGTTTTACAGATGTCCCAGTAGTTTCACAGATGATCCCAGTAGTTTCACAGATGCCCCAATAGTTTCACATATGTCCCATTAGTTTCACAGATGTCCCCATAGCTTCACAGGTGTCCCAATAGTTTCACAGATGTCACAATAGTTTCACAGATGTCCCAATAAGTTCACATATGTCCCAGTAGTTTCACAGATCACCCAGTCGTTTCACAGATGCCCCAATAGTTTCACATATGTCCCATTAGTTTCACAGATGTCCCCATAGTTTCACAGATGTCCCAATAATTTCACAGATGTACCAGTAGTTTCACAGATGTCCCAATAGTTTCACAGATGTCCCAATAGTTTCACAGATGTCCCAGGAGTTTTACTGATATTCCAGTAGGTTAACAGATGTCCCCATAGTTTCACAGATGTCCCAATAGTTTCAAAGATGTCCCAGTAGTTTTACAGATGTCCCAGTAGTTTCACAGATGATCCCAGTAGTTTCACAGATGCCCCAATAGTTTCACATATGTCCCATTAGTTGCACAGATGTCCCCATAGTTTCACAGATGTCCCAATAGTTTCACAGATGTCCCAATAGTTTCACAGATGTCCCAATAAGGTCACATATGTCCCACTAGTGTCACAGATCACCCAGTCGTTTCACAGATGCCCCAATAGTTTCACATATGTCCCATTAGTTTCACAGATGTCCCCATAGTTTTACAGATGTCCCAATAATTTAACAGATGTACCAGTAGTTTAACAGATGTCCCAATAGTTTAACAGATGTCCCAGTTGTTTCACAGATGTCTCAATAGTTTCACAGATGTCCCAATAGATTCACATATGTCCCAGTAGTTTTACAGATGTCCCAGTAGATTCACAGATGTCCCAATAGGTTCACATATGTCCTAGTAGTTTCACAGATGCCCCAATAGTTTCACATATGTCCCATTAGTTTCACAGATGTCCCCATAGTTTCACAGATGTCCCAATAATTTCACAGATGTACCAGTAGTTTCACAGATGTCCCAATAGTTTCACAGATGTCCCAATAGTTTCACAGATGTCCCAGAAGTTTTACAGATATTCCAGTAGGTTAACAGATGTCCCCATAGTTTCACAGATGTCCCAATAGTTTCAAAGATGTCCCAGTAGTTTTACAGATGTCCCAGGAGTTTTACTGATATTCCAGTAGGTTAACAGATGCCCCAATAGTTTCACATATGTCCCATTAGTTTCACAGATGTCCCCATAG
Organism: Petromyzon marinus; assembly: GCF_048934315.1. Taxonomy (NCBI): domain Eukaryota; kingdom Metazoa; phylum Chordata; class Hyperoartia; order Petromyzontiformes; family Petromyzontidae; genus Petromyzon; species Petromyzon marinus. The sequence continues at coordinate 10,337,420 of NC_133703.1, read as the reverse complement.
TTTTACAGATGTCCCAATAATTTAACAGATGTACCAGTAGTTTAACAGATGTCCCAATAGTTTAACAGATGTCCCAGTTGTTTCACAGATGTCTCAATAGTTTCACAGATGTCCCAATAGATTCACATATGTCCCAGTAGTTTTACAGATGTCCCAGTAGATTCACAGATGTCCCAATAGGTTCACATATGTCCCAGTAGTTTCACAGATGCCCCAATAGTTTCACATATGTCCCATTAGTTTCACAGATGTCCCCATAGTTTCACAGATGTCCCAATAATTTCACAGATGTACCAGTAGTTTCACAGATGTCCCAATAGTTTCACAGATGTCCCAATAGTTTCACAGATGTCCCAGAAGTTTTACAGATATTCCAGTAGGTTAACAGATGTCCCCATAGTTTCACAGATGTCCCAATAGTTTCAAAGATGTCCCAGTAGTTTTACAGATGTCCCAGTAGTTTCACAGATGATCCCAGTAGTTTCACAGATGCCCCAATAGTTTCACATATGTCCCATTAGTTGCACAGATGACCCCATAGTTTCACAGATGTCCCAATAGTTTCACAGATGTCCCAATAGTTTCACAGATGTCCCAATAAGGTCACATATGTCCCACTAGTGTCACAGATCACCCAGTCGTTTCACAGATGCCCCAATAGTTTCACATATGTCCCATTAGTTTCACAGATGTCCCCATAGTTTTACAGATGTCCCAATAATTTAACAGATGTACCAGTAGTTTAACAGATGTCCCAATAGTTTAACAGATGTCCCAGTTGTTTCACAGATGTCTCAATAGTTTCACAGATGTCCCAATAGATTCACATATGTCCCAGTAGTTTTACAGATGTCCCAGTAGATTCACAGATGTCCCAATAGGTTCACATATGTCCCAGTAGTTTCACAGATGCCCCAATAGTTTCACATATGTCCCATTAGTTTCACAGATGTCCCCATAGTTTCACAGATGTCCCAATAATTTCACAGATGTACCAGTAGTTTCACAGATGTCCCAATAGTTTCACAGATGTCCCAATAGTTTCACAGATGTCCCAGAAGTTTTACAGATATTCCAGTAGGTTAACAGATGTCCCCATAGTTTCACAGATGTCCCAATAGTTTCAAAGATGTCCCAGTAGTTTTACAGATGTCCCAGTAGTTTCACAGATGATCCCAGTAGTTTCACAGATGCCCCAATAGTTTCACATATGTCCCATTAGTTGCACAGATGTCCCCATAGTTTCACAGATGTCCCAATAGTTTCACAGATGTCCCAATAAGTTCACATATGTCCCACTAGTGTCACAGATCACCCAGTCGTTTCACAGATGCCCCAATAGTTTCACATATGTCCCATTAGTTTCACAGATGTCCCCATAGTTTTACAGATGTCCCAATAATTTAACAGATGTACCAGTAGTTTAACAGATGTCCCAATAGTTTAACAGATGTCCCAGTTGTTTCACAGATGTCTCAATAGTTTCACAGATGTCCCAATAGATTCACATATGTCCCAGTAGTTTTACAGATGTCCCAGTAGATTCACAGATGTCCCAATAGGTTCACATATGTCCCAGTAGTTTCACAGATGCCCCAATAGTTTCACATATGTCCCATTAGTTTCACAGATGTCCCCATAGTTTCACAGATGTCCCAATAATTTCACAGATGTACCAGTAGTTTCACAGATGTCCCAATAGTTTCACAGATGTCCCAATAGTTTCACAGATGTCCCAGAACTTTTACAGATATTCCAGTAGGTTAACAGATGTCCCCATAGTTTCACAGATGTCCCAATAGTTTCAAAGATGTCCCAGTAGTTTTACAGATGTCCCAGTAGTTTCACAGATGATCCCAGTAGTTTCGCAGATGCCCCAATAGTTTCACATATGTCCCATTAGTTGCACAGATGACCCCATAGTTTCACAGATGTCCCAATAGTTTCACAGATGTCCCAATAGTTTCACAGATGTCCCAATAAGTTCACATATGTCCCACTAGTGTCACAGATCACCCAGTCGTTTCACAGATGCCCCAATAGTTTCACATATGTCCCATTAGTTTCACAGATGTCCCCATAGTTTTACAGATGTCCCAATAATTTAACATGTACCAGTAGTTTCACAGATGTCCTAATAGTTTCACATATGTCCCATTAGTTTCACAGATGTCCCCATAGCTTCACAGATGTCCCAATAGTTTCACAGATGTCCCAATAAGTTCACATATGTCCCAGTAGTTTCACAGATCACCCAGTCGTTTCACAGATGCCCCAATAGTTTCACATATGTCCCATTAGTTTCACAGATGTCCCCATAGTTTCACAGATGTCCCAATAATTTAACAGATGTACCAGTAGTTTCACAGATGTCCCAATACTTTAACAGATGTCCCAAATAGTTTCACAGATGTCCCAATAGTTTCACAGATGCCCCAATAGCTTCACATATGTCCCATTAGTTTCACAGATGTCCCCATAGTTTCACAGATGTCCCAATAATTTCACAGATGTACCAGTAGTTTCACAGATGTCCCAATAGTTTCACAGATTTCCCAATAGTTTCACAGATGTCCCAGAAGTTTTACAGATATTCCAGTAGGTTAACAGATGTCCCCATAGTTTCACAGATGTCCCAATAGTTTCAAAGATGTCCCAGTAGTTTTACAGATGTCCCAGTAGTTTCACAGATGATCCCAGTAGTTTCACAGATGCCCCAATAGTTTCACATATGTCCCATTAGTTGCACAGATGACCCCATAGTTTCACAGATGTCCCAATAGTTTCACAGATGTCCCAATAGTTTCACAGATGTCCCAATAAGTTCACATATGTCCCACTAGTGTCACAGATCACCCAGTCGTTTCACAGATGCCCCAATAGTTTAACATATGTCCCATTAGTTTCACAGATGTCCCCATAGTTTTACAGATGTCCCAATAATTTAACATGTACCAGTAGTTTCACAGATGTCCTAATAGTTTCACATATGTCCCATTAGTTTCACAGATGTCCCCATAGCTTCACAGATGTCCCAATAGTTTCACAGATGTCCCAATAGTTTCACAGATGTCCCAATAAGTTCAAATATGTCCCAGTAGTTTCACAGATCACCCAGTCGTTTCACAGATGCCCCAATAGTTTCACATATGTCCCATTAGTTTCACAGATGTCCCCATAGTTTCACAGATGTCCCAATAATTTAACAGATGTACCAGTAGTTTCACAGATGTCCCAATACTTTAACAGATGTCCCAAATAGTTTCACAGATGTCCCAATAGTTTCACAGATGTCCCAGAAGTTTAACAGATATCCCAATAGTTTCACAGATGTCCCAATAGTTTCAAAGATGTCCCAGTAGTTTTACAGATGTCCCAGTAGTTTCACATATGTCCCAGTAGTTTCACAGATGCCCCAATATTTTCACATATGTCCCATTAGTTTCACAGATGTCCCCATAGTTTCACAGATGTCCCAATAATTTCACAGATGTACCAGTAGTTTCACAGATGTCCCAATAGTTTCACAGATGTCCCAATAATTTCACAGATGTCCCAGAAGTTTTACAGATATTCCAGTAGGTTAACAGATGTCCCCATAGTTTCACAGATGTCCCAATAGTTTCAAAGATGTCCCAGTAGTTTTACAGATGTCCCAGTAGTTTCACAGATGATCCCAGTAGTTTCACAGATGCCCCAATAGTTTCACCTATGTCCCATTAGTTGCACAGATGTCCCCATAGTTTCACAGATGTCCCAATAGTTTCACAGATGTCCCAATAGTTTCACAGATGTCCCAATAAGTTCACATATGTCCCACTAGTGTCACAGATCACCCAGTCGTTTCACAGATGCCCCAATAGTTTCACATATGTCCCATTAGTTTCACAGATGTCCCCATAGTTTTACAGATGTCCCAATAATTTAACAGATGTACCAGTAGTTTCACAGATGTCCCAATAGTTTCACATATGTCCCATTAGTTTCACAGATGTCCCCATAGCTTCACAGATGTCCCAATAGTTTCACAGATGTCCCAATAAGTTCACATATGTCCCAATAAGTTCACATATGTCCCACTAGTGTCACAGATCACCCAGTCGTTTCACAGATGCCCCAATAGTTTCACATATGTCCCATTAGTTTCACAGATGTCCCCATAGTTTTACAGATGTCCCAATAATTTAACATGTACCAGTAGTTTCACAGATGTCCTAATAGTTTCACATATGTCCCATTAGTTTCACAGATGTCCCCATAGCTTCACAGATGTCCCAATAGTTTCACAGATGTCCGAATAGTTTCACAGATGTCCCAATAAGTTCACATATGTCCCAGTAGTTTCACAGATCACCCAGTCGTTTCACAGATGCCCCAATAGTTTCACATATGTCCCATTAGTTTCACAGATGTCCCCATAGTTTCACAGATGTCCCAATAATTTCACAGATGTACCAGTAGTTTCACAGATGTCCCAATAGTTTCACAGATGTCCCAATAATTTCACAGATGTCCCAGAAGTTTTACAGATATTCCAGTAGGTTAACAGATGTCCCCATAGTTTCACAGATGTCCCAATAGTTTCAAAGATGTCCCAGTAGTTTTACAGATGTCCCAGTAGTTTCACAGATGATCCCAGTAGTTTCACAGATGCCCCAATAGTTTCACCTATGTCCCATTAGTTGCACAGATGTCCCCATAGTTTCACAGATGTCCCAATAGTTTCACAGATGTCCCAATAGTTTCACAGATGTCCCAATAAGTTCACATATGTCCCACTAGTGTCACAGATCACCCAGTCGTTTCACAGATGCCCCAATAGTTTCACATATGTCGCATTAGTTTCACAGATGTCCCCATAGTTTTACAGATGTCCCAATAATTTAACAGATGTAACAGTAGTTTCACAGATGTCCCAATAGTTTCACATATGTCCCATTAGTTTCACAGATGTCCCCATAGCTTCACAGATGTCCCAATAGTTTCATAGATGTCCCAATAAGTTCACATATGTCCCAATAAGTTCACATATGTCCCACTAGTGTCACAGATCACCCAGTCGTTTCACAGATGCCCCAATAGTTTCACATATGTCCCATTAGTTTCACAGATGTCCCCATAGCTTCACAGATGTCCCAATAGTTTCACAGATGTCCCAATAGTTTCACAGATGTCCCAATAAGTTCACATATGTCCCAGTAGTTTCACAGATCACCCAGTCGTTTCACAGATGCCCCAATAGTTTCACATATGTCCCATTAGTTTCACAGATGTCCCCATAGTTTCACAGATGTCCCAATAATTTCACAGATGTAACAGTAGTTTCACAGATGTCCCAATAGTTTCACAGATGTCCCAATAGTTTCACAGATGTCCCAGGAGTTTTACAGATATTCCAGTAAGTTAACAGATGTCCCCATAGTTTCACAGATGTCCCAATAGTTTCAAAGATGTCCCAGTAGTTTTACAGATGTCCCAGTAGTTTCACAGATGATCCCAGTAGTTTCACAGATGCCCCAATAGTTTCACATATGTCCCATTAGTTGCACAATGTCCCCATAGTTTCACAGATGTCCCAATAATTTCACAGATGTCCCAGAAGTTTTACAGATATTCCAGTAGGTTAACAGATGTCCCCATAGTTTCACAGATGTCCCAATAGTTTCAAAGATGTCCCAGTAGTTTTACAGATGTCCCAGTAGTTTCACAGATGATCCCAGTAGTTTCACAGATGCCCCAATAGTTTCACCTATGTCCCATTAGTTGCACAGATGTCCCCATCATTTCACAGATGTCCCAATAGTTTCACAGATGTCCCAATAGTTTCACAGATGTCCCAATAAGTTCACATATGTCCCACTAGTGTCACAGATCACCCAGTCGTTTCACAGATGCCCCAATAGTTTCACATATGTCCCATTAGTTTCACAGATGTCCCTATAGTTTTACAGATGTCCCAATAATTTAACAGATGTACCAGTAGTTTCACAGATGTCCCAATAGTTTCACATATGTCCCATTAGTTTCACAGATGTCCCCATAGCTTCACAGATGTCCCAATAGTTTCACAGATGTCCCAATAAGTTCACATATGTCCCAATAAGTTCACATATGTCCCACTAGTGTCACAGATCACCCAGTCGTTTCACAGATGCCCCAATAGTTTCACATATGTCCCATTAGTTTCACAGATGTCCCATAGTTTTACAGATGTCCCAATAATTTAACATGTACCAGTAGTTTCACAGATGTCCTAATAGTTTCACATATGTCCCATTAGTTTCACAGATGTCCCCATAGCTTCACAGATGTCCCAATAGTTTCACAGATGTCCGAATAGTTTCACAGATGTCCCAATAAGTTCACATATGTCCCAGTAGTTTCGCAGATCACCCAGTCGTTTCACAGATGCCCCAATAGTTTCACATATGTCCCATTAGTTTCACAGATGTCCCCATAGTTTCACAGATGTCCCAATAATTTCACAGATGTACCAGTAGTTTCACAGATGTCCCAATAGTTTCACAGATGTCCCAATAATTTCACAGATGTCCCAGAAGTTTTACAGATATTCCAGTAGGTTAACAGATGTCCCCATAGTTTCACAGATGTCCCAATAGTTTCAAAGATGTCCCAGTAGTTTTACAGATGTCCCAGTAGTTTCACAGATGATCCCAGTAGTTTCACAGATGCCCCAATAGTTTCACCTATGTCCCATTAGTTGCACAGATGTCCCCATAGTTTCACAGATGTCCCAATAGTTTCACAGATGTCCCAATAGTTTCACAGATGTCCCAATAAGTTCACATATGTCCCACTAGTGTCACAGATCACCCAGTCGTTTCACAGATGCCCCAATAGTTTCACATATGTCGCATTAGTTTCACAGATGTCCCCATAGTTTTACAGATGTCCCAATAATTTAACAGATGTAACAGTAGTTTCACAGATGTCCCAATAGTTTCACATATGTCCCATTAGTTTCACAGATGTCCCCATAGCTTCACAGATGTCCCAATAGTTTCATAGATGTCCCAATAAGTTCACATATGTCCCAATAAGTTCACATATGTCCCACTAGTGTCACAGATCACCCAGTCGTTTCACAGATGCCCCAATAGTTTCACATATGTCCCATTAGTTTCACAGATGTCCCCATAGCTTCACAGATGTCCCAATAGTTTCACAGATGTCCCAATAGTTTCACAGATGTCCCAATAAGTTCACATATGTCCCAGTAGTTTCACAGATCACCCAGTCGTTTCACAGATGCCCCAATAGTTTCACATATGTCCCATTAGTTTCACAGATGTCCCCATAGTTTCACAGATGTCCCAATAATTTCACAGATGTAACAGTAGTTTCACAGATGTCCCAATAGTTTCACAGATGTCCCAATAGTTTCACAGATGTCCCAGGAGTTTTACAGATATTCCAGTAAGTTAACAGATGTCCCCATAGTTTCACAGATGTCCCAATAGTTTCAAAGATGTCCCAGTAGTTTTACAGATGTCCCAGTAGTTTCACAGATGATCCCAGTAGTTTCACAGATGCCCCAATAGTTTCACATATGTCCCATTAGTTGCACAATGTCCCCATAGTTTCACAGATGTCCCAATAATTTCACAGATGTCCCAGAAGTTTTACAGATATTCCAGTAGGTTAACAGATGTCCCCATAGTTTCACAGATGTCCCAATAGTTTCAAAGATGTCCCAGTAGTTTTACAGATGTCCCAGTAGTTTCACAGATGATCCCAGTAGTTTCACAGATGCCCCAATAGTTTCACCTATGTCCCATTAGTTGCACAGATGTCCCCATCATTTCACAGATGTCCCAATAGTTTCACAGATGTCCCAATAGTTTCACAGATGTCCCAATAAGTTCACATATGTCCCACTAGTGTCACAGATCACCCAGTCGTTTCACAGATGCCCCAATAGTTTCACATATGTCCCATTAGTTTCACAGATGTCCCCATAGTTTTACAGATGTCCCAATAATTTAACAGATGTACCAGTAGTTTCACAGATGTCCCAATAGTTTCACATATGTCCCATTAGTTTCACAGATGTCCCCATAGCTTCACAGATGTCCCAATAGTTTCACAGATGTCCCAATAAGTTCACATATGTCCCAATAAGTTCACATATGTCCCACTAGTGTCACAGATCACCCAGTCGTTTCACAGATGCCCCAATAGTTTAACATATGTCCCATTAGTTTCACAGATGTCCCCATAGTTTTACAGATGTCCCAATAATTTAACATGTACCAGTAGTTTCACAGATGTCCTAATAGTTTCACATATGTCCCATTAGTTTCACAGATGTCCCCATAGCTTCACAGATGTCCCAATAGTTTCACAGATGTCCCAATAGTTTCACAGATGTCCCAATAAGTTCACATATGTCCCAGTAGTTTCACAGATCACCCAGTCGTTTCACAGATGCCCCAATAGTTTCACATATGTCCCATTAGTTTCACAGATGTCCCCATAGTTTCACAGATGTCCCAATAATTTAACAGATGTACCAGTAGTTTCACAGATGTCCCAATACTTTAACAGATGTCCCATTAGTTGCACAGATGTCCCAATAGTTTCACAGATGTCCCAGAAGTTTAACAGATGTCCCAATAGTTTCACAGATGTCCCAATAGTTTCAAAGATGTCCCAGTAGTTTTACAGATGTCCCAGTAGTTTCACATATGTCCCAGTAGTTTCACAGATGCCCCAATATTTTCACATATGTCCCATTAGTTTCACAGATGTCCCCATAGTTTCACAGATGTCCCAATAATTTCACAGATGTACCAGTAGTTTCACAGATGTCCCAATAGTTTCACAGATGTCCCAATAATTTCACAGATGTCCCAGAAGTTTTACAGATATTCCAGTAGGTTAACAGATGTCCCCATAGTTTCACAGATGTCCCAATAGTTTCAAAGATGTCCCAGTAGTTTTACAGATGTCCCAGTAGTTTCACAGATGATCCCAGTAGTTTCACAGATGCCCCAATAGTTTCACCTATGTCCCATTAGTTGCACAGATGTCCCCATAGTTTCACAGATGTCCCAATAGTTTCACAGATGTCCCAATAGTTTCACAGATGTCCCAATAAGTTCACATATGTCCCACTAGTGTCACAGATCACCCAGTCGTTTCACAGATGCCCCAATAGTTTCACATATGTCCCATTAGTTTCACAGATGTCCCCATAGTTTTACAGATGTCCCAATAATTTAACAGATGTACCAGTAGTTTCACAGATGTTCCAATAGTTTCACATATGTCCCATTAGTTTCACAGATGTCCCCATAGCTTCACAGATGTCCCAATAGTTCCACAGATGTCCCAATAAGTTAACATATGTCCCAATAAGTTCACATATGTCCCACTAGTGTCACAGATCACCCAGTCGTTTCACAGATGCCCCAATAGTTTCACATATGTCCCATTAGTTTCACAGATGTCCCCATAGTTTTACAGATGTCCCAATAATTTAACATGTACCAGTAGTTTCACAGATGTCCTAATAGTTTCACATATGTCCCATTAGTTTCACAGATGTCCCCATAGCTTCACAGATGTCCCAATAGTTTCACAGATGTCCCAATAGTTTCACAGATGTCCCAATAGTTTCACAGATGTCCCAATAGTTTCACAGATGTCCCAATAAGTTCACATATGTCCCACTAGTGTCACAGATCACCCAGTCGTTTCACAGATGCCCCAATAGTTTCACATATGTCCCATTAGTTTCACAGATGTCCCCATAGTTTTACAGATGTCCCAATAATTTAACAGATGTACCAGTAGTTTCACAGATGTCCCAATAGTTTCACATATGTCCCATTAGTTTCACAGATGTCCCCATAGTTTCACAGATGTCCCAATAGTTTAACAGATGTCCCAATAGTTTCACAGATATCCCAATAAGTTCACATATGTCCCAGTAGTTTCACAGATCACCCAGTCGTTTCACAGATGCCCCAATAGTTTCACATATGTCCCATTAGTTTCACAGATGTCCCCATAGTTTCACAGATGTCCCAATAATTTAACAGATGTATCAGTAGTTTCACAGATGTCCCAATAGTTTAACAGATGTCCCAAATAGTTTCACAGATGTCCCAATAGTTTCACAGATGTCCCAGTTGTTTCACAGATGTCTCAATAGTTTCACAGATGTCCCAATAGTTTCACAGATGTCCCAATAGATTCACATATGTCCCAGTAGTTTTACAGATGTCCCAGTAGATTCACAGATGTCCCAATAGTTCAACAGATGTCCCAGTAGTTTAACAGATGTCCCAGTAGTTTCACAGATGTCCCAGTAGGTTAACAGATGTCCCCATAGTTTCACAGATGTCCCAAAAGTTTCACAGATGTCCCAATAGGTTCACCTATGTCCCAGTAGTTTCACAGATGCCCCAATAGTTTCACATATGTCCCATTAGTTTCACAGATGTCCCCATAGTTTCACAGATGTCCCAATAATTTCACAGATGTACCAGTAGTTTCACAGATGTCCCAATAGTTTAACAGATGTCCCAAATACTTTCACAGATGTCCCAATAGATTCACAGATGGCCCAATAGTTTCACAGATTTCCCAATAGTTTCACAGATGTCCCAATAGTTTCACAGATGTCCCAGAAGTTTTACAGATATTCCAGTAGGTTAACAGATGTCCCCATAGTTTCACAGATGTCCCAATAGTTTCAAAGATGTCCCAGTAGTTTTACAGATGTCCCGCTAGTTTCACAGATGATCCCAGTAGTTTCACAGATGCCCCAATAGTTTCACATATGTCCCATTAGTTTCACAGATGTCCCCATAGTTTCACAGATGTCCCAATAGTTTCACAGATGTCCCAATAGTTTCACAGATGTCCCAATAAGTTCACATATGTCCCAGTAGTTTCACAGATCACCCAGTCGTTTCACAGATGCCCCAATAGTTTCACATATGTCCCATTAGTTTCACAGATGTCCCCATAGTTTCACAGATGTCCCAATAATTTAACAGATGTACCAGTAGTTTCACAGATGTCCCAATACTTTAACAGATGTCCCAAATAGTTTCACAGATGTCCCAATAGTTTCACAGATGTCCCAGAAGTTTAACAGATGTCCCAATAGTTTAACAGATGTCCCAGTTGTTTCACAGATGTCTCAATAGTTTCACAGATGTCCCAATAGTTTCACAGATGTCCCAATAGGTTCACATATGTCCCAGTAGTTTTACAGATGTCCCAGTAGATTCACAGATGTCCCAATAGTTCAACAGATGTCCCAGTAGATTAACAGATGTCCCAATAGTTTCACAGATGTCCCAGTAGGTTAACAGATGTCCCCATAGTTTCACAGATGTCCCAATAGTTTCACAGATGTCCCAGTAGTTTTACAGATATCCCAGTAGGTTAACAGATGTCCCCATAGTTTCACAGATGTACCAGTAGTTTCACAGATGTCCCAATAGTTTCACAGATGTCCCAATAGTTTCACACATTTCCCAATAGTTTCACATATGTCCCAGTAGTTTTACAGATGTCCCAATAGTTTCACAGATGTCCCAATAGTTTCACAGATGTCCCAATAGTTTCACAGATGTCCCAATAAGTTCACATATGTCCCACTAGTGTCACAGATCACCCAGTCGTTTCACAGATGCCCCAATAGTTTCACATATGTCCCATTAGTTTCACAGATGTCCCCATAGTTTTACAGATGTCCCAATAATTTAACAGATGTACCAGTAGTTTCACAGATGTCCCAATAGTTTCACAGATGTCCCAATAAGTTCACATATGTCCCACTAGTGTCACAGATCACCCAGTCGTTTTACAGATGCCCCAATAGTTTCACATATGTCCCATTAGTTCCACAGATGTCCCCATAGTTTTACAGATGTCCCAATAATTTAACATGTACCAGTAGTTTGACAGATGTCCTAATAGTTTCACATATGTCCCCATAGTTTCACAGATGTCCCAATAGTTTCACATATGTCCCATTAGTTTCACAGATGTCCCCATAGATTCACAGATGTCCCAATAAGTTCACATATGTCCCAGTAGTGTCACAGATCACCCAGTCGTTTCACAGATGCCCCAATAGTTTCACATATGTCCCATTAGTTTCACAGATGTCCCAATAATTTCACAGATGTACCAGTAGTTTCACAGATGTCCCAATAGTTTCACAGATGTCCCAATAGTTTCACAGATATCCCAGGAGTTTTACAGATATTCCAGTAGGTTAACAGATGTCCCCATAGTTTCACAGATGTCCCAATAGTTTCACAGATGTCCCAATAGTTTCACAGATTTCCCAATAAGTTCACATATGTCCCACTAGTGTCACAGATCACCCAGTCGTTTCACAGATGCCCCAATAGTTTCACATATGTCCCATTAGTTTCACAGATGTCCCCATAGTTTTACAGATGTCCCAATAATTTAACAGATGTACCAGTAGTTTAACAGATGTCCCAATAGTTTAACAGATGTCCCAGTTGTTTCACAGATGTCTCAATAGTTTCACAGATGTCCCAATAGATTCACATATGTCCCAGTAGTTTTACAGATGTCCCAGTAGATTCACAGATGTCCCAATAGTTCAACAGATGTCCCAGTAGTTTAACAGATGTCCCAGTAGTTTCACAGATGTCCCAGTAGGTTAACAGATGTCCCAGTAGGTTAACATATATCCCCATAGTTTCACAGATGTCCCAATAGTTTCACAGATGTCCCAATAGGTTCATAGATGTCCCAATAATTTCACAGATGTCCCAGAAGTTTTACAGATATTCCAGTAGGTTAACAGATGTCCCCATAGTTTTACAGATGTCCCAATAATTTAACAGATGTACCAGTAGTTTCACAGATGTCCCAGTAGTTTCACAGATGTCCCAATAGTTTCACAGATGTCCCAATAAGTTCACATATGTCCCACTAGTGTCACAGATCACCCAGTCGTTTCACAGATGCCCAATAGTTTCACATATGTCCCATTAGTTTCACAGATGTCCCCATTGTTTTACAGATGTCCCAATAAATTAACAGATGTACCAGTAGTTTCACAGATGTCCCAATAGTTTCACAGATGTCCCAATAAGTTCACATATGTCCCACTAGTGTCACAGATCACCCAGTCGTTTCACAGATGCCCCAATAGTTTCACATATGTCCCATTAGTTTCACAGATGTCCCCATAGTTTTACAGATGTCCCAATAATTTAACATGTACCAGTAGTTTGACAGATGTCCTAATAGTTTCACATAGGTCCCCATAGTTTCACAGATGTCCCAATAGTTTCACATATGTCCCATTAGTTTCACAGATGTCCCCATAGATTCACAGATGTCCCAATAAGTTCACATATGTCCCAGTAGTGTCACAGATCACCCAGTCGTTTCACAGATGCCCCAATAGTTTCACATATGTCCCATTAGTTTCACAGATGTCCCAATAATTTCACAGATGTACCAGTAGTTTCACAGATGTCCCAATAGTTTCACAGATGTCCCAATAGTTTCACAGATGTCCCAGGAGATTTACAGATTTTCCAGTAGGTTAACAGATGTCCCCATAGTTTCACAGATGTCCCAATAGTTTCACAGATGTCCCAATAGTTTCACAGATGTCCCAATAAGTTCACATATGTCCCACTAGTGTCACAGATCACCCAGTCGTTTCACAGATGCCCCAATAGTTTCACATATGTCCCATTAGTTTCACAGATGTCCCCATAGTTTTACAGATGTCCCAATAATTTAACAGATGTACCAGTAGTTTAACAGATGTCCCAAATAGTTTCACAGATGTCCCAATAGTTTCACAGATGTCCCAGTTGTTTCACAGATGTCTCAATAGTTTCACAGATGTCCCAATAGTTTCACAGATGTCCCAATAGATTCACATATGTCCCAGTAGTTTTACAGATGTCCCAGTAGATTCACAGATGTCCCAATAGTTCAACAGATGTCCCAGTAGTTTAACAGATGTCCCAGTAGTTTCACAGATGTCCCAGTAGGTTAACAGATGTCCCCATAGTTTCACAGATGTCCCAAAAGTTTCACAGATGTCCCAATAGGTTCACATATGTCCCAGTAGTTTCACAGATGCCCCAATAGTTTCACATATGTCCCATTAGTTTCACAGATGTCCCCATAGTTTCACAGATGTCCCAATAATTTCACAGATGTACCAGTAGTTTCACAGATGTCCCAATAGTTTAACAGATGTCCCAAATACTTTCACAGATGTCCCAATAGATTCACAGATGTCCCAATAGTTTCACAGATTTCCCAATAGTTTCACAGATGTCCCAATAGTTTCACAGATGTCCCAGAAGTTTTACAGATATTCCAGTAGGTTAACAGATGTCCCCATAGTTTCACAGATGTCCCAATAGTTTCAAAGATGTCCCAGTAGTTTTACAGATGTCCCGCTAGTTTCACAGATGATCCCAGTAGTTTCACAGATGCCCCAATAGTTTCACATATGTCCCATTAGTTTCACAGATGTCCCCATAGTTTCACAGATGTCCCAATAGTTTCACAGATGTCCCAATAGTTTCACAGATGTCCCAATAAGTTCACATATGTCCCAGTAGTTTCACAGATCACCCAGTCGTTTCACAGATGCCCCAATAGTTTCACATATGTCCCATTAGTTTCACAGATGTCCCCATAGTTTCACAGATGTCCCAATAATTTAACAGATGTACCAGTAGTTTCACAGATGTCCCAATACTTTAACAGATGTCCCAAATAGTTTCACAGATGTCCCAATAGTTTCACAGATGTCCCAGAAGTTTAACAGATGTTCCAATAGTTTAACAGATGTCCCAGTTGTTTCACAGATGTCTCAATAGTTTCACAGATGTCCCAATAGTTTCACAGATGTCCCAATAGGTTCACATATGTCCCAGTAGTTTTACAGATGTCCCAGTAGATTCACAGATGTCCCAATAGTTCAACAGATGTCCCAGTAGATTAACAGATGTCCCAATAGTTTCACAGATGTCCCAGTAGGTTAACAGATGTCCCCATAGTTTCACAGATGTCCCAATAGTTTCACAGATGTCCCAGTAGTTTTACAGATATCCCAGTAGGTTAACAGATGTCCCCATAGTTTCACAGATGTACCAGTAGTTTCACAGATGTCCCAATAGTTTCACAGATGTCCCAATAGTTTCACACATTTCCCAATAGTTTCACATATGTCCCAGTAGTTTTACAGATGTCCCAATAGTTTCACAGATGTCCCAATAGTTTCACAGATGTCCCAATAGTTTCACAGATGTCCCAATAAGTTCACATATGTCCCACTAGTGTCACAGATCACCCAGTCGTTTCACAGATGCCCCAATAGTTTCACATATGTCCCATTAGTTTCACAGATGTCCCCATAGTTTTACAGATGTCCCAATAATTTAACAGATGTACCAGTAGTTTCACAGATGTCCCAATAGTTTCACAGATGTCCCAATAAGTTCACATATGTCCCACTAGTGTCACAGATCACCCAGTCGTTTCACAGATGCCCCAATAGTTTCACATATGTCCCATTAGTTTCACAGATGTCCCCATAGTTTTACAGATGTCCCAATAATTTAACATGTACCAGTAGTTTGACAGATGTCCTAATAGTTTCACATATGTCCCCATAGTTTTACAGATGTCCCAATAGTTTCACATATGTCCCATTAGTTTCACAGATGTCCCCATAGATTCACAGATGTCCCAATAAGTTCACATATGTCCCAGTAGTGTCACAGATCACCCAGTCGTTTCACAGATGCCCCAATAGTTTCACATATGTCCCATTAGTTTCACAGATGTCCCAATAATTTCACAGATGTACCAGTAGTTTCACAGATGTCCCAATAGTTTCACAGATGTCCCAATAGTTTCACAGATGTCCCAGGAGTTTTACAGATATTCCAGTAGGTTAACAGATGTCCCCATAGTTTCACAGATGTCCCAATAGTTTCACAGATGTCCCAATAGTTTCACAGATGTCCCAATAAGTTCACATATGTCCCACTAGTGTCACAGATCACCCAGTCGTTTCACAGATGCCCCAATAGTTTCACATATGTCCCATTAGTTTCACAGATGTCCCCATAGTTTTACAGATGTCCCAATAATTTAACAGATGTACCAGTAGTTTAACAGATGTCCCAATAGTTTAACAGATGTCCCAGTTGTTTCACAGATGTCTCAATAGTTTCACAGATGTCCCAATAGATTCACATATGTCCCAGTAGTTTTACAGATGTCCCAGTAGATTCACAGATGTCCCAATAGTTCAACAGATGTCCCAGTAGTTTAACAGATGTCCCAGTAGTTTCACAGATGTCCCAGTAGGTTAACAGATGTCCCAGTAGGTTAACAGATATCCCCATAGTTTCACAGATGTCCCAATAGTTTCACAGATGTCCCAATAGGTTCACAGATGTCCCAATAATTTCACAGATGTCCCAGAAGTTTTACAGATATTCCAGTACGTTAACAGATGTCCCCATAGTTTTACAGATGTCCCAATAATTTAACAGATGTACCAGTAGTTTCACAGATGTCCCAGTAGTTTCACAGATGTCCCAATAGTTTCACAGATGTCCCAATAAGTTCACATATGTCCACTAGTGTCACAGATCACCCAGTCGTTTCACAGATGCCCCAATAGTTTCACATATGTCCCATTAGTTTCACAGATGTCCCCATAGTTTTACAGATGTCCCAATAATTTAACAGATGTACCAGTAGTTTCACAGATGTCCCAATAAGTTCACATATGTCCCAGTAGTTTCACAGATCACCCAGTCGTTTCACAGATGCCCCAATAGTTTCACATATGTCCCATTAGTTTCACAGATGTCCCCATAGTTTCACAGATGTCCCAATAATTTAACAGATGTACCAGTAGTTTCACAGATGTCCCAATACTTTAACAGATGTCCCAAATAGTTTCACAGATGTCCCAATAGTTTCACAGATGTCCCAGAAGTTTAACAGATGTCCCAATAGTTTAACAGATGTCCCAGTTGTTTCACAGATGTCTCAATAGTTTCACAGATGTCCCAATAGTTTCACAGATGTCCCAATAGGTTCACATATGTCCCAGTAGTTTTACAGATGTCCCAGTAGATTCACAGATGTCCCAATAGTTCAACAGATGTCCCAGTAGATTAACAGATGTCCCAATAGTTTCACAGATGTCCCAGTAGGTTAACAGATGTCCCCATCGTTTCACAGATGTCCCAATAGTTTCACAGATGTCCCAGTAGTTTTACAGATATCCCAGTAGGTTAACAGATGTCCCCATAGTTTCACAGATGTACCAGTAGTTTCACAGATGTCCCAATAGTTTCACAGATGTCCCAATAGTTTCACACATTTCCCAATAGTTTCACATATGTCCCAGTAGTTTTACAGATGTCCCAATAGTTTCACAGATGTCCCAATAGTTTCACAGATGTCCCAATAGTTTCACAGATGTCCCAATAAGTTCACATATGTCCCACTAGTGTCACAGATCACCCAGTCGTTTCACAGATGCCCCAATAGTTTCACATATGTCCCATTAGTTTCACAGATGTCCCCATAGTTTTACAGATATCCCAATAATTTAACAGATGTACCAGTAGTTTCACAGATGTCCCAGTAGTTTCACAGATGCCCCAATAGTTTCACATATGTCCCATTAGTTTCACAGATGTCCCCATAGTTTCACAGATGTCCCAATAATTTCACAGATGTACCAGTAGTTTCACAGATGTCCCAATAGTTTAACAGATGTCCCAAATACTTTCACAGATGTCCCAATAGATTCACAGATGTCCCAATAGTTTCACAGATTTCCCAATAGTTTCACAGATGTCCCAATCGTTTCACAGATGTCCCAGAAGTTTTACAGATATTCCAGTAGGTTAACAGATGTCCCCATAGTTTCACAGATGTCCCAATAGTTTCAAAGATGTCCCAGTAGTTTTACAGATGTCCCGCTAGTTTCACAGATGATCCCAGTAGTTTCACAGATGCCCCAATAGTTTCACATATGTCCCATTAGTTTCACAGATGTCCCCATAGTTTCACAGATGTCCCAATAGTTTCACAGATGTCCCAATAGTTTCACAGATGTCCCAATAAGTTCACATATGTCCCAGTAGTTTCACAGATCACCCAGTCGTTTCACAGATGCCCCAATAGTTTCACATATGTCCCATTAGTTTCACAGATGTCCCCATAGTTTCACAGATGTCCCAATAATTTAACAGATGTACCAGTAGTTTCACAGATGTCCCAATACTTTAACAGATGTCCCAAATAGTTTCACAGATGTCCCAATAGTTTCACAGATGTCCCAGAAGTTTAACAGATGTCCCAATAGTTTAACAGATGTCCCAGTTGTTTCACAGATGTCTCAATAGTTTCACAGATGTCCCAATAGTTTCACAGATGTCCCAATAGGTTCACATATGTCCCAGTAGTTTTACAGATGTCCCAGTAGATTCACAGATGTCCCAATAGTTCAACAGATGTCCCAGTAGATTAACAGATGTCCCAATAGTTTCACAGATGTCCCAGTAGGTTAACAGATGTCCCCATAGTTTCACAGATGTCCCAATAGTTTCACAGATGTCCCAGTAGTTTTATAGATATCCCAGTAGGTTAACAGATGTCCCCATAGTTTCACAGATGTACCAGTAGTTTCACAGATGTCCCAATAGTTTCACAGATGTCCCAATAGTTTCACACATTTCCCAATAGTTTCACATATGTCCCAGTAGTTTTACAGATGTCCCAATAGTTTCACAGATGTCCCAATAGTTTCACAGATGTCCCAATAGTTTCACAGATGTCCCAATAAGTTCACATATGTCCCACTAGTGTCACAGATCACCCAGTCGTTTCACAGATGCCCCAATAGTTTCACATATGTCCCATTAGTTTCACAGATGTCCCCATAGTTTTACAGATGTCCCAATAATTTAACATGTACCAGTAGTTTGACAGATGTCCTAATAGTTTCACATATGTCCCCATAGTTTCACAGATGTCCCAATAGTTTCACATATGTCCCATTAGTTTCACAGATGTCCCCATAGATTCACAGATGTCCCAATAAGTTCACATATGTCCCAGTAGTGTCACAGATCACCCAGTCGTTTCACAGATGCCCCAATAGTTTCACATATGTCCCATTAGTTTCACAGATGTCCCAATAATTTCACAGATGTACCAGTAGTTTCACAGATGTCCCAATAGTTTCACAGATGTCCCAATAGTTTCACAGATGTCCCAGGAGTTTTACAGATATTCCAGTAGGTTAACAGATGTCCCCATAGTTTCACAGATGTCCCAATAGTTTCACAGATGTCCCAATAGTTTCACAGATGTCCCAATAAGTTCACATATGTCCCACTAGTGTCACAGATCACCCAGTCGTTTCACAGATGCCCCAATAGTTTCACATATGTCCCATTAGTTTCACAGATGTCCCCATAGTTTTACAGATGTCCCAATAATTTAACAGATGTACCAGTAGTTTAACAGATGTCCCAATAGTTTAACAGATGTCCCAGTTGTTTCACAGATGTCCCAATAGTTTCACAGATGTCCCAATAAGTTCACATATGTCCCACTAGTGTCACAGATCACCCAGTCGTTTCACAGATGCCCCAATAGTTTCACATATGTCCCATTAGTTTCACAGATGTCCCCATAGTTTTACAGATGTCCCAATAATTTAACAGATGTACCAGTAGTTTCACAGATGTCCCAATAAGTTCACATATGTCCCAGTAGTTTCACAGATCACCCAGTCGTTTCACAGATGCCCCAATAGTTTCACATATGTCCCATTAGTTTCACAGATGTCCCCATAGTTTCACAGATGTCCCAATAATTTAACAGATGTACCAGTAGTTTCACAGATGTCCCAATACTTTAACAGATGTCCCAAATAGTTTCACAGATGTCCCAATAGTTTCACAGATGTCCCAGAAGTTTAACAGATGTCCCAATAGTTTAACAGATGTCCCAGTTGTTTCACAGATGTCTCAATAGTTTCACAGATGTCCCAATAGTTTCACAGATGTCCCAATAGGTTCACATATGTCCCAGTAGTTTTACAGATGTCCCAGTAGATTCACAGATGTCCCAATAGTTCAACAGATGTCCCAGTAGATTAACAGATGTCCCAATAGTTTCACAGATGTCCCAGTAGGTTAACAGATGTCCCCATAGTTTCACAGATGTCCCAATAGTTTCACAGATGTCCCAGTAGTTTTACAGATATCCCAGTAGGTTAACAGATGTCCCCATAGTTTCACAGATGTACCAGTAGTTTCACAGATGTCCCAATAGTTTCACAGATGTCCCAATAGTTTCACACATTTCCCAATAGTTTCACATATGTCCCAGTAGTTTTACAGATGTCCCAATAGTTTCACAGATGTCCCAATAGTTTCACAGATGTCCCAATAGTTTCACAGATGTCCCAATAGTTTCACAGATGTCCCAATAAGTTAACATATGTCCCACTAGTGTCACAGATCACCCAGTCGTTTCACAGATGCCCCAATAGTTTCACATATGTCCCATTAGTTTCACAGATGTCCCCATAGTTTTACAGATGTCCCAATAATTTAACAGATGTACCAGTAGTTTCACAGATGTCCCAATAGTTTCACAGATGTCCCAATAAGTTCACATATGTCCCACTAGTGTCACAGATCACCCAGTCGTTTCACAGATGCCCCAATAGTTTCACATATGTCCCATTAGTTTCACAGATGTCCCCATAGTTTTACAGATGTCCCAATAATTTAACATGTACCAGTAGTTTGACAGATGTCCTAATAGTTTCACATATGTCCCCATAGTTTCACAGATGTCCCAATAGTTTCACATATGTCCCATTAGTTTCACAGATGTCCCCATAGATTCACAGATGTCCCAATAAGTTCACATATGTCCCAGTAGTGTCACAGATCACCCAGTCGTTTCACAGATGCCCCAATAGTTTCACATATGTCCTATTTGTTTCACAGATGTCCCAATAATTTCACAGATGTACCAGTAGTTTCACAGATGTCCCAATAGTTTCACAGATGTCCCAATAGTTTCACAGATGTCCCAGGAGTTTTACAGATATTCCAGTAGGTTAACAGATGTCCCCATAGTTTCACAGATGTCCCAATAGTTTCACAGATGTCCCAATAGTTTCACAGATGTCCCAATAAGTTCACATATGTCCCACTAGTGTCACAGATCACCCAGTCGTTTCACAGATGCCCCAATAGTTTCACATATGTCCCATTAGTTTCACAGATGTCCCCATAGTTTTACAGATGTCCCAATAATTTAACAGATGTACCAGTAGTTTAACAGATGTCCCAATAGTTTAACAGATGTCCCAGTTGTTTCACAGATGTCTCAATAGTTTCACAGATGTCCCAATAGATTCACATATGTCCCAGTAGTTTTACAGATGTCCCAGTAGATTCACAGATGTCCCAATAGTTCAACAGATGTCCCAGTAGTTTAACAGATGTCCCAGTAGTTTCACAGATGTCCCAGTAGGTTAACAGATGTCCCAGTAGGTTAACAGATATCCCCATAGTTTCACAGATGTCCCAATAGTTTCACAGATGTCCCAATAGGTTCACAGATGTCCCAATAATTTCACAGATGTCGCAGAAATTTTACAGATATTCCAGTAGATTAACAGATGTCCCCATAGTTTTACAGATGTCCCAATAATTTAACAGATGTACCAGTAGTTTCACAGATGTCCCAGTAGTTTCACAGATGTCCCAATAGTTTCACAGATGTCCCAATAAGTTCACATATGTCCCACTAGTGTCACAGATCACCCAGTCGTTTCACAGATGCCCCAATAGTTTCACATATGTCCCATTAGTTTCACAGATGTCCCCATAGTTTTACAGATGTCCCAATAATTTAACAGATGTACCAGTAGTTTCACAGATGTCCCAATAGTTTCACAGATGTCCCAATAAGTTCACATATGTCCCACTAGTGTCACAGATCACCCAGTCGTTTCACAGATGCCCCAATAGTTTCACATATGTCCCATTAGTTTCACAGATGTCCCCATAGTTTTACAGATGTCCCAATAATTTAACATGTACCAGTAGTTTGACAGATGTCCTAATAGTTTCACAGATGTCCCCATAGATTCACAGATGTCCCAATAAGTTCACATATGTCCCAGTAGTGTCACAGATCACCCAGTCGTTTCACAGATGCCCCAATAGTTTCACATATGTCCCATTAGTTTCACAGATGTCCCAATAATTTCACAGATGTACCAGTAGTTTCACAGATGTCCCAATAGTTTCACAGATGTCCCAATAGTTTCACAGATGTCCCAGGAGATTTACAGATATTCCAGTAGGTTAACAGATGTCCCCATAGTTTCACAGATGTCCCAGTAGTTTCACAGATGTCCCAATAGTTTCACAGATGTCCCAATAAGTTCACATATGTCCCACTAGTGTCACAGATCACCCAGTCGTTTCACAGATGCCCCAATAGTTTCACATATGTCCCATTAGTTTCACAGATGTCCCCATAGTTTTACAGATGTCCCAATAATTTAACAGATGTACCAGTAGTTTCACAGATGTCCCAATAGTTTCACAGATGTCCCAATAAGTTCACATATGTCCCACTAGTGTCACAGATCACCCAGTCGTTTCACAGATGCCCCAATAGTTTCACATATGTCCCATTAGTTTCACAGATGTCCCCATAGTTTTACAGATGTCCCAATAATTTAACATGTACCAGTAGTTTGACAGATGTCCTAATAGTTTCACAGATGTCCCCATAGATTCACAGATGTCCCAATAAGTTCACATATGTCCCAGTAGTGTCACAGATCACCCAGTCGTTTCACAGATGCCCCAATAGTTTCACATATGTCCCATTAGTTTCACAGATGTCCCAATAATTTCACAGATGTACCAGTAGTTTCACAGATGTCCCAATAGTTTCACAGATGTCCCAATAGTTTCACAGATGTCCCAGGAGATTTACAGATATTCCAGTAGGTTAACAGATGTCCCCATAGTTTCACAGATGTCCCAATAGTTTCACAGATGTCCCAATAGTTTCACAGATGTCCCAATAAGTTCACATATGTCCCACTAGTGTCACAGATCACCCAGTCGTTTCACAGATGCCCCAATAGTTTCACATATGCCCAATTAGTTTCACAGATGTCCCCATAGTTTTACAGATGTCCCAATAATTTAACAGATGTACCAGTAGTTTAACAGATGTCCCAATAGTTTAACAGATGTCCCAGTTGTTTCACAGATGTCTCAATAGTTTCACAGATGTCCCAATAGATTCACATATGTCCCAGTAGTTTTACAGATGTCCCAGTAGATTCACAGATGTCCCAATAGTTCAACAGATGTCCCAGTAGTTTAACAGATGTCCCAGTAGTTTCACAGATGTCCCAGTAGGTTAACAGATGTCCCAGTAGGTTAACAGATATCCCCATAGTTTCACAGATGTCCCAATAGTTTCACAGATGTCCAAATAGGTTCACAGATGTCCCAATAATTTCACAGATGTCCCAGAAGTTTTACAGATATTCCAGTAGGTTAACAGATGTCCCCATAGTTTTACAGATGTCCCAATAATTTAACAGATGTACCAGTAGTTTCACAGATGTCCCAGTAGTTTCACAGATGTCCCAATAGTTTCACAGATGTCCCAATAAGTTCACATATGTCCCACTAGTGTCACAGATCACCCAGTCGTTTCACAGATGCCCCAATAGTTTCACATATGTCCCATTAGTTTCACAGATGTCCCCATAGTTTTACAGATGTCCCAATAATTTAACAGATGTACCAGTAGTTTAACAGATGTCCCAATAGTTTAACAGATGTCCCAGTTGTTTCACAGATGTCTCAATAGTTTCACAGATGTCCCAATAGATTCCCATATGTCCCAGTAGTTTTACAGATGTCTCAGTAGATTCACAGATGTCCCAATAGTTCAACAGATGTCCCAGTAGTTTAACAAATGTCCCAGTAGTTTCACAGATGTCCCAGTAGGTTAACAGATGTCCCAGTAGGTTAACAGATATCCCCATAGTTTCACAGATGTCCCAATAGTTTCACAGATGTCCCAATAGGTTCACATATGTCCCAGTAGTTTCACAGATGCCCCAATAGTTTCACATATGTCCCATTAGTTTCACAGATGTCCCCATAGTTTCACAGATGTCCCAATAATTTTACAGATGTACCAGTAGTTTCACAGATGTCCCAATAGTTTCACAGATGTCCCAATAGTTTCACAGATGTCCCAGAAGTTTTACAGATATTCCAGTAGGTTAACAGATGTCCCCATAGTTTCACAGATTTCCCAATAGTTTCAAAGATGTCCCAGTAGTTTTACAGATGTCCCAGTAGTTTCACAGATGATCCCAGTAGTTTCACAGATGCCCCAATAGTTTCACATATGTCCCATTAGTTGCACAGATGTCCCCATAGTTTCACAGATGTCCCAATAGTTTCACAGATGTCCCAATAAGTTCACATATGTCCCACTAGTGTCACAGATCACCCAGTCGTTTCACAGATGCCCCAATAGTTTCACATATGTTCCATTAGTTTCACAGATGTCCCCATAGTTTTACAGATGTCCCAATAATTTAACATGTACCAGTAGTTTCACAGATGTCCTAATAGTTTCACATATGTCCCATTAGTTTCACAGATGTCCCCATAGCTTCACAGATGTCCCAATAGTTTCACAGATGTCCCAATAGTTTCACAGATGTCCCAATAATTTAACATGTACAAGTAGTTTCACAGATGTCCTAATAGTTTCACATATGTCCTATTAGTTTCACAGATGTCCCCATAGCTTCACAGATGTCCCAATAGTTTCACAGATGTCCCAATAGTTTCACAGATGTCCCAATAAGTTCACATATGTCCCAGTAGTTTCACAGATCACCCAGTCGTTTCACAGATGCCCCAATAGTTTCAAATATGTCCCATTAGTTTCACAGATGTCCCCATAGTTTCACAGATGTCCCAATAATTTCACAGATGTACCAGTAGTTTCACAGATGTCCCAATAGTTTCACAGATGTCCCAATAGTTTCACAGATGTCCCAGGAGTTTTACAGATATTCCAGTAAGTTAACAGATGTCCCCATAGTTTCACAGATGTCCCAATAGTTTCAAAGATGTCCCAGTAGTTTTACAGATGTCCCAGTAGTTTCACAGATGATCCCAGTAGTTTCACAGATGCCCCAATAGTTTCACATATGTCCCATTAGTTGCACAATGTCCCCATAGTTTCACAGATGTCCCAATAGTTTCACAGATGTCCCAATAGTTTCACAGATGTCCCAATAAGTTCACATATGTTCCACTAGTGTCACAGATCACCCAGTCGTTTCACAGATGCCCCAATAGTTTCACATATGTCCCATTAGTTTCACAGATGTCCCCATAGTTTTACAGATGTCCCAATAATTTAATAGATGTACCAGTAGTTTCACAGATGTCCCAATAGTTTCACATATGTCCCATTAGTTTCACAGATGTCCCAATAGTTTCACAGATGTCCCAATAGTTTCACAGATGTCCCAATAGTTTCACAGATGTCCCAATAAGTTCACATATGTCCCAGTAGTTTCACAGATCACCCAGTCGTTTCACAGATGCCCCAATAGTTTCACATATGTCCCATTAGTTTCACAGATGTCCCCATAGTTTCACAGATGTCCCAGTAGTTTAACAGATGTCCCAGTAGTTTCACAGATGTCCCAGTAGGTTAACAGATGTCCCCATAGTTTCACAGATGTCCCAAAAGTTTCACAGATGTCCCAATAGGTTCACATATGTCCCAGTAGTTTCACAGATGCCCCAATAGTTTCACATATGTCCCATTAGTTTCACAGATGTCCCCATAGTTTCACAGATGTCCCAATAATTTCACAGATGTACCAGTAGTTTCACAGATGTCCCAATAGTTTAACAGATGTCCCAAATAGTTTCACAGATGTCCCAATAGATTCACAGATGTCCCAATAGTTTCACAGATTTCCCAATAGTTTCACAGATGTCCCAATAGTTTCACAGATGTCCCAGAAGCTTTATAGATATTCCAGTAGGTTAACAGATTTCCCCATAGTTTCACAGATGTCCCAATAGTTTCAAAGATGTCCCAG
Organism: Petromyzon marinus; assembly: GCF_048934315.1. NCBI lineage: Eukaryota > Metazoa > Chordata > Hyperoartia > Petromyzontiformes > Petromyzontidae > Petromyzon > Petromyzon marinus. The sequence continues at coordinate 10,311,169 of NC_133703.1, read as the reverse complement.
TAGTTTTACAGATGTCCCGCTAGTTTCACAGATGATCCCAGTAGTTTCACAGATGCCCCAATAGTTTCACATATGTCCCATTAGTTTCACAGATGTCCCCAAAGTTTCACAGATGTCCCAATAGTTCAAAGATGTCCCAATAGTTTCACAGATGTCCCAATAAGTTCACATATGTCCCAGTAGTTTCACAGATCACCCAGTCGTTTCACAGATGCCCCAATAGTTTCACATATGTCCCATTAGTTTCACAGATGTCCCCATAGTTTCACAGATGTCCCAATAATTTAACAGATGTACCAGTAGTTTCACAGATGTCCCAATACTTTAACAGATGTCCCAAATAGTTTCACAGATGTCCCAATAGTTTCACAGATGTCCCAGAAGTTTAACAGATGTCCCAATAGTTTAACAGATGTCCCAGTTGTTTCACAGATGTCTCAATAGTTTCACAAATGTCCCAATAGTTTCACAGATGTCCCAATAGGTTCACATATGTCCCAGTAGTTTTACAGATGTCCCAGTAGATTCACAGATGTCCCAATAGTTCAACAGATGTCCCAGTAGATTAACAGATGTCCCAATAGTTTCACAGATGTCCCAGTAGGTTAACAGATGTCCCCATAGTTTCACAGATGTCCCAATAGTTTCACAGATGTCCCAGTAGTTTTACAGATATCCCAGTAGGTTAACAGATGTCCCCATAGTTTCACAGATGTACCAGTAGTTTCACAGATGTCCCAATAGTTTCACAGATGTCCCAATAGTTTCACACATTTCCCAATAGTTTCACATATGTCCCAGTAGTTTTACAGATGTCCCAATAGTTTCACAGATGTCCCAATAGTTTCACAGATGTCCCAATAGTTTCACAGATGTCCCAATAAGTTCACATATGTCCCACTAGTGTCACAGATCACCCAGTCGTTTCACAGATGCCCCAATAGTTTCACATATGTCCCATTAGTTTCACAGATGTCCCCATAGTTTTACAGATGTCCCAATAATTTAACAGATGTACCAGTAGTTTAACAGATGTCCCAATAGTTTAACAGATGTCCCAGTTGTTTCACAGATGTCTCAATAGTTTCACAGATGTCCCAATAGATTCACATATGTCCCAGTAGTTTTACAGATGTCCCAGTAGATTCACAGATGTCCCAATAGGTTCACATATGTCCCAGTAGTTTCACAGATGCCCCAATAGTTTCACATATGTCCCATTAGTTTCACAGATGTCCCCATAGTTTCACAGATGTCCCAATAATTTCACAGATGTACCAGTAGTTTCACAGATGTCCCAATAGTTTCACAGATGTCCCAATAGTTTCACAGATGTCCCAGAAGTTTTACAGATATTCCAGTAGGTTAACAGATGTCCCCATAGTTTCACAGATGTCCCAATAGTTTCAAAGATGTCCCAGTAGTTTTACAGATGTCCCAGTAGTTTCACAGATGATCCCAGTAGTTTCACAGATGCCCCAATAGTTTCACATATGTCCCATTAGTTGCACAATGTCCCCATAGTTTCACAGATGTCCCAATAGTTTCACAGATGTCCCAATAGTTTCACAGATGTCCCAATAAGTTCACATATGTCCCACTAGTGTCACAGATCACCCAGTCGTTTCACAGATGCCCCAATAGTTTCACATATGTCCCATTAGTTTCACAGATGTCCCCATAGTTTTACAGATGTCCCAATAATTTAACAGATGTACCAGTAGTTTCACAGATGTCCCAATAGTTTCACATACGTCCCATTAGTTTAACAGATGTCCCAGTAGTTTCACAGATGTCCCAGTAGGTTAACAGATGTCCCCATAGTTTCACAGATGTCCCAAAAGTTTCACAGATGTCCCAATAGGTTCACATATGTCCCAGTAGTTTCACAGATGCCCCAATAGTTTCACATATGTCCCATTAGTTTCACAGATGTCCCCATAGTTTCACAGATGTCCCAATAATTTCACAGATGTACCAGTAGTTTCACAGATGTCCCAATAGTTTAACAGATGTCCCAAATAGTTTCACAGATGTCCCAATAGATTCACAGATGTCCCAATAGTTTTACAGATTTCCCAATAGTTTCACAGATGTCCCAATAGTTTCACAGATGTCCCAGAAGTTTTACAGATATTCCAGTAGGTTAACAGATGTCCCCATAGTTTCACAGATGTCCCAATAGTTTCAAAGATGTCCCAGTAGTTTTACAGATGTCCCGCTAGTTTCACAGATGATCCCAGTAGTTTCACAGATGCCCCAATAGTTTCACATATGTCCCATTAGTTTCACAGATGTCCCCATAGTTTCACAGATGTCCCAATAGTTTCACAGATGTCCCAATAGTTTCACAGATGTCCCAATAAGTTCACATATGTCCCAGTAGTTTCACAGATCACCCAGTCGTTTCACAGATGCCCGAATAGTTTCACATATGTCCCATTAGTTTCACAGATGTCCCCATAGTTTCACAGATGTCCCAATAATTTAACAGATGTACCAGTAGATTCACAGATGTCCCAATACTTTAACAGATGTCCCAAATAGTTTCACAGATGTCCCAATAGTTTCACAGATGTCCCAGAAGTTTAACAGATGTCCCAATAGTTTAACAGATGTCCCAGTTGTTTCACAGTTGTCTCAATAGTTTCACAGATGTCCCAATAGTTTCACAGATGTCCCAATAGGTTCACATGTGTCCCAGTAGTTTTACAGATGTCCCAGTAGATTCACAGATGTCCCAATAGTTCAACAGATGTCCCAGTAGATTAACAGATGTCCCAATAGTTTCACAGATGTCCCAGTAGGTTAACAGATGTCCCCATAGTTTCACAGATGTCCCAATAGTTTCACAGATGTCCCAGTAGTTTTACAGATATCCCAGTAGGTTAACAGATTTCCCCATAGTTTCACAGATGTACTAGTAGTTTCACAGATGTCCCAATAGTTTCACAGATGTCCCAATAGTTTCACACATTTCCCAATAGTTTCACATATGTCCTAGTAGTTTTACAGATGTCCCAATAGTTTCACAGATGTCCCAATAATTTAACAGATGTACCAGTAGTTTCACAGATGTCCCAATAGTTTAACAGATGTCCCAAATAGTTTCACAGATGTCCCAATAGTTTCACAGATGTCCCCATAGTTTCACAGATGTCCCAATAGTTTCACATATGTCCCATTAGTTTCACAGATGTCCCCATAGATTCACAGATGTCCCAATAAGTTCACATATGTCCCAGTAGTGTCACAGATCACCCAGTCGTTTCACAGATGCCCCAATAGTTTCACATATGTCTCATTAGTTTCACAGATGTCCCCATAGTTTCACAGATGTCCCAATAATTTAACAGATGTACCAGTAGTTTCACAGATGTCCCAAAAGTTTAACAGATGTCCCAAATAGTTTCACAGATGTCCCAATAGTTTCACAGATGTCCTAGGAGTTTCACAGATGTCCCAATAGTTTCACAGATGTCCCAGAAGTTTTACAGATATTCCAGTAGGTTAACAGATGTCCCCATAGTTTCACAGATGTCCCAATAGTTTCAAAGATGTCCCAGTAGTTTTACAGATGTCCCGGTAGTTTCACAGATGATCCCAGTAGTTTCACAGATGCCCCAATAGTTTCACATATGTCCCATTAGTTGCACAGATGTCCCCATAGTTTCACAGATGTCCCAATAGTTTCACAGATGTCCCAATAGTTTCACAGATGTCCAAATAAGTTCACATATGTCCCAGTAGTGTCACAGATCACCCAGTCGTTTCACAGATGCCCCAATAGTTTCACATATGTCCCATTAGTTTCACAGATGTCCCCATAGTTTCACAGATGTCCCAATAATTTAACAGATGTACCAGTAGTTTCACAGATGTCCCAATAGTTTAACAGATGTCCCAAATAGTTTCACAGATGTCCCAATAGTTTCACAGATGTCCCAGAAGTTTAACAGATGTCCCAGTAGTGTCACAGATCACCCAGTCGTTTCACAGATGCCCCAACAGTTTCACATATGTCCCATTAGTTTCACAGATGTCCCCATAGTTTCACAGATGTCCCAACAATTTAACAGATGTACCAGTAGTTTCACAGATGTCCCAATAGTTTGACAGATGTCCCAAATAGTTTGACAGATGTCCCAATAGTTTCACAGATGTCCCAGGAGTTTAACAGATGTCCCAATAGTTTAACAGATGTCCCAGTTGTTTCACAGATGTCTCAATAGTTTCACAGATGTCCCAATAGTTTCACAGATGTCCCAATAGGTTCACATATGTCCCAGTAGTTTTACAGATGTCCCAGTAGATTCACAGATGTCCCAATAGTTCAACAGATGTCCCAGTAGTTTAACAGATGTCCCAGTAGTTTCACAGATGTCCCAGTAGGTTAACAGATGTCCCAATAGTTTCACAGATGTCCCAGTAGTTTTACAGATATCCCAGTAGGTTAACAGATGTCCCCATAGTTTCACAGATGTACCAGTAGTTTCACAGATGTCCCAATAGTTTCACAGATGTCCCAATAGTTTCACACATTTCCCAATAGTTTCACATATGTCCCAGTAGTTTTACAGATGTCCCAATAGTTTCACAGATGTCCCAATAATTTAACAGATGTACCAGTAGTTTCACAGATGTCCCAATAGTTTAACAGATGTCCCAAATAGTTTCACAGATGTCCCAATAGTTTCACAGATGTCCCCATAGTTTCACAGATGTCCCAATAGATTCACATATGTCCCATTAGTTTCACAGATGTCCCCATAGATTCACAGATGTCCCAATAAGTTCACATATGTCCCAGTAGTGTCACAGATCACCCAGTAGTTTCACAGATGCCCCAATAGTTTCACATATGTCCCATTAGTTTCACAGATGTCCCCATAGTTTCACAGATTTCCAAATAATTTCCCAGATGTTCCAGTAGTTTCACAGATGTCCCAATAGTTTAACAGATGTCCCAAATAGTTTCACAGATGTCCCCATAGTTTCACAGATGTCCCAATAATTTCACAGATGTCCCAATAGGTTCACATATGTCCCAGTAGTTTCACAGATGCCCCAATAGTTTCACATATGTCCCATTAGTTTCACAGATGTCTCAATACTTTCACAGATGCCCCAATAGTTTAACAGATGTCCCAGTTGTTTCACAGATGTCTCAATATTTTCACAGATGTCCCAATAGTTTCACAGATGTCCCAATAGGTTCACATATGTCCCAGTAGTTTTACAGATGTCCCAGTAGATTCACAGATGTCCCAATAGTTCAACAGATGTCCCAGTAGTTTAACAGATGTCCCAGTAGTTTCACAGATGTCCCAGTAGGTTAACAGATGTCCCCATAGTTTCACAGATGTCCCAATAGTTTCACAGATGTCCCAGTAGTTTTACAGATATCCCAGTAGGTTAACAGATGTCCCCATAGTTTCACAGATGTACCAGTAGTTTCACAGATGTCCCAATAGTTTCACAGATGTCGCAATAGTTTCACACATTTCCCAATAGTTTCACATATGTCCCAATAGTTTCACAGATGTCCCAATAGGTTCACATATGTCCCAGTAGTTTCACAGATCACCCAGTAGTTTCACAGATGCCCCAATAGTTTCACATATGTCCCATTAGTTTCACAGATGTCCCCATAGTTTCACAGATTTCCCAATAATTTCACAGATGTACCAGTAGTTTCACAGATGTCCCAATAGTTTAACAGATGTCCCAAATAGTTTCACAGATGTCCCCATAGTTTCACAGATGTCCCAATAATTTCACAGATGTCCCAATAGGTTCACATATGTCCCAGTAGTTTCACAGATGCCCCAATAGTTTCACATATGTCCCATTAGTTTCACAGATGTCCCCATAGTTTCACAGATGTCCCAATAATTTCACAGATGTACCAGTAGTTTCACAGATGTCCCAATAATTTAACAGATGTCCCAAATAGTTTCACAGATGTCCAAGAAGTTTTACAGATATTCCAGTAGGTTAACAGATGTCCCCATAGTTTCACAGATGTCCCAATAGTTTCAAAGATGTCCCAGTAGTTTTACAGATGTCCCGGTAGTTTCACAGATGATCCCAGTAGTTTCACAGATGCCCCAATAGTTTCACATATGTCCCATTAGTTTCACAGATGTCCCCATAGTTTCACAGATGTACCAGTAGTTTCACAGATGTCCCAATAGTTTAACAGATGTCCGAAATAGTTTCACAGATGTCCCAATAGTTTCACAGATGTCCCAGAAGTTTAACAGATGTCCCAGTAGTGTCACAGATCACCCAGTCGTTTCACAGATGCCCCAATAGTTTCACATATGTCCCATTAGTTTCACAGATGTCCCCATAGTTTCACAGATGTCCCAATAGTTTAACAGATGTCCCAAATAGTTTGACAGATGTCCCAATAGTTTCACAGATGTCCCAGGAGTTTAACAGATGTCCCAATAGTTTAACAGATGTCCCAGTTGTTTCACAGATGTCTCAATAATTTCACAGATGTCCCAATAGTTTCACAGATGTCCCAATAGGTTCACATATGTCCCAGTAGTTTTACAGATGTCCCAGTACATTCACAGATGTCCCAATAGTTCAACAGATGTCCCAGTAGTTTCACAGATGTCCCAGTAGGTTAACAGATGTCCCCATAGTTTCACAGATGTCCCAATAGTTTCACAGATGTCCCAGTAGTTTTACAGATATCCCAGTAGGTTAACAGATGTCCCCATAGTTTCACAGATGTACCAGTAGTTTCACAGATGTCCCAATAGTTTCACAGATGTCCCAATAGTTTCACACATTTCCCAATAGTTTCACATATGTCCCAGTAGTTTTACAGATGTCCCAATAGTTTCACAGATGTCCCAATAATTTAACAGATGTACCAGTAGTTTCACAGATGTCCCAATAGTTTAACAGATGTCCCAAATAGTTTCACAGAAGTCCCAATAGTTTCACAGATGTCCCAATAGTTTCACATATGTCCCATTAGTTTCACAGATGTCCCCATAGATTCACAGATGTCCCAATAAGTTCACATATGTCCCAGTAGTGTCACAGATCACCCAGTCGTTTCACAGATGCCCCAATAGTTTCACATATGTCCCATTAGTTTCACAGATGTCCCCATAGTTTCACAGATGTCCCAATAATTTAACAGATGTACCAGTAGTTTCACAGATGTCCCAATAGTTTAACAGATGTCCCAAATAGTTTGACAGATGTCCCAATAGTTTCACAGATGTCCCAGGAGTTTAACAGATGTCCCAGTAGATTCACAGATGTCCCAATAGTTCAACAGATGTCCCAGTAGTTTTACAGATGTCCCAGTAGATTCACAGATGTCCCAATAGTTCAACAGATGTCCCAGTAGTTTCACAGATGTCCCAGTAGGTTAACAGATGTCCCCATAGTTTCACAGATGTCCCAATAGTTTCACAGATGTCCCAGTAGTTTCACAGATGTTCCAATAGTTTAACACATGTCCCAAATAGTTTCACAGATGTCCCAGTAGTTTCACAGATGTCCCAGTAGTTTCACAGATGTCCCAATAGTTTCACAGATGTCCCAGTAGTTTCACAGATATCCCAATAGTTTAACAGATGTCCCAAATAGTTTCACAGATGTCCCAATAGTTTCACAGATGTCCCAGTAGTTTCACAGATGCCCCAATAGTTTCACATATGTCCCATTAGTTTCACAGATGTCCCAATAAGTTCACATATGTCCCAGTAGTGTCACAGATCACCCAGTCGTTTCACAGATGCCCCAATAGTTTCACATATGTCCCATTAGTTTCACAGATGTCCCCATAGTTTCACAGATGTCCCAATAATTTAACAGATGTACCAGTAGTTTCACAGATGTCCCAATAGTTTAACAGATGTCCCAAATAGTTTGACAGATGTCCCAATAGTTTCACAGATGTCCCAGGAGTTTAACAGATGTCCCAATAGTTTAACAGATGTCCCAGTTGTTTCACAGATGTCCCAGTAGTTTCACAGATGTCCCAATAGTTTCACAGATGTCCCAATAGGTTCACATATGTCCCAGTAGTTTTACAGATGTCCCAGTAGATTCACAGATGTCCCAAGAGTTCAACAGATGTCCCAGTAGTTTCACAGATGTCCCAGTAGGTTAACAGATGTCACCATAGTTTCACAGATGTCCCAATAGTTTCACAGATGTCCCAGTAGTTTTACAGATATCCCAGTAGGTTAACAGATGTCCCCATAGTTTCACAAATGTACCAGTAGTTTCACAGATGTCTCAATAGTTTCACAGATGTCCCAATAGTTTCACACATTTCCCAATAGTTTCACATATGTCCCAGTAGTTTTACAGATGTCCCAATAGTTTCACAGATGTCCCAATAATTTAACAGATGTACCAGTAGTTTCACAGATGTCCCAATAGTTTTAACAGATGTCCCAAATAGTTTCACAGATGTCCCAATAGTTTCACAGATGTCCCCATAGTTTCACAGATGTCCCAATAGTTTCACATATGTCCCATTAGTTTCACAGATGTCCCCATAGATTCACAGATGTCCCAATAAGTTCACATATGTCCCAGTAGTGTCACAGATCACCCAGTCGTTTCACAGATGCCCCAATAGTTTCACATATGTCCCATTAGTTTCACAGATGTCCCCATAGTTTCTCAGATGTCCCAATAATTTAACAGATGTACCAGTAGTTTCACAGATGTCCCAATAGTTTAACAGATGTCCCAAATAGTTTCACAGATGTCCCAATAGTTTCACAGATGTCCCAGGAGTTTCACAGATGTCCCAGGAGTTTCACAGATGTCCCAATAGTTTCACAGATGTCCCAGAAGTTTTACAGATATTCCAGTAGGTTAACAGATGTCCCCATAGTTTCACAGATGTCCCAATAGTTTCAAAGATGTCCCAGTAGTTTTACAGATGTCCCGGTAGTTTCACAGATGATCCCAGTAGTTTCACAGATGCCCCAATAGTTTCACATATGTCCCATTAGTTGCACAGATGTCCCCATAGTTTCACAGATGTCCCAATAGTTTCACAGATGTCCCAGAAGTTTAACAGATGTCCCAGTAGTGTCACAGATCACCCAGTCGTTTCACAGATGCCCCAATAGTTTCACATATGTCCCATTAGTTTCACAGATGTCCCCATAGTTTCACAGATGTCCCAATAATTTAACAGATGTACCAGTAGTTTCACAGATGTCCCAATAGTTTAACAGATGTCCCAAATAGTTTCACAGATGTCCCAATAGGTTCACATATGTCCCAGTAGTTTTACAGATGTCCCAGTTGATTCACAGATGTCCCAATAGTTCAACAGATGTCCCAGTAGTTTCACTGATGTCCCAGTAGGTTAACAGATGTCCCCATAGTTTCACAGATGTCCCAATAGTTTCACAGATGTCCCAGTAGTTTTACAGATATCCCAGTAGGTTAACAGATGTCCCCATAGTTTCACAGATGTACCAGTAGTTTCACAGATGTCCCAATAGTTTCACAGATGTCCCAATAGTTTCACACATTTCCCAATAGTTTCACATATGTCCCAGTAGTTTTACAGATGTCCCAATAGTTTCACAGATGTCCCAATAATTTAACAGATGTACCAGTAGTTTCACATATGTCCCAATAGTTTAACAGATGTCCCAAATAGTTTCACAGATGTCCCAATAGTTTCACGGATGTCCCCATAGTTTCACAGATGTCCCAATAGTTTCACATATGTCCCATTAGTTTCACAGATGTCCCCATAGATTCACAGATGTCCCAATAAGTTCACATATGTCCCAGTAGTGTCACAGATCACCCAGTCGTTTCACAGATGCCCAAATAGTTTCACATATGTCCCATTAGTTTCACAGATGTCCCCATAGTTTCACAGATGTCCCAATAATTTAACAGATTTACCAGTAGTTTCACAGATGTCCCAATAGTTTAACAGATGTCCCAAATAGTTTGACAGATGTCCCAATAGTTTCACAGATGTCCCAGGAGTTTAACAGATGTCCCAATAGTTTAACAGATGTCCCAGTTGTTTCACAGATGTCTCAATAGTTTCACAGATGTCCCAATAGTTTCACAGATGTCCCAATAGGTTCACATATGTCCCAGTAGTTTTACAGATGTCCCAGTAGATTCACAGATGTCCCAATAGTTCAACAGATGTCCCAGTAGTTTCACAGATGTCCCAGTAGGTTAACAGATGTCCCCATAGTTTCACAGATGTCCCAATAGTTTCACAGATGTCCCACTAGTTTTACAGATATCCCAGTAGGTTAACAGATGTCCCCATAGTTTCACAGATGTACCAGTAGTTTCACAGATGTCCCAATAGTTTCACAGATGTCCCAATAGTTTCACACATTTCCCAATAGTTTCACATATGTCCCAGTAGTTTTACAGATGTCGCAATAGTTTCACAGATGTCCCAATAATTTAACAGATGTACCAGTAGTTTCACAGATGTCCCAATAGTTTAACAGATGTCCCAAATAGTTTCACAGATGTCCCAATAGTTTCACGGATGTCCCCATAGTTTCACAGATGTCCCAATAGTTTCACATATGTCCCATTAGTTTCACAGATGTCCCCATAGATTCACAGATGTCCCAATAAGTTCACATATGTCCCAGTAGTGTCACAGATCACCCAGTCGTTTCACAGATGCCCAAATAGTTTCACATATGTCCCATTAGTTTCACAGATGTCCCCATAGTTTCACAGATGTCCAAATAATTTAACAGATGTACCAGTAGTTTCACAGATGTCCCAATAGTTTAACAGATGTCCCAAATAGTTTGACAGATGTCCCAATAGTTTCACAGATGTCCCAGGAGTTTAACAGATGTCCCAATAGTTTAACAGATGTCCCAGTTGTTTCACAGATGTCTCAATAGTTTCACAGATGTCCCAATAGTTTCACAGATGTCCCAATAGGTTCACATATGTCCCAGCAGTTTTGCAGATGTCCCAGTAGATTCACAGATGTCCCAATAGTTCAACAGATGTCCCAGTAGTTTCACAGATGTCCCAGTAGGTTAACAGATGTCCCCATAGATTCACAGATGTCCCAATAGTTTCACAGATGTCCCACTAGTTTTACAGATATCCCAGTAGGTTAACAGATGTCCCCATAGTTTCACAGATGTACCAGTAGTTTCACAGATGTCCCAATAGTTTCACACATTTCCCAATAGTTTCACATATGTCCCAGTAGTTTTGCAGATGTCCCAATAGTTTCACAGATGTCCCAATAATTTAACAGATGTACCAGTAGTTTCACAGATGTCCCAATAGTTTAACAGATGTCCCAAATAGTTTCACAGATGTCCCAATAGTTTCACAGATGTCCCAATAGTTTCACAGATGTCCCAATAGTTTCACATATGTCCCATTAGTTTCACAGATGTCCCCATAGTTTCACAGATGTCCCAATAATTTCACAGATGTACCAGTAGTTTCACAGATGTCCCAATAATTTAACAGATGTCCCAAATAGTTTCACAGATGTCCAAGAAGTTTTACAGATATTCCAGTAGGTTAACAGATGTCCCCATAGTTTCACAGATGTCCCAATAGTTTCAAAGATGTCCCAGTAGTTTTACAGATGTCCCGGTAGTTTCACAGATGATCCCAGTAGTTTCACAGATGCCCCAATAGTTTCACATATGTCCCATTAGTTTCACAGATGTCCCCATAGTTTCACAGATGTACCAGTAGTTTCACAGATGTCCCAATAGTTTAACAGATGTCCGAAATAGTTTCACAGATGTCCCAATAGTTTCACAGATGTCCCAGAAGTTTAACAGATGTCCCAGTAGTGTCACAGATCACCCAGTCGTTTCACAGATGCCCCAATAGTTTCACATATGTCCCATTAGTTTCACAGATGTCCCCATAGTTTCACAGATGTCCCAATAGTTTAACAGATGTCCCAAATAGTTTGACAGATGTCCCAGTAGTTTAACAGATGTCCCAGTAGTTTCACAGATGTCCCAGTAGGTTAACAGATGTCCCCATAGTTTCACAGATGTCCCAATAGTTTCACAGATGTCCCAGTAGTTTTACAGATATCCCAGTAGGTTAACAGATGTCCCCATAGTTTCACAGATGTACCAGTAGTTTCACAGATGTCCCAATAGTTTCACAGATGTCGCAATAGTTTCACACATTTCCCAATAGTTTCACATATGTCCCAATAGTTTCACAGATGTCCCAATAGGTTCACATATGTCCCAGTAGTTTCACAGATCACCCAGTAGTTTCACAGATGCCCCAATAGTTTCACATATGTCCCATTAGTTTCACAGATGTCCCCATAGTTTCACAGATTTCCCAATAATTTCACAGATGTACCAGTAGTTTCACAGATGTCCCAATAGTTTAACAGATGTCCCAAATAGTTTCACAGATGTCCCCATAGTTTCACAGATGTCCCAATAATTTCACAGATGTCCCAATAGGTTCACATATGTCCCAGTAGTTTCACAGATGCCCCAATAGTTTCACATATGTCCCATTAGTTTCACAGATGTCCCCATAGTTTCACAGATGTCCCAATAATTTCACAGATGTACCAGTAGTTTCACAGATGTCCCAATAATTTAACAGATGTCCCAAATAGTTTCACAGATGTCCAAGAAGTTTTACAGATATTCCAGTAGGTTAACAGATGTCCCCATAGTTTCACAGATGTCCCAATAGTTTCAAAGATGTCCCAGTAGTTTTACAGATGTCCCGGTAGTTTCACAGATGATCCCAGTAGTTTCACAGATGCCCCTATAGTTTCACATATGTCCCATTAGTTTCACAGATGTCCCCATAGTTTCACAGATGTACCAGTAGTTTCACAGATGTCCCAATAGTTTAACAGATGTCCGAAATAGTTTCACAGATGTCCCAATAGTTTCACAGATGTCCCAGAAGTTTAACAGATGTCCCAGTAGTGTCACAGATCACCCAGTCGTTTCACAGATGCCCCAATAGTTTCACATATGTCCCATTAGTTTCACAGATGTCCCCATAGTTTCACAGATGTCCCAATAGTTTAACAGATGTCCCAAATAGTTTGACAGATGTCCCAATAGTTTCACAGATGTCCCAGGAGTTTAACAGATGTCCCAATAGTTTAACAGATGTCCCAGTTGTTTCACAGATGTCTCAATAATTTCACAGATGTCCCAATAGTTTCACAGATGTCCCAATAGGTTCACATATGTCCCAGTAGTTTTACAGATGTCCCAGTACATTCACAGATGTCCCAATAGTTCAACAGATGTCCCAGTAGTTTCACAGATGTCCCAGTAGGTTAACAGATGTCCCCATAGTTTCACAGATGTACCAGTAGTTTCACAGATGTCCCAATAGTTTCACAGATGTCCCAATAGTTTCACACATTTCCCAATAGTTTCACATATGTCCCAGTAGTTTTACAGATGTCCCAATAGTTTCACAGATGTCCCAATAATTTAACAGATGTACCAGTAGTTTCACAGATGTCCCAATAGTTTAACAGATGTCCCAAATAGTTTCACAGAAGTCCCAATAGTTTCACAGATGTCCCAATAGTTTCACATATGTCCCATTAGTTTCACAGATGTCCCCATAGATTCACAGATGTCCCAATAAGTTCACATATGTCCCAGTAGTGTCACAGATCACCCAGTCGTTTCACAGATGCCCCAATAGTTTCACATATGTCCCATTAGTTTCACAGATGTCCCCATAGTTTCACAGATGTCCCAATAATTTAACAGATGTACCAGTAGTTTCACAGATGTCCCAATAGTTTAACAGATGTCCCAAATAGTTTGACAGATGTCCCAATAGTTTCACAGATGTCCCAGGAGTTTAACAGATGTCCCAGTAGATTCACAGATGTCCCAATAGTTCAACAGATGTCCCAGTAGTTTTACAGATGTCCCAGTAGATTCACAGATGTCCCAATAGTTCAACAGATGTCCCAGTAGTTTCACAGATGTCCCAGTAGGTTAACAGATGTCCCCATAGTTTCACAGATGTCCCAATAGTTTCACAGATGTCCCAGTAGTTTCACAGATGTTCCAATAGTTTAACACATGTCCCAAATAGTTTCACAGATGTCCCAGTAGTTTCACAGATGTCCCAGTAGTTTCACAGATGTCCCAATAGTTTCACAGATGTCCCAGTAGTTTCACAGATGTCCCAATAGTTTAACAGATGTCCCAAATAGTTTCACAGATGTCCCAATAGTTTCACAGATGTCCCAGTAGTTTCACAGATGCCCCAATAGTTTCACATATGTCCCATTAGTTTCACAGATGTCCCAATAAGTTCACATATGTCCCAGTAGTGTCACAGATCACCCAGTCGTTTCACAGATGCCCCAATAGTTTCACATATGTCCCATTAGTTTCACAGATGTCCCCATAGTTTCACAGATGTCCCAATAATTTAACAGATGTACCAGTAGTTTCACAGATGTCCCAATAGTTTAACAGATGTCCCAAATAGTTTGACAGATGTCCCAATAGTTTCACAGATGTCCCAGGAGTTTAACAGATGTCCCAATAGTTTAACAGATGTCCCAGTTGTTTCACAGATGTCCCAGTAGTTTCACAGATGTCCCAATAGTTTCACAGATGTCCCAATAGGTTCACATATGTCCCAGTAGTTTTACAGATGTCCCAGTAGATTCACAGATGTCCCAAGAGTTCAACAGATGTCCCAGTAGTTTCACAGATGTCCCAGTAGGTTAACAGATGTCACCATAGTTTCACAGATGTCCCAATAGTTTCACAGATGTCCCAGTAGTTTTACAGATATCCCAGTAGGTTAACAGATGTCCCCATAGTTTCACAAATGTACCAGTAGTTTCACAGATGTCTCAATAGTTTCACAGATGTCCCAATAGTTTCACACATTTCCCAATAGTTTCACATATGTCCCAGTAGTTTTACAGATGTCCCAATAGTTTCACAGATGTCCCAATAATTTAACAGATGTACCAGTAGTTTCACAGATGTCCCAATAGTTTTAACAGATGTCCCAAATAGTTTCACAGATGTCCCAATAGTTTCACAGATGTCCCCATAGTTTCACAGATGTCCCAATAGTTTCACATATGTCCCATTAGTTTCACAGATGTCCCCATAGATTCACAGATGTCCCAATAAGTTCACATATGTCCCAGTAGTGTCACAGATCACCCAGTCGTTTCACAGATGCCCCAATAGTTTCACATATGTCCCATTAGTTTCACAGATGTCCCCATAGTTTCTCAGATGTCCCAATAATTTAACAGATGTACCAGTAGTTTCACAGATGTCCCAATAGTTTAACAGATGTCCCAAATAGTTTCACAGATGTCCCAATAGTTTCACAGATGTCCCAGGAGTTTCACAGATGTCCCAGGAGTTTCACAGATGTCCCAATAGTTTCACAGATGTCCCAGAAGTTTTACAGATATTCCAGTAGGTTAACAGATGTCCCCATAGTTTCACAGATGTCCCAATAGTTTCAAAGATGTCCCAGTAGTTTTACAGATGTCCCGGTAGTTTCACAGATGATCCCAGTAGTTTCACAGATGCCCCAATAGTTTCACATATGTCCCATTAGTTGCACAGATGTCCCCATAGTTTCACAGATGTCCCAATAGTTTCACAGATGTCCCAGAAGTTTAACAGATGTCCCAGTAGTGTCACAGATCACCCAGTCGTTTCACAGATGCCCCAATAGTTTCACATATGTCCCATTAGTTTCACAGATGTCCCCATAGTTTCACAGATGTCCCAATAATTTAACAGATGTACCAGTAGTTTCACAGATGTCCCAATAGTTTAACAGATGTCCCAAATAGTTTCACAGATGTCCCAATAGGTTCACATATGTCCCAGTAGTTTTACAGATGTCCCAGTTGATTCACAGATGTCCCAATAGTTCAACAGATGTCCCAGTAGTTTCACTGATGTCCCAGTAGGTTAACAGATGTCCCCATAGTTTCACAGATGTCCCAATAGTTTCACAGATGTCCCAGTAGTTTTACAGATATCCCAGTAGGTTAACAGATGTCCCCATAGTTTCACAGATGTACCAGTAGTTTCACAGATGTCCCAATAGTTTCACAGATGTCCCAATAGTTTCACACATTTCCCAATAGTTTCACATATGTCCCAGTAGTTTTACAGATGTCCCAATAGTTTCACAGATGTCCCAATAATTTAACAGATGTACCAGTAGTTTCACATATGTCCCAATAGTTTAACAGATGTCCCAAATAGTTTCACAGATGTCCCAATAGTTTCACGGATGTCCCCATAGTTTCACAGATGTCCCAATAGTTTCACATATGTCCCATTAGTTTCACAGATGTCCCCATAGATTCACAGATGTCCCAATAAGTTCACATATGTCCCAGTAGTGTCACAGATCACCCAGTCGTTTCACAGATGCCCAAATAGTTTCACATATGTCCCATTAGTTTCACAGATGTCCCCATAGTTTCACAGATGTCCCAATAATTTAACAGATTTACCAGTAGTTTCACAGATGTCCCAATAGTTTAACAGATGTCCCAAATAGTTTGACAGATGTCCCAATAGTTTCACAGATGTCCCAGGAGTTTAACAGATGTCCCAATAGTTTAACAGATGTCCCAGTTGTTTCACAGATGTCTCAATAGTTTCACAGATGTCCCAATAGTTTCACAGATGTCCCAATAGGTTCACATATGTCCCAGTAGTTTTACAGATGTCCCAGTAGATTCACAGATGTCCCAATAGTTCAACAGATGTCCCAGTAGTTTCACAGATGTCCCAGTAGGTTAACAGATGTCCCCATAGATTCACAGATGTCCCAATAGTTTCACAGATGTCCCACTAGTTTTACAGATATCCCAGTAGGTTAACAGATGTCCCCATAGTTTCACAGATGTACCAGTAGTTTCACAGATGTCCCAATAGTTTCACACATTTCCCAATAGTTTCACATATGTCCCAGTAGTTTTGCAGATGTCCCAATAGTTTCACAGATGTCCCAATAATTTAACAGATGTACCAGTAGTTTCACAGATGTCCCAATAGTTTAACAGATGTCCCAAATAGTTTCACAGATGTCCCAATAGTTTCACAGATGTCCCAATAGTTTCACAGATGTCCCAATAGTTTCACATATGTCCCATTAGTTTCACAGATGTCCCCATAGTTTCACAGATGTCCCAATAATTTCACAGATGTACCAGTAGTTTCACAGATGTCCCAATAATTTAACAGATGTCCCAAATAGTTTCACAGATGTCCAAGAAGTTTTACAGATATTCCAGTAGGTTAACAGATGTCCCCATAGTTTCACAGATGTCCCAATAGTTTCAAAGATGTCCCAGTAGTTTTACAGATGTCCCGGTAGTTTCACAGATGATCCCAGTAGTTTCACAGATGCCCCAATAGTTTCACATATGTCCCATTAGTTTCACAGATGTCCCCATAGTTTCACAGATGTACCAGTAGTTTCACAGATGTCCCAATAGTTTAACAGATGTCCGAAATAGTTTCACAGATGTCCCAATAGTTTCACAGATGTCCCAGAAGTTTAACAGATGTCCCAGTAGTGTCACAGATCACCCAGTCGTTTCACAGATGCCCCAATAGTTTCACATATGTCCCATTAGTTTCACAGATGTCCCCATAGTTTCACAGATGTCCCAATAGTTTAACAGATGTCCCAAATAGTTTGACAGATGTCCCAGTAGTTTAACAGATGTCCCAGTAGTTTCACAGATGTCCCAGTAGGTTAACAGATGTCCCCATAGTTTCACAGATGTCCCAATAGTTTCACAGATGTCCCAGTAGTTTTACAGATATCCCAGTAGGTTAACAGATGTCCCCATAGTTTCACAGATGTACCAGTAGTTTCACAGATGTCCCAATAGTATCACAGATGTCGCAATAGTTTCACACATTTCCCAATAGTTTCACATATGTCCCAATAGTTTCACAGATGTCCCAATAGGTTCACATATGTCCCAGTAGTTTCACAGATCACCCAGTAGTTTCACAGATGCCCCAATAGTTTCACATATGTCCCATTAGTTTCACAGATGTCCCCATAGTTTCACAGATTTCCCAATAATTTCACAGATGTACCAGTAGTTTCACAGATGTCCCAATAGTTTAACAGATGTCCCAAATAGTTTCACAGATGTCCCCATAGTTTCACAGATGTCCCAATAATTTCACAGATGTCCCAATAGGTTCACATATGTCCCAGTAGTTTCACAGATGCCCCAATAGTTTCACATATGTCCCATTAGTTTCACAGATGTCCCCATAGTTTCACAGATGTCCCAATAATTTCACAGATGTACCAGTAGTTTCACAGATGTCCCAATAATTTAACAGATGTCCCAAATAGTTTCACAGATGTCCAAGAAGTTTTACAGATATTCCAGTAGGTTAACAGATGTCCCCATAGTTTCACAGATGTCCCAATAGTTTCAAAGATGTCCCAGTAGTTTTACAGATGTCCCGGTAGTTTCACAGATGATCCCAGTAGTTTCACAGATGCCCCAATAGTTTCACATATGTCCCATTAGTTTCACAGATGTCCCCATAGTTTCACAGATGTACCAGTAGTTTCACAGATGTCCCAATAGTTTAACAGATGTCCGAAATAGTTTCACAGATGTCCCAATAGTTTCACAGATGTCCCAGAAGTTTAACAGATGTCCCAGTAGTGTCACAGATCACCCAGTCGTTTCACAGATGCCCCAATAGTTTCACATATGTCCCATTAGTTTCACAGATGTCCCCATAGTTTCACAGATGTCCCAATAGTTTAACAGATGTCCCAAATAGTTTGACAGATGTCCCAATAGTTTCACAGATGTCCCAGGAGTTTAACAGATGTCCCAATAGTTTAACAGATGTCCCAGTTGTTTCACAGATGTCTCAATAATTTCACAGATGTCCCAATAGTTTCACAGATGTCCCAATAGGTTCACATATGTCCCAGTAGTTTTACAGATGTCCCAGTACATTCACAGATGTCCCAATAGTTCAACAGATGTCCCAGTAGTTTCACAGATGTCCCAGTAGGTTAACAGATGTCCCCATAGTTTCACAGATGTCCCAATAGTTTCACAGATGTCCCAGTAGTTTTACAGATATCCCAGTAGGTTAACAGATGTCCCCATAGTTTCACAGATGTACCAGTAGTTTCACAGATGTCCCAATAGTTTCACAGATGTCCCAATAGTTTCACACATTTCCCAATAGTTTCACATATGTCCCAGTAGTTTTACAGATGTCCCAATAGTTTCACAGATGTCCCAATAATTTAACAGATGTACCAGTAGTTTCACAGATGTCCCAATAGTTTAACAGATGTCCCAAATAGTTTCACAGAAGTCCCAATAGTTTCACAGATGTCCCAATAGTTTCACATATGTCCCATTAGTTTCACAGATGTCCCCATAG
The DNA here is from genome assembly GCF_048934315.1 of Petromyzon marinus. Taxonomy (NCBI): domain Eukaryota; kingdom Metazoa; phylum Chordata; class Hyperoartia; order Petromyzontiformes; family Petromyzontidae; genus Petromyzon; species Petromyzon marinus. The sequence continues at coordinate 10,291,703 of NC_133703.1, read as the reverse complement.
ATTCACAGATGTCCCAATAAGTTCACATATGTCCCAGTAGTGTCACAGATCACCCAGTCGTTTCACAGATGCCCCAATAGTTTCACATATGTCCCATTAGTTTCACAGATGTCCCCATAGTTTCACAGATGTCCCAATAATTTAACAGATGTACCAGTAGTTTCACAGATGTCCCAATAGTTTAACAGATGTCCCAAATAGTTTGACAGATGTCCCAATAGTTTCACAGATGTCCCAGGAGTTTAACAGATGTCCCAGTAGATTCACAGATGTCCCAATAGTTCAACAGATGTCCCAGTAGTTTTACAGATGTCCCAGTAGATTCACAGATGTCCCAATAGTTCAACAGATGTCCCAGTAGTTTCACAGATGTCCCAGTAGGTTAACAGATGTCCCCATAGTTTCACAGATGTCCCAATAGTTTCACAGATGTCCCAGTAGTTTCACAGATGTTCCAATAGTTTAACACATGTCCCAAATAGTTTCACAGATGTCCCAGTAGTTTCACAGATGTCCCAGTAGTTTCACAGATGTCCCAATAGTTTCACAGATGTCCCAGTAGTTTCACAGATGTCCCAATAGTTTAACAGATGTCCCAAATAGTTTCACAGATGTCCCAATAGTTTCACAGATGTCCCAGTAGTTTCACAGATGCCCCAATAGTTTCACATATGTCCCATTAGTTTCACAGATGTCCCAATAAGTTCACATATGTCCCAGTAGTGTCACAGATCACCCAGTCGTTTCACAGATGCCCCAATAGTTTCACATATGTCCCATTAGTTTCACAGATGTCCCCATAGTTTCACAGATGTCCCAATAATTTAACAGATGTACCAGTAGTTTCACAGATGTCCCAATAGTTTAACAGATGTCCCAAATAGTTTGACAGATGTCCCAATAGTTTCACAGATGTCCCAGGAGTTTAACAGATGTCCCAATAGTTTAACAGATGTCCCAGTTGTTTCACAGATGTCCCAGTAGTTTCACAGATGTCCCAATAGTTTCACAGATGTCCCAATAGGTTCACATATGTCCCAGTAGTTTTACAGATGTCCCAGTAGATTCACAGATGTCCCAAGAGTTCAACAGATGTCCCAGTAGTTTCACAGATGTCCCAGTAGGTTAACAGATGTCACCATAGTTTCACAGATGTCCCAATAGTTTCACAGATGTCCCAGTAGTTTTACAGATATCCCAGTAGGTTAACAGATGTCCCCATAGTTTCACAAATGTACCAGTAGTTTCACAGATGTCTCAATAGTTTCACAGATGTCCCAATAGTTTCACACATTTCCCAATAGTTTCACATATGTCCCAGTAGTTTTACAGATGTCCCAATAGTTTCACAGATGTCCCAATAATTTAACAGATGTACCAGTAGTTTCACAGATGTCCCAATAGTTTTAACAGATGTCCCAAATAGTTTCACAGATGTCCCAATAGTTTCACAGATGTCCCCATAGTTTCACAGATGTCCCAATAGTTTCACATATGTCCCATTAGTTTCACAGATGTCCCCATAGATTCACAGATGTCCCAATAAGTTCACATATGTCCCAGTAGTGTCACAGATCACCCAGTCGTTTCACAGATGCCCCAATAGTTTCACATATGTCCCATTAGTTTCACAGATGTCCCCATAGTTTCTCAGATGTCCCAATAATTTAACAGATGTACCAGTAGTTTCACAGATGTCCCAATAGTTTAACAGATGTCCCAAATAGTTTCACAGATGTCCCAATAGTTTCACAGATGTCCCAGGAGTTTCACAGATGTCCCAGGAGTTTCACAGATGTCCCAATAGTTTCACAGATGTCCCAGAAGTTTTACAGATATTCCAGTAGGTTAACAGATGTCCCCATAGTTTCACAGATGTCCCAATAGTTTCAAAGATGTCCCAGTAGTTTTACAGATGTCCCGGTAGTTTCACAGATGATCCCAGTAGTTTCACAGATGCCCCAATAGTTTCACATATGTCCCATTAGTTGCACAGATGTCCCCATAGTTTCACAGATGTCCCAATAGTTTCACAGATGTCCCAGAAGTTTAACAGATGTCCCAGTAGTGTCACAGATCACCCAGTCGTTTCACAGATGCCCCAATAGTTTCACATATGTCCCATTAGTTTCACAGATGTCCCCATAGTTTCACAGATGTCCCAATAATTTAACAGATGTACCAGTAGTTTCACAGATGTCCCAATAGTTTAACAGATGTCCCAAATAGTTTCACAGATGTCCCAATAGGTTCACATATGTCCCAGTAGTTTTACAGATGTCCCAGTTGATTCACAGATGTCCCAATAGTTCAACAGATGTCCCAGTAGTTTCACTGATGTCCCAGTAGGTTAACAGATGTCCCCATAGTTTCACAGATGTCCCAATAGTTTCACAGATGTCCCAGTAGTTTTACAGATATCCCAGTAGGTTAACAGATGTCCCCATAGTTTCACAGATGTACCAGTAGTTTCACAGATGTCCCAATAGTTTCACAGATGTCCCAATAGTTTCACACATTTCCCAATAGTTTCACATATGTCCCAGTAGTTTTACAGATGTCCCAATAGTTTCACAGATGTCCCAATAATTTAACAGATGTACCAGTAGTTTCACATATGTCCCAATAGTTTAACAGATGTCCCAAATAGTTTCACAGATGTCCCAATAGTTTCACGGATGTCCCCATAGTTTCACAGATGTCCCAATAGTTTCACATATGTCCCATTAGTTTCACAGATGTCCCCATAGATTCACAGATGTCCCAATAAGTTCACATATGTCCCAGTAGTGTCACAGATCACCCAGTCGTTTCACAGATGCCCAAATAGTTTCACATATGTCCCATTAGTTTCACAGATGTCCCCATAGTTTCACAGATGTCCCAATAATTTAACAGATTTACCAGTAGTTTCACAGATGTCCCAATAGTTTAACAGATGTCCCAAATAGTTTGACAGATGTCCCAATAGTTTCACAGATGTCCCAGGAGTTTAACAGATGTCCCAATAGTTTAACAGATGTCCCAGTTGTTTCACAGATGTCTCAATAGTTTCACAGATGTCCCAATAGTTTCACAGATGTCCCAATAGGTTCACATATGTCCCAGTAGTTTTACAGATGTCCCAGTAGATTCACAGATGTCCCAATAGTTCAACAGATGTCCCAGTAGTTTCACAGATGTCCCAGTAGGTTAACAGATGTCCCCATAGTTTCACAGATGTCCCAATAGTTTCACAGATGTCCCACTAGTTTTACAGATATCCCAGTAGGTTAACAGATGTCCCCATAGTTTCACAGATGTACCAGTAGTTTCACAGATGTCCCAATAGTTTCACAGATGTCCCAATAGTTTCACACATTTCCCAATAGTTTCACATATGTCCCAGTAGTTTTACAGATGTCGCAATAGTTTCACAGATGTCCCAATAATTTAACAGATGTACCAGTAGTTTCACAGATGTCCCAATAGTTTAACAGATGTCCCAAATAGTTTCACAGATGTCCCAATAGTTTCACGGATGTCCCCATAGTTTCACAGATGTCCCAATAGTTTCACATATGTCCCATTAGTTTCACAGATGTCCCCATAGATTCACAGATGTCCCAATAAGTTCACATATGTCCCAGTAGTGTCACAGATCACCCAGTCGTTTCACAGATGCCCAAATAGTTTCACATATGTCCCATTAGTTTCACAGATGTCCCCATAGTTTCACAGATGTCCAAATAATTTAACAGATGTACCAGTAGTTTCACAGATGTCCCAATAGTTTAACAGATGTCCCAAATAGTTTGACAGATGTCCCAATAGTTTCACAGATGTCCCAGGAGTTTAACAGATGTCCCAATAGTTTAACAGATGTCCCAGTTGTTTCACAGATGTCTCAATAGTTTCACAGATGTCCCAATAGTTTCACAGATGTCCCAATAGGTTCACATATGTCCCAGTAGTTTTACAGATGTCCCAGTAGATTCACAGATGTCCCAATAGTTCAACAGATGTCCCAGTAGTTTCACAGATGTCCCAGTAGGTTAACAGATGTCCCCATAGATTCACAGATGTCCCAATAGTTTCACAGATGTCCCACTAGTTTTACAGATATCCCAGTAGGTTAACAGATGTCCCCATAGTTTCACAGATGTACCAGTAGTTTCACAGATGTCCCAATAGTTTCACACATTTCCCAATAGTTTCACATATGTCCCAGTAGTTTTGCAGATGTCCCAATAGTTTCACAGATGTCCCAATAATTTAACAGATGTACCAGTAGTTTCACAGATGTCCCAATAGTTTAACAGATGTCCCAAATAGTTTCACAGATGTCCCAATAGTTTCACAGATGTCCCAATAGTTTCACAGATGTCCCAATAGTTTCACATATGTCCCATTAGTTTCACAGATGTCCCCATAGTTTCACAGATGTCCCAATAATTTCACAGATGTACCAGTAGTTTCACAGATGTCCCAATAATTTAACAGATGTCCCAAATAGTTTCACAGATGTCCAAGAAGTTTTACACATATTCCAGTAGGTTAACAGATGTCCCCATAGTTTCACAGATGTCCCAATAGTTTCAAAGATGTCCCAGTAGTTTTACAGATGTCCCGGTAGTTTCACAGATGATCCCAGTAGTTTCACAGATGCCCCAATAGTTTCACATATGTCCCATTAGTTTCACAGATGTCCCCATAGTTTCACAGATGTACCAGTAGTTTCACAGATGTCCCAATAGTTTAACAGATGTCCGAAATAGTTTCACAGATGTCCCAATAGTTTCACAGATGTCCCAGAAGTTTAACAGATGTCCCAGTAGTGTCACAGATCACCCAGTCGTTTCACAGATGCCCCAATAGTTTCACATATGTCCCATTAGTTTCACAGATGTCCCCATAGTTTCACAGATGTCCCAATAGTTTAACAGATGTCCCAAATAGTTTGACAGATGTCCCAATAGTTTCACAGATGTCCCAGGAGTTTAACAGATGTCCCAATAGTTTAACAGATGTCCCAGTTGTTTCACAGATGTCTCAATAATTTCACAGATGTCCCAATAGTTTCACAGATGTCCCAATAGGTTCACATATGTCCCAGTAGTTTTACAGATGTCCCAGTACATTCACAGATGTCCCAATAGTTCAACAGATGTCCCAGTAGTTTCACAGATGTCCCAGTAGGTTAACAGATGTCCCCATAGTTTCACAGATGTCCCAATAGTTTCACAGATGTCCCAGTAGTTTTACAGATATCCCAGTAGGTTAACAGATGTCCCCATAGTTTCACAGATGTACCAGTAGTTTCACAGATGTCCCAATAGTTTCACAGATGTCCCAATAGTTTCACACATTTCCCAATAGTTTCACATATGTCCCAGTAGTTTTACAGATGTCCCAATAGTTTCACAGATGTCCCAATAATTTAACAGATGTACCAGTAGTTTCACAGATGTCCCAATAGTTTAACAGATGTCCCAAATAGTTTCACAGAAGTCCCAATAGTTTCACAGATGTCCCAATAGTTTCACATATGTCCCATTAGTTTCACAGATGTCCCCATAGATTCACAGATGTCCCAATAAGTTCACATATGTCCCAGTAGTGTCACAGATCACCCAGTCGTTTCACAGATGCCCCAATAGTTTCACATATGTCCCATTAGTTTCACAGATGTCCCCATAGTTTCACAGATGTCCCAATAATTTAACAGATGTACCAGTAGTTTCACAGATGTCCCAATAGTTTAACAGATGTCCCAAATAGTTTGACAGATGTCCCAATAGTTTCACAGATGTCCCAGGAGTTTAACAGATGTCCCAGTAGATTTACAGATGTCCCAATAGTTCAACAGATGTCCCAGTAGTTTTACAGATGTCCCAGTAGATTCACAGATGTCCCAATAGTTCAACAGATGTCCCAGTAGTTTCACAGATGTCCCAGTAGGTTAACAGATGTCCCCATAGTTTCACAGATGTCCCAATAGTTTCACAGATGTCCCAGTAGTTTCACAGATGTTCCAATAGTTTAACACATGTCCCAAATAGTTTCACAGATGTCCCAGTAGTTTCACAGATGTCCCAGTAGTTTCACAGATGTCCCAATAGTTTCACAGATGTCCCAGTAGTTTCACAGATGTCCCAATAGTTTAACAGATGTCCCAAATAGTTTCACAGATGTCCCAATAGTTTCACAGATGTCCCAGTAGTTTCACAGATGCCCCAATAGTTTCACATATGTCCCATTAGTTTCACAGATGTCCCAATAAGTTCACATATGTCCCAGTAGTGTCACAGATCACCCAGTCGTTTCACAGATGCCCCAATAGTTTCACATATGTCCCATTAGTTTCACAGATGTCCCCATAGTTTCACAGATGTCCCAATAATTTAACAGATGTACCAGTAGTTTCACAGATGTCCCAATAGTTTAACAGATGTCCCAAATAGTTTGACAGATGTCCCAATAGTTTCACAGATGTCCCAGGAGTTTAACAGATGTCCCAATAGTTTAACAGATGTCCCAGTTGTTTCACAGATGTCCCAGTAGTTTCACAGATGTCCCAATAGTTTCACAGATGTCCCAATAGGTTCACATATGTCCCAGTAGTTTTACAGATGTCCCAGTAGATTCACAGATGTCCCAAGAGTTCAACAGATGTCCCAGTAGTTTCACAGATGTCCCAGTAGGTTAACAGATGTCACCATAGTTTCACAGATGTCCCAATAGTTTCACAGATGTCCTAGTAGTTTTACAGATATCCCAGTAGGTTAACAGATGTCCCCATAGTTTCACAAATGTACCAGTAGTTTCACAGATGTCTCAATAGTTTCACAGATGTCCCAATAGTTTCACACATTTCCCAATAGTTTCACATATGTCCCAGTAGTTTTACAGATGTCCCAATAGTTTCACAGATGTCCCAATAATTTAACAGATGTACCAGTAGTTTCACAGATGTCCCAATAGTTTTAACAGATGTCCCAAATAGTTTCACAGATGTCCCAATAGTTTCACAGATGTCCCCATAGTTTCACAGATGTCCCAATAGTTTCACATATGTCCCATTAGTTTCACAGGTGTCCCCATAGATTCACAGATGTCCCAATAAGTTCACATATGTCCCAGTAGTGTCACAGATCACCCAGTCGTTTCACAGATGCCCCAATAGTTTCACATATGTCCCATTAGTTTCACAGATGTCCCCATAGTTTCTCAGATGTCCCAATAATTTAACAGATGTACCAGTAGTTTCACAGATGTCCCAATAGTTTAACAGATGTCCCAAATAGTTTCACAGATGTCCCAATAGTTTCACAGATGTCCCAGGAGTTTCACAGATGTCCCAGGAGTTTCACAGATGTCCCAATAGTTTCACAGATGTCCCAGAAGTTTTACAGATATTCCAGTAGGTTAACAGATGTCCCCATAGTTTCACAGATGTCCCAATAGTTTCAAAGATGTCCCAGTAGTTTTACAGATGTCCCGGTAGTTTCACAGATGATCCCAGTAGTTTCACAGATGCCCCAATAGTTTCACATATGTCCCATTAGTTGCACAGATGTCCCCATAGTTTCACAGATGTCCCAATAGTTTCACAGATGTCCCAGAAGTTTAACAGATGTCCCAGTAGTGTCACAGATCACCCAGTCGTTTCACAGATGCCCCAATAGTTTCACATATGTCCCATTAGTTTCACAGATGTCCCCATAGTTTCACAGATGTCCCAATAATTTAACAGATGTACCAGTAGTTTCACAGATGTCCCAATAGTTTAACAGATGTCCCAAATAGTTTCACAGATGTCCCAATAGGTTCACATATGTCCCAGTAGTTTTACAGATGTCCCAGTTGATTCACAGATGTCCCAATAGTTCAACAGATGTCCCAGTAGTTTCACTGATGTCCCAGTAGGTTAACAGATGTCCCCATAGTTTCACAGATGTCCCAATAGTTTCACAGATGTCCCAGTAGTTTTACAGATATCCCAGTAGGTTAACAGATGTCCCCATAGTTTCACAGATGTACCAGTAGTTTCACAGATGTCCCAATAGTTTCACAGATGTCCCAATAGTTTCACACATTTCCCAATAGTTTCACATATGTCCCAGTAGTTTTACAGATGTCCCAATAGTTTCACAGATGTCCCAATAATTTAACAGATGTCCCAGTAGTTTCACATATGTCCCAATAGTTTAACAGATGTCCCAAATAGTTTCACAGATGTCCCAATAGTTTCACGGATGTCCCCATAGTTTCACAGATGTCCCAATAGTTTCACATATGTCCCATTAGTTTCACAGATGTCCCCATAGATTCACAGATGTCCCAATAAGTTCACATATGTCCCAGTAGTGTCACAGATCACCCAGTCGTTTCACAGATGCCCAAATAGTTTCACATATGTCCCATTAGTTTCACAGATGTCCCCATAGTTTCACAGATGTCCCAATAATTTAACAGATTTACCAGTAGTTTCACAGATGTCCCAATAGTTTAACAGATGTCCCAAATAGTTTGACAGATGTCCCAATAGTTTCACAGATGTCCCAGGAGTTTAACAGATGTCCCAATAGTTTAACAGATGTCCCAGTTGTTTCACAGATGTCTCAATAGTTTCACAGATGTCCCAATAGTTTCACAGATGTCCCAATAGGTTCACATATGTCCCAGTAGTTTTACAGATGTCCCAGTAGATTCACAGATGTCCCAATAGTTCAACAGATGTCCCAGTAGTTTCACAGATGTCCCAGTAGGTTAACAGATGTCCCCATAGTTTCACAGATGTCCCAATAGTTTCACAGATGTCCCACTAGTTTTACAGATATCCCAGTAGGTTAACAGATGTCCCCATAGTTTCACAGATGTACCAGTAGTTTCACAGATGTCCCAATAGTTTCACAGATGTCCCAATAGTTTCACACATTTCCCAATAGTTTCACATATGTCCCAGTAGTTTTACAGATGTCGCAATAGTTTCACAGATGTCCCAATAATTTAACAGATGTACCAGTAGTTTCACAGATGTCCCAATAGTTTAACAGATGTCCCAAATAGTTTCACAGATGTCCCAATAGTTTCACGGATGTCCCCATAGTTTCACAGATGTCCCAATAGTTTCACATATGTCCCATTAGTTTCACAGATGTCCCCATAGATTCACAGATGTCCCAATAAGTTCACATATGTCCCAGTAGTGTCACAGATCACCCAGTCGTTTCACAGATGCCCAAATAGTTTCACATATGTCCCATTAGTTTCACAGATGTCCCCATAGTTTCACAGATGTCCAAATAATTTAACAGATGTACCAGTAGTTTCACAGATGTCCCAATAGTTTAACAGATGTCCCAAATAGTTTCACAGATGTCCCAATAGTTTCACAGATGTCCCAATAGTTTCACATATGTCCCATTAGTTTCACAGATGTCCCCATAGATTCACAGATGTCCCAATAAGTTCACATATGTCCCAGTAGTGTCACAGATCACCCAGTCGTTTCACAGATGCCCAAATAGTTTCACATATGTCCCATTAGTTTCACAGATGTCCCCATAGTTTCACAGATGTCCCAATAATTTAACATATGTACCAGTAGTTTCACAGATGTCCCAATAGTTTAACAGATGTCCCAAATAGTTTGACAGATGTCCGAATAGTTTCACAGATGTCCCAGGAGTTTAACAGATGTCCCAATAGTTTAACAGATGTCCCAGTTGTTTCACAGATGTTTCAATAGTTTCACAGATGTCCCAATAGTTTAACAGATGTCCGAAATAGTTTCACAGATGTCCCAATAGTTTCACAGATGTCCCAGAAGTTTAACAGATGTCCCAGTAGTGTCACAGATCACCCAGTCGTTTCACAGATGCCCCAATAGTTTCACATATGTCCCATTAGTTTCACAGATGTCCCCATAGTTTCACAGATGTCCCAATAGTTTAACAGATGTCCCAAATAGTTTGACAGATGTCCCAATAGTTTCACAGATGTCCCAGGAGTTTAACAGATGTCCCAATAGTTTAACAGATGTCCCAGTTGTTTCACAGATGTCTCAATAATTTCACAGATGTCCCAATAGTTTCACAGATGTCCCAATAGGTTCACATATGTCCCAGTAGTTTTACAGATGTCCCAGTACATTCACAGATGTCCCAATAGTTCAACAGATGTCCCAGTAGTTTCACAGATGTCCCAATAGTTTCACAGATGTCCCAGTAGTTTTACAGATATCCCAGTAGGTTAACAGATGTCCCCATAGTTTCACAGATGTACCAGTAGTTTTACAGATGTCCCAATAGTTTCACAGATGTCCCAATAGTTTCACATATGTCCCAGTAGTTTTACAGATGTCCCAATAGTTTCACAGATGTCCCAATAATTTAACAGATGTACCAGTAGTTTCACAGATGTCCCAATAGTTTAACAGATGTCCCAAATAGTTTCACAGAAGTCCCAATAGTTTCACAGATGTCCCAATAGTTTCACATATGTCCCATTAGTTTCACAGATGTCCCCATAGATTCACAGATGTCCCAATAAGTTCACATATGTCCCAGTAGTGTCACAGATCACCCAGTCGTTTCACAGATGCCCCAATAGTTTCACATATGTCCCATTAGTTTCACAGATGTCCCCATAGTTTCACAGATGTCCCAATAATTTAACAGATGTACCAGTAGTTTCACAGATGTCCCAATAGTTTAACAGATGTCCCAAATAGTTTGACAGATGTCCCAATAGTTTCACAGATGTCCCAGGAGTTTAACAGATGTCCCAGTAGATTCACAGATGTCCCAATAGTTCAACAGATGTCCCAGTAGTTTTACAGATGTCCCAGTAGATTCACAGATGTCCCAATAGTTCAACAGATGTCCCAGTAGTTTCACAGATGTCCCAGTAGGTTAACAGATGTCCCCATAGTTTCACAGATGTCCCAATAGTTTCACAGATGTCCCAGTAGTTTCACAGATGTTCCAATAGTTTAACACATGTCCCAAATAGTTTCACAGATGTCCCAGTAGTTTCACAGATGTCCCAGTAGTTTCACAGATGTCCCAATAGTTTCACAGATGTCCCAGTAGTTTCACAGATGTCCCAATAGTTTAACAGATGTCCCAAATAGTTTCACAGATGTCCCAATAGTTTCACAGATGTCCCAGTAGTTTCACAGATGCCCCAATAGTTTCACATATGTCCCATTAGTTTCACAGATGTCCCAATAAGTTCACATATGTCCCAGTAGTGTCACAGATCACCCAGTCGTTTCACAGATGCCCCAATAGTTTCACATATGTCCCATTAGTTTCACAGATGTCCCCATAGTTTCACAGATGTCCCAATAATTTAACAGATGTACCAGTAGTTTCACAGATGTCCCAATAGTTTAACAGATGTCCCAAATAGTTTGACAGATGTCCCAATAGTTTCACAGATGTCCCAGGAGTTTAACAGATGTCCCAATAGTTTAACAGATGTCCCAGTTGTTTCACAGATGTCCCAGTAGTTTCACAGATGTCCCAATAGTTTCACAGATGTCCCAATAGGTTCACATATGTCCCAGTAGTTTTACAGATGTCCCAGTAGATTCACAGATGTCCCAAGAGTTCAACAGATGTCCCAGTAGTTTCACAGATGTCCCAGTAGGTTAACAGATGTCACCATAGTTTCACAGATGTCCCAATAGTTTCACAGATGTCCCAGTAGTTTTACAGATATCCCAGTAGGTTAACAGATGTCCCCATAGTTTCACAAATGTACCAGTAGTTTCACAGATGTCTCAATAGTTTCACAGATGTCCCAATAGTTTCACACATTTCCCAATAGTTTCACATATGTCCCAGTAGTTTTACAGATGTCCCAATAGTTTCACAGATGTCCCAATAATTTAACAGATGTACCAGTAGTTTCACAGATGTCCCAATAGTTTTAACAGATGTCCCAAATAGTTTCACAGATGTCCCAATAGTTTCACAGATGTCCCCATAGTTTCACAGATGTCCCAATAGTTTCACATATGTCCCATTAGTTTCACAGATGTCCCCATAGATTCACAGATGTCCCAATAAGTTCACATATGTCCCAGTAGTGTCACAGATCACCCAGTCGTTTCACAGATGCCCCAATAGTTGCACATATGTCCCATTAGTTTCACAGATGTCCCCATAGTTTCTCAGATGTCCCAATAATTTAACAGATGTACGAGTAGTTTCACAGATGTCCCAATAGTTTAACAGATGTCCCAAATAGTTTCACAGATGTCCCAATAGTTTCACAGATGTCCCAGGAGTTTCACATATGTCCCAGGAGTTTCACAGATGTCCCAATAGTTTCACAGATGTCCCAGAAGTTTTACAGATATTCCAGTAGGTTAACAGATGTCCCCATAGTTTCACAGATGTCCCAATAGTTTCAAAGATGTCCCAGTAGTTTTACAGATGTTCCGGTAGTTTCACAGATGATCCCAGTAGTTTCACAGATGCCCCAATAGTTTCACATATGTCCCATTAGTTGCACAGATGTCCCCATAGTTTCACAGATGTCCCAATAGTTTCACAGATGTCCCAGAAGTTTAACAGATGTCCCAGTAGTGTCACAGATCACCCAGTCGTTTCACAGATGCCCCAATAGTTTCACATATGTCCCATTAGTTTCACAGATGTCCCCATAGTTTCACAGATGTCCCAATAATTTAACAGATGTACCAGTAGTTTCACAGATGTCCCAATAGTTTAACAGATGTCCCAAATAGTTTCACAGATGTCCCAATAGGTTCACATATGTCCCAGTAGATTTACAGATGTCCCAGTTGATTCACAGATGTCCCAATAGTTCAACAGATGTCCCAGTAGTTTCACTGATGTCCCAGTAGGTTAACAGATGTCCCCATAGTTTCACAGATGTCCCAATAGTTTCACAGATGTCCCAGTAGTTTTACAGATATCCCAGTAGGTTAACAGATGTCCCCATAGTTTCACAGATGTACCAGTAGTTTCACAGATGTCCCAATAGTTTCACAGATGTCCCAATAGTTTCACACATTTCCCAATAGTTTCACATATGTCCCAGTAGTTTTACAGATGTCCCAATAGTTTCACAGATGTCCCAATGATTTAACAGATGTACCAGTAGTTTCACATATGTCCCAATAGTTTAACAGATGTCCCAAATAGTTTCACAGATGTCCCAATAGTTTCACGGATGTCCCCATAGTTTCACAGATGTCCCAATAGTTTCACATATGTCCCATTAGTTTCACAGATGTCCCCATAGATTCACAGATGTCCCAATAAGTTCACATATGTCCCAGTAGTGTCACAGATCACCCAGTCGTTTCACAGATGCCCAAATAGTTTCACATATGTCCCATTAGTTTCACAGATGTCCCCATAGTTTCACAGATGTCCCAATAATTTAACAGATTTACCAGTAGTTTCACAGATGTCCCAATAGTTTAACAGATGTCCCAAATAGTTTGACAGATGTCCCAATAGTTTCACAGATGTCCCAGGAGTTTAACAGATGTCCCAATAGTTTAACAGATGTCCCAGTTGTTTCACAGATGTCTCAATAGTTTCACAGATGTCCCAATAGTTTCACAGATGTCCCAATAGGTTCACATATGTCCCAGTAGTTTTACAGATGTCCCAGTAGATTCACAGATGTCCCAATAGTTCAACAGATGTCCCAGTAGTTTCACAGATGTCCCAGTAGGTTAACAGATGTCCCCATAGTTTCACAGATGTCCCAATAGTTTCACAGATGTCCCACTAGTTTTACAGATATCCCAGTAGGTTAACAGATGTCCCCATAGTTTCACAGATGTACCAGTAGTTTCACAGATGTCCCAATAGTTTCACAGATGTCCCAATAGTTTCACACATTTCCCAATAGTTTCACATATGTCCCAGTAGTTTTACAGATGTCGCAATAGTTTCACAGATGTCCCAATAATTTAACAGATGTACCAGTAGTTTCACAGATGTCCCAATAGTTTAACAGATGTCCCAAATAGTTTCACAGATGTCCCAATAGTTTCACGGATGTCCCCATAGTTTCACAGATGTCCCAATAGTTTCACATATGTCCCATTAGTTTCACAGATGTCCCCATAGATTCACAGATGTCCCAATAAGTTCACATATGTCCCAGTAGTGTCACAGATCACCCAGTCGTTTCACAGATGCCCAAATAGTTTCACATATGTCCCATTAGTTTCACAGATGTCCCCATAGTTTCACAGATGTCCCAATAATTTAACAGATGTACCAGTAGTTTCACAGATGTCCCAATAGTTTAACAGATGTCCGAAATAGTTTGACAGATGTCCCAATAGTTTCACAGATGTCCCAGGAGTTTAACAGATGTCCCAATAGTTTAACAGATGTCCCAGTTGTTTCACAGATGTCTCAATAGTTTCACAGATGTCCCAATAGTTTCACAGATGTCCCAATAGGTTCACATATGTCCCAGTAGTTTTACAGATGTCCCAGTAGATTCACAGATGTCCCAATAGTTCAACAGATGTCCCAGTAGTTTCACAGATGTCCCAGTAGGTTAACAGATGTCCCCATAGATTCACAGATGTCCCAATAGTTTCACAGATGTCCCACTAGTTTTACAGATATCCCAGTAGGTTAACAGATGTCCCCATAGTTTCACAGATGTACCAGTAGTTTCACAGATGTCCCAATAGTTTCACACATTTCCCAATAGTTTCACATATGTCCCAGTAGTTTTGCAGATGTCCCAATAGTTTCACAGATGTCCCAATAATTTAACAGATGTACCAGTAGTTTCACAGATGTCCCAATAGTTTAACAGATGTCCCAAATAGTTTCACAGATGTCCCAATAGTTTCACAGATGTCCCAGGAGTTTCACATATGTCCCAGGAGTTTCACAGATGTCCCAATAGTTTCACAGATGTCCCAGAAGTTTTACAGATATTCCAGTAGGTTAACAGATGTCCCCATAGTTTCACAGATGTCCCAATAGTTTCAAAGATGTCCCAGTAGTTTTACAGATGTTCCGGTAGTTTCACAGATGATCCCAGTAGTTTCACAGATGCCCCAATAGTTTCACATATGTCCCATTAGTTGCACAGATGTCCCCATAGTTTCACAGATGTCCCAATAGTTTCACAGATGTCCCAGAAGTTTAACAGATGTCCCAGTAGTGTCACAGATCACCCAGTCGTTTCACAGATGCCCCAATAGTTTCACATATGTCCCATTAGTTTCACAGATGTCCCCATAGTTTCACAGATGTCCCAATAATTTAACAGATGTACCAGTAGTTTCACAGATGTCCCAATAGTTTAACAGATGTCCCAAATAGTTTCACAGATGTCCCAATAGGTTCACATATGTCCCAGTAGATTTACAGATGTCCCAGTTGATTCACAGATGTCCCAATAGTTCAACAGATGTCCCAGTAGTTTCACTGATGTCCCAGTAGGTTAACAGATGTCCCCATAGTTTCACAGATGTCCCAATAGTTTCACAGATGTCCCAGTAGTTTTACAGATATCCCAGTAGGTTAACAGATGTCCCCATAGTTTCACAGATGTACCAGTAGTTTCACAGATGTCCCAATAGTTTCACAGATGTCCCAATAGTTTCACACATTTCCCAATAGTTTCACATATGTCCCAGTAGTTTTACAGATGTCCCAATAGTTTCACAGATGTCCCAATAATTTAACAGATGTACCAGTAGTTTCACATATGTCCCAATAGTTTAACAGATGTCCCAAATAGTTTCACAGATGTCCCAATAGTTTCACGGATGTCCCCATAGTTTCACAGATGTCCCAATAGTTTCACATATGTCCCATTAGTTTCACAGATGTCCCCATAGATTCACAGATGTCCCAATAAGTTCACATATGTCCCAGTAGTGTCACAGATCACCCAGTCGTTTCACAGATGCCCAAATAGTTTCACATATGTCCCATTAGTTTCACAGATGTCCCCATAGTTTCACAGATGTCCCAATAATTTAACAGATTTACCAGTAGTTTCACAGATGTCCCAATAGTTTAACAGATGTCCCAAATAGTTTGACAGATGTCCCAATAGTTTCACAGATGTCCCAGGAGTTTAACAGATGTCCCAATAGTTTAACAGATGTCCCAGTTGTTTCACAGATGTCTCAATAGTTTCACAGATGTCCCAATAGTTTCACAGATGTCCCAATAGGTTCACATATGTCCCAGTAGTTTTACAGATGTCCCAGTAGATTCACAGATGTCCCAATAGTTCAACAGATGTCCCAGTAGTTTCACAGATGTCCCAGTAGGTTAACAGATGTCCCCATAGTTTCACAGATGTCCCAATAGTTTCACAGATGTCCCACTAGTTTTACAGATATCCCAGTAGGTTAACAGATGTCCCCATAGTTTCACAGATGTACCAGTAGTTTCACAGATGTCCCAATAGTTTCACAGATGTCCCAATAGTTTCACACATTTCCCAATAGTTTCACATATGTCCCAGTAGTTTTACAGATGTCGCAATAGTTTCACAGATGTCCCAATAATTTAACAGATGTACCAGTAGTTTCACAGATGTCCCAATAGTTTAACAGATGTCCCAAATAGTTTCACAGATGTCCCAATAGTTTCACGGATGTCCCCATAGTTTCACAGATGTCCCAATAGTTTCACATATGTCCCATTAGTTTCACAGATGTCCCCATAGATTCACAGATGTCCCAATAAGTTCACATATGTCCCAGTAGTGTCACAGATCACCCAGTCGTTTCACAGATGCCCAAATAGTTTCACATATGTCCCATTAGTTTCACAGATGTCCCCATAGTTTCACAGATGTCCCAATAATTTAACAGATGTACCAGTAGTTTCACAGATGTCCCAATAGTTTAACAGATGTCCGAAATAGTTTGACAGATGTCCCAATAGTTTCACAGATGTCCCAGGAGTTTAACAGATGTCCCAATAGTTTAACAGATGTCCCAGTTGTTTCACAGATGTCTCAATAGTTTCACAGATGTCCCAATAGTTTCACAGATGTCCCAATAGGTTCACATATGTCCCAGTAGTTTTACAGATGTCCCAGTAGATTCACAGATGTCCCAATAGTTCAACAGATGTCCCAGTAGTTTCACAGATGTCCCAGTAGGTTAACAGATGTCCCCATAGATTCACAGATGTCCCAATAGTTTCACAGATGTCCCACTAGTTTTACAGATATCCCAGTAGGTTAACAGATGTCCCCATAGTTTCACAGATGTACCAGTAGTTTCACAGATGTCCCAATAGTTTCACACATTTCCCAATAGTTTCACATATGTCCCAGTAGTTTTGCAGATGTCCCAATAGTTTCACAGATGTCCCAATAATTTAACAGATGTACCAGTAGTTTCACAGATGTCCCAATAGTTTAACAGATGTCCCAAATAGTTTCACAGATGTCCCAATAGTTTCACAGATGTCCCCATAGTTTCACAGATGTCCCAATAGTTTCACATATGTCCCATTAGTTTCACAGATGTCCCCATAGATTCACAGATGTCCCAATAAGTTCACATATGTCCCAATAGTGTCACAGATCACCCAGTCATTTCACAGATGCCCCAATAGTTTCACATATGTCCCATTAGTTTCACAGATGTCCCCATAGTTTCACAGATGTTCCAATAATTTAACAGATGTACCAGTAGTTTCACAGATGTCCCAATAGTTTAACAGATGTCCCAAATAGTTTCACAGATGTCCCAATAGTTTCACAGATGTCCCAATAGTTTCACATATGTCCCATTAGTTTCACAGATGTCCCCATAGATTGACAGATGTCCCAATAAGTTCACATATGTCCCAGTAGTGTCACAGATCACCCAGTCGTTTCACAGATGCCCAAATAGTTTCACATATGTCCCATTAGTTTCACAGATGTCCCCATAGTTTCACAGATGTCCCAATAATTTAACATATGTACCAGTAGTTTCACAGATGTCCCAATAGTTTAACAGATGTCCCAAATAGTTTGACAGATGTCCGAATAGTTTCACAGATGTCCCAGGAGTTTAACAGATGTCCCAATAGTTTAACAGATGTCCCAGTTGTTTCACAGATGTTTCAATAGTTTCACAGATGTCCCAGTAGTTTCACAGATGTCCCAGTAGGTTAACAGATTTCCCGATAGTTTCACAGATGTCCCAATAGTTTCACAGATGTCCCAGTAGTTTTACAGATATCCCAGTAGGTTAACAGATGTCCCCATAGTTTCACAGATGTACCAGTAGTTTCACAGATGTCCCAATAGTTTCACAGATGTCCCAATAGTTTCACACATTTCCCAATAGATTCACATATGTCCCAGTAGTTTTACAGATGTCCCAATAGTTTCACAGATGTCCCAATAATTTAACAGATGTACCAGTAGTTTCACAGATGTCCCAATAGTTTAACAGATGTCCCAAATAGTTTCACAGATGTCCCAATAGTTTCACAGATGTCCCCATAGTTTCACAGATGTCCCAATAGTTTCACATATGTCCCATTAGTTTCACAGATGTCCCCATAGATTCACAGATGTCCCAATAAGTTCACATATGTCCCAGTAGTGTCACAGATCACCCAGTCGTTTCACAGATGCCCCAATAGTTTCACAAATGTCCCATTAGTTTCACAGATGTCCCCATAGTTTCACAGATGTTCCAATAATTTAACAGATGTACCAGTAGTTTCACAGATGTCCCAATAGTTTAACAGATGTCCCAAATAGTTTCACAGATGTCCCAATAGTTTCACAGATGTCCCAGGAGTTTCACAGATGTCCCAATAGTTTCACAGATGTCCCAGAAGTTTTACAGATTTTCCAGTAGGTTAACAGATGTCCCCATAGTTTCACAGATGTCCCAATAGTTTCAAAGATGTCCCAGTAGTTTTACAGATGTCCCGGTAGTTTCACAGATGATCCCAGTAGTTTCACAGATGCCCCAATAGTTTCACATATGTCCCATTAGTTGCACAGATGTCCCCATAGTTTCACAGATGTCCCAATAGTTTCACAGATGTCCAAATAAGTTCACATATGTCCCAGTAGTGTCACAGATCACCCAGTCGTTTCACAGATGCCCCAATAGTTTGACAGATGTCCCAATAGTTTCACAGATGTCCCAGGATTTTAACAGATGTCCCAATAGTTTAACAGATGTCCCAGTTGTTTCACAGATGTCTCAATAGTTTCACAGATGTCCCAATAGTTTCACAGATGTCCCAATAGGTTCACATATGTCCCAGTAGTTTTACAGATGTCCCAGTAGATTCCCAGATGTCCCAATAGTTCAACAGATGTCCCAGTAGTTTAACAGATGTCCCAGTAGTTTCACAGATGTCCCAGTAGGTTAACAGATGTCCCCATAGTTTCACAGATGTCCCAATAGTTTCACAGATGTCCCAGTAGTTTTACAGATATCCCAGTATGTTAACAGATGTTCCCATCGTTTCACAGATGTACCAGTAGTTTCACAGATGTCCCAATAGTTTCACAGATGTCGCAATAGTTTCACACATTTCCCAATAGTTTCACATATGTCCCAGTAGTTTTACAGATGTCCCAATAGTTTCACATATGTCCCATTAGTTTCACAGATGTCCCCATAGTTTCACAGATGTCCCAATACTTTCACATATGTCCCATTAGTTTCACAGATGTCCCCATAGTTTCACAGATGTCCCAATAGTTTCACAGATGTCCCAATAGTTTCACAGATGTCCCAATAGGTTCACATATGTCCCAGTAGTTTCACAGATCACCCAGTAGTTTCACAGATGCCCCAATAGTTTCACATATGTCCCATTAGTTTCACAGATGTCCCCATAGTTTCACAGATTTCCCAATAATTTCACAGATGTATCAGTAGTTTCACAGATGTCCCAATAGTTTAACAGATGTCCCAAATAGTTTCACAGATGTCCCCATAGTTTCACAGATGTCGCAATAGTTTCACAGATGTCCCAATAGGTTCACATATGTCCCAGTAGTTTCACAGATGCCCCAATAGTGTCACATATGTCCCAGAAGTTTTACAGATTTTCCAGTAGGTTAACAGATGTCCCCATAGTTTCACAGATGTCCCAATAGTTTCAAAGATGTCCCAGTAGTTTTACAGATGTCCCGGTAGTTTCACAGATGATCCCAGTAGTTTCACAGATGCCCCAATAGTTTCACATATGTCCCATTAGTTGCACAGATGTCCCCATAGTTTCACAGATGTCCCAATAGTTTCACAGATGTCCAAATAAGTTCACATATGTCCCAGTAGTGTCACAGATCACCCAGTCGTTTCACAGATGCCCCAATAGTTTGACAGATGTCCCAATAGTTTCACAGATGTCCCAGGAGTTTAACAGATGTCCCAATAGTTTAACAGATGTCCCAGTTGTTTCACAGATGTCTCATTAGTTTCACAGATGTCCCAATAGTTTCACAGATGTCCCAATAGGTTCACATATGTCCCAGTAGTTTTACAGATGTCCCAGTAGATTCCCAGATGTCCCAATAGTTCAACAGATGTCCCAGTAGTTTAACAGATGTCCCAGTAGTTTCACAGATGTCCCAGTAGGTTAACAGATGTCCCCATAGTTTCACAGATGTCCCAATAGTTTCACAGATGTCCCAGTAGTTTTACAGATATCCCAGTAGGTTAACAGATGTCCCCATCGTTTCACAGATGTACCAGTAGTTTCACAGATGTCCCAATAGTTTCACAGATGTCGCAATAGTTTCACACATTTCCCAATAGTTTCACATATGTCCCAGTAGTTTTACAGATGTCCCAATAGTTTCACATATGTCCCATTAGTTTCACAGATGTCCCCATAGTTTCACAGATGTCCCAATACTTTCACATATGTCCCATTAGTTTCACAGATGTCCCCATAGTTTCACAGATGTCCCAATAGTTTCACAGATGTCCCAATAGTTTCACAGATGTCCCAATAGGTTCACATATGTCCCAGTAGTTTCACAGATCACCCAGTAGTTTCACAGATGCCCCAATAGTTTCACATATGTCCCATTAGTTTCACAGATGTCCCCATAGTTTCACAGATTTCCCAATAATTTCACAGATGTATCAGTAGTTTCACAGATGTCCCAATAGTTTAACAGATGTCCCAAATAGTTTCACAGATGTCCCCATAGTTTCACAGATGTCGCAATAGTTTCACAGATGTCCCAATAGGTTCACATATGTCCCAGTAGTTTCACAGATGCCCCAATAGTTTCACATATGTCCCATTAGATTCACAGATGTCCCCATAGTTTCACAGATGTCCCAATAATTTCACAAATGTACCAGTAGTTTCACAGATATCCCAATAGTTTAACAGATGTCCCAAATATTTTCACAGATGTCCCAGAAGTTTTACAGATATTCCAGTAGGTTAACAGATGTCCCCATAGTTTCACAGATGTCCCAATAGTTTCAAAGATGTCCCAGTAGTTTTACAGATGTCCCGGTTGTTTCACAGATGATCCCAGTAGTTTCACAGATGCCCCAATAGTTTCACATATGTCCCATTAGTTTCACAGATGTCCCCATAGTTTCACAGATGTACCAGTAGTTTCACAGATGTCCCAATAGTTTCACAGATGTCCCCATAGTTTCACAGATGTTCCAATAATTTAACAGATGTACCAGTAGTTTCACAGATGTCCCAATAGTTTAACAGATGTCCCAAATAGTTTCACAGATGTCCCAATAGTTTCACAGATGTCCCAGGAGTTTCACAGATGTCCCAATAGTTTCACAGATGTCCCAGAAGTTTTACAGATTTTCCAGTAGGTTAACAGATGTCCCCATAGTTTCACAGATGTCCCAATAGTTTCAAAGATGTCCCAGTAGTTTTACAGATGTCCCGGTAGTTTCACAGATGATCCCAGTAGTTTCACAGATGCCCCAATAGTTTCACATATGTCCCATTAGTTGCACAGATGTCCCCATAGTTTCACAGATGTCCCAATAGTTTCACAGATGTCCAAATAAGTTCACATATGTCCCAGTAGTGTCACAGATCACCCAGTCGTTTCACAGATGCCCCAATAGTTTGACAGATGTCCCAATAGTTTCACAGATGTCCCAGGATTTTAACAGATGTCCCAATAGTTTAACAGATGTCCCAGTTGTTTCACAGATGTCTCAATAGTTTCACAGATGTCCCAATAGTTTCACAGATGTCCCAATAGGTTCACATATGTCCCAGTAGTTTTACAGATGTCCCAGTAGATTCCCAGATGTCCCAATAGTTCAACAGATGTCCCAGTAGTTTAACAGATGTCCCAGTAGTTTCACAGATGTCCCAGTAGGTTAACAGATGTCCCCATAGTTTCACAGATGTCCCAATAGTTTCACAGATGTCCCAGTAGTTTTACAGATATCCCAGTATGTTAACAGATGTTCCCATCGTTTCACAGATGTACCAGTAGTTTCACAGATGTCCCAATAGTTTCACAGATGTCGCAATAGTTTCACACATTTCCCAATAGTTTCACATATGTCCCAGTAGTTTTACAGATGTCCCAATAGTTTCACATATGTCCCATTAGTTTCACAGATGTCCCCATAGTTTCACAGATGTCCCAATACTTTCACATATGTCCCATTAGTTTCACAGATGTCCCCATAGTTTCACAGATGTCCCAATAGTTTCACAGATGTCCCAATAGTTTCACAGATGTCCCAATAGGTTCACATATGTCCCAGTAGTTTCACAGATCACCCAGTAGTTTCACAGATGCCCCAATAGTTTCACATATGTCCCATTAGTTTCACAGATGTCCCCATAGTTTCACAGATTTCCCAATAATTTCACAGATGTATCAGTAGTTTCACAGATGTCCCAATAGTTTAACAGATGTCCCAAATAGTTTCACAGATGTCCCCATAGTTTCACAGATGTCGCAATAGTTTCACAGATGTCCCAATAGGTTCACATATGTCCCAGTAGTTTCACAGATGCCCCAATAGTGTCACATATGTCCCAGAAGTTTTACAGATTTTCCAGTAGGTTAACAGATGTCCCCATAGTTTCACAGATGTCCCAATAGTTTCAAAGATGTCCCAGTAGTTTTACAGATGTCCCGGTAGTTTCACAGATGATCCCAGTAGTTTCACAGATGCCCCAATAGTTTCACATATGTCCCATTAGTTGCACAGATGTCCCCATAGTTTCACAGATGTCCCAATAGTTTCACAGATGTCCAAATAAGTTCACATATGTCCCAGTAGTGTCACAGATCACCCAGTCGTTTCACAGATGCCCCAATAGTTTGACAGATGTCCCAATAGTTTCACAGATGTCCCAGGAGTTTAACAGATGTCCCAATAGTTTAACAGATGTCCCAGTTGTTTCACAGATGTCTCATTAGTTTCACAGATGTCCCAATAGTTTCACAGATGTCCCAATAGGTTCACATATGTCCCAGTAGTTTTACAGATGTCCCAGTAGATTCCCAGATGTCCCAATAGTTCAACAGATGTCCCAGTAGTTTAACAGATGTCCCAGTAGTTTCACAGATGTCCCAGTAGGTTAACAGATGTCCCCATAGTTTCACAGATTTCCCAATAATTTCACAGATGTATCAGTAGTTTCACAGATGTCCCCATAGTTTCACAGATGTACCAGTAGTTTCACAGATGTCCCAATAGTTTCACAGATGTCGCAATAGTTTCACACATTTCCCAATAGTTTCACATATGTCCCATAGTGTTACAGATGTCCCAATAGTTTCACATATGTCCCATTAGTTTCACAGATGTCCCCATAGTTTCACATATGTCCCAATAGTTTCACATATGTCCCATTAGTTTCACAGATGTCCCCATAGTTTCACAGATGTCCCAATAGTTTCACAGATGTCCCAATAGTTTCACAGATGTCCCAATAGGTTCACATATGTCCCAGTAGTTTCACAGATTACCCAGTAGTTTCACAGATGCCCCAATAGTTTCACATATGTCCCATTAGTTTCACAGATGTCCCCATAGTTTCACAGATTTCCCAATAATTTCACAGATGTACCAGTAGTTTCACAGATGTCCCAATAGTTTAACAGATGTCCCAAATAGTTTCACAGATGTCCCCATAGTTTCACAGATGTCCCAATAGTTTCACAGATGTCCCAATAGGTTCACATATGTCCCAGTAGTTTCACAGATGCCCCAATAGTTTCACATATGTCCCATTAGATTCACAGATGTCCCCATAGTTTCACAGATGTCCCAATAATTTCACAAATGTACCAGTAGTTTCACAGATGTCCCAATAGTTTCACAGATGTCCCAAATATTTTCACAGATGTCCCAGAAGTTTTACAGATATTCCAGTAGGTTAACAGATGTCCCCATAGTTTCACAGATGTCCCAATAGTTTCAAAGATGTCCCAGTAGTTTTACAGATGTCCCGGTTGTTTCAGAGATGATCCCAGTAGTTTCACAGATGCCCCAATAGTTTCACATATGTCCCATTAGTTTCACAGATGTCCCCATAGTTTCACAGATGTACCAGTAGTTTCACAGATGTCCCAATAGTTTAACAGATGTCCCAACTAGTTTCACAGATGTCCCAATAGTTTCACAGATGTCCCAGAAGTTTAACAGATGTCCCAGTAGTGTCACAGATCACCCAGTCGTTTCACAGATGCCCCAATAGTTTCACATATGTCCCATTAGTTTCACAGATGTCCCCATAGTTTCACAGATGTCCCAATAATTTAACAGATGTACCAGTAGTTTCACAGATGTCCCAATAGTTTAACAGATGTCCCAAATAGTTTGACAGATGTCCCAATAGTTTCACAGATGTCCCAGGAGTTTAACAGATGTCCCAATAGTTTAACAGATGTCCCAGTTGTTTCACAGATGTCTCAATAGTTTCACAGATGTCCCAATAGTTTCACAGATGTCCCAGTAGGTTCACATATGTCCCAGTAGTTTTTCAGATGTCCCAGTAGATTCACAGATGTCCCAATAGTTCAACAGATGTCCCAGTAGTTTCGCAGATGTCCCAGTAGGTTAACAGATGTCCCCATAGTTTCACAGATGTACCAGTAGTTTCACAGATGTCCCAATAGTTTCACAGATGTCCCAATCGTTTCACACATTTCCCAATAGTTTCACATATGTCCCAGTAGTTTCACAGATGTCCCAATAGTTTCACAGATGTCCCAAATAGTTTCACAGATGTCCCAATAGTTTCACAGATGTCCCCATAGTTTCACAGATGTCCCAATAGTTTCACATATGTCCCATTAGTTTCACAGATGTCCCCATAGATTCACAGATGTCCCAATAAGTTTACATATGTCCCAGTAGTGTCACAGATCACCCAGTCGTTTCACAGATGCCCCAATAGTTTCACATATGTCCCATTAGTTTCACAGATGTCCCAGGAGTTTCACAGATGTCCCAATAGTTTCACAGATGTCCCAGAAGTTTTACAGATATTCCAGTAGGTTAACAGATGTCCCCATAGTTTCACAGATGTCCCAATAGTTTCAAAGATGTCCCAGTAGTTTTACAGATGTCCCGGTAGTTTCACAGATGATCCCAGTAGTTTCACAGATGCCCCAATAGTTTCACATATGTCCCATTAGTTGCACAGATGTCCCCATAGTTTCACAGATGTCCCAATAGTTTCACAGATGTCCCAATAGTTTCACAGATGTCCAAATAAGTTCACATATGTCCCAGTAGTGTCACAGATCACCCAGTCGTTTCACAGATGCCCCAATAGTTTCACATATGTCCCATTAGTTTCACAGATGTCCCCATAGTTTCACAGATGTCCCAATAATTTAACAGATGTACCAGTAGTTTCACAGATGTCCCAATAGTTTCACAGATGTCCCAGAAGTTTAACAGATGTCCCAGTAGTGTCACAGATCACCCAGTCGTTTCACAGATGCCCCAATAGTTTCACATATGTCCCATTAGTTTCACAGATGTCCCCATAGTTTCACAGATGTCCCAATAATTTAACAGATGTACCAGTAGTTTCACAGATGTCCCAATAGTTTAACAGATGTCCCAAATAGTTTGACAGATGTCCCAATAGTTTCACAGATGTCCCAGGAGTTTAACTGATGTCCCAATAGTTTAACAGATGTCCCAGTTGTTTCACAGATGTCTCAATAGTTTCACAGATGTCCCAATAGTTTCACAGATGTCCCAATAGGTTCACATATGTCCCAGTAGTTTTACAGATGTCCCAATAGTTTCACAGACGTCCCAATAGTTCAACAAATGTCCCAGTAGTTTAACAGATGTCCCAATAATTTAACAGATGTACCAGTAGTTTCACAGATGTCCCAATAGTTTAACAGATGTCCCAAATAGTTTGACAGATGTCCCAATAGTTTCACAGATGTCCCAGGAGTTTAACAGATGTCCCAATAGTTTAACAGATGTCCCAGTAGTTTCGCAGATGTCCCAGTAGGTTAACAGATGTCCCCATAGTTTCACAGATGTACCAGTAGTTTCACAGATGTCCCAATAGTTTCACAGATGTCCCAATCGTTTCACACATTTCCCAATAGTTTCACATATGTCCCAGTAGTTTCACAGATGTCCCAATAGTTTCACAGATGTCCCAAATAGTTTCACAGATGTCCCAATAGTTTCACAGATGTCCCCATAGTTTCACAGATGTCCCAATAGTTTCACATATGTCCCATTAGTTTCACAGATGTCCCCATAGATTCACAGATGTCCCAATAAGTTTACATATGTCCCAGTAGTGTCACAGATCACCCAGTCGTTTCACAGATGCCCCAATAGTTTCACATATGTCCCATTAGTTTCACAGATGTCCCAGGAGTTTCACAGATGTCCCAATAGTTTCACAGATGTCCCAGAAGTTTTACAGATATTCCAGTAGGTTAACAGATGTCCCCATAGTTTCACAGATGTCCCAATAGTTTCAAAGATGTCCCAGTAGTTTTACAGATGTCCCGGTAGTTTCACAGATGATCCCAGTAGTTTCACAGATGCCCCAATAGTTTCACATATGTCCCATTAGTTGCACAGATGTCCCCATAGTTTCACAGATGTCCCAATAGTTTCACAGATGTCCCAATAGTTTCACAGATGTCCAAATAAGTTCACATATGTCCCAGTAGTGTCACAGATCACCCAGTCGTTTCACAGATGCCCCAATAGTTTCACATATGTCCCATTAGTTTCACAGATGTCCCCATAGTTTCACAGATGTCCCAATAATTTAACAGATGTACCAGTAGTTTCACAGATGTCCCAATAGTTTCACAGATGTCCCAGAAGTTTAACAGATGTCCCAGTAGTGTCACAGATCACCCAGTCGTTTCACAGATGCCCCAATAGTTTCACATATGTCCCATTAGTTTCACAGATGTCCCCATAGTTTCACAGATGTCCCAATAATTTAACAGATGTACCAGTAGTTTCACAGATGTCCCAATAGTTTAACAGATGTCCCAAATAGTTTGACAGATGTCCCAATAGTTTCACAGATGTCCCAGGAGTTTAACTGATGTCCCAATAGTTTAACAGATGTCCCAGTTGTTTCACAGATGTCTCAATAGTTTCACAGATGTCCCAATAGTTTCACAGATGTCCCAATAGGTTCACATATGTCCCAGTAGTTTTACAGATGTCCCAGTAGATTCACAGATGTCCCAATAGTTCAACAAATGTCCCAGTAGTTTAACAGATGTCCCAGTAGTTTCACAGATGTCCCAGTAGGTTAACAGATGTCCCAATAGTTTCACAGATGTCCCAGTAGTTTTACAGATATCCCAGTAGGTTAACAGATGTCCCCATAGTTTCACAGATGTACCAGTAGTTTCACAGATGTCCCAATAGTTTCACAGATGTCCCAATAGTTTCTCACATTTCCCAATAGTTTCACATATGTCCCAGTAGTTTTACAGATGCCCCAATAGTTTCACATATGTCCCATTAGTTTCACAGATGTCCCCATAGTTTCACAGATGTCCCAATAGTTTCACAGATGTCCCAGGAGTTTAACTGATGTCCCAATAGTTTAACAGATGTCCCAGTTGTTTCACAGATGTCTCAATAGTTTCACAGATGTCCCAATAGTTTCACAGATGTCCCAATAGGTTCACATATGTCCCAGTAGTTTTACAGATGTCCCAGTAGATTCACAGATGTCCCAATAGTTCAACAGATGTCCCAGTAGTTTAACAAATGTCCCAGTAGTTTCACAGATGTCCCAGTAGGTTAACAGATGTCCCAATAGTTTCACAGATGTCCCAGTAGTTTTACAGATATCCCAGTAGGTTAACAGATGTCCCCATAGTTTCACAGATGTACCAGTAGTTTCACAGATGTCCCAATAGTTTCACAGATGTCCCAATAGTTTCTCACATTTCCCAATAGTTTCACATATGTCCCAGTAGTTTTACAGATGCCCCAATAGTTTCACATATGTCCCATTAGTTTCACAGATGTCCCCATAGTTTCACAGATGTCCCAATAGTTTCACATATGTCCCATTAGTTTCACAGATGTCCCCATAGTTTCACAGATGTCCCAATAGTTTCACAGATGTCCCAATAGTTTCACAGATGTCCCAATAGGTTCACATATGTCCCAGTAGTTTCACAGATCACCCAGTAGTTTCACAGATGCCCCAATAGTTTCACATATGTCCCATTAGTTTCACAGATGTCCCCATAGTTTCACAGATTTGCCAATAATTTCACAGATGTACCAGTAGTTTCACAGATGTCCCAAATAGTTTCACAGATGTCCCAAATAGTTTCACAGATGTCCCCATAGTTTCACAGATGTCCCAATAGTTTAACAGATGTCCCAATAGGTTCACATATGTCCCATTAGTTTCACAGATGTCCCCATAGTTTCACAGATGTCCCAATAATTTCACAGATGTACCAGTAGTTTAACAGATGTCCCAATAGTTTAACAGATGTCCCAAATAGTTTCACAGATGTCCCAGAAGTTTTACAGATATTCCAGTAGGTTAACAGATGTCCCCATAGTTTCACAGATGTCCCAATAGTTTCAAAGATGTCCCAGTAGTTTTACAGATGTCCCGGTAGTTTCACAGATGATCCCAGTAGTTTCACAGATGCCCCAATAGTTTCACATATGTCCCATTAGTTTCACAGATGTCCCCATAGTTTCACAGATGTCCCAGTAGTTTCACAGATCACCCAGTCGTTTCACAGATGCCCCAATAGTTTCACGTATGTCCAATTAGTTTCACAGATGTCTCCATAGTTTCACAGATTTCCCAATAATTTCACAGATGTACCAGTAGTTTCACAGATGTCCCCATAGTTTCACAGATGTCCCAATAGTTTCACAGATGTCCCAATAGTTTCACAGATGTCCCAATAGGTTCACATATGTCCCAGTAGTTTCACAGATCACCCAGTAGTTTCACAGATGCCCCAATAGTTTCACATATGTCCCATTAGTTTCACAGATGTCCCCATAGTTTCACAGATGTACCAGTAGTTTCACAGATGTCCCAATAGTTTCACAGATGTCCCAATAGTTTCTCACATTTCCCAATAGTTTCACATATGTCCCAGTAGTTTTACAGATGCCCCAATAGTTTCACATATGTCCCATTAGTTTCACAGATGTCCCCATAGTTTCACAGATGTCCCAATAGTTTCACAGATGTCCCAGGAGTTTAACTGATGTCCCAATAGTTTAACAGATGTCCCAGTTGTTTCACAGATGTCTCAATAGTTTCACAGATGTCCCAATAGTTTCACAGATGTCCCAATAGGTTCACATATGTCCCAGTAGTTTTACAGATGTCCCAGTAGATTCACAGATGTCCCAATAGTTCAACAGATGTCCCAGTAGTTTAACAAATGTCCCAGTAGTTTCACAGATGTCCCAGTAGGTTAACAGATGTCCCAATAGTTTCACAGATGTCCCAGTAGTTTTACAGATATCCCAGTAGGTTAACAGATGTCCCCATAGTTTCACAGATGTACCAGTAGTTTCACAGATGTCCCAATAGTTTCACAGATGTCCCAATAGTTTCTCACATTTCCCAATAGTTTCACATATGTCCCAGTAGTTTTACAGATGCCCCAATAGTTTCACATATGTCCCATTAGTTTCACAGATGTCCCCATAGTTTCACAGATGTCCCAATAGTTTCACATATGTCCCATTAGTTTCACAGATGTCCCCATAGTTTCACAGATGTCCCAATAGTTTCACAGATGTCCCAATAGTTTCACAGATGTCCCAATAGGTTCACATATGTCCCAGTAGTTTCACAGATCACCCAGTAGTTTCACAGATGCCCCAATAGTTTCACATATGTCCCATTAGTTTCACAGATGTCCCCATAGTTTCACAGATTTGCCAATAATTTCACAGATGTACCAGTAGTTTCACAGATGTCCCAAATAGTTTCACAGATGTCCCAAATAGTTTCACAGATGTCCCCATAGTTTCACAGATGTCCCAATAGTTTAACAGATGTCCCAATAGGTTCACATATGTCCCATTAGTTTCACAGATGTCCCCATAGTTTCACAGATGTCCCAATAATTTCACAGATGTACCAGTAGTTTAACAGATGTCCCAATAGTTTAACAGATGTCCCAAATAGTTTCACAGATGTCCCAGAAGTTTTACAGATATTCCAGTAGGTTAACAGATGTCCCCATAGTTTCACAGATGTCCCAATAGTTTCAAAGATGTCCCAGTAGTTTTACAGATGTCCCGGTAGTTTCACAGATGATCCCAGTAGTTTCACAGATGCCCCAATAGTTTCACATATGTCCCATTAGTTTCACAGATGTCCCCATAGTTTCACAGATGTCCCAGTAGTTTCACAGATCACCCAGTCGTTTCACAGATGCCCCAATAGTTTCACGTATGTCCAATTAGTTTCACAGATGTCTCCATAGTTTCACAGATTTCCCAATAATTTCACAGATGTACCAGTAGTTTCACAGATGTCCCCATAGTTTCACAGATGTCCCAGTAGATTCACAGATGTCCCAATAGTTCAACAGATGTCCCAGTAGTTTAACAAATGTCCCAGTAGTTTCACAGATGTCCCAGTAGGTTAACAGATGTCCCAATAGTTTCACAGATGTCCCAGTAGTTTTACAGATATCCCAGTAGGTTAACAGATGTCCCCATAGTTTCACAGATGTACCAGTAGTTTCACAGATGTCCCAATAGTTTCACAGATGTCCCAATAGTTTCTCACATTTCCCAATAGTTTCACATATGTCCCAGTAGTTTTACAGATGCCCCAATAGTTTCACATATGTCCCATTAGTTTCACAGATGTCCCCATAGTTTCACAGATGTCCCAATAGTTTCACATATGTCCCATTAGTTTCACAGATGTCCCCATAGTTTCACAGATGTCCCAATAGTTTCACAGATGTCCCAATAGTTTCACAGATGTCCCAATAGGTTCACATATGTCCCAGTAGTTTCACAGATCACCCAGTAGTTTCACAGATGCCCCAATAGTTTCACATATGTCCCATTAGTTTCACAGATGTCCCCATAGTTTCACAGATTTGCCAATAATTTCACAGATGTACCAGTAGTTTCACAGATGTCCCAAATAGTTTCACAGATGTCCCAAATAGTTTCACAGATGTCCCCATAGTTTCACAGATGTCCCAATAGTTTAACAGATGTCCCAATAGGTTCACATATGTCCCATTAGTTTCACAGATGTCCCCATAGTTTCACAGATGTCCCAATAATTTCACAGATGTACCAGTAGTTTAACAGATGTCCCAATAGTTTAACAGATGTCCCAAATAGTTTCACAGATGTCCCAGAAGTTTTACAGATATTCCAGTAGGTTAACAGATGTCCCCATAGTTTCACAGATGTCCCAATAGTTTCAAAGATGTCCCAGTAGTTTTACAGATGTCCCGGTAGTTTCACAGATGATCCCAGTAGTTTCACAGATGCCCCAATAGTTTCACATATGTCCCATTAGTTTCACAGATGTCCCCATAGTTTCACAGATGTCCCAGTAGTTTCACAGATCACCCAGTCGTTTCACAGATGCCCCAATAGTTTCACGTATGTCCAATTAGTTTCACAGATGTCTCCATAGTTTCACAGATTTCCCAATAATTTCACAGATGTACCAGTAGTTTCACAGATGTCCCCATAGTTTCACAGATGTCCCAATAGTTTCACAGATGTCCCAATAGTTTCACAGATGTCCCAATAGGTTCACATATGTCCCAGTAGTTTCACAGATCACCCAGTAGTTTCACAGATGCCCCAATAGTTTCACATATGTCCCATTAGTTTCACAGATGTCCCCATAGTTTCACAGATTTCCCAATAATTTCACAGATGTACCAGTAGTTTCACAGATGTCCCAATAGTTTAACAGATGTCCCAAATAGTTTCACAGATGTCCCCATAGTTTCACAGATGTCCCAATAGTTTCACAGATGTCCCAATAGGTTCACATATGTCCCAGTAGTTTCACAGATGTCCCCATAGTTTCACAGATGTCCCAATAATTTCACAGATGTACCAGTAGTTTCACAGATGTCCCAATAGTTTAACATATGTCCCAAATAGTTTCACAGATGTCCCAGAAGTTTTACAGATATTCCAGTAGGTTAACAGATGTCCCCATAGTTTCACAGATGTCCCAATAGTTTCAAAGATGTCCCAGTAGTTTTACAGATGTCCCGGTTGTTTCACAGATGATCCCAGTAGTTTCACAGATGCCCCAATAGTTTCACATATGTCCCATTAGTTTCACAGATGTCCCCATAGTTTCACAGATGTACCAGTAGTTTCACAGATGTCCCAATAGTTTAACAGATGTCCCAAATAGTTTCACAGATGTCCCAATAGTTTCACAGATGTCCCAGAAGTTTAACCGATGTCCCAGTAGTGTCACAGATCACCCAGTCGTTTCACAGATGCCCCAATAGTTTCACATATGTCCCATTAGTTTCACAGATGTCCCCATAGTTTCACAGATGTCCCAATAATTTAACAGATGTACCAGTAGTTTCACAGATGTCCCAATAGTTTAACAGATGTCCCAAATAGTTTCACAGATGTCCCAATAGTTTCACAGATGTCCCAGAAGTTTAACAGATGTCCCAGTAGTGTCACAGATCACCCAGTCGTTTCACAGATGCCCCAATAGTTTCACATATGTCCCATTAGTTTCACAGATGTCCCCATAGTTTCACAGATGTCCCAATAATTTAACAGATGTACCAGTAGTTTCACAGATGTCCCAATAGTTTAACAGATGTCCCAAATAGTTTGACAGATGTCCCAATAGTTTCACAGATGTCCCAGGAGTTTAACAGATGTCCCAATAGTTTAACAGATGTCCCAGTTGTTTCATAGATGTCTCAATAGTTTCACAGATGTCCTAATAGTTTCACAGATGTCCCAATAGGTTCACATATGTCCCAGTAGTTTTTCAGATGTCCCAGTAGATTCACAGATGTCCCAATAGTTCAACAGATGTCCCAGTAGTTTCGCAGATGTCCCAGTAGGTTAACAGATGTCCCCATAGTTTCACAGATGTCCCAATAGTTTCACAGATGTCCCAGTAGTTTTACAGATATCCCAGTAGGTTAACAGATGTCCCCATAGTTTCACAGATGTCCCAATAGTTTCACATATGTCCCAATAGTTTCACATATGTCCCAATAGTTTCACAGATGTCCCCATAGTTTCACAGATGTCCCAATAGTTTCACATATGTCCCATTAGTTTCACAGATGTCCCCATAGTTTCACAGATGTCCCAATAATTTAACAGATGTACCAGTAGTTTCACAGATGTCCCAATAGTTTAACAGATGTCCCAAATAGTTTCACAGATGTCCCAATAGTTTCACATGTCCCAGGAGTTTCACAGATGTCCCAGGAGTTTCACAGATGTCCCAATAGTTTCACAGATGTCCCAGAAGTTTTACAGATATTCCAGTAGGTTAACAGATGTCCCCATAGTTTCACAGATGTCCCAATAGTTTCAAAGATGTCCCAGTAGTTTTACAGATGTCCCGGTAGTTTCACAGATGATCCCAGTAGTTTCACAGATGCCCCAATAGTTTCACATATGTCCCATTAGTTGCACAGATGTCCCCATAGTTTCACAGATGTCCCAATAGTTTCACAGATGTCCCAATAATTTCACAGATGTCCAAATAAGTTCACATATGTCCCAGTAGTGTCACAGATCACCCAGTCGTTTCACAGATGCCCCAATAGTTTCACATATGTCCCATTAGTTTCACAGATGTCCCCATAGTTTCACAGATGTCCCAATAATTTAACAGATGTACCAGTAGTTTTACAGATGTCCCAATAGTTTCACAGATGTCCCAGAAGTTTAACAGATGTCCCAGTAGTGTCACAGATCACCCAGTCGTTTCACAGATGCCCCAATAGTTTCACATATGTCCGATTAGTTTCACAGATGTCCCCATAGTTTCACAGATGTCCCAATAATTTAACAGATGTACTAGTAGTTTCACAGATGTCCCAATAGTTTAACAGATGTCCCAAATAGTTTGACAGATGTCCCAATAGTTTCACAGATGTCCCAGGAGTTTAACTGATGTCCCAATAGTTTAACAGATGTCCCAGTTGTTTCACAGATGTCTCAATAGTTTCACAGATGTCCCAATAGTTTCACAGATGTCCCAATAGGTTCACATATGTCCCAGTAGTTTTACAGATGTCCCAGTAGATTCACAGATGTCCCAATAGTTCAACAGATGTCCCAGTAGTTTAACAGATTTCCCAGTAGTTTCACAGATGTCCCAGTAGGTTAACAGATGTCCCCATAGTTTCACAGATGTCCCAATAGTTTCACAGATGTCCCAGTAGTTTTACAGATATCCCAGTAGGTTAACAGATGTCCCCATAGTTTCACAGATGTACCAGTAGTTTCACAGATGTCCCAATAGTTTCACAGATGTCCCAATAGTTTCACACATTTCCCAATAGTTTCACAGATGTCCCAATAGGTTCACATATGTCCCAGTAGTTTTACAGATGTCCCAGTAGTTTTACAGATGCCCCAATAGTTTCACATATGTCCCATTAGTTTCACAGATGTCCCCATAGTTTCACAGATGTCCCAATAGTTTCACATATGTCCCATTAGTTTCACAGATGTCCCCATAGTTTCACAGATGTCCCAATAGTTTCACAGATGTCCCAATAGTTTCACAGATGTCCCAATAGGTTCACATATGTCCCAGTAGTTTCACAGATCACCCAGTAGTTTCACAGATGCCCCAATAGTTTCACATATGTCCCATTAGTTTCACAGATGTCCCCATAGTTTCACAGATTTCCCAATAATTTCACAGATGTACCAGTAGTTTCACAGATGTCCCAATAGTTAACAGATGTCCCAAATAGTTTCACAGATGTCCCCATAGTTTCACAGATGTCCCAATAGTTTAACAGATGTCCCAATAGGTTCACATATGTCCCAAATAGTTTCACAGATGTCCCAGAAGTTTTACAGATATTCCAGTAGGTTAACAGATGTCCCCATAGTTTCACAGATGTCCCAATAGTTTCAAAGATGTCCCAGTAGTTTTACAGATGTCCCGGTAGTTTCACAGATGATCCCAGTAGTTTCACAGATGCCCCAATAGTTTCACATATGTCCCATTAGTTTTACAGATGTCCCCATAGTTTCACAGATGTCCTAGTAGTTTCACAGATCACCCAGTCGTTTCACAGATGCCCCAATAGTTTCACATATGTCCAATTAGTTTCACAGATGTCCCCATAGTTTCACAGATTTCCCAATAATTTCACAGATGTACCAGTAGTTTCACAGATGTCCCCATAGTTTCACAGATGTCCCAATAGTTTCACAGATGTCCCAATAGTTTCACAGATGTCCCAATAGGTTCACATATGTCCCAGTAGTTTCACAGATCACCCAGTAGTTTCACAGATGTCCCAATAAGTTCACATATGTCCCAGTAGTGTCACAGATCACCCAGTCGTTTCACAGATGCCCCAATAGTTTCACATATGTCCCATTAGTTTCACAGATGTCCCCATAGTTTCACAGATGTCCCAATAATTTAACAGATGTACCAGTAGTTTCACAGATGTCCCAATAGTTTAACAGATGTCCCAAATAGTTTCACAGATGTCCCAATAGTTTCACATGTCCCAGGAGTTTCACAGATGTCCCAGGAGTTTCACAGATGTCCCAATAGTTTCACAGATGTCCCAGAAGTTTTACAGATATTCCAGTAGGTTAACAGATGTCCCCATAGTTTCACAGATGTCCCAATAGTTTCAAAGATGTCCCAGTAGTTTTACAGATGTCCCGGTAGTTTCACAGATGATCCCAGTAGTTTCACAGATGCCCCAATAGTTTCACATATGTCCCATTAGTTGCACAGATGTCCCCATAGTTTCACAGATGTCCCAATAGTTTCACAGATGTCCCAATAATTTCACAGATGTCCAAATAAGTTCACATATGTCCCAGTAGTGTCACAGATCACCCAGTCGTTTTACAGATGCCCCAATAGTTTCACATATGTCCCATTAGTTTCACAGATGTCCCCATAGTTTCACAGATGTCCCAATAGTTTCACATATGTCCCAGTAGTTTCACAGATGTCCCCATAGTTTCACAGATGTCCCAATAGTTTCACAGATGTCCCAATAGTTTCACAGATGTCCCAATAGGTTCACATATGTCCCAGTAGTTTCACAGATCACCCAGTAGTTTCACAGATGCCCCAATAGTTTCACATATGTCCCATTAGTTTCACAGATGTCCCCATAGTTTCACAGATTTCCCAATAATTTCACAGATGTACCAGTAGTTTCACAGATGTCCCAATAGTTAACAGATGTCCCAAATAGTTTCACAGATGTCCCCATAGTTTCACAGATGTCCCAATAGTTTAACAGATTTCCCAATAGGTTCACATATGTCCCATTAGTTTCACAGATGTCCCATAGTTTCACAGATGTCCCAATAATTTCAAAGATGTACCAGTAGTTTCACAGATGTCCCAATAGTTTAACAGATGTCCCAAATAGTTTCACAGATGTCCCAGAAGTTTTACAGATATTCCAGTAGGTTAACAGATGTCCCCATAGTTTCACAGATGTCCCAATAGTTTCAAAGATGTCCCAGTAGTTTTACAGATGTCCCGGTAGTTTCACAGATGATCCCAGTAGTTTCACAGATGCCCCAATAGTTTCACATATGTCCCATTAGTTTCACAGATGTCCCCATAGTTTCACAGATGTACCAGTAGTTTCACAGATGTCCCAATAGTTTAACAGATGTCCCAAATAGTTTCACAGATGTCCCAATAGTTTCACAGATGTACCAGAAGTTTAACAGATGTCCCAGTAGTGTCACAGATCACCCAGTCGTTTCACAGATGCCCCAATAGTTTCACATATGTCCCATTAGTTTCACAGATGTCCCAGTTGTTTCACAGATGTCCCAATAATTTAACAGATGTACCAGTAGTTTCACAGATGTCCCAATAGTTTAACAGATGTCCCAAATAGTTTGACAGATGTCCCAATAGTTTCACAGATGTCCCAGGAGTTTAACAGATGTCCCAATAGTTTAACAGATGTCGCAGTTGTTTCACAGATGTCTCAATAGTTTCACAGATGTCCCAATAGTTTCACAGATGTCCCAGTAGTTTTACAGATATCCCAGTAGGTTAACAGATGTCCCCATAGTTTCACAGATGTACCAGTAGTTTCACAGATGTCCCAATAGTTTCACAGATGTCCCAATAGTTTCACACATTTCCCAATAGTTTCACATATGTCCCAGTAGTTTTACAGATGTCCCAATAGTTTCACAGATGTCCCAATAATTTAACAGATGTACCAGTAGTTTCACAGATGTCCCAGTAGTTTAACAGATGTCCCAAATAGTTTCACAGATGTCCCAGAAGTTTTACAGATATTCCAGTAGGTTAACAGATGTCCCCCTAGTTTCACAGATGTCCCAATAGTTTCAAAGATGTCCCAGTAGTTTTACAGATGTCCCGGTTGTTTCACAGATGATCCCAGTAGTTTCACAGATGCCCCAATAGTTTCACATATGTCCCATTAGTTTCACAGATGTCCCCATAGTTTCACAGATGTACCAGTAGTTTCACAGATGTCCCAATAGTTTAACAGATGTCCCAAATAGTTTCACAGATGTCCCAATAGTTTCACAGATGTCGCAGAAGTTTAACAGATGTCCCAGTAGTGTCACAGATCACCCAGTCGTTTCACAGATGCCTCAATAGTTTCACATATGTCCCATTAGTTTCACAGATGTCCCCATAGTTTCACAGATGTCCCATTAATTTAACAGATGTACCAGTAGTTTCACAGATGTCCCAATAGTTTAACAGATTTCCCAAATAGGTTGACAGATGTCCCAATAGTTTCACAGATGTCCCAGGAGTTTAACAGATGTGCCAATAGTTTTACAGATGTCCCAGTTGTTTCACAGATGTCTCAATAGTTTCACAGATGTCCCAATAGTTTCACAGATGTCCCAATAGGTTCACATATGTCCCAGTAGTTTTACAGATGTCCCAGTAGATTCACAGATGTCCCAATAGTTCAACAGATGTCCCAGTAGTTTCACAGATGTCCCAGTAGGTTAACAGATGTCCCCATAGTTTCACAGATGTCCCAATAGTTTCACAGATGTCCCAGTAGTTTTACAGATATCCCAGTAGGTTAACAGATGTCCCCATAGTTTCACAGATGTACCAGTAGTTTCACAGATGTCCCAATAGTTTCACAGATGTCCCAATAGTTTCACACATTTCCCAATAGTTTCACATATGTCCCAGTAGTTTTACAGATGTCCCAATAGTTTCACAGATGTCCCAATAATTTCACAGATGTACCAGTAGTTTCACAGATGTCCCAATAGTTTAACAGATGTCCCAAATAGGTTGACAGATGTCCCAATAGTTTCACAGATGTCCCAGGAGTTTAACAGATGTCCCAATAGTTTAACAGATGTCCCAGTTGTTTCACAGATGTCTCAATAGTTTCACAGATGTCCCAATAGTTTCACAGATGTCCCAGTAGTTTTACAGATATCCCAGTAGGTTAACAGATGTCCCCATAGTTTCACAGATGTACCAGTAGTTTCACAGATGTCCCAATAGTTTCACAGATGTCCCAATAGTTTCACACATTTCCCAATAGTTTCACATATGTCCCAGTAGTTTTACAGATGTCCCAATAGTTTCACAGATGTCCCAATAATTTAACAGATGTACCAGTAGTTTCACAGATGTCCCAATAGTTTAACAGATGTCCCAAATAGTTTCACAGATGTCCCAGAAGTTTTACAGATATTCCAGTAGGTTAACAGATGTCCCCATAGTTTCACAGATGTCCCAATAGTTTCAAAGATGTCCCAGTAGTTTTACAGATGTCCCGGTTGTTTCACAGATGATCCCAGTAGTTTCACAGATGCCCCAATAGTTTCACATATGTCCCATTAGTTTCACAGATGTCCCCATAGTTTCACAGATGTACCAGTAGTTTCACAGATGTCCCAATAGTTTAACAGATGTCCCAAATAGTTTCACAGATGTCCCAATAGTTTCACAGATGTCCCAGAAGTTTAACAGATGTCCCAGTAGTGTCACAGATCACCCAGTCGTTTCACAGATGCCCCAATAGTTTAACATATGTCCCATTAGTTTCACAGATGTCCCCATAGTTTCAAAGATGTCCCAATAATTTAACAGATGTACCAGTAGTTTCACAGATGTCCCAATAGTTTAACAGATGTCCCAAATAGGTTGACAGATGTCCCAATAGTTTCACAGATGTCCCAGGAGTTTAACAGATGTCCCAATAGTTTAACAGATGTCCCAGTTGTTTCACAGATGTCTCAATAGTTTCACAGATGTCCCAATAGTTTCACAGATGTCCCAGTAGTTTTACAGATATCCCAGTAGGTTAACAGATGTCCCCATAGTTTCACAGATGTACCAGTAGTTTCACAGATGTCCCAATAGTTTCACAGATGTCCCAATAGTTTCACACATTTCCCAATAGTTTCACATATGTCCCAGTAGTTTTACAGATGTCCCAATAGTTTCACAGATGTCCCAATAATTTAACAGATGTACCAGTAGTTTCACAGATGTCCCAATAGTTTAACAGATATCCCAAATAGTTTCACAGATGTCCCAGAAGTTTTACAGATATTCCAGTAGGTTAACAGATGTCCCCATAGTTTCACAGATGTCCCAATAGTTTCAAACACAGAAATATTTCCTCTTCACATGCGATTTTCCTCAAATAATTTAAGGCAGCTCATGATGTGACAGTGGAGGCTGCTTTGTAAAGGTGAACTATGTCCCTGTTTCCTTTGGATTTCCACGTGCATCTGAAATCTTATTGAAATGCACATGTAAATGTTTTGGATACGCCACTTTTATATTTATAGTGAAATAAAATCTGAACATTGTAAATAGTTGATGGGTGCATTGTAATTGTGTGAAGTCATAATTGCCATTCATCCTCCCATTAACCACAACATCTGGTATGGAGGCAATCCATCCCATGTTCCTGTCCAGTGAGCTCCCTCCGCTCCATAAATATCTTTGTTGTGTTGTCTATATGCACGGTTTGCAGAGTGCACTCAGACTGACATAAGTGCCGTTGCGATATCACCACGACCGAGTGGCAACTAGCGTGCAATGCTCTGTTTGATAGATATGTTTCAGCAGTTAAGGGTGAAAAGTTAGACAAGCGGGATTTGATTGCTGAAAAAAAAATCTTCGGGTTGGCCATCGCAAACGATGATGACTGCCGAGAAGAGCTGCTCGTAGCATTTTCCTGCACACTGGTGGGAAGAGCCCAGCAACTTGAGCGGAAGCATCGATCGCACTGTCGGCAAGAGTTGCTCGTCTGCTGAATGGGACTTGTGTTGTGCCGTTACTGGTGTTGATGCCGATGGGCTCTTTCACGCTTTTCTTTAATCCGCTTGGCTGAGTCGGCTATGGAACTTCTCCACTGCTTACAGCTGCTCTCAAAGTAAACATCTAGAAAAAATATCTACGGACAAAAATAATGCTTACCCAATGTTACTGATAATCTTGGACCAATATCTTTAAATGGTAACTGTTTGAGGCCAAACCAGTGTGATGAGACCCATGGAGATGACACTTCTCCGTTGTACCTACTGCAAACAGGGTACGCAGCAGCATTGGTGCCTGATTAGATTTCTTGAAGTGGAATCTGATCATTTGCTGTAACTGCTGCAATGGAACAATCTTTGCGGTGGCAGAATGTTATGACACGTCTGTTATTCATAGCCATGCACTTAGTGTCCTGCCTCGCACAAGCATACAATGTCACCGACCATCCAAAATTATAATTTCAATCATGAAAGAATCTTACAAGTTAGTGAGTTTTTTTTCGTACATACGTCAGGAAGCAGCTGGTTGTGTATGGAGCTGGTTAAGCATGGGGCTGGTTATGCATGGGGCTGGTTATGCATGGGGCTGGTTATGCATGGGGCTGCTTATGCATGGGGCTGCTTATGCATGGGGCTGGTTATGCATGGGGCTGGTTATGCATGGGGCTGGTTATGCATGGGGCTGGTTATGCATGGGGCTGGTTATGCATGGGGCTGGTTATGCATGGGGCTGGTTATGCATGGGGCTGGTTATGCATGGGGCTGGTTAAGCAGGTGTGAATTATCGTGTGTGGGAGGGAGGGGAGTCAGCCTAATTTCCAGTTTAGTCAAGTAAACTCAGGGTCTCTGGAGTGGCATTCATGAGGGGGCCCCAGATATGGGACAACTCCCCTTCCCTATTCCTCAGTTTAAGACTCAAGTGTTCTAAAGCTACTACACCATTGTCTCGTGAGTAGAGCTCTGAGTAGTGTTCTACCCACCTGGCCATTTGCTCTTGTTTATCAGTGATGATGGCCCCTGTGCTGGATTTAAGGGGGGCAGTCCTCCTGATGTTTGGACCAAAGGCTGTCTTGATGCCTTCATACATCGCACGGATATTGCCAGTGTCAGAGGCGAGTTGGATCCTACTACTGAGATTCACCCAGTAGTCGTTGGCACAGCGTCTGG
The DNA here is from genome assembly GCF_048934315.1 of Petromyzon marinus. Lineage (NCBI taxonomy): Eukaryota > Metazoa > Chordata > Hyperoartia > Petromyzontiformes > Petromyzontidae > Petromyzon > Petromyzon marinus. Next base: position 10,249,573 of record NC_133703.1, on the reverse strand, counting down.
CGGTCGTTTGAGCTGCACTGCGAGCAGCTTTCAGTGCCCTTAACGATCCTGTACTTGGGACTTGCTTGTACTTCAAGAGCGCCATGCGTTTGGCTTGGAGGATGGGTTCCAATATAGCCAGGTGTTCCTCAAACCAGTCTGTGTTCCGCCTTGTCTGCTTGCCGAAGCTATTGATGGCTGCATTAAAGATGGCGTCTCTGATGTATGCCCACTTTGTCTCCACGCTTCCATCTGGTGTGTCGTGTAGGGACTGCTCAAGGCTGTGCTGGAAAATTGAGGGAGCTCTGGGAGGGATGTCTTGGCAGAGTTGATGCGTAGGTAGCGCTTTTGTTTGAGTCTGTGTATCTTTTTGGGGCGTAGTCTGACCTTGCTGGATACCAGCGAGTGATCGGTGTCACAGACTGCACTGTGGTAGCTGCGTGTGATGAGTACCGAGTTGAGGAGGGCTCGTCGGGTGATGATGAGGTCCAGTTGGTGCCAATTAAGAGACCTTGGATGTCTCCATGATACTTTATGGCATGGTTTTGTGAGAAAGAATGAGTTTCTGATACAGAGATTGTGGTATGAACAAAGCTCCAGTAGTCTTTGGCCACTGGCATTTATCTTTCCAATGCCATGATAGCCAAGGCATGCGGGCCACGCGTCGTGGTCAGCCCCAACCCTTGCATTGAAGTCTCCTAACAGAAACATGTGCTCAGAGCTGGGGATTTTGCGAATAATATTGTGAAGCTCTTCATAGAATTGGTCATGAATCTCCGGAGGTGAGTAGAGTGTTGGGGCGTAGACACTCAGGATGTTTACATGGCCAGAAGCAGTGAGCAATCTCATGAGTAGAATCCGCTCGGAGCCTGCAGTCGGTGGTTCTATCATGCCAAGGAGTGTGTTTTTGACAGCAAACCCAACATCATGTTGCCTTGGTTCGTTCTGCTGTTTTCCTTGCCAGTAGAAAGTGTAGTCACTCTCTCGTAGTGAGCCACTGCCAGCAAGCCGGGTCTCCTGCAGTGCTGCAATATCGACATGGAGTCTCGCCAACTCCCTGTCGATAACTCCAGTCTTGCGGATGTCCTCAATCTGCAATAGATCTTCGGAGAGTCCAGAACACATTGTGCGTACATTCCAGCTTGCAAAATGAAGGGCTGGAACCTTCTTTCGTTTTGTTTTGCTTTTGTCTGGTGCAAGTTTTGCAGCCCACTTGTCTGTTGATGAACCATAAGGTCCAAGCACCCATTGGAGCAGGTGAGCCGTGGCGGGAAAGGACCTTATTGGCCGGGGGCTGCCCAGCCTGAGGCGGGTGGCGGTAGCTATCCATTGGGGTGCAATGACCCCTCCCACCGACGATGGAAACCCGTGGCGCCCATTTTTTACGCCAATCTAAAATGAGCTTATAACCCGTGACTGCTGCCATCCGTGTTTCTTGGCCACGATTAGGTGGCCGAGGAGTGTCCTCTCCCCATTTTTGCACCTCTTGTTAGCGCAAAGCCTGGGCAGGTTATTCTGGAAATCCTGGGTTGCCCATGCGTCAGGATCCCCCCTCGGCCTTGCCGGTGATGTCCAAAGGAGTGCGTAGCACGACGTTTGGTACCAGTTTGGCTGCAGGGGCTGCCGGGAATGTGCCGCAGTGTGTCACAAAACCGCCTGAGGGGCCCCACTCCTGATTTTCTGTCGGGGTTTACTCCCTTAGCCATTGACTCTCCCGAGACACTCACAAGGCAGTGAGAAAACCGCGTAACCCTGGGAGGGGCCCTTACCAGCTACTGACAGCCGGGCCAGCTGTGCCTGGGACTCGCGTAAGGCAGGGTCGTCACGCCCTGAGGTAGTTTATCACAAACTACCCGCTACCACACCGCGGGGCCAAATTGGTCACCCCGTGCCCCTTACAAATCTCAACGTTCATCTTACAAAGTCCCATCACAAGGGGAGAAACACAAAACATTGTTTTGCCCGTTTTGAAACGGCTCTAGTAAGCCGTATGGACCTGAAAAACTAAATTTCCCTTCGGCTCTAAGAGATTTGTTTGTGACTGAACTGGAGATTAATGAATGATAAACCAGCCAGGGCTTCCCTCGCTGTACGCGGGTTCGGTTTGTTACGCTATTTCACGCTGTGGAGTCCGTCCATAAATGACGTCACGCGATTTTGGACGATTTTTGACCCACCCCCCCCCCCCATCGTCACGCGGCGTCACAAAAAGTCAGACCCCCCCCTCAAATATGACGTCACAAAGCTGTGCTCCGCCCCCCCCCCCCCAAAATATAAAATATGCTTCAAATCGCTTTGAACTATTGTCATTGTAGTGCATATTTAATGTGGCGCTGCACTCTGATGTTATGGGAGAAAAGATTTGTTAAAAAGTATATTTAATTAAGTAGAACGTGTTGTCTATATTTATTTAAGGTGACGTCATATTTCTCAACCCCCCCCCCTCATCGTCACACATCGTTACAAATGTCTGACCCCCCCCCCCCCCACGTGCGTGACGTCATTTATGGACGGCCCCAGTGCAATGCGGCTACCTCTGACCCAAAAGTCGCTCTCTGGGGTTGCTGTGCGCATGTGTGGTGGGGGGAGCGGTGGCGCAGCAGTTAGCGCGCTGCGCTACGAACCCCGACTACAGGGATGAAAATGATTAAGAGAGGCGTATCAGGGCAGAGCAAAGTGCTTATTGTTATCTTAACTTAATAATGAAACGTAACTGAGCCATATGCCTTAAGCAGAACGTTTTTTTTTCAAACAGATGCATCACAAACGGAAAATAGAACCAATGTTTAGAAATGCACAAGGAAGCGTAGAGATGATGCACATCCTAAGAAAAAACACTGATACTGGAAGACGGACACGTCAATTGGACATCATATGCAAATTAGGGACGTAATTTTAGTTTAGAAAGGTGGGGTGAGGCAGGACACACAACTTGAAGTGATGACGGCCGGTGGTCGAGACTAACGTGGGAATGGGAGCTAAGGAGGGAACACAACCGGCAGTGTCAACTGCGGAGATGGAGTGAATAAATCAACAGTATCTGAATTTTGATTTGTGAGAATTTTATTGTTTTATATCTTTATTATTGTATTTTCTTTGGTTCTTTCAGTAAAGTCACATAGAATGAGAATAAAATAATAAAATAACACAATAAAATTCTCACGACGTTTTGGCCACAACGCAAGCGGCCGTCTTCAGGTGAAAGGTACAGAACTGTCGGGACGACAGAGCTTCAATGAACAATGTTAAGATTCGTAGCGACTTTTAAGCTGGTTGGGAGAAGTGAGGCACCTTGAGAAAGGGGTTTACATAGCAATAGCTGAGGGCTTAGCTTGTGACTGGTCACGGAAATGGCTATGTTAATGTCAAAACCTACACATCCACAGAGGCAACTAGTAATTTAGCATTGAAATAGCTAAGGGATTAGCCTGTGCAAATAGCTGAGGGATTAGCTTCTGAATGGTCACGGAAATGGCTATGTTAAAGTCAAAACCTACACATCCACAGAGGCAACTAGTAATTTAGCATTGAAATAGCTAAGGGATTAACTTGTGACTGGTCACAGGAATGGCTATGTTAAAGTCAAAACCTACACATCCACAGAGGCAACTAGTAATTTTGCATTGAAATAGCTAAGGGATTAGCTTGTGCAAATAGCTGAGGGAGTAGCTTGTGACTGGTCATGGAAATGGCTATGTTAAAGTAAAAACCTACACATCCACAGAGGCAACTAGTAATTTAGCATTGAAATAGCTAAGGGATTAGCTTGTGACTGGTCACAGAAATAGATGTTAAAGTAAAAGCCTACACATCCACAGAGGCACCTCGTTCATGGACGCCAAAGGGGGCTGCAACAACTCAACTGTCATACAGTAAAGCGATGTGCAAACCAACCGGCTACCATGAGAGATTCGTTCATGAGGCCATCCACATATACAAACACAGAGACAATTTCAACCGAGAAGATGGATTCTGGCTTAGTACCCATTGGAAAGATGTTTTAAACCATTTCGGTTCTTAATTAATTGTATTTTACGAGGACCTTCAGACTGCAGCTCTTTCACTGGCACTGACTTTTAATACCTCTCACACCACGGTTAATGGTATGGTTTATAACATGGAGTATAACAGCGCCTCGCAGCTGTTTCTCCCCTCCTTCCTCCTCTGCTCCAACCATGGATGGACTCGTCCGTCTGAGCGTAGCTGTCCGTGGTGAGGAAGGTAAGAATCCACCCGTTTTTTCACCATATAACATTGTGATATAACATTGAGGTAGTTTATATTTTAGTTTTTATTGGTTTACTATATGATATTCATTATATAGTGTAGTGTATACCCAGTTAATGTTAATAGCTCAGCTTATTGAAGAATATATTGAGTACATTTATTATATTGATGTAATTTAGAATTAGGTTTCTCACATCGCTTTACCGTATGACAGTTGAGTTGTTGCAGCCCCCTTTGGCGTCCATGTACGAGGTGCCTCTGTGGATGTGTAGGCTTTGACTTTAACATAGGTATTTCTATGACCAGTCACAAGCTTATCCCTTATCTATTTCAATGCTAAATTCTCCAGTTTGATTTGTACTAGGTGCCTCTGTGGATGTGTAGGTTTTGAATTTAACATAGCCATTTCCGTGACCAGTCATAAGCTAATCCCTTAGCTATCTCAATGCTAAATTACAAGTTGCCTCTGTGAATGTGTAGGTTTTGACTTTAACATAGCTATTTCCGTAACCAGTCACAAGCTAATCCCTCAGCTATTTGATATGTAAACCCCTTTGTCAAGGTGCCTCACTTCTCCCAACCAGCTTAATAGTCGCTACGAATTTTAACAGCGTTCATTGAAGCTCTGTGGATGTGTAGGCCTTTACTTTAACATTTAATTCTGTGACCAGTCACAAGCTAATCCCTTAGCTATTTCAATGCTAAATTACTAGTTGCCTCTGTGGATGTGTAGGTCTTTACTTTAACATAGCCATTTCTGTGACCAGTCACAAGCTAATCCCTCAGCTATTTGCACAAGCTAATCCCTTAGCTATTTCAATGCTAAATTACTAGTTGCCTCTGTGGATGTGTAGGTTTTGACTTTAACATAGCCATTCCTGTGACCAGTCACAAGCGAATCCATTATCTATTTCAATGCTAAATTACTAGTTGCTTCTGTGGATGTGTAGGTTTTGACTTTAATATAGCCATTTCCGTGACCAGTCACAAGCTAATCCCTCAGCTATTGATATGTAAACCCCTTTGTCAAGGTGCCTCACTTCTCCCAACAAGTTTAAAAGTCGCTACGAATCTTAACATCGTTCATTGAAGCTCTGTCGTCCCGACAGTTCTTTACCTTTCACCTGAAGACGGCCGCTTGCGTTGTGGCCAAAACGTCGTGAGAATTTTATTGTGTTTTTTAATTATTTTATTCTCATTCTACGTGACTTTACCGAAAGAACCAAAGAAGATGAATCCTTGCAGTCACGAAAGCTTCAAATCGAAAAATATAACTTTATTGTTTCCCTTCTACGTGACTTCACCGAAAGAACCAAGAATATAGTATATGAATTAGATCATTTATTTATTTTGCTAACTTTATCATTAATCGTACACTTTAATTGCACTAGTTTAATATCTTAAGGTTTAGTTTCTAATTCTCTAGGATAAAACAAGTTATTTTGTCAAAAAGAATGACGTTAATTGGCGCATACATTGAAAGTGCATTTTTAAATTAACCGTGTCAGTCTTCAAATACTGTTCTGGTTATTCCCACATTGTTGGTGTCTCTATTGTCTCCTGCACCCACTAACAACGGAGTTATTGTTGGGGTGGAGAGAAGCACAGCCAGCAGCCAGCCAGGAAACTCGAGACATAGAATATTTTAATAGCAGCGTGACTTACACTGCTACAGCAGCGATGTTGTCATGTAAATATTTACATTCTCTGTGTCGCAAACATTAAATGGAAACTAATTTTTTTTTGTGGTACGCTTGTCCCCACGATTTGAGGGCCAATTCCTTAGCGAAGGATTTTCTACCAATTGAAGGATGATACAAGTGAAATGTGAAGTTGTAAGATTGATCTTAGATCATTGCAAGCCAATCCCAAATTCTGAGTGCGGAGTGACTCGGCAGGGCCGACGGCGTGGGCCTGGCACCTTGGGAGTTGTCATGGACAGGGAGCAATGAGGCCGCGTTACCGGTTGTCTTAGTTTTGGGGAATTCTGTCTCCAGAACTCTGATCCACAGTAACGATGAAACAAACACAATGTAGAAAAAAGAACAGTTGCAAATGTTGCAGGAAATTGAAAGGCATTTTATTAAAAAAATCATTACCATTCACACAAACAGTATAGTATTATAGTAGTTCGAAAATTAGACTGTAGAAAATAGTCATGTGTAATGATGAAAAATACTTGAATATAACATTTATCATTATCTTATTAGAATATATGAACGTGTAATGGCAAATTAAAACGATGCGATACGATTTGACAATCCTTTACAGCGATACACTTAATCCAGTGAAGTTGAATGTGAACGCTGAAACACGTAAATATTACTGAACATATCGTGAATAGAAGAAACTGATTTAACAAAATATCCATGCAATTAAAACATCAATGAAGCAGGTTGCTGGAATGGATGCTCCAGGCGCCACTCTACGCGTGAGTGGTGCCAGTGGACTGAGAGGCCGTGCCAGGAGTCGCTGTCGATGGCTGCACAATGACCACCACCCTCTCGGCCGCTGCAGGGAGGGCGCGGCGCTGAGCCTTGAACTTCAGCTTCCCGTCTTCAGTCAAGCAGCAGCTCACGCTCTGCGGGTCCACGTCCCTGGGCAGCTGCGTCTCCCTGTGGAACTCCTGGCAGCTGTGACTGTAGCTGCCGCTGCTGACTTCTCCGCTCTTCACCTCGCGCCGTCCGGCCACCACCAGCTTGTCTCCAGACACCTTCACGGCCAGGTCCTGTGGGGAGAAGTCCTGCACGTCCAGGGACGCGACAAACCCGCCTCCCTGCTCCTGTGGATCTTAATCTGGAACCCACTGCTCACGGCCGGCTGCTGCAGCAGTGCATCTCCGAGGCTGCCCGGAGCCCGCGTGTGGCTGCTGAGCTGATCGACTCCACGGAAGATTCTCTCCATCCTCTCGATCTCGCTCCTCATGTCTCGCTGCAGCTGCTGGAAAATACTTTCACCGCGGGGGTTCCAGACCGGCCAGCCTGGCCAGACGCTCCTCTCCATAACGTGCATCGCAGGGAAGTAAACACTGAGGGCCATGCTTGTTGATGTGCTTCACAGTGAGGCTCGCTTCAGTTGTGAGCGCTGCTCCCTCCTCCGCCGATGTTCTGCCAGTGCAGCTACAGGAGCTGCTTTTATAGCCCTGGCAGTAGCTATGAGCAGATGCCAGGGGGAGCCAGAAGCGTCCAGAATGACGCAGCTGCTCCCAGGGCTTCCCTCATCCGCAGCAAATAGCAGTGACTCATACCTGGGGTTCAGCTGTGTGACGCCTTCTCTAAACTAAAAATGATATTTCCATTGGAAGCAAGCAGGCAAGACACAACTTTAATACACTATAGTACACCAGGACAGTGATATTTTGAAATGTACATATTGTCAATGAGAAAACGTGGTGTGCATTTGTGTCATTCCTTCACGTAAAGTCCTGGTCACAAAAGCAAAGTTTATGGGGAATAATAATACCCATTTTATATAGTTTTGAGGCATAAGCAATTAGAAAATAACACTTACTACCCAGGAACAAAAATCGTGTTACATAGTGAATTATCAGTGCAGAGCGAATTCCATGGCAGTAAACTGCTCACAGACTGCAGCCCGAGACACGAGTCACGCTCTTGATTCTGTGCGGATGGAGGAAGCCCCTGGGAGCAGCTGCGTCATTCTGGATTCTTCTGGCTGCCCCTGGCATCTGCTCGTAGCTACTGCCAGGGCTATAAAAGCAGCTCCTGTAGCTGCACTGGCAGAACATCGGAAGAGCAGGGAGCAGCGCTAACAGCTGAAGCGAGCCTCACTGTGAAGCACATCAACATGGAAGCATGAGATGTCCTTAATTAACGCTAAGACACATTAATCAAAAACGCTAAAACACCTATTAGCAACATCAGTAAGGATGAGCGCTTTGAGCTTCCTCAATTAAAAAAGAGAGAGGACATCGTCATCCTCTCAGCCGACAAGGGCGATGTCACTGTCATCATGGAAAAAAAACACATACAATAACAAAATTCAGGACCTACTGAATGATTGTAGCTATACCAAAGTCAATAGAGATCCCACCAACCGCCTTGTTACAAAAACCAACAATATCATCACTGATTCAACATCTTTAATCGAACCAACCAAGCGGCTTTCCTTAAAACCCTCTGCTGCTAGACCACACAGATTTTATGGCTTACCAAAAATCCATAAAGAAGATACACCACTTCGTTCTATCATCTTCATCATTAACTCACCCACCCACAAACTGGCCCGATTTCTGTCTGAGACCTTACAACCATTCACTGGTAAGACCACCTCAGCTGTACTTAAATCAGCTCACTTGGTATCGTTAATTAAGGACATCTCACTATCTCCAGGTGATTTGCTTGTCACTTTCGATCTAGTATCGTTGTTTACCAAAGTTCCTGTGCCTGACACCATTACAATCATTGAAGATGTGGTCCAACAAGGATTGAATGCTGATGTACCGGCCCTGGTTAGACACTGCCTCACCAACACTTCCTTCACCTGGAATGGAACATTGTACAAACAAGTTGAAGCTACCCCAATGGATTCGCCCTTATCTCCAGTTGTAGCCAATGTTTTCATGGAAAAATGTTTTGAGACGGATGCCATCCAGGCATCCACCCTACGTCCTTGTCTAAGAGGTACATAGATGACACGTTCGTCATCTGGCCACATGGCCTACCAGCTCTGGGCCAATTCTTCAACCACATCAATTCCATACACCCAGCCATCAGATTTACCATGGAGGTGGAAAAAGATGGAAAGCTACCCTTTTTGGATATCTTAATTAAAAGGAGACCTGACGGTTCAATGAGCCACTCTGTCTACAGGAAAGCTACCCATACAGATGCTTACTTGAAACCGGATTCCCACCACCATCCATCCCAGAAGAACTCCCTCATCAAGACTCTATACCATGGAGCCCAATGCATTCCGACCAGGAACACATTACCAGTGAACTCAAACACGTACACCAGGCTCTCAGGGCTAATGGTTACTCCGACTACACAATCCGCAAAGCCATCACTCCAGTCATGAAGAAGGATCCTCTTGTGGAGCCACTCAAAACCATCACCTTACCCTACATTGCAGGGGTCACTAAAACGATCTCCAAAATCCTGAATAAACACAAGATCCAGGTCCGATTCAACACAGTACATAAAATCCGTGATCTGGTTCCATCTGTAAAATATGCTGTTCCAGACATACAGTACCCGGGTGTTTACAAACTAAAGTGCCTCTGTGGTAGTAGCTACATTGGAGAAACCAAACGACATATCTCGGACCGCATCCGCGAACATAATGCAGACTTGAAACACATTAGAACGAACTCCTCCGCCGTGGCAGATCACTGTTATAATTCAGTGGGCTCACATGACATTGACTTCTCAAAGACGGAGGTTCTGTGCAAGCCAACCGGCTACCATGAGAGATTCGTTCATGAGGCTATCCACATATACAAGCCGAGAAGATGGATTCTGGCTTAGTAACCATTGGAAAGATGTTTTAAACCATTGCGGTTCTTAATTAATAATTTTATGGTGATCTTCAGACGGCAGCTCTTTCACTGGCATTGACTCTTAATACTTCTCACACCACGGTTAATGGTATGGTTTATAACATGATTATAACAGCGCCTCGCAGCTGTTTCTCTCCTCCCTCTGTTCCGACCATGGATGGACTCATCCGTCTGAACGGGGCTGGTAGCTGTCCGTGGTGCTGATGTGGAGGGTAAGAATCCAACCATTTTTTCGCCATATAGCATCGTGATATATAACGACTTATTGTTGGTAGCTCAGCTGATTGGAGAATATATAGAGTTTATTGTTAACATTGAGGTAGTTTATATTTTAGTTTTTTTTATCTGTTTACTATATGGTATTCATTATATAGTGTAGTGCATACCCAGTTGCTGTTATGAGCTCTGCTTATTGAAGAATATATTGAGTACATTTATTATATTGATGTAATTTGGACTCAGGTTTTTTCACATCGGTTTACTGTATGATATTTGAGTTGTTGCATCCCCCTTTTTGCATCCTTGTACGAGGTGCCTCGGTGGATGTGTAGGCTTTGACTTTAACATAGCTATTTCGTTGACCAGTCACAAGCTAATCAGATTTCTCAGTCAGCACTCAGTCTAGAATTATCAGAACTACACAGTAAACGACACAATGCGGGTGCTATATCTCGTAAGAATGAATACCCACCACCTAAACACAAATGGTAATTCCTGGACAGGTGACAACTCTAGCCATGCCCATGAAAAAATATATAGTGACTAACTTGGAGACGTAACTTCTTTGAGGCAATTCTTTAATTACACACCGAGCATACTGTTACACACCCTCTGCTGTAATACAACGCTCTGTCCCTCGCTTAAACGCAACTCTGCACTGGTGGCTAGCCTACAACACAACGCTCGCCATCTGACACTGACGGCGCTGAACTAAGACAGGCAACTACTGCTAGCAGCACAATTATCAAGTGGATGACAACAGCGGCGAAGGCGACGATCTTCAACAGCAACGACGACGACGACGGCGATCCCACTCCAAACGATGGCCCTCATCCCCTGCTCGGGGTCCCCTTTAATCCTGTTAGCGTGGCCTCGCTCCACTCCGGCCACGCTCCCCTTCTAGAATCTACTAGCAGGCTCTCGACGTGTCCTACCCGAGATCCTTCTCAGGTCTATTACGTGGTCTGCTGTCAATCAGGGCTGCTTCACTCTGCAGATCCCCTTCCCTGCCAGCAGCCAGCGCTATGCTACGTAGTGACCAATTCTATGTGACTACACATACACAACATCCTGACCATCACTCGCCTATGCGGATGATAAAATATCAAGCATTGGAGATTTAATTCTGATCTACTGTTGTTCGTTTTGATTGATTTTGGCACAGTTTAAAATATATATTTTCATATCAGTACCAGCGGGAAGTACCCAGCGTTTCCCGGGGGAAAAATATATTTACAAACTTGTCTTCTCTTAAAAACATAACATATACATACACAAACACTAAGCTATTGTGCCCTTTGTCCATTTGTCCGTCAACAAAATTATAGGAGCGACACTGGAAAAACGGCGTATTCTATTATTTAATTTATTTTCTGTCAACGTGACTTTACCGAAAGAACCAAAGAGTAATTCCTGCAGTCACGAAAACTTTGAATCTAGTTTTAGCGTGTTAATGTTAAATAAACGTGTTGTCTCCTATAGAAGCCTGAGTCTCCATTTGAGCCCACTACAACTGGTGTTGGAAGTGGCCAAACGTTAGTTAATTAACTATAGATTATGGAGACTAGGCGAACAATACGTACCAGGTCTCCAGATGAAGAGGACGACGACCCACCGGCCCCGGGGATGTCGGCGCAATCCCCCAGCCCCCACTGGGGGCCTGGGGTGTCCACCTCCGGTTCCAAACCGCCCTCCAAATTGCCTTACCTACGAGTCCTACTTGGTACAGGCCGGACCCGCTATTGCCCCCTGTTGGGCCCTGACTGCAGCTACATATTTTCCAGTAGTGGTGGCGGCGTATTACGCCTGACAATTACCCACCACATTAAGAAGCACGATGGTAGCTTGCAGTTGTGTGTCGACTTTAGGAAGCTTCATAAGATATCGGTGGCTGACGCGTATCCTCTCCCTCGGATGGACGATTCCCTGGACGCTCTGGCGGGAGTACACAACTTCTCCACCCTTGATCTCCTGTCCGGATTTTGGCATTTGCCACTAAATGAGGCCTCTAAACCCAAACGGCTTTTCGAACACCTCAAGGCCTGTTTGAATTAAATCAGCTTCCCATTGGACTCCACGCAGCACCGGCTACGTTCCAATGACTGATGGAGCTGGTGCTGGCTGGACTTCAATGGGACTCATGCTTACAATACCTCGACGATGTCATCGTCTTCAGCCGTACGTTCAAAGAACATCTTGATTGGTTACGCGCTGTCTTTCTTAAAATGCGAGCAGCCCATCTCAAATTCAAGCCGCAGAAGTGTTACCCCCTTCAGAAATCCGTGCGGTATCTCGGTCATATTGTCAGTAAATCGGGCATGGCGATAGATCCCGACAAAACCACGTGTGTTCGGACGTGGCCGACCCCCACGTTGATGATGCAGGTGCAGAGTTTTATTGGTTTTGCGTCTTATTATCGCCGGTTTGTCACTGGGTTCGCTACCTTCGCAAAACCTCTCCACGCCTTGACGGTTATGGGTCAGAGGTTTCATTGGGGGGAGGAGGAAGCTGCATTTGTTGCGCTTCGCAATTCCCCTCCGCTACTCTGACTTTGCCATGCCGTGTGTCCTTGATACTGACGCAACCAACACCAGCATTGGCGCGGTTCTGTCCCAGGTTGTCAACGGGGTGGAGTGTGTTGTTGCATACGGCAGCAGAGTGCTGTCGCCAGCCGAACAGCGTTACTGTGTCACGCGCCGGGAACTATTCAGGTCTCCCGCATTAACGAGTTGATTGCTCTGGACATCCCTGGTTCGGTTCCCGTCACCCCTCGTGGGAATAAATATTTGTTGGTTGGCGTCCAATATTTATCGCGCTGGCCGATGGCCTGGCAGCTATGGATGGGAGCCATCCGGTAGTGCCACCTAGGCACATGCCATGGTACAATGGTGAGCACACAGGACTTGTAATCAATACAGAGGTACTATGTACAGGGGTGGCAAGCAGCTAAAAAATGGTGCACGTTTATTATAAATACGACATTCTCAAATGGTTTCGAAATTAAGTGTCTTATCAGCAGAATCGTGCAGAGTTTCTGCCGAACATACACAGCATTAGTTCCTAACACACTTTGGCAGAGTTGGTGTCACTGCCTGGGAAAGGAACATTAATGGTGATTTTGTGGAAAGTCAGGTGAAATGGGTGGTTGGTCAGACTGACCAGCACCCTGTGCTGTGTGGATCGCTCGTGGTTCTGGCCACCAATCGCCAAGCAAATTGGTTGCAGAGACTTCCACGTGTAGAGTGACTTCAGTTGTGTGCAACCGAGTTGCGCAACTGCTTGCACCGGCTGTGGCCGTGTGCGGAAAGCTAACTCGGGTCAAACCTGGGTTTCGAAGCGCGGTGTAGCGTTAACCATGACACTACCGCTCCACACAATCACACACACGCGAAGATCGACACCAAATACGTGCTCTGTTGCACCGCACAGCAACTCACACGCACACTGCAGTGTCCAATAACAACACAAATGTATTAATCATGACAACCACCTGCTCTGCCACTCAAAGCAATGTCCATCACATGGCCATCAACGCGACACATATAGTTCATCACGGTCACCCGACCAGCAGGAGTCACGTGTGTGAGCAGTCCGTGAATGTCGCCGGGCTATGGTGATGCAGTGGTGTGGGTTGGACAAGGGGCGGATGATGATGTCTGTCGTGGAAATCTGTGGAGCGGCACGGAACAAAAGTGGGACGGGTGGCCCAGTGTGGAGCAGGAGCCGCTCGGCTGGGACGAAGGTGGGGAGGAATCCACTGATCCGGTGGAGGCGTGGGGAGGAGGGCGGGACGCCGCGTGAAGCGCGACTCGTGGGAGTGGTGCCAGGCAGAAGGGGCACCTGGGACTCCGTACGCGGGACCCCGGCCGTTGCACCTGGGCTCGGGGGGGATCCGCTGCCCTGCAGGTGGAGCGAGGCCGGGGGGAAGGTGCTCTCGGTCCGGGTGGATGGGACGAATCAATGCGGATGGAGTTGAGGATTCGAGAGGAGGTTTGCGGAGGCGGGGAGGAAGGCGGCTGTTGCGGGACTTGCGGTAACGCTGCCGTGAAGAATAGGGAGCAAAAGACTCGTGTGCCGGGCCCGGTCTGGTATCACGGTGGCGTGGAGGAACCCAGGGCTCTGGTGGAGGTGGAGGCAGGTGGAAAGCAGGGAGCTCCCAATCCTGGGGTTTAGCTTGATTACTCATGGGTGGAGGTGATGGTGCGAGTGGCGGTGGTGGCGATAGTGGCAGTGGAAGCGATGGCAGAAGTGGAGGTTGAGGCAATGGCAGGAGTGAAGGTGGAGTCGATGTCAGCAGTGGGGGTAGAGTTGATATCAGTGGTGGAGGCAATGGCCTGAGTAGAGATGGAGGCGATGGCAGCAGTGGAGTTGAGGATTCGAGAGGAGGTTTGCGGAGGCGGGGAGGAAGGCGGCTGTTGCGGGACTTGCGGTAACGCTGCCGTGAAGAACAGGGAGCAAAAGACTCGTGTGCCGGGCCCGGTCTGGTATCACGGTGGGGTGGAGGAGCCCAGGGCTCTGGTGGAGGTGGAGGCAGGTGGAAAGCAGGGAGCTCCCAATCCTGGGGGTTAGCTTGATTACTCATGGGTGGAGGTGATGGTGCGAGTGGCGGTGGTGGCGATAGTGGCAGTGGAGGCGATGGCAGAAGTGAAGGTTGAGGCAATGGCAGGAGTGAAGGTGGAGTCGATGTCAGCAGTGGGGGTAGAGTTGATATCAGTGGTGGAGGCAATGGCCTGAGTAGAGATGGAGGCGATGGCAGCAGTGGAGTTGAGGATTCGAGAGGAGGTTTGCGGAGGCGGGGAGGAAGGCGGCTGTTGCGGGACTTGCGGCAACGCTGCCGTGAAGAACAGGGAGCAAAAGACTCGTGTGCCGGGCCCGGTCTGGTATCACGGTGGGGTGGAGGAGCCCAGGGCTCTGGTGGAGGTGGAGGCAGGTGGAAAGCAGGGAGCTCCCAATCCTGGGGGTTAGCTTGATTACTCATGGGTGGAGGTGATGGTGCGAGTGGCGGTGGTGGCGATAGTGGCAGTGGAGGCGATGGCAGAAGTGAAGGTTGAGGCAATGGCAGGAGTGAAGGTGGAGTCGATGTCAGCAGTGGGGGTAGAGTTGATATCAGTGGTGGAGGCAATGGCCTGAGTAGAGATGGAGGCGATGGCAGCAGTGGAGCCGATGGCCCGATTGGAGGTGTAGGCGATGGCAGCAGTGGGGGCGATGTCCTGAGTAGAGATGGAGGCGATGGCCTGAGTAGAGGTGGAGACGATGGCCTGAGTAGAGGTGGAGGCGATGGCCTGAGTAGAGGTAGAGGCGATGGCCTGAGTTGAGGTGGAGACGATGGCATGAGTAGAGGTGGAGGCGATGGCCTGAGTAGAGATGGAGGCGATGGCCTGAGTAGAGGTGGAGGCGATGGCCTGAGTGGAGGTGGAGGCGATGGCCTGAGTAGAGGTGGAGGCGATGGCCTGAGTGGAGGTGGAGGCGATGGCCTGAGTAGAGGTGGAGGCGATGGCCCGAGTGGAGGTGGAGAAGATGGCCCGAGTGGAGGTGGAGGCGATGGCCTGAGTGGAGGTGGAGGCGATGGAAGCAGTGGAGGTGGAGTTGATATCAGTGGGGGAGGCGATGGCCTGAGTAGAGATGGAGACGATGTCCTGAGTGGAGGTGGAGGCGATGGCCTGAGTAGAGGTGGAGGCGATGGCCTGAGTTGAGGTGGAGACGATGGCATGAGTAGAGGTGGAGGCGATGGCCTGAGTAGAGATGGAGGCGATGGCCTGAGTAGAGGTGGAGGCGATGGCCTGAGTAGAGGTGGAGGCGATGGCCCGAGTGGAGGTAGAGGCGATTGCCTGAGTGGAGGTGGAGGCGATGGCCTGAGTAGAGGTGGAGGCGATGGCCTGAGTGGAGGTGGAGGCGATGGCCTGAGTAGAGGTGGAGGCGATGGCCCGAGTGGAGGTGGAGAAGATGGCCCGAGTGGAGGTGGAGGCGATGGCCTGAGTGGAGGTGGAGGCGATGGAAGCAGTGGAGGTGGAGTTGATATCAGTGGGGGAGGCGATGGCCTGAGTAGAGATGGAGACGATGGCCTGAGTGGAGGTGGAGGCGATGGCCTGAGTAGAGGTGGAGGCGATGGCCTGAGTAGAGGTGGAGGCGATGGCCCGAGTGGAGGTGGAGGCGATGGCCCGAGTGGAGGTGGAGGCGATGGCCCGAGTGGAGGTGGAGGCGATGGAAGCATTGGAGGTGGAGTTGATATCAGTGGGGGAGGCGATGGCCTGAGTAGAGATGGAGGCGATGGCCTGAGTGGAGGTGGAGGCGATGGCAGCGGGGGAGGCGATGGCAGCGGTGGAGGCGATGGCCCGAGTAGAGATGGAGGCAATGGCCCGAGTGGAGGTGGAGGCGATGGCCCCAGTGGGAGCGATGGCCTGAGTGGAGCTGGATTCTTCAGGTGAGGAGCACAGCTCTGCTTGGTGCCGGGGCTGTTTCCCCTCCCCTGCGCCCGCCGCTTTCGTCTCCGCGCCGCGGCCATACGAGCCCAGGGACTCGGTGCTCGGCCGAGACCTCCACCTTTCTTTCTCTGCAGCGCCCGGGAAATCTTCCTCCTTCCGGTCCTCATCCTCATTCTCATCGCTCTCTGCAAAAGTTACGAAAAACATCAACGGCGTCATTAGCTGAATCTCCCTGCTCCGTGTCTGTGAGTGCGTTGTGACCCTGGGGACAGACTTGCGAGTTTGTTTTTTACGTTTTTGAGCCAGGAGGCCAGGATTGGGAAAAACTTGGGCCACTTTTCATCCAGGCAACTGGAGAGCAGCACAGACTAAGTCTTACTTACCAAACATTTAAACTAACAACAGCATACTCTTTGGTATCTTTCGGTAAAATCACGTAGATAGAAAAATAACTAATAAAGTGAAACCTTGGATTGCGAGCATAATTCCTTCTGGAAACGTGCTCTTAATCCAAAGCACTCGTATATCAAAGCGAATTTCCCCCATAAGAAATAATGGAAACTCAGATGATTCGTTCCACAAACCAAAAATACCGTATTCATATAAAAAATATTAATACAAAATACCTTTTTATATTTTTATTATTTAATATAAAGTAATCAAATTTATTAATTACATTTAATCGTGGCTGGTGTGAGGGAGAGGAGATAGAGGATGGTTATTGTGTAGGACGACTTTCACTTGCAGTACAGTTACTAAAGAACAGTCACTACACATGGACACAAAATAAAAAAATGCTTTACGCACACACACGTATTCACAACACTACAGTACTGTAGTAAACAGTATACACGTAGTCACAACACTATAGTACTGTAGTAAACAGTATACACGTGGTCACAACACTATAGTACCATAGTAAACAAGATAGGTTCGCACGGATGTTGACTATACGAGTGAGGCACACCGACTGAGACCGAGCATGGGAGACGATTACCCACAATCCCGCAGTATACACGTGGTCACAACACTATAGTACTGTAGTAAACAGTATACACGTGGTCACAACACTATAGTACTGTAGTAAACAGTATACACGTGGTCCCAACACTATAGTACTATAGTAAACAGTATACACGTGGTCACAACACTATAGTACTGTAGTATACAGTATACACGTGGTCACAACACTACAGTACTATAGTAAACAGTATGCACGTGGTCACAACACTATAGTACTGTAGTAAACAGTATAGACGTGGTCACAACACTATAGTACTATAGTAAACAGTATACACATGGTCACAACACTATAGTACTATAGGAAACAGTATACACGTGGTCACAACACTATAGTACTGTAGTAAACAGTATACACGTGGTCCCAACACTATAGTACTATAGTAAACAGTATACACGTGGTCACAACACTATAGTACTGTAGTATACAGTATACACGTGGTCACAACACTACAGTACTATAGTAAATAGTATGCACGTGGTCACAACACTATAGTACTGTAGTAAACAGTATACACGTGGTCACAACACTATAGTACTATAGTAAACAGTATACACATGGTCACAACACTATAGTACTATAGTAAACAGTATACACGTGGTCACAACACTATAGTACTGTAGTAAACAGTATACACGTGGTCCCAACACTATAGTACTATAGTAAACAGTATACACGTGGTCACAACACTATAGTACTGTAGTATACAGTATACACGTGGTCACACCACTACAGTACTATAGTAAACAGTATGCACGTGGTCACAACACTATAGTACTGTAGTAAACAGTATAGACGTGGTCACAACACTATAGTACTGTAGTAAACAGTATACACGTGGTCCCAACACTATAGTACTATAGTAAACAGTATACACGTGGTCACAACACTATAGTACTGTAGTAAACAGTATACACGTGGTCCCAACACTATAGTACTATAGTAAACAGTATACACGTGGTCAAAACACTATAGTACTATAGTAAACAGTATACACGTGGTCACAACACTATAGTACTATATTAAACAGTATACACGTGGTCACAACACCATAGTACTGTAGTAAACAGTAAACACGTGGTCACAACACAAGCAATCGTCTTCAGGTGAAATAATACAGCAGGCGGACTGCTGAGACAGGAAGAAATGTAGCGAGAGAGCTACTGCAACCAAAGGTTACACTATATACGTTTGTGGTGGGATTTGCAAGTAAATGTAAGATCGCAGAGCAAGCATACCCCGGCTAATCCCTCGGCTACTCCGAGGGGGAGTGGGAGCGGAGGGGCTGCCGTAACGGGCGAGATAGTGGGGGTGAAATTTACAGAGGGTACAAGCTGATAGAAAGAGGATCAAACTCAGCAAACTTAGAAATGTAATGCAACTCATTGAGTCGGCCAACACAACAAATAATACTTTGCCTGGTTGATCACCGTCCTTCTCTGCTTGTGTGTCTCCCTGTGTGTGGGGAGCGGTGGTGCAGCTGTTAGCGCTACGCTGCGCTATGAACCTGGCGACCCGGGTTCGATTCCCGCTCACGGCCAACACCAGTGACGATTATCTGAACCGGTCCCGGGCCTCCCCTAGGTCGACTCAGCCTCAAATGAGTACCTGGTGCGGTGTGTAAACATCGCCACTAGGGAGACAAAGGCGGTCGGGCGTGGTGCTGGCCACCCACCCCCTCGTGTACTGTTCCGGCCTTCACAGGTGCTCGCTAACAGCACTTGCCCCTACAGTCTGTTCAGGCTATACGGGGGATCTTTGTGTCTCCCTGTCTGTGTTTGGTCTCTCTCTCTCAAATTTAGTTTCACCTGATGACGACTGCTTGAGTTGCAATCGAAACGTCGTATTCTATTATTTTGTTTATTTTTTCTACGTGACTTTACCGAAAGACCATTGAGTAACAACAGTGTTTTTACGAATCACAGCTAAGAGACAAACAACATTATATTTTCTATTAAACATAACATTTTAATAACATGTTAAAAAATACTTTAAATCTCATCACTGCTCCTCATACTCAATCCGTGATCAGTGCCGGATTATCCTCGGAACAAAATAATCATTAGCTGTGGGCCCCGCACTTTCAAGCGCCCCGCGCTAAATGATCTCACCCTATAAATCCCCGTTCAGTGATTCTGTACTTGCTCTATTACTATAGTAAAATTACAATTACTTTACTATGCAAGTTAAAAACTTCGTGCTTTATAATTGTGTTTTTTATTTATTCTGGGCACCTTTATAATATAAGCTACAGGACCCGCACGAGCTTAATCCGGCACTGTCCGGGATACTGTTCCAGTGCCCAACCAGGCTGTTGAAGACACCGTGAGTGGAGTTGAGGGGGATCGGTGGAGGTGTGAAGGCGGCGAGTGATGCCGACGGGCTGCGAGGGGGTCATCCGAGAGGGTGCCCAGTGGGGAGATGAAGCAATGAAATCGCTCCACGTGCAGGTGCTGGGTGGATTACTGCACAGCGGCATCGTGGGAGGTGGCGACGGATCGTGGAGGTCTCTACCCACTAGTGGATTGACCATGGCTGATGGTGGTGATGATGATGGATGTTGCTCACTCACTTGGCGACGTATGAAACGCCAGAGATGCACGGCGATGTGCAGGGTGTTCAGCAGCACGGTGGAGCTGATGGCCTCCTTGCAGCCACTGTACAGCTGACCTACAGCGTGGAGCAGAGCAGGGAGCGCGCTGTCCACTATGGCCTGGCAGCTGCTGCTCAGCTCACCCATAGCCTGCAGGAGGGCAGGGAGCACGCTGTCCACAATGTCCTCACTGTGGCTACTGAACATCGGTCCCCAGGTGGCGACCCCTGCTGATGCAGAGACGTTCTTCACGAGTCCCGAGTAGTTGATCGTGGTGGTGGTGGTGTTGGAGGCGTTAATGTCCGAACCCCCACGCCGAGATCCTCCGAGGAGCTCCACCATCGGCTGCGTGAGCAGCAGAACCACAGTGAGGACAGCCGTGAAGATCGCCATGGTGGTGGTGGTGGCGAAGGTCTCTGAAGAACTCGAAGTGGAGGAGCAGCGTGGGGTGAGGTGGTTTCCTCTCCAGGAGCCGACTCCACTCTGACCTCTGCCGTGACGTCACCGGGCCATGACGTCACCGTGACGTCAGAGGTTTCCACGGCTCTTACGTCATTATAGCATTTGGAACGTGGCTGTGCAATGGAACATCAACACGTGATGCACTACAACACTGTATTGTTTATAGAATTGTAATACAATACTAATTATTCACATCTGAGACAGAACATCGGCAGAGGAGGGAGCCTCACTCCTCACTTCTCCCAACCAGCTTAAAAGTCGCTACGAATCTTAACAGCGTTCATTGAAGCTCTGTGGATGTGTAGGCCTTACTTTAACATATATTTCTGTGACCAGTCACAAGCTAATCCCTTAGCTATTTCAATGCTAAATTCGCCTAGTTATTTCAATGCTAAATTCTCCTGTTTTGATTTGTACTAAGTGCCTCGGTGAATGTGTATGCTCTGACTTCAACGTAACTATTTCTGTAGCAGTTACAAGCGAGTCACTCAGCCATTTCAATGCTAAATTCTATGCTAATCCCATTGTCAAGGGGTGCCTCTGCGGATGTGTATGCCTTAACTTAGCTATTTCAATGCTAAATTCTATGCTAATTCCTTTTAACAATGGGGGCCTCTGCGGATGTGTATGCTTTAACTTTTAACATAGCTATTTCTGTGACCAGTCACAAGCTAATCATTCAGCCATTTCAATGCTAAATTTTATGCTAATTCCTTCGTCAAGGCTCTTTGTTCCTCTCACACAGCTTAAAAGCCGTGATCTGAACGTGGCTCTTTCACTCCAGCGCTGTCCTACCAGACAGTCTCGCCCCCTTCACCTGATGAAGGCCGCTTGTGTTGCGGCCGAAACGTCGTGAGAATATTATTGTGTTATTTTATTTTATAAATTTATTATTTTATTCTCATTCTACGTGACTTTACCGAAAGAACCAAAGAAGATGTAGGTTTTTACTTTAACATAGCCATTTCCGTGACCAGTCACAAGCTAATCCCTCAGCTATTTGCACAAGCTAATCCCTTAGCTATTTCAATGCTAAATTACTAGTTGCCTCTGTGGATGTGTAGGTTTTGACTTTAACATAGCCATTCCTGTGACCAGTCACAAGCTAATCCCTTAGCTATTTCAATGCTAAATTACTAGTTGCCTCTGTGGATGTGTCGGTTTTGACTTTAACATAGCCAATTCCGTGACCAGTCACAAGCTAATCCCTCAGCTATTGATATGTAAACCCCTTTGTCAAGGTGCCTTACTTCTCCCAACCAGCTTAAAAGTCGCTACGAATCTTAACATCGTTAATTGAAGCTCTGTCGTCCCGACAGTACTGTACCTTTCACCTAAAGACGGCCGCTTGCGTTGTGGCCAAAACGTCGTGAGAATTTTATTGTGTTTTTTATTATTTTATTCTCATTCTACGTGACTTTACCGAAAGAACCAAAGAAAATAAAATAATAAAGATATAAAACAATAAAATTCCCCAAATCAAAATTCATATACTGTTGATTTATTCACTCCATCTCCGCAGTGGACACTGCCGGTTGTGTTCCTTCCTTAGCTCCCATTCCCACGTTAGTCTCGACCACCGGCCGTCATCACTTCAAGTTGTGTGTCCTGCCTCACCCCACCTTTCTAAACTAAAATTACGTCCTTAATTATATGAAGTCATATGAAGTCCAATTGACGTGTCCGTCTTCCAGTATCAGTGTAATTCTTAGGATGTGCATCATCTCTACGCTTCCTTGTGCATTTCTAAACATTGGTTCTATTTTCCGTTTGTGATGCATCTGTTTGAAAAAAACGTTCTGCTTAAGGCATATGGCTCAGTTACGTTTCATTATTAAGTTAAGATAACAATAAGCACTTTGTTCTGCCCTGATACACCTCTCTTAATCATTTTCATCCGTCTTCCCCTTCAACAACCGCCCTACGTGTAGATGCACTTCTGTGTTTTCAAGGCTGTGTCCCTGTTCTTTTTGCGTTCAGTTTGTTATTCCCCCGCACCTCCAGTAAAGCATGGTTGGCTGCGTACGGTGCGAAAGAAGTTCACCATGCAAACATACGCTGCGTTGAAAAATGATTCTACTGACTGCAGACCAATCCTGGACAGATTTCTCAATACGAGTGCAATATCGAGGGTACAGATCAATACCAACTGAACACAGATGCTAATTCATGGACGTGTGGCAACTCTAGCCATGCCCATGCAAACATACACAACATCTTGACCATGAATCGCCTATGCGGCAGATTAAATGTCAAGCATTATACATTGAATTTCGATCTACTTTTGTTCGTTTTGATTTATTTTGGCGCAGTTTCAAGTAAGTATTTTTAATAGAATTATTATATTGCCATTTACTGTATAATTGTGATAATAGACCAAGCACTGAGACATTGCCCAGGGTTGGTCTACAATCGAAAAGGTGGCAACCCCATAGCACACCCTCATGTGTTCCAGTGTTAACACATCGTATGTTTGTATCTTGAAATTCTTTCGCACCGTACGTAGCCCACCGCTCCCCCCACCACACACGTGCACAGCAGCTCCAGAGAGCGACTTTTGGGTCAGAGGTAGCCGCATTGTACTGGGGCCGTCCATAAATGAGGGGGGGGGGGGGTGAGAAATGTGACGTCACATCAAAATGCGCAACTTTAAATAACTATAGACAACACGTTCTACGTAATTAAATAGACTTTTTAATAAATATTTTCTCCTACAACATCAGAGTGCAGCGCCACATTAAATAAGCACCACGATGACAATAGTTTAAAGCGATATGAAGCATGTTTTATTTTGGGGGGGGGGGGCACAGCTTTGTACCGTCATATTTGAGGGGGGGCTCTGACTCTTTGTGACGCCGCGTGACGATGGGAGGGGGGGTCAAAAATCGTCTAAAATCGCGTGACGTCATTTATGGACGGCCCCCACAGCGTGAAATAGCGTAACAAACCGAACCCGCGTACAGCGAGGGAAGCCCTGGCTGGTTTATCATTCATTAATCTCCAGTTCAGTCACAAACGAATCTCTTAGAGCCGAAGGCGCGATTCAGTATCACGTTGGCATGCCGTGTCAACCCGTACGGGGTTACCCCGTATTGGTGTACAGGGAGATTGAGTTCTCAGGTCCATACGGCTTACTAGAGCCGTTTCAAAACGGGCAAAACAATGTTTTGTGTTGCTCCCCTTGTGATGGGATTTTGTAGGATGAACGTTGAGATTTGTAAGGGGCACGGGGTGACCAATAAGGTCTGAATTGGTCTGTAATAAGAGAGGCAATGGTTAGGGGGTGACAGGTGTGCGTTGGCACTGCGTGCCACGTCGCGTTGTCATACAGCTGACACTCCGATGAGCAATGATTCGGCGACGCACGGTGCCAAAGGGGCCGTCCATAAATGACGTCACGCGACTTCTGACGATTTTTGACCCCACCCCCCCATTGTCACACGGCGTCACAAAAAGTCAGACCCCCCCCTCAAATATGACGTCACAAAGCTCTGGCCCCCCTCCCACCAAATAAAACATGCTTCAAATCGCTTTAAACTATTGTCATTGTAGTGCGTATTTAATGTGGCGCTGCACTCTGATGTTGTAGGAGAAAACATTTATTAAAAAGTATATTTAATTAAGTAGAACGTGTCGTCTATATTTACTTAAAGTTGCGCATTTTGATGTGACGTCACATTTCTCACCCCCCCCCCCCCCTCGTCACACATCGTCACAAATGTCTGATCGCCCCCCCCCCAGGTGCGTGACGTCATTTATGGACGGCCCCAAAGACGTTCAACATTCGTGCGTATCCGCCGTGATGTGGGGCGAAGTAATATTCTAATCTTATTATCCGCGATGCCTGCAGGATTAGCTTTTTTCTTCTTCGTCTTCCAAAGCAGATTATTAATGAGAATATTGATGGAATTTCCCCCAGTGCATGTTGGCTGGGGAAGGGCTGTTTAAGACCCGCGGTGAACCCGCTCATCTCCACGTATCGGCATGAAATGATAAAATCGCAGATTTTCGGAAGCGCGTTCGTTTCAAGTGGATGCTTGTTGTCAACACCGCCATATTGACAGCACTCGCAATCATCCCATACTCAATTGAAACTCTTCTTAAGTAATTGCTTATTGTGTTTAGTTTCTTGTCCTTACCTCATACCTCCGATTAGCACGGTGGGCTACGTACGGTGCGAAAGAAGTTCAAGATACAAATATACGATGTGTTAACACTGGAACACGTTAGGGTGTGCTATGGGGTTGCCACCTTTTCGATTGTAGACCAACCCTGGGCAATGTCTCAGTGCTTGGTCTATTATCATAATTATACAGTAAATGACAATACAATAATTGTATAAAAAATACTTACTTGAAACTGCTCCAAAATCAATCAAAACGAACAAAAGTAGATCGGAATTCAATGTAAAATGCTTGACATTTAATCTGCACATAGGCGATTCATGGTCAAGATGTTGTGTATGTTTGTATGGGCATGGCTAGAGTTGCCAACCGTCCGAGAAATAGCATCTGTGTTCAGGTCGTATTGATCTGTACCCTCGATATTGCACTCGTATTGAGAAATCTGTCCAGGTTTGGTCTGCTATCAGTAGAATCATTTTTCAACGCAGCGTATGTTTGCATGGTGAACTTCTTTCGCACCGTACGCTGCCAACCATGCTTTAATGGAGGTGCGGGGGAATGACAAACTGAACGCAAAAAGAACAGGGACACAGCCTTGAAAACACAGAAGTGCATTTGCACGTAGGGCGGTTGTTGAAGGGGAAGAGGGATGAAAATGATTAAGAGAGGCGTATCAGGGCAGAGCAAAGTGCTTATTATTATCTTAACTTAATAATGAAACGTAACTGAGCCATATGCCTTAAGCAGAACGTTTTTTTCAAACAGATGCATCACAAACAGAAAATATAACCAATGTTTAGAAATGCACAAGGAAGCGTAGAGATGATGCGCATCCTAAGAACACCACTGATACTGGAAGACGGACACGTCAATTGGACTTCATATGCAAATTAAGGACGTAATTTTAGTTTAGAAAGGTGGGGTGAGGCAGGACACACAACTTGAAGTGATGACGGCCGGTGGTCGAGACTAACGTGGGAATGGGAGCTAAGGAAGGAACACAACCGGCAGTGTCCACTGCGGATATGGAGTGAATAAATCAACAGTATATGAATTTTGATTTGGATAATTTTATTGTTTTATATCTTTATTATTTTATTTTCTTTGGTTCTTTCGGTAAAGTCACGTAGAATGAGAATAAAATAATAAAATGACACGATAAAATTCTCACGACGTTTTGGCCACAACGCAAGCGGCCGTCTTTAGGTGAAAGGTAACTGTCGGGACGACAGAGCTTCAATTAACGATGTTAAGATTCGTAGAGACTTTTAAGCTGGTTGGGATAAGTGAAGCACCTTGACAAAGGGGTTTACATATCAATAGCTGAGGGATTAGCTTGTGACTGGTCACGGAATTGGCTATGTTAAAGTCAAAACCTACACATCCACAGAGGCAACTAGTAATTTAGCATTGAAATAGCTAAGGGATTAGCTTGTGACTGGTCACAGGAATGGCTATGTTAAAGTCAAAACCTACACATCCACAGAGGCAACTAGTAATTTAGCATTGAAATAGCTAAGGGATTGGTTTGTGCAAATAGCTAAGGGATTATCTTTATTATTTTATTGTTTCCCTTCTATGTGACTTTACCGAAAGAACCAAGAATATAGTATATGAATTAGATCATTTATTTATTTTGCTAACTTTACAATTAATCGTACATTTTAATTGTACTAGTTTAATGTCTTCAGGTTTAGTTTCTAATTCTCTAGGATAAAACAAGTTATTTTGTCAAAAAGAATGACGTTAATTGGCACATACATTGAAAGTGCAATTTTAAATGAACCGTGTCAGTCTTCAAATACTGTTCTGGTTATTCCCACCTTGTTGGTGTCCCTATTGTCTCCTGCACCCACTAACAACGGAGTTATTGTTGGGATGGAGAGAAGCACAGCCAGCAGCCAGCCAGGAAACTCGAGACATAGAATATATTAATAGCAGCATGACTTACACTGCTACAGCAGCGAGGTGGTCATGTAACTATTTACATTCTCTGTGTCGCAAACATTAAATGGCAACTAATCTTTCCGTGGTACGCTTGTCCCCACGATTTGAGGACCAATTCCTTAGCGAAGGATTTACTACCAATTGAAGGATGATACAAGTGAAATGTGAAGTGGTAAGATTGATCTTAGATCATTGCAAGCCAATCCCAGATTCTGAGTGCGGAGTGACTCGGCAGGGCCGACGGCGTGAGCCTGGCACCTTGGGAGTTGTCATGGTCAGGGAGCAATGAGGCCGCGTTACCGGTTGTCTTAGTTTTGGGGAATTCTGTCTCCAGAACTCTGATCCACAGTAACGATGAAACAAACACAATGTAGAAAAAAGAACAGTTGCAAATGTTGCAGGAAATTGAAAGGCATTTTATTACAAAAATCATTACCATTCACACAAACAGTATAGTATTATAGTAGTTCGAAAATTAGACTGTAGAAAATAGTCATGTGTAATGATGAAAAATACTTGAATATAACATTTATCATTATCTTATTAGAATATATGAACGTGTAATGGCAAATTAAAACGATGCGATACGATTTGACAATCCTTTACAGCGATACACTTAATCCAGTGAAGTTGAATGTGAACGCTGAAACACGTAAATATTACTGAACATATCGTGAATAGAAAAAAACTGATTTAACAAAATATCCATGCAATTAAAACATCAATGAAGCAGGTTGCTGGAATGGATGCTCCAGGCGCCACTCTACGCGTGAGTGGTGCCAGTGGACTGAGAGGCCGTGCCAGGAGTCGCTGTTGCTGGCTGCTCAATGACCACCACCCTCTCGGCCGCTGCAGGGAGGGCGCGGCGCTGAGCCTTGAACTTCAGCTTCCCGTCTTCAGTCAAGCAGCAGCTCACGCTCTGCGGGTCCACGTCCCTGGGCAGCTGCGTCTCCCTGTGGAACTCCTGGCAGCTGTGACTGTAGCTGCCGATGCTGACTTCTCCGCTCTTCACCTCGCGCCGTCCGGCCACCGCCAGCTTGTCTCCAGACACCTTCACGGCCAGGTCCTGTGGGGAGAAGTCCTGCACGTCCAGGGACGCGACAAACCCGCCTCCCTGCTCCTGTGGATCTTAATCTGGAACCCACTGCTCACGGCCGGCTGCTGCAGCAGTGCATCTCCGAGGCTGCCCGGAGCCCGCGTGTGGCTGCTGAGCTGATCGACTCCACGGAAGATTCTCTCCATCCTCTCGATCTCGCTCCTCATGTCTCGCTGCAGCTGCTGGAAAATACTTTGACCGCGGGGGTTCCAGACCGGCCAGCCTGGCCAGACGCTCCTCTCCATCACGTGCATCGCAGGGAAGTAAACACTGAGGGCCATGCTTGTTGATGTGCTTCACAGTGAGGCTCGCTTCAGTTGTGAGCGCTGCTCCCTCCTCCGCCGATGTTCTGCCAGTGCAGCTACAGGAGCTGCTTTTATAGCCCTGGCAGTAGCTATGAGCAGATGCCAGGGGGAGCCAGAAGCGTCCAGAATGACGCAGCTGCTCCCAGGGCTTCCCTCATCCACAGCAAATAGCAGTGACTCATACCTGGGGTTCAGCTGTGTGACGCCTTCTCTAAACTAAAAATGATATTTCCATTGGAAACAAGCAGGCAAGACACAACTTTAATACACTATAGTACACCAGGACAGTGATATTTTGAAATGTACATATTGTCAATGAGAAAACGTGGTGTGCATTTGTGTCATTCCTTCACGTAAAGTCCTGGTCACAAAAGCAAAGTTTATGGGGAATAATAATACCCATTTTATATAGTTTTGAGGCATAAGCAATTAGAAAATAACACTTACTACCCAGGAACAAAAATCGTGTTACATAGTGAATTATCAGTGCAGAGCGAATTCCATGGCAGTAAACTGCTCACAGACTGCAGCCCGAGACACGAGTCACGCTCTTGGGAGCAGCTGCGTCATTCTGGATTCTTCTGGCTGCCCCTGGCATCTGCTCGTAGCTACTGCCAGGGCTATAAAAACAGCTCCTGTAGCTGCACTGGCAGAACATCGGAAGAGCAGGGAGCAGCGCTAACAGCTGAAGCGAGCCTCACTGTGAAGCACATCAACATGGAAGCATGAGATGTCCTTAATTAACGCTAAGACACATTAATCAAAAACGCTAAAACACCTATTAGCAACATCAGTAAGGATGAGCGCTTTGAGCTTCCTCAATTAAAAAAAAGAGAGGACATCGTCATCCTCTCAGCCGACAAGGGCAATGTCACTGTCATCATGGAAAAAAAAACACATACAATAACAAAATTCAGGACCTACTGAATGATTGTAGCTATACCAAAGTCAATAGAGATCCCACCAACTGCCTTGTTACAAAAACCAACAATATCATCACTGATTCAACATCTTTAATCGAACCAACCAAGCGGCTTTCCTTAAAACCCTCTGCTGCTAGACCACACAGATTTTATGGCTTACCAAAAATCCATAAAGAAGATACACCACTTCGTTCTATCATCTTCATCATTAACTCACCCACCCACAAACTGGCCCGATTTCTGTCTGAGACCTTACAACCATTCACTGGTAAGACCACCTCAGCTGTACTTAAATCAGCTCACTTGGTATCGTTAATTAAGGACATCTCACTATCTCCAGGTGATTTGCTTGTCACTTTCGATCTAGTATCGTTGTTTACCAAAGTTCCTGTGCCTGACACCATTACAATCATTGAAGATGTGGTCCAACAAGGATTGAATGCTGATGTACCGGCCCTGGTTAGACACTGCCTCACCAACACTTACTTCACCTGGAATGGAACATTGTACAAACAAGTTGAAGCTACCCCGATGGATTCGCCCTTATCTCCAGTTGTAGCCACTGTTTTCATGGAAAAATGTTTTGAGACGGATGCCATCCAGGCATCCACCCTACGGCTTTGTCTAAGAGGTACATAGATGACACGTTCGTCATCTGGCCACATGGCCTACCAGCTCTGGGCCAATTCTTCAACCACATCAATTCCATACACCCAGCCATCAGATTTACCATGGAGGTGGAAAAAGATGGAAAGCTACCCTTTTTGGATATCTTAATTAAAAGGAGACCTGGCGGTTCAATGAGCCACTCTGTCTACAGGAAAGCTACCCATACAGATGCTTACTTGAAACCGGATTCCCACCACCATCCATCCCAGAAGAACTCCCTCATCAAGACTCTATACCATGGAGCCCAATGCATTCCGACCAGGAACACATTACCAGTGAACTCAAACACGTACACCAGGCTCTCAGGGCTAATGGTTACTCCGACTACACAATCCGCAAAGCCATCACTCCAGTTATGAAGAAGGATCCTCTTGTGGAGCCACTCAAAACCATCACCTTACCCTACATTGCAGGGGTCACTAAAACGATCTACAAAATCCTGAATAAACACAAGATCCAGGTCCGATTCAACACAGTACATAAAATCCGTGATCTGGTTCCATCTGTAAAAGATGCTGTT
The DNA here is from genome assembly GCF_048934315.1 of Petromyzon marinus. Lineage (NCBI taxonomy): Eukaryota > Metazoa > Chordata > Hyperoartia > Petromyzontiformes > Petromyzontidae > Petromyzon > Petromyzon marinus. The sequence continues at coordinate 10,219,545 of NC_133703.1, read as the reverse complement.
CCAGACATACAGTACCCGGGTGTTTACAAACTAAAGTGCCTCTGTGGTAGTAGCTACATTGGAGAAACCAAACGACATATCTCGGACCGCATCCGCGAACATAAAGCAGATTTGAAACACATTAGAACGAACTCCTCCGCCGTGGCAGATCACTGTTATAATTCAGTGGGCTCACATGACATTGACTTCTCAAAGACGGAGGTTCTGTGCAAGCCAACCGGCTACCATGAGAGATTCGTTCATGAGGCTATCCACATATACAAGCACAGAGACAATTTCAACCGAGAAGATGGATTCTGGCTTAGTAACCATTGGAAAGATGTTTTAAACCATTGCGGTTCTTAATTAATAATTTTATGGTGATCTTCAGACGGCAGCTCTTTCACTGGCATTGACTCTTAATACTTCTCACACCACGGTTAATGGTATGGTTTATAACATGATTATAACAGCGCCTCGCAGCTGTTTCTCTCCTCCCTCTGTTCCGACCATGGATGGACACATCAGTCTGAACGGGGCTGGTAGCTGTCCGTGGTGCTGATGTGGAGGGTAAGAATCCACCCATTTTTTCGCCATATAGCATCGTGATATATAACGACTTATTGTTGGTAGCTCAGCTGATTGGAGAATATATAGAGTTTATTGTTAACATTGAGGTAGTTTATATTTTAGTTTTTTTCATCTGTTTACTATATGGTATTCATTATATAGTGTAGTGCATACCCAGTTGCTGTTATGAGCTCTGCTTATTGAAGAATATATTGAGTACATTTATTATATTGATGTAATTTGGACTCAGGTTTTTTCACATCGGTTTACTGTATGATATTTGAGTTGTTGCATCCCCCTTTTTGCATCCTTGTACGAGGTGCCTCGGTGGATGTGTAGGCTTTGACTTTAACATAGCTATTTCGTTGACCAGTCACAAGCTAATCCCTCAGCTATTCAATGCTAAAATCTCTTGTTTGATTTGTACTAGGTGCCTCTGTTGATGTGTAGGCTTTGAATTTAACATATCTATTTTTGTGACCAGTCACAAGCTAAATCCGTCAGCTATTTCAATGATAAATTCTCCTGTTTGATATGTTAACCCCTTTGTCAAGGTGCCTCTCTTCTCTCAACCAACTTAAAAGACGCTACGAATCTTAGCAGCGTTCATTGGAGCTCTGTCGTCCCGACAGTCACAAGCTAATCCCTCAGCTATTCAATGCTAAATTCTCCCGTTTGATTTGTACTAGGTGCCTCTGTGGATGTGTAGGCTTTGACTTTAACATAGCTATTTCTGTGACCAGTCACAAGCTAAATCCATCAGCTATTTCAATGATAAATTCTCCTGTTTGATATGTTCACCCCTTTGTCAAGGTGCCTCTCTTCTCTCAACCAGCTTAAAAGACGCTACGAATCTTAGCAGCGTTCATTGGAGCTCTGTCGTCCCGACAGTTTTTTGTTCCTTCACCTGAAGAAGGCCAATTGTGTAGTGGCCAAAACGTCGTGAGAATTTAATTGTTATATTTTATTATTTTATTCTCATTCTACGTGATTTTACTGAAAGAACCAAATAAGATGAATCCTTGCAGTCACGAAAGCTTCAAATCGAAAAATGTCCTTAATTAACGCTAAGACACATATTAATCAAAAACGCTAAGACACCTATTAGCAACATCAGTAAGTATGTGCGCTTTGAGCTTTCTCAATTAAAAAAGAGAGAGGGCATCGTCATCTTCTCAGCCGACAAGGGCAATGTCACTGTCATCATGGAAAAAAAAACATACAATAACAAAATTCAGGATCTACTGAATGATGGTAGCTGTACCAAAATCAATAGAGATCCAACCAACTGCCTTGTTACAAAAACCAACAATATCATCACTGATTCAACATCTTTAATCGAACCAACCAAGCAGCTTTCCTTAAAACCCTCTGCTGTTAGACCACCCAGATTTTATGGCTTACCAAAAATCCATAAAGAAGATACACCTCTTCATCCTATCGTCTTCATCATTAACTCACCCACCTGCAAACTGGCCCCATTTCTGTATCAGACCTTACAACCATTCACTGGTAAGACCACCTCAGCTGTACTTAAATCAGCTCACTTGGTATCGTTATTTAAGGACATCTCACCATTTCCAGGTGATTTGCTTGTCAGTTTCGATCTAGTATCGTTGTTTACCAAAGTTCCTGTGCCTGACACCATTGCAATCATTGAAGATTTGCTCCAAACTGGAATTGAATGCTGATGTACCAGCCCTGGTTAGACACTGCCTCACCAACACTTACTTCACCTGGAATGGAACATTCTATAAACAAGGTGAAGTTACCCCAATTGGTTCTCCCTTATCTCCAGTTATAGCCAATGTTTTCATGGAAAAATGTTTTGAGACAGATGCCATCCAGGCATCCACCCTACGGCTTTGTCTAAGAGGTACATAGATGACACGTTCGTCATCTGGCCACATGGCCTACCAGATCTGGGCCAATTTTTCAACCACATCAATTCCATACACCCAGCGATCAGATTCACGATGGAGATGGAAAAGGATGGCAAATTAACATTCTTGGATGTTTTAATCGTACAGAGACCAGATGGCTCAATGGTACACTATGTCTACAGGAAAGCCACCCATATGAATGCCTAACAAAACCTGACTCCCACCACCATCCATCCCAGAAGAATTCTCTCAACATAACTCTACACCATAGAGCTCGATGTATTTCCGACCATCACCGCCTAGCCAGTGAACTGGAACACGTACACCAAGGCCTCAAGATGAATGGATATTTAGACTACACAATCCGAAAAGCTATCACCCCAACCATTGGGAAGGAACCATCTGAGGACCCAATAAAAACCATCACCTTGCCATACATAGCAGGGGTCACCAAAAATATTTCCAAAATCATGAGCAAACACAAGATCCAGGTTCGATTCAACACAGTACATAACATTTGTGATCTGATCCCATCTGTGAAGGATGTGATCCCTGACATGCAATACCCCGACGTCTAAAAACTAAGCTGCGTCTGCGGCAGTAGTTACATTGGGGAAACTAAGTGACATGTCTCGGACCGTGTTCGTGAACATAAGGCAGATCTGAAACACGGTAGGACCAATACCTCAGCCATGGCTGATCATTGTTTTAATGCTGTGGGCATACACGAAATTGATTTTTCCAAGACGAAGTTACTCTGCAAACCCACTGCTTATCAGCAAAGATTCGTTAATGAAGCCGTCCAGATGGGTTAACACAGACACAATTTCAACAGACTTGGGTACAAACTGAGCAATCATTGGAAGGACGTTATTAACCAGTTTAAGTCATGACGGGCCATGATGTTCCCAGCCTACCACCTTCTGATATTAGTTGTTTTTTTCGGCTCTCTGATTTTTTACATTAACAGATGTCATTTCTCACTAACACAGCTACCTCGTGTGCCATCCTCGAGGCTGCTGCTTCAGGATCTCCCATTAACATGCTAATCTCTCACATTAACATAGCCACCTTGGCGCACTCGCCGTGAAGGAGTCTCGGCGATCTTGCATTGACATGCTAATTTCTGCCTGGCAGCCCTGTGATTGGTGGAAAGCCCACCACCGCCGCGGTCGCTACCCACCACTTGCATTGGCATTGGCTGCTGACATTTGGGCCACGCCCTTTTCAAACCTTTATACCTTTATAAGCAGTTGTTTTTAGCAGCTAACCCCACTTTTCCTGATGACGACCGCTCGTGTTGCGATTGAAACGTCGTGATATTTTTATTATGTTTTCTTATTTTTTCTCTCTACGTGACTTTACCTAAAGACCCAAACAATATGAATTCCTGCAGTCATGAAAGCTTTGAATCAAGGTTGATTAAATGTCAAGTATTGGAGATTTAATTCTGATACAATTATGTTAGTTTTTATTGATTTTGGCGCAGTTTCAAATAATTATTTTTATATCAGTATTTACGTAACTACACTCGTTTACATTCGGCTGTACTCAGCTCACCATTCCTTTGAACTAATAAAAAACTTCTGCTTAACAATTATTAAACATCCTCAGTTGTGTGTCATTAGGTTCAGTATACAAACTGGACTAACAACATTTGGTTTTATGCAACAAAAACTTTATTTCAAAATGTATTTTTTAAAAAGTGTACTGACGAAAGCAACAAATTAAACGTTCTAAATTATATTGTACGTGTACTGCATACAATGTTAACAGTAAGAGCTCACAGCAGGAACGTACATGTACACCAGATAACTATATTCGTGTGTAAACAATAAATTGCTTACAATATTGTACTTAATGTTGCCCGGTGAAATGAAACATTCTAAATCTAATGAGTCGCATTGAAAATAACATCCTACAGGCTGTTAATATTACTGTTTAGATACGACACATTACATGTCTTTAACATTCTCATGAAGACAAATTACAAAATTCATGACATTGTATCACACTGAATTCCAGCACGAATACTGTTAAATAGTTAGACTACTGGAATGGATGCTCCAGGCACCACTCTACGCGTGAGTGGTGCCAGTGGACTGAGAGGCCGTGCCAGGAGTCGCTGTCGCTGGCTGCTCAATGACCACCACCCTCTCGGCCGCTGCAGGGAGGGCGCGGCGCTGAGCCTTGAACTTCAGCTTCCCGTCTTCAGTCAAGCAGCAGCTCACGCTCTGCGGGTCCACGTCCCTGGGCAGCTGCGTCTCCCTGTGGAACTCCTGGCAGCTGTGGCTGTAGCTGCCGCTGCTGACTTCTCCGCTCTTCACCTCGCGCCGTCCGGCCACCACCAGCTTGTCTCCAGACACCTTCACGGCCAGGTCCTGTGGGGAGAAGTCCTGCACGTCCAGGGACGCGACAAACCCGCCTCCCTGCTCCTGTGGATCTTCAATCTGGAACCCACTGCTCACGGCCGGCTGCTGCAGCAGTGCGTCTCCGTGGCTGCCCGGGGCCCGCGTGTGGCTGCTGAGCTGATCGACTCCACGGAAGATTCTCTCCATCCTCTCGATCTCGCTCCTCATGTCTCGCTGCAGCTGCTGGAAGAGACTTTCACCGCGGGGGTTCCAGACCGGCCAGCCTGGACGTGCAGGACTTCTCCCCACAGGACCTGGCCGTGAAGGTGTCTGGAGACAAGCTGGTGGTGGCCGGACGGCGCGAGGTGAAGAGCGGAGAAGTCAGCAGCGGCAGCTACAGCCACAGCTGCCAGGAGTTCCACAGGGAGACGCAGCTGCCCAGGGACGTGGACCCGCAGAGCGTGAGCTGCTGCTTGACTGAAGACGGGAAGCTGAAGTTCAAGGCTCAGCGCCGCGCCCTCCCTGCAGCGGCCGAGAGGGTGGTGGTCATTGAGCAGCCAGCGACAGCGACTCCTGGCAGGGCCTCTCAGTCCACTGGCACCACTCACGCGTAGAGTGGTGCCTGGAGCATCCATTCCAGTAGTCTAACTATTTAACAGTATTCGTGCTGGAATTCAGTGTGATACAATGTCATGCATTTTGTAATTTGTCTTCATGAGAATGTTAAAGACATGTAATGTGTCGTATCTAAACAGTAATATTAACAGCCTGTAGGATGTTATTTTCAATGCGACTCATTAGATTTAGAATTCATTTCACCGGGCAACATTAAGTACAATATTGTAAGCAATTTATTGTTTACACACGAATATAGTTATTTGGTGAACATGTACGTTCCTGCTTTGAGCTCTTACTGTTAACATTGTATGCAGTACACGTACAATATAATTTAGAACGTCAAATTTGTTGCTTTCGTCAGTACACTTTTTTTTAAATACATTTTGAAATAAAGTTTTTGTTGCATAAAACCAAATGTTGTTAGTCCAGTTTGTATACTGAACCTAATGACACACAACTGAGGATGTTTAATAATTGTTAAGCAGAAGTTTTTTATTAGTTCAAAGGAATGGTGAGCTGAGTACAGCCGAATGGAAATGAGTGTAGTTACGTAAATACTGATATAAAAATAATTATTATAAACTGCACCAAAATCAATAAAAACGAACATAATTGTATCAGAATTAAATCTCCAATACTTGCCATTTAATCAACCTTGACTTAAAGCGTTCATGTCTGCAGGAATTCATATTGTTTGGGTCTTTCGGTAAAGTCACGTAGAGAGAAAAAATAACCAAAAAAATAATAAAAATTTCACGACGTTTCAATCGCAACATGAGCGGTCGTCATCAGGAAAAGTGGGGTTAGCTGCTAAAGACAACTGCTTATAAAGCTTTGAAAAGGGCATAGCCCAAATGTCAGCAGCCAATGCCATTGCAAGTGGTGGGTAGCGACCGCGGCGGTGGTGGGCTTTCCACCAATCACAGGGCTGCCAGGCAGAAATTAGCATGTCAATGCAAGATCGCCGAGACTCCTTCACGGCGAGTGCGCCAAGGTGGCTATGTTAATGTGAGAGATTAGTATGTTAATGGGAGATCCTGAAGCAGCAGCCTCGAGGATGGCACACGAGGTAGCTGTGTTAGTGAGAAATGACATCTGTTAATGTAAAAAACTCAGAGAGCCGAAAAAAACAACTAATATTGGAAGGTGGTAGGCTGGGAACATAATGGCCCGTTATGACTTAAACTGGTTAACAATGTCCTTCCAATGATTGCTCAGTTTGTACCCATCTTCTCGGTTGAAATTGTGTCTGTGTTTACACATCTGCATTGCTTCATGAACGAATCTTTGCTGATAGGCAGTGGGTTTGCAGAGTACCTTCGTCTTGGAAAAATCAATTTCGTGTATGCCCACAGCATTAAAACAATGATCAGCCACGGCTGAGGTATTGGTCCTACCGTGTTTCAGATCTGGCTTATGTTCACGAACATAGTCCGAAACATGTCACTTAATTTCCCCAATGTAACTACTGCCGCAGACACAGCTTAGTTTTTAGACGCCGGGGTATTGCATGTCAGGGATCACATCCTTCACAGATGGGATCAGATCACAAATTGTATGTACTGTGTTGAATCGAACCTGGATCTTGTGTTTCCTCATGAGTTTAGAAATATTTTGGTGACCCCTGCTATATATGGCAAGGTGATGGTTTTGATTGGTTACTGAGATGGTTCTTTCCCAACAGTTGGGGTGATAGCTTTTCGGATTGTGTATTCTGAATATCCATTCATTTTGAGGGCTTGGTGTACGTGTTCCAGTTCACTGGCTAGGTGGTGATGGTCGGAAATACATCGAGCTCTATGGTGTAGAGTTTTGATGAGAGAATTCTTCTGGGATGGATGGTGGTGGGAGTCAGGTTTTGTTAGGCATTCGTATGGGTGGCTTTCCTGTAGACAGATTGTCCCATTGAGCCATCTGGTCTCTGTACGATGAAAACATCCAAGAATGGTAATTTGCCATCCTTTTCCACCTCCATGGTGAATTTGATCGCTGGGTGTATGGAATTGATGTGGTTGAAGAATTGGCCCAAAGCTGGTAGGCCATGTGGCCAGATGAGGAACGTGTCATCTATGTACCTCTTAGACAAGGACGTAGGGTGGATGCCTGGATGGCATCTGTCTCAAAATATGTTTCCATTAAAAATTGGCTTCAACTGGAGATAAGGGCGAACCCATTGGGGTAGCTTCAACTTCTTTGTATAGTGTTCCATTCCAGGTGAAGTAAGTGTTGGTGAGGCAGTGTCCAACCAGGGCCGGTACATCAGCATTCAATCCTTGTTGGACCAAATCGTCAATGATTGCAACGGTGTAAGGCACAGGAACTTTAGTAAACAACGATACTAGATCGAAACTGACAAGCAAATCACCTGGAAATAGTGAGATGTCATTAATTAACGATACCAAGTGAGCTGATTTAAGTACAGCTGAGGTGGTCTTACCAGTGAATGGTTGTAAGGTCTGAGACAGAAATGGGGCCCGTTTGTAGGTGAGTGAGTCAATAATGAAGACGATAGGATGAAGGGGTGTATCTTCTTTATGATTTTTGGTAAGCCATAAAGTCTGGGTGGTCTAGCAGCAGAGGGTTTTAAGGAAAGCCGCTTGGTTGGTTCGATTAAAGATGTTGAATCAGTGATGATATTGTTGGTTTTTGTAACAAGGCGGTTGGTGGGATCTCTATTGATTTTGGTAAATCTACCATCATTCAGTAGGTCCTGAATTTTGTTATTGTATTTTTTTTTTCCATGAGGACAGTGAAATTGCCCTTGTCGGCTGAGATGATGACGATGTCCTCTCTCTTTTTTAATTGAGAAAGCAAAAAACGCTCATCCTTACTTATGTTGCTAATAGGTGTCTTAGCGTTTTTGATTAATATGTGTCTTAGCGTTAATTAAGGACATCTTATGCTTGCTTGTTGATGTGCTTCACAGTGACGCTCGCTTCACCTGTTAGCGCTGTGAGCGCTGCTCCTTCCTCTGCCGATGTTCTGCCAGTGCAGCTACAGGAGCTGCTTTTATCGCCCTGGCAGTAGCTACGAGCAGATTCCAGGGGAGCCAGAAGCGTCCAGAATGACGCAGCTGCTCCCAGGGCTTCCCTCATCCACAGCAAATAGCAGTGACTCAAACCTGGGGTTCAGCTGTGTGACGCCTTCTCTAAACTAGCACATCAACAAGCATGGCCCTGAGTGTTTACTTTCCTGCGATGCACGTGAAGGAGAGGAACGTCTGGCCAGGCTGGCCGGTCTGGAACCCCCGCGGTGAAAGTCTCTTCCAGCAGCTGCAGCGAGACATGAGGAGCGAGATTGAGAGGATGGAGAGAATCTTCCGTGGAGTCGATCAGCTCAGCAGCCACACGCGGGCTCCGGGCAGCCTCGGAGACGCACTGCTGCAGCAGCCGGCCGTGAGCAGTGGGTTCCAGATTGAAGATCCACAGGAGCAGGGAGGCGGGTTTGTCGCGTCCCTGGACGTGCAGGACTTCTCCCCACAGGACCTGGCCGTGAAGGTGTCTGGAGACAAGCTGGTGGTGGCCGGACGGCGCGAGGTGAAGAGCGGAGAAGTCAGCAGCGGCAGCTACAGCCACAGTTGCCAGGAGTTCCACAGGGAGACGCAGCTGCCCAGGGACGTGGACCCGCAGAGCGTGAGCTGCTGCTTGACTGAAGACGGGAAGCTGAAGTTCAAGGCTCAGCGCCGCGCCCTCCCTGCAGCGGCCGAGAGGGTGGTGGTCATTGAGCAGCCAGCGACAGCGACTCCTGGCACGGCCTCTCAGTCCACTGGCACCACTCACGCGTAGAGTGGCGCCTGGAGCATCCATTCCAGCAACCTGCTTCATTGATGTTTTAATTGTATGGATATTTTGTTTAATCAGTTTCTTCTATCCACGATATGTTCACTAATATGTACGTGTTTCAGCGTTTGCAATTAACTTAATTTGATTACGTGTATCGCTGTACAGGATTGCTAAATTGTTTCGCGTCGTTTTAATTTGCCATTACACTTTAATATATTGCAATAAGATAATGCTAAATGTGTTATTCAAGTATTTTTCATCAACGCTGCTATAGCAATGTAAGTCATACTACTATTACAATAATCTATGCCTCGAGTTTCCTTACTGGCTGGGTTTCTCTCCACCACAACATTAACTCTGTTAGTGGGTTCCAGCTGTTTCCACCGAAACTAGCTGGGTTACTGGCTACACGGATTTTTCCGTTTACAGTAACAAATAAACATTACACATACATGCAGGCATCGACTTACGAACACTCGACTTACGAATTTCCGCACTTAGGAACCAGCTACCATGAAACATGTTTTAACATTGAGAATTACAACGCGAACTCGCACTTGCAAACTGAACCGAGGATCTATTCTTTTTTCAGCGGAGCGATCCTCCACGAGTTGTGTCATCCTCGCGCTTCCAGTGTTTGTGCTCGTGTGTGCGTGCGCGCACGTGTGTACATTATTGTGTTCCCACTTACAAACCGTTTGACTCACGAACGGGTCCCAGGAACTAATTGAGTTCATAAGTCGAGGACTGTCGGGATCGTTGTGTGAAACATAAAATACATACAAATTTATAAAAAACATTTTATGTTCAAATACCTTGCATCCTGATGCTGGCTTGTCGTAAGGGGCGAAATGAGTCACCACAATTGCACACACACACACGGACAACAAACGCCACTAAGTGGCGGTGACGTTGCCACGGCACTTGTGCCAGGCTAAGTGCACTTTATGGCCACGTGATCACGGGTCAGATCCAGCTGCCATGGTTTGACTGAGATGAGTGGCAGATGTGTAAGCTGTGCCTCCCCTACTGTGCCAACTTGATGTGTTTTAAACGCCTGAGGCTCTGCTCGTTGTTGTGAGCGTCTCTCTGCTGCCCTCTGTTGTTGCTGGAGGGCGACTACCTCCAACTGCCCAGTATCGTCCATCATGAGTCTCCTCCACATAGGCCGCTCTTTACACTGCTGGTACCAGTCATTCGCAAGTCAATTCAGTTCCACATCCTCTTGTACCACATCATTTAATCTCTTCTCTAGCCCGTGCCGCGCCTGTTTAGACCCCTTTAATGCAGTGGTTAGGGAGGCGTGGTACATGACCCAGCCAATGTAGCATTACCTGCTGGAGGCGCTTACCGATGGGACTTTGTCCAGATCTGTAAAGGATTGTGAGCTCACACAATCCAGCCTGGTTAAACCCAGGATGGATCGTAGGAAGGCCATCCTGAATGTTTATTACCGGCGAAGATGTTCCATTAGGGGGGTCCACGTTTGGCAAGCATCGAGAAGGAAGGGCATGACCGTGGCCGAGAAGATCCGAAGACTGCTGTGGAGCGACAGATATCAGGTAGCTTCCATACAGCGTCATGCAACCGATGAAAAGATAATGCCGCTCGACTGATTCGGAGTGAGACCTCTTCTGTCAAACCGGAGTTGGTCATAAGCACACTATCCAGATGTGGAAAACCATCCAATTTACAACTGCCCCATTACCAATGGGGAGTTAAGGGGTGGAGGATTTAATGCAGACATGGGCTGGGCTTTTTAATCCGGCCCCCCGAACTTGTCCAAATATTATTAAATTAAATTTTACCTTTCACCTGTAATGCCCTCATTTCCCCATTAGATGGAGCACTTTGACCGGGAATGTGGTAATTGGTTTGGGCGCAGGCCTCAGATGTTTTCATGATGTTTGATCAGTCATGTTACGACATGTTTTTGTATTGTTCATGTTCGTGCAATTTGTTAAATTGCCTTGCAAATAAATGCTTTGCTACCTGTTAAAGGCCAAATCCTTTCATGTAATGATTTTTACATGTCATTTATATTAGTTCACACAAACACTCCATCCATCTGTTCCTTGCCCGGCCCCTCTGTCAAATTTTAGAACCCATTGTGTCCCGCGAGTAAAAAAAATTGCCCACCCCTTGTTTAATGGCACAACATAGCGAGGCAGGTGCTTAGTTTTGGTGGGGCTGATGGTTAAGACCCCACCTCTTAGTGCAGGGGTGGGGAACCTTTTTTGTGCCAAGGGCCATTTGGATATTTATAACATCATTCGCGGGCCATACAAAATCATCAACTTAAAAATGAGCCTATTATATTTGGTCAAACATTTAGTTAACTCACCCCTAATGCGATGGCTGGAACTGCTTCTCTTTGGTGAGGCGTGTGGAGATATTAGCTGGCATTGATGATGTTAGCTGGTATTGATGATGTTGCTACTCGCAACTGCTTTTCCAGGTTTGCTCCAAGATTGATTGAATTTCGAGTCCCGCCTGCGGTTGCCTTGGCAGGGCCAGACCAAATGATTTCGCAGGCCTCATGGCCGGCCGGCCGGACGTTCCCCACCCCTGTCTAGTGGCACACTCCAGGTCTAGATCATTCGCATACGTAACATGGATGACAAATCGGGAGCAAGCTCTCAAGCGCACCCGGGCATCAATCCGCCTCCCATTGTATCTATATCAGATATAGATTGCTCCGGTACGGACATGGAAGGTTTCTCGAACGACGTGGACCAAAAATATTTTAAACAGTGTACGGAGCCAGAGGACATTACTGTCGAACCCCAAGGTTAACGGGGAATAGCTTTGTCTTCCGGCCAAGTAGCTTTACTCGGCCCTGCTCAATATCATGGAAGTCCTTAATTATTGTGAGCAGAGAGTCAGAGACTCCGAAAGCATGAAGAACAACCCAGAGTCCAGACCTATTGATGGTATCATAGGCATTGACCAGGTCAATAAAGCAGAGATGTAAGTCCTGTCGGAATTCAACACTCCTCTGCTGTAGCAAACGGAAGGAAGATGTGGCATCTGTGGCTGCCCTGGCCTGAAACCACAATGGGGCTCCCCAATCCTCTTCTCAGCATGCCTGGCAAGGTGATGTTGAATAATCCTTGCCAGGACTTTTTCTGGCACTCTAACACAGGCACAGACTCTAACCAAAACTATCGAATAATTACACGGTTTATTTAAAATTGCACTTTCAATTAATGTGCCTATTAATGTCATTATTTCGGCAAAAAAGGTTTTTATCTTAAACTAGTGCAATGAAAAAACATACCCTTTATTGTAAAATTTGCAAAATAAAGACGATATAATTCCTGTACTGTTTTAGTTTATCTTTCTGAATACACATTTAATGAAAATGTGTTTTAGTGAATGGTTGTTTTTGAAGGTGATATCGTGTAAATGTTTTCCAAAGCTGCTTATGCAGCCGTCACCATCTCCAGCCGTGATTTCTCCACTTCTGTCCGAAGCCATCACCATCTCTTGCGGATTTGCAATGCAAAAATCTGTCTGGCTACTGCCCACCGGTTGATTTATTCGATCCATCTTCGCAGTGGACGCTCTATTGGTTGTGTTCCCTCCTTTAGCTCCCATTCCCACGTTAGTCACGACCACCGGCCGTCATCTCTTCAAGTTGTGTGTCCTGCCTCACCCCACCTTTCTAAACTAAAATTATATGATGTCCAATTGACGTGTCCGTCTTCCATTCTCAGTTTAATTCCTAGCATGTGCATCTCTATGCTTCCTTGTGCACTTCTCAACATTGGTTCCATTGTCTTCGTCAATGGCCATGTTTGTGATGCATCTGTTGTTGCAGGTCATATCCACTGATTAAAAAACGTTCTGCTTTAGGAAAATGGCTTTGTTACGTTTCATGATTTAAGTTCAGATTCCAATCAGCACTGTGCTCTGCCCTGATACGCCTCTCTTAATAATTTTCATCCCTCTCCCCCTTCAACAACCGCCCCACGTATAAATGCACTTCTATGTTTTCAAGTTGTGTCCCTGTTCTTTTTGTTCAATTTGTTATTCCCCCGCACCTCCAATAAGCATGGTTGCCTGCGTACGGTGCGAAAGAAGTTCAGCATGCAAACATACGCTGCGTTGAAAACTTACTCTACAGCATATTCACACTGGAGACGCAGGAGGGTGCTGCTATGAGATTGCCACATTTTTGACTGTAGACCAAGCCTGGACAGATTTCTCAGTCAGCACTCAGTCTAGAATTATCAGAACTACACAGTAAACGACACAATGCGGGTGCTATATCTCGTAAGAATGAATACCCACCACCTAAACACAAATGGTAATTCCTGGACAGGTGACAACTCTAGCCATGCCCATGAAAAAATATATAGTGACTAACTTGGAGACGTAACTTCTTCGAGGCAATTCTTTAATTACACACCGAGCATACTGTTACACACTCTCTGCTGTAATACAACGCTCTGTCCCTCGCTTAAACGCAACTCTCACTCGTGGCTAGCCTACAACACAACGCTCGCCATCTGACACTGACGGCGCTGAACTAAGACAGGCAACTACTGCTAGCAGCACAATTATCAAGTGGATGACGACAGCGGCGAAGGCGACGATCTTCAACAGCAACGACGACGACGACGACGGCGATCCCACTCCAAACGATGGCCCTCATCCCCTGCTCGGGGTCCCCTTTAATCCTCTTAGCGCGGCCTCGCTCCCCTCCGGCCACGCTCCCCTTCTAGAATCTACTAGCAGGATCTCGACGTGTCCTACCCGAGATCCTTCTCAGGTCTATCACGTGGTCTGCTGTCAATCAGGGCTGCTTCACTCTGCAGATCCCCTTCCCTGCCAGCAGCCAGCGCTATGCTATGTAGTGACCAATTCTATGTGACTACACATACACAACATCCTGACCATCACTCGCCTATGCGGATGATAAAATATCAAGCATTGTAGATTTAATTCTGATCTACTGTTGTTCGTTTTGATTGATTTTGGCACAGTTTAAAATATATATTTTAATATCAGTACCAGCGGGAAGTACCCAGCGTTTCCCGGGGCAAAAATATATTTACAAACTTGTCTTCTCTTAAAAACATAACATATACATACACAAACACTAAGCTATTGTGCCCTTTGTCCATTTGTCCGTCAACAAAATTATAGGAGGAGCGACACTAGAAAAACGGCGTATTCTATTTTTTTTTTTTTTCTGTCAACGTGACTTAACCGAAAAAACCAAAGAGTAATTCCTGCAGTCACGAAAACTTTGAATCTAGTTTTAGCGTGTTAATGTTAAATAAACGTGTTGTCTCCTATAGAAGCCTGAGTCTCCATTTGAGCCCACTACAACTGGTGTTGGAAGTGGCCAAACGTTAGTTAATTAACTATAGATTATGGAGACTAGGCGAACAATACGTACCAGGTCTCCAGATGAAGAGGACGACGACCCACCGGCCCCGGGGATGTCGGCGCAATCCCCCAGCCCCCACTGGGGGCCTGGGGTGTCCACCTCCGGTTCCAAACCGCCCTCCAAATTGCCTTACCTACGAGTCCTACTTGGTACAGGCCGGACCCGCTATTGCCGCCTGTTGGGCCCTGACTGCAGCTACATATTTTCCAGTAGTGGTGGCGGCGTATTACGCCTGACAATTACCCACCACATTAAGAAGCACGATGGTAGCTTGCAGTTGTGTGTCGACTTTAGGAAGCTTCATAAGATATCGGTGGCTGACGCGTATCCTCTCCCTCGGATGGACGATTCCCTGGACGCTCTGGCGGGAGCACAGAACTTCTCCACCCTTGATCTCCTGTCCGGATTTTGGCATTTGCCACTAAATGAGGCCTCTAAACCCAAACGGCTTTTCGAACACCTCAAGGCCTGTTTGAATTAAATCAGCTTCCCATGGGACTCCACGCAGCACCGGCTACGTTCCAATGACTGATGGAGCTGGTGCTGGCTGGACTTCAATGGGACTCATGCTTACAATACCTCGACAATGTCATCGTCTTCAGCCGTACGTTCAAAGAACATCTTGATTGGTTACGCGCTGTCTTTCTTAAAATGTGAGCGGCCCATCTCAAATTCAAGCCGCAGAAGTGTTACCCCCTTCAGAAATCCGTGCGGTATCTCGGTCATATTGTCAGTAAATCGGGCATTGCGATAGATCCCGACAAAACCACGTGTGTTCGGACGTGGCCGACCCCCACGTTGATGATGCAGGTGCAGAGTTTTATTGGTTTTGCGTCTTATTATCGCCGGTTTGTCACTGGGTTCGCTACCTTCGCAAAACCTCTCCACGCCTTGACGGTTATGGGTCAGAGGTTTCATTGGGGGGAGGAGGAAGCCGCATTTGTTGCGCTTCGCAATTCCCCTCCGCTACTCTGACTTTGCCATGCCGTGCGTCCTTGATACTGACGCAACCAACACCAGCATTGGCGCGGTTCTGTCCCAGGTTGTCAACGGGGTGGAGTGTGTTGTTGCATACGGCAGCAGAGTGCTGTCGCCAGCCGAACAGCGTTACTGTGTCACGCGCCGGGAACTATTCAGGTCTCCCGCATT
This sequence comes from Petromyzon marinus, assembly GCF_048934315.1. NCBI lineage: Eukaryota > Metazoa > Chordata > Hyperoartia > Petromyzontiformes > Petromyzontidae > Petromyzon > Petromyzon marinus. The sequence continues at coordinate 10,203,812 of NC_133703.1, read as the reverse complement.
AACGAGTTGATTGCTCTGGACATCCCTGGTTCGGTTCCCGTCACCCCTCGTGGGAATAAATATTTGTTGGTTGGCGTCGAATATTTATCGCGCTGGCCGATGGCCTGGCAGCTATGGATGGGAGCCATCCGGTAGTGCCACCTAGGCACATGCCATGGTACAATGGTGAGCACACAGGACTTGTAATCAATACAGAGGTACTATGTACAGGGGCGGCAAGCAGCTAAAAAATGGTGCACGTTTATTATAAATACGACATTCTCAAATGGTTTCGAAATTAAGTGTCTTATCAGCAGAATCGTGCAGAGTTTCTGCCGAACATACACAGCATTAGTTCCTAACACACTTTGGCAGAGTTGGTGTCACTGCCCGGGAAAGGAACATTAATGGTGATTTTGTGGAAAGTCAGGTGAAATGGGTGGTTGGTCAGACTGACCAGCACCCTGTGCTGTGTGGATCGCTCGTGGTTCTGGCCACCAATCGCCAAGCAAATTGGTTGCAGAGACTTCCACGTGTAGAGTGACTTCAGTTGTGTGCAACCGAGTTGCGCAACTGCTTGCACCGGCTGTGGCCGTGTGCGAAAAGCTAACTCGGGTCAAACCTGGGTTTCGAAGCGCGGTGTAGCGTTAACCATGACACTACCGCTCCACACAATCACACACACGCGAAGATCGACACCAAATACGTGCTCTGTTGCACCGCACAGCAACTCACACGCACACTGCAGTGTCCAATAACAACACAAATGTATTAATCATGACAACCACCTGCTCTGCCACTCAAAGCAATGTCCATCACATGGCCATCAACGCGACACATATAGTTCATCACGGTCACCCGACCAGCAGGAGTCACGTGTGTGAGCAGTCCGTGAATGTCGCCGGGCTATGGTGATGCAGTGGTGTGGGTTGGACAAGGGGCGGATGATGATGTCTGTCGTGGAAATCTGTGGAGCGGCATGGAACAAAAGTGGGACGGGTGGCCCAGTGTGGAGCAGGAGCCGCTCGGCTGGGACGAAGGTGGGGAGGAATCCACTGATCCGGTGGAGGCGTGGGGAGGAGGGCGGGACGCCGCGTGAAGCGCGACTCGTGGGAGTGGTGCCAGGCAGAAGGGGCACCTGGGACTCCGTACGCGGGACCCCGGCCGTTGCACCTGGGCTGGGGGGGGATCCGCTGCACTGCAGGTGGAGCGAGGCCGGGGGGAAGGTGCTCTCGGTCCGGGTGGATGGGACGAATCAATGCGGATGGAGTTGAGGATTCGAGAGGAGGTTTGCGGAGGCGGGGAGGAAGGCGGCTGTTGCGGGACTTGCGGTAACGCTGCCGTGAAGAATAGGGAGCAAAAGACTCGTGTGCCGGGCCCGGTCTGGTATCAAGGTGGCGTGGAGGAACCCAGGGCTCTGGTGGAGGTGGAGGCAGGGGGAAAGCAGGGAGCTCCCAATCCTGGGGGTTAGCTTGATTACTCATGGGTGGAGGTGATGGTGCGAGTGGCGGTGGTGGCGATAGTGGCAGTGGAAGCGATGGCAGAAGTGGAGGTTGAGGCAATGGCAGGAGTGAAGGTGGAGTCGATGTCAGCAGTGGGGGTAGAGTTGATATCAGTGGTGGAGACAATGGCCTGAGTAGAGATGGAGGCGATGGCAGCAGTGGAGTTGAGGATTCGAGAGGAGGTTTGCGGAGGCGGGGAGGAAGGCGGCTGTTGCGGGACTTGCGGTAACGCTGCCGTGAAGAACAGGGAGCAAAAGACTCGTGTGCCGGGCCCGGTCTGGTATCACGGTGGGGTGGAGGAGCCCAGGGCTCTGGTGGAGGTGGAGGCAGGTGGAAAGCAGGGAGCTCCCAATCCTGGGGGTTAGCTTGATTACTCATGGGTGGAGGTGATGGTGCGAGTGGCGGTGGTGGCGATAGTGGCAGTGGAGGCGATGGCAGAAGTGAAGGTTGAGGCAATGGCAGGAGTGAAGGTGGAGTCGATGTCAGCAGTGGGGGTAGAGTTGATATCAGTGGTGGAGGCAATGGCCTGAGTAGAGATGGAGGCGATGGCAGCAGTGGAGCCGATGGCCCGATTGGAGGTGTAGGAGATGGCAGCAGTGGGGGCGATGTCCTGAGTAGAGATGGAGGCGATGGCCTGAGTAGAGGTAGAGGCGATGGCCTGAGTAGAGGTGGAGGCGATGGCCTGAGTTGAGGTGGAGACGATGGCCTGAGTAGAGGTGGAGGCGATGGCCCGAGTAGAGGTGGAGGCGATGGCCCGAGTGGAGGTGGAGGCGATTGCCTGAGTGGAGATGGAGGCGATGGCCTGAGTAGAGGTGGAGGCGATGGCCTGAGTAGAGGTAGAGGCGATGGCCTGAGTTGAGGTGGAGACGATGGCATGAGTAGAGGTGGAGGCGATGGCCTGAGTAGAGATGGAGGCGATGGCCTGAGTAGAGGTGGAGGCGATGGCCTGAGTAGAGGTGGAGGCGATGGCCCGAGTGGAGGTAGAGGCGATTGCCTGAGTGGAGGTGGAGGCGATGGCCTGAGTAGAGGTGGAGGCGATGGCCTGAGTGGAGGTGGAGGCGATGGCCTGAGTAGAGGTGGAGGCGATGGCCTGAGTGGAGGTGGAGAAGATGGCCCGAGTGGAGGTGGAGGCGATGGCCTGAGTGGAGGTGGAGGCGATGGAAGCAGTGGAGGTGGAGTTGATATCAGTGGGGGAGGCGATGGCCTGAGTAGAGATGGAGACGATGGCCTGCGTGGAGGTGGAGGCGATGGCCTGAGTAGAGGTGGAGGCGATGGCCTGAGTAGAGGTGGAGGCGATGGCCCGAGTGGAGGTGGAGGCGATGGCCCGAGTGGAGGTGGAGGCGATGGCCCGAGTGGAGGTGGAGGCGATGGAAGCATTGGAGGTGGAGTTGATATCAGTGGGGGAGGCGATGGCCTGAGTAGAGATGGAGGCGATGGCCTGAGTGGAGGTGGAGGCGATGGCAGCGGGGGAGGCGATGGCAGCGGTGGAGGCGATGGCCCGAGTAGAGATGGAGGCAATGGCCCGAGTGGAGGTGGAGGCGATGGCCCCAGTGGGAGCGATGGCCTGAGTGGAGCTGGATTCTTCAGGTGAGGAGCACAGCTCTGCTTGGTGCCGGGGCTGTTTCCCCTCCCCTGCGCCCGCCGCTTTCGTCTCCGCGCCGCGGCCATACGAGCCCAGGGACTCGGTGCTCGGCCGAGACCTCCACCTTTCTTTCTCTGCAGCGCCCGGGAAATCTTCCTCCTTCCGGTCCTCATCCTCATTCTCATCGCTCTCTGCAAAAGTTACGAAAAACATCAACGGCGTCATTAGCTGAATCTCCCTGCTCCGTGTCTGTGAGTGCGTTGTGACCCTGGGGACAGACTTGCGAGTTTGTTTTTTACGTTTTTGAGCCAGGAGGCCAGGATTGGGAAAAACTTGGGCCACTTTTCATCCAGGCAACTGAAGAGCAGCACAGACTAAGTCTTACTTACCAAACATTTAAACTAACAACAGCATACTCTTTGGTTTCTTTCGGTAAAATCACGTAGATAGAAAAATAACTAATAAAGTGAAACCTTGGATTGCGAGCATAATTCCTTCTGGAAACGTGCTCTTAATCCAAAGCACTCGTATATCAAAGCGAATTTCCCCCATAAGAAATAATGGAAACTCAGATGATTCGTTCCACAAACCAAAAATACCGTATTCATATAAAAAATATTAATACAAAATACCTTTTTATATTTTTATTATTTAATATAAAGTAATCAAATTTATTAATTACATTTAATCGTGGCTGGTGTGAGGGAGAGGAGATAGAGGATGGTTATTGTGTAGGACGACTTTCACTTGCAGTACAGTTACTAAAGAACAGTCACTACACATGGACACAAAATAAAAAAATGCTTTACGCACACACACGTATTCACAACACTACAGTACTGTAGTAAACAGTATACACGTAGTCACAACACTATAGTACTGTAGTAAACAGTATACACGTGGTCACAACACTATAGTACTATAGTAAACAAGATAGGTTCGCACGGATGTTGACTATACGAGTGAGGCACACCGACTGAGACCGAGCATGGGAGACGATTACCCACAATCACGCAGTATACACGTGGTCACAACACTATAGTACTATGGTAAACAGTATACACGTGGTCACAACACTATAGTACTGTAGTAAACAGTACACACGTGGTCACAACACTATAGTACTGTAGTAAACAGTATACACGTGGTCACAACCCTATAGTACTATAGCAAATACAGTATACACGTGGTCACAACACTACAGTACTATAGTAAACAGTATACACGTGGTCACAACACTATAGTACTGTAGTAAACAGTACACACGTGGTCACAACACTATAGTACTGTAGTAAACAGTATACACGTGGTCACAACACTATAGTACTATAGTAAACAGTATACACATGGTCACAACACTATAGTACTATAGTAAACAGTATACACGTGGTCACAACACTATAGTACTGTAGTAAACAGTATACACGTGGTCACAACACTATAGTACTGTAGTATACAGTATACACGTGGTCACAACACTATAGTACTGTAGTAAACATTACACACGTGGTCACAACACTATAGTACTGTAGTATACAGTATACACGTGGTCACAACACTACAGTACTATAGTAAACAGTATGCACGTGGTCACAACACTATAGTACTGTAGTAAACAGTATAGACGTGGTCACAACACTATAGTACTATAGTAAACAGTATACACATGGTCACAACACTATAGTACTATAGTAAACAGTATACACGTGGTCACAACACTATAGTACTGTAGTAAACAGTATACACGTGGTCCCAACACTATAGTACTATAGTAAACAGAATACACGTGGTCACAACACTATAGTACTGTAGTATACAGTATACACGTGGTCACAACACTACAGTACTATAGTAAACAGTATGCACGTGGTCACAACACTATAGTACTGTAGTAAACAGTATAGAAGTGGTCCCAACACTATAGTACTATAGTAAACAGTATACACATGGTCACAACACTATAGTACTATAGTAAACAGTATACACGTGGTCACAACACTATAGTACTGTAGTAAACAGTATACACGTGGTCACAACACTATAGTAAACAGTATACACATGGTCACAACACTATAGTACTATAGGAAACAGTAAACACGTGGTCACAACACTATAGTACTGTAGTAACCAGTATACACGTGGTCCCAACACTATAGTAATGTAGTAAACATTACACACGTGGTCACAACACTATAGTACTGTAGTAAACAGTGTACACGTGGTCACAACACTATAGTACTATAGTAAACAGTAAACACGTGGTCACAACACTATAGTACTGTAGTAAACAGTGTACACGTGGTCACAACACTATAGTACTGTAGTAAACAGTACACACGTGGTCACAACACTATAGTACTGTAGTAAACAGTATACACGTGGTCACAACACTATAGTACTATAGCAAATACAGTATACACGTGGTCACAACACTACAGTACTATAGTAAACAGTATACACGTGGTCACAACACTATAGCACTGTAGTAAACAGTACACACTTGGTCACAACACTATAGTACTGTAGTAAAGAGTATACACGTGGTCACAACACTATAGTACTGTAGTAAACAGTATACACGTGGTCACACTATAGTACTATAGTAAACAGTACACACGTGGTCACAACACTATAGTACTGTAGTAAACAGTATACACGTGGTCACAACACTATAGTACTGTAGTGAACATTACACACGTGATCACAACACTATAGTACTGTAGTAAACATTACACACGTGGTCACAACACTATAGTACTGTAGCAAACAGTGTACACGTGGTCACAACACAATAGTACTATAGTAAACAGTACACACGTGGTAACACCACTATAGTACTGTAGTAAACAGTATACACGTGGTCACAACATTATAGTACTATAGTAAACAGTATACACGTGGTCACAACACTATAGTACTATAGTAAACAGTATAGACGTGGTCACAACACTATAGTACTATAGTAAACAGTATACACGTGGTCACAACACTATAGTACTGTAGTAAACAGTATACACGTGGTCCCAACACTATAGTACTATAGTAAACAGTATAAACGTGGTCCCAACACTATAGTACTATAGTAAACAGTATACACGTGGTCACAACACTACAGTACTATAGTAAACAGTATACACTTGGTCACAACACTATAGTACTGTAGTAAACAGTATACACGTGGTCACAACACTATAGTACCATAGTAAACAGTATACACATGGTCACAACACTATAGTACTATAGGAAACAGTATACACGTGGTCACAACACTATAGTACTGTAGTAAACAGTATACACGTGGTCCCAACACTATAGTACTATAGTAAACAGTACACGTGGTCACAACACTATAGTACTATAGTAAACAGTATACACCTGGTCACAACACTATAGTACTATAGTAAACAGTATACACGTGGTCACAACACTATAGTACTGTAGTAAACAGTATACACGTGGTCCCAACACTATAGTACTATAGTAAACAGTATACACGTGGTCACAAGACTATAGTACTGTAGTATACAGTATACACGTGGTCACAACACTACAGTACTATAGTAAACAGTATGCACGTGGTCACAACACTATAGTACTGTAGTAAACAGTATAGACGTGGTCACAACACTATAGTACTATAGTAAACAGTATACACATGGTCACAACACTATAGTACTATAGGAAACAGTATACACGTGGTCCCAACAGTATAGTACGGTAGTAAACAGTATACACGTGGTCCCAACACTATAGTACTATAGTAAACAGTATACACGTGGTCACAACACTATAGTACTGTAGTATACAGTATACACGTGGTCACAACACTACAGTACTATAGTAAACAGTATGCACGTGGTCACAACACTATAGTACTGTAGTAAACAGTATAGACGTGGTCACAACACTATAGTACTATAGTAAACAGTATACACATGGTCACAACACTATAGTACTATAGTAAACAGTATACACGTGGTCACAACACTATAGTACTGTAGTAAACAGTATACACGTGGTCACAACACTATAGTACTGTAGTATACAGTATACACGTGGTCACAACACTACAGTACTATAGTAAACAGTATGCACGTGGTCACAACACTATAGTACTGTAGTAAACAGTATAGACGTGGTCACAACTCTATAGTACTATAGTAAACAGTATACACATGGTCACAACACTATAGTACTATAGTAAACAGTATACACGTGGTCACAACACTATAGTACTGTAGTAAACAGTATACACGTGGTCACAACACTATAGTACTATAGTAAACAGTATACACATGGTCACAACACTATAGTACTATAGGAAACAGTATACACGTGGTCACAACACTATAGTACTGTAGTAAACAGTATACACGTGGTCCCAACACTATAGTAATGTAGTAAACATTACACACGTGGTCACAACACTATAGTACTGTAGTAAACAGTGTACACGTGGTCACAACACTATAGTACTATAGTAAACAGTAAATACGTGGTCACAACACTATAGTACTATAGTAAACAGTATACACGTGGTCACAACACTATAGTACTGTAGTAAACAATATACACGTGGTCACAACACTATAGTACTATAGTAAACAGTAAACACGTGGTCACAACACTATAGTACTATAGTAAACAGTATACACGTGGTCACAACACTATAGTACTGTAGTAAACAGTATACACGTGGTCACAACACTATAGTACTGTAGTAAACAGTATACACGTGGTCACAACACTATAGTACTGTAGTAAACAGTATACACGTGGTCACACTATAGTACTATAGTAAACAGTATACACGTGGTCACAACACTATAGTACTGTAGTAAACAGTATACACGTGGTCACAACACTATAGTACTGTAGTAAACATTACACACGTGATCACAACACTATAGGACTGTAGTAAACATTACACACGTGGTCACAACACTATAGTACTGTAGCAAACAGTGTACACGTGGTCACAACACCATAGTACTATAGTAAACAGTACACACGTGTTCACACCACTATAGAACTGTAGTAAACAGTATACACGTGGTCACAACATTATAGTACTATAGTAAACAGTATACACGTGGTCACAACACTATAGTACTATAGTAAACAGTATAGACGTGGTCACAAAACTATAGTACTATAGTAAACAGTATACACGTGGTCACAACACGATAGTACTGTAGTAAACAGTATACACGTGGTCCCAACACTATAGTACTATAGTAAACAGTATACACGTGGTCACAACACTATAGTACTGTAGTAAACAGTATACACGTGGTCCCAACACTATAGTACTATAGTAAACAGTATACACGTGGTCACAACACTATAGTACTGTAGTAAACAGTATACACGTGGTCACAACACTATAGTACCATAGTAAACAGTATACACATGGTCACAACACTATAGTACTATAGTAAACAGTATGCACGTGGTCACAACACTATAGTACTGTAGTAAACAGTATACACGTGGTCACAACACTACAGTACTATAGTAAACAGTATACACATGGTCACAACACTATAGTACTATAGGAAACAGTATACACGTGGTCACAACACTATAGTACTGTAGTAAACAGTATACACGTGGTCCCAACACTATAGTAAACAGTATACACGTGGTCATAACACTATAGTACTGTAGTATACAGTATACACGTGGTCCCAACACTATAGTACTATAGTAAACAGTATACACGTGGTCAAAACACTATAGTACTATAGTAAACAGTATACACGTGGTCACAACACTATAGTACTATATTAAACAGTATACACGTGGTCACAACACCATAGTACTGTAGTAAACAGTATACACGTGGTCACAACACAAGCAATCGTCTTCAGGTGAAATAATACAGCAGGCGGACTGCTGAGACAGGAAGAAATGTAGCGAGAGAGCTACTGCAACCAAAGGTTACACTATATACGTTTGTGGTGGGATTTGCAAGTAAATGTAAGATCGCAGAGCAAGCATACCCCGGCTAATCCCTCGGCTACTCCGAGGGGGAGTGGGAGCGGAGGGGCTGCCGTAACGGGCGAGATAGTGGGGGTGAAATTTACAGAGGGTACAAGCTGATAGAAAGAGGATCAAACTCAGCAAACTTAGAAATGTAATGCAACTCATTGAGTCGGCCAACACAACAAATAATACTTTGCCTGGTTGATCACCGTCCTTCTCTGCTTGTGTGTCTCCCTGTGTGTGGGGAGCGGTGGTGCAGCTGTTAGCGCTACGCTGCGCTATGAACCTGGCGACCCGGGTTCGATTCCCGCTCACGGCCAACACCAGTGACGATTATCTGAACCGGTCCCGGGCCTCCCCTAGGTCGACTCAGCCTCAAATGAGTACCTGGTGCGGTGTGTAAACATCGCCACTAGGGAGACAAAGGCGGTCGGGCGTGGTGCTGGCCACCCACCCCCTCGTGTACTGTTCCGGCCTTCACAGGTGCTCGCTAACAGCACTTGCCCCTACAGTCTGTTCAGGCTATACGGGGGATCTTTGTGTCTCCCTGTCTGTGTTTGGTCTCTCTCTCTCAAATTTAGTTTCACCTGATGACGACTGCTTGAGTTGCAATCGAAACGTCGTATTCTATTATTTTGTTTATTTTTTCTACGTGACTTTACCGAAAGACCATTGAGTAACAACAGTGTTTTTACGAATCACAGCTAAGAGACAAACAACATTATATTTTCTATTAAACATAACATTTTAATAACATGTTAAAAAATACTTTAAATCTCATCACTGCTCCTCATACTCAATCCGTGATCAGTGCCGGATTATCCTCGGAACAAAATAATCATTAGCTGTGGGCCCCGCACTTTCAAGCGCCCCGCGCTAAATGATCTCACCCTATAAATCCCCGTTCAGTGATTCTGTACTTGCTCTATTACTATAGTAAAATTACAATTACTTTACTATGCAAGTTAAAAACTTCGTGCTTTATAATTGTGTTTTTTTCATTTATTCTGGGCACCTTTATAATATAAGCTACAGGACCCGCACGAGCTTAATCCGGCACTGTCCGGGATACTGTTCCAGTGCCCAACCAGGCTGTTGAAGACACCGTGAGTGGAGTTGAGGGGGATCGGTGGAGGTGTGAAGGGGGTGAGTGATGCCGACGGGCTGCGAGGGGGTCATCCGAGAGGGTGCCCAGTGGGGAGATGAAGCAATGAAATCGCTCCACGTGCAGGTGCTGGGTGGATTACTGCACAGCGGCATCGTGGGAGGTGGCGACGGCTCGTGGAGGTCTCTACCCACTAGTGGATTGACCATGGCTGATGGTGGTGGTGATGATGGATGTTGCTCACTCACTTGGCGATGTATGAAACGCCAGAGATGCACGGCGATGTGCAGGGTGTTCAGCAGCATGGTGGAGCTGATGGCCTCCTTGCAGCCGCTGTACAGTTGACCCACAGCGTGGAGCAGAGCAGGGAGCGCGCTGTCCACTATGGCCTGGCAGCTGCTGCTCAGCTCACCCATAGCCTGCAGGAGGGCAGGGAGCACGCTGTCCACAATGTCCTCACTGTGGCTACTGAACATCGGTCCCCAGGTGGCGACCCCTGCTGATGCAGAGACGTTCTTCACGAGTCCCGAGTAGTTGATCGTGGTGGTGTTGGAGCCGTTAATGTCCGAACCCCCACGCCGAGATCCTCCGAGGAGCTCCACCATCGGCTGCGTGAGCAGCAGAACCACAGTGAGGACAGCCGTGAAGATCGCCATGGTGGTGGTGGTGGCGAAGGTCTCTGAAGAACTCGAAGTGGAGGAGCAGCGTGGGGTGAGGTGGTTTCCTCTCCAGGAGCCGACTCCACTCTGACCTCTGCCGTGACGTCACCGGGCCATGACGTCACCGTGACGTCAGAGGTTTCCACGGCTCTTACGTCATTATAGCATTTGGAACGTGGCTGTGCAATGGAACATCAACACGTGATGCACTACAACACTGTATTGTTTATAGAATTGTAATACAATACTAATTATTCACATCTGAGACAGAACATCGGCAGAGGAGGGAGCCTCACTCCTCACTTCTCCCAACCAGCTTAAAAGTCGCTACGAATCTTAACAGCGTTCATTGAAGCTCTGTGGATGTATAGGCCTTACTTTAACATATATTTCTGTGACCAGTCACAAGCTAATCCCTTAGCTATTTCAATGCTAAATTACTAGTTGCCTCCGTGGATGTGTAGGTTTTTACTTTAACATAGCCATTTCCGTGACCAGTCACAAGCTAATCCCTCAGCTATTTGCACAAGCTAATCCCTTAGCTATTTCAATGCTAAATTACTAGTTGCCTCTGTGGATGTGTAGGTTTTGACTTTAACATAGCCATTCCTGTGACCAGTCACAAGCTAATCCCTTAGCTATTTCAATGCTAAATTACTAGTTGCCTCTGTGGATGTGTCGGTTTTGACTTTAACATAGCCAATTCCGTGACCAGTCACAAGCTAATCCCTCAGCTATTGATATGTAAACCCCTTTGTCAAGGTGCCTTACTTCTCCCAACCAGCTTAAAAGTCGCTACGAATCTTAACATCGTTAATTGAAGCTCTGTCGTCCCGACAGTACTGTACCTTTCACCTAAAGACGGCCGCTTGCGTTGTGGCCAAAACGTCGTGAGAATTTTATTGTGTTTTTTTATTATTTTATTCTCATTCTACGTGACTTTACCGAAAGAACCAAAGAAAATAAAATAATAAAGATATAAAACAATAAAATTCCCCAAATCAAAATTCATATACTGTTGATTTATTCACTCCATCTCCGCAGTGGACACTGCCGATTGTGTTCCTTCCTTAGCTCCCATTCCCACGTTAGTCTCGACCACCGGCCGTCATCACTTCAAGTTGTGTGTCCTGCCTCACCCCACCTTTCTAAACTAAAATTACGTCCTTAATTATATGAAGTCATATGAAGTCCAATTGACTTGTCCGTCTTCCAGTATCAGTGTAATTCTTAGGATGTGCATCATCTCTACGCTTCCTTGTGCATTTCTAAACATTGGTTCTATTTTCCGTTTGTGATGCATCTGTTTGAAAAAAAACGTTCTGCTTAAGGCATATGGCTCAGTTACGTTTCATTATTAAGTTAAGATAACAATAAGCACTTTGTTCTGCCCTGATACACCTCTCTTAATCATTTTCATCCGTCTTCCCCTTCAACAACCGCCCTACGTGTAGATGCACTTCTGTGTTTTCAAGGCTGTGTCCCTGTTCTTTTTGCGTTCAGTTTGTTATTCCCCCGCACCTCCAGTAAAGCATGGTTGGCTGCGTACGGTGCGAAAGAAGTTCACCATGCAAACATACGCTGCGTTGAAAAATGATTCTACTGACTGCAGACCAATCCTGGACAGAGTTCTCAATACGAGTGCAATATCGAGGGTACAGATCAATACCAACTGAACACAGATGCTAATTTATGGACGGGTGGCAACTCTAGCCATGCCCATGCAAACATACACAACATCTTGACCATGAATCGCCTATGCGGCAGATTAAATGTCAAGCATTATACATTGAATTTCGATCTACTTTTGTTCGTTTTGATTTATTTTGGCGCAGTTTCAAGTAAGTATTTTTAATATAATTATTGTATTGCCATTTACTGTATAATTGTGATAATAGACCAAGCACTGAGACATTGCCCAGGGTTGGTCTACAATCGAAAAGGTTGCAACCCCATAGCACACCCTCATGTGTTCCAGTGTTAACACATCGTATGTTTGTATCTTGAAATTCTTTCGCACTGTACGTAGCCCACCGCTCCCCCCACCACACACGTGCACAGCAGCTCCAGAGAGCGACTTTTGGGTCAGAGGTAGCCGCATTGTACTGGGGCCGTCCATAAATGAGGGGGGGGGGGGGTTGAGAAATGTGACGTCACATCAAAATGCGCAACTTTAAATAACTATAGACAACACGTTCTACGTAATTAAATAGACTTTTTAATAAATATTTTCTCCTACAACATCAGAGTGCAGCGCCACATTAAATAAGCACCACGATGACAATAGTTTAAAGCGATATGAAGCATGCTTTATTTTGGGGGGGGGGCACAGCTTTGTACCGTCATATTTGAGGGGGGGCTCTGACTCTTTGTGACGCCGCGTGACGATGGGAGGGGGGGTCAAAAATCGTCTAAAATCGCGTGACGTCATTTATGGACGGCCCCCACAGCGTGAAATAGCGCAACAAACCGAACCCGCGTACAGCGAGGGAAGCCCTGGCTGGTTTATCATTCATTAATCTCCAGTTCAGTCACAAACGAATCTCTTAGAGCCGAAGGCGCGATTCAGTATCACGTTGGCATGCCGTGTCAACCCGTACGGGGTTACCCCGTATTGGTGTACAGGGAGATTGAGTTCTCAGGTCCATACGGCTTACTAGAGCCGTTTCAAAACGGGCAAAACAATGTTTTGTGTTTCTCCCCTTGTGATGGGATTTTGTAGGATGAACGTTGAGATTTGTAAGGGGCACGGGGTGACCAATAAGGTCTGAATTGGTCTGTAATAAGAGAGGCAATGGTTAGGGGTTGACAGGTGTGCGTTGGCACTGCGTGCCACGTCGCTTTGTCATACAGCTGACACTTCGATGAGCAATGATTCGGCGACGCACGGTGCCAAAGGGGCCGTCCATAAATGACGTCACGCGATTTTGGACGATTTTTGACCCCCCCCCCCCCCATTGTCACACGGCGTCACAAAAAGTCAGACCACCCCCCTCAAATATGACGTCACAAAGCTCTGCCCCCCCCCCCCAAATAAAACATGCTTCAAATGGCTTTAAACTATTGTCATTGTAGTGCGTATTTAATGTGGCGCTGCACTCTGATGTTGTAGGAGAAAACATTTATTAAAAAGTATATTTATTAAGTAGAACGTGTTGTCTATATTTGTTTATAGTTGCGTATTTTGACGTGACGTCACATTTCTCAGCCCCACCCCCCGTCACACATCGTCACAAATATCTGACCCCGATGCCTGCAGGATTAGTTTTTTTCTTCTTTGTCTTCCAAAGCAGATGATTAATGAGAATATTGATGGAATTTCCCCCAGTGCATGTTGGCTGGGGAAGGGCTGTTTAAGACCCGCGGTGAACCCGCTCATCTCCACGTATCCGCATGAAATGATAAAATCGCGGATTTTAGGAAGCGCGTTCGTTTCAAGTGGATGCTTGTTGTCAACACCGCCACAATGACAGCACTCGCAACCATCCCATACTCAATTGAAAACTCTTCTTAAGTAATTGCTTATTGTGTTTAGTTCCTTGTCCTTATCTCATACCTCCGATTAGCACGGTGGGCTACGTGCGGTGCGAAAGAAGTTCAAGTTACAAACATACGATGTGTTAACACTGGAACACATGAGGGTGTGCTATGGGGTTGCCACCTTTTCGATTGTAGACCAACCCTGGGCAATGTCTCAGTGCTTGGTCTATTATCATAATTATACAGAAAATGACAATACAATAATTATATCAAAAACTTACTTGAAACTGCGCCAAAATAAATCAAAACGAACAAAAGTAGATCGGAATTCAATGTAAAATGCTTGACATTTAATCTGCCGCATAGGCGATTCATGGTCAAGATGTTGTGCATGTTTGCAAGGGCATGGCTAGAGTTGCCACCCGTCCGGGAATTTGCATCTGTGTTTAGGTGGTATTGATCTGTACCCTCGATATTGAACTCGTATTGAGAAATCTGTCCAGGTTTGGTCTGCAGTCAGTAGAATAATTTTTCAACGTAGCGTATGTTTGCATGGTGAACTTCTTTCGCACCGTACGCAGCCAACCATGCTTTACTGGAGGTGCGGGGGACTAACAAACTGAACGCAAAAAGAACAGGGACACAGCCTTGAAAACACAGAAGTGCATCTACACGTAGGGCGGTTGTTGAAGGGAAGAGGAATGAAAATAATTAAGAGAGACGTATCAGGGCAGAGCAAAGTGCTTATTGTTATCTTAACTTAATAATGAAACATAACCGAGCCATATGCCTTAAGCAGAATGTTTTTTTTCAAACAGATGCATCACAAACGGAAAATAGAACCAATGTTTAGAAATGCACAAGGAAGCGTAGAGATGATGCACATCCTAAGAATTACACTGATACTGGAAGACGGACACGTCAATTGGACATCATATGCAAATTAAGGACGTAATTTAAGTTTAGAAAGGTGGGGCGAGGCAGGACACACAACTTGAAGTGATGACGGCCGGTGGTCGAGACTAACGTGGGAATGGGAGCTAAGGAGGGAACACAACCGGCAGTGTCAACTGCGGAGATGGAGTGAATAAAGTCAACAGTATATGGATTGGATCATTTATTTATTTTGCTAACTGTACAATTAATCGTACATTTTAATTGTACTAGCTTAATGTCTTAAGGTTTAGTTTCTAATTCTCTAGGATAAAACAAGTTGTTTTTCAAAAAGAATGACGTTAATTGGCGCATACATTAAAAGTGAACCGTGTCAGTCTTCAAATACTGTTCTGGTTATTCCCACCTTGTTGGTGTCCCTATTGTCTCCTGCACCCACTAACAACGGAGTTATTGTTGGGGTGGTTAGAAGCACAGCCAGCAGCCAGCTAGGAAACTCGAGACATAGAATATATTAAGAGCAGCATGACTTACACTGCTACAGCAGAGATGTTGTCATGTAACTTATTACATTCTCTGTGTCGCAAACATTAAATGCCAACTAATTTTTCTGTGGTACCCTTGTCCCCACGATTTGAGTACCAATTCCTTAGCGAAGGATTTACTACCAATTGAAGGATGATACAAGTGAAATGTGAAGTGGTAAGATTGATCTTAGATCATTGCAAGCCAATCCCAAATTCTGAGTGCGGAGTGACTCGGCAGGGCCGACGGCGTGAGCCTGGCACCTTGGGAGTTGTCATGGACAGGGAGCAATGAGGCCGCGTTACCGGTTGTCTTAGTTTTGGGGAATTTTGTGTCCAGAACTCTGATCCACAGTAACGATGAAACAAACACAATGTAGAAGAAAGAACAGTTGCAACTGTTGCAGGAAATCGAAAGGCATTTTAATACAAAAAAAACAAACATCATTACCATTCACACAAACAGTATATATTATAGTAGTTCGAAAATTAGACTGTGGAAAATAAACACTTAATCCAATGAAGGTGAATGTGCCAGGGGCAGCCAGAAGCGTCCAGAATGACGCAGCTGCTCCCAGGGGCTTCCTCCATCCGCACAGAATCAAGAGCGTGACTCGTGTCTCAGGCTGCAGTCTGTGAGCAGTTTACTGCCATGGAATTCACTCAGCACTGATAATGAATGTTAAACAGAGTGATGTGCTCTTCTATATTTAATTGAAATTCCTACACTTTGAAGGGTGATACAAACCGAAACTTCTATTCTCGCTTACACAGCACAATGACATCATCAGCCTTATCAGGAACGACTGAGTCACACAAAGACAACGAATGTCCCTTACATTTAACTTAATTAATAAAAAAAAACTATCAATTCTGTACAATGGTTATTTTTAAAATATACGTAATGCTATAGTTTGATATTTACACATTGGCAGGGTGAACTAAATGCTATCGTAGTGAACTTGTCACAAACTGCAGCCTGAGACACGAGTCACGCTCTTGATTCTGTGCGGATGATGTAAGCCGCTGGGAGCAGCTGCGTCATTCTGGACGCTTCTGGCTGCCCCTGGCATCTGCTCGTAGCTACTGCCAGGGCTATAAAAGCAGCTCCTGTAGCTGCACTGGCAGAACATCGGCGGAGGAGGGAGCAGCGCTCACAGCTGAAGCGAGCCTCACTGTGAAGCACATCAACAAGCATGGCCCTGGGTGTTTACTTCCCTGCGATGCACGTGATGGAGAGGAGCGTCTGGCCAGGCTGGCCGGTCTGGAACCCCCGCGGTGAAAGTCTCTTCCAGCAGCTTCAGCGAGACATGAGGAGCGAGATCGAGAGGATGGAGAGAATCTTCCGTGGAGTCGATCAGCTCAGCAGCCACACGCGGGCTCCGGGCAGCCTCGGAGACGCACTGCTGCAGCAGCCGGCCGTGAGCAGTGGGTTCCAGATTGAAGATCCACAGGAGCAGGGAGGCGGGTTTGTCGCGTACCTGGACGTGCAGGACTTCTCCCCACAGGACCTGGCCGTGAAGGTGTCTGGAGACAAGCTGGTGGTGGCCGGACGGCGCGAGGTGAAGAGCGGAGAAGTCAGCAGCGGCAGCTACAGCCACAGCTGCCAGGAGTTCCACAGGGAGACGCAGCTGCCCAGGGACGTGGACCCGCAGAGCGTGAGCTGCTGCTTGACTGAAGACGGGAAGCTGAAGTTCAAGGCTCAGCGCCGCGCCCTCCCTGCAGCGGCCGAGAGGGTGGTGGTCATTGAGCAGCCAGCGACAGCGACTCCTGGCACGGCCTCTCAGTCCACTGGCACCACTCACGCGTAGAGTGGCGCCTGGAGCATCCATTCCAGCAACCTGCTTTACTGATGTTTCAATTGTATGGATATTTAGTTAAATCAGTTTCTTCTATCCACACTATGTTCAGTAATATTTACGTGTTTCAGCGTTCACATTCAACTTCATTGGATTAAGTGTATCGCTGTAAAGGATTGTCAAATTGTATCGCATCGTTTTAATTTGCCATTACACGTTCATATATTGCAATAAGATAATGTTTAATGTTATCTTCAAGTATTTTTCATCATTACACATGACTATTTTCCACAGTCTAATTTTCGAACTACTATAACACTATACTGTTTGTGTGAATGGTAATGATGTTTGTTTTTTGTAATAAAATGCCTTTCAATTTCCTGCAACAGTTGCAACTGTTCTTTTTTCTACATTGTGTTTGTTTCATCGTTACTGTGGATCAGAGTTCTGGACACAGAATTCCCCAAAACTAAGACAACCGGTAACGCGGACTCATTGCTCCCTGACCATGACAACTCCCAAGGTGCCAGGCTCACGCCGTCGGCCCTGCCGAGTCACTCCGCACTCAGAATTTGGGATTGGCTTGCAATTGTCTAAGATCAATCTTACCACTTCACATTTCAATTGTATCATCCTTCAATTTAGTAGTAAATCCTTCGCTAAGGAATTGGTCCTCAAATCGTGGGGACAATCGTACCACGGAAAAATTAGTTGCCATTTAATGTTTGCGACACAGAGAATGTAAATAGTTACATGACCACCTCGCTGCTGTAGCAGTGTAAGTCACGCTGCGATTAATATATTCTATGTCTCGAGTTTCCTGGCTGGCTGCTGGCTGTGCTTCTAACCACCCCAACAATAACTCCGTTGTTAGTGGGTGCAGGAGACAATAGGGACACCAACAAGGTGGGAATAACCAGAACAGTATTTGAAGACTCACACGGTTAATTTAAAATTGCACTTTCAATGTATGCGACAATTAACGTCATTATTTTTGACAAAATAACTTGTTTTATCCTAGAGAATTAGAAACTAAAGCTGAAGACATTAAACTAGCGCAATTAAAATGTACGATTGATTGTAAAGTTAGCAAAATAAATAAATGATCTAATTCATATACTATATTCTTGGTTCTTTCGGTAAAGTCACCAAGAAGGGAAACAATAAATTAATAAAGATATAAAACAATAAAATTCTCCCAAATCAAAATTCATATACTGTTGATTTATTCACTCCATCTCCGCACTTGACACTGCAGGTTGTGTCCCTCCTTAGCTCCCATTCCCACGTTAGTCTCGACCACCGGCCGTCATCACTTCAAGTTGTGTGTCCTGCCTCACCCCACCTTTCTAAACTAAAATTACGTCCTTAATTTGCATATGATGTCCAATTGACGTGTCCGTCTTCCAGTATCAGTGTCATTCTTAGGATGTGCATCATCTCTACGCTTCCTTGTGCATTTCTAAACATTGGTTCTATTTTCCGTTTGTGATGAATCTGTTTGAAAAAAACGTTGTGCTTAAGGTATATGGCTCAGTTACGTTTCATTATTAAGTTAAGATAACAATTAGCACTTTGCTCTGCCCTGATACGCCTCTCTTAATCATTTTCATTCCTCTTCCCTTCAACAACCGCCCTACGTGTAGATGCACTTCTGTGTTTTCAAGGCTGTGTCCCTGTTCTTTTTGCGTTCAGTTTGTCATTCCCCCGCACCTCCAATTAAATAATGGTTGGCTGCGTACGGTGCGAAAGAAGTTCACCATGCAAACATACGCTGCGTTGAAAAATTATTCTACTGACTGCAGACCAAACCTGGACAGATTTCTCAATACGAGTGCAATATCGAGGGTACAGATCAATACCACCTGAACACAGATGCTAATTCCCGGACGGGTGGCAACTCTAGCCATGCCCATGCAAACATACACAACATCTTGACCATGAATCGCCTATGCAGCAGATTAAATGTCAAGCATTTACCATTGAATTCCGATCTACTTTTGTTCGTTTTGATTTATTTTGGCGCAGCTTCAAGTAAGTCTTTTTGATATAATTATTGTATTGTCATTTACTGTATAATTATGATAATAGACCAAGCACTGAGACATTGCCCAGGGTTGGTCTACAATCGAAAAAGTGGCAACCCCATAGCACACCCTCCTGTTCCAGCGTTAACACATCGTATGTTTGTATCTTGAACTTCTTTCGCACCGTACGTAGCCCACCGTGCTAATCGGAGGAATGAGGTGAGCGGGAATCGACCTCGTGTAGTCGGGGTTCGTAGCGCAGTGCGCTAACCGCTGCGCCACCGCTCCCCCCACCACACATGCGCACAGCAACTCCAGAGAGCGACTTTTGGGTCAGAGGTAGCCGCATTGCACTGGGGCCGTCCATAAATGACGTCACGCACCTGGGGTGGGGGGGGGGTCAGACATTTGTGACGATGTGTGACGATGGGGGGGGGGGGTTGAGAAATGTGACGTCACATCAAAATGCGCAACTTTAAATAAATACAGACAACACGTTCTACTTAATTAAATAGACTTTTTAAATAAATCTTTTCTCCCATAACATCAGAGTGCAGCGCCACATTAAATACGCACTACAATGACAATAGTTTAAAGCGATTTGAAACACGTTTTATATTTGGGGCGTGGGGGGGGGGCAGAGCTTTGTGTCGTCATATTTGAGGGGGGGGTCTGACTTTTTGTGACGCCGCGTGACGATGGGGGGGGGGGTGGTCCAAAATCGAGTGACGTCATTTATGGACGGCCTCCACAGCGTGAAATAGCGCAACAAACCGAACCCGCGTACATTGAGGGAAGCCCTGGCTGGTTTATCATTCATTAATCTCAGGTTAAGTCACAAACGAATCTCTTAGAGCCGAAGGCGCGATCCAGTATCACGTTGGCATGCCGTGTCAACCCGTACGGGGTTACCCCGTATTGGTGTACAGGGAGATTGAGTTCTCAGGTCCATACGGCTTACTACAGCCGTCTCAAAACGGGCAAAACAATGTTTTGTGTTTCTCCCCTTGTGATGGGACTTTGTAGGATGAACGTTGAGATTTGTAAGAGGCACGGGGTGACCAATAAGGTGTGAATTGGTCTGTAATAAGAGAGGCAATGGTTAGGGGGTGACAGGTGTGCGTTGGCACTGCGTGCCACGTCGCGTTGTCATACAGCTGACACTCCGATGAGCAATGATTCAGCGACGCACGGTGCCAAAGGGGCCGTCCATAAATTACGTCACGCGATTTCTGACGATTTTTGACCCCCCCTACCATCGTCACGCGGCGACACAAAAAGTCAGACCCCCCCCTCAAATATGACGTCGCAAAGCTCTGTCCCCCCCCCCCCCCAAAAAAAAATAAAACATGCTTCAAATCGCTTTAAACTATTGTAATTGTAGTGCGTATTTAATGTGGCGCTGCACTCTATTGTTGTAGGATTAAACATTTATTAAAAGTCTATTTAATTAAGTAGAACGTATTCTTAGTTTTTTCGGTAAAGTCACGTTGAAGAGAAACAACAAAATAACAAAATATATATAAAACAATAAAAAATTCTCACGACGTTTCGACCATAACTCAAACGGTCATCATCAGGTGTGTCGGTTTGCATAAATTTTTTTGAAAAGGCATATTTATTTATTTATTTATAAAAAAAATAACGTTGCGTCACGCGCAACGATTGGCAGTTTGCCCAGGACTAGTCCATCTATTTTTTGAAAAGAGGAGGGGGGAGACGAAATTTGTTTTTATGTATGCTGTCTGAAAGCCACTGTAAGCGTGAACAATCAATCAAGAACTGAAATGATTTATCAAATCTTTCCAATGATTGCTAAGATAGAATCCATCTTCTCGGTTGAAATTGTCTCTGTGTTTGTATATGTGGATAGCCTCATGAACGAATCTCTCATGGAAGCCAGATGGCTTACAAAGAACCTCCGTCTTGGAAAAGTCAATGGCATGTGAGCCTACTGAATTAGAACAATGATCTGCTACGGCCGAGGTGTTGGTCCTACCGTGTTTAAGGTCTGCTTTATGTTCACGAATGCGGTCCGAGATATGGCATTTGGTTTCTCCAATGTAACTACTACCACAGAGGCAACTTAGTTTGTAGACACCAGGGTATTGTATGTCTGGAATCACATCTTTTACAGGCGGAACCAGATCACGGATTTTATGTAATGTGTTGAAAGCTTTAAATCAAAATTTAAGTAGAACGTGTTGTCTATGTTTATTTAAAGTTGCGCATTTTGATGTGACGTCACATTTCTCAGCCCCCCCCCCCCCCCCCCCTTCGTCACACATCGTCACAAATGTTTGACCCCGATGCCTGCAGGATTAGCTTTTTTATTCTTCGTCTTCCAAAGCAGATAATTAATGAGAATATTGATGGAATTTCCCCCAGTGCATGTTGGCTGGGGAAGGGCTGTTTAAGACCCGCGGTGAACCCGCTCATCTCCACGTATCGGCATGAAATGATAAAATCGCAGATTTTCGGAAGCGCGTTCGTTTCAAGTGGATGCTTGTTGTCAACACCGCCACATTGACAGCACTCGCAACTATCCCATACCTCCGATTAGCACGGTGGGCTACGTACGGTGCCAAAGAAGTTCAAGATACAAACATACGATGTGTTAACACTGGAACACGAGGGTGTGCTATGGGGTTGCCACCTTTTCGATTGTAGACCAACCCTGGAAAATGTCTCAGTGGTTGGTCTATTATCATAATTATACAGCAAATGACAATACAAAATTATATCAAAAATACTTACTTGAAACTGCGCCAAAATAAATCAAAACGAACAAAAGTAGATCGGACTTCAATGTTAAATGCTTGACATTTAATCTGCCGCATAGGCGATTCATGGTCAAGATGTTGTGTATGTTTGTATGGGCATGGTTAGAGTTGCCACCCGTCGGGGAATTAGCATCTGTGTTCAGGTGGTATTGATCTGTACCCTCGATATTGCACTCGTATTGAGAAATCTGTCCAGGTTTGGTCTGCAGTCAGTAGAATCATATTTCAACGCAGCGTATGTTTGCATGGTGAACTTCTTTCGCACCGTACGCAGCCAACCATGCTTTACTGGAGGTGCGGGGGAATGACAGACTGAACCCAAAAAGAACAGGGACTCAGCCTTGAAAACATAGAAGTGCATCTCCACGTACGGCGGTTGTTGAAGGGGAAGAGGGATGAAAATGATCAAGAGAAGCGTATCAGGGCAGAGCAAAGTGCTTATTGTTATCTTAACTTAATAATGAAACGTAACTGTACCATATGCCTTAAGCAGAACGTGTTTTTCAAAGAGATGCATCACAAACGGAAAAGAGAACCAACGTTTAGAAATGCACAAGGAAGCGTAGAGATGATGCACATCCTAAGGATTACACTGATACTGGAAGACGGACACGTCAATTGGACATCATATGCAAATTAAGGACATAATTTTAGTTTAGAAAGGTGGGGTGAGGCAGGACACACAACTTGAAGTGATGACGGCCGGTGGTCGAGACTAACGTGGGAATGGGAGCTAAGGAGGGAACACAACCGGCAGTGTAAACTGCGGAGATGGAGTGAATAAATCAACAGTATCTGAATTTTGATTTGGAGAATTTTATTGTTTTATATCTTTATTATTTTATTTTCTTTGGTTCTTTCGGTAAAGTCACGTAGAATGAGAATAAAATAATAAAATGACACGATAAAATTCTCACGACGTTTTGGCAACAACGCAAGCGGCCGTCTTTAGGTGAAAGGTACAGAACTGTCGGGACGACAGAGCTTCAATTAACGATGTTAAGATTCGTAGCGACTTTTAAGCTGGTTGGGAGAAGTGAGGCACCTTGACAAAGGGGTTTACATATCAATAGCTGAGGGATTAGCTTGTGACTGGTCACGGAATTGGCTATGTTAAAGTCAAAACCTACACATCCACAGAGGCAACTAGTAATTTAGCATTGAAATAACTAAGGGATTAGCTTGTGACTAGTCACAGGAATGGCTATGTTAAAGTCAAAACCTACACATCCACAGAGGCAACTAGTAATTTAGCATTGAAATAGCTAAGGGATTAGCTTGTGCAAATAGCTGAGGGATTAGCTTGTGACTGGTCACGGAAATGGCTATGTTAAAGTAAAAACCTACACATCCACGGAGGCAACTAGTAAATTAGCATTGAAATAGCTAAGGGATTAGCTTGTGACTGGTCACAGAAATGTATGTTAAAGTAAGGCCTACACATCCACAGAGCTTCAATGAACGCTGTTAAGATTCGTAGCGACTTTTAAGCTGGTTGGGAGAAGTGAGGCAACTTGACAAAGGGGTTTACATATCAAATAGCTGAGGGATTAGCTTGTGACTGGTCATGGAAATGGCTATGTTAAAGTCAAAACCTACACATCCACAGAGGCAACTAGTAATTTAGCATTGAAATAGCTAAGGGATCAGCTTGTGACTGGTCACACAAATAGATGTTAAAGTCAAAGCCTACACATCCACAGAGGCACCTCGTTCATGGACACCAAAGGGGGCTGCAACAACTCAACTGTCATACAGTAAAGCGATGTGCAAACCAACCGGCTACCATGAGAGATTCGTTCATGAGGCCATCCACATATAAAAACACAGAGACTATTTCAACCGAGAAGATGGATTCTGGCTTAGTAACCATTGGAAAGATGTTTTAAACCATTTCGGTTCTTAATTAATTGTATTTCACGAGGACCTTCAGACCGCAGCTCTTTCGCTGGCACTGACTTTTAATACCTCTCACACCACGGTTAATGGTATGGTTTATAACATGGAGTATAACAGCGCCTCGCAGCTGTTTCTCCCCTCCTTCCTCCTCTGCTCCAACCATGGATGGACTCGTCCGTCTGAACGTAGCTGTCCGTGGTGAGTAAGGTAAGAATCCACCCGTTTTTTCACCATATAACATTGTGATATAACATTGAGGTAGTTTTGATTTAAAGCTTTCGTGACTGCAGTAATTCATATTCTTAGTTCTTTCGGTAAAGTCACGTTGAAGAGAAACAATAAAATAATAAAAATATATAAAACAATAAAAATTCTCACGACGTTTCGACCATAACACAAACGGTCGTCTTCAGGTGTGTCAGTTTGCATAAATTTATTTATTTTTAAACGGTGTATTTATTTATTTATAAAAAAAACGTTAGCGCCACGTGCAGCCATTTGGCAGTTTATTTAGAAGGACTAGTCCATCTATGTTCTAAAAAGAGGAGGGGGGAGACGAAAAATTTAATGTATGCTGTCTGAAAGCCACTGTAAGCGTGAACAATCAATTAAGACCTGAAATGGTTTATCAAATCTTTCCAATGATTGCTAAGACAGAATCCATCTTCTCGGTTGAAATTGTCTCTGTGCTTGTATATGTGGATAGCCTCATGAACGAATCTCTCATGGTAGCCAGATGGCTTACAAAGAACCTCTGTCTTGGAAAAGTCAATGTCATGTGAGCCTACTGAATTATAACAATGATCTGCCACGGCCGAGGTGTTGGTCTTACCGTGTTTAAGGTCTGCTTTATGTTCACGAATGCGGTCCGAGACATGGCGTTTGGTTTCTCCAATGTAACTACTACCACAGAGGCAACTTAGTTTGTAGACACCAGGGTATTGTATGTCCGGAATCACATCTTTTACAGACGGAACCGGATCACGGATTTCATGTAATGTGTTGAAACGGACCTGGATCTTGTGTTTATTCAAGATTTTGGAGATCTTTTTTGTGATCCCCGCAATGTAGGGTAAAGTGATGGTTTTGAAAGGCTCATCAAGAGGGTCCTTCTTATTTTTACACCGTTTAAAAATAAATAAATTAATGCAAACCGACACACCTGAAGACGACCGTTTGTGTTATGGTCGAAACGTCGTGAGAATTTTTATTGATTTATATATTATTATTTTATTGTTTCCCTTCAACGTGACTTTACCGAAAGAACTAAGAATATTGAGGAAGTTTATATTTTAGTTTTTATTGGTTTGCTATATGATATTCGTTATATAGTGTAGTGTATACCCAGTTAATGTTAATAGCTCAGCTTATTGAAGAATATATTGAGTACAATTATAATATTGATGTAATTTAGAATTAGGTTTTTCACATCGCTTTACTGTATGACAGTTGAGTTGTTGCAGCCCCCTTTGGCGTCCATGTACGAGGTGCCTCTGTGGATGTGTAGGCTTTGACTTTAACATAGCCATTTCCGTGACCAGTCACAAGCTAACCCCTCAGCTATTTGATATGTAAACCCCTTTGTCAAGGTGCCTCACTTCTCCCAACCAGCTTAAAAGTCGCTACGAATCTTAACAGCGTTCATTGAAGCTCTGTGGATGTGTAGGCCTTTACTTTAACATCTATTTCTGTGACCAGTCACAAGCTAATCCCTTAGCTATTTCAATGCTAACTTACTAGTTGCCTCTGTGGATGTGTAGGTTTTGACTTTAACATAGCCAATTCCGTGACCAGTCACAAGCTAATCCCTCAGCTATTTGCACTAGCTAATCCCTTAGCTATTTCAATGCTAAATTACTAGTTGCCTCTGTGGATGTGTAGGTTTTGACTTTAACATAGCCATTCCTGTGACCAGTCACAAGCTAATCCCTTAGCTATCTCAATGCTAAATTACTAGTTGCCTCTGTGAATGTGTAGGTTTTGACTTTAACATAGCTATTTCCGTGACCAGTCACAAGCTAATCCCTCAGCTATTTGATATGTAAACCCCTTTGTCAAGGTGCCTCACCTCTCCCAACCAGCTTAATAGTCCCTACGAATTTTAACAGCGTTCATTGAAGCTCTGTGGATGTGTAGGACTTTACTTTAACATCTATTTCTGTGACCAGTCACAAGCTAATCCCTCAGCTATTTGCACAAGCTAATCCCTTAGCTATTTCAATGATAAATTAACAGTTGCCTCTGTGGATGTGTAGGTTTTGACTTTAACATAGCCATTCCTGTGACCAGTCCCAAGCTAATCCCTTAGCTATTTCAATGCTAAATTACTAGTTGCCTCTGTGGATGTGTAGGTTTTGACTTTAACATAGCCATTTCCGTGACCGGTCACAAGCTAATCCCTCAGCTATTGATATGTAAACCCCTTTGTCAAGGTGCCTCACTTCTCCCAACCAGCTTAAAAGTCGCTACGAATATTAACATCGTTCATTGAAGCTCTGTCGTCCCGACAGTTCTGTACCTTTCACCTGAAGACGGCCACTTGCGTTGTGGCCGAAACGTCATGAGAATTTTGATTGTGCTTTTTTATTATTTTATTCTCATTCTACGTCACTTTACCGAAAGAACCAAAGAAGATGAATCCTTGCAGTCACGAAAGCTTCAAATCGATTTTTTTTTTATTGTTTCCCTTCTATGTGACTTCACCGAAAGAACCAAGAATATAGTATATGAATAACATCATTTATTTATTTTGCTAACTTTACAATTAATCGTACATTTTAATTGTACTAGTTTAATGTCTTAAGGTTTAATTTCCAATTCTCTAGGATAAAACAAGTTATTTTGTCAAAAAGAATGACGTTAATTGGCGCATCCATTGAAAGTGCAATTTTAAATGAACCGTGTCAGTCTTCAAATACTGTTCTGGTTATTCCCACCTTGTTGGTGTCTCTATTGTCTCCTGCACCCACTAACAACGGAGTTATTGTTGGGGTGGAGAGAAGCACAGCCAGCAGCCAGCCAGGAAACTCGAGACATAGAATATATTAATAGCAGCTTGACTTACACTGCTACAGCAGCGATGTTGTCATGTAACTATTTACATTCTCTGTGTCGCAAACATTAAATGGCAACAAATTTTTTCCGTGGTACGCTGTCCCCACGATTTGAGGACCAATTCTTTAGCGAAGGATTTACTATCAATTGAAGGATGATACAAGTGAAACGTGAAGTGGTAAGATTGATCATAGACAATTGCAAGCCAATCCCAGATTCTGAGTGCGGAGTGACTCGGCAGGGCCGACGGCGTGAGGCGGGCACCTTGGGAGTTGTCACGGACAGGGAGCAATGAGGCCGCGTTACCGGTTGTCTTAGTTTTGGGGAATTCTGTGTCCAGAACTCTGATCCACAGTAACGATGAAACAAACACAATGTAGAAAAAAGAACAGTTGCAACTGTTGCAGGAACTTGAAAGGCATTTTATTACAAAAAACAAACATCGTTTACCATTCACACAAACAGTATAGTATTATAGTAGTTCGAAAATTAGACTGTGGAAAATAGTCATGTGTAATGATGAAAAATACTTGAAGATAACATCATTATCTCATTGCAATATATGAACGTGTAAAGGCAAATTAAAACGATGCGATACAATTTGACAATCATTTACAGCGATACACTTAATCCAATGAAGTTGAATGTGAACGCTGAAACACGTAAATATTACTGAACATATCGTGGATAGAAGAAACTGATTTAACAAAATATCCACGCAATTGAAATATCAATAAAGCAGGTTGCTGGAATGTATGCTCCAGGCGCCACTCTACGCGTGAGTGGTGCCAGTGGACTGAGAGGCCGTGCCAGGAGTCGCTGTCGCTGGCTGCTCAATGACCACCACCCTCTCGGCCGCTGCAGGGAGGGCGCGGCGCTGAGCCTTGAACTTCAGCTTCCCGTCTTCAGTCAAGCAGCAGCTCACGCTCTGCGGGTCCACGTCCCTGGGCAGCTGCGTCTCCCTGTGGAACTCCTGGCAGCTGTGGCTGTAGCTGCAGCTGCTGACTTATCCGCTCTTCACCTCGCGCCGTCCGGCCACCACCAGCTTGTCTCCAGACACCTTCACGGCCAGGTCCTGTGGGGAGAAGTCCTGCACGTCCAGGGACGCGACAAACCCACCTCCCTGCTCCTGTGGATCTTCAATCTGGAACCCACTGCTCACGGCCGGCTGCTGCAGCAGTGCGTCTCCGAGGCTGCCCGGAGCCCGCGTGTGGCTGCTGAGCTGATCGACTCCACGGAAGATTCTCTCCATCCTCTCGATCTCGCTCCTCATGTCTCGCTGCAGCTGCAGGAAGAGACTTTCACCGCGGGGGTTCCAGACCGGCCAGCCTGGCCAGACGCTCCTCTCCATCACGTGCATAGCAGGGAAGTAAACACTCAGGGCCATGCTTGTTGATGTGCTTCACAGTGAGACTCGCTTCAGCTTGAGCGCTGCTCCCTCCTCCGCCGATGTTCTGCCAGTGCAGCTACAGGAGCTGCTTTTATAGCCCTGGCAGTAGCTACGAGCAGATGCCAGGGGCAGCCAGAAGCGTCCAGAATTACGCAGCTGCTCCCAGGGCTTCCCTCATCCGCACAGAATCAAGAGCGTGACTCGTGTCTCAGGCTGCAGTTTGTGAGCAGTTTACTGCCATGAAATTCACTCTGCACTGATAATGAATGTAAAACAGAGTGATGCGTTCTTCTATATTTAATTGAAATTACTACACTTTGAAGGGTGATACAAACCGAAACTTAAATTCTCGCTTACACAGCACAATGACATCATCAGCCTTATCAGGAAAGACTGAGTCACACAAAGACAACGAATGTCCCTTACATTTCACTTAATAAAAAACTATCAATTCTGTACAATGGTTATTTTTAAAATATACGTAATGCTATAGTTTGATACTTACACATTGGCAGGGTGAACTAAATGCTATTGTAGTGAACTTGTCACAAACTGCAGCCTGAGACACGAGTCACGCTCTTGATTCTGTGCGGATGGAGGAAGCCCCTGGGAGCAGCTGCGTCATTCTGGACGCTTCTGGCTCCCCCTGGCATCTGCTCGTAGCTACTGCCAGGGCTATAAAAGCAGCTCCTGTAGCTGCACTGGCAGAACATCGGCGGACGAGGGAACAGCGCTCACAGCTGAAGCGAGCCTCACTCTGAAGCACATCAACAAGCATGGCCCTGAGTGTTTACTTCCCTGCGATGCACGTGATGGAGAGGAGCGTCTGGCCAGGCTGGCCGGTCTGGAATCCCCGCGGTGAAAGTCTCTTCCAGCAGCTGCAGCGAGACATGAGGAGTGAGATCGAGAGGATGGAGAGAATCTTCCGTGGAGTCGATCAGCTCAGCAGCCACACGCGGGCTCCGGGCAGCCTCGGAGATGCACTGCTGCAGCAGGCGGCCGTGAGCAGTGGGTTCCAGATTGAAGATCCACAGGAGCAGGGAGGCGGGTTTGTCACGTCCCTGGACGTGCAGGACTTTTCCCCACAGGACCTGGCCGTGAAGGTGTCTGGAGACAAGCTGGTGGTGGCCGGACGGCGCGAGGTGAAGAGCGGAGAAGTCAGCAGCGGCAGCTACAGCCACAGCTGCCAGGAGTTCCACAGGGAGACGCAGCTGCCCAGGGACGTGGACCCGCAGAGCGTGAGCTGCTGCTTGACTGAAGACGGGAAGCTGAAGTTCAAGGCTCAGCGCCGCGCCCTCCCTGCAGCGGCCGAGAGGGTGGTGGTCATTGAGCAGCCAGCGACAGCGACTCCTGGCACGGCCTCTCAGTCCACTGGCACCACTCACGCGTAGAGTGGCGCCTGGAGCATCCATTCCAGCAACCTGCTTCATTGATGTTTTAATTGTGTGGATACTTTGTTAAATCAGTTTCTTCTATTCACGATATGTTCACTAATATGTAGGTGTTTCAGCGTTTCCAGTTAACTTAATTTGATTATGTGTATCGCTGTACAGGATTGTTAAATTGTTTCACATCGTTTTAATTTGCCATGACACTTTCATATATTGCAATAAGATAATGGTAAATGTTATCTTCAAGATTTTTCATCAAAGCTGCTATAGCCATGTAAGTCATACTGCTATTACAATAATGTATGCCTCGAGTTTCCTTACTGGCTGGGTTTCTCTCCACCACAAAATTAACTCTGTTAGTGGGTTCCAGCTGTTTCCACCGAAACTAACTGGGTAACTGGCTACACGGATTTTTCCGTTTACAGTCACAAATAAACATTACACATACATGCAGGCATCGACTTACGAACCACTCGACTTACGAATTTCCGCACTTAGGAACCAGCTTCCATGAAATGTGTTTTAACATTGAGAATTACAACGCGAACTCGCACTTGCAAACTGAACCGAGGATCTATTTTTTTTTCAGCGGAGCGATCCTCCACGAGTTGTGTCATCCTCGCGCTTCCAGTGTTTGTGCTCGTGTGTGCGTGCACGCACGTGTGTACATTACTGTGTTCCCACTTACAAACCGTTTGACTCACGAACGGGTCCCAGGAACTAATTGAGTTCATAAGTCGAGGACTGTCGGGATCGTGTATGAAACATAAAATACATACAAATTTATAAAAACATTTTATGTTCAAATACCTTGCGTCCTGATGCTGGCTTGCTTGTCGTAAGGGGCGAAATGAGTCACTACAATTGCACACACACAGACAACAACCGCCACTAAGTGGCTGTGACGTTGCTACGGCACTTGTGCCAGGCTAAGTGCACTTTATGGCCACGTGATCACGGGTCAGATTCAGCTGCCATGGTTTGACAGAGATGAGTGGCAGATGCGTCAGCTGTGCCTCCCCTACTGTGCCAACTTGATGTGTTTTAGCCGCCTAAGGCTCTGCTCCTTGTTGTGAGCGTCTCTCTGCTGCCCTCTGTTGTTGCTGGAGGGCGACTACCTCCAACTGCCCAGTATCGTCCATCATGAGTCTCCTCCACATAGGCCGCGCTTTACACTGCTGGTACCAGTCATTCGCAAGTCAATTCAGTTCCACATCCTCTTGTACCACATCATTTAATCTCTTCTCTAGCCCGTGCCGCGCCTGTTTATCCCCCTTTAATGCAGTGGTTAGGGAGGCGTGGTACATGACCCAGCCAATGTAGCATTACCTGCTGGAGGCGCTTACCGATGGGACTTTGTCCAGATCTGTCAAGGATTGTGAGCTCACACAATCCAGCCTGGTTAAACCCAGGATGGATCGTAGGAAGGCCATCCTGAATGTTTATAACCGGCGAAGATGTTCCATTAGGGGGGTCCACGTTTGGCAAGCATCGAGAAGGAAGGGCATGACCGTGGCCGAGAAGATCCGAAGACTGCTGTGGAGCGACAGATATCAGGTAGCTTCCACACAGCGTTATGCAACCGATGAAAAGATAATGCCGCTCGACTGATTCGGAGTGAGACCTCTTCTGTCAAACCGGAGTTGGTCATAAGCACACTATCCAGATGTGGAAAACTATCCAATTTACAACTGCCCCATCACCAATGGGGAGTTAAGGGGTGGAGGGTTTAATGCAGACATGGGCTGGGCTTTTTAATCCGGCCCCCTGAACGTGTCCAAATATTATTAAATTAAATTTTACCTTTCACCTGTAATGCCCTCATTTCCCCATTAGATGGAGCACTTTGACCGGGAGTGTGGTAATTGGTTTGGGCGCAGGCCTCAGATGTTTTCATGATGTTTGATCAGTCACGTTACGACATGTTTTTGTATTGTTCATGTTCGTGCAATTTGTTAAATTGCCTTGCAAATAAATGCTTTGCTACCTGTTAAAGGCCAAATCCTTTCATGTAATGATTTTTACATGTCATTTATATTAGTTCACACAAACACTCCATCCATCTGTTCCTTGCCCGGCCACTCTGTCAAATTTTAGAACCCATTGTGGCCCGCGAGTAAAAAAAATTGCCCACCCCTTGTTTAATGGCACAACATAGCGAGGCAGGTGCTTAGTTTTGGTGGGGCTGATGGTTAATGCCCCACCTCTTAGTGCAGGGGTGGGGAACCTTTTTTGTGCCAAGGGCCATTTGGATATTTATAACATCATTCTCGGGCCATACAAAATCATCAACTTAAAAATTAGCCTATTATATTTGGTCAAACATTTAATTAACTCACCCCTAATGCGATGGCTGGAACTGCTTCTCTTTGGTGAGGCGTGTGGAGATTTTAGCTGGCATTGATGATGTTAGCTGGTATTGATGATGTTAGCTGGTATTGATGATGTTGCTACTCGCAACTGCTTTTCCAGGTTTGCTCCAAGATTGATTGAATTTCGAGTCCCGCCTGCGGTTGCCTTGGCAGGGCCAGACCAAATGATTTCGCAGGCCTCATGGCCGGCCGGCCGGACGTTCCCCACCCCTGTCTAGTGGCACGCTCGAGGTCTAGATCATTCGCATACGTAACATGGATGACAAATCGGGAGCAAGCTCTCAAGCGCACCCGGGCATCAATCCGCCTCCCATTGTATCTATATCAGATATAGATTGCTCCGGTACGGACATGGAAGGTTTCTCGAACGACGTGGACCAAAAATATTTTAAACAGTGTACGGAGCCAGAGGACATTACTGGCGAACCCCAAGGTTAACGGGGAATAGCTTCGTCTTCCGGCCAAGTAGCTTTACTCGGCCCTGCTCAATATCATGGAAGTCCTTAATTATTGTGAGCAGAGAGTCAGAGACTCCGAAAGCATGAAGAACAACCCAGAGTCCAGACCTATTGATGGTATCATAGACATTGACCAGGTCAATAAAGCAGAGATGTAAGTCCTGTCGGAATTCAACACTCCTCTGCTGTAGCAAACGGAAGGAAGATGTGGCATCTGTGGCTGCCCTGGCCTGAAACCACAATGGGGCTCCCCAATCCTCTTCTCAGCATGCCTGGCAAGGTGATGTTGAATAATCCTTGCCAGGACTTTTTCCGGCACTCTAACACAGGCACAGACTCTAACCAAAACTATCGAATAATTACACGGTTAATTTAAAATTGCACTTTCAATTAATGTGCCTATTAATGTCATTATTTCGGCAAAAAATGTTTTTATCTTAAACTAGTGCAATGAAAAAAATACCCTTTATTGTAAAATTTGCAAAATAAAGACGATATAATTCCTGTACTGTTTTAGTTTATCTTTCTGAATACACATTTAATGAAAATGTGTTTTAGTGAATGGTTGTTTTTGAAGGTGATATCGTGTAAATGTTTTCCAAAGCTGCTTATGCAGCCGTCACTATCTCCAGCCGTGATTTCTCCACTTCTGTCCGAAGCCATCACCATCTCTTGCGGATTTGCAATGCAAAAATCTGTCTGGCTACTGCCCACCGGTTGATTTATTCGATCCATCTTCGCAGTGGACACTCTATTGGTTGTGTTCCCTCCTTTAGCTCCCATTCCCACGTTAGTCACGACCACCGGCCGTCATCTCTTCAAGTTGTGTGTCCTGCCTCACCCCACCTTTCTAAACTAAAATTATGCCTTTAATTTGCATATGATGCCCAATTGACGTGTCCGTCTTCCATTCTCAGTTTAATTCCTAGCATGTGCATCTCTATGCTTCCTTGTGCACTTCTCAACATTGGTTCCATTGTCTTCGTCAATGGCCATGTTTGTGATGCATCTGTTGTTGCAGGTCATATCCACTGATTAAAAAACGTTCTGCTTTAGGAAAATGGCTTTGTTACGTTTCATGATTTAAGTTCAGATTCCAATCAGCACTGTGCTCTGCCCTGATACGCCTCTCTTAATAATTTTCATCCCTCTCCCCCTTCAACAACCGCCCCACGTATAAATGCACTTCTATGTTTTCAAGTTGTGTCCCTGTTCTTTTTGTTCATTTTGTTATTCCCCCGCACCTCCAATAAGCATGGTTGCCTGCGTACGGTGCGAAAGAAGTTCAGCATGCAAACATACGCTGCGTTGAAAACTTACTCTACAGCATATTCACACTGGAGACGCAGGAGGGTGCTGCTATGAGATTGCCACATTTTTGACTGTAGACAAAGCCTGGACAGATTTCTCAGTCAGCACTCAGTCTAGAATTATCAGAACTACACAGTAAACGACACAATGCGGGTGCTATATCTCGTAAGAATGAATACCCACCACCTAAACACAAATGGTAATTCCTGGACAGGTGACAACTCTAGCCATGCCCATGAAAAAATATATAGTGACTAACTTGGAGACGTAACTTCTTCGAGGCAATTCTTTAATTACACACCGAGCATACTGTTACACACTCTCTGCTGTAATACAACGCTCTGTCCCTCGCTTAAACGCAACTCTGCACTCGTGGCTAGCCTACAACACAACGCTCGCCATCTGACACTGACGGCGCTGAACTAAGACAGGCAACTACTGCTAGCAGCACAATTATCAAGTGGATGACGACAGCGGCGAAGGCGACGATCTTCAACAGCAACGACGACGACGACGGCGATCCCACTCCAAACGATGGCCCTCATCCCCTGGTCGGGGTCCCCTTTAATCCTGTTAGCGTGGCCTCGCTCCACTCCGGCCACGCTCCCCTTCTAGAATCTACTAGCAGGCTCTCGACGTGTCCTACCCGAGATCCTTCTCAGGTCTATTACGTGGTCTGCTGTCAATCAGGGCTGCTTCACTCTGCAGATCCCCTTCCCTGCCAGCAGCCAGCGCTATGCTATGTAGTGACCAATTCTATGTGACTACACATACACAACATCCTGACCATCACTCGCCTATGCGGATGATAAAATATCAAGCATTGGAGATTTAATTCTGATCTACTGTTGTTCGTTTTGATTGATTTTGGCACAGTTTAAAATATATATTTTCATATCAGTACCAGCGGGAAGTACCCAGCGTTTCCCGGGTGAAAAATATATTTACAAACTTGTCTTCTCTTAAAAACATAACATACACAAACACTAAGCTATTGTGCCCTTTGTCCATTTGTCCGTCAACAAAATTATAGGAGCTACACTGGAAAAACGGCGTATTCTATTATTTAATTTATTTTCTGTCAACGTGACTTTACCGAAAGAACCAAAGAGTAATTCCTGCAGTCACGAAAACTTTGAATCTAGTTTTAGCGTGTTAATGTTAAATAAACGTGTTGTCTCCTATAGAAGCCTGAGTCTCCATTTGAGCCCACTACAACTGGTATTGGAAGTGGCCAAACGTTAGTTAATTAACTATAGATTATGGAGACTAGGCGAACAATACGTACCAGGTCTCCAGATGAAGAGGACGACGACCCACCGGCCCCGGAGATGTCGGCGCAATCCCCCAGCCCCCACTGGGGGCCTGGGGTGTCCACCTCCGGTTCCAAACCGCCCTCCAAATTGCCTTACCTACGAGTCCTACTTGGTACAGGCCGGACCCGCTATTGCCCCCTGTTGGGCCCTGACTGCAGCTACATATTTTCCAGTAGTGGTGGCGGCGTATTACGCCTGACAATTACCCACCACATTAAGAAGCACGATGGTAGCTTGCAGTTGTGTGTCGACTTTAGGAAGCTTCATAAGATATCGGTGGCTGACGCGTATCCTCTCCCTCGGATGGACGATTCCCTGGACGCTCTGGCGGGAGCACAGAACTTCTCCACCCTTGATCTCCTGTCCGGATTTTGGCATTTGCCACTAAATGAGGCCTCTAAACCCAAACGGCTTTTCGAACACCTCAAGGCCTGTTTGAATTAAATCAGCTTCCCATGGGACTCCACGCAGCACCGGCTACGTTCCAATGACTGATGGAGCTGGTGCTGGCTGGACTTCAATGGGACTCATGCTTACAATACCTCGACGATGTCATCGTCTTCAGCCGTACGTTCAAAGAACATCTTGATTGGTTACGCGCTGTCTTTCTTAAAATGCGAGCGGCCCATCTCAAATTCAAGCCGCAGAAGTGTTACCCCCTTGAGAAATCCGTGCAGTATCTCGGTCATATTGTCAGTAAATCGGGCATTGCGATAGATCCCGACAAAACCACGTGTGTTCGGACGTGGCCGACCCCCACGTTGATGATGCAGGTGCAGAGTTTTATTGGTTTTGCGTCTTATTATCGCCGGTTTGTCACTGGGTTCGCTACCTTCGCAAAACCTCTCCACGCCTTGACGGTTATGGGTCAGAGGTTTCATTGGGGGGAGGAGGAAGCCGCATTTGTTGCGCTTCGCAATTCCCCTCCGCTACTCTGACTTTGCCATGCCGTGTGTCCTTGATACCAACACCAGCATTGGCGCGGTTCTGTCCCAGGTTGTCAACGGGGTGGAGTGTGTTGTTGCATACGGCAGTAGAGTGCTGTCGCCAGCCGAACAGCGTTACTGTGTCACGCGCCGGGAACTATTCAGGTCTCCCGCATTATCGAGTTGATTGCTCTGGACATCCCTGGTTCGGTTCCCGTCACCCCTCATGGGAATAAATATTTGTTGGTTGGCGTCGAATATTTATCGCGCTGGCCGATGGCCTGGCAGCTATGGATGGGAGCCATCCGGTAGTGCCACCTAGGCACATGCCATGGTACAATGGTGAGCACACAGGACTTGTAATCAATACAGAGGTACTATGTACAGGGGCGGCAAGCAGCTAAAAAATGGTGCACGTTTATTATAAATACGACATTCTCAAATGGTTTCGAAATTAAGTGTCTTATCAGCAGAATCGTGCAGAGTTTCTGCCGAACATACACAGCATTAGTTCCTAAAACACTTTGGCAGAGTTGGTGTCACTGCCCCGGAAAGGAACATTAATGGTGATTTTGTGGAAAGTCAGGTGAAATGGGTGGTTGGTCAGACTGACCAGCACCCTGTGCTGTGTGGATCGCTCGTGGTTCTGGCCACCAATCGCCAAGCAAATTTGTTGCAGAGACTTCCACGTGTAGAGTGACTTCAGTTGTGTGCAACCGAGTTGCGCAACTGCTTGCACCGGCTGTGGCCGTGTGCGGAAAGCTAACTCGGGTCAAACCTGGGTTTCGAAGCGCGGTGTAGCGTTAACCATGACACTACCGCTCCCCACAATCACACACACGCGAAGATCGACACCAAATACGTGCTCTGTTGCACCGCACAGCAACTCACATGCACACTGCAGTGTCCAATAACAACACAAATGTATTAATCCTGACAACCAACTGCTCTGCCACTCAAAACAATGTCCATCACATGGCCATCAACGCGACACATATAGTTCATCACGGTCACCCGACCAGCAGGAGTCACGTGTGTGAGCAGTCTGTGGAGCGGCACGGAACAAAAGTGGGACGGGTGGCCCAGTGTGGAGCAGGAGCCGCTGGGCTGGGACGAAGGTGGGGAGGAATCCACTGATCCGGTGGAGGCGTGGGGAGGAGGGCGGGACGCCGCGTGAAGCGCGACTCGTGGGAGTGGTGCCAGGCAGAAGGGGCACCTGGGACTCCGTACGCGGGACCCCGGCCGTTGCACCTGGGCTGGGGGGGGATCCACTGCCCTGCAGGTGGAGCGAGGCGGGTGGGAAGGTGCTCTCGGTCTGGGTGGTTGGGACGAATCAATGCGGATGGAGTTGAGGATTCGAGAGGAGGTTTGCGGAGGCGGGGAGGAAGGCGGCTGTTGCGGGACTTGCGGTAACGCTGCCGTGAAGAACAGGGAGCAAAAGACTCGTGTGCCGGGCCCGGTCTGGTATCACGGTGGCGTGGAGGAACCCAGGGCTCTGGTGGAGGTGGAGGCAGGTGGAAAGCAGGGAGCTCCCAATCCTGGGGGTTAGCTTGATTACTCATGGGTGGAGGTGATGGTGCGAGTGGCGGTGGTGGCGATAGTGGCAGTGGAAGCGATGGCAGAAGTGGAGGTTGAGGCAATGGCAGGAGTGAAGGTGGAGTCGATGTCAGCAGTGGGGGTAGAGTTGATATCAGTGGTGGAGGCAATGGCCTGAGTAGAGATGGAGGCGATGGCAGCAGTGGAGTTGAGGATTCGAGAGGAGGTTTGCGGAGGCGGGGAGGAAGGCGGCTGTTGCGGGACTTGCGGTAACGCTGCCGTGAAGAACAGGGAGCAAAAGACTCGTGTGCCGGGCCCGGTCTGGTATCACGGTGGGGTGGAGGAGCCCAGGGCTCTGGTGGAGGTGGAGGCAGGTGGAAAGCAGGGAGCTCCCAATCCTGGGGGTTAGCTTGATTACTCATGGGTGGAGGTGATGGTGCGAGTGGCGGTGGTGGCGATAGTGGCAGTGGAGGCGATGGCAGAAGTGAAGGTTGAGGCAATGGCAGGAGTAAAGGTGGAGTCGATGTCAGCAGTGGGGGTAGAGTTGATATCAGTGGTGGAGGCAATGGCCTGAGTAGAGATGGAGGCGATGGCAGCAGTGGAGCTGATGGCCCGATTGGAGGTGTAGGCGATGGCAGCAGTGGGGGCGATGTCCTGAGTAGAGATGGAGGCGATGGCCTGAGTAGAGGTAGAGGCGATGGCCTGAGTAGAGGTGGAGACGATGGCATGAGTAGAGGTGGAGACGATGGCATAAGTAGAGGTGGAGGCGATGGCCTGAGCAGAGGTGGAGGCGATGGCCTGAGTAGAGATGGAGGCGATGGCCTGAGTAGAGGTGGAGGCGATGGCCTGAGTAGAGATGGAGGCGATGGCCTGAGTAGAGGTAGAGGCGATGGCCTGAGTAGAGGTGAAGGCGATGGCCTGAGTAGAGGTGGAGACGATGGCCTGAGTAGAGGTGGAGGCGATGGCCTGAGTAGAGGTGGAGGCGATGGCCCGAGTGGAGGTGGAGGCGATTGCCTGAGTGGAGATGGAGACGATGGCCTGAGTAGAGGTGGAGGCGATGGCCTGAGTAGAGGTAGAGGCGATGGCCTGAGTAGAGGTGGAGGCGATGGCCTGAGTAGAGATGGAGGCGATGGCCTGAGTAGAGGTGGAGGCGATGGCCCGAGTGGAGGTGGAGGCGATGGCCTGAGTAGAGGTGGAGGCGATGGCCCGAGTGGAGGTGGAGAAGATGGCCCGAGTGGAGGTGGCGGCGATGGCCCGAGTGGAGGTGGAGGCGATGGAAGCAGTGGAGGTGGAGTTGATATCAGTGGGGGAGGCGATGGCCTGAGTAGAGATGGAGACGATGGCCTGAGTGGAGGTGGAGGCGATGGCCTGAGTAGAGGTGGAGGCGATGGCCCGAGTGGAGGTGGAGGCGATGGCCCGAGTGGAGGTGGAGGCGATGGCCCGAGTGGAGGTGGAGGCGATGGCCCGAGTGGAGGTGGAGGCGATGGCCCGAGTGGAGGTGGAGGCGATGTAAGCAGTGGAGGTGGAGTTGATATCAGTGGGTGAGGCGATGGCCTGAGTAGAGATGGAGGCGATGGCCTGAGTGGAGGTGGAGGCAATGGCAGCGGGGGAGGCGATGGCAGCGGTGGAGGCGATGGCCCGAGTAGAGATGGAGGCAATGGCCCGAGTGGAGGTGGAGGCGATGGCCCCAGTGGGAGCGATGGCCTGAGTGGAGCTGGATTCTTCAGGTGAGGAGCGCAGCTCTGCTTGGTGCCGGGGTTGCTTCCCCTCCCCTGCGCCCGCCGCTTTCGTCTCCGTGCCGCGGCCATATGAGCCCGGGGACTCGGTGCTCGGCCGAGACCTCCACCTTTCTTTCTCTGCAGCGCCCGGGAAATCTTCCTCCTTCCGGTCCTCATCCTCATTCTCATCGCTCTCTGCAAAAGTTACGAAAAACATCAACTGCATCATTAGCTGAATCTCCCTGCTCCGTGTCTGTGAGTGCGTTGTGACCCTGGGGACAGACTTGCGAGTTTGTTTTTTACGTTTTTGAGCCAGGAGGCCAGGAGGCCAGGATTGGGAAAAACTTGGGCCACTTTTCATCCAGGCAACTGGAGAGCAGCACAGACTAAGTCTTACTTACCAAACATTTAAA
Organism: Petromyzon marinus; assembly: GCF_048934315.1. Classification (NCBI taxonomy): domain Eukaryota; kingdom Metazoa; phylum Chordata; class Hyperoartia; order Petromyzontiformes; family Petromyzontidae; genus Petromyzon; species Petromyzon marinus. Next base: position 10,163,706 of record NC_133703.1, on the reverse strand, counting down.
CTAACAACAGCATACTCTTTGGTTTCTTTCGGTAAAGTCACGTAGATAGAAAAATAACTAATAAAGTGAAACCTTGGATTGCGAGCATAATTCCTTCTGGAAACGTGCTCTTAATCCAAAGCACTCGTATATCAAAGCGAATTTCCCCCATAAGAAATAATGGAAACTCAGATGATTCGTTCCACAAACCAAAAATACCGTATTCATATAAAAAATTTTAATACAAAATACCTTTTTATATTTGTATTATTTAATATAAAGTAATCAAATTTATTAATTACATTTAATCGTGGCTGGTGTGAGGGAGACGAGATAGAGGATGGGTATTGTGTTGGACGACTTTCACTTGCAGTACAGTTACTAAAGAACAGTCACTACACATGGACACAAAATAAAAAAAATGCTTTACGCACACACACGTATTCACAACACTACAGTACTGTAGTAAACAGTAAACACGTAGTCACAACACTATAGTACTGTAGTAAACAGTATACACGTGGTCACAACACTATAGTACTATAGTAAACAAGATAAGTTCGCACGGATGTTGACTATACGAGTGAGGCACACCGACTGAGACCGAGCATGGGAGACGATTACCCACAATCCCGCAGTATACACGTGGTCACAACACTATAGTACTGTAGTAAACAATATACACGTGGTCACAACACTATAGTACTATAGTAAACAGTATACACGTGGTCACAACACTATAGTACTGTAGTAAACAGTACACACGTGGTCACAACACTATAGTACTGTAGTAAACAGTATACACGTGGTCACAACACTATAGTACGATAGCAAATACAGTATACACGTGGTCACAACACTACAGTACTATAGTAAACAGTATACACGTGGTCACAACACTGTAGTACTGTGGTAAACAGTACACACGTGGTCACAACACTATAGTACTGTAGTAAACAGTATACACGTGGTCACAACACTATAGTACTGTAGTAAACAGTATACACGTGGTCACACCACTATAGTACTGTAGTAAACAGTATACACGTGGTCACAACACTATAGTACTATAGTAAACAGTATACACGTGGTCACAACACTATAGTACTGTAGTAAACAGTATAGACGTGGTCACAACACTATAGTACTGTAGTAAACAGTATACACGTGGTCACAACACTATAGTACTGTAGTAAACAGTATACACGTGGTCACACTATAGTAATATAGTAAAAAGTATACACGTGGTCACAACACTATAGTACTGTAGTAAACAGTATACACGTGGTCACAACACTATAGTACTGTAGTAAACAGTATACACGTGGTCACAACACTATAGTACTATAGTAAACAGTACACACGTGGTCACAACACTATAGTACTATAGTAAACAGTACACACTAGGTCACAACACTATAGTACTGTAGTAAACAGTATACACGTGGTCACAACACTATAGTACTATAGTAAACCGTATATACGTGGTCACAACACTATAGTACTATAGTAAACAGTATACACGTGGTCACAACACTATAGTACTGTAGTAAACAGTATACACGTGGTCCCAATACTATAGTACTATAGTAAACAGTATACACGTGGTCACAACACTATAGTACTGTGGTAAACAGTACACACGTGGTCACAACACTATAGTACTGTAGTAAACAGTATACACGTGGTCACAACACTATAGTACTGTAGTAAACAGTATACACGTGGTCACACCACTATAGTACTGTAGTAAACAGTATACACGTGGTCACAACACTATAGTGCTACAGTAAACAGTATACACGTGGTCACAACACCATAGTACTATAGTAAACAGTATACACGTGGTCACAACACTACAGTACTGTAGTAAACAATATACACGTGGTCACAACACTATAGTATTATAGAAAACAGTATACACGTGGTCACAACACTATATTACTGTAGTAAACAGTATACACGTGGTCACAACACTATAGTACTATAGTAAACAGTATACACGTGGTCACAACACTATAGTACTGTAGTAAACAGTATAGACGTGGTCACAACACTATAGTACTGTAGTAAACAGTATACACGTGGTCACAACACTATAGTACTGTAGTAAACAGTATACACGTGGTCACACTATAGTACTATAGTAAACAGTATACACGTGGTCACAACATTATAGTACTGTAGTAAACAGTATACACTTGGTCACAACACTATAGTACTGTAGTAAACATTACACACGTGGTCACAACACTATAGTAATGTAGTAAACATTACACACGTGGTCACAACACTATAGTACTGTAGTAAACAGTGTACACGTGGTCACACCACTATAGTACTATAGTAAACAGTACACACGTGGTCACAACACTATAGTACGATAGCAAATACAGTATACACGTGGTCACAACACTATAGTACTATAGTAAACAGTATACACGTGGTCACAACACTATAGTACTATAGTAAACAGTATACAAGTGGTCACAACACTATAGTACTATACTCGTCTTGCAAAACACTCGCAGACCAAGTTACTCGCAATCCAAGGTTTCACTGTAGATCACGACGTTTCGATCGTAACACAAGCAATCGTCTTCAGGTGAAATAATACAGCAGGCGGACTGCTGAGACAGGAAGAAATGTAGCGAGAGAGCTACTGCAACCAAAGGTTACACTATATACGTTTGTGGTGGGATTTGCAAGTAAATGTAAGATCGCAGAGCAAGCATACCCCGGCTAATCCCTCGGCTACTCCGAGGGGGAGTGGGAGCGGAGGGGCTGCCGTAACGGGCGAGATAGTGGGGGTGAAATTTACAGAGGGTACAAGCTGATAGAAAGAAGATCAAACTCAGCAAACTTAGAAATGTAATGCAACTCATTGAGTCGGCCAACACAACAAATAATACTTTGCCTGGTTGATCACCGTCCTTCTCTGCTTATGTGTCTCCCTGTTGTGGGGAGCGGTGGTGCAGCTGTTAGCGCTACGCTGCGCTATGAACCTAGCGACCCGGGTTCGATTCCCGCTCACGGCCAACACCAGTGACGATTATCTGAACCGGTCCCGGGCCTCCCCTAGGTCGACTCAGCCTCAAATGAGTACCTGGTGCGGTGTGTAAACATCGCCACTAGGGAGACAAAGGCGGTCGGGCGTGGTGCTGGCCACCCACCCCCTTGTGTACTGTTCCGGCCTTCACAGGTGCTCGCTAACAGCACTTGCCCCTACAGTCTGTTCATGCTATACGGGGGATCTTTGTGTCTCCCTGTCTGTGTTTGGTCTCTCTCTCTCAAATTTAGTTTCACCTGATGACGACTGCTTGGGTTGCAATCGAAACGTCGTATTCTATTTTTTTTGTTTTTTCTACCTGACTTTACCGAAAGACCATTGAGTAACAACAGTGTTTTTAAGAATCACAGCTAAGAGACAAACAACATTATATTTTCTATTAAACATAACATTTTAATAACATGTAAAAAAATACTTTAAATCTCATCACTGCTCCTCATACTCAATCCGTGATCAGTGCCGGATTATCCTCGGAACAAAATAATCATTAGCTGGGGGCCCCGCACTTTCAAGGGCCCCGTGCTAAATGATCCCACGCTATAAATCCCGGTTCAGTGATTCTGTACTTGCTCTATTACTATAGTAAAATTACAATTACTTTACAATGCAAGTTAAAAACTTCGTGTTTTATAATTGTGTTTTTTTTATTTATTCTGGGCACCTTTATAATATAAGCTACAGGACCCGCACGAGCTTAATCCGGCACTGTCCGGGATACTGTTCCAGTGCCCAACCAGGCTGTTGAAGACACCGTGAGTGGAGTTGAGGGGGATCGGTGGAGGTGTGAAGGCGGCGAGTGATGCCGACGGGCTGCGAGGGGGTCATCCGAGAGGGTGCCCAGTGGGGAGATGAAGCAATGAAATCGCTCCACGTGCAGGTGCTGGGTGGATTACTGCACAGCGGCATCGTGGGAGGTGGCGACGGCTCGTGGAGGTCTCTACCCACTAGTGGATTGACCATGGCTGATGGTGGTGGTGATGATGATGGATGTTGCTCACTCACTTGGCGATGTATGAAACGCCAGAGATGCACGGCGATGTGCAGGGTGTTCAGCAGCACGGTGGAGCTGATGGCCTCCTTGCAGCCGCTGTACAGCTGACCTACAGCGTGGAGCAGAGCAGGGAGCGCGCTGTCCACTATGGCCTGGCAGCTGCTGCTCAGCTCACCCATAGCCTGCAGGAGGGCAGGGAGCACGCTGTCCACAATGTCCTCACTGTGGCTACTGAACATCGGTCCCCAGGTGGCGACCCCTGCTGATGCAGAGACGTTCTTCACGAGTCCCGAGTAGTTGATCGTGGTGGTGGTGGTGTTGGAGGCGTTAATGTCCGAACCCCCACGCCGAGATCCTCCGAGGAGCTCCACCATCGGCTGCGTGAGCAGCAGAACCACAGTGAGGACAGCCGTGAAGATCGCCATGGTGGTGGTGGTGGCGAAGGTCTCTGAAGAACTCGAAGTGGAGGAGCAGCGTGGGGTGAGGTGGTTTCCTCTCCAGGAGCCGACTCCACTCTGACCTCTGCCGTGACGTCACCGGGCCATGACGTCACCGTGACGTCAGAGGTTTCCACGGCTCTTACGTCATTATAGCATTTGGAACGTGGCTGTGCAATGGAACATCAACACGTGATGCACTACAACACTGTATTGTTTATAGAATTGTAATACAATACTAATTATTCACATCTGAGACAGAACATCGGCAGAGGAGGGAGCCTCACTCCTCACTTCTCCCAACCAGCTTAAAAGTCGCTACGAATCTTAACAGCGTTCATTGAAGCTCTGTGGATGTGTATGCCTTACTTTAACATATATTTCTGTGACCAGTCACTAGCAAATCACCCAGTTATTTCAATGCTAAATTCGCCTAGTTATTTCAATGCTAAATTCTCCTGTTTTGATTTGTACTAAGTGCCTCGGTGAATGTGTATGCTCTGACTTCAACGTAACTATTTCTGTAGCAGTTACAAGCGAGTCACTCAGCCATTTCAATGCTAAATTCTATGCTAATCCCATTGTCAAGGGGTGCCTCTGCGGATGTGTATGCCTTAACTTAGCTATTTCAATGCTAAATTCTATGCTAATTCCTTTTAACAATGGGGGCCTCTGCGGATGTGTATGCTTTAACTTTTAACATAGCTATTTCTGTGACCAGTCACAAGCTAATCATTCAGCCATTTCAATGCTAAATTTTATGCTTATTCCTTCGTCAAGGCTCTTTGTTCCTCTCACACAGCTTAAAAGCCGTGATCTGAACGTGGCTCTCTCACTCCAGCGCTGTCCTACCAGACAGTCTCGCCCCCTTCACCTGATGAAGGCCGCTTGTGTTGTGGCCGAAACGTCGTGAGAATATTATTGTGTTATTTTATTTTATAAATTTATTATTTTATTCTCATTCTACGTGACTTTACCGAAAGAACCAAAGAAGATGTAGGTTTTTACTTTAACATAGCCATTTCCGTGACCAGTCACAAGCTAATCCCTCAGCTATTTGCACAAGCTAATCCCTTAGCTATTTCAATGCTAAATTACTAGTTGCCTCTGTGGATGTGTAGGTTTTGACTGTAACATAGCCATTCCTGTGACCAGTCACAAGCTAATCCCTTAGCTATTTCAATGCTAAATTACTAGTTGCCTCTGTGGATGTGTCGGTTTTGACTTTAACATAGCCAATTCCGTGACCAGTCACAAGCTAATCCCTCAGCTATTGATATGTAAACCCCTTTGTCAAGGTGCCTTACTTCTCCCAACCAGCTTAAAAGTCGCTACGAATCTTAACATCGTTAATTGAAGCTCTGTCGTCCCGACAGTACTGTACCTTTCACCTAAAGACGGCCGCTTGCGTTGTGGCCAAAACGTCGTGAGAATTTTATTGTGTTTTTTTATTATTTTATTCTCATTCTACGTGACTTTACCGAAAGAACCAAAGAAAATAAAATAATAAAGATATAAAACAATAAAATTCCCCAAATCAAAATTCATATACTGTTGATTTATTCACTCCATCTCCGCAGTGGACACTGCCGGTTGTGTTCCTTCCTTAGCTCCCATTCCCACGTTAGTCTCGACCACCGGCCGTCATCACTTCAAGTTGTGTGTCCTGCCTCACCCCACCTTTCTAAACTAAAATTACGTCTTCTTAGTTTTTTCGGTAAAGTCACGTTGAAGAGAAACAACAAAATAACAAATATATATAAAACAATAAAAATTATCACGACGTTTCGACCATAACTCAAACGGTCATCATCACACCTGATGATGACCGTTTGAGTTATGGTCGAAACGTCGTGAGAATTTTTATTGTTTTATATATATTTTGTTATTTTGTTGTTTCTCTTCAACGTGACTTTACCGAAAAAACTAAGAATATGAATTACTGCAGTCACGAAAGCTTTAAATCAAAATTTAAAATTACGTCCTTAATTATATGAAGTCATATGAAGTCCAATTGACGTGTCCGTCTTCCAGTATCAGTGTAATTCTTAGGATGTGCATCATCTCTACGCTTCCTTGTGCATTTCTAAACATTGGTTCTATTTTCCGTTTGTGATGCATCTGTTTGAAAAAAACGTTCTGCTTAAGGCATATGGCTCAGTTACGTTTCATTATTAAGTTAAGATAACAATAAGCACTTTGTTCTGCCCTGATACACCTCTCTTAATCATTTTCATCCGTCTTCCCCTTCAACAACCGCCCTACGTGTAGATGCACTTCTGTGTTTTCAAGGCTGTGTCCCTGTTCTTTTTGCGTTCAGTTTGTTATTCCCCCGCACCTCCAGTAAAGCATGGTTGGCTGCGTACGGTGCGAAAGAAGTTCACCATGCAAACATACGCTGCGTTGAAAAATGATTCTACTGACTGCAGACCAATCCTGGACAGATTTCTCAATACGAGTGCAATATCGAGGGTACAGATCAATACCAACTGAACACAGATGCTAATTCATGGACGGGTGGCAACTCTAGCCATGCCCATGCAAACATACACAACATCTTGACCATGAATCGCCTATGTGGCAGATTAAATGTCAAGCATTATACATTGAATTTCGATCTACTTTTGTTCGTTTTGATTTATTTTGGCGCAGTTTCAAGTAAGTATTTTTAATAGAATTATTGTATTGCCATTTACTGTATAATTGTGATAATAGACCAAGCACTGAGACATTGCCCAGGGTTGGTCTACAATCGAAAAGGTGGCAACCCCATAGCACACCCTCATGTGTTCCAGTGTTAACACATCGTATGTTTGTATCTTGAAATTCTTTCGCACCGTACGTAGCCCACCGCTCCCCCCACCACACACGTGCACAGCAGCTCCAGAGAGCGACTTTTGGGTCAGAGGTAGCCGCATTGTACTGGGGCCGTCCATAAATGAGGGGGGGGGGGTGAGAAATGTGACGTCACATCAAAATGCGCAACTTTAAATAAATATAGACAACACGTTCTACGTAATTAAATAGACTTTTTAATAAATATTTTCTCCTACAACATCAGAGTGCAGCGCCACATTAAATAAGCACCACGATGACAATAGTTTAAAGCGATATGAAGCATGCTTTATTTTGGGGGGGGGGGCACAGCTTTGTACCGTCATATTTGAGGGGGGGCTCTGACTCTTTGTGACGCCGCGTGACGATGGGAGGGGGGGTCAAAAATCGTCTAAAATCGCGTGACGTCATTTATGGACGGCCCCCACAGCGTGAAATAGCGCAACAAACCGAACCCGCGTACAGCGAGGGAAGCCCTGGCTGGTTTATCATTCATTAATCTCCAGTTCAGTCACAAACGAATCTCTTAGAGCCGAAGGCGCGATTCAGTATCACGTTGGCATGCCGTGTCAACCCGTACGGGGTTACCCCGTATTGGTGTACAGGGAGATTGAGTTCTCAGGTCCATACGGCTTACTAGAGCCGTTTCAAAACGGGCAAAACAATGTTTTGTGTTTCTCCCCTTGTGATGGGATTTTGTAGGATGAACGTTGAGATTTGTAAGGGGCACGGGGTGACCAATAAGGTCTGAATTGGTCTGTAATAAGAGAGGCAATGGTTAGGGGGTGACAGGTGTGCGTTGGCACTGCGTGCCACGTCGCGTTGTCATACAGCTGACACTCCGATGAGCAATGATTCAGCGACGCACGGTGCCAAAGGGGCCGTCCATAAATGACGTCACGCGACTTCTGACGATTTTTGACCCCACCCCCCCATTGTCACACGGCGTCACAAAAAGTCAGACCCCCCCCTCAAATATGACGTCACAAAGCTCTGGCCCCCCTCCCACCAAATAAAACATGCTTCAAATCGCTTTAAACTATTGTCATTGTAGTGCGTATTTAATGTGGCGCTGCACTCTGATGTTGTAGGAGAAAACATTTATTAAAAAGTATATTTAATTAAGTAGAACGTGTCGTCTATATTTACTTAAAGTTGCGCATTTTGATGTGACGTCACATTTCTCACCCCCCCCCCCTCGTCACACATCGTCACAAATGTCTGATCGCCCCCCCCCCAGGTGCGTGACGTCATTTATGGACGGCCCCAAAGACGTTCAACATTCGTGCGTATCCGCCGTGATGTGGGGCGAAGTAATATTCTAATCTTATTATCCGCGATGCCTGCAGGATTAGCTTTTTTCTTCTTCGTCTTCCAAAGCAGATTATTAATGAGAATATTGATGGAATTTCCCCCAGTGCATGTTGGCTGGGGAAGGGCTGTTTAAGACCCGCGGTGAACCCGCTCATCTCCACGTATCGGCATGAAATGATAAAATCGCAGATTTTCGGAAGCGCGTTCGTTTCAAGTGGATGCTTGTTGTCAACACCGCCATATTGACAGCACTCGCAATCATCCCATACTCAATTGAAACTCTTCTTAAGTAATTGCTTATTGTGTTTAGTTTCTTGTCCTTATCTCATACCTCCGATTAGCACGGTGGGCTACGTACGGTGCGAAAGAATTTCAAGATACAAACATACGATGTGTTAACACTGGAACACATGAGGGTGTGCTATGGGGTTGCCACCTTTTCGATTGTAGACCAACCCTGGGCAATGTCTCAGTGCTTGGTCTATTATCATAATTATACAGTAAATGACAATACAATAATTGTATAAAAAATACTTACTTGAAACTGCTCCAAAATCAAACAAAACGAACAAAAGTAGATCGGAATTCAATGTAAAATGCTTGACATTTAATCTGCCGCATAGGCGATTCATGGTCAAGATGTTGTGTATGTTTGTATGGGCATGGCTAGAGTTGCCAACCGTCCGAGAAATAGCATCTGTGTTCAGGTCGTATTGATCTGTACCCTCGATATTGCACTCGTATTGAGAAATCTGTCCAGGTTTGGTCTGCTATCAGTAGAATCATTTTTCAACGCAGCGTATGTTTGCATGGTGAACTTCTTTCGCACCGTACGCTGCCAACCATGCTTTAATGGAGGTGCGGGGGAATGACAAACTGAACGCAAAAAGAACAGGGACACAGCCTTGAAAACACAGAAGTGCATTTGCACGTAGGGCGGTTGTTGAAGGGGAAGAGGGATGAAAATGATTAAGAGAGGCGTATCAGGGCAGAGCAAAGTGCTTATTGTTATCTTAACTTAATAATGAAACATATCTGAGCCATATGCCTTAAGCAGAACGTTTTTTTTTTCAAACAGATGCATCACAAACGGAAAATAGAACCAATGTTTAGAAATGCAGAAGGAAGCGTAGAGATGATGCACATCCAAAGAATTACACTGATACTGGAAGACGGACACGTCAATTGGACATCATATGCAAATTAAGGACGTAATTTTAGTTTACAAAGGTGGGGTGAGGCAGGACACACAACTTGAAGTGATGACGGCCGGTGGTCGAGACTAACGTGGGAATGGGAGCTAAGGAGGGAACACAACCGGCAGTGTCAAGTGCGGAGACGGAGGGAATAAATCAACGTTATATACATTTTGATTTGTGAGAATTTTATTGTGTTATATCTTTGTTATTTTATTGTTTCCCTTCTACGTGATTTTACCGAAAGAACCAAGTATATAGTATATGAATTAGATCATTTATTTTGCTAACCTTACAATTAATCGTACATTTTAATTGTACCAGTTTAATGTCAATCCTTTACAGCGATACACTTAATCCAAAGAAGTTGAATGTGAACGCTGAAACACGTAAATATTACTGAACATAGTGTGGATAGAAGAAACTGCTCTTTGGTTTTTTCGGTAAAGTCACGTAGAAATAAGAAATAATAAAATAAAATTTCAGAATAGCATACGACGTTTCGATTGCAACGCAAGCAATCATCATCAGGTATAGAATAGCTAAATTTAAGAGAGAGGAAACACAGAGAGATGGAGAAGCACGTCAAATTGAACAAGATTTAGTAAAGTTTGGAAACAATAATATGCAGCACAGAGGGTCGGTCAAACTAAATATCCATACAATTGAAACATCAATAAAGCAGGTTGCTGCTCCAGGCGCCACTCTACGCGTGAGTGGTGCCAGTGGACTGAGAGGCCGTGCCAGGAGTCGCTGTCGCTGGCTGCTCAATGACCACCACCCTCTCGGCCGCTGCAGGGAGGGTGCGGCGCTGAGCCTTGAACTTCAGCTTCCCGTCTTCAGTCAAGCAGCAGCTCACGCTCTGCGGGTCCACGTCCCTGGGCAGCTGCATCTCCCTGTGGAACTCCTGGCAGCTGTGACTGTAGCTGCCGCTGCTGACTTCTCCGCTCTTCACCTCGCGCCGTCCGGCCACCACCAGCTTGTCTCCAGACACCTTCACGGCCAGGTCCTGTGGGGAGAAGTCCTGCACGTCCAGGGACGCGACAAACCCGCCTCCCTGCTCCTGTGGATTTTCAATCTGGAACCCACTGCTCACGGCCGGCTGCTGCAACAGTGCGTCTCCGAGGCTACCCGGAGCCCGCGTGTGGCTGCTGAGCTGATCGACTCCACGGAAGATTCTCTCCATCCTCTCGATCTCGCTCCTCTTGTCTCGTTGCAGCTGCTGGAAGAGACTTTCACCGCGGGGGTTCCAGACCGGCCAGCCTGGCCAGACGCTCCTCTCCATGACGTGCATCGCAGGGAAGTAAACACTGAGGGCCATGCTTGTTGATGTGCTTCACAGTGAGGCTCGCTTCAGCTGTGAGCGCTGCTCCTTCCTCTGCCGATGTTCTGCCAGTGCAGCTACAGGAGCTGCTTTTATAGCCCTGGCAGTAGCTACGAGCAGATTCCAGGGGAGCCAGAAGCGTCCAGAATGACGCAGCTGCTCCCAGGGCTTCCCTCATCCACAGCAAATAGCAGTGACTCAAACCTGGGGTTCAGCTGTGTGACGCCTTCTCTAAACTAGCACATCAACAAGCATGGCCCTGAGTGTTTACTTTCCTGCGATGCACGTGAAGGAGAGGAACGTCTGGCCAGGCTGGCCGGTCTGGAACCCCCGCGGTGAAAGTCTCTTCCAGCAGCTGCAGCGAGACATGAGGAGCGAGATTGAGAGGATGGAGAGAATCTTCCGTGGAGTCGATCAGCTCAGCAGCCACACGCGGGCTCCGGGCAGCCTCGGAGACGCACTGCTGCAGCAGCCGGCCGTGAGCAGTGGGTTCCAGATTGAAGATCCACAGGAGCAGGGAGGCGGGTTTGTCGCGTCCCTGGACGTGCAGGACTTCTCCCCACAGGACCTGGCCGTGAAGGTGTCTGGAGACAAGCTGGTGGTGGCCGGGCGACGCGAGGTGAAGAGCGGAGAAGTCAGCAGCGGCAGCTACAGCCACAGCTGCCAGGAGTTCCACAGGGAGACGCAGCTGCCCAGGGACGTGGACCCGCAGAGCGTGAGCTGCTGCTTGACTGAAGACGGGAAGCTGAAGTTCAAGGCTCAGCGCCGCGCCCTCCCTGCAGCGGCCGAGAGGGTGGTGGTCATTGAGCAGCCAGCAACAACGACTCCTGGCACGGCCTCTCAGTCCACTGGCACCACTCACGCGTAGAGTGGCGCCTGGAGCATCCATTCCAGCAGCCTACTTTATTGATGTTTTAATTGCGTGGATATTTTGTTAAATCAGTTTCTTCTATTCACGATATGTTTAGTAATATTTACGTGTTTCAGCGTTCACATTCACCTTCATTGGATTAAGTGTATCGCTGTAAAGGATTGTCAAATCGTATCGCTTCGTTTAATTTGCCATTACACGTTCATATATTGCAATAAGATAATGATAAATGTTATCTTCAATTATTTTTCATCATTACAAATGACTATTTTGCACAGTCTAATTTTCGAACTACTATAATACTATACTATTTGTGTGAATGGTAAATGATGTTTTTTTTTGTAATAAAATGCCTTTCAATTTCCTGCAACAGTTGCAACTGTTCTTTTTTCTACATTGTGTTTGTTTCATCGTTACTGTGGATCAGAGTTCTGGACACAGAATTCCCCAAAACTAAGACAACCGTTAACGCGGCCTCATTGCTCCCTGTCCGTGACAACTCCCAAGGTACCAGGCTCACGCCGTCGGCCCTGCCGAGTCACTCCGCACTCAGAATTTGGGATTGGCTTGCAACTGTCTATGATCAATCTTACCACTTCACATTTCACTTGTATTATCCTTCAATTAGTAGTTAATCCTTCGCTAAGGAATTTGTCCTCAAATCGTGGGGACAAGCCTACCACGGAAAAATTAGTTGCCGTTTAATGTTTGCGACACAGAGAATGCAAATAGTTACATAACAACATCGCTGCTGTAGCAGTGTAAGTCACGCTGCTATTCAAATATTCTATGTCTCGAGTTTCCTGGCTGGCTGCTGGCTGTGCTTCTCTCCACCCCAACAATAACTCCGTTGTTAGTGGGTGCAGGAGACAATAGGGACACCAACAAGGTGGGAATTACCAGAACAGTATTTGAAGACTGACACGGTTAATTTAAAAATGCACTTTCAATGTATGCGCCAATTAACGTCATTCTTTTTGAAAAAATAACTTGTTTTAACCTAGAGATTTAGAAACTAAACCTTAGGACATTAAACTAGTACAATTAAAATGTACGATTAATTGTAAAGTTAGCAAAATAAATAAATGATCTAAATCATATACTATATTCTTGGTTCTTTCGGTAAAGTCACGTAGAAGGGAAACAATAAAATAATAAAGATATAAAACAATAAAATTCTCACATGTCAAAATTCATATACTGTTGATTTATTCTCTCCATCTCCGCAGTTGACACTGCCGGTTGTGTTCCCTCCTTAGCTCCCATTCCCACGTTAGTCTCGACCACCGGCCTTCATCACTTCAAGTTGTGTGTCCTGCCTCACCCCACCTTTCTAAACTAAAATTACGTCCTTAATTTGCATATGATGTCCAATTGACGTGTCCGTCTTCCAGTATCAGTGTAATTCTTAGGATGTGCATCATCTCTACGCTTCCTTGTGCATTTCTAAACATTGATTCTATTTTCCGTTTGTGATGCATCTGTTTGAAAAAAAACGTTCTGCCTAAGGCATATGGCTCAGTTACGTTTCATTTCGATTTAAAGCTTTCGTGACTGCAAGGATTAATATTCTTTGGTTCTTTCGGTAAAGTCACGTAGAATGAGAATAAAATAATAAATTGATAAAATAAAATAACACAATAAAATTCTCACGACGTTTCGGCCACAACACAAGCGGCCTTCATCAGGTGACGGGACGAGACTGTCTGGAGGACAGCGCTGGAGCGAAAAAGCCACGCTCATATCGCGACCTTTAAGCTGTGTGAGAAGAAACAGAGCGCCTTGACAAAGGAATTAGCATAGAATTTAGCATTGAAACAGCTGAGTGATTAGCGTTTCATTATTAACGTTTCATTATTAAGTCAAGATAACAATAAGCACTTTGCTCTGCCCTGATATGTCTCGTTAATCATTTTCATCCCTCTTCCCCTTCAACAACTGCCCTACGTGTAGATGCACTTCTGTGTTTTCAAGGCTGTGTCCCTGTTCTTTTTGCGTTCAGTTTGTTATTCCCCCGCACCTCCATTAAAGCATGGTTGGCTGCGTACGGTGCGAAAGAAGTTCACCCTGCAAACATACGCTGCGTTGAAAAATGATTCTACTGACTGCAGACCAATCCTGGACAGATTTCTCAATACGAGTGCAATATCGAGGGTACAGATCAATACCACCTGAACACAGATGCTAATTCCCGGACGGGTGGCAACTCTAGCCATGCCCATGAAAACATACAAAACATCTTGACCATGAATCGCCTATGCGGCAGATTAAATGTCAAGCATTTAACATTGAATTCCGATCTACTTTTGTTCGTTTTGATTTATTTTGGCGCAGTTTCAAGTAAGTATTTTTGATATAATTATTGTATTGTCATTTTCTGTATAATTATGATAATAGACCAAGCACTGAGACATTGCCCAGGGTTGGTCTACAATCGAAAAGGTGGCAACCCCATAGCACACCCTAACGTGTTCCAGTGTTAACACATCGTATGTTTGTATCTTGAACTTCTTTCGCACCGTACGTAGCCCACCATGCTAATCGGAGGTATGAGGTGAGCGGGAATCGAACTCGTGTAGTCGGGGTTCGTAGCACAGCGTGCTAAACGCTAAACGCTGCGCCACCGCTCCCCCCACAACACACGCTCACAGCAGCTCCAGAGAGCAACTTTTGGGTCAGAGGTAGCCGCATTGCACTGGAGCCGTCCATAATGACGTCACGCACCTAGGGGGGGGGGAGGTCAGACATTTGTGACGATGTGTGACGAGGGGGGGGGTTTGAGAAATGTGACGTCACCTCAAAATGCGCAACTTTAATTAAATATAGACAACACGTTCTACATAATTAAATAGGCTTTTTAACAAATCTTTTCTCCTACAACATCAGAGTGCAGCGCCACATTAAATACGCACTACAATGACGATAGTTTAAAGCGATATGAAACATGTTTTATATTTTTGGGGAGGGGCGGGGCACAGCTTTGTGACGTCATATTTGAGGGGGGGGTCTGACTTTTTGTGACGCCGTGTGACGATGGAGGGGGGGGGTCAAAAATCGTCCAAAATCGCGTGACGTCATTTATGGACGCCTCCACAGCGTGAAATAGCGCAACAAACCGAACCCGCGTACAGCGAGGGAAGCCCTGGCTGGTTTATCATTCATTAATCTCCAGTTCAGTCACAAACGAATCTCTTAGAGCCGAAGGCGCGATCCAGTATCACGTTGGCATGCCGTGTCAACCCGTACCGGGTTACCCCGTATTCGTGTACAGGGAGATTGAGTTTTCAGGTCCATACGGCTTACTACAGCCGTTTCAAAACGGGCAAACCAATGTTTTGTTTGATGGGACTTTGTAGGATGAACGTTGAGATTTGTAAAGGGCACGGGGTGACCAATAAGGTCTGAATTGGTCTGTAATAAGAGAGGCAATGGTTAGGGGTTGACAGGTGTGCGTTGGCACTGCGTGCAACGTCGCGTTGTCATACAGCTGACACTCCGATGAGCAATGATGCGGCGACGCACGGTGCCAATGGGGCCGTCCATAAATGACGTCACGAGATTTCTGACGATTTTTCACCCCCCCCCCCCATCGTCACGCGGCGTCACAAAAAGTCAGACCCCCCATCAAATGTGACGTCACAAAGTTTTGCCCACCCCCTAAAAAAAATAAAACATGTTTCAAATCGCTTTAAACTATTGTCATTGTAGTGCGTATTTAACGTGGCGCTGCACTCTGATGTTGTAGGAGAAAACATTTATTAAAAAGTCTATTTAATTAAGTAGAACGTGTCGTCTATATTTATTTAAAGTTGCGCATTTTGAGGTGACGTCACATTTCTCAACCCCCCCCCCCCCCCATCGTCACACATCGTCACAAATGTCTGACCCCCCCCCGCCCCCCCCCTAGGTGCGTGACGTCATTTATGGACGGCCCCAGTGCAATGTGGCTACCTCTGACCCAAAAGTCGCTCTCTGGAGCTGCTGTGCGCGTGTGTGGTGGGGGGAGCGGTGGCGCAGCAGTTAGCGCACTGCCCTACGAACCCCGACTACACGAGTTCGAATCCCGCTCACGGCCAACAAACACCGGCGATGGCGATTATCTGAACCGGTCCTGGGCCCCCCTTCCCCCTAGGTTGACTCAGCCTCAAATGAGTACCTGGTGTGCGGTGTGTAGAAAACATCGCCACTGGGGGAGACAAAGGCGGCCGGGCGTGGTGTTGGCCAACCACCCCGTCGTGTGCCACAGTGCCGATCTTAATCGGTGCTGCCACTCGCTAACAGCACTTGCCCCAACAGTCTGTATTTGGAACGTCGCCGACTGTGTCCACGTTGTTCACTTCCCGACGTAACATGGCGGAATGTTCATCCACGTCGTTGACTTCCCCACATAACATGGCTGACTCTGTCTCCACGGTGTTTACTTCCCCACGTAACATGGCTGACTGTCTCCGCGGTGTTCGCTTCCCCACGTAACATGGCTGACTGTGCCTCCACAGTGTTGACTTCCCCACGTAACATGGCTGACTGCCTCCAGTGTTCACTTCCCCACGTAACATGGCTGACTACCTCCACAGTGTTCACTTCCCCACGTAACATGGCTGACTGCCTCCACAATGTTCACTTCCCCACGTAACATGGCTGACTGCCTCCACAATCTTCTTTGGTTCTTTCGGTAAAGTCACGTAGAATGAGAATAAAATAATAATATTCTCACGACGTTTCGGCCACAACACAAGCGGCCTTCATCAGGTGAAGGGAGCGAGACTGTCTGGTAGGACAGCGCTGGAGTGAGAGAGCCACGTTCAGATCACGGCTTTTAAGCTGTGTGAGAGGAACAAAGAGCCTTGACGAAGGAATTAGCATAAAATTTAGCATTGAAAAGGCTGAATGATTAGCTTGTGACTGGTCACAGAAATAGCTATGTTAAAAGTTAAAGCATACACATCCGCAGAGGCACCCATTGTTAAAAGGAATTAGCATAGAATTTAGCATTGAAATAGCTAAATTAAGGCATTCGCTTGTAACTGCTACAGAAATAGTTACGTTGAAGTCAGAGCATACACATTCACCGAGGCACTTAGTACAAATCAAAACAGGAGAATTTAGCATTGAAATAACTAGGCGAATTTAGCATTGAAATAACTGGGTGATTTGCTAGTGACTGGTCACAGAAATGACTACAAATCTGAGCTATTCACAGTACTATATAGTGAACCAATAAAAACTAAAATATAAATTACCTTCATGTTATCAATATGGGTAGCTTTCCTGTAGACAGAGTGGCTCATTGAACCATCATGTCTCCTTTTAATTAAGACATCCAGAAAGGGTAGTTTGCCATCTTTTTCGACCTCCATGGTAAATCTGATGGCTGGGTGTATGGAATTGATGTGGTCGCGGAATTGGTCTAGAGCAGGCTGGCCATGTGGCCAGATGACAAAGGTGTCATCAACGTACCTCTTCCATAAGGTCGGGCGTAGAGTGGCAGTCTGGATGGCGTCAGTTTCAAATTTTTCCATGAATACGTTGGCTACAACCGGAGATAGGGGGGAGCCCATTGGGGTGCCCTCAGTTTGTTTGTAGAAAGTTCCATTCCAGGTGAAGTATGTGTTGGTTAAGCAATGTCTCACCAGGGGGGGTACATCAGTATGCAGTCCTTGATGCTTCAATGATAGCGATGGTGTCAGGTACGGGACTTTGGTGAACAAGGACACCACATCAAAACTGACAAGCAGGTCGTTTGGGGACAGGGAAATGTCTTTGATTGTCGATACCAGGTGAGTCGAATTTAGTACCGCAGAGGTGGTTTTTCCAGTGAAAGGTCGCAGTATATCAGCCAGAAAACGTGCCAGTTTGTAGGTGGGGGAGCTGATAGTAGAGACGATGGGACGAAGGGGTGTATCTTCTTTGTGTATCTTTGGAAGGCCATATAATCTTGGTGGTCTGGCAGCAGAGGGTTTCAACAAGAACTGTTTGTTCTCATCAATTAATGCTGTTGAATCAGAGATAATTTTGTTCGTTTTGGTGACCAGGCTGTTGGTGGGATCTCTTTTTATTTTTGTATAGCTGCCATCGTTGAGTAGTTCTTGAATTTTGTTGTTATATTCTGTTTTGTCCATGATGACAGTGGCATTGCCTTTGTCGGCTGAGAGAACGACAATATCATCCCTCTTTTTTAATTGAGATAATTCAAAACGTTCGTCTTTGCTGATGTTGCTAGGTGGCAACTTAGCGTTTTTGAGGGTTGCAGCGATTTCAGATCTTGCTACGTCTGCAGAGATGTGACTCAAGCCCTTGAGTGCAACGTCGACATGGGCAATGATATCATTAACCGGTAAGTGTCTCGGTGTGACAGCAAAGTTTAGACCTTTAGCTAAAACGGATTTCAGACCATCAGAAATGGAACTGTTACTGCGATTAATTACGACTTTGTTGACGTCTATCTTTTCGGTGTGTGGATCCGATTTTTTGCTGGAGAGGTGATTGAATTTGGAAATCAAATTGTCCCTACATTTGTTCGACATAGTGGCAGCCGAAGAGGTAGTCATATTGTCTACATGTTCCCAATCCGATGTAGACATTGTTGCTGTCAATTTTAAGTGTGATTTGTAGAGTGTCTTGTCTAACTGATCGAGTTCGGTGCGTGTAAGTCTGATTTTTTCCGAGATAAGAGCGAAGCTAGTTCTAGCTAGAATTCGTTTTGCATTGAGAGAAGTTGCAACAGCAGAGGTTAGTGTAAATGCGGTTGGTATTACCTTAGAGTCGCGGCATCTCTTCAGAAAGGTGAGAGACTCGATTAGTTGAGCCTTCTTATCCCGAAGTCTGTTGAATGATCCTAAGGATGTGTGGAATCCCTCCCCGTAGAGGCGGTTAAATTTCGATTTAAAGCTTTCGTGACTGCAATGATCCATCTTCTTTGGTTCTTTCGGTAAAGTCACGTAGAATGAGAATAAAATAATAATATTCTCACGACGTTTCGGCCACAACACAAGCGGCCTTCATCAGGTGAAGGGAGCGACTTTACCGAAAGAACCAAAGAAGATGGATCATTGCAGTCACGAAAGCTTTAAATCGAAATTTAACCGCCTCTACGGGGAGGGATTCCACACATCCTTAAGATCATTCAACAGACTTCGGGATAAGAAGGCTCAACTAATCGAGTCTCTCACCTTTCTGAAGAGATGCCGCGACTCTAAGGTAATACCAACCGCATTTACACTAACCTCTGCTGTTGCAACTTCTCTCAATGCAAAACGAATTCTAGCTAGAACTAGCTTCGCTCTTATCTCGGAAAAAATCAGACTTACACGCACCGAACTCGATCAGTTAGACAAGACACTCTACAAATCACACTTAAAATTGACAGCAACAATGTCTACATCGGATTGGGAACATGTAGACAATATGACTACCTCTTCGGCTGCCACTATGTCGAACAAATGTAGGGACAATTTGATTTCCAAATTCAATCACCTCTCCAGCAAAAAATCGGATCCACACACCGAAAAGATAGACGTCAACAAAGTCGTAATTAATCGCAGTAACAGTTCCATTTCTGATGGTCTGAAATCCGTTTTAGCTAAAGGTCTAAACTTTGCTGTCACACCGAGACACTTACCGGTTAATGATATCATTGCCCATGTCGACGTTGCACTCAAGGGCTTGAGTCACATCTCTGCAGACGTAGCAAGATCTGAAATCGCTGCAACCCTCAAAAACGCTAAGTTGCCACCTAGCAACATCAGCAAAGACGAACGTTTTGAATTATCTCAATTAAAAAAGAGGGATGATATTGTCGTTCTCTCAGCCGACAAAGGCAATGCCACTGTCATCATGGACAAAACAGAATATAACAACAAAATTCAAGAACTACTCAACGATGGCAGCTATACAAAAATAAAAAGAGATCCCACCAACAGCCTGGTCACCAAAACGAACAAAATTATCTCTGATTCAACAGCATTAATTGATGAGAACAAACAGTTCTTGTTGAAACCCTCTGCTGCCAGACCACCAAGATTATATGGCCTTCCAAAGATACACAAAGAAGATACACCCCTTCGTCCCATCGTCTCTACTATCAGCTCCCCCACCTACAAACTGGCACGTTTTCTGGCTGATATACTGCGACCTTTCACTGGAAAAACCACCTCTGCGGTACTAAATTCGACTCACCTGGTATCGACAATCAAAGACATTTCCCTGTCCCCAAACGACCTGCTTGTCAGTTTTGATGTGGTGTCCTTGTTCACCAAAGTCCCGGTACCTGACACCATCGCTATCATTGAAGCATCAAGGACTGCATACTGATGTACCCCCCCTGGTGAGACATTGCTTAACCAACACATACTTCACCTGGAATGGAACTTTCTACAAACAAACTGAGGGCACCCCAATGGGCTCCCCCCTATCTCCGGTTGTAGCCAACGTATTCATGGAAAAATTTGAAACTGACGCCATCCAGACTGCCACTCTACGCCCGACCTTATGGAAGAGGTACGTTGATGACACCTTTGTCATCTGGCCATATGGCCAGCCTGCTCTAGACCAATTCCGCGACCACATCAATTCCATACACCCAGCCATCAGATTTACCATGGAGGTCGAAAAAGATGGCAAACTACCCTTTCTGGATGTCTTAATTAAAAGGAGACATGATGGTTCAATGAGCCACTCTGTCTACAGGAAAGCTACCCATATTGATAACATGAAGGTAATTTATATTTTAGTTTTTATTGGTTCACTATATAGTATTGTGAATAGCTCAGATTTGTAGTCATTTCTGTGACCAGTCACTAGCAAATCACCCAGTTATTTCAATGCTAAATTCGCCTAGTTATTTCAATGCTAAATTCTCCTGTTTTGATTTGTACTAAGTGCCTCGGTGAATGTGTATGCTCTGACTTCAACGTAACTATTTCTGTAGCAGTTACAAGCGAATGCCTTAATTTAGCTATTTCAATGCTAAATTCTATGCTAATTCCTTTTAACAATGGGTGCCTCTGCGGATGTGTATGCTTTAACTTTTAACATAGCTATTTCTGTGACCAGTCACAAGCTAATCATTCAGCCTTTTCAATGCTAAATTTTATGCTAATTCCTTCGTCAAGGCTCTTTGTTCCTCTCACACAGCTTAAAAGCCGTGATCTGAACGTGGCTCTCTCACTCCAGCGCTGTCCTACCAGACAGTCTCGCTCCCTTCACCTGATGAAGGCCGCTTGTGTTGTGGCCGAAACGTCGTGAGAATATTATTATTTTATTCTCATTCTACGTGACTTTACCGAAAGAACCAAAGAAGATGGATCATTGCAGTCACGAAAGCTTTAAATCGAAATGCCTCCACAATGTTCACTTCCCCACGTGACATGGCTGACTGTGCCTCTACGGTGTTCACTTCCCCACGTAACATGGCTGACTCTGTCTCCACAGTGTTTACTTCCCCACGTAACATGGCTGACTGTGCCTCTACGGTGTTCAATTCCCCACGTAACATGGCTGAATGTGCCTCCACACACTCGCGCGTCCCGCTCCCCTCCTTTTGCTTGTGCCGATCCCGCCTGACAGCCTCCTCGCTTACGGCCTCCACAGGGATGGAGGCGAGGAAAGAGGAGGACGAGGAGGAGATTAAGAAGGAGGACGGCGGGGAGGAGATGGCAGCGCCCGGGGCCCCGAGGAAGAGGGAGCCAGGCGCGGCTCCCCACGGGAACTTCATCAACTAGGCGGCCTTCAACCCCCCGGCTCGACGCGTCGCGCTGCTGCCCCGCGAGCTTCTGAGGCGGCTCCTGCCGGAGTCCGCGCCGCCGTTCCTCGCCCTGGACATGGGCTGCAACAGCGGGGTGAGCGCAACTCCACGTTACCACGGACGGGGCTGAGGACGTCGACCGCTGGGGAAGGTTCTGAAACTCTCGGGACGTTCACTCGAACAAAGCCGTGGCTGTGAGACTCGTCCAGTCCCAGTGTGGTATAGTGTACTAGTCACTATGGTAGTGTACTAGTCACTGTGGTAGTGTGGTAGTGTACTAGTCACTGTGTAGTAGTGTGGTAGTGTACTAGTCACTGTGTGGTAGTGTGGTAGTGTACTAGTCACTATGGTAGTGTACTAGTCACTGTGGTAGTGTGGTAGTGTACTAGTCACTGTGGTAGTGTGGTAGTGTACTAGTCACTGTGGTAGTGTACTAGTCACTGTGGTAGTGTGGTAGTGTACTAGTCACTGTGGTAGTGTGGTAGTGTACTAGTCACTGTGTGGTAGTGTACTAGTCACTGTGTGGTAGTGTGGGGGTGTACTAGTCACTGTGTGGTAGTGTACTAGTCACTGTGTGGTAGTGTGGTAGTGTACTAGTCACTGTGTGGTAGTGTACTAGTCACGGTGTGGTAGTGTACTAGTCACTGTGTAGTAGTGTGGTAGTGTACTAGTCACTGTGTGGTAGTGTGGTAGTGTACTAGTCACTGTGTGGTGGTGTACTAGTCACTGTGTGGTAGTGTACTAGTCACTGTGTAGTAGTGTGGTAGTGTACTAGTCACTGTGTGCTAGTGTGGTAGTGTACTAGTCACTGTGTGGTAGTGTACTAGTCACTGTCTGGTAGTGTACTAGTCACGGTGTGGTAGTGTACTAGTCACTGTGTGGTAGTGTGGTATTGTACTAGTCACTGTGTAGTAGTGTGGTAGTGTACTAGTCACTGTGTGGTAGTGTGGTAGTGTACTAGTCACTGTGTGGTAGTGTACTAGTCACTGTGTGGTAGTGTGGGGGTGTACTAGTCACTGTGTGGTAGTGTGGGGGTGTACTAGTCACTGTGTGGTAGTGTGGTAGTGTACTAGTCACTGTGTGGTAGTGTACTAGTCACTGTGTAGTAGTGTGGTAGTGTACTAGTCACTGTGTGGTAGTGTACTAGTCACTGTGTAGTAGTGTGGTAGTGTACTAGTCACTGTGTGGTAGTGTACTAGTCACTGTGTGGGGGTGTACTAGTCACTATGGTAGTGTGGTAGTGTACTAGTCGCTGTGGTAGTGTGGTAGTGTACTAGTCACTGTGTGGTAGTGTACTAGTCACTGTGTGGTAGTGTGGTAGTGTACTAGTCACTGTGTGGTAGTGTACTAGTCACTGTGTGGTAGTGTACTAGTCACTGTGTGGGGGTGTACTAGTCACTATGGTAGTGTGGTAGTGTACTAGTCACTGTGTGGTAGTGTACTAGTCACTGTGTGGTAGTGTACTAGTCACTGTGTGGTAGTGTACTAGTCACTGTGTGGTAGTGTACTAGTCACTGTGTGGTAGTGTGGTAGTGTACTAATCACTGTGTGGTAGTGTGGGGGTGTACTAGTCACTGTGTAGTAGTGTGGTAGTGTACTAGTCACTGTGTGGTAGTGTACTAGTCACTGTGTAGTAGTGTGGTAGTGTACTAGTCACTGTGTGGTAGTGTACTAGTCACTGTGTGCGGGTGTACTAGTCACTATGGTAGTGTGGTAGTGTACTAGTCGCTGTGGTAGTGTGGTAGTGTACTAGTCACTGTGTGGTAGTGTACTAGTCACTGTGTGGTAGTGTGGTAGTGTACTAGTCACTGTGTGGTAGTGTACTAGTCACTGTGTGGTAGTGTACTAGTCACTGTGTGGGGGTGTACTAGTCACTATGGTAGTGTGGTAGTGTACTAGTCACTGTGGTAGTGTGGTAGTGTACTAGTCACTGTGTGGTAGTGTACTAGTCACTGTGTGGTAGTGTACTAGTCACTGTGTGGTAGTGTGGTAGTGTACTAGTCACTGTGTGGTAGTGTGGTAGTGTACTAATCACTGTGTGGTAGTGTGGGGGTGTACTAGTCACTGTGTGGTGGTGTGGTAGTGTACTAGTCACTGTGTGGGGGTTTACTAGTCACTGTGTGGTGGTGTGGTAGTGTACTAGTCACTGTGTGGTAGTGTGGGGGTGTACTAGTCACTGTGTGGTAGTGTGGGGGTGTACTAGTCACTGTGAGGTAGTGTGGGGGTGTACTAGTCACTGTGTGGTAGTGTGGGGGTGTACTAGTCACTGTGTGGTAGTGTGGGGGTGTACTAGTCACTGTGTGGTAGTGTACTAGTCACTGTGGTAGTGTGGTAGTGTACTAGTCACTGTGTGGTAGTGTGTTGGTGTACTAGTCACTGTGTGGTAGTGTACTAGTCACTGTGTGGTAGTGTACTAGTCACTGTGGTAGTGTGGGGGTGTACTAGTCGCTGTGTGGTAGTGTGGGGGTGTACTAGTCACTGTGTGGTAGTGTGTTGGTGTACTAGTCACTGTGTGGTGGTGCACTAGTCACTGTGTGGTAGTGTGGGGGTGTACTAGTCACTGTGTGGTAGTGTACTAGTCACTGTGTGGTAGTGTGGGGGTGTACTAGTCACTGTGTGGTAGTGTGGGGGTGTACTAGTCACTGTGTGGTAGTGTGGGGGTGTACTAGTCACTGTGTGGTAGTGTGGGGGTGTACTAGTCACAGTGTGGTAGTGTGGGGGTGTACTAGTCACTGTAGGGTAGTGTGGTAGTGTACTAGTCACTGTGTGGTAGTGTGGGGGTGTACTAGTCACTGTGTGGTAGTGTGGTAGTGTACTAGTCACTGTAGGGTAGTGTGGTAGTGTACTAGTCACTGTGTGGTAGTGTGGGGGTGTACTAGTCACTGTGTGGTAGTGTACTAGTCACTGTGGTAGTGTGGTAGTGTACTAATCACTGTGTGGTAGTGTTGAGGTGTACTAGTCACTGTGTGGTAGTGTGGGGGTGTACTAGTCACTGTTTGGTAGTGTGGTAGTGTACTAGTCACTGTGTGGTAGTGTTGAGGTGTACTAGTCACTGTGTGGTAGTGTTGAGGTGTACTAGTCACTTTGTGGTAGTGTGGTAGTGTACTAGTCACTGTGTGGTAGTGTGGGGGTGTACTAGTCATTGTGTGGTAGTGTGGTAGTGTACTAGTCACTGTGTGGTAGTGTGGTAGTGTACTAGTCACTGTGTGGTAGTGTGGTAGTGTACTAGTCACTGTGTGGTAGTGTGGTAGTGTACTAGTCACTGTGTGGTAGTGTACTAGTCACTGTGTGGTAGTGTACTAGTCACTGTGTAGTAGTGTGGTAGTGTACTAGTCACTGTGGTAGTGTGGTAGTGTACTAGTCACTGTGTGGTAGTGTACTAGTCACTGTCTGGTAGTGTACTAGTCACGGTGTGGTAGTGTACTAGTCACTGTGTGGTAGTGTGGTAGTGTACTAGTCACTGTGTAGTAGTGTGGTAGTGTACTAGTCACTGTGTGGTAGTGTGGTAGTGTACTAGTCACTGTGTGGTAGTGTACTAGTCACTGTGTGGTAGTGTGGGGGTGTACTAGTCACTGTGTGGTAGTGTGGTAGTGTACTAGTCACTGTGTGGTAGTGTACTAGTCACTGTGTAGTAGTGTGGTAGTGTACTAGTCACTGTGTGGTAGTGTACTAGTCACTGTGTAGTAGTGTGGTAGTGTACTAGTCACTATGTGGTAGTGTACTAGTCACTCTGTGGGGGTGTACTAGTCACTATGGTAGTGTGGTAGTGTACTAGTCACTGTGGTAGTGTGGTAGTGTACTAGTCACTGTGTGGTAGTGTACTAGTCACTGTGTGGTAGTGTGGTAGTGTACTAGTCACTGTGTGGTAGTGTACTAGTCACTGTGTGGTAGTGTAATAGTCACTGTGTGGGGGTGTACTAGTCACTATGGTAGTGTACTACTCACTGTGGTAGTGTGGTAGTGTACTAGTCACTGTGTGGTAGTGTACTAGTCACTGTGTGGTAGTGTACTAGTCACTGTGTGGTAGTGTGGTAGTGTACTAGTCACTGTGTGGTAGTGTGGTAGTGTACTAGTCACTGTGTGGTAGTGTACTAGTCACTGTGGTAGTGTGGTAGTGTACTAGTCACTGTGTGGTAGTGTACTAGTCACTGTGTGCGGGTGTACTAGTCACTATGGTAGTGTGTTAGTGTACTAGTCACTGTGAGGTAGTGTGGTAGTGTACTAGTCACTGTGTAGTAGTGTGTTAGTGTACTAGTCACTGTGTGATAGTGTGGTAGTGTACTAGTCATTGTGTAGTAGTGTGGGGGTGTACTAGTCACTGTGTGGTAGTGTGGTAGTGTACTAGTCACTGTGTAGTAGTGTGGTAGTGTACTAGTCACTGTGTAGTAGTGTGGTAGTGTACTAGTCACTGTGTGGTAGTGTACTAGTCACTGTGTAGTAGTGTGGTATAGTACTAGTCACTGTGTGGGGGTGTACTAGTCACTATGGTAGTGTGGTAGTGTACTAGTCACTGTGGTAGTGTGGTAGTGTACTAGTCACTGTGTGGTAGTGTACTAGTCACTGTGTGGTAGTGTACTAGTCACTGCGGTAGTGTACTAGTCACTGTGTGGTAGTGTACTAGTCACTGTGTGGGGGTGTACTAGTCACTATGGTAGTGTACTAGTCACTGTGGTAGTGTGGTAGTGTACTAGTCACTGTGTGGTAGTGTGGTAGTGTACTAGTCACTGTGTGGTAGTTTACTAGTCACTGTGGTAGTGTGGTAGTGTACTAGTCACTGTGTGGTAGTGTACTAGTCACTGTGTGGGGGTGTACTAGTCACTATGGTAGTGTGTTAGTGTACTAGTCACTGTGAGGTAGTGTGGTAGTGTACTAGTCACTGTGTAGTGTGTTAGTGTACTAGTCACTGTGTGATAGTGTGGTAGTGTACTAGTCACTGTGTAGTAGTATGGGGGTGTACTAGTCACTGTGTGGTAGTGTGGTAGTGTACTAGTCACTGTGTAGTAGTGTGGTTGTGTACTAGTCACTGTGTGGTAGTGTGGGGGTGTACTAGTCACTGTGCGGTAGTGTGGGGGTGTACTAGTCACTGTGTGGTAGTGTGTGCGTGTACTAGTCACTGTGTGGTAGTGTCGGGGTGTACTAGTCACTGTGTGGTAGTGTAGTAGTGTACTAGTCACTGTGTGGTAGTGTGGGGGTGTACTAGTCACTGTGTGGTAGTGTACTAGTCACTGTGTGGTAGTGTGGTAGTGTACTAGTCACTGTGTGGTAGTGTGGTAGTGTACTAGTCACTGTGTGGTAGTGTGGTAGTGTACTAGTCACTGTGTGGGGGTGTACTAGTCACTTTGTGGTAGTGTGGTAGTGTACTAGTCACTGTGTGGTAGTGTGGGGGTGTACTAGTCACTGTGAGGTAGTGTGGGGGTGTACTAGTCACTGTGTGGTAGTGTGGGGGTGTACTAGTCACTGTGTGGTAGTGTACTAGTCACTGTGGTAGTGTGGTAGTGTAATAGTCACTGTGGTAGTGTGGTAGTGTACTAGTCCCTGTGGTAGCGTGGTAGTGTACTAGTCACTGTGTGGTAGTGTGTTGGTGTACTAGTCACTGTGTGGTAGTGTGGTAGTGTACTAGTCACTGTGTGGTAGTGTACTAGTCACTGTGGTAGTGTGGGGGTGTACTAGTCACTGTGTGGTAGTGTGGGGGTGTACTAGTCACTGTGTGGTAGTGTGTTGGTGTACTAGTCACTGTGTGGTGGTGTACTAGTCACTGTGTGGTAGTGTGGGGGTGTACTAGTCACTGTGTGGTAGTGTACTAGTCACTGTGTGGTAGTGTGGGGGTGTACTAGTCACTGTGTGGTAGTGTGGGGGTGTACTAGTCACTGTGTGGTAGTGTGGGGGTGTACTAGTCACTGTGTGGTAGTGTGGGGGTGTACAAGTCACTGTAGGGTAGTGTGGTAGTATACTAGTCACTGTGTGGTAGTGTGGGGGTGTACTAGTCACTGTGTGGTAGTGTGGTAGTGTACTATTCACTGTAGGGTAGTGTGGTAGTATACTAGTCACTGTGTGGTTGTGTGGGGGTGTACTAGTCACTGTGTGGTAGTGTGGTAGTGTACTATTCACTGTAGGGTAGTGTGGTAGTGTACTAGTCACTGTGTGGTAGTGTGGTAGTGTACTAGTCACTGTGTGGTAGTGTACTAGTCACTGTGGTAGTGTGGTAGTGTACTAGTCACTGTGTGGTAGTGTTGAGGTGTACTAGTCACTGTGTGGTAGTGTGGGGGTGTACTAGTCACTGTGTGGTAGTGTGGTAGTGTACTAGTCACTGTGTGGTAGTGTTGAGGTGTACTAGTCACTGTGTGGTAGTGTTAAGGTGTACTAGTCACTGTGTGGTAGTGTGGTAGTGTACTAGTCACTGTGTGGTAGTGTGGGGGTGTACTAGTCATTGTGTGGTAGTGTGGTAGTGTACTAGTCACTGTGTGGTAGTGTACTAGTCACTGTGTGGTAGTGTACTAGTCACTGTGTGGTAGTGTGGTAGTGTACTAGTCACTGTGTGGTAGTGTAGGGGTGTACTAGTCACAGTGGGGTAGTGCGGGTGGCCATGGGCCTGAGACATGTTTACAAAAATGCATTTTCACCTTTCTCCCACAGATGGAATACACTACCCCATATGCGCGTTGTTCATCAAACACGTGAGTCATGGAAATTCATCATTAGCTCCAGACTTTTTGTCAATTAACTGCTTGATGAAGGCCTATGCCATGCCATGTTGGTCACGGGTGGTTTTGGCAATCAAGGTTGCTGAAGGTGCGTGTCAAGGACTGGTTCAGACATATCACCGGTTTGAGGCGTTTATTAGATATTTAAAGTTGCATTCATGTCAGTAGCTGAACATCGAACTTGGTCTCGTTGGATTTTTTGACCTAGAATCACTGCGTCATAGGTTTGTATTGAATAAAGTTGCATCTAATACTGTGGCCAGAATCAAAATATTCATACTGGAGGAATGCGATGAGCGATAAAGCTCTTTTTCGCAGACGTCCAGTAGAAGGAGGGTAAGAACGTTACAACAACAAAAAATACAAAACATGATAGTAGTGCAAAGTGCAAGAGAGGTAAACACATCACCCAAACACATACAAATAAAACTAAACCATCCCCATCCTACCGGGCAAAGCCCACTGAGGTATTAACTTATTTTCATTATGAATAATGAAGTACTCCATCCTCGCATCACGTCTGTTTTTTTACGACATTCTCCAGCAAAGAAACAAACCCGCCACCGGTGTCCTCGTGTTTTCTCGCAGGAGCTGACGGTGGCTGTGTATCGGCACCTGACGGGGCTGGACCAGCCCGAGGGTGGACGCTCTGGGCAGGTTGCCCGCGTGCTGCCGCTGTCTGTGCTGGCGTGCGACCTGGACGCCGATCTGGTGGAGCGTGCACGGGGCGACAATCCTCACCCGGAGGTCATCGCCTACGAGACGTTTGACTTCATGGACACCGCAGTACGAGACGCCGCGCTGGACGCCTTCCTGCGACGCCACGGCCGGGCGCGCTTTGACCTGTGCCTGTGCATGTCGGTGACGATGTGGATTCACCTGCACCACGGCGATGCCGGCCTGCGGCGTTTCCTCGCGGCCGCCGCGCGCACCGCCACCTTCCTGTTGGTCGAGCCACAGCCGTGGAGGTGCTACCGAGCGGCCGCGCGCCGCCTGCGCCGTCTGGGGCTGGCCGAGTTCCCCCTCCTGCCGGATCTGCAGCTCCTGCGTGGGGCTGGCGGCGGTGGCGGCCGCGCGGAGGCCGATGAGCTGGCCGCCTTGCTGGGAGAGGAGGGAGACATGCGCTTGCTGTCCAGCCTGGGCAGCACCGAGTGGGGGCGGTCCCTGCTGCTGTTTGGACGAACGGGAGTGGCCTTGGGATGCATTGACAAAAGTACCGATTGAAACTGCGTTGCTGCTGTGGCCTTCGAGGATCTGTTGCCTATTTGGAGAGAATTCGTGGTCGGAAATGTTAAGTGTTTGTCAGTTTTTAACACCTTTATTTGTTGATGGTACATTGTTTTCTCGTCGTGCGTGTAAATGCAGCATGTTGTTGAAAACGAGTTATAATTTATCAGAATATTATATATATAAAGTGACAACAATGCAAAACGTACCTTTTTTGTACCTCTGAAAATAAAATTGTATGCAAAAAGAGTTGTCAGTTTTGAAGGACCCAACCAGAATCATTTATGATAAAGGGAATGAATGGGTTTTTTTTTTTTATAAATGGGACAACAGCATCTCATAAAATGGAAAATGAATATCACCAACTTCAAATCATTGTTTGGAGGAGGCATTTTGAAAATTATATCAAACCCAGCCCATGGAAGACATACAGAAATATTTCCTCTTCACATGCGATTTTCCTCAAATAATTTAAGGCAGCTCATGATGTGACAGTGGAGGCTGCTTTGTAAAGGTGAACTATGTCCCTGTTTCCTTTGGATTTCCACGTGCATCTGAAATATTTTTGAAATGCACATGTAAATGTTTTGGATACGCCACTTTTATATTTATAGTGAAATAAAATCTGAACATTGTAAATAGTTGATGGGTGCATTGTAATTGTGTGAAGTCATAATTGCCATTCATCCTCCCATTAACCACAACATCTGGTATGGAGGCAATCCATCCCATGTTCCTGTCCAGTGAGCTCCCTCCGCTCCATAAATATCTTTGTTGTGTTGTCTATATGCACAGTTTGCAGAGTGCACTCAGACTGACATAAGTGCCGTTGCGATATCACCACGACCGAGTGGCAACTAGCGTGCAATGCTCTGTTTGATAGATATGTTTCAGCAGTTAAGGGTGAAAAGTTAGACAAGCGGGATTTGATTGCTGAAAAAAAATCTTCGGGTTGGCCATCGCAAACGATGATGACTGCCGAGAAGAGCTGCTCGTAGCATTTTCCTGCACGCTGGTGGGAAGAGCCCAGCAACTTGAGCGGAAGCATCGATCGCACTGTCGACAAGAGTTGCTCGTCTGCTGAATGGGACTTGTGTTGTGCCGTTACTGGTGTTGATGCCGATGGGTTCTCTCACGTTTTTCTTTAATCCGCTTGGCTGAGTCGGCTATGGAACTTCTCCACTGCTTACAGCTGCTCTCAAAGTAAACATCTAGAAAAAATATCTACGGACAAAAATAATGCTTACCCAATGTTACTGATAATCTTGGACCAATATCTTTAAATGGTAACTGTTTGAGGCCAAACCAGTGTGATGAGACCCATGGAGATGACACTTCTCCGTTGTACCTACTGCAAACAGGGTACGCAGCAGCATTGGTGCCTGATTAGATTTCTTGAAGTGGAATCTGATCATTTGCTGTAACTGCTGCAATGGAACAATCTTTGCGGTGGCGGAATGTTATGACACGTCTGTTATTCATAGCCATGCACTTAGTGTCCTGCCTCGCACAAGCATACAATGTCACCGACCATCCAAAATTATAATTTCAATCATGAAAGAATCTTACAAGTTAGTGAGTTTTTTTCGTACATACGTCAGGAAGCAGCTGGTTGTGTATGGAGCTGGTTAAGCATGGGGCTGGTTATGCATGGGGCTGGTTATGCATGGGGCTGGTTATGCATGGGGCTGCTTATGCATGGGGCTGCTTATGCATGGGGCTGGTTATGCATGGGGCTGGTTATGCATGGGGCTGCTTATGCATGGGGCTGGTTATGCATGGGGCTGGTTATGCATGGGGCTGGTTAAGCGGGTGTGAATTATCGTGTGTGGGAGGGAGGGGAGTCAGTCTAATTTCCAGTTTAGTCAAGTAAACTCAGGGTCTCTGGAGTGGCATTCATGAGGGGGCCCCAGATATGGGACAACTCCCCTTCCCTATTCCTCAGTTTAAGACTCAAGTGTTCTAAAGCTACTACACCGTTGTCTCGTGAGTAGAGCTCTGAGTAGTGTTCTACCCACCTGGCCATTTGCTCTTGTTTATTAGTGATGATGGCCCCTGTGCTGGATTTAAGGGGAGCAGTCCTCCTGATGTTTGGACCAAAGGCTGTCTTGATGCCTTCATACATGGCACGGATATTGCCAGTGTCAGAGGCGAGTTGGATCCTACTACTCAGATTCACCCAGTAGTCGTTGGCACAGCGTCTGGCGGTCGTTTGAGCTGCACTGCGAGCAGCTTTCAGTGCCCTTAACGATCCTGTACTTGGGACTTGCTTGTACTTCAAGAGCGCCATGCGTTTGGCTTGGAGGATGGGTTCCAATATAGCCAGGTGTTCCTCAAACCAGTCTGTGTTCTGCCTTGTCTGCTTGCCGAAGCTATTGATGGCTGCATTAAAGATGGCGTCTCTGATGTATGCCCACTTTGTCTCCACGCTTCCATCTGGTGTGTCGTGTAGGGACTGCTCAAGGCTGTGTTGGAAAATCGAGGGAGCTCTGGGAGGGATGTCTTGGCAGAGTTGATGCGTAGGTAGCGCTTTTGTTTGAGTCTGTGTATCTTTTTGGGGCGTAGTCTGACCTTGCTGGATACCAGCGAGTGGTCGGTGTCACAGACTGCACTGTGGTAGCTGCGTGTGATGAGTACCGAGTTGAGGAGGGCTCGTCGGGTGATGACGAGGTCCAGTTGGTGCCAATTAAGAGACCTTGGATGTCTCCATGATACTTTATGGCATGGTTTTGTGAGAAAGATTGAGTTTGTGATACAGAGATTGTGGTATGAACAAAGCTCCAGTAGTCTTTGGCCACTGGAATTTATCTTTCCAATGCCATGATAGCCAAGGCATGCGGGCCACGCGTCGTGGTCAGCCCCAACCCTTGCATTGAAGTCTCCCAACAGAAACATGTGCTCAGAGCTGGGGATTTTGCGAATAATATTGTGAAGCTCTTCATAGAATTGGTCATGAATCTCCGGAGGTGAGTAGAGTGTTGGGGCGTTGACACTCAGGATGTTTACATGGCCAGAAGCAGTGAGCAATCTCATGAGTAGAATCCGCTCGGAGCCTGCAGTCGGTGGTTCTATCATGCCAAGGAGTGTGTTTTTGACAGCGAACCCAACACCATGTTGCCTTGGTTCGTTCTGCTGTTTTCCTTGCCAGTAGAAAGTGTAGTCACTCTCTCGTAGTGAGCCACTGCCAGCAAGCCGGGTCTCCTGCAGTGCTGCAATATCGACATGGAGTCTCGCCAACTCCCTGTCGATAACTCCAGTCTTGCGGATGTCCTCAATCTGCAATCGATCTTCGGAGAGTCCAGAACACATTGTGCGTACATTCCAGCTTGCAAAATGAAGGGCTGGAACCTTCTTTCGTTTTGTTTTGCTTTTGTCTGGTGCAAGTTTTGCAGCCCACTTGTCTGGTGATGAACCGTAAGGTCCAAGCCCCATTGGAGCAGGTGAGCCGTGGCGGGAAAGGACCTTATTGGCCGGGGGCTGCCCAGCCTGAGGCGGGTGGCGGTAGCTATCCATTGGGGTGCAATGACCCCTCCCACCGACGATGGAAACCCGTGGCGCCCATTTTTTACGCCAATCTAAAATGAGCTTATAACCCGTGACTGCTGCCATCCGTGTTTCTTGGCCACGATTAGGTGGCCGAGGAGTGTCCTCTCCCCATTTTTGCACCTCTTGTTAGTGCAAAGCCCGGGCAGGTTATTCTGGAAATCCTGGGTTGCCCATGCGTCAGGATCCCCCCTCGGCCTTGCCGGTGATGTCCAAAGGAGTGCGTAGCACGACGTTTGGTACCAGTTTGGCTGCAGGGGCTGCCGGGAATGTGCCGCAGTGCGTCACAAAACCGCCTGAGGGGCCCCACTCCTGATTTTCTGTCGGGGTTTACTCCCTTAGCCATTGACTCTCCCGAGACACTCACAAGGCAGTGAGAAAACTGCGTAACCCTGGGAGGGGCCCTTACCAGCTACTGACAGCCGGGCCAGCTGTGCCTGGGACTCGCGTAAGGCAGGGTCGTCACGCCCTGAGGTAGTTTATCACAAACTACCCGCTACCACACCGCGGGGCCAAATTGGTCACCCCGTGCCCCTTACAAATCTCAACGTTCATCTTACAAAGTCCCATCACAAGGGGAGAAACACAAAACATTGTTTTGCCCGTTTTGAAACGGCTCTAGTAAGCCGTATGGACCTGAAAAACTAAATTTCCCTTCGGCTCTAAGAGATTTGTTTGTGACTGAACTGGAGATTAATGAATGATAAACCAGCCAGGGCTTCCCTCGCTGTACGCGGGTTCGGTTTGTTGCGCTATTTCACGCTGTGGAGGCCGTCCATAAATGACGTCACGCGATTTTGGACGATTTTTGACCCTCCCCCCCCCCCATCGTCACGCGGCGTCACAAAAAGTCAGACCCCCCCCCTCAAATATGACGTCACAAAGCTGTGCTCCGCCCCCCCCCCCCCCCAAAATATAAAACATGCTTCAAATCGCTTTGAACTATTGTCATTGTAGTGCATATTTAATGTGGCGCTGCACTCTGATGTTATGGGAGAAAAGATTTGTTAAAAAGTCTATTTAATTAAGTAGAACGTGTTGTCTATATTTATTTAAGGTGACGTCATATTTCTCAACCCCCCCCCCCCTCATCGTCACACATCGTCACAAATGTCTGACCCCCCCCCCCCCCACGTGCGTGACGTCATTTATGGACGGCCCCAGTGCAATGCGGCTACCTCTGACCCAAAAGTCGCTCTCTGGGGTTGCGTGCGCGTGTGTGGTGGGGGGAGCGGTGGCGCAGCAGTTAGCGCGCTGCGCTACGAACCCCGACTACAGGGATGAAAATGATTAAGAGAGGCGTATCAGGGCAGAGCAAAGTGCTTATTGTTATCTTAACTTAATAATGAAACGTAACTGAGCCATATGCCTTAAGCAGAACGTTTTTTTTTCAAACAGATGCATCACAAACGGAAAATAGAACCAATGTTTAGAAATGCACAAGGAAGCGTAGAGATGATGCACATCCTAAGAAAAACACTGATACTGGAAGACGGACACGTCAATTGGACATCATATGCAAATTAAGGACGTAATTTTAGTTTAGAAAGGTGGGGTGAGGCAGGACACACAACTTGAAGTGATGACGGCCGGTGGTCGAGACTAACGTGGGAATGGGAGCTAAGGAAGGAACACAACCGGCAGTGTCAACTGCGGAGATGGAGTGAATAAATCAACAGTATCTGAATTTTGATTTGTGAGAATTTTATTGTTTTATATCTTTATTATTGTATTTTCTTTGGTTCTTTCGGTAAAGTCACGTAGAATGAGAATAAAATAATAAAATAACACAATAAAATTCTCACGACGTTTTGGCCACAACGCAAGCGGCCGTCTTCAGGTGAAAGGTACAGAACTGTCGGGACGACAGAGCTTCAATGAACAATGTTAAGATTCGTAGCGACTTTTAAGCTGGTTGGGAGAAGTGAGGCACCTTGACAAAGGGGTTTACATAGCAATAGCTGAGGGATTAGCTTGTGACTGGTCACGGAAATGGCTATGTTAAAGTCAAAACCTACACATCCACAGAGGCAACTAGTAATTTAGCATTGAAATAGCTAAGGGATTAGCTTGTGCAAATAGCTGAGGGATTAGCTTCTGAATGGTCACGGAAATGGCTATGTTAAAGTCAAAACCTACACATCCACAGAGGCAACTAGTAATTTAGCATTGAAATAGCTAAGGGATTAACTTGTGACTGGTCACAGGAATGGCTATGTTAAAGTCAAAACCTACACATCCACCGAGGCAACTAGTAATTTTGCATTGAAATAGCTAAGGGATTAGCTTGTGACTGGTCACAGAAATAGATGTTAAAATAAAGGCCTACACATCCACAGAGCTTCAATGAACGCTGTTAAGATTCGTAGCGACTTTTAAGCTGGTTGGGAGAAGTGAGGCACCTTGACAAAGGGGTTTACATATCAAATAGCTAAGGGATTAGCTTGTGACTGGTCACAGAAATAGATGTTAAAGTCAAAGCCGACACATCCACAGAGGCACCTCGTTCATGGACGCCAAAGGGGGCTGCAACAACTCAACTGTCATACAGTAAAGCGATGTGCAAACCAACCGGCAACCATGAGAGATTCGTTCATGAGGCCATCCACATATACAAACACATAGACAATTTCAACCGAGAAGATGGATTCTGGCTTAGTAACCATTGGAAAGATGTTTTAAACCATTTCGGTTCTTAATTAATAGTATTTTACGAGGACCTTCAGACTGCAGCTCTTTCGCTGGCACTGACTTTTAATACCTCTCACACCACGGTTAATGGTATGGTTTATAACATGGAGTATAACAGCGCCTCGCAGCTGTTTCTCCCCTCCTTCCTCCTCTGCTCCAACCATGGATGGACTCGTCCGTCTGAACGTAGCTGTCCGTGGTGAGGAAGGTAAGAATCCACCCGTTTTTTCACCATATAACATTGTGATATAACATTGAGGTAGTTTATATTTTAGTTTTTATTGGTTTATTATATGATATTCATTATATAGTGTAGTGTATATCCAGTGAATGTTAATAGCTAGCTAATTGAAGAATATATTGAGTACATTTATTATATTGATGTAATTTAGAATTAGGTTTTGCACATCGCTTTACTGTATGACAGTTGAGTTGTTGCAGCCCCCTTTGGCGTCCATGTACGAGGTCCCTCTGTGGATGTGTAGGCTTTGACTTTAACATAGGTATTTCTATGACCAGTCACAAGCTTATCCCTTATCTATTTCAATGCTAAATTCTCCTGTTTGATTTGTACTAGGTGCCTCTGTGGATGTGTAGGTTTTTACTTTAACATAGCCATTTCCGTGACCAGTCACAAGCTAACCCCTCAGCTATTTGATATGTAAACCCCTTTGTCAAGGTGCCTCACTTCTCCCAACCAGCTTAAAAGTCGCTACGAATCTTAACAGCGTTCATTGAAGCTCTGTGGTTGTGTAGGCCTTTACTTTAACATCTATTTCTGTGACCAGTCACAAGCTAATCCCTTAGCTATTTCAATGCTAAATTACTAGTTGCCTCTGTGGATGTGTAGGTTTTGACTTTAACATAGCCATTTCCGTGACCAGTCACAAGCTAATCCCTCAGCTATTTGATATGTAAACCCCTTTGTCAAGGTGCCTCACTTCTCCCAACCAGCTTAATAGTCGCTACGAATTTTAACAGCGTTCATTGAAGCTCTGTGGATGTGTAGGCCTTTACTTTAACATCTAATTCTGTGACCAGTCACAAGCTAATCCCTTAGCTATTTCAATGCTAAATTACTAGTTGCCTCTGTGGATGTGTAGGTCTTTACTTTAACATAGCCATTTCTGTCACCAGTCACAAGCTAATCCCTCAGCTATTTGCACAAGCTAATCCCTTAGCTATTTCAATGGTAAATTACTAGTTGCCTCTGTGGATGTGTATGTTTTGACTTTAACATAGCCATTCCTGTGACCAGTCACAAGCGAATCCATTATCTATTTCAATGCTAAATTACTAGTTGCCTCTGTGGATGTGTAGGTTTTGACTTTAACATAGCCATTTCCGTGACCAGTCACAAGCTAATCCCTCAGCTATTGATATGTAAACCCCTTTGTCAAGGTGCCTCACTTCTCCCAACCAGCTTAAAAGTCGCTACGAATCTTAACATCGTTCATTGAAGCTCTGTCGTCCCGACAGTTCTTTACCTTTCACCTGAAGACGGCCGCTTGCGTTGTGGCCAAAACGTCGTGAGAATTTTATTGTGTTTTTTTATTATTTTATTCTCATTCTACGTGACTTTACCGAAAGAACCAAAGAAGATGAATCCTTGCAGTCACGAAAGCTTCAAATCGAAAAATATAACTTTATTGTTTCCCTTCTACGTGACTTCACCGAAAGAACCAAGAATATAGTATATGAATTAGATCATTTATTTATTTTTCTGACTTTATAATTAATCGTACACTTTAATTGCACTAGTTTAATATCTTAAGGTTTAGTTTCTAATTCTCTAGGATAAAACAAGTTATTTTGTCAAAAAAAATGACGTTAATTGGCGCATACATTGAAAGTGCATTTTTAAATTAACCGTGTCAGTCTTCAAATACTGTTCTGGTTATTCCCACCTTGTTGGTGTCCCTATTGTCTCCTGCACCCACTAACAACGGAGTTATTGTTGGGGTGGAGAGAAGCACAGCCAGCAGCCAGCCAGGAAACTCGAGACATAGAATATTTTAATAGCAGCGTGACTTACACTGCTACAGCAGCGATGTTGTCATGTAACTATTTACATTCTCTGTGTCGCAAACATTAAATGGAAACTAATTTTTTCTGTGGTACGCTTGTCCCCACGATTTGAGGGCCAATTCCTTAGCGAAGGATTTACTACCAATTGAAGGATGATACAAGTGAAATGTGAAGTTGTAAGATTGATCTTAGATCATTGCAAGCCAATCACAAATTCTGAGTGCGGAGTGACTCGGCAGGGCCGACGGCGTGAGCCCTGCACCTTGGGAGTTGTCATGGACAGGGAGCAATGAGGCCGCGTTACCGGTTGTCTTAGTTTTGGGGAATTCTGTCTCCAGAACTCTGGTCCACAGTAACGATGAAACAAACACAATGTAGAAAAAAGAACAGTTGCAAATGTTGCAGGAAATTGAAAGGCATTTTATTACAAAAATCATTACCATTCACACAAACAGTATAGTATTATAGTAGTTCGAAAATTAGACTGTAGAAAATAGTCATGTGTAATGATGAAAAATACTTGAATATAACATTTATCATTATCTTATTGCAATATATGAACGTGTAATGGCAAATTAAAACGATGCGATACGATTTGACAATCCTTTACAGCGATACACTTAATCCAGTGAAGTTGAATGTGAACGCTGAAACACGTAAATATTACTGAACATATCGTGAATAGAAGAAACTGATTTAACAAAATATCCATGCAATTAAAACATCAATGAAGCAGGTTGCTGGAATGGATGCTCCAGGCGCCACTCTACGCGTGAGTGGTGCCAGTGGACTGAGAGGCCGTGCCAGGAGTCGCTGTCGATGGCTGCACAATGACCACCACCCTCTCGGCCGCTGCAGGGAGGGCGCGGCGCTGAGCCTTGAACTTCAGCTTCCCGTCTTCAGTCAAGCAGCAGCTCACGCTCTGCGGG
Source organism: Petromyzon marinus (assembly GCF_048934315.1). Classification (NCBI taxonomy): domain Eukaryota; kingdom Metazoa; phylum Chordata; class Hyperoartia; order Petromyzontiformes; family Petromyzontidae; genus Petromyzon; species Petromyzon marinus. Next base: position 10,124,828 of record NC_133703.1, on the reverse strand, counting down.
TCCACGTCCCTGGGCAGCTGCGTCTCCCTGTGGAACTCCTGGCAGCTGTGACTGTAGCTGCCGCTGCTGACTTCTCCGCTCTTCACCTCGCGCCGTCCGGCCACCACCAGCTTGTCTCCAGATACCTTCACGGCCAGGTCCTGTGGGGAGAAGTCCTGCACGTCCAGGGACGCGACAAACCCGCCTCCCTGCTCCTGTGGATCTTCAATCTGGAACCCACTGCTCACGGCCGGCTGCTGCAGCAGTGCGTCTCAGAGGCTGCCCGGAGCCCGCGTGTGGCTGCTGAGCTGATCGACTCCACGGAAGATTCTCTCCATCCTCTCGATCTCGCTCCTCATGTCTCGCTGCAGCTGCTGGAAAATACTTTCACCGCGGGGGTTCCAGACCGGCCAGCCTGGCCAGACGCTCCTCTCCATCACGTGCATCGCAGGGAAGTAAACACTGAGGGCCATGCTTGTTGATGTGCTTCACAGTGAGGCTCGCTTCAGCTGTGAGCGGTGCTCCCTCCTCCGCCGATGTTCTGCCAGTGCAGCTACAGGAGCTGCTTTTATAGCCCTGGCAGTAGCTATGAGCAGATGCCAGGGGGAGCCAGAAGCGTCCAGAATGACGCAGCTGCTCCCAGGGCTTCCCTCATCCACAGAAAATAGCAGTGACTCAAACCTGGGGTTCAGCTGTGTGACGCCTTCTCTAAACTAAAAATTATATTTCCATTGGAAACAAGCAGGCAAGACACAACTTTAATACACTATAGTACACCAGGACAGTGATATTTTGAAATGTACATATTGTCAATGAGAAAACGTGGTGTGCATTTGTGTCATTCCTTCACGTAAAGTCCTGGTCACAAAAGCAAAGTTTATGGGGAATAATAATACCCATTTTATATAGTTTTGAGGCATAAGCAATTAGAAAATAACACTTACTACCCAGGAACAAAAATCGTGTTACATAGTGAATTATCAGTGCAGAGCAAATTCCATGGCAGTAAACTGCTCACAGACTGCAGCCCGAGACACGAGTCACGCTCTTGATTCTGTGCGGATGGAGGAAGCCCCTGGGAGCAGCTGCGTCATTCTGGATTCTTCTGGCTGCCCCTGGCATCTGCTCGTAGCTACTGCCAGGGCTATAAAAGCAGCTCCTGTAGCTGCACTGGCAGAACATCGGAAGAGCAGGGAGCAGCGCTAACAGCTGAAGCGAGCCTCACTGTGAAGCACATCAACATGGAAGCATGAGATGTCCTTAATTAACGCTAAGACACATTAATCAAAAACGCTAAAACACCTATTAGCAACATCAGTAAGGATGAGCGCTTTGAGCTTCCTCAATTAAAAAAGAGAGAGGACATCGTCATCCTCTCAGCCGACAAGAGCGATGTCACTGTCATCATGGAAAAAAAAACACATACAATAACAAAATTCAGGACCTACTGAATGATTGTAGCTATACCAAAGTCAATAGAGATCCCACCAACCGCCTTGTTACAAAAACCAACAATATCATCACTGATTCAACATCTTTAATCGAACCAACCAAGCGGCTTTCCTTAAAACCCTCTGCTGCTAGACCACACAGATTTTATGGCTTACCAAAAATCCATAAAGAAGATACACCACTTCGTTCTATCATCTTCATCATTAACTCACCCACCCACAAACTGGCCCGATTTCTGTCTGAGACCTTACAACCATTCACTGGTAAGACCACCTCAGCTGTACTTAAATCAGCTCACTTGGTATCGTTAATTAAGGACATCTCACTATCTCCAGGTGATTTGCTTGTCACTTTCGATCTAGTATCGTTGTTTACCAAAGTTCCTGTGCCTGACACCATTACAATCATTGAAGATGTGGTCCAACAAGGATTGAATGCTGATGTACCAGCCCTGGTTAGACACTGCCCAACACTTACTTCACCTGGAATGGAACATTGTACAAACAAGTTGAAGCTACCCCAATGGATTCGCCCTTATCTCCAGTTGTAGCCAATATTTTCATGGAAAAATGTTTTGAGACAGATGCCATCCAGGCATCCACCCTACGTCTTTGTCTAAGAGGTACATAGATGACACGTTCGTCATCTGGCCACATGGCCTACCAGATCTGGGCCAATTTTTCAACCACATCAATTCCATACACCCAGCGATCAGATACACGATGGAGATGGAAAAGGATGGCAAATTAACATTCTTGGATGTTTTAATCGTACAGAGACCAGATGGCTCAATGGTACACTCTGTCTACAGGAAAGCCACCCATATGAATGCCTAACAAAACCTGACTCCCACCACCATCCATCCCAGAAGAATTCTCTCATCATAACTCTACACCATAGAGCTCGATGTATTTCCGACCATCACCGCCTAGCCAGTGAACTGGAACACGTACACCAAGGCCTCAAGATGAATGGATATTTAGACTACACAATCCGAAAAGCTATCATCCCAACCATTGGGAAGGAACCATCTGAGGACCCAATAAAAACCATCACCTTGCCATACATAGCAGGGGTCACTAAAAATATTTCCAAAATCATGAGCAAACACAAGATCCAGGTTCGATTCAACACAGTACATAACATTTGTGATCTGATCCCATCTGTGAAGGATGTGATCCCTGACATGCAATACCCCGACGTCTAAAAACTAAGCTGCGTCTGCGGCAGTAGTTACATTGGGGAAACTAAGTGACATGTCTCGGACCGTGTTCGTGAACATAAGGCAGATCTGAAACACGGTAGGACCAATACCTCAGCCATGGCTGATCATTGTTTTAATGCTGTGGGCATACACGAAATTGATTTTTCCAAGACGAAGTTACTCTGCAAACCCACTGCTTATCAGCAAAGATTCGTTAATGAAGCCTTCCAGATGGGTTAACACAGACACAATTTCAACCGACTTTGGTACAAACTGAGCAATCATTGGAAGGACGTTATTAACCAGTTTAAGTCATGACGGGCCATGATGTTCCCAGCCTACCACCTTCTGATATTAGTTGTTTTTTTCGGCTCTCTGATTTTTTACATTAACAGATGTCATTTCTCACTAACACAGCTACCTCGTGTGCCATCCTCGAGGCTGCTGCTTCAGGATCTCCCATTAACATGCTAATCTCTCACATTAACATAGCCACCTTGGCGCACTCGCCGTGAAGGAGTCTCGGCGATCTTGCATTGACATGCTAATTTCTGCCTGGCAGCCCTGTGATTGGTGGAAAGCCCACCTCCGCCGCGGTCGCTACCCACCACTTGCATTGGCATTGGCTGCTGACATTTGGGCCACGCCCTTTTCAAACCTTTATACCTTTATAAGCAGTTGTTTTTAGCAGCTAACCCCACTTTTCCTGATGACGACCGCTCGTGTTGCGATTGAAACGTCGTGATATTTTTATTATGTTTTCTTATTTTTTCTCTCTACGTGACTTTACCTAAAGACCCAAACAATATGAATTCCTGCAGTCATGAAAGCTTTGAATCAAGGTTGATTAAATGTCAAGTATGGGAGATTTAATTCTGATACAATTATGTTAGTTTTTATTGATTTTGGCGCAGTTTCAAATAATTATTTTTATATCAGTATTTACGTAACTACACTCGTTTACATTCGGCTGTACTCAGCTCACCATTCCTTTGAACTAATAAAAAACTTCTGCTTAACAATTATTAAACATCCTCAGTTGTGTGTCATTAGGTTCAGTATACAAACTGGACTAACAACATTTGGTTTTATGCAACAAAAACTTTATTTCAAAATGTATTTTTTAAAAAGTGTACTGACGAAAGCAACAAATTAAACGTTCTAAATTATATTGTACGTGTACTGCATACAATGTTAACAGTAAGAGCTCAAAGCAGGAACGTACATGTACACCAGATAACTATATTCGTGTGTAAACAATAAATTGCTTACAATATTGTACTTAATGTTGCCCGGTGAAATGAAACATTCTAAATCTAATGAGTCGCATTGTAAATAACATCCTACAGGCTGTTAATATTACTGTTTAGATACGACACATTACATGTCTTTAACATTCTCATGAAGACAAATTACAAAATGCATGACATTGTATCACACTGAATTCCAGCACGAATACTGTTAAATAGTTAGACTACTGGAATGGATGCTCCAGGCACCACTCTACGCGTGAGTGGTGCCAGTGGACTGAGAGGCCGTGCCAGGAGTCGCTGTCGCTGGCTGCTCAATGACCACCACCCTCTCGGCCGCTGCAGGGAGGGCGCGGCGCTGAGCCTTGAACTTCAGCTTCCCGTCTTCAGTCAAGCAGCAGCTCACGCTCTGCGGGTCCACGTCCCTGGGCAGCTGCGTCTCCCTGTGGAACTCCTGGCAGCTGTGGCTGTAGCTGCCGCTGCTGACTTCTCCGCTCTTCACCTCGCGCCGTCCGGCCACCACCAGCTTGTCTCCAGACACCTTCACGGCCAGGTCCTGTGGGGAGAAGTCCTGCACGTCCAGGCTGGCCGGTCTGGAACCCCCGCGGTGAAAGTCTCTTCCAGCAGCTGCAGCGAGACATGAGGAGCGAGATCGAGAGGATGGAGAGAATCTTCCGTGGAGTCGATCAGCTCAGCAGCCACACGCGGGCCCCGGGCAGCCACGGAGACGCACTGCTGCAGCAGCCGGCCGTGAGCAGTGGGTTCCAGATTGAAGATCCACAGGAGCAGGGAGGCGGGTTTGTCGCGTCCCTGGACGTGCAGGACTTCTCCCCACAGGACCTGGCCGTGAAGGTGTCTGGAGACAACCTGGTGGTGGCCGGACGGCGCGAGGTGAAGAGCGGAGAAGTCAGCAGCGGCAGCTACAGCCACAGCTGCCAGGAGTTCCACAGGGAGACGCAGCTGCCCAGGGACGTGGACCCGCAGAGCGTGAGCTGCTGCTTGACTGAAGACGGGAAGCTGAAGTTCAAGGCTCAGCGCCGCGCCCTCCCTGCAGCGGCCGAGAGGGTGGTGGTCATTGAGCAGCCAGCGACAGCGACTCCTGGCACGGCCTCTCAGTCCACTGGCACCACTCACGCGTAGAGTGGTGCCTGGAGCATCCATTCCAGTAGTCTAACTATTTAACAGTATTCGTGCTGGAATTCAGTGTGATACAATGTCATGCATTTTGTAATTTGTCTTCATGAGAATGTTAAAGACATGTAATGTGTCGTATCTAAACAGTAATATTAACAGCCTGTAGGATGTTATTTACAATGCGACTCATTAGATTTAGAATGTTTCATTTCACCGGGCAACATTAAGTACAATATTGTAAGCAATTTATTGTTTACACACGAATATAGTTATTTGGTGAACATGTACGTTCCTGCTTTGAGCTCTTACTGTTAACATTGTATGCAGTACACGTACAATATAATTTAGAACGTCAAATTTGTTGCTTTCGTCAGTACACTTTTTTAAAAATACATTTTGAAATAAAGTTTTTGTTGCATAAAACCAAATGTTGTTAGTCCAGTTTGTATACTGAACCTAATGACACACAACTGAGGATGTTTAATAATTGTTAAGCAGAAGTTTTTTATTAGTTCAAAGGAATGGTGAGCTGAGTACAGCCGAATGGAAATGAGTGTAGTTACGTAAATACTGATATAAAAATAATTATTATAAACTGCACCAAAATCAATAAAAACGAACATAATTGTATCAGAATTAAATCTCCAATACTTGCCATTTAATCAACCTTGACTTAAAGCGTTCATGTCTGCAGGAATTCATATTGTTTGGGTCTTTCGGTAAAGTCACGTAGAGAGAAAAAATAACCAAAAAAATAATAAAAATTTCACGACGTTTCAATCGCAACATGAGCGGTCGTCATCAGGAAAAGTGGGGTTAGCTGCTAAAGACAACTGCTTATAAAGCTTTGAAAAGGGCATAGCCCAAATGTCAGCAGCCAATGCCATTGCAAGTGGTGGGTAGCGACCGCGGCGGTGGTGGGCTTTCCACCAATCACAGGGCTGCCAGGCAGAAATTAGCATGTCAATGCAAGATCGCCGAGACTCCTTCACGGCGAGTGCGCCAAGGTGGCTATGTTAATGTGAGAGATTAGTATGTTAATGGGAGATCCTGAAGCAGCAGCCTCGAGGATGGCACACGAGGTAGCTGTGTTAGTGAGAAATGACATCTGTTAATGTAAAAAACTCAGAGAGCCGAAAAAAACAACTAATATTGGAAGGTGGTAGGCTGGGAACATAATGGCCCGTTATGACTTAAACTGGTTAACAATGTCCTTCCAATGATTGCTCAGTTTGTACCCATCTTCTCGGTTGAAATTGTGTCTGTGTTTACACATCTGCATTGCTTTATGAACGAATCTTTGCTGATAGGTAGTGGGTTTGCAGAGTACCTTCGTCTTGGAAAAATCAATTTCGTGTATGCCCACAGCATTAAAACAATGATCAGCCACGGCTGAGGTATTGGTCCTACCGTGTTTCAGATCTGGCTTATGTTCACGAACATAGTCCGAAACATGTCACTTAATTTCCCCAATGTAACTACTGCCGCAGACACAGCTTAGTTTTTAGACGCCGGGGTATTGCATGTCAGGGATCACATCCTTCACAGATGGGATCAGATCACAAATTGTATGTACTGTGTTGAATCGAACCTGGATCTTGTGTTTCCTCATGAGTTTAGAAATATTTTTGGTGACCCCTGCTATATATGGCAAGGTGATGGTTTTGATTGGTTCCTGAGATGGTTCTTTCCCAACAGTTGGGGTGATAGCTTTTCGGATTGTGTATTCTGAATATCCATTCATTTTGAGGGCTTGGTGTACGTGTTCCAGTTCACTGGCTAGGTGGTGATGGTCGGAAATACATCGAGCTCTATGGTGTAGAGTTTTGATGAGAGAATTCTTCTGGGATGGATGGTGGTGGGAGTCAGGTTTTGTTAGGCATTCGTATGGGTGGCTTTCCTGTAGACAGATTGTCCCATTGAGCCATCTGGTCTCTGTACGATGAAAACATCCAAGAATGGTAATTTGCCATCCTTTTCCACCTCCATGGTGAATTTGATCGCTGGGTGTATGGAATTGATGTGGTTGAAGAATTGGCCCAAAGCTGGTAGGCCATGTGGCCAGATGAGGAACGTGTCATCTATGTACCTCTTAGACAAGGACGTAGGGTGGATGCCTGGATGGCATCTGTCTCAAAATATGTTTCCATTAAAAATTGGCTTCAACTGGAGATAAGGGCGAACCCATTGGGGTAGCTTCAACTTCTTTGTATAGTGTTCCATTCGAGGTGAAGTAAGTGTTGGTGAGGCAGTGTCCAACCAGGGCTGGTACATCAGCATTCAATCCTTGTTGGACCAAATCGTCAATGATTGCAATGGTGTAAGGCACAGGAACTTTAGTAAACAACGATACTAGATCGAAACTGACAAGCAAATCACCTGGAAATAGTGAGATGTCATTAATTAACGATACCAAGTGAGCTGATTTAAGTACAGCTGAGGTGGTCTTACCAGTGAATGGTTGTAAGGTCTGAGACAGAAATGGGGCCCGTTTGTAGGTGAGTGAGTCAATAATGAAGACGATAGGATGAAGGGGTGTATCTTCTTTATGATTTTTGGTAAGCCATAAAGTCTGGGTGGTCTAGCAGCAGAGGGTTTTAAGGAAAGCCGCTTGGTTGGTTCGATTAAAGATGTTGAATCAGTGATGATATTGTTGGTTTTTGTAACAAGGCGGTTGGTGGGATCTCTATTGATTTTGGTAAATCTACCATCATTCAGTAGGTCCTGAATTTTGTTATTGTATGTGTTTTTTTTTTCCATGAGGACAGTGAAATTGCCCTTGTCGGCTGAGATGATGACGATGTCCTCTCTCTTTTTTAATTGAGAAAGCAAAAAACGCTCATCCTTACTGATGTTGCTAATAGGTGTCTTAGCGTTTTTGATTAATATGTGTCTTAGCGTTAATTAAGGACATCTTATGCTTGCTTGTTGATGTGCTTCACAGTGACGCTCGCTTCACCTGTTAGCGCTGTGAGCGCTGCTCCTTCCTCTGCCGATGTTCTGCCAGTGCAGCTACAGGAGCTGCTTTTATCGCCCTGGCAGTAGCTACGAGCAGATTCCAGGGGAGCCAGAAGCGTCCAGAATGACGCAGCTGCTCCCAGGGCTTCCCTCATCCACAGCAAATAGCAGTGACTCAAACCTGGGGTTCAGCTGTGTGACGTCTTCTCTAAACTAGCACATCAACAAGCATGGCCCTGAGTGTTTACTTTCCTGCGATGCACGTGAAGGAGAGGAACGTCTGGCCAGGCTGGCCGGTCTGGAACCCCCGCGGTGAAAGTCTCTTCCAGCAGCTGCAGCGAGACATGAGGAGCGAGATTGAGAGGATGGAGAGAATCTTCCGTGGAGTCGATCAGCTCAGCAGCCACACGCGGGCTCCGGGCAGCCTCGGAGACGCACTGCTGCAGCAGCCGGCCGTGAGCAGTGGGTTCCAGATTGAAGATCCACAGGAGCAGGGAGGCGGGTTTGTCGCGTCCCTGGACGTGCAGGACTTCTCCCCACAGGACCTGGCCGTGAAGGTGTCTGGAGACAAGCTGGTGGTGGCCGGACGGCGCGAGGTGAAGAGCGGAGAAGTCAGCAGCGGCAGCTACAGCCACAGCTGCCAGGAGTTCCACAGGGAGACGCAGCTGCCCAGGGACGTGGACCCGCAGAGCGTGAGCTGCTGCTTGACTGAAGACGGGAAGCTGAAGTTCAAGGCTCAGCGCCGCGCCCTCCCTGCAGCGGCCGAGAGGGTGGTGGTCATTGAGCAGCCAGCGACAGCGACTCCTGGCACGGCCTCTCAGTCCACTGGCACCACTCACGCGTAGAGTGGCGCCTGGAGCATCCATTCCAGCAACCTGCTTCATTGATGTTTTAATTGTATGGATATTTTGTTTAATCAGTTTCTTCTATCCACGATATGTTCACTAATATGTACGTGTTTCAGCGTTTGCAATTAACTTAATTTGATTACGTGTATCGCTGTACAGGATTGCTAAATTGTTTCGCGTCGTTTTAATTTGCCATTACACTTGAATATATTGCAATAAGATAATGCTAAATGTGTTATTCAAGTATTTTTCATCAACGCTGCTATAGCAATGTAAGTCATACTACTATTACAATAATCTATGCCTCGAGTTTCCTTACTGGCTGGGTTTCTCTCCACCACAACATTAACTCTGTTAGTGGGTTCCAGCTGTTTCCACCGAAACTAGCTGGGTTACTGGCTACACGGATTTTTCCGTTTACAGTAACAAATAAACATTACACATACATGCAGGCATCGACTTACGAACACTCGACTTACGAATTTCCGCACTTAGGAACCAGCTACCATGAAACATGTTTTAACATTGAGAATTACAACGCGAACTCGCACTTGCAAACTGAACCGAGGATCTATTCTTTTTTCAGCGGAGCGATCCTCCACGAGTTGTGTCATCCTCGCGCTTACAGTGTTTGTGCTCGTGTGTGCGTGCGCGCACGTGTGTACATTACTGTGTTCCCACTTACAAACCGTTTGACTCACGAACGGGTCCCAGGAACTAATTGAGTTCATAAGTCGAGGACTGTCGGGATCGTTGTGTGAAACATAAAATACATACAAATTTATAAAAACATTTTATGTTCAAATACCTTGCATCCTGATGCTGGCTTGTCGTAAGGGGCGAAATGAGTCACCACAATTGCACACACACACACGGACAACAAACGCCACTAAGTGGCGGTGACGTTGCCACGGCACTTGTGCCAGGCTAAGTGCACTTTATGGCCACGTGATCACGGGTCAGATCCAGCTGCCATGGTTTGACTGAGATGAGTGGCAGATGTGTAAGCTGTGCCTCCCCTACTGTGCCAACTTGATGTGTTTTACCCGCCTGAGGCTCTGCTCGTTGTTGTGAGCGTCTCTCTGCTGCCCTCTGTTGTTGCTGGAGGGCGACTACCTCCAACTGCCCAGTATCGTCCATCATGAGTCTCCTCCACATAGGCCGCTCTTTACACTGCTGGTACCAGTCATTCGCAAGTCAATTCAGTTCCACATCCTCTTGTACCACATCATTTAATCTCTTCTCTAGCCCGTGCCGCGCCTGTTTAGACCCCTTTAATGTAGTGGTTAGGGAGGCGTGGTACATGACCCAGCCAATGTAGCATTACCTGCTGGAGGCGCTTACCGATGGGACTTTGTCCAGATCTGTAAAGGATTGTGAGCTCACACAATCCAGCCTGGTTAAACACAGGATGGATCGTAGGAAGGCCATCCTGAATGTTTATTACCGGCGAAGATGTTCCATTAGGGGGGTCCACGTTTGGCAAGCATCGAGAAGGAAGGGCATGACCGTGGCCGAGAAGATCCGAAGACTGCTGTGGAGCGACAGATATCAGGTAGCTTCCACACAGCGTCATGCAACCGATGAAAAGATAATGCCGCTCGACTGATTCGGAGTGAGACCTCTTCTGTCAAACCGGAGTTGGTCATAAGCACACTATCCAGATGTGGAAAACCATCCAATTTACAACTGCCCCATTACCAATGGGGAGTTAAGGGGTGGAGGGTTTAATGCAGACATGGGCTGGGCTTTTTAATCCGGCCCCCCGAACTTGTCCAAATATTATTAAATTAAATTTTACCTTTCACCTGTAATGCCCTCATTTCCCCATTAGATGGAGCACTTTGACCGGGAATGTGGTAATTGGTTTGGGCGCAGGCCTCAGATGTTTTCATGATGTTTGATCAGTCACGTTACGACATGTTTTTGTATTGTTCATGTTCGTGCAATTTGTTAAATTGCCTTGCAAATAAATGCTTTGCTACCTGTTAAAGGCCAAATCCTTTCATGTAATGATTTTTACATGTCATTTATATTAGTTCACACAAACACTCCATCCATCTGTTCCTTGCCCGGCCCCTCTGTCAAATTTTAGAACCCATTGTGGCCCGCGAGTAAAAAAAATTGCCCACCCCTTGTTTAATGGCACAACATAGCGAGGCAGGTGCTTAGTTTTGGTGGGGCTGATGGTTAAGGCCCCACCTCTTAGTGCAGGGGTGGGGAACCTTTTTTGTGCCAAGGGCCATTTGGATATTTATAACATCATTCGCGGGCCATACAAAATCATCAACTTAAAAATGAGCCTATTATATTTGGTCAAACATTTAGTTAACTCACCCCTAATGCGATGGCTGGAACTGCTTCTCTTTGGTGAGGCGTGTGGAGATATTAGCTGGCATTGATGATGTTAGCTGGTATTGATGATGTTGCTACTCGCAACTGCTTTTCCAGGTTTGCTCCAAGATTGATTGAATTTCGAGTCCCGCCTGCGGTTGCCTTGGCAGGGCCAGACCAAATGATTTCGCAGGCCTCATGGCCGGCCGGCCGGACGTTCCCCACCCCTGTCTAGTGGCACGCTCCAGGTCTAGATCATTCGCATACGTAACATGGATGACAAATCGGGAGCAAGCTCTCAAGCGCACCCGGGCATCAATCCGCCTCCCATTGTATCTATATCAGATATAGATTGCTCCGGTACGGACATGGAAGGTTTCTCGAACGACGTGGACCAAAAATATTTTAAACAGTGTACGGAGCCGGAGGACATTACTGTCGAATCCCAAGGTTAACGGGGAATAGCTTTGTCTTCCGGCCAAGTAGCTTTACTCGGCCCTGCTCAATATCATGGAAGTCCTTAATTATTGTGAGCAGAGAGTCAGAGACTCCGAAAGCATGAAGAACAACCCAGAGTCCAGACCTATTGATGGTATCATAGGCATTGACCAGGTCAATAAAGCAGAGCTGTAAGTCCTGTCGGAATTCAACACTCCTCTGCTGTAGCAAACGGAAGGAAGATGTGGCATCTGTGGCTGCCCTGGCCTGAAACCACAATGGGGCTCCCCAATCCTCTTCTCAGCATGCCTGGCAAGGTGATGTTGAATAATCCTTGCCAGGACTTTTTCTGGCACTCTAACACAGGCACAGACTCTAACCAAAACTATCGAATAATTACACGGTTTATTTAAAATTGCACTTTCAATTAATGTGCCTATTAATGTCATTATTTCGGCAAAAAATGTTTTTATCTTAAACTAGTGCAATGAAAAAAATACCCTTTATTGTAAAATTTGCAAAATAAAGACGATATAATTCCTGTACTGTTTTAGTTTATCTTTCTGAATACACATTTAATGAAAATGTGTTTTAGTGAATGGTTGTTTTTGAAGGTGATATCGTGTAAATGTTTTCCAAAGCTGCTTATGCAGCCGTCACCATCTCCAGCCGTGATTTCTCCACTTCTGTCCGAAGCCATCACCATCTCTTGCGGATTTGCAATGCAAAAATCTGTCTGGCTACTGCCCACCGGTTGATTTATTCGATCCATCTTCGCAGTGGACGCTCTATTGGTTGTGTTCCCTCCTTTAGCTCCCATTCCCACGTTAGTCACGACCACCGGCCGTCATCTCTTCAAGTTGTGTGTCCTGCCTCACCCCACCTTTCTAAACTAAAATTATGCCTTTAATTTGCATATGATGTCCAATTGACGTGTCCGTCTTCCATTCTCAGTTTAATTCCTAGCATGTGCATCTCTATGCTTCCTTGTGCACTTCTCAACATTGGTTCCATTGTCTTCGTCAATGGCCATGTTTGTGATGCATCTGTTGTTGCAGGTCATATCCACTGATTAAAAAACGTTCTGCTTTAGGAAAATGGCTTTGTTACGTTTCATGATTTAAGTTCAGATTCCAATCAGCACTGTGCTCTGCCCTGATACGCCTCTCTTAATAATTTTCATCCCTCTCCCCCTTCAACAACCGCCCCACGTATAAATGCACTTCTATGTTTTCAAGTTGTGTCCCTGTTCTTTTTGTTCAATTTGTTATTCCCCCGCACCGCCAATAAGCATGGTTGCCCGCGTACGGTGCGAAAGAAGTTCAGCATGCAAACATACGCTGCGTTGAAAACTTACTCTACAGCATATTCACACTGGAGACGCAGGAGGGTGCTGCTATGAGATTGCCACATTTTTGACTGTAGACCAAGCCTGGACAGATTTCTCAGTCAGCACTCAGTCTAGAATTATCAGAACTACACAGTAAACGACACAATGCGGGTGCTATATCTCGTAAGAATGAATACCCACCACCTAAACACAAATGGTAATTCCTGGACAGGTGACAACTCTAGCCATGCCCATGAAAAAATATATAGTGACTAACTTGGAGACGTAACTTCTTCGAGGCAATTCTTTAATTACACACCGAGCATACTGTTACACACTCTCTGCTGTAATACAACGCTCTGTCCCTCGCTTAAACGCAACTCTCACTCGTGGCTAGCCTACAACACAACGCTCGCCATCTGACACTGACGGCGCTGAACTAAGACAGGCAACTACTGCTAGCAGCACAATTATCAAGTGGATGACGACAGCGGCGAAGGCGACGATCTTCAACAGCAACGACGACGACGACGACGGCGATCCCACTCCAAACGATGGCCCTCATCCCCTGCTCGGGGTCCCCTTTAATCCTCTTAGCGCGGCCTCGCTCCCCTCCGGCCACGCTCCCCTTCTAGAATCTACTAGCAGGATCTCGACGTGTCCTACCCGAGATCCTTCTCAGGTCTATCACGTGGTCTGCTGTCAATCAGGGCTGCTTCACTCTGCAGATCCCCTTCCCTGCCAGCAGCCAGCGCTATGCTACGTAGTGACCAATTCTATGTGACTACACATACACAACATCCTGACCATCACTCGCCTATGCGGATGATAAAATATCAAGCATTGTAGATTTAATTCTGATCTACTGTTGTTCGTTTTGATTGATTTTGGCACAGTTTAAAATATATATTTTAATATCAGTACCAGCGGGAAGTACCCAGCATTTCCCGGGGCAGAAATATATTTACAAACTTGTCTTCTCTTAAAAACATAACATATACATACACAAACACTAAGCTATTGTGCCCATTTGTCCGTCAACAAAATTATAGGAGCGACACTAGAAAAACGGCGTATTCTATTATTTAATTTTTTTTCTGTCAACGTGACTTAACCGAAAAAACCAAAGAGTAATTCCTGCAGTCACGAAAACTTTGAATCTAGTTTTAGCGTGTTAATGTTAAATAAACGTGTTGTCTCCTATAGAAGCCTGAGTCTCCATTTGAGCCCACTACAACTGGTGTTGGAAGTGGCCAAACGTTAGTTAATTAACTATAGATTATGGAGACTAGGCGAACAATACGTACCAGGTCTCCAGATGAAGAGGACGACGACCCACTGGCCCCGGGGATGTCGGCGCAATCCCCCAGCCCCCACTGGGGGCCTGGGGTGTCCACCTCCGGTTCCAAACCGCCCTCCAAATTGCCTTACCTACGAGTCCTACTTGGTACAGGCCGGACCCGCTATTTCCGCCTGTTGGGCCCTGACTGCAGCTACATATTTTCCAGTAGTGGTGGCGGCGTATTACGCCTGACAATTACCCACCACATTAAGAAGCACGATGGTAGCTTGCAGTTGTGTGTCGACTTTAGGAAGCTTCATAAGATATCGGTGGCTGACGCGTATCCTCTCCCTCGGATGGACGATTCCCTGGACGCTCTGGCGGGAGCACAGAACTTCTCCACCCTTGATCTCCTGTCCGGATTTTGGCATTTGCCACTAAATGAGGCCTCTAAACCCAAACGGCTTTTCGAACACCTCAAGGCCTGTTTGAATTAAATCAGCTTCCCATGGGACTCCACGCAGCACCGGCTACGTTCCAATGACTGATGGAGCTGGTGCTGGCTGGACTTCAATGGGACTCATGCTTACAATACCTCGACGATGTCATCGTCTTCAGCCGTACGTTCAAAGAACATCTTGATTGGTTACGCGCTGTCTTTCTTAAAATGCGAGCGGCCCATCTCAAATTCAAGCCGCAGAAGTGTTACCCCCTTCAGAAATCCGTGCGGTATCTCGGTCATATTGTCAGTAAATCGGGCATTGCGATAGATCCCGACAAAACCACGTGTGTTCGGACGTGGCCGACCCCCACGTTGATGATGCAGGTGCAGAGTTTTATTGGTTTTGCGTCTTATTATCGCCGGTTTGTCACTGGGTTCGCTACCTTCGCAAAACCTCTCCACGCCTTGACGGTTATGGGTCAGAGGTTTCATTGGGGGGAGGAGGAAGCCGCATTTGTTGCGCTTCGCAATTCCCCTCCGCTACTCTGACTTTGCCATGCCGTGCGTCCTTGATACTGACGCAACCAACACCAGCATTGGCGCGGTTCTGTCCCAGGTTGTCAACGGGGTGGAGTGTGTTGTTGCATACGGCAGCAGAGTGCTGTCGCCAGCCGAACAGCGTTACTGTGTCACGCGCCGGGAACTATTCAGGTCTCCCGCATTAACGAGTTGATTGCTCTGGACATCCCTGGTTCGGTTCCCGTCACCCCTCGTGGGAATAAATATTTGTTGGTTGGCGTCGAATATTTATCGCGCTGGCCGATGGCCTGGCAGCTATGGATGGGAGCCATCCGGTAGTGCCACCTAGGCACATGCCATGGTACAATGGTGAGCACACAGGACTTGTAATCAATACAGAGGTACTATGTACAGGGGCGGCAAGCAGCTAAAAAATGGTGCACGTTTATTATAAATACGACATTCTCAAATGGTTTCGAAATTAAGTGTCTTATCAGCAGAATCGTGCAGAGTTTCTGCCGAACATACACAGCATTAGTTCCTAACACACTTTGGCAGAGTTGGTGTCACTGCCTGGGAAAGGAACATTAATGGTGATTTTGTGGAAAGTCAGGTGAAATGGGTGGTTGGTCAGACTGACCAGCACCCTGTGCTGTGTGGATCGCTCGTGGTTCTGGCCACCAATCGCCAAGCAAATTGGTTGCAGAGACTTCCACGTGTAGAGTGACTTCAGTTGTGTGCAACCGAGTTGCGCAACTGCTTGCACCGGCTGTGGCCGTGTGCGGAAAGCTAACTCGGGTCAAACCTGGGTTTCGAAGCGCGGTGTAGCGTTAACCATGACACTACCGCTCCACACAATCACACACACGCGAAGATCGACACCAAATACGTGCTCTGTTGCACCGCACAGCAACTCACACGCACACTGCAGTGTCCAATAACAACACAAATGTATTAATCATGACAACCACCTGCTCTGCCACTCAAAGCAATGTCCATCACATGGCCATCAACGCGACACATATAGTTCATCACGGTCACCCGACCAGCAGGAGTCACGTGTGTGAGCAGTCCGTGAATGTCGCCGGGCTATGGTGATGCAGTGGTGTGGGTTGGACAAGGGGCGGATGATGATGTCTGTCATGGAAATCTGTGGAGCGGCACGGAACAAAAGTGGGACGGGTGGCCCAGTGTGGAACAGGAGCCGCTCGGCTGGGACGAAGGTGGGGAGGAATCCACTGATCCGGTGGAGGCGTGGGGAGGAGGGCGGGACGCCGCGTGAAGCGCGACTCGTGGGAGTAGTGCCAGGCAGAAGGGGCACCTGGGACTCCGTACGCGGGACCCCGGCCGTTGCACCTGGGCTGGGGGGGGATCCGCTGCCCTGCAGGTGGAGCGAGGCCGGGGGGAAGGTGCTCTCGGTCCGGGTGGATGGGACGAATCAATGCGGATGGAGTTGAGGATTCGAGAGGAGGTTTGCGGAGGCGGGGAGGAAGGCGGCTGTTGCGGGACTTGCGGTAATGCTGCCGTGAAGAATAGGGAGCAAAAGACTCGTGTGCCGGGCCCGGTCTGGTATCACGGTGGCGTGGAGGAACCCAGGGCTCTGGTGGAGGTGGAGGCAGGTGGAAAGCAGGGAGCTCCCAATCCTGGGGTTTAGCTTGATTACTCATGGGTGGAGGTGATGGTGCGAGTGGCGGTGGTGGCGATAGTGGCAGTGGAAGCGATGGCAGAAGTGGAGGTTGAGGCAATGGCAGGAGTGAAGGTGGAGTCGATGTCAGCAGTGGGGGTAGAGTTGATATCAGTGGTGGAGGCAATGGCCTGAGTAGAGATGGAGGCGATGGCAGCAGTGGAGTTGAGGATTCGAGAGGAGGTTTGCGGAGGCGGGGAGGAAGGCGGCTGTTGCGGGACTTGCGGTAACGCTGCCGTGAAGAACAGGGAGCAAAAGACTCGTGTGCCGGGCCCGGTCTGGTATCACGGTGGGGTGGAGGAGCCCAGGGCTCTGGTGGAGGTGGAGGCAGGTGGAAAGCAGGGAGCTCCCAATCCTGGGGGTTAGCTTGATTACTCATGGGTGGAGGTGATGGTGCGAGTGGCGGTGGTGGCGATAGTGGCAGTGGAGGCGATGGCAGAAGTGAAGGTTGAGGCAATGGCAGGAGTGAAGGTGGAGTCGATGTCAGCAGTGGGGGTAGAGTTGATATCAGTGGTGGAGGCAATGGCCTGAGTAGAGATGGAGGCGATGGCAGCAGTGGAGCCGATGGCCCGATTGGAGGTGTAGGCGATGGCAGCAGTGGGGGCGATGTCCTGAGTAGAGATGGAGGCGATGGCCTGAGTAGAGGTAGAGGCGATGGCCTGAGTAGAGGTGGAGGCGATGGCCTGAGTTGAGGTGGAGACGATGGCCTGAGTAGAGGTGGAGGCGATGGCCCGAGTAGAGGTGGAGGCGATGGCCCGAGTGGAGGTGGAGGCGATTGCCTGAGTGGAGATGGAGGCGATGGCCTGAGTAGAGGTGGAGGCGATGGCCCGAGTGGAGGTGGAGGCGATTGCCTGAGTAGAGGTGGAGACGATGGCCTGAGTAGAGGTGGAGGCGATGGCCTGAGTAGAGGTAGAGGCGATGGCCTGAGTTGAGGTGGAGACGATGGCATGAGTAGAGGTGGTGGCGATGGCCTGAGTAGAGATGGAGGCGATGGCCTGAGTAGAGGTGGAGGCGATGGCCTGAGTGGAGGTGGAGGCGATGGCCTGAGTTGAGGTTGAGACGATGGCATGAGTGGAGGTAGAGGCGATTGCCTGAGTGGAGGTGGAGGCGATGGCCTGAGTAGAGGTGGAGGCGATGGAAGCAGTGGAGGTGGAGTTGATATCAGTGGGGGAGGCGATGGCCTGAGTAGAGATGGAGACGATGTCCTGAGTGGAGGTGGAGGCGATGGCCTGAGTAGAGGTGGAGGCGATGGCCTGAGTTGAGGTGGAGACGATGGCATGAGTTGAGGTTGAGACGATGGCATGAGTGGAGGTAGAGGCGATTGCCTGAGTGGAGGTGGAGGCGATGGCCTGAGTAGAGGTGGAGGCGATGGAAGCAGTGGAGGTGGAGTTGATATCAGTGGGGGAGGCGATGGCCTGAGTAGAGATGGAGACGATGTCCTGAGTGGAGGTGGAGGCGATGGCCTGAGTAGAGGTGGAGGCGATGGCCCGAGTGGAGGTGGAGAAGATGGCCCGAGTGGAGGTGGAGGCGATGGCCTGAGTGGAGGTGGAGGCGATGGAAGCAGTGGAGGTGGAGTTGATATCAGTGGGGGAGGCGATGGCCTGAGTAGAGATGGAGACGATGTCCTGAGTGGAGGTGGAGGCGATGGCCTGAGTAGAGGTGGAGGCGATGGCCTGAGTTGAGGTGGAGACGATGGCATGAGTAGAGGTGGAGGCGATGGCCTGAGTAGAGATGGAGGCGATGGCCTGAGTAGAGGTGGAGGCGATGGCCTGAGTAGAGGTGGAGGCGATGGCCCGAGTGGAGGTAGAGGCGATTGCCTGAGTGGAGGTGGAGGCGATGGCCTGAGTAGAGGTGGAGGCGATGGCCTGAGTGGAGGTGGAGGCGATGGCCTGAGTAGAGGTGGAGGCGATGGCCCGAGTGGAGGTGGAGAAGATGGCCCGAGTGGAGGTGGAGGCGATGGCCTGAGTGGAGGTGGAGGCGATGGAAGCAGTGGAGGTGGAGTTGATATCAGTGGGGGAGGCGATGGCCTGAGTAGAGATGGAGACGATGGCCTGAGTGGAGGTGGAGGCGATGGCAGCGGGGGAGGCGATGGCAGCGGTGGAGGCGATGGCCCGAGTAGAGATGGAGGCAATGGCCCGAGTGGAGGTGGAGGCGATGGCCCGAGTGGAGGTGGAGGCGATGGCCCGAGTGGAGGTGGAGACGATGGCCCGAGTGGAGGTGGAGGCGATGGCCCGAGTGGAGGTGGAGGCGATGGAAGCATTGGAGGTGGAGTTGATATCAGTGGGGGAGGCGATGGCCTGAGTAGAGATGGAGGCGATGGCCTGAGTGGAGGTGGAGGCGATGGCAGCGGGGGAGGCGATGGCAGCGGTGGAGGCGATGGCCCGAGTAGAGATGGAGGCAATGGCCCGAGTGGAGGTGGAGGCGATGGCCCGAGTGGAGGTGGAGGCGATGGCCCGAGTGGAGGTGGAGGCGATGGCCCGAGTGGAGGTGGAGGCGATGTAAGCATTGGAGGTGGAGTTGATATCAGTGGGGGAGGCGATGGCCTGAGTAGAGATGGAGGCAATGGCCCGAGTGGAGGTGGAGGCGATGGCCCCAGTGGGAGCGATGGCCTGAGTGGAGCTGGATTCTTCAGGTGAGGAGCACAGCTCTGCTTGGTGCCGGGGCTGTTTCCCCTCCCCTGCGCCCGCCGCTTTCGTCTCCGCGCCGCGGCCATACGAGCCCAGGGACTCGGTGCTCGGCCGAGACCTCCACCTTTCTTTCTCTGCAGCGCCCGGGAAATCTTCCTCCTTCCGGTCCTCATCCTCATTCTCATCGCTCTCTGCAAAAGTTACGAAAAACATCAACGGCGTCATTAGCTGAATCTCCCTGCTCCGTGTCTGTGAGTGCGTTGTGACCCTGGGGACAGACTTGCGAGTTTGTTTTTTACGTTTTTGAGCCAGGAGGCCAGGATTGGGAAAAACTTGGGCCACTTTTCATCCAGGCAACTGAAGAGCAGCACAGACTAAGTCTTACTTACCAAACATTTAAACTAACAACAGCATACTCTTTGGTATCTTTCGGTAAAATCACGTAGATAGAAAAATAACTAATAAAGTGAAACCTTGGATTGCGAGCATAATTCCTTCTGGAAACGTGCTCTTAATCCAAAGCACTCGTATATCAAAGCGAATTTCCCCCATAAGAAATAATGGAAACTCAGATGATTCGTTCCACAAACCAAAAATACCGTATTCATATAAAAAATATTAATACAAAATACCTTTTTATATTTTTATTATTTAATATAAAGTAATCAAATTTATTAATTACATTTAATCGTGGCTGGTGTGAGGGAGACGAGATAGAGGATGGTTATTGTGTAGGACGACTTTCACTTGCAGTACAGTTACTAAAGAACAGTCACTACACATGGACACAAAATAAAAAAATGCTTTACGCACACACACGTATTCACAACACTACAGTACTGTAGTAAACAGTATACACGTGGTCACAACACTATAGTACTATAGTAAACAAGATAGGTTCGCACGGATGTTGACTATACGAGTGAGGCACACCGACTGAGACCGAGCATGGGAGACGATTACCCACAATCCCGCAGTATACACGTGGTCACAACACTATAGTACTATAGTAAACAGTATACACGTGGTCACAACACTATAGTACTGTAGTAAACAGTACACACGTGGTCACAACACTATAGTACTGTAGTAAACAGTATACACGTGGTCACAACACTATAGTACTATAGCAAATACAGTATACACGTGGTCACAACACTACAGTACTATAGTAAACAGTATACACGTGGTCACAACACTATAGTACTGTAGTAAACAGTACACACTTGGTCACAACACTATAGTACTGTAGTAAAGAGTATACACGTGGTCACAACACTATAGTACTGTAGTAAACAGTATACACGTGGTCACACTATAGTACTATAGTAAACAGTACACACGTGGTCACAACACTATAGTACTGTAGTAAACAGTATACACGTGGTCACAACACTATAGTACTGTAGTAAACATTACACACGTGATCACAACACTATAGTACTGTAGTAAACATTACACACGTGGTCACAACACTATAGTACTGTAGCAAACAGTGTACACGTGGTCACAACACTATAGTACTATAGTAAACAGTACACACGTGGTCACACCACTATAGTACTGTAGTAAACAGTATACATGTGGTCACAACATTATAGTACTATAGTAAACAGTATACACGTGGTCACAACACTATAGTACTATAGTAAACAGTATAGACGTGGTCACAATACTATAGTACTATAGTAAACAGTATACACGTGGTCACAACACTATAGTACTGTAGTAAACAGTATACACGTGGTCCCAACACTATAGTACTATAGTAAACAGTATACACGTGGTCCCAACACTATAGTACTATAGTAAACAGTATACACGTGGTCACAACACTACAGTACTATAGTAAACAGTATACACTTGGTCACAACACTATAGTACTGTAGTAAACAGTATACACGTGGTCACAACACTATAGTACTATAGTAAACAGTATACACGTGGTCACAACACTATAGTACTATAGTAAACAGTATACACGTGGTCACAACACTATAGTACTATAGTAAACAGTATACACGTGGTCACAACACTATAGTACTGTAGTAAACAGTATACACGTGGTCACAACACTATAGTACTGTAGTAAACAGTATACACGTGGTCCCAACACTATAGTACTATAGTAAACAGTATACACGTGGTCACAACACTATAGTACTGTAGTATACAGTATACACGTGGTCACAACACTACAGTACTATAGTAAACAGTATGCACGTGGTCACAACACTATAGTACTGTAGTAAACAGTATAGACGTGGTCACAACACTATAGTACTATAGTAAACAGTATACACATGGTCACAACACTATAGTACTATAGTAAACAGTATACACGTGGTCACAACACCATAGTACTGTAGTAAACAGTATACACGTGGTCACAACACTATAGTACTATAGTAAACAGTATACACATGGTCACAACACTATAGTACTATAGGAAACAGTATACACGTGGTCACAACACTATAGTACTGTAGTAAACAGTATACACGTGGTCCCAACACTATAGTAATGTAGTAAACATTACACACGTGGTCACAACACTATAGTACTGTAGTAAACAGTGTACACGTGGTCACAACACTATAGTACTATAGTAAACAGTAAACACGTGGTCACAACACTATAGTACTATAGTAAACAGTATACACGTGGTCACAACACTATAGTACTGTAGTAAACAATATACACGTGGTCACAACACTATAGTACTATAGTAAACAGTATACACGTGGTCACAACACTATAGTACTGTAGTAAACAGTATAGACGTGGTCACAACACTATAGTACTGTAGTAAACAGTATACACGTGGTCACAACACTATAGTACTGTAGTAAACAGTATACACGTGGTCACAACACTATAGTACTGTAGTAAACAGTATACACGTGGTCACAACACTATAGTACTGTAGTAAACAGTATACACGTGGTCACAACACTATAGTACTGTAGTAAACAGTATACACGTGGTCACACTATAGTACTATAGTAAACAGTATACACGTGGTCACAACACTATAGTACTGTAGTAAACAGTATACACGTGGTCACAACACTATAGTACTGTAGTAAACATTACACACGTGATCACAACACTATAGTACTGTAGTAAACAGTATACACGTGGTCCCAACACTATAGTACTGTAGTAAACAGTATAGACGTGGTCACAACACTATAGTACTATAGTAAACAGTATACACATGGTCACAACACTATAGTACTATAGTAAACAGTATACACGTGGTCACAACACCATAGTACTGTAGTAAACAGTATACACGTGGTCACAACACTATAGTACTATAGTAAACAGTATACACATGGTCACAACACTATAGTACTATAGGAAACAGTATACACGTGGTCACAACACTATAGTACTGTAGTAAACAGTATACACGTGGTCCCAACACTATAGTAATGTAGTAAACATTACACACGTGGTCACAACACTATAGTACTGTAGTAAACAGTGTACACGTGGTCACAACACTATAGTACTATAGTAAACAGTAAACACGTGGTCACAACACTATAGTACTATAGTAAACAGTATACACGTGGTCACAACACTATAGTACTGTAGTAAACAATATACACGTGGTCACAACACTATAGTACTATAGTAAACAGTATACACGTGGTCACAACACTATAGTACTGTAGTAAACAGTATAGACGTGGTCACAACACTATAGTACTGTAGTAAACAGTATACACGTGGTCACAACACTATAGTACTGTAGTAAACAGTATACACGTGGTCACAACACTATAGTACTGTAGTAAACAGTATACACGTGGTCACAACACTATAGTACTGTAGTAAACAGTATACACGTGGTCACAACACTATAGTACTGTAGTAAACAGTATACACGTGGTCACACTATAGTACTATAGTAAACAGTATACACGTGGTCACAACACTATAGTACTGTAGTAAACAGTATACACGTGGTCACAACACTATAGTACTGTAGTAAACATTACACACGTGATCACAACACTATAGTACTGTAGTAAACAGTATACACGTGGTCCCAACACTATAGTACTATAGTAAACAGTATACACGTGGTCACAAGACTATAGTACTGTAGTATACAGTATACACGTGGTCACAACACTACAGTACTATAGTAAACAGTATGCACGTGGTCACAACACTATAGTACTGTAGTAAACAGTATAGACGTGGTCACAACACTATAGTACTATAGTAAACAGTATACACATGGTCACAACACTATAGTACTATAGGAAACAGTATACACGTGGTCACAACACTATAGTACTGTAGTAAACAGTATACACGTGGTCCCAACACTATAGTACTATAGTAAACAGTATACACGTGGTCACAAGACTATAGTACTGTAGTATACAGTATACACGTGGTCACAACACTACAGTACTATAGTAAACAGTATGCACGTGGTCACAATACTATAGTACTGTAGTAAACAGTATAGACGTGGTCACAACACTATAGTACTATAGTAAACAGTATACACATGGTCACAACACTATAGTACTATAGCAAACAGTATACACGTGGTCACAACACTATAGTACTGTAGTAAACAGTATACACGTGGTCCCAACACTATAGTACTATAGTAAACAGTATACACGTGGTCACAACACTATAGTACTGTAGTATACAGTATACACGTGGTCACAACACTACAGTACTATAGTAAACAGTATGCACGTGGTCACAACACTATAGTACTGTAGTAAACAGTATAGACGTGGTCACAACACTATAGTACTATAGTAAACAGTATACACATGGTCACAACACTATAGTACTATAGTAAACAGTATACACGTGGTCACAACACCATAGTACTGTAGTAAACAGTATACACGTGGTCACAACACTATAGTACTATAGTAAACAGTATACACATGGTCACAACACTATAGTACTATAGGAAACAGTATACACGTGGTCACAACACTATAGTACTGTAGTAAACAGTATACACGTGGTCCCAACACTATAGTAATGTAGTAAACATTACACACGTGGTCACAACACTATAGTACTGTAGTAAACAGTGTACACGTGGTCACAACACTATAGTACTATAGTAAACAGTAAACACGTGGTCACAACACTATAGTACTATAGTAAACAGTATACACGTGGTCACAACACTATAGTACTGTAGTAAACAATATACACGTGGTCACAACACTATAGTACTATAGTAAACAGTATACACGTGGTCACAACACTATAGTACTGTAGTAAACAGTATAGACGTGGTCACAACACTATAGTACTGTAGTAAACAGTATACACGTGGTCACAACACTATAGTACTGTAGTAAACAGTATACACGTGGTCACAACACTATAGTACTGTAGTAAACAGTATACACGTGGTCACAACACTATAGTACTGTAGTAAACAGTATACACGTGGTCACAACACTATAGTACTGTAGTAAACAGTATACACGTGGTCACACTATAGTACTATAGTAAACAGTATACACGTGGTCACAACACTATAGTACTGTAGTAAACAGTATACACGTGGTCACAACACTATAGTACTGTAGTAAACATTACACACGTGATCACAACACTATAGTACTGTAGTAAACATTACACACGTGGTCACAACACTATAGTACTGTAGCAAACAGTGTACACGTGGTCACAACACTATAGTACTATAGTAAACAGTACACACGTGGTCACACCACTATAGAACTGTAGTATACAGTATACACGTGGTCACAACACTACAGTACTATAGTAAACAGTATGCACGTGGTCACAACACTATAGTACTGTAGTAAACAGTATAGACGTGGTCACAACACTATAGTACTATAGTAAACAGTATACACATGGTCACAACACTATAGTACTATAGTAAACAGTATACACGTGGTCACAACACCATAGTACTGTAGTAAACAGTATACACGTGGTCACAACACTATAGTACTATAGTAAACAGTATACACATGGTCACAACACTATAGTACTATAGGAAACAGTATACACGTGGTCACAACACTATAGTACTGTAGTAAACAGTATACACGTGGTCC
This sequence comes from Petromyzon marinus, assembly GCF_048934315.1. NCBI lineage: Eukaryota > Metazoa > Chordata > Hyperoartia > Petromyzontiformes > Petromyzontidae > Petromyzon > Petromyzon marinus. The sequence continues at coordinate 10,099,246 of NC_133703.1, read as the reverse complement.
CAACACTATAGTAATGTAGTAAACATTACACACGTGGTCACAACACTATAGTACTGTAGTAAACAGTGTACACGTGGTCACAACACTATAGTACTATAGTAAACAGTAAACACGTGGTCACAACACTATAGTACTATAGTAAACAGTATACACGTGGTCACAACACTATAGTACTGTAGTAAACAATATACACGTGGTCACAACACTATAGTACTATAGTAAACAGTATACACGTGGTCACAACACTATAGTACTGTAGTAAACAGTATAGACGTGGTCACAACACTATAGTACTCTAGTAAACAGTATACACGTGGTCACAACACTATAGTACTGTAGTAAACAGTATACACGTGGTCACAACACTATAGTACTGTAGTAAACAGTATACACGTGGTCACAACACTATAGTACTGTAGTAAACAGTATACACGTGGTCACAACACTATAGTACTGTAGTAAACAGTATACACGTGGTCACACTATAGTACTATAGTAAACAGTATACACGTGGTCACAACACTATAGTACTGTAGTAAACAGTATACACGTGGTCACAACACTATAGTACTGTAGTAAACATTACACACGTGATCACAACACTATAGTACTGTAGTAAACATTACACACGTGGTCACAACACTATAGTACTGTAGCAAACAGTGTACACGTGGTCACAACACTATAGTACTATAGTAAACAGTACACACGTGGTCACACCACTATAGAACTGTAGTAAACAGTATACACGTGGTCACAACACTATAGTACTATAGTAAACAGTATAGACGTGGTCACAACACTATAGTACTGTAGTAAACAGTATACACGTGGTCACACTATAGTACTATAGTAAACAGTATACACGTGGTCACAACACTATAGTACTGTAGTAAACAGTATACACGTGGTCACAACACTATAGTACTGTAGTAAACATTACACACGTGATCACAACACTATAGTACTGTAGTAAAAATTACACACGTGGTCACAACACTATAGTACTGTAGCAAACAGTGTACACGTGGTCACAACACTATAGTACTATAGTAAACAGTACACGCGTGGTCACACCACTATAGAACTGTAGTAAACAGTATACACGTGGTCACAACATTATAGTACTATAGTAAACAGTATACACGTGGTCACAAGACTATAGTACTATAGTAAACAGTATAGACGTGGTCACAAAACTATAGTACTATAGTAAACAGTATACACGTGGTCACAACACTATAGTACTGTAGTAAACAGTATACACGTGGTCCCAACACTATAGTACTATAGTAAACAGTATACACGTAGTCACAACACTATAGTACTGTAGTAAACAGTATACACGTGGTCACAACACTGTAGTACTGTAGTAAACAGTATACACGTGGTCCCAACACTATAGTACTATAGTAAACAGTATACACGTGGTCACAACTCTACAGTACTATAGTAAACAGTATACACTTGGTCTCAACACTATAGTACTGTAGTAAACAGTATACACGTGGTCACAACACTATAGTACTATAGTAAACAGTACACGCGTGGTCACACCACTATAGAACTGTAGTAAACAGTATACACGTGGTCACAACATTATAGTACTATAGTAAACAGTATACACGTGGTCACAACACTATAGTACTATAGTAAACAGTATACACGTGGTCACAACACTATAGTACTGTAGTAAACAGTATACACGTGGTCCCAACACTATAGTACTATAGTAAACAGTATACACGTGGTCACAACTCTACAGTACTATAGTAAACAGTATACACTTGGTCTCAACACTATAGTACTGTAGTAAACAGTATACACGTGGTCACAACACTATAGTACCATAGTAAACAGTATACACATGGTCACAACACTATAGTACTATAGGAAACAGTATACACGTGGTCACAACACTATAGTACTGTAGTAAACAGTATACACGTGGTCCCAACACTATAGTACTATAGTAAACAGTATACACGTGGTCACAACACTATAGTACTATAGTAAACAGTATACACGTGGTCACAACACTATAGTACTATAGTAAACAGTATACACGTGGTCACAACACTATAGTACTGTAGTAAACAGTATACACGTGGTCCCAACACTATAGTACTATAGTAAACAGTATACACGTGGTCACAACACTATAGTACTGTAGTATACAGTATACACGTGGTCACAACACTACAGTACTATAGTAAACAGTATGCACGTGGTCACAACACTATAGTACTGTAGTAAACAGTATAGACGTGGTCACAACACTATAGTACTATAGTAAACAGTATACACATGGTCACAACACTATAGTACTATAGGAAACAGTATACACGTGGTCACAACACTATAGTACTGTAGTAAACAGTATACACGTGGTCCCAACACTATAGTACTATAGTAAACAGTATACACGTGGTCACAACACTATAGTACTGTAGTATACAGTATACACGTGGTCACAACACTACAGTACTATAGTAAACAGTATGCACGTGGTCACAACACTATAGTACTGTAGTAAACAGTATAGACGTGGTCACAACACTATAGTACTATAGTAAACAGTATACACATGGTCACAACACTATAGTACTATAGTAAACAGTATACACGTGGTCACAACACTATAGTACTGTAGTAAACAGTATACACGTGGTCCCAACACTATAGTACTATAGTAAACAGTATACACGTGGTCACAACACTATAGTACTGTAGTATACAGTATACACGTGGTCACACCACTACAGTACTATAGTAAACAGTATGCACGTGGTCACAACACTATAGTACTGTAGTAAACAGTATAGACGTGGTCACAACACTATAGTACTATAGTAAACAGTATACACATGGTCACAACACTATAGTACTATAGTAAACAGTATACACGTGGTCACAACACTATAGTACTGTAGTAAACAGTATATACGTGGTCCCAACACTATAGTACTATAGTAAACAGTATACACGTGGTCACAACACTATAGTACTGTAGTAAACAGTATACACGTGGTCCCAACACTATAGTACTATAGTAAACAGTATACACGTGGTCACAACACTATAGTACTGTAGTAAACAGTATACACGTGGTCCCAACACTATAGTACTATAGTAAACAGTATACACGTGGTCAAAACACTATAGTACTATAGTAAACAGTATACACGTGGTCACAACACTATAGTACTATATTAAACAGTATACACGTGGTCACAACACCATAGTACTGTAGTAAACAGTATACACGTGGTCACAACACAAGCTATCGTCTTCAGGTGAAATAATACAGCAGGCGGACTGCTGAGACAGGAAGAAATGTAGCGAGAGAGCTACTGCAACCAAAGGTTACACTATATACGTTTGTGGTGGGATTTGCAAGTAAATGTAAGATCGCAGAGCAAGCATACCCCGGCTAATCCCTCGGCTACTCCGAGGGGGAGTGGGAGCGGAGGGGCTGCCGTAACGGGCGAGATAGTGGGGGTGAAATTTACAGAGGGTACAAGCTGATAGAAAGAGGATCAAACTCAGCAAACTTAGAAATGTAATGCAACTCATTGAGTCGGCCAACACAACAAATAATACTTTGCCTGGTTGATCACCGTCCTTCTCTGCTTGTGTCTCCCTGTGTGTGGGGAGCGGTGGTGCAGCTGTTAGCGCTACGCTGCGCTATGAACCTGGCGACCCGGGTTCGATTCCCGCTCACGGCCAACACCAGTGACGATTATCTGAACCGGTCCCGGGCCTCCCCTAGGTCGACTCAGCCTCAAATGAGTACCTGGTGCGGTGTGTAAACATCGCCACTAGGGAGACAAAGGCGGTCGGGCGTGGTGCTGGCCACCCACCCCCTCGTGTACTGTTCCGGCCTTCACAGGTGCTCGCTAACAGCACTTGCCCCTACAGTCTGTTCAGGCTATACGGGGGATCTTTGTGTCTCCCTGTCTGTGTTTGGTCTCTCTCTCTCAAATTTAGTTTCACCTGATGACGACTGCTTGAGTTGCAATCGAAACGTCGTATTCTATTATTTTGTTTATTTTTTCTACGTGACTTTACCGAAAGACCATTGAGTAACAACAGTGTTTTTACGAATCACAGCTAAGAGACAAACAACATTATATTTTCTATTAAACATAACATTTTAATAACATGTTAAAAAATACTTTAAATCTCATCACTGCTCCTCATACTCAATCCGTGATCAGTGCCGGATTATCCTCGGAACAAAATAATCATTAGCTGTGGGCCCTGCACTTTCAAGCGCCCCGCGCTAAATGATCTCACCCTATAAATCCCCGTTCAGTGATTCTGTACTTGCTCTATTACTATAGTAAAATTACAATTACTTTACTATGCAAGTTAAAAACTTCGTGCTTTATAATTGTGTTTTTTATTTATTCTGGGCACCTTTATAATATAAGCTACAGGACCCGCACGAGCTTAATCCGGCACTGTCCGGGATACTGTTCCAGTGCCCAACCAGGCTGTTGAAGACACCGTGAGTGGAGTTGAGGGGGATCGGTGGAGGTGTGAAGGGGGCGAGTGATGCCGACGGGCTGCGAGGGGGTCATCCGAGAGGGTGCCCAGTGGGGAGATGAAGCAATGAAATCGCTCCACGTGCAGGTGCTGGGTGGATTACTGCACAGCGGCATCGTGGGAGGTGGCGACGGGTCGTGGACGTCTCTACCCACTAGTGGATTGACCATGGCTGATGGTGGTGATGATGATGGATGTTGCTCACTCACTTGGCGACGTATGAAACGCCAGAGATGCACGGCGATGTGCAGGGTGTTCAGCAGCACGGTGGAGCTGATGGCCTCCTTGCAGCCGCTGTACAGCTGACCCACAGCGTGGAGCAGAGCAGGGAGCGCGCTGTCCACTATGGCCTGGCAGCTGCTGCTCAGCTCACCCATAGCCTGCAGGAGGGCAGGGAGCACGCTGTCCACAATGTCCTCACCGTGGCTACTGAACATCGGTCCCCAGGTGGCGACCGCTGCTGGTGGAGAGACGTTCTTCATGAGTCCGGAGTAGTTGATCGTGGTGGTGGTGGTGTTGGAGCCGTTAATGTCCGAACCCCCACGCCGAGATCCTCCGAGGAGCTCCACCATCGGCTGCGTGAGCAGCAGAACCAAAGTGAGGACAGCCGTGAAGATCGCCATGGTGGTGGTGGCGAAGTTCTCTGAAGAACTCGAAGTGGAGGAGCAGCGTGGGGCGAGGTGGTTGCCTCTCCAGGAGCCGACTCCACTCTGACCTCTGCCGTGACGTCACCGGGCCATGACGTCACCGTGACGTCAGAGGTTTCCACGGCTTTTACGTCATTATAGCATTTGGAACGTGGCTGTGCAATGGAACATCAACACGTGATGCACTACAACACTGTATTGTTTATAGAATTGTAATACAATACTAATTATTCACATCTGAGACACGAGTGACGCTCTAGATTCTGTGCGGATGGAGGAAGCCCCTGGGAGCAGCTGCGTCATTCTGGACGCTTCTATCTGCCCCTGGCATCTGCTCGTAGCTACTGCCAGGGCTATAAAAGCAGCTCCTGTAGCTGCACTGGCAGAACATCGGCAGAGGAGGGAGCAACGCTCACAGCTGAAGCGAGCCTCACTGTGAAGCACATCAACAAGCATGGCCCTGAGTGTTTACTTCTCTGCGATGCACGTGATGGAGAGGAGCGTCTGGCCAGGCTGGCCGGTCTGGAACCCCCGCGGTGAAAGTCTCTTCCAGCAGCTGCAGCGAGACATGAGGAGCGAGATCGAGAGGATGGAGAGAATCTTCCGTGGAGTCGATCAGCTCAGCAGCCACACGCGGGCTCCGGGCAGCCTCGGAGACGCACTGCTGCAGCAGCCGGCCGTGAGCAGTGGGTTCCAGATTGAAGATCCACAGGAGCAGGGAGGCGGGTTTGTCGCGTCCCTGGACGTGCAGGACTTCTCCCCACAGGACCTGGCCGTGAAGGTGTCTGGAGACAAGCTGGTGGTGGCCGGACGGCGCGAGGTGAAGAGCGGAGAAGTCAGCAGCGGCAGCTACAGCCACAGCTGCCAGGAGTTCCACAGGGAGACGCAGCTGCCCAGGGACGTGGACCCGCAGAGCGTGAGCTGCTGCTTGACTGAAGACGGGAAGCTGAAGTTCAAGGCTCAGCGCCGCGCCCTCCCTGCAGCGGCCGAGAGGGTGGTGGTCATTGAGCAGCCAGCGACAGCGACTCCTGGCACGGCCTCTCAGTCCACTGGCACCACTCACGCGTAGAGTGGCGCCTGGAGCATCCATTCCAGCAGCCTGCTTTATTGATGTTTCAATTATATGGATATTTAGATAAATCAGTTTCTTCTATCCACGCTATGTTCAGTAATATTTACGTGTTTCAGCGTTCACATTCAACTTCATTGGATTAAGTGTATCGCTGTAAAGGATTGTGAAATCGTATCGCTTCGTTTTAATTTGCCATTACACGTTCATATATTGCAATAGGATAATGATTAATGTTATCTTCAATTATTTTTCATCATTACACATGACTATTTTGCACAGTCTAATTTTCGAACTACTATAATACTATAGTGTTTGTGTGAATGGTAAATGATGTTTTTTTTGTAATAAAATGCCTTTCAATTTCCTGCAACAGTTGCAACTGTTCTTTTTTCTACATTGTGTTTGTTTCATCGTTACTGTGGATCAGAGTTCTGGACACAGAATTCCCCAAAACTAAGACAACCGGTAACGCGGACTCATTGCTCCCTGTCCGTGACAACTCCGAAGGTGCCAGGCTCACGCCGTCGGCCCTGCCGAGTCACTCCGCACTCAGAATTTGGGATTGGCTTGCAATTGTCTATGATCAATCTTACCACTTCACATTTCACTTGTATCATCCTTCAATTGGTAGTAAATCCTTCGCTAAGGAATTGGTCCTCAAATCGTGGGGTCAAGCGTACCACAGAAAAATTAGTTGCCGTTTAATGTTTGCGACACAGAGAATGTAAATAGTTACATGACAACATCGCTGCTGTAGCAGTGTAAGTCACGCTGCTATTAAAATATTCTATGTCTCGAGTTTCCTGGCTGGCTGCTGGCTGTGCTTCTCTCCACCCCAACAATAACTCCGTTGTTAGTGGGTGCAGGAGACAATAGGGACACCAACAAGGTGGGAATTACCAGAACAGAATTTGAAGACTGACACGGCTAATTTAAAATTGCACTTTCAATGTATGCGCCAATTAACGTCATTCTTTTTGAAAAAATAACTTGTTCTATCCTAGAGATTTAGAAACTAAACCTTAGGACATTAAACTAGTACATTTAAAATGTACGATTAATTGTAAAGTTAGCAAAATAAATAAATGATCTAAATCATATACTATATTCTTGGTTCTTTCGATAAAGTCACGTAGAAGGGAAACAATAAAATAATAAAGATATAAAACAATAAAATTCTCACAAGTCAAAATTCATATACTGTTGATTTATTCTCTCCATCTCCGCAGTTGACACTGCCGGTTGTGTTCCCTCCTTAGCTCCCATTCCCACGTTAGTCTCGACCACCGGCCTTCATCACTTCAAGTTGCGTGTCCTGCCTCACCCCACCATTCTAAACTAAAATTACGTCCTTAAATTGCATATGATGTCCAATTGACGTGTCCGTCTTCCAGTATCAGTGTAATTCTTAGGATGTGCATCATCTCTACGCTTCCTTGTGCATTTCAAAACATTGGTTCTATTTTCCGTTTGTGATGCATCTGTTTGAAAAAAAACGTTCTGCCTAAGGCATATGGCTCAGTTACGTTTCATTTCGATTTAAAGCTTTCGTGATTCCAAGGATTAATATTCTTTGGTTCTTTCGGTAAAGTCACGTAGAATGAGAATAAAATAATAAATTGATAAAATAAAATAACACAATAAAATTCTCACGACGTTTCGGCCACAACACAAGCGGCCTTCATCAGGTGACGGGACGAGACTGTCTGGAGGACAGCGCTGGAGCGAAAAAGCCACGCTCATATCGCGACCTTTAAGCTGTGTGAGAAGTAACAGAGCGCCTTGACAAAGGAATTAGCATAGAATTTAGCATTGAAACAGCTGAGTGATTAGCGTTTCATTATTAACGTGTCATGATTAAGCCAAGATAACAATAAGCACTTTGCTCTGCCCTGATACGCCTCTCTTAATCATTTTCATCCCTCTTCCCCTTCAACAACCGCCCTACGTGTAAATGCACTTCTATGTTTTCAAGGCTGTGTCCCTGTTCTTTTTGCGTTCAGTTTGTCATTCCCCCGCACCTCCAATTAAAGCATGGTTGGCTGCGTACGGTGCGAAAGAAGTTCACCCTGCAAACATACGCTGCGTTGAAAAATGATTCTACTGACTGCAGACCAATCCTGGACATATTTCTCAATACGAGTGCAATATCGAGGGTACAGATCAATACCACCTGAACACAGATGCTAATTCCCGGACGGGTGGCAACTCTAGCCATGCCCATGAAAACATACACAACATCTTGACCATGAATCGCCTATGCGGCAGATTAAATGTCAAACATTTAACATTGAATTCCGATCTACTATTGTTCGTTTTGATTTATTTTGGCGCAGTTTCAAGTAAGTCTTTTTGATATAATTATTGTATTGTCATTTACTGTATAATTATGATAATAGACCAAGCACTGAGACATTGCCCAGGGTTGGTCTACAATCGAAAAGGTGGCAACCCCATAATACATCCTAACGTGTTCCAGTGTTAACACATCGTATGTTTGTATCTTGAACTTCTTTCGCACCGTACGTAGCCCACCGTGCTAATCGGAGGTATGAGGTGAGCGGGAATCGAACTCGTGTAGTCGGGGTTCGTAGCGCAGCGTGCTAAACGCTAAACGCTGCGCCACCGCTCCCCCCACAACACACGCGCACAGCAGCTCCAGAGAGCAGCTTTTGGGTCAGAGGTAGCCACATTGCACTGGAGCCGTCCATAAATGACGTCACGCACCGAGGGGGGGGGGAGGTCAGACATTTGTGACGATGTGTGACGAGGGGGGGGGGGTTTGAGAAATGTGACGTCACCTCAAAATGCGCAACTTTAATTAAATATAGACAACACGTTCTACATAATTAAATAGGCTTTTTAACAAATCTTTTCTTCTACAACATCAGAGTGCAGCGCCACATTAAATACGCACTACAATGACGATAGTTTAAAGCGATGTGAAACATGTATTTTTGGGGAGGGGCGGCGCACAGCTTTGTGACGTCATATTTGAGGGGGGGGGGTCTGACTTTTTGTGACGCCGTGTGACGATGGAGGGGGGGTCAAAAATCGTCCAAAATCGCGTGACGTCATTTATGGACGCCTCCACAGCGAGAAATAGCGCAACAAACCGAACCCACGTACAGCGAGGGTAGCCCTGCCTGGTTTATCATTAATTAATCTCCAGTTAAGTCACAAACGACTCTCTTAGAGCCGAAGGCGCGATCCAGTATCACGTTGGCATGCCGTGTCAACCCGTACGGGGTTACCCCGTATTCGTGTACAGGGAGATTGAGTTTTCAGGTTCATACGGCTTACTACAGCCGTTTCAAAACGGGCAAACCAATGTTTTGTTTGATGGGACTTTGTAGGATGAACGTTGAGATTTGTAAGGGGCACGGGGTGACCAATAAGGTCTGAATTGGTCTGTAATAAGAGAGGCAATGGTTAGGGGTTGACAGGTGTGCGTTGGCACTGCGTGCCACGTCGCGTTGTCATACAGCTGACACTCCGATGAGCAATGATGCGGCGACGCACGGTGCCAATGGGGCCGTCCATAAATTACGTCACGAGATTTCTGACGATTTTTCACCCCCCCCCCCCCCATCGTCACGCGGCGTCACAAAAAGTCAGACCCCCCATCAAATGTGACGTCACAAAGTTCTGCCCACCCCCTAAAAAAAATAAAACATGTTTCAAATCGCTTTAAACTATTGTCATTGTAGTGCGTATTTAACGTGGCGCTGCACTCTGATGTTGTAGGAGAAAACATTTATTGAAAAGTCTATTTAATTAAGTAGAACGTGTTGTCTATATTCATTTAAAATTGCGCATTATGATGTGACGTCACATTTCTCAAACCCCCCCCCCCTCGTCACACATCGTCACAAATGTCTGAACTCTCCCCCCCCAGGTGCGTGACGTCATTTATGAACGGCCCCAAAAAGTTCAACATTCGTGCGTATCCGCCGTGATGTGGGGCGAAGTTTAATTCTAATCTTATTATCCGCGATGCCTGCAGGATTAGCTTTTTCATTCTTCGTCTGCCAAAGCAGATGATTAATGAGAATATTGATGAGATTTCCCCCAGCGCATGTTGGCTGTGGAAGGGCTGTTTAAGACCCGCGGTGAACCCGCTCATCTCCACGTATCGGCATGAAATGAAAAATCGCGGATTTTAGGAAGCGCGTTCGTTTCAAGTGGATGCTTGTTGTCAACACCGCCACATTGACAGCACTCGCAACCATCCCATACTCAATTGAAAACTCTTCTTAAGTAATTGCTTATTGTGTTTAGTTTCTTGTCCTTACCTCATACCTCCGATTAGCACGGTGGGCTACGTACGGTGCGAAAGAAGTTCAAGATACAAATATACGATGTGTTAACACTGGAACACGAGGGTGTGCTATGGGGTTGCCACCTTTTCGATTGTAGACCAATCCTGGGCAATGTCTCAGTGCTTGGTCTATTATCATAATTATACAGTAAATGACAATACAATAATTATATCAAAAAGACTTACTTGAAACTGCGCCAAAATAAATCAAAACGAACAAAAGTAGATCGGAATTCAATGTTAAATGCTTGACATTTAATCTGCCGCATAGGCGATTCATGGTCAAGATGTTGTGTATGTTTGCATGGGCATGGCTAGAGTTGCCACCCATCCGGGAATTAGCATCTGTGTTCAGGTGGTATTGATCTGTACCCTCGATATTGCACTCGTATTGAGAAATCTGTCCAGGATTGGTCTGCAGTCAGTAGAATAATTTTTCAAACGCAGCGTATGTTTGCATGGTGAACTTCTTTCGCACCATACGCAGCCAACCATGCTTTAATTGGAGGTGCGGGGGAATGACAAACTGAACGCAAAAAGAACAGGGACACAGCCTTGAAAACACAGAAGTGCATTGACACGTAGGGCGGTTGTTGAATGGGAAGAGGAATGAAAATGATTAAGAGAGGCGTATCAGGGCAGAGCAAAGTGCTTATTGTTATCTTAACTTAATAATGAAACATATCTGAGCCATATGCCTTAAGCAGAACGTTTTTTTTTTCAAACAGATGCATCACAAACGGAAAATAGAACCAATGTTTAGAAATGCAGAAGGAAGCGTAGAGATGATGCACATCCAAAGAATTACACTGATACTGGAAGACGGACACGTCAATTGGACATCATATGCAAATTAAGGACGTAATTTTAGTTTACAAAGGTGGGGTGAGGCAGGACACACAACTTGAAGTGATGACGGCCGGTGGTCGAGACTAACGTGGGAATGGGAGCTAAGGAGGGAACACAACCGGCAGTGTCAAGTGCGGAGACGGAGGGAATAAATCAACGTTATATACATTTTGATTTGTGAGAATTTTATTGTGTTATATCTTTGTTATTTTATTGTTTCCCTTCTACGTGATTTTACCGAAAGAACCAAGTATATAGTATATGAATTAGATCATTTATTTTGCTAACCTTACAATTAATCGTACATTTTAATTGTACCAGTTTAATGTCAATCCTTTACAGCGATACACTTAATCCAAAGAAGTTGAATGTGAACGCTGAAACACGTAAATATTACTGAACATAGTGTGGATAGAAGAAACTGCTCTTTGGTTTTTTCGGTAAAGTCACGTAGAAATAAGAAATAATAAAATAAAATTTCAGAATAGCATACGACGTTTCGATTGCAACGCAAGCAATCATCATCAGGTATAGAATAGCTAAATTTAAGAGAGAGGAAACACAGAGAGATGGAGAAGCACGTCAAATTGAACAAGATTTAGTAAAGTTTGGAAACAATAATATGCAGCACAGAGGGTCGGTCAAACTAAATATCCATACAATTGAAACATCAATAAAGCAGGTTGCTGCTCCAGGCGCCACTCTACGCGTGAGTGGTGCCAGTGGACTGAGAGGCCGTGCCAGGAGTCGCTGTCGCTGGCTGCTCAATGACCACCACCCTCTCGGCCGCTGCAGGGAGGGTGCGGCGCTGAGCCTTGAACTTCAGCTTCCCGTCTTCAGTCAAGCAGCAGCTCACGCTCTGCGGGTCCACGTCCCTGGGCAGCTGCGTCTCCCTGTGGAACTCCTGGCAGCTGTGACTGTAGCTGCCGCTGCTGACTTCTCCGCTCTTCACCTCGCGCCGTCCGGCCACCACCAGCTTGTCTCCAGACACCTTCACGGCCAGGTCCTGTGGGGAGAAGTCCTGCACGTCCAGGGACGCGACAAACCCGCCTCCCTGCTCCTGTGGATTTTCAATCTGGAACCCACTGCTCACGGCCGGCTGCTGCAACAGTGCGTCTCCGAGGCTACCCGGAGCCCGCGTGTGGCTGCTGAGCTGATCGACTCCACGGAAGATTCTCTCCATCCTCTCGATCTCGCTCCTCTTGTCTCGTTGCAGCTGCTGGAAGAGACTTTCACCGCGGGGGTTCCAGACCGGCCAGCCTGGCCAGACGCTCCTCTCCATGACGTGCATCGCAGGGAAGTAAACACTGAGGGCCATGCTTGTTGATGTGCTTCACAGTGAGGCTCGCTTCAGCTGTGAGCGCTGCTCCTTCCTCTGCCGATGTTCTGCCAGTGCAGCTACAGGAGCTGCTTTTATAGCCCTGGCAGTAGCTACGAGCAGATTCCAGGGGAGCCAGAAGCGTCCAGAATGACGCAGCTGCTCCCAGGGCTTCCCTCATCCACAGCAAATAGCAGTGACTCAAACCTGGGGTTCAGCTGTGTGACGCCTTCTCTAAACTAGCACATCAACAAGCATGGCCCTGAGTGTTTACTTCCCTGCGATGCACGTGAAGGAGAGGAACGTCTGGCCAGGCTGGCCGGTCTGGAACCCCCGCGGTGAAAGTCTCTTCCAGCAGCTGCAGCGAGACATGAGGAGCGAGATTGAGAGGATGGAGAGAATCTTCCGTGGAGTCGATCAGCTCAGCAGCCACACGCGGGCTCCGGGCAGCCTCGGAGACGCACTGCTGCAGCAGCCGGCCGTGAGCAGTGGGTTCCAGATTGAAGATCCACAGGAGCAGGGAGGCGGGTTTGTCGCGTCCCTGGACGTGCAGGACTTCTCCCCACAGGACCTGGCCGTGAAGGTGTCTGGAGACAAGCTGGTGGTGGCCGGGCGACGCGAGGTGAAGAGCGGAGAAGTCAGCAGCGGCAGCTACAGCCACAGCTGCCAGGAGTTCCACAGGGAGACGCAGCTGCCCAGGGACGTGGACCCGCAGAGCGTGAGCTGCTGCTTGACTGAAGACGGGAAGCTGAAGTTCAAGGCTCAGCGCCGCGCCCTCCCTGCAGCGGCCGAGAGGGTGGTGGTCATTGAGCAGCCAGCAACAACGACTCCTGGCACGGCCTCTCAGTCCACTGGCACCACTCACGCGTAGAGTGGCGCCTGGAGCATCCATTCCAGCAGCCTACTTTATTGATGTTTTAATTGCGTGGATATTTTGTTAAATCAGTTTCTTCTATTCACGATATGTTTAGTAATATTTACGTGTTTCAGCGTTCACATTCACCTTCATTGGATTAAGTGTATCGCTGTAAAGGATTGTCAAATCGTATCGCTTCGTTTAATTTGCCATTACACGTTCATATATTGCAATAAGATAATGATAAATGTTATCTTCAATTATTTTTCATCATTACAAATGACTATTTTGCACAGTCTAATTTTCGAACTACTATAATACTATACTATTTGTGTGAATGGTAAATGATGTTTGTTTTTTGTAATAAAATGCCTTTCAATTTCCTGCAACAGTTGCAACTGTTCTTTTTTCTACATTGTGTTTGTTTCATCGTTACTGTGGATCAGAGTTCTGGACACAGAATTCCCCAAAACTAAGACAACCGTTAACGCGGCCTCATTGCTCCCTGTCCGTGACAACTCCCAAGGTACCAGGCTCACGCCGTTGGCCCTGCCGAGTCACTCCGCACTCAGAATTTGGGATTGGCTTGCAACTGTCTATGATCAATCTTACCACTTCACATTTCACTTGTATTATCCTTCAATTAGTAGTTAATCCTTCGCTAAGGAATTTGTCCTCAAATCGTGGGGACAAGCCTACCACGGAAAAATTAGTTGCCGTTTAATGTTTGCGACACAGAGAATGCAAATAGTTACATGACAACATCGCTGCTGTAGCAGTGTAAGTCACGCTGCTATTCAAATATTCTATGTCTCGAGTTTCCTGGCTGGCTGCTGGCTGTGCTTCTCTCCACCCCAACAATAACTCCGTTGTTAGTGGGTGCAGGAGACAATAGGGACACCAACAAGGTGGGAATTACCAGAACAGTATTTGAAGACTGACACGGTTAATTTAAAAATGCACTTTCAATGTATGCGCCAATTAACGTCATTCTTTTTGAAAAAATAACTTGTTTTAACCTAGAGATTTAGAAACTAAACCTTAGGACATTAAACTAGTACAATTAAAATGTACGATTAATTGTAAAGTTAGCAAAATAAATAAATGATCTAAATCATATACTATATTCTTGGTTCTTTCGGTAAAGTCACGTAGAAGGGAAACAATAAAATAATAAAGATATAAAACAATAAAATTCTCACATGTCAAAATTCATATACTGTTGATTTATTCTCTCCATCTCCGCAGTTGACACTGCCGGTTGTGTTCCCTCCTTAGCTCCCATTCCCACGTTAGTCTCGACCACCGGCCTTCATCACTTCAAGTTGTGTGTCCTGCCTCACCCCACCTTTCTAAACTAAAATTACGTCCTTAATTTGCATATGATGTCCAATTGACGTGTCCGTCTTCCAGTATCAGTGTAATTCTTAGGATGTGCATCATCTCTACGCTTCCTTGTGCATTTCTAAACATTGATTCTATTTTCCGTTTGTGATGCATCTGTTTGAAAAAAAACGTTCTGCCTAAGGCATATGGCTCAGTTACGTTTCATTTCGATTTAAAGCTTTCGTGACTGCAAGGATTAATATTCTTTGGTTCTTTCGGTAAAGTCACGTAGAATGAGAATAAAATAATAAATTGATAAAATAAAATAACACAATAAAATTCTCACGACGTTTCGGCCACAACACAAGCGGCCTTCATCAGGTGACGGGACGAGACTGTCTGGAGGACAGCGCTGGAGCGAAAAAGCCACGCTCATATCGCGACCTTTAAGCTGTGTGAGAAGAAACAGAGCGCCTTGACAAAGGAATTAGCATAGAATTTAGCATTGAAACAGCTGAGTGATTAGCGTTTCATTATTAACGTTTCATTATTAAGTCAAGATAACAATAAGCACTTTGCTCTGCCCTGATATGTCTCGTTAATCATTTTCATCCCTCTTCCCCTTCAACAACTGCCCTACGTGTAGATGCACTTCTGTGTTTTCAAGGCTGTGTCCCTGTTCTTTTTGCGTTCAGTTTGTTATTCCCCCGCACCTCCATTAAAGCATGGTTGGCTGCGTACGGTGCGAAAGAAGTTCACCCTGCAAACATACGCTGCGTTGAAAAATGATTCTACTGACTGCAGACCAATCCTGGACAGATTTCTCAATACCAGTGCAATATCGAGGGTACAGATCAATACCACCTGAACACAGATGCTAATTCCCGGACGGGTGGCAACTCTAGCCATGCCCATGAAAACATACAAAACATCTTGACCATGAATCGCCTATGCGGCAGATTAAATGTCAAGCATTTAACATTGAATTCCGATCTACTTTTGTTCGTTTTGATTTATTTTGGCGCAGTTTCAAGTAAGTATTTTTGATATAATTATTGTATTGTCATTTTCTGTATAATTATGATAATAGACCAAGCACTGAGACATTGCCCAGGGTTGGTCTACAATCGAAAAGGTGGCAACCCCATAGCACACCCTAACGTGTTCCAGTGTTAACACATCGTATGTTTGTATCTTGAACTTCTTTCGCACCGTACGTAGCCCACCGTGCTAATCGGAGGTATGAGGTGAGCGGGAATCGAACTCGTGTAGTCGGGGTTCGTAGCACAGCGTGCTAAACGCTAAACGCTGCGCCACCGCTCCCCCCACAACACACGCTCACAGCAGCTCCAGAGAGCAACTTTTGGGTCAGAGGTAGCCGCATTGCACTGGGGCCGTCCATAATGACGTCACGCACCTAGGGGGGGGGGGAGGTCAGACATTTGTGACGATGTGTGACGAGGGGGGGGGTTTGAGAAATGTGACGTCACCTCAAAATGCGCAACTTTAATTAAATATAGACAACACGTTCTACATAATTAAATAGGCTTTTTAACAAATCTTTTCTCCTACAACATCAGAGTGCAGCGCCACATTAAATACGCACTACAATGACGATAGTTTAAAGCGATATGAAACATGTTTTATATTTTTGGGGAGGGGCGGGGCACAGCTTTGTGACGTCATATTTGAGGGGGGGGTCTGACTTTTTGTGACGCCGTGTGACGATGGAGGGGGGGGTCAAAAATCGTCCAAAATCGCGTGACGTCATTTATGGACGCCTCCACAGCGTGAAATAGCGCAACAAACCGAACCCGCGTACAGCGAGGGAAGCCCTGGCTGGTTTATCATTCATTAATCTCCAGTTCAGTCACAAACGAATCTCTTAGAGCCGAAGGCGCGATCCAGTATCACGTTGGCATGCCGTGTCAACCCGTACCGGGTTACCCCGTATTCGTGTACAGGGAGATTGAGTTTTCAGGTCCATACGGCTTACTACAGCCGTTTCAAAACGGGCAAACCAATGTTTTGTTTGATGGGACTTTGTAGGATGAACGTTGAGATTTGTAAGGGGCACGGGGTGACCAATAAGGTCTGAATTGGTCTGTAATAAGAGAGGCAATGGTTAGGGGTTGACAGGTGTGCGTTGGCACTGCGTGCCACGTCGCGTTGTCATACAGCTGACACTCCGATGAGCAATGATTCGGCGACGCACGGTGCCAATGGGGCCGTCCATAAATGACGTCACGCGATTTCTGACTATTTTTGACCCCCCCCCCCATCGTCACGCGGCGTCACAAAAAGTCAGACCCCCCATCAAATGTGACGTCACAAAGTTCTGCCCACCCCCTAAAAAAATAAAACATCCTTCAAATCGCTTTAAACTATTGTCATTGTAGTGCGTATTTAACGTGGCGCTGCACTCTGATGTTGTAGGAGAAACCATTTATTAAAAAGTCTATTTAATTAAGTAGAACGTGTTGTTTATATTCATTTAAAATTGCGCATTATGATGTGACGTCACATTTCTCAAACCCCCCCCCCCTCGTCACACATCGTCACAAATGTCTGAACCCTCCCCCCCCAGGTGCGTGACGTCATTTATGAACGGCCCCAAAAAGTTCAACATTCGTGCGTATCCGCCGTGATGTGGGGCGAAGTTTAAATCTAATCTTATTATCCGCGATGCCTGCAGGATTAGCTTTTTTTATTCTTCGTCTTCCAAAGCAGATAATTAATGAGAATATTGATGCAATTTCCCCCAGTGCATGTTGGCTGGGGAAGGGCTGTTTAAGACCCGCGGTGAACCCGCTCATCTCCACGTATCGGCATGAAATGAAAAATCGCGGATTTTAGGAAGCGCGTTTGTTTCAAGTGGATGCTTGTTGTCAACACCGCCACATTGACAGCACTCGCAACCATCCCATACTCAATTGAAAACTCTTCTTAAGTAATTGCTTATTGTGTTTAGTTTCTTGTCCTTACCTCATACCTCCGATTAGCACGGTGGGCTACGTACGGTGCGAAAGAAGTTCAAGATACAAATATACGATGTGTTAACACTGGAACACGTTAGGGTGTGCTATGGGGTTGCCACCTTTTCGATTGTAGACCATTCCTGGGCAATGTCTCAGTGCGTGGTCTATTATCATAATTATACAGTAAATGACATTACAATAATTTTATCAAACATACTTACTTGAAACTGCGCCAAAATAAATCAAAACGAACAAAAGTAGATCGGAATTCAATGTTAAATGCTTGACATTTAATCTGCCGCATAGGCGATTCATGGTCAAGATGTTGTGTATGTTTGCATGGGCATGGCTAGAGTTGCCACCCGTCCGGGAATTTGCATCTGTGTTCAGGTGGCATTGATCTGTACCCTCGATATTGCACTCGTATTGAGAAATCTGTCCAGGATTGGTCTGCAGTCAATAGAATAATTTTTCAACGCAGCGTATGTTTGCATGGTGAACTTCTTTCGCACCGTACGCAGCCAACCATGCTTTAATTGGAGGTGCGGGGGAATGACAAACTGAACGCAAAAAGAACAGGGACACAGCCTTGAAAACACAGAAGTGCATCTACACGTAGGGCGGTTGTTGAAGGGAAGAGGAATGAAAATGATTAAGAGAGGCGTATCAGGGCAGAGCAAAGTGCTTATAATGTTAATGCTCACCCCGAGCCCTCAATACTCTGATAGTGCGCTGTTTTTGAGTTGTACGCCTTTTGGCGTCTTCTGGTCCAACACCAATGGAGACTAAGCTCTAAAAAAAGCTGTTTCGGGTGTGGACCAATCAAATTCAAGGACAGTACATATTATTATTATCAGAGTTGTCTTTTTTGTTTGCATTTTGACTGCTTGTGTTGTGGTCATTGCAAACATGATGCCTTGAATAAAGGTGTCAGTTTTTGTGCCAGTTAAAAGGGTAAAACCTATTCCTATATCTTGTTTCTGGCAAAGGAGGTCTCATAATGTTAATACTCACCCCGAGCCCTCAATACTCTGATCGTGCGCTGTTTTTGAGTTGTACGCAGTGGTTCTTAACCTGGGTTCGATCGAACCCCAGGGGTTCGGTGAGTCGATCTCAGGGGTTCGGCAGAGCCCCCGCCACGGAGGTCCGGACACACTTGAATTATTGTGTAAATTTTTGATGACACACACGGCCTGCTTGGCCATCACTGGCTGCAGATGATCATGCTACACTGCTTGGCCAATCAGCGCTGCGGGGAATTTAGTGCGTACTCAGTACTCAACGTGTGACTGTTGTTGTCGTACGTCGTGTGATTTCTTTAATATTTTATCCATACTAACTATGTCGGGCAAAAGAAGAAAGTGGTCGGACGAATATGTACAACATGGATTCTCATGTATCACGGAACGTGATGGGAGTGAGCGTCCTATCTGCATGATTTGCAACGCCAAGTTGAGCAACTCTAGTCTTGCACCGGCAAAACTAAAGGAACACTTCTTGAAGCTGCATGGAGACGGGGAATACAAGAACACAACACTTGCTGAATTCAGGGTGAAGAGAGCCAGATTCGATGAAAGGGCCACTCTGCCTGCTCTTGGATTTGTACCTGTTAACAAACCGATCCTGACAGCATCGTACGAAGTTGCTTACCTGATCGCAAAGCAGGGCAAGCCACACACCATTGGTGAAACACTTGTGAAACCAGCTGCATTAAAGATGGCGAATCTGATACTCGGAACAGCGGCCGAAGGTAAATTATCCCAAATTCCCCTTTCAAATGACACCGTCAGTGACAGAATAGAAGACATGAGTAAAGACATCTTGGCTCAAGTAGTCGCGAATCTGATTTCAAGCCCGGCAAAATTCAGCCTTCAACTCGACGAAACCACAGACGTTTCTGATCTAAGCCAGCTTGCTGTTTTTGTACGCTATGTGAAAGACGACATGATAAAAGAAGAGTTTTTATTTTGTAAGCCTCTTACAACAACGAAGGCAGCCGATGTGAAGAAGCTTGTGGATGACTTCTTCAGAGACAACAATCTTTCATGGGATATGGTTTCTGTAGTTTGTACGGACGGAGCTCCAGTCATGCTGGGAAGAAAGTCTGGTTTTGGTGCGCTAGTAAAGGCCGATGCACCACACATCATTGTGACGCATTGTATTCTGCACAGGCATGCGTTGGCAACAAAAACCTTACCTCCAAAAATGGCAGAAGTATTAAAAACTGTGGTGGAATGTGTGAACTATGTGCGAAAAAGTGCTCTGAGGCACCGCATCTTCAGTGAGCTGTGTAAAGAAATGGGCTCTGAATTTGAGGTACTTCTGCTCCATTCTAATATTCGGTGGTTATCCCGGGGACAGGTGCTGAATCGTGTTTTTGCCATGCGTGTGGAATTAGCCCTGTTTTTGCAAGAGCACCAACACTGCCATGCAGATTGCTTCAAAAATCCTGAGTTCATTCTCATTTTAGCGTACATGGCTGATATATTCGCAGCTCTCAATCATCTCAATCAGCAGATACAGGGTGGTGGAGTCAATATCATGGAAGCGGAAGAACACCTGAAGGCTTTTCAAAAAAAGCTACCGTTATGGAAACGACGAACAGAGAACAATAACTTCGCAAACTTCCCGCTTCTGGACGACTGTGCAAGTAAGATCGAAGATGTGTCTGGAATCGGAGATATTTCTGTATCCACGGAACTGAAGCAAACAATTGCCACGCACTTAGATGAGCTTGCAAAGTCTCTCGACGGATATTTCCCTACAAGAGAGTCATATCCAGCATGGGTGAGACAGCCGTTCACGTTTGCTGTTGAAACAGCAGATGTCAATGATGAATTCCTCGACGAAATAATTGAAATTCAGCAGAGCCAGGTTCAACAGCAACTCTTCAGAACAACAACGCTCTCAACGTTTTGGTGTCGACAAATGAACAAGTATCCAGTTATTGCTAAGAAAGCCCTGGATTTTTTTATACCATTTGTTACAACATATCTTTGTGAGCAATCCTTTTCGAGGATGCTGGACATAAAAACGAAGAAAAGGAACAGACTTTGCTGTGAAAATGACATGAGAGTGGCACTTGCCAAGGTGAAGCCACGCATATCTGAACTGATCTCTCAAAGGCAACAGCAGAAGTCACATTGATTTCCAGGTATGTAATTTGTTGTGAGTTTATGCATTGTGTTGGTTTTATTCTTTGAACAAGGTAATGTTCATGCACGGCTCATTTTGTGTACCAGTAAAAAACATATCTATGTCTTGAATTTGAAAAAAATCACATTTTATTTTTCACTAAAGAGGGGTTCGGTGAATGCGCATATGAAACTGGTGGGGTTCGGTACCTCCAACAAGGTTAAGAACCACTGCACTAGAGTGAGAAAACGAATCTCTTGCGACGTCTGCAGGAAAACATTCCAACTGGCATGGTGCCTAGAGTCCCACATGAGAATGCACAAGACCGGTGGTCAAAGCTGCAACATCTGCGATGAAGCTAGTTGTAATTACTGAAACGTCGTACTCCGATGGTAAATGTTGTGGCTTGGCTCTCCAACACACCACACACCGGTGTGCTGTACTAGTGATGAATTGGCATGTTCTGTTTACGTGACAACCCTTACTAGTTGGCTGTCGGGTGGTGGCGGGTTTAACGGCACATTTATATAGTAATAGGTTTTTACCCTTTTATCTGGCACCAAAACTGACACCTGTATGTAGACATGATCCCTTGTATAAATGTGTCAGTTTAGGTGCCAGATAAAAGGGTAAAAACATATTACTATATCTTGCTACTGGCAAAGGAGGTCTCATAATGAAAATTCATACCCCGAGCTCTCAATACTCTGATAGTGCGCTGTTATTGAGTTGTATGCCTTTTGGCGTCATCTGGTCCAACACCAGTGGAGACTAGGCTCTAAGAAAAGCTGTCTCGGGTGTGGACCAATCAACTTCAAGGACAGTGTATCATTATCAGAGTTGTCTCTTTTTGTTTGCATTTTGACTGCTTGTGTTGTGGTTATTGCAAACATGATCTCTTGTATAACGGTGTCAGTTTTGGTGCCAGATAAAAGGGTAAAAACCTATTACTATATCTTGCGACTGGCAAAGGAGGTCTCATAATGACACATTTATATATTTACGCGATCCAACCCATAAAACCTGTATTATGGATATTTGTCGCAAAAGCCTACGTGTTAAACTGCCATGTATTTTTACGTCTATTGCTGTATTTTCTTACGTGCAATATATTTAATAAACCATCTTAATTTATTCATATTTTTGTTCGTAGTTATATCATTGTTGCGCGTGCGGTGTGGTCAGTGGATATTGTTCAGTGGATCAAACCGAGACAAATATTTTTGCAGCAGCTGTGGCTGCACATTGCAACAGCGCATTCCGAATGGTGTAGAACGCATCGCCCATAATCTGTATCTGTGTGCAAACACCAGGTATGGTTGGTAAGAAACACGTTTGGTTTTAAATGAATAGAACTCGAGCTTCAGCCATATTGTTCATTATAGACGCCACTTTGTAAGAATTAATCACGCAAACCTTGCGCCTGATTCATTTGAGTCGCTGTGCTCATGAGCAACAGGGCATTTGTGGCAAGGTGTTAATGTACCACAGATTAGCACGGTTGGCTACGTACGCTGCGAAAGAAGTTCAACACATTATTTGGGTCTTTCCGTAAAGTCACGTAGATAGAATAATAAAATAATAAAAATAAAGTAAATAAAAAAGTAAAATATATCACGACGTTTCGATCGCAACACAAGCAATCGTCATCAGGAGAAAAATGATAACGATTGCTTGTGTTGTGATCAAAATGTCGTGATATTTTTATTATTATTTTGTATTCACTTTATTTTTATTATTTTATTGTTCTATCTACGTGACTTTACCGAAAGACCCAAAAAATATTAATTCCTGCAGTCACGAAAGCTTTAAGTCAAGATTCAAGCACAACACACTTTCATACATTGTGGAAAGCGAGTATCCTTGCACGTACAATGCACTGGACCGCATGTTCGTGTTAAGTGAGTCGGGGGCTTTGTCACTGCCTACCCCATGATATAAATAATCTCAGGGAATTCAATTGCAAGTGTGCAATCTCCCTTCCGGTGGACATCGAGGATGAGTCATACCCTGGCTTGCCAGGAGGCAGTGGATCACAACTGTGGAATCCTTTCCATCTGCACGGGATAGAACGTTGCCCCCTTGCTCACATTTGTTCGTTTTCTGCGAGTGTACTGGTTTCCCCCCACATGTAAACACTCAGTAAGTGGCTGCAAATATCGGAATGTTAAGAGAACCGCAGAGCTTGGGCGATTGTTGGGAGTGCCGGCTCACCGCCTGGCTGCTGTCTCCCCGCTCGTCTGTGGGAGACATATAGAGGTACTGAATTAGATTTATATTCTCTACATAACATGATTCCTATCTACACAAAGCACTCACAGCGTAGAGTACAGCAAGTGATATTCCACGAAATAAAAAATAAACGTACATGACCACAACAGAAGCCAATGGGTACAGCTGTGCATACACGTACACAACATATACACGATTCCTACTGGTGGTTGGAACGATTCACCACTGCCGGAGAGTCAAGGAATTGTAATGATTCAGGATCATTAATGCAAACTGTCCCCGTTCTCAAACCTGTGTACGATTTAAAAGATCATAGAACGCCATTGTCGGAAGCAATTACTTCCCCATGTCACTGCGATGGGCAGATTCATGCCGTTGCAGTCGGCTTACACATTGTCAGTAGACCCCCCATACGCAAGTGTACACATTTGGTTAACCCCTCCTCCCCCCTCCATGCATACATACTAAATGGATGCCCCCTAACAGCTACACCACCACTCCCCACACGAGACAAGCATGTGACTCTCGGTGTAAATGGAGACGGAGTGCGAATACACGTGCCGATGCCCCAAGTACAGTTGCCACCATTTCCACGACAGAGCAAACCCAGGCACATTTCTCAGCGAGCCCAGGTCTATTGTTAAAACTGTGCAGTTCACGGTGATAAAATCAACCATAGCCATACCCGGGGTACCAGATCTCGACACAAATCAATTCCTGCTGCCACCCGAACACTGTCCGGGGGTCAAACGCGGACAGGTGGCAGCCCCAGTCGCGAGGCCACATCTGCACCGACTCACGGTAAATGTGTGCAGGGCCAGCAGGAAGAGCCCCGGGATCTCGGAGCGCAGCCACTGGTTCCACGCGCTGTCTCGGTCCACGTCCTCGCGTGACGACGACGATACTTCAAAATCACCTGACCGGAAGGAGGGGGGAGGGAGAGTAAGAAGGTACGAAGGGGAACCTTCTAACTCTTTCACAGGGACGCGTTCTTCGCATGCGTCACCCTGCAGCCAACCTCTCTGCTCTCGTGTGTGAACGTGGGTCAGTTTGGTTTAATCGTTCAGAATGAATGGGGCATGACCCTGGCCCTTGTGCAACTTATTATTTTCCATGAGATAATACCAAACACATCATTCATGTGTGAGTGTGTCTGTGGCCTGCAAGCAAAACCTACATTCTCTCGAGTCATATATCGGGAGCAGTCACAGGTGGGAAAGCATTGCCGAATTCCTTGAAAGGCTCAACTCTCTCCAACTTATGTTGAAAGCATTTACAGTGAGGGAAAAAGTATTTGATCCCCTGCTGATTTTGTACGTTTGCCCACTGACAAAGAAATGATCAGTCTATAATTTTAATGGTAGGTATATTTGAACAGTAAGAGAGACAGAATAACAACAAAATCCAGAAAAATGCATGTAAAAAATGTTCTAAATTGATTTGCATTTTAATTAGGGGAATAAGCACTTGACCCCTCTGCAAAACATGACTTAGTACTTGGTGAAAAAACCCTTGTTGGCAATCACAGAGGTCAAACGTTTTTTTGTAGTTGGCTACCAGGTTTGCACACATCTCAGGAGGGATTTTGTCCCACTCTTCTTTGCAGATCTTCTCCAAGTCATTAAGGTGTGGAGGCTGACGTTTGGCAACTCGAACCTTCAGCTCCCTCCACAGATTTTCTATGGGATTAAAGTCTGGAGACTGGCTAGGCCACTCTAGGACCTTAATGTGCTTCTTCTTGAGCCACTCCTTTGTTGCCTTGGCCGTGTGTTTTGGGTCATTGTCATGCTGGAATACCCATCCACGACCCATTTTCAATGCCCTGGCTGAGGGAAGGAGGTTATCACCCAAGATTTGACGGTACATGGCCCCGTCCATCGTCCCTTTGATGCGGTGAAGTTGTCCTGTCCCCTTAGCAGAAAAACACCCCCAAAGCATAATGTTTCCAACTCCATGTTTGACGGTGGGGATGGTGTTCTTGGGGTCATAGGCAGCATTCCTCCTCCTCCAAACACGACGAGTTGAGTTTATGCCAAAGAGCTCCATTTTGGTCTCATCTGACCACAACACTTTCACCCAATTGTCCTCTGATTCATTCAGATGTTCATTGGCAAACTTCAGACGGGCATGTATATGTGCTTTCTTGAGCAGGGGGACCTTGCGGGTGCTGCAGGATTTCAGTCCTTCAAGGTGTAGTGTGTCACCAATTGTTTTCTTGGTATGGTGCCAGCTGCCTTGAGATCATTGACAAGATCCTCCCGTATAGTTCTGGGCTGATTCCTCACCGTTCTCATGATCATTGCAACTCCACGAGGTGAGATCTTGCATGGAGCCCCAGGCAGAGGGAGATTGACAGTTATTTTGTGTTTCTTCCATTTGCGAATAATCGCACCAACTGTTGTCACCTTCTCCGCAAGCTGCTTGGCAATGGTCTTGTAGCCCATTCCAGCCTTGTGTAGGTCTACAATCTTGTCCCTGACATCCTTGGAGAGCTCTTTGGTCTTGGCCATGGTGGAGAGTTTGGAATCTGATTGATTGATTGCTTCTGTGGACAGGTGTCTTTTATACAGGTAACAAGCTGAGATTAGGAGCACTCCCTTTAAGAGTGTGCTCCTAATCTCAGCTCGTTAGCTGTATAAAAGACACATGGGAGCCAGAAATCTTTCTGATTGAGAGGGGGTCAAATACTTATTTCCCTCATTAAAATGCAAATCAATTTTTTACATTTTTGACATGCGTTTTTCTGGATTTTTTTGTTGTTATTCTGCCTCTCACTGTTCAAATAAACCTGCCATTAAAATTATAGACTAGTAATTTCTTTGTCAGTGGGCAAACGTACAAAATCAGCAGGGGATCAAATACTTTTTTCCCTCACTGTATGCATTAGTTCTGCCCATACCTCTTTGTGCCTGTGTAGTGGGCAGGCAAGTGTGGTGGAGCAGCAGGTCCAGCACACGGGGTGTCCAGCAGAGGAGAGGAACTCCCCGTGGCCGTGGCCGGGGAAGCAGAGGTCGGCGGCGCTGGGAGCGGCGTCAGTTGCGCGGCGTCTGTGGGAGAAGGCACAGGCCTCTTCTGAAGATTATCATCCGCAGACACATCATACGGCTTGCCGGACACGTCACACACTCGGCCCTGTGATTGTGGAGGTGAGACAGGTTCGCGCGTGGCAACGAATGGCTTGTCGCTGGACAAACATCGACGGCAACATCGGGAGAACGCGGCACGAACTCGTGCAGAGTTTCTGGCACCATATGAATTTACACTCCTTGTAGGTATGTACGTTGAACCTCGTTCGCGCCATACGTCAGCCAGCCGTGCTAATCGGAGGTGCAGATGGATGCAATTGAAGGACGTGGAGCAGAGGTGTCAAAATGAAAAAAATAATTGATACAGAAATTACACAAGTCCAGGGGACTTCACCAAGGCCGTGTTATCCCAGACTCTGACAGAGCACAAAGGAAGATTGGCAATGACAAAAAAATGGCTTCATAACTTTCATTGTCAGATGGCACACTTGCATCTTCAGTCTTCAGTCGGCGTCAGTAATTTAAGAATGCACGCATGATGCGTGACACCAACTAAAATGGCATCGATGCTGACTAATCACATCCTCTCCAAGATGTGGAACTCAAGAGACGAGGATAGCCTCTTCCAAACAGGACTACCCTTGACAATTGAGTTGTCGCCTGGGTAAAAATAAAATGAACTAGGAGATTTCAACTTGAAAATCCAAACCATCGCACCAACAGTAATGGACGGAATCCTATATGAGGCGCACACTGCAGTAGCTTCAGGTGGACTCTGGTACCTGCTTTAACGTCTGTGTGAGAAGCATCTTCTCCCACTGAAATTCAAACAAAGTTGACAGTTAGACAGGACATGTTTTAAAACATCCGCAGTAAAATTCAAGTATGTATACCATTAAAGTAAACTATTTTTTATTTACCAGGTTAGGCCCATTGAGAGCTATTAAGCTCTTTTTCAGAAGCGACCTGGCCACAAATTATAGCTTAACGAAGTAGCTTATCACGTGGAAATTTATAGCAGCCAAATACTCTAAACGCATTACTTACAAATAGCTCACAAAGCAGTTATCCTCCCACTACCCTTGGGTTACCTCCTGTCCCGGTCCAGCCGAGACAGTCTGTGAATTGGCATCTGTATTTGGGTGGCATGAATTAATTTGTACCGAGATCTGGTACCGGTACTGTGCTGAACTTTACTACTGCATGGTTGTTGACAGACCTAGACCGACTGAAACATAGGTCTGGGTTTGATCTCCATAGTGGAAAAGGTGGTAACCCGAAAACTAACCCAAACCCTTCCACATTCAACGATAAACACTTTCAAACCGAGTTCGCTCGGAAATGACCCCACTAAACCGCACGTATGTAAACGTTTGACTTCAGTGGTTCCTCCGCCGCGTGCGAACGATGAAGTGCACGGCCTCT
The DNA here is from genome assembly GCF_048934315.1 of Petromyzon marinus. Lineage (NCBI taxonomy): Eukaryota > Metazoa > Chordata > Hyperoartia > Petromyzontiformes > Petromyzontidae > Petromyzon > Petromyzon marinus. The sequence goes on along the minus strand of NC_133703.1, from coordinate 10,071,510 downwards.
CGTGATGATGACCTCACACCCACATGGCTGCATGAAAGGCGGTGCTGACGAGCATGAGGCAGGTGGAAGAGGCAAAACGAGGAGGCAAGATTAGAGTGCTGTAGTTGGTGGGGTATAGTGGGGCCTATTTCCGAATGATTGATTTATGTGGAAATGAAATTGGTCAAGAGTCCGTTACTTTGTAAACATTAGCATGTATCTACTTTAAAACCAAGTCTGCAGGGGTGGGGAAGATGAGGTCTGTTCATTCTGGTGGGCAAAGAGAATTTAGACACTCCAAGTTAAGTCTGGTGGCATACGAATGAAATGCACCTTACAAATGTAAATAATAATGATTATTAATCCATCTTCTTCTTCACTCCCACGGTGTTTCCAACCAGGGTTAGGCCATGTAATGATCTGACGTGCTGTACACTTGTACAGTGTTACTGAATTATTGTATCATTATGAAATCAGTGCCCCTTCTGCGACCTTTCCATAGATCCCCCTCTGGTGTATAACCTGGCCTGCTGACGTCAGGGCTGTAAGCCGCAGATCCCTTTCCCTGCCAGCAGCCAGCGCAATACTGTTACATTACCATTCTATGCCACTACACAGGGACTCCTCTATTTACGAACATTCGACTTACGAACATACAGAGATATGATCAAACCTGTCCGTATGTCCAGTTTCCTGTTTGGACCGAGAGTCGCAAGTTCATGGTGGCATCTACATCTGCAGAACGTGAAGAACCAGAGGCAACTTTTAAAGCCATTCCCCGTGTTTAGTGTACAAGCCGTAAAACGTGTTTGAAATCGACGGGAGAAAAGTTGGACTCACGAACAAATCGACTTACGAACAGACCTCTGGAACCGAACTCGTTTGTACGTACAAGAGTCTGTATATGGTGGTCACTCTGAACAACACAGACCCAGCCTCCTTTTTACTTTTTTTGGTCCATTAGGACATTACCAGACACATCTTTCTGTGCTAACGACCACACAATACACATTAGACGAGTCATAACAGGTCACGTTTAATAGTCTAAACTTGTCTGGAGTAAGTCGCATACGGAAGACATTTCTGCACATTTGCAGAATTACATGTCTATGATAAAGGAACCATGTGTATTGCATTGCACAGGGGTGCTTGATCATGTGTGGATGCAGATTCCCGCAGCAATACAGGGAATAGGTTGTTCGCAGCGCCACTGATTAATCAGAATCAGAATCTTTTTTATATCCTGGAGGAATACGATGAGCTATGAAGATCTTTTTCACATATGTCCAGTAGGGGCGGGTCAGCGAGCTATTTCCAAAACCGATGAGAGGCAAGATGGAGAAAATGTAAGCAAATTGCTAAAAATACAAAGTACATACATTCCTGCCAATTTGTCAACAAATGCAAGCTTGGGCAAGGTAGCAACACAACAACCACAGCTCCCGCCCACAACAAGACTCCACAAAATTCTTCAATTGCATTGCATTAAAATTGAACGTTTAATGAGCGATATTTGAAATAGCGTTACCAAATGACAATATTCCCTTCGAATACCTGACTAATGAATGAGGCTAAGACGCTTGCAGTAATGTTCAAATATGCATCACAAGCCATTCAGAAGTGGTAGGCCTCACGTGACCACAGGGCACCACAGTGGCAATATGTTAACTACCTCGCCTGGTACGCAGGAGGCCATGGATTCAATCCGGACCCTGTCGCCTGCTGTATATTTTGAGGTTGCATGTCTCTCTCACTACATTTAGAATAAACATCACGCGTTTAGAGTATTTGGCCTCTATACATTTACACGGGATAAGCCACTTCGTTGAAGATAACATTTGTGATAGCCAGGTTGCTTCTGAAAAATAGCTCCATAGCTCAGTGGGGCCTCAAACTGGTAAAATAAAAAATATTGTTCATATTCTTGGTTCTTTCGGTAAAGTCACGTAGAAGGGAAACAATAAAATAATAAAAATATAAAACAATACAATTATCACGACGTTTCGACTGCAACACAAGCAATCATCATCACCTGATGATCATTGCCTTCAACAGCCCCCTGAGCAGCATGGTGAGGTATGGCCATACAACCCCCTTGATTAACACGGCATGGGGTAGGGAGATCTTCAAGCATGATTACATTTACAAAGGGCATTAAGTGTTCAACAAAAATGAGTACATGAAATCTTTGAGTAAACCGCCATGAACCAATTCAACAAGACGCAATCTCACCGACACACCACGAGTTTCACTGACAACCACCGTCTTTTTTGCAGGCAAACATCTTGGTCAAAGGCCACATCAGTGGCAATATCAGGCTCACGGATTTTGGCCTGAGCATCAGCGAGACCTGCCCAAGTGAGTGATCTAGCTGCCCTGTGAATGTGTGTACGTGTGTAGCAGCATGTGTGTGTGCGTGTCACAGTGTTTGTGGGGAGCGGTGGTGTTAACGGTTAGCACGCTGCGCTACAAGCCTGTTTAAGCTATATGGGGGGGGGGGGTCTTTGTCTTCGTGCTGTGGTGGCGTGGTGGTTAGCACCGCTTAAACAAAGTGTGGTAGTGACACTGATACCCTTCAAACGTTACATTTCGTCAATCATTTGGCCAGGATTTCAACTCTCAACCTCCCAGGTTTGAGGAGGGTAGTTGTCAAACAGTAACCAGTAAACCGCTAACAGTTTTCATAATCGATTGCTGGTATTGAAAGTCTGGAGCCAGTAGACAATCCCATTGGAATTTTCGTCGCGGATGGCTGATTTACGGGTGATTTACATGTGATTTACGATTGCAAATGTGCAGATCTCATGGCAGCCCTAAGTACCTTTGTCCTCATTCCTCACTTAACCTTTTCCCCTTCCGAGACGTCTGCACGTTACAGGGTGGTGGTAGGCGTCCCCGGTTCATCACTGAATCTTGAAACGCGCAAAGCGGCTCGGCGTTCATTTTATTCAGAGAGGCGTCGCAGCGCCGTTGCTTTTAAAGAAGTTGTTACTCACCGCAGAGAACTCTCGCGACACGACAGCTGCACTCTATGATAGCTGGCACCAGTGTAATGAAAATAATTTACATTTCTAAGTGCTACCCAGCTGATACACGCATTTACGTGGGCGATCTTTGTCATTGTGCGTATTTTGAGTGCCATACGTGACTGCGTGTGCATACCCTCATCTATTCTGCACTTCACAAGTACAGATGAATAATGTGCAAGTGCCACCTTGTTTGGTCACCTGTCTGTCCGTGTGCTGCTAGGAGCTTGGTGTCTTGGCTCGATATGATACATGGCCCCCGAAATGTACTTTGGGCTCCCGGTCACATGCAGCGCGGACATGTGGTCACTCGGATGTGTGGTGGCCGAGATGCTCCTCGGGAACCTGCTCTTCAAGACAAGCTCGGAAGACCACATCGGCTATCTCATCCAGGTATCTGACGCGTAGGAAAACACCATTGCATATATATCCAGTTGGTTATAAGGGCCTGCTGTTGAGCTACAAGGCTGTCAGTGGGTTAGCCCCACAATACTTACAGGAGCTGATCCACTCATGTACACCAATGAGGTCCTTGAGATCTTCTGATCTCCTACTCAGTTTTCTGAGGTCAAGTCTCAATTCCTGGGGGCGATCAGGCTTTTTGCCAGTGCAGCTCCAAGACTATGGAACGCGTTGGCCTCTGAAAACAAGACAGAATTTTTAAAGCTATTTAAATCTCGCCATGAAAACTCACCTCGGTAAAATGGCCTATTCCCCATAGTTTTGGTCGTCTCATTTCCCTGCTTTCCATACACGGGCGCATTGGGATCATCGGATTAAATGCGCCTTACAAATATTAATTATTATAATATATACATACTGATGAATTCTATAATTTTTATTGTAACAAACCTCGAGCCCGATACGGCACCACCAAACCGGGCGTCATATTTCCCATGGGACCGTTCCAACTGCGCCATATAAAGGAGGAGGGAGGGTTTAATTCGAATTTGAACCAACGATGGAGTCCACGATAAACAACAGCAGCAGCAGGGGGTTGGTTATGACTGATGGCGCACGACGATCCACCAGCGTACAGACCCGCTGTGCGATGGCTCATGCGACAAAGCTGGTTACGTGCAGGGCTGTCGTCATCCTCTGGGCCTTTCACTGGTCAAAAAATGTCGCTCAGCTGCCGGTACACGGGAGAGGAGTGGACGTGTTCATTGCGTGATCACGCACCATTTGCATGAGTAAAGAAGTAAAGAGAGATTTCGGGTTCATCAGTAATACCAGAGAATCAGAGCGTCAGGCTGATGTCCTTCGGAATGATTACTATTGTTATGATTATTGTGGTTTGTTGTTAATCCCCGAGGCTTTCAGAGCCTGTGTTGGAGAGCAACGAAGCCGCACGTAGTAACCACGTCATCAATTAAAGACCAAATATGTATGATTCGCCTGATGATAGAGATAAATATCTGCAAACAGTATGTACAAGAGCAGGCAAAGTTCATTGTACATCGACGTTTCAATGAGACAAAGAGCAGCGTATGTACGCTCTGTTCACTCGAGCGACAGACCTCATCCAACTCATCCCTCTTGTGATCTTGGTTTCAGATGTTGGGGCTCCCACCCAAAGCCATGATTGACGCCTCGACCCACAACATTATCTCCTTTGGTGAGTGGACAGGGGGGGTGGTGAGGTGGTGGTGTTGGAGTTCGTAGCTGTTGCTGCTGCTGCTGTCACTGCCCGGAGAGTCGTGGCCGTGCAGCCACGTGTCTCGTGCTCTGTGCTTGAATAGAAAGGCATGGAAACTGCTTCGTGTAATTTAAAAATGAACTGTGCTTTATTTGGGTTTAAAAGTCACAACGGTCTTGGCAACGTACTTGTCAGTACGTGTGTGAATTAGTGCGACAGTAAGGAGTCTTATGAAAAAAATACTTTAAAAGGAATGTTTAGGTAGCACAGTATATTTGGAAAACCCATAGGTATTTGCAATCCAACAGAGGACGTGTGTATTAATTACATGCAATTCTGGCCATCACATTTTTGATAAAGATGAGTGGCCATTTTTTTATATTTCAGCATCACTTAGCACAATTTTTAAAAATTGTGTGGCAGATGCGACGGTATCCTAAATCAGCATAGAGCAGTTCTACCATAGTATAAAACAACCATAGAGAACAACCCTCCACACAAACTGTAGGTCCTTGATTGAGAAATATATTATGCTTAAAAGCACGCTTGTACAACAAAATACCATCCTCTCCAAGTGATGCAAATAATAATATAATAATAAAATAAACATCAAAGTGTCTCCTTGCTCAAACAAGTATCAGGAGGTTCTCGTCTCCTCTGGTGGCCCAGAGTTGAGAGTGGGACTTTCACTTTCACGCTTAGGAGCCATCCTTTTCACACGACTACTGCAAACGTCTCACAAACGGTTACAAATTTTATCGACCCTGGAGGGATGACAGGCTGTAGTCGACCGCCAACATGGAATCATATTTGCAAACATCGCAATTGGAGGGTTAAGGACCGCCGCCGCATTGTACTGATCGCCACAACTAATTCAGTGTTTCTCTCTTTTTCTCTCTCCGATAAACAGACAAAAAGAATCGCCCCGTCGTCAATGGGAAACGGATCGTCCCGTGCTCTGTGTCTTTGAAGGCGGTTCTGGGAACCCGCAATCAAAAGTTCATCAATTTTCTCCACGGGTGCCTTCAGTAAGAGACTTGTTACTCTTGTCTACATTTCACCTCGTACAATTAATTAAATATAAATCACTTTGCGTCTTCCATCAACATTACTGGAAACGATCTTAGACCTCACGTGTCGTTTGGGCTAGGACTGCAAAGTTTTGTGTCACACCGGGGCATCGTTTCTTCTTCTCGTCGCTTTTTTAAATAAATATCGTTTCTGACAAAAGTGTTGAGGATGGAATTGCTCATTTCACTCCAGACCACGATTCAATGAAGCGATTTTAGAATGCAACAGGCACCTGACTCCCTCCGTTTGCCTCCTTGGCAGGTGGGATCCCCAACTTCGCCTCACACCCACGGAGGCCCTCAACCACCCATTATTGTGGGGCTGCAGGGCCGTGCCACCGCAAGCGAACTTCCCGCCTTGCCCAGCCATGGACACGGAGCCGGTGGCGGCCTGCAGCCTCTCGGCAGTCCTCCGTCTCAGCCAGGGAGATTGCCAAGTCCCTGCTGCAAGGAGGCAGACTTCGGAGTCCACTTGGTCAAATCAGAATACTGCAGGCTCAGCTTCTGGGAGCGAGTGGGCTTCGAACTCGGATTGGGGAATGGAGTCGGAGCGGGGAGTGGAGTCGGCGGGTGACTGTGCGGTAACACGCCTGTCTGAAAAATTCCCCAATCAAAGTGGTGGCACCAATGACGTCATCGCGGAGGAAGAGGAGATGGAGTCGGCCACGAGACAAGAGTGAGTCTCCACGCAGAAGTGCACCTTGAGAAAAATGTGTATTGGGGAGGTCATTCAGACAAAGTGTCTCCTGATATAAATTAACATAAAGCAAACACCATCGATCATCATAAATTAGTTATTTGAGTAAATCACACATTCCTATAGCAAGGGCAAGTCTTTTCATATTACAACCACTGTTGATTCCCACAATGTGGTATTCACGATTGAAAGGAAGTAAAAAATACTGAGGACACATGAGATTTGGGTTCTGTATCAGATGAGACAAGTTCTGTATTGTAAGAACGGGGAATCTGTTTCATGAGGAGTTGTGAAATGAGGATTCTGTAATGGCATTCACCTCTTTAGTTCATCTCACTTGAAGATGTAAATATCCCAGGGCTCCACAGGATGTAATATCTTATCCCTAACCTCATCTCCACCAATCTGCAGCTAAATGCATTCCTAGTAAAAATATATATCTTAATTATAAATATATGAATTGCACTGCATCCCACTTGGAGGTGCTGCGGTTAGAGCACTCCACGATCACTGTACGCTTGCGAGTTCAAAATCTAGGTCAAGAAAGTTAACAGCTTATTTATCAACCCGAGCTATAGTCAAATAATGAATTCTGCGATTCATTCGGGAGCACTGTTTCTGTTACCGTGACGATAGCGCTGAATAAATCCTGTCATGCGGCTGGGCCCTCCCTGCCCTGTGTACATATTTTTCAATGTTACTGTCGTTTTTGTCTCACTTCTTTCTGGTCTAATGACTCCAAGACTCACGGTTTAAACTGAAGATCCCAGTGGTCCTCAAAAATATTTACGGGGACTCCTTCACTTAAAAAAACATTCAACTTAGAAAGTCTCAGAGATACGAAGAAACCTGTCCATATGTCCAGTTGCCTGTTTGTAGCGAGATTCATAAGTTTAACCGCCACGCAATAGATGGTGGTGGTGGCATCTACATCTACACAACGTGAAGAACCAGTGGCGTCTACGTCTACAGGAGATTATACAACTCTTAAAGCCATTCCCTGTGTTTAGTGTACACGCCGTACAACATGTTTGGAATCGACAGGAGTAAAGTTGGACTTACGAACAGACTTCTGGAACCTAACTCGTCCGTAAGTAGAAGAGTCCCTGTATATGGTGGTCACTCTGAACAACGCAGACCCAGCCTCCTTTTTACGATGTTTGGTCCATTAGGACGTTACCAGACGCATCTTTCTGTGCTAACGACCACGCGATACACATTAGACGAGTCACAACAGGTTACGTTTACTACTCTAAACTTGTCTGGAGTAATTCGTATACGGCAGATATTTCTGAAAATTTGCAGAATTACATGTCTATGGGAAAGAAACCATGTGTATGGCATTACAAGGGGTGCTTAGTCGTGTGTGGATGCAGGTTGTTGGCAGTGCCACTGATTAATTAGAATCTTTTTTTCATCCTGGAGGAATCCAATGAGCTATGAAGCTCTTTTCACATATGTCCAGTAGGGGCGGGTCAGCGAGGTATGTTCAAAAACGATATGAGAGGCAAGACGGAGAAAATGTAAGCATGTTGCTAAAAATACAAAGTACATAGATTCCTGCCGATTTGTCAACAAATGCAAGTTTGGGCAATTCAGCAACACAACAACAGCACCAGACCACGACAAGACAACGCACAGTCCCTCAATTACATTGCAAATTAAAATCGAAAGTTCAATGCGGATTATTTGAAACAAAGTTACTAAATAGCAATATTCCCCTCGAATACCGAATGAACGAGGCTAAGACGCTTGCAGTAATGTTCAAATATGCATCACAAGCCATTCAGAAGTGGAAGGCCTCACGTGACCACAGGGCACCACGGTGGCTGGGAGATGTTAACTACCTCCCCTGGTACGCAGGAGGTCGTGGGTTCCATCGCAACCCTGACGCATGCTGTATATTTGTCTGCTATAAATGTCCACGTGACGATAAGCCACTTCGTTGAGCTATCATTTGCGATGGCCAGGTCGCTTCTGAAAAACTGCTATATATGCTCAGTAGGCCTTACCTGGAAAAATAAAAAAAATATTTTGTCAATTAGTAAATAAATGAAGTATATAAGTTCCAATTTCATTCATGCATACATTTCCAAGCTTGGGAAAGGCAGTAAAACAATATCAAAAACAGCCACAGTCCACACCAAGACAACATACAGTGCTTCGGTAAAATTGTACTTAAAAACTGAACAGTGGATACATTGTTAAGAATACAAAAAATTGTTTAGGTAAAAATAATTTGGTTGATAAAGACCTGGGTAGTGATCTGCGATTATTGAGTGGGGGTTTGGGAGTCGCTGACTGGGAGGAGTGGGAACGGGTGAAGCCGGATCTGCCACGCGTTGCGCTCACCAACTCGAGCTTCGCCGGGACAGCAACAAACGAAGAGACGGAGAGAGGAGCTACCCCGGGTTTACATCGCCACGACTCACGACGCACACAACACACACGGCACATGCCCAGGGGGAGGAGGACGATGACCACCCCACAGTGCGATAGCTACGACTCCCCTTTCATTTAGTGAGCCATCCTCACACAACGCTGCACGGAGTGTGCAGCGTTATCAATGAACACGGCACTACCACTGCACGGAGTGTGCAGCGTTATCAATGAACACGGCACTACCACTGCACGGAGTGTGCAGTGTTATCAATGAACACGGCACTACCACTGCACGGAGTGTGCAGTGTTATCAATGAACACGGCACTACCACTGCACGCGAGCAATCGGCTGCTTAGTGAGTTACACGGCACGGTACGGAGCTATTAACGCGACACGAACCACAGCGTGTTCCCGGGGTACTCAACTACCTTAGTTTCTCAACTACCGGGATTACTCAACTCAATATTTCAAGAGGCGCAATGCACTGTGGTGAATACGAGACAGTGGTCCTTCATAAACAACATCACCAAACAGTCTTTAAAGAGCAGCATGCGGCACCGGGAGACGCAGATTGCCAACCCCTGAGCTATTCTATTCGTGCGCATGAGGGCAACATGTTCAGGAGCCATAAGCCAATGTCCGAGGTCTGCTGGTCACGACGAGAGGGCTTCATGTAGGGTTACTATCCTGCTCCTCCTGTTGTTTGTGGAGTGACTCATGCAGCCAGCTGTGGCTCTAGGGTTTGGTGATACATGTTATTTATGTAGTTTATTGTTAAAAATTCGGTCACAGTTCCTATGATCACTGTTACATTGCATGTATAGCTTTATTTTGGTGATTTCTAAAAGTTTTTTGGTTTGGCCATGTTTTTGTTTATTGTAGTACGGAGTTAGATTGATGGCCTTAATCTAAGTTTTCTTGTTGTTGTTGTTGTTTGTCTTGCATCCCACTGGGATTTTTGCACACAGCGTTGGTGTACGGTGCTATATCAGGAATATTTTGACGTTTTTTCCTGGATTTTCTGTTTGCACATGCACAAAGTCACTTTAAGATGTTTTCTTGTTCATGTTTTTGTCTTTTTTGTTTGTTGAGGTTGCACCCGATTCAAGAGCCGAATGGCTCACAGGGCTATACCAAATAAATGAAAACTAAACTAAACTAAAACTACTCCGTTGAAGGAGCACAAACGACTGTGGTTCACAATATCGTGAATAGCTTGGGTTGGATGGTCACAATCGCACTGTGGCTTGACTTTAATTTTCTATTGCGTCGTTTCACGCTGTACGATCTGTTCTGGATGACCACAGTCAAACACTGGAGAGTTTAAAATTTTCCATTTGTGCATCAGGTATCCGCATCTGCCATGGTTTGTGCAGATGCGGTTTAGGGGGACCATGATCTTCGTGGAATATCAAGCCCAGGGATCTTCTGCGTTGGATTTTTCACAAGGTGTGTCAGTTCTTTTGAACTTACACTGATCATGTCGACTCTCTGCAGTGGCAATGTGAAACTATAAAAATAAAAAGGGATACAATTTTTCAGAAGTTGATTCTTACACGTGCAATTCAATACGTGAATTGTCAGCTGAATAATAAATATTAATCGATTTAACCGATGTATCGCGCTGTTACTACTAACTAGCACAACTCTTTATTACGATCACAGCATGTATAAAGTAAAATTTTAAGTAAAAATATATATTCCTGAAGTAATGATGGTTTATTCAAACTGTGTGCAATATCAAGCAACTTCGGAATGATTTCTGAAGCACTGCTGCAATGTTTGGTGCACTGCGATACTAACGCGGCGATCTGAGTTGGATTCCTAGCCATGGCTAACGTCAGTGGTGACTGATATCTGAACCAGTCCTGAACCTAATCCCCACCCCCTTCACCAAGCGTGGTAAAGTTTGGTGCAACAACCCCCATGACCAAAGCAACGTGGCAAGGCCTTCATCAGGCAGTGGACTGCCAGAGGGGTGTAACACACACAATCATCAGTTTGTCTCGACAATCACTTGCCTTGATCATTGAATCCTTAAGTTACATTACCAATGGCATATTGGTGTGGCTCACTGACCCTTTGATGTGAAAGATTAAAGAACCCCAAGTGTCTGTCGCCGACTCAACAATTTTGAGGAGCGACCCGTGGCGGTCAGGCAGATCACGAGGTGAGCAGAGGGGTGAGGAGGAGGGCACTTTGGAGGGGACTGCCAAACCTCGAGTCGCGAGCACACAGCGCCGTCTCCTCGTACAACACGGCGCACCGATAGGCACCGCCGCTGCTGCCACCGGGCTTGGCCTTCTGCGCCAGTTTTACCAGGTTGGCCACGGGGCCGTGCCCAAGGTTGCGGCAGGAATGCACGCCGTAGTGCTGCCCCACAGCGCAGTCCACGGCCGGCAGCTGCAGAGCACACAGCCAACAACAGAGACCAGGAACCCTCTCTCTTTCGTTTGGAGGCGGCCGAGTTGCTAGCAGCCCTTTTCCACTGGCGCATCCGATCCGTGCCAGCGCGTAGCACCCCCACGGAACGGGTGGTTTTCCATTGGCTAGTTGCTGTGCCGATATAAAATCAAACTGTAATACGTCGCCCTTACAAGACCACTCAAGATGGACCAGGGGCCAAACAGGTCCAGAGGTGGTGCTAATAATAAAGTGTCCATTGCGTACGACGTGAACAGCGTTAATGTGACTGCACAAATTTATGGAAACATGGCCGAGTGGTGGTTCTCGGTTCAAGCCCAGCATCCGCCCTGGTTAATGTTGCCAGTTTATTCACCACAAACAAAGAGATCTGTTTCACAATGTATGATAATAATCCTGTGACGCTGTATTAAAAAAATTGAATTGGCCACGTGTAACCGCATCATGTTGCAAATTTGCCAAATCAGATCAAGTACTTGCAAATTACTTTATCGGGGAAAAAACCATGTAGGAAACTCAAACATCGCTCCCAAATGGCAGACATGTCCATTCACAGGCCGGTAGTGCGTGCACCACGTGCCAAATAGGAACAGCTGCCATTGGGGGGGGGGGGGCCCCTCGGGTAGACTGCCGCAGAGCAATGGAATGCTTGAGATGAGACGTTGCTGTAAGGCGCTTTGAGTTGAAGAGTTTATTTACGTGAGCGCCCTATATCTCCAAATCCTTATCCCCATCTCTGAGCCACCCCTGTGGCCCCTACTGGGGCCCCGTGTCTCACCACTGCGGTGTCGAGGCTGCCGCACTGGTGGATGAACTCCAGCAGCTCGTCGCGCTTTGGGCAGAAGCTTCCCGCTGTGGCTCCAGATCCACCCAGGACAGAGATCACAACCCCAGTCTCCTCCAACAGCTACCACAGACACAACAAATCCGTCAACATCAGTTGGTTGACACCGAGGCGACCGCAAGGCAAACACCGGCTTAAAGCTAAACGATACGCATGGAGCTGCATCTCACAATGCAGTGCACGAAAACTGATTAAATAATACAGATTTAAGTTTGCAAATTAACACAAAATTCGTTCTCAATTTTAGTTTTCCAAATGCGCTATCGGCGTAATGTCAAGAGACAAATAAATCATCCATTCGTAAATCTCGCATAGCCGTGCAGGCCCTGTGTCATAAAATGCGGTGGGTGGCCTTTTATCTTGTACACAATAGGAGCCAACACTTTCACATTAGCTGTGTTATGAGATTGTGTGGCGCACGAGAGTCAAGCTGAAATTGTTATTCTCAGAGATGGAATTAGGAAAATGAAGTGCAAAACCCAAGTTTAATGAGACTGTAAATTTGTGCAGTCGCTGGTGACAGGGCTCGGACGATCGACTTGATAAGACTTGAGACCTCGGTTTCAACCCAAGCGGTCAAAATCCAGATTCAAGCCCAGAATCTCATTATTGCCAAATCACCGCTTTGATCTCTGAGCCACCCGTCCACTTTGCATATATAGTGTTATCATATATTTTATCTGAATGTCACCGCTGTACACTCAATTTTAACAGTGATTTTCAATATCTACCTTTGGGATGTTTGCCAAATTCACAGATATTTTTTAAGAGTGACAAGAGAAAACCCATGCATCTTACGTGACACTTTGTTGTGCTCTGCATTGGCAGTGATTACATAACGCTTAAACGTATTTGTGTTATCGACAAATGAGTTTTAAGTTGGTAATAATAAACTAATATTACCGCGCACAATTTTGAAAACAAACTTAACATTGAGCGCCACTCGGAGGCGATAAGTACACTCAAACTTTGCACGGGCAGTGTCGTACACCTACTTGCTGTACTGCCTCTTACCAGCTGGAGGCGGGTGGGCTCACGCACGCCACGTACGCACCTGGGCGTTGCGATGGAGGATGTCCAAGAAGGAGCCGAGGCCCAGGCTGGGGAGGTTGCGCGAGTCAAAAGCTCGGCAAGCTGCTTCTCCACGCGTGACAGCGCGGGTAGGCCCAGGGGCTCTGCCATCTTATTTGCGTGGCTCAGCAGACGGACCAGATGCTCGGCTACTGCCTCTGCGAAGGAGAGAAGCAATGCCATTGTAGGAGAGGACAACGATGCTGTAACTCGCTCCAATAGACTCAACAACTGCAACTCTCTCTCTGCCCCCCCACCCCCACGTCTCATCTACGGCCTCCCGATAAGTTTCATCATCACTCTCCAGATGACTCAAAAAACAAGTTTAACACGAAGGCCTTCGCGACCAATATTATCCATAATTGAGATTTTTGGGTTAGGTCACGTAAATAGTGCATATTAACGCGTATTATTGAGTGCATGTTTACATGATCTAACCCAAAAATCTAGATGGAGTAAAAAAACCACTGGCAAACTTCTCACACCCGTATGCAAGACGATATCGCCCCAATATTCGAATTGTTCAACTATCCCCCGAACCAGTCCAGGATTAATTTCAAGATCACACTCAACATTCTGAAGGTCCTCCGTGGTCTGACCCCCTATGTACAATACAAGAAACTACATTTTATTCAGATTGTGCTTTCGATATCGTGTCATGAGACGGAGTATCCACTCGGATCTCTCACGGAGCAGCGGAACCCGTCCTATTGGAGAATGGCCCGCAGAAGAGAACATCACAAAGCTACCTCTGACATTGCTTCTAGTGACCTCTGGTCCCCTATGTACAATACAAGAAACTACATTTTATTCAGATTGTGCTTTCGATATCGTGTCATGAGACGGAGTATCCACTCGGATCTCTCACGGAGCAGCGGAACCCGTCCTATTGGAGAATGGCCCGCAGAAGAGAACATCACAAAGCTACCTCTGACATTGCTTCTAGTGACCTCTGGTCCACAGAGTAAAGGGAAGCACATTCCCACCCACTCTGTTGAGCCGATATTGGACTTGGTCAAATTAAGTGCATAGCCATTTATTTAGTAAATTTTGGCTTTTTTTGACAGTCATTAATGACCGAGCTGAGACCTTCAACTGGCTGCACTTGACAAAAGCAAGTTTAATCACAGGTGGTTACCCAGATTCGAACCCAGGATCTCAGCGTTTCCAGCTCAATGCTAATAATCTCTCTCAGCCACCCGGGTCATCTCGACGTAAATTTGACAAACTGATGCGTCGTGATATGCCAAACTCTTACTAATGCATTAGTAATAATCGAGACGAGATGTGAAATAAGGTGTTTAGAGAAGCTACGACAATTCAGCGCGCGTGCAATCCAGTAGACTCTTGATTATCCGTGTGCGGTTTATCTGATTTGCGGATTAACCACGCACATGAGATTTTTACTTATTAATAACTCACGGATTTTCCCTTAGGCCCAAATTAATAATCTAAAAATAGTTATACATTGTAATTCTTGGAAATGTTTGTTACAAGTCACGTGCTTATATCGAGCAAATATGTGCGCCCATGAATCCGAAATCTACGTGATCACCTCGACAGTACAGTAGTTGCATATCTTTACAACAGTGGGTGGAGTTTGATTGATGGTGATTGGCGTGGCTCTGCTATCCACTTAGAGGGCCGAGTCTTCTGCTCGGGAGCAGGAAAGTGTTATCACCGACCACGTGCATCGATCGGTTGATCATTAGTTTGTGGCAAAGAGATCCGCAGAAAATAGATATCTTTGGATCATCCGAGATTTTTTATCATCCGCAGCCATCTTCCCCGTAATTAGCGCGGATAATCGAGAGTCTAATGTATGTGAAAATTTGTCTCCTTACTCCACGGAAGAAGCGGCGGTCTGGTGTCGGGAGTGCTGATGTTGCCGAAAAACGCGGCCGGTTTCTCCTTGACCACGAGGTCGCGAGGAGTCTCGAGGGAGCCACAGCACAGGGCCAACTGAAACAGCTTCCGGGCCAGCGTGTCCCCTTTCACCTGCCCCAGGAAGTCCTGCACACACTGTTGGTGGAAACAACAAAGGACCCAAACCACGTGCAGCCATTGCACTCTGTTGGGACAAATAGAGGGTGATACATGCATAGATGTCCGACCAATTTCAATGCCCCCCCTTACTTTTGTCTCAACGTGTGACTGAATTTTGTGAAAGCGATGGCCCTAAATATTATAGAGGAGAGTTAATTCAGTGGTAGAGAAAGTTTTTTGATAATGGTGGAAGTATCCACAGACTTGAAACGTATGGCGATTATCACTCATTAAATAATTCCGAGGACAAATGTATTATGTAAAATCTTTTACAAATGTAAGCAAATGCATGAACTTTCTCGCACGGTAATTTTGTTGCATTAAGTCCAGACGCCATGGCCCCCACCTTCTTCAGCTTATTCACAAAGATGTCCTCGGCGTTCTGGGAGACCTGCAGCACCATCTCGGCCGCCGGCTGTGTCGTGAACTGTCGGCGAAGATCGGCGCTCGTCCCTGGCAAGGGGAACGACTCCAACAGGTATTTCTTGATCTTGTGTGGCCGGCCCTCCACCTCCTGCTTGATGTCACACTCGATGCGAGCCAGCCCACGGTCCATCGCCTCCCGCTCGCCTTTCTGGGCCTTGCCGATCACCTAAACAAACAACACAATGTTAGCAACTGTGGCGGCCACAGGTGCAGGGCAGTGCTGTAGTTGCGATGATGGAACACGTGATGGACGAGTGGTTCAACAGCGAATGCAAGGTGTGCTGCTAATGCACGATTGCAATCGAGAGATGGGATTGGTGGATCATCCTAGCAGCAGTGGCTTTTGGCAAGCCATCGAACAAAGACAGTCACCGCATCACTCGCTTTCAGATGGGCTTCTGCGGCCAACTGGAATGCTCTTCCTTCCGATATTAGGAAGCCATTGGAGCTTTGCACTTTAAAATCTAGATTGAAAACAATTTCTTTAGAACTGCTTTTTGTGTTCAGTTTGTTGTCCTCCACACCTCTGATTGGTACAGTTGGCTACGTACAGTGCGAAAGAAGTTCAACATATATACATGTGGTTTTACCCAATCCAGTCATTTCTGAGTACTTGTTTAGATTTGCAAATTTTGATTCTGATGCCGGCACACATGTCCTCCTCATTCATTAATAACACGGGATTTTTTTTTTACATTATTTGTGAAGAATATAGAAATGCAGTTTTGGATAATACACCCGCAATATTAACTAGGGCGACTCCTGGGATCAAATCGCGAACCTCTGAAACAAGCGACAAATGCACAACCACTCGGGAAAGAAGATTTCTGTAAGGAGCGGTACAGTAAAATAGGCCTCAGCCTTCAATACGATATATATTAACATGATGTACTTACACGAGCAGTTATTTCAGTGCTCTTGTCGCAGCACTGCACCCACAAAACTGAAGTCGTGTTGGAAGTCTGTCTCAGACTGCATGACAAAAGGATACACCACATTCACTTGACAGGGAGACAGGTGTGAAACTTGTGTGCCTGAGCAACTGAGGATAGCTCAGCATTGTGGCCGTGTAAGGCAAACGCAGGGGCGGGGGAATATTGGTAAAAGGCTGATGCAGTGTCACTCTCAGGTGTGAACACAGCGACACGTACGTTGTGGTTGTGTGTCAGCAATTCCAGAACGCATTTAATTCAGAAAGTAAACCCCCTCAAGGGCAACAACAATACATACTTGAGGCAATCTTGATTTGAAGCTTTCGTGACTGCAGGAATCCAGACTCTTTGGTTCTTTCGGTAAAGTCACGTAAAATCGAGGAGGAGGCCGCTTTCCTACCTTACAGTTACACGCTAATTTCTCACGTTAACATCACTAGCCCTGGCCACTTCTTTATGACCCATGGGCTACACACATTTCAAACTATTTAAAACAGTCTGCCTCAGCAGCACACCAAGGCTTTATCACCTGATGACGGACGCTTGTGTCGCACCCGAAACGTCGTGATTTATATTATTTTATACCTACGTGACTTTACCGAAAGAACCAAAGAGTATAACTTGAGGCATCCAATAATAATACAATTCGCAGTCAACAAGCGACGCAATGCATACACACGTACACACACACACACACACGCTCGTACACGCAGGCACGGCACGTACGGAAATGCCCAGAGGTATGCTGGTGATACGGATGCCCAGATTGTGAATATCCGGAGCCCCGTATCGTTCCATGAGATGCTTCAGCAAGTCCGGCACCTTGAAGCGTGCCATCACTCCTTTGCCTCGGGAGCTGCGGCTCTTGGCCACGAAGGTCCTAAACTCTGCCGCAAACAACAACAACACGAGCGGGTTACGCAGAGCGCATGCTAGGGGAGCAACGACGACGCATTGATTTGGACGTGATCATTCATCCTGAAGATCGCGATATGCACACCGGATCGCGTGCGTAAGAATTTATGTTTTAGATTTGTATACGTTGCGTGTCATTGTTTCACATTGTCCAACACCCACCCACTCCAGTCACTAGAGCCGGCTGTGTTCACGTTTTAAAACAAGGCGTTGAATCTAGAATTTATTCACGAGCCCTCAATCGCGATAATCGATTGATTCGCGACATGGGTGGCTGGGGTGGCGCGTATCGCTTCTGTTTATGTCTGCAAGGAATCACTTGCTGAGCCTTCGTATCATTTCAAATACCAAACAAATTCATGCATCAGTAGGACTGGGGCCTTGAAAAAGGGAAAACATCCGATAAGCGACGTTTCGGGCAATGACCCTTCTTCATATTGCATAGAAAGGCCAGAGAGATTGAGTCAACAATAAGAATTGGAAACTGCACTTCACAGTGATTACCGTGTTTCAAAAGTTATTAGGTAACCATTCATATGAACCTTATGGTGGGACCCCGGGGTCCCATAAGTCCCCGGCTCTTGCATAAACATTATATTATATATAATGTAAACATTGTATTATAATGTAAACATTATATTATATATAAACATTATATTATATATAATGTAAACATTATATTATAATATAAACATTATATTATATATTATATATAATGTAAACATATTATAATGTAAACATAAACTGTGGTCTTTTTCACCAATGGGTTTGAAGGATGGTGGCAAGTGTTGTCTTGTTAAACTATGCCTTTAAAAATGAAAACTACTTACCTACAGTAGCTCTATTTAAATACACTATCGAAAACATAATTTACTCCCCTCTGCCAATCATCGTGTTTCTCAGTGTGGATTTGTGAACACACTTGTTAAACAATACATAAAATAGTACGCGTTTTCAATGCGCTGTTCATATTGTAAAATGTGTTTATACCAATGTGACTCTACAGCAGTTGCAGAGCCGCACTGTTATATAATTCAGGTCAAAGCCAGATAAACAGTGGAGGATAAACATCGCATGAAGGCGGGGCAATTGTTGTGCAATCATTTCAGGTCAAATTTACAGGTGCGTTTTATTCATGCCACACAGGTAGAGAGTTGAGAGTGAAACCTGGCCCACTGGCATCGTGAGTCATGGATCATGAGTCACCCGGACTTGTTGTGTTTGTTTATGGTTGCTATACAAGCCATCAAATCTACACCACGAAGAGGGTTGATGAACAAGTAGGAGAGTGTGTAACTGGGTTACATTCATGTGCACAGGCGTTTCAGATGTGAATATAAAATAAATAAGGTCGACTCAAACGCCACTCTTTAGGATTTGGCACACTCAACATTTTAATTGATAAATTAAGACCAACAAACAATAATCAAATGGGTCATGCATCGATGCACCAATTGTGGTTACGGACTGCTTAAGAAGAAAATGATGAATGCAGATTCGAAGCGAGTTTAAACATGAATCTACACCATTTAAATATATTTTAAACAACCCGTTGCAAACATGACAGTAATTTGAAATGTAGCACTGTACATCAGAACAATTTGAAAGACGTTAGAGATTTGAAACTGTCCAAAAAGAAAGGAGGAAAATAAATGTATTTTTACATAATACAGGTTTTTTAGGTAAGATCACGTAAATATAAAAATGTCGGAAAACCCACCACCACCCGAAACAGCCAATTAGTAAGGTTTGTCACTTAAACAGAACATGCCAATTCGTTACTAGTACAGCACACCGGCTGTGTGTTAGAGAGCAAAGCCACAACATTAACAATCTGAGTACGACGTTTCGCCAGTAATTACAACCAGCGTCATCAGGAGGCAGCCAGATTTGTGGATTTTTAAATGTAGATTTATTTAAATCTACATTTAAAAACATTTATTTAAATCTACATTTAAAAACATATAGAGAAACTGGAACATTATTATTACAGAATTTGGTGGGACATATGTCGAAAAGAGACTGACTCCAGCTTAGCTTGCAAGAACTAGGAGACACAGTGTGGCCATGTGGCCTTAATGAGAGAGACTCACTCCAGCTTAGCTTGCAAGAACTAAGAGACATAGTGTGGCCATGTGGCCTTAATGAGAGAGACTGACTCCACCTTAGCTTGCAAGAACTAAGAGACATAGTGTGGCCATGTGGCCTTAATGAGAGAGACTGACTCCAGCTTAGCTTGCAAGAACTAGGAGACACAGTGTGGCCATGTGGCCTTAATGAGACTCACTCCAGCTTAGCTTGCAAGAACTAAGAGACACAGTGTGGCCATGTGGCCTTAATGAGAGAGACTGACTCCAGCTTAGCTTGCAAGAATTAAGAGACGCTGTGTGGCCATGTGGCCTTAATGAGAGAGACTGACTCCAGCTTAGCTTGCAAGAACTAAGAGACACAGTGTGGCCATGTGGCCTTAATGAGAGAGACCGACTCCAGCTTAGCTTGCAAGAACTAAGAGACACAGTGTGGCCATGTGGCCTTAATGAGAGGGACTGACTCCAGCTTAGCTTGCAAGAACTAAGAGACAGTGTGGCCATGTGGCCTTAATGAGAGAGACTTACTCCAGCTTAGCTTGCAAGAACTAAGAGACAGTGTGGCCATGTGGCCTTAATGAGAGAGACTGACTCCAGCTTAGCTTGCAAGAACTAGGAGACACAGTGTGGCCATAATGAGAGAGACTGACTCCAGCTTAGCTTGCAAGAACTAAGAGACACAGTGTGGCCATGTGGCCTTAATGAGAGAGACTGACTCCAGCTTAGCTTGCAAGAACTAAGAGACACAGTGTGGCCATGTGGCCTTAATGAGAGAGACCGGCAGAACAAAGTTGACGTTGGAATGAAGACAAATGGACGAGGAAGGACACGGACTGCGTTTCACGCATCGCCGAGTGCGTCTCGAAACCTTACCACGCCTACATATATTAACGGACATCGATTAAAGTGGTCCCATTAGATTTACAATTAGTCTGAATCTTTAGTACACATTTAATGCTTAGGAATATAAAACATGTTGTAAGAGAATACAGGTCGTTTAAACAAATTCAAATATTGCTTACTACAACCAAAGCTCATTGAAGAGTCGTAATTTAAAATCAAATGGCAGAGCAAAAGATTTTAATTAATTTCACTGCTTCCATTATAACATTAACGAACCTGTGGTGGGCCCATTGCTTGCATATTAAACACTCAACACGAGTCATTGTTATTGACTTCTTGCCGTTTCAGTGGCACATATCGCACAATATATACACAATTTTGCCATCTTCTTTGGTTATTTCGGTAAAGTCACGTAGAATAAGATAAAATAATAAATTGATAAAATAAAATAATAATATTCTCACGACGTTTCGGCCACAACACAAGTGGCCTTCATCAGACAGTCTCGTCCCCTTCACCTGATGAAGGCCGCTTGTGTTGTGGCCGAAAACGTCGTGAGAATATTATTGTGTTATTTTATTTTATCAATTTATTATTTTATTCTCATTCTACGTGACTTTACCGAAAGAACCAAAGAAGATGAATCCTTGCAGTCACGAAAGCTTTAAATCGAAATTTTGCCATCGTCTGTTTTGCAAAATATCGTCGCCAGAACATTTATCTTAAGTGCATTATTCCTGACCAAATGTTAACGATTAACAAAAGCGCAATAATTAAGGTTGCGCATAAAAACCTCACACGAGGCGAAAAATCCCTCAAGGGCCCATAAACTACAATCGCGTTTAAACACATAAACTGTACGTATATATCAATGCACACATTGTGTAGCAGCAGCATGATTATTATTAAACTCACCTTTAATAACGAGGCACATAAACACGAGTAAAAGTGTCAATATTAATGTGCCACTGTACACGACGTGACGTAGCTGAGGCCCCGCCGCCCCCCACGGTGAACGGTGACGCAACGCGTACAGTGCCCGCGTCACGGATTGGCGCCTCGCGTGCACAGAGCGAGGCAGCAGCAGCAGAGCCAGAGGGGGGGCGGCGTTGCCTAGGCGACGTCGGCACCCTCACGATCGACTCCACGGACAAGCTGTGTGTCACGTGGTGACGCCCACACCACCAACACCACCCGCCCCTTACTGGACGTCTGTGAACAAGAGCTTCATAGCGCTTCGGATTTCTCCAGGGTCGATACAGCGTGCGCGGCACCTGTACGCGGCGAGTCCTCGTTTAACGCGGTAGATGCGTTCCTGAAAAGTGCCGCGTTAAGCGGAAACTATTTTCCTCCCGTAAATAATAATGTCCACGCACGGTAAGATGGGGGTCCAAATAACTTGAGGGGACGCCTCCGCCGCGTTACCGTCTCATCTCGCTCAACCGCGCAGCTCAAGAAAGTAGTCCGCTCAGAAAGCGCGTTGTGACGGAGAAAACGCGTTGTAGTGAAAACGCGTTATCGTGTGAACACGCGGGACAGACCCAGGTGTTGTGGGTTAACTCCCCGAGATGAACTTTCTTCCAACTTTGTGTTTTATACGCCCGGCGCTCCGCCAATAATTGTTGTGAGCGTCGCTCCTCTGCCCTCTGTTGTTCATGGAGGGAGACTGCACCCCAGTGCCCAGTATCATCCTCCGCGAGCCTCTTCAAAATGCTGATCTTGACACCGCTGGAAGCAGTCATCGGCCTTGACCTCACCTCACAACAGTGCAATTTTAACAGCTCAACATCAAAACACAATGATGGGTCGCTTGCACCAATCGCACAACATCCCAGCATTGACTCTCAGCTGTTAAATTTTGATTTAAAGCTTTAGTGACTGCAGAGATTCATATTCTTGGTTCTTTCAAATTTTCTTGTTGTGGTTTTCACACCTGATGATGATTGCTTGTGTTGCAGTCAAAAGGTCGTGAGAATTTTATTGTTTTATATTTGTATTATTTTATTGTTTCCCTTCGACGTGACTTTCCCGAAAGAACCAAGAATATGAATCTTAGCTGTTTCTTGTGTAGAGGGGGTCACGTGTGTCACCATAATTGCCCTAATCCTACAACTCGTGCTGCGTAATATTTTCCTTTCCATATTACCTGTGACACACATAATGAGGACAACCGGTAATCCAAATGAAACCAGAGGTGGGAAATCTGTTCTTTATATTATTAATTTCAGGCAATGTGAACACGACTTTTAGAAACACCGATGCAGCTATACGCGTGCCATATTGGCCAGAAATTCAGTTGATACTAAGAGGGTTTATTTGCCAGTATTGTACATTATTTAAATTACTTTTGTTTGGGCGGCAGGGTGGTGCAGTGGTCACGCCCGTGCATGACATCTTCTGAAGGACTGCCTGGCTTCGCTTTCCTCATTCTGGTCCCTTTCTCTGCATGGGTTTACTCCCATGGCAAAACAACAACAACATACAATGTAACTGGTACTAGCCAAACATCCAAATTACTCCTGCGAAAAGTTGGCAGGCCCCTCCTGAAAAAGAGTCTTGAGACTCAGTGAGGCTTTCCCAGGGAAACAAGCCTACTAACAACATTGTTTCACTGCATGTGAAAAATAAAGATTTTCAGGATTAAATCTGTGGCTGTTTTCATTGAAACATCACGTTACGTTCAAGTGATAATTGTAACTGGCACACAGTATTCCTTCACTTTGGCACGAGGAACTACAGACGAGGGACAGCAGCAGTCAAATGGTGAGCAGCTGGCAACACCCCCCCCCCACCACTCCTGCCCATGCTCTGTTGTCCTCTTTATATAAAGATGTTATCGGACAATTAATGAGAGTTTGTACTCTTTGGTTGTTTAGGTAAAGTCGCGTAGGTAGAACAAATAATAATGGATCACGACGTTTCGATCGCCACACAAGCAATCGATGATTATTTTTATTAGTTTTTTCTACTTACGTGACTTTACCGAAAGAACCAAAGAGTAAGGATTCCTGCAGTCACGACAGCTTCAAATCAAGATTAATGAGTGTTTACATGTGGGAGGAAATCGGAGCATCTGGAGAAATCCAAGCAAATGAGGGGCCAACGCTCTATCACAAATCTACACATGGAACAGGCGGAGTCCACATTATTCCACACCGCCTTCTCTACCTCCTTGACGACCAAGGGGTGGGAGTTGTCGCAACATTTTTGTGATCCACTAACCCTCACCTCCACGTAGTCGTGGATTACAGGCATACATAGCCACCACAACCATCCGGCTAAAGTAGCTGTAATGCACATCTAAAATTCTACAAAAGTTGATGGGGTAAAGGTCGTAGGTCAATTGGTTTGATTTCTATGCGCATTAACCAGTCTCTAACGTATGCACATTTAGATTCGCATTCGGCCGCCAATGGAACAGGTGGTGTCCAAAAGCAAAGTGGATGTACTGATTGTATCTTCATTGCGGGAGTCATCCAGCAGTGGATTGACATGGGCTTCAGGTATCCACGTGTGGACGGGCAATGAACACTGGGGCCACCTGGCGGTAAATGTTTGCCGGTGCACATTGGGACCGGCTCACACGTCACTGGCCCCAGGCAGCCCCCAGCCACTGGCGTGCAACACAGCGAAGGGAATCTCCCACCAATGAGAACCACGCACAACCCAGGGTGCAGTCCTATAACTTGGACTTGCAAACACAACAAAACCCATAGCCGCCAACCCACACGGTTTACCCGTATTCTGTTGGGGGAAAGTGAGTTGTCAGGTCCATACGGCAGACGGCCGTTTCAATACGGGCAACATTTTTGTTAAGTTTATTTGTGTTTCTCCCTTGTCATGGGACTTATAAGGGGCACGGGGTGACCAACAAGGTCTGAATTGTTCTGTAATAAGGTAGGCACTGATGAGGGGTTGACAGCGATGTAAACCCCACACAATACAAAACGCCAAGCGGCCAGCAACAATAAAAAATAATAATACATAACTGTCCAATGAGTAATTAGATAATTAAGATCAAAGAAACGCGTTCCTTAAATTGATCAAGTTTATTGTTGCAAGAGTTTGGGAAAACAGGAAGACCGGGTGTGGATTCCAGAGTGGAGCAGTGCAAACTGATAAAGCTGAAAAGAAGAGTGAGGTGACCTGCATAGTGGTGAGCGGGTGGGTGAGTAAATGGGTGAGTGTTTGAGTAAAAGAGTTGAGGAGTGTGTGATAGGGTGATTGAGTCAGTGACCAGATGCGTGAGTGACTGGATGAGTGGGTGACTGGATGAGTGGGTGACTGGATGAGTGGGTGACAGGATGCGTAGGTGATAGGATGATTGTGTGGTTGACTGGATGAGTGGGTGACTGAATGAGTGGGTGAGTGGATGAGTGCGTGATTGAATGGGTGACTGGATGAGTGGGTGACTGGATGAGTGGGTGACTGGATGAATGGGTGACTGGATGAATGGGTGACTGAATGAGTGGGTGATTGGATGAGTGAGTGATAGGATGATGTACTGAGTGACTAGCTGAGTGTGTGATTGAATTAGTGACGAGATGAGTGTGTGATAGGGTGATTGAGTGAGTGGGTGACTGGATGATAGGGTGATTGCGTGGGCGACTGGATGCGTGGGTGACTGGATGAGTGTGTGATAGGGTGATTGAGTTAGTGACTGGATGAGTGGGTGACCGAGTTGTTTAGTTGAGTGCGTTCTTGTGAACTGCAGTGAGGCGCGGTGGTTGAACGCGGAGTGGATGAGACGAAGCGGTCAAAGTGTCTGGTAGACCGAGTCCCTTAACGTGGGTGGAGGGGGGAATCAACGAGGGGAAGTTCACTGCAACATTCACCATGGTGGTGCTAGTAGTCGCAGCGAAAAAAAGTGATACAGGGCTGACTGAATGAAGGTTGAGGCGAGGATGCAAGGTGGTGTAGAGGAGGCGAAGAGGAGGGTAGAGGAGGTGAGGTGGTGAGGAGGCGTAGAGGAGGGTGCCCCGCTCTTGGCGTTGATCTTGGTGAACACCTGTCCGCGCCCCGTCTCGTAGCTCTGCCCGGTGCTGATGCAGCCTCCACCGGCCGCAGCGCCCAGCGGCCTCACCGAGTCCGTGCCCAGCTCCGCTCTGAGCAAGCTCTCCATTGCACGCTGTCTGCTCGCAGCGACAAACACAACGTTAAACTCCCCCTCCCCCCCCGTCCCGTGTGGCCTCTAACACAGGGGTCCTCAACCCCCGGGTTGCAAGAGCACTTGCTTCAAGTACATATAAACCCACTTTTTTGTGTAGATATGTAGATGACACTTTGGTTGTCTGGCGACATGGTAAGGATACACTTAATGAATTAATGTCTAAATCATCTCAATTCACAAAAACCGGCCATCCAGTTCACCATGGAAATGGAGGTGAATAACACACTCCCTTTCCTGGATATTTTGCTCGGACGAGGCCTAAATGGTAAAGTAACACACACAGCGTTTACCGAAAGGGAACACATACTGATGCCTATCTGAATGCAGATTGGCATCATCACCCCGCACAGAAATCCTTTCTCAACAAGATGCTCATACATCTGGCTAAAACAGTGTCAGATGGTCAAAGTCTGAGGAGAGAGATTAAACATGTCAAAGAAACGTTATGATTGAATGTCTACAAAAATGCTCAAATTAACAGAGCAGTGAATGCTAAACCAAGATCAAACAGCAATACTGCGGAATCAGGTTATTAAACAATTAAAATACCATATATCGTGGGAGAAACTGACAAATTAGCTAGTAGTCGCAGCTAAAAAAAAAGTGATACATTAATGACAGGGCTGAATGAATGAAGGTTGAGGCAAGGATGCAGGGTGGTGTAGAGGAGGCGAAGAGGAGGGTAGAGGAGGTGAGGTGGTGAGGTGTTGAGGTGGCGTGGTGAGGAGGTGAGGTGGCGTGGTGAGGAGGTGAGGTGGCGTGGTGAGGAGGTGAGGTGGCGTGGTGAGGAGGTGAGGTGGCGTGGTGAGGTGGCGTGGTGAGGAGGCGTAGAGGAGGCGAGGAGAAGGGTAGAGGAGGTGGTGAGGAGGCGTAGAGGAGGCGTAGAGGAGGGTGCCCTGCTCTTGGCGTTGATCTTGGTGAACACGTGTCCGCGCCCCGTCTCGTAGCTCTGCCCGGTGCTGATGCAGCCTCCACCGGCCGAAGCGCCCAGCGTCCTCGCCGAGTCCGTGCCCAGCTCCGCTCTGAGCAAGCTCTCCATTGCGCGCTATCTGCTCGCAGCAACAGACACAACGATAAACTCCCCCCCCCCCCCCCCGGTCCCGTGTGGCCTCTAAATACTTATTTCCTTAGGAGAGGTGATTTATTGGACGAGGCCTAAATGGTAAAGTAACACACACAGCGTTTACCAAAAGGGAACGCATACTGATGCCTATCTGAATGCAGATTCGCATCATCACCCCGTACAGAAAACCTCTCTCATCAAGATGCTCATACATCTGGCTAAAACAGTGTCAGATGGTGAATGTCTGGGGAGAGAGATTGAACATGTCAAAGAAACGCTACGATTGAATGTCTACAATAATGCTCAAATTAACAGCAATGAATGCTAAACCAAGATCGAACAGCAATACTGCTGAATCAGGTTATTAAACAATTAAAATACCATATATCGTGGGAGTAATTGAGAAATTAGCTCGAGTTTTGGAAAAGCAAAAAGCTAAACATCTAAGTAAGATTTGGCATGGTACACAAAATTCAAAATATAGTATCTTATACTTAAGATGAATTGCCTAAGTTGTCAACGGATGGTGTGTATCGGATTAATGGCTTATGTGGCAGATGTTATATTGGACAGATGAGACGTAACATTAGCGTAAGACTAAAAGAACACCAAATAAATATTAAACACTCTCAAACATAACTGTTGGAAGTTGCAGAACATGTTTGCCAACAAGGACACCTAATGTATTTTGATAACGATGAAGTGTTGTGTAAAACTCACTATTACTGGCCAAGACTAATTCGAGAATCCATTGAAACTGAGAAAATTTGTATTATTTTAACCTCTCTGACAGCTACAGGCTTAGTGCGGCCTGGAAGCGTATTATTAAGTTATTGTGATTGTAAGATGAGGAGATGAAGGCAGAAGAAGAAGACGTTAGGCGATGTGGTGATGCGGTCAAACGTGGTGGCCCGAGGAGCGGAGGGAGAGATGGCGCGGGACGGGGCGGTGTGGAGAAGGTGGCAAGGACGGTGGACCCCACGTGAGTGGAACAAACGCGTGGAGGAAGAAGACATCTCTCATTTATCATTACTTATAGAGGAAACATACTAATTAAATGATTACTAATCAATTATATAATTTCAATAATCCCCCTCCCCGCCACTGATTTCTGCACCTGATGGGTTCAGTGATGACATCGCCTTTCTCTATTTAAGACCGGAAGCAGGGGGATGGCTTCACTATTCTGGCAAATCGCCCGATGATGCTGGATGTAATTACCAGTGAAACGTCGTACTCATCTTGTGGATTTACTCTCCAAAACACCGGTGGGCTGAAGTAGTAACTAAGTGGAGTTTTGTTTACGTGACAAATTCCTTACTAATTGGCTGTGTCAGGTAGTGTAGGGTTATGACACATTTATATTTACACGATCTAACCCAAAAACCTTTGTTATGAAATTAGGACAATTTATTAAATATATTGTATACCAGAAAATACAGCAATTGACTAAAAATATACGGCAATAGATGTAACCTCGCAGCAGTGAACGTAACGAAATTTCATCATGGAAATGTCCGCTGCACAAAACCTTGCATTCATCGCCCCACACGTGGTACCTCAGCCTCAGGATGAAATAAATCATCAGGGAGTTCTCCGTGAGCATCGTGCGCACTCCAAATCCAGAGTTGAGCCGTGGTCTCGGCACCCAGCCAGCCGCCTTCTCTTCTTGGGGCAGTCGGAGTCCAGCGCGCTATCGAAGGGCACGTGGTGAACGCTCAGGACGTGTCTCTTGAGCTTCGACTTCTGCGTCGCTCCGTACGAGCAGTCACTGCACGGGAAGGGCTTTTCCTCTGGAACACAAGACATCCACCGTTGAGCACACGCACTCGCTAATACATAATTTATTTATCACCATGCAGTGGATGCCATAGCATTACTATGTATATGGGACGTTTTATCAATCACGGTTGCTGACCACAGGCCCAAAGGCCCAAAATGCCAAATGGCCAGCAACAAATACCTCCGATTAGCACGGTTGGCTACGTATGGTACGAAAGAAGTTCAACATACGTACAAATAGTAGAAAAGCAAGATACTGATTTCCTGAAAAATATCATAATACATTTTTGGGGCTTATTTTGAAGCCCCAACATTTTGCACTTCTTCGTGTGGTTGATGTTGATGTAGAGCAACAACTATAATTTAACATTGAGGTGGTTGAGCCAGATTATTCTATTACAGCTCATTAATTACACAATAATTACCTGCAATAGAACGAGTAAATACACATGGAAGTTAGGTGTTAGTACAATGAAGAGGAAATTCCCATTGTGGAAATGACTCGGTCTATACATTCAAAAATGTTCCCTAAATTTACCCACTTGTTTAAGTAAAATTTACCCCGGTTAAGAAATAGATACTTTTTGGAATTTGTCAAGCAATGTATTTTGCTCAGTTTCCTTCCAATGGTGATATTGGCTCCATGTCATGAGATGAAGTATCCCTGTGCAACTCTCACACAGCAGTGAACCACCTCATGTAAGAGAACAGCTCGTGGAAGGAGATATCATTGCACTACTCATGACATCCCTTCGTGACCGTTTTTTATCCACTAGGAGGTGATTGCAATTTCCTATACATCACGCGACATCAGAAGTGTTTGCTGGAAGAAGTTTGGTAACTGGATAAGACCATCAATGAGAAGCCAGTTTAATGGCTCGGTGACTGAAACCCAGAGTTTCACGGTTTAACCCAACATCCGAGCAGCACCACATCAGATCTCTAGACTCCTCAGCGCAGGCATACAGATATGGTCAACATATGCGTACATTAACTAATTTGTGAAATTATGAATTACATCCAAATGAAATGTAGTGTGTGCATTACTAGGACGTACCTAAAGGTGCCAGGTTGAGTTCATCCACCTTGGGGATGCTCTGCTCCACGCAGCCTCCTGCTTCAGTGCAGTCCATCCTCTTGATGTCCGAATTCTGGCTGTTGCTACTGCTGCAATTGGTGACGCTGGTGGTGGTCTTTTTTCTTTTAATGGACTTAGGTCTACTTCGCTTTTCCTTCTTCTTCTGCTGCAAGGCCATCAACACTTTCATGCTCGTAATAGGATCGAGAGCAGCGTATGGTTTATTCTCACTGACTGGTGAAGCAGTTTGTTGATGTGGAACTAGGCCAAAGCATTCAAGAAAATTGGATTTCATGTCATTTATCTTAACGCCGCTATCTTTTGTCGAAGTGTAATCATGTTCAGGCTTCGGTCTGTACAAGAACTGTGCGTGAAGACTTTCATGAGTTTTCAGGATTTCAATAGGACTTAAAAATCCGCAGACTGAGCACATCTCATAGGGCGACGGTGGATTCAACACCGCATTGGCAAAACTGCTGTTATTCACCAAGCCTGGTGCACCCTTGATCATATAATCCTTTTCGTGGCTCTTCAAATGCCTTTTGAATTTTCCTGGTTGATCAAACCTTTGTCCACATATGCCGCACCATTGCTCACGGGTCTCCTTATGCGTTCTTACGTGGGCTTCTAGGCACCATGCCAGCTGGAATTTTTTCCCACAGACGTCACAAGAGATTAGTTTTTTAGCTCTCGTAACTCTACCGGATTGAGGTAGGGTTGAGACGGGTGCTGGTGAAGTGCCATCGCTGGTAAAGGCAATTCTCCCAGGACCACCATGACTCGCCGCCGAATTGCTCTCACACATCTGAAACAAAAGACAAAGTTCACGCGCATGACACCCGTGTCACGAGTGTACTCACAAAGGCATACTTAAGGTGACATAAGATTCATATATACTGCAACTAATTATACCAGAACTCCACAATATTGCAGTTCCTATCATGTACGATTTTACCCTCTTATCCACCCAAGTAATATTTTGTTTCTAAACAACATGACTAACTACCTCCAATTTCCTAATGTTACCCACCCAATAGGCCTTTCTGTATATACGCACTAACAATATAATGATGGCACCACACGTTCACTCCACTATTCACAACACTCTGACTCGCAATCTCCATATAAGATTGTAATATAATTTCTGTACGAGGGCCCGTCAAAAAGTTTTGAGAATGGACACTTTTTTACAAAAAACTACGTAAAATAGTCTTCATTAAAAGTACAGTATAGTACTATTAATGGCACTTATAAGTGGACGTCATTATCTCTCATGCTAAAATTACAATGTTAACTAGTTACCCAGGAAAGCTTCATTGAGTCTAAGTACTGCATTTTCAGAAAGGTCCCATTGCATTGAGATGTTTGTGTGAGTGGAACCCAGAGAGACCCCACCTTGCATATTGGGAAATAACACAACTCCACACAGATGGATTCAACCCACAAGCTCAAAGCATTCCCTGTTCAACAAAGTACTCAGTGTAATGTTTAATATAATTTATTTGGTGATATATAGTATCGTAATTGTATAGTGAATCTACAGCAGTGTGGTATACAGTAGGGTTGGTAAAATAATACATAGTGTAATATTACAAGTCTAATATTATTATAATCTAACGTATAGGGTAGTGTATAGTAACTCAGTGTATAATTCAATGTTTTGGTCTGTCTATGCCAGTTTATAATAAAAAATATTATTTGGAGGCATATTATAATATTTTTTGCGACATAGAAGTGTAATGTATAATAACTTATTGTTAGTAGCTCAGCTTAGTGGAGAATATATTGAGTAAATTGATTATATTGATGTAGTTTATATTTAGTTCTTTCACATCGGTTTATTGTATGATAGTTGGGTAGTTGCAGTTCTTTAGCGTCAATATACTAAATGCCTCTGTTGATATGTAAACTCTGACTTTAACATAGCTACTTCCGTGACCAG
Source organism: Petromyzon marinus (assembly GCF_048934315.1). Lineage (NCBI taxonomy): Eukaryota > Metazoa > Chordata > Hyperoartia > Petromyzontiformes > Petromyzontidae > Petromyzon > Petromyzon marinus. The sequence goes on along the minus strand of NC_133703.1, from coordinate 10,040,093 downwards.
TTACATGCGAATTCCTCACATTAACATCATGCTAATCTTCCAGTTACATGCTAATTTCTGACTTTAACATCCTGCTAATCTATCACATTAACACAGCTACAATGCTAAATTATTCTGTTGATATGTAAACTCTTTTGGCAAGGCGCTCTGCTCCTCCCACTCAGCTTAAAATACGCTGCCAAGCTTAGCAGTGTTCATTGGAGCGCTGTCTTTCCGAAGTTCTGTTAATTCACCTGAGGACGGCTGCTTGTGTTGTGGCCGAAACGTCGTGAGAATTTTATTTTATTATGTTTTATTTTATTATTTCCCTTCTACGTGACTTTACCGAAAGAACCAAGAAGATGAATCTCTGCAGTCACGAAAGCTTTAAATCGAAATTTATTCAAATCAAGTTGTTTTCTTTTTACCACAGTACTTTATGGAATCCTCAAGAATAAATGCATTTTTAGAAGTATTAAACTACACTTGAAGATGTGTGAGAATGTAATTCTGCAGATGCAAGCACAGGCAAACTCGTATCTGCATATACAAGTTTCTGGGCCTCCTCACTTCACCAAACCCGCATTGACCGGCATGGTGAAGTATGGTTAAACAACTCCCACGAACGGCATGGTGTGGGGGAGGCCTCTATCAAAACGCTGGATCGACAAAGGGCTGATACATGTCACGACATTGTACGTTAAGATCGTTCTCTCGTCAGCACAAGCCGTCTATGTGGACAATAGAGGGCACGACACACGTGTACACGATGTTTGTGTGCGTATATTCAGCGTGTGTATCACGTCATAATTATATAAGGTCGCGATTATGCTCAAAACGAACCAAATGTATAACATCACGAATAACTTTGGAGGTCTCCAGAGCCTGAACAATATTTGAAGTAGACACTGACCCTTGTCACGAGTTCTTATGAACTATAAACTAAACTATAAACTATTTCTATTTAACCAGGTAAGGCCCACTGAGCTATATAACTCTTATCAGAAGCGACCTGGACACAAATGATAGCTCAACGAAAGTGGCTTATCATGTGGACATTTATAGCAGTCAAGTACTCTAAACTCACGTTTCTAAATGTGGAGGGGAAAACCGAAGGACCAGGAGAAGAATCTATGCGACCACAGGGGAAAAAAATAAACAAATACAGAGCAGGCGTCAGGGTCTCGATGGAACCTCCACGCTGCTGTAGGCCTAGCGAGGTAGTTAACATCTCGACACCGCGGCGCCCCTTAATAAAAGCTTAGCCATGTCTAGCAAGGTTATTGACTCATTTCACTCGACTCACGGCACCACAAGTAATGTATTAAACAAATAAAACAATAATAAAGTAGAGAGGCGCTACTTACATTTAACAATGTTGTTGTTAACTTTAAAAGGAGCGCGCTTCTGTCTGGCTTGCAGTCCGGCGATCGCGGTCTCCACTTCCTGGATAAGCCACGCCCGTCGCGGCTATGCCCCGCCCACTGTCGTGCAAGCCACGCCCCCGCCGATCGGGCCAAGCTCATCCCACGGTGAAAGCCCCACAATCGGAATCTTTATTTACAGACAGTCCTCGACTTACGAACGCCCAAATTACAAACAGCCGCCCTTCAGAACCAACTGGCATGAAATATAAATTATTTTATATCGCCTTAAAACGCGAACTCGCGCTTGTGAGTGAGTGCGCGTGCGTGAGTGTGAGCAGGGGGCACAGGTGGTGCATCAGCCAGTCATCTCAGTCATCTCAGTCAGTCGACCCGTGGCACCACCTGGGTCTGCCCCGTGACCTCCTGCCAGCGGGCGTTCGACACTTCACGTGGCCTCAAGGTGCACATGGCCTGGCACAAGCGTCGTGGTGACGTCACCGCCACTTAGTGGCGAATGGCGGTTGTTGTTGTTGTGAGACAGTGAGAGAGTGTGAGGTCGACTCAGCCTCAGATGAGTTCCTGGTGCGGTGTGGAGTGAACATCGCTACTGGGGGAGACAAAGGCGACCGTGGAGGAGAATCCTCCAGGTGCTCACTGATACACTCACCAACTTTACCTCACCAATTACACCTCACCCACCTCACCACCCCAATTACACCTCACAAACCTAACCTCACCAACTACACCTCACCAATCACACCACACTCACCTCACTCACCAAACACCAACTCCACTAACCGCACAAATGGCACTCATCACACCTACTACACTCATCTCACCCACTACATTCACCACACCACCCACTACATTCACCAAACCAACCACTACATTCACCACACCAACCACTACATTCACCACACCACCCACTACATTCACCACAACAACCACACAGTCACCACACCACCCACTACATTCACCACACCAACCACTACATTCACCACACCAACCACTACATTCACCACACCAACCACTACATTCACCACACCACCCACTACATTCACCACAACAACCACACAGTCACCACACCACCCACTACATTCACCACACCAACCACTACATTCACCACACCAACCACTACATTCACCACACCAACCACTACATTCACCACACCAACCACTACATTCACCACACCAACCACACAGTCACCACACCAACCACTACATTCACCACACCAACCACTATATTCACCACACCAACCACTACATTCACCACACCAACCACTACATTCACCACACCAACCACTACATTCACCACACCAACCACTACATTCACCACACCAACCACTACATTCACCACACCAATCACACAGTGCTCCGCCAATAATTGTTGTGACCGTCGCTCCTCTGCCCTCTGTTGTTCATGGAGGGAGACTGCACCCTAGTGCCCAGTATCATCCTCCGCGAGCCTCTTCAAAATGCTGATCTTGACACCGCTGGAAGAAGTCATCGGCCTTGACCTCACCCCACAACAGTGCAATTTTAACAGCTCAACATCAAAACACAATGATGGGTCGCTTGCACCAATCGCACAACACCACAGCATTGACTCTCAGCTGTTTCTTGTGTAGAGGGGGTCACGTGTGTCACCATAATTGCCCTAATCCTACAACTCGTGCTGCGTAATATGTTCCTTGCCATATTACCTGTGACACACATAATGAGGACAACCAGTAAGTAAAACGAAACCAGAGGTGGGAAACCTGTACTTTATAATATTATTAATTTCAGGCAATGTGAACACGACTTTTAGAAACACCGATGCAGCTATACACGTGCCACATTGTCCAGAAATTCAGTTGATACTAATAGGGTTTATTTGCCAGTATTGTACATTATTTAAATTACATTTGTTTGGGCGGCAGGGTGGTGCAGTGGTCACGCCCGTGCATGACATCTTCTGAAGGACTGCCTGGCTTCGCTTTCCTCATTCTGGTCCCTTTCTCTGTATGGGTTTACTCCCATGGGAAAACAACAACATACAATGTAACTGGTACTAGCCAAACATCCAAATTACTCCTGCGAAAAGTTGGCAGGCCCTCCTGAACAAGAGTCTTGAGACTCAGTGAGATTGCTTGTGTGGCGATCGAAACGTCGTGATCCATTATTATTTTTTCTACCTACGTGACTTTACCGAAAGAACCAAAGAGTAAGGATTCCTGCAGTCACGAAAGCTTCAAATCAAGATTAATGAGTGTTTACATGTGGGAGTAAATCGGAGCACCTGGAGAAATCCAAGCAAATGCTCTATCACAAATCTACAGATGGAACAGGCGGAGTCCACATTATTCCACACCGCCTTCTCTACCTCCTTGACGACCAAGGGGTGGGAGTTGTCGCAACATTATTGTGATCCACCAACCCTCACCTCCACGCAGTCGTGGATTACAGGCATACATAGCCACCACAACCACCCGGCTAAAGTACTGTAATGCACATCTAAAATTCTACAAAGTTGATGGGGCAAAGGTCGTAGGTCAATTGGTTTGATTTCTATGCACATTTAGATTCGCATTCGGCCGCCAATGGAACAGGTGGAGTGCAAAAGCAAAGTGGATGTACTGATTGCATCTTCATTGCGGGAGTCATCCAGCAGTGGATTGACATGGGCTTCAGGTATACACGTGGAGACGGGCAATAAACACTGAGGCCACCTGGCGGTAAATGTTTGCCGGTGCACATTGGGACCGGCTCACACGTCACTGGCCCCACGCAGCCACCAGCCACTGGCGTGCAACACAGCGAAGGGAATCTCCCACCAATGAGAACCACGCACAACCCAGGGTGCAGTCCTATAACTTGGACTCGCAAACACAACAAAACCCATAGCCGCCAACCCACACGGTTTACCCGTATTCTGTTGGGGGAAAGTGAGTTGTCAGGTCCATACGGCACACGGCCGTTTCAATACGGGCAACATTTTTGTTAAGTTTATTTGTGTTTCTCCCTTGTCATGGGACTTATAAGGGGCAAGGGGTGACCAACAAGGTCTGAATTGTTCTGTAATAAGGTAGGCACTGATGAGGGGTTGACAGCGATGCAAACCCCACACAATACAAAACGCCAAACGGCCAGTAACAATAAAAAATAATAATACATAACTGTCCAATGAGTAATTAGATAATTAAGATCAAAGAAACGCGTTCCTTAAATTGATCAACTTTATTGTTGCAAGAGTTTGGGAAAACAGGAAGACCGGGTGTGCATTCCAGAGTGGAGCAGTGCAAACTGATGAAGCTGAAAAGAAGAGTGAGGTGACCTGCATGGTGGTGAGCGGGTGGGTGAGTAAATGGGTGAGTGTTTGAGTAAACGAGTGGAGGAGTGTGTGATAGGGTGATTGAGTCAGTGACCGGATGAGTGGGTGACTGGATGCGTGGGTGACTGAATGCGTGGGTGATTAGATGAGTGAGTGATTGAGTGGGTGACTAAATGAGTGGGTGACTAGATGAGTGGGTGACTGGATGAGTGGGTGATAGGGTGATTTAATTAGTGACTAGATGAGTATGTGATAGAGTGATTGAGTGGGTGACTGGATGAGTGGATGAGTGGGTTATAGGGTGATTGCGTGGATGACTGGATGAGTGGGTGACTGGATGCGTAACTGATTTGATGAGTGGGTGATAGGGTGATTGAGTGGGTGACTGAATGAGTGGGTGACTGGATGAGTGGGTGACTGAATGAGTGGGTGACTGGATGAGTGGTTAACTGGATGAGTGGGTGATAGGGTGATTGAATTAGTGACGAGATAAGTGTGTGATAGGGTGATTGAGTTAGTGACTGGATGAGTTAGTGACTGGATGAATGTGTGATAGGGTGATTGAGTTAGTGACTGGATGAGTGGGTGACCGAGTTGTTTAGTTGAGTGTGTTGTTGTGAACTGCAGTGAGGCGCGGTGGTTGAACGCGGAGTGGATGAGACGAAGCGGTCAAAGTGTCTGGTAGACCGAGTCCTTTAAGGTGGGTGGAGGGGGGAATCAACGAGGGGAAGTTCACTGCAACATTCACCATGGTGGTGCTAGTAGTCGCAGCGAAAAAAAGTGATGCAGGGCTGACTGAATGAAGGTTGAGGCGAGGATGCAAGGTGGTGTAGAGGAGGCGAAGAGGAGGGTAGAGGAGGTGAGGTGGTGAGGAGGCGTAGAGGAGGGTGCCCCGCTCTTGGCGTTGATCTTGGTGAACACGTGTCCGCGCCCCGTCTCGTAGCTCTGCCCGGTGCTGATGCAGCCTCCACCGGCCGCAGCGCCCAGCGGCCTCGCCAAGTCCGTGCCCAGCTCCGCTCTGAGCAAGCTCTCCATTGTGAGCTGTCTGCTCGCAGCGACAAACACAACAATAAACTCCCCCCCCCCCCGTCCTGTGTGGCCTCTAACACAGGGGTCCTCAACCCACGGGTTGCAAGAGCACTTGCTTCAAGTACATTAAAACCCACTTTTTGGTGTAGATATGTAGATGACACTTTGGTTGTCTGGCGACATGGTAAGGATACACTTAATGAATGTCTAAATCATCTCAAGTCACAAAAACCGGCCATTCATTTCACCATGGAAATGGAGGTGAATAACACACTCCCTTTCCTGGATATTTTGCTCGGACGAGGCCTAAATGGTAAAGTAACACACACAGCGTTTACCGAAAGGGAACACATACTGATGCCTATCTGAATGCAGATTGGCATCATCACCCCGCACAGAAATCCTTTCTCAACAAGATGCTCATACATCTGGCTAAAACAGTGTCAGATGGTCAAAGTCTGAGGAGAGAGATTAAACATGTCAAAGAAACGCTACGATTGAATGTCTACAATAATGGTCAAATTAACAGAGCAGTGAATGCTAAACCAAGATCAAACAGCAATACTGCTGAATCAGGTTATTAAACAATTAAAATACCATATATCGTGGGAGTAACTGACAAATTAGCTAGTAGTCGCAGCAAAAAAAAAGTGATACATTAATGACAGGGCTAAATGAATGAAGGTTGAGGCAAGGATGCGGGGTGGTGTAGAGGAGGCGAAGAGGAGGGTAGAGGAGGTGAGGTGTTGAGGTGGCGTGGTGAGGAGGTGAGGTGGCGTGGTGAGGAGGTGAGGTGGCGTGGTGAGGAGGTGAGGTGGCGTGGTGAGGAGGTGAGGTGGCGTGGTGAGGAGGTGAGGTGGTGTGGTGAGGAGGTGAGGAGGTGAGGTGGCGTGGTGAGGAGGTGAGGTGGCGTGGTGAGGTGGCGTGGTGAGGAGGCGTAGAGGAGGCGAGGAGAAGGGTAGAGGAGGTGAGGTGGTGAGGAGGCGTAGAGGAGGCGTAGAGGAGGGTGCCCCGCTCTTGGCGTTGATCTTGGTGAGGACGTGTCCGCGCCCCGTCTCGTAGCTCTGCCCGGTGCTGATGCAGCCTCCACCGGCCGAAGCGCCCAGCGTCCTCGCCGAGTCCGTGCCCAGCTCCGCTCTGAGCAAGCTCTCCATTGCACGCTATCTGCTCGCAGCAACAGACACAACGATAAACTCCCCCCCCCCCCCCCGGTCCCGTGTGGCCTCTAAATACTTATTTTCTTTGGAGAGATGATTTATCGGACGAGGCCTAAATGGTAAAATAACACACACAGCGTTTACCAAAAGGGAACGCATACTGATGCCTATCTGAATGCAGATTCGCATCATCACCCCGTACAGAAAACCTGTCTCATCAAGATGCTCATACATCTGGCTAAAACAGTGTCAGATGGTGAATGTCTGGGGAGAGAGGTTGAACATGTCAAAGAAACGCTACGATTGAATGTCTACAATAATGCTCAAATTAACAGCAATGAATGCTAAACCAAGATCGAACAGCAATACTGCTGAATCAGGTTATTAAACAATTAAAATACCATATATCGTGGGAGTAATTGAGAAATTAGCTCGAGTTTTAGAAAAGCAAAAAGCTAAACATCTAAGTAAGATTTGGCACGGTACACAAAATTCAAAAAATAGTATCTTGTGCTTAAGATGAATTGCCTAAGTTGTCAACGGATGGTGTGTATCGGATTAATGGCTTATGTGGCAGATGTTATATAGTACAGATGGGATGTAACATTAGCGTAAGACTAAAAGAACACCAAATAAATATTAAACACTCTCAAACATAACTGTTGGAAGTTGCAGAACATGTTTGCCAACAAGGACACTTAATGTATTTTGATAACGATGAAGTGTTGTGTAAAACTCATTATTACTGGCCAAGACTAATTCGAGAATCCATTGAAACTGAGAAAAATGTTATTATTTTAACCTCTCTGACAGCTACAGGCTTAGTGCGGCCTGGAAGCGTATTATTAAGTAATTGTGATTGTAAGATGAGGAGATGAAGGCAGAAGAAGACGTGGGGCGATGTGGTGATGCGGTCGAACGTGGTGGCCCGAGGAGCGGAGGGATAGATGGCGCGGGACGGGGCGGTGTGGAGAAGGTGGCAAGGACGGCGGACCCCACGTGAGTGGACCAAACGCGTGGAGGAAGAAGACATCTCACATTTATCATTACTTATAGAGGAAACATACTAATTAAATGATTACTAATCAATTATATAATTTCAATAATCCCCCTCCCCGCCTCTGATTTCTGCACCTGATGGGTTCAGTGATGACATCGCCTTTCTCTATTTAAGACCGGAAGCAGGTGGATGGCTTCACTATTCTGGCAAATCGCCCGATGATGCTGGATGTAATTACCAGTGAAACGTCGTACTCATCTTGTGGATTTACTCTCCAAAACACCGGTGGGCTGAAGTAGTAACTAAGTGGAGTTTTGTTTACGTGACAATTCCTTACTAATTGGCTGTGTCAGGTGGTGTAGGGTTATGACACATTTATGCTTACACGATCTAACCCAAAAACCTTTGTTATGAAATTAGGACAATTTATTAAATATATTGTATACCAGAAAATACAGCAATTGACTAAACATATACGGCAATAGATGTAACCTCGCAGCAGTGAACGTGACGAAATTTCATCATGGAAATGTCCGCTGCACAAAACCTTGAGTTCATCGCCCCACACGTGGTACCTCAGCCTCAGGATGAAATAAATCATCAGGGAGTTCTCCGTGAGCATCGTGCGCGCTCCAAATCCAGAGTTGAGCCGTGGTCTCGGCACCCAGCCAGCCGCCTTCTCTTCTCGGGGCAGTCGGAGTCCAGCGCGTTATCGAAGGGCACGTGGTGAACGCTCAGGATGTGTCTCTTGAGCTTTGACTTCTGCGTCGCTCCGTACGAGCAGTCACTGCACGGGAAGGGCTTTTCCTCTGGAACACAAGACATCCACCGCTGAGCACACGCACGCGCTAATACATAATTTATTTATCACCATGCAGTGGATGCCATAGCATTACTATGTATATGGGACGTTTTATCAATCACGGTTGCTGACCACAGGCCCAAAGTCCCAAAGGCCTAAAATGCCAAATGGCCAGCAACAAATACCTCCGATTAGCACGGTTGGCTACATATGGTACGAAAGAAGTTCAACATGCGTGCAAATCGTAGAAAAGCAAGATACTGATTTCCTGAAAAATATCAGAAGAACACATTTTTGGGGCTTATTTTGAAGCCCCAACATTTTGCACTTCTTCGTGTGGTTGATGTTGATGCAGAGCAACAACTATAATTTAACATTGAGGTGGTTGAGCCAGATTATTCTATTACAGCTCATTAATTACACAATAATTACCTGCAATAGAACGAGTAAATACACATGGAAGTTAGGTGTTAGTACAATGAAGAGGAAATTCCCATTGTGGAAATGACTCGGTCTATACATTCAAAAATGTTCCCTAAATTTACCCACTTGTTTAAGTAAAATTTACCCCGGTTAAGAAATAGATACTTTTTGGAATTTGTCAAGCAATGCATTTTGCTCAGTTTCCTTCCAATGGTGCTATTGGCTCCATGTCATGAGATGAAGTATCCCTGTGCAACTCTCACACAGCAGTGAACCACCTCATGTAAGAGAACAGCTCGTGGAAGGAGATATCATTGCACTACTCATGACATCCCTTTGTGACCGTTTTTTATCCACTAGGAGGTTATTGCAATTTCCTACACATCACGCGACATCAGAAGTGTTTGCTGGAAGAAGTGTTTGGTAACTGGATAAGACCATCAATGAGAAGCCAGTTTAATCATGGCTCGGTGACTGAAACCCAGAGTTTCACGGTTTAACCCAACATCCGAGCAGCACCACATCAGATCTCTAGACTCCTCAGCGCAGGCATACAGATATGGTCAACATATGCGTACATTAACTAATTTGTGAAATTATAAATTACATCCAAATGAAATGTAGTGTGTGCATTACTAGGACGTACCTAAAGGTGCCAGGTTGGGTTCATCCACCTTGGGGATGCTCTGCTCCACGCAGCCTCCTGCTTCCGTGCAGTCCATCCTCTTGATGTCCGAATTCTGGCTGTTGCTACTGCTGCAATTGGTGACGCTGGTGGTGGTCTTCTTTCTTTTAATGGGCTTAGGTCTACTTCGCTTTTCCTTCTTCTTCTGCTGCAAGGCCATCAACACTTTCATGCTCGTCATAGGATCGAGAGCAGCGTATGGTTTATTCTCACTGACTGGTGAAGCAGTTTGTTGACGTGGAACTAGGCCAAAGCATTCAAGAAAATTGGATTTCATGTCATTTATCTTAACGCCGCTATCTTTTGTCGAAGTGTAATCATGTTCAGGCTTCGGTCTGTACAAGAACTGTGCGTGAAGACTTTCATGAGTTTTCAGGATTTCAATAGGACTTAAAAATCCGCAGACTGAGCACATCTCATAGGGCGATGGTGGATTCAACACCGCATTGGCAAAACTGCCGTTATTCACCAAGCCTGGTGCACCCTTTATCACGTAATCCTTCTCATGGGTCTTCAAATGCCTTTTTAATTTTCCTAGCTGATCAAACCTTTTCCCGCATATGCCGCACCATTGATCACGGGTCTCCTTGTGCGTTCTTACGTGGGCTTCTAGGCACCATGCCAGCTGGAATTTTTTCCCACAGACGTCACAAGAGATACGTTTTTTCGTTCTTGTAATTCTACCGGATTGAGGTGGGGTTGAGATGGGTGCTGGTGAAGTGCCATCAATGGTGAAGGCAATTCTCCCAGCACCACCTTGACTCGCAGCGGAGTTGCTCTCGCACATCTGAAACAAAAGACAAAGGTCACCCGCATGACACCCGTGTCACGAGTGTACTCACACAGGCATACTTAAGGTGACATAAGATTCATATATACTACAACTCATTATACCAGAACTCCACAATATTGCAGTTCCTATCATGTACGATTTTACTCCTCTTATCCACCCAAATAAGATTTTGTTTAACAACAATGACGAACTACCTCCATTTTCCTAATGTTACCCACCAAATAGGCCTTTCTGTATATACACACCAACAATATAATGATGGCACCACACGTTCACTCCACTATTCACAACACTCTGACTCGCAATCTCCATATAAGATTGTAATATCATTTCTGTACGAGGGCCCGTCAAAAAGTTTTGAGAATGGACACTTTTTTTTACAAACAACTACGTAAAATAGTCTTCAATAAAAGTACAGTATAGTACAATTAAGTGAACGTCATTATCTCTCATGCTAATTATTACAATGTTAACTAGTTACCCAGGAAAGCTTCATTGAGTCTAAGTACTGCATTTTCAGAAAGGTCCCATTGCATTGAGATGTTTGTGTGAGTGGAACCCAGAGAGACCCCACCTTGCATATGGGGAAATAACACAACTTCACACAGATGGATTCAACCCACAAGCTCAAAGCATTCCTTGTTTAACAAAGTTTTCAGTGTAATGTTTAATATAATTTATTTGGTAATATATAGTATCGTAATTGTATAGTCAATATATAGCAGTGTGGTATACAGTAGGGTTGGTAAAATAATACAGTGTAATATTATTATAATCTAAGGTATAGGGTAGTGTATAGTAACGCTGCGTATAATTCAATGTTGGGGTCTGTCTATGGCAGTTTATAATAAAACATTATTTGGAGGCATATTATAATATTTTTTGCGACATAGAAGTGTAATGTATAATGACGTATTGTTAGTAGCTCAGCTTAGTGGAGAATATATTGAGTACATTGATTATATTGATGTAGTTTATATTTAGTTCTTTCACATCGGTTTGTTGTATGATAGTTGGGTAGTTGCAGTTCTTTAGCGTCAATATACTAAATGCCTCTGTTGATATATAAACTCTGACTTTAACATAGCTACTTCCGTGACAAGTTACATGCTAATTCCTCGCAATAACATCATGCTAATCTCACAGTTACATGCTAATTTCTAACGTTAACATCCTGCTAATATCTCACATTAACACAGCTACTTCAATGCTAAATTATTCTGTTGATATGTAAACTCCTTTGTCAAGGCGCTCTGCTCCTCCCACCCAGCTTAAAATACGCTGCGAAGCTTAGCAGTGTTCATTGGAGCGCTGTCTTTCCGACAGTTCTGTTTCTTCACCTGAGGAAGGCTACTTGTGTTGTGGCCGAAACGTCGTGAGAATTTTATTGTTTAATTTTAATTATTTTATTATTTCCCTTCGACGTGACTTTACCGAAAGAACCAAGAAGATGAATCCCTGCAGTCACGAAAGCTTTAAATCGAAATTTATTCAAATCAAGTTGTTTTCTTTTTACCACAGTACTTTATGGAATCCTGAAGAATAAATGCATTTTTAGAAGTATTAAACTACACTTGAAGATGTGTGAGAATGTAATTCTGCAGATGCAAGCACAGGCAAACTCGTATCTGCATATACAAGTTTCTGGGCCTCCTCACTTCACCAAACCAGCATTGACCGGCATGGTGAAGTATGGTTAAACAACTCCCACGAACGACGTGGTGTGGGGGAGGCCTCTATCAAAACGCTGGATCGACAAAGGGCTGATACATGTCACGACATTGTACGTTAAGATCGTTCTCTCGTCAGCACAAGCCGTCTATGTGGACAATAGAGGGCACGACACACGTGTACACGATGTTTGTGTGCGTATATTCAGCGTGTGTATCACGTAATAATTATATGAGGTCGCGATTATGCTCAAAACGAACCAAATGTATAACATCACGAATAACTTTGGAGGTCTCCAGAGCCTGAACAATATTTGAAGTAGACACTGACCCTTGTCACGAGTTCTTATGAACTATAAACTAAACTATAAACTACTTCTATTTAACCAGGTAAGGCCCACTGAGCTATATAACTCTTACCAGAAGCGACCTGGACACAAATGATAGCTCAACGAAAGTGGCTTATCATGTGGACATTTATAGCAGTCAAGTACTCTGAACTCACGTTTCTAAATGTGGAGGGGAAACCCGAAGGACCAGGAGAAGAATCTACGCGACCACAGGGGAAAAAAATTAACAAATACAGAGCAGGCGTCAGGGTCTGGATGGAACCTCCACGCTGCTGTAGGCCTAGCGAGGTAGTTAACATCTCGACACCGCGGCGCCCCTTATTAAAAGCTTAGCCATGTCTAGCAAGGTTATTGACTCATTTCACTCGACTCACGGCACCACAAGTAATGTATTAAACAAATAAAACAATAATAAAGTAGAGAGGCGCTACTTACATTTAACAATGTTGTTGTTAACTTTAAAAGGAGCGCGCTTCCCTCTGGCTTGCAGTCCGGCGTTCGCGGTCTCCACTTCCTGGATAAGCCACGCCCGTCGCGGCTATGCCCCGCCCACTGTCGTGCAAGCCACGCCCCCGCGGATCGGGCCAAGCTCATCCCACGGTGAAAGCCCCACATCCTCAATCGGAATCTTTATTTACAGACAGTCCTCGACTTACGAACGCCCAAATTACAGACAGCCGCCCTTCAGAACCAACTGGGATTAAATATAAATTATTTTATATCGCCTGAAAACGCGAACTCGCGCTTGTGAGTGAGTGCACGTGCGTGAGTGTGAGCAGGGGGCACAGGTGGTGCATCAGCCAGTCATCTCAGTCATCTCAGTCAGTCGACCCGTGGCACCACCTGGGTCTGCCCCGTGACCTCCTGCCAGCGGGCGTTCGACACTTCACGTGGCCTCAAGGTGCACATGGCCTGGCACAAGCGTCGTGGTGACGTCACCGCCACTTAGTGACGAATGGCGGTTGTTGTTGTTGTTGTGAGACAGTGAGAGAGTGTGAGGTCGACTCAGCCTCAGATGAGTTCCTGGTGCGGTGTGGAGTGAACATCGCTACTGGGAGAGACAAAGGCGACCGTGGAGGAGAATCCTCCAGGTGCTCACTGATACACTCACCAACTTTACCTCACCAATTACACCTCAACCACCTCACCACCCCAATTACACCTCACAAACCTAACCTCACTAATTACACCTCACCAATCACACCACACTCACCTCACTCACCAAACACCAACTCCACTAACCGCACAAATGGCACTCATCACACCTACTACACTCATCTCACCCACTACATTCACCACACCACCCACTACATTCACCAAACCAACCACTACATTCACCACACCAACCACTACATTCACCACACCAACCAATACATTCACCACACCAACCACTACATTCACCACACCAACCACTACATTCACCACACCAACCACACAGTCACCACACCAATAACTACATTCACCACACCAACCACTATATTCACCACACCAACCACTACATTCACCACACCAACCACTACATTCACCACACCAACCACTACATTCACCACACCAACCACACAGTCACCAGACTGACTGCACCCATCTCATCCACAGCACCAACCTCACTCATCTCACCAATCAAAACTCATCTCAACGACCGCAATTCACCACCTTCCATGCTGCCATCTACATCAGTGGCCAGCAGATGGCAGCATCTACAGGCCACATTCTTGGCCAGTCGATGGCAGCATGGAACGGAGGTTGCCGAGCAATCTATAAACGTACGATATTTATTTTGGCTCTCTACGAGGCGTGGTATCTCAGGTAGGTCTGGTTACTCACACGTACATATTATTTTATTGAGGAATTGGCAAGACATCTCAAGCAGAATCCTAAAAATTAGAGACTCAACAAGGCATCTGTGGATGAAGTCAGGCCCGTGTCTGTCTGCTCGATTATTTCATATCTGTCAACCCCTTATCAGGGCCGAGCTTATTACAGACCAATTCAGACTTTATTGGTCACCCCGTGCCCTTATAAATCTCAACGTAGTGAAAACGCGTTATCGTGTGAACACGCATGACAGACCCAGGTGTTGTGGGTTAACTCCCCGAGATAAACTTTCTTCCAACTTTGTGTTTTATACGCCCAGTGCTCCGCCAATAATTGTTGTGACCGTCGCTCCTCTGCCCTCTGTTGTTCATGGAGGGAGACTGCACCCTAGTGCCCAGTATCATCCTCTGCGAGCCTCTTCAAAATGCTGATCTTGACACCGCTGGAAGAAGTCATCGGCCTTGACCTCACCCCACAACAGTGCAATTTTAACAGCTCAACATCAAAACACAATGATGGGTCGCTTGCACCAATCGCACAACACCACAGCATTGACTCTCAGCTGTTTCTTGTGTAGAGGGGGTCACGTGTGTCACCATAATTGCCCTAATCCTACAACTCGTGCTGCGTAATATTTTCCTTGCTATATTACCTGTGACACACATAATGAGGACAACCAGTAAGTAAAACGAAACCAGAGGTGGGAAACCTGTACTTTATAATATTATTAATTTCAGGCAATGTGAACACGACTTTTAGAAACACCGATGCAGCTATACACGTGCCACATTGTCCAGAAATTCAGTTGATACTAATAGGGTTTATTTGCCAGTATTGTACATTATTTAAATTACATTTGTTTGGGCGACAAGGTGGTGCAGTGGTCACGCCCGTGCATGACATCTTCTGAAGGACTGCCTGGCTTCGCTTTCCTCATTCTGGTCCCTTTCTCTGTATGGGTTTACTCCCATGGGAAAACAACAACATACAATGTAACTGGTACTAGCCAAACATCCAAATTACTCCTGCGAAAAGTTGGCAGGCCCTCCTGAACAAGAGTCTTGAGACTCAGTGAGATTGCTTGTGTGGCGATCGAAACGTCGTGATCCATTATTATTTTTTCTACCTACGTGACTTTACCGAAAGAACTAAAGAGTAAGGATTCCTGCAGTCACGAAAGCTTCAAATCAAGATTAATGAGTGTTTACATGTGGGAGGAAATCGGAGCACCTGGAGAAATCCAAGCATATGCTCTATCACAAATCTACAGATGGAACAGGCGGAGTCCACATTATTCCACACCGCCTTCTCTACCTCCTTGACGACCAAGGGGTGGGAGTTGTCGCAACATTTTTGTGATCCACCAACCCTCACCTCCACGTAGTCGTGGATTACAGGCATACATAGCCACCACAACCATCCGGCTAAAGTAGCTGTAATGCACATCTAAAATTCTACAAAAGTTGATTGGGCAAATGTCGTAGGTCAATTGGTTTGATTTCTATGCGCATTAACCAGTCTCTAACGTATGCACATTTAGATTCGCATTCGGCCGCCAATGGAACAGGTGGAGTCCTAAAGGAAAGTGGATGTACTGATTGTATCTTCATTGCGGGACTCATCCAGCAGTGGATTGACATGGGTTTCAGGTATCCACGTGGAGACGGGCAATAAACACGCGGTAAATGTTTGCCGGTGCACATTGGGACCGGCTCACACGTCACTGGCCCCAGGCAGCCCCCAGCCATTGGCGTGCAACACATCCACAATCGGAATCTTTATTTACAGACAGTCCTCGACTTACGAACGCCCAAATTACAAACAGCCGCACTTCAGAACCAACTGGCATGAAATATAAATTATTTTATATCGCCTGAAAACGCGAACTCGCGCGTGCAAACTGAAACCACGGAACTTTCCTTGTTCAGCGGAGCGATCCTCCGCGAGATGTAATGAGTCAGCCTCGCGCTGTGAGTGCGTGAAAATAATAAGCAAAAATCCAGATTCATATTCTTGGTTCTTTCGGTAAAGTCATGTAGATTGAAAATAAAAAGAAAATAATAAAGGAAAATAAATTAAATAAAAAAATACAATAAATAAATTGAAAATAATAAAAGCTTTTATTATTTTCAATTTATTATTTTTTTGGAATTTTTTTAATTTGCAGAATCTACACACCACGTTGGTGGCCGGAAGATGGCAGCATCTACACGCCATAATCTTGGTTCTTTCGGTAAAGTGACGTAATAGAAAATAAAAATAATAATAAAGACTAAATTTAAATTATAAAAGCTTTATTTTCACATTATTATTTGTATTTTTGTATTACATAATATCATTTGTATTTTAAAATCTACGTGACTACCGAAAAAAACAAGAATATGGCGTGTAGATTCTGCCAATTAAAAACTTTAAATAATAAATTAAAAATAATAAAATCTGAAATAATATTAAAAGCTTTTATTCAATTGATTATTTTAAAGTTTTTTTTTTATCTCTGTGACTTTACCAAAAGAACCAAGAATATGAATGTGGGTTTTTTGCTTTTATTATATTGAATTTCACATTTTTATTTGATTTGATTCTTTTTTATTTTCTATCTACGTGACTTTTCCGAAAGAACCAAGAATATGAATTCTTGAAGTCACGAAAGTTTGAAGTCACAATCTATTCGACACATTGGTGGCCGGCTGATGGCAGAATCTACACGCCATATTATTGCTTCCTTCGGTAAAGTTACGTAGATAGAAAATAAAAATAATACAATTAAAATAATAATTTGAAAATAATAAAAGCTTTTATTATTATAAATGTATTATTTGAAAATTGAAAATAATAAAAGCTTTTATTCTTTTCAATTTGTTATTTGTATTTTTAAAATGTTAAATAATACATTGAAAATAAGAAAAGCTTTTATTATTTTCTATTTATTATTTGTATTTTAATTTTTTAAATAATAAATTGAAAATAATAAAAGCTTTTGTAAAAGTTTTAATTTTATGTTATTATTTTATTTTTTTGTTTTATTTTCTATCTACGTGACTTTATCGAAAGAACCAAGAATATGAATCTGGGTTTTTGCTTATTATTTTCAATTTCTGATTTTTATTTGTAACTTTTTTTTAAATTGGAAGAATCTACACGCCACGTTAGTGGCCGGCAGGTGGCAGCAAAATAAAAATGATAAAATAATCAATTGAAAATAATCAAAGCTTTTATTATTTTCAATTTATTACTCGTATTTTTATATAATTCATAATAAAAGCTTTTATTATTTTCAATTTATTATAAAAGCTTTTATAATGAAAGCTTTTATTATTTTAAATTTTATTATAATACAAGCTTTTATTATTTTCAATTTATATTTTTAAATTTAATTATATAATTTTAATTTTCAAATCTACGTGACTTTGCCGAAAGAACCAAAAATATTAATTCCAGAAGTCACGAAAGTTAAGTCAAAATCTACACGCCCTATTGCTGGCCGGCAGATGGCAGCATCTACACGCCACATTGGTCGCCACTCCTGTGGCGTGTCGATGCTGCCAGGTGTGATTGGAGAGGTGAGTGCGGTTGGTGAGGTGTGATTGGGGTGGTGAGTCAGGTTGGTGAGTTGCATGGTGAGTGTTGTCGGTGAGCACCTGGAGGATTCTCCTCCACGGCGGCCTTTGTCTCCCCCAGTAGCGATGTTTACGACACACCATACCAGGTGCTCATCTGAGGCTGAGTCGAGCTCACACTCTCTCACTGTCTCAAAACAACAACCGCCATTAAATAGCACCACGACGCTTGTGACTGGCTGATGCACCACCTGTGCCCCCTACTGTGCCAATTTGCTGAGCTTTAGCCAACCGACGCTCCGCTCGTTGCTGTGAGCGTCGCTCCTCCGCCCTCCGTTGTTGTTGGAGGGCGACTGCCTCCAACTGCCCAGTAGCATCCTTCACGAGCATCCTCCACAGAGGCCGATCTTGACACCGCTGGTACCAGTCATCGGCAAGTCTACTCAGCTCCACATCTTCCTGTACCACATCGCTCCATCTCTTCTCTAGCCCGTCGCCACGCCCGTTTAGCCCCCTCGATCCGGCCGAACAAAAGCTGTTTGGGCATGCGGTGATTGGGCATGCGGGTTACATGGCCCAGCCAACGCAGCCTTGCCTGCTGGAGGAGCTCACCGATGGGACTTTGTCCAGATCTTTCGCGGATTTGTCAGCTCCTCACACAATCCAGCCTGGTTAAACCCAGGATTGATCGTAGGCAGGCCAGCTTAAATGTTTCCAACCGGCGAAGATGCTGCATTAAGGGGGTCCACGTTTCACAAGCGTAGAGGAGGGAAGTGACTATGGCCGAGAAGACCCGAAGCTTCATGCGGAGCGACAGACCAGGTAGCTTCCACACAACGTTACACAACCAATGAAAATATAATGCCGCTCAACTAATTCGGAGTGAGACCTCTGCTGTTAAACCGGAGCTGGTCATAAGCCAACTGCCCAGGTATGGGAAACTCTCCATTCTCTCCCCAACTGCCCCATCACCGATTGGAAGTTGTGGGGGTGGAGTGCCCGATGGCACAAAATACCCAGGCAGGTGCTTCGTTTTGGTGGGGCTGATGGTAAGGCCCCACCTCTTAGTGGCACACTCCAGTTTCAGCAGCAGTGCCTCCAACTCCTCCTCTGAATGAGCAGCAATTACCAGGTCGTTGGCATACATAATGTGGTTGACCAATAGGGAGCCATCCCTTGACCGCAACCGGACATCGATCAGCCTCCCATTGTATCTGTACCAGACAGAAATTCCTCCGGTACAGCTACTGAAGGCTTCACGAACTATGTGATCGAAATAGATGTTAAACAATGTTGGAGCCAGAGGACATCCCTGTCACATCCCAAGGTGTACAGGGAATGGCTCTGACTCCCGGCTACGTAGTTTTACCCGGGCCTGCTCACCATCATGAAGGTCCTTAATGAGCGTGAGCAGAGGGTCAGAGACTCCGAAAGCACGAAGAACAACCCAGAGCCCAGACCTACTGATGGTATCATAGGCCTTGACCAGGTCAATAAAGCAGAGATGTAGGTCTTGTTGGAATTCCCTACACATCTGCTGTAGCAGACGGACAGAAAATATGGCATCTGTACAGGACCGCCCTTTCCTGAAACCACATTGGGGCTCCGCAAGCCTCTCCTCAGGGTACCTAGCAAGGCGATGTTGAACAAATCCTTGCCAGGACCTTTCCCGGCACACTGAGGAGTGAGATGCCCTGTAGTTGTTACAGTCTGTGCGGTCCCCCTTCTTAAAGAGGGGGCCCACCAGGGTATCCTTCCTATCCTGCGGAACCCGTCCAGTGGCCCAGACTTGTTATGATGTCATGTAGGGCAGTCTACGCACAAACGCCACCCTCCCTCAGCATTTCGCTTTGGAGATCATCTCTGCTCGGTGCCTTTCCTGTTCTCGGACTCTGGATCGCCCTCAGTACTTCCTCAACGGATGGTACCTCAGCCAGCCACTCACAGAGGGTGACTTCCTCCTCCAATATTTGAGGCACCGCATCCTCAGCAGAGTCATCCCCACTTTGTCCCATGATGTTTTCCAGGCTGAGGGATTCCCCCTCCCCCAGGACCTCACAGAAATGCTCAGCAAATCTGCAAACCTGTCCCTGGGGGTCGGAGATTGGATCACCCTTCGTTCCCCTAATGATGTAGTGGATATAAATTGACGAATAAACTTCTGATGAGGCAACACGATATTTATTGTCTTCCTTACAAGTCCCTAACACAAAGGGTATATCGGTCCCTTTATCCGATCCCTGGGGAGGTATGGCCTCCGGATTATAGGGCCCTATCACTGGGTACCTCGTTACCCTTCCTCCGGCTGGGACCCTAGGAGAGGCTATTTGACCTGACCGTACCCGGTCCGTGGGTCCTGACCACTGGCCTCACTGAGCTCTGGCCCTTAGAAGGACAACGGAGCTTGGGGTCCAGAGTCCTATCTTCAGCCCAGGTCTTCGATCTTCAGCTTGCAGATGACTGAGCCAGACCTCTGAGAGGTCCGGCTTTTGGTTCGTGGCTTGCTCCGCCCTAGCCACGCTTCCCTTCTAGAACGTTCTGGAAGGTGACATCATCCCCCGGTTCCCCCCTCCCGGGGCCCCGGGGAATGTGCTCCAGGATCCGTTTGCTAGGGTTTATCGTTGGCCCCTTTTTGGGCCATGGACATTAGCCCTGGCGTGATAGCGCTTCCGCCCCCTATTGACGATAAGGGGAAGCTACCAGCCCACAGAGTGGTGAGTGACGATTACCCCTACAATGGTAATAGGTGTGGCGCTGTAGGTTACTTTTTTGATGGAGTTAAATAGGGATTTGTGATCGCGGGCCATTGAGGCAGACTCCATCTCCTCACCAACCCGCGACCACCACCCATCCTTGCAGCGCCTCACGGCTCTCCGAACCTCCGAGCGAAGGCTGCGGTAAGCCTCCTCATTCTCTGACGTGGGATGCTGTAGACGATTAGAGTGGGCCTGTCGCTTTTTCTCAACCATCCTGAACGCCTCCTCTGTCAGCCAGGGTCTCTGGGGAGGTCTGGACCGCGTACGCAAAGCAGCCATTGCAGCTGCATGAGTCACAGGCTTAAACCTCGCCCATTTACCCTCGACATCAGGAGGAGTGGGGGACGATGCTGTCTCACTCACTCACAGCGCGAGGCCGACTCATTACATCTCGCGGAGGATCGCGCTGCGGAACAAAAAAAGTTCCGCGGTTTCAGTTTGCAAGCGCGAGTTCGCGTTTTAAGGCGATGGGGGCCGTCCATAAATGATGTCACGCACCTGGGGAGGGGGGGGGGGTCAGACATTTGTGACGGGGGGGGGGTTTGAGAAATGTGACGTCACGTCAAAATGCGCAACTTTAAATAAATATAGACAACACGTTCTATTTAGTTAAATAGACTTTTTAATAAATGTTTTCTCCTACATCAGAGTGCAGCGCCACATTAAATACAATGACAATAGCTTAAAGCGATTTGAAGCATGTTTTATTTTCAAAATGAAAATATGTTTTTGGGGGGGGGGGGGCAGAGCTTTGTGACGTCATACTTGAGGGGGGGGGTCTGACTTTTTGTGACGCCGTGTGACGAGGGGGGGGGGGTCAAAAATCGTCCAAAATCGCGTGACGTCATTTATGGTCGTGATATATTATTTTTATTTTATTTTTCCTACCTACGTGAACTTTACCGAAAGAACCAAAGGGTACTTATTTTGGTGGATAAGGAGTAAAATAGTAGATGATAGGATCTGCACTATTGAGGAGTTATGTTATAATGAATCTGTTGTAATGAATCTTATGTCACCTTAAGTATGCCTTTGTGAGTACACTCGTGACACGGGTGTCATGCACGTGATCTTTGTCTTTTGTATTAGATGTGCGAGAGCAACTCCGCTGCGAGTCATGGTGGTGCTGGGAGAATTGCCTTTACCATCGATGGCACTTCACCAGCACCCGTCTCGACCCCACCTCAATCCGGTAGAGTTACAAGAGCGAAAAAACTCATCTCTTGTGACGTCTGTGGGAAAAAATTCCAACTGGCATGGTGCCTAGAATCCCACGTAAGAACGCACAAGGAGACCCGTGATCAATGGGGCGGCATATGCGGACAAAGCTTTGATCAGCCAGGAAAATTCAAAAGGCATTTGCAGACCCACGAAAAGTATTACATGATAAAGGGTGCACCAGGCTTGGTGAATAACGGCAGTTTTGCCAATGCGGTGTTGAATCCGATAGAGTCACTAGAATCTGATAGAGTCACTAGAGTGAGAAAACGAATCTCTTGCGACGTCTGCAGGAAAACATTCCAACTGGCATGGTGCCTAGAGTCCCACATGAGAATGCACAAGACCGGTGGTCAAAGCTGCAACATCTGCGATCAAAGCTTTGATCGGCCCTACAAACTCAGAAGGCATATGGAGTAACCCACGGAAAGAACTCAAGGGGCGCACGTGGCATGGTGAATGACGTCAATTTTGCCAATGCGGTGTTGAAGGTGTGTCAGAGCTACTCGGCTGCGGGTCATGGTGCTGGAAGAATTGCCTTTGCCATGGATGGCACCAGCAGCAGCAGCAGCTTGTCGAGTCCTGGTGGTGAGGAGGCAGAGTTGCAGACAATGCCACCTTCTGCAAAGGGCGCACCTGCGTGCAACGAAGTTATTGCTATCACAGCAACCGTGCATGGAACGAAGGCGCCTGCTGGGAAACGCCACGCCTGACCAGCGCCCGTCTCGACTCCACCTCACTCCCATAGTCACTAGAGTGAGAAAACAAATGTCTTGCCAAGTCTGTGGGAAAGCATTCCAACTGCCATCATGCCTAGAGTCCCACATGAGAACGGACAAAGAGACCCCTGACCAATGGCATCTGCGGTCGAAACTTTGATCAGCCAGGCAAATTCAGAAGGCATATGGAAACCTACGAAAAGGACTATTGAATATTTCTTTGCTGTTCTATTACTGACGCTATCAACAGAAGGTGTGTACCGGATTAATTACACTTGTGGCAAATGCGATGTTGGGCAAACAGGACGAATGATCAGCACGAGACTAAAAGAATACCACAGAAATATGAAATGCTCACAAATACAACTGTCAGCAGTAGCAGAACACGCGTGCCCACAAAGACACTCAATTGATTTTGACAATGTTGAAGTTTTGTGCAAAACATGTTACTTCTGGCCAAGACTAATTACAGAATCTATCGAAATTTAAAGAAATAAAAATAACTGCAATCGTTTGGATAGCTACCGACTTAGTGCTGCATGGAAGAGAATCATCAAATTACCGTTTGTACGGCTATTTTAGTACACACAATGGACACTAACTACAAGATTAATGGGCTAGCATAATGTGCATGTATAATGTACGTTGATTCATTAATCCCCCCCCCCCCACTGTGCGCTCAAAGAGAGCACAAGTGTTGTCATCACATCTACGCCTCTATATAAGGAATTAAACAGGTGGACTTCTCCCAAACCTTGTGTTGCCTGATGAAGCTAGTTGTAATTACTGAAACGTCGTACTCTGATAGTAAATGTTGTGGCTTGGCTCTCCAACACACCACACACCGGTGTGCTGTACTAGTGATGAATTGGCATGTTCTGTTTACGTGACAACCCTTACTAGTTGGCTGTCGGGTGGTGGCGGGTTTAACGACATATTTACGCGATCCAACCCATAAAACCTGTATTATGGATATTTGTCGCGAAAGCCTACGTGTTAAACTGCCATGTATTTTTACGTCTATTGCTGTATTTTCTTACGTGCAATATATTTAATAAACCATCCTAATTTATTCATATTTTTGTTCATAGTTATATCATTGTTGCGCGTGCGGTGTGGTCAGTGGATATTGTTCAGTGGATCAAACCGAGACAAATATTTTTACAGCGGCTGTGGCTGCACATTGCAACAGCGCATTCCGAATGGTGTAGAACGCATCGCCCATAATCTGTATCTGTGTGCAAACACCAGGTATGGTTGGTAAGACACACGTTTGGTTTTAAATGAATAGAACTTGAGCTTCAGCCATATTGTTCATTATAGACCCCACTTTGTAAGAATTAATCACGCAAACCTTGCGCCTGATTCATTTGAGTCGGTGTGCTCATGAGCAACAGGGCATTTGTGGCAAGGTGTTAATGTACCACAGATTAGCACGGTTGGCTACGTACACTGCGAAAGAAGTTCAACACATATTCTTTGGGTCTTTCCGTAAAGTCACGTAGATAGAACAATAAAATAATAAAAATAAAGTGAATAAAAAAGTAAAATATATCACGACGTTTCGATCGCAACACAAGCAATCGTCATCAGGAGAAAAATGATGAAGATTGCTTGTGTTGTGATCAAAACGTCGTGATATTTTTATTATTATTTTGTATTCACTTATTTTTATTATTTTATTGTTCTATCTACGTGACTTTACCGAAAGACCCAAAAAATATGAATTCCTGCAGTCACGAAAGCTTTAAGTCAAGATTCAAGTTCAACACACTTTCATGCATTGTGGAAAGCGAGTATCCTCGCACGTACAATGCACTGGACCGCATGTTCATGTTAAGTGAGTCGGGGGCTTTGTCACTGCCTACCCCATGATATAAATAATCTCAGGGAATTAAATTGCAAGTGTGCAATCTCCCTTCTGGTGGGCATCGAGGATGAGTCATACCCTGGCTTGCCAGGAGGCAGTGGAACACAACTGTGGAATCCTTTCCATCTGCACGGGATAGAACGTTGCCCCCTTGCTCACATTCGTTCGTTTTCTGCGAGTGTACTGGTTTCCCCCCACATGTAAACACTCAGTAAGTGGCTGCAAATATCGGAATGTAAAGAGAACCGCAGAGCTTGGGCGATTGTTGGGAGTGCCGGCTCACCGCCTGGCTGCTGTCTCCCCGCTCGTCTGTGGGAGACATATAGAGGTACTGAATTAGATTTATATTCTCTACATAACATGATTCCTATCTACACAAAGCACTCACCGCGTGGAGTACAGCAAATGCTATTCCACGAAATAAAAAATAAACGTACATGACCATAACAGAAGCCAATGGGTACAGCTGTGCATACACATACACACATATACACGATTCCTACTGATGGTTGGAACGATTCACCACTGCCGGAGAGTCAAGGAATTGTCATGATTCAGGATCATGAATGCAAACTGTCCCCGTTCTCAAACCTGAGTATGATTTAAAAGGTCATAGAACGCCTTTGTCGGAAGCAATTACTTCCCCATGTCACTGCGATGGGCAGATTCATGCAATTGCAGTCGGCTTACATATTGTCAGTAGACCCCCCCATACGCAAGCGCACGCATTTGGGTTAACCCCTCCTCCCCCCTCCATGCATACATACTAAATGGATGCCCCCTTAACAGCCACACCACCACTCCTCACACGAGACAAGCACGTGACTCTCGGTGTAAATGGAGCCGGAGCGCGAATACACGTGCCGATGCCCCAAGTACAGTTGCCACCATTTCCACGACAGAGCAAACCCAGGCACATTTCTCAGCGAGCCCAGGTCTATTGTTAAAACTGTGCAGTTCACGGTGATAAAATTAACCATAGCCATACCCGGGGTACCAGATCTCGACACAAATCAATTCCTGCTGCCACCCGAACACTGTCCGGGGGTCAAACGCGGACAGGTGGCAGCCCCAGTCGCGAGGCCACATCTGCACCGACTCACGGTAAATGTGTGCAGGGCCAGCAGGAAGAGCCCCGGGATCTCGGAGCGCAGCCACTGGTTCCACGCGCTGTCTCGGTCCACGTCCTCGCGTGACGACGACGACGACGACGACGACGACACTTCAAAATCACCTGACCGGAAGGAGGGGGGGTGGGAGGGAGAGTAAGAAGGTACGAAGGGGAACCTTCTAACTCTTTCACAGTGACGCGTTCTTCGCGTGCGTCACCCTGCAGCCAACCTTTCTGCTCTCGTGTGTGAACGTGGGTCAGTTTGGTTTAATCGTTCAGAATGAATGGGGCATGACCCTGGCCCTTGTGCAACTTATTATTTTCCATGAGATAATACCAAACACATCATTCATGTGTGTGTGTGTGGCCTGCAAGCAAAACCTACATGCTCTCGAGTCATATATCGGGAGCAGTCACATGTGGGAAAGCATTGCCGAATTCCTAGAAAGGCTCAGCTCTCTCCAACGTATGTTGAAAGCATTTATGCATTAGTTCTGCCCGTACCTCTTTGTGCCTGTGTAGTGGGCAGGCAAGTGTGGTGGAGCAGCAGGTCCAGCACACGGGGTGTCCAGCAGAGGAGAGGAACTCCCCGTGGCCGTGGCCGGGGAAGCAGAGGTCGGCGGCGCTGGGAGCGGCGTCAGTTGCGCGGCGTCTGTGGGAGAAGGCACAGGCCTCTGCTGAAGATTATCATCCGCAGACACATCACACGGCTTGCCGGACACGTCACGCACTCGGCCCTGTGATTGTGGAGGTGAGACAGGTTCGCGCATGGCAACGAATGGCTTGTCGCTGGACAAACATCGACGGCAACATCGGGAGAACGCGGCACGAACTCGTGCAGAGTTTCTGGCACCGTATGAATTTACACTCCTTGTAGGTATGTGCGTTGAACCTCTTTCGCGCCGTACGTCAGCCAGCCGTGCTAATCGGAGGTGCAGATGGATGCAATTGAAGGAAGTGGAGCAGAGATTTCAAAATGAAACAAAAAAATTGATGCAGAAATTACACAAGTCCAGGGGACTTCACCAAGGCCGTGTTATCCCAGAATCTGACAGAGCACAAAGGAAGATTGGCAATGGCAAAAAATGGCTTCATAACTATCATTGTCAGATGGCACACTTGCATCTTCAGTCTTCAGTCAGCGTCAGTAATTTAAGAATGCACGCATGATGCGTGACACCAACTAAAATGGCATCGATGCTGACTAATCACATCCTCTCCAAGATGTGGAACTCAAGAGACATGGATGCCTCTTCCAAACAGGACTACCCTTGACAATTGAGTTGTCGCCTGGGTAAAAATAAAATGAACTAGGAGATTTCAACTTGAAAATCCAAACCATCGCACCAACAGTAATGGATGGAATCCTATATGAGGCGCACACTGCAGTAGCTTCAGGTGGACTCTGGTACCTGCTTTAACGTCTGTGTGAGAAGCATCTTCTCCCACTGAAATTCAAACAAAGTTGACAGTTAGACAGGAAATGTTTTAAAACATCCGCAGTAAAATTCAAGTATGTATACCATTAAAGTAAACTATTTTTTATTTACCAGGTAAGGCCCATTGAGAGCTATATAGCTCTTTCTCAGAAGCGACCTGGCCACAAATTATAGCTTAACGAAGTGGCTTATCACGTGGAAATTTATAGTAGCCAAATACTCTAAACGCATTACTTACAAATAGCTCACAAAGCGGTTATCCTCCCACTACCCTTGGGTTACCTCCTGTCCCGGTCCAGCCGAGACAGTCTGTGAATTGGCATCTGTGTTTGGGTGGCATGAATTAATTTGTACCGAGATCTGGTACCGGTACTGTGCTGAACTTTACTACTGCATGGTTGTTGACAGACCTAGACAGACTGAAACATAGGTCTGGGTTTGATCTCCATAGTGGAAAAGGTGGTAACCCGAAAACTAACCCAAACCCTTCCACATTCAACGATAAACACTTCTAAAACCGAGTTCGCTCGGAAATGACCCCACTAAACCGCACGTATGTAAACGTTTGACTTCAGTGGTTCCTCCGCCGCGTGCGAACGATGAAGTGCACGGCCTCTCGTGATGATGACCTCACACCCGCATGGCTGCACGAAAGGCGGTGCTGACGAGCATGAGGCAGGTGGAAGAGGCAAAACGAGGAGGCAAGATTAGAGTGCTGTAGTCGGTGGGGTATAGTGGGGCCTATTTCCAAATGATTGATTTATGTGGAAATGAAATTGGTCAAGAGCCCGTTACTTTGTAAACATTAGCATGTATCTACTTTAATACCAAGTCTGCAGGGGTGGGAAAGATGAGGTCTATTCATTCTGGTGGGCAAAGAGAATTTAGACACTCCAAGTTAAGTCTGGTGGCATACGGATAAAAATGCACCTTGCAAATGTAAATAATGATTATTAATCAATCTTCTTCTTCACTCCCACGGTGTTTCCAACCAGGGTTAGGCCATGTA
Organism: Petromyzon marinus; assembly: GCF_048934315.1. Taxonomy (NCBI): domain Eukaryota; kingdom Metazoa; phylum Chordata; class Hyperoartia; order Petromyzontiformes; family Petromyzontidae; genus Petromyzon; species Petromyzon marinus. The sequence goes on along the minus strand of NC_133703.1, from coordinate 10,012,029 downwards.
ATGATCTGACGTGCTGTACACTTGTACAGTGTTTCTGAATTATTGTATCATTATGAATTCAGTGCCCCTTCTGCGACCTTTCCCTAGATCCCCCTCTTGTGTATAACCTGGCCTGCTGACGTCAGGGCCGTAAGCCTCAGATCCCTTTCCCTGCCAGCAGCAGGCGCTATGCTGTTACATTACGATTCTATGCCACTACACAGGGACTCCTCTACTTACGAACATTCGACTTATGAACTTTCAGAGATATAATCAAACCTGTCCGTATGTCCAGTTTCCTGTTCGGACCGAGAGTCGCAAGTTCAACCACCGCACAATAGGTGGTGATGGTGGCATCTACATCTGCAGAACGTGAAGAACCAGAGGCAACTGTTAAAGCCATTCCCCGTGTTTAGTGTACAAGTCGTAAAACGTGTTTGAAATCGACGGGAGTAAAGTTGGACTCACGAACAAATCGACTTACGAACAGACCTATGGAACCGAACTCGTTTGTACGTACAAGAGTCTGTATATGGTGGTCACTCTGAACAACACAGACCCAGCCTCCTTTTTACTATTTTTGGTCCATTAGGACATTACCAGATGCATCTTTCTGTGATAACGACCACACAATACACATTAGACGTGTCACAACAGGTCACGTTTAATAGTCTAACCTTGTCTGGAGTAAGTCGCATACGGTAGACATTTCTGCGCATTTGCAGAATTACATGTCTATGACAAAGGAAGCAAGTGTATTGCATTACAAGGGGTGCTTGATCATGTGTGGATGCAGATTCCTGCAGCAATAGAGGGAATAGGTTGTTCGCAGCGCCACTGATTAATCAGAATCAGAATCTATTTTATATCCTGGAGGAATCCGATGAGCTATGAAGATCTTTTTCACATATGTCCAGTAGGGGAGGGTCAGCGAGCTATTTCCAAAACCGATGAGAGGCAAGATGGGGAAAATGTAAGCAAATTGCTAAAAATACAAAGTACATACATTCCTGCCAATTTGTCAACCAATGCAAGCTTGGGCAAGGTAGCAACACAACAACCACAGCTCCAGACCACGACAAGACCCCACAAAGTCCCTCAATTGCATTGCATTAAAATTGAACGTTTAATGAGCGATATTTGAAATAGCGTTACCAAATGCCAATATTCCCTTCGAATACCTGACTAATGAATGAGGCTAAGACGCTTGCAGTAATGTTCAAATATGCATCACAAGCCATTCAGAAGTGGTAGGCCTCACGTGACCACAGGGCACCACAGTGGCAATATGTTAACTACCTCGCCTGGTACGCAGGAGGCCGTGGATTCAATCCGGACCCTGTCGCCTGCTGTATATTTTGAGGTTGCATGTCTCTCTCACTACATTTAGAATAAACATCACGCGTTTAGAGTATTTGACCTCTATAAATTTCCACGGGATAAGCCACTTCGTTGAAGATAACATTTGTGATAGCCAGGTTGCTTCTGAAAAATAGCTCCATAGCTCAGTGGGGCCTCAAACTGGTAAAATAAAAAATATAGTTTGTATTCTTGGTTCTTTCGGTAAAGTCGCATAGAAGGGAAACAATAAAATAATAAAAATATAAAATAATAAAATTCTCACGACGTTTCGACTGCAACACAAGCAATCATCAGGTGATGATGATCATCATCAGGTGGTGATGATTGCTTGTGTTGCAGTCGAAACGTCGCGAGAATTTTATTGTTTTATATTTTTATTATTTTATTGTTTCCCTTCTACGTGACTTTACCGAAAGAACCAAGAATATGAATCCCTGCATTCACGAAAGCTTTAAATCAAAATATAGCTTAGTTTAAAAGTTATAGTTTGAGAACGGCGGTCCGATGGGAGGGAGTGAAGGGGTATTGTGAGGAGGCGTCATCGGGAGTGGAAGCTGCTGGTGGGAGCATGGGAGGTGTGGGGAGTGTGAGGTGCATCGGCATTGTGGAGAGGGAAGGGGTGAGAGTGTTGTAAGCGATGGGGCTGGGGGAGGAGTGTTGGATATGACGATGTGGAAGCTGTGTCGGTGATGAGGTGTGTGCTTGAAGTGAGGATTACATGGGGAGCGGTGCCGAAGTGGTTAGCGCACCGTGCGACGGGATCCGGCGACCCGAGTTCTATTCCCACTCACGGCCAACATCGGTGACGAGTATCTGAACCAATCTCGGTCCCAACCCAGGTCTATTCTGCCTTAAAATGAGTATCCAGGTTCGGTGAATGAGAGGAGACAAAGGCGGCCAGGCGTGGTGCTGGCTACCCATCCCATCTCAGTGTGTCACCCCATGGCACCTGGGTAATGGAGGTGGTGATGAAGATGGTGACGACGGTGATGATGATGTTGATGACGATGGTGATGACGAGTCACTCACTCAGATTCACAGAGCCACACTCAGAGACTCACAGTCACTCACTCAGACTCACAGAGCCACACTCAGAGACTCACAGTCACTCACTTAGAATCACAGAGCCACACTCAAGAGACTCACAGCTACACTCAAGAGACTCACAGTCACTCACTCAGACTCACAGAGCCACAGACTCACAGCCACACTCAGAGACTCACAGTCACTCACTCAGTCTCAGAGCCACACTCAGAGACTCACAGAGTCACTCACTCAGACTCACAGAGCCACACTCAGAGACTCACAGAGTCACTCACTCAGACTCACAGAGCCACACTCAAGAGACTGACAGAGTCACTCCGAGAATCACAGTCACTCACACAGACTCACACTCACTCAAGGAGACCCACAGACTCACTCACAGACTCACACAGACTCACAGAGTAACTCACACACAGACTCACACTCACATACTAGTTCTGACACACACACAGACTCGCAGAGTAACACGCACTCAGAGACTCACAGAGTCACGCTCAGTCACTCACTCAGGGACTCGCAGTCACTCACTCAGAAACTCGCACGCACTCACAAAGCCACACTCAGAGATTCAGACACTCACTCAGAGGCTCAGAGCCACACTCAGAGACTCACGCTCAGTCACTCACTCAGAGACTCACAGTCACTCACTCAGAGACTCACAAAGTCACTCACTCAGAGACTCAGAGCCACAGACTCACAGAGCCACATTCAGAGACGCACGGAGTCACTCACTCAGAGACTCACAAAGTCACTCACTCAGAGACTCACAGAGTCACTCACTCACTCAGACACTCGGAGACTCACTCAGACTCACACAGACTCAGAGTAACTCACACACTCACAGACTTACACAGTAACTCACAGTCACTCCCACTCAACTCAGTCTCACCGGGTAACACACACAGACTCGGAGTAACTCACATGAACTCACAAAGTAACTCACTCACACAGACTCACACAGACTAACAAACAAAAACAAAGATCCCCAGTGAACCCTTAACAGACTGTAGGGGCAAGTGCTGTTAGCGAGCACCTACGAAGGCCGGCACGGCACACGAGGGGGTGGGTGGCCAGCACCACGCCCGGCCGCCTTTGTCTCCCCCATTGGCGATGTTTACACACAGCAACCAGGTACTCATTTGAGGCCGAGTCGACCTAGGGGAGGCCCAAGACCTGTTCAGATAATCGTCACCGGTGTTGGTGGCCGTGAGCGGGAATCGAACTCGGGTCGCCGGGTTCGTAGCGCAGCGTAGCGCTAACCGCTGCGCCACCGCTCCCCACACCCTCGCTCACAAACACAACGCAGGCAGCGTGGGCAGCCCTGGTCCATCCACTGCTGGATGAGGGCCTTGCCATGCCGTGCGAGTTATTTGACCAGAAGCGCAGTGCGTGTTGTTAACATTCCCCGTGTGGTGGATAGAATCGGAGGGCTTTCCCCAGCCCTCACCCACCAGGAATGGTGAAGTATAGTCAAATACTTCCTGTGACCAACACGGCGTTAGGAGACATTCATACAACCCACAGATGGACTAATAATTATTGTAAGTACTGTGGTGTACTTAAAATAATGTATGGATGAGGAGGAGGAAGAAGCTCCAGAAGTCGCACTTCAGCAGCCACCATTGCCCCTTCGCAGTATCAACAACCACGCAGACAAATGCACTGCCACATCCTACAACACGCGTTTGTTCCTTCAAAGTAGTGAATTAGCGTCCCAACACGCTGGTTCACGAAGATGGAGCGGTCATATAATGAGCTGGACAGCGACAACAACTTAAATCAGCGGTAATAATGCGGCAGACATGCAGGAAGCAATACTTAGGTAGGCCGCGATGAGACCACGGAGCTCGGATGGCGACCCTGCCTGGGAAGGTGCACACAAACTCCTCACAGAGTGAGCACCACAATGTTGTCCTTACAACACACAGTGGTCTCGCTTTTCTTTCATATCCACGAGCACAGCAACATCCAGCAACACATATCTCCTCACATTGTGCCCAGGACTGCTTTAAATAAAGATTTTAAATAAACTTTCCCGCCAAAAAATGTTATTGAGGCGTGTGTGGGTATCGATGTGGAACTTGTGATCACATTGCTAAGAGCCGAAACACAAGGGACCCACCACCCCACACATCCTACTACTGTTGCTGCTGTTGCTGCCTTGTGAAGTCTATGATGATGATGAGCAGCAGCAGCAGCAGCAGCGAGATAATGAGGAGGTTGAATGTGATGATGATAATGTGGAGTAGAGTCAGGGGGGTTATGCCCAAAGTTCTCTGTCCTCACCTCCCCACCACCGCCACGTCCCAACTCTGAACATCCACACATCATCATCATCGACCAGCAATGACCAACAGCAGCTCACAGCCCATTAAATACACCACCAGTAGGACAATTGTATGGAGGAGGCCAAACAAACATCTAAAACTAACAAAATAACAATTGCCACCGAGAACTGTTTCACTTAACTCGTGCACTCAAAGTCCTCAGACAATTGCAGTTATCTAAAGGTTCTAATTGTGCCCGAGTGTGGCTGCGTCTTGCCTCGACAAAGGCATCGCCAATCCGCAAACTCTCGACGGCTCCGGCTGGCTCTCTGAGCACAAACTTTGACATTTGAACCTCACGAAATGTCTCTGCACAAGTTCCAGCGGTGTCTAGGTGGCAGTAAGTGAATGCACGCACGTGTGAACGAGGAGGAGTGTTTCTATTATGAGGACAGTGCTGCTGCTGCTGTTGTTGTTGTTACTCTACGATGTTAGTAGAGCTTAGCTAGAAAAGTCTTTGTCAGGAGGCCCCAAATATCCCCTCCACCAAACAAAACTGTCGGGAACAGAGACTTGAAACTCAGTAACGCTTCGACAAAAGTGCGTCAATGTTCTCATCGCTAGTGCACACGTGTCGTCATTACCTTATCAGTGCCCTACCTTATTACAGACCAATTCAGACATTATCGGTCACCCCTTAACAATCTCCACCGTTCATCCTACAAAGTCCCCATGACAAGGGAGAAACACCACACAGAGACATTGTGTTTTTTAACCCCTATTGAAACGTCCGTACGCCGTAAGGAGCCGCAAACTCAAAGTCCCCGCCGCGCAAGAAGACGGCGTAGAAGACCGCGCGGGTCGGCAGGGGTCACGCTGCTGCTGCTGCTGCTGTGGAGCTCCGCTGTGAGTCGACGCAGAAGGGCGGTGGTGGTGGTGGTGAGAGCCCCGACTCCCGGAGTCGCAGTGACAGTCGCGTGGCACGGCAGTCGTGGTGGGGCTCTCTGGCTGCTGCTGCTGCTGCTACGGGAGATGAGCGGCAACTCCGCGATGTCTGCTCCCTCCTCCTCCCTTGTGGTGTCAATGGGGGGGGGGGGGGGGGGAGCGCTCCTTGAGATCCTCTCGGCAAGGCCTGGCCACCCCTGATGGCTCTCCTCCTGCACCTCCTCTCGGCGGTGTCACCACCTCGTCCACCTCCTCTTCAGCCTCACGTTGGGATTTTGCTCCACGTAGCACACCACTGTCACTGAGAGTTTACCGTGACAACAACAACAACAACAATCCTTGTACAGAGACGCAATACGCCCGCCAATATTCCTCTCCCACGATGATATGAGGCCTGTTACTTTCGTCAATTACCCCCTCAAAATATCGGATGGGAATCACTTTGAGATAAAATCACCATCTTAACACGTTAACATAACTGCTCCTCAGCAACAATATTCACCCAAAATAAATATTTTATTGATGTAATATTTTAAACGATAGTCAACTACTTCGTTTTTTTAATACGAGCAGACAGCACACATCTATACAGTAAACATACAGAACGATAATCTGTAGTGGTGTCCACTTTAACATTATTTTAAGCCAGCTTCCTCATTGCTGTGCATTCGTCAGACACTAAATTAATCTCCCTATGCCTGTCCTTAGCCCAAATAACTTATATCGCCTTGTAACTCGCGTCATAGATCACATTTAGCCACACACAGAGATCACAAATGAATACAAATGTATGCAGCTGCCCCCCCCCACCCACCCCCAATTTTAGTCCAAAATCTAAAATGTGTGCATATTTGTGACTTTGGTTTAAAGAGAAAAAAATATGAAATTATATAATTATATCTGTGAAAAAGTTATTTGCAGCTCATCAAATTCCTCCAGTATAAATACACATGCCGATTCTGACATTCATTGTAAGTATGTAATGTTCAACTTCTTTCGCACCGTATGTAACCGACCATGCTAATCGGAGGTGCAGAGGAAGGGCAACAAACTAAACACAAACAGCGTGTTCACGGTGTGTTTAATGGTTCCCTCAGCCAGTGGGATTCACACTCTTGGCTTAGGACCACTCATGGAGGGTGAATGAGCATTGCCTCCGCCCCTGCGTGTTGCGATGCTCAGAGCGAGGTGACAACTCTCATTCCGTGCGTTCTCCCCCCCACCCCACAGCATCAACAACAAGAGACAGCAGCTGGAGTTGGAGATCATGAAGATCCTGCAGAGCAAGGGGGACCCTGACAACAACAACATCGTCACCCTCCTGGACAACTTCACCTTCCGGGGACACAACTGCGTCGTCCTGGAGCTCATCAGGTGAGTGTCATGGCGTCCGATGAACACCGATCCAAAGACAAAGATTAACCAGTATAGCCTGAGAAGATTGTTGGGGCAAGTGCTGTTAGCAAGTAGCACCTATGAAGACGGGCAAGGCACACGAGGGGGTGGGTGGGCAGCACCACGCCCGGCAGCCTTTGTCTCCCCAGTGGCGATGTTTACACACCGCACCAGGTACTCATTTGAGGCTGAGTCGATCTAGGGGAGGCTCAGGATTGGTTCAGATAATCGTCACCGGTCTTGGCCGTGAGCGGGAATTGTAGAGCAACACGCTAAACGCCGCACCACCGCTCCCCCAAACACCGATGCGTCCGTGTGTTCACACACATTAATCATTTGGATGTAGAATAAATGTCCGTAGGCTTTCAGAATGCCCTAGAATTATTGTATTTGTACGCGGCTCCATGGTCAGACATAACTCTTTATAATGCCTTCCTGCCTCATTGACTATTTTTTGAGTTGAGCGGCAACCCTGTATGGTTACTCCGTGCGGCTTCGCCTCAGTCAAGCACGTGTGCTCCCGTTCAAGGGGCCAATCAGGGAATGGGTCACAAGCCAGAAGAAACTGTAACCGTTCACGTTTTGTGCCGTCACGCAGCGGAGACCTCCTCCAGAAGCTGGACGAGACCTATGGCTTATACATGACGGAATTGAAGCCGTACGTGGGCTCCATGCTGCGGGCCCTGGCAAAGCTGAAGGCGATGCACATCATTCACGCGGATCTGAAGCCGGTTAGTAAACTAAGCAGCCCGCTGCGTCTTTTGTCCGTCAGTATGGAATTAGTGCCTCAGTTCGTGCAGTTGTAGAAAATGAGAACACTCTTGTAAACCTTAGTAACAGGATTTCGAGATATCTTATTCTACACCGCAACAACACTCATGCCACGACTTGCTATTTCATAAACACAGATAGCCAAAACTTGCATACAAATACAACTTTTCACGTGGATCTCTGTTTGCTCTCAACAACCAACGCTCCGCGGAACATTTAATATTTTCTAATTTGCGTTAAACAACAACGACCACTGCCCTAAGCAACAATGCCGAATGCCAAAGCTAAATGATGGGCGTAGCAGTGGTGCGGTAGTTCGCAAACTGCACTCAGAGGTTAATGACCCGAATTCGATTTCTGGCCACGGCTTAAACCAGGGTTTGGATGATATCTGAACCGGTCCTGGATCCCATTGCCTTCAACAGCCCCCTGAGCAGCATGGTGAGGTATGGCCATACAACCCCCTTGATTAACACGGCATGGGGTAGGGAGATCTTTAAGCATGATTACATTTACAAAGGGCAGTAAGTGTTCAACAAAAATGAGTACATGAAATCCTTGAGTAAACCGCCATGAACCAATTCAACAAGACGCAATCTCACCGACACATCACGAGTTTCACTGACAACCACTCTGTCATTTTTGCAGGCAAACATCTTGGTCAAAGACCACATCAGTGGCAATATCAGGCTCACAGATTTTGGCCTGAGCATCAGCGAGACCTGCCCAAGTGAGTGATCTAGCTGCCCTGTGTGTGTGTACGTGTGTAGCAGCATGTGTGTGTGCGTGTCACAGTGTTTGTGGGGAGCGGTGGTGTTAACGGTTAACACGCTGCGCTACGAGCCTGTTTAAGCTATATGGGGGGGTCTTTGTCTTCGTGCTGTGGTGGTGTGGTGGTTAGCACCGCTTAAACAAAGTGTGGTAGTGACACTGATACCCTTCAAACGTTACATTTCGTCAATCATTTGGCCAGGATTTCAACTCTCAACCTCCCAGTTTTGAGGAGGGTAGTTGTCAAACAAGTACCAGTAAACCGGTAACAATTTTCATAATCGATTGCTGGTATTGAAAGTCTGGAGCCAGTAGCCAATCCCATTGGAATTTTCGTCGCGGATGGCTGATTTACGTGTGATTTACATGTGATTTACGTTTGCAAATGTACAGATCGCATGGCAGCCCTAAGTACCTTTGTCCTCATTCCTCACTTAACCTTTTCCCGTTCCGAGACGTCTGCACGTTACAGGGTGGTGGTAGGTGTCCCCGGTTCATCACTGAATCTTGAAACGCGCAAAGTGGCTCGGCGTTAATTTTATTCAGAGAGGCGTCGCAGCGCCGTTGCTTTTAAAGAAGTTGTTACTCACCGCAGAGAACTCTCGCGACACGACAGCTGCACTCTATGATAGCTGGCACCAGTGTAATGAAAATAATTTACATTTCTAAGTGCTACCCAGCTGATACACGCATTTACGTGGGCGATCTTTGTATTTGTGCGTATTTTGAGTGCCATACGTGACTGCGTGTGCATACCCTCATCTATTCTGCACTTCACAAGTACAGGTGAATAATGTGCAAGTGCCACCTTGTTTGGTCACCTGTCTGTCCGTGTGCTGCTAGGAGCTTGGTGTCTTGGCTCGATGTGGTACATGGCCCCCGAAATGTACTTTGGGCTCCCGGTCACATGCAGCGCGGACATGTGGTCACTCGGATGTGTGGTGGCCGAGATGCTCCTCGGGAACCCGCTCTTCAAGACAAGCTCGGAAGACCACATCGGCTATCTCATCCAGGTATCTGACGCGTAGGAAAACACCATTGCATATATCCAGTTGGTTATAAGGTCCTGCTGTTGAGCTACAAGGCTGTCAGTGGGTTAGCCCCACAATACTTACAAGAGCTGATCCACTCATGTACACCAATGAGGTCCTTGAGATCTTCTACTCAGTTTTCTGAGGTCAAGTCTCAATTCCTGAGGGCGATCGGGCTTTTTGCCAGTGCAGCTCCAAGACTATGGAACGCGTTGGCCTCTGATAACAAGACAGAATTTTTAAAGCTATTTAAATCTCGCCATGAAAACTCACCTCGGTAAAATGGCCTATTCCCCATAGTTTTGGTCGTCTCATTTCCTCGTTTTGGTCGTCTCATTTCCCTGCTTTCCATACACGGGGCGCAATGGGATCATCGGATTAAATGCGCCTTACAAATATTAATTATTATAATATATACATACTGATGAATTCTGTATTTTTTATTGTAACAAACCTCGAGCCCGATACGGCACCACCAAACCGGGCGTCATATTTCCCATGGGACCGTTCCAACTGCGCCATATAAAGGAGGAGGGAGGGTTTAATTCGAATTTGAACCAACGATGGAGTCCACGATAAACAACAACAGCAGCAGCAGCAGGGGGTTGGTTATGACTGATGGCGCACGACGATCCACCAGCGTACAGACCCGCTGTGCGATGGCTCATGCGACAAAGCTGGTTACGTGCAGGGCTGTCGTCATCCTCTGGGCCTTTCACTGGTCACAAAATGTCGCTCAGCTGCCGGTACACGGGAGAGGAGTGGTCGTGTTCACTGCATGATCACGCACCATTTGCATGAGTAAAGAAGTAAAGAGAGATTTCGGGTTCATCAGTAATACCAGAGAATCAGAGCGTCAGGCTGATGTCCTTCGGAATGATTACTATTGTTATGACTATTGTGGTTTGTTGTTAATCCCTGAGGCTTTCAGGGCCTGTGTTGGAGAGCAACGAAGCCGCACGTAGTAACCACGTCATCAATTAAAGACCAAATATGTATGCTTCGCCTGATGATAGAGATAAATATCTGCAAACAGTATGTACAAGAGCAGGCAAAGTTCATTGTTCATCGACGTTTCAATGAGACAAAGTGCAGCGTATGTACGCTCTGTTCACTCGAGCGACGGACCTCATCCAACTCATCCCTCTTGTGATCTTGGTTTCAGATGTTGGGGCTCCCACCCAAAGCCATGATTGACGCCTCGACCCACAACATTATCTCCTTTGGTGAGTGGACAGGGGGGGTGGTGAGGTGGTGGTGTTGCAGTTCGTAGCTGTTGATGCTGCTGCTGCTGTCACTGCCCGGAGAGTCATGGCCGTGCAGCCGCGTGTCTCGTGCTCTGTGCTTGAATAGAAAGGCATGGAAACTGCTTCGCGTAATTTAAAAATGAACTGTGCTTTATTTGGGTTTAAAAGTCACAACGGTCTTGGCAACGTACTTTTCAGTACGTGTTGAATTAGTGCGACAGTAAGGAGTCTTATGAAAAAAATACTTTAAAAGGAACGGTTATGTTTAGGAAGCACAGTATATTTGGAAAACCAATCGGGATTTGCAATCCAACAGAGGACGTATGCATTAATTACATGGAATCTGGCCATCACATTTTTCATGAAGATGAGTGGCGGTTTTTTTTTATATTTCAGCATGACTTAGCACAATTTTAAAAAATTGTGTGCCAGATGCAACGGTATCCTAAATCAGCATAGAACAGTTCTACCATAGTACAAAACAACCACAGAGAACAACCCTCCACACAAACTGTGGGTCCTTGATTGAGAAATATATTATGCTTAAAAGCACGCTTGTACAACAAAATACCATCCTCTCCAAATGATGCAAATAATAATATAATACTAAAATAAACATCAAAGTGTCTCCTTGCTCAAACAAGTATCAGGAGGTTCTCGTCTCCTCCGGTGGCCCAGAGTTGAGAGTGGGAATTTCACTTTAACGCTTAGGAGCCATCCTTTCCACACGACTACTGCAAACGTCTCACAAACGGTTACAAATTTTATCGACCCTGGAGGGATGACAGGCTGTAGTCGACCGCCAACATGGAATCATATTTGCAAACATCGCAATTGGAGGGTTAAGGACCGCCGCCGCATTGTACTGATCGCCACAACTAATTCAGTGTTTCTCTCTTTTTCTCTCTCCGATAAACAGACAAAAAGAATCGCCCCGTCGTCAACGGGAAACGGATCGTCCCGTGCTCCGTGTCTTTGAAGGCGGTTCTGGGAACCCGCAATCAAAAGTTCATCAATTTTCTCCGCGGGTGCCTTTAGTAAGAGACTTGTTACTATTGTCTACATTTCACCTCGTACAAATAATTAAATATAAATCACTTTGCATCTACCATCAACATTACTGGAAACGATCTTAGACCTCACGTGTCGTTTGGGCTAGGACTGCAAAGTTTTGTGTCACACCGGGGCATCGTTTCTTCATCTCGTCGTTTTTTAAA